>NW_027460335.1:7703927-10103927 GCF_050947875.1 Dermacentor variabilis | reverse complement strand
GAGAAGTTTGCGTGAGTTTGAGCTTATTTTGGTTACTTGATTACATAGGATGATCAAGTGGCGGGACGGGGGAGTGAACAAAAAAGATTTGACGTTAGACGAACCGAATTCACGTTAGCCTACGATATACCTCCGAAGCAGCTCTGTTGCCATCCAAACTGTGCATATACGTCCTATAGCCATCCAAATAAATTGGTGACATAAAATTTAAACGCAGGAACCAACAATCCAACTGCTGATGAGTTTGATATAATAAGGTAGTTTGCTTCTCCTATGAAAATTAATGTATAACTCATTGATCTTGTACATGAGAACAATGGTATATTTCGACGAGAAGCACTATTGCCAATATATTTAGAAACTGAACCTAATATTTTTCCCCGGCACAGAAATTTCGCCACTAAATGAAACGCTGACGTTATTCCAAAGTTTCGAACACTTTTGCTATGAGGGCTTCTTACTTTGGCAGCTGCATTCCTTCTTCTTACGTGGTAGGCATTGTACGACAAACAGCTCTCGAAAGAATTCGGAACCAAAAGACAAGATCAGCACCTGCCATTTACTAACATGAGGTGCTTGCTACTTTAGTGCTAAGGCTATATACTGACTAAGGCTTGCTCTGGACGACCACATGAACCAACCTAGCCTTGATGTCATCTTGCACGAGAATGAGCTACCATTATTGGAGTAAAGAGAAGTCTCATACTCTAGGTCACAGCTGATTGGAGCACTAATGAAGGTACTGGGTGTACACCGGCAATATTCTTGTACAACACAACATAGTTCCGGGCGTAATTGTCTGATTACTGGCGGGATAAGAGAGCTTTATTTTTGCTAGACACGGATAGTGTTTCGTATACAAATTGTTGGAAAATACTCTATGCTTCGCGCAAAGACATCGCATACCACTAATTACTCTGTTGTTTGCCAACGGTAGCCGTAATGTTACCATAACCTTTATTACGCATCAACGTGGCAGCACCCTTATAGCCCTGACCACCCGCTTCGATCCGAATTCGCACATTTTACTGGCTGCCGCCCTGACTGCAACAAATGGGTGGTGAAATCTGTCATAGCCTACTGTCCTGTCACGCACAGGTCAAAACATCAAATATGTTATATTATTAGTATACTGAGATGAACTTTCTTGTCGTTGTTTATTTTTACGCTGGCAGGGCTACGGAGGTAGAGCGGAGCGGTAAAGGTGTTCGGAATTCTAGTAAGCGGATGACGCCACAGCGTTAGCGCTGGCGATGTGTTGGCGGTGCATAACACTAGGAAGGCCTCATTTTTACTGTGTAAGCAACGACTACTCCGCTGTAGCATGGTACGCGATGACGGTGGCGCCAAACGCCAAATAGGCGCCGAGCAGACTATGCAGCACGCACGAACGTTTATGTAGGCGTTCACCCATACTTTTTACTATAAGGAAGCTGCAATGAATTCCAGAGAAAGCGTGTAGATGAAGCGAAGCTGCGCTGTGGAGTTCATGTCAAAGCAGCCTATGGGTACAACATCAGTTTATTTGCTCGGTCGCTCCGCCAATCGTAGGGCATGTACCGATAGGATGGAAAGCACACACTCTGCAGACGATGCGCAACGATAAACACATCTTCAGGGGCATTCAGCCTTCATTTTAGCCAAGG
Source organism: Dermacentor variabilis (assembly GCF_050947875.1). Lineage (NCBI taxonomy): Eukaryota > Metazoa > Arthropoda > Arachnida > Ixodida > Ixodidae > Dermacentor > Dermacentor variabilis. Next base: position 10,102,281 of record NW_027460335.1, on the reverse strand, counting down.
AGTCCTGCAGCTTTCACAGTGCTGCAAGGAACTACTATGATAGTGTACATAACATAAGCACTTTAAATATTAAAGCTGTTATTTCTTTCCTCTCCCGGAACTTATGTACCCGCTTATTATACACGCCTCCCAGAAGCGACATGCCAGTGGCATCCAGCTCTGAAAAATCCAAATATCAGGGTACACGCCTGTCACGTTGAGGGAGGCAAGGGTAAATTGTGTGCGTTCCTGGAAGCATGATACATTGATGTTGACTCGAAACAACAAGGACAGAGAAATAGAGTGAAGCACACAAAGGCTTCCGAAAAAGCTTTCACACTGACTCATGAACAATGTTGTGAATCTTTCAAACATCAGTAATGACACACCATTAGGAATCTCACTGTATCTACTACGGTGCGTCGGCACAATGCTAACTTGACAGCATACTTTCAAGTTGTGCGCTGCATAATGTCCTATATTTAGCTAAAGCAGCCTGTGCTTAAAAATTGTAATTATACCCAACAGAGGTGCCTCCATACAATTCTTGCGCTATGCTTTCTCCTGTTGTGTTCTTTCTTTATTATCCCCCGTTGCAGGCCGTTGTTCAAGAGCAAGCCGTATGCGGTGCGGCCAGCATAAGTCGCTTCTTGCTGGCTTACTTCCAACAACCACAGACAATTGCACTTTTTCCACAGGTTCACTCAAAGTGACGCTGACGCCTTATGCGCGGTCGGGCCTCGCGTGTGATGGGATTTTTTCATTCACAAAGATACGTTATCTCTGCACCTGTGACGCTGGAGATGGATAGCAGCACCAGGCATGAGGGTAGGACCAAATGGATTCTAGTGAGTTAACTATGAAGACGGGATACTTGCCAGAGAACTTTGCGGCGGCTTGTAAATACCAGTTACAAACATCTGCTATAAAACAAACTGTCTTCGAACGCTTTAGAGCGTTTGTTAAATTAAGAAGTAGTCAGCCATTTGCATTTAGTAAGATTATAGGATAGTATCGGATAGTTAAAAATGGCGGTGTCATGTCAAAGCAAACTGATTGCCAAAATGAGTGCGGCACGATATAAAACCTGTTTTTATTGCTGACATATGTCATAGTATTTGTCTTAGCACAGAATGTTGGTAACTGTCACTATTATACCGATACCGCGCCCACCGCAAGAAGGAATCACTCTGTCCTTCGTCAATCGCATTCACTATCGTAACAACCAGCCCCTTTACCTGATGAGACGTTTAACGCTAGTTGAGACGGCGGATCATAACGCGCTTAAAAATGTTCGTGAAACCTCCAATCCTCTTCCTCTTCCTTATGAAGTGTTTCCAAAATGCGTACTCGTACAATATTTTCCTTGCGTCTGCATATATAGCTAGTCAATGCACTTGTTCTTGTCCTCGTCTCCGAATCCTCTTGACTGCCATGTATGTTACGCAAGAAACGATAATAGAACTAAAGAATACTCTACGAAACGTTGGAAGCAGGAGCTGTGATTTGCAGAGTACGTAGTGGATGGGGATGCAACACCCTTGCCGTAGTGTGCTGCAAGGATGTTGCAGGAAAGTGTGCCGAATCTGTACCTTGATAGCGCATGTTCATGAACTGCACCGCTGGCGAATGGTGGGCAATACGAAGTGCCAGTGGCTACGTTCTTACGGCAGGTCATAGCTTTTCCAATGTAAGCATTAGTCCGATTTATCGTAGTATATTGCTACCTTCATACTTAGGTCTTAACATATTAAAGTGTGCATTTTCCATGTTCATCATCATGGGTGTTAGCAGGACTGTGTTAATAGAATCATCTGGTCCTTTACGTTTGTAACGGCATAATTAAAACGGCCGGTTATTCAATATATAGTGGGCCATTCGACGTGGGCTTTCTAACGAAGGCTACATAGACACAAGTATATGAATGCCAAAGAACTATATGCGCGTAAAATGACAACGTAGGAAAAAGCACAATCAGGGTGTGCAAAGCTGCACTTCTGATAAGCACACCCCGGCCAGCGTCACTCGATGTAGAGACGCATAAATGTCCATAAGCAGCAAAGAAAAACGTAGGCAGAAACTCCATTGGAGTTGCATAAGTATGCGTAAGTGTTGTGTCGCTAGGTCATCTCCACGCATACGACGAGACGTATGTCGTTTAACACGATGAACAAAGCAGCACACGGTACATACAATGTATGCTTTATAGACCCTGTTCTCTGTTTCGGCTCTTGATTCGACCAATGTGAACCCTTATCAACACTTATCCGGTGTTATCAACCTTATCAGTGTCGACCAAACACATATATATCCTTAGCGATCCTTATAAAACGTATCAGGATTGTTCCGACCAATATGAGCCCTTATCACTCTTTTGCACATTATCTGTCAGCGTAGAACCATCATCAACCGTGATCAGCCCATACAATCCCTCATCACCCCTTATAATCCTCATAAAGTGATTGACTGCTCATCTACCTGTGTTGCGGGACAACACAGGCAATGGTGTACAACACATTTAATGGTTGAGGTATATTCACCTTCAGCAAACATGGGTGTTTAGACCAGTGAACCACCACGAAGCACTCGGTCATTCATTCGAACATCTGCTGTCTACGTTTGTAGCGTGGACGTTGCACAAGAAACACCACCGTTTTGGTTGCTTTTATCGAACGCCTTAACGTGCTTCCCTGATTTTCGAATACGTTTTCGGTCACTTTAAATTGCTATAGCGTTTTGTTTTTCTTCTTTGGCAACAAAATTCTGCTCCCATGTAACAAAAAAAAAATGAAGAGGCTGTTAAGCCCACTGGGTAAGACACGCTGCTTGAAGGCATGAAGTCGCAGGTTTGAAGGTAACCCCCACCATGGTTTTTCCAGACTTATTTTTTTTAAAACGTCTTTATTCTTCCGTTGTTGCTTTTTATGGAACGCTTCATGTTACTCCCGACAGAGAGAGAAAGGTAACTTTATTATGTCATTGATGGAGCTCAGGTGTGGCGGGGGTCGGGAGCCAAACTCACAGTCCCCCCCCCCCCCCCCCTTCATCAGACGGCAACCAGTCCTTGCTTTCTGACGGCGTCTTCGGCCATTCGGACGGCCCAGAGCTGCTCCTCTGGGCCCAAGCTGAGCAGCAGTCTCCCCCTGCTCGGACGCAGCTATAATGCGTGTGTTAGTGCGGTAGGTGTTGGTGGGCATTGCCAGATAACGTGATCGAGGTCAGCGCGGGCCTCGCACGCTTTGCAGAGTAGGGAGTATGCATCGGGGTAAATCCGGTTGTAAAGCACGGGGTTCGGCAAAGTTCGCGTCTGAAGGGGTCGCGATGTGGTGGATTGATATTTATTCAGTGTTTTGTGTGCTGGGGGGTAGCTTAACCACTCTCTGCGGTAGTGGAGGAAAATTTCTCTGAACGTGACCATTCGGTACCGCGCGTGACCGTGATGCAGATCCGAGGGCTGGTCGGGATCGGAAGACTCTGGAGAAGGATGATGCGCCCAGTGTGCGAAAGCTCTGGCGGCATCGTGGGCGGCTTCGTTTCCAGCCAGACCCGAGTGACCCGGGGCCCAGATGATCTGGACGCGCCGTTGCCTTGAGGGAGGGGTGCCAGAAGGTATCTTCTGCACTCAATCTTCTGCGCTATCAATCCTATTGTGTAGTTCCTAATGGCCGCTTTTGAGTCGCTGATGATGCAGTGTGCATTGGTAGCCGCGTAGGCCAAAGCGATGGCCGTTTCCTCTTGTTCTTCGGGTTGCGTGGTGAGTATTGATGCGGCCCCCGCGAGGCGGTACTGCGAGCCCGCCACTGCGACAACCGCCATGGCGCTTTGGTGGGGGTATTCCGCTGTGTGCACGTAGGCTACGTCAGAAGCATGGTCGTAGTGCTTTTGGAGTTGTTTAGATCTTTCTGCATGTCACTCCGGATTGTGTTCAGGGTGCGTATTGCAAGATACGGGAGGGATAACTAGCTGAGAGCGAATGTTTAGAGGGATGGGTACTTTTGGTCCGAATTGGGTGGTGTAGGGTATGCCTAGGGTGCCTAGAATGTGCCTGCCCGCGGTGGAATTGACGAGTCGTTCGTATTCGCTAATACGCTGCGCTCCTATAAGCTTGTCTATGATGTTGTGAATGCCGAGGTCGTCCAGTTTATTGTTAGAGGTGGAGATGGGAAGATGTAGGGCTTGTTTATAGGCCCTCTTGATCATGGTATTGAGTTGGAGCTTGTGAGTTGCATTGACGCTGAGGCATGGGGAGACATAGGCGACCCTGCTCAGGGCGTAGGTAGTTACCAGGAGTATAAGGTTGTTTTCTTTGATGCCGTGATGTCAATTTGCAATGCGTGCTATGAGGCGAGTGGTTTGTTGTACATGAGTATCTAATTGCTTGAGTATCTCCGTATTTCTGCCGTTTTGTTGGATGCGTAAGCCAAGGATACGGATTCTAAGTACAGCAGGTACGCGTTGCTGGTGCACGTGGAGTTCTATCTCGGGCGAGTGAGGGTCTGGACGTCGACCTCCCCAATTAGGCTTGAACAGAAGGAGCTCCGATGTCTGTGGGGAGCACGCTAGGCCGGGCGGTTCTACGTATGCAAAGACCTCGTTGATGGCTTGCTGCAGTGTGTCCTGCATGTCGCCGTCGCTGCCCCCGGTGACCCACAGGGTGATATCGTCTGCGTAGAAGCTATGCTTGAGGTTGGGGATGCTAGCTAATGCAGGCGGTAGTCCTCGCAAATACATGTTTAACAGAAAAGGGGACAAAACCAATCCTTGCGGCGTGCCTTTGCTGCCGAAGTGAATAATTGGCGACTGCCAACCTCCGATGGTAATGTTGGCCGTGCGACCTGCAAGAAAATTCTTCATGTAGTTATATGTTCGATGTCCAACCTAGAGTTGTGCCAGTTGGTTCAGTATGGCCTCATGCGTGACGTTATCGAAGGCCTTGGTTAGGTCTAGCCCCAAGATGGCTCTGGTGTACAGCTTGGAGCTTTTATTGCCATCGATAATTTGGTGCTTGAGCTCATTCATAATATCTTGAGCAGAAAGTTTCGAGTGGAAGCCAACTTTGGTATTGGGGAAAAGGTTGTTGTTCATATGTCTGTGTAAGCGTGTCAGGATGACGTGAATTAGTAAAGGCAAGGCGAAGAAGACCAGGACTCAAGAAGAACACAAACGACAGGACCGGCGCCACTCAAAACTAAGTTTATTTCCGCAACAGGCCTGCCTTATGTAGGTTAATCAAGACGAATCACACACGAAATTTTAGAAGTTAAATACAGCAATCTATCGACCACTCAGGAATCATATCTGGCACAAAATATCAAATGAGCAAACAAGAAGCACACGTGGAGAAGCACGGGAAGCAATTCATCGAGCGTAGTCTTTTGCAAGCCAACGGGGAGGAAAAAACGAGGCATAAAAAGCGCCGTCTACGTTTCGCTGTCAAACTATCCACAACATAACACACTTCAAACGCCCAAGGCCCAGACAGTGATAAAACCCGCACGACTATGGGAATAATGAGCAACGAATTACACGGAAAAAATATGAATAAAAGCGTCTAAGTACAGCATCTGCGTCAAAACTAAAATCTCTTAGTCACTCACCTAAAAAATTGATGAAACGCGTGACCGCTCGAAAAATGAACCATGTGACAAACAATGAAATGGACAGAACAGTTGAACAATAAACGCTCGTTCCGTGTTCGTCCTTGTCCCTGTGTCATTCTTGCGCTATATATCCCAGTTTGTATGTATCCCACCAACACGCCCAAACTTCTTCCCTGCGAACGATAAAGGTTCGAAAGAACAGTGTCTGCGTCAAAACGAAAGAAAAAAGAACGCAACAAAAGCTTAAGAGCCACTAGAAAATCGTCAACAAAATAAAACTAGATAAATAAAAGGAAGACAGACGGAAAATCCTAAATGAAATCACTCTAACGTGAGGCCTAAATGAAACCTTCTAAAAAAGTAGTCTCCTTGCCACTAAGCACAATGGACGGCCTGCTGACGCATTTGTTTCCCTCTTGATGAAATAGGCTTCCACAATCTCACACCCGAACGTGTCTTTTCGAAATGTCAAAAATTTTGTTTTGTCGAACTGAGGGCGGTAATTAGTGCAGTCTCTGCAATGCTCTGGAAGGAAGCTCCCTTCATTGTTCCGCAGATTACGACAATGTTCCATTGCATGCGCATTGAAACATCGACCTGTTTGTCCGATACAGCTGCAACCAGTGGCGTAGCAACAGGGGGGGCCGGGGGGCCGTGGGCCCCGGGTGCAAGGGCCAGTGAGGGGGGTGTCATATACGTCCACGGACTGAAGGCACCCCTCTTTCCCCCGGCTACACCCGGGGAGGGGGGTGACAGAAGACCTATGGGCCCCGGGTGCCAGACGACCTAGCTACGCCACTGGCTGCAACCACAGCTTAGAGGGATTTAGCAGACGACACGTGTCCTGCATTCAGTGAACTTCATCTGATGCTAAATTGAACAAGCCGGGCGTTTCTCTCGGTTCATGGCACAAAGCTTAGACAACTTGCAAAGCGCCGAGAGGACAACCTGAACATTATGCCTGCTCGCCACTTTCTTAATGTTGTGTGATACCTTATGAAGGTATAGAATTAGCGCAACAGAACTGCGTGAAACTGGCTCCCTGATAAGAGACGGGCGCTTGAGTTTTTGGAGCATCTCTTCGCAGACAGGTGAAATCAGATATGGCGGGAAGCCTGCCTTAGGCGTTTGAAGTGTGTTATGTTGTGGATAGTTTGATAGTGAAGCGTAGGCGGTACTTTTTATGTCTCGTTTTTTCTAGCCGTTGGCTGGGAAAAGACTATGCTCGATGAATTGCTTCCAGTGCTGCTCCACGTGTGGTTCTTGTTTGCTCACTTGATATTTTGTGCCAGATATGATTCCTGAGTGGTTCATAGATTGCTGTATTTTACTTCTGAAGTTTCGTGTGTGATTCGGCTTGATTAACCTACATAAGGCAGGCTTGTTGCTGAACTAAACTTAGTTGTGAGTGGCGCCGGTCCTGTCGTTTGTGTTCTTCTTGAGTCCTGGTCTTCTGCGCCTTGCCTTTACTAATTCAAGCATGAACCAACTAGCCCAAGCAAGAGTTTTACTTGAGGATGACGAGTTCGAGGATCTTTCCGACCCATGAAGTAAGGTAGATAGGGTGGAGGTTTTCGAGTAGGAGGCGCTTCCCTGGTTTCGGAATCATAATAATTTTGGCTTCTTTCCATTGTGAGGGGAGGTGTCCAGTTTCCCAGTACACGTTAAAATAAGCTGTGAGGGCTAGTATAGAATCCTCACCTAGGCTGCGAAGCATAATATTAGTAATGCCATCAGGTCCCGAGTCCGAGTTAGGGCTGAGTGCGAGGATGGCTTCACCTACTTCTGCTGCTTGTATAGGCTTGTCCAGGGGGTCGTTAGCGGGGCAGCGTATGCTGGAGCGGGTGTAGTAGTTTGAGGTCCTACGTATCGGTCTATCAGCTCTTGAAGAACTTGTGCGTCCATGGCCGGATTGTTATGAATGATTCTTTGCATGTTGTGCTGTCGTGTGTTCTTGCTTTTGGACCGATCGAGGAGACCGACTGAAATATTTCGTAGGTGGGTCGCTTCATCGCTACGTTTGTAAAACTACTGCGGTCGTTCGCGTTAGCAATCGCTTGCCTGTCATATATCTTACGGACAGACCACATATCCAGAAATGCGAGCGCCGATTAGGCGCATGCGCGCAAATGACCGCGCAAGCAGGAGCAGCACCTGCTCTCAAAGGCCTGGCGATTCAGCGGGCCAACCGTGCCAGTCATGGGAACAAGGGAAGTCCCGTGCCGAAAGAAATGAAACAAAACAAATGATCTCATTCGCCGCTGCGCAAAGGTTGTAACTGGATCAAATATCCGGCAGCTGATCTCGATCTCGCAAGTATGGTCACATCTGCTGCGACTTTCGCACTCTTTACACCCAAAAGAAGTGTATTCTGTACACAATTATCGTGTTCCTTGAGTTTGTATCTGCGTTTCTTGCGAGAGGTAGGGGAATTGCATACGGACTGTCTGCGTATAATCTCAGCGGAACTGTGCCAACACCACGTGAGCTCCTTCTCATAATTACTTAAGTTGTACTTTTAGGCTTAATACCTTCGTTTCTTTTTTTCTGCGGACCCCGACAGTGCTTTTCTCTGTACCCAATACCATTCACTATCGCCTTGATAGCGTTCCGTCCCTGTGGGTTTGTTATTCACATAGAGCGTGAATCTAGTGAGTCAAAAAAAAAGAAACTACGGATTCACATCGTAAGCACGTCGCCTTATCTTCCATGTAGGCATGCTATACACCGAAACAGGTAGGACGAACGCTGCACTTACAATCCAAAGGATGGCGTCTGGGTCGTTGAGCTGTACGTACGATGCCATTGCAAAGAACAGCGCCATTACACCGTTGGAGAGGCGGAACCAGGCATCGCTGGAGGACAGCATATCTGGGTCACACGGAAGGATCTCATGTTATTACATTGTTCTAAGATTATTTCCTTTTTGCCGAGCTGAACCTAAGACGTGGAAACAGCGCGTATTCACAACTCAATGCAAACGGGGTTATTTAATTTTCGGCTTGATTCTAAAAAGTCTAGGAACCTTCCAATATTCAATAACGTCATATTGAGTTCCAAGTAACATACTATTAGGTTTCCGAATAACATATTTGGAACCCTAGCGGATTTCTATCTCCAAAACAAAGGGTAAGATGCACGCTGGACACCATGGCACCTCACATTCTTTCGTTTGCCCTGTGAACGCTGGGTCCATTATTCCGAAGCAAAATTCAAAGTCCTGGCCGTTGACCGGCTACCATAAAGACGCACAATAGTGCAGTGACGTAATTTGTGATGCGAAAGCGTCACATGATCCTTTGAGCGAGAAAACCGGCCTCCGTAGTCTGTAGGAGCTAAACGGCACCTGAATCCTTATTAGCTGCGACACCACATCACGAGCGGGCGCCATGAGGTGGTTCTCATTGACTGCGAAGCCACTTGACTAGGATGCCTGGACGGAAAGCGGGCGAAAAGGAACACCTTCTGCCGCTGTAGCGTGCGAGGTGTTACGTAGGAGAGAGGATATGGCCGCGGCGCTAATCACCCTCTCTGTCAGAAGTCAACGCAGGGGTCATGCCTCTGTCCGCTCCCCTCATTTCTTAGGTGCTATGCTCGGCGTAGAGTTTTATACAGCAATCACTAGAGTGAACTCTGGCGCTGCGGTCGTTGTATCACCATGGGAATGATGGGGAGTACATGGATTTGTCTGATCTTCGTGCTTGTGGATTCACACGTTCTTGTGTCTTTCTATATGACGGTATATAAATCTTATTGCAGTAAATTTCAGCGCAGCCTATAGGCTTCGAAGTGCAGAAGACACCGAAAACACGGACAATTGCGATTGATTGCAACGATTCAGCTTGTCCAGGTGGCCAAACCGAAACCTGCCAAGCGTCTCAAGGCACTGACATGCCCACGATAAATTCATTCTCTTGTCAATACATGCGTCCCTGTCTTAATGCTTTCAACATCAGGCTTCTGTGATAGAGTTCCTGCGTTGAAATCCGGCCATCAGACACTTTTAAACATGTGTATTTAATTATCAATTACGCAGTTCATCGTTAAAATGACGAGTTTACAAAGTCAGAAGCCGTTTGAAGTCCAAAGGACGAAGTTAAGGCAAATCCTATATACTTCGCATGCTGGTACAACCACTCCAATTGCAGCTCCCGTAGACGCTGGCGTCAGAGTTCCCTCTAGTAATTATCCTATGAAACACCATGACTCGCGGACCAGTTTTTTTGGCTATGAGGGGAAAGCTACGACAAGTGAGAGCGCTTCTGAAGAGGGTCCGCACTTTATTCCACGTTAGTTTCGGCTCGGGAAGAGGAAATCATAGATACTTTAATAGCAACAGTTAAGTAAGCCAGAAAACACCACTGGGTGTAAAGGTTTACTTATTTTGTGGCTTTTCCCTGCCGCGTCTGCGCAAACGCGAGACCGTCGCACGTGAATCTGCGTCTATTCAGCTATATACTGCGCCGAGCAACGAAAAGCACTGTCAAGCGCTGCCCGACTGATTGGCGCGGTAACACATGGGTAGCAGCCACGCCTCCGCAGCTTTCCCTTCATAGCCACAGAAAGTTGTTCGCGAGTATACAAGCGCTTGCCGGTGCTGGTGGCCGCTGCTGCTTCCTTGGTATTTTGTTAAGTAGACACTAGCCCAGAGCGCTAGTGTCTACGAAGCCCCCAAGCAGGGTTGCTTAGCCAGCGCGAGAACGTTGAGTAATGCGTGGATTTGCCGATAGACATTGTCCTTCTGGCTTCAAGTGACTTCAAAAAATTGCATAGTTATGATTTCTAAGGAGTACTCCGTTATAAATAATTGCGTAGTACTCCGTTTTAAATAATTACGTAAACATTGTTAAAATTGTCCGACGGCACGAAACGAGCACAGTAACTTTTAACACCGAAGCCCGTTATTGAAACCATTATGCGATGGACGTGTGCACAAGCTGAACCGCTGCAATTAGAAGTCATTCCGCATGCTTGCAGAACCTTGTTATCTTCTGCATTAAAAAAGGCATCAATGGCGTTGACATTTACTCCAATTTAGGCCGACATAACGCGAAACAAACGAAACCATAAGAACGTGTAAGTCTGAAGCACGAAGATTAGGCCAGTCCATGTACTACCCGTCATTCCTATGGTGGCTCAGCGATCGCAGCGTCACTGTGCCCTCTAGCGATTGTAGGAAAGTAGGGCGGAAGGGGGCCTTTGCGCGACCGGTGAGTGATGGGTGATTGCTTAGGAGCCGAATGCAGTCATATTCCATCATCATAAAGGAGCACGCTTTAATTTAATGCAAAAACTAGCCAGATGGAGGGGGCAAAAAGTATCAGGAGCCACGCGCTCCCAGTGTCGGGTTTCAGTCGCGGAGGACTGCACACACTAAGAACTCTTTACACGCTTTGGGACGTATATTTACCTCTCAACTGTGATCAACGTCCATCTTGCGTTCCTTTCCTTTTTGTAACGGCGTGCCAGGTATCAGTGTGACACAGGATTTCTGACAGAACTGTAGAAAACTCATAATTACAAAAAAAAACAAAGCGATACCTGGACAGAAGAGAATGATTGTTGTAAGACAGGCGATATGTGTCCATCCGTGTAAACCGTTTTTAGTGTGTAACAGATAATGTCATGAAACAATTTTAGTTGCTGTTTCGCGGAACGGTCCAATTTCTCTCATGCATGGCCTTGGCCTTAGAATGAATACTTGAAATGCTGCATGGTCACCCTAACCTATTGCCGAACTAACATAACTTCAAAATATTTTCGATGACTGAAATAAGTTGTAAACACTATAGCATTCTTCCTGTTCGCCTAATGTTTTCAAAATTTAGTTTTATTTATGTGACACACCCGACATGAACGAAGCATAAAGCATAATCAATAATTATTATTGCTGGAAACAAATCAGTGTTTCTTCCAGGTTAGAAGAAGCAGCAAGCCGTGCTATAATTACTGTCACGAACGATGATGCTTTTGGTCCTCGAGGGTGCTAGGCTTGCACACAAGGCGCAAAAGTACCAGGGCCAAATACGTGCCGACTCAGCCATTCATTCCACGCCGTCGTACATTTATGGGCAATGATTTCTTAAGCGGGCATTCACACTACGGTATTGTTATTTCCCTGTTGGAATGCACCGTGAACAGCGTGACACGCGAGGACATGTCATAGATATCATGAGCATACCGTCGTCTACTCTTGCTGATGCCTCACGCGGGTCCGAGTTTAGATTGTAAGTAGTTGACTTTGCACACTCCGCCAGATACGTTTGCATATTATGGTATAGATTTCTCTCTGTCTCTGTGTTCCTGCTAAATCGATACATCTTGATTAAAGTATGTGCAGTGTTATATGTTACTTGATGTATTGATATTTTTGTTTGCATTACTGCTGATCTTTTTATTACGTTTATTTGTATGCAACCTTCGCGGACAGTTCCGTTGCATTCTTATACCTTGGGGCCCTCTCCTGTATATATTCAACGCTATAATTAGCCTCAGACGTAGTCATAATAAAAATGATTGATTAATTGATTGACTGAAAATTAACGCTGTGCCGCAAAGCCAATTTCAAAGCCATGTTTCAGCAACGTAACCCTATACCGGAATGACTAACAGTGATTGACATTTTTGAGCTGTACGTTTGTACACTGACAAGTTACTTTGTACTTTTTATTGCCCCCCATACTCAATGCCCTGTCAAGGAGCCTGTAAGGTATGTTCAATAAATAAATAAATGGTGCTGCAGCTCCTGCGTCTCTCAGTTTCCTGAATAACTCAAATCACATCTACAGGCAACACACTCTCGCATCATGCATGTGAGTTTTTTTTATTGTCAGGCAGAGAACTGCGCATTCAATCAGTTGAATGGTAAAGCTCCGCGGTATCCGAAAGGTGCGAAAACGGTCCACTAATGTGTTTATTTTGCTTGCAGGCAATCGTGTATGCACAAATGGTGTGAAGCCAAATACTATTATCACTGGAAAACTGCTTTTACAGGCATAATGTCTACAGAATGTGAAGTGACCACATGTGCTACTTCACATCTTGAATTCTGGCCCGCAGCGGAAGACTGAAAAGTCTTTCATTAATTTAACACACGTTTTGTGGGAAACCGAGCTGCCAAACGAGATGATGCTTTGTAGTTGTTTTTTGCTAACAGCAACTTCTCTAGTGGCCAAATGACACAAAATAAATAAGACCTGCAACAAAACATGTAATGGTGATATATTTTACAGTGCCAGCAATTAAGTACTTATAGACTGGGTTTGCCTATTGCGTCCGTCTATCTATTCCATTACACTGGCGGCAAACTCATCCTTTATTGAAATTACTTCGGCACTGACCAGGATGACTCGTCATTCCCAATTTCAATGTTGCTGTCGAGCAGGGAATGAAAATACGGTGCTCACAGCCACCACAACTAGGTTCCAGCCCTTTTTCTCAGCCTTGATACGCGTTCTTACTCGGGCGCGCTCACCACCCCTGTCCTGTGTATTGGTTAGCGCGAGCGCACCGTGAGCGCAATGACGCACTATAACGACGGCCAAATAGTGGAAAGTATGGCGCTCCACCAAGGCAATGAGCCTGGCAGTGTCTCTGCATGCATTCAAGAGGCCAGGATGACATTATGTGCAATCGCACACGATTTGTTTTTCAATAGGTGACGAGCATGTCAGGGTGCAATTCATCGTCGTCTTGCTCGTGAAAGGACCGTCGACAGCACAACAGAGGGTTAGCAGGCAATGATAATGATGAGTTTGATGACTTGATAATAATAGCTTGATAATGATGAGCTTGAGCTTGATGACATGCCCACAGTCGTAAATGCGGCAAGTATTGAACAGCAACGTCGAAATCATCGACAGAGTAACCGCCAACAACGACGTCTCAAGAACCATTCCACACACCTTTCACCGAGGCGAAAACAAAAAGGGAACAGTAATTGAATGTCAAGCAGAAGTACGAAAAACAAACGGACATGCTAAACATAGCGCTTTGTATGTGAATGTATGTTCGTGTTCATGTCCTGCCTTCCTCGAGCAGTTTAAAATTTTACTCAATCTATGAACCGACTAGCCCAACAACATGCCGCGCTAACCAAGAGCGCCCTAGGCGGAGACGCAACAGCTTGATAATAATGCGCGCACGACCTTAACTCTCTCTCTCTCCCTTTGTTTGAGCTGTTGCAAAGATGAGTAGAACGATGCCTACGGACGTCATACGCACTCTTTCATCTTTTGTCGTGTGGCAGAGCCTGACCCCATGTATTTGGCAGAGCTGAGTGCAAAAACTCGGCCAGAAACAGACCGTGGGCTTTAGCTATTACTACGGCTCATAACTAATTTATTGCGACAGCAGCATTCTTTTACCATGAAGGCCACCGTGTTAGTCTATTTGCACTGGTTGCCTGTTTCTTCCTCGCATAATTGTGTCCCAGCACTACCAAAACTGTGCAGCAACCTAGGGATTATAGGGCACTTTGTTAAGGGAGAAGTTGCGGTCATATAATAGATGTAATGTAAAGTGCCATGAAAAGAGTTTTTATAATATTTGAAATGTAGATATCAATATACAATATGACAAAAAGAACATCTTGGACTAGAGCAGTTCTGACCTTTTCTTCTTTGTGATTCATCCAGCCTCACTTTTGTAACATAGTAATACACTTTTGTAGAATTCGAATTGCGTATGCTGACACACTGCAGCGCTCACGAGCAGTAGCTGTCTAAGCTCACTTTATTTATTTTGTTAAAATGCATAGGTTTACAAAACATATATTGCATTTTTGTTTCGCCGAAACCTATGCGAATCTTCTGTTTTCGCACGGCAACGACGTTTTGCTTTCCAAATATATTTCACTCAGCTAATCTTGGTTGATCATGCTCGTTTCTGTTTCATGGTAAAGTGGGACCCACTACGGTGGCATAGCGGCTATGGTGTTGCGCTGCTAAGCACGAGCTCGCGGGATGAAATCCCGACTGCAGTGCCCGCATTTCGATGGGTCCGAAATGCAAGAATGCCCGTATGCCGCTCATTGGGGGCACCTTAAAGATCCCCTGGTGGTCAAAATAATTCGAGCGTCCTCCACTACAGCGTGTCTAATAATCAACTTCTGGTTTTGGCACGTAGAGCCCCGGAATTAATTAAATAATAAATCAAATAAGTTATTATTATTTAATAGCGAAGTGGGCGAGCTCAATCAGCTCATACTAGGCCAAAGAAAACAACACGAGTCCTTACTCGCAACTAATTATCACTCTCAGTCCAGCAACTGTTTGACTTAGTTTGATTCGACCGCTGTTTTCTATCGCCATCAGAACAATTTGGCACACCAAATAATGGAAGCGCTTTGCATTTTGAATGCAGGCGATACGTGCATTAGTGTTTTTTTCTGTAGCCTTATCGCGGAAATATATTTTCTAGAGACGAGAGGATGATTGAATTTCTGATTTGGTTCATATTTACAGTTTTGACGCGTGTGTCGTGCTCCCTTTTGGGGGGACTTGATTATTTTGAATATTGACATGCGAGGAGAAGCCTTTGTTAAGCTTAGAGGTGGCTGTGTTCAGTTTCTTTTATGTACTTGTATTCTTTTCAATAAACAGTTAGTTGCGGGTAAGGGCTCGCGTTGGCCTTTTCATCGGCGTCGTAAGTGTTGAGCGCCCTTCTTGTCCTCTTCTTCGCCCTGTGGCACTGGCAAGTATGGGGATGACGAAGTGGCATGACGATGAAAGAAATCATCGTTGTGTGTCGTCTTGATGACATGCGTACCAGAATGGACGGACGGACGGACGGACCAGACAAACCGTTTCGAGCACTCAACTGTTGGCACAGCAAACAGGGACACGTGAACATGACGGGCGCTGATTTCCAGCTATGCTTGAAGAACTCAAAACAGATGCATTGTTAAAACACATCTGTCTGACGTGTTCCGCACGAGTGTTCCCACAGGTACGGCATGGTGTTGTTGGTTGATTACTTCTGTCAAGGTAACTATCTCAACTCTAGTATCCTGCACCGTTCCGCATCTCTTGCAATCACACGTAGAAGGAATGTCATCTCGAAGCACTGTCTTGCGGCACAGAAGAGATGCCAAGGTAAGCGCTCCAGTTGTATTGGCCACACAGAACCAGCATACAGACGCCGTACAAACCTTCACACGGGTGGCGCACGTCGCATAGATGTGTGTATATATCGCGTCTGCTTTGTTTTAAAATTCTATTGGAAGTCACTACTAGTCCTGTTCATATGCCCGTTGTTTGTGCTACTTTGTGTGGTGCCCTGCCCATACTTGCAAAGTAAACCCACTAGCCCAAACCAATGTCTTTTTTCTGAGCGACCTGTACTTCTGAGCTACCTGGAATAATGGACAGAATAAAAGATGCATCTGCGTGTTCCCAAATATAGCTCCATCAGCACAATTTGGGAACTGCAGGCCCATTTTGGTATGTCCATCTCTTGGTATAGAGCCTTTTGGTGCCATGTTGGGTCTCAGTGTATGTAACAGCGTGTCTATGCGCTGCTCGTCAAAAACATCCTCTCTCGCCAACTTCGGTCACTGCGTATGTGCCATTGCGTGTGTGGCGCTCCCAAATGAACCTATTTCACTGCAATGTGAATCACCGGCCATATACTACTGGGTATTTGCTGCTCTTCAATGAATCGTTTTAACGTTAACTTGGAGCAATGGGTGTGTGACGCAAATTACATGCCGCTTTTCAGTCAAGAAAGAAAAATCTTTTAAAATTTACCCGGTACGGGATGGAATCGCACCCGAGTCATTTAGAATCAAACAATCTTGCCTGAATTCGGACACACGCACCCGAGCTTTTGACGACGCCGTCACCCGATGGCGCAGTGTGTACATAAACAAGCGCAAGATAGGAGCCCGCTGCTCTACACGGCTAATTCGTGACGCGTTTCCATACCGTGTGGCGCTAGATTTCTTCATTACTAGTCGAATTGATATTGACAGTGATCCCTAGCTGGTTTCTGCCAGAATTTTCATAGTACGAATCAAAATGAAGTTTGCTTTAATTTAGTGCTCTCTTCTTAGAAGGTGTCACCATTTTCACTACACCCGGAAAATATTTGAACCGAAATTTGTGCGTCAGTAAGCACAGACATTTATTCGTTTCTTTTGCGAACCATTTTTGTTTCGCCTGGTAATGTTCTAAAAACGCTTAAACGTATCTATGTGCGCTGTATATAAAATCACATTGCCTTCACGTCAAAATAAAACCAAGATAGTTGTGCTCATAGATCCTAAACAGGCTTTTGCTTTCCCGAATAATTTGTACTCCGGAAGGAGGCATAGTTTTGAGCGTTAATAAGTGAGCTGAGGTGGTGAAAAAAAAAGTATGCTTTTTTCATTTTTAAATGCGTAACCACTTCTATGCCTACCCAACGAGAAATCTGTCCTTCACCTAAGACAATGAATCGCTCACACTCTCGTAAGCAAGCAAAAAAAAATGCAGTGGCTCATATCCACCCAAAGCAGAGGCTACATGTGCTCAGCAAATGGAAGCTGACAGCGCATACTATGACAGCGCAATATTTGTGCCACCCATAGAACACGCAGTGCACGTAATTTTCAATAAAGAACAAGGTGAAAAAAAAAGCATCCGGACCGTCAATAAAGCATTGCATACCTACTTTAGCAAATGTAGAGGTGGTTTCGCCGCAGCTCTCCTAAATTAACCGTAATTCACCTTAACACCAAATGCCGTGGGTTCGACTCACGCCAAAGGTCGTGGGTTCCAATATTCCAACTCACTGTATCCTAATTGACTGCGGCCAATAACATCACCGTGAATGAGCCCAATGCTCGTGGGTACGAGTGCTACAGTGAACTCTGTTTTAATTGAACCTACTTTATCCTGTTCGCTATATAACATGATAAGCGAACGACGGATCAGGATTGATAAGCCTTTAAACTGGCCGGACCAAGTTCCATAACATTCATAATGACACCGGCCTGCGTGGAAAAGAGAAGTGGTAAAATGCTTACGCACACTTGGACAACTACCAGAGGAGTTTCTGTCTGATTCTTTAGGAGGGGGAAGCTAGACTTGCTCTTTTATTCAAATTGCGTAAACAAATACGGGGATTGAAAACGTTGTCTAACTTGACCACTGTTTAGAATGGAAATTTTTTTTTCACTGGCTGAGTTTTGTTGGTCCTAATGCCAAAAAGAAGGAAGAGGCCTTGAATCTTGCTCGTATTGCCGCGATATTCTTGCTTCTCATCTAGTAACAAACAGCCATCTGAGGACTCTGTTAAATCAGCACCTATGCGCGTAATTATGGTGCGGAGTGAGCAGTTTTGTTTTGGCAGTGTTTAGACAAGACGGCGGACGGCGCTATTCGCTGTGTCAATTCAAAGCACTTGAGATTTTGAACATTTATCTATTCACATCGTCAGCACAGGTCAGTATACAGAGGAAGCCGTCCACCCCGGGGATATGAACCAATAATGTGGAAAATGAGTTACCCGCAAGACGCCAACATCAGGCAGCCATCATTTCTCTCTCATCATAATGCCCTCATAGAGGTGGTAGTCCTCTACTTTTCTCCTGTGCTTCTAGATTTCCTCGTAAAATTCATATCGCACGCGGTGAGTGCAACGAAAAAAAAAAATCATGCAGTCCTACACGTTGAAATACTATTTTCGCAGCCCGTTTCAAATTCTTCTACCCGCCTGCCGCGACGTTCAGGGTTAAGTGCTTCCAGTATTCCAGGGATATACCGAATATGTTTTTTTTAATAATAACAGCAAACCTATACGTTCTGAAATGGTTGACCTTTCTTTTCAAACAATACACGGCTACTCACACCGCGTTCCCGAAGAGGTTTTTGGGTCATCATCAAAAGGACAAGTTTAGCGTACCAAGAGCAACCAAAAAGTTCATTCTATTTAACATATGAGGAATGCAATATGCAAGTTTTTCATTTGAAAGTGTTCTCGTTAATTTTCTATAATGAATTAAAGCTGTCATTAATGTTCAAAACGCCTCTTAGGTGAGCAGTGTGCGGCCTAGGAGCCAGATATGGGCGCAAAGGCATGCTAAAATGGTCCCAGTGCGCCAAAGTACCTTTCTGAGAAATTCGGCCTAACAGGGTCATTTAGGGGTGCCTGTGCCTCCTTATCGTTAAGGTGGCGGCAACGCGACAGTATCGAAGACACCAAGTGTCGCCGCCATGCACGCGTGGGCGGTGTCATGGTATAGGCGCGGCGCCGTTGTATGTGTCGAGGAGAATTCTACGGAGATGAAAATAGCGGGCGGTCCAGGAGAGCAAGCGTTGCGGCCAAGCCATTCGGTAAAGCCGTACGCAACACACCGCAGGGGGTTAGTGTTACCAGCGACCACAAGCTTCAAACATTTGGAACAATTTCCGTTAAGGAGCTGAGGTTTTACTTTTTTTTTCTTTAACACAAGCAAATGGTTTGCTTGTTAATTGTATGAACAACCGCTTTCATGTTCTAGGTTTATCTTGGAGTGCGCCGCAGCGGGTACTGAGCTTCAGTGCCAAAAGACGCGAAGGCCGTTCCCAGCTGTTCGTACTTTTGCAGCAGCTGCTTCCAGGAAACTCTGTGCCAGCGATATCGTGGTATCAATGCTGCGATATGCGCAATAATAAATATGGAATAATACATATCATAATGTATTTATAGACGTCCGTGGTTATACGATTGTAATACCTACCTCTGCAAATAACGACTACAAGGGAAATAGGATACATATTCCACAAAATATTTCAAATTTATTAGTTTGTTCACTTCGGCGCCCCTAATGTTAACATCAATATAAACTGATAAAGCTGTTTAGGTGATACTGCTCGTGTATCAGTGTTTTGAAAGTCAATCTTGTTACTGAATATTCCAAGTCAGGGGGTTAAATTTGCGATTGCAGAAAATACAATACAATATATTATGTACGTTTCATATGTGGATTCTTTATAAACAGTCGCGTATCGCCGCAGAAGTAACAACGTCATTTAATGGAACATTTATTTCACGAAAGAAATTCTGGGTGAGCACTGACATGTCCTGTGTTCTGCTTGTCCCTATGAACAGAATGCAACTAATTAGTCGCGCGTACAAGGCCACGTTGAAACATCGGGTACCATGAGGTCATTACCAATTGCCTGACCGATGATTTTTGCAGTTCGACGTCTTACAGAAGCGAAGTGAGTACGAGCCAAATGTAGCGGAAACCGCCACGCTTTTTTTGACCAGCTAAATAACGTTAATTAGCATAAAGCTCCTGCACGCAAGCGCCGTTCATTGGAATGCGCCTCAGACGGTGAGGAATAGATGCCGCATTGTTGTGCTCTAAGTGGGCCATTTACAAGAAGTGCACTTCCGAATAGCTCTTAGGAATTGGAAGTACCAATTCTTAAATCATTTAGATCCGGCATTTGGCATGCGTTCGGTTTGTTTTAATTATAATATCTGTTGCTTACCCTATTTATTTTCAAGGCGTTTCGGATACAACATTTGGCGGCGCATGACAACCTCCCATGTAAAATAGAAACTTGTCGTAACAGTTAAGCTATGTTGGCTTGAAGACGAATTTTGCATAAGCGTTCTAGAGTAACAGGGACGTCAATAAGAACCATGTCAAATTGTAGATGCTGGCACAACGCCAAGTCCGAAGAAGAAACTTGGTATGAGGAAACCTAAATGGGGCACTGTGCAGTATTTATAATTTAAGCTCCGAAAGTCAAAACCTATAGTCAATTATCACCTAAGTTTATAAACCGCCAGCACATATCCCATCAGTATCTAAAAACTACATTTTCAAATTTCAGTATTATTCATGCGTCTGCTTCAACGT
This sequence comes from Dermacentor variabilis, assembly GCF_050947875.1. NCBI lineage: Eukaryota > Metazoa > Arthropoda > Arachnida > Ixodida > Ixodidae > Dermacentor > Dermacentor variabilis. The sequence continues at coordinate 10,081,866 of NW_027460335.1, read as the reverse complement.
CAAGCTGCCTATGCCGCATGCCGCAGGAAATCTGCATGCTAAAGCCAAACCACAAGGAAGCGCAAGATCAGAGCCCGTGGGCACACTGCCACACAATTCTGAGGGCATCGGCAGGCGTAGAGGTTGGTTGCGTTAGTGATGAGAGCGAAGGCATTTCTCGCTGAACCAGACAACGACATACCTTTCGTCCGCTGTGTTTCATGCTTCATATTCAACCCGAGAGAATAGTCCTGCTGTACACTAGAAATGTGATGGTGGCCACGCTTCGATCACCGCTGCGTATAGGTTGCGTTTTCGCGGCGTTCTACATCGTCTCTGCCGAGGGGCACATTTGAACGGGCGCCGCCATGCTTCCTGCCCGGTTTCAGATCGATGAAACGGAGGCTAAGTGAGAGAAGGGGGTTCCCTTTCTCGTTGGGAAAACGCCTCTCGAGGACGAGTTGGTTCAGTGCGTTGCTAGCGTGTATCTCACATTCCGCGAAAATAACGAAACAGCGACCGTATCAAGTTCCGAAGCCGAGCAACGAAAGAAACAAAATGAGACACATGCTGCAAGTATGTGTAGATCTGTACGCAATCGGGGGGGGGGAGGGAGGTCCTGTTATTTAATGACTTGATGAGAAAGACAACGACATGGAATTTACGTGAAGCCGCCTGTTGCTGTTTGCTTTCATGTGGCTTGAAGTTTCACTTCAGAACCATTTGAGCCGTTTTCTCATTAATGCCATGTTGTGTGCATAGTGAATACATTTACTTTATGAGAACACCGGCATGACGACCGGCACCAGAGCCAGCGGTGGAAGGAGACGACAAACGCGCAGGCAGTGGAGCTACCGGTGGCGCGAACCGTAGCTTGGTGCTCGTGGGCGCGACTCACCATGACGGGGGGCAGTCGGCGTGACATGCGTGACCGCACTATGCCCACATTGCTCTCGTGGTGAAGTTAGTGCCTACTGCGGCGCGCGTATTACAGCGCGGCGCGTCAGAGCATGCGCACACCTCTACATGTTTGGAGATTTCTTGCATAAGTCCCACAACCTTCATTTAAAAACACATAAAACTCGCATATACTTGTATATTCATCTAGCCCTACACCATGGGCTCTATAACGTGAAAACATTGCAATCTGTCTTTATTCCGATCTCCTGACGTGAAATTTACGTAACCGCGGCGAAAGCATCGGGCTGTGAGGCGCCGCGTTGTCTGAACTATCCAATCAAACGCGCTCCTCGTTCGTAGGCGGCCACTTTAGTTGGATTTCGAAGCGAACAGCATTGCCTACTTTGGCAGGTTAGTCTCATTTAATTGGCTCAGAAGAGGTGCGGAGCGCGCTGAAATGGAAATGGTTTCGGTTAGGCTCAGCGTGTGCAGTGGAAATATATAAACAGATGTGGAGGGTTGTGCCGGGGTCTGAGATCAGCTCATTTGCCCTCGCTTATCCACTCTAAATACAGAGAGAGAGAGATGCTGGAACTGTTTTTGAGGTAGAATCTGCTTGTACCATATTTCACTCCTTTTTCCAGAGTAGATCGACCCCGTTTTAGAGAGAGCAGAGTAACTCCTCCCGACAGAATTTTATTACTCCAGACCAAGGGAGTGCTGGTATTCACAGTGCTAATACTTTCACTACGAGGGTAAGAGTACACTCCCAGACCGAGTTGTAATACTCCTCCAAACCGAGTACTTCTACTCCCTCAAAGAGAGTGCTCGCACCCCTCCTAAATGAGGAGACTGTACTTCTTCAGGACAGAGTGCTCATACTCATCCCAATTGTGTGAACCCACTCACTATGTAGAGGCATGGCCCCGTCAGAAGCGATTCACAACACTTACACGTGGGAATTATTTATTCCTTGATAAGCAGCTCCTGCACTTATGCTTGGTGAATTGGGTGTAATCTGTGGTAGCCAAGTTGCTCAAAAGATTTTTTTCGCTTAGAAGGTGAAAATCTTTATTGATCAGTCGGGAGACAAACTGAATAATAATTCGAGAAACATGCTGGCACACACATAAAATCAGATTACAATTATGCCCAATAATTTTAGAGCACACCTTGTAATAAAACATAAGTAGGTTCTTTAAAGTTTCATCGTTATTGCAGTGTATCAAACCATTTTATTACAATTGGCTCCATCTTTTCAAAAGAATAGTATACAATGAAAAGTTAAACATAGAACAAACGTGTGCAAAATCACGAAAGATTAAAACTACGATGGCAAAGAAATATGCGCCACGCCACCGACCTGCAAACACATTTCTAGTAGAAAACACATGCACTTATATGGCAGAGGTTACCAGGTCGGATGCTAAGCATGGGGCTTGTAACGTAGATAAATTGTGCAAGAAACTTTTTTGTGCTATATTCGAAGACAGAAGCTCGTTTATTTACGTCCCCTACAATATGTGCATGCTCCTGGCTGAGAGTACTGTGCGTTTAGAAATGTGTCTTATATTCTCATGTGAGGCTGCAGGTCTAGCGTTGGTTATAAATATTTCACATAAAGTTGTTTGTGTATGGACTGCACCCCATTGTTGCTGAGCGTCTGTCTTGTCGGGTCTCTAGCAATATCCTGCCCGGTCTCAAAGCTGTACAGAGGCGCATCATATCTCCTATTCGGTTGGTGTCCTCGCGAAAGTAGTTTCCTGGACCTGTTGGGATTGATCCGTTGCATTTTGTCACAAATATATAAAATTTAATTTACAGTATTATCCAGTGTGTAGTAAATGAGTATAAAACTGCAAGTATCACTGGCATCAAAATCGCGCGCATCAAATTTCTTGTCATGTATGGTATTTTGATTCCGCATTACCGTACGAATGCTATACCTCTCAGGAGCAACTTGAATAATGACATGTTCAATTATTTTGACTACTTGACAACGCAATATAACTAAAGTGTAGCGTGGCCTCAGATGTGAACGAAAAATAAGATTTTATTTATTTATTTATTCACATTACCTTACAGGCCCATTGAAGGGCATTGAGTAAGGGGGGCAACAGTAATTACATAGCAATATATTATGACAATGCATGACAATAATTGCATCACATTACATGACAGATGTGATCAATATGACGCATAAAAGCGACATAAGCATAAGTACAGGCAAGGCAGTGCACGAAAAAGAGAGAGAAGCAAATCATAAATTGGGAAAGGCACTATCCTGTTTTACATATTGTTTCCATGCCCGTGGGTTTTGCATGAGCTATGCATATATTTGCGGAACGAGCCAACTTCGTGAAATCGAAGGCTATTTCCTACTGAAGTAGTTAACGTATACTAAAGTAAGAACAATTAGCGCGTTTAACAGTATATTCCTTTGAAAACAAGTATATATGTCTGGGAAGACTAATACAGTGCCTCACTGTGCACTATATCTTAAGTCCATAAATGTACTACGTAAAAATGCTTTATTTCTTGCCTTATAAAAATTATGCCGGCAGAAGCCTTCAATGTAAGGGGTTTTTTTTTGCTTGATTAACACTATATGTTCATATCCACCAAATGATGAGCAAGTGTTGTACGAGGATACTCTCAGTTCTTTGCATTGAACACATCCCTACCTCCACTGCGTACTTGTCTGGCAAGTAGATATAGTCACCCTAATAAAAATCTAAAATGCCGGCAAGAAGCACACATATGACTATTTCACAGAAGGAGAAACCACAATTTTACGTGCACCAAATTAATGTTTCAATTGCGAGTGACTCTGTGGCTTCTAATTAAGACGTAAGGTGCCAACCACAGTGTACACAGGTAAAGGCCTTGCTCTTTGCTCCCGCTTCGGGAGCCGCGAGCGGTTCTAGTGAACTGGTTCCGTGAGCATGTACGCAAACGATTACTTCTTAAATCAGAGGTACTCTGCCCCCAATGCCTGCCTTTTCTGGAACTTAGGAGAAATCCACATATCTAAAATTAGGTGTAACAATGGATAAAAAAGAACACATTATAATTTGCCTGCCTAACGTCAGCGTTTAAAATGCAGAATGACAATGGTTTGTATTTGCACCCTTGGTTCTATGGGCTATTAAATTATGTCAACAGCTAATCAAGCATAAGCTTTTTTCTTTTTATAGTCAACACAAACGTTGTGCTCACTGCAAGTACTTATTATGTCAATAAGCAACTCTTCAATGTTATTGTACCATTATTTTTTGTAACATGCATATATCTGTTGGAAAACAAGACAAAAAGCGGTCAGTTCTCCCAAAACTAATGAGCTTTTGTTTAAAACAGATTTCTAACTTTTCATTGACACATGCTCCTATGTGTTTGTCTCCAGAGAGCATACTTAATATTCAATTTCCCATGAGAGACCTTACAAAAGATACTATGTCTAGATGACTACATAGAGCACGTGAGAATTTCCATGTCCGTGTGACATACTGTCTTTTAAAGTTTTGATGACATTCAGTCAAATGGTACACCCAACACACCCACATTCTAGTAGTCTCGTCCAACTTGCATGTCACGGCATTTTGGTTCTTTGCAGTGCACTTCTCTGTACCATGTGGAGTTGTGCTGGGCTGGCTCTTTGACATCCTTGTTTCCTTGCGGCTGTCTTCTTGCGTTATATAGAGCGGGTGCCTGAAAGATCTCCTGTGCAGAAGTCATCGCGAGGACATGGTGCAAATAACGTCAAGACAGTCAAGAAATATTGGCTCTGCACTAAAAGAAATCCTTAGCTCTTATTCTTTCTACTGAAATGCATGCGAAACATCTAAATGACTGTACTTAACTGCTATAATAACTTCAATATTTAAATTTGAAGAAAAAGAAAAAAACTAACAGTTCAGCCTCGTTGAGCACCAATGTAACAATACTCCCACGAATATAGGTAGGTGTGAGGTGTCATAAGTGTCTTATTACTCTGGTCCGTCGCAAACACCACTTGTGACACATCCTAAGCACGTGTCCAGTATGGCTCCCACACCAACTCTAGTTGTGGCAATGCTCGAACCAGTATTTGAGGATCATATCTGCAAACATGACGCTCAGTAGGGATGAAAATGTGTTCCCCCAGTTCAATGAATATTACTGGGTGTGCCTACAAGAATGGGCAACAAGGCTTGTTATTGCAAACTCACCAACATTTCAAGGCTAAGAAAAAATAGTTCACTGCGCCCTGTATCTAAGCTTACTAAAAGGCATGAACTTATTTTCACTTATGAGGTACGCAGTGGAAGTCATCTTTGACAGCCTCGACTATTGCTGCAGCTTCAAATCTAGCATTTTACATTTTGGAATCATGTAGAAGTTGCACTCAGACCATAGTAATTAGTTTGTTTTGTTTATGACAGACCACTGGTAACGCGGAATTAAGACAACGTTTTATTTTGATACTTGATTTCTTTACTAAAAATGTTAAGGCAACAAACCCATTTTGATCTACCATGCAATAGCAAAATGCACAGATTACGCTTGAAAGCCCCAAATGAAGGGGAAGGGGCCCCGTACAGTTAAAGCAGCAGCTTACGCTACATTTTCTTCTCTATCCCTGCAAGAGTTGAACGGGCATTCTACTCTCTCTCGGAAGGGCAGAGTGAAAAGAACATTTCACTCTCTTCTTGCTGACGGAGGGACCAATGAATTTCACTCCACTCGACCTTTTGCGAGACTATAACAATGCTTTGTAGAGAAAATCGGCCCCTTTACTCCTGCGATTCTTCCATTATTTTTTATAGTGCATAGCTTGCAGTGACTGGTAGAAAATAACGGCAGCGTGAAAAGGAAGGTTTAAAATACCCCTAAAACTGGTCATCAGCAAAAATTAGTTGGCAGGGCGATGTGGTATACGTACCGAAAGAACTCGACAACGTTATGTTGCCATGTTAAAATTTTGTTATACGCTAATAAATCCGTTCTCCCCTGTGTCCCTGGGTAGCCTTTGCCAGCGCGATCGGTAGGCTGCGGTCTTCTATCGTTTTCGGACCGAGGCAGTTTCCGACTATTCCGAAAAAAATGTTTTTTTTTCGTATATTAATGCATGTTTAATATGTACACGCCGCTTTGACTGGTGGAGTTGCCGCGGGTTTGTGACGTAATGTGACAGGAAGGCGAAGTGGGCTTAGCCGGACATTTCTGACTAAATAGCGTAGGGATAATGGCGAAAAACTTGTGTACTCTGGAATAATTATTTTTCATTGTTCAATCTAATCATGCAAAATCAATGTGCACACCTCATATCATATATGGGGAGTTTCCACGATTATCGCGACGGCCTGTGGCAGACAGGTGAAGCGGGCTGGTAGCCCGAATTTTTTTTGAGCAATCGTAAGGCCTGGTTGCATAAAGGCCAAAAAACAGTTGGGAACATCTATACGTTACGCCACTCATCGTGTGCAAAATCTGTAGGCGTTGTCGATATAATCTATACTCCGTTTCAGACACCAGGTACAACGCCTTGGAAGCTACGCAAGAAGTTCGGTGACCAAAATGTATCACTCCGCGCGTTCTATCCATGCAGAGGAGGCGTTTATCCATGCTTCGCTGTGCGTCGACGGCGTTCGCTCGCGCGAGCGCTCACGTCACGCTGCTGCCAATATTAAAAGCTGAAAAGAAATGCAATGAAAAAGGAATTGATCTAAAACAACGCATTAAATGCCGGTTTATAACAGTTTGTTGGTTTCTAAGTATTAACACTTTCTTCATTCAATACTGAGTCTATATGAAGGAGAGTTTCGCCGATCCTCGTGTGCAGTGATTTTAACATCGATATGACGAACGAGTATGGCAGATATATAGATTGTTTCCTGCTAGATCGCTACTCATTGAAACTGACGACGCTAAAGAGACCCACGACGCAACACCGTTCCTGCATTGCTCTCGCTTTCGCAAGTAGGCTGTGACACGTTACGATGGGAGAGCCTCTGACCGTGTAACACAGCGATCACAAGGCAGTACTATAAGTGTAGAGCCGTCTGTGAACGTGTGAATGTGTGCATGTAATCAACGACTACATTATCTAAAATAAAGGGTATGCAACTTAATGAAATGTGTCTTCATTGGACTTCGACGTCCAAAAAGTACAATCCGGAACATGCAATCAAATCACATATGCATGGCATAGGGTCGCTCACCATGTCTTGGGTTTGTTGCGTGGTCGTTGACTTTCGACTTTGATTTTCACTCAGTTTGCGCTGAGGGAAAGCTTCGCGTTCACCTATCTTTCTTTAAGAACGTGGCTTTGATATTTGTATGACGTTATAACAGCGCAAAGGACGACGAAAACGGGCAGACAAGAATACGACGAGGCGCTGATCTTTACCACAAGTTTAATTCAAGCTGTCCAAGAAATATAAAGGATTTGAAAGCGTTTGTTTTACGATACACTAAATTGAATTTCATAGGACGATGTACGGGAAGAAATGGAGTTTACTCAATATCTGCGCAAAAACTGTCAAGTTTAAAATACAGGTGTGTTTTGTAGAAGTAAATTTTGCACGACCGCCAAGTTTATCGACATTTGTCCATCTTCTCGAAAGATTTTCTCGGTGCTTGAATTCTATGAGTGGTGCACGTTATAGTGCTACATGAGCAAAAATTGGCTTCGGATTCTTGCGTTAGCGCCACATTTTTCTTTCGACCTACTCAGCCCTGCGATGTATTGATGTGAAATAAGGGAAAATCAGACATCCACCCGTTCGTAGCAATTGCTACAAAGGAAACCTATACGGGTTCCTCGAAAGAAAAAGCCTCATAGTTGGAGAAAACTTCGTCCTGGTCCGGGACTTACCCTTATTTCCTTACTTCTCTCCACCTTGCGGGTTTCCGCCGAACTACTACGTCAGATGTATTGATGTGTTGACTGAGGTGGTCAAAAGAAACGTTGTTTTCTAAAGTTAAAATGCTGTGGTCCATGTCATTCTGTTGTATATTGATATTTATGTGAATATTCATACCTCCAAACTTAGCAGCTTTAAAATTCGTAAAATTCAGCAGACGCGACACCGAGGAAGGACGGGGGCGAAGCACTTATTTCTTTAAAGCTGCCCGGAACTTACGAGCAGCAGCGAGCTTAGGCAGGAGACGCATTGCTTTCACATAACGACTTTTCCAGCTATTGGCAATTTTGCTGCCTCTGCAACTCCTCTAAATCAACGTGCTTCACTCAAGCAGATACCCCTGTTGCATCCTTTTGAGTATCAGAAGACCAACAATTTTTGTTTAGATACTGCAGCCCCATAGAAGGGCTACGGCCGGAGGGGATAATAAATCAGTTAACAATGTAATATTTTAGGTCAATTCACATTTTCTCCGCAGAGAGAAGAGCTGTATAAATTTTACTTCTCTTATGTGGAATGGTTGTAATCAATGTTGAAAACCTGGGAATGGAGGCCGTGGGATGACATGTTTGACTCAATGGTAGCTGCAAGAGCCAAGTGGACAAATTCACGCCTCAAGACTTGTTGTTGTAGCCTGTGATGCGTGTGGCTCCTACCCACGATGGGGGGGGGGAGGTATTGGCCAAGAAATGGGTGGATTATTCGAAATTATTATGGAGCATAAATTTCGTAATAGCTATTGAAATAGCATTGAATAGCGCAGAATTACCTGCTAAATAAAATCAGGAAGGTCATATTGAATGAGTAATAATCAATTTAAATGTAAAAACAAAAAGAAAGGAATTTAGCAGGGCATTTGTTTAAATTCCGTAAGGAATGTTCGGAGAGCGAAGCATGCATCCCTGTGGCTGAATCCCAAAGTAAACGCTCCGAAAGAAAGAATTGCAGGTTCTGTCAAGTCTAGGCCAATTCTTCGAAAAGGTATTTCCAACCATCTTTTTCTAACCGCAGTGAAGCGGCGACAAGATAGAAGAAAGTGGTGTATCGTCTCTTCCTCATTACAAAAAGAACAGAGAGGGGAGGGATACCAAACCCGACCTGTGCAAATAGAAATTCTGCGAAGGTATTCGGCAGCGTAATTTGGTGAGGCAGACCTCAAGTATCTTTGCGTCACAGGATTCGCCATGCCAGGGAAATGCCAGGTGCTTATACTCTGGAGAGGCAGTCAAACGTGGGTTTGATAAGGCTAATCTTGTTGATGGCATCCGAAATCTTGCCGCCGTCATCTGTGCTGTCACTGGTAGAATAGGAAGAACAGGGTCGAATAGTGATGCACTTGCCAGTAAATCAGCAGTTTCATTAAAGAACAAACCTTTATGCCCTGGCACTCAAATCAAATGAACACATTGCACATGGGCTGAAACTAGTAAGTGGAAGAGCTTTAGCATGGGTGACTCATTAGTAGCGGTAGGGCAAGAGCATACTGAAAGGGAGTCAGTCAGAATGGCAGCCGTTGTAATCATTGAGTCTAATTTACGTAAAGCTAGGATTACTGCTAACAACTCGGCCAGAAAAAGATGCACAAAATCAGGCAGGCTTAAAGAAAAAGAGCAGTCGAGTGCAGGAGAAAATATTCCAATGCCAGCTGTTTCCTCGCACTCTGAGGCATCTGTTGCAATGATAACGTTTGTTTCTAGGCTGCTTAGGTGGTCTTGCAACATGGCGTTTATGATGCCGTAAGGGAGTAGTTTCGCATGGTTTGGGAAAATGTGTTCGAACCTGATCTCTGGGTTTGAATGCGTATTATCATGAAGTACCTCGCGAATTTGCACATTTAGTGGTTCAAGTAATGTTTGCACAAATTTAATCTGTGGTCTATGAAACCTGGGCCAATGAATAGGAAAAAATAATTCTGTATCAGAGGCGAAAATAATTTGAAGGCGGTTTAATGGGGATTCATTTAGCCCCAGGAAAGTCTGAACTGTCAGAAGGTGAAATCGGCATATTATGGGTGGGATTCTTGCCTCCAGGTATAATACGGCATTTGAAACGTATTTTGGGAGGCCTAAGCACAGACGTAGCGCCTCTCGTTCCAACAAAACCAGCGGCCGAAGCTTGTATGCTGGAACACCTGAGAATAAAACGCATCCAAATTCTAACATCAGACGAACATACATCTTATATATAATCAAGATGGATTTTCTTCGCATACCTGTTCTTCGGTTGCTCAACTTGCGCAAAATGCCCATTGAACGAGCTCCTTTTGTCGCAATATATTCAATATGCGGCCGCCAGTTCAGATTTCCGTTGTAAATAACTCCAAGGTATTTTAGTGACTCTACTTGTGGGATGTCTTCGAGATGATAGTTAAGCGATATGTATACTGGGTCTTTAACGGGAAAAACAAGGATAGCAAACTTATTAGCATTCAGGTTTAAGTGTAAGCTATCCAGCCAGCCTTTCAGTTCCCTTAGATACGACTGCAGTATTTCGTAAAGAGAGTATATGTCGCTAGCCATACCAAAGAAGGCAATGTCATCAGCATAAACGTATGTACTGACACCTGGGTGAACGGGGATTCTGCTCAGTAAAATATTAAATAATACTGGTGAAAGTACCGATCCCTGAGGCACACCTTTGTTTGCTTATATTTACTGGAAAAATAGCCGCTTCGAAAACAATAGAACTCCCTGTCTCTTAAAAATGCATGCACCCATGCTACAATATAGCCTGGAAGGCAATGGCTCTGTAACCGATTCGTTAAAATTGTATGTTCAATGCTGTCATAGGCTTTACATTTATCTAACGTAACTAGAGCCGCGTATTGTTTTTTCTGTCTGGCGATGTTAATGCGACTTTCAAGGTCTACATGCGCGTGCCATATTGAATAGCCAGATCGAAATCCAATTTCACACGGACTCAACAATCGATTGTCGTCAATAAACTCTATTTTATGTCCGAGAAGCACTCTTTCAATAAGTTTCACTATGTTTGATGTCAATGCAATTGGTCTGATGTTGTCGATAGTGTACCCTGCCTCTTGTTTTTTAAGTAACGGAATAATTTTGGTCATCTTCCATTCTTCTGGAATCCATGCGTTCCTAATAGAGTAGTTTAGCAACTTCAGAAGCTCACGTGGAGCTTCTTGAAAGAAAATCTTTAACATTGCATTTGTTATGCCGTCCGGGCCAGGCGCTGTAGTTGGCAACTGTAACATAACCTTTGCTACTTCCGAATAGGATATCACCTTGTAGCCCGAGAATGCAGGAGAAAAAAACAGAAGTTTGAAGGCGCGTTGCAAACCGACTCTTCAGTCCTTTAGCCAGTAGTTCTAAGGACTCCTGCATTTCCTGTGAGGTATAGACGATTGAGTCTACATCAATGCTCATTGGGAGTTTCTTTCTAAAACGAAGGTAATTAAATAAAGCACGTTTGTTTTTGGATTTAGATAGATAATCAAAACGGTTTTTATCGTACTCATCTTTTGAGTGTTTAATAGTACGTTTGAAGGTTGCCGAAATAAATTGATAATCTTTCCAATTTTGTGGGCTCTGATTAGAAGTTTTTTCCAAGCAGCTTTCCTTCTTCTATAAACTTGTGTGCACTCGCTGTTCCACCAGGGATTAGATGAGGAACGCTTAGCTGTCTGAATTACAAATTCAGACTTTTGTCGGGACGTCTGTAATGCTGAACAAATATTCAAGCCAATTTCTTCGTCATTACTATTAGTTAGTGACGGAATGGTGAACCGCAAGCAGTCTTTAAATTTCTTTGCAATTCACAAATTATCTGCCTTGTCGTTCAACTTATGTTAAAGGACATGCAATTTCAAAGTATACCGCGAGATGATCATTTGTTTGTACAGAAATCAATCGTTGTCCAAGATGTCACAGTGAAACTTGTGCTAGAAAACGTCAAATCTAACACTGAGCGAGATTGTCCGCGGACAAATGTAGGTCCTCTGATATTAAGGCATGAAAGGTTTTTACCTATGGTCCAGTTCCACAGACGTGTCCCACCTGAATCTGTTTTGTAGCCCCAAGATACGTGAAGCGAGTTGAAGTCACCAGTAACAATGACTTCATTTGTGCAGCAGGCAAGCGCACTATTCAATTGGTATGTACTGTGCGCGCCAGTAGGGAAATAAGCATCTATAATTGAAAATGAATGGTAGCCTGGGATGCGAAGGTGCACTGCCAAAATTTCACATTCCGGAGACATTAACTTGAAAGCTATTTTCGCCTTATCTCAGAATTTAGATGACAACAAAATCATTAAGCCACCTCCTTGTGAAAGGCGGTCTAATCGAAAAGATCGAAAATCTTCAAAATGAAAATTTTTCTCAGGAGTAAGCCAGGTTTCTTGTAAGATTATGACGTCAGGATTAAGATGAGTTGTTAACCAATATAACTCTGTTGAAGCAGAAAACAGGGAACGACAGTTCCACTGTAGAGAGGGAGAAATTTATTTACAGAAAGGCAGAGAGGTCGGCCTGAGCTATAACTTGCTCTGGCCTGCTACTCTACTCTGGGGAAAAGGGACGGGGAGGGAAAGGGCTGATGAATGATGATGGTATAAGGAAGAGATGCGTATATACAAATTCACAGAGTTGTGGTATCTCTAAAGGCGTGCGTCCAGCCCAGTGGCTTGGAGAAAAGCTACAGCGGCTCTTGTGACCAGGGCTGCGCTGGTTGCATTAGGCCAAGGACCTAAAAGAAACTCGTCCGATAGCGGTCTCTCATGGATGTTTGCTATGGAAGAGACAAGTTGCTGTCGTTCTTGCGCGTACGCGGGACACACGCAACATATATGTTCAAGTGTTTCTGGCACCTCACAGCATTCACAGTTTGGGCTAGTATCACTGGCACCTATCATATTTCTATAACGGTTGGTGAATGCGACACCAAGGCGAATCCGGTGCACCATGCTCGTGTGGTTTCTATTGAACTTTTGAGGCATACGAAATCGCATTTCTTGGTCCCATTTGTGTAATCGCTTGTGTCGTCGATCAGGTTGGGCCCAGTGTTCCAACGTAGAGTTGTGGTTTACGCGACGAAGTAGGGCGTTTGTGTCTGTTCGTGAGAACGGAATGCGTACTTCACAAGCATTATCTAAAGCAGTTTTTGCTTCAGCGTCTGCCTGTTCGTTCCCTATCACGCCACAGTGTGACGGTATCCACTGAAAGGTGACATTGTGGCCATTTCTAGTTGCGTGGTCGAGATACTCTGTAATTTCTATAGCCATAGAATGATACGGGCCCCGTCTGAGGACACAGTCAATCGTTTGCAGAGCTGGCTTGCAATCGCAGAATATCGTCCATGCGTGAGGACGCTCCTCGGAGAGAAATCGAAGTGCTTCCCGGATAGCAACAAGTTCTGCGGCAGTTGATGTTGAGCTATGGTCTAGTTTAAACCGGCGAGCGATGATCATATGTGGAATGACGAAGGCTGCAGTGGAGGCATATGGTGTGACAGAGCCATCGGTATACACATGTACAGTATCTCCGTACTCTGTAGAAATGTGCAACAAGGTGAGTTGCCTGAGGCCAATAGATGCAACGAAAGACTTTTTAGTAATTCCAGGGATCTGCAATGTAACGACAGGTTTAGGCAGAACCCACGGGGGTGTTCTCGGAATACAGGCGGGAGAGAATCTCGACGGCAAAACACTCTGATGCCGCGATATAGTCATTGAAAAGCTGGAACCTGGGTGTGTGGTAGGGAGCGATGACAGAGGATGGTGCCTGTGTCGGGTCAACACGCGGAGGTACATTCGAAGAGGCTCGCAGAGCAAGTACACCCGAATAGGACAAGCACGAGCTTCCGCTATTGTTCCATTGGTTGACGTGCATCGTGGGAGGCCCAAACATGTGCGCAATGCCTGAGCTTGAATGCTCTCGAGCGCGCGCACACAACTAAGTCCCATGCTTGAGAGCGCCGGCATGCTGTACCGTATATACCCTACGAATAGGGCTCGGTACAATTGGAGTAATGACGACTCCGAGGGGCCCCATCTTGTTGCTGCCACGACGCGAAGGACGTGAACAAAAGTCTTCAGCTTTGACTTCAGTGCGGCGACGTGTCTTGACCAAGATAATCCCCGGTCTATGACTAAGCCAAGGAATCTGTGGTGTGTAACCGTAGGTATCGCTACGCCGTCAACAATGATCGGATACCTGGTCATTCGTTTTCGCGTGAACGTAATCACAGAACATTTTTCAGTTGAGAGTCGGAGGCCTTGACGCCGAAGATACTTAGCTGTGATTGTCACTGCACGTTGAAGCCTAGCACGCATTTGGGGACGGGTGGCTCCAGATGCCCATATGCATATGTCGTCGGCATATGTGCTAATCTTTACCGTGCTAGGAAGTTCGGATGCAAGGCCAATCAATGCAACATTGAAAAGAGTTGGACTGAGAACTCCCCCTTGTGGAACACCTCGATGTATATGGTACTGTCCGGTGTCGCCATCACTTGTCGACATATACACCGTGCGGCCACTGAGGTAGCTAACAATCCATGTATATAGTCGGCCACCGATGTCTAAATCTTCCAGTGCATCAAGGATTGCATAATGTAGTACATTGTCGTATGCACCCTTAATATCCAGAAAGACAGCTCCAACTAACCGACGTCGACTTCTTTCCTGTTCAACAGTGGAGACCAAGTCGATAACTCCGTCAATCGAAGAACGGCCTCTTCTAAATCCGTGCATAAAATCAGGAAAGCAATTATTTCTCTCTAGAAACCATTCCAGTCTTGACAAAACCATTCTTTCCATTACTTTGCCGACGCAACTGGCTAAGGCGATCGGTCTGTAGGAGGAAAGCTCGTTGGGGCACTTTCCCGGTTTAAGCAGCGCTACAACGCGACTGCATTTCCAACCATCTGGAACATTTCCTTTCTCCCACGTCGTATTATAAAAAGATAGGAGAAGACGTCGTGATTCGGTGCCAAGATGGCAGAGTGCAGCGTACGTGATTCCGTCTGGTCCTGGTGCCGAGGAGCGTCGAGAAACTGAAAGCGCAGCGTCAAGCTCTTGCATCGTAAACGGTACTTCGAGCCGCTCATCAGGTGACGGGGGTGCGATGGTGACAAGGGATGAAGTCACTGCATTAGATGCGTCCACAATCAGTTTACAGTAGTCCTCTGCTACCTCCAATTCGGTCCGGCGTTGATGTAGAGCCACCGCATGGAATGGGTGTCTTTGTTGTGGAGTTGCCTGGAGACTTCGTATGACCCGCCATATCTTAGATAGAGGCTGTCTTGGATCTAGGGATCCACAGAAAGCCCTCCAACGCTGTCTGTCAAGCTTCTCCAGATGTCGAAGAACATGTCGTTGAGCTCGGCGACTGCTCGAAAGATCGGACGGTGACTTTGTTCTTCTGTATCGCCGTTCTGCGCGGCGACGGATCGCACGAAGGGCCTCATATTGTATGTCGACCGATGACCTGTGCCTCGGTATGCTGACTTCTCTAGTTTTGTCCCGCAGGGTAGAGGCAATGATGTCCTCTATTTCGGATGGAGATGTCATACTCTGACAGGCGGCGTCGACAGAGGTCTTAAATGCAATCCAGTCTGTTTGACGAATGCAACGTGAGGCTGAACGGCGAAACCAGCTAAAGTGAACGTAAGTGGGGAGGTGGTCGCTACCATGAGTCTCTAGATCCGTCGACCAGGATGCTGAAGACAGAAGGCTCCTTGATACAAACGTTAGGTCAAGACAACTGCTGTAGGACGTGCCACGAATAAATGTAGGAGACCCGTCATTGAGCACATTTAGTCCCCGACTACACATAAAGTCAGCCAAATATTTGCCACGAGAATTCATCGAAGTGCTACCCCACAGGGGATGGTGCGCGTTAAAGTCACCAATCACAATATGAGGGCCTTGCGATGCTTGCAGCAGAGACATCAGGTGCGAGCAATCGATCCTCGCTCTTGGGTGGATATATCCTCCAATCACTGTAACCGTGCGACATCTGTATTTTATGGTGAGGCATATGTAATCATTAGTAGTATGCGATGGGACGTCATGTCTGAAATACACCAGGTCGTGACGTATACAAACTAATACTTTGCTCGAGGTTTGGTCGTTACGAGACCACATCTGGACATAACCAGAAATACGGAAAGAAGAATCCATATTAGGTTCACAGATAACAATAACTGGAAATTGGTATTTAAATATCCGCTGTCGGAAATCCGACAAAATCCACTGTAGCACTTTTAAAGAAGCTATGGTGATGATCTACTTGATATAGTTACTTCAGCGACTACCATCGCAATGAACTTTCTTGGATGCCAGAATGAGAAATTGGATTACCCTTTTTGTTTTTGGTATATGGACAAGAAGCAGTTACTGGAGACCCAGTTCGCTTTTGGGGCCTGGTATCATGACCTGTTTCCATGTCGACCTGCGAGTCTGACTGACGCGAAGAACAAGGATCGGATCCAAGAAATGTTGGGTCCGATGTGGTACTTGGCACTAGGGCTGAACTGGCTACCTGTTCTGCAGCACAAGCAATCGATTGGGTGATTGGTGTTGCAGCTGTTTGCAATAGCTGTGTCATCTTGGGAAAAACACTTGGGAAAGACAGTCGGTAACACTTCTGACAATATGTTGCATTGCCTTTGTCATTGCTTTTTCTACGGCCGATTCAATGAGTTTCGACAAGTTGTCTCCCTGTAAAATAGATTGCCTCGCAGTGACGCCAGCGTATCCAAAGGCTCTTTCCTTGACGACTGCAATAGCTTGTCGCCGTGAACATCGTCGCCTGTCAATTACCTCGAGGACCTGTATTTCGTTAGCTCTAGCCGAGCAGTTTGCATAGTCAGCCGCATGGTTTCCTCCACATAGGCAGCAAGTTTCGGCTTCAGCTGTGCACTCATTAGGATAATGATCGTCACCACAGGCGCGACAGCGTCCATTTGATTTGCAGCCTCCTGCACTATGGTCAAAACGCCAACAGTTCCGACACAGAAGTGGACGGGAAGCGAGAGGTTCCACTCTAAAAATAAGTGGCCACACTTTCAGTTCAGAAGGGCAGGACATGCCAGCAAACGTAGCAACAACTGATTCTGTGGCAACTTTTTCTCCGTTTACCAGTCAGTTACACAGGTATACAGTTATGACGCCAGCATCAGACAGTTTCTCCAGAGTCTCAGTTGGGCTCAATCGAGAGTCTACGCCCCGGACAATGCATTTAGAGTACGCTAGATGAGGAGGAATAAACGCACTCACCGGGACAGATGCGAAAGTCTTACACTTTAGGAGGTCTGCGACACAGGTCGAATCTGATGACCTACAGACTATCCCACCTCTTCCAAATTGTCGGACATCGCTTATCATCTGGAAATGACGCATCATGGCCTGGAGCTCGGCCTGAACAGCTTGTGGGTTGTTCAGCCGGGCTGGGCCCAAGGGACCAAAGGCTGGGCCCTTGCACAGGATAGTTTTTAGACATCAGCATTGTTTCAATGACGGGTAAGTCCTACAAAAATAAGAAAAGTAAGATAACTAGGTCAAATCCACCGAAAACTCAGCCAAACCACCAAGTGAGTTCCAGCTTGGGCACACCGGGGCGGAGATCGAACGCCGAGCTGCCAGTCCAGTAGAGCTTGCTGTGGAAAGCCAAGTCAAGACTTGCCCTGGCTACGACTAGCAACGTGTTTTATTTCCTACTCTTCTTCATCAGCAAAGTATTCCAGTAGATTTTCTGAGCTATTGAAATAACATGCCTTTTAATAAATGCTCCTTGCTAGGTGTTTTTGAATCTCTACTGATGTAATAGAAAAGGTATTGTGCGACGCAAAATGTATTAGCGTCACATGAATTGTGCAGCTTCACTTCTGGCAACAGCTGTGTTTTTATACAAGGTCATCAAAACCAACATCGATGACACAGCTGTGTGCATTTCTATGACTTGATCATCAGTGCATCTTCATTATACACTGCGTTGATTATGCGTCTGATGTTCATGATTAATATACCAAACAATGTCCGACCATTACGATACTACCTACTGCAGTATCGTAATGCTGAATACTTGTTTTTATTTCACGATATATTCAGGCAAATAATTTCACACAGAAATCACTGTACCGCTTATCAGCGAGCTAGTCCTGTCGGCGTCTTCGCAGAGGGAGGAGCAATATAGAACGCTGATATGATGAGCGGCGTCGTAGGCAGCTGTAGAAGACGACGACGACCGTTCGAGCCGCATAGCTATTCTGCGACGATCACTTTCGGCGACAGTATCAGTGGGTAGACGATGGGGTCAGCTTAGGCATTGGTAATAAATAGTCGCCATGACACCGGGAGGCCAAAGGGAAATTCTATAACTTTTGCATATGCGGCCCTATCTTTTCAAACTACATAACCATAACTACAAACGGGTGGCGCTTTTGCTCTTATCCCTTCGGCTGCCAATTTCTTCGTCTCTCCCGTGCACGTTGTTTTGTATTCCCTGCCGTTTAAAACTTTCTTTCTGTGCCTGCGAGTGTTCCGGCAATGTCGAAAAAACTGAGGAAAGGATACAAGGCTTGCTGCGTGGCTGTGTGATGCGGCAACTCGGGGAGCAACACACCGGCGAAATTGTTCCCTTTCCCAACGGACGAGAGGCAAGCACACTTTTTGTGCAGTCGTTATGAAAAAACAAGCGCTGTGCTTATCAAAACAAGTATAGGAGGAAACTAGATATGCTCCGCGCTTGTTTATAAGTGGATATCCTTTTTGGCTTGGCGTCGAGTATTTTGGTGCGGTGTTGTAGGAAACTGAACTTACTTGGCCGATTGATGCTAGCTGACACGCGAGCGGAAATTTCGCTTTGGTATGTGTTAGCGGTCACGGTTGATATTTTTCACGCGTAGAAAACTAACAATAAATATCTCGCGGAGGCATTTGAATGCTTGCTGCACAAAGTGGTTACGCTGGAAAGCATTCTGGTGACCAGTTTTCTTTTTGTTAATACATTACCACGTTTATATGGTCCTGCACACAGCAAAGTAAAAAAAAACGCGTTTACGTTATGAATTACAAGAAGTTCGGGTTGACTGTGCCACGACATAGGTTCGCTTCCCTTTTCAACCTTTGCCTAGAAGGTCAAAATTTTTAAGTCGCTTCTTCGTACTCTCAACTTTATTTTCGCTTTTAAGTCTTCTTTAATCATGACCACGCGGTGTTTGGCCCATTTTTCATATGTGACATATGGCGAACTGACGCTAGTGGGGTGTCTTGGCGGGTTTGACATTGCAGCAGGTGTACAACGGCTGCGGCCTTTGGTCGGACCACTTCAGAGGAAGGGACTATGCCGACCCTGTCGTGGTGCAAGGCTGTGCCCACTGTAGGAGCGGAAGAGCAGTCCCTGATAGATGAAAGTGAGGAAAACAAGTTATTAGAGATTGTTAATGTGCGCTTCTGTAGTACATTATAATTCGGTCAAAAACTACTTGACAGAGGACGGCGCAAGTGCCATGAGCAGAGCGAGCACTGTCATTTCCTCGTCGTTATCTGCTGTTATTGCTTAGTGGCTATGGTGTTGGGCTCCTAAGCACAAGGTCGCGGGATTGGATGCCGGCCACGGCGGCCACATTTCGATGGGGGTGAAACGCGAAAACACCCATGTACTTAGATTTAGGTGCGTGGCAAGTAACCCATGGTGGTCCAAAGTTCCGGAGTCCCCCACTACGGCGTGCCTCATAATCAGATCGCGGTTTTGCTATGTCATCATGATCAGCATGGTTGCGCCTACTGCAGGGCAAAGGCCTCTCCCATACATCTCCAAATAACCCGGTCATGTACTAATTGTGGCCATGTTGTCCCTGCAAACGTCTTAATCTGATCCGCCCACCTAAATTTCTGCCGCCCCCTGCTACGCTCCCTTCCCTTGGAATCCAGTCCGTAACCCTTAATGACCATCGGTTATCTTCCCTCCTCATTACATGTCCTGCCTATGCCCATTTATTTTTCTTGTTTTTAACTAAGATGTCATTAACTCGCGTTTGTTCCCTCACCCAATCTGCTCTTTTCTTATCCCTTAACGTTACACCCATCATTCTTCTTTCTATAACTCGTTGCATCGTCCTCAATATAAGTTGAACGCTTTTCGTAAGCCTCCCGGTTTCTGCGCCGTACGTGAGTACTGGTAAGACACAGCTGGTTATACAATTTTTTGTTGAGGGATAATGGCAACCTGCTGTTCATAACCTGAGAATGCCTGCCAAACGCACCCCAGCCCATTCTTATTCTTCTGAATATTTCAGTATCATGATCATGAGTTATTGAGTTATTACTCATGAGTTATTACTAGTAATAACTTTATTTTTGCGCGAAATAAAATTACTTTAGTTTTCGTAGGGTTTATTTTTAGGCAATTAGCGACTGACCATTCAGATAACTTAGTGAGTAGATAGTTGCATTTTTCCAATAATTCTTGGGAATTCGGACCAGAAATGAGAAGATTAGTGTCATCGGCACGTTCGATAAATTTTACAGTTGTACCAATATTAGCAATGTCGTTAATGTAGAGGTTAAAAAG
Source organism: Dermacentor variabilis (assembly GCF_050947875.1). Classification (NCBI taxonomy): domain Eukaryota; kingdom Metazoa; phylum Arthropoda; class Arachnida; order Ixodida; family Ixodidae; genus Dermacentor; species Dermacentor variabilis. The sequence continues at coordinate 10,061,544 of NW_027460335.1, read as the reverse complement.
CATACGACCTAGTACGCTCCCTAGTGGCACGCCATTTAGTAAAGAAACAAAACTTGAGTTCTCGTGTTTTATGCATACTGATTGTTTTCGATTAGTAAGGTAAGACTCAAATAATGCTAAAGGAGTACCTCTAATACCCCCCTTCTGTGATAATTTCCATAGCAAAATTTTATGATTTATGCAATCGAATGCCTTACTGAAATCAATGAATAGTGCCAATGTGAAGAGATTTCTTTCTGTTTTTAGTACATGTTCCTAGAGTGTGAGCAAAGCAGTTTTTGTTGACCTGCCTTTACGAAAGCCGAACAGAGCATTAGATAGAATGTTGTGTCTGTCGAAAAAAGCTTGATAAGCGAGAAAAAATAATCTTTTCTAATCCTTTAGAAAATACTGGAATGATTGAGATGGGTCTGTAATTTGGCACGTCGTTTCTGTTGCGTCCTTTAAAAAGTACAGTTACCCTACTCATTTTAATCTTTTCTGAAAACACCCCAGGCTGTAAACCTATATTAAATATATGCGTTCAAACGGGAGTGATGTATTCTATAACATAATTTATAGGTTTTATATGGATATCATCAATGTCAAGGGCTTTACTACATTTAAGGTTCATGATAGTGCTAAATACCTCAAATTCAATAGTGGGATTAAAAAATAAGCTGTTATAAGCGGAAACAAACGATGACGTATCAAGCCGAGTTTGCTGTGGCACGGTTATACTTGCAAAAGGCTTATTAAAATGGTTTGTGAGTGCTAAACCTGAAATTTCATTGTTATTATAGATTATCATATCTGGTGAGGTAGAATGCTATTCGCGGCCAAGAACCTTACTGATAATGCTCCACAAGGTTTCAGGATGTTTACCAGTGGCGTTTGCGTATTAAGTTCCGTATTTAGTTTGTTTCTCTGCTTTTTAACCAGTCCGCGTTTCAGGCGAACGTGTTGTAAGAAATCTATGGTACAGCTTATCTTTGTGTTTTATGAGAAGCATATTAACGTAGGTTTCGGGCCTTCGCGCGACGCACGGCGGTGGCCACCATTGACCCTGAAGTGGGGTCACGTGACATGACGTCACGTGATGACGTCACACAGGCTGCAGATGGGGCCTCATATCGCGCCGTCGGTCGCCTCCCGGCGGTGGCCACCATTGACCTTCAAGTGACCTTCAAGTAGGTCACGTGACATGACGTCACGTGATGACGTCACACCGGCTGCAGATGGGGCCTCATATCACGCCGTCGGTCGCCTCCCGGCGGTGGCCACCATTGACCCTGAAGTGAGTTCACATGATGTGACGTCACGTGATGACGTCACACCGGCTGCAGATGGGGCCTCATATCGCACCGTCGGACATCGCCCGGCGGAGGCCTCCACGCTTCGGTTCGCGCCGTCGCGCGCGACGCGGCGGCGGCGCCACCATCGCTGCATCACGTGATATGTGACGTCACGGCAGGGATGAAGCGGCGCGCGCTCGCCGTCGCGTCAGTCTCTGTGCCCGCAACCGCGCCAGCGTCTTTGCGCCGGGCGTGTATGCGGTCAAGATGCCTCCAAACGCTAAGAATACGCTAAGGTTAAGCCCAGTGGATGCTTCGCGTCCACTGGGCTTAACCTTGATAAGCCTCCAATTTTTATCATTTTAAAAAGTTCGTGTGTAATCCAGGGTTTTCTTACTTTTTTGGATTACTTAATGTTCTTGAAAGAAAAATGTGTGCTGTAGTTTTGTATAAACGCTGAAATAAACTTAGAATATGGCGCATTTACATCACTTATTTTGTATAGGAAAGACCAGTCATAATTGCAAACTGTGCGTTTTAAAAGATACATATTTCTATCAGGTATATCTTGTATAGCAAAGATATTTGACTGTGAACAAATTTTTCTCACATTGACACGATATATCATAACCACAGGACAATGATCACTGACGTCCGACGTTACTGTTCCAGTATGCTCTACGACAGCGTCAATATTTGTGATAACAATGTCAAGACATGTAGACGAAGAAAACGTAACACGAGTTGGTGTGCTAATTAGGATTACAAATCCCGCACAGCTAAATCTATCAGTAAAATCCAGTGTAGCAGCAGTATTTTCAAGAAGACTTATGTTAGTGTACTCCCCGCAGAAAAGTCGAAATTCGTTAGCAAATACATATTCCAGTAAATTATGAAAGATATTTAGAAAACCAAAAATATGTTCATTTGGCGGGTGATGTACGATTGAAATTGTATCGGAGTAATGTTTAAGCGTTAAAATTTCATAGCCGTTTGTTTTACAAAATTGTGATATTTCTTCACAGTTCCATCCCCACGAGACAGATTGCTACACCCTCTCCTCGCCTATCAGTTCGATTTAAAACGCAATCAACATAGCCATCAAGGCACAGCCGAGCACTGCTGTCAGGTACCATGTTTCGGTTCGCATAATGATATCGAACATGAAAGAAAACAGATTTTAAAAATTACTAATAATTTCTTCTTTGTTGAGCGCAGATCGAGCATTCAAGTGTAGAACGGAAATGCTAGAGTTAGATTGTAATTGTAAACAATGCGGTAATATGAAATCGTGATATTCCATGGCAATTTTAGTGAGCGTTCACCGTCCCGTCAGAAACAGCAGACGTAATCCTAGCAAGATCACGTTCTTCCGATATTTGTACAGCATCAGAGGTATCACTTTCCCTTGCATAGATTTTCCCGTTACTGGTCCACACAGATTTCCATTTATGCTCATATTTCCTTTTCACTGCCATGCCAAGCAGCCTCTTTAGCGCTGGGCACAAATGTTCATTCACGTAAACGGGGCATGTAGATTCCAATCGTATGTCTCTGTTCGTGATTCTTGTCTTCTTCGCTTTTTTTTCAAGGGGGCGTCACGTTCAGCTCTAGATTTAAACGGAACGACGAAGTTTGTTTTATCCGGGTTGCGTGTTGGCACAGGGTGACAACACTCAACGTCAGATGAACTGATTGGCTCATGGATTGCAGTGCCTATATCAGACAAAATAGTAGCAAGGTCCTCATTTTCTTTCTTTACAACGCCCTGTATTTCCAGTTTAGCGTTTCGTGAGTACTGATCCGAATACGTGAGTCGCCTTTCAAGTTCAGCTAGTTCTTTTTCTAGAGCAGCACGTTTAGCGCGCAGTTCGTCATTTTGCTTTGCCTGACTTGCATTCCTTGAGAGCTCAGAATCAAGCTTTTGTCTCATTTCCTCGATTGACTCATGCAAAGAGTCAATACTCTCACTCATTCGGCGTTGCTCATTGCGCACCTCCCGGATATCGTTCCTGACGCCACGTTCTGATGCATATTTGAAAGCTTTGAATTCTTGTTTAATTCCTTTGAGCCCTTTAGCTCTTATCTCTTCTTTCAGCTTTGCGAGTTAATTAGCCATATCGGCAATCCTAACATACAGCAACTGATGCGCGAAACAAGCAAATACACAAACAAACTTGGCAGTGGCGACGACACTGTATGAATATAAATGCAAATGCACATGTACAATGGGCACTAACCTGTAGTAAGAACAAGCAGTAACCTTTAGCTGAGCGCCAAGCAGCGTGGTCACCACTGCGAACTGAAAGGACGGGTGGATGGCAGTCTGCTTTTATAGCAAAGGCGGTATCGCAAGATGCCGAGATATTCCCTAGAGCTGATGATAGGCACCACCAGCTCCAGGGAATATCTCGGCAGTTATGTCCATGTCTCGAAGAGTCGTGGACATAACTGTTCAGGAGGGTATATTCGATCATCAGTTCTTGTGTTTCACATGTCCAACTGGTTTTTATTACAATAGCACCCCCAAAGAATACAAATATGTCCAGTATTACTCTTAAACAGATGACGAGTCCGTTTACGATTGCCATGAACGAGCTGGATGTCTTCTCTGGCGATTACGTAAACTATTGTTGAGCGAAATTGAAACTCATTTCCCACTTCTTCTATAAAAAGTTCATTACAAACAAAATTAAGAAGGTGCAATGAAAGATTATTCGATTAATTAGAATATAATCAACCTCGTTAGAAATGTAAAAAGCTACCAGAAGCTTTAAACATTTGGTCCTATATTCGAAGAGCTAAAATTAACACTGAAAAAAACCAGAGCAGGTGCGCAATTATATTTCTACCACGCATCATAACATTTCTTGAAAGTTACCCTCCAAAAATTATAGAGCCACTTTAACCCTCAGAAGAGCCTCCCTATAGATTACTTGAAGATTCTTGGACGGATATTTCAGCATAAGCGACAACGGGCATCCGAACTTCATTGTTACTTTCATTCTATCTTCTTTGAGTCTAATGATTGCTCTAAAGTTGCTGCTGACCGTATAGAAAACGGTAGGTCTGATTTTATAACATTCAAATGTGTACTTTCTATGCTCATCAATATTAAAGAAAAAAATTCCGCCTTCATTCCACCATGTGAAAGTTGATGTACAGCCAAGCTGGTGCGGACGTTAAACATATACTACGACCCCGACTGACACTCAACGACGTCCCACAGGCACTAGCACCACAAGCGATGTAGGTACGTCACGCGCGCACCTACGTGTGTGGAAGTGCAGCATACATCGTAATTTTTCTAGACTTTCCAGCAAGCGCAAGTGCCTTCTGTACTCAAATAATGCTTAAAAGTAAATTGCGTCAGAAAATGACTAAAGTACGACTTACACACATGCTGCAGATGTGATCGCTTCAGGTTGTTATTGGAATGTACCAGAAAAAACAACTCTGTTACGCGGAAGCTAAAAGACAAAGCCCTTTTCCAGCGGCCGTTTGAGGTCTGTCTGAGTGGGTGCGGCCACTAGCTGGCGGTACCGTCAGCACAACATACATCCTCATCTATGTAGGCACTCCACCCAGCGCAAATACGTCATTGAACTGTTTCAATTTACCAATGAGAAACACGTCAGAAAATTCGTAAAGTACGAGTTACACACAAGGTGTAGACCTGCTAACATCGGATTGTAATCCACTTTGTGTGGATCGAGGTGCCTTTCCGCGCCTCGTCCCCCAGCTTGCGCTTTGTGCTCAGCTAGATTTCCGGGAACCGCTGCCGTAACGGCAACATGACGGAAAATACTAGCGCGCACGAGCTAATTTGCCGCGCAAAATGTGCTTCCCCCTTTTCAGGTCGAGTCACCACGCGAGCAAGTGTCACCGGGTCGGGCCCTGCTTGGCCTCCCGAGTTGCAGCGCCCGGGCGTCCTCTCCACCCGTGCGCTCTTCGCTGAGGGCTTCATCGCCGCTGCAGATGCTCACATGCCTGCAACGAGGTGATTACATGGAACCTTCGCTTCTGCAACTTCTCGTTCTCGCGCTTGGTGGGCTGCTTCCCAGTTTGCCCTAGCTCAATCAATCTTGCGGTGAGCCTTTGCCCTGTAAGTGTCATGACTGTCGCAATTGACTGAATCTTGGGTGACTGAACCCGTTTATGTTTGCGATGTGACTCTGGGGCCTTCTCTTTTCCGTGTGAGAGAGTCGAGGAACGTTGCGTAGTACCTTTGTGCGTGGTGTAGTGGAGGAGCATCTGCCCTTTCCTGACATTCGCTAGTAGGGGGTTGGCCTTGCGCAAACTCATTTCCACAGAATATACGACAAAAAAATTCTCGTACGCTGAAATTCGGACGCAAAAGCTACCAGCTGCCGTTTGTTCTGACGCCGTCCGCCTGGCGCAAGTGCGTTGCTCAATGAACTGAATTTGAGAACTTGAAATATGTCAGAAAGTTGGTAAAGTAGGACTTCCAGACAACCTACAAACATGTTAGCATCGGATTGTGATTCGATTCTTCGAGAAAACAAAATCATGTTACGCGGAAAGTCAAACACCAACCTAGTTTTTCAGATGCCGTTTTTGTAGCAAGTACGCCACAAGAAATCCCGACCAACTGGGGGCTAACAGCTTCACTTTATAACGGCATGCGGTCTTGATGGTATTCCTAATTCTTTTCATAGCTGCTATGCTAGTGGCTTGCCCATTTTCTCCTTGTAATATTACGCTGATTTTTATTTTGTGGCATCGTTCCATTACATTGGCGGGCCATTCGTCTTGTGCGCGTATTTAACAAAGGGGACCCCGCATTATTACGAAACTATAGCCTAATATCACTGAAGGTTACATCATTAAAACTTCTAGAGCATGTTATCTCAGACTACATGACAGTATTTCTTGAGAAACGTGGCACTTCTTCCTGATTCCGGCATGTCTTTCCCAAGGGGCGGCCTGCAACTCAGCTTCTCTCCACTATTCGCGTTCTTGACTCAGTTCTTGATAAAACCTTCAAGGTGGATTTACATTCCCCGATTTTGGTAACACCTTCGATAGAGTCTATCATTTTGGTTTGATAAGAAAACTAAGCTAGTACGGCTTTTAACCTAATCTAACAAATAGGATATCTGCATATTGGAGCATGCGCGGACAAGACGTCGATGTTGAAGGCCCCGTTGAACTCAAGAATTTCGCAAGGGAGCGTTCTTGGACCGCTGCTTTTCCCGTTTCACATTGAAGACATAACAGCATGGATTACCAAAAGTTCAAGTATAAAACTGTTCGAGCATCACTACTTGCTTTGTAATGTAATGAACGATGCTAATGACCAAGTAATATTGGACAAAAGTCTTACTGCGATTATACTTGTGCGATGCCTGTGAAATGAAACTTAGTGAATAAAATTCCGAGCCATTAAACTCCATGTAAGTGGATCACCAGTGCAGCTGTATATCACTATACATCCAATAAAGTAAAACAACAAAGGAATATTGAACAATTATGCGCTTTTTGTGTTTATTTGTATTACTGTTTATCTCGAGACCACAGTAATTATTGTTTTATGGTCGCTATAATAAACGGCCATGGGCTCTGGGACAACACTGGAAACCTTAGGGAACTTCACGTTTATACAAAAACGATGACGCGTCGTGGAAACGTTGGCCGTGGTGTCGAACTTGGAGGTCGAACCTACCCAAGAGAGACGCCAAGAACCGCGTTCCGTCGGGATGAGACATATCGACTTGAATGTCACCCATTATGACGGTGGGATTAGGGTCCACAGGGAGAGCCAACCCAAATCTGTCGTTCATAAATTCTTCAAGATGCCTTTTTCATATTCCGGGATCAATGTATACGGTGGCGACAAGGATTACGTCTCCTGTCTGTACGGTGACCGCACCAGCTTGAACCACGGGTAACTTTCTTCATTGGCAACTCAGCCCAGTCTTTGTGTACAGGGTGAGGGGGAAGGCACACAATTCGATGGGCGCCCTATCGGCCATGATCTTCATCGCCCGTCTCAGAGCAGCATGCGCGAGGGCTTTGACTTTCATCTAAGCCAGACGGCGGTTTGTGCGTGGTACATCAGATTTAACCCAAATGAGCACTGCATCGCGCCGTCGCCTTCCCTGTACTAGGTCTCGAGTACACTGATGGCAGCGTTCACGAGTCAGTCCTTCGTGTCGATATTGAACGTCACCATGTAGTGCTTCCCAGAGTAAGCAGTATCCTATGGGATAAATTACCAATTTCCACATCCATCATGCCGGCCATCATGGCCTGTACACGAACGCGCACTTCGTCGGACCTCTATCCGAGGTACATATGAACTGTTCTGGCCTGGTGTAGGTATCCAACACCCTGTAGGGCAACATTGGTGTTGAACGCATCGACGTCATGATTAGAGTAGAAGAGTCGCACAACACCGGGCACAACGACCAAGGTTCGATCGACGCTCGTGAACTCAATCTTGATGACGCGCCTCTTTCAGTTGGAAGGCATTCGTGAGGATGGTCAAAAACACAACGTTCTTCTGACGCACAAGCTGCCGCAACGAGACGTAGGAGAAGGGATGCTACTTGACCTTCGTGCTGAACACCTTGTTGTGACCGCGTGCGCGCTTAAGCACCTACCTCGTTAACATGAACCAGAGACAGTTGTCACAGATCGCCGCCTATTATGATGTGCACACCGCCGAACAGCTCGTCGTACTTGTCCGTGATATCTACGTCGTTCACCTATAGTAATAGCCCCTACAGGCTCTGACGTAATAGTTCTGCGGAAACCCGCAAGGCGGAGAGAAGGCTCCCCTACAAGTTCCCCTACAGGCTCACACCGCCGTAAACGGGGCCCACATGATGATAGTTTTGGCACACGCACATCAGGAAACGCTGGAAGCTTAGCGTGAAACCGCTCCGTTGTAAAAAAAAAACATGAGCCATTCCACTCTGTGAAAACGGAATTATCAGCGAAGCTGTTGGAGCCCACTACACAGGTGGCACAGAATTTCGAACAAAGGTACGAACAGATTTTGTGTCGTGATCGGCGATCATCGTGACGATTGGAATGCACATACATTCTCGTATCACATCTGTTAATAAGTGCGTAAGCATTTCTAGAGAGAGAGAGAGAGAAAAGAAATCAACTTTTATTGAGCCTTTAGTAAAGGTTGGTGCGCGCTGGCACCAGACGGGATGGAGCCTTCTTCTCAGGTCCCATATGCGTCCAGCAGTTTCTTGCCCTTAGCCACCAGCGCGAGCTGGGTCGGTAGGTCGGGGCCGGACAACAAGGTCTCCTATCGCTCGGGGGATTGGAGCTGGGGAGGGTGGGGGGTTCTTGAGCTTAGCGCACTCTGCAAGGATGTGTGCTAGAGTGCCTTCTGATAGCCTGCAAAACCCGCATGAAGTGTCATGCTCTCTTGGGAACATCTTGTGCAAGCGCACGGGATGCGCTAGCGACCCCGCTTGCGCATGTCGCACGATCACTTGCTGCCTTCGGCTGAGTTGCGGATGCGGACAGGGAAGCCTACATCTGCTGCTTCTGTACATTTGGGTGATGTATTTCTAATTTGTCACTGGGTGCGGTAGCTCTGGCTCGTCCTCGGCCCGATTGACAGTTCTCGGGCATAGTGGTCGGCGAGTGCGTTGCCTTCCGTTTGTGAGTGAGCCGGGACCTACACAAGCTCAACGGCCCGTCCCGTGATTTGCGTTTGGTAAGGATCGCTAGTGCCGCGGGAGAGATGTTCCCTTTGCGATAGCTTGCGTAGGCGGTCTTGGAGTCTTTAACTATGGTCCTCACTCCCGGTTGTGCGAGTGCGAGGGCCACGGTCACTCCTTCTGCTTCGGCTCTATTCGTCGTCCGTATCGACACGCCTGTAACCAGTTTATTTATGGTGGTGAGGACCACTGTTGCCCTGGTGCCGTGCTTGGGAAGCGAGGCGTCTGCGCAGAGAACCTTGGGGTCCTATCCCAGCTTTCAAGCCAGTGCGTTGGCCCGCGCAGGGCGTCTCTCGTCGTTCCTCCCCGCCTGCATGTTTCGGGGCGGGGGCTTGGTCTTAATAATGTCTCTCCACGTTGTGGGAGCGGCTCCGTTGTCGGTTGCTGTTCAGTGTGCCATACTGTCTTTCGTGGGATGGCCCGGCCGTGCTCTGTCCGGCTCAGCCTTACTCTCTGGTGGGATAGGTGTGCTTCCTACAGCTCTTTCACCGTGTTGTGGGCACCCATGTCCAGCAGTTTCTACGTTGACGAGTAGACTGGGATGCCAACGATGAGCTTGACTGCTTTCCTCATCGTCGTGTTCAGCTTCTCGCGGTTCACCTTCGCAAGCTGGAGGTACGGGGCGGAGTACGTTACGCGTGACACGACGAATGCCTGCACCAGGCACAGTGCGTCTTCTTCTTTGATCCCTCTGTTCCGGTTATTGACTCTCCGGATCGTGCGCAAGACCTCCTCTGATGTGGTCTTGATTTTGTTGACGGCTGGGTGCGCCTTGCCATCGCTGGGCAAAAGCAGGCGCAGTATCCGGATCTGATGCGTTGGCTTGACCTCTGTGCCATCGACAGTGATAATTATGATCGGCGGCGGCTCTTTCTTTGGTCATCCGGCCTGTACCATGAGCAGCTCCGATTTCTGTGGGGCGTAGCTCGGGCCGCAGGCCGTGGCATACTCGTGGATAGTCGTTGCTGCTCTCGATCTGATGGAGTAGTTCTAGCAGGGGCAGGAGAGTTAGGTTGAAAAGAAGAGGCGAGAGGATCGACTCCTGTGCGGTACCCCTGTCTCCAAGCTGCATAGGCTCGGACCGTTCCTTTCCTATCGGCATAGTCGCTCTTCTATTGGTTAGGAAATCTTTAATATTGTTACGTAGGAAGACCCACATGAAACGCTATGTACAAGTATATCTACAAGAAGATACGCTGCGCTTTGCCAAGAGGCAACAGCCCGCGCTAGCTTCTAATCGTCGTCGTCGTCTTCACACTGCTCGCCTTTTCGAGATCGCCTATATTGTTCCGTAGCACTACCCCCGGCTGCAAAAGCGCCGACCCGGAGCGACTAAAGATTGGAGTCGGAAGCAGTGTAGTAGGCCTTGAGCCTACTGACATGCATGACATCACTAGATTCCAGAGGAGAGGACGAGGTTGAACCCACAGGAGCAATTTCGTAAGTCACAGGCGTCACCTGGGGCAGCACGCGGTAGGGCCCTCTGTATCGCGAAAGGAGATTCTCTGAAAGTCCGACGTGACGAGAGGGCGACCACAGGAGCACGAGCGCAGCAGGCGAAAGCGTCACGATGGCGGGCGTTGTACTGACACTGCTGAGTGGTTTGTGAGGCCGTCAGTCGAGCACGGGCAAGCTGGCGTGCATGGTCGGCGAGGGCGATGGCGTCGCGTGCATACTCGCTTGTTGAGATCGCAGCAGGAGGAAGTGCCGTGTCTAGGAGCAAGGTAGGTTCGCGACCGTACAGTAGATAAAATAGAGAAAATCCGGCGGTGTCGTGCCGGGAAGAAATGTACGCAAATGTTACGTAAGGAAGGGCAATGTCGCAGTCGTGGTGGTCTTTGGAAACGTACTTGGACAGCATATCGGTAAGAGTACGGTTTAACCGCTCTGTCGAGCCATTTGTTTGAGGATGGTATGAGGTAGTCAGTTTGTGTTGAATGGAGCAGGAACGCACAATGTCAGCGATAACTTTCGAGAGGAAGTTTCGACCACGGTCAGTAAGCAGCAGTCGCGGGGCGCCATGAAGCAAGATAATGTCACGCAAGAGAAAGTCCGCGACGTCAGTGGCGCAACTGGTAGGGAGAGCCCGAGTGATAGCGTATCGGGTGGCGTAATCAGTCGCGACTGCTACCCATTTGTTCCCAGAGGATGACGCGGGAAAGGGACCGAGCAGGTCTAATCCAACACGAAAGAACGGTTCCACAGGGACGGTGATCGGCTGGAGATGACCGGCAGGTAGCACCTGAGGTGTTTTCCGACGCTGGCAGGGATCACAGGCAGCAACATAGCGCCTAACGGAGCGAGCGAGACCAGGCCAATAGAAGCGGCGGCGGACGCGGTCGTACGTGCGGGTTACCCCAAGATGTCCTCCAGTGGGTGCGTCATGCATCTCAAAGAGCACAGTCTGTAGTAGATGCTTTGGCACGACAAGAAGAAGATCAGCGCCGTTAGGGAGGAAGTTCCTTCAGTACAGAATGTCGCCCTGGAGGACATATCGGCGAACGGATGCGTCAGTAGGTGTAGAGCGCAGACGCTCTATAAGTGCTCGCAGCGATAGGTATCGGTACTGCTCATCGGCGAAGTTAGCGAAGGCAGACACAAAGAAAATGCCGTTGGTGCTACTACTGTTGGCGTCGTCACGCTCGTCGACCGGGTAGCCAGACAGGCAGTCAGCGTCCTTGTGTAGTCGGCCAGATTTATAGGTGACAGTATACGAATATTCTTGGAGGCGTAAGGCCCAGCGACCAAGTCTTCCTGTAGGATCTTTCAGTGAGCATAACCGGCAAAGCGCGTGATGGTCTGTGAGTATGGGCGGAATTTCGCAACCGCCCAAACTATGGCCAGACAGTCACGCTCAGTGATAGAATAGTTGCGCTCCGCGGGTGGGAGGAGCGTGCTGGCGTAAGCGATAACACGGTTGTGGCCACGCTGGCGTTGTACCAATACCGCGCCAATTCCGTGACCGCTGGCATCAGTACGGACTTCGGTAGGCGCAGAAGGATCGAAATGGGCCAGAACGGGAGGCGTTGTGAGAATGTCGATTAGATGTGAGAATGCAGAGGCCTCGTTATGGCCCCCCTGGAAAGGGGCGTCTTTCTTTCAAAGGCTCGGTTAGTGGTCGTGCTACGGCGGCGAAATTTCTCACGAAACGGCGGAAGTACGAACAAAGGCCGATGAAGCTGCGCACATCCTTGACACAATTCGGAACAGGGAAGTGCGCAACAGCATGGATCTTGCCTGGGTCTAGTTGCGCTCCGTTCGCGTCAACGAGATGTCCAAGGACGGTAATCTGGCGACGGCCGAGTTGATACTTCGATGCGTTGAGTTGCAGACCGGCTCGACGAAAAACGTCCGGGACTGCGGAGAGGCGCTCGAGGTGGGTAGCGAACGTTGGGGAGAATACGATAACGTCGTCCAAGTAGCACAGGCACGTGGACCATTTGAAACCGTGAAGAAGGGAGTCCATCATGCGTTCAAAAGTGGCAGGGGCATTACATAGACCGAACGGCATCACTTTGAATTGATAAAGACCGTCGGGTGTTACAAAAGCAGTCTTCTCGCGGTCGAGATCGTCCACGGCAATCTGCCAGTAGCCGGAGCGAAGGTCAATAGAGGAAAAATAGCGAGCACCGTGGAGGCTTTCAAGGGCGTCATCAATTCGAGGTAGGGGCTACACGTCCTTTTTGGTAACCCTGTTAAGGTGCCGATAGTCCGCGCGAAAGCGCCATGAGCCATCCTTCTTTTGGACCAGTACAACAGGTCACGCCCATGGACTATATGATGGTTCAATAATGTTCCTGGCAAGCATTTTGCGAACTTCTGCGTGAATAACCTGACGATCAGCTGGTGACACTCGATACGGGCGGCGATGAATAGGAGGGGCATCGCCGGTATTCATTGATGTTTGACAGCTGTAGTTTGGGCCAAAGGACGATCCTTAAAGTCAAAAATATCGTGGTAGGAAAACAGAACGCGGTAGAGTTCACGAGCGTGCTCGGATGGCAAGTCGGGCGCAATCATTTTCTGTAAGTCAGCGATGGTACAATTTGCCGACTGCGATGGTAGAGGAGTATCGGGTGAAGTGTCGTCTACTGCAATGGATGCTACTGAGTGATCCTCGAATGAGCAAAGCTGGGCCAGAGACATGCCGCGGGGCAGCACTTGTGTCGTCAAGCCAAAGTTGACCACTGGCAGGCAGACGCAATTCGCCGTAATAGATAAAACTGTATGAGGTACTGTGATCCCGTGTGTAAGGAGGACGTCTTGCATAGGAGCAGCGATGTAGTGACCGTCGAGGACTGGTGGGGATGACACTAGGTCAACGTAGGTCAGTGCCGAAGGTGGCAAGCGAACAAAGTCTACGGAACTGAGGCGACAGGGATGTGGTTCAGCAGGATCCAGAACAGGCAGGTCAAGGCGGAGAGTACTGGCGAAACAATCGATGAGAGCAGAATGTGCGGAGAGGAAGTCTAAGCCGAGGATGATGTCGTGGGGACAGTGGGCGATGACTGTGAATAGCACGATTGTTGAGCGATCGGCGGAGGAGACGCGGGCGGTGCAGATAACAATTACGGGGCTGTTCAGCCATCGGCGACCCGGACAACAGGCGTCGTGGCGGGCGTGATAATTTTCTTGAGCCGGTTACGAAGGTCAGCGCTCATTGCGGACAAATGCGCCCTAGTGTCTATGAGTGCGGACGCAGAAACACCGTCGACTTGCACGTCAAGAACGTTCAGATGAGTGGGCAACGTCAGTAGAGGATTTGGCGGCGTAGGGAGCAATGCAGCATCACCTCGAGGCGCTGCATCGTCTAGTTTTCCGGCTGGGAGCGGCGGCCGAAGGGAGTCGGCGAATAGGAGCGACGGCGCAGGGGAGAGCGAGATTTTGGTACATGGGGCGAAGGCGAACGAGAATAGGAGCGGTTTGGTGCAGGAGAATCAGCGGCGGCGTTATCGGAGCCTGCGGCATAGGGACGAGAAGGGCCACCTGGGGGGCGAGAGTAGGCAGTATAAGCAGACCGGGTCGAGGAATCCCAGCGACCGCGACAGTGCCGAGAAATGTTCCCCATTCGATGGCAGTGGAAACAAATTGGCTTGTCGTCAGCAGTGCGCCATTCAGATGGGTTGCGGAAACGTTGAGGAAACGTTGCGGGAAGACGATGCGGGACGGGGCGGAATCGAAGAACGATGGGCCGAGCAGATGGTGTGAAGACCCATGTTTTCGAACTCTTGGCGGAGAACTGCCTGGATGTGTGAGACCGTGACTGCAGATGTGTTGGTGGGACTGGAGTCGAAGGCAGCCGGATAGGCGGCCTCGATCTCAAGCCGGACGATCCTGGTAACATCGGCAGCGTTGCTGGGACGAGGAGTATCGGCACAGGAAGATGTCGCTGGGGTGTTGGGCAGACGGGCAAACTGCTGGTCAATACGTCGGCTTTTAGCGAGTTCCAGGCGGCGGCACTCTTTTATAACAGCATCCACCGTCGCTACGTTGTTGCAAACGAGCAAGTTGAAGGCGTCATCGGCAATGCCTTTGAGGATGTGGGCAACCTTGTCTGACTCAGTCATGTGGGTGTCAACTTAGCGGCACAGAGCCAAGACGTCCTAAATGTGCGTGACATCGGGCTCTGTTGACGTCTGGACACGGCCGGAAAGCGCCTTCTGCGCGGCAAGTTGGTGACCGTAGGGGTTACCGAACAAGTCTCGAAGCTGTGTCTTAAGTGAATCCCGACTGGTGAGCTCATCTTCGTGCGTGCGATACCAAACTCTAGGTGTGCCACCGAGGTAAAAGACTACGTTGGTGAGCATAATAGTAGGGTCCCACCGGTTATTGCGGCTAACGTGTTCATACAGGCTGATCCAGTCATCGACGTCTTCCCCATCTTTGCCCAAGAATACGCCAGGATCACGGGGAGCGGGCAGAATGATGTAGGTCGTCGAAGTGGCAGCAGGTGTCGGAGCCGGTGGAGTCGGGTTGTCGTCGCCGGGAGCCATGAAGGATGGCTCGGCGTACCGTCCACTGCGAAGCTCCGTGACGAGGTAGAGGGAACGTCCACCTCCACCAGATATGTTACGTAGGAAGACCCACACGAAAAGCTATGTACAAATATATTTACAAGAATATGTTACGTAGGAAGACCCACACGAAAAGCTATGTGCAAGTATATTTACAAGAAGATACGCTGCGCTTGGCCAAGAGGCAACAGCCCGCGCTAGCTTCTAATCGCCGTCGTCGTCTTCACACTGCTCGCCTTTTCGTGAAAGCATATATTGTTCCGTAGCAATATAGTGGTAGGTCTTGCGGCCAGACCACGTCTTGCGCAAGTGCTCGAGCACGCTGTCGTGGGACACGCTGTCGAAGGCCCCCGTGAGGTCGAAAGCCAGTATACCCCGGGGCGCTTGCTTCGTTGCTCTCTTAATCACTAGTTCGTGTAATTGCATCAGGGCGTCTTGGGTGCCCAGGTGCTGGCAGAATCCATACATGGTCGCCGGCATCTGACTCTTCTCGTTCAGGTGTCTGCTGAGAACCATGCGTTCCATGATCTTGCGCCCGATCTCGCTCACGTCCTGTGTGGGCATGTTCTCGATCGTCAGAGGTTTGCCGGGTTTCGGTGTGAACCGTACCTCGGCCTCTTTCTATTCTGCCGGCAACTTGGAGCTTTCCCATGTTTCAGTTGATGTGACCCAGGTGCCCGCATGCCACCGCATCGCTCGTATTGTAGAGCAACGTATGTAATGGCGCCCGTTCCGGGTGCGCTCGTCTTATTACCTTCGTCTATGGCTGTTAATAACTCCGTGATAGTGAACGGTCCATCCGATGCCAGATTTTCTGGCCCCCCGTACTCCTGCGGTATCGGAAATCGCCATCTCTCCATCTTCAGGTAGATCACCTTGAGGTCTTCAATGAGCCTTGGGCCGTTGCCATCGTAAGCATTCAGAACTTTGGTGAAGTTGCGGTTGGTTGCGGTCTTGCTGCTCAACGGGTCGATCAGGTGTTATGCAGACACCAGGTATTGCATGTCGACAGCTTTCCCTGCAGCCCGTCGCGCGTACTCATCCAGTTCTCTCAGCAAAGCTTGGTTGCGTATTTAGCGATCTGTTTGTTGAGGAGCGCGATGTGTTTGACGAGCTTCTTGTTTCGACGTTGACGCTTCGATCTTCACGTGAGCGAATGCCGCGGCGCCCACGTGTGTGCTAGCTTGGCGTCGACGTAGGGCGTCTCCATCGTTGTCTCTACTTCTTGAGTACATCTGTCGAGCGCGATCTTTTGTTCTCGCGCCCATTGTGCGAAGGTTTGATTTCTGCCGTCCTCCACGTTTTCTCCGGAAGTCTCGTTTTCTTCGTCCATGTGCTTGCGCATTCGGTCCCAGCTCCTGATCCGGGCTTTGGCGAGGGCCGCCCGGAACCTTGGTCCCTTGATCGTTGTACTGATGCTGTGGTAGAAGCCCAGGTCCACATCTTCGTTCCGCCAGGCAACTTCTAGGGAGCCCGCCATCTACGACAGGTCCGGTGTGGTGTCCCTGTTGACCCTGCTTCCCTTTCGGGTGACAACGCCTGTTCATTAAGGAGCGCCATTTCTTAGTCCTCCATTGCCTTTGCTAGAACCTTGAATTGTTCAGATTGGTATTTGTAACACAATGTAGTGAAGTCGCCTAGGACCAGGAGCGTCCTGTTCCCTGCCAACCTCTTCGCCTGGTTCGCTGTTTCAAAGTCGTCCTGCCTTTGTGACGGCCTGCAGTCTGCGCTCATCACAAACAGGTTTTCGACACTGCCAATTGTCCTTGTGTGAACCTCGACCAGCGTGTGTTCGCAGCCCTTTTGTGCTGTGAGGTGCTGGGTGGCTGCTATGTTGGTGTGCACCAGTAACGCCGTCCCGCCTTCCGTCGGATCCATGTAGGTCACGTATCAGGGAGTCTAGCTCTCTCGTAATTCTCTTGCAACGCGATCTTATCCGCATTCTGGTCGAGCCCATCTATGTGAAGTTGTAACTAGGCCTCCTTGGTGCCGATGCCCTTGCAATTCCGCTGGTAAATGATCGTTATTTCGCCCCTGCGGATTTGCTTTTACTGTACGGCATCTGTGTCATCTCCCTTTGACAATTCGATGCGACAGCGCGTGTACGCAATCGATTTCTTGACTTTATTGGCGCGTTCTTTCTTTAGAGCTACGAACTTGTTCTTCGCGGTTATCGTTGCTATCATCGCCGCCAGTTGTTCGTGCGTGACTGACAGGATCTTTATTTGACCTTCTAAGGCCTCTAGCCTGGCATTCGTATTGGCGAGTTTCTCGTTCATTTGATTGATGGCTGCGAGTATCGCTGCCAGTTTGCCCCCTTGCGGCGGTTGCTGTCGTTGATGTGACGTGTATGGTGCCGCTGCTGCCGTCTCGTAGTCAGCGGTGGTTTCAGCGTCCAACGCCTCTTGAACATTCAATCCTTGTTGCGTGGGCTGCGCCTCTCCTGTCCGCTCTTGGCGGGGCGAGGGGCAGCCCTCCGCGGCACCTTGCGTTTCTCGTTGGCGTCATCGGGCGCCATGCTCTTTTTGATTATTTTAGTCGCCGAGCTGCCGCTAGTTCATCATCATCATCATCAGCCTGATTACGCCCACTGCAGAGCAAAGGCCTCTCCCATACTTCTCCAACTACCCCGGTCATGTACTAATTGTGGCCATGTTGTCCCTGCAAACTTCTTAATCTAATCCACCCACCTAACTTTCTGCCGCCCTCTGCTACGCTTCCCCTCCCTTGGAATCCAGTCCGTAACCCTAATGGCCATCGGTTATCTTCCTTCCTCATTACATGTCCAGCCCATGCCCCCCATTTCTTTTTCTTGATTTCAACTAAGATATCAGAAACTCGCGTTCGTTCCCTCACCCAATCAGCTCTTTTCTTATCCCTTAACGTTACACCTATCATTCTTCTTTCCATAGCTCGTTGCGTCGTCCTCAATTTAAGTAGCACCCTTTTCGTAAGCCTCCAGGTTTCTGCTCCGTACGTGAGTACTTGTAAGACACAGCTGTTATATACTTTTCTCTTGAGGGATAATGGCAACCTGCTGTTCATGATCTGAGAATGCCTGCCAAACGCACCCCAGCCCGTTCTTATTCTTCTGATTATTTCAGTCTCATGATCCGGATCCGCAGTCACTACCTGTCCTAAGTAGATGTATTCCTTTACCACTTCCAGTGCCTCACTACCTATTGTAAACTGCTGTTCTCTTCCGAGACTGTTAAACCGCTAGTTAGTGCATCTATTTTACTCATGAGTGCTCTGATATGCACGTTCTGTTCCTGAATCTGGGCGTTTTGCCTTTCGATTAGTCTTTTCTGTTCTGTACATTCGCCCCATCTTGACGTGTTGCGGCATTTTGGTTAGAGGAGAGAGGTGGGGTAGGGTTGAGGGGTAAGAACTCTCTGTCCTTCCCTAGAGCGACGGAAGACCTTTCGGTCCTGCGCTCCTTTTTCTCGGCGAGTATCCCCCGTTGGTGGGACTCATCCCGAGTTCTCGATCTGGTCCGGGACCTCGAACGGGATCCCCAGCACCTCCCGCTCGAGCTTCGACTGCCTCCTTTCTTCATCGTCTCCCAGCGGCGGCCGGCCTTGGAGCAAGCCGATGGCGTCTGGTCAGCCCCTTTCGGGCCCCCCGGAAACACTATCTCCATCGTCGGCGGCTTTGGTGGCCACCCTTGTGGGTCGGCGTTCTCGAGCGGCTCCGCGAAGAGGTGCTGCGTTGGGGTCGCCCTGCAGGACCTCTTTCCTCTTCGTTGCTTTGGTCGTTGGCCCGGCGCCGCTCCAAGCGGCGGTGCCGCACCACGTAAGCCGTCTTAAATTTTTCCTTACAGGCCCGGTCGGCGGTGAGGTGCTTGCCGCCGCTTAGGCCGCACTTAGGCACGCACGCATGCTCTTTGTCCGGGTTCGCGATGCCGCACCCCCGGCAGATGCGATTTTGTGGACTGGGGCACACGTCCATTCGGTGTCCGACGCGGCCGCACTGGTAGCAGACGCCGATCTCCTTGCGGTGCATGGAGCATTCAACGAGCAGGTTCCCGTAACGTACGTAGTGGACCTTGGGTCCCTCGAAGGCGATCACCATGGACCTGGTCTTGCCAATTCGGTTCGGTTGCAACGCCGTCGGGTTATGCTTGTGCACCACTACGTCATGAATTTCTTAGGCGGTGTCCTCTAGCGGGATGCGTGAGGCGCCGATTCGTAAGCGCTCACCTCGTGGAACGTCTCTCGAATGTCGATGCGTTTCACCATGGCGTACTTGTCGGCATGCTCCCTCTTCGAGAATTATGTTCTGCTGATGGTTTGGACAAATACTAGCTTCTCTTGCTGGAATTGCATCGACATGGGCCGCCTCAGTAATGGCTCGGCTGATTTCGACCCGGGCCACATCAGTCACTTGAAGCCCGCCGCGTGGCCGCATTACAATCTTCACGTCTTCGCGTGGAAGGTCTGGCATTCTCGCGCCCTTGAGCAGCTTGTCCTTGTTTACTAGCTTCATCCTGCGACGGAGGCTATTGCCGGTGGTGCCATCGGGGTCATCGCCACGTGTGTTGCTGACATCAGCTGTGGGTTCGGTGCCATCTTGGCTTGCGTGGCTCCTTTGCTTCAACTGCTTGCCGGCCGTTTTCCACCCCTGGGCTGTCGTGAGCTGATCTGGCAAATTGTTTTGCCACCTTCCTCAATTCTCATAGCGGTTGACATATTCGGTCAATTTCCGCTTGCCAAATTAGCGATTTGTCAGTAATTGTTTGCGGCTCGATGCGGCCTGAGGGTAGGCCTACCGCTTCCCTTGGCCGAAGCCGAGCCCGGTGGGCGCTCCTCGTGGATCACAAAATCGGCTATAATTACCGAAGAAATGGACCCCTACCTCGCAATTGGGAATACCGATGGTCCACGTAGGTTCATACATCCGATAAATGCACTTTCATGAAGATCCGAGTTGAATAATCGGCGGAATTAGTGAAAATTGAGGGAGCTGACGTGGAACACGTTCATTCACTAATGCAATAGCTCATACTCCCCATTTTCGACCTACCCACCGAGAAATCTGTTCTTCACGTAAGACAATGAATGGATCATACGCGCCCATGAAAGCAACAACAAAAAAGTTACCTGCCTGAGAGTCTACTGACCTTAAAAATCTTACCTTTTTATAACTAAGCTACTCGAAATGCATACCCACATGATGAGACGTATTAGTTTATGCATAACAAGAACTAATTTTACATAAAATTTGGGTGCTGAGTTTTTGCACACGCGGATTTATTGACGGACACGACAAATCCATGGAACCCTAGCCACAAACAGCTTCGCTGTAAAAAACAATTTTGTGTGCATTGTCAACAAATAAAGATATCATGTCGCATATGAATACACAATTAAACAATCCGCAGTCCCTGAAGCAGACTCTTTTAAATATTTAAGTGTAAAAATGAACAACTACTTTAGCCGGTCGCAACACGTCAATAATGTTTGTGCGTCTGCTTGGCGTAAAATCTGTCTTCAATGACACAGGCTTAAACACTCACCTCCAGCCGGAAAACTTCTGGCGTTCAATAATGGTAAGGTCGTGCTTAGAATATATTTCGTTGTTTGTGACCCGTCAACAAAGAAACATAATTAACTGGAGCAGATAAACAACATGCTGTCGGCTTCGCTTTTAATTGTTATGAACGTTGTGACTCCCAATCTCATTTAATGTCTGAAAATAATATTTGCACCCGAGACTCCCAAAGAAACACAGAACGTCTAAAGTTGTTTTCCGCCTCCAGAAACGTGAATTGAAACTTTATCATTCATTCTCTCTTTCGCCGCTATCAGCCAGGCCTACTAGCAGTTGCCACCACAACAAGAAAACCTCCATTCTCACAAGCAAATTGTTTTTTTGTTCCTTTTATCCATGACCAATCAATGAATGGAACACCCTGCCCGCCGATGTATTCCTGTCCGACAATGTACCATGTGTCATTGAAAAACTGGATTTGTAATAAACCTGCGTGCGTGTGTTGACCCTAAAGCATGTTACTCTGCGCGAAAAAAGGTCAGTTGTGTCTATCCTCCACGTGTTGCGCTTGAAAAGACTGCATTGCTTGTATCAAAATTCTTTTTTCACTCCTCTTTTTTACGCGAGAAACGCTCATTGATTGTGTTGTACCTTACGCCAGCTCTTCCATTGTACATTGTTCGTTTTACTGTGTCAACGGTCGTTTTTTCCCTTGCAATGTTTGTATTTTTTATCAACACCACATATATTACAAAGCTTCTCCTGCGAGGGCTACCCATGTTGGCCTACACTATTCTGTAAATAAAAAGAAATGGTGACACGCGCGGCATTAAGAATAGGACACTCAGAGACCAACTAACTCTCCAATACAACAACAACTTCGTTTTGAGCGACTTGGTTCATTTTGAGTGAAACTGAAGCGCTCGACCTGCTGTTTGTTTTTGATTCCTCTCCTCATTTTTGCGCTTCTTCAAGTTTTACTTCCCAATAATGTTAGGATAGGCCCTGGAAATCATATTGTGCATGCAGTTTATACCACCTCGTTGCGAAACCCTTTTCATAAAGAAAGATTAACCTGAAAAAAATTTCTCCTCTGCCTTGACGTAACCGAAACGCAGCCACCCATAGTAGCATGACAGTTTCACCAATTTTGTTTGATACGAGTCTGGTTTAGCTATTTCCTACTGTGCTCTGAGGTTGTAATGGATGATTGTAGCGGTTATACTACAAGATGTACGCCTGCTCCGAAACGGTTGTTATACCAAATATCTTTATTCAAATAGTGTTCAAAAAGCTACAGTTGAAGTGGTAATTTACAGACGGGTAGCTATACAACGATCCTTTTATATCACTGCACTTTTTGAAGAATGCATCTTCACATTTCGTATGGTTTTGTCCCAAGCTGGTGAAGTCCATCCAGTAGAAGCACATAGAATTTCCTGTAATAAAATTAGTATATATGTCTCACTGATTAAATGCAGGTTTAGACAAGAATTACCAGCGTTACCAATGGTTTTAATAAACCTTCCTTTCTTCGCCTATCACCTCCTTGCGATGTAAATTTTGATATCGCTCGCCATAAAAAGGAGAGGCTGCAAAATTTTAGTAAAAAGCTAGTGTGGTTTTTTTTTGCCCATAATAATATGCTTCTCTCAAACAAGAACACTTCAGAAAGCGGATAATTAAAATTTCCACGTAGGCAAATTTGGTGTGCAATGTAGTTAGTATAAAAGACACTACCTGTTGTGAATACCGAACTATTTTTACTATTATCCTGTCGTTTAGATTCCCGACAAGTCTGTTTTCTTCCCAAGGAGTTAAAGAAACACATATCTCGTGTGAGTTATTTACATGCGCTTTAGGTAAAATGCGTAGAGAACGGAGAAGAGAAATCAAAACGTGAGCAGTGGACAGAGACCACGGTAACACTATGTTGATGGAGACGTCGAAGTCTTCTAACCTGCTTGCCGTAATTATTTTAACGCGACAGCGTTAAGGAGCTCGTGTCGCAGAAAAGCCGGTGTCGTCGGCGTCGGCGGCGTTGGCCGTGAGCGATAACTCCCAGCAGGCACTTCATGAATAAAAAAATTGGAGGACGCTTAAGCTTCGCCTTCAAGAGTTGAACGCGACAGCGTTCCCGTCGACCCGCCAAGGGGTGTAAGACAATGGGCTACGGCGCAGCGACTACGCGCCCCGCATCGGACGCGGTAAGCGTCGAGCAACGCAGCGTTCGGCGCGACAACGAAATGTGCGCCTGAGCAAGCGACGCACGCCTGAGCCTTAGAAACAGCTCGTTTCTAAGGCAACACCGCGTTCACTAGAGGCGCTTTTGTACCGCTTTGAAGCATCGAACTCGTGGCTCAGTCGTAACGTCTCCGTCTCACACTCCGGAGACCCTGGTTCGATTCCCACCCAGCCCATCTTGGAAGTTGCTTTTTACTTATGAAGTGCCTGCCGTGATTTATCGCTCACGGCCAACGCCGCGGACGCCGACGCCGACACCGACGACACCGGCTTTTCTGCGACACGAGCTCCTTAACGCTATCGCGTTAAAACAACTTGCAAGACGGGCTGGGTGGGAATCGAACCAGGGTCTCCGGAGTGTGAGACGGAGACGTTACCACTGAGCTTTTTTTTTAGCCACGAGTTCGATGCTTCAAAGCCGTACAAAATCGCCTCTAGTGAACGCGATGTTGCCTTAGAAACGAGCTGTTTCTAAGGCTCAGGCGCGCGTCGCTTGCTCAGGCGCACATTTCGTTGTTGCG
Organism: Dermacentor variabilis; assembly: GCF_050947875.1. Classification (NCBI taxonomy): domain Eukaryota; kingdom Metazoa; phylum Arthropoda; class Arachnida; order Ixodida; family Ixodidae; genus Dermacentor; species Dermacentor variabilis. The sequence continues at coordinate 10,038,289 of NW_027460335.1, read as the reverse complement.
CCGAACGCTGCGTTGCTCGACGCTCACCGCGTCCGATGCGGGGCGCGTAGTCGCTGCGCCGTAGCCCATTGTCTTACACCCCTTGGCGGGTCGACGGGAACGCTGTCGCGTTCCACTCTTGAAGGCGAAGCTTAAGCGTCCTCCAATTTTTTTTTGCCCCTCCTAAGGTTATTCACGTGGACGCTGAAATGAACAGTACGAATAGAGGACGAGGACGAGCGATAACACACACTGCGTGGCTTTTCAACTTTTTTTGATGACGTACGAATATATATGCCAACTAGCGCAGCTTGCGCAAGCGCGGCAGTGAGCCATCAATCACACACATCATGCGACAACACATCAAATCACACATCATGCGACAACAAGCAATTGCAAAAAACTACAGGGTATCTTAAGATCTCTCTTGAGAACGGCACAGCGAAAGCCTGCTCTATATCCTCCTATCATTCCCCTCGTTCTCCTTGCCTCTTCTCTTTGACTTTTTTTTTAGTCATTACTGCTCACTACGAAGCATCTTTAGTCATTTGCAATCAATTGCGGTCATTACAAGTCGTTGTTAGAAATATTGGTCATGTCAGAGTAATCAGTAGTCATTACAAATCATTTCAGTGATTATTAGGTAATTAATACGCATTTTTAGTCATTTCTAATCAATTGTAGTCGTTAGGATTCATCTTTAGGCATATTGATCATTTCGTAGTCATTAGTAGAAATTACTAGTCATTTCAGGCACTGTTACTCATTACTGGTCATTACTAAGCATATTTAGCCCTTTATAATCAATTGTAGCCGTTACAAGCTGTCGTTAGACATACTGCTTATTTCAGAGTCATTACTAGTCATTACAAGTCATTTCAGTCATTATTAGTCAAACTTTAATTGCCTTTTAAGAAGAATACAAGTATAGTGGTTTAAAAGCGCTTGATCTATCAAAGCATCGAAGCATTATAGTATTTTCTGTGGTCACCATTGCAGTATCTTTGCTTTGTTTCTGCGGTCCTTTTTATACTATTATGCTTCGAGTTTGTGTTTTAGGTCGCGTTTATTACATTCCTGAAATCCCTTGATAGTGTGCACAATGAAACACAAGCGTCCATCATTGACCCGTAGGTGCTCTCGAACGTTTAAACTGCAGCGGCTGCCTTAAAACAATCGTTTCTGTTTGAGTCATTGCGTCGTCTGCACCTGCAACACTGAAAAACGCACGAAGTAGGCCCCTGACAGAAGCGAGGTACTCTACAAAGACCTCGCGACGTCATAAAGTAAGAGAAAAGGAGCGCATGAAATCTACGGTGACCTTCCTAGGCTCAAACGTACAAAAAAGTGGCGAAACAAAAGGGAAACTCGTGTCGAATTCTAGCTGTTTGGTTTAATTGGCGCTTAATATGAAATTGAGAATTGACGATAGGGCATGCTTGCCTTGCGATTGATCCTGCAACTAAAACGAATGAAATGAGTCTTTTACAAGTCGCGGATACCCTATTGGTAAATCTTTAAACTAGGGAGACGTGTTCTCAAAAGATAGATGATGGTATGGTCAAAATAAATATTGACGCCCCCGTAACCTCACGAATTACGTGCGTTCCCCGAAAAACAGTTTGGCGTGATCATGGCCAGCCGGTGGTTGTCTGGCCAAGGTTTCGTATCTTATTATTGCCTATGGTGGTCGAGTGAAAAAAACAAGCTACTCTTCTGTAGGTACATAAATATAGGTTGACGGGCACGGACTTGCCATCTCTCGAAGCCCATATTAGCCGCTTACTTGAGTCCTTGTGCTCCGATACAATCACGTCTGTACATTACTACTAGTCCCGCGCGTTCAATTTGAATAAACTTCTCTAGTTGTGAAATTGGTGAAAAAAAATTTTCCGTATAGCTGCCTTGTCTAGCAAGGAGTGCTGGCACGCAAACAGCGAGAATCCTGTTAAAGCATTCACAGATAAGCATTGAAAGATTTCACCTGTCGGGATAGCGAAAATGAAAAAAGACGACAGGCTGTGATATTTTCGATTGCCAAAAATAAATGATAAGATACATGGTCAAACTAAGTGAAATACATAGTAGAAAGCAACAATCAAAAGAACTGCAAAATGACCAGCAAACAGGTTTCATTTGTTTACTAAGAAGAGAAGAAGAGAAAAAAAATGCCGATTACCTGAAGTTCTTAACGTCCCCATAACTAAGCAGCTTTGTTCAGCTGCAAAAAGCTTGAAGCTTCCACTTATATCGGGATCTCTCGTATCACCATCTGTAAATATGAATTAGGTTAGATCTACGTTGGTGAAAGAAAGACATTGTTGTGTGGGTATCTGAGTACGTCATGTATTCAAACACTGACTGTTGATGGTGTACGGGTTCTTTACATGTCCCTGTTCCGAAAAGGTAAATTAAATTTCGGTTGGTCGATGCTGATCCCTGTGCAAAATATTGAGGCAGATTCAACGCATCTTTATGGAATCTACACACAGCTAAGCTTGGTTTAAACGAAGTACCCTAAGCTACGTCGGGCATATGTGCGAACAATCTAGTCTGTCGTCTTAAAGGTATGTTAAATCCACAAGGAGGCGGGGGAAGATGGAGCGCCGAACAGTGCAGACATGAAAGCATCGGCTCCGTTTTTTTCCATGCTCCGCTCTCCAATTCTGTGACGACAACGAAAATAAGCATACCACTACATCCGCGAGGCGACGGCGAATCGACTGAAACCGAGATTCGAGGTGAGGCTCGTATTTTCACAATTTACGGAACATTTCCTTCTCCTACATGCCGAGTTGAGCTTAGCGGAGCTAAGCTTGGTGAGGAGTAGGGCCTTTGTTGGGGCCTAGTAAGCCCACCTGCCCGCAGGTATGGCAAAGACAAACATGGGAGATGAATATTTTGCTGGTAATAAAGAAACCAATGCTCTGTACGACTTCGGCTGGCAAGTAGTGGCTGGCCGAAGATCACGACCTAGCATAAAGGCTTCGGATGAGGAGAGAACATTGCCACGTAATCAGCGACAGCATGGCGTCAAGGGAACCGCCATCGGTGGAATGGTTAAGAATCGGATTATCAAAGCTTCGAGGATGCCTCAACTGCCTCAGGAGCACAGAAAGATCATTATACGACCTCGAGGAGCACTAAATTTGAAGAAGGTGAGCACCAGCACGATTGGTTCGACAGTCGTCGAGGCGTCCGGCCTAGCGGAAGAGAAGGCCCGTGAAGATTTTGTCTGCCAAAACTTCACTCAAAATATGATCGTAGTCAGCACGCCTAAGCCTGAACATGCTGTGAAGTACGTTAGAATAAAGTCTTTCAAGAATATGGAAGCGGAATACGAGGTAAATGCATACGAAGCGGCACCGCATGCCACATGCAAAGGCGCCATCCGAAGAGTACACATTAGAGACTCGCAAGCTATGACAACAAGAAATGTAGTGCATGATTTGAACCCACTTGCGCTGGCTGCCAAACGCATCAAGACGTCGGGTTCAGTCATTGTACTTTTCGATGGACTCAAAGTGCTCAATTTTGTCAGGTATGGATCCACACTAGTGAGATGCTACCTTTACAGGAAGCAATTCGACGTCAGCTTCACCTCCGGAATGGTCGGACACCGCTCTCATGTGTGTCCAACACCTGACTTTTGTTCAATGCAGCGAATGTGCATCTTTTAAACCAGGAGATGGACATGGGTGTGTACCTAAGTGTAAATTTCGTGAAGGCGATCACCCTACCGGTGACAAGTTTTGTAAGCAAAGATTTCAAATTCCTTACGTCGTACGAGTTCGTCGAAGAGAGCGCAACAGGACTCGATCGTCAACGAGAGCGTAGTCGCAGGCACAACAGCTGGCGCCCAACCATTGCCCCGAGGACAAGTAACACTCAAGCTCCAGGAGTCGCACCAGATGCAGGCATCGTTCACAATCCAGGGAGAGAAGGCGCTCCAAGTCAAGAGAAGCGCAGGTGCGCTTCGTGCAAAGGGACACAATACCTGGCGAGAAGACGCTAGGAACCACCTGGGCTAATAAAGTGAAAGGTATGGCGAGGGTTGCTGGGGGCGCCTCGGCTGCTGTGGGCGATGACAATGATGCCAGAATAGAGAGAATCATTAAAAAATTAACTTCTTTAGGAGAAGCATGTGAAGAATTGACCAGGCAGGTAGTTGAGCCTCGTAAAAAAGAGCAGTCGAGCGCTGCTAGAGCAGAGATAGATAGCCCTGGAAGCAAAAGCAACGATCCAGCGGAATCCAGCTCCCCTGCCCTTAAAAAGAGGGCGGTCAGTTCCGAGGATGATTCAGTCTTTTCAGCCATCAGTGAAATAAATGAGGCAGTTAAAGTGATAAGAGAGACGCTGGAAATGGGCAACTTTAAAGTGGACAAATTGTGGAAACGGAGACTAGCGGCGGAGAAAAGACTTCGGAAAATTGAGGCGCGAGGGGATGACGACGATGAGTATCAGCCATCGGAGGCGGTTAGTATAAAGTCCATTCCTGGATTGTCGCGGGGCATCACAAAGAGGGAAACAGCGGGTAATAAAAAGGCAGCCTCGCCTAATGACAATGGAGAGTAATCATGGATTTAACGTGCGGCAATAGAATTGTCGCGGGTTCCAACACAAAAAAGAAGCACTGCGACAGGTAATCAGTTCATCTGAGGCCAGGCCAAAGGTAGTTATGCTGCTGGAAACTTTAGCAGACGAAATTATGCTTACTGGGTACTAAGTTATATGTAGAGACAAAAAAAAATGGAAAGGTGGTTGGCGAGCCTCATCGACAAAAAGTTCCCACACACTGAGCATGATATTCATCTGAAACATTCCAGGTTTGAATTCTAGTTGAAATAATACTTAAAAGGGAGAGAGGTAAGATGCAAAGCATTTTCTGCTTGAATATTTACAGTAGTCCTAACGACATGAGATGACGTTTAGAGCACTATTCAACAAGGTGCTTTCGGTTGCCAAAAACTCCCCGCTCATTACTGCAGGGGACTTTAATGCTCCCTATCACACGTAGGGATACACTTGTGACACAAAGAAGGGAGAGGAGCTACGGAGTCTTGCCATGGATCTGGGGTTATGCTTAATTACTGATCCGGCGTATACCACCCGTTGTGGAACGTCCAAAAGCAGGGACTCCACACCAGATCTTACTTTTGTAAACAATTCGAGAGGAGCCAATTGGGAACATTCAAACTGTGATCTCCGCAGCGATCATTAAATCATACACATACCCATATGCATACCGAGACAGGAAACTAGAATCTTCAAGTTCACTGATTGGGATCAGTACAGAAAAATCAGGGCGAACAGCAGGGAAGTGGGGCTCCTAGATGCCGAGCAGGAGCCCCTTCAGACATGGGTCACCCAGCTCAGAGAGGACGTCCAGGAGGCTACTAACGACATCAGGACAGAGGAAAATATTGAAGCTATGGACAGCAAGCTGGCGCATCTTATTGAGGCCAAAGAGGCCATATTACAGAGATGGAAAACGAAGAGACCTAAAAGAAGGCTAAGGAAAAAATGTGCATTAAACAGAGAAATTGAGGATCACTCGAAGACTCTCGTGAAGCAACAATGGGATGAGATCTGTAATTCGGCTGATGGTAGATTCAAACATGGACGTCACTGGAACCTCTTAAAGGACTTGCTCAACGAGAACGAAACAAGGACAAGCAAGAGAACAGTTATAACTAAGTTGGTTCATTAGGATAGCCAAGATAAAACACAGAGGGATATCATGGATTGTCATGGATTATCTCCCACTTAAACAACCAAACGAAGGAGACGAGAGCCCTGAATATACGGGAGGCATATGTGAAGAAGTTGACTAGGACTTCACTGAGAGTGAAGTGAGGTCGGCTCTTCACAGTCTTAATGGTAGATTGGCGGCTGGACCTGACGGACTAACAAACAAGACATTAAGGAATCTCGATGATGAATCAATTTCTTATTTAACTGACCATGTCAATTAATGTTGGAGAAAAGAGGTATACTCACAGGAATGGAGGGTGGCCAATACTATCCTCATACCAATGCCAGGCAAACAACTCACCCTGGGCAACCTCCGTCCTATGTTCTTAACGTCTGGCAAAGCCTCTGGCATGTCTAGGCAAAGCTATGGAACTTGTCATCCTAAATCGACTCACAAAATACGTTGAGCAGAACGACAACCTCCCATACAACTTGACCGGCTTTCGTCCCGAACTGTCAGCTCAGGATGCTATGCTGCGGATCATACATAAACTTATACAGGCCAGCCCAGCGCATGCGAAAGCTCTTTTGGGATTGAATGTGGAAAAAACTTTTGATCATATAAAGCATCAGGCAATACTTGACGTTCTCTCGGAGATGGGGTTAGTTAAAAGAAATGTTAACATGGTTAAGGAGTTTCTTAGAAGTAGAACTGCAGAACTCATGCTGGGTGAGCTTAAATGAGAAGCTAAGAATTTGCGAAATAGAGGCACTCCACAAGGGCTGTGCTCTCACCCATGCTATTCAATTGAGCAATGTCCGAGGTTGCAAGAAATCTGGAGAAAATTAAGGGAGTACATTATGTGGTATATGCCGACGAAATAAGCACATGGAATGCCAAGGGCAATGTAGGACAGAAAGAGACCAGATTGCAGGAAAGGTTATATGTTGTATAGAACACACTGAAAGACATGGTGTTGAAATGCTCGGTAGCCAAATCAGAACTCTTGGTCATTAAACATCGCAGACAAGGTCCTAAACCAACAGGTTACATTCCGGAAGATGAGCCAAGAGTGTACTTGTACACTCATGAAGGATCCGCAACCAGGCTAGTTGAAAAAATCTAGGTTTTTGGGTATCACATAGAAGGAAACAATGCTAACTATAGAACAATACAATATATCTCGAATAAAACATGAAGTCATTAGGTTACTAAGAAGAATTACCAATAGACACAGAGGCTTAGGAGCAGACGGCGCTTTGAGGCTAATGCACGCCTTTGCTCTCTGTCACTTCACTTATGTGACTGGATTATTCAAATGGAAGCAGGCAGAACTTAACAATCCTAATGTGATGCTCAGGAAGCTCGTTAAAGTAACCCTAGGGATACCCAGGTAAGCTTCAACCGACAACCTCATGAGTCTAGTGTTGCACAACACAATGGAAAAGATCGCCGAGGCCCAATAGCTAGCGCAACAAGTAAGATTGACAAAATAGAGAGCTGGCAGGAACATAATACAGGCAATAGGTGTAGAACTGAATACGTCAAGGAGCCCAATAGGGGCTGAAGTAGAGTTAAGGACTGAAGTTAGGAACAAGGTCAGAACCAATCCTCTCCCCAGAAACATGCATTCCGAATATAATATCAAAAGGAGAAAGCCAAGAGCTAAAGCACTCTTGCAGGAAATAGAGCAGCAGAACGAATTGGCAGCTATAGTTCATGCAGCCTGGGTGAAACGTGAAGAACCATATATGGCCATTCTATAAAATTTTCAAGAGAAGTTGCAAGACCCTATCACTATTCGTACCAAGGACCCCATGGTGGCAGAAAAAGCGGCAACTGCTCTAGCCATCAAGAGTAATAAGTGGGCCTGCATTTACAGTGATTCAAAATTCGCTACAAAGTGTTTTGATAAAGGCTACGCAGCTGGAGTTGCAGCTAAACTTTTTGAAAGCATAGGAATTATGAGAACTGAAATCCGATGGTTTCCTGCGCATATTAGGGAAGTGGACGAGACTCTCGTATACCTGAATGAGGTTTCTCATGACTTGGCACGAGGTCTTACTAACCGTGACAGTCACAACCGAGCCGTTCACCTTCATGCCATGGAATCTAGAGATCATTTAATGACATACAATGGCATTACCAAACATTACTATTTAGGATGCAGGCAATTCCCATACCCACATTCAAAACTGAACAGGGCTCAGGCAGTCTCACTGCACTTATTGCAAACAGGTACATATCCCACACCGCACCACATTAACATAATATATCCAGAGAGGGAAATTAAGATGGACTGCAGTGATTGTAATGTCATCATTGGAATCAGACATATGCTGGCGGGGTGTCCCGCGACTCTCCCCAACCTCGTTGAAGAATGGACACAGTGGGAGAAAACGATTCAAAGCCCATTGTTTCAGAACCAACTAAGGGCCGTCCAGAGGATCCTTGATGTCGCTGAAGGGCTTGGCCTGACAGTGCCAAAGTGAGAGCGGCCCGCCTTGGCTTAAGAATTCGAGCCTCCGGACCTCATTACAATAAAAGTCTTCACGCACACACACACACACACACACAAACACACACACACACACACACGCACGCACATACACACACGCACGCACACACACACACACTCCCGCACACACGCACACACGCACACCAGCACACCCGCACACACACGCACAAAAGGAGGCAAAAGCATTTCTAAACCATGATTCGCCGAACATGTCCACTACCTTCCGAGTGGAATGGTTCCTTATCATATAGCTTTACCTCCCCGACATGAAACACGCAACGTGGAAACTTGCACTAACAAGCGAGGTAATTTATGTGCCGTAACAATCTTCGACGGCAGTCCGGGGTAGCATGGCGAAGAGCTCGCTCTTATAACAAAGGAGGCGTTTAGAGGGGGCCCTAAGTGTTAAATACATTAAAGAGCAAAATGTAAAGGCTGGATGTACGTAAACAATACGTGGAGCAAGAAACGCCTGAGTGAGCAAAAATAATGCGTCAGAAAGCCCAATAGTTTTGAGGCACTAAATAGTACGGTAACTGGAAAAGATATCTCGCAAACTCTATTGGTGGCAACAAAACGTTTCTATGTACTACAAGTGTTCCACTATGCTGAATCGTACGTTCGACGTTTTCACCGCCTACATGCCACTTTCACAAGGTCTTTAAGTCGGACTGGACCTAATGCATATGAAGGTGCGGCAATTAATATCTGGCTGTTACCATTTTCGTGATCGTGTTCATCCTATACTTGTAGCTTTATTGCAGGCGGTCCTTGTGAATGCATTACTTATCGAGTATGTGTTTGTGTGTGTGTGTGTGGAAAACTTTACGGAAGAAAAAAAGCTAACGGTAAAGAAAAGGCTGCCTAAGGGTGGGACCCTTGGCCCAGAACTCCACTGGTGCGGGCTGCTTGATGGGCTTGTGCTAGATGAAATGGCTGCGCCTCCCGATCGAAGTTCGCTAGTAGCGTCTCCCACAGCAGCGAGAAGTTTGAGGTTAGCGTGATGGTGAGCCCGCTATGTGTGGCTCGTCCCGCACTCCCACGTAATATGTCTCTGTGGGTCTAGTGGTTTTATTGAACATTCCTTTGCGACCATATCTTTCCCGGTCTATGCGTGATGTATATTGCTTTGTACGCTTGTTAATTTTCAATGCAACACAATACAAATATTTCTAACAAGTATTACGAAAAAATGGCTACGGTAATTTCACATCTATGTTGCTTCCACCACCACTTAACAGCACAAAGTACTTCGGCCTGTCAAGACAGCATGTTGTTAAGAACGACCTAAGTTTTCCAAGAAGGTCCCTCCTAATAGCTCGCGAAGCTTGGAAATAAATCGTTCCTGAACCTATCGCCACGGATATCAATTAGTTGTGCACGATTGAAGCGCGACTATGTGAAGGGGCAACAGAACTGAAACTAGAAAGCCTATGTGAAAATGAAAGTGTTCGGAAATTAATAATAAGAATACATGCATACGAGTAAATTTTCGGTCTCAGATATTTTCCTGCACTAAAAGAACAAATGTTAGTTTTTTCCCACTTCACAATTTATTATTTCTTTCTTGGCGACCCCTACTAACCAGTGATTCTGGCGCAACACTTGGCCAGGCTGTGCAAGCCACCTATTACCCTTTAAGAAATGGCGTTGCTAACTTGAACGGGGCAGTTTCGTCTAAGTATTTTTATTATTATTACTATCATTATTATTTCCGTGCGCGTTTCTTCAAAGTGTGGCATGCACTTCCCTTCGAATTTAGCGTGACCGAGCGTACAGCATTTGTTGACGAAAGGTGTGAGTGCAGGTTTTTTTTTTCATTCTGCAAGTTCGCGTTGCGGCATCCGACGCACTTCTCTCGTCTTGACGATAAATGTGGGACGCTCCGCGAAGAAACGTCGCGCTATGTTTGTTTACTCTGAGTAACACAGGCTCTGCGTGTCCGACGGGCTGCAAAATTAGTAAGTGGAATGTTTTCTATGTGATAATGTGGGGCAATGTTGTATTGTCTCATAACTGTTCTACATGAATACATGCTTTGGCACGCAACTGCAAATGATTTTGTGAAAAAGATTCGCATAGCTTGCCATGCATGACGACTGTGTGCTGGCCATAGTACTTTTCATATTTGAAACATCTTTTGTTTCATCAGTTATATTGGTTGTATTATTCGAGACGAATAAAAGTGAAGTCGATTTTGAAAGCTCATTGGCAGTGTTATTTATTTCCATCCTCTTCGCTCACCTTTCGAAGGAAGCTACTGGAGCTAGTGCCGTCAATAACTGCCTAATTACGTTCACTATGATACACACGCAACTCCTAATAATTAAAGGACACGCTGGCATTTCAGCATAGACGAGTTGCAAGCTCGCCTCAGCTTCAAAATAAAGGTAACTTCTGGCGTAGCGGCCGAAATGCCAGACGCTAAAGAAATTCAAATATTCGCGCCAAGCATCCTAAGACCTTGACGTCACTTCCAATTCCGGTTGTGATGTAACTTTAAAATTTTTTTTTTCGCTTGCTGTTAGTTGTCCCCACGATACGTAGATGGCGACGGTTACAACGAGCCCCATTTTCTTGACATGTGGGCTTCAATGAAAGCTTCTCTACCAGTTTAAATATACCTTGTCGACTACATCATCTGGCGACGGGGGCATGCCCCACCAGCAACATGCAGGCGTCATGGTTAATGTTCATGCCTCATCATTCGCTTCGCTTCAAGAACGCAACGTCGCCCTCATGACCGTCACAAAGTGGCAATTTATCGGGGAAAGGGTCTTCGTCCAGAACTACCGGGGGAAAGCGTCGACTAGAGGTGATTGTTTCCTATTCTGACGCGTTGGAGACAGGTACACCACATACAAGAGGAGCTCCTTGAGGGCGCGAGCACCCTGAGCAGCACGCTGACGACCAGTGAAGAGTGATAGAAGTGGTGGATGATTCGGCGTTTGTGATTGGCCAGTTTATTCTTTCAACGAGGGAAGGAGGGGTTATTTAAGGCCGTCCTGGCCCACGTGTTAGCATGGCCGCTCAAGACTCGGATAGAGTCGCAACCATGTACCAATGAAGGTAATACAAACTTTTCTACTGTATTCATCATCACACCCGCCGCGGTTGCTCAGTGGCTATGGTGTTGGGCTGCTGAGCACGAGGTCGCGGGATCGAATCCCGGCCACGGCGGCCGCATTTCGATGGGGGCGAAATGTGGAAACACCCGTGTGCTTAGATTTAGGCGCACGTTAAAGAACCCCAGGTAGTCAAAATTTTCGGAGTCCTCCACTACGGCGTGCCTCATAATGAGAAAGTGGTTTTGGCACGTAAAACCCCAAATATTATTATTATTATTATTCATCATCACGATGGCTGCTTTCGTCGTCGTTTCCTAATTCTTACGGCAAAGAACCACCTCACCCGGTCGAGATAATCGTGTGCGTAAACTGACTCTGGCTCCATCTACAAAAACATTATTTTCGAAGCCACAATCTGAAACCTTGCTTATCAGCACTTGGCTACGTTCAGGGGATATTTTCGAAACATTTATCATTTTGATTTTGGATGAAGTACCCGAAATAATTGAACGTTGTTTTATCTGTTGTTTTATATCCTGTTTGATTTTAAGAAGTGCTTCAGGAAACTCTTCAAATATAAGTTGGTATAAATCCTCAATCTGTGTAACATCTGGTGCAAACTAATTGTGAAAATGTACCCTTGGTAATATTTCAGTTCATTGGATTACATAGCCAGTCGAAAACGCGCATGCTGGATAGAGACGCAGAACTTTATCAGCAGCACGTTTCATTCAAATGATTGTGCAAGTAGATAACTTATACAAATAAACCGAACTTCGGCCCAATAGATATCCTGTAAGCCTATTCTTAGCACTGTTTTTCTGTTTCTTTCGAACATCGGCGACATTTGAGCAAGAAGTTTCGAGGTGAATAGCAACAATATGATACTTAGTGTATGTGTCTTCGTTACTGCGCAATTAATAAAAACTTCTTAGTTTGCTTATTTTTTTATTTTTCTCGCAAGATTCATGTGTGCCTAATTAACGATCATAAAAGAAAAAATTCTTGGCGTAGCTGTGACATTTATTATCACCGCATTGTGCTTTCGTGTTCGATTCCTTGATGCATCTGAACTCTCTTTCCTTTAAGATATCGTTTTCTTTCTTGTTTCTTTCTTTAAACGGCAGTTTCTGTGCGGTGGTGAAACCTTTTTCGCCGCGCAGATTTCATAACAGCAAATGACAGCAAGCAGCGTATCCAGAGGTGTTCCACCGCCCGTTGATGCGTACCAGGAGGTTTTAAGGCGCAAGCCTTATATGGCTAATAGGCCGAAAAATTACAGAACCCTTGGGAGTTATGGTACGAAAATTCAAGCGCATGCGCAAGTAAGCCGCCAGTCTCTTTATCAATAAAAAAGCTCGATTATATTTGTTGACGTTTAACGGACACCCATCAAAATTCAAGTGTGACCACAAAGATGCCTGCGGCTGGTTTTCCCGGTTTTTGTTCACATTTGGCGAGCAATGTACACGTGTCTTATGACGTTTTGGCTAAAAGCATCTTGAGAGAACTGGAAATAAATCTATTGAAAGGTAGCGCGGTGTGCTTGTCTAATTTGCCTTTCTGTGCCCCTCTCTTTCTGCCTGGGCTACAAGTAGAGAGCTCCTTGTATGCAAGCGGGACATCGATGAAAGGTAGCAGACCGGAATTATATCAGAAGATCGTAAGTTCGAATTCTGGTCCCGTCCACAAAATTTTTCAAGCCATCATTGGCGCCTGAAACCGGGAAAAATGCAAAGAGCCAGCGGGGCTATAGTACTCTAGCTACAACCAAACTAAGAAGGCCATCTAACCTTCAATAAATACACTCCCTCAACATAACATGAATTTACCACCCTGGTGCCGTTTTCGGCCACCAACTCCCTCATGACTCTTGCAAATAATCCGTAGCCCTTATTCCTCAGCGGCTGCTGAACAGGCAGCGCACAGACCTGCGATGCGGCAGGGGATGTTAAGAATCTCTGGATCCGTACAGGCCAGCACAGGAAGCTGAACCTCGTAATGTTTACCTAGGGAACCTTCTCGACTCAGCCTAGTTTAACAGGGCTCTGTAAGGAATTATCTGGCATTTCCTACAATCTTATTGGTCTTAGGTCAGAAGAACTGGTGATGCTCATGCAGTGCTGACTAATGGCCACGTCCTCGGCTTGGGAGGCCTTCGATATAAGAGATAATACGGCATAGGATTTCTAGTTCATATTTACGGAGCGGGCAGCTTTGATGAACTTGACAACATTAATAAAACAGTAGCCGTCGTCGTAGAAAGGGTAAATAGGGGACGTAGATTAAAGCTTTTAGAAGGCTATGCTTTAAACACTTGTCATGCTGATGACGAAATAGAATAGTTATGTGAAGATATTGAATTAGCAATGAGAAAGGTGTTGCTGAGCATACTGTAGTCATGGGCAACTTCAATGTAAAAGTGGTCCAAGATCACTTTGAGGAAGAAGGAATTTACAACTATGGCATTTATTCTATGAATACATGAGGCGCAATGTAGGTGGAATTTGTGGAAACGAATAAACTCTGAATAATGAGGCCCTTCCAAATGAAGTATGACCACAAGAAGTGGACAAAAAAGTGCCCTAATTGACGAACAAGAAATGAAATAAATATAACACTGTCTGCCGTGTACAGCATAGTGCGGGATATAGGAGTGTTAGGAGAGGTAAAAGGCAGTGATCATATTAGTGAGATGAAGGATTGCTGTCGATTTGAAGAGAGAAAGAGCAAAGTTATTCAAAAAGAAACATGAAAACCTAGAAGCAATAAAAGCAAAGCAGGCTAACTCTGGCTGATTCTTGCCAAAAAATGTGTACCTCTAGAACAAGACAATGCTAACATAGAGGTAGTGAAGAAAACTTTCACTAGGCTGCTTTTAGAAGCAACACTTGAAACGGATCTGCACGTATCCTCTTCCAAATAAAAATGGTCCAAATAAAGAAAGGAAAACATCAGAGGATCCAGCTCAAGAAAAACATAGAATTCACTGAACTCTAAAAGGTGATCAACAGGAAGAAAATAATTCATATTTGATATTGTGGAGGCAGAAAAAAAGAGGAAGCAGTGGAAGATTACCGTGCCAAGAAAGCAGTGAGGGAAAAAAACTTGGCATAGGCAAGGGCAAGATGTACACAGTTAAAGATGAGCAGGGTATTATTGTCACTAGTAATTTCGATGATAAACAAAAGCAGCAAAATAATGCTGTACAGACGTGTGTAGTACCCAGGGCAGCCACGCAGCCTCTCCTTGGAAGAAGTGATGAACAATATGCAGAGGCTCCTTCCATAACTACCTATGGAGTCAGAAGGCCCTTGCGAGTGACCTGCCTGGGAAAAGCGGCAGGAGAAGTAATAACAGTCGATAAATAAAGACGGAGGGAATATACTTGAACGGCTTGTGGCCCTTGTATGCAGTACCTCACAACTTCAAGTGTACCAGAGAGCTGGAAGAATGCCAACACTATACTAATTCATAAGAAACAGGACGTTAAAGAATTGAAGATAAAGGCCTATGAGTTCCTTTTTGCATTGCATAACCTATTTACCAAGATGAATTCTGTTATAATCCGGGCACCAATTGACTTCAATAAACAAGGAGAGCAGGTTCACTTTAGGAAGGGATATTCTTCAATTGATCCTGTCCATGTCATCACTCAGGCAATTGAGAAATCGGTATGGTAGGGTCAACCTGTTTATATGGGTTCCATATATCATGAAAAGGCATGTGATTCAGTAAGGATACCAGCAGCCATGGAGGCATGGCGCAATCAAGGACAGCATGAGGCATATGGTATTATGTGGAGATGTACCTACAAAAACTCCGCAGCTACCTTGCTCCTTCACAGGAAAAGTGATAATGATTGCATGTTTGGAAGATTCGCATGTGTTCAAGCTAATAGACCGGTAAGATTTAGAAGTAAGGCTCAACGCCGAATACTTCAACAGCTTTAGGTCTGCAGATTACATTGTCTTGTTCAGCAAAATTGGGGCTGAATTGACACAAATGGTGGAGTAATTTAACATAGAAAGTGTGAGAGTGCGTATGAAAAATGAATGCAGAAGACAAAAGTAATGTTCAATAACCTGCGAGAGTTCCAGAATTGATAGTTACCTGTCAATCAATAGAGTCGATGCAGGAGCATGTTAATTAGGCCATTTACTAATAGGGGATGCTGATCAGTTGAAGGAACTTACGCAAGAATAAAAATGGGATGGTGTGCATACGGCAGGCCAACTCTTGAGTGGGAGGTCAGTACTGTCAACAAAAAGAAAAGTGTACAGTCGCTCTATGCTTTAGCTTAAAATATATGGGGCATAAACTTGGAGGTTAACAAAGACACAGGAGAACAAGTTAACTTATGCGGAAAGAGCGGTGAAACGAGAAATGCTAGGCGTGTGGTGTGGATCAGAGAGAAAACGGGGATAGTCGGTATTATAGTTGATATTAAGCGTAAAAATGGAGCTAGGTAGACCACGTAATGCGTACGACGGATAGCCGGTGACCATTACATTGCAGAATGGGTGCCAATGGAACGGAAGCGTAGTTTAGGATGGCAGAAAATTCGGTGGCGAGAGGGAATTAAGAAATTGGCAAGCGCAAGTTGGTATGAGCTTGCACAACATAGAGGCAATTGGAGATCACTGGGACAGACCATCTTGCAGTGGACACAAAAATAGGGTAATTATAGGTGCTGGTGATGGCGTAACAAATATGATTGACATCACAGGCCAAATCGGGCTCCCGCGTAAACGTGAGACAAGACTAGGGCTGTTGTCTCTAAATGAAGACGCGAAACACTACAGCGTCTCACTTCACGCGGCACATTCAAGCGCGAGAATGTTAACAATGACTCATAGAATTATTCATATCCCACGAACTGTAGCAATGGATGTAAGTGAAATTTTCGGTTTTGTTTTCTTTCATTGACGAAATTTGTTGGGAAAGTTGATGGCGTACGACAGTTGTCATCCGATGTTGAATGCTATCTTGCGTACACCATTTAGTTTTGTCTGCGTAGTACACAGAACACTCCGCAAGACGTCTTTTCTTGAGGCATCGTTGCCCCGAATTTCTTGCTTCATGCAAGAACGCTAACACTGACCCTTCGTAGGTTGTCCGGATCTACAAGCATGCAAGGCCTATATTTCTTAGAATTATCAGAAGCTTGTTGAAGCGTACACTTAAAGAACATGTTTGCAATTTGTCCGTCACTTTTGCTATGTCTCGTGGAAGCGTTTCTTTTATTGAAGAGACCCCAAACGAGGCACGGTTTCTTACGATTAGTTTCTCTTCGCCTGCGATTTTCCCATTTCCGCAAGCTTCTAGGAGCGAAGAGTGGAAAGGCTGGTCTTCACCCCTTTCGTCACGGCGTTGATTTACACATTCTCTGTCTGTTTTTCTCACATTCCATCTCCCCTTCGTGCTATTACGCGTGTGTACAGAGGTAAGCGCTGTTGCTTCAGGAGTGCTTTTGCGGGGAGTGAGTTAAAATTTTATTGAATATAAATAAAATAAGGCACGATAGTTGGGGCCCCTACTCCAGGACGCAACTGGCACGAGCGGCTCGCTGGGCTGGGTCCACAAGAGCCAATTTATATACTATGGTGAAGGTGTCTGAGCTGGTTCGACTGGCATCCGTATAATACACTCCCGGTCCTATGCCAAAACGTTTGTGAAGTCTTTCCCCTTGCTCTGAGTCATCCGGAATTGTACTTTGGGTGCACGTTTTGTGGGAATTGGTGCCACTGCGATGTGCAGTCGAACTTTGCGGTATATCTGTCGTTTCCTTACCGCAATAATGGGGTATCAAGGGAAAGCCTAACCTCGCCAATACTTCCCTGCCCTGAGCTGAAAAACAAAGTCGTTCTTTGTGAGCATATAACGTCGTGACTGCGTACTCGTCAAAAGTATTGTGCAGACCCAGTCCCATGAATCTCTCTGTTCCAGCGCATTCCGGAAGGCCAAGGGCGGCTTTGAACGCTTTTCTTATTATTGTGTTTGCCTGTATGGTCTCTTGCTTTGTCAAGGCCTAAAACGGGACGGCGTCTGTGGTTCGGCAGCTCATGCGTGACTACAGCCGCTTAGAAGGCATTGTGTCAACGGCGAGTGAGTTGAACAGGGCATAGCGGCAAAATGTAAATAGTTCCAGTGGGTATTGTTCCCACGGAGTTCTCGTGGAAATTTGTTCATTGAATTTTTTGAATTTTGGCACCAGGCTGTTTTCATCTATGCAGTTATGCAATTTTGGCGGGGCCATTTATGTTGAAGAGGAGCACATGAAAACTGTTACTTTTTCAGGGAAACTGATTCACAATTTAGACGGTCATTGAGTTACTCATTGCTCACATGGTTTTCTTGATATAAACCGTGTACCGGATAATCATAGCACAAAATAATGACACGTAAAATGAAGACACAAAATTTCAGGTCAGCTGAAATTTCGCATTAAGAAGTATTTTAATTGTAGGCGAATTTTTTCCCTTTCTCTTAGCTGGGGTAATGTAGTTTAAAAATAAAATATCAATGTATCCGCGTCATTCAAAAAAAGTAAGTTATGTGGAAGCTTATTAAAGAAGGGAATCAGGGTAACCTTGGTGCTACTGAAGACCGGTACGTACTGTAATAGGTTCAGAAACACTGTTTCAGTGTACGGAATCTGGAAACCTACAGAAAAAACAACAGGTTTTTCTCAATCGCCGGGTAGGTATAGTGCTGGACTTCTTGAGGTAAACACTCTCAAACATTTGAGATGTGGTCAAGCACAAAGTGTCTCAGAGCTGGCAGTGGGGTGTTCGCTTTCTCCTTTATGCGGATCACCATATCTAGGATGATGCAAGCATGTGACTTTGAGGAGGGCATAATCAACTGGATTTCAATTCAATGCATGAGAAGGATACACTCCGATTTGCTTGCCGGTTAATTGAGGTTTATGAAAAGCTGGTGTTCAAGTAACGCCATCAGAAATCAACCTGAAACTTACAATGCAACTTATTCAAGAAATAGCAAAATTAGTGCGAAGGAGAACATCACGCTGACGTTAGTATGCAGATGTTAATCTAATCAGCAAGAAATAGAAGGAGCAGTCGCAGGCAATCACAGGAGTGGTATCAGTGAATCTACTAGAAAAATATAAGAAGAATACAACAAATGGCAATATATTTTTCCTCATTTAGCCAGCGAACAAACGGTGTATTTCTGTTTGTTGATAAACAACGTGAGAAGAAGTCAGCAGTGAAAGTGCATTGTGAAACACGGGAACATTACTTTTTGAGCAATTTCTGGAAGCGGCGAGTCAAATAATTATGCCTTAATATTATCCCCTAAAACCCGTTTTTAGACGCCACTTTTATAAAGAAAAATCTGCTAGTATAAGATGCATTCAATCAAATAAATTAGATTCATAACTCACCCCATGCATTCACAACAACTGATGGCTCACCGTAGAGTGGCTTCACGTACCAGTCAGCCTCTCTGTAATATTCAAGAGAAATATCTATCAATGTTACAAAAGGTTGGACACTACAGTTATATTGTGGTAAGTAGTAGTTGTAAATGAAAACAACGGTGTGTAGTCGGGGAAGGGGGCAACAAAGAGTCCAACACAATGGGGCGCGGGGCACATCTTTGTGGAGTAGAGGCTATTGCTTTAGTAAGGCATACAGCGTTATCTAAATAGACGTTCGTGTGAGGTAGCAAAAACAGGATCTCAAGGGAAGCTGTGCTAAATAACGTTTGATTTTCTTATTTAGTATGAACTATTCTCGTACACGGAGAGCGGCCACAATGTTTTTGTTGGTAGCCACAGGAGACCCAGAAAACGCCTTGCAGCTGTTATATTTTTCCCCTACAAAATGCCAGGTAATATTCTCAACCGTCGTGGCCCCCTTCCAATACTGCGAAATACAAAACCGCTGAGGTATTTCTTATTTTTGGCTAAGCAAATACAACTGATAACATTGGAGTCTTCCCAGCCGGCTATCCAAAACAGTTCGACTACGCTACGAGAGAAAGAAAAGAAATGAAGAATAAACTAACCAAACATACTAATAAAATATCACAAATAATTAGCAAACAACCACTATTACCCCAAGCATAACCACGGTTTGTTTTATTGGAAAGTATCATCAACTCATAGGTAAGATTCCATACTGCTCCACCAGGTCTCTCATCAGCACCTTACTACAGTTTAAGCAGTTCGCTCAGTGAGGCACGCCATGCAAAAGTAAACAAAATGTTATAGCGAACGCAGGTGAATTCACTGCTCGTCATATTGATGAAATGCTCTATCATAAGTTCAAACGGGATCGGAACTGACAGTTGGCCTACTGAATTAGTCAATATGGCGACTAAGTTACTGCACGATCAATGGGGCGAGATCGCCATTGCGAACAGACCTCACACCCAGCTAGAAACAACACTATCGCGAAACTCGCAAGCATTGAGGTTACTGTAACAGTTCCGTACCTGATTATCCAATCAAGGTAGAAGTGGTTGGTAACATATTGTTTGGAATAATAGATATTGTTGCGCGGCATTTTGGGAAGCTCGCTACTGATCTAAAGCCCGCTTTAATTCAACCTCGACATTTTGAACGTGCAAAAGTTATAAATATAACAAATGTCTAAGAACCTCAGCAAGAAAACTGCGACAAAACTCATCTGACGATGAATGCAGATGGTAATTCCGATTAGCACGCGAGCAAATTAGGGACAGAAAGAATTTCTGAAGTCACGTTTAGTATCTGTTGTCGTTCTGAAAGTTCCATTGCTTCGGCTATACGTGGCATAGAACGGTATGGTCCCACTTTGCTGTGGCACATGCTGACCAAGATCACGTATGAGGGTGACACCGACTGTGTGATGACGACGCAGTAACGACGTTGAAATGAGTCAGAAGAGATAACCTCAAAGGAAAGACAAATACGGTATGAAGACCACAGCGCGAGGAGAGTGAGATGATTTATAAATGACGATGATGGTGCGACGACAACCGGATGACGAAGTCGTTATAATTAGCATGGCATGACCACGGTGTTAAGACAAGAGATGCATGACAGCGAATGTCTGACGGCGCCATGACAATGATGTCATAACGAGGACCCGTAATCACGATTGAAGGACCACAACATGGCTACGATAGAATGATGAAGAATGAATGACGTCGATAGAGTGACGAAGAAGGCATGAAGACAGTGGGATCATGTTAATAAAGTGATGACGATATAAACAGCGTGACGACGGCGGCATGACGACTTCTGGCTACGATGGCTAGACGACAGTGGCTTGACGAGAGTCAGATGACAAAGTTAGAATGAAGAACATGGGAGTGACACCAAGGGCATAATCATGACGGTATGTTAACCTGTACATGCCGAGGGTTGTATCACGACTAAGAAATCTCGACGATGCCATAGCAATTGGAATAAATTATTCTGATGACAATGGCGAAAGTATGTGACTGTACAATCAAGCTTGTATGGGGACGATCGCGTGACAATGACGGCATCACGACCATTGGATGACGAAGCGGCAGCGTCGACGCTGGCATGACCACGACAGCGTGAAGACGTCGGTATGTCGACGACATGATTACGATAAAGTAACAAGGGAGGATTGACGTCAGTGGAACAGCAAAGGCGGTATGAGACGACTGAATGGAGATAACGGGGTTTCAATATTGAAGTGATCATGACGGTAAAAGGACGGCGTGTTGACGGCGGCATGATACAATGGAATCATGACGGAATGTGTGAATACAATGGCGGTGCGAGGACGGCATGAGAAAGGTCGAATGACGATACTGGAGTGAGTTAATAAACCACCAGGACGGCATCACGAGAGCTGTGTTACAAGGAATGCATGACGACTGCATGATGACGATGACGTGCCGACGACGGCATGGCGAGAGTCGGGTTGCACAGCTGAAAAGACAACTATGCAAGAAGCACGACGAGAGCACGAGCACCTATCTAGTGGCTGAAGCTATTAGAAAAGCTAGACGGCAGGGTCGGCGTAAGGAGATAGATAGATAGATAGATAGACAGATAGACAGACAGACAGACAGACAGACAGACAGACAGACAGACAGACAGACAGACAGACAGACAGACAGACAGACAGACAGACAGACAGACAGACAGACAGACAGGCTCAAAATGTTTTAAGAAGGGAAATAATTCTAGTCGTATTCATAAATTAACATTTTCTTTTGATGACTTTCCTCTTTAATCTGGTGTACTTTTCATGCAGTTGAATTTGAATTCTAAAAGCTCACTTGCTCAAAACAACAATCCACATGTTTTTCCTCGCAATACGTATCAATTCTCTCCAAACTTTTGGCGCCACCGTTCGCAAGATCATTACGACAGCTAAACTACCATCTGAGTAACGAACGGAATAAGTGTGAAAGGTCACTGAATGTTCATAAATGCTTACATAACACTTTCTCAGGGAAGCGCGCATTACATTCAGGTACTTGTGCTTTCACTATCATTGCCTTAAATAAGGTTGATGAATATAAAAAAATTCAGCGACGAATACGATACTCACTAATGCGAAATTTGAGCGCAGCGCTATACGTGTTTTCATTTCACGATATATAGGCAGGCTCTTACACTCTATCTCGTGCGGCACGTTGCACACGGAGCGAAGTGCGTGCCTCGACTGCCTCGGTAGTCTGCAGAACACGAGAGCAGCGCGTAGGCGACGCGTGCGCTCTATCTACTGCAGCTGCTGCACAGAGGCCTCCACTCAAGCAGCGCTGTGTTTCTATATATGGTATCGGTGTCGTCAGATGACGCGTGTTGCTCTGCCGCCATCTCGAAGACTTCACCTCCGCTGAGGCCGTCTTGCACGGCACTAGGCTTTTCCTTTCACGCTTTCGCCATACCTTCTGCCCCTGCTTTCCTCCTTGCACTCTCTTCGCCATCGCCCTCTTTCAACCACCGCCGCATTCCGTGTTCTCTCTTTCGTCCTTCGCTTTGCTCTTTCGCTCTGTTACGATGCACGTCGATGCCTCCGCTCGCATTAGGAACGGGCGCCTCGGAGCTGTGCTCTAATATGTGGGTATTTTAATGACGCCAAATGTAGGGTAGAACAGGCGCATTACGTTCGTCAGAAATAAAGCAATGTGTTCGATAGGCTTTTACCTCATAATTACACTCATTTGCCCGAAACATTAAAATAAAAAAATCAGAGGACACCTAAGCACTTCTGATGAGTTGTGAATGTGAAAGCATTAATTACAAATTCAACACCGCTAAGCATTCCTTCTAGCTATCAACTCCTCGCTGACAAACGAGCGCGTTCAAACGCTTCGTCAACGTCTCCTCGATAGCATATCTCCGGTGCACATCCATCTGTGACGCTATGCTTTTTTGCTCTACTGCCATAGAACCTAATGGTGACGCTTCCTAGTAAACCGCGGTGATTTAGACCGCACCGCTTCCGTCACGCAGGACTTGGCAACGGAAACATCAGTCCAAGTTGCATGGTGTCATATAGCACATTGCACAGGCCTGCAATTTAGGACGCGCTGACTTATACCAGCTATCATGCGTGCCATCCTTCCTCGCACAAATAAAACGCGGTATCTGCTGATCTCCAACTGCTTCAGCTTTTGTTTCACTACACAAATATGGCCCGCGTACATGCCTGGTCTATCACTCTCCCCGTTTGTCAGTTTTCGCAAGCTTCCCTAAAGTTTTTCTTCTCTTTCTTTTCGTTTGATGGTGTTTGAACGCTCCAGCGCTTTTAATTTAATTTCTTCTTTCAGCAATTGCCATTTTTCTCCACACTTTTTATGTATATCACTCTCCACTTTTCTCTGTTTTTTTCCTTACCTCTGCAGTAGGTGTCTCATCATTTGGCAGCTTAGAATTGAATTTCCATTGATGCCAGTCAAGCTTTCTTCTTCGCGTTCATTAATGCAGAACCTCGCTAAGCAGTGATTGCTAAATGACAGGAAGTTCACATTCTAGTCTTGAAACAGAGAAATGAGCTCGTTTGCTAAATAGGATCTATCCAAGCGGGCATGGCTGCTTGCCTGTAAGTGAGTAAAATGTGGTGTCCACCTACCACCAAGACAATCAGGCATGTCTACCAAGTTATACTGCTCCACTATCTGATTAAGGACAGCAGTGATTACGTCTTTGAAAGGCCATTTGATTGATTTAAATTGTGCGAAGAATACGCAATTAAAGCAGCCTAATTAAAAAGGGGACAAAGAGAGCGCTTGGCGCAGAAAACGGGCACGCGACGCAATTACATTACAGAAATCGAACTGCAGGGTGACATCACTGAAGATGCCAATGAAATTAAGAATGCCTGTTTTCAGCACTATGGAGAATTGTTTAGGAATCCTGCAATAGAAACTGAACAATTTAAAGTGACTCCACATGATCCGGAAAGTTAACGATGAAACTGAATCATTATTCTGATTTGCAATCTCACTCGAAAAAGTCACAAATAGAATACATGACCGCAAGAAAATTGCTGAGGCCAGATGGCTTGACGGCGGAATTTACAAAGCTTTGAAACGTGCTTTTTCACCAATACTAGCGGTAGTGTAAAGTGAGGCTTTCGATTTGAATGTTTCTTCCACCATTGTTTACGACATCACACACAATTATTATCCCAACAGCAAAAGAACCAAAGTGACTTTTAGCATACCGTCCTATTTGTTTAATGAACTCTGAATATAAAATTTATTGCGAACGTTATTCAAACGTGTAGACACTGTTATTACGGAGTTGGTAGGGCCGCATCAAACATGCTGCGTCGAACGTCTCACAATGTTCACAAACGTGCACATAACACGAAGTATATCAGAATGCCGCGACGCCATGGGAACTACGGTGGCAATGCTTCAAGTTTATTTAGAAAATGCCTTTGAACAATGCCTCATGAAATAATTGTCTGAGCTTTAGGATACGTTAAACTAGGAAGCGTAACAAAAATGGCGTGGTCATCGCATATTCGGGCTGCTACAGATAATTATGTGTAAACAGAGTGTTCGTAGCGCGTGCCTGCTTGCAAAGTGTTTATATATATATATATATGGACTTTTAGCATTGGTGCTATAAAGAGGGAATGCATGCGTGGTTTCAAACTACATAAGGCCGAGGTGCGGCTTTTCGCCTGCACAGATGACATCGATATTTATTGTACAGGCTATGAGAGCATTGTGATTGCGGTAGAAAGCTTATAGAAAATGTTGTTCGGCAAGCGGAAGGGCGGTGAACTGTGGAAAGTGCCTGGTGTTCTGGCATGTTGACTGGCCTGGGACCCCAGACATCCTCGCTAGCATCAGTTATATTAATACCCCAATAAAATATCTAGGAGCACCCTTGTGATGACACTTTTGAGATGACAAGGACAGTGAACCGTACTGGAAAGAACAGGTTACGGAATTGCGCAATGGGACAGGCAAATGGAGTGTCTGGAAATGGTCTACATTTCCAGACACTCCGGGAGTACCGGGATTTCCGGGAGCACGTGCTACAGGCCCTTAAATACTAATTACTAATACTAATAATAACTAGTAATTACTTTCTAAGTAATATCCTAAAATTTCACCATCGTATCGCAGTGTTCGTGTGTGGATCCAGGTGGGAAAGAACAAGTCGGAGAAACCTGTTCTTGCGAGTGCACATGGGGGTTCAAGATTGCGACACCTTTTTTTGCGATAGATTGTAAACCGCTTTTTGTTCTTACGTGTTATAAAAGACTCTTTTCTGCACAAGGTGTTCCACTTTTGTCTGAACAAGGAGTTCCTGTACATTGTAGTATTCGCGAATAGTTTGCCAGTAAGCATCTGTGGCTTTCTAAACGGCGTAATTTTAACTTGTAACGTTCTGCCCGTTCTGTTCCGGCTTGATTATTTGGCTGCTGTAACAAAAAAAAAAGAATTGTACAAAGACCTGTGTGATGTTGTACTTATTGCACCTCTGTATAGGGTAATGTACCCTGTCGTATGACGGCAAGATGTACTAAAAAGGGCTTAGAAAATGGTGTCTGCCACAATGAAATCATATTTTCCACCTACATGCACGTACGCTTGCTCTCAAGCATCGACTGGCAGAAAACGGCATGTACGGGCCATGGCAAACGCACTGTATGATATGTAGAAAAGAGGAAACAATATAGCATCTGTTGGTTGACTGCTGGCATGTCGTGTTTCTATGGCAAGTTTCGCAGTGTGCTCCATGTATTCGGTACCTTCCCGTAGAAAGGGCCATTGCTCTAATAATGTTGATTGTACTCTATAGCATATTGAAGCGCAGGATGGTCGTTGGGAAGGCCGATCGGGATACCCGTTCGAGGTGGGAATACTTCAAAGAGTGTGTGACACATTTGGTTGCAGAACAAATGCTTCGAAATTTTCCAGACTGGTTAGCATATGTACAGCTCGTCTTTACTCTAATTGTGGCTTTGCTCTAATTGTGGCGCATGTACCCCGCAAGCTTTTCACAAAATAGTAATGCTACTTCACGGTGACGCTAGAAATTGCACTGTAGCCAACAATGGCTATGGAATGGCTACCTAGCGGTGCGATTTCATTGCAGGGTTTAAGCGCCAAGTTGTTTTAGCAGTGGAGCAGCGCTGAACGGTACACAAGACAACGTATTGGGGTAGGAGGAAAGCGACAAGAAATCCAATAACTTTGACGTAGATGATGGCGATGAGCGGCGCGTTCCCTGCTGTAAGCTGCAGCAGATTCCCTGCTGGTGTTGCATACTCGAAATAAACATATTTTGGCACTTGGAAAGGTTAGCACTTTTTTTAATCGGCTTACATCGAAGGATATTTTTGTATTTCGTGCTTTTATAAGCATCTTCTGGGAATAGGGTTCGGCTTAGATCAGAATTAGTGTCGTCCGGCGCTGACCTAAACAGTCTGCCTCACACCTGGTCTAGCGCTTTGGTACAGACACATTCGTAAATGCGCAGTACATCAATGCATCTTTTCCTGTGACACACCGACAGGACAGAAAATATTTCTCGGACCATGTCGTTAGACAAAACGCCGCGCGATGTTGCTACCAGCTTTGCGACTGCTATCCGTGACTGCGGTACCTCGGTCCAGCGTCGCTGTAAAGAATGCGGTGGCATTGCTCTGTAGTTAGCCTGCTCGCCCCTTAAGTGCTGATCGCTTGACTGACATGGGTTGAAATTCATGTTCAGTTGGTTGTGGCAAAGTTTTCTTTTAAATATAGCTGTCGCCAATCTAGGGATCACGAAGTGGCATATAGAGACGACAAAAATTGTCTCGTTAAGTCGTTAATAATGACCGCGGTGGTCGTTAGCTTTATAGATGGCCAGACGGGCTGAAAAAAATTTAAACCGAATTTAGAACATTTAACTGCTGTCGTAGTAAAAACAAAGCCGCAGTTTCACCCGAAAGTCGAAGCATCGGTTGCTATAGCAAATTAGCGGACATCTAACTATACGAATTAAGGATGGTTGTTTTATCAGCCATATAAACTTGTAAACACAGGCATCAAACTAAATGAGAAGCATTGTGTTAGGCGCGCACAAAATATTCACACTAAGGCACATGAGGTTATACCGAACTCATCGTTATCCGCTATACAGCAAGATGGTGTTTAGAATGGTCAATGATTATTAGTCTAATAAAAAAAATTCAGTTGCCATCCCGGTCTCGCGAAAGTGAATGTCCAGCGAAGCTGTTCCAAAACCACCACTGGAACTGCTGAGCGCGGTACGGAATTCTTTATTCATGATTCAGCTGCTTGTTTCGAGCTTCTTCTTTTCGGAAACCTACGCTCTTCTGTGTATTGCACGGGCCATAAGAATTAATATATCCATTGTTCGCTTCACTATGGTGAGCGTCTGTAGCCTCTACATTAAGTGATTATCAGCCATTGCATCTTTTGCTTGCTTACAGGGGTATGAAACATTTCATTTTTGCTTGTCATGAGGGTTTGCGACACTGCTGATGATTAGGTATGCTTTTCTCGAGCTTGTGCTTTATTGAAACGTATGCTTTTCTGTACGTTGTATACGTGATTTCATTGAACGTAGAGACTGACTCTCACATTCCCTTTGCTCTCTAGTGCATAATTATTTTCAAAACATATAGTAATAACAAAAATTGAGTCACCATAGCGTACGCCAATGAGGACGAAGGCGAAAACATGCGTGCTCAAGAGACATTCACAATATTATCGCACTAACTAACAATCGCAATTCCAGAGGCGAGAATTGCCTTTATGTCGAACATTTCAAAGCCTCATTCTGCCCCGTATGTACTTTATAGAATTTGTCGTCCTATCTCGTTCCTCACACGACGTCATTCTTGGATGGAATTTCCTATCTGTCAATCAAGCTCTTATCAACTGCGCTCGTGCCGAACTTACGTTATCAGTGCCGTGCTTCGACCCTGACCACAATTCTTCTCCTATAGTTGTTGCCGCCTCTGACATCGATATCGGACCTTTCTCTGTCGATCTGGTTCCTGTGTCATGCAACTCTGCTGCGAATCATCTGTTCTGTTTACGCCGACGGCCACTTTTGCACGCCGCCGGAACTTTCTGCTTCCGTTTGCTGTCGTCACTTTTTGCGACGGTTCTGCTGCCCTCTATGTGTGCAATCCGTCCGCCTGCCCATCATCCCTACTTCTCAGCGATCGCCTAGGTACCGCTGAAGCTTTCGATAGCCTTCTCCCGGTCACCATGTTTGGTGATACGGCATCACTTCCGATTTGTTCCGTCACTCCTCCCGCCGCGACTGATGCCCCTGTACACGTCTTCGCTCCTGCCGTCGACGCAGAACTCAAACCTGCACAGCACACAGAAATCATCAAGATCCTCCAACGTTTTCATTCCTCATTTGACATTGACCAACTATCCTTGAGCCGGGCTTCCGCAGTCGTTTACCGTATCGACATTGGTCAACAAACACCATTGCGCCAGCGTCTGTATCGTGTGTCGGCCGCTGAACGCCGTATCATCGACCAGCATGTTGATGACAGGCTGGACCGTGCCATCATCCAGCCTTTTAACAGTCCCTGGGCATCTCCGGTTGTCTTCGTTAAAAAAAGGGTGGCTGCATTTGGTTCTGCGTCGAATATATCGCCGCCTTAACTGGATAACGCGCAATGATGTCTATCTTCTGCCACGCATGGACGATGCCTTGGACTGTCTGCAGGGAGCTGAATTCTTTTCCTCGCTGGATCTGCGCTCCGGGTACTGGCAAGTGCCAATGGCAGAGGCCGATCGCCAAAAGAGAGCCTTCGTAACACCTGATGGGCTATATAAATTTACTGTCATGCCGTTCGGCCTCTGTAACGCGCCTGCCACTATCGAGCGAATGATGGACGCCATTCTTCGAGGGCTGAAGTGGAAAACGTGCCTCTGCTGTTTAGATGACATTGTGGTTTTATCCACCGACTTTGCGTCGCACCTTAGCCGCCTCGAGCAAGTACTTGCTTGCCTCTCCTCTGCAGGACTGCAACTAAATTTGAAGAAATGCCACTTAGGCGCTCGCAAGCTTACTATTCTCGGCCATGTAGTTTCAAAAGACGGTATCCTCCCGGATTCCACAAAACGTAGCGTCGTATCCGACTTCCCTAAACCAACCACTATGAAAGAGCTTCGCAGCTTCATCGGCCTGTGCTCATATTTCTGACGCTTCATCCGTAACTTTGCCTCTATCATCGCCCCCTTGACGCAGCTTCTCAGCGGCAGTTCTGACCTCTCAGCCTGGTCCCCGGCGTGCAACGACGTATTCCAAGAACTGCGACGCGTTCTCGCCTTGCCTACAGTACTGCGACACTTCGATCCTTCTGCTCCAACTGAGATCCATACGGACACTAGTGGGGTCGGGCTCGGCGCTGTTCTTGCACAACGCAAGGATGGCTTCGAAGAGTACGTCGTTGCGTATACCAGCCGCACCCTTACCAAAGCCGAGGCGAACTACTCGGTTATTGAGAAGGAATGTCTGGCCATCATTAGTGCTATCGGCAAATTTCGTCCTTATGTGTATGGGCGTCCATTTGACATCGTGACCGACCATCATGCGCTATACTGGTTATCTTCACTAGAAGATCCAACTGGTCGGCTTGCCCGTTTGACATTGAGCCTGCAAGAGTACGACATTCGCGTTGTTTATCGCTCAGGCCGAAAGCATTCAGACGCAGACGCTCTATCCTGGTCACCCCTGCCCTCTGGTCCTGTCCACTCGTCTACTTCCACCTGCGGTGCCTTCGGCCTCAACATTTCCGACATGTCATCAGAGCAGCGCAATGACCCATGGATCTCTTCGCTTATTGACTTCCTGTCTAGCCAGTCGCCTGCATGGATCTCTCGGACGCTTCGTCGCCAAGCCGCGCAGTTCATCATCCGGGATAACCTGCTCTACCGCCGCAGCTACAATTCGAGCGGCCGCAAGTAGCTGCTTGTTATACCCCGACACCTCCGCTCCGACATCTGCACCACGTTCCACGACGACCCACAATGCGGCCACGCTGGTGTAATCGTCTCTCGTCTCCAGCTTCGGTACTACTGGCGCGGTATTTACCGTTTCGTTCGCCAGTATGTCCGGAAATGCCACATATGCCAACGACGCAGGACGCCACCTCAACATGCCACGGGCCCCTTGCAACCTTTACCATGCCCCGCACGCGCGTTCGACCACGTCGGCATTGACCTATAGGGTCCGCTTCCCAACACTCCAAGTGGCAACCTCTGGGTTATTGTTGCTATCCACCACCTCACGCGGTACGCTTAAACTTCAGCCCTAGCATCTGCCACAGCAAAACATGTCGCCAGTTTTATCCTTCAAAACTTGATTTTACGGCATGGAGAACCTCGAGAATTACTGAGCGACCGCGGTCGCGCTCCCCTCTCTGACGTCCTTTCAGCATTACTAAAGGAGTGTCGCATCATTCACCGCACTACCACAGCATATCATCCTCAAACTAATGGGATGACAGAACGTTTCAACCGCACCCTTGGTGACCTGCGGGCCATTTATGCTTCATGTGACCACTCTAATTGGGATCGCATTCTACCTTTTGTCACCTGCGCTTACAATACCGCCACGCAAAGCACCACTGGGTTCTGCCCTTTCTTTCTCCTTTACGGACAAGAACCTTCATCCACTATCGACACGATTCTACCTTACCGGCCAGATTCTTCGGAGTGGGCGACTGTTTCTAGAGCGGCTGCTTACGCCGAAGAATGTAGCCAGCTCGCTCGTTCGTTCACATCCCAGGACCAGTGGCACCAAAAGCTTCGCCACGATTCATCCACGACGGCTACGTGCTTTGCGCCTGGCTCGCTGGTCTGGTTGTGGGTGCCCTCTACTACTCTAGGCCTTTCCTCGAAGCTGCTCTCCAAGTACCACGGTCCTTATTGGGTACTGAAACAAACGTCCGCGGTCAACTCCTCATCGAGCCAATCGAAACGCCTTCCGACCAGTGTTGTCGGGGCGAGGAAATTGTCCACGTCTCCCTGTTCAAGCGGTGCCATAACTCCCCTGTGTTCTCCAGCGCCCTTGTCACCAGGATGGCTACTCTTTCGGTGGGGAGTGATTATACTGAAGCCACTGGGCAGTGGGCATGGTTCTGGTGTGCTGGTGCAAGAGAAGAAGACGACGAGAAGTGTTTGCTTCCCGCTACGATATAGCGACGACCTGTTTGAGCCTACCGCTACAACCTACAACTAGTGCTGCAAGGCGAACACCCCCGTTGCAAGACAACACTCCATAGGAAGCTATCGAATGAATTAATGTTATTCCTGCACAAATTTGTGAACCCTCTCCCAGTACATTTACTTTCTTCCATAATCCTCTGTCGTTCTTCATAATCAGTTTCACTCAGAGCTTCCGTCTGTTGAAAATCCATATCACCCGCCACAGCTTCATTTGTAGTTATCCCGTGGGTGCCCCGTGCGAGGCGTCCCACTGACCATCGGTTGCGATCGAGTCCTCATTGTACTCCTGATTTCAAAGAAGCAACCGCATTTCCGATGTAAGCCCTGGACCGTTACACATTTCCACATACCCTGAAGCACCTCGTACCTGTTGTATCCCCAAATTTGTCATTACTGCCGCATTCATATTCCTGTTTGCACGCGGCAAAGCAACTCCACCGTCAAGAAAACCTAGGCGGCGTTGAGCGAAGTCGGGAAGGAAAAAAGAGGCGAAACGTCGCAGAGGAGTTTAGCCGGAGACGTGCTGGATTGACCTCCTACGACAGTTGCTGCGGGTTCTGTGTGCAGCCAGTACAGACGTACCAGGTTCGTCTCATGACAACATCATCCCAGCGAGCCGTATGCTGTATGTGCGAGTGAAAGCGTTCGACAGTGAGCCGACGATGGCAGCTCAATCTCGCGCACGCAAGAGAGGAAAGCGAGGAGGATGCGCACCATCTTCGCACCGGGGAAAGGGGGGAGAAACCTTCTACAGTGCCGCCTTCTGCGTATTGCATGGTCGCGCGAGCCCTATTTTGAAATCGACCTGCGATGCGGACGGTCTAGCCGTATGGGCGCACTGAGGTCCGATAACTTCATGTGCGCTA
This sequence comes from Dermacentor variabilis, assembly GCF_050947875.1. Taxonomy (NCBI): domain Eukaryota; kingdom Metazoa; phylum Arthropoda; class Arachnida; order Ixodida; family Ixodidae; genus Dermacentor; species Dermacentor variabilis. The sequence continues at coordinate 10,006,486 of NW_027460335.1, read as the reverse complement.
TACCACCCATACCCTTGAGCGTCACTCGTGTTCCCGAAGGGAAACGTCATTGTATCTTTTTTTCCCTCTTACGTAGTTACTCATATCAGATTTCTATTCCGTTGCCACCCCGTGTGAGATTGTCTCAGCATCTTTGACTTTGCGTTTCACTTATTTGTTGCCAAGTTGGTTACTATACCGGTCGCATACTTGCTCGTAAAATACCAAGTTATTCTCCTCCACTGCGAGTCAATTATTTCCTGTACAAATACCCGAAGACTGTCGCGACTCATTTACCAGATTAGCGGATGCGCGGAGGGATGCGCCGTCTCCTGTTATTGGTTGAATTAGGTGCCCAGCGGTGCATGCCCTCCGCTGCGATTGGTGAAATTGTCTGTAGGGAGATATCGAGAAATCCCGGGATCCTAGCCACATACAGCTTTACTGTAGAAAGTTACTAGCTCTCTAGAAGCCTTTCGTTATTTACTTACATCGCCAATTATCATCGATGTTTTCATGCTCAATTTTTGCCGTCTTTTCTCTTCGTCTCAGTAGCACTGGGTTCTAGCCACCACAAAGCTATATACCTGTTTTACTCACACATGTATGCTAACTTTAACTTTGGGAATTCTCTCATTGAGAGACCGTTTTATTAGGAATCAAGGTTCGAACCAGCAGGCATGTGATCTCACATTGTTTTACAAACACTAGGCCGCAACCAAGTATCACTAATAACTTCAACGAAATCACTGTGATATGTGAAGTTTGTACTAAAGGAAACAATGCTTCATACCTTAATCCCAACTTGCGCATATTGTCATTGCTGTTCGCTGTGCCTGGCTTTAGAGGTAGCTGGAAATATATAAAAATATAAATTGTTTGTTTTCGTGAAAGGTTCTGTACATTGTGCAAGCGGACTCCATATTGACAATGTTTTCATTGCGCTTTGAACTTAATGGTGAGGTTCACACAGATAAGGCAAATGTTATTTTTTTCATTTTTAGTTCAAATCATACCGCGGAAAATACAGTATCGGAAATATCTACTCGTCAAACATACAATTAATCTTCACATATGCAGAAGTGAATGAGACATGCGTAACCACGCTCACTAAAACACTAATGCAAATGGGGGAACAACGCGTGATCAATATTTACGTCCCGCAATTACCGACTTCCAGCTTAATTGCGCAAAGAGCGAGGTCATACCATGATAAATATGAACTGAACGATAGAAAATAAAATGCAGGTACGCCAACTTGAAATTTGGGAATGGCCCAACTTGGTCGACTCGTTCGAGCAGCATACTGCTGTGCAGAGGGAACAGTGCTCGAAACTTGCCACCCAATTAACCTGAGTCATTGAGTATGCTTCACTCTGTACATATAGGCTACTCTTGAATGAACCCTTTTCAGCCAAGCGTAGGCCTTTGTAGATGCGGGACTGGGTATGCACCACTCTTCTATGAAACTCTGATGCGGATTTAGAGCACGGGCTATGCGCCATTCGATCTGTGCTGGCCTTTAGTGAACGTCCTTGGTGTCAACGTGCGTGTACACTGTATGCACTATTGCGTGTGTGTCGTGCTAGAATAACAAAAATGTGGCGCCAGAATTCATGTCATGATGACTATCCGACGGTAATGCATTGTATAGATTGAATCGATGTAGCGAAAGAACGTATTGCCACTGAAACAAATTATGTATGAGCCGTGTGCTTTTCTACAGACACACCGCCGCCGCGAAGCCTGGGGTGGCATCTGAAACCCATCAAGCACAGGTGCGTGCGGTTGCAGAGAAACGCGTCATGCGGAAGCATGGCTCGTCCCTCACGTCTTTTTTTTTTTTCTGGCGATGCTGTGCTATCTAGTGGCGCTACCAGCAAGTACTTGCGTGGACTCCAAAGCAAGAAGCGTGGCGCGCCGGTACTTGCGAAGAGTAGGACTTGTTCCCACACTTGCCGCTCATCCTGTGCCGCACGCTGAGTGACCCAAGGTTAGCGCGTCGAGCTGCCGTGCAGAGGTAGCAGTGTTCGAAGCAATTGGTCGCATCAACTTGAGTCATTGAATATGTACCATTGGGTACATATGCGCCTCTCATCTAGCGCTTAGCTTTGAATCAATATGGCATCACAATGTATTGCCACCGTCGAAACAAATTGTGTATGAGCCGTGAGCTGTAGCGGCATTCCTCTTTCGGGCTTATCTTCAAAATAACGACGCCACCGAGAAGCCTGCCCGTGGTCTCTGAAATGCTCGCCACACGGCTGCGTACGAACGTTGAGAAACGCGTCATGCGGCCAACGGGCTCCTCTATCGCCCTCCTTTCTTAGCGCTGCGCCTTCTAATGGCGTTGCCGAGGGCTCACGTGGCCTGCGAGACACGAAGAGTCGCACGCTGGTGCCTGAAAACACTGAGAATTGTTACGACTTAGCGGCAACAATTGAACGTTGGTAGGCGAGAGGTTTACTGAAGAGCGACGCATAAAACCAGTGCATTCATGAGGCATTTGGAGAAAGCGTCATATTTTTGTCCTTTAGGAACCGTTATGGCGTAGGATTGATTATGCTCAGCATCAAATAAATTTGACGAATATTTTTTTTCATTGTAGAGCGGCAGACGCTTATTGGTACCTACCCAGGAACAAATTTGCCTATAAAGAGGTGAATTGAAGACAAGCACAAACCGGGTCGCATATACCCAGTGCTCAAAGTCTGCGCCAGAAAGTTTCTCTTCGACCTGCGCAAGTTACCCACTTCCATATCTAGAGTAACAGTGCTCGCCGCGAAACAGATTTGCTGAAGAGCGGCACATACGAGAGGGGACCCAAAGGTAACGGTAAGTTTTGATAAAATGCATGGACATTATTTTTTAAATACAACGTTAATTCCCGTCAAAATGCTCTCCATTAGCACCAGTGCACTTGTACAAACATGCATTGCATTGTTGCAAGCTCCTTGAAAATTCGGTCTCCTTTATACCTGCTACTGCAATCGTGACATTGCGTTTGACTTGGTCGACATCAGCAAAATGCTTGCCTTTCAAGTACCTTTTCTACACACCGAACAGGAAGAAGTTCGCAGGAGCCAAATCTGGCAAATAGGGCGCATAGGTTAAAAGTAGTCGTTTGCGTTGAGGCCAGAAACAGCCGAAGACTGACAGCCATGTGCACAGGACCATTGTGATGAGGCAAAAGCCATTCGCCGGAATTCCACAATGCGCCGTGCTTTCGCGCAACCCTTCTGCGCAGCTGCTTCAGCACCTCCAAATAAACTAGTGGTTGACCGCTTGGTGTTCAGGGACGAATTGTAAGTGCATGATCCCTTTGGTGTAAAAAAAGGCAGGTCAGGATTGTCTGCAAATTCCATTTAACCTGACCAGCTTTTTTTGGACGAGGCGAGCCAGTTGACTTCCATTGACTTGTTTGTGGTTCACTTTTGGAATCTTACCAATAGCACCATGGCTCATCGCCTGTGATGATTTTGTCGAAAAACGCTGGATCGTCTGCGACTGCGTCCTTCATTTCACGACAGGCTTCCACGCCGCCATTCCTTTGCTATTTGGTGAGAAGTCTCGGCACAAACTTCGCAGGCACTCGGGGCATTCCCATATTGGTGTGCAGAACGTGCTGAACAGGGCTCGAAGATAACCTTGATAAGTCTTCGAGTTGGTCGATTGTTCTGCGTCGATCTTCCCTGATGAGAAAGCGGATTTTGGGGATGTGGTCCTCGGTTCGCGCACGACCGTAATTTGGCTGACCTTCAATAGTCATTTCACCCCTTTGAAACCGAGCGAACCATTCGTACGTTTGTGTTTTACTGAGAGTATGTCTTTTTTAGGTTGTTTGCATCGTCACAGCTGTTCCTGCTGCATTCTTGCTGGGAACAAAACCAAAACTTCACAGCCGCTTCACTTCTTTTTGTGACGAGTGCACCACACACACACACACACACACACACACATATATACACACACACACGCACACGCACGCACGCACGCACCAACTGCCAGAAAAACAATGCGCATCGTGGCAGACTAACGCCACTTAGCATGTCGACTCACGAGAGGTCCTCCTACAGCGCCTCAGCGGTGAAACCACGTACTACAACCACACAATGCACGGCAATGCCATTCTGGTTACTTTTTGGTCCCCACTCGTATGCGCACATTGCCCCTACTCAGTGACCCAAATTGGCCCGACGGTTCGTTTGGAACAACTTTTCTGAGCAAGGACGCGCGATGCGCTGCCCATCCTGCCACGGACTGCCCAGTGATTTCGGTAGGCGGAAAACGGTTATATATATATATATATATATATATATATATATATATATATATATATATATATATATATATATATATATATATATATATATATATATATATATATATATATATATATATATATATATTGTTACGGGAAGGAAGAAGCGTTCGTCTATTTACAGGTAGCTTTTAATGGCTGAGCCAACAAGCGTAGAGCATCGATCTTGCTAAAACACTTCTTCGTCGTCTCCAAGACCACCATCAGCGTCGTCTTCTTTCCACATTACCGACTGTGACATCACCCCCGTCGGAAAAAGCACCTGATTGGTGCGGCTCATCGGTCGAAGAAAGGTAAGGTTTGAGACGGCTGACGTGGATGATGTCAGAGAGGGGTGAAGGCACCGTGGCATTCAGCGGAGACACTTCATATGTGACAGGGGTCACCTGGCGAAGGATACGGTAAGGGCCATAGTAACGCGAGAGTAATTTCTCGGAAAGACCAACATGCCGAGCTGGATACCATACTAGCACAAGAGCGCCTGGTTCGTAGTTCACGTCGTGATGGCGCTTGTCGTAACGGTACTTCTGGCGTGTCTGGGAAGCAGACAGACGAATGCGGGCAATCTGGCGTGCTTGGGTCGCTGTGGCTATTACATCCCGAGTGTACTCTGTCGGCGAGTTGAGCGTGGTCGAGAGGAGTGTCTCGAAAGGCAAAGTCGGCTCACGGCCGAAGAGGAGATAGAAGGGTGAATAGCCAGCTGTGTCGTGGCGCGAGGAATTGTAGGCGAACGTGACAAATGGTAGAGCAATGTCCCAGTCGCGGTGATCGGAGGAAACATACATTGCGAGCATGTCCGTTAATGTGCGGTTCAGGCGTTCGGTAAGACCGTTAGTTTGAGGATGGTAAGCGGTAGTAAGTTTATGTTTAGTAGCACATGATCGAAGTAGGTCGTCTATGACTTTGGCAAGAAAGTATCTGCCACGATCGGTGAGAAGTTGACGAGGTGCACCGTGGTGCAAGATAACGTCGTGAAGCAAGAAATCAGCGACGTCTGTAGCGCAGCTGGTCGGTAGGGCTCTAGTAATGGCATAGCGAGTTGTATAGTCCGTAGCGACGGCAATCCACCTATTTCCGTCCTCGGATATAGGGAATGGTCCAAGGAGATCAAGGCCAACGCGAAAAAAAGGGTCGGCCGGTATATCCAAAGGCTGCAGCAGTCCGGCAGGAGGCACAGCTGGTCTTTTTTCGCGTTGACACGACTCACACGCGGCAACATAGCGCCGGACGGAGCGGTTGAGACGCGGCCAGAAAAACCGTCGCCGAATTCGGTCATAGGTCCGCGTGACGCCAAGGTGTCCAGCGGTGGGAACGTCGTGCAGTTGCTGCAGTACAATCGTTTGCAGATGAGACGGAATGACGGTTAGGAGCTCGGGCCCATCGGGGTGCATGTTGCGGCGATACAGGATGCCATTTTGTAGTACGAACATGTGAAGGGATGGGTCAGATGGATCAGAGAGCAGGCGTTCGATAATGGGGCGTAACGACTCGTCGCGTCGTTGTTCAGCGCCAATGTCTTGCAAGGCTGAGAGGGAAAGAACGCAGATCGCTGCGACATTCACTAAACCGTCCGGTACATCGACGGGATGACGAGACAGGCAGTCGGCGTCCTGATGTAGACGACCCGACTTGTAGACCACAGTGTAGGTGTATTCTTGCAGCCGTAGGGCCCAGCGACCGAGGCGGCCGGTGGGATCCTTGAGGGAGGAAAGCCAACAAAGGGCGTGGTGGTCGGTTGTAACTGTAAATGGTCGTCCATATATGTAGGGTCGGAACTTGCCCACCGCCCAAATGAGGCCGAGGCACTCGCGCTCAGTAATCGAGTAATTGCGCTCGGCGGGAGAGAGGAGGCGACTGGCGTAGGCGATAACGCGGTCGTGCCCACATTGGCGTTGAGCTAAAACTGCACCGATTCCGTAGCCACTGGCGTCAGTGCGGATTTCTGTCGGAGCGGAGGGGTCAAAATGGGCGAGAACAGGAGGTGTAGTAAGCAGCGTGATGAGCTGCGAGAAAGCAGACGCTTGTTCAGAGCCCCAATAGAAAGGAACGTCTTTCCTCAGGAGGTCAGTCAGGGGACGGGCAACATGGGCGAAATTTTCCACAAACCTGCGGAAGTAAGAGCAAAGGCCCATAAAGCTGCGAACATCTTTGGCACAAGTTGGTACAGGGAAATTCTGCACAGCATGAACTTTAGCGGGGTCGGGGCGAATGCCTGACGAATCGACAAGGTGTCCGAGCATAGTTATTTGGTGGTGACCGAAGTGGCACTTGGACGAGTTGAGCTGTAAGCCAGCGGTGCGAAAAACAGAAAGAACAGATGAAAGTCTTTCAAGATGTGTCGCAAAAGTTGAAGAGAAGACGATGACGTCATCCAAGTAGCACAAACAGATGGACCATTTCAAACCACGCAAGAGCATGTCCATCATCCGTTCAAAGGTCGCCGGGGCATTGCACAAGCCAAATGGCATTACTCGGAACTGATATAGGCCGTCTGGAGTGACGAATGCGGTCTTTTCACGGTCCATGTCATCCACGGCAATTTGCCAATATCCAGAGCGAAGGTCTATAGATGAAAAATAAGTGGCACCGTGGAGACAATCCAGAGCATCGTCAATGCGGGGAAGTGGATACACATCTTTCTTGGTGATCGTGTTTAGATGACGATAGTCAACGCAGAATCGCCAGCTGTTATCCTTCTTTTTGACGAGAACAACAGGGGACGCCCACGGACTGGAAGAGTGTTCAATAATCCCTTTGGCAAGCATCTTGTCAACCTCGCTCTGGATAACTTGTCGTTCAGAGGGCGACACCCGGTATGGGCGTCTGCGAACAGGTGCTGCATCGCCGGTATTTATCCGATGCGTCACGACCGTAGTTTGACGCAAAGGGCGATCGTTCAGATTGAAAATGTCGGAGTAGGACTGGAGGAGGCCACGGAGCTGTGCGGCTTGTTGGGTGGAGAGGTCCGGTGCAATCATCTTTGTAAAGTCATCGGTCGGGGCCGATGCAGAAGGCGCAGAATGAGCAGTGGTCGAAGACGGCGCAACAGATAGAGCAGAAATGTGGCACTCGTGCGTTGGTGACAACGTGGCAAGAGACATGCCTCGAGGAACTACTTGCGGGCACTGTCCGAAATTTAGGATCGGAAGACATGTCTGATTGTCCGCAACAGAAACGATGGTGTGTGGGAAGGAGACATTGTGAGAAAGCAGGACTGACGTCGCGGGAGTGAGGACATAGTCTCCATCAGGTACAGGTGGGATGGCTAAAACAGGGATGAAGGTTGCTGCAAGAGATGGCAGGCGTATAAAATCCGCGGAACAAAGCTGAGCTGGAGCTTGAGCAGGAAGGTCAATGGGAACAGGTAGGGGTAAGTCAAGTTGTACGACACCGGCGGAACAGTCAATCAGAGCAGAATGGGCGGACAAAAAGTCGAGTCCGAGGATCACATTGTGAGGGCAACGTTCAAGCACACTAAACAAAACGGACGTGTGGCGACCGGCGACACTGACACGAGCAGTACACATTCCAAGCACAGCCGGAGTTCCACCATCGGCGACCTGGAGCAGTCGAGTCGGAGCAGGGGTAAGTACCTTTTTCAAGCGCGTTCGAAGCTCCGCACTCATGATGGAAATTTGGGCTCCAGTGTCGATGAGTGCTGTAACGGGCAAACCATCCACGCCCACGTCCAGAAGGTTCCGATTAGTAGGTAGGGTCAGCAGAGGAATTTCAGGCCGGTGTTCTAGAGCAGCGTCACCTCCAGGAGCTGCCCCAGTTAGTTTCCCGTCGGAGAGCGGCGACGGTAAGCTGGGGATGGAGAGCGACGCAGCTGGGGCGAACGGGAGCGGCGACTATGTGGTGATGGCGATCGGCTGGTCGCGGTGGCTCGAGCGTTGTCAGGTGCGTCTTCAACCTCGGTGGAGAGTGATGGCGGGCGAGGATTCAGTGGGGAGCGGCGGTAGGCGGGAAAGCTTGGTCGTGAGTGGGCTGGCCAGGAACTTCGACAGTGGCGAGAGATGTGGCCCACACGTCCACAGTAAAAACAGATGGGTCTATCGTCATGGGTGCGCCATTCGGCCGGGTTGCGATAGCTCGGATACGGTCCGTATTGGCTCCGGTGAACAGGGGCAGAGGCAGCAGACGAAGCAAAGTCAGGACGGCTGGCGGAGCAGATGGATGGAAGACCTACATTCGCAAGTTCTTGGCGAATGACCGACTGAATGAGTGACACAAGCGGCCGGGAATCGTCAAAGCACTGCGTCACAGGCGTGGCAGGAGACGCTGCTTCGATTTCTCGCCGAACGATACGGACGACGTTCTCGGAGGAGGTGGGCTCACGCGGTGGACAAATGTCTTCGCACGTCGACGAAGCTGCGGTATTAGGTAGGCGCGTAAACTGTTGAACTATGCGGCGACTCTTCGCGTCTTCAAAGCGGCGACATTCGTTAATGATCTCATTGACCGTTGTGATGTTCTTATAAACAAGCAGGTTAAACGCGTCGTCCGCGATGCCCTTTAAGACGTGGCTGACCTTGTCTGCCTCTGCCATATTGTTATCTACTTTGCGGCAAAGAGCGAGGACGTCCTGGATATAGGCCACGTACGATTCAGTGGACGTCTGTACACGGGTCCCAAGGTCCTTCTTTGCAGCACGTTGGCGGCCGACGGGTTTGCCGAACAAATCCCTAAGCTTCTGTTTGCACTGGTCCCAACTCGTAATCTCTTCTTCATGTGTTTCGAACCAGACCCGTGCTGTTTTCTTGAGGTAGAATATTACATTAGCCAGCATAAGCGTGTTATCCCACCTGTTGTATGCGCTGACCCGTTCATAATTCTGTAACCAGTCATCGACGTCAACGTTGTCAATCCCGGAAAACATGCCAGGGTCGCGAGGCTGGGCCAGGATGACTGTCGGGGGCGACGACGGGGCCGCGGTTGAACTCTCTCCTTCGGAAGACATGGCGGCCAGGTTACGTCCGCTGCGGAGCTCCGTCTTGCTCGATTACCCCGCACGTCCACCAATGATGTTACGGGAAGGAAGAAGCGTTCGTCTATTTACAGGTAGCTTTTAATGGCTGAGCCAACAAGCGTAGAGCATCGATCTTGCTAAAACACTTCTTCGTCGTCTCCAAGACCACCATCAGCGTCGTCTTCTTTCCACATTACCGACTGTGACAATATATATATATATATATATATATATATATATATATATATATATATATATATATATATATATATATATATATATATATATTCAATATATATATATATATATAATATGCGTCTACTGGGTATGCACCACTTCTTAATGAACGTCTTGCACGACAACGCCGTAGCGAGCTGCGCCATGAATAGACTGAGTGGATGCCGTTCTTCAATGAACCCCTTGCCAAATGGGTCACTGAGAATGTGACCCTGGGTCACCCGGCCGCAGCGGCCGAATTTCGATGGTTCCGAAATGCGAAAACTACCGTGTACTTAGATTTAGGTGCATGTTAAAGAACCCCAGGTGGTCGAAATTTTCGGAGCTCTCCACTACGGCGTCCCTCAAGATCAGAAAGTGGTTTTGGCACATTAAACCCCATAATTAAATTAAATGTGGCACTGGGTGTACGGTAAGCGAGGGAACGATTCTCGGCGTTCGCACGCACGGGCATGCTACGCTTTTCGTCTAAGGTTGCGCGCAAACCTCTTTGCAGTGCAAAAAGATGACGCCGCTTGTCCAGGAGGAAATGGCCGAGAGGGAGTCAGTTGCCGCGTGATGATTCTCAGCGGTCACATGCAAAGGCTTGCCATGCATTGCTGAGGCCGCGTGCAGGCTTCGTGGTGCGCCTCTAGATAGCGCCGAGCGTTCTTAGGGAAGCGCGAAAGAGGCATCCCGCTGCAGTACACGCCATATACGCAATTCGCCTCCACGGCGGCACTACCTTGGGTCGCTGAATTGGTTGAGTGCTAAGCGCGTCACCGTGAACATTGAGCGTGAGATGGGTGCTGCCGAACTTTTTTCTATTGATCATCATTGAAACACTGTATTTCAATAAAAGAATATTGGCAAAATAAAAGCGATGGCCATAATGACCCACTCATTAGTTCAAGTATGAACGATAAAATGTTACTCATCTCACTCACCTCCACGCTGGTTTCAATATATGTCATGTTATGACGAACTCCACCATTCAATTGGACACTCTTTACAGACGACCAGCAATTCTTCAGAGTTAGGCGTGCCATCCCGTTCCAAGCTTTATATAGAATAATTCTGTTCGTTCCGTTCAGCAACTGAGCAGTCAAAGCAAAGCATTACCAGTAATGAGAAAACCTGCCACAACCGACGGGTGTTCCGTAAAAAATAATGAATGGCATCATTATCTAAATATCATTTATGGCTGAACATTCATTGTTTTCTAGCATTGCCTTATAATACAATTCGCCGTGATTACACATATTAAAGTTTGAGAAAATAGGTGCATGTGTTGCAGAAAACACTATGCACCTGATGCAGAGACATCATCTGTAGTAGTGCCTACAGCTCAATTTGCAGCGCAGCACTATCTCTCACGCTTATGCGGGAGATCGCTTTTCAGAGCAGGTACCTTGCACCAAATGGAAGTCGATATTTTGTGTTACATCGGTAAATATTTGCGCGAATCGAAAAGTAACGCCATGAGAATCGTCAAGAGGGTCACTAGCAGAAGAAACGTAATGAAGGAGGCGAGTCTCACACGACTCATACACTCTTTCGTCATGTGTCATATTGCGTATGTCGCGGCATCCTACAACTGCTACAGGGTAGAAGAAGCCAAGATGAACGTCCTCAACCGCAGAGCGTACGAGGTAGCACTGGGTCCACCCGAGTCCACCAGCACACACCGCTTGCTCCAGCTCTGGCTTCACAACACGCATAGCGAAATTGCCGAGGTGCAGCGCACTTCACAACTAGTCTAATTGGCGCGCACGAGATCGGGACGCCACATGCTGACAAGTCTCGGCATTCGTTACCCCGAACAACAAGGCCAGAAAGTCGTCGTTCCAGACGCGATCAGACAAACCTTAAGAGTCGACCCGATTCCACGGAACGTCCATTCGGAACACAACCGGGAAAGAGTTACCAGGGCCAGAGCTCCCTACGCACCTAGGGAGACTAAACGGGGACATGGTTCGTTGACGCCGCGGAATGTGCAGAACCCTCGCAATTTGCTGTTGCGGTCGTCGATTCCGAGTGGCAACACGCACATAACTGCAAGTGTAGCGTGATAGCGTGCCGGAGAAGGGGAGGAAGCGGCGGTGGTACTCGCCCTCACGGATCCGACGTGCACCATGGTTCTCTGATACTTGCGAGAAGGGGCCAGAATCTTCGCCAAAGGATGAATCTCACTGAGAGCAGCCTGAGTCCTGAGCAATCGAGAAGTCATGTAGGAGGAAGCTTTTCAAACCAGAATCCAGTAGTTCCCGGCGCACATGGAGAAGTATCCGGGGGGGGGGGGGGGGGGTATCGCAACCGAGACGATACGGCATACGACAAGGCGCGCGAGCTCGCGAACCGCGCCGGCGATCGTCGTCTATGGGACAGCAGCAAAGACTGCTTGACCAGCTACACCGAGATTACCAAGCCCCTCTGCCTGGCCCGCCGAACCTTTCCTCCGCCCAGCGACAAGCTGCACAGGGTGCAGGCGGCGGCCCTCAGACAACTGCAGACGCTCACGTGCCCTAACCCGGCACAATAAATACCACAGGCTCTACCCCGGTACATACCCGACAAATACATGCAAGGTCTGCCACACTCACCTAGCCACTTTGACTCACATGCTCTGCGACTGTAACAAAAACCGGCTCAGTGCTAACCCCTTAACCCTCCCGCCGCGGTGGGCCGCTGCCTTGCGCAGCCCCGGTCTCGGCGACCATTTCTAGGCCGTCCAGCAGACCCGCGAGGCGGCGGCGAGGCAGCGCCTCGACGTCGTCACCTTGGAAACCTAAGGCCCCGTCGGCGAAAACTCTGCAGGTCAATCAATAAGGTTGTTGCCAACCAGTAATAGAAACGTAGAATTGCGTGAAAGAAAAAAATCGAGCATCAACACAATACTGAAACAACCACGACTTGCGAATTTACCAATCTCGCTATGAGACCGAATTCTTAGAGCGCCGCTCTTAGGCACCAGTTCCTGGTTTGAGCGTCGGAATCCCTGGGTGTAACTGCGTGAACGCGCTCATTCTTCTCGCACTTTCGTCCTCTTCCACAGCTGGCTGCGATGCCGCTCATCCAGTCATGCCTTGCGTTCCCATACTGCCCCTCGAGCTTGTACAACCGTTTTGCACATACGTCATCGTCTTCATCCACAGGTGGCCCCGATGGTAGGAGTTTTTTTTTAATCTAGAGTTGCAGCCCTAGCACATTCTCGCAAGCAGAGAGTGAAGCCAGCTCTTGGCCCGACTTCACCCTTGAAATCAATCTGAACTAGATGGAGAACAGTCACACTTCAACCAGTCTTTATCTGCTAACATAAATTTTAAATTTGAAAATATTGTTATTGCTTCGGGCTAAAATATTGACATTGGGTGACTATTGATATTATTATGCCCAATTTAGGTTGCCAATACCTCAAAGCTTCATCCTAGAACCAGCGACACAAACCGACACAACGAGAAGCATCGGTACGGCAAAAATGGCCGTGTAAACGTATTTGAACGTGAAGCAAATGATTTCTGCTCTACGCGAAATGCTAGCATTAATCAGTTCGCCTTAGTAATATGGCGGCTTCCGGCTTCCCCTTTAGGGCATCGTCTCTACTCCAGAATTTCCTAAAACCCTCTTGTTCCGATGCCGCTCTTAAAGACAGCGTTCCCATACTGCCCCTCCCTCTACGAAAGTTCTAATGGCACTGGCCCTCGGCCGGTCGGTGCGGTGATTTCGATCTCAAATTCTTTGCTTCAATATATCGCGAAATTGAAACACACATCGAGCAGCGCTCAAGCTGCGCACTGGAGAGTGTTGTAATCGTCGGACAGTTATATGTATGATTTGCTTTCTTTGAGTACTTCGCGGATTTCAAGGTGCTGTCTGTCTGTCCGTCTGTCTGTCTCTCTGTCTGTCTGTCTGTCGGTCTGTCTGTCTGTCTGTTTCCCCACGTACATTGGTCCCTATGTAGTGTATGATGTAATGGTTAGATTATCTTGCTGCTGAGCTGAACGATGATGTTTCGAAACTGACGATTGGGCTAACTTGGTTCACTGGGTAAGGGCGTTCCGGACTGTATCGTTTGCTCTATACAGAGACACGACGTGTCAGCAGGCTACGCCATGAATGAAAGGAACCACTGCGGTTTATTCTGCTTCACTTTATTGCTGTGGCTGTAGCGAAGGAGAGGAAAGAGGAAAAGGGGCGCTGCCTTATTATCAGGCCGCTTGCGCGATAGCCACACCTCGTACATCTTTCCTCTGCGAAGAAATTAGAAACATGCTAAGAAGCATGCTGAAAATTGGCATCGTATGTCAGCCGTTTAGGTTCTGTGTGTTGCGGGGTTTACTTGCGCGGGTTGTTTTGTTTGTTCCAGCAGCCATACCTGATGCTAAGTGCTGACTGCTTGTAACAAGTTCGTCACTGGGCCTGTTGACCTCGTGGTTGATGTCTGCGCCGTCATGGTCGCTGTCATCTATGACGTTGTAGTATTCTTGGGTTCGCAGCACATGTTGCTTATTCCGCAATATCTACTGTGACATCAGTTTGACATTAACATCTAAACGCGGTCGTTGTCCGTTCTCACGGAGTCCGATCGAGGAGCCACCTTCTGGAAAACCGTCGCTCGCATGCTTGAAATTAGATCAGCATTGGGAGTATGCTAAGCTCACTGAGGACGTCAACGATAAATGTTATTTTCTTTACACATTAAGACACTTTTTTTGGTTGAACTTGAGTACAGCTTCTTCTGTTCTTTTAAGTGCGGCACGCAGGCGCTCATCATGCTCGTATTTGCTGTTACTGCGGACTGGTACATCATCGACATAGACCTGTACCCTCGGCAGGCCCTAAAAAATCTCGGTCAGCTTCTTCTGAAAGCCTTCAATAGCGGCAGAAATCCTAAAGGAGCGTTAAAAGAATCGGTAGCAGCCGAGTCGCAAACGTGCATATTCGCGATGTGGCTTCATCTAATTGTATTCGATAGAAGTCGGAGTTCGCTTCAAAGCGGGAAAATAATCGCGTGCCAGGCAGTTCACAAGCAATTTTTCTTCTGGGCATTAGTTGGTGTTCCCTAATGATGTTTTTGTTCACTTCTATTGTGTGCATGCACACCTGGAGACTTCGATTCTTTTTACGTGCTAGGACCAGTGGACCTCCGCACTCAGTGGGTCCGTCTACACTTTTGATGATAGATGTTTTCACCATTCGGTTGAGTTATTCTCGTAGTGGTTCCCTTAGAGACCAGGCTACCTACTGGGATTGTGGTATCACTGGAACTGCACCCGGCCGTATCACTTTATTGTATTGTTTCACGCATCGGGTTCCACGGAAAATATACAGGGAAGTTTGCTCTGTTGTTGCCCATCTTTGTTATTGGCGCCTAGAGCTCTTTGTATGAGGCCAAATTGCAGGCACGTGTTAAAGCCAAAGATTGTTTGTCGGCCTTTTTTAGCAATAAAAAAACGTTGCATCGTGCTTCGCTCAATTCAACACCAAACATGCTGTTGCGATACCCAAACGCTTGCTGGTGCCATTGTAGATAGTCAGAATCACTATCCTCTTGTGCAGTGGCGTTATTTTGCTGAGGCATTGACCGATGTTGAAGGGAAGCAGGTTTAAACGGGCACCCTGTCAACTCTGAAACTGACCTGAGAACCGGCATTCTGGCCTCGCAGCGTCCACTCTAGCCCTGCTTGCTTGTTACCACAATATATGCTGACGTCCAAAACTAGGAAGTCTTCATCGTCTTCCAGTTCTTCCTTTATCTGGTTTACTTGACGATTTCTGCAGTATGACAAGTGATTCATTCTGTTACACTTGTAGCAGCGCTTCCCGTAAGCTGGACATTGCCATGGCACGCGTGTCCGGCAAGATTGCTTATAACGAATCTGCCTTCCTTTGCTAGGTTCGCTTCATAGAGCATAGTCCACTTGCACGTTTTCTTTGGACCAGATAGTGTTCTGCTGCATGGCAACCTCCGCTGCCTTGCACAAATCTTCTGCTCTCTGCAATGTGAGACTCTTATACGGCAGCAGCATTTCTCTGAGTGCCGTACTGTTAGTGCCGAAAATAATCTGATCTAGCATCATGGCTTCTTGAAGGCCACCAAAATTTCAGAGCTTAGTTTGCGTTCTCAGGTCTCAAGCAAAGGGGTACGCATACGAAAAACATGCCTTTCGTGAACCTCATTTTCTTTTTTGTCGAAGTAACTGTGAAGTATCCTGGGGCGCGTGTCATAATTATCTTTGCTCTCACCTTCCCCGATGCCGAAGTTATTGTAAATGTTCAGTGCGTCGTCATTGGCCGCGCTCAGTAGGCGTGAGGCTATAAGTGCCGCTTCCCTTGCGCTGCCAGTCGATGTAGTGGTCAGGAATAGTTGCAGTTTCTGTTTCAAAAGTAGTCAGTTCCGTCTGAAATTTCCAGTCAGATGAAGTGGTCACGACGGTTGGGCTACGTCTATTGCTTCGGCCACGGGAAAAATTTTGCTGAGCACGCTTCTGAGCAGACATTGTTAAGAAAGGCCCGCTGAGATGCAAGTTTTGCCAGCCAGTTGCGACAGCGGCGGCAACTTTTTTTGGAACGCCACCGTTACGCTCTAGCCTCGTCGCCACTATGACCAAACGCGCTCGGCGGACCAACTATTGATACTGAACCCGCCACCGCCAACCTGGTCTGCCGCGACCGGGGGAGTGGCCGCGGGAACGTCTACTGAGGCCTCTTTCCACGCGCCGTTCGAGACGGAAGACACTGGGCTACCGACCGCGCTGCGGGGGTCAGCTCAGCTCCGAGTTCTACGAAGTCAGTCTGACGTCCGGCTCCGGACCGTGAAGCTCACGCAAGGAAGTGTGTGCGTGAGTGTGTGTGTGTATGATGTCCAGCACAGAGGCGGCTCGTCTCCTGGTCGAAACTTTTCCTCACTTTGAGATAGAGGGAGGACCGAGTGTTTATAAACCACTGTTGTGCGGATGCTCAGTGTACTTTCTCTCGCAGTCATGCTAGACTGATGAACTGCAACCTCCTGATGTAGATACTGTAAATAAACCAAAATTCCTCGTTCTCGATGAGAAGCAGTCCTTCCCTTCAACAATGTCCTCAGCGTGGGTAAGTTAGACGACGGCACGGGCCAGCTACTTTCGAATTCAAGCCCGACTCCAATCTTGACAACTGAGTACGACCGATGGGATTGAGCCCCCAATCCTGACAACATGCACTTCCGACACCATGAATCGCTTGCTTCATCGAAAGACACAACAAGTCAGTAGGCTGTGGCAAGAAAGACACCCTGCCTGGCCTTTTAAGAAAAGATCTCTTTTCTTTTTTGGGAAAATAATAGCGCGGCATTTTTAGAAAAGGTAAGGAAATATGTAAAACTAAGCCCGGGCCGTATATTTTGTTTCAATTTATAGCTGCGGCTTCAGCAAAGAAACGGGACGAGGAACGGGGGCGTTGGCTCACTAGACCCCTTGCGTGATAGCCACACATGACGAACCAATCATGATTATGATTTATTAGCATCCCTTTTCAAACGGGGTGCCAGCAAATGGTTAACTAGCCTGCTTCAGTTAATTATGCTTTTAACTCTAGCATTTTTCTATGCATCGCCATAATCTCTTTTTCTCTGCCTCGAAACTCCTCTGCATACATTGAACTACTACCTATGCCTGTAGTGGGTGCGGTCGTATCAATGCCTTCCCTGATTTTGTTCTGCCAATACTAGAAACATTGCTTGCTTTTCTAGACTGCTGAATTGTTCACACTTCCATCCCCCTTAAATCGAAGCGCTTCTGGAAGGTGTAAAGTTACTTATTAGTCCCACTGGGTGAATATCTTCGCATTCCGTTAAGATGCGCTCAGTGGTCTCCGGATTTTCGCTGGAGCCGACACATGCGTCATCATCTCGCCGATATTGGCTCTACTGCGTTATTGTACTTAGACAACGAGCTCGAGCCTTAAAGAGTTAAGTACTGCCTTTTGTGTCCTTGCACAGATTTCTATTTCTAATTTTCTTTCTACCCTTTGTTAGGAATATTCATTTTCTGGTTTGTTTCCATTCTTCGCATCCAAGTCAGTCTCTATTTTTCAATCTATATTTCATTGCTCACGGTTGCCTCAATTTCTGCCAACTCTCTTGATGACTTCCTTCATTCTGTGTCTATGTTTTTCAGGTGCAGGTACTTGTTTACTTTTTATTTATTTTTCCCTTATACCTACAGCGCCTCATGGCATTGCCGTTAGGGACGGGGGTGGCGAGGAAAAGATTACAAAGCATACAGGATGGTAGCAAGCACGAGCGGCACAAATAAACTTATCGTATACATCTAACAACAGCTAAAAATTCTACAATCGAATCAGGACAAACTAACATACTGTAGTGCTTTAGCAAAATGTGTCAGCACTAAAATGCTTAACAGTAAAGGACTTGCATGGGTGCTTTCAGAAGCGCAACGGATGAAACCGAAGTGTTCTGTCAAAAGGGCATGAGTTGGAAGGTAAGCGCAATAAGTGAAAGTTCGCGAGATGGGTTTTAAAAACATGCTGTGCTAGCTTTTTCGACAAACGTCGTCTATACATATTGCTATCAGGCACTGTCAGAGATGACGCTGAGGACAGCACTAAAGACGACAACGCTGGCTGATGGCGCGTGGACTGGCTTACATCTAGGACACCTTGTATAGCAGTATACGCGTTGCAAATACCCAGTTAATACATTTTAAACCTCTGTTTCCCCGGTAACATTTTGGTGGAGGTTGTGGGCTCTCCAAGACGCATGAAGGAATTACGCAGTGGGTGCTACTTGACTGCATAGGCAATACCAGCTCAAAGCGAGAATGCTTCAGGTATTCTCGTCTTGAGGTGGGATTGGCGCTCATCTGGGGCCCACCATCATCCAGGCACAACCACGCGACCCTAGCAGCTTTTTCTGAACGGATCACAGCGACGTTGTACATTGGTTTCAGCTTTATGAATGGGTGAGTGCGAGCAATCGCTGGGACCACGCCGTCATGCTCGCTGACCTGATTTTTTGCCTCTGGGTACGGCAGGTGTCTGTTTTCAGAGCCATGGAGAGGAACTCACCAGCTGGGACATGTGCAAACAAAAGCTCACTGATTTGTTTTGCAAGGCTCTTAGCTATCGGCGTTCCACGAAGAAAGCTCTTGCATGCGGTGTCAAGACTTGCACTCAGTCCTATGTCACATACATTCAGGTCATGCTTGCGCTTTGTCGCAAGGTTCACGAGAAGATGCCGGAAGTGAAAAAGGTTGCCCATATCGTCAAAGCAATCGCGGAAGACGCGTTTACGCTGCTCGTCTTCAAGAATTCTTTGGTACTACAAGGCACCATTGCTGAATGCAGCCGCTTCGAAGAAGCGAAAAGCTGTCGCCACAGCTCTCCCGCCGCGACATCGCGCGACGTTCCGAGGTTCATTCTTCGCAACTTGTCCTTCGCCATGATGTTCCTCGAGAAATACTCAGCAATAGGGGTCGTCTCTTCCTGTCAGTAGCGATACAATCCCTCCTTCACGAGTGCCATATGATTCACCGGAAGTCGACTGCCGACACCCCCAAACGAACGATTTCACGGAGTGCTTCAACCGAAGAATGGGCGACGTGTCGAGGATGCGACCACAACAATTGGGATACCGTACTGCCGTTCGTTACTTTCGCTTATAATACCGCGACACAACCGACCACCCGTTTTTCACCTTTCTTTTCTCTCCTTGTCCTCTGGATACTATCCTGCCCTACCGCCCTGACGCGTCATAGTGCCCCACTGTTTTAGAAGTCACCCGATATGTTGAAGATTTCAGCCAGCTGGCTCGTGCGTTGACCAGCGAGAATCAGGGGCGCCAGTAGACAAGAGGCGAGAGTCATCAGGCCACGCCCACCTTCCTTGCTGGTTCCCTTGTTTGGCTATGAATACTACCTCACATACCAGGCCTTTCTTCTAAACTGCTTGCGCGGTACCACGGTCCGTACCGGATCATCGACGCCTCCACCCCTGTGAACTGTATTGTTGAGGCCGTCACATCGTCTCCGTTGTCTAGGTCGTGAGACAGTGCATGTTAGCCGGCTGAAGCCTTATTTCGAGCGCTTCATCTTCTGTGCTCTCTTAGTCACCAGGATGGCTCCGTTTGACAACCGAGGCCAATGTAATGAAGTAGACGCGCCTCGTGTTTCCGGTAGTAGCTCGGAGACGATGACGACGACCCATGCTGTGATTTGTAAGAGAGCTGGGGCTGTTCGCTGCTGCTAGGTTGCTGGTTATCTGATGCTTCTCACCTTTATTTAAACATCATTACAGTGGGTTATGCTGGTCCTTCCCTTCGATAGCTGTAGATCCTATAGGTCGGATAGACTACCGTAGTCGACAGAAGATACTACTAAGCGACCCGATGAGGTTTTGCAGCATGTCGAACTAATGACGGCTGGTTAGATTGAGCAAATGACCGGCGTTGTGATTTCAGGGCAGTTCCTGCTGGAATCATTTGTAGTTGTTGGTATTGCTTGGAACGCGTTGTGGAGGGCTGAAGGAAAAGTTCTGTTTCATCCACTTGGAATGCGTGGGGCGTGGAACGCTGACTACTCCGCTAGAGCTATAGCCTTTGAAATCACGATTAGGGTACGCACACTTCGAGCGTCATAAAGCAGTAATCGCTTTACAGGAGTGCTAACAACAATCAGATGTATGTGCACAGTAACAGTGGTTAACGTGACCACAAATCACAAAACAGTCCTACATTGCAATGTTTAAGCTTCATGGATATGAACGCGTATCTCACATACTTGTGAGAAACGCTTGTTAGTACGAGACTGAGGAAAACTGTATTCGACAGCACATGACCTTGTAATTCTATTATGCGAGCAGTTAATCTGATCAACGCCGCGGTGGCTACGAAAGTAAAATTTTAAAGTTCCATTACCTAGGTTAGCACCTAGTCGGTAAATCTGGGAAGTATACCATGCAGAAAACCGCGCCGTTATTGCAGTCTTGCGTTAAGTAGGCGCTGAGAATATCCCATTCCTATCACAAGGAATGGCTCCTCGGTTAACTCGGTTGTTACATAAGCAGGGTCTCGAATGCGGCAACACTGATGCCTTCAGGTAGCTTGTGTGGGTTTGTTGAATTGCCTTCACCCAAGATGATCATATATTAGTAACGCCTGCCGCAGAAAGAATGCTCCGCATCCGCCGCCAAGCTTTGTAAGGGTTGGCGCTGGCTAGCACTCCCAGGGTTAGTTCTTGTAGTAAAACATAAACGCCCAAGAATATGGATGGGAAAACAGCGCCGCGGTAGCTCAAGTGGTAAAGCATCGCACGCGTAATGCGAAGACGTGGGATCGTTACCCACCTGCGGCAAGCTGTTTTTTCATCCACTTTCATTTCGATTAATCTATCATTTCTTTATTTCAACTAGTAAGTACAAGTAATCTCGATGACATAATAACAACACGCCGCCGTACCGACCAAGTCAGGAAGCCACGACTACACAGACGAAAGGCGACAAGACGACACGATGTTCCAGCTTCAGTTCAACATGACGCAGCTGCGATCCGACGCCAAGACCTAACTGCAACGCCGTACAAAGAACCACCGACCTCGACGTGCTTCTCTACGGCCACGAAGTTACCGCCTTAGCGGACACAGGGTCCGATTACTCCGTAATGAGTGGACACATCGCCGCCCAGTTGAAGAAAGTTAAAACTGCATGGGCAGGCCCTCAAATTCGCACCGCTGGAGGACCCCTCATTACGTAGACTGGAATCTGCACGGCAAGAATTACCGTTCATGACCGGACTTGCCCTGCCACTTTCGTTATCCTCCAAGAGTGTTCACGAGACGTCATTCTTGGCATGGACTTAATGAATCAACACGGCACAATCATCGACTCATCGACCTGAAGTCCAAGTCCATAACACTGTCGGAAGATCGAGCGATACCGCCGGAGAGCTCTCGTGGTCACCACGCCTTAAATGTGCTCGAAAGTCAAGTCAGCATCCCGCCTCCCTCCAGCATTGTCATTTCCGTCGACACCAAAGCACCTGCCGACGTAGAAAGTGTCATCGAGGGTGACCAACGTCTACTGCTAGACCGTGCAATTTGCGTCGCAAGAGGGATCGCTCGACTGAACGGAGCGAAAACCGAAGTGTTGCTGACAAACTTCAGCCAGGGGTTTAGGCACATCAACAAGGGCACGAAGACCGCGTACATCGAGGAAATTCTGGAAACCAGTAATGCGTTGGTCCTCTCGGATTCCGCCGCACCTACCCCGACGACCATGGTTCCCGAGCCGAACTACAACATTAATCCAAGTCTCCCCATGATTAAGCAAGAACAGCTCAGAACTCTGCTCCGACGATACAAAGGCTGCTTTTTGACGTCATCGAGGATTCGAAAACACCAGTCGCCAAGCATCGCATAATCTCCGAGGAGTGCACTCGACCACTCCACCAGAGCCCTCACCGAGTTTAGCCGCGAGAACGGGAAGCTATAAGCGAACAAATTGACGAAATGCTGCGCGACGACATCATCCAGCCGTCGAAAAGCCCGTGGGCATCCCCTGTTGCCTTGGTGAAGAAAAAGAACGGAACCTTACGTTTCTGCGTTGATTATCATCGACTGAACAAGATCACAAAGAAGGATGTATAACCCCTACCACGGATAGACGACGCATTAGATCGGCTCTACAACGCAAAATACTTCTCATCGATGGATCTCAAGTCCGGCTACTGGCAAATAGAAGTTGACGAGAGAGATCGCGAAAAGACCGCCTTCATCACGCCAGACGGCCTCTACGAGTTCATGGTCATGCCATTTGGACTGTGCTCGGCGCCTGCAACGTTCC
This sequence comes from Dermacentor variabilis, assembly GCF_050947875.1. Classification (NCBI taxonomy): domain Eukaryota; kingdom Metazoa; phylum Arthropoda; class Arachnida; order Ixodida; family Ixodidae; genus Dermacentor; species Dermacentor variabilis. The sequence goes on along the minus strand of NW_027460335.1, from coordinate 9,984,167 downwards.
AGCGCGTCATGGACACGGTGTTAGCCAGATTGAAGTGGCAGACTTGTCTCGTATACTTGGATGACGTCGTCGTCTTCGCCGCAAATTTCGACGATCACCTTAGCCGGCCTGCAATAGTACTAGAGGCCAGCAGGTCACCAGGGCTTACTCTGAAGCCGGAAAAGTGCCGTTTCGTTTACGACGAGCTTCTGTTTCTAGGCCCCGTCATTAGCAAATCTGGAGTCCGCCCCGACTCGCAGAAGACAGCTGCCATCGCAATGTTCCCGGAGCCCATCGACAAGAAAGCAGTGCGTAGATTTATTGGCATGTGCGCCTACTCCAGATGGTGTGTCAAGGATTTTTCACGCATCGCTGAGCCGCTGACACAGCTAACTAAATGTGACGTCGAGTTCAAGTGGGAAACGCCGCAAGCCGACGCATTTCAAAAACTCAAACGACGCATGCAGTCGCCGCCCATACTTGCGCACTGCGACGAGCCGGCCGATACCGAAATGCGCACTGACGCCAGTAACCTAGGCCTCGGTGCTGTCCTAGTCCAGAGAAAAGCTGGACATCAAGACGTGATAGCTTACGCTAGCCGGTCGTTGTCAAAAGCGGAAGGCAATGATTCTATAACCGAAATGGAATGCCTCGCCATCGTTTGGGCTACAGCGAAATTTCGCCCTTACCTATATGGCACGCCATTCGAAGTCGTCAGCGACCATCACGCCTTATGTTGTCTCGCAAATTTAACGGATCCTTCAGGACGGCTGGCGTGGTGGAGCGTAAGACTGCAAGAATAAGATATCACTGTAACCTATAATACCGGACGAAAACACTCTGATGCCGATTGCCTATCACGCGCCCCCATTGACCCGCCGCCGCAAGATGACAAGGATGACGACGCCTTCCTTAGAATAATAAGCGCGGAAGACTTCGCTGAACAGCAGCGAGCCGACCCGGAGTTGAAAAACCTCGCCGAGTATTTGGAAGGGCACACCGACATTGTCCCTAGGGCATTTAAGCGAGGATTGTCGTCGCACTCGCTTCAAAATAACCTACTCGTAAGGAAGAACTCCTCACCAGTGCGCGCCTACTACCTTCTTGTTGTCCCGTGAGGACTGCGTCCAGAAGTATTGAACGCCATACATGACGATCCGACCGCTGGACACCTCCGAATTTCCCGGACACAATTGAGGATACAGGAAAGGTATTATTTGCCCCGCCTTACCGCCGACGTCGCCCGTTATGTCAGAACTTGCCGAGACTGTCAGCGACGCAAGACACCACCGAGAAGGCAAACCGGATTACTGCAGCCAATCGAGCCTCCTTGCCGACCATTCCAGTACATTGGGATGGACATGTTGGGACCCTTTCCGACGTCAAAAACCGGAAATAACTGGATTGTCGTGGCGACGGACTACCTCAGCCGCTTCGCTGAAACTAAAGCACTGCCGAAAGGTGGCGCAGCCGAAGTGAGGAAATTCTTTGTGAAAAACATCCTGCCGCAACATGGCGCCCCAGCAGTCCTCATCACCGACAGAGGAACGGCCTTTACAGCGGAGCTCACCCAAGCCATTCTGCAATACAGTCAGACAAGGCACAGGAGGACAACGGCCTACCAGCAACAGACGAATGGTCTCACGGAGTGGCTGAATAAGACCCTCGCCAACATGCTAGCAATGTACGTCGACGTCGAACACAAGTCCTGGGTTGCCGACCTGCCGTACGTAACATTCGCTTACAACACGGCTGTGCAACTTACAACACAGATCCCGCCGTTCAAGCTGGTTTACGGCAGGAACCCGACGACGACGCTCGACGCCATGCTGCGGCACGTCACTGACAAGGAGAATCTTGACGTCGCTACCTATCTCCAGCGCGCCGAAGAAGCCCGACAGCTCGCCCGCCTGCGGATAAAGAACCAGCAGACGACCGACAGCCGACATTAGAACCTCCGACGACGCTTCCTCGAGTACCAGCCCGGCGAACGTGTTTGGGTATGGACCCCGATACGCCGACGAGGACTCAGTGAGAAACTACTGCGACGCTATTTCGGACCCTACAAGGTCATCTGACGTAATGGCGCACTGGACTATGAGGTCGTGCCAGACGGCATTTCGCATTCACAGCGGCGCCGCGCACGATCTGAAGTGGTCCACGTGGTGCGTCTCAAACCCTTTTACGGACGCTGATGAACTTCCTTATTTCGTTGTTTTCGTTGCTACGAGTGCTTTCCTTTATTACTTTCGTTTGTTTGCAACATCGGGTTGCAACATCGCTTTTTAAGAGGGGGGTATTGACAAGTGTACTTGTTTGCCTTTATCGGGCGACACGTTTCACTGCCTAACAAATGTTATCGCATAGCCCAGGACGCGCCTGCATGTATCGGAAGTTTTTGGAATGTTATCGGTGCTTCCATCCGCTGCCTGTGACCGAACCTTCTGTAATCTGAATGCGTGAGAGCGCGATGCGAATAATGAGGACTTTGTGGAAGGCACGCGGGTCCCAGCAATTACTCTGGAACATTCGACGACTGTTGTATAAAAGCCGACGCGCTTGATCCGCGGATCAGATTTTCGACGATCGCAGACTGTGTTCGCCGCTGTCACCGTTCTTTGAGTGTAGCCTGTTTTTGAGGGCACAAGTTCGCCCAATAAAACGCTAGTTTTATTGGGATAGTCACGCTGGAGAAGGCAGCAAAAGTTACAAGAAGCTTGCATTTTATTGGGCGAACTTGTGCCCTCAAAAACAGGTTACACTCAAATAACCGTGGCAGCGGCGAAGAAAGTCGGCAATCAACCGGTCAAGCTCGTTGGCTTTTCTACACGAGCCATCGAACGTTCTAGAGAAATCACTTGCGCCAGCGCGTCCTCCAGAAAGCTCTACACCATTCGAGTTGCGCATACATCTAATAAGATTACACAAAGTTCCGTAACAACAGACAGCGGATAGAGCCATCGATAACATTCCACTAACTTCCGATGCATTCAGGCGCGTCTAGCGCTGAGCAATAACATTTGTTAAACTGTAAAAAGCGCTCACCAGAAAAAGATAAACAAGTACGCGTGTAGATGTCCCCTCTCAAAAAGCATCGTCCCGATGCCACAAGCAAAACAGTAGAGCAAGACAGAAAAGAACGCTTATAAATGAAACAAACTACAATGTGACACAGTAAAAAAAAGACTGCAGAGATCCCCAGCTACGCAAAGTCCCAAATCTCATTAACGCTGGTAGAATGGCTTAAGTAGCACAACGTAGACTATTTGAGGTCGTGAGCGGCGCCGCTGTGATAGCGAAATGCTGTATGGTGCGAGATCATAGTCGAGTGCGTCATTGATTCGGATGATCATGTAGGGTTCGAAATAGTAGCGTAAAAGCTTTTCGCTATGTCCTCGTCGCCGTATTGGGGTCCAAAGCCAAACATAGTCACCGGGCTGGCACTCGACGTAGCGTCGTCGAAGGTTATAGTGTCGGCTGGTTCTTGACATGCCGGCGGGGAGCGGTCGGGCTTTGGCGGGCTGGAGATAGGTGGCGACGTCAAGATTCTCTTCGTCGGAGACATGTGGCAGCGTGGCGTGGAGAGTCGTTGTCGGCTTCCTGCCGTATACTAGCTTGAATGGCGTGATCTCGGTTGTTTCTTGCACCGCCATGTTGTAAGCGAATGTTGAGTACGTCAGGACGGCATCGCGGGCCTTGTTTTCGACGCCGGTGTACATTGCTAGCATATCAGCAATGTTTTTATTCAGGCGCTCCTTAAGACCATTCGTATGCAGGTGGTAGGCAGTTGTCCCCCTGTGGCTTGTCTTCTGAATGTATTGCAGAATGGCTTGGGCTAGCTCTACTATAAAGGTCGTTCCTCTGTCGGTGATGAGGACTTCTGGGGAAACATGTCGCGACGGGATGTTCTCGACAAAGAATTTCGCCAATTCGGCTGCGCTGCCTTTCGGCAAAGCTTTCGTTTCAGCGAAGCGGGTGAGGTAGTTCGTCACCACGACGATTCATTTATTTCGAAGTGTTGGCATCGGAAAGGGTCCGAACGAATCTATCCCAATCTATTGAAGTGGTTGGCAAGGAGCCTCGATGGGATATAGTAATCCTGCTGGCCTTGTCGGTGGTGTCTTGCGTCGCTGACATTCTCCGCATTACTTGACGTAGCGGGCGACGTCGGCGATCAGGTGCGGCCAGTAATACCTTTCCTGTATCCTCGATAGCGTCCGGGAGAATCCAAGATGTCCAGTGGTCCGATCGTCATGTAGGGTGTGCAGCACTTCTGGATTCTGGACACAGCGCTAAGGGAGCAACAAGAAGGTATTTGGCGTGGACTGGTGAGAAGTTCTTTACAAGTTGGTCGTATTGACGCGAGCATAAAGGTAATCCTCGGTTAAATGCCCTAGGGAACACGGCAGTGTTCCCTTCCAAATATAGAATATAGAATAATTGCCTTCTGCTTTTGACAGCGCCTGGCCAACTTAAGCTATCAGCCGTTAAAGCCCGTCTTTCTTTAGCACTAGGAGGGTGCCGAGGCTAGGCGACTGCCATCAGTGTAGATTTCGGTATCGGCGTCCTCGTCCAAGTGCGCAAGTACCGGCGGCGACTGCATGCGTCGTTTGAGTTCTTGAAATGCGTGGGCCTGGGGCCTTTCCCACTTGAACCCGAGATCAGACTTAGATGTGTCGGAGGCTCAGCGAAAGTTATTGACAAGGCACCTCTAGTACGCACATATGCCAAGGAATCTACACACTGCCTCCTTGTCGAGGAGCTGTCGGAACTTTGCGATGGCAGCTGTGTTCTGTGGGTCGGGGTGGACTCCAGATTTGCTGATGACGAGGCCTAGGAGCAGCAGCCCATCGTAAGCAAAGCGGCACTTTTCCAGCTTGAGAGTAAGCCCTGATAACTTGATGGCTTCTAGTACTGTCTTAAGACGCCTGAGGTGATTTTGGAAATTTCCGGCGAAGACGATGATGTCATCCAAGTAAACAAGAGAAGTCTGCCATTTCAATCCTCCTAAAACCGTGCCAATCACTTGCTGGAAGGTTCCAGACAGCGAGCACTGTCTAAACGGCATAAACTTGAACTCATAGAGGCCGTCTGGCGTGATGAAGAAGGTCTTTTCGCGATCCGTCTCGTCGACTTCTATTTGCCAGTAGCCAGACTTGAGGCTCATCGAAGAGAAGCATTTACCTTTGCAGAGCCGGTCCAATGCGTCGTCAGTGCGTGGAATGGGGTGTACGTCCTTCCTCGCGATCTTGTTCAGTCGACGCTAATCGACGCAGAAACGTAGTATTCCGTCCTTTTTCTTCACCAAGACAACAGCAGATGCCCACGCGCTTTTCGACGGCTGGATGATGTCGTCGTCCAGCCTTTCGTCGACTTATTGCCTAATAGCTTCGCGTGCTTGCGTCGAAACTCGGTAAGTGATCTGGCGGAGTGCTCGAGTGCATTCTTCGGTTATTATGCGATGTTTTTGACTGGTGCATGTTGAATCCTTGATGACGTCCAAAATGCAGTCTTTGTACCGTTTTAAAAGACTTCTCAACTGTTGCTGTTTACTCTGGGGTAGATTTGGATTTAGGTTGAAGTCTGGTTCGAGAACTATGGTCGTCGGAGTAGATGCGGCAGAATCCGAGAGGACAAATGCATTGCTGGTTTACAAAATTTCTTCGATGTGTGCTAACACCGTGCCCTTGTTGATGTGCTTGAGCGTCTGGCTGAAGTTTGTCACCATCACTTTTGCTTTCCATTCCGTGCAGTTGAGCGATCCCTCTTGCGACGCAAATTTCGTGGTCGAGCAGTAGAGCATTTTGCGACGCATTTCGCGGTCGAGCATTTTCTGGACAAGGGATGACGGACCGGTCCCGGGCTGGGCCAGTGCATGGACGGCGCTGCGTCGACAGGCAGCGGCCTCGCAACGGTAAACGGGATGGTCGTCGGGGGCTCCACTGAGTAGCAGCGAGGTAGTTGCCAATGTCGCGAAGACGTTCACCTTGCTGAGGGCGCGGAGTGTCGGCGCTATGGGCATCGGCGGCAGACGTTGCCGGCTTCGCCGCGGTGATAGCAGAGCAGGCGGTTGTCGGGGGCGCACCAAATGTCCGTCTTCCCAGCGTGACTGCTTTGGGTGACAGGTGGGCGAGCTGGCGGCGTCAGCGGTGGTGGACGGCGGAGCTGCGTCGTTACAGCGCCCTGGCGCAAGCGCGGAGGAGGAATGTGATGGAGGGCTACGGCGGCCTACGTCATCCCTTCCGGCTGAGGTTGCGGTGATTGAGGTACTCAGCGTGGTTGTTGGAGCTCCTCGAGTACGACGTTGGCAATCGAAGCCACTTGAGACTGTGCAAGTGAACATCTGAAGCTCTTCCCGCATGACCGCTCTGGTAGTGTCGCGCTGGTCATCGGTGTCCAGTGAGGGACTTTCGGCGTTGTTTGTTGAGTTCGAGCGGTGGGTTGGATTGCCTGTTCCCCATTTTCAGTGTCTTCTCTATGCTGGTTGCCTCGCGAAAAAACTCAACGGCAGTTTTAGGTGGGCTTCGTACCATTCCGGCGGAGAGTTCCTCCTTCACAACACGCATGAGCTTGCGGACTTTCTTCCCCACAGACATTTCTGGGTCGGCGCTGCAGAATAGACGGCTCATCTCTTCCGTAAAGATAGCGATGAGCTAGGAAGCCGCTACGGAAGAGGTTCCATGTTGTCAGGCTTGACTCCCGGTTCTCAAACCATGTTCAAGAGGCGTCTTCTTAGGCAACGTATAGATGCCACAGCCTGTCGGAGTCCCAGTAGTTTAAAGTCGCGATTGGTTCGTAGGTCTCTAGCCAGGATTCGGGTTCTTCAGTCGGTGCTCCATGGAAAGTTGGTGAGTCCCGCGGTTCTTTCCCCAGAATGGGGGACGCTGAGGCAGCCATTGGGGTTGTCTGGGCCGCGATCCTGGTCGTCTCAGGGAAAAGTCCGTGCTCTGGGGGCATTCTTGCAGGATTTGACTACGTCGCTTGTTCCTGGCGACGTTGGTGTTTTCTTCCGCGTTCAGGCTTTGGTCATAGCTTTGTGGGTGCGTCCTGTATATGAATGCAAAGCACCTCCACCAGATGTAATGTAGTAGTGACGGTGAAGAAAGCAGCAAAATTTAGAATGATGAAACCAGCGTTTTATTGGGCGAACTTGTGCCCTTAAAACAGGCTACAATCAAATAACGGCGACAGCGGCGAACAGAGTCGGCGATCTTTCGCTCTTCACCCAAATGATCCTCAGGTAGCCTTCTCGCGATTTATAAGAAAGTTGATCTCATACTATCATACCTACTCTTAGATAAGTAAACGCAGAAAGAAAGTGGCTTCACCTCAAAATACCTGGGTGACCGATAGTTTGCTGAAGGCTATGCGCACACGAGAAAACCTATATAAAAAAACTAAAAGCCTGCCATTCAATTTAAACCTGCATGCATGGTACGAGAAATTTTGCAACACACTTTCTTCACGGCTTAACAAAGCTAAAAACCAAATATTACGAAGAAAAAATACTTAGGTGTGGTTCGGACGTAAAGAAAAAAATGGCAAATAGTGAACTCCTTTTTGAATGGGAAACAAGGAGCGGATAGCATAACCAAAATATCCCACGATGGTAATACTTATTTCGAACCTCTTAATATTGCGGATGCTTTCAGTAATTTCTTTTTTGCTAACTCCACTCAAATTCAACACAACTTATACGCATCAAAGCGCCTTCCACATTCATTTTATGTGTTTCCAACCATTCCTGATGAGGTGGTTTCAGTAATCAACAATTAAAAAACAACTAGTGCTGGACTGCACAACATTCATCCTGGTCATGTTAAAATCATTTGTAAATCAATATCATTTGTACTGTTTGAAATTATTAACCTCATGTTTAAAACAGGCACATTTCCTTGCGAGCCTAAACGTGGTAGGGTTATTCCATTTTTTAAGAAAGGCGATCGCTCATCACTATCTAACTACAGGCCAATCTGTGTTTTAACCTTTTTTAGCAAGGTCATCGAGAAAATATTCGAAAAACGATTGATCAAATAGATAAACAAATTTAATATTCTTTCACCTGACCAATGTGCATTTAGATCCGGTTACTCTACTGAGCTAGCACTTGCATCGCTTACTGATCAATTAAAGAAAGCTATTGACAAAGGTAAATTCGCAGCATCCTTATTTGTAAACTTTTCAATGGCATTTGACAGCATTCACCACGAAATTCTTTATCTTAAACTAGATTTAATTGGTATCACAGGTCCTCCTTTACTACTATTACGCAGCTACTTACGAGACAGATACCAGCTTGTTAGTGTTTCCGATGCTCATTCTTAACCTAAAATGACTAATTTAGGTGTACCACAAGGATCCATATTGGGCCTCCTACTCTTTTTACTTTATATTAATGATCTACCTAGCTGCCTCACATCTTCTAAATGTATACTATATGCCGATGATACAATAATTACTAATTCTGGCGAATGTCTGTGAACGGTAATAAACAAGCCTAATAGTGATCATTATAACTTGATAGATTGGTGCAAAATGAATCGACTTATCATTAATCCTACTAAAACTAAATTTGTTTTATTCTCATCCCAGAATAAATCATCACTATGCATTCCGTCCATTTCCATTCGTGACCATTTATTACAAGCAAGTGAAGAATGCACGTACTTAGGTGCCATTATTCACTGTAACCTAAAATTTCATCGCCATATAACGCATATTATAAAGAAGTTATCACATGGAATACGCATTCTCATCAGGGCGCGTTCATTTTTTTCACGACCTGTGTTGCCCTCACTCTATTTCGCGTTTGTACACTGTCACATTAACTACTGCATAACCTCCTGGGGTAACACGTACACTACTCACCTAAAACCGATACAAACCATCCAAAACCAGGCAATTAGAATAATCACGTCGAATCCACACACAGCCAATGCTAAACAGTTACTACAAGCAAATAACATTCTAGACGTTTCAGCCCTTGTCAAGTACAGCCTTGCCACTCTTCTTTTCAAAGTATTAAATGACAAAATATCATTATCGCTAATTACTATATCATCTCTAACAAGCACTAACTCAACTTGTTTTGCGCAGCATAATAACTTGATTCTGCCCAAAGTGCGCAATAATTATGGGAAACAGACAATTCACTTTGCAGCCATTTCATCATGGAATACATTTCCATGTATAATAATACTCCTGAAAACCCATCGATTTTATGATGAGGTGAAAAATTTTCCGTTATGTGATATGTAAGTGACACTATGCATTGTATAATCCGATTTTGGTTTTAGGCCTGCCATTGTTATGTACTCCAACAACTAATTCATTTCTTTTTCTTTAATATTTTTCTCTTTCTTCCTCTTTTACTTTCGTTTTATCTAGTTTCAAAATATTGCTTACTGCCGTTATATTGTCTAATAATTACTTCATCTACTTAGATTTTTATGTCATTATTTATTGTTGCTGGAATTGTACCAATTGAGCTGTTGTTGCTTGCTAAATGAACTTTTATGTTAACCATGAACAGGAGGTCCCAATTCAGTTTTAAATATGCGACCTCCTTCTGTATACTTCTATCTGTATATTATTTTTATGTAATAATAAAATTTATTTATTTATTTATTTATTTATTTATTTATTTATTTATTTATTTATTTATTTATTGATCGATCTATCGTCCGAAACCTGTTCGGCCAGTCAAGCGCATCGGCTTTTATACACGAGCCATCGAGCATTCCAGAGAAATCGTTTGTGCCGGTGTGTCCTCCAGAAGGCCGCCACACCTATTTTAGTTACATCGACGACATATTTATAATATGGGAGTACGACACAAGCGCGTTAACCGACCTTATTAGCCATATCAATTGTTTTCACCCGAGTAATAAATTGACTGCGCACCATCTCCTAGTCAGATCAGCTTCCTCGATACGACAGTCTACATAGCAAACGGAAAACTGAGAACGACACTTCGCCGGAAGCCTACGGATTGCCAGCAATATTTATACTAGAACAGTCATCACCCGCGAAATTGCGATCAAGGAGTTTTGTCGGACAAGCGAAATGAATAAGAAGAATCTGCAGCGAGGACCACGGTTATATCCACCACCTAAATGAACTTAATACAACGCTAGCAGAAAGAATCTATCCACAAGTTGCTCTTCACAGAGCTTATGATGTCGCGTCAAGATTGGAGAAACAGTCGGAATTAGAGAAGAAACAGCCCACAACAGAATCTTACAGACCACCAGCCTTTATAACAAAATATTCTAATGCACACTCAAACGTAAACAACATCCTCCGCAAATACCACCCAATATTATCAAACAACGAGCGTCTGAGAGAAGCGTTCCCGGATGTACCAAGGATTACCTATCGCCGCAAGAGGAACGTTAAAGACATGTTAGTGCACGCAAAAGTCGGTCAACATCATTCCCTCTTAATAAGAGCGTGTTGTTGCCCCAAGTGCAAAACCTGCAGACAGGTTCAATGTGGCATAAATTAAAAGCACCACAAATAGTTATACAGACGAAGTCAGACCTAGCTACACTTGTACAAGTCCGGATGTGATTTATATGCTTGAATGTTTCTTCTGATGGAAACAATATATCAGTGAAACGGGGAAAATCAAAGAACGCCAGATTAAACGGACATCGCACTGGTACAACTAAATAGCTTCCCAAAGCCACCGCTGAGAATTTCAACGAAGTCATAACTTTGATGAACTTAAACTCTACATCTTAGAGTCAAATTTCCGTTCTGAACGAGAAAGAAAATACAGAGAACCATACCTCATCCATAAGTTCAAATATTTGCAACCAGAAGGCGTAAACATTTCAAAGGGAGCTTAAGAATTTATTCGCTATGCAAAATGTCAAGCTATAGGCAACAACACTTAGTTGGATTTCGTAGCGTTTCTTTTTTGTTCTTCTTCCCGTTTTCTTTCCTTTTATTTATTTATTCATTCAAATTCAATACTTTCTTTTCTTTCATTACTATATTTTTTCAGGAGAAACGGCTTCTGCTGCTCCTTGTATTATCTCTTTCAGAGACATGTAGCCCACGACCACCAGAAAATCATGTAGAAGAGGGCTATTGTGCAAGCCGTTGATACGCCGGTTGACACACGGACGTGCACACGTGATTGACAGACGGCCGTGTGTGGCTTTGTGCACAGCACTCCTTTATTCTCTATTCGACTTCCTCGCCGCTAACACACCTTGGCTCTTTCCCGCACCCACCCGCCTCAAGGCCTCCCCCCTTTAGAAGAACCGTACCAATATATACTGCGGCAACCAAAACAAATGTCACCTTGAAAAAGACAAGTTCACTTGTCGAAACGTTCGCTGCTGCTTTCACCTTGTCCTCGTTTTGCTCATTGTCTTGAATTTACATCTCCCGCCTTCCCCGTGTTTTTTATGAAAAAGCCGTGTGTTTTACAAGCTAATCAGGATAATTTACTGCGAAGGTACACATTCAAGGTGGGCTATTTGCTGAAAAAGTAGTCAATTTTGTGTCCGTTCAAGAAATATTTTGAAAGATGCACATGCAAGATATTCTTGCAAAGAGCCATGAACACTGAAGATTTCAATCAGATTTCGCATTCTCTGACGATAAAACTGCGAGCTGCCACAGCCAGCACTGCACACGATTTACCGGCATAGTCACTATCAGAAATGTGCAAATGATGGGTAATCGCATGTGCAAGATGACTGTGTTTATATACCAGCACCGATCAATTCGATATCTCCAATTATTGCGTGTGGAAAGCCCCGGAAATCGCAGGCCCTCACACAATAGTAGTAGGAAAACTTGCCGTGGCGACATCTCGCGGCATCCATGTGCAAACGGGCCGCCTGCACTGAGCCCTTTGTGCCACTAGAATACACTCTAGTTCAACGTAGCCGAGTGGCGCCATCGAGCCAGCTGTGGAAGAAGACGCCTCTCGAGCCATTGCTGATGATCGCCATTTTAGCGAAGTCTGAAAACGACGGCATTTGGTCCGCTGTAAAACGTGAACGCCCTGGTACACGCCCTGGGTAGGCAAGTAATACACGCTCTTACACGTTGAGAACGGAGAGCCGACTGGCTTTCTTCGACAGTAAAAGCAGGTTTGCCAAGTGGCTGCGTTGACGGCCTAGTTAGGCAGCCACCTCACTTCCAGGAAAGAGCATGGGAAAGTGATCCCCACGTGGAAGCCAGGCAATGTAACTGGATTTCCCAGAAAGGGGCACAACCTATAGTGGTACTTCCTGCTACTACTACATGCAATGTATGTGCTTAATGCTGAGAACCGTTGTGTTATTTATTTGTATTTTGTTCTTCATGCCTATAACCTCCTTTTCAAGTTTCTTTTTTTTTTGTTACCAACCTATGTAATGCTCGATTCTAGACCCTTAGAGTAAATAAATCAAATGAAAAGTGAAGTCTGCGGTTATGACTCTTAGAATGTTGAAGGATAGTATGGTCGCTTTACGGGCTGGTTTTCTGGGGTATTCATTATCATCATTGCTTGGTTAGACCAAATTTTCGCTCCCGTTGTGCTCATAAGTACTCAAAGCATATTCTTCAGCTTTACGTATTTCGATGTGATCGCGTTCAGATCTTTTCTTCTCGCAGAACAGCGATAAAGTTGATAAACCTAAGCAAAACTGAGCAGCTTGACTTTCCTTGAAAATAACTATTGTGAGATTTGTAAAACTGCAACAATTATGCAGTTTTAATGGACTTTTATGTTCTTTTGCATTTTCGTTAAATATCCTTCTGTGTTTTCTAGACAGTAAAGTTGATCAGAAATAAGTATTAACGTGCTTATTTAAATCGGCGCAACTCTTGATAAATCTTATAAATTATTTTCTTGTCTCATCTGTCTCATCTATGTCTCACCTTGCGAGCGTTGTCCATTTCTCTTCGCTGTCCTTCATTTAGGTCTTTTTCAAGAACTGTAAAGAAGAATATTTAAAACAGGTTACCATGGTAAATAGAAATCAGTGATTATTGAGGTAGCTAGGCGTTAGTGAGCAAGCATGAATGCAGCTTTACAAATGCATACGGCGTAATGCGTGACCTTTTAGAAGTACTAAGGAATAGACTTAAAATTCTTACTGGGTCGTCGGAAATTTCATTTGAGTATGTTTCAAGTGAGGAAAGAAGAGCAGGAAACATCTCAAAAGGATTGTAAATAACGAAATAGCGCAAGAACAGTGAACTACGCTCTGCGAAATCATGAAACATATGACGATGCATGTCACAGTTTTGTACGAACACCTTTGTGACATGATATTTACGTCAATTAGCCCTTAAACGTCCCCGGCTAATCTGCGCCACTTTATTCATGTTCATCTTACCAAACAGGAATATATGCTTCTACGTCGTTTTAAGGAGACATCAACTGTTTTACAGCCAATCTGTTTACCTCTAGACGCCGCATGCATTCCCAAAGGGTTTGCCCTGGGTGGCTTGCGTCCGTATGCAGGACGGCTAGTCGCGCGTAGAGTACCATTTCAGGGAGAGTGGAAATAGTACGGCAACGGCTCCTGTGCACGTGGCCCGAATTTCTTTGGTTTCAACGCCACGTGCGTCGGAGTTTCCGGCGTGGCTTTAGCAGCGGTTGCGGCAGATACATTCGAGCTGCGGTGGCAGTGGCGGTGCCTGGGTCGGCGTACTGTGGTGCCGCATGAAGCAATGTATTGTTTCATAATGTATGCAGCCTAAGCTTTGTTGTTAATGCGTCCCCACATGAATGTTGTGGCACCACGAATTTTTTCTTGTACTATACATGTTTGAAAGTTCTTTCTTATATTACAACTGTGAAGAAGAAGACGCGCCTCCCAGCACAGCCGCATCGCCAATGCGCGGCTCGGCTCGGCTCGCACTGTTGATTGCTGGCGGCCTTTTGGACAGTACTTCGGGCTGCCTCGCCGTTCTCGGTCGCTATGCCTTCACATTAGGAGCCGCCAATAAACCTCTTCTCAATTAGTGGATGTGTGGGGACTGAAGCCCCGTCGCTTGAAACCCTGGAGCTGCGATCAAGAACGCTACCGCCCCCCTTGACCGACAGCTCATCCCAAACGGCGCCGACGCCACAGTCCGTCACTTGCACCGACGTTCCACGACAACGGGACCCCAAGATCTTCAGCGGTGCAGACGACGGAGACCTAGAAGACTGGTTTGCGGCATATGAACGGGTGAGCGCGCACAAGTGGGATGATCCAGGCAAGTTAACCCACGTCATCTTTTAACTGGCTGGTGTTGCCCAACTCTGGTTCCACAACCTGAAAGTGACGTACCCACATGGTCAGTCTTCAAGACAACCTTTACGGAAGTGTTCGGCCGACCCGCGATTCGCCAGCTGCGTGCCGAACAACGCTTGCGCGCTCGAACACAGCACTCGGCAGAAAGGTTCACAAGCTACATCGAAAACGTCGTGGACCTTTATGAACGAGTCAACGACGCAATCCCCGAAGCTGAGCGAATTCACCATATATTGAAAGGCATCAATGAGGGCGCATTCCAGATAATCCTAGTCAGGAATCCGCGGACTGTGTCTGAAGTCGTCTGCCGAAGAGCGTCGTGTCAGTACCACCCAAGTCGAAGATATGCTGCGCCGTGATGTTATTCAACCTTCCCACAGTCCCTGGACATCTCCTGTCGTTCTCTTTTGCAAGAAGGACGAGTCTGTTCGCTTTTGCGTCGACTACTGTCGGTTAAATAAGGTAAAGCGCAAAGACGTCTATCCTTTGCCGCGCATCGGCGACGCCCTCGACAGTCTTCAGGGAGCAGAATTCTTCTCGTCCCTTGACTTGCGTTCAGGGTACTGGCAGGTTCACATGGCTGCGGCCGATCACCAGAAAACCGCATTCATTACGCCTGACGGCTGATATGAATTTAAGATGATGCCTTTCGTGCTTTGTAACGCCCCTGCCACTTTGAGCGACTCATGGACGACACGCTGCGTGGCCTCAAGTGGTCTATATGTCTCTGTTACCTCGACGATGTCGTGGTTTTCTCGCCTGATTTCCCTACTTATATGATCCGCCTCAGATATGTTTTGACCTGTCAACGAACGCTGGCCTTCAACCCAACCTTAAGAGGAAGCTTTAGCTCGGGTGCTCCTATCTAAATACATGTAAAAGCAAAATTCGTTTTTCTCGGCAACCACTGCGCCAAATTTGACGAGGTTTGTTGCATTTAAAAGAAAAACGTATAATCTAGTGACTGTTGGTTTTGAATTCTTGAATTTGGTCGTCAATTTTTCATTAAAAATTGGCAAAAATCGAAAATTTTCAGAGAATGACACTATCAAGTTTACAACTCTCTAACTCAACAACGAAAAATGATAATACAATTATGTGAATTGCATGTAATAGCACATCTAAAGCGGACAAAATTGATAGGTCACACATGAATATAAAAATATTTATTAATAGGAAAATACAACTTTTGCAATACCCTTGTAACCAACGTAACAAATTCACGTAAGATGTAAATTGACATGTTGAATTTGTCCGCTTTGAATGATCTAATGGATCCCGCTTACAGAACTGCGATATCTATTCTTGATGCAGGTCTATGAATTTGTAAACTTCGTTCTTCTATTTCTTTCAAACGGTCAAATATTTGAAAATCATTTTAAGAAAATTCCAGCCATAAATCGAAATTCTGCTTCCAACAGTCACTAGAATTCAACTTTCTCTTTCAAATGCAACAAATTTCATTAATATCGGTCCAGGGGTATCTCATAAAAATGTTTTTGCGTTTTACATGTATTTGAATAGGCCGCGTCGGAGTTGGGCCCGAGCTAAAGCTCCCTCTTAAGAAGTGCCGCTTCGCTGCGCGAGAGCTTACCATTTTAGGCCACGTTGTGTTCAAGCACGGCATTCTACCCGATCCTGCAAAACTTCGAGCAGTAGCCGAGTTTCCGAAGCCTCAGACCATCAAAGAACTTCCAAGATTTGTGGGCATATGCTTATATTTCCGGCGCTTTGTTCGCAATTTCGCTTCGATCATGGCGCGGTGACGCAGCCCTCTCCTGCTGGTCCCCTGCATGTGACTCCGCCTTTGCTACGCTGCGTCGTCTTCTCACCTCCCCACCTATTCTTCGCCATTTCGACCCGTCAGCTGCAACTGGACTACATACAGATGCCAGCAAGGTCAGTCTCGGCCCCGTCCTCGCCCAACGAAACCCGGCTACCCCGAATACGTAGTCACCTATGCGAGTGGCTCGCTGACGAAGCCTGAGGCCAATTACAGCGTGACCGAAAAAAGAGTGCCTGGCTTTATTTAGTATGGGCGCTTGGCAAGTTCCAACCATACCTGTACGGGCGCCCATTCGACTTGGTCACAGATCACCATGCGCTTTGTTGGCTCGCTAACTCAAAAGATCCCACTGGCCGCCTAGCCCGTTGGGCACTACGCATCCAGGAGTACGATATTCACGTCGTGTACCGCAGCGGACGCACGCACTCCGACGCAGACGCTTTGTATCGTTCACCTTCACCTCCAGACTCGACCTGCGCAACAACTTTCGCACATTCCGTGTCATCTCTCGACATGGACTCCTTTGCCACCGCACAACGTCGCGACCCGTGGATCGCTTCTCTTTTCGACTATCTTTCCGGATCATTGAACATCCCTGTATACCGAACCCTCCGACGCCAAGCAGTTATTTCGTCATTCGTGACGAGCTGCTGCATCGACGCAATTACACTCCTGGAGGTCGTCGGTGGCCTTTGGTGGTTCCCCGCAGCTGAAGGGCTCAAATATGTTCTGCTTTCCACAATGATGCGCAGTGTGGCCACACCGGAGTCTTCAAGACGTACGAACGAATTCGCCACCGCTACTACTGGCTCGGCCTGTACAATTTTAACGCGACACCGTTAAGGAGCTCGTGTCGCAGAAAAGCCGGTGTCGTCAGCGTCGGCGGCATTGGCCGTGAGCGATAAATTCCAGCAGGCACTTCATGAATAAAAAACAACTTGCAAGATGAGCTGGGTGGGAATCGAACCAGGGTCTCCGGGGGTGAGACGGAGACGTTACCACTGAGCCACGAGTTCGATGCTTCAAAGCGGTACAAAAGCGCCTCTAGTGAACACGGTGTTGCCTTAGAAACGAACTGTTTCTAAGGCTCAGGCGTGCGTCGCTTGCTCAGGGGCACATTTCGTTGTCGCGCCGAACCCTGCGTTGCTCGACGCTCACCGCGTCCGATGCGGGGCGCGTAGTCGCTGCGCCCTAGCCCATTGTCTTACACCCCTTGGCGGGTCGACGGGAACGCTGTCGCGTTCCACTCTTGAAGGGGAAGCTTAAGCGTCCTCCAATTTTTGTACACAATTTTGTTCGGTGCTGTCTTGACTGTCAACGCCGCAAATCGCAGCCATTACGCCTGTCTGGTGCCTTGCAGCCGCTCCCTTGCCTTGCCACACCTTTCGATCGTGTCGGCATCGACCTATACGGCCTCCTTCCTATGACGCCAGACGGCAGTCGGTGGAACGTAGTTGCTGTTGACCATTTGACACGCTACGCCGAAACTGCTGCTTCACCAAGTGCTATAGCGCGAGATGCAGCCTCTTTCGTCCTACATCGCTTCGTGCTTCGACACGACGCACCTCGAGAACTCCTCAGCGATCGAGGTCACGCCTTCCTCTCCGAAGTCGTCGGAAGTTTGCTTCCGGAATGCCATATTATTCATCGGACAAGCACGGCATACCATCCACTGACTAACGGGCTCACAGAGCGATTTAACCGCACACTTGGTGATAAGCTCTCTATGCACGTCGCATCTGATCATGCTAACTAGCACCGCATGCTTTCATTCATCATGTTCGCGTACAAAACCGCCATCCAGGCCACTACGCGATTTTCACCTTTCTTCCTCCTGTATGGCCGCGAGCCTACGCATACCATCGAGACGCTCCTTCCATACCATCCTGACGTCTCCGAGTGTCTACCTGTGTCCGACGTCGCCCGACAATCCGCAAAATGCCGCGAGCTAGCGCCCTCCTTTACGGCAGAGCAACAGCAGCGCCAGAAAGAAAACTGCATCGACACGCTTCCAAACACCACCTACGCTCTAGGAGTTCTTGTGTGGTTGTGGGTCCCTTTCCAGACGCCGGGGCTTTCCTCGAAACTCGTCCCAAAATTCGAAGGGCCTTACCGAGTCTTGGAGCAAACATTCCCAGTGAATTTACTCATGGAGCCCCTATCACCAACGGAAGACTTGCACCGGCGTGGATGTGGCATTGTCGACGTGTCGCGTCTCAAGCCCTACCACGGCCCTCTCCCTCCCGATTCTAAAGGCACCAAAATGGCTCATTTTGTCCTTGGGGGAGATTGTGAAGAAGAAGACGCGCCTCGCAGCACAGCCGCATCGCCAACGCGAGGCTCGGCTCGGCTCGCGCTCTTGATTGCTGGCGTTCTTTTGGACAGTGCTTCGGGCTACCTTGCCGTTCCCGGTCGCTGTGCCTTCGCATTCGGAGCCGCCAATAAACGTCTTCTCACAACCATTAAGCAATCGGTGCGGAATTTGTAGACCTGCAGGCCACTGTTTGTTATATGTGATTCCTGGTTCACTGATCAAACAGTGATTCCTGGTTCACTGATACAAAACACATATGCTGTCTTGAAATGAGGGGAAGTCACATGCAGTGAATATTTCGAGACCTATTTACCTTACTCAGGTACTTCAAGCTTATGTTAGAATGCCAAGGTAAATTATGCGCACCTGAATGGTTTTTAAGTGTTAAGATATTTCGGTATGGACATTTGCCATGGTGCCAAACTAGCGGCGCGAAACTGAGCGATGAGATAAGAAGATTGCAGATGCTCACGAGGTTGGCGACCTGTCTGATTCCTTCATTTCAATCGCTCAGTCACCGACGAATAGTAAAATTATTGATTATTCGTCAACCACCAATGTGCTTTTGTATGTGCACTTTCAGCAAGCACACGCTTGCAGCGTGAAAGATGTATGTTGGAGGATGATGAAGGGGGGGGGGGGGGTGCGATAAGCGTGCGCACACGATAAACACACAAGCGTCACACATATGCTCTGGTCTGAGCACGATACCGCAAGCTAACGCAATATAATATCATTTTGGGTGTTGACTGATGCCGCCGGTTTCCCTTCGGTGTCATACCGTGCAGCGTTGATATGAGATACCGGCAACGTCATTCGAGGTTCTCAGAACGCTAGCGCTCTGAGACACCTCGTAGCTACAGGGCGCTTTATCATTCGTCCAGCTCAAGCTTCTTTGCGTACTGCGTCATGCCACATGCAGAGCGCGCTACTGATAGATAACTCTGATTTCATCTTTGGCGCCACGTTGGTGAGCCATCGCGGTTAGCAGCTGCGTCCGTTTGTATCTCGCGCGGCTCTGACAGCACACCCGGTAGGGCAGAGGCCTCTAATGAACTGTTTTTGAGTTCAAAAGCACTACTTGGCGCATTGGGAGTTTTGCCAGTGGTGGAACATTTATAGGCGGGGACGGTATAATATAATTATAATGTGCATTAGGTGAATTTAGGGTGCATAAAAACGACATAATGTGTGGAAGTTCGTTATGCAGACATATGCTGGCATAATAAGATAAACTGGATTTTTTTAATGCGGAGTATGTTCGCCCGTAAGCGGATTCGCGCCCAGGCCAGCCTGAAGAGGCTTTGCAGTGAGGGCCAGAGGCGTTACCACTACTCCGCACAAGCATGGGTTATGAGTCAAAGGAACATCTAGTTCGCGCGGCGTGCCTAAGTGATAAGAGACGTCTGGTGAGTGTTCTCGCCATTTGTATATAAAATGACGCTTGCGTAGGCTTGTCTCCATTGCGTGTTGCAAAATGGATCCAGGAGCATGTGCTTCGGCGGCGCCTGGGAAGCCGCGTGGTCGAGCACGGAAAAAGAAGCACGTGCCTGACGCAATGCGGCTCGGTGTGCACTGTGCAATTGTAATGCAATCACATTTCCAAAGTATGCCTCTTTGTACTTTGCGGACCATAGGGTGATCATTGTCGTTGAACCTGCATTACCCACAGGGACGCCGTGACCTCGTCTGCCAATGGAGTAATTAAAGGAAAGATTGAGATGGCTGTAATTATGTGCATTTTCAAAAACGAATCAGAGCCGTTCCACTCTGTGAAGGTGTATGACCAGTGGAGCTAAATATATATGGGGCGCGATCGGAGATATTTTGTTCGATACGCGTTCTGTTCAGTTG
Organism: Dermacentor variabilis; assembly: GCF_050947875.1. Classification (NCBI taxonomy): domain Eukaryota; kingdom Metazoa; phylum Arthropoda; class Arachnida; order Ixodida; family Ixodidae; genus Dermacentor; species Dermacentor variabilis. Next base: position 9,963,979 of record NW_027460335.1, on the reverse strand, counting down.
CTGCAACGTCACAGAGTTGCAGTATGCAAAATTTGTGACACCGGGGCGGAGAGAGCAGCCAATCAGGAAGCGGTGACCTCCCCGGAACTTTACTTGCGTCGTTTGTCGTCTGCTTGCAAACAGTGTACTACAAAACCAAATGTTTCTCGTCTTCCAAGTGAATTAAATCTTTATCTAAAGAAATGTACTTTTTTCTTCTCAAGCACAAACACGTTTTCAAATAGTAGTACGTGTGACTACTGCAATTTATAACTATTAGGTTCATTGCGTCGTCCCTAGGTGGTGTCGCGCACAGCGAGAAGGAAAAAGAAAAAAAAAACGACGGGAAGAGTGGCGCACTTTTCAAGAGGCAGCGACAACATCCCAGTGGCTCGCTGGCACCGATGAACTTGTCGATTTCTCTGTACAACCAACGAATTATTTGTTTCGAGAAACAAAAACGACGCCGGAATTCACTTTCTGCCATCTCTTCAAACGCGTTTCGCACCGCCACCCGCTCTCCTCCTTCCTCTAGAAAAGCCAGCGCAACAACCTAAGTTTCCAACGGAAGCGCCATTTTCTAGAATTAAACTATGAATTGGATTCAAACCTGCCATTTCGCAGCCGAAAAGGCCGCCTGCTGGATCCAATCCAATCCACCAGACGCGCCATGCGAAGCCGTATGATCGCTCCAAACTTCTCAACTCCCGTCGCGTTCGGACGAAATGCTCGGTGGGCGGATGATTGACAGGAGCGTGTCGTCATTTTGACGTCACCAAAAACGGGGCGGCGCCCCGCGGCTGGCGACGTCGGCGCGGAGTAGGCCAATCGCGCGCGCCGGTAACCGAACGAACGCGCCGAACAACCATCTCCGATCGCACCCCTGGTGTTTATCAAGCGAAGTTTGTATTCGCTCTCAAGTTTCGCTCTCACGCAGAGAACCTGCGGAAAAGGGCGGTTTCACGAGTTAACAAATGTGCCAGCGCCGGAGCATGAGTCGTTAGGCAGATATAGTATAGCGTAAGTAACTATAGCGTACGCTATACGCTATAGTATAGCGTACGCTAAGCAACTTACGTTTCTTAGCTTTAGTTTCCCTGCGAGCTCTTCGGATCTGAGAGGCCAAATGCTGTCTTTTCGCCTACTCCCCGATTGCAGTGATAGGTGGCGCCGACATCTCGAATGTTTCGTTCGTTAGGCTTCGATTCATTCGAAACAAGAAGTGATCTCGAAAACCCCGCAGGATTATCCATAATACTTTGTCATCGAAATAGTCTGATAGCAAGCGAAAGCTGTTTACACGGTCATTTGCTACGAACGAAATGAATTTAAAGCAACACCAAATTCAATTCTAAGCGGGCAGCCGGGACGGCCGCCATGTTTCACACAAGCTGCGCAAACCGCGCGAACACGCTAACGCTATATCTGAGAAATCGCGTACTGATGCTATACGCAAAGGGCCGTTTAGCGTTCTGCGCTTGTGCAGTAGCGACCCAATTTATTATACAGTACACAATGATATAGCGCATGCCAAACTAAAACTGTTTACTAGCAAGGATTCCAGGTGCATAGGAGCGCTCACTCCACAGGCGCAAGCTATCATGACCGTTTTGCTTCCGCCGAAGAGGGAAACGGCAGGAGTGAGTTTCGCGCGTGTTGCCGCCTGCTTCGCTTTCGTTGAGTTCATTTTCGGAAAACGAGTGGGAAGGCCACGCGTTGTTTATTCCCCCGAGGAACTGGCAGCGTTCGACGAACGGCAGCTAGACCTGGCCAGTGAAAGGGCTCGCCGTGGGCGCGCCGATCCAGCCGTTAAAGCTTAAATATAGTCCGACGTAGCCTGAACAGGTGCGCACGTTACGTCCCATTCCAGAGAACATAGCACCCAGCAGCGTCTATAGTTCGGCCGGTGGTTCGACGCACTTTCGCCGCCAACGCGCCACGAAGCGCCCGGCGTCTAGTGACGCTCGCTGGGCGCCGATAACGTTGGACTATAAACCCATTTAGAGCAGCCTGAACTCAGGCAATACGACAGCAACGATAAGATCTCGAGCTGAATAGCGGGAAGCCGAAGCTATCCGGCACCGTTACCGGTCGGGTACTTAACTGCGACGAACGTCAGGTCCCCGCGAGTGAAGCTTCGCTTACTGCCATTTCCCGGTAGGGGAAGGGTTCGTAGTTTTCTTTTTCTCTTGCTGCACTGAAATTTTTAAAAATTGCCTGCAAAGGTTTTAAAGATTGATTGATTTAAAGGAAATAGAAATGTGTGGGGTAACGTAATAATCAAACAGTTAATTAGTGTATTTACGTTAATTATTCAATTGAACATTTAGATTTGTCATAGAAGTAACGGCTGCCTCATTGAGTAATTGAGGTCAGGGGTTAGAACTGTGGTACTTGCCCTAGGCAATGTTTAAAAATAAATATGGCGCAGCCAAAAAAAAAACGTGTACGGTGATAAATATGTTGATAATAAATATGTCGACCGAAAATAAAAGAAACATGGCGCGATCAATTCTGTTTTCTTACGATTTCTTTTTTCTTTTATTAAACTGCATACTCAAGTTTTTGTAACTTTCTTTTCTTGCTTTTTTGGATTTATTATTTGGTCAGCGAAGTGGCTCGCTTTATGATCCGTATGATATATGGCCAATGGCTCTGTGGCGACACTTGGAAGGTTCTTCGCAACTAGAGGACTTTAAATCCCCGATGCCGCGTCGCGGGCGAACTAATGTTTGTGTAACATTGAATGCCAAACCTTCCCTGGAGAAACGCCACGAAACACTTTCCGTGTAGCGAAGACGTTGCAATCGTTGCATTTTGTAAACGGCCACAATTACGAAGGGAGTAGAGTCGGTAGGGGGGATCCGACGAAACGTGCGTACGATGGGCGTTTGCGGCACGATCTTCGTCCGTATTACGTGCCACTCCCCATCACTGGGCACACTGTTGCTTCTCTTCACGATGGTGTTCTTCGTTAACGCTCTGTTCTTCCACAGTCCTCACTGCAAGCGGCCTACCCAGTACACGGGTGGACGGGAATATAGGTAAGATTACGTGGTCTGCCTATAGAGCCGGTGCATGAAACCGCAATCCATACTAAACAGTGTCTATTCCGGTTTTACTTTTTTAATTACAGTATTATTTATCAAATACTTTTTGACACTTTTCGCGATTAAATGCAGCCGGAGCCTAACTGGCGATATGCCTTAGTTTTATGCTTTAGCTCTTTTAGCTTTGGGGTGGCCGCCATCTTTTTTGCTTACGCACACAAAGCGCCACAATCTAGCGTTTAAAGCCCAGACCACACAGAAGCTTGCGGACGCGCGCAAGCTAGCCCACGCGTCCACAGCGCCTCACAAAGAAATGGTGGTTTGCATACACAAAGAAGCGCTTCAATGCGCGCGGCAGCACGCGTCCACTGGGCTCCTTTACAGACGCCTTAGAAGCCGCCACATCATACTTACTGACAGCGTTTGAAAATGTTTCGATGTCTGTAAACGTAACTGTTATGTTTTTAGAGATATTATATAAGCACAAAAAGAAAATATTGAGCACTTGCTTGCATGATATTACGATATTATCGAGCGATGCTCAAGAAACGAGCCGCCGCGAGAACGACGACGAAGTTGGTCGTTGCGCTTGGCGTGAGCGAGTGTCGGCCTGCCTGCCTGACTCCAGTGTAAGTAGCCTGTAAATAGCCTCTTCTGTCTGTGCCTTTCCACATGCAACATTCTGGTGGAGATCAGCGATCCCCGTCCTCACCACGGAACTCAGAAGTGGTCGGCACACCGAGCTTGTCACCATGCCTCCCGGTGACGCGCCCACCTATGCAACGGCTTCGGCTTGTTCCACTGCTCCAATCGTCACGGTCGCCCCACATCGCGACCCAGGTGTGTTCACTGGCCTGGAGGGCCAGGATCTTGAGGACTGGATCAAACTCTATGAACATGCCAGTGCTAATAACAGGTGCGATCCAACGATCCTTACTCGGCAGCAGCAGTCACGGCGATCGCACGCTTTGCTAAGCGCTTTGCTGTACATTCTCAGGTTGGTTAAATTTTGCCCTACTAGCCTGGGAGCTTTTTTTTCCGTTTGCCGTGACGGCTGCTGCTGCTACTGTTGCATACCAACTGTCGCTTGTACTTGCTCTTGTGTACTGTTGTCATTGCGTCATTGCGTCATCCGAGCTGTAAGCTTATTTTCCCCTTTGTCCAGTGGCAATGTCAAAGGAACTTGTTAAACTTTTTGAGGAACTGAAACGAGAACTTAAACAAGAGTTCCGCGAACTACGGGAAAGTCTCGAACGGTACATAAGAAAGGACATCCGCGAGATAAAGAACAGTCCAGGCTTCATAAACGAGAGTTATGAAGAAATGAAAGCGTCCGTAAACCGAGTTGAATTGGAAAATGGAGAGCTAAGAACATCCGTAGTAAAACTAGAAAAGGAACGAGACGCTTTGCATGCTCAAGTTCAAGAGCATGAAGAGAAACTTCTACAAAATGAACAGCACATGCGGTGTCACAACGTTGAAGTGAAAGGTGTTCCGAAGACGCAAGACGAGAATGTCATGGATAACACAAAAAAAGATAGCGAAGGTTATTAAGATGCCCCTTGAAAGTGCGGACATCGAGGTCTGTCACCGCGTTCGAACTACGGGGAATACAGAAGCGCCAAATATAGTGGTTCAGTTTGTTCGCAGATCAGTTCGTGACCGCTTTCTTGAGAAAGCTCGAAAGCTGAGGATAACGTAAGAGGACATTGAACTTGAACCCAAAACCCCCATCTTCATTAACGAGCACTTGAGCCCTTCCATGAAAAAGCTGTTCGGTGCGGCAAATGCAAAGAAAAAGGAGTGCAAGTGGAAATATGCATGGACTCGGAATGGCAAAATATTTGTGCGCAGAACGGATGCCTAAGCACTCATAGCGATCACCAAGCTTGATGATTTGCGTCAAATTGTGTAGTTATACTTGCAGACACCTAAAATTTGTTTCTCGACATGGGTTATCAGCCACACGAAATTAAGCATATAGTGAAACCAAAAAAATCTGCTTTGTCAGTATTTCATTTAAACGTCAGATCTTTAACAAACAAAGAAGATGAATTAGCTGCTCTACTCGATACTATCGGAGTGTCACTTACAGCGATCATGTTAACTGAAACCTGGTACACATCAGCATCAATTGTATTTCACCGTCATGGCTATCAGTGCTTCTATCAAAACCGCGAAGATAAAAGGGGAGGCGGCATCGCGCTTCTGCTTAGAGAAACATTATCGTGCGAAATAGTCGTAGAATACACGACGACAACTGCTGATTACGAAGTGCTCACTCTACGAAGTTCTAACAAACTTTTCTGTGTCATTTACAGGCCACCATCTGGTGCCATTAATCACTTCTTTGAATTTCTTGAAAAGATTTTTAGCTACGCATCTGATCAGTCCATAGATATGGTTCTAGGTGGCGATATTAACATAAATATGCTTTCATTGAGTCAATCCCAAAAAGAACTCCAGTATTTAATTGCTGCTAATGGTTTTTTTAGCGTAAAAACAAAGCCGACGTGAGTGACTTTAGAAAGTGAATCTTTATTTGATGTATTCATTACAAATATTGACAGTAATTTAGTAACTGCAGACGTAGTTTATACCGACATTAGTGATCATCTTGAAATCGTCATGATAGCTGATAAGGCTGTACATGTTAATTACAAAAGGCAAATAATTTATACACAATCTATAACAAAAAAAAAATCTTGAATCCTTTCTTGCTGCGATTAGCCAACAGACCTGGAACGACGTTTTCGAGGAAGATAGTAGTGATACCGCTTACCTTAACTTCATCACTACATTCAAGGCTATATATGATGCACATTTTCCACTAAGAAAGATAACCATGCCATCAAAAGCACGGAAACCCTGGATGACGTCCGACTTGCTCCAAATGATCAAGCATAAGAACCGATTGTACGCACAGTTTGTACAATCAAAAGATGAAGAGTTGCTTCGGCAATTCAAAAAGTACAGAAATAATCTAACATCAAAACTAAGAATGGCTCAAGACGCCTATTTCACAAATGTATTTTGGAGCCCTGAAGAACAGCGATCGGATGTTATCTGGCAAAAACTGAATTGTTTATTGCAACAAAATACCCGTGATACTTCCGAAAACTTTCAGCATGAAGGAAAACGAATTTATGGGACCTGTTTAGCTGACGCTTTCAACAATTTCTTTATTTTACAGGCATCTCACAGTCAGGTAGAGTGCAGCCAAAATTACATTGAATTCATGAAGGGAAGCAGCTGTCCATCATCCCTCTTCGTTGCGCCCACGAACTGCACAGAAGTTTTCTCGTGCATAAGTACTATTAAAAATAGCAAGTCAGTAGATGCAACTGGTCTCCAAATAGCGCCCATTAAACATGTTCTTCACTTAATATGCCCCGCTGTTACTCACATTTACAATCTCATATTATCTACCGCTATATTTCCAAAGGCACTGCAGGTGGCTCGAGTAATACCGGTTTTTAAAAGCGGTGACAACAATTTGATTCGTAACTATCGTCCAATTTCTATACTGCCAGTGTTCTCGAAGGGTATAGAAAAATTAATGCATGGTAGGGTACTGTCTTTCTTTGAAAAACATAACCTGCTCCTTGACTTTCAGCACGGGTTTCGAAAGAATCGATCCACTGAAACAGCATTACTGACTCAAAAAAGAAATCATTATAGATATGTTTCAAAATAAGGAAATAGGTGCAGGCATATATATAGACTTTACTAAGGCTTTACATATATATTATCAATATATATTATCATATATATATCAAGACTTTACTACTTGATAAACCACAGAATTTTACTGCGTAAACTGGCAAGCTATGGTGTCCGAGGAAAAGCTCACGATCTTATGAAATCGTATTTGTCGAACAGAACACAATATGTTGACTTTAAAAATTCGTTGTCTTCAATACAAAACATTTATGCAGGAGTCCCCCAAGGAAGCATATTGGGACCGCTCTTATTTTTAATCTATATAAATGATGTTGTGCAATGTGTAACTGATGGACAGATTGTATCCTACGCTGATGACACTTCGGTGTTCATAACCGGGAGATCAGAAAATGACATTGATTTTGCCCACGTATTTAATGAACTCAGTGTTTTGATTGCTTTCTCTTCAAATTGTTTGAAGATTAATTCTAAAAAGACAAAAATAATATTGTACTTTCCAAAAGGAAAGATAATTTCTCGGCCGTTGAACGTGTTCTTAAGCTCTGATACTGTTGAAATTGTAGATTCTGTTAAAATCCTTGGCGTTATATTTTCAAAGCATTTGACTTGGAATGATCATGTTGATTATATCAGATCAAAAGTGTCTTCAGCTGTCGGTGTCATGTTGCGGCTGCGCGGTATTCTTCCTGTGAAAGGTAGGCTATTGCTATACAACTCATTAGTTCTTTCTCTTTTGCAATATTGTTGTACTGTTTGGGGCACTACGGATGTCACAAATTTATCCAAGCTTCACCTTCTTCAAAAAAGAGCTGTAAGATGCATTGCTGGTGTTCCTTATTGTTCCCCCACACATGACTTGTTTTTAAAATATGAAATCCTGCCAATCTATAGTTTATATAATTATAGACTTTTAATAATCTATAAACGGTCTTCACACAGTCATGAACATTATATTAGTTATCTGGCAAAACTTGAGAAAAACACGCATATCCTGCAGACTAGACATAAAGAAATTTGGTTAGTGCCGACGCCTAGGGCATATTATACCGAGCAGTCTCTTTCTTATACTGTTCCAGTATTATTAAATAAATTAAACAGAGAATTGTTTGACCCCTTTCAGCATTCAAGTGATGTTATTAAGCGATTTTTTCTTAGCAAGATTACGTAATGTCGCACTCCGTTTAAACCTATACCTGTTACTATTTTTTTTTTCGTTTCCCCATGACCACTTATTTGTTTTTTTAATACCTATGTTTGTGCTGCAATGCACAGCGCTGCTTTTTACAAGTGTTTTGTTATTTCGTTTCAGTGTTTATTCGGAAAATTGAAAATCTCTGCCTGTGTACTGTACTGCCAGGTTGATAAAGGGGGCAGGACCTCTGTCAAGCTTACGAGCTTTTAGTCTTGTCTCCTTCTCTGTCCAAGAGAAAAATAAAGACTGAATTGAATTGAATTGAATTGATTATGCTCGCCAATGTCATCTTTTATCTCGGCGGCACCCCACGCGTGTGGCACCAAATACATGACGACGAGATAACCAGTTGTGACAATTTCAAAAGGAAGCTACGGGAACTGTTCGGCGACCCCATTGGGTGCAAGGCTGCCGCGAGAAGGGCTCTTGCGTCTCGTCTTCAGTCATCTATGGAGCCGTAGGTTTCCTACATCCTCGACGTCTCAGCTCTAAGCCTTCTTGACGTTGACGTTGACGGCTATCCTGTCGCGGCACTCATTGATACAGGAGCACATATTTCAATTATGAGTGCTGCCTTCCGACGACGACTGAACAAGCTCCTCACCCCAGCGTCGGCACGCCTCGTCCGCGTTGCGGATGGCGGTCCGCGTTGCGATGTGTACGGCACGCGTCAGCATCGCCTGCCGCCACACTCCGGTCCTCTTCACCGTAATTGCTCATTGCCCGCACGACGTCATTCTCGGCCTCGTTTTTCTCTCCGCACATTCTGGTCTTATTGACTGCTCTTCCAATACCCTTCGCCTTGAGTTGCCGATGCTCGCAGAACCTTCTGACGCACCCCACTGCCGCTTACGTCCCACCGGCTTTATTCGACTGCCGCCAAAATCAATAGCCTATATTGAACTCTTGTCTTCCCCACCAGTCCCTGATGACGAGTACGTCGTCACTCCTCTGCCCGACATCCCAATACAGTATGATGTTAAAGTGCCTCACAGTATATTTAATATTACTGGGAACCGCACTCGCATGCCTGTCTGTAACTTTGGATTGGCAAAGCAAATTCTACCGCAAGGTATTTGCCTTGCCACCGTTAATTGTCTCGGCGACCAATACGTGGCAGCGTTATCGACCGATGGTTTTCGCGAGCTTAGCATGCCCCTCGCGCTAGCCTCGGGTGCCGATCCCAATATAAAGAAAATGGTTGCGACGGACCTGTCCTCGGCGCAGGCTGAAGAGCTTTGCCAAGTATTATCGTCCTACCGAGATATTTTCGACATCGACGATCGCCATTTAGGCCAGACGCTCGCGGTCAAGCATCGGATTCTTACTGGCAATGCTACGCCTATTCACCGACGACCGTATCAAGATTCTGCGTCAGAACGCCGAGTAATTCAAAATGAAGTCAACAAAATGCTCGATAAAAACATCATTGAGCCTTCTTCGAGTCCCTGGGCATCACCCGTGGTGTTGGTTAAGAAGAAGGACGGCACGTGGCGCTTCTGTGTAGACTACCGTCATCTGAACAACATTACTAAGAAGGGCGTCTAACCGCTCCCACGTATAGACGACGCCCTTGACTGCCTGCACGGTTCCAGCTATTTCTCGTCTATTGATCTTCGTTCTGGATACTGGCAGATTGCTGTTGACGATATAGACAGAGAAAAAACCGCGTTCATCATACCTGATGTCCTATACTAATTCAAGGTAACGCCCTTTGGATTATGCAACGCCCCTGCCACCTTCGATCGTATGAGGGACTCCTTGCTCCAAGTTTTCAAATGGTTCACATGCCTCTGATACCTCGACGACGTCATCGTCTTCTCGCCAACGTTCGACACTCACCTTGAACTATGCTTGATCTATTTCGAAAGGCGAAGCTGTAACTTAACTCGTGCAAATGTCGTTTTGGCCACCGGCAAATTACTCTTCTGGGCCATCTCGTTTACGCTTCCGGAGTACAGCCTGATCCCGACAAAACTCCCGCTGTCAGAGAGTTTCCGGTGCTGAAGACAGCCGCAGATATTCGAAGTTTTGTAGGAATATGCTCGTACTTTCATCGTTTTATTCAAGATTTTTCGGCAATTTCTAGACCCCTCACTAATCTTTTGTAGAAAGGCGTACAATTGTCGTGGGGTACCACAGAAGCCGCCGCCTTCTCTCGTCTCGTTACTCTTCTCTCCTCAGCACCCATTCTCGCCCACTTTGACCTGCGTACAGATGCCAGCGGTCATGGCGTAGCTGCCGTCTTAGCCCAGCGTCAGGGTGGCCGGGATCGCGTTATTGCTTATGCAAGCCGCCTCCTCACCCCATCAGAGCGCAACCATTCCATTACGAAACGAGGATGCCTTGCTTTAGTCTGGCCGGTTGCGAAGTTCCGTCCTTACCTTTACGGTCGCCCTTTTTCTGTAGTCACTGACCATCATGCTCTCTGCTGGCTCTCTTCGCTAAAAGATCCTACAGGCCGGCTTTGTCAATGGGCTTTGAGGCTACAAAAATTTTCATATCCCATCGTGTACAAGCTTGGCCGCCTGCACCAATACGCTGACAGCTTGTCGCGTTGCCCTGTTGACGACTCTGACTCCTCTAATATTGCCAGTGCTTCTTGCGTATTCTCTGTATCACAGCTGCTTCATTTCGCCGACAAGCAACGCCGTGACGCCTACATCAGAGCACTCATCGACCGTTTTGAGCACTCTCCGGCCGACGCTACTCTACGCCTCGTCGTCCTCCGCGACGGTACTCTGTACCGTCGTAACCTTCATCCGGACGGCTCTGAGTTCCTACTTGTAATACCTAAACACCTCCGCTCCACCGTTATAGAAAACTCCACGACGCACCAACGTTAGGACATCTCGGCGTATCTCATGACAATGTACGTCGCCGTTTTTTCTGGCCGGGTCTTGCCCGTTCCGTACGAAGTTACGTCGCCGCTTGTGAAGTTTGCCAACGACGGAAGAAGCCTTCCGAGCTCCCGGCTGGTTACCTGCAGCCGCTCAACATTCCTGCGGAGCCCTTATACCGTGTCAGCTTAGACCTTCTCGGCCCATTTCCGGAATCTACATCAGGGAACAAGTGGGTTGCAGTAGCGGCGAACTACGCGACCCGCTACACCGTAACCCGTGCTCTTCCGACCAGGTGCGCAACTGATGTTGCGGACTTCCTCCTACATGGTATTATTTTGATGCATGCTACTCCGTGTCAATTGCTAACAGAGCGTGGCCGTACGTTTTTGGCCAAAGTCATCGACGACATCATGCGTGCCTCCTCAATACGGCATAAGTTTACCACCACCTACCATCCCCAAACGAACGGCCTCAATGAGCGCTTGAACCGCACCCTTACAGACATGCTATCCAAATACGTTTTCGACGACCGCCGTGACTTGGACCTGGCTCTACCTTACATTACCGTTGCACACAACTCTTCCCGTCTCCAAACTGCTGGCTTTTCCACGTTTTACCTCTTGTATGGCCGCGAACCAACGCTACCACTGGACACTGTGCTTCCGTCCGCCACAGCTTCAACTAGCGATTATGCCCGTGATGCAATCGCCCATGCTGGCCACGCTCGCCAACTTGCGCACACTCGTCTACAAGTGTCTCAAGACAACCAGAAGCAACGCTACGACCTCCGTCACCGTGATGTCCATTTTGTGCCCGGCAGCCTCGTGTTGCTTGGGTCACCTTCGCGTAAAGTTGGCCTATGTGAAAAACTTCTTTCTCGTTACACAGGTCCATATCGCGTGCTCCGCAAAGTGACCGATGTCACCTATGAAATCGTTCTAGCCACGCCCACTACGTCCTCCTCTGTGACAACCAGTGACGTAGTCCACGTCGCCCGACTCAAGTCCCACAACTCTCCACGCGCCTTGGATATTTAACAGCACCGTGACGGTGCTATTGCCGCGACGGGGGGGGGGCAGTATTACGATATCATCGAGCGATGCTCAAGAAACGAGCCGCCGCGAGAACGACGATTGGCGCTGGGGAGTGTCGGCCTGGCTGCCTGGCTCCAGTGTAAATAGCGATAACAGAGAGAAGCTGTTCACATGAGATCGCACCGCGTTTCGACGCGTACGAGCCTTGCCACATCGTCTGCGCATGCGTGGGCGCGCGGATGCGAGCTTGCGCGCGTCCGCAAGCGTACGTGTGGTGGAGGCTTATAGCTTTGTTGTAGAGAGCGCGGAGCCCATAGCACTTCGGGGACTACTGCGAAACCACTGAAGGGAACACATAGGAGGACTGCAGGAGGGACAACTATGGGAACCTACATTCGGAAACAAAAGTGACTCATCATACTTTCAGAATGTAGTTCCCCATACAGACACCTTATGTGTTCCCTTTCGTACTTTCTCAGTAGCCCTCCGAAGTGATGCGGGCTCCCCAATTTTTTGCAGTCACAGCTGGCGAGCCGTGGCACTAAATATGTTACAATCGCATCATCCCAGACGGCACAATGTTGAAACATCATGGTAAGTAGATGCGGCCATGACGTCCTGAGCAAGCCATAAATTGTAGGCCGGATTCATGCAGCCGTCAAACGCGCCGTCCCGTCACGGCACTGGCGTCCGTTGTAAAACAGTTCTTTTTTTGCCATTGTCTCCTCAAAAGTAGCAAACCAGTGAACTTGCTTGCTGCTCCTGTGGTCGCTAGAGTCCCATTTTTTTTTTGTATACCGGCAAGAAAATACTGTTTCATGACGGACGCCGGGACAGGACAGGGCGTTTGATGGCTGTGCGGGGTTCGGTCCTCAGAATCCGAGGAGTCCAAGCGCCACATGTCAAGCATGGCACAGGTAGCCTGGGCTTGGTGGTTTGGAGCTTGACCAACGTAACGGAGCCCAGTGGGAGACTAAAAATAATCCAGGTAAGTAGTAACAAAGACGAAAGTTTATTGACATCATTATGGAGCGGTCAGCTCTAAGAGCTTGCTCACGGAGATCGACACGCAGTGAAGCTTGCTCAAAAGCTGAAGGCTGAAGTCATTTGGTGGGGTCGTGCTTTATAGATTGTAACGCCCTCGCTGAGGAGAAGGAAAAGCGAACGCTCTCCATGCTTGTGGCCGCCGTGCAATGTAAGGCAGTTGAAAGGGTTTTCTAACCGCTCCTTGTCCAGCAGGTGGAAAGGTACTGACGCGCACAAACGCACACACAGACACCGCCAACGCTTTCCCTGCTGAGGAGGAAAAGGAGCGAGTGCACACCTGTATCTTAAGCTTCCCGCTCGCTGAAAACAGACAGCACTGTGAAGCCTACGCAGACATAAATTAACGGTGCGACATAAATTGTCGCTAAGAACCATGGCAGTCACAGGGCAATGGTCGACAGGGCAGTCGTAACAGACTGCCCCGCCGTGGAAGGGATATATGATGGACAGGTGACTGCACCGCTTTGCGGAGGCATTGCGCTGGTGTTCTAAGGCGCAGGGGGCTAGACAGTTGGCGAACCTCTCCCGACAATGCTTCATTCCACGTGGAGACCACAGCAGAAAGCCTTGTGAGATTGAGCTGCAGTGTTAAGTTCACATACGGTGTCAGTGGGAACCACAACGAAAAGCAAACATTCAGTCGGCAAGCACAAGACACTCTCACTAAGCTTCACAAGGCTTCTTTCGCAAATTCAGTGGTAGGCTAAGCTACCAAAATAACGGAGCAGCAATAATACTACACGTAGATTAGTCGCACTGCAAAACACTTTCGGAGTGAATAGTGCAAAATAAAGGTACGGTTCAAAGCCCTGTGTCGGGAAGAAAATTGTCCGACGACTAGGATACTGGCTAATGCGAAATTTGAGCGCAACTCTATGCGTGGTTTCATTGTGCGATATATTGAGGCAAAAAATTTGAGACGGAAATAACCGCACGGACAATGAGTGGGTCAGTGCGGTCAGCGCCTTCAGAGGGAGGGGCAGTATGGTAACGCCAGCATCATGAGTGGCATCGCAGCCAGCTGTAGATGAAGACGACGACGACGGCGCGAGCTATATATTGCGGCAAACAATTTCAGACCGAACTCACCCCACGTACTGGCAGTGGGTCAGTGCTTTCAACGCCTTCGTAGAGGAAGGGACAGTATAGAAACGCTGATATACACCAGGACATAGAACAATATTAGTGGCGCCATTTTCAAATTGCGGTGGTGCCACCTGCTGCTCCAACGGCTTCGAGCTGCCAAGTGAGGCGACCGCAGGTAGACCCAGTGGTTGCGCTTTGACATATCTTTGGAGGTCTCACGAAAGACGGGATGGTGAATTTTAGCTAACGAGTTTAGTTAGTGAACTTCAGCTTCTCAGCAAGATTGTGCTGCAAATCGGAATGGCTGTGACAAACGCAACGTCCGCAGATGGAGCAGGTCATTCGGGTATGTCCGCCTTACCTTGGCGTGCGGAAACATTGCTTCTGCGGCTATTACACTTTGATTTGGACGTCGGGAACTAGTAAAAGCCTTGCAGCACGTGAGATACTTTACTTCTGCGTTGTAGTGCCTGGAAAAACCTCGCGGCCCGCAACTTGAAAAGAGGCGGCGTGCCATAGGTTCGAGTACACGTAGCGCATTTGTGCGGGTGTCCAAATGTGTCCGTCTTTTGTCTCGGGACGGCGGAAGAATGAGTGAACATTATATCAACCGTGTCGGTTCTACTCTGCAAGGTGTGCATACTTTCTTTAACAAACGTCGCCACTCTTGCCCTGTGGCCAGTAGTTACGATAAGCAACACGAACCAGCTTTAACACGTAATAGTTGCTGAAAGGTATTGCGAAATTTCATGCCAATAACGCCAGTGCACGGAATTCAATCTGTTACGCATGAGTTCGATTGTCATGATCATGAGCGTCAGAACTTTGTAGCGGTGCGCACACTTTCGCTGCATTTATTTGTGATTCAGGTGCGGAGTTCTATCGCGATGGTCGCTTTACGAAGCCCACATCAGGCCTTTGTGTAATCGAGGCCCGTAGAAAGGCGCGTACTCATAGAGAGACACGCAGAGCTAGGCACATACAGAGAGAAAAAGACATGCACGGCTGAATATGCCACAGCGGCACAGCTCTCGACGTACATCGTGTTCGTCGCAAACGGTGCTCTGCAATCTACTTCGTTTTCGCTGGTTATTTGCACATGCATCCATGACGCAGTAACGCCGCGATGATGTTGTGTACTTGGATGGTGCGGGCACAGCAGGAACATACACAGGACTTTTTTTTCGGGGGGGGGGGGGGGCATCCCAAGGTAACATTTCCTATGCAAATCAGGGAGGGAGGTAGCTTTACTAGCACCAATGTCAATAATGCCCACCATTGACCATAAAGACACGTAAATCCGGAAAAGAGAATTGAAATAAGGTGTACCTCACAGGTGCGCCTGTGAGATTCACCACTACTTTACTTGGCAAACAAGGAAGCACATCAAATGGGCTCGCCATTGACAGAAGCGCAGGAAGAACGCCTCCAAGAACAAGTAAACAAGGGAAAGTAAAAAATAAAGATTCCTAGTAGTGTTTTCTGAATTAGCCTTGGAAGAATTATAGAGGAATATATATGTTTCCGGAACAATTAAAGTTCTTTTAGATCCCTCGTTTACTGCTCTACCTATTAAGGTGTCAAAGCCGACGCGCACGTGTTTCTATTTGAGAAGTTGGGTAATGATGCCTGGTCACCAGTCCCCAACAACCACGTAGAGCGCAGGACGCTGCGTTTCTAGACATACTGCGCCCACCGTGGAAGGTTATAAAAACACTCACATTAGCAGAGCAAAGAAAGGCCTATGTCAGGTGGCTCCACTGATAACTGTGGAAGCATGATTCAAAACACACGGAATTATTCTCCACTTCCGGCGGCCTTTTCAATGCTTCCCTTTTAAATAAAGAGATGTTCAACGATAAATATTTTCACAAACAACAGTTAAATTTGTTAATTTTCGCTTTTCCTTCATTTTTGACTATTTCCTTCGCTCTCCCTCTTATAATATAGCTTAATTTCTCAAGTCTTTGCGACACTTCTTTCCAGTTACCAATTTTTCACGAAATGTGCTGCACGATTAGGAAAAATCCAGAGGAGGCAACGAGAGAGGATCATGTTGTTTATAGTTTTACCGGTTATTGCAGGGTCTGATGACGTACGCTGTTTGGCATTATTTGATTTTCTACCTTATCTAATCCATATCGCTGGTATAGGCTTGAGCGGTCGCTCGAGGTAATAATGAAGCAAAAGGATAAGTTTAACGCCCCCGGCGCTTTCTGCGGCCGCAAGTCGTTCCTCGAGCATACAGATCAGCTGATACGAACCGAATCATTTTCCTGGTCCCTGGATCAGTCTAAACAAAAATGGTTGGGCTAACAAAGCAACAGCGATGCGCGTGATCATTGAATAGATGGTGACAACTGAACACATCTCTAGTTAATCACGGGGGCACCGAATTGATGAGAAAACTGGCCTTCACGCCCCAGGAGATGCCGATAACTACCGCCATCTAAAAGGAGTGGAAACATATACAAGCATTCCGCTCTGTGAAGATGGAATGGCAGCAAGAGCTGGCGACATTCAAAGCTCCCAAACGAAAAACAAAGTGCTTCACCCACGTATGGGGAGTGCTTAACGCCTGGTTCACCTCCGCCGTGGGCTGCCCGGCATCGCACTACCATTGAATGGACCGACGTATGCGGAGTGCTCAACGGCTGGTTCAACTCCGCCGCGGGTCGGCGCGGCATTTCGCTACCGTCGGGCCGACCCGCGGCGGAAGTGAAGCAGGGAGTAAGCACTCCCCGTACGTGGGCCGGTCCCTAAGGTAGTGCAATACTCAGCCCACCCGCCGCGGAGGTGAAGCAGGCGTTGAGCGCTCCGCATGCGTATGCGTGGGTCCATCCAATGGTAGTGCAATGCGGGGCCGACCCGCGGTGGAGGTGAAGCAGGCGTTAAGCATTCCTCATACGTGGGCCCATCCCGGAGATTTCAAAGGGCACGTTACAGGTCCCCGAGCCCACAGGGGTATGTGCCATTGAGCTTGGACGCTTTTTGCACTATCACCAGGATCGGCCCACATGATGATTTTTTCTGTTGACGTATGACGAAAAAACTATGTAATGTTAGCCATATACAGCTCTCAATGAAAAAAACATCAAAATGTTGGCTGCCGAATAGATTGATTTGTGAGCACTTTAGGAATGAGTGTGAGGAATGGTGGCGTGGGCGGGGAGGGGCGGTATGCCGCTTAAATTCGAAAGGGGGGAGGGCTCCCCCTGGGTACGTGCCTGGGGCACAGATATATTTACACATTGAAAACCCCGTAAAACACACACGCCATATGCACGTGGACGCGTCTTGACAGCTCAGGGATGATGGCGGCCGGTCGCTGGCTTCCGGAGTATGCGCTCAGCCCATCCGGTTGGAGACTATCGTGTTCTGCTCTATGGGGTCTGACGGTCCACGAGTCCGGAACTGGAAGTGCTTGGCTCTCCAGGGCTAAAAAGCGGGCGATTCAGCCGTTGGGTCTGTATAGGCGCATTGCTCCTAAAATGGGCGCCACCCTCTCACATGTGTCGTGACAGTTGGTGAATGTGGCAGTGCAACCACGCATTGTTTGTCAAGCCCAATTCCAGCATTTGATGAGGGCACAATGGAATCGCCTTGAAGCTATTAATCGCGAGGTAATGAGGGCAATCACTTGCCTTCTGCGCATCACCCCGATAGTGCCTCAACAGAAGAATGCACAGCGGAACACACTAGATGAGCTGGTGCTGCAACGACGTGGTGCTCGCAGGTTTAAGGCCAGCCTTTTAAACGCAACGTGTGGTCGCTGGGCTTACGCTTTCTCGTGCTCCCTTCTACCACGACCATAGCCAGTTCTTCCTCCCTGGATATTTGTACAGCTGAGCGATCAGAAGCCATCTGATATACGTCACCCTACATCAGCTGACGCGGCGGCGTCGCTTCGTGACCAAATTATAGCTCAAGACGCCCCTGCGCTTGGCTCCATCATGATTTATGTTCATGCAAGCATTGAGGACTGTGAAACGACCACTGCACT
Source organism: Dermacentor variabilis (assembly GCF_050947875.1). Lineage (NCBI taxonomy): Eukaryota > Metazoa > Arthropoda > Arachnida > Ixodida > Ixodidae > Dermacentor > Dermacentor variabilis. The sequence continues at coordinate 9,946,061 of NW_027460335.1, read as the reverse complement.
TCATTGCCCCGGTGGACCTGCCCTTAATAAGACGTCCCGGTTTCAAATCCAAGAACCCTCTTCCTCATTTTGAGCTGAGCTCCTTGCGTTTGGAGAAGCGTTATGCTCTGTGGCCGTCTTTCCCATGGTCCCCACGGTCCGCATCGTCATACAGGTGACGCGGCTTCTGCGACGCGTCAGTCGCAGCCCTGAAATATGTCAACGGATGCATGTTCTGGCGGAACGCATCCCGCAGCCAATATCTATCGCGTGGATCTCACGCGACCTTCCAAGCTTCCAAAGCTGTGCGGAATCTGCAACCTGTATAGCGACCTCTCCATCGTCACTTCCTCAGCTCTTTCTCCTAGATGATGCCACCCTTCTTTAAACAAGAAACGAGTACCTCCGGCGCCGCAAACGTGCTCCTATAATTCCATATGCGGTAAATCTCAACCGCGGTCTTTTCCGTGCAGACCAGGTTGCGCTTCGGTGGATCCCGGTTAGGGTGGCCCTCATCCTGACGTGACTCAGAAATGGCCGCACTTTTGCCAGTTATATCCTCGCCCTGGGTGTCCAGTCTGCAAGTCGGGAAATACTGAAGCCGACATCCACCACCTGCTGTGGGTTTGCCCTGCATTGAAACCGACGAGGCTCTGGCACCTCGCAGCAGCGGGACTTTCGCCGCACAAGTCTAGCGATTACTCTGCGTAGACGCAGGGACTACATTATCGATCCGTCTTGGACTTGATTAGATCAGCAAATCTTCTTGCATTCATTTAATCATCATTATACACCCCCATCCCATACCCCTGTATGCCCTGAGGCATTTACCCTGCAGTTAAAGAAATGCTGGTATGATGAGCCGTATCGGAGCCAGCTGTGGAAGAAGACGACGACCAACGCAAGAGCAGTGGCACGAGCGCATTCGCGCGTTTACGCCGAAGGAAGCACCGACGCTCATCACAGGAGCGAGCACCTAGAAGGTAAGCTCCAAACACAACGCAAACTCAATATTCTTCTAACTGTAGTCGCCCGTCAAAGGCGTTTACTTGAGACATTTGCGTTACCTTTGAGACACCCTTTTTTATGCAACAATAAATAATTTTTCTACAAGCAAGATTCCAGTGAAGGGTAGGCCATTCCTGTAGAAATCCGTTAGCAGGTGTTGCAAAACGCTCAGAGCAGTGACCCATATCAATAAATCATGACGAGGCTGCACTGTCGCTTGGAAGTCTTCTATGTAGCCCCGAAATTGGTCCGCGCAACTTTGCATTTATGAAATTAACGCAGTTTTTCACAGCACAGCCCACTCGCCCCGCATTCATAGCTTTGCTCTTCTGCTATTACCTCTGGCGTGTGCAGATTGCCTACAATTTGCAGCTCGCTGTGAAATTTCGCTTTTTATATTATTTCTTTTTATTTAAAGTATACTGCAGTCGAGAGACGAGGCAGTGAGGCGTAACAGAAAGAGTTGACAAAAGAAACACAAAACACGCACACAAGAGAAATAAAATGTAGGTAAACGGTAGAACACATTGTAACACACAATTACAATCAAGTCAGCAGGGCAGAGCAAGAGTGCAAAGCACAACCAAAACAGATACGCAATATGAAAAAAAACACCACATTTTGTACCTTGTGGCCACAAACAAAAAGGTACACAGCACACAATGTAAATATAATCCCCATCACAAAGTGCTTCCAACGGTAATGCATTGCATTCATTTATGGCCCGAGGAAAAAAAGAATACATGAAAAAGATTGTACGTGCAAAGTAAGGTTCAAGAGTATCAGTTCAAGATACTCTGTGAGTTCAAGTCTGAATTCGTTTGCCAGTATAAATCGCTCGTGCCTTCCTCGTCGTCTTCATCTACAGCTGGCTGCGATGTCGCTTATGAAGCTGGCGTTGCCATACTGCCCCTCCTTCTGAAGGCGCTGACTGCACTGACCCAATGGTAGTTCGTGAGGTCCTTTCGGTCTCAAATTCTTTGCCTCAACATATAGCAAAATGAAACCACGTATAGAGTTGCGTTGAAATTTCGCATTAGCGAGTATCCTACTCGTCGGACAATTTTCTTCCCGACACAGGGCTTTGAACCTTAGCTTAATTTTGCTCTATTCATTCCTAAAGAGTTTGGCAGTGCGACTAATTCACGTGTGGTATTAGTGCTGCTCCGTTATTTTGGTAGCTTAGCCTGTCATTGAATTTTGCGAAAGAAGCACGGCGGGGCAGTCTCTTACGACTGCCCTGTCGACCATTGCGCTGTGACTGCCCTGGGACATAGCGACAATTTATATCGCTCCATCAATCTATGTCTGCGTAGGGTTCACAGTGATGTCTGTTTTCAGCGAACGGGAAGTTTAAGGTACACATGTCCACTCGCTACTTGTCCTCCTCGACAGGGAAAACGTTGGCGGTGTCTGTGTGTGCGTGTGTGCGCGTCAGTGCCTTTCGATCTGCTGGACAAGGGGCGGTCAGGAAATCCTTTGACCTGTCTTACATTGTACGTCGGTCACAAACATGCAGAGCGTTCACTCTCTCCTTCTCCTCAGCGAGGGCGTTCCAGACTATAAAGCACGACCCCACCAACTGACTTCAGCCTTGAGCTTTTGAGCAAGCTTGACGGCGCGTCGATCTTCGTGAGCAAGCTCTTAGAGCTGAATGCTCCATAATGATGTCAATAAATCTTCGTCTTCATTACTACTTACCTGAATTATTTCTCGTCTCCCAGTGGGCCCCGTCACGTTGGGCAAGCTCCAAACCACCAAGGCCACGCTACCTGTGCCGTGTTTGACATGTGGCGCTTGGACTCCTCGCATTCGAAGGCCGTAACCCCTCACAGCCATCAAATGCCCGGTTCCGTCCCGGCATCCATCATGAAACTGTATTTTCTCGCCGGTATTTAATTAAGAAAAATACGACCCAGGTGACCTCAGGAGCAGCAAGCAAGGTCATTGTTTGCTATTCTTGAGGAGAGAATGGCAGAAAACTGTTTTACGACGCACGCCAGTGTCGTGACGGGACGGGGCGTTTGACGGCTGCATGAATCCGGCCTACAATGTATAGCTTGTGCGCGACGTCACGGGCGCAGCTACTTACCATGATGCTTCAACATTGGGCTCTGAGAGGACGTGATTGTTACGTATTTAGTGACACGGCTAGCCAGTTGTGACCGCACAAAAATTGGGGAGCCCGCATCACTTCCACGGGCTACTGCGAAAGCACGAAAGGGAATACGTAACTGTATGGGGGACTACATTGGTAAATTATTATGACTCAGTTTTGTTTCCTGATGTAGGTTTCCGTAGTTGGGCCTCGTGTAGTGCCCCAATGTGCTCCCTTTAGTACTTTCGCAGTAGACCCCGAAGTGCTGCGCATTCTCCACTCTCTAAAACAGAGCTATAAGCCCGCACCACACGCACGCTTGCGGATGCGCGTAAGCTTGCGTACGCGCGCCCACGCATGCGCAGACGATGCGGCAAGGCTCGTACGCGTCGAAACGCGGCTCGATCTCATGTAAATAACTGCTCTCTTTATCGCGCGCTTAAGCTGCGTTGCGTCGGCGCGATCGGCTATGCAGCTACGGCGTGATACATTGAACTCAGTGAAGCACGTTTAAATCATGCAAGCAAGTGCATAATATTTCCTTTTCGTCCTTGTATAACATCTGTAAAAACACAACAGTTACATTTACTGACATCGACACATTTTCAAACGCTGTCAGCAAGTACGAAGTGGCGGCTTTCAAGGCGTCTGTAAGGGAGCCCAGTGGACTCATGCTGTCGCGTGCATTGAAGCGCTTCTTTTTGATTGTAAACCACCATTTATTTGCGAGGCGCGGCAGGCGCGTTGAAACTAGTTTGCGCACGTCCGCGAGCTTTCGTGCGGTCTGGGCTTTGAACGCTAGATTCGGGCGCTTTGTATACGTATGCAAAAAAGATGGCGGCCACCCTACAGCTAAAAGAGCTGAAGCATAAAGCTAAGGCATATCGCCGCGTATGCTCCAGCTGCGTTTAATGGCGAAAAGTGTCAAAAAGTATTAGGTGAATAATATTGTAATAAAAGAGTAAAACCGGAATAGACACTGTTTAGTATGGATTGCGGTTTCAAGTCACGGGCCTATAGACAGACTATATAATCTTACCTATGTTCGCCTCCACTAGTGTACTGGGTAGGCAGCGTGCAGTGAGGACTGTGGAAGAACAGCGCGCCGTAGGCAACGTTTAAGAATTTTTGAAAGTGTTTGCTGAACACCCTGTACCCAGAAGTTCGTGCAAGGATGAATCCAGTCGAAGTGTACATAGAAGGTATATTTCGCGAGCTATTGCAACTAAAGTGGCTGGGTTTTACTTTTATTTTCCTTTTTGCAGCCCGGATGCAGCTTAAAACCTTTGTTTCTGAATATGGCTCAATAAAAAATCTTGTATAATATTTAAAGTTCGTGCAGCGGGGGCGTAGAGGTACAGCATCCGCCTTGCGTGCAAGAAGACCGTGGTTCGAATCCCGGTGCTGCGCAATTTTCCACAGAATTAAAGAAAACTATCCACGTGTTCATAAAATTGCATAAACAGGCCTGTTGTGCGGCCTGATCCCGGTGACCAGAACCGGTAACACACTCCCTCACCAGAGCAGGACTGGCCACCCTGGTGCAGTACTTGGCCACAACCTCCTATATGTCTACAACAATCAAACCCCGGCCCTCAGTCCCCAGCAACTGTGAAGCAACTGACCACGGCGGCGGTCAGACCTGCGATGCAGCAGAGGTTGCTAAGAATCCCTGGCTCCGGACAGGCTGCTATTGGAATCTGGCAACGTTCAACGCTAGAACGTGAGGCGAGTCTAGTGAGGCGAGTCTAGCAGTGCTATTGGAAGAATTAGAGGGCAGTAAATGGCATGTATTAAGGCTCAGTGAAATTAGGAGGACAAATGAAGCACATACAGTGCCAAAAAGCGGGCACGTCCTGTGCTACCGGGGCTTAGCGGACAGACGAGAATTAGGAGTCGGATTCCTGATTAATAAGGACATAGTGGGTAACATACAGTAATTCTATAGCATTAACGAGAGGATGGCAGGTCTTGTTGTGAAACTTAATAAGAGGTACAAATTGAAGGTCGTGCAGCTGTACGACCCTACATCCAGTCATGATGACCAAGAAGTCCAAAGCTTCTATGATGACGTCGAATCGGCGATGGGTAAAGTCAAAGCAAAATACACTGTACTGATGGGCGGCTTTGTTAGTTTGTCTAGTTTTGTCTGTCACAGTATTGCTACTGTATTCTTTAACGTCCCTACCACGTGACATCTGGTGGAGGTGCTTTTCGTGCAAGTACCGGAAGCCCCTGAGAAGCCGTGATCCAAGCCCGCACCGCAAAGAGTGCACCAACGTAGTCCCGGACCATCGAGCAAGCCGCCGTCTACAACAGCTGCCCCAGGACCTGGGTTTTCTACCTGAGAAAACCAAGAAGATCGTTGCCAATACAAGCACAATGGCGCCCCAAGTGTTACCCATCGTAATTCAACCACCCAGAGAGCCCCCTACCTTCCGTGGAGCTACGTCGGAGGATCCGGAAACCTGGCATGAAATCTTCGAAAGGATCTCCACCTTCAATACCTGGACCTCTGAGGGTAATCTACGACACGTGTACTTCTCCTTGGAAGATGCCGCGAGGACTTGGTTCGAGAACCGTGAGTCCACCCTTACAACATGGGACCTGTTCCGCAAGAACGTGCATGAGCGTTGCCCGAAAAGAAAGGGCCGAAGTTCTGCTGGAAACACGAGGCCAACTATCCAATGAGACCATTGCCATCTTCACAGAAGAGATGACCCGTCTTTTCCAGCATCCCGACCAGGAAATGTCCGAAGAGAAAAAAAGTGCATTTATTTATGCGAGGCGTAAAGCCAGAACTAATCCTGGCTAATCCGAAACCACCGAAACCTAATCAGACTAATTCAGACTAATTTTCAGTTCAGACTAAGTTTCAGACTAATCAAAATCCACCGAAGACCGTAGCCGAATTCCTAACAGAGGCTACGACGATTGAGAAAACTTTAGAAATGCGCACTAGGCAATATAACCACCAAGTGCTCCCGCTTCAGTGCGCCATACAAGCACTGGGCTCCGGTAATCTCCAAGAGACCATCAGGGCCACTGTGCGCGAAAAACTGCGCAAGGTTTTGCCCTCATCACAGTCTCAAGTGGCTTCAATTGCGGACGCCGTCCGCGCGGAGCTCCAACAACAACTCGGAGTGGCCCCTGAATCGCCGAAGCCTCAGCCGCAAGCGATGACATACGCCGCTGTAGCCCGCCGTCACGTTCCCCCTCCGCGCCCACGGCAGGGCCCAGCAACGACACAGTTCCGTCGCCCGCCACCACCTCTGCCGCAGCACGCCAACCTGTCACCCCACGCAGCATTCCAAGAAAGACTGACGTTTGGCGCGCCCCCGACCACCGTCCGCTTTGCTGTCACTGCGGAGAAGCCGGGCACATCTAGCGTCGATGCCCATACCGGGAGATGAAACTCCCAGGGTTCGCCGTTAACGAGCCGATACCACAGCTTGGCGAACGACCTCACAATATCGCCGACTACCTCGCCGCCACTCAGTGGAGCCCTCGACGACCGTCCCGTTCAGCATCACCAGGCCGCTACTTGTCAGCACAGCGCCGACCATACACTGGCCAAGCCTGGGACAGCTCTGCGAGCCCATATCCGGGAAACTAAAAGCAGCAACCGATGGAGGTGCGGTTACGGTTCGTCAAACTGACCAAGATGCTCCGCCGCCGACGAAGACGCCGAAGAAACCATCTCGACGACATAATAACGACACGCCGCCGTCCCGACGAAGTCATGAAGCCAAGACTAAAATGACGAAAGACGACTCAACTACGCGACGTTCCAGCTTCAGTTCAACACGATGCAGCCGTGATCCGACGCCAAGACGCAACTGCAACGCCAGACGAAGAACCACCGAACTCGACGTGCTTCTCGACGGCCACGCAGTTACCGCCTTAGTGGACACAGGGGCCGAATACTCCGTAATCAGTGGATACATCGCCGCCCACTTGAAGAAAGTTAAAACTGCCTGGGAAGGCTCTCAAATTGGGACCGCTGGAGGACACCTCATTACGCCGACTGGAATCTGCACGGCATGACTTGCCATTCACGACAGGACTTACCCTGCCACCTTCGTTATCCTGTAACAGTGTTCACGAGACGTCATTTTCGGCATGGACTTCCTGAACCAACGCGGCGCAATCATTGACATGAAGTCGAAGTCAATAACGCTCTCGGAAGATCAACCGATACCGCCGGTGAGCCCTCGTAGTCACCACACCTTGAGTGTGCTCGAAGAACAAGTGAGCATCCCCCCTCGGTCAAGCATTGTTAGTTCGGTTGGCACCGAAACGCCCGCTGATGTAGAAGGCGTCATCGGAGGCGACCAACATCTACTTCTCAACCGTGAAATTTGCGTCGCAAGAGGGATCGCTCGACCGCATGGAGGAAACACGAATGTGTTGCTGACAAACTTCAGCCAAGAGTTCAAGCACATCAACAAGGGCACGACGATCGCATACATCGAGAAAATTCTGCAAACCAGCAATGCGTTTGTCCTCTCGGATTCAGTCGCATTTACACCGTCGACCGTAGCTCACGAGCCAAACTTCGACATAAATCCAACTCTCCCCGTGATTAAGCAGCAACAGCTAAGAAGTCGGCTTCGACGATACAAAGACTGCTTCTAGATGTCATCGAGGATTTGACAAACATCAGTCGCAAAGCGTAGCATAATAACCGAAGAGTGCGCTCGACCACTCCGTCAGAGCTCTAACCAACTTTCGACGCGAGAACGTGAAGCAATAAGACAACAAGTCGACGAAGTGCTGCGCGACGACATGATCCAGCCGTCGAAAAGTCCCTGGGCTTCTCCTGTAGGCCTCGTGAAGGAAAAGGACGCAACCCTACGTTTCCGCGTCACTTATCGTCCACTGAACAAGATCACGAAGAAGGACGTATACCCGCTTCCACGGATAGACGACGCATTGGATCGGCTCTACAACGCTAAATACTTCTCGTCAATGGACCTCAAGTCTGGCTACTGGCAAATAGAAGTCGACGAGAGAGATCGCGGCGGCCTCTACGAGTTGAAGGTCATGCCATTCAGACTATGCTCGGCGCCTGTAACGTTTCAGCGCGACATGGACACGGTGTTAGCAGGATTGAAGTGGCAGACGTGCCTTGTTTACTTGGATGACGCCGTTGTCTCCGCCGGAAATTTCGACGATCACCTTAGCCGGCTCGCGAAAGTATTAGAGGCCATCAAGTCATCAGGGTTCACTCTGAAGCCGCAACAGTGCCACTTCGTTTACGATGAGCTTCTGTTTCTAGGCCACGTCATCAGCAAATCTGGAGTACGCCCCGGCGCACAGAAGACAGCTACCGTAGCAAAGTTCCCGCAGCCCACTGACAAGAAGGCGGTGCGTACATTCCTTGGCATGTACGCCTACTACAGGCGCTTTGTCAACGACTTTTCCCGCATCGCTGAGCCGCTAACACATCCAACCAAATGTGACGTCGAGTTAAAATGGGAAACGCCGCAGGCCGCCGCATTTCAAGAACTCAAACGACGAATGCAGTCGCCGCCGCTACTTGCACACTTTGATGAAGACGCCGATACCGATATCCACACTGATGCCAGTAGCCTATGCCTCGATGCCGTCCTACTACAGAGTAAAGACGGAGTTGAACGGGTGATATCTCATGCTAGCCGGTCACTGTCAAAACCGCAAGGCAGTTATTCTACGACTGAAAAGGAATGCCTCGCCAACATTTGGGCTACAGCAAAATTCCGCCCTTACCTATATGGCACGCCATTCAAAGTCGTCAGCGACCATCACGCGTTGTGTTGGCTAGCTATATTAAAGGACCCTTCAGGACGCCTGGCGCGGTGGGGCCTCAGACTGCAAGAATATGACGTCACGGTAGTCTACAAGTCCTGGCGAAAATACTCTGACACCGACTGCCTTTCACGCGCCCCCAACGACCCCCGCCGCAAGACGACGAGGACGACGACGCCTTCCTCGGAATAATAACCGCGCAAGATTTCACTAAACAGCAACAAGCAGACCCATAGCTAAAAGGCCTCGTCGAATATTTGTAAGGGAACACCGACGTGGTCCCTAGGGCATTTAAGCGCGAATTGTCTTCGTTCACGCTACAAAACAACCTGCTCGTGAAGAAGTTCTCGCCAGTGCGCGCCAGCCACCTTTTGTTGTTCCGTCTGCGCTGCGTCCAGAAGTACTCCACGCCCTACATGACGATCCAACCTCTGGGCACCTCGGACTCTCCCGGACGCTGTCGAGCATACAGGAAAGGTATCACTGGCCGCGTCTGACCGCCGACGTCGCCCGTTACGTCAAGACATGCCGAGACTGTCAGCGACGCAAGACACCACCGCCAAGGCCTGCAGGATTAATACAGCCGATCGAACCCCCTTACCGTCCATTTCAGCAGATCGGGATGGATATGTTGGGAGTTTCCGACGTCAACATCCGGAAATAAATGGCTCGTTTTGGCGACGGACTATCTCACCCGTTTCGCTGAAACAAAAGCTCTACCAAAAGGCAGCGCAGCCTAAGTTTCGTCGAGAACATCCTACTGCGGCATGATGCCCCAGAAGTCCTCATCACCGACAGAAGAACGGCCTTTACCGCAGAGCTCACCCAAGCCATTCTGCAATACAGCCAGGCAAGCAACAGCAGGACAACTGCATACCACCCGCAGACGAATGGTCTCACGGAGCGCCTGAACAAAACCCTCACCGACATGCTAGCAATGTTCGTCGACGTTGAGCACGTGGGACGCGGTCCTGCCGTACGTAACCTTTGCTTACAACATGGCGGGGCAAGAAACAACACAGGTCACGCCGTTCAAACGGGTTTACGGCAGGAATCCGACGACTACTCTCGACGCCAGGCTGCCGCACGTCTGCGACGAAGAGAATCTTGACGTCGCCACTTTCTCCAGCGCGCTGAAGAAGCCTGACAGCTCGCCCACCTGCGGATCAAGAATCAACAGAGGACCGACAGACGCCACTACAACCTCCGACGACGCTTTGTCGAGTACCAGCCCGGCGACCGTGTTTGGGTTTGGACCCCGATACGCCGACGAGGACTGAGTGAGAAATTATTGCGCCGAATGATCCTACAAGGTAATATGACGTATTGGCGCACTTTACCATGAGGTCGTGCCAGACGGCATTTCGCATTCACAGCGGCGCCGCGCGCGATCTGAAGTGGTCCACATGGTGCGTCTTAAACGATTTTTCGGACGCTGATGAACTTCCTTATTTTGTTGTAATCTTTGCTACGTTTGTTTATTAGTTTTGTTTGCAGCATCCGGCCGATGATGTTTAAGAGGGGGGTATTAACACGTGCACTTGTTTGTCTTTATAGGGTGACACGTTTCACCGCCTAGCAAATGTTATTGCACAGCGCAGGACGCGCCGGCATGTATCGGAAGTTTCTGGAACGTTATCGATGCTTCCATCCACTGTCTGTGACCGAGCCTTGTGTAATCTCATTGCATGTGTACGGGACGTGAATAATGTAGAACTTTGCTGAAGGCACGCAGGCCCCAGCGATTACTCTGCAACATTCGACGACTCATGTAAAAAGCCGACGCGCTTGACCTGCTGATCAGACTTTCGACGATCGCCGACTCTGTTCGCCGCTATCGTTGTGCTTTAAGTGTAGCCTCTCTTTGTGGGCACAGGTTCCCCCAATAAAAGCTAGCTTTGTCTGTCACAGTTTGCTATTGTGTTCTTTAACGTCACTACCACGTGACAATGTTCACATTATCAATGAGGTGATAGTGAAATGTGCGGAATATAACGAACCTTTACATATAGCTTTCATTGATTACGAGAAAGCGTTTGATTCAGTAAAAACCTCAGCAGTCATGGAGGCATTACGGAACCAGGGTGTAGAGGAGCTGTACGTAAAATACTGCAAGATATCTATAGCGGCTCCACAGCCCCACCGTAGTCCTCCATAAGAAAAGCGACAATATCCCAAGGAAGAAAGGCGTCAGGCAGGGAGATACGATCTCTCCAATGCTATTCAGGGCGTGTTTACAGGAGGTATTCAAGACCTGGATTGGGAAGAATTGGGGATAAGAATTAATGGAGAATACCTTATTAACTTGCGATTCGCTGATGATATTCCATTGCGCAGTAACTCAGAGGACCAATTGCAGTGCATGCTCACTGACCTGGAGAGGCAAAGCAGAAGGGTTGGTCTAAAAATTAATCTGCAGAAAACTAAAGTAATGTTTAACAGTCTCGGAAGAGGACAGCAGTTTACGATGGGTAGCCAGGCACTGGAAGTGGTAAAGCAATACATTTACTTAGGACAGGTAGTGACCGCGGTTCCGGATCATGAGACTGAAGTAATCAAAAGAATATGAATGGGCTGGGGTGCTTCTTGGAGGCATTCTCAGATCATGAACAGCAGGTCGCCGTTATCCCTCAACATAAAAGTGTATAATAGCTGGGTCATACCAGTACTCACGTATTGGGCAGAAACCTGGTGGCTTACTAAGAGGGTTATACTGAAATTGAGGACGACGCAACGAGCTATGGAACGAAGAATGATAGGTGCAACGTTAAAGGATCAGAAAATAGCAGACTGGGTGAGGGAACAAACGCGAGTTAATGACATCCTAGTTGAAATCAAGAAAAAGAAATGGGCATGGGCAGGGCATGTAATGAGGAGGGAAGATAACTGATGGTCATTAGGGATTACGAACTGGATTTCAAGGGAAGGAAAGCGTAGCAGGGGATGGCAGAAAGTGAGGTAGGCGGATGAGATTACGAAGTTTGCAGGGACAACATGGCCACAATTAGTACACGACCGCGCTAGTTGGAGAAGTATGGGAGACGCCTTTGCCCTGCAGTGGGCGTAACCAGGCTGACGATGATGATAAAAATTATAGGGTTTTACATGCCAAAACCACTTTCTGATTACGAGGCCCGCCGTAGGGGAGGACTCCGGAAATTTCGACCACCTGAGGATCCTTAACGTGCACCTAAATCGAAGTTAACGGGTGTTTTCGCATTTTGCACGGATTGAAGTGCGGCCGCCATGGCCGGGATTCGATCCCTCGACCTCGTGCTCAGCAGCGCCACACCATAGCCACGGAGCAACCACGGCGGGTTGTATAAAGTATAGATCAAACTGAAACTGTAAAGCACAGCTGCCTGTGATTGCTGCACGTAATTATTAGAGAGAAGTGGTTCTTGCAGGGAAAGGAGGGAAGGCTTGCACTATCTTCCGCAAACCTTGCAGGAGCACGGCTCAGCGCCAGCAGGTGGTTGGATATGAGGGTGAAGGAGATAGAAGGAGGAAGAAAGGTAGAGATTCGCCACGGCAGCAGCGGGGCCGCCCGGCCGGGACGGCCCAGTGGCTTCGACAGGAGGAGTGGACTGGTGATAGACCTTAGGAGGAGGCCCAGCAAAAGCGAAGTTTAGGCGGATCAGGAGGCCCGAGGTGGTGAATAGCCGTTAGGCTATTCGTCTTTGAAGAAATTTCTTAGAGTCTCGCAGAGAGCCCCGACTAGTCCAAGTACTGGATGACACTTAGGAAGGCTAGTAGCTGATTACGACTGGGGAAGAGGAGGTCTTCCTGTCGTGAGCATGGGAGCACCAGGCGGGAGAACTGCAAAATTCGGCCCCGGCGCTGCAGGTGAGCAGGGCAGGCTAGAAGAAGGTGCTCCAGAGTCTCTGGGTCACCGCAGGAGGCACAGGCTGGCGAGGTGGCTTTCCCAAGGCGGTGCCGGCGGGCTGCCGTCCAGTTGCAGCCAACCCTCAGTCGGAGAAGCAACGAGGTATCCCTTCTTGGGAGGCCGTGCTGTGGAAGAGGCCGTGGAGGCCGTACCAGGGATACCCGTTTAGCTGGATGGCATGCGGTGATGTGCCGGCGCAGCCTGTGTCTTGTGAAGTCCCCGGCCGTTACAGCAGCGCGGAGGCGATAGGGTGGTGGGCGCCCTTTGCGAGAGTGTCTGCACTTCATTGCCCGGGATCCCTACGTGCGCCGGTAGCCAGTGCACGTATAGTGAGCATCCTGCATCTTCAAGGGCCGCCAGTCTAGAGGAGAGCAGTGCAACCCCAAGGATAGCCTTGTCCGGGCTCTGCAGGCAAAGCAGCACCGCCTTGGAGTAGCAGGAGATAGCTGCCGGAGTCGTTGGTAGCTCCTCTGCCAGTAGGTCTACAGCAAGGTGGAGTCCTGCTAGCTCTGCCGCGGTAGAGCTTGCATGTCCCGGGAGACGGCACACCTTGCTCTTTTGTCGGGCCGGTGCAACGCAGGATGCCGTGGATGAGTCCGTCTCCGGTATCACGGATCGATCGACGAAGGTGTGAAGGTGATCCCCAAGTCTTTCTTGGAGGAGAGAGGCTGCCGTCTGCTGTAGAGCACATGTTGGGGAACGGTTCTTTGAGACACCTGGCAGCTCCGTCGAGATAGGGATTGGTGGTCGATGTGGTGGGCGAGGCTTTACGGTGTTTGCCGGCGTGTCCCCTATGGCTTCCTTATAGAGGCCACACAGCTGTCTCATGTGTGATGCTGGTAGGGAGCGTAGGCGAGTCAGGGGTGCATTGCTCGTGTTCGTCACCAAATATGTGTGCGAGCAAAAGGTATCATAAGCTCTCGCGTTCGTAGTCGTCTTCTTCCACAGCTGGGGAGGTATTCTGTAAGAGTCTACGTAGTGGACATGTCCCTTTCATCTGCTCTTGAAGTTGTGAGTGGCTTAGCTCGGCTGCGTGTCCGCAGCAGCGAGGCGCCATAGCCAATCAGCACTTCAGCAGGAGACCAAACAGACATGTCCCCTCGGTGGGCTCTCAGAGAATACTTCGCCTCGCTCCATTGCCATTCATAATGCCAGCGTTCCCATACTGGCCCTCCTGCTAAGGCGCTGACGGCACCAGCCCGCTGTCAGTCGGTGCGGTGATATGGGACTCACATCTCTGCCTCAATATATCGCGTATATCATTATGCAATATGTATATATGTGATTTATCAATATATCAATATGTATATGACGAATGTATACTACGAATACTACGAAATTTCGTATACTACGAAATGTGCCTTGCAAATATTTTTGAATACATTGCATTTACTTTGCATAAAATCATGAGGCATTCCCCTCTAATAAGGTAAATGAAAGGCGAAGCTGTGTAGCACACGACAAAGCGGTGACACAGAATTCTGAACAAATGTACGAACACATATACTGTCTTGATCGGTAGTCATTGTGACAAAATGCAAGCACACGCGTTTATTTTTATGCACCCGCTTTCATTCGTGGTATACATTCGTTATATGCATATGTGTTTGCATTTCGCGATATATTGAGGCAAAGATGTGAGACCGATATCACCGCACCGACTTATAGTGGGCTGGAGCCGTCAGCGCCTTCGCAGATGGAGGGCCAGTATGGGAGCGCTGACATGATGAGTGGAAGCGGAGCGAGGGGAAGTATTCTGTGAGAGTCCACCCAGTGGACATGTCCGTTTCGTCTGCTGCTGAAGTGCTGATTGGCTGTGACGCCTCGCTGCTGCGGACACGCAGCCGAGCTAGGCCAATGACAACTTCAAGAGCAGATGAAATGGGCATGTCCACTAGGTGGACTCTTACTGAATACCTCCCCAGCTGTTCAAGAAGACGACTACGAACGCAAGAGCTTATGATAGTTTTTGCTAACCCATATATTTGATGACGGACATGAGAAATGCACGGAACCCTCGCCATAGACATCTTAGCTGTAAAACATACGTGCAGCAATCACAGGCAGCTGTGCTTTACAGTTTCAATTTGCGACTATAGATTATACAAAATGCTTTACTGCGCCAGCTTCAGAAACAAAGGTTTCGAGCTGAGTGCGGGCTGAAAATTTCAATATTGTTCGCTGAAACACCCGGTATGCAGGAAGAAGCCTTTTTGAACAATGGCACCGCTCGGGCTGCCGTAGTTTTCAGGCAATTTCACAGGTAAAAGAGATGCCCGAAATATTAGACGCGGCTGAAACTATTAAGGCATTTTGTTCTAAAGTGTTATTTGCCATTGGTTGACTGCTTGCGTTTTTCATAGGTCCAGCATCATGATTGCCTTATATTTGCTCTTAGGATCAACTACAGCGCAAGATGGATTTGTGAATACAGGTGCGGATGCATTCTAAGGGGCTCGGGGTTCCGCTTCAGAAGAAAATAGGTATGTTCTCATACCGCACTAAGGTTATGTTTCTATATAACTAAACTGAGTAGGAATTCTTGACAGTGGAAAACAGTATCCTTTATTCACTGCACTCTATTGCACTAGTTCTCCATGAAGTGACAGCGGAAAACCAACATATTTGTGTTAAAATGTTAAGCAACATGTTTTTATTTCGTGAATAAAATGCCGTCATGATAATTTGTGAACTAGACCTTTTCTACGCGGCTGAGAAAGTCCCAGCAACTTTTGTGCCACATGTGATAAATTTGCAACAGGCAACCGCAAAATAATTGTTTCAGCAATGTAGCATATGCGCAAAGCTATATTGTTTTGAAACGTAGCAGCAGATGGCGCCTTAGTTTTTTGGGGGGGTTTGGCTTGACAAAATGACGTATTGAACAAGAAAGGCTCGAGCTTGTGCAAGTTGTTTTGCTTGTATGGTACAAAATTGGCGATGGAATAACAGCACGTGTTCTTAAAGAAGTCCAGTGGTAAATTATATCAGTGTCATAATCATCGACTATAAACATCTACGAGTGTTCATTGCGGAGAGGGTGACCGCACAGCAATGCACCAGCGAGTTTTCTTTCGCACGTTTCAGATAAAGTTAATAAAATGCTGACAGTGTTGTCTTGCGATATCCAGCTTTCAGCACAACCGCTTCACTCTATAGAACGGCGATCAATCAAAATCTATATCCGAGACATAGCTGAGACTTCCTTGCACTTGAGTTGGTTCACATACAATTTACATAAACTCATGCGGCAACAAAACGCTATAAAGACTGTTCACATAGTTGCTAGGATACGCTCCAGATTGTAGCCGTTCCCTGTAAATATCTGGTATGTTAAAATTTACAACTAAGGGCTCTTTAGTGTTCCCATACCCACATCGGTACGCTTTCAGTTTGTTTAAATAATTGAGTGGCACCCCTGGTCGTCTGTACACCGCATAACGAATGAAAGTTTGCATTTAGGAAGGTAGTTTATTATGTATGCACACTAGTCCACATTAGTCATGCAACCAAAACTTCACCAGACCGTTTTTAATTATGAATGACACTTATCATTGTTAACAGCCTGCATTACTGGGAAAAATGACTTGATCGACAATTTCTTTACGTAGCAAAGTTGAGTACTGATAGTGATATGGCGATTATGCTTAACCAATATTCTTTCAACGTGCTCACCTTCATATAAGTTGATAAAGAGGAGCAGCAACTGAGCCGACACCGAAGCCTGCCATCTCCGGCTTGTTCTTCACGCTGCTATGTTAGTTTATTCTTTTTGTTCTTTCTTACACCCAACGTGTGCACACTCTAATCAATTGTAAGCTTGTCGTTTACCAGACAAACATTTGTCCCTTCCTCTACGCCACCTTTGTATTGTCATGAAAGTGCTTCATTTTTGTAAAATACGTCGTCGGTAATTATCTACTACGCAAACATGGACTGGCAATAGTTGATCATTTTTGTGCTTTGTCACGTTTGCCTTTAGTTCTAACATTTCATCTTGAAAGGCAGTTTGACCATTGGCTCCAATGTTTCCTACTGCATCTACCTACGATTTAGCTCCACGTCACCTCACGAAATGACCTTACAAAAACACACACACAGTCGCACGCAATGCTAAGACCCTACCTTGGCCACTGCAGGACGACAACGTTACTGCAGTCACTTCTATTAAATAATTCGGGCGCCACACGCTTGACGGTCGTTAAAAGCAAGAAGGAAACATTATGCCTGAAAGAATGGAGCGGGCGGGGTTTTCCAAATCAATTGCAGCTGTACTCCGCAAAGAAACTTCCATTCCCTGAGCACTTTCGCACTTTAAGAAGGAGGAGTGATACTCACCGCAGTCTTCAGCAAGCACGCACTTTCCGTCTTTCCTACGATTCGACCAGCTTACGCAGGTGCAAACTTTATATTTATTGGGATTGTACGAGCTATATCTGCAAGGTTTTCTTTGAGCTCCTTCGCACACAGCCTCAAATGCTCCGTTCGGGCGGCATCTGACTTTCCATTCATACGGATCCGGGCAATCTTCTGTTCACCCAGAAAAGAAAAATATATAATTTCTACAAAATGTTTAGGGTCAGTCAAACGCGATATGGCATTTTTGCAGCGGTACTTAGATTTAGGTGCCTGTTAAAGAAGCCAAGGTGGCCCAAGTTATTTCGCAACCCACCCCTATGCCGAGCCTCATAATGAAATCGTGCTTTTGGCAAGTAAAATCCCATAATTTAGTTTTAATTTTTGTAGCGTTTAAAATAAGGCGTCTACACTTCAAGCACGAAAACAAACTATGAAGTGTGAACGCGTTTAGACATTGTAATACCGGGTGTACGGTGAACGAACCAATGTGTGTTGCGGTGTGCACGCTTTTCGGTGCTTATTATGCAGCGCTAGTGCAAGATATTATGAGTTCTTGGTTCCCTGCAGGCCTACGCAGCATTACTGGCTAATTAGGTGCCGAAGAGGGGCCAGAAAGTACAAAGGGAAACAGCTGTCAGGCTGAATATATCCCCCGCATCCATAACTGGCATTTTAAGCCCTTTATGTTAACTCCCAGGGAAATCTAAAGCGCTTAAACCGGCAGTTATATGGAGCTAGACCTAGTTTGGCCGGTACTTGATGATGATGATGATGTTTGAGGTTTAAAGGCGCAAGGGCCAGGTATGGCCAAAGAGCGCCATGCTAGTGGTAAGGAATATGTCGTGGTCTGATGGGCTCTGTGGATTTAATGTGACGTGGCTGTAAAGGGGCCTAAAAGAGTTTGTGTAAATTGCATAAAATTACACGTAATAAAATTGTGGCATTGATTAATGACATGGTACTATGATCACTAAAATGCATTAAAAAAGAATGATGCATATGTAAAATATGCGAGATGCTAAAATTATCTAAGAGCACTACTGCCTCGCCAGAGCCCTTGAAACGCAAGGGCCGAGAGGCATGTGCTATACGAAATAGCTATCACAGCGGCATCCTCTGGAGAGAGGAGACGCTATGAACGTATAGGGCTAATTACATGTAACAAAACGTCTTTCAGGAAGTCTAGGACGGCGTTAGTGTCAAAGAGCGGTTCTGGGCCGAGTAACATTACAGGATGAAGGGGCATGTGCTGCCGGTATGCTAACGGAAAATGTTTCTTTCTGTCAGATTCGGCTTTCCGACACTCCAGGAGGACATGCAGGACGGTCAACCTCTCCCCGCATCTCCCACAGGTTGGGGGATCATTTCCAGTGAGTAAAAAATTGTGGGTGCCAAATGTGTGTCATATTCTTAGACGACAGAATAGGACATCTGTTCGGCGTGATTTTGTTGCAGAAGGCCAGAACCCTAATTGTGGCTTTATTAGGTGCAGTTTATTATTTGTTTCCATGTCCCATGAGCGTTGCCAGTAGTTTCGCAGTTTTCTGCGCAAGAAGGGCCTCAGATCGGTGACAGGGACTGCAGCGGTAGGATTAACAGAATACGATGCAATTGATTTGGCTATCTGGTCCGCCAGAACATTGCCTTCGAGGCCCCTATGACCCGGCACCCAGCATATGATGATATGCTGGTTACATATAAACGCTTTACATGGGACGGAATATGGTTCATTGATTATTGGATTTTTGTGCTTAGAGAATGACATTAAGGCCTTCATAGCGCTTAGGGAGTCCGTATATATAACTGATTTCTGGAGTTTTGATTTATTTATATGCTTTACGGCCGACAGCAGTGCGTAGGCCTCAGCCGTAAAGATACTAGTTTCCGGATGCAGTACGTCGGATTCCGAGAAGGATGGACCGACGGCTGCATAGGACGCCCCGTCGTGTGACTTTGATGCGTCTGTGTGGAACTCCGTGCAGGAGTATTTGTGCTGGAGTTCCCGGAAATGCATCTTGATTTCAATCTCTGGAGCATGCTTTGTGACTTCCACGAAAGATATATCACATTGTATGAGCTGCCACTCCCAAGGAGGTAGCAGCTTGGCTGGATGCATTAGGCGAAGCTCGAGGAGTGGAACGTGCATTTCTTCACTAAGCTCCTTCACACGCAGCGAGAAAGGCTGTCTTACGGAGGGACGATTGCGAAAGAGTGTAGCATATGTCATATCGTTAACGGTATTAAAACACGGATGTTGAGGATTAGAGTGCACTTTCAGAAAATATGTTTGGCTGATGCATGTTCTCTGTAGATGAAGTGACCACTCATTTGATTCTACGTATAAACTTTCAACGGGACTTGCTCTGAAAGCGCCCGTGGCTAAGCGGATTCCTAGATGGTGGACCGGATCTAGCATCTTTAGCGCGCTCGGGGCGGCAGAATGATAGATCACGGCACCATAAGCTAATCGTGACCGAATCAGGCTCTTATAGATTTTCATTAGGCACGTCCTCTCACTACCCCACGTAGTCTGCGATAGAAGTTTCATTAGGTTCATTGCTTTCAGACATTTTTCTTTAAGATGTTTAATGTGTGGGATGAAAGTGAGTCTATTGTCAAGTATAACACCTAGAAATTTGTGTTCTTTCTTTACAAGTATATGTTGTCCACACAGTTCTAAGCAAGGATCCGGAACCAGGCTTCTCTTTCTTGTAAACAGAATACAAGAACTCTTGTGAGGATTGATTTTAAATCCATTTTTCTCTGCCCACTGTGACACCTTGTTCAAACCATGCTGTACCTGTCTCTCGCAGACTGTGAGGTTGCAGGATTTGAAACCTATTTGTATATCGTCTACGTAGACGGAATAGAAAATAGCTGGTGATAAAGATGCACGAAGCGTGTTCGTCTTTACGAAAAAGAGCGTGCAGCTGAGTACGCCACCCTGGGGTACCCCTGTTTCCTGTATGAATGTACGGAACAGTGCAGGACCTATTTTCACTCGAAATGTACGGTTCTCTAGGTAGCTCTCTATAGTATTAAACATATTGCCGCGGATACCTAGCGCGGAAAGATCGCGCAGGATTCCGGACCGCCAGGTTGTGTCGTACGCTTTTTCCATATCCAGAAATACAGATAAGAAAGATTGCTTGTGCACGAAGGCATCGCGAATGCTCGCTTCGAAGCGCACAAGATGGTCGGTTGTAGATCGCCCTTCACGAAAACCACATTGAAATGGATCAAGCATTTTACTGGACTCTAGGAAATGTACGAGACGGCGATTGATCATTTTTTCAAAAAGCTTACAGAGGCAGCTGGTAAGCGCTATATGACGGTAGCTAGTAAGCAATGAAGTGTCTTTACCATGCTTTAAAACAGGGATTACAATAGCCTCCTTCCATTTTGATGGAAGATAACCAACAGCCCAGATAGTACTGAGAAGTGTGAGTAGCGTGGTTTGTGTGTCGAAGTGTAGGTGCTTAATCATATCATACATGATTCTATCGAGGCCTGGTACAGAGCTCCGACATGCTGATAAGGAAGCTTTAAGTTCAGCAATGGTAAGAGGGCGATTATAATGATCGTGTTGTGCATTTCCGATTCAGAGGCTTGAGTTCTTCTATTGATTTATATTTAAGGAAGTTCTCTGAATAGTGAGTGGAGCTAGACACGCGCTCGAAGTGTTCACCCAGAGCATCAGCCTGGTCTTGTAGGGTATCGCCTTGTGTGTTTACCAAAGGCGATACCCTGTTCTATTTACCCTGTTCCAGACTTTGGCCTCATCTGTATACGTGTTGATACCCGATAAAAACTTCTGCCAACTCTCTCTTCTGGCCTGTCGGCGCGTTCTCCTGCCTTCGGATTTTGCTTTTTTAAAGTTAATAAGATCCTCCGCAGTGGGAGAGGCGCGTAGCAACCCCCACGCTTTGTTTTGTTTCTTACGGGTGGTCCTACATGCGTCGTTTCACCAGGGGACGCGCCGTTTCATGCGAAACCACTTACTTCAGATATGCATTTAGATGTGGCATCTATAATGAAGGCTGTAAAATACTGAACAGCAGCATCAATTCCTAAAGAAGACATGTCATGCCATAAGATCCTGGTGAGAGAGAGAGCGTAACCTTTTATTTCAAATCAAGAAGATTTGAGTCCGGCGTCTTTTTAGTGGGTCTGGGCACCCTCCGCGGACGCGGTTCCGAGACCTTGTCTCGAAGCGGCGTCCTCGGCTCGCTGGACGGCCCAGAGTTGTGCAGTCAGGTCAGAGCTGAGCAGTGCGGTCATCCAGCGTGACTGGAGGCTGGCGGTGGAAGAGACGGAGGGGTTGGCACTGCCCGACTTGTTTGTTAGGTCCCGACACTCCCATAACTTGTGATTTAGTGTGGCAACCTCGCCACACGATGTGCATCTGTTTGTAGTGTACATGTCTGGATACATGGCGTGCATGAGTCTGGGGTTTCTGTAAGAGTCTGTTTGTAATTGTCTGAAGTGTACTGCTTGCGTCCTGTCTAACCTAGTGTGAGGGAATGGGTATATGCGTCTTTGTAATTGGTAGTGTGCCGTGATGTCGTGAAAACTGGTCATATGATCCTCCCATGCCCAGACGTTTGCAGTACCCCGCGGGGGCTCTTCCTCCGATGCTGCTCGGTGAGTCAGGCCTCGAGCAACGCCGTGAGCCGCTTCGTTGGGGGTGCTCATTCCAGTGTGTGCCGGGATCCATAGCAAATGCCTTCGGTTATCAACGTCGGCCTCTCCCTGGTGTATGGGATGTCGCTGGAGTATCTGATACGCCTCTTGCGAGATGCGCCCATTTGCAAAATTGCGAATTGCCGTAGCTTTGGTTTGTGTGAGGGCCAGTGCTATGGCCGCTTCCTCTGCCGCTTCGGCATGTGCCGTGTTCACGGTGACGCTCGTGAGGTGGTTGCCTCGGTGGCTAGTAACTGCCGCCACGAAACTCTTCCTGTCTCGATAGCGGGCTGCGTCGGTGAAGACCGCCTCCTCGTCGTTAGAGTAACTTTTGTTCATGTGTTTTGCCCTGGCTTTACGCCTCCTCGTGTGGTGTTGTGGGTGCATGTTGCGAGGCGATGGGGGTACGTATAGTTGCTCGCGTATGGGTCTTGGAATGTCTACTTTGACGCCGTGTTGCGAGTGGTATGTGATGCCGAGATTTTCAAGTACGTGTCTGCCCGGGCGGGTCATGGATAGGCGTTCAAGTTGGGACACTTGTTGCGCCTCCGCGAGTTCTTCGAGCGTATTGTGTAGGCCTAGTTCTAAGAGCTTGGTGGTGCTAACTCCAGGCGCAAGTCCCAACGCACATTTGTACGCCTTGCGTATGAGCGCGTTGAGCTTGTTTTTTTCCACAACCGTCCAATTTTGAAATGCTGCCGTGTACCCTATCTGAGAAATGACGAAGGCTTGTATGAGTCAGATGACGCTGCCTTCGCGCATGCCCGCGTGTTTGTTGGGGATGCGCCGAATGAGCTGCATCGTGCTGGTGGCCTTTGCCGTTATCTTACGTAGTGCTTCGCCATTGCCACCCTTATGTTCTATCGTCATTTCTAGTACCCGGATTTTCTCTACTATAGGGATGGGTAGGCCGTTTGATGCCGTTAATTGGATCTCTTGCTTTTCGAGGGGGGTGTAGCATTTAGGTGGGCGCCCCGTTCTGACTGGTCTATATAGCAGCAGTTCGGATTTTTCCGCCGAGCAGGCGAGCTCCGTGCCCACGAGGTAGTTTTCTACGCATTGGATGGCCTGTTGTAAACGTTGCTCGATCGCTCCGTCGCTACCCGTTGTCGTCCAGATCGTAATATCATCCGCGTATAGCGTGTGATGTAGTCCTTCGATTTGAAACAATCGGTCGGGCAAACCCAGCAGGACGAGGTTGAAGAGCATTGGCGAGATCACCGAGCCCTGCGGGGTGCCCGAGCTGCCGATGTTGATTTGCTCTGGCTGTAGTTGCCCCACTCGCATGCGAGCGGTTCTTCCCGTGAGGAAGTCTCGGACGTAGTTGTACGTGCGCAGGCCGAGATTTAGCTTGTCTATTTGTCGCAATATGGCATCGTGGCGAACGTTATCGAAGGCCCTCTTCAGGTCCAGCCCGAGGATGGCTCTCGTCGAACGCCCCGGATTGTCTATGATTTGGTGTTTTAGTTGCAGAAGGGCGTTTTGCGTAGAGAGATGTCTTCTGAACCCAATCATGGTGTGTGGAAATAAGTCGTTGTCCTCGAGGTAATCCGTGAGTCTATTGAGAAACGCGTGCTCCATTACCTCGCCCACGCAGGACGTGAGGGAGATGGGGCGCAGGTTCTCCAGCTGTAATTTCTTGCCGGGTTTCGGTATCAGTGTGATATTTGCTTCTTTACATTGCCGGGGCAGCTTGCCCTGCGCCCAACACTCGTTAATGTAGTTTGTTAGTTTCTCGATCGATCCGTAATCGAGATTGCGTAGTGCCCTATTGGGTATTCGATCGGGGCCAGGGGCCGACTTGCTGTTCAGCTTTACAAGGGCCGCCTGGATTTCGGCAACGGAGAATTCCTCATCTAGGGTGGCGTTGCTTTCTCCTGAGTAGTCTGGACATATTTGCGGTGGCGTTTGGGATGTGTAAAGGCGTTCCACATCCCGTAGGAATTGTTCTTCCGTTCCCCCGTAAGCGTGTATGATTTTGAATATGCCTTGCATGTGTGTGGTCTTGGTGTTGGCGGGATCGATCAGGTACCGCAGTATCTGCCACGTGCAACGCGTGGTGAGTTGACCATCCATCTCCGCGCATTTCTCTTCCCATTGTTGATGTTGCAGGTTAAGCGCATGCTTTTCTATTTCTTTGTTGAGCTGTGCTATCCGTTTACGCAGTCTGCTATTGTGTCTCTGTTGTTTCCATCGGTGCTGCAAGTGAGTTTTGGCTTACCACATGTGCAGCAACCGGGAGTCTATCGTCTCGAGCCCAGCTGTCGACGGGATCGTTTGCGTCATGCGCTCGATATCCCACCGCAGTTGGTCGGTCCATTGTTCTATATCTTTGATGTCTTCCATCTGTTGCTCATCGCGATGTTTGCGTAGCCGATTCCAGTTGGTGATCTTCATTTGACGACCAGCATTGTGTTCCTGGAGACCGCCTTCTGCTTCTATGAAAATAATGTAGTGATCGCTCCCCAAGTCTTGCATGGTGTTTGTCCAAGTGACTTTGCGTGTGTTGCACGTGAAAGTAAGGTCCGGCGTCGTGTCAGTGCTTACGCTGTTGCCCTGCCTTGTTGGTGCCGCGGGGTCGGTGACCAGCTCGAGTCCGGCGTATTGCGCCGTTGCCCATAGATGGGTGCCTTTGGGGTGATCATGCTTGTAAGCCCACGCCGTGTGCGCCGCGTTAGAGTCCCCCCCCCCCAATGAACAGCTGTTGTCCTTTGGCGATGTCGCTTGCCTGTTTGAAGAGGACATGGAAGCGGTGCTGGCGGCATCTGGGACTGCTGTAGACGTTGAGTACGAAGAGGCTGTTGCGGGTCTTGCGTGGTGGAATTAATTCTACGAGAACGTTTTCGATGTCTCTGATTTTGGTGTCGTGTTCGATAGCTGTGTGCGCTCGCTTGACCAGAGTGGTGACGTTTGGTTTCTCCGCCTTGCCTGTTATAGACTGGTACCCCGCGAGTTTGGCGGGACCGTTCGTTTCCTGCAGTATGATGACGTCTGGGCGTTCGGGGATCGTTTTCAGGCATTGTTGTAAGTGCGCTCGTTTGTTTTGGTAACTTCTGCAGTTCCACTGCCATATCGTGTGTTTTTGTTTCGATGAGTGTCGTCTGCCGCTGCTTCTAAACGAGCTGCCCGATCTGAGGCTCAGCGCCGCCGCCGAGAGCACCCTGTCATTCAATTTCTTGTCCAGAACATATCCTGAAATAAAAGCACCTAAACGGCTTTGCTCAAAGCTCACATTAGGGAGTAATGTAATCGTCCCTTATTTTTTTTTTACTGAACAGATACGACTAGTTCGAGTTGTCGCGTGTGGGCATTGTTTCGCAATTTGTTTATGTATGTTTGTGCCTGCAATGTTTATTCTGACTTTCTGCATCTTTCGCCCATATCTTTAGCATCGTTAGGAGAGTAGTGTAGCGCTCTTTCATTGTTTGCCATTTATGGAGAAAGGAGCTGCGCGACTCCTACAGGTAGCAAGCCTCCTTTTATAGGTTGTAGGACCGGCACACAAAGGCAAGAAACCGCCTATCTGTGTTATGTTTGTAATTTATTGCGACAAATTCCGAACGCATCCCTGGCCGGCGGGAGAACGAGGGTACAAGACGCCCCCCTCCCCCCCCACAGACACATCGAGAGAAGTGGTTCTTGCGGGGAAAGGAGGAAAGGCTGGCACCATCTTCTGCAACCCTTGCGTAAGCACGGCTCCGCGCCAGCAGAAGGGTGGATATGGGAGTGAAGGAGATAGAAGGAGGGCGGAAGGTAGAGAGTCGGCATGGCAACAGCGGAGCAGCCCGGCCGGGAAGACCCAGTGCAGCGAAATTACATGGCGTCGACGCAATGTGGTGCTGACTGTATGTACATGGGTAGGTGGCTGTGGAGACGTCGATGTCGGCCGGTTAAGTGTGATTAGGAGCCTAGAGGTAGGCGGTCCTTAGGTAAAGTGCAGTCTAGAGAATACTGACACGTGTACTTGTTTGTCCTTATTGGACGGCACGTTTCGCCGCCTAACAAATGTAATCGCACAGCGTAGTGCGAGCCTGCATGTATCGGAAGTTTCTGGAATGTTAACGATGCTTCCATCTGCTGTCTGTGACCGAACATTGTGTAATCTGATTGCATGTGTGATTGCATAAATTACAACTTGGTGGAAGGCACGTGCGTCCCAGCCGTTACTCTAAAAAAATTACCGACGATTACGTTACTTCCTAATGCGAAATTTGAGCGCAGCAAATAAGCTGTTTCACCTTTTCGATAGATTGAGGCAAAGAAATTGAGCAACACATGTATGCGCTATCACAGAATTTTTTTTTATTTTTCACACGTATTCCTTTAACAAAGACTCCACTAGGTAAGCTTCTGCTTCGGCGGCACGCACCTCTGGATTCTGACGGCGACGGCGCTGGGCCTCTGCTCTGGCAGCTCGTTTAGCAGCAGCAGCAGCAGCAGCAGACGGAGGACTTCCATCGGTCGTCTCGCTCATGGCTCAGAAAGAACTGGCAGATAATTTGGCAGTGCCGAACGGCAGCGGCAATTTCGGCTCGGGCGGTGCACATATACAGATCCGCCGCCACCGATCTGGCTCTCTGATTGCCACCGCACAGGGCGAACGGCAGCGGCAATTTCGGCTCGGGCGGTGCACATATACAGATCTGCCGCCACCGATCTGGCTCTCTGATTGCCACCGCACAGGGGTTGCAGTGGAGGAGGAGCGAAGAAAGGAATTAAGTTTGAGCCGGCGCTTTGACAACCGGAGACTCGCAGAAAGAGGGGGGCGGCGTGTACACCCAGCGGCAAACGATGGGGGCAGAAGCGCGCGCAGCAAGCGGACAACACGATAAAGGGAGGAGGGAAGAGATAGCAGCGACTGACTGATGCCGCTGACGCCGATAGTGAGTCAACCCCAGCTGCGGAGTTGGTTTCAGGGACAACGCCGCCGATGCCGACACAAACAATATGATACCCTCGCTTCCGCAGCGCTAAGAACCAGGTCTAGCCGTGGGAAGGTGGTCACGTATTCGTCGACGTGCCGGGGCCTACGTGAAATAACCGGCGCGTCGGCAACTGAAGAGCACCCTATCCGCCACACAAGAACAGGGGGGGGGGACCCTTTCCTCCTCTTTCTGCATGGCGACGACGGTGTTCTATGCAGTCACGTTATCTTGACTCTCTAGCGGCGTCAGCGGCATCCAGCGGTATCAGTCGGTCGCTGCTAGCGCTGGGGGGATGAAAGGGGGGCGGAGCTGGTTACGAGGCCGACGACAACGTCGACGACGACGCGAAACCCAGGAACGGACGCCAAAGAGCTGCGCTCTAAAACAAGAAAGGGGCTGACAGATGGAATAGCACACTGTGGTATAAAGTTTGCAAACAGGGATAAGGTGCCTCAGAAAGGCTGGCCAACGTTTCGATAGGAGGACCGATCTTCGTCAAAGGCGGCCTCGTCATCCTCGGCGTGTTAGTTTTAAAGGGTTAGTGCAGTGACATCACGTGCGGGTGTTGTCGCTGGCGGCTGGTTTTAAAGAGAGAGATTACAAGAGGAGATAAGCGCTGTCGTCTGACGTCTGCGAGCTTCGTTCCCAAGACGAGGGGACAATAGGGAGTTTTAGAATAGGGGCCCCAATAGTTTGGGGCCCCAAAGAGCTTTGCGGGTGTTAGCGTTGGGGTACGTAGGAGTGAAGAGTTTTAGAATAGGGTTTGACGTTTGCGGATAGCGTCTTGCGCTGACAGCGCCACTACGGCGTCAAAGAAAAACTATAAGAAATAATTAAATAAAATATACCATTTTATGATAGGAATAATAATTTTTACTTGCGTGTATTCGCGTTTAAGTAAAATTTAGAGGTTATTCTCTGTAAGCAGCAAACAATTAGTTGCGCTTAGTCTTGAGCAAGCCAATTTTACTAGCCTTCACCAGCCAAGCTTAGCCGTGTTAGGCCTACGAGCCATAATATCCACAATCGAATTCAAAATCAGCGGCGTCTAATGAGTCAATCTTAATAACACACGCTAGTTGAGAGAAAGCGATAACCGCACTCACTTCTCCTAGCTTGCGAACTTCACGCGTTACCGCGAATCGAACCCAGTTTGGTGCTAGGTTAGAGCCGTCGCTTCGATGGGTGCCGCCATGTTTGCCGACGCAAAGCTTTTGGGGCCGCTATTTGGGCTCCCGCTAAATCGGTGAAATAGCGTTCCCAACGCAAAACCCAAACAGAGTTTGCGTCTTGCGCATGCGCAGTAGCGTCGACGCTATTTCTTTGGGGCCCCAAAACGTTTGGGGCCCCTATTCTAAAACTCTCTAATAGCGGGAAAGCGGGCACGCGGTGAGAAACGAAAAAAAAGCGGGGGGGGGAGCCAGGGCGCCACCAAGACAGAAAGAAATAGGGGGGGAAAGAAAAAGAACAAGAAAGAGACAAACAAAATTTTAAGTAAGAAGGGGGCTAAGGAGCATGTTGGGGATGCGAGAGGTTAGGAAGCATTCATGGGGAGTCGTTGGCGGCATGGTTTTGTGGCACTAGAAGGGCCGGTCAGGCGGTCAGTGCGCGAGTAACACAAAAGACAAGAAAACAAACACGCACACACACAGAAAAGAAGACATTAGCTGAAAGAGTGACTTCAGTAGCATAGCAGCAATACCTCCAGTAATTTTGAAATAGTTAAGGTGGCGACGAGGAATCTGCGGTGCAATGTATCGGGTGACTGAAAGGCAGCGGCATGGTCTTTCAAGGGCCATTGCCCCAGTCGCTTAACGTAGGTGTCGTTACGGCGGCATCCAGAAATGGCGATACTTTTACTTTTACCTTTTTCGTTATCACGCCTATACAAATGGATAACAGCGATTGGTGCTTAATTCGCTGATAAATTTCGAGATGGTCCCGCCGTTTCTTATGTACTTAACGCGCATAAACATGACAAGCTGGGCGAGCAGGGGATCGAACATGTTCCTAGGGGTGGGCAGCGCT
Organism: Dermacentor variabilis; assembly: GCF_050947875.1. Taxonomy (NCBI): domain Eukaryota; kingdom Metazoa; phylum Arthropoda; class Arachnida; order Ixodida; family Ixodidae; genus Dermacentor; species Dermacentor variabilis. The sequence continues at coordinate 9,917,305 of NW_027460335.1, read as the reverse complement.
ACCCGGGCGAAAGACAAAAGGAAGTACACGATGCGAGTGCAGACTTATAGCTGGTTCATTTGTTCAAGCTTGTGACTAAAATATACAGAAAATGTAAACACGTGTAATGTGACGCTTGCAAGTGTGAAAAGGTGTCCGCCTATCATGGCGAAAACAATGAGGAGATAGACCAACCAATAAGCATAAGAGAGTCCAATCTACCTTAAACTAGCTCACAGTAAAAACCACGGCTGGCCCAGATGGGTTGAGCAACAATATGCTTAGAATTCTCGATTACAACTCCCTCCAGAAAATAACGGCATTCATGCAGAAGTGTTGGAGTGGAAGAAAGCAAATCAAGTCCCCATACCCAAACCAGGTAAAGAACTCAAACTAGCGAACCTTAGGCCATTATCGTTAATCTCCTGTGTAGGGAAGCTTATGGAGCACGTCATACAGAACAGATACTTGGAAAGTAGGGAACTTGCCCCAGAGAGCATGGTTGGATTCAGCCAACAACTATCCACAAAAGACGTCACCATCATGACCATCATCATCATCATCATCATCATCATCAGCCTGGTTACGCCCACTGCGGGGCAAAGGCCTCTCCCATACTTCAACTACTCCGATCATGTACTAATTGTGGCCATGTTGTCCCTGCAAACTTCTTAATCTCATCCGCCCGCCTAGCCTTCTGCCGCCCCCTGCTACGCTTCCGTCTCCTGGAATCTAGTCCGTAACCCTTAATGATCATCGGTTATTTTCCCTCATCACTACATGTCCTGCCCATGCCCCCCATTTCTTTTTCTTGATTTCAACTAATACGTCATGAATTCGCATTTGTTCTCTCGCCCAATCTGCTCTTTTCTTGTCCCTTAACGTTACAACTATCATTCTTTCCATAGCTCGTTGCGTCATCCTCAATTTAAGTAGAACCCCTTTCGTAAGCTCCATGTTCCTGCCCCGAAGGTGAGTACTGGTAAGACACAGCCGTTATACACTTTTCTCTTGAAGGATAATGGCAAACTGCTGTTCATCACCTGAGAATGCCTGCCAAACGCACCCTAGCCCATTCTCATTCTTCTGATTATTTTAGTCTCATGATCCGGATCCGCGGTCACTACCTGTCCTAAGTAGATGTACTCCCGTGCCACTTCCAGTGTCTCGCTACCTATCGTAAACTGCAGTTCGCTTTCGAGACTGTTAAAGAATACTTTACTTTTCTGCAGATTAATTTTGAGACGCACCCGTCTGCTTCGCCTCTCCAGTTTAGTGAGCATGCATTGCAGTTGGTCCCCTGAGTTACAAAGCAAGGCAATATCATCAGCGAATCACAAGTTACTAAGGTATTCTCCATTAACTCTTATCCCCAGTTCTTCCCAATCCAGGTATCTGAATACCTGCGGTAAAAACGCTATGAATAGCAATGGAGAGATCGTATCTCCCTCCCTGACGCCTTTCTTTATTAGGATTTCGGTGCTTTCTTTACGGAGGACTACGGTGGCTGTGGAGGCACTATACATATCTTTCAGTATATTTACATGCGGCTCGTCTACACCCTGATTCCGTAATGCCAACATGACTGCTGAGGTTTCGACTGAATCAAACGCTTTCTCGTGATCAATGAAAGCTATATATAAGGGTTGGTTATATTCCGCACATTTCCCTATCACCTGATTGATAGTGTGAATATGGTCTATTGTTGAGTAGCCTTTACGGAATCCTGCCTGGTCCTTCGGTTAACAAAAGGCTAAGGTGTTGCTGATTTTATTTGCGATTACCTTAGTAAATACTTCATAGCTAACGGACAATAAGCTGATCGGTCTATAATTTTTCAAGTCTTCGGCGAACCCTTTCTTATGGATTAGGATTATGTTAGCGTTCTTCCAAGGTTCCGGTACGCTCGAGGTCATCAGGCATTGCGTATACAGGGTGGCGAGTTTTTCTAAAACAATGTGCCCACCATCCTTCAACAAATCTGCTATTACCTGATCCTCCTCGGTTGCCTTCGCCGTTTGCATAGCTCCCAAGGCTTTCTTTACTTGTTCCGACGTTACTTTTGGGATTTCAAATTCCTCTAGACTATTCTCTCTTCCATTATTATCGTGGGTGCCACTGGTACTGTATAAATCTCTATAGAACTCCTCAGCCACGTGAAGTATCTCATCCATATTAGTAATGATATTGCCGGTTTTGTCCTTTAAGGCATCCATCTGATTCTTGCCTATTCCTAGTTTCTTCACTGCTTTTAGGCTTCCTCCATTCCTGAGAGCACGTTTAATTATATCCATATTATACTTCCTTGTGTCAGCTGTCTTAGGCTTGTTGATTAACTTAGGAAATTATGCCAGTGGTATTCTAGCTGTAGCATGACGTCTGCAAAAGACGTCGTGCTACAACTCAAAGAGCAAGTATTGGAAAGGAAGGCTAGTGACTCGAGAGTCATAGTGGAACTGGACGTCAGCAAAGCATTTGACAACGCCAACACCAAGCGATCGTGTCACACCTCAATTATCTAAATGCAGGAAGCAAGCTATGAAACTATATCAAAAACTTCCTCACGGACCAAACGGTGAACATAGAAATCGTGGCCACAATAACACAAAACATTAAGCTAGGCAACAAGGGAACACCGCAGGGTACGGTGGTATCCACTACCCTTTTAAACGTTGCAATGATCGGGCTGCCACTAAAACTCCCAAAGCTAGAGGGGCTATGCCACACAGTCTACGCTGAAGACTTCACCCTTTGGGTCGACAGGGGCGGGAGCAATAGCCAAATAGAAGACACCCTACAAAGAGCAATCTGGAAAACGGAAAGCCATCTGAGACCCATAGGGCTAAAATGCTCGCCGAAAAAATCGGAGATGCTAATCATGACCAAGCAGCAGGTCAATTTGCAACTCCTGGTGAACAACACCCCTGTCCGAAGGGTCGACAAGATCAGGATACTGGGTATGTGCATACAAGAAAATGAGAGAAATACCGTAACAGTAAACAGACCAGAAGCCACGACCAACCAAACTTGCAGGCTTCTCAAGAGGATAGCAAGCAAAAACGCGGGGATAAAGGAGGCGAACCTACTTAGGCTTGTCCACTCTTTCATCATTAGCCGAATCACCTACGCTATCCCGTACTTAAAGACTACTAAAGCAGAGAGAGACAAGGTAGACGTCCTCATCATAAATGGTGTCAGAACCGCGCTAGGTATACCACCGTGCGCACCAACCGAGACGACCTTCAATCTAGGCGTGTCAAACACCCTAGAGGAAATGTGCGAGGCGAAACTCATGGCACAATATGTCATACAAATTGGCAGCAAAACGGGTAGGTACCATCCTTAGGAAACTGGGCTACTAGAGCCCACAATCATCAGAGGGGATAACTGCTAACCCCAAGGAAATCGCCAACAGGTTAAGGATATAATAATATCCCCTATCCCAAGAAACATGCACCCCATACACAAAGAGGAACGCAGGAGTAGCAGATTCCAAAGGCTCCGAAGCTCCGTCCTCCAAAAACAAGGGGTAGTGTACACCGATGCGGCAGAGTACCCAGAAGGACACTACGCTGCAGTAGTAGTTGACGGCGAAGGTGAGCTAATCTAGAGCTGTAGCGTGAGAAACTCTTCACCAGACGAGACAGAGATTGCGGCGATCGCCCTGGCAATCACAAACCCATAAGCCTGAATAATTATCGCCGATTATAAAATTGCAATCAAAGCCTATGACACCGGGAAGGTGCCCAAAGAAGCCGCAAAATTCTGCAAGCAGGCAAGGAGAACGTACCCAACAACCTAATTAGAATAATATGGATGACCGCCCATAGTGGACTCAAAGGGAACGAGATCGCCAATGAGGTCGCCTGAGGACACGCACACCGGGCCACAGCGCAGGCAAACCACTCCCTGTCGAAGAAGCGAGACTTAACCACATACAGAGAAATTCTAGAACACTATAGAATGGGCAGGAGAGTCCTCCTTCACCCTCATAAATCTCTCACAAAGGAGGCAGAAGTAATCTCGCGGAAACTACAGACGGGTACCTTCCGAAACCCGCATATCCTACAGAAATGGCATCCTGAGGTGCACTCTTCCAAATGCAAAAAACTGTGAAGGCATAGCGACCCTAAATCACATGCTCTGGGATTCCCCAGCACTAAACGGTCTACCTGGAAACAAAGAGTCATGGGAATCCTCCCTCCATAGCTAGGAACAAGCCCAAAAACAAGTCATCGGCCAAGCCCAGGACGCCGGCGGAAGCCAACTGATTTCGACCGATGTCTAGGGGGGAGGGATACGGTGAAAAGGGGAGCTGCATCTCACCCAGATCACCCATACTCTCTGGCGAGTGTAAATAGACTGCTTTCTCTCTCTCTCTCTCTCTCTCTCTCTCTCTCTCTCTCTCTCTGCCGTTCAAAACATGTCTCTTTATCGTGCAGAGCGATACAAGTCTGGCTGACGCATAGCATGAGTGTTCATGCATAGTAGGATTCCACAATCTCGTGGTTGATTTCATTCATATATTTATACAACATTTCTGTTTGTTCAAACAAAGGTTTGCCTAAGCAGTCTCTGCAACGCATGGCCAGATTCGAGCCTGTTGCATTCCTCATCGCACCTTGGTGCTCCAGAAGGTGGTTGTTAAGCCAGCATCCCATCTGCCCAAAGTACTTTTTGCCGCCCGAAAGTGGAATGGCGTAGATAACTCCCACTGAGCATGCCACAAGCTGCCCCGAGCGTTAGACGCGGCCCATAGCCTTGGACGCCTGTTTAGGTCTGCCGAAAAGATTACAAAGCTTGTTTAGCGAGTTTTTTTTTTACTGAAAAGACGACTTGAACACCATATTTAATGGGTGTATTTTTCAGCACGTGCCCCATCTGACGTGCAAACGGTATGACTGCAAACTTATTTACCTTTTCGATCTGTGTTTGGGGTACTTCCTCTTTCTTTATTTTATTCACTAGCCCTTCACATATTGATACGATAATAGATTTTAGAAAACCGGTCTTATCTAGACGGTAAGGTTGTTGCGAAAAGCTCAGATTGGCGAGGTGGCGGCATGACTTCCTAATTGCCTCATCAATCTGAGCTTTTCGCAAGAACTTAATCGTCTAGAGAAGGCCGATTTTTCCAAATATGTTATCATGCCAATATGCGAAGGTCTAGTGAAGAAACTAAAAAAAAACCAGATCGAAAAGGTAAAAATGTTTGCAGTCATCCTTTATGTTCATGAGATGGGGCACGGGTTAAAAAAACAGCCATGAAGTATGGTGTTCAAGTATTTTCATCAAAAACCTCCTTAACCAAGATTTGTAATGTTTTCAATAGACCTAAACAGGCGTCCGAGGCTGTGTGGTGCGTCAAAAACTCGCGGCAGCTCATGCCATGCTCGGTGGGAGTGGTCTACGTCATTCCACTTTCGTGCGGCAAAAAGTAGTTTGAGCAGATGGGATTGATTGATTGATTGAAAACATCTTTATTTGTAGGATATTCGTAGAACTCGTGGGTGGGCCGCCTATTCCGGTAGCCCACTGGTTACTACTGCTGCGCTGGCCCTCCCCACCAGCCAGTGCTGACGGTCAGGATCATCGCTGAGCAGAATAGCCTCCCACTGCTCTTTTGAGGGATTTGGAATGGGGTCAACTATGGGATTAAATTGGCAAGCCCAGACCATGTGGTAGAGGTTAGCTACCTCTCCACAGTGTGGGCATTGCGGGGAGTACAGTGTAGGGTACCACTGGTGTAACTTAGCTGGCGTTGGGTATGTATTAGTTTGGAGTCCCCTAAGAGTGTTCTCTTCCAACTTATCGAGGGATTTATGTGGTGTTGGGTACTCCTTCCTGGCTGTTCTGTATGGCGCGAGATGGTCAGCATACACTGCTAAAGCAGTTAGGTCCCAGCACTCTTCACGGTCATCAGGGGGAGACGCCCGGTATAGAAGAGCTCGGGCATGCCTGTGAGCGGCTTCGTTTCCTCCTGGTAGTTCCAGGTGACCGGGAAACCAGATGACTGAGGCTTGGCTGGGTGGATGCTTAGTCAGCAATGACAACCCTGACCTGTGAATTAATCCATTATTGAAGTTGCGACAGGCGTTCTGGGAGTCAGTGAGCACATCGGCGTTGGGGTTAGATGCTATAGCTAATGCAATAGCTGCTTCCTCTGCATGAGTGGGGTTGGATGTTTTCATCGAGGCGCAATTCACCATCAATCCTGAAGGCGTTGAGACCACAATAGTCATCACTCCATTCTTTGGCCCTGCGGCGTCCACATAGAAGGTGTTAGGTCGCTCGTCAAATTTCTTCTGCAGGGCTTCCCCTCTTGCTTTTTCTCCTTTCGATGTTATATGCGGGATGCATGTTCCGCGGAATGGGGTACACGTTGATGCGTCTCCTCACATCACGTGGTACCTCTTCCCTTTGGTCTATCGTATAGGGCAGATTAATATGGATCTTTTCGAGGAGATCTCTACCTGGTTTTGTGAGTGCGAGCCTATTGAGTTGTGAGAGGTATTGTGCTTCCCACATCTCTTTGAGGGTATTATGTACTCCTAGAGCCATGAGCTTTGCCGTTGGCGTGGAGTTTGGTAGCCCCAGTGCCGTCTTGTAGGCCTTCCGGATCAGTGCCTCCAACTTTTCAATTTCCGACTTGGAGAGGTTAAGGAATGCCGTCCCGTACAGTATCCGAGAAATCACGAAAGCCTGCACCAAGCGGATGGAGTCCCTTTCCTTCATGCCATGGTGCTTATTTCTGATACGATGCATCATCCGGAGGATTTGCTCGGTGGATGTTGTAAGCTTCTTCATAGTGCTGGTATTCTGTCGCCCCTGCGGGATATACAGCCCTAGGATCTTGATCTCCGTGGGTTTCGGTACTGAGTGGTTGCCTATATACACCGTGATGTTCTGTGCCAGGGGTGTCCTCGGGTTCTTCAGGATGAGCAACTCGGACTTTTCCGGCGCACACTGGAGGCCTCTTTCCCTGGCGTACTGGTCCACCGTGTCCGCTGCTGCTTGAAGACGCTCCTCGATCTCGGCGTCACTCCCAGAGTTGCACCAGACAGTTATATCATCCGCATACAATGTGTGTTTGATACCCGGGATTTCGGAGAGAAGGCCTGGTAGATCTTTCATAGCCAAATTGAGCAAAAGGGGTGACAGTACCGCCCCTTGCGGAGTTCCTCTAGGGCCTAGAGTGATGAGATCTGATTTTATTCCACCGAAGTTTATAGTGGCTTGCCTTGCTGATAAGAAGTTTTTGACATAGTTGTAGGTTCTGGCGCCACACCATCCCTGGTACGGACACAGAGTTGATGGAAAAGCTCAAGACCAGGTATCTGTGCACGGACCCAGTCGTGGAACAACCGGAGTATTCTGGGCTGCCGAATGCTAAGCTGGACATCCCACTCACGAAAGAAGAGATCAAAGCAGAAATTGCGGCCATGAGAAAAAATGCAGCTCCAGGTCCAGATCAAATAACAGCAAAGCTCTTATTTAACCTCAGCGATGACACCATCACCTGGCTGGTGGAATGCTTCAACGAGCAGCATTGGGCTACAGGAACGCTACCAATATCCTGGAAGACGGCCGAGGTTCGCTTCATTCCGAAGCCGAACAAACCCCTTAAACTGGATAATCTTAGACCAATATCGCTGACCTCGTGTTTGGGCAAGCTCATAGAGAGAGTCATCAACACGAGACTCAGTAGATACTTAGAAGAGAACAACCTCCTACCTAACACTCAATTCGGCTTTCGCCCTCACCTATCGACCCAGGACGCCCTCTTGTACCTGTACAAGGATCTCCTTGAGACACCACCCAAGTCACAGACAAGGGCCATCCTGGCACTTGATTTGAAAGGAGCGTTTGACAACGTTCTGCATAAAAATATTCTTCAAAGCAGATGGGACGCTGCCTTAACATCCGCCTTAGGCAACACCAAGGCGCGATCACGAATGCAACAGGCTCAAATCTGGCCACGCATTGCAGAGACTGCTTAGGCTAACCTTGGTTTGAACCGGCCGCAATATTGTATAAAAATATTAATCAAATCAAACGCGAGGTTTTCGAAGCCTACTCCACACATGTAAACTCAGGCGCATGCCTGAGTTTACATGTGTGAAACTGTGAAACTGTGACACTGTGAAATGTGTGAAACTGTGAAACTTACAGAAAGAAACTGAGTTTTTGAATGGCGGTAGGCAAACACCCTTTCACCCTTGTAAGCGTCACTTTACACGTGTTTACTTTCTCTGCATATTTTAGCCACCTGTTTGAAAAAATAAACCAGTTGTTAGTCTGCGCTCGTATCGTGTACTTCCTTTTGTCTTTCGTCCGGGTTGCCCTGCCTACTCCTAGGAACATGTACTTAGCGTGACCCAGTGATTAGTGGAGGCACTCCTCTTTTAGAACTAGCTTATTTTTTCTCGGTCTTGCGAAGTTGTGATTTTTCGATGGACCTTCTTTCGGATTATTGTGCGTTTGTAGTATCGAAAAAGGGCGCGGCTTTAAACCTCTGCCGCGCTTGAGAAGAAAGCATGGCGCTCGTGATTACGCTGCACTAACATGAGATTTTCAGATTAGATGACTCCCAGCAAGTTAAGAATTGAAATTCGCTTTAACCTTTGCCATCAGACAGTGCTGATTGGTGATAATCAACTGAAAATGAAGCTAGGTATTCACTAGGAAGCTTTATTTGGGACTCGGAGTAGTTTTATCCTACCAAAATGCATTGCTGAAGTGCGCCGCATGACCCACATGTGTACCTGACATTTTTAACCAGTGTCCAAGAGTTTCGGTTGGACTTCTCTTCGAATATACCGGCAAGGTGCGCTGTCGGCCTTACTAAGCATTTATCGAAAGTCGCTCCCATGGCCTAGTCGCGTGCGGCTGCGGCGCTAGAAAAGTGCCAATCTCAGTAGTATATCACACTCGCACTTGAATTTAGGGATGGGGGCTCGTGGTACGAGTTCGAATGGGGCACCAAACCCGTTTGAAGCTCTGACGGCGATGATGTTTTCAGTCTGTCCAGGACATCCGAAGCTCTTCACATGGGAGTTTTGTCTACAGCCTTGAGTGGTTCCTTCCTCGTGCACGCTTATCTGCCGATCGTTTTGCACGATGAGAGCTCTACTGAGAACATTCAAAGTGCGTATATCACTTGGCCACGGTGTGTTGGCAAGGGCAGCAAAAAACGCGCTCCCGCCAGGGAGGCCGCCGGGAGTCCATCTCGGCCAAGCACTATGGAGCAGTACAGGACAGGTTACAATGGCGCGAGATTTGATTGTGCTCTTTACCATTGCGGAGGTAATGAATGTCATCATCTGCAAAAATGCAAACAAATAAGCGTGAATGCATAATTTTGTAGTTGCCCAGCTGCACTCAGATGAAATGGTCCTCGAAAGAGGTGAGTGCAGACAAGCTGGTGATGTTCCTTGGACTTCTCTAAATACAACGTCAGAAGGTGTCGAAAATGCCAAACTGCAAAACGTGTTTTTTTATTTTATTTTTTGCACAGTCAAGACCGAAGTATTACAGAAGTGTTACAAGGAAGTTTAACAAAAAAAGAACATGTTTAATGCGAAAATGACGTAGTCCACCTAAAGAAATGGCATTAAATTTCCATTGGCCGCTAAGCCAATTTACGAGCGCGCCTCCACAGAGCAAATCTGGCGAAGGCCAACACCTGCTTGCACAGTAGTGGACGACTTGTGTGATGGCAGAGAACATTGCCACAACGCGACGTCACCCTCGCCTCACTCTAGGAAGCCGATTCGTGGCCCATATCTTTCTATGTCACCCCCAGTTGGCTGGGCTGGGGAGAGCGCCACCCGGCCTTGGTGGCCGCTGCTGCTTCTTCGTTCTCGCGTCGTCTAGGACATCGGTGACATGTGGCGTTGGCCCCGCAGGCTGCTACTCCTTGCTGGCTCGGGCAGCACGGACCGGTGTGGTACATTACTCGCAGCGCAAAACTTGGAGGACCGCTGAGCGGTGATCAATTGGGCATAAGAGGTTTAGCATTGACCACTCATAAGATGTGCTTATATGTCCTCGGATTTTTTCAGATACTATTCATGCATGATTTACCTTTGAATTCCATATTCTGAATGTCCTTTCATATTGATGTTCTTGCAGATAGCATGTCTTTATTGTTGTTGCCGTTATTATGATCAGCCTATTCTATGTCCCCTGCAGGACGAAGACCTGTCCCTGCGATCTCCAATTAATCCAGTCTTGCTCCAACGGATTCCAACTAGCACCTGCGAATTTCCTGATTTCATCACCCCGCTTAGTTTTCTGCTGTCCCCGACTGCGCTTTCCCTCACTTGGCACCTATTGTGTATGTCTAATGGTCCACCGGTTATAAAGCGTACGCATTGGGTACCTTGCCCAGCTCGAGTTTTTCTTCTAATGTCAATTAGAATAACGGCTATCCCTGTTTGTTCTATGATCTACACCACTCTCTTTCTGGATTTTAACGTTACGCCTAATACTCTTCGTTCCATCACTCTTTGCGCGGTCCTGAACATGTTCACGAGCTTGGTTGTCAACCTCCAAGATTGTGCCCCACATGTTAGCACTGGTAGGGCGCATTCATCGTACACCTTTCTTTTCAGTGATAGGGGTAAGCTTCCAGTCATGGTCTGACAATGTCTGAGGTAAGCACACCAACCTATTAATATTCTTCTGTAGATTTCCTTCGCATGATCATGGTCCCTTGAGAGTAATTGATCTAAGTAAACGAACTCATTCACAGAGTTGACGCTGACTGGCGATTCTGAGCTCTTATACCCTTGCCAGGTTATTGAGGAATAGCTTTGTCTTCTGCATATTAATCTTCAACCCCACTCTTACTCTTTCTCTGTTAGCCCTCTCAATCATTTGTTGCAATCTGTTCCTAGTAATGCGGAATATGACAATGTCGTCTGCAAACCAAAGGTGGCCTAGATATTCGCCTTTGAACCTCACTCCTAGGCCTTCACAGCTTAATAGCTTGAAGACTTGTTCTAAACTTGTAGTGAATGGCAATGGAGGATTCGTCTCGTTGCCTGACCCCTTTCTTTATAAGTATCCTTCTACTTTACTTGCGGAGAATAAAGGTAGTGGTAGCCTTTGTATATGTTTTACAAGATATTGCCGTATGCCTCCTGTACTCCTTGATTACGCAGTGCCTCTATGACCGCTGCTATCTCTACTGAATCAAAGGCTACTCATAATCTCTGAAAGCCATATATAGAGGTTGACTGTACTCTGCACATTTCTCGATTACCTTATTGATGACATGGATGCGTTCCATTGTAGAGTATCCCTTCCTGGTGCCAGCCGGTTGTCTCGGTTGAGGGAAGTCAAGCGTAGCCTTTATTGTATTAGAAATTATCTTGGTGAATATTTATTACAATACTGAAAGTATGATAATGGAGCAATAATTTTTCAATTCTTCAACGTCACCCTTTTTGTGGATAAGCATCGTACTGGCATTCTTCCAGTTCTCTGGAAAAATTGAAGTCGTGTGACATTTTGTATAAACGGCCGCAAGCTTTTCAAGCATAATAATTCCTCCATATTTGAATAAATTGACTGGTCTTCCAATTTTTCCTGCCGATTTCCCCCGGCTCATGCCTTGCAAAGAAGTTCTAATTTCATGGCTAGTCATAGGAGTCTTTGTATCCTGTTCGTTACTGCTAGGAATGGAGGTAGTATGGAGTCTCTCCGTATTATGGATGTCTGCATAGAATTCTTCCGCTGCTTTCACTACATCTCGGAAATTGCTGATGACATTACCCTGCTTATATTTGAATGCATACATCTTGGCTTGTCTTGTGCGAAGTTTTATTTTCACTGATTTCAAGCTGCATTCATTTTTGACTGCTTCCCCAGCCTTTCTCACGTTAAAATTTCGCATGTCCCTTACTTTCTCCTTGGTCGCTCGTTTTGACAGTTACGCGGATTTTATCAGATAACTTGGCTTAGACACCTTCGTTCTTTGTCATTTCTTTATAAGCCCCTTCGTTACTTAGGAGAGCGCACCTAATGGTTGCCTTGGTGCCTTACCGCCCATTTCAATTACTGCTTCTGAAGCCGGCCTAGCTTCGGTTTCATTCATTACCTCTACGTCGTCTTATCCTCTCTTTTCAAACGCTCCATCTTTCTTTGCAAGCATCAGCCGCCTCAAATGGCCTACTTTTACCCTTACTGCGTATTGGTTGGCCTGTTTCTTCTTGACTAGTTTTATTTTTCCTCTCTTCACATTGACGTAAATGCTATACCTCACTAAACTATTATCAATGCACTTTACTCTACCTAAAACTTCTACATCCTGCGCGATGCTGGTATCCGCAGAAAGTAGGCAATCTATTTCATTTCTTATTTCTGTATTCGAGCTTTTCCAGGTCCGCTTTCTGTTGCTACGCTTCCTCAAGAAGGTATTCATTATTCAGCGCTTATTCCTTTCCGCAAGTTCTACCGGTATCTCTCCTCGAGTGTTCCCAGAATCCACGCCGTAATGGATTGTTTACCAGCCTGCTTTTCCCCCACATTTGAATTGAAGTCGCCAAGACTACAGTATACTGACTATGCAACTTTCTGACCGGTAATTTAACATCATCATGAAAGTGTTCTATTTATTATGCATCGTGACTTGTAGCGGGAACGCAGGCTTGACAAACTATTCTAAATCTCCTATTAAAGTTTATTACGACTGCAGCTATGCGTTAATTAATGTTGTAGAATTTGGCAATGTTGTCCGCTATATCCTGATGGATTAGGAAACCTACCCCGTATTGATTCTTATTTTGGAGACCTCTATAGCGGAGGACGCGGCCGTTGGTCAGCACTTTACAACCCTCACCAGCTCTTCTAACCTTACTAAGGCCCATAATGTCCCACACAATGCCTGATAGTTCCAGAAAGAGTCCTACTAAATTATCCTCACTTGATAGGGGTCGCGTATTGTATGTTTCCGGGTCCAGTTTTCAGTGGCGGCCTGTTGGGGTGCAAGATTCTCGGCACTCTCTGCTGCGTTGCAGGTCTGAACGCTGCCTTGGTCAGGTGCTGCGTAGCTGCTGGGGACTGAGGGCCATTAGTTTATTGAAGGAGTAATGAGAGATTTAGTGGCCGAATACTTCACCAGGGAAGCTGTTCGCTGTTCTGGTGAGGAAGTGTTTTTTGTTGAAGCTTAGTGGGGCTGCCTAATTTGGTTGCACCTCTACTATTATAGCCCCACTGGCTCTCAGCATTTTTCGCCGGTGTCAGCTGCCACTCCAAGCCTGGAAATCTGGTCTGCTAGAGTTCGAGCCTACAATCTTTAAATTAGAAGACCGATATTTGAAAAAGGGAAAAAAACGAGGGATTTGAACCTATGACTACAGGAACCTAGATAGCTCGCCCAGTTAAGCCAGCAGGCAGCGATGCCACCTAATGTCGGAGAAGACCAGCCGAGATGATCCTACATGTCTAAAAGCTTTCTTGCATTATCCACCAGAGGCGCCTTTTTTATGGCTAATACGATATTATTTATATATTTCATTGTATCTGGGTGCTTCGAGAAGCACACGAGAAAAGAAATTATTAAAAAGGGCGAAAATATTTACGAATGGTTCTAACATCGTGGTTCTGAGCCGCACGTAAGCAGATGACCTTCAAAGCGGCTAGATGCCTTAGATTTTTCAACAAGTTTGAACAGCTGTTAGGAGAATGAAACGAATAGAATTGAGGAGCGGGCCACGATTGTTTAGTTTTACCTAATAATCTGCGCTGCAACAATTTTTTTGGAAAGCGGATTTCCTTATGTACAACTTACAGTGCTACAATGTTTGTCGGAATATTATCTGTAGTGTGAAAAATATTTTTCCTGAGCCCTATAAAAATTAGGATTATTCGCGTTAAAAATAGAGTTAAGCAGTCGTTAAGTAATGTTTACGCAGATTGTATACGTTGTGATCCCGGGACGGCAATCGTAGCAGTACTCGGCATGAAACCCACACATACTTAGTGCTTGCAGGACAATGACTCTATGCTGATGAATTCATGATTACGTCCGCTTGATGATTTCAAGATGAGGTTAATGTGACAAGAAGAAAGCATGCAACCAACAAATGAAAAGGAAATGACAACAATGAAATGACGCCGATGGAATGACGGGTACTATATCAAGACGAAAGTGTTCTTGTGTTGGTGCTCACGTATGCGCTTGGGTAGATCGATCATTCGCCACCCCGCGTTGCCTCGTTTTGCACTATATCCAGCTTCCTGGCCTGCATCGTATCTGGCACGACAATCTTGCGCAACAGCAGCTGGTACCTGGACATATGCCCAGTGACACGTACCCATTGGAACTAGCTCTTATATGTCTATAAGTCGCAAGGCAGTAGCAAACAGGATCCCAACAGCAGGTTGAAGCCGCAAAAAAAGCGTCACTTTAAAATGTTCGCCAAATAGATTAGCAAGCTGTAACAGTACCAAACGGCACGTCCAGTATATGGCACAGAAAACGCCGAGTACGCACAATGTCAGTCGGGCAGTCATAGAGTCCCAAATTATCTATAACTTCTATAGAGAAACAGTGGTTACAAGTCAGCTGCTTCTGACTATTTTTTTTTCAGGAGACTCGGGTCTCAGACGGTTGTCAAGAACACATTGTCAAAGTGACCTTAGGCAACACTGAGTTACCTTGTAAAAAAACAACCATGTAGGCTGTATTAGGAACGCAGCCGTAGTGGGGTACGTGAAACGTCTTGTGCGTGCACCAAAGGGTTCATGAGCATAGGCTACAAAAAAGACGTAACAAAATACACGTTACATTTATCAACCCCTTAGAAAGCTCACATGCCTAGCTTCTGTTAGAGCAAGTGTGTGTTTTGCGGTGTAATTTCGCAATCGTGTTCACTCTCCATTCGCAATGGGCACGTTTATTTTGCAGAGGGTGTTTGGGCACTAGCGTATAAACTGCCCTGTAGTGCTCGACCCCACCGCACTCACAGATGATTGTGACATGTTCCTGCGCTTGCGCGTCTTATGGAGAATGGTGCGTTCCGCTGTCGCCAGAAGGGGTGGATAACCCTCTGTCTTGCTGCCCGAGTCTCATCTCATCATTTCTGAACTCTGCATCTCGAACGCGGGGCTCCATAGCCTAGCAAGCATGAAATCCCTGCAATAAATTCCACACATCTAAGCTTTATAAATCCTAATGTGCACCATTGTTACTCTGGCACAGTGCTCTCTCTCAAGCTCGATCGCTCCTGCTGGGATGGACAAACGAACGGCCGAGCTACGACTTTCTGAACTCCGCGTGCGCTGCTAAATTCAGCTTCGACTACGTTATCGCGACACGAAAAAGGGCGCATCATCGCTCACGATGCTTGAAGGATCAATTAACAGCTTCTTTCCTCGACACCACGATACCAAAGTAAAGCGCAGGGGTAGTACGGTTGCAAAAAACATAGGCGAATTGATCATGACCTCTCCTCATTAGGTGCGCTTTTAGCAAGCGTATCTGACCGCGTTTTCTTTTTCCTTTTGCCCACGTGATATATATATATGTTTCAAGTAAAAAAATTACTTACCGAAACAAAACGACGGAACACAGCTTGCCATCAAGATAACCAATGCAGCTACAGGCATCCTCATTTTATTGCTGCTACTTTCTGTAGCGATATACACAGTCGAAAGTGTTAGTCTGTAACAGGCATCAGAGAAATCAGGTGTATTCTCTGCTTCTAGAAAAACGTCCCTGAATAAAACACACTTATATATATATATGTATATATATATATATATATATATGTATATATATATATATATATATATATATATATATATATATATATATATATATATATACTAAAATAAATTTTAGTATGTAGAACATATATATATATATATATATATATATATATATATATATATATATATATCTGTTCTACATACTAAAATTTATTTTCCCATAAAAACTGACATCGCAGGGCAAAAGTGTGTCGTCGCCCGATAAATTTACAATACCCAGCTTCTGATGCTACTGCTTCAGCGACATCTGCGCTCTCATGTCGACCGCAATAAGGAATGCGGTTTCCGACTCGACAAGATCATTTTCGTGTTTTCGACGATGAACATTAAAGCAACGATAGCACGAATAATTTAACACTGCATAAATAAAATAACAACACTGCAGGATTAGGACACAAGTCCTGAACACGATCACTGACACGAGTCTTACAATATTTCCTCTTATATTTGCGGACATTTTCAGACATATTCTTTCTAAATAATCGAGGAAAGGTACTTGACGCTGAAGTGAAACAAATCCACCAAAGTTGTTTTTTACCTCAAAAGCCTTGAACACACCAAACCTCGTAAACATCCATCCATATTGGAACAATACGCGCTAGAATCCTAACAGGAATGACGTTTTATCAAAATTTCATACCATTTTGCTCAAATATTGTAGTTCAATCACATATCTGGGACGCTCCTTGGTTTATGATAACTTAGAAAATGAAGGACGCTTTTGTGAATTTTTATGATGGCTTTGCCGAAGGGAAAAAAATAAAATTATTAGGAACGAAAAATCAATAAACTGATCATGCTGCCCGAAGTACTGCAGAGGAGAGGGGTATCGACTCAGAACCGAACTTCAATTTCGTCGCTATTTCCGCATAATGTGCACCTCATTTAGGTTCTCGACAAGATGGTGGTGGTTAACGGGCAATTTTTCCTCGTCATACTCGCAAAGGTAGCGTCACCATCAGCAACTAGGCGTGCATGAGACTGACGACAAAGAACCACAAACATGACATATACACACAAAGGAGGATGCTCCATAAGTTAGGCACTTGGTGAAAAACTACGTCGAGAGCATCAGCGGTGTGACCATGAACAACGGCAACGACACATATTTTATAGTGCAGATCTTAGGCGCCCGCTACTGCGGCGAGCGTCGCTTTTCTCGTATCCTAGCCATCCAGCACAACGTAAGATTAAAGTGCGAGCGTGGAGCGCAGCGGCGGATCAAAGACGGCAATGGCGAAGAGAACAGGAGGAGGAAAGTGGAGTAGGAGGCTGCAGAGGAACGATGAGGCGAAAAACGGAAGAAGGTATGGCGAAAGCGTGAGAAGAAAAGCGTAGCACGGCGCAAGACGGGCTCTGCGCTGACGATACGAGATAACGCCAGAGTAGCGCGCGTTGTCTATTCACCAATGACACCACCAATACCACATATGGAAACAGCGCGGCGTGAGCAGACGTCCATCTGCGGCGACTGCTGTGAGTCGCACTCACACGCCTCCACGTGCTGTCTCTCCTGATCTCCCGATTAGCGAGGCAGTCGAGATACACTTCGCTCCATTTACAACGTACTGTACGAGAAATATTGTCAGCGCTAGCCAATATACCACGAAATGAAAAGACGGATAGAGCCTCGCTTAAATATCGCATTAGGGAGTTCCGCAATCATCGTTGAATGTTTTAGACAGTGGACCACAGGTTTCACAGCTGCCAAGTGGCCTGTATAGCAGCACTGCCCCTATACATGGACACGAACAGTTGAAATTTCGTAGACTGAACTGCGTCAGTTTAGTCGTGAGATCAGTTTTAAAGGAAGCAGAGGTGCGTAATCCCCAGCTGGGAACTTCAAACACTCATCGAGCCTGAAAAGAAAGAAGCCTGCAGCACACAAAAAACGTGATCACCGGTGGCTTAAACATATATTTACACAATACCAGGACTTCAACAAGGGTGAAAAGGGACTCTAACATATAATCTCATTCAGCATGCCACGGTGCCGGGATTAGGAGCAAGTGGGTGTTGACAGAACCAGAAAATATCTCCGTTTTTCCCACCGGGAACCTCATTACACGGGCGACAAAACAGCATTATCATTACGAGGCAGAAAACATGAAAATTAGGGTGAGGCCTCACGATTGACTTAATCAAGTCAAATCAAATACATAAAAGTAGGAATGCCTCTAAATAAAAATTGCCGCCCCTTCCACTCCGCGAAGATGGTCGAACAGCGAACGTGTGTTCGTTACATCGAGTGTTGCACCTTTCAAGTCAAACTTCGCAAGCAGTCTACATTTTGAATATTTTGTTCCAACATTCCTTCACCTCATTTTCGCGGTTGCGTGCTTCGCATAGTGAGAATGCTTTAGAAGTGCTTTTTTTGATGAAGTCCTCCCAGCGTTCTTTTTCTTCTTTGCGCGTGAGGAACGCCCTACGACGACGAGCCCGTTCACGAGCCAACTCTCGCTAACGCTCACCGTAGGCAGTTTCTTCCTGAGGATTACGCGCTGCTCGAGACCTTCCCATAGTTGTAACTGGAATGGAATGTGCGGAATCACTGATACAAATCTCCCTATATTGGTAGCAAGGCCCACCACTGGAGATGCGGGCGCTGCACTTGTTTTGCCGATTGGTTCGATTGCTTTGACGATTGACATCTTTGGGGTTTCTTAATGAGGTTAAACACATGTTCGGCCGTGACGGCGAAAACGACGTCAGTGACAGTTTGCCCGCACTGCGCCACATATGCGCCAACCCGACGAACTGCCGTACTGGTGAAGAAAACTGTCGCAGCCCAAAAACATGACATGGAGAACACCCATACCGAAGACACCTTAATCAAGGTTTTACCGGAACGTAAGACGCAGAAAAGCCTATTCGTGGCCAGCGTGTACAGCCCGCCTCGCGACCAGCTACCGGACTTCGATCACTTTATACGAAAAATCAGGAAATCCACGAATGGACACCAACTCGTCATAGTGGGGGACTACAACGCCTCGCAAACGACATGGGGCTATCATACCACCACAAATAATAGGGCTAGAGTGGACCATGCCACCCAGCAACAGACTCACCCTCTGGAATGATTCTCTCCAGACCACAAGAATTGGAAACTGCGTCTGCAGGGACACAAACCCCGATCTAGCGTTTACTGCGGACGTCCCCTGGGTAGAGTGGAGCCGACTCCAGAAAACCTTAGGTAGCGATCACCATATCCTCCAATTAGATGTAGCACACACCCGTAAACAGACCAAGACCCGAATTGCACGGCTAATCGAATGGAAATCCTTTAACGACAAGATAGACTCCAGAACAAGCATAACTTACATTGACGAGTGGCTCAACAATGTATTAGACACAGCAGAACGTCACTCCAAGATCACACAACTCGATGCCGACACACCCGCTGTCGACGCGCACCTCCTCCATCTCTGGGAGGCAAGAAGTGGCCTCCAGAAGAGATGGAAGCGATAAAAGCTTAACAGAAAGCTAAAAATACGTTTCGCTCTCCTTATCAAGCAGGCTCAAGAATATGCGGACCACCTCGTCAGGCAGAACTGGCACACTTTCCGTGACAAGCTACAGGGGACTATGAGCACGGAGAGGACCTGTCACCTCCTACGCGCACTCCTGGCCAATGAACCCACCAAAACGAAACAGAAGCAACATCTTCACAGTCTTATCCACAACCACGCCGGATGAGAAGAACACTTCCTGCGAGAACTACAAAAGAAACTATGCGGAGACGCACCCTCTACCGCGTCAACTCGCAGAAAAGAATACTCTCGAAAACCAAATCCAGAACTCGACCGACCCTTCACGCAGGCCGAAATCCACGTGCACTATCCAAGCTGACTAGAAATACTAGGCCTGGTAAATACCGAATCATTAACACCTACGCAACCAACCGCAGCAGGCCACCGAGGCTCTCTTGGGATAAAGGAGTGCTGGGAAAAAGGAGAACTGCCTGCTGTGTGGAAACACTCGGACGTCACCATGATCCCCAAGCCCAACAAACCTCTCAGCTTGGAGAACCTACGCCCGATCTCCCTCACCTCGTGCGCGGTAAAGCTTTGCGAACATATGGTGCACGACCGCATCACCCTGCGCCTGGAAGACAACGGTCACCTACCAGACACCATGTTCGGCTTCAAGCAGCACATTCCAATGCAGGATGTACTCTTACAACTAAAATAAGGACTTCTACATCATCTAAACAAACGAAGCAAATACTGCATAGTGGCAATAGACGTCAAGGGAGTCTTTGATAACGCTAGCCACGACGCGATCGTCAACAATCTCGAAGGCACCGGCTGCGGCACTAGGACTAACGCATACCTCAGAAACTTTCTGATGGACCGCATGGCAACAGTCGGAATCCGCAACATCCGCAGTGAAAGCATCCTACTTTCAAACAGAGGCACCCCGCAAGGGTCGGTCATTTCACCGCTACTCTTTAACGTAGCTATGATCAAGCTACCTCCACTCCTCGAGGCCATACCAGATCTGCGTCACGCGATGTATGCTGATGACGTCACGCTCTGCACCAGAGCTACGAACGTTGGAAGGCAAGAAAGAAGCTTACAAGAAGCCGTCGACCCCATCGAAAGCTATCTCCGAAACTGCGGTCTCCGCTGCGTCCCAGAGAAGTCGGAGCACCTGGTCCTGAAAGCAAGAATTAGAGGCCGACCACCCAACTATGAAAAGCCCGACCCCAGCATCACACTCAACGGGACAACAATCCCGAAGGTCGACACCATGCGAATACTTGGACTCCATATCCACAAAGACGGATTGGGAGCTGCCAGCCTACCGAGACTAGAACGCACCCTTTTGCAACTCACGCACCTCGTCAAGAGGATCTCAAGCCATAGAAGCGGGCTCAAGGAGCAAAACACTCTAAAAATACTACAGGCACTGCTCACCAGTCACATCACATACGGCACGCCGTACCTGGCTTTAAAGAACGCTGAAATAGAAAAGCTCAACATCATGATAAGGAAGGCAGTCAAACTCAGCCTGGGACACCCCGCCATGGCCTCTACATCACGTCTCCTTAAGATGGGCGTCCACAACAGGTGGCAAGAGCTCGCCGAAGCGCACAAGAACAGCCTGCTGGAACGACTCAAGGTCACGCCCACAGGAAGATCAGTACTCCGACACCTAAACTACAGTGAGACGTATGTCGCAGACACGGACAAGGAAGAGTGAATACCACCGGACATTCGAGATTGCGTTTCCATCGCACGTGTCCCGCGCAACATTAATTCCATATATCACAAGAGTAGAAGACAAGCTAGAGCCAACGTCATCAAACAAAGTTTCAAGAATGACCCGAATGCCCGCTACACCGCCGCGGCGAAGTATCCTCATCGAAACGCGTACGCTCTCAGCGTCGTAGACTCCCAAGACTCCGAGCTAGCATCGGAAACCATCAAGATAAGCAACCCGGAAACGGCTGAAGAAGCAGCAATCGCTCTTGCCACGACCACTTGCAGAGACGCAGCGGTTATAATCACCGACTCTCAGACCGCCTGCAGAAACTTCTTGAGGCGCCGCATCTCGGCCGATGCACTCAAGATACTAAAAAACCCGAAGCACTGCGCTCCCGTACACCTGCGTAACGTGGGTACCCGGACACGAGGGACTAGAGGGGAATGAATCGGCCCACGCCACCACCCGCGGGCACGTCAGCCGGGTTCCCCTTTTCCCACGCGCTCTCGGACCCGCGACAGAAGAGGCGGAAGCCGTACCCACCAACTCTGCGGCCATATTGCAACATTACAGGCTCGAGCGTCGAGTGTACGCTCCGCCGCACCCTAAACTCGACAGAGAAGGAAGCCTGATCCTTAGACGCCTGCAAAGTAATACGTACACGCACGGAACGTTAATGTATCCCCTCTACCCGACGCTCCATGGCAGCTTTTGCCTAGTCTGCAACGTACCCGACACTCCGGCACACTTGCTCCTGGAATGCCCGTGGCAGGAAGGCAGCGAAATGCAACCAGAAACGCACGCAAAACGAACAATAGAAGCAAGCCACCTATTCGAAACGTGGGAGGCCAAGCTAACTCTCGGGGACCTGGAAGACCAACGACAACTCGTCTCCAGGGCCAAGAGGGCAGTCGAAGCCAGAGGGTTCCTCGACAAAGCAGCCTTCCCAACTTACGGTGATACCCGGCCTCGCTTGGGACACTGTTTCGTATAATAAACGTTTCTTTCTCTCTCTTCAAAATGAAATCTTTCCGTCACGTAAGACAATGAATGGCTCATACGCCTTTGAGCGATGGTTCATATCCCCTTAAACACGGCCGAACGATTACCATTACGACAACCGAAGTAAAATTCTACGCTGGAATAATGAGCGGCAACGGAGCCAGCTGTGGAAAAATACGACGACGACGAAAGCGGGGGCAGTGGCACGAGCGTGTTCGAGCGGTCGCATCGAGGAGCGCGAACGAGCGAGCTATGAAGAACACGATGGCACTCGAACCACTGCTGATTATGATTGTTTTAGCGAAGTCCGACGACGAGGGCACAGGGTCCGCATAAACAACTTCGCTGTAAAATGGTTTTACCATGGGCCTTGGCCTTTAAGAGTTACCAACATACAGTTACATAATTTAGACATTGAAAATAAAAGAAAACATAGTTGACTTTGTTATAGGTACTCTGAGAATGCTAAATTTTGTGTGTGTATTTGTAATTGCACAACAAGCATATGTATACCATGCAGAAAGGGAGTTGTTCCCATCACAAATAAGGTAAACTACAAAACTACTTATCTAAACTACACTTTGTTTAATACATCAAAGCATTCATAATTGTAGTTCAAATAGCTAAAATAACAAAATTTTCAAATTTTCTTAAAGTTGTGCATTTATGAACCCGAAAGCGCTGGCTTTTTCACCAATTCTCTCTTAGGACAAGTGAAATTTTTTGAAGAAATATAGCATAATGCAGAAGCCGAAGACGTAGCAATCGTCCTGGTGCGCTCGAATCCGGACTTCAACACCGTCCTGAGCGACTCCCAGTCGGTGGCGAGAAACATTGGCAAAGGACGCATTTCGCCCAATTCCAACAACATGCTTAGCACAAGACGCATCCTCAAATACCACCCTAGTCTAAAGGAATGGTTCCCCGCGTACGTAAACGCGGTCGACCAGGCAACCCCGTACCTCAACGAGGTAGCCCACCGCAGAGTGCGAGAGCTGACAGACTTCGCCCGGCCAACCTCTCGGGAAGACCCCCGAGCCAAACGAGACAGACTGACCAGATACAAAGACATCACAAAGATATGCGAATAAGCCAGAAGAATATTCTCACCACAACACCAAGAGCTAAACAGGACACAAGCAGTGGCCCTAGGCCAACCACGAACACCTTCCCGAACCAATTTCCCCTCAAACGCATATTTCCAGAAGTACATAAAGAAGACACATATAAGATATGTAAACAGGACGCAGGTACACGCAAACACATACTGCGCGAATGTAACGCCCAATGCAAAAACGAGTCAATCTCCGGGGCCTCGTCGCTGAAGTGCGCCGCCACACTGCGCAGCTCCGCCCTCGGCGCCCAACTCTTGGCCGTTCCGCAGGCCCTCGAAGCGGCGCTGAGATTAGATCTCGACGTCCCGTCGTGGGGGACCTGAGCCTGGGTCCCCAAAAACCGGTCGTACAGTTTAATAAATTTATTACCAACCAATGCAGAACCGGGATGGGGGTGTCCCTTGTTAGTAGGTGCGGCTGCTGCAGTGCATGAGTTCACTGCCAAAGCAATCACTTATATATGCTGCCTATATTTTTTTTCATTACCTCAAAGGTAAACCGTCGGGAACGTATGAATAAAATTTGGCGAATCGACTCGCCATAAAAACTCAGAATACCAGGTGCCTCAATACTGCTTTGGAGAGATTTTTTCGTCGATCAACTCAGGAAGTCGAAATATTATAAGCACAAACCATTCTCGTGTATAATTTTATTCAACGCTATGACTTCAACCGGCAGCAGTGTGCTGCTCTACACAATGAGCGTCAAATGCATGTAAAGCGGAGACGGAAAACATAATGAAATTAAAGATGCAGTTCATTGTAGTACGATGAGCTAAAGGAGAAGAAGGTGCAAGCAGGAGCCGACGTTTGGACAAGTGGACGTCTTTTTGAAGTCCTTGAAATTAATATCTACCTCCGCCTTCGCCGTGTTTTCCCCACAGCTCACTGTAATTACTTGAGGTTTAAAATCAATAACCAGGTGTTTCTGCATTAGTAGCTCGTTTATTATGGAAGCGAAAGATGCCATAATTTATGAATAGGCCGCCAAGTTTAATTTATTGGGCTTTGTGGATTGCTGCCGTACTCAAAACGTAATCTTGCGCATTTCTGCCATTACCATTAAAGCAAAATTACCACAGAGGGTATTGCACCATTCCACATTCTAGCTTCAGCGATGCTAATAGCGCAATACAAGGCGTTATTCCAACGGCGTGTAGTATAGTTATAATGAATGTTACTGGATATGCAAATATATGACGCAAGTTGCCGAAAGATTAGTTAACTTTAAAATGTTGCTTGCGTCGACAATTGCTCTATTTCGTTGATTTTTATCACCACCTCTTAGTTACTGGCGAACTTTACCCTCTACCTTAAGCAACTTAGTAAAAAATAAAATAGGAAAATAGTGAGCAGGTTTTAACGAACAATAAGGACGTAGCTGCGCAATTTCTGGCTGCTGATAGGGTCTTCTTGAACATTGTGGGAAGTACTGATCTGGGTACCCTTATGAATCCTCGCCGGAGCAAATCGCATTCAGTCAAACGCTGCTTTGTTTAGAAATCAGTGAATGACCGTGGTCAGTAGCTAGTGATAGTGCGGCGTTTCCAGTTATGCGTCTCCAACCTTATCAACACATGAAAACACCTAACTCGGTCAATGTAGGTGGGCCACTTCCTGGTGAAGCAGTGGTACAGTATATTTTTTTTTGTTACTTGGAAACGTTAGGCGAAACCACGCGTGCAACTTCGGTGAATTTTGTCGCCCTCTAAAAGTGAAATTATAGTTTGAACGTCGCTACGGAGCGCAGTGTAGCCCTAGGTTAACCTTGGCACGAAGGGCAGTAGACACTGGGAGCATTCATTTGCTGATGACTTATTGTAAATGAGTTGCACTAAATGCAATTTCAACTGAATAGGGACAACGAGATTGCATCAGTGTATCAAGTGCCACTGGCTTATATTTTTGACCCGTTTCGCTGCATGCCACATTGTCAGCAACTGCACTCCGATGGAGATTTATATATATATATGTCCACGTAAAAGTCGAACTAGAGTGAACTCAAAACTGTCACATAATATCCTAGACGTCACCTAGAAAAATAACGATATTGGGCAAATATATAGCATTCTGCGTATTGTCAAGTTTTCTTGCAAATCCATGTGAATTAACAAGTCATTCAGCAAACAGATATGCCGCACAACATGCGGGGTCTAGAGAACAGTAATTAATACGGTGTCGAAAACAACTTAGTGAAACCAAGAACGTTGAACTAGAGCGCGCAAGAGCCTCTACTTAGCTCTTTTGTTTGCGCTGGACCCACTTATTTGCATGCAGTGTACAAGCAACGTCAGTATGAAGGTATGCATTTGGTAGAAGGTAAAACAAGGCTGCCAGATTCGAGACTCTCGCTATGAACGAACGAGAAGTGATAAAGAAGGCTCAAGTTTTATTACTCATGACCACATAACGCCAGCATGCAATGCAGCCAGGGAAAGCATGAGTAATTAGAAGGCGCTGAAATCGAAATGCAGAAACTAATGAGGAAAAGCAGATTCTTGGTGCAGTTAGGTACCACACGAGGGTTCATTACCAACAGGCCTGTTCTCCTAAGTTCAGGTTCTACGTGACGCCGTCATTAAAACAAGGATATTCCACATGTGCCCTCCAAGGCACTGAGTGACCCTGGCTAACACTCGCAGGGGTGCATCAAGTACACATTAATGCCCAGTATACTGAATGGATTGATGGCCATCGTGGTAGCACGATTGGTTGTGCAAGGGACGAGTAATGCGGTGGTCGTGGACTCGTCTCCCAGAGACGACAAGTTGTATTTTCGTTCACTTCCATTTTCAGTTTTCCTTAATATTGTCCACATTTCAATTTCAAAGAAAGCAACAAGAACATCTGGATGCATAAGATTTATATCACGCAATGAAGCCAAGTTCGCCAACTTCTGCGCTGTCAACTACAGCTTCGGGCGACAGGTGCGAAAAAGTGCGTGAAAAGTGATGTGTGGCATGCCTTATGCACACCTTGGGGCACTCATATTAAAGGGGATAGAAGAAAAAACATTTTTGATAGTTTGGCATCAGTGGGTCAAGTGGGATCTCATTGGACTCTGCGGGGGACATGCAGAATAGAAGAATGCGGAAGAACTATGCAGAATAGAGGAGAAGCTGTGATCGCGTGAGAAAAAAGAGCCTCTTTTCTTAAAGCACGCACAAACCGAGGGAAGATAACGAGACCAGCAAGAGGAAACAGGAAAAGGAAACAGGAGTAAAGAGTGAACAACGCCATTAGGAGATTTTGAAAACATAACATCAGCAAAGCGGAGCTTTGTGCAAGACAACAATGATGTTGGAAAGAGCGCCGCTGAAATTGAGCCGAGCCCGCATCGAAGGGCTGATTTATTGGTGTTTTAGAGAGCAGCCCTTTGGCGCCCGTTTCTGCCGCGAGCGTTTGCGGTGTCGGCCGAACAAGCGAGTCAACGAGCACAGCGCAAGATGAAAGAGCGAACGCGGACCAGGATATGAGAGATGCGAGCCGCAAACGGCGGGGACCAATGAGAGCAGCCTTTTCAGTCACGTGCGCACGAAAAACTGGTGTCATGTGGACCCGCCCAACTGCTCGATGTGTACTCGCAAATTGTTTAAGCCAGACCACTCGTTTCTTACTATCGTCTGCTCGCGCCAGCTCTCACTAGCGTTTGTTTGGTTTGCAAAACAATCGCAAACTATTGTCACAGTTTGCGATGGAATTTTAATCTTATTGCATGCACGACGCGAATTGCCTGGTACTTTCTGAAAGCCACGCGGCAACAGTGATTACACAGGGACCTTCGAGGACTCATGAATAAAAGCCGATGTGCTTCACCCGTAGATCATGTTTTTGACGATCGTGCACTCTCCTACATGTCTCTCTCAAATTCTTTGTCTCCAATGTATCGCGAAATGAAAACACGTATAGAGCTGCAATGAAAGCTTGCGTTAGGAAGTATCGTTACTGTCGGTGAATTTTTTTCTACGTTCATTTTGAATACTATTTATTTCTACACGTTACCACTCTAAGTCATTTTGTGTTGTGGGTATGGGTTTCTAATAGCAAATGCATGCCTCTTGACCTAATAAAAGGTGATTTAAAATTGCAGCCACTTAGGCACAAATGACAGTTAAGCGAAGCACGCAAAAGCCGACCAAATTTATGTTCTCAAACGCTTCCTCACGCATCCAACTTGTAGTTTAAAGGTCAAATAAGACGAACAGACGCAGGAGTACTGGTAGCCATATTTTCACATTGCGCCACAATGCATCCTTGTCCATCTGCGTCATTTCTGCGCTGCACAATGCCTCTATCTAGTCTAATGGGCCTACTATGCAGCCATTTGAGTGCGCGAAGACAAAGATAGAAACATACCGTTTTACAAGTTTTCAAAGCTGTTATCATTAATAATTCCACCTGAAATATATATCTTGTCAGAAATTATTTTTGAGGAAGTCAAGCACTCAGCCAAAGAATAGGTTCTGTGTCAAGTCAGCGAAGTTGAAAAATACTATAACGCCTCTCAAGCAAGATTTGCTCCCTGCATATATTGTAATAGTAACTGACGAGAATAGGTAATTCTTACTCAATGTCTTCACGCTTGCCTGCGCTAAGCACTGGGTTTAAAAAATGTCTGGCGCTTGAGGTGTTTTTATTACAGTAATTTTCCTGACATTCAAGCCATCGCAAATAACGGCCCCTCCACGGTTGTAAGAGCAGCCCGGTCGTTTGTGAAACGACTACTAAAAAGCACATAGGACAGAACCAATTCTAGATGGAAAGAGCATAATGACTTTTAACGAAGACGTTGACTGACCGATTGGTCCGAACTTTAGAGTGAAATATCTCTCACTGATGCTGACAGGTGGCATTCGTGAAAGCATGCAGAAAGACGGCTACAGTTTGTAGCGACCTGACGAAGATGTAAACAGAAGAGGGAACGGAAAAGGTGACAATAAAAAGTGTGTAATGGTGAAGTCCGCGATATTTGTCCTGTTTTGTCAGGTCCACTGTCACTACATATTTTGGCCCAGCCGACAATATAGACCGTGATGTGCAATTTATTGCTGAAGGCCCGTGGCACTTGGTTTTCAAGAAATGACAGGTCGAAGACGAATATGCCCTCGACTTTCCCGAGCACAAGACCACAGCTGAACTTGTAGGCACTTTCTTGGCTAAATCCTCCATGTCGCCCAAGGAACCCCTCGACAAATAATGAGCTTAAGTAAATCTACCAACACCCTTATTTGGTGAGCTAGTGCTGATGCGTCTTTAGACATGCCTTAGCACTACGACATCTGCATATGACGGGCGGTGAGACATTCTGCAGTCATTTGAGATACAGCAACAGCAATTGTTGCAGCAAAACAAGCTAAGTTAAACGTTAATGTCAGTAGTGAACCTTTGTGAGACCACTGATGCGACCGCTGATATTCGATGGCTGTTCTGACAGTCGAGAAAGTTGAATTGGCGTCTATGAGCAGGCTGCAGAATATAATGAATGAAAGTCTGACAGAGACCGTATACTTAACATATGATCATTTCTTCCTCGACTAGCAAGAAAATTACACGTGTATCGGCTGCTGCATTGCAAATACGAATATTGGTCTAAAAGGAAAGTAAGCTTTATAACAACCTTTCAAAAAAATAGGTACAGCAATGTGACCAGGCTTTTCACTAGCAGTTCAAGTCTAATACTCCGACAGTGTATTTACTTTAAAACCGACGCCTCCTTTGCATTGCTAACTCGCAGCTTCCGGTAAAATCCATGGGAACGTTAATTACCTACGGCGTATACCAAAGAAACTGTGGTGGCTGGTCCAATTTACAGCTCCCGAAACGCTTTAAGCAATGTTAGAGCTCATGCTAGCTTTTTCGCACTACTGAATGGTGAGAACCAACAAACGCCGTCAAAATACTCACGAGATATGAATTTGCACCTTTCGCACAACTTACCAGTGCTTTTTCTAGGAGATGCAGGAGAAAACTTCCATACTTGGTTCGAACGTTTAAGGACCCATTAACGCCACATGTGGTGAAGCACTTGTCAAGGGCGAGCAAACAGAAACAATAGATATCGAAAGTGCGCTTATATCGACTATGGAGACTGTCTTCCTGAGGTCGTCGAGTCTAATGTGTATTCATCTAGAAGTGAACGGTCAACCTATGCGAGCTCCTCTGAACTGTGGTGCTTCGGTGTGGATCTTTGAGAAAAGCAAAGCAAAACAGGAACCTACGTCCCTCGGCAACCAAATACTAGTACGGGGCTATGACAGCAAGGAAAATGAACATTGTTAATTGGTAGCTGTTAAGCGGAAATATTATGTACAGGCTGCAGAAGTGCTAGCTTTGGCTATTCACAACCTGGAATACGATTTTCTCCTCTCCCATCCGGGCAATAAAGTAATGATACTGCGTATTCACTAAGATGACACTGTGTCCGTGTACCCTGGCATGTATAAAACGAATGCAGAACCGAGCTCGAAACAACTGCGAGTATCAAGAACAAGGACGACATTCCCCAAGCCTATCCAGGATTGGTCTGCTTGGGAGGATACTCCCCAGTCAAAGCCAAGTTTCAAATCCCATTCAAGTTAAAGGACACAAGTGTGGTACGAAAGAAGTCATACAGTCTATCGCGGGAAAAGAAGGCATGGCTCAATGAATAACTCGAATAGATGCTGGATGCCGAAATCAATGATCCGTCCGTGTGCGTGTTCGCGTTTGAATAACCGCTAACAATAGCTCGTAAAGAAGTTCGTAGCCTGCAGATATCTGTGGACCATAGCATAATTAAACGTCCAAAGAATCTTGATAAATTTTACAATGCCCAATGTAGTATTATGGATGAAAATGATGGCTGTGCCTGTTTTTATAGGATCAATCTTTTGCAAAGGACTTTCGCGAATGCCACTTCAAGAAGAGCCAAAAAGCACACTGCTTGCATTAGCCCTTTTTGTACTTATGAACAACATGGCCTGCAGCTTGGCTGGAACAATTCGCCAAGCTGGTTCCAAAGCATCATGAACTATCCTTTACATTGGCCTTTTTAATATTTTTTTTTACATGGACGACATTATTGTATACTTCAATAATGACCATTTATAGGGGAATATCTGGAACATGTGGCCACAGCTCTCTGAGAAGCGGCTCTGAAAATCACCTTTAAAAAGAGCGAATTATTCAAGAACAGAGTGAATTTGCCGTGTAGAGTACTGGGGAGGTATTCTGTAAGAGTCCAACTAGAGAGCGTAAACATTTATTTCAAATGAACAAGATTTGAGTCCGGCGTCTTTTTAGTGGGTCTGGGCACCCGCCGCGGACGCGGTTCCGAGACCTTGTCTCGAAGCGGCTTCCTCGGCTCGCTGGACGGCCCAGAGTTGTGTTGTCAGGTCAGAGCTGAGCAGTGCGATCATCCAGCGTGACTGGAGGCTGGCGGTGGAAGAGACGGAGGGGTTGGCACTGCCCGACTTGTTAGTTAGGTCCCGACACTCCCATAACATGTGATTTAGTGTGGCAACCTCGCCACACGATGTGCATCTGTTTGTAGTGTACATGTCTGGATACATGGCGTGCATGAGTCTGGGGTTTCTGTAAGAGTCTGTTTGTAATTGTCTGAAGTGTACTGCTTGCGTCCTGTCTAACCTAGCGTGAGGGAATGGGTATATGCGTCTTTGTAATTGGTAGTGTGCCGTGATGTCGTGAAAACTGGTCATACGATCCTCCCATGCCCAGGCGTTTGCAGTACCCCGCGGGGGCTCTTCCTCTGATGCTGCTCGGTGAGTCAGGCCTCGAGCAACGCCGTGAGCCGCTTCGTTGGGGGTGTTCATTCCAGTGTGTGCCGGGATCCATAGCAAATGCCTTCGGTTATCAACGTCGGCCTCTCCCTGGTGTATGGGATGTCGCTGGAGTATCTGATACGCCTCTTGCGAGATGAGCCCATTTGCAAAATTGCGAATTGCCGTTTTCGAGTCGCAGATCACGTAAGTAGCTGTGGTTTGTGTGAGGGCCAGTCCTATGGCCGCTTCCTCTGCCGCTTCGGCATGTGCCGTGTTCACGGTGACGCTCGTGATGTGGGCTGGGCTGCATGTCTGCCGCAACCAGGCGTTCCCGACAATCAGCACTTCAGCAGCAGACGAAACAGACATGTCCACTATGTGGACTCTTACAGTGTAGCTCCCATGGAGGGAACAACAAAAAAACAAAAAACAAAGTAATAATCAGTCACACGTATCGCAAAGCTAGTGAAATCGTATGACATCCATTCACTACGAGTGTTTCTACGTTTGACCGGCCACTTAAGAGCCATTATAAAAGAATATGCTTGAAAAACATGGTGTTAGACAAAGATGAGGAAAAGGGACGTGCACTTCTGCTAGACGGAGGATTGTGAGGTGGCTTTTCAGACATCTAGTACACGTGATCTCCACTGATATTATCCTCTGCCTTCCCGCCTTTACACTTCCTTTCGAAATTAGCATTTATGCTTCCCATTATGAGCAGGGGCAATTATCTACCAGCGAGACTGCAGCCGAGCAAAAAATCAACAACTCCGTCTAATCGGCTATGAGTGTTGGATAAGCTGGATAAACGAACTTCAGCAGTGTGATTTCGAAGTCAATCAACGTCCCGGTGCTTAAATAAAAGATACTGATGCCCTATTCAGGTTGGAAGTCAAACAAGAGGAAGTTCATCAAGAAACAATAAGCGTTGCCAAAGTATGGGAGGAAACTGAAGTTTTGCAGCCCACTTAGAAGGGAAGGATTTCAGTACCTCCAACGTTAATCCCCACAATGTTTAGGTTGTAGCGTAAGAGCTTTGTAGGACATACATGATGCTTACAAGAAGATTACGTGGATAAAATGAAAGAAGACACTAACAGATTCGTATGATCATGCATGTATGCCAAATTAATAAAGCTATATTTAAGTAACTTAGTCAGTATATGACCTTGCCTAGCTACTCAAAAACGCCATTTGAAGCAGAGCACATGCGCTTTCCTGAGCTCTGGAAAATGGCCGAATATCGAAAGAAAACCCAAGCTTTCCTTTTATGTGTACACCAGAGTACTGAATGGTGGCTGCGAAACCGGGACAACAACATTGTAACAGCGTTATTGCTGTTATCAGCCGAAAAAAATATTTCATAATGTGGAATCACCTCGGGTTCATTCACGTGCATATAAATCAAAATAAATGGGTGGCCATGGCCCACCTTCAGGGTTTAGGTATAGGCAAATAGTGGCTTCACCAACGTTTGTACGAGTCTCCGGGGCAGCAACTTCTACAAATAAAGTCTTAAAGTTTCTTGCTGGAGATGCGAAATGTCATTCCCTGCACTATATACGAAGTACAAGAAAATTAAAGGCAGTGCAATCATTTGTACTAAGTGTAAGGCCTACTTAACAAAACGCCAGCAGCACGTGCACAATAAATAAAATCGAACCCTTAGGAGTGTTTCCTCTTCTACATTACGCAACCCCTTACCACCATGGAGAAGTGTATTTTAATGATTTAACACAGCCAAAATAATGGTTGGGCTGGACTTACATTCTTTCTACCAAAGTTGTTTTGGGGGAATTGCACCCGATGTTCTACTTCTCACAACGATGTCTGCTATGGCCTCAATACCATAGTCGATTCGCTGTCCGCTATTTGTGCCAATCTCTATTGCAGCAAGATCAAAGTGCTTTGTCACTGGATTATGAATTAGGTGAAAAAAAGACTGCGCTGTGCGCCTCAACAATGAACAATCCGGTCACAAAGACTATTCGTCATAAATATACCTCTAGGCCACTCCACCTTTTCTTTGTTTCTTTTACCCGCATCCATATTGCCGATATCACAGAAAAGAAGAATAATGTGCCTTGGCACCGCTATGCAGCTAGCTTCTGTGGCAGGTACAGGGCAGGCTCGGTCCACCCCGCCTGTACCCATACAAGTCTTAGACGTGTCTAGGGAAAGGGAATCCTGGAGGTTAAGTCGCGTCCACGTGTTCGGATCTTTAAGGGCCCCCGGCGATGGCACCACACCTCTTTGGCGTCTGCTTTGCATATGCGGTGCCTCCAGAATGACCCACTAGGAACAAATTGGCAGTCGCATTTTCCAGTCCTCTTCTTGAAACTTCGTCTTCCTCTCTCACTTGCAATCCTTTATGTATTCTCTTCACTATACATATGCATATATGACAGAACAATTTCCTCGATTTCCCAATCGTCCGCAGAAAAGTGGGCTCACTGATGAAGTTTTCCTGTTGTTAAGCACGCAAAACAAATGACTTTCCGAGATTCCTTGTAATCGACAGTGTCAACACAGAAAAAGCAGCTAGAATGATTCCCCTAATCTCGTAGCAAAATGCCTCTCAGATTCTCTAGCGCGAGGGTACAAAGCCACGAAAAAAGTCAAGGGTGACATTCTGTTCAAGCAACGTGAGAATAAGCAGTAATAAAATCTTTGTAGTCAAGTGCGCGACGAAAACTCATCTGGCGAAGAAACATATTGGTGCCAAAAAACGTGCACTCGCCAAGAATAAAATAGAAAATAAAGAACAGACGTTTCGGACCCCATACGGGTTCTTTGATCACAATGAAGATGTAAGCATGGGCGCGCGGCTATTCAAGAGTGAGGTGGCGCAGCGTTCGGGTGCATATCTCGGGGATTATCCAACTTCCTGATTATCGTGTGCGTAGTTGATTGGATATGAAATGATTCTAAAAGCAAACGGGAGATAAGTGTTTCTCTTTTTCGATGATGGTCGCCGAGTCCCTGTCAGTGATGCGTCTGGTTAGATCGTGATTTTCCGCCAGGGCGTTCGCGGCTGTGTGGCCCTTGGTGACGTCATTCATGTGTTGTTCCAAGCGTCGTCTAAAATTTCCGCTCTCGCCGATGTACGACAGGTCACATTCCTTGCATGGTAAGTTGCATATGACTCTCGGGTAGTCCGTGTGTAGCAAAGGGTCTTTTGCGTAACCAGCTGTTGTCGAAGTTGGCGGGAAGGCACGTAGGCGATTTGAACACCGCAGTAGTGCAAGGGCTTCGCTTGTTCCCACTGTGTAGGGTACCGCCACGCGCTTCACTGTTTCTTACACCGTTTCACGGCGGGGCTTCGCTGATTTGTGCTTCTGCGTCCTGAGCAGTTTGAGAGGGTAAGCATTGTTCAACAGGTCCTTTTTCACAACCTGTAGCTCTTGCCTGCGTTTCGTGGGCCCGGAGCAGACACGAAATGCCCGAGAGAAGACTACTGTTGTGACAGATCGATTTTGCCCAATTGGGTGCGCCGAGTCGAAGCTCAGGTACTTTTCCGTGTGCGTTGGATTTCTGTGCACAATATTCCTCAAGCCGCTTGAAGTCCTCTCTTCAAGGACATCCAGGAAGGGAATTCGCCCATTGTTTTCCCTTTCAGTCATGAAATGTATACTCGGCTTGAAGGAATTTAGGTGCTCGAAGAAATGTGTTGCGTACCGGCGAGGGATGATGCAAAAGCAGTCGTCTGTGTATCTTATAAATAACTTTGATCGCATCCCGACTCAAGATAAGGCGGCACTTTCCAGATCTTCTAGAGCAATGTTAGTGCAAACGACGGACACAGAGGCTCCCATCGCTGCGCTGAATGTTTGATTCTAAAACCTTTCCAATATACTGTCACTTGGGGGTTTCTCGGTGACTGTAACCAAACACCGCACGATGAGCACGGTTTGCGGTGTGATTTCGGAAGACGACGATATCGAACTGACTGAAGAACAGCCTCTACAAGGATGGCGAGACGAGAACGTGATTAATGCCCACTGAATACAGCTGAGAAGAGAAAACAAAGAAACTCCAACGAAACATTCATACTAACAATATAATCAAGTGTTCTGCCCTAGTACATCGAGGCTGGATACATCAGCATTCGCATGAGACCGTACATCCCGAACCCGTGAAGGTGTTTCAAATGACAGCGATACGGCCCTGGTTCAGAAAGCTTCTAAGGCCGCCGAACATATGCGTGGTGTGGTTACCATGGTCACCCCTCGGACAACTACACGCATGTGCATACGCATGTGCATACCATCATTTCAGCTTCTAACAAAACTTTAGGTTTCCTAAAACGTCATTTACGGAAAGCCCCAAATCATGTAAAATTACTTGCCTACACATCACTTGTACGACCGAAACTAGAATACGCCTCAGCAGTCTGGAATCCGCATCAAGCATATCTCATCGACGCTCTTGAAGCGGTGCAAACCGCGCCGCACGATTCATCCATTCGTCATACTCATATGACGTAAGCATCACGTCACTGAAATCACTATCTGGGCTTCCGGACCTCGTTTTACGTCGGCGCATCGCTTCCCTCTGTCTTTACCACAAATTCTTTTACAGTCCTAACCTTCATCAAGCACCGTATATCACGCCCGCAGCGCGCATATCATACCGGACGAGCCACTCGCTGCAAGTTTCACGACCACGCTCACGAACATCAACATTTTTAGCCTCGTTTTTTCTTCGCATGGCGGCATACTGGAACGGCCTCCCCGCTGCCATTGTCGACATAATCTGCCCATCCATATTTTTA
This sequence comes from Dermacentor variabilis, assembly GCF_050947875.1. Lineage (NCBI taxonomy): Eukaryota > Metazoa > Arthropoda > Arachnida > Ixodida > Ixodidae > Dermacentor > Dermacentor variabilis. Next base: position 9,881,685 of record NW_027460335.1, on the reverse strand, counting down.
CAACATGTTACTGACCATCTCCAACTACATCGTACATGATTTTTCCTTATATGTGTGGTTTGTATTTACATACGTGTATGTTGGTCTACATATATAGGCTTTGATATGTGTAAATACATGTGTGAATATACTTGATTATGTATACTATGTATGTGTATATATATGCGTGCTTGAACTTGAATTTTACTTGAACTAGTGTTAATTCGAATCTTGTACCCACCCCTTATGTAATACCCCTGCAATAGGGGGTCTTTAAGGAAAATAAACTTAACTGAACTGAACTACGAAGGCATGCTATATTACGCGAACTGCGAGAGAGACCACGCAGCTTACTCGCGATTTTGTTCCACATGAAAAAGAGAAAAGAAATCAAACTATTGAAGTTAAAGAAAACATGTTCGAGGATGCGCGAAATCGCTCAGCCTTAAAAATAAAAAAGAAGTTCGCAACTTAAATACCTCAATCTCCAATAAATTTGATGTTTTAATGTAACGGTAACGTGGCTACCAGCAAACGATAATCCTCTGCGCTTAGACGATTACTCGTAACAAACGGCCTTGTGCGAAAAAACGGAAGGGGCGGCGGCGTACTCGTATAGGTTAAGCAGTCACTGAGGCAAGAAGTTATTTCAAAGTTCTCAAAGATAAATACTTGTATTCAGTGTTGGACTGTGCGTTTGGAGGAAGTCGTAGTTCAATTTATTTACAGGCCGCCAATGGGAACAAAGTGGATTTCTTAGCAAACTGATTGCCGCCAAGCGTGTGAAGACGTCTCGCGAGTCTCGATCGCGGGAGTGGTCGGGACAGAACACCGAAAAGGCAACGGGGCACTGGTTCGAGTCGACGGAAGAGGAGGACATCTACCGGCGCCGCTAGAGATCTAGATCTCCACACGGAAGCAGAGTAAAAAGCAATACCCCCTCGAGAGACCCCTTCAGCTCCAGGCCTCGCAGCGGTCGAATTCGCCACTGCCTAAAAAACAGCAGGTGAGCTGCGCGAGGGTTGTTTCTCCCACTGCTCCAAAACAGAATAATGATGAAAATGATAAACGTATTCAGAAATTGGAAAACGAAAATGCGCGACTAAGAGAACAGCTCTCAGGTGAAGAACACAAACGGCGATCACCTGAGAAACAAATGTCATAGTTTGAAGCGCGCTTCAATAGCACAATACAACAGCTAGAAAAACCGCGTCAGTTTGAAGAAATAGCCAAAACTAAAGCGGCAGCAGGTATAAACTCCGTCTCCGGGCAGTCTCCGACAACCGAAATTTCAAATAACGCGCAGATAACGGCAGCGCAGATTCAGAAAATGATCGCGGAAAACTTGAAAATATTTATGCATGGAATGATGACATTAGTTACCCGAAGGTTAACGGAATTTCAACAACTGTGCACGAACGACTTCGAGAAACACAAGGTATTCGTGGCGGAACAGCTTAAAGCAGTCTCGAAGGCTGTTCCCACCAAAAAACGCGCAATTGCGATAGGAGCGGGTTCAGCAAAAACTAAAATGAGACACTGTGTAACATAATCCGACGGCTCGGACACGGAAACGTCACGGGCTTAAATTAAGAGTGGGCAACATGGCTAATCACGCTAAGAAATCACAAAAAATACAAAATTCAGAACAACTAGAGATATGGCAATGGAACTGCCGCTACTTCTCCGGGAAAGCGGCAGTGTTCTACCAGTTTATCAAGAACTCCGGAATCGCTCCGGACGTGCTATGTCTGCAGGAGGTCAAGGCCAAGCCGGCCAAACTGCAGGGATACCACACTCTGAGCGATCCTCAAAATTCGAAAGTCGCCACGCTGGTGCGCAAGTCGATAAACGCTCAATTATTTACACTTCTGCAAACTGAGGGAGAGACTAATTCCATAGTTATCAGTGTGATGCAAAAGAAACGAAGTACGGCACACACAATAATCACAAATCTGTACAGTCCTCCCAAAAGCGAAGGGGACGACCTACCCGACATTCTCTCAACAACAAAAAAATTAGCGGGCACCAGGGATAAGGCGGTGATAGTGGGTGACTATAATGCACCATACATACTATGGGGATACGCGAAAACATCGCCCACAGGGTTCCTACTTGTGCGCACCGCAACGGCCTTCGGCTTACGGGCAATGAATCAGATCGGCAAACCGACGCGCATGGGGAACAGTGTCAGCAGAGACACGGTGCCTGACCGTGCCTTCACAATTAACATCAGAGACGCACAATGGGTTTCCTTTGACGAAAACCTCGGAAGTGATCCCGATATAATCTGAGTAGCGCTCTCAACGCCCAATAAACGGAAAACAATAGGAATGACTAAATTCACTGACTGGCCTCGTTATAGAGAACTACAAAGAGCGCTGGAGGAGTCGGGTACAGCCCCGACCAACATGCGAGAATGGACTTAATTCCTTCGACGAGCACACAGGGACACCACTAAAGCCATTGAGCGCACAGCAGAGGTGCCGGTGATAGACTCTCAACTGGTCGGCCTATGGGAAGAGAGGCGGAAACTGGCTAAGAGGTGGAAAAGACAACGTCTAAACAAACACCTAAGACAACGCATCCCTCTCTTGGCAGAGCAAGCACAAGGCCACGCCAACGAGCTCGGTAAAAACGAGTGGGCGACGTTCTGTGGAACCCTATCAGGAACTCTGGGAACGACCAATACATGGCGAATACTACGAAGCATGCTAGACTCGATGAGCACGCGTACTGAGAATAACAAGAAGCTCCATATTATAGCAGACAACTTCCAGGGTACAGACCAAGATGTAGTCCAGGCTCTTCAGTAAAAATACATAGGACCCTCACCTGCCACGGTATCGTTGTACGCGAAAAGACAATGAGCGGGGGAGGCAAAGCCTAAGTTAGACGAAGAAATGACGTACGCGGAAGTATATCAGGGGGCACAATTCGCAGTTAAAAACTGGGCACCGGGCCCAGAATCGATCAGAAATGCAATGATTCGAAACTTGGATTCGGTAGCCATAGCGAAAATAACAAAGATTTTCAATAGCGAGTGCTGGGCCAAGGGAGACTTGCCCCAAAAGTGGAAATTGGCTAAAATAATAATGATCCCCAAACCAAAGCAGAATCCCTCGATCGATACATTACGGCCGGTGTCGCTCGCGTCCTGCCTGGGTAAGCACTATGAAAGGGTTATCCATAGCAGATTGCAGCGATACCTGGAAGAGCGGAGCTGGTTCCCGGACTCCATGATATGATTTCACACGGGTTTATCTTGCCAGGACGCTTTCCTCCTACTTAGAGACGAAATTCTAATATACCGTATGGTGACGAGAGACTAGTCCTAGCACTAGACCTCAAAGGAGCCTTCGACAACGTTTCTCACGCCGCAATATTGGATGAACTCGAACTCGTGGGTTGTGGTGAGCGCACATACAATTACTTAAGAGCGTTTCTTTCCAACCGTGAGGCGAGCATCAGTATTGACCAAATCACTTCGGATTTATTTAACATGCCTGACAAAGGAACACCTCAAGGAGCTATATTATCTCCTCTTCTCTTCAGCATAGTGATGTGTCCCCTCGCGCGCCTTCTGGGTAGGATACCCGACCTAGGTTACACGCTCTACGCGGACGACATCACGCTGTGGACGAGCACAGCTTCACTAGGGGATAAGAAATATACGCTCCAAGGCGCAGTATTAGCGGTGGAGAAATTTTCTACATGCAGTGGCCTGACGTGCGCACCCGAAAAATCTGAGGTCATCCGGATACACGCGAAAGGCTACAAATCCAGACGATCGATTAACATCGTGATTGAGGGCCACTCAGTCCGAGAGGTAGCCACGATGCGAGTCGTGGGTTTGTGCCTTCACAGCGACGGGAGAGAAATAGAGACACTCAAGATCCTCAAATCCACAGCCCACAACATAGCCCAAATGATACGTCGCGTGACGTATCGAAAAGCGGGAATGCGAGAAGACGATACCCTAAGGCTCGCACAGGCCTTAGTGGTTAGTCGAATCGCGTATGATTTACCGTACCAAATCCTAAACAGGGAGGAGGAAAAGCAGGCTAACACATTAATCCGAACCGCTTGTACTTAACGGAGTGTACTTAACGGAGCGCATGTTAGCTTTGGGAGTGCACAATACTTTCGACGAACTCAGGCAGGCCACCCTGATGCGACAGAGGGAGCGCCTCAGCTTCACAAAAACTGGTAGGGCAATAGTGGCTACACTCAATATCCCAGCATACCCAATTTATGTCACAGAGCAGGCCGTACCTCTACCTCCTCCGATGAGGTCCAAAATTACAGTAGCCCCCATTCCAAAGAATATGCATCCCGAGTACAACAAAGGAAGGCGCAAAGTACGGGCACAACACATTCAATCAGCGTACATTAATAACCATAGGTACAACACGTACTACAAGGACGCAGCTGTGATGCAGAGGCGACCGCGCAGCGCTACCAAAGGAGGTACGCCCTGGCAGTCGTGAACGAGATCAGTCAACAGCAAATCACCGCGTCGGCTACGGCGGGATCACCCACCTCGGCTAAATATTAGCAGTGGCGATTGCACTCGCTCACGCGGAGCGTTCGCAAAGGGACTCGGTCCTGGTCACGGACTCCCTGGAGACATGTCATATGTTTCTCAAGGGACACGTGACTGCGGCTAGCCTAGCGATAATCCCCAAATCCTTCAACCACCATCATCGCCTACTCTGGTACCAGGCCCACGCGGGTGTACAAGGGAACGAAAAGGCTAACGGGTTAGCTCGAGTGTTCACTAACCGAGCGACGGCGTCCTCTTCTAACCCCAACCAGCCGCACAAAATTCCACCAATTTAAATGCCAAAGACATCCTTGCTCATCAGCGCGGAGTCTGCAAAAAATACACGCCGCCTCACCCACAACTTAGCGGTGAATAGGCCGCCGATTGGTGCAAAATACAGACCGGGGTATTCCTCCGTTTAAAATTGCTAAACGCCATGTATCCCACTCGTTATAGGGCCAACTGTCCTTGGTGCGGTGGCATACCTAGCTTAAAACATATAACCTGGGAGTGCACTAAGCACCCTCATAGGCGAAATACCAGCAACACAATGGAGAAGTGGGAGGCACAGCTCGCGCGCGCCGACCTGGCCGGAAAAAGTCCTTAATTAGCCAGATCGGGCTGGCGGCAGAGGCCAGTGGGGCCCTGGACTGAGAGACTCCGACCACCCCTCCTTCAACTATTTTCCATTGCAATAAAGTTTCTTTTATTATTATTATTATTATTATTATTATTATTATTATTAGAGCGTGTACTCCATTTTCTAAGCCGGTTATGATTGTTTTTCGCCATACTGGAGGATGGTAATATTATTATTGCTACGCGAAGAACGAGTCAGTAAGACGAGCAACTATTTAGAGGTTATATTTACAACAGCGGTTGCAGCGCTGACCGGTTAAATTCACAGCACGAGCCCCGTTTGTTCCTCCTCCTCTTTTTTCGGGTGATGATGCCCACGCGCCTTGTTCAAACAATCAAATACCACACGCGTGTAGCATAATACCCCGGCAGCAGAAGTGACACCCCAGAGCATCTAAATGTCATCACTGGGAGTGTGATACTTCTTTAGTCGTGTAACGTGCACGATAACACTGGACTAAGAAGCAGGTGGGGCGTCAGGGGTGAACTCGTAGGTGACGGGAGTCACGGCACGAAGCACTCGGTATGGGCCTGTGTAACGAGACAGAAGTTTTTGTGACAGCCCGACCTGACGCCAGGGAGACCCCAGAACCACCAAAGAGCCAGGCGGGAAGTGCACATCTCTTGTCGGCGGTCGTACAAACGCTTTTGACTCTCTTGGGATTTCAGCAGGTAGTCATTGGCAATTTCCCTTGCATAGGCACAGCCGGCGAAGGCGTCAAGGGCATATTCACTGGTCGGTGGCGCGTGAACAGGGCGGCTTTTGTCGAGGGGCACTGCTGGTTCTCGGCGGAACAGAATGAGAAATGCTGAATAACCGGTTGTGTTGTGGTGCGAGGAAATATAAGCAAATATGACAACCAGTAGTGCGGGATCGCCGTCAGTGTGATTCGAAGCCAAGTTAGTCCACAGGCATGCTCAGGACCCGGGGACGTTCCTGGCAGAGATCCGAGACAAGTACATCGGCCCGCAACTCAAGACACCGTTACCTGCTGCCTATCAGGGCCGGCCGAACGCGCACATAGACGAAGACATTACGTTCGCTGAGGTGTCGGCAGCCGCCTACAAGCTGCGGACGAACTCGGCGCCGGGTTCGGACCGCGTTACCAACAAGATCCTACGCAACCTGGACGAGGCCACAATAGAGCAGCTCACAGAGTTCATGAACGAATGCTGGAAGACGGGCGCCATCCCAGAAGAGTGGAAGACGTCAACGATCGTCTTCATACCAAAACCAGGCAAACCCCTGAATGCGGACAACCTCAGGCCGATTTCACTGACATCATTCGTCGGCAAACTGATGGAGCACGTGGTCCTAGACCGTCTCAATGAACACGTAGAAGATGGGGACGAGTTCCCCCACTCTATGTTTGGTTTCAGGCCACACCTGTCCTGCCAAGATGTACTACTCCTTCAGGTAAAAAGGCAGGTGATGCAACCCGAAAGTCCGGCGGATGCTCGCTGATTCCGGTGCCTCCGGGGCCTCGACCTGAAGAAGGCCTTCGACAATGTTGCCCACGCAGCGGTGCTCGAGGGCCTGACCCAACTGGGTGTCGGAAACCGAGCGTACCAATACGTCCGAAACTTTCTCACCGACCAGAAGTGCCGGATCAAAGTCGGCGATCATGAAACTGAATTTATAGAGCTGGGGAGCCGAGGCACGCCTCAGGGATCAGTCATCTCCCCTTTTCTCTTTAACGCGGCGATGCGCGGGCTCCCGGAACTGCTGTGCTCTATCCCTGGGCTACACCACAGCCTCTACGCTGACGACGTGACGTTACGGGCAGCGGCGGATGATCCACAAGCTCTTCAAGAGATCATGCAACGCGGCATCGACGTAGTACAAGCTTATGCGGAGTCAAGGGGCCTGACGTGCTCACCGGATAAATCCGAACACCTCCTGATCAAGCCCGGCAGAAGTAGATGTCCCAGGGGATTACCACGAAGAAAGCGCTTCCTTGAGCCTAAAGTCGGAGAACTTACCATCCCGGAGCGCCCCAGTATCAAAATATTGGGGCTAGACTTTCAGAACACGCTGCGCTGCGGGCTCATGTTAAAGAAACTCCAGAGGGCGACCAACTACACACTACAGCTCATTCGCCGGGTGGCTAATCGGCACCACGGCATCGGCGAGGGCGATTTGCTTCGACTTGTGCAGGCATACATAACCAGCAGAACCATGTACTCGACACCATATGTCAAACTCGCGCCCACGGACTTTGCCAAATTAAACACCATGATCCGACGAAGCACAAAGGCAGCCTTGGGCCTTCCGGACCACGCGGCCACCGCAAGGCTAGGGGCCTTAGGCATGCATAACACGATCGAGGAGCTCTTAGACGCTCACCACACAGCCCAAGTCCGTCGTCTCTCGCTAACCCCGGCTGGCCGCACCGTCCTCCGGAAGCTCAGTCTCGAGGCTATCCCCGAGGTTACAGAGTACATTACGATTCGGCGAAAGGTCAGGGGGCATATTTATGCCCCACCTGTACCCCGCAACATGGACCCCGAGTTCCATCAGGGCCGTCGGCAGGCCCGTAGTGAAGATATTTGGCGACGCTACGGCTCGCAAGATGGAGTGGTCTACACAGACGCAGCCAGACACCCTCGCGGCGACCTCATGACTGCGGTGGTAGCTGATCAGAACGGAGGACTGATAGAACATACAACAATCACGGCTGGCCGAGTGGTGGAAGCGGAGGAAACCGCCATTGCCATGGCCGTGCTTGCGGAAGCGAATACCGTCATCAGCGACAGTAAGCAGGCCATGGGCAATTTCGTCCGTAGTAGAATTTGCAAACAGGCGTACCATGTCCTCACACGACGCCCCCTAAGCGGCTTGACAACCTTCGTGTGGACCCCGGCTAACGCGGCTGTGCCCGACAACGCGTCGGCTCACAGTTTGGCTCGAGATCTCGCGCGCCGAGCCTCGTCCGCGGGTGCGGACGGCGTGAATGAGGAGGAGAGGCACGAGGAATCCTGCGAGACTTATTATGAAATAGCCCATCGGTATCGCTTGAGGTGTCGCGCGCTCCCACCACCGGCCAAGCAACTCGACAAAACGCAAGCGGTCGCGTTTCGGCGACTTCAGACAAATACATACCCACACCCAAAATACATTAACAAAATCACAGGGGGCAGGGAAAGCGACAAATGTAGGCTCTGTTCAGAAACAGGAACACCCACACACATAATGTGGGAATGCACCTCGCTCCCGTTTTCTCATCCCTCCGTCAGCAGCGAGACTGACTGGACAGCCTGGCTCAGTTCCGGGAACGTCGACCGACAACTTGAACTGGTGGACTGGGCGGAAAAGGCCAAGCAGGCCCAGGGCCTTACTTGAGCCCTAACCCTCAGCCACGTCCCTCTTTACCCTTCCCGCTTTCAATAAAGTTTATCACCACCACCACCGAAGAGACATATTTCCCGAGCATCTCTGTGAGAGTGGGATTGAGGCGCTCGGTGAGGCCATTTGTTTGCGGATGGCATGACGTCGATAGCTTGTGCCTCGTGGCTCAGGACTGCAGGGTGTCCACGATAGATTTCGATAGGAACAACTGGCCATGATCTGTGAGAACGTGTCGCGAAGCTCCATATAATAAAATAACGAGCCATAGAAGAAAATCGGCGACATCTGTGGCGCTGCTTGCAGGAAGCGCTTGGGTGATGGCGTGGCGCGTACCGTAATCCATGGCCACAGTGATCCACCTGTTCCGAGAGGTAGAAAGAGGAAACGGGCCAAGTAAGTCCAAACCAGCCCGAAAGAATTTGCGGGAATGTCGAGTGATAGAAGCTACCCAGCAGGGAACGTCAATGGTGTCTTGCGTCGCTGGCCTTTCTCACACGAATCTACGTATCTTCTAACGGAGCGAGCAAGCCCTGGCCAACAGAAACGTCGGCGGATCCGGTCGTAGGGATGTGACACACGCAGGTGACTGATTGTGGGGAGGTCGTGAAGTTCATGGAGAAGAGCCGAGCGAAGGTGTTTAGGGATCCGAAGGAGTAATGCAGGGCCGTCGGGGTGAACGTCGTGGCGGTAGAGTACGCCATCTTGAAGTGTGAATAAGCGAAGGGAGCTGTCGCCAAGTGACGATTCCAGGCAGTCAATGATACGCAAGGACGGGTCATGGCGCTGCTCGTCGGCAACATGGAGCAGTAGAAAAGCAGAGAGGACGGAGGCATCGGCGTCAGTATCGGACGTAGAGGTCGTGTCTTCAACTGGGTAACGAGAGAGGCAATCTGCGTCCTGGTGTTGGCTTCCCGACCTTTAAGTCACTGTGCAGGGATATTTTTGTAGTCGGAGGGCCAAACAACCAAACCGGCCAGTAGGATCCTTGAGCGACGAATGCCAAAAGAGCGCGTGATGGCCTATGATTACTGAGAAGGGCTTGCCATATAAATACGGGCGGAACTTTGAAACAGCCCACGCGAGAGCAAGGCATTCGGGCTCGGTAATCGGATAGTTCCGCTCTGCACTTGTCAGGAGCCGGCTAGTGCAGGCTGTAACGCGGTCATGTCCGTGTTGGCGTTGCGATAAGACGGCGCCATCCCATAACCACTGTCATCTGTTGGAACCTCAGTAGGCGCGGATGGGTCAAAGTGGGCCAAGACCGGTGGATTGGTTTGAATCGTGATAAGGCGTGAAAATGCGGCCGCCTGAGGGGAACGCTACGTAAACGGCACGTCTTTTTCAGACGTTCAGTGAGTGGTGGAGTGACGGCTGCGAAATGTTTCACGAACCGTCGGAAATAAAAACAGAGCCCCACGAAACTCCATACGTCTTTGACAGACTGAAGTACAGGAAAATCCGTGACTGCTCGAACCTTCTCAGGGTCGGGTTTTACTCCGGAAGCATTGACGAGATCGCCTAGCACTATAATCTGTGGGCTCCCGAAGTGGCACTTCGATGAGTTTAATTGGAACCCAACCTTGCGGAAGACGCCAAGAATAGCTGCGACGCGCTCAAGGTGCGTCTCAAATGTAGGAGAAAATACAAGGACATCGGCGAAGTAGCACAGGTAAGTTGATCACTTGAAACCTTAAAGCAGAGAGTCGATAATGCGTTCCAACGTGGCGGGAGCTTTGCATAAACCGAACGGCATAACCTTGAATTGGTAGAGGCCATCTGGAGTGACGAAAGGGGTCTTTTCTTGTTCTTGCACATCAACGGAAATCTGCCAATAACCAAATCGACCGTTTATGGACGAAAAGTATTTGGCACCGTGAAGACAATCAAGAGGGTCGTCGATTCGTGGTATAGGATAAACGCCCTTCTAAGTAATTTGGTTTAGGTGGGAGTAATCAACGCACAAACGCATGTGCCATCTTTATTTCTGACTAGGAAAACCGGCGACGCCCTAGGACTCGACGAGAGGTCAAGTATGCCTCTGGCGAGTATCTTGTTTACTTCCTACTAAATAAATCGTCGCTCTGCCTTGGACACGCGATAAGGTTGGCGGTGAATGGGAACAGCATAACCAGCGTTTATCCGATGCTTCACAAAGGACGTCTCACCAAGTGGTCGATTGTCAGTGTCAAATATTTCGTGGTAGGAAAGCGAAAGGCGATATAGGCCGGCTGCTTGGTCAGGTGCGAGGTCCGGAGTGACCATGGGACGTAATAGGCCGTCAAGGTTCAAGGCATCCTGCGGGTATTCAGGAGGATCTGGAGACGCGTCGGCTGCAAAAACGTAGACGTGGTCGTCTGTCACTGACCGGAGCATGGTCACTGCTATGCCTTCAGGTAACACTTGCTTCGTCAAGCCAAAATTGATAACGGGGAGACACACCGGATTAGGGGCAAGGGTTACGATGAAGTGTGGTAGATAGATGATGCGTACCAGGAGGACATCACGAATACGTGTGACGACATAGTCGCCATCAGGCGCGGTTGTAGTTGAGGCCAATTCGACGAAGGTTTGGGCTTTTGGAGGTAAGCGATCAAACGCTGTAGTGCAGAGGGTGTTCGGTTGTTCGTGGTGAACGTCTGAAAGAGGAGGAAGCTCGAGACACAGCGTACCGGTGGAACAGTGGACGAGGGTAGAATGCGTCGTCACAAAGTCGAGCCCGAAGATTAGTTCTTGAGAAAAAAGTGTTCAGCACGGTGAACAGGACTGGAACTTGGCGGCCAGCAATTCCTATGCGAGCAGTGCACATACGCGGACGGCAACAGTGGCGCCATTGTCCATGCGTGCGACTTGAGTGAGGGCAGGCGTAAGCACTTTTTTGAGGCGACGACATAGGTTAGCGGTCATTATGGATGCTTGGGCTCCAGTATCAATTAATGCCGTCAACGGCACACTATCTACGTCTACTTCAATTAGGTTGGTGTTGATGAGGAGTGTCAGCGGAGGATTTGGACAGGACGAACGTGATGCAGCACTACCTGCAAGAGCTGCATGACCTAGCTTTCCGTCCGTCGGATTGGTGAGGAAAAACAGTGAGGTTGGGGTGAAGGGAAGCGATGGCGTTGAGGCGACGGTGATCACACGGAGGAGCGGCTGTCAGCGGCATCAGAAGTAGGACACAGAGGACCAGGGAATGAGCTACAGTACGGCGGCATCCAGGTGGTGCGGTCGTGGGGGGATACATGACCAACGTGGTGGCAGCGGAAGCAGATCGGATTGTCGTCTGGGGCTCCCCATTCAGCAGGATTACCTGGTCTGAGAGCAAAATACTGGTCATTACAGGTGGTGCCCATGGAAATGGTTGCCGTATGAGGTCGGGACACAGAGCAGACGGTAGGAATGCCAATGTTTACATTCACTACCGCATTCACTAGAGGCACTTTTGTCCCGCTTTGAATCATCGAACTCATGGCTGAGTGGTAGCGTCTCCGTCTCACTTGCCGCACGACTGCTTGAATAACGGAAAAAAATTGGAGGACGCTTAAGCTTCGCCTTCAAGAGTGGAACGCGATAGCGTTATCGCACCCCGTTCGCACCGCCTATCATTAAATGCAAGGGTATTGGGACATCTTCGCGCCGGTCCCCGGATGGCCCCACTGCGGTCAAACGAGACGAAGGGGAGAAGCGGGCCAGTGGCGCGCCGTTTGTCAGGGCAGCGCGCTACATTGCGAGAAGGGGGTCTTCTGTGTTTGCCGGAAGATGGCTCTTTCGTGAGCAAACCACAGAAGAAATGTAGTGGAAACGTACTTTGCTACGCCTTTACCTACAATTTCTGTAATTTACATGCTCATAATTACCGATATACATCGCAGTATGACTTTCTACGGCCCGTTTCTAAGGCAAAACCGCATACACTAGAGGCACTTTTGTCCCGCTTTGAACCATCGAACTCATGGCTGAGTGCTAGCGTCTCCGTCTCACACGCCGGAGACCCTGGTTCGATTCTCACCAAGCACATCTTGCAAGTTTTGTTTCCGAATTGCCCTGCAGAATTTTTCGCTCATGGCCAATGCCGCCGACACCGACGCCGACGACACCGGCTTTTCTGCGACACGAGCTCCTTAACGCTGTCGCATCAAAGGTACCGTCAGGGAGTCGCGGATGAAGGGGGGCCAGACTCACCGCTTCAATCTCACGGCGGACGATACGTGTGAGGTTCTCTTGAAATGGTCGTGTGGCGGTAAGAGCCGAGCAAGAGGAGGTGGCAGGGGTGTTTGGGAGCCGGTAAAAGTGTGGGACGGCGCGGCGGCTTTGGGCTACCTCGAAGCGGCGGCTTTGGGCTATCTCGAAGCGGCGGCATTCTTTGACGTTGGCGTCGATGGTAGAAGCGTCGTTATAGACGAGCAACTTGAAGGCTTCGTCGGCGACGCCTTTTAGCATATGTCCCACCTTGTCAACCTCGGTCATGTGCTCGTCAACTTTCCGGCAAAGCGCGAGCACTTCCTCTATGCAGTAGACATGATTCGGTCGACGACTGGACACGCGTGGCTGGACACGGGTGTTGGGCTCTTGACGGGTTGCGAAATAGGTCACGAAGCCGCTCTTTGAAAGTGTCCCATCTGGAGAGCTCGATTTTATGGGTACGAAACCAGACACGCGGTCTCCCGTCCAGATAAAAAGACCACATTGGCAAGCATGACGGTAGGGTCCCAGTGGTGGCTTTGGCTAACACGGTCATACATGCTGAGCCAGTCGTCGACGTCAACGTTATCTTGCGCGGAGAATGTCCCAGGATCACTCAGAATAGGAACCGTCACGTACGTTGCGGTTGGCAGTGCAGCTGTAGGTGTCGACGGGGTGGTTCCATCGGAAGCCGTGGCTGAGAAGACGATGGTGCGGCCGCTTCGCAGCTCCGTGGCGAAGACGGGGAACGTTCCACCTCCACCACAATGTTACGCGAAGGACGAATAAATAAGACGAGCAACTATTTACAGGTTATATTTACAACAGTGGTTGCAGCGCTCACCCGTTAGATTCACACCGCGCGCCCCGTTCGTTCTTCCTCCTCTTTTTTCGTGTGATGGCGGCCACGCACCTCGTTCTAACAATCAAATACCACACGCATGTAGCAATATGTTACCAGGTGGCGTTTCTGCTAAGAAAGTTACTGAAATCTTCAACTCTTTTGCATCCACAAATCTTTTCACAAAAGCTACATCATTAATGCAAAAGGTACTACCTTACTCGACATATGTGCAACAAAGATTCATTCGGCACATTGTATCGCTGGACTGCTAACCGCAGATGTAAGCGATCATCTGCTGATTCTTTATTGTCCCAGTGGGCACGATCAACGCCAAAATTAAGCGGCAATCTTATCCTTCACCATTAGTCCTGTAGCGTTAGAAATGTTTAATTCGTATATTCACTTCATCGACTGGGCATGCGTGTAAGAACGAGGTGATCCCAATGCACCATACCAGGCATATTTTAAAAAAAACTTATGCGTACTATAATCAAGCATTTACTACGACTGCCAGAAACCAGCGGTTATAACGAGCACGAAACCCCTGGGTTGATGCAAGAGTACTGACAACGATTGAGACTAAGAATAACATGTACCACGCTTTCGTTCAACCCAGAAAGTTAGTGGCACTGTCTTAATTGAAAAAAAAAATCAGAAATCAATTGACCACTGAGTTATGGTGCGCGATGGAATATTATTATGAACAACTATATGCGAAGATAAAAAAACGACTCTAGGAGAATGCGGGCAGTAAAAAAAACCTAATGATCTAAAAACAGGCTTCACTGCTATGCATAGCAACCAGTTGAGGCATTCTGTCGCATAAAGCAGCTGATACTAAGGACAACGAGTATTTTGTGACAACTGCACAGAAAAAAGGAATAACAATACGATACCTTGTTCTAAATCAAATTAATTCAGCATTACTAACTCTGTAGTACTAGCCCCTGTGATATTGGAGGAAGTCATTCACTTAATATACCAGATAAATAATTATGTAGCATCTGGCGTCGAGGAGTATGTTTCAACTCCCTTAATATACGTAGCCGATATTAGAGCCCCAATCATCGCATATAGAATTCGTAGGATGTTTTAAACGAGTGTTTTTACAGAGGGCTTAAATATGGCCACAGTTTTCCCGTTTTTAAACGTGGTAAACGACAATTCACCAACTACAGACGAATCTCCGCTCTTGAAGGTTTATCTAAAGTATTTGAGAACCAGAATAACACTCGATTTTACATCTTCTTCACTGAGTACAATGCGAGCAGTGAGGTACAATATGGCTTCCAGAAAAACAAATCCTATAAAGCAGCCCTTCTGCATATTAAATTTGAAATTACTAAGTATTCACTTAGCATAGCCTATAGACATTGGGTTTGTTTGTAGATGTTAGGAAGGCATTCGATTCGGTATGTCATGGAGTCCTGATGTACAAACTTAGCATGTATGGCGTGCGTGGAGTGGTTCTTGAGTTAATCAGAAAGTATCTCACATACCGCCAGCATATGTAATCATAAATACCAGCGCATCAGCTTAAGCAACCGTAACCGAAGAAGTACCGTAGGCGTCAATATCGGCCCTCTGTAGTTCATATTATTTATTTATTTATTTATTTATTTGAGTACCCTAAGGGCCCATTAGGGCATTACATAGGGGGGGACGAAAAAGTTCAAGCATGAGTGAAATCTGTACAATGTAAATATATGAAGGCATTAGGAACCATAAAAAACATCTAGCAGAAGCAAACAAAAAAAAGAAAGAAAGAAAGAAAAGGGTAACGAAATTTATACAATGTTTAGTAGTGTGAAACACGCATAAGAACCTAGAATGTGATGCAAACAATCAGTACCCATCGGAACACGATGGGTACTCAAATCAAATAAACGTTTAGGTAAACAGCCGACACAGATACATAGCAGATGAAACGGAGTGAATTTTACACAATGCCAAGCACTTTAAAACGCTGTTTAAGTAAATATTCAAGAAAATGTGGGTTCTGACAGGTTGACACACTCTAAACAGGTTAGTAGTGCTGCATGAAATGATGATTCCGTAAGCGAGACAATGTTTGCAGGTAGCGAGTTCCATTCGGCAATAGATAAAACGAGAGGCGAATTTTGATAAGCGTTAGTCCTGGCAAATATAGGTTTTACTTTATGAACATGGTCTGTGCGGGTAGAGATGTGGGGAGCGGGAAGAATATGGGCTCGAGCGAATGCAGTGTTGCTGTGGTAAAGGCTATGGAAGAAGGTCAACCGTGATAATTTCCTGCGTATGCCAAGTGAAGGGAGATTAAGTAATTTCTTTAAGGCGGACACACTTTGATATCGCGAGTATGAAGTTAAGATGAACCGCGCAGCTTTATTTTGAACTGATTCGAGTAGGTTCGTGAGATTAGACTGATGGGGGTGCCAAATTATTGACGCATATTCTAAAGAAGGCCTGATAAGAGTACTGTATGCTCGAAGTCTGGTATCTGTGTTAGCAAGGTGTAAGTGACGTTTCAGGTAACCAAGTTTTTTGCATGCTTTTGTGGTGATGTGTTCAATGTGAGCATTCCAGCTTAAATTGGAGGTAAACAGGACACCCAAGTACTTGATTGAAGATACTGAGTCAATAGTAATACCGCGTATTGCATATTGGTCAGAGGTAGGTTGAGGTATCGAAGCAAATTTTACATGTTTAGTTTTGGCTATGTTAATTTCCATCTGCCATGTGTCACACCATCCAGTTAGTTTTGTTAAATCAGACTGCAACACAGAGATGTCGGCAGGGCAGCTTATTTCATTATATAAGACGCAGTCATCTGCGAAGAGACGTATGTGTGAGGTAATATTAGTTGCGATGTCATTTATGTATATTAAAAATAGCAGTGGCCCAAGGACGGATCCTTGAGGAACTCCCGAAGTGACGTGAGTGCGGTTAGAAAAGCAGTTGTCGAGACTGATTACTTGAAATCGGTTCGTTAGGAACTCCTCAATCCATCGCGTCGTGTTGTAGTTAAGCTGTAGGTTACTAACTTTCAGTTTTAGTCGATTATGAGGTACTCGGTCGAAAGCTTTAGAAAAGTCAATAAAAATGGCGTCTGTACTAATCAATCTGTGCAAAGAAATGTGAATATCTGTTACGATTTCATAAAGTTGCGTCTGACATGAGCGATTTTGGCGAAAGCCATGTTGGTTATTGAGGAGCAGGTTATTATCGTTAAGATAGGCTATAATGTGAGAGTATAGGATGTGTTCCAGTAATTTGCAGCAGATAGATGTCAGTGATATAGGTCTGTAATTATTAGGGTCTGCTGTATTACCTGATTTAAATACCGGTATCACTAATGCTGTTTTCCAATCTTCCGGTAAGCACCCTGTATCGAGTGATTGCTGAAATATTAGAGATAACAAAACTGAAGAGTAGTGCGAGGTTAATTTTAGAAGTTTAGCGCTTATACCGTCAGGACCTGGGCTCGTTTTATGAGGAAGCCTGTCAATGGCACGAGAAACACCATGTTCCGTTATTATGATGGATGAAAAAGGGAATCGAATAGATGGTTGTTCAAGTATGTGAGTGTTATCAAGTGGCAGTTCGTTAGTAAAAACTGCAGAGAAGCATTTGTTAAATAGCTCAGTGCTATCTTTTGTGTTGAGCACTGCCCCGTTTTCGGAAAGTAGTAAGGGAGCAGTGTGATCTGCTTTTGGGTTAACTACTTGCCAAAACTTTTTCGGATCAGTTTTTATCATATTGGGAAGGGTGCAATTAAAAAACTTGTGTTTAGCTTCGATAATTGTTGTTTCTGTATGGCGTGCTATGGTTTTGTAATTTTGCCAGTCTTCTGGAGCATTTGTTCGCGCAGCTTTTCTGAACGCTCTTTTTTTCTTGTTTATACACTTCTTCACTTCGCGGTTAAACCACGGATCGTTCTGCCTTGAGCTGATGGTCATTCTTGGTATGCATGTAGTTTCAACTTCTTTGAGTTTATCGCGGAACAAGCTCCAGTTATCATGTACCGTTCTGTTTTGAAAATTGTTTGCAAAGTCTGCTGTAAATGAGGCTAACATATCAATTATTCTGCCATTGTCGGCGCGTGCGTAGTTGAGAATGTATTTTTTCGCTGTATATTTCTTGGCAGGTTTCAATGAAAAGGAACATTGCACCACCCTGTGATCACTTAATGGTTCTAGCACATGTGTCGTAGCAAGGTCTGGATGATTTGTTAAAATAATATCTAGTATGTGTTCACCCCGAGTTGGTTCGCGCACGACTTGAGTTAAGTGATGAAAATACAAGGTTTGTAGAAAATGAAGACACTCAGATCTGTTGCAATTTACCTTTAACGAAGAAGTTGGCCACTCGATACCTGGGTAATTAAAATCACCCCCTAATATTAGTATGCATTTTGGAAACTGGGATAAGACCTGTTGTAAAGCATCATTGAAAAAATGAACAAATTCCAAACGGCTATCGGGTGGACGATAGCATGCACCAATGACACATTGCGCATGTCCGATACGTGCAGAGACCCACACTATTTCAAGAGGAGAGTCGATTATCACTAGAGACGGTTGATAGTCATCTTTAATGAGCAAAATAACTCCGCCTCCTCGGAAGCCTTCCCGGTCCTTTCGAAAGATTACAAAAGATGGATCAAGTGCAAGTTCGCTATTAGTGATGTCACTGGAAAGCCACGTTTCCGTACCTATTACTATATCTGTGGTGCAAGTATGTATGAGCGTTTTCAGCGCATCAATTTTATGAAAAAGGCTGCGGAAATTTGCCAAGAGCAACGAGACTGCATGTACGGGCGTGAACTTACGCCTCTCAGTTGTTTTTCGTCAATTACTGGAAGGTTGGTTCCTTGAAGCAACCTGTACAACATTATTAGTGAGTGAATCGAACCGGTAAACAGAATCTTTAAAATGTAGAGACATATAACGAATAGAAAAACGTTCGTTTCCCTCACGATTGCTCTTAGCAAACTCGCGCAACTTCCTACGAGCCAACTGTGCCTTAGGCGAAAAGTCTTCTTCTATCCACACTTTAGGGGACTCGAGATTTTTCAGTTTATGGGCATTTTGTAGGACTTCTGTTTTAGATTTAAAGTTGAGGAATTTAATTATAATAGGACGGGGAAAACCGTGACGGCGCTGGCCAATACGGTGAGCACGCTCAATGTCTCCAACGTTGACCTTCAAGTGAGTGGAACAAAATTTCTTCACAATGGCTTCGGATTCGGCGTATCCTTCATGGCCCTCTTCGGGTATACCCTTGATTATAAGGTTGTTGCGCCTCATTCTGTTGCTTATGTCGTCCACAACATCGACGAGTTCTTCATTTGCTTTCGATATGTTTGTCTTAACTTCCTGAACAGTATTTTTGACAGCGTCAAAGTGCTTTTTGATTTCCGGTACGCTACTAATCTTTTTTTCAATGGCAGTGACCCGGGTATTTAAGCTTGCAATTTGGTCGTTAACTTGTTTTAAATCGGATGAAATTTCTTCACGAAACTCTTTCAGAAAGGTCAGTACGTCCTCAATCTTGGGCCCGGGGTTACTCTCCACGTCTCCAGCTCGAAGCAAGAGCAGAGCGAGACAAATGCACAGCAATGTCAATGAGGGTCTGGGGCTAAGCATGTGAATAAAGCACGAGCTGTCACGTAAAAGTTCAACCCCACTGTGACTGCGGCATGCAAACAAACCAATGCGTGCGCGGTATGTGCACAGATCCACACCCATTTGAACATCAAAAAAGGCACATACACGGGGGGATCAACGGCCAAAACAAAAATCACCTAGGGCTAAACGAACAACTCAAAATTATGGCCTACCTATGACAGGAAAACGCGCAACTCAGTAAATGCTGCTTGTGGCCGCGAATCCCAACGAGTTGCTGCAGTGCTGGTCCTTTTATAGGTCCTTTTATATAACCGATGTCATCGTCAGCCTGTTTTATGTCCACTGCAGGACGAAAGCCTCTCCCTGCGACCTCCAATTAGCGCTGTCCTGTGCCAACCGATTCCAACTAGCGCCCGCGAATTTCCTAATTCCATCACTCCACCTACTCTTCTGCCGTCCTCGACTGCGTTTCCCTTCCCTTGATACACATTCTGTAACCCTAATAGCCCAACGGTTATCCAACCAGCTCATTACACGACCTGCCCAGTTCTATTTTTTTTTCTCTTTGGCTCAATTAGAATTTTGTCTGTACCCGTTTGCTTTCTGATCCAAAACGCTTTGTTTCTCTCTCTTAAAGTTATGCCTAGCAATATTCGTTCCAATACTTTCTGCGTGGTCCTTAACTTGCTCTCAAGCTTCTTTGTCTGTATCCGAATCTCTGTCCCATATATCAGCACTCGTAAAATGAACTTTTTGTACACCTTGCTTTTCAATGATAATGGTAAGCTTCGAGTCTGGTACTGATAATGTCTGTCGTACGCGATCCGACCCACTTTTTATTTTTCTATGAATTTCCTTCTGATCATCAGGGTTCCCTGTGAATGATTCACCTAGGTAAACATGCTCCTTCAGACTCTAGAGGCTAACTGGCGATCCTGAACTCCTGTTCCTTTTCCGGCCATTCATTCTTATCTTTGTCTTGTGCATAATAATCTTCAATTCCACTCTTGCACTCTCTCCGTTAAGGTCCTCAATCATTGGTTGTAACTCGTCTGCATTGTTGCTGAATAGAACAATCTCACAGGTGAACCGAAGGTTGCTGAGATATTCACCGTAGATTCTTACTCCTAAGCCTTCCCAATTTAACAGCGTGAATACTTCTTTCAAGCACGCACTGAATAGCATTGGAGAGATTGTGTCTCCCTGTGTGACCCTTTTCTTTATAGGTATCTTCCTGCTTTTCTTGTGTAGAATTAAGGTAGCTGTAGAACCTCTCTAGATGTTTTCCAAGGTACTTACGTGAGCGTTCTGTACTCCTTCAATACGTAATGCCTCTATGGCCTCTCTACTGAATCAAATGCACTTTCGTAATCTACGATAGCCATGTACAGAGGCTTACTGTACTCTGCGGAGTTCTCAATAACCTTATTAATGACATGATTGTGATCCATTGTAGTATCCCTACCTGAAGGCAGCCTGTTCTCTTGGTTGAATAAAGTCCACTGTTACACTTATTCTATTGGAGAATATTTTCGTAAATATTTTATATAATACTGGGAGTAAGGTAGCGGGCCTATATTTTTCAATTGTTTAACGTCTTCCTTTTTATGGATTAGTATAATGTTCGTATTTTCCCAGTTTTCTGGGGCCCTTGCAGTCGATAGAAACTTCGCATAAAGAGCCACCAGTTTTCCAAGAATTATGCCTCCTACATATTTAGTCAAAGCGACTGTTATTCCATCTTCTCCTGCCTCTCTTCCTCGTTTTATGTCTTCCAAGGCCCTTCTGACCTCACCTCTAGTTATAGGAGCAGTTTCTGTATGCTGCTCATTGCTGTTTTGATGGAGGTATCCTGACTCTTATGGCTATTGTACAGGTCAATATAGAATTTTTCCGCTTCTTCTTATATCTTCGAGATTTATATCTTCAAGTGCATACATCTTGTTTTCTCCTATGCCAAGTTTAATTCTCACTAACTTCAAGCTGCGTCCATTTATATGACTTCTTCAGTCTTTCTCACCTTATAGTTTCGATTATCATTTATATTCGCCTTGTTGATCAGTTTCGAGAGTTCCGCGAGTTATATCTTATTTCTTGAGTTGGACACTCCCATTCTTTGTCGTTTCTTTATTAGATCATTTGTTACTTGGGATATCTTGCCTACATTTTCATTCTTTGTCGTTTGTTTTGTAGATGCTTTGTTACTTGGGTGAGCTTGCCTAGTGGTTGCCTTGGTGCCTTGCATCCCACTTCAATTACTCCCTCTGAAGCCAGCTTAGTTACGGTTTCATTCATTAGCTCTATGTCTTGATCATCTCTCTGCTCTAAGGCTGCGGCTGCATATATGTTTGCAAGTACCAGCCCGAATTTCTCTGCTTTTACCCTGTTGATTTGTTCTTCTTCACCAATTTTGCTCTTTCCCTCTTCAAATTGAAGTGAATCCTAGTGCTCACAAACATATGATCGATGCCCTTTACCCTACCTATGACTTCTACATACTGCACTATGCTGGGATCAGCAGAAAGTATGAAGACAATTTCATTTCTTGTTTCATCATTAAGGCTTTTCTAGGTCCACTTTCTGTTGCTACGCTTCCTGAAAAAGGTGTTCATTATTTGAAGCTTATTCGTTTCAGCGAATTCTACCAGCATCTCTCCTCTAGCGTTCCTAAATCGACGCCGTAGTTTTCAATTGCTTGTTCACCGGCATGCTTTTTGCCCACTTTTGCATTGGAGTCGCCCATTACTACAGTATACTTTGTTTGAACTTTTCGCATCGCTAATTGAACATATTCATAAAACTTATCTGCTTCCTCATCACCATGACTGTATGTTGGAGTGCAGGCTTCTGCTACCTTTAATCTGTAGCTCTTATTATTTTTGATTACGACTACAGCGATCCCCACATTATAGCTGTTGAATTCGTCAATGTTCCCCGCTCTGGTCGTCATGGATTAGGTATTCTATCCTGTATTCCTTCTTATCCAGGGGACTTCTATAGCAAAGGACATGTCCGTTATTTGGCAATGTATGGGCCTCAACAGTTCTAATCTCACTTGAGCCCTATGATATCCCAAACCATGTCTGATAGTTCCTCAAAGAGTCCTGCTAAGCTAGCCTCACTCGAGAGAGTTCGGGTGTTAAACATTTCAAGGGTCTCAGTGGTTTAACGATCTTGATATATAATGTTCTCCCAAGATAATGTATGTGTATGCAGATGACACTAATAATTTTTTCAGCGGTACATCCAAGAATTTGAACAAATGTGAATAATTACCTAAATAACCTGGCAGGCTGCCCTTGTTCAAATATATTGCAACTTAATGCTAGTAAAAAGAAGTACATATTTGCTGCAATCAATAAGCCATGCAAATATAAAAGAACTATTGTGTTTGAGGGCGCACAGATAAAGCAGGTACATTCGCAGAAGATCTTAGGAGTTTGGTTTGCTGAAGGCTTGACGTGGAACACACAGGTAGAAAAACTAACACTAGAACTTAGTAGAATAGTTGGATGCTTGTACAAACTCAGTCCAGCCTTTTCGAAATGGTTAAAAATGAATTATATTACGGTATGTTCTGTTCTAGAGTCACAGACTGTATTTTGGTATGGGGTACAACCGCACAAACGAATTATTAAAAGCTAATAATTCTGCAGGAAAGAGTTCTGCGAGCAGTCGAAGAATATAATGGCCTGGTCAGGGACTTGAAAACTAAACCCTTTTTTGAAGAATAATCAATGCTAAAAGTAGTGCAACTATATTATTTAAAGCTTTTACAATGGCTTGCGTAAAAGAAGGGTGGATGCTTTCAGAGTACATCAGCGGGTAGAATGTGCAACATACGTCAGCAACGCAGAAAACCCCCTGCACTGAGGACAAACTAGGGTAAACAACAAATAGAATACAAAGTACCGGCATTGCTAAATCGCTTGCATGGTCTGACAGATTTCGATCACATACGTTGCAGTACCATGGTCAAATCCATTCTGACGCATAACGATACTGAGTTTGCTTAAATAAAGAAATGTTTTTGCCTTGTCATACTTTGTCATTTCCCATTGTGTGATGCAAATGTTTTTTTTCTTCACCTGATATAAACATCTGTGTTAACTCAGTTGTGTGAATGTTGAGAGTGTATAAGTCTTGGGCGATATTTGTTCTTTTTTCTCTTTTTACGCTAATTTTCTCTGCTGTGATAGATATATTTGTCCGACAAAATTGAAGGTACCATATTTTTTAGAAGGATCGACATTTGGGCGAGTTGGTACTGTCCAGTGCGTTCTTATCGTCTGTCTTCGTCATATTGCGCTGCCCCTTCAAGATCTACAATATCTTGTCATGTATATCGGCCTGCCTGCCGAACTGTAATACGAGCAGAGGCCGTTTGTCAAAAGTCTTTCTCTTTGCCTTTTGTCATTTGGGCTGCTTGATTCGCGATTACGTGCAGTAAACAGCGCTAAACAACAGGGCAATGAGAGGGACACAGACAACAGCGCTAACAACCAACGGCGCTAAACAGTAGGACAAGACGACGGACACAGACTACAGCGCTGACAACTAATGTTGTTAGTCAGCACTGTTGTCTGTGTCCCTCTCCCTGTACTGTTGTTTAGCGCTGTTTACTGCTCGTAACCTTTTGTCATGCTACGTAGTCTTTGCCCTCTGCTGCCGTTCATGTAAGCAGACACGACAAATAAACTTCAAACTTCTATACAGTAGGGCACGCTGATGTAGCGCGTTAGGGGCAACACCGTAGCAGACTAAGGCTTCAGCCCAGTTCACGGAGATTGTGGCCATGTTTGGGCCACCAGCCCCTCGGCGGGTTCAGCCACCACTGCGCCTTCCAAGAAGGGCCCGTCAACCTCTGGTTTGGTGGCCTCAAACGTCTCGTCTCTCCAGGTAAGGCCTTCAAGGCAAATACACCACAGGCAAAGGAGCCCTGTAAGTGAAGTTAGCTTTTATGCATTAGACGCACAGCAGAAACCTCTCCTGCAATGGGGACGCACAAATATTTTAGTGGTACATTAGGGGGCTTCTACATAATCTTGATGATCTCAAAAAACCTCTTCATTAAATAATTACGAAGGTGCTGTGTGTTCCGGAAATAGATATAAAGTCCACACAGACAAACTTTCTTACACAAAATGCCCTTTTTCGAAATGACCACGACGATGCTGTCGCTTCGTCTGGCTATGTGGCTACAATTGTAGATACAGGTGTTTTCTGCCAGAAATTATAGCTCCAAACGTCACTTGAAGCAGTTGCTGTCCGAGCACCGCTTCTCAACTAAGGTATTCACAGTTATTTCCATCTACAGTCTTTTAAGCTAACTGCACCGAACAGATTTTCACAGCCTTCTTGATGAACTTGCAGAACCCTATATTCTCCTACGAGATCAAAAAAGAGAGAGAAAAAATGATAAACGAAAGGCTGGAATTTTTACCAGCACTGAGCCTAGTTGGCGACACTACACAGGGGGAGGGGGAAAGAGGAGGGAAAGATCAAAAGAAGATAAAGTCCAGTGTGGATATTGCTGACGCGGTAAAGCTTACTGCTCTATATCCAATGACGGTCACTTAGGATCACAGACGGTCGCTCGATCCGGCAGCTTTCAAATATCGTAGCTCCTCTTTTGTGGCCTTCTGTAGTTGCGATATGTGAGGCCACGGTCCCAAGATCTCGTTCGAAGTGAACAGTTTTCTATGCAACTAAGTTAAAGGTGTGCAGAGATCATTTCTCTTATTCAAAAGAGGGGCAGAGGCACAGTAGATGTTCTATAGTATCCTTGACACCACAGGCATCGCACTCGGCGCTATCAGCCGTTTGAATAAAATACGTATATGCATTAATTCGTCAGAATTCATTATATTCGTCAGAATGACTGTGGGCTTCCATTTGTTGTGGCTGCTCACCCGCTCATACATCTCCAGCCAGACATTGACGTCGGCACCATCGCTACCGCAGAAGGTTCCGGGGTCACGCAGATGCGCGAGTACGAGAGTCGACGCAGTCGACGCTGGCGCTGCCAAACCAGGCACTATTTCCTGCGACATCAGTTAAGAACCAAAGCGCCTTCCACTGCGATGCTTCGTTCTGAGTCGTTAACCCTCACCTCTACCTAATGTTACGAAGCCCGACGCACAAAAGTGCGTATACCTATTTGCACAAGAAAAATGCAGTGGTAAAAGCCCAGGCTGGTACAAAAATCACAGCGTCATTCGACAGTCTACCACTTTTTCTTCATCTCCTTGAACGCACAGTCCAGTCCAAATGCACCGTCACAATATGATGGCGCGTTTCACGTATCTGCGACACGAGCTGTTCACAGGACCCGCGACGAAGAGCTGACAAAAGATATTGTCGAATCGCAGAATTTCGCCCATTAATTAGTTGGTAGGTTGCTAATATAATCAACGGCACCTCGGAGGCCAACAAGCTCTCAACCGGTCGATGTTGTGACGTGAGAAATTTTTATGTGGTGCTTATTGATCGTGATGGTACAACCACTGCACCGGTCCAGCTGGTCTGAATGGAAGAGCCATCCGTATATACATAGACACGATCACAGTACAAAGTGTGCAAAGAATCGCCAGCTGCTTACTTCATGTCCAATGTAGGGAAGTTAGTATTCTTGCTTAACCTTGGAACGAAAAGGCGCACATGGGATTGTTTTAAACATGAAAAAGCGGAGCCTAAAGGTGCCTAGGAGACTTAAATGCCCATAGAACCCTGTGGGGAGACTCACGTCGTGATGGAAGGAGTCGCCTACTATAGAAGTTGCTTTTTTTTCTGCAAGGAAACACCCCACATTATATAGCATTGCATATCCAACATTCTCATTGACAGACGTAAGCACACCATCGGGTACACTCTTGCCATACATTGAGTGGAGCGTCACACCAAACTCTTACGAAAGCGAACAATTACCACTATTTTGAAAGCTAAACAAAAGAGATCATTGTTGTCCAGAATATCCTAGATCGAATTTCTATTCAGGAGAACAGGCACAGCTTCGAAAAATTACGAAGTTGACCGGTGACGATGTTCGTGCCCTCAGTGTTGATGATGCAGTGGCCTATTTAGCAGTGTCTTTATTTGATGCCGCATCAATATGTATTCATCACACTTAGTGGTCGGCTTCTAAACGACGCATTCTCAGGTGGAATGAGGAATGTGAGGAAGCACAGAGAAGGCAGAACAAGGCGTCGTGTCTGCTACATGAGACTCCTGTGGCAGAGCTTCGCATGCGTAATGCGAAGACGTGGGATCGTTCCCCACCTGCGGCAAGTTTTTTCATTCACTTTGACTGTCTTTATTTTTTTATCATTTCTTTAATTCAATTAGTAAGTACTAGTAATCCCCTGTGTTTCCCTTGGTGTCTTGTTGGCTTTCTATAATATGATTAACAAAAAATGGCGCCCTCTGTGGGCCCCCTTTCTTCTCGTCCTCCTGCGGCAGAGAAGGTCAAAAGCTTTCAGCACAACTAATCACAAGCCCGAGGAACACGACGAATGGCCAAATGGGAGAGCTGGCAAAAGTACATCTCGTGAATTAATTCATATAGACATGAAAGAAAAGTATGGAATAGTGTAACGAGACAAATAGATTGGCCCTCTCAGCGTTTCCCCTTCGTTCATCATCAAGACCAAAGTCTGGAAGACCAGGCCAGTGCCATTGGTGAGCCTTTCGAGCGTGTTTATAATTTCATTATTAATAATTCCTTTCTTTCTCATCATGAAGATAAGCGAAGCTGGGAAAAAGGCTGAAAAACAGCTTGACTAGCTACGACCTCCCGAAAAATACACTGGCATTGGCAGAGCATACCAAAATGCTCATAATCTACGTCAAATGATAATATGCACCGCAAAACACAAAAAAAGCAACAGAAAAAAAACAGCCTTATTAAAATCAATGTAGCCCCATTTTATTGCAAAAAGAACATAATGATGAATATAATGAAGCAACTCAAAGGCGAAAAGTTTTCATTTTTCCGGGAGGCTGGGGCCTGACAAGCTTTCCGGACCACGTATATATGTGCAATTTTACCTGGGTGTTTCTGTGAAAATGGGCTTCATCTGTGCACATGATGTTGCTCAAAAATTGCGGTGACTTATCGGCATTTGTGAGGACGAAATTTAGAAATCTAGACGGTTCTACACGTCCTTATCGTCCGAGCACTGGAGCTGCTTAAGAGGGTACGGGTGAACGACCGTCGTTTATAATCCTCCAAATTGATGACTTGGAAATTGGTACGTGGGCAGCCACGTCCCGCACGCTAGCATGAGCGTTTGAGACCATAAATGCTAGAACATCCGTGCTTAGGCTAGGACCTAAAGATGGAGCCTTGCGCCGCTGCTTCTTGAAGCCGCGTTTTTTTTTTTCAGATTTTCATTTTTGCTGATGATATTCGACGCGTTTAGGCGTTTAGTCTGTCGCCGCACTTCCATGACTCATATATTTGCGGTCTTCCTCGTGCTGTCATTTTCAGCTCCCAAGGCAAGGATTTATTTTACCTCCTGCTCATTAGAGGAAGACATGGCGACTAGGACGAAACAAAACGCACCTTTAAACGTTTGCCCTGACGTTGTCAATTCGTTTTTGTGGTGACAGGTATTGTGAAAAAAAAGAACCATGTGTACACTTCATCTACGAAAAAACAAGAGCTATCAGAGCTTGTTTCCAACACCGAAAGCGACGTGTTACTTCAAGCGAGGCGCGGCACATAAGGCACTATCACGATGTTTCACAGCGCAGCTGTATACAGGTAGTCAGTTCGTCTGTAGCCTGTACGCCGAAAACTGCTCCGGCGCAACCCAATGCGAATGCATGAAAGAAAAAAGGCCACTACTACGATCCTTAGACGCGATGACAAAAGCTTACAGTGGAAATGTTGGAATTCAGAACCCCCAAAGAGAGCAAAGACCGTCATTTCCACTGGAAAGGTGTTCACTTCTTTTTCGATGACGGGCCATTATTGATCGAATTTGCTAAACACCGAGAGTCTATCAATCGTTTCCGGTGCTGTCAAACGCCGGATCGGCTGTGTGTAGCATTCAAAAACAAACGACGTGGAAAATTTACGAATGGGGTCACCTTGCCGACGACAATGTCAGTTCCCACGTAGCTGATGTGGTTATCACAAAACTGACAAAGTTCAAGTGCGAAACGCTGCAACATCCGCCATATAGCGCTGAATTGTCGCCCTGGGACTTCGAAATTTTGCGGAAGTTGAAAAAACAGCCCAAGGGAACTTGATTTGTGTTGGAAGATGACGTGAAAGTGTCAGTAACAGACTTTTTGAAGCCGCAACCCAAGGAGTTTTATGAGACGGGAATCACGTGACTCGTTACTATGTGGGACAAATAGCTAAATGCTTACGGAGGCTACTTCTAAATAAAGTAACCTGTTTTTCATATGTTCGCATTGGCTCGCTTTTATTTGTCTCGCCTTTGTACATCTTACAGAACTTCTGTTTTCTATATATTCTGTCTGTTGAGATTATAATTTAGGTGCAATTACTCACAATACACGACGGGTGAGAGCTGCTCCTGGGCAATACATTGGAACAAAGGCTAGTTTTACTGAGATTCTTCCTTGGCCATTGCATACGTAAAAATATAAACAATGTTTTTGAAAGACAAAGTTTCATTAAAATATATGTCCTCAACTTGTTCATTTCATGGCCTTTACATTTTTTATATCAGCAGCATGTACTGCTTTCCTGGTTTAAAACTCATATATTTCATAAGGTCGTGCGAGATTTCCTTGACTTAGTAAATCCAGAAAAAGACATGGAAGCATTGATATTTGTTACTTCGGGCGCAATTTTTGGGACATGCGAGTATATTCTTTGATAAAAAAAGTACACATTGTATGTGTCTTGACAGTGCGTAGCGTTACAGAATTCGTTTTCAGTATCTTTGGCAATGGCAATGCAGTTATTTACTTATTTTATCCCTAAACAAGTTTTATAAGGAGGAGGTCTAGCTGCAAGTAAGCCCCCCCCCCCCCCCCCCCGAACGAAATTTCTGGCTACCCCACTAGTCACTAGTCACCACCTATCTCCAGCGCGCCGAAGAAGCCTGACAATTCACCCACCTGCGGTTGAAGAACCAGCAGAGGACCGACAGCCGACACTACAACCTTCGACGACGCTACGTGAAGCACTAGCCTGGCGACCGTGTTTGGGTTTGGACCTGAATACGCCGACGAGGCCTCAGCGAGAAGCCAAGACTCGCTCGCGCCAAGAGCCCAGACAACTTAGCGGCTTGTCTCTTGGGTATCTGTCGATGGCATCGCGAAAAATTAGTAGCGACGGTAACCTGCTTATGGCAAAGAGCGCATAAAAACAAGAGGATTTGTGACTTCAGGGGAGGCCAGGTTGCCCCTTTCTTGGTTCATCGTCAGGCCGGGCTTCCCCACTGTCTGCTAGCGTCAATCCCGGGCTGGGCCGCCAAACGGCGCCATGCGCACACCTGTAGTCCGTGACAAGGCGTGCGAGCAAATGTGTGTCGCGCATTGGCCATGCACACATGCACAGCTTGCAGTAGTACTTAGCTTGCTAAAATGCAAGTACTTCAATACAGCCGTTACGATAGTAACAGGAATACCTAGCAAGATATAATGTGCTCCTGTAAAAGCGTACGTAGTATTCTATGCGTTTCATTTGTGCCACGCACTTTCTGGTTTTATTTATTCGACGCACTTTCCGACGATGTCCAATGGACCGGCGGCCCTTCAACCTTGTTCCTTAACGCAATACATTACTAGCGGCACAAAGGTAAGCACCGCGAGCAAAACTGGTTCGTTTGAAGCACTGCTCACTTTTCCCCATCCTTCCATAGTCGCAAAACTGAAAGTAGGGCTCGTTTTGCGATGCCATTAGATAGTTTTGGCTTGTCTGGTATTCGGGTAAGCGAAGACGGATTGGGCATTCTACCAGTGGGGTGGAGGTGTAAACGTGAGCCCTGCATGGTGCAGGCACCTTGCGGTGCGAGCTCAACCCGATAAACACGACAACTATGAGCAGTGAAAAAAAAGGGGTTTAAATTTCCTGCTGGTGTGACTTCAGGCAACCCACCGGGAAGAGAACCATGGCCTCCGAGATTTGCGCGCCGTGGCTAGTTTTTCTCCGGCCGTCCCAATCGCACGGATAGAGTGAAATTTCAGAGGTAGCGGCGGCCGCCTCCTCCATCGCACAGCGGCGCCGTCAACCGAGGTGCCGGGGAGACTTTCGAGCACTCCGATACTCTTTCCGCGGCTTGGGTGAGGCGAGAAGAGAGTGTTCTTGCGCATCTTTATCATACTTTACCGATTTGGAAATAATGGCTCATGATGTAGGAGGCTGAAGGTGCAAGGAGGAGACTATTTTGTTAAATGCTTAACTTGAAATGCGAAGCGTTTCTCGGCGAACATTTATCACTTCAACAGTATGTATCTAGCTATCTAGCCGCCTATGTCTTGGTGCTTTGATGGTCGTTTCGTTAACTTGATAGGTACCAAATTGGCATAGTAAACAGTTTTAGATTAGGGGACGCAAGCGGCTTCCGTACGCGAGAACTAGGGGCAACAATATTACGCATGCGCCGACCCCTACGTCTGGGCCTACGCATGCGCAGTACTGTCGCCCCCAGTTTTTGCGTACGCAAGCCGCTTGCGTCCCCTAACCTAAAACACTTCAGCATGACAAGAGTGTATGACGAACATAAATGATAGATCATGACATCAATGTCAAGAAATGCGTGTAATGCAAGCCATGAAACAGCCGCCTACTTATTGGTGCTTTCATGGTCGCTTGGTTAACTTGGTAGGCTCTTCGCACATTGCTTCGCATAACATCGATTCCCACAGGGCGTGGCATCTGCCGGCTTTTTTTTCTGCAGACAAACACTCGCTGCATTCAAGTAGGTACGTAGAAGTGGAATGTCTCTGCGAAAGATCGCCATGAGCTTGAAAAGATTATACTTCAAAATTTGCGGATTATATAGATATGTTTATCATATTGTGAGCAAGTTCTAAAGCTGGCTCAACAAAAAAGCCCGTTTCACAGCAGTTTTGCCAGCTCGTATCCGTGCTTAATTTTGTCTGTGCATTTCGCTGTCGTGATATGGTGTGAAGCAAGATGTAGAACGACCAGCCTACGAGAAATCTGCGGCAGTCGTCAGTGTACTTAGGTTGATGTGCACGTGAGAGAACCTTGAGTGGTCAAAATTATTTAGGAGCTGCGCGCTGCGACGTGCCTCATAATAATATTGTTCGGTTAGCTATCCGCCGACCATCGTCAGATTGTCGGCGTCGCTACAGTGTGAGA
Source organism: Dermacentor variabilis (assembly GCF_050947875.1). Taxonomy (NCBI): domain Eukaryota; kingdom Metazoa; phylum Arthropoda; class Arachnida; order Ixodida; family Ixodidae; genus Dermacentor; species Dermacentor variabilis. Next base: position 9,850,230 of record NW_027460335.1, on the reverse strand, counting down.
GAAGCGCCGACACGAAGAAACAAACGCTGTCGACGACAGTGGGAAGATCGAAAGCGGTGTCATGTCGGCCTAGTTTGACTGAGCCTTAACTGAACTGAAGAAACTCGGCATCAAAAACGCTCGCATATCGCCATGAGGCTGGCGCCGCCAAGTCTGGCGACACCTGACCCTCCTGCCTCAGCTTCGTGATAAGGTTCTTGAATCGCCTGTCCTTACGGCGTCGGCAGTGAAAGCGAAAGCTACGCTCGTATTGGACTCAATGCTTGGCGCTCGCCTGCAAGGCTTCCCGCGTTTAATTTCCGCACTACCTCTGTCGTACCGTGGAGACGTGAAATGTGGCCACACAGATTTAGGACCATGACAAGAAGTGCTGGGCAGTGAGGGCGGCGGAAGTAGGCGTGCTTGCAGCATGAATGTTGTGGCCGCGGCGACGGCTCCGGAATGGAGCTATAGGCCCCTACGTAAAGCTCGCATGTTTGTGTGTGTGTGTTCGTTTGTGTGTGCGAAACAATGGAGAAGTTTAGCGCATACAGGGGAGCGTTGTGCTGCCGATAACGCGGTGGTCCCGCAGTCCTTTTCTTTCGACACGGTCATTGGTACTATTGTGCGCGTCGCTTGGATTATAATTATAAAACTTTGACGTTGCCACCATCACAACCATTTCTTGTGATGCTTTTTTTACAGTTCACCATATAGTTAAAAAATTATCCGAACATCAATTTTTGCCTAAGACTCAGTGGGACTTAGGCTCGCGAAATGCTACCCAGCCAGCCTTCCACTGGCGGGTCAGTGTAAGTTTGAGCGAGTTTGAGTGAGTCTACACAAAAGTGAGTTTTCTGAGTTATGCCATACCCACTTTCCTTTCCCCGTTCAGCTCAGCGCTTTCGTTTGCATGATCCCAGTGACAATAAATCCAATTGAGGATAAGGCACCCTCTCTAGAATTGATATCTAGAGATTCTATCGGGAACTACCTCACTGGTGTGACCAATATTTCTCTTATTACAATTGTTATTGTAACGAGCGGAGGTTTCCGCACCGTCTAGCTTGACAGAAGATATTATTTGGTCTAGTAAGGTGCCGGAAGCGAGCCCAGGATTCAAAGGACACAAATGATTTGTGTAGACATCGATAATATTGCAAATATTAAATACAAGATCATTAAGCCCCGAGCGGGTGTTAGGAGTCAGAATACTTTTAAATCTTTAAGAGCTGCGAGCTTTCATTGCACAGGGACTTACTGGGACGACAGCTGACAACCCCTATTGGATTTAACGTTCAAACGGGGTTCTTATAACCGTGAAGGCAGTCCTGCTTATGTTGGTCGGTACCTAATCAACATCTGTGCGCAATCAAATAATCTGGTGATGTTTCACAGGATGAGCACCACATAATGCATCAGAATTAGCCCAATTTCCATCCATATATCTCTTGAACAAAGGATGGCAGAATACTCCTGGTGCTTCCCCAAATAAAGATATTTTACGCTGCGAGGAAGCAGACATGAATAAAACAACCTAATACTAACACACACACACAAAAAGGTTTGTCTTTACAATGATCTAGTTTCGGAAAACTGAGCAGCCTCTGTACTTTTTCAGTAAATTGGGTCAAAATAAATCCATTTGGCAGATCTGGGCGCTGCCCCTTCTCCTTGGCTGTGTGAATGCTCCGCAAAGCGCGAAAAAAGAGCCAATCCGCAGGTTGTGGTTTCGCGTGGTCTGCCTTCTACCGCGGCCGCCGCTGTCCCCTGCTAAGTGCCCTCTAGGAGCAGCCGGGCGCGCGCGCTGCATCACACTTTTTTGCTGCGCTGAGTGGAGAATCGGACGGCCAGAGCAAAACCAGCCGGAGAAAAAGTCTCTGTGGCAATGAGGGGACACAAGCAGTAGGCTCGATGTCACCACAGTGGTGCTGCCGCATGCGGGAGCGCTGGTGCCGGTATTGGGGCCTAGGACTTAGGGAGTCGCCATCTGTCGGAAGCGCCTGCCTTGCGCAGTATGAGGGATCACGCCGCGCGCTCCTCATAGGTCTGGCTTACGGCGCTTCATAAAAACACCACGTGACATCCCTCGTGTACATTTCTGTAAGTACTCCCAAAGCGCGGGAACTTTATTACTGTCGAAATAATAATCTTGGGAACACTGAAAGCACTGAATCGTTTAGAGACGCCATCTCTTTACCGAATACGTACAGTGAAAGCTACTGCGTGTGGTCGCAACGATAGACTCTGCCGAACGGGCTTACGTGAAAAGTCGGCAATCGCTGAGCGCAAGCTATCTGAAATATGTTCTTGTTGTGGGTGGTCTGTATAACCAAATCAATCATAACAGAACGAAGCCTCAATGCATGCAGCGGTCGCCCGGGTTCGCGGCGACCAACTGCGCCTTTGCATGCATGTCCGCGCATTATGTTTCGCTTTCACTGAGAACGTTTTGACACCGTGTTATAAGATTTAGGCCGCCGAATATGAGCATTTGACAGTCCACCAGCAACCGTTGTTGTGTGGACGTTATCAGAGCTGTTCAAAACAATTTCGTTTTAACAAGGAACATGGACGCCTGCGGCGACTGTGATGTGCTGTCGCGACGATTCAATATTTTTTTCTTCTGAATCCTTGGACGTTTCAATATTATTTCTCAAGTTGCGTCACACTCCATGCAGTCAGCGGGCGATTGCGCGCTGCTTCTTGTTCGTAATCCCGTGGCTGTAATTCATAACACAAACATGACCATATGCTGTGCCTTTATTTATTGTGCTTCTTACCACTCTCTTTCCATTCCAGTAAACTGGTCACTGTCAGGCATCAACAGCTTCATAGACCAAAGCGTCGTGGCATTAGCCGGGCAGCGTGCGCGGGCGAGCGCCTCAGCGCACGTGTTCTGCTACACACCGAACATTGCAGTCCCGGAGCCGCAGCAGAAATATTCCTCGTGTCTTTGCTTGCTGCATACCCAAGTTTTACTGATGGCTGTTTGCCGGCCCAAGTTTCCCGAGCCGAGCTTCATGCAGCTTCTTGTCCGGCGGCTACGTGTGAATAAAGCTGACATCGGGCTTCGTTGCGTGCGTCTGCACTGCGGCACCCAGCAGTAACCTATCATGCTGCACTCATCCAATAATGATTTCAAATGTTGTCAAGCAGATACCCAAGGCGGCAAAGCCTCACGCCTTAATCAGAAGCGGAGCGCAAGTGGGACTTTAAAAATTGGAGGACGCTTAAGCTTCGCCTTCAAGAGTGGAACGCAACAGCGTTCCAGTCGACCCGCCAAGGGGTGTAAGACAATGGGCTACGGCGCAGCGACTACGCGCCCCGCATCGGACGCGGTGAGCGTCGAGCAACCCAGCGTTCAGCGCGACAACGAAATGTGCGCCTGAGCAAGCGACGCACGCCTGAGCCTTAGAAACAGCTCCTTTCTAAGGCAACACCGCGTTCACTAGAGGCGCTTTTGTACCGCTTTGAAGCATCGAACTCGAGCATCGAACTCGTGGCTCAGTGTAACAAAGAAAAAAAACTCGTGGCTCAGTGGTAACGTCTCCGTCTCACACTCTGGAGACCCTGGTTCGATTCCCATCTTGCAAGTTGTTTTTTATTCATGAAGTGCCTGCTGGGATTTATCGCTCACGGCCAACGCCGCCGACACCGACGCCGACGACACCGGCTTTTCAGCGACACGAGCTCCTTAACACTATCGCGTTAAATTTTCACTTTCAGCTCGCTTCTGAAGCAGCCGACGCGGCCGCATTGGGCGCGTTATCCATGACGCCCCATCGCGCCGACCGTGGAGCCAGCTTTTCCTCTGGTGGAGCTCGGCCCCAGTACGAAGGCACGGTTGCAATGCTTTTGCATTTGTGTGCTTTCATGATGATGGCGTGATTTGCAGCTTATCAATTAAGGTATACCACACATGGGCTGCGCTGTCCGTGTGGGATTCTCTGTCGTGCGTGTTGTTTTTGCACTGGTAAAGTTACTTAAAAAAATGAATCAATTATTTTTGATGCTTGTTCGGGGAAGAACTGTGTCAATAAACACACACTTTTGAAAGCCATTGGTCAACATGCGCTAAGATTCCTTGATACCATGCTAAAAATCTAAACGCGAGCTGTGTTCGAGAGCTCTGACAGTTCCTTTGTGAGTAATCACTACAAACACATGAAGGAATAAACTACAATCATTATCATTGCAGCGTTCTACCTCGTACTCTATTTTCGCTTGTATCAGCCAAGGTCTGCGTAATTATTGTTTCTCCGATGTTTTTATTATGCCTGAATGTAGGGATTACTGCTATATGGGATTGACGAACAGCAAGAGGAGTAATATTTTGGAAACTATGACATGGGGGTTTGAGCTGTGATAAAAAGATGTTGCTGTTTCGCAGAAAGCACGAAGAATTGATGGCGAAAGGAAAGTTCAGCGTTGCGCTTAAACTTCTCGAACAGTGGGCTAACTACCGACAGCTGCGAAATACTTGACCAACCCAGAACGAGAAGCAGATATCCTTGGGCACAAGGAACATCCTCGCGCCACCTACCAGGCGCCTCGCAACGCTGGCACGATTCGTGACGCCCGTGGCGTTGCAGGCGCCGTGCCCCGATGGTTCACAAGATTACGCCGACACGAAACTCTCAGCATTAGTCGCCACCAAGGCAAATATTAGGTAACATTACATTGGAATAAATGCTCAGACGCGAGCATAAACAAAACAGCTCAGAAGGAATGCTGATGTACTTATAGGCTGCGCAATCAAAAGGGGTGCGCGTGTGCACAACGACTATGTCGTAGGTGAGAGGCAGGATCCTGCCTTTTTTCGTCTGACTAAATGATTTGGCGTAGTGCCATAGAGTTGCCATTACCTTCGCATCGGTTCCTCTCTTTTGCTGGCAAAGGCCGTCTGCGTCTCCGAAGAGCCTCTACGTCGCCGCAGTCAAGCCGCGCGAACTCCTTCGCGGCGGTGGTAACGGCGGCGCCGACGGCACAAATGCACTTCGAGCACGTGTGTAATTCCTATCGACAAACCAAAAATAATCCTCAAACTCTCACTGGAGAGGGACCATGCAGGCGCGCTTGGCATGTCAACCTCATAGAAGCATCTTATCAGCTAGTTCAGTTGAAATACATCAGCAGATAGTCGCCAAAAGCAACTGTGGATTTATATGTCGCATTTAAGACATTCATCGCAAGACTGAATATAAAATAAGACACTGTATTAAAGAACGCCCACCGTAATTTTGTCGTTTTATAAGACGAACACTGTATCATATCAAAAAACAATGCAGAATAAGACTAGTACCTCCGTGATATTTACGCGATAGAATGCCTGGGGTAACATTTAGGTGAATCAATTATTTTCTCATTGTCACAAGGTACTTTCATTTCTGGGGGCACAAACTTTCAAGCTGACCTAAAGAAATTGCAGCGAACAACGAATTAAAATGCATATACAGCGAATGCTTGCGTGAGAGCATAAAGACTCTAAACACGAGTGCACACGCACGCGCGCACGCGCGCAGATACGCGCGCACGCACTCACTCACTCACACAAACTCATATCCGCGTGGGCGCAGACAAATAATACCGAGCCTTTTGTTAAACAGAGTTGCTGGCTACTAGCGAGTACAGCGAACGCCTTGAACGCATCATGGTTTCAGAGGCAGTATGTGGTTACGTAGGTAGCGACATTCCCATGCATTCTATCCTCAAGAAGCGTTTACTTGCAAGTTACGATGAAACAGCGGATGCGCGCAGGCGAGCTTCCTGCTTCATTCTCTTGCTTGCCTACACACGGCCGTACTGGCGCTGATGCACTGTGGCGAGCGCTATGTAGCCGTTCTGCAAGGAACCCAGTGGTGAGCTCGGTGCGCATGCTCCGCTGTGAATGGGTTGGCCTATTCTGCAAGGTAATAGCCAGGCCGCTGGCACGCTCACAAAAACGAGCGACGTTCGCAAAGAAACACTTCTATTAAGAAATTAAAAGTGTAACGGGAATGTCTCCTCACCTGTTCCCACAGAAAATTACCACCGAACAGTGCAGCTACAATCGGCTTCCTTCTGTGGCGGCTAGGCCTCTCTGGACTTGCTTATATTGCTTCTTATCAAACAGCAAATGTCTTTATGTCGTTATGCTTTGAGTGTTTATTATTTTTCTGGCAGACATAAACATGTCTTTATTCCTCACCGTACTTTCTTGGGCTGCAGAATTAATTATGGGCAGAAAAACAATAGTAAATAGTTTAACAGTCCATCTACTGAGAAGCTATACATGACTGCATTTGTTAATATGCACAACATTCTGAATTTTGACCATCCACAGAATCCAGCTCACGTGGAAGAGTCAGAAGTAAAATACCAATGTTCTGTGGTATGCTGTCAAGAGAGTTCAGGGTAAGTTTGATATTGTTAATCGTAAAAGAACACGGAAATGATTATACATAGGTGCACCTGAAGGCACATATGCGTATAGGACCAAGAAGAATTAAGAGACCGTGCGAAGTTTGTCCATAGTCATCGTCTCTTCAAAGCTGATCGAGCTGCTCTCCGTCAATGTAAATAACTGTTCTGTAGCATTATTCTCGATTGGAGGAGCACCGCCCCATAGCTCTAAAGAGGGTACTTACTCATTAAGTATCAATATCACGTAACAGAAAATCCGCGACATTTGCACAACTGGTCGTCAAAGCGCGAATAAATGCACAGTGCGCTGCGCAATCAGCAGTAACATCTACCAACTTGTGTTTCCAGGTATACGTGGGAAAAAGACCAAGAAGGTCCTGTGAAACATGAAAAAATGGTTCCGTGGGTATGTCCAATGACGGAAGGTAACCAGTAAGTAGCAGTGGGGCCATTTTGCAAATTGCGTATCCTCCTTAGACCCGACACCCAATCATGGGCATAACCTTTGAAGCAACTTCATATTACTGACTGGTATATTATGAACGAGAAAATCCTACTATTTGTTTGAATAGCCCCGCGAAATACTTCGAAAACCATCTCCATACGAATGGAGAAAGTAGCTGTCTCCCTGTGGTTCTGGTCATAAAAACCATTTTATTGGGAAAGCAATTGTGAAGGTATTGCAGGCGCATTTCGGCCTTTGTTCTCGTCGTGATGTTCAGGGTAAAATGCACGGCAACAAGATCGTCGCTGCGCACCATATGCTGTATGTGCGAGTGAAAGCTTGCGAGCGAAAGCCGGCGATGGTGGTTGAATCTCGCGCTCGCAAGGGAGGACCGCGGGGAGGAAGCACGTCATGCTCTGTCACGCGGAAGACACCGGGAGGAAGGGTGGGAGGGGGGGTGCGTTATTCTTTCGCGGCCGCTGCGTATGGCGTAAAGCCCTTTGACAATTTGAAAGTAGGGACACTCTCCTCCTTGCAACGCTTTCCTCCTCGATTCTTCTCTCCCGCTGGCAGTGCATGGCACGCTTTTTCTCCGGGGCTCCCGCGGACGGGCCGCAGCATTTTATGGAGGCGCGTCTTTTGGGTCCAGTTGCGCTCCCCAGTGGTGTTCAAAGTTTCGAGAAATGCTGATAAAAGCATCGATAATGTCGAAGGCAACGTTTATGAGGAGGCTAGTTTTTTTAAAGCCGTATGAACGGGGTATAGTGAAGTAAGAGGGCCTTTCAGGCGAGTTCTGTACTCCAGACAATTTTTCTGCGACATGATGAGATGGTTTAGATTGTGCGTGTGATCTAGTACTGCTTGTGACACATCCCTTTGCGTGTGGCTTATTAAGTGAAAGCCTTAGATCTGTGTTTCATGCTCGCGTAGTGAGGTACTGAAAAGATTACGTTACCGAAGGAAGGCCGGAAGTGAGCCAAAGCATGTACAACCGTCTATAACAGATGATTACTGAATAGCAAAGTAATGATTGATTAGTGAGTCGATTAAGAAGAATAAAGGTGTATTAAGGAGGATTAACGTGTGTTAAAGAGAATGAAGGCGGTTTGAAGTCGATGAAGGTGAATGAAGGTTGATTAAGCTGCATTAGAGAGGATTATGGTAGATTAAAGCAAATAATGAAGGATTAGAGTGGATCATTGATGATTAACGTGCATTAAGGATGATTAGAGGGCACTAAGAAAAAAGGGGTAAGGTGTGCAGACTTGGACACAAGACAAGTGGACAACACAAATACCGCTTCTCCACTTCTCTTGTGTCCGCGTCTGTACGCCTTAGCATTTTTTTATCATCAGACTGGTTAAGCCCACTGCAGGGCAAAGGCCTTTCCCATACTTATCTAACAACCCCGGTCATGTACCAATTGTGGGTACGTCGTCCCTGTAAACTCCTTAATCTCATCCGCCCACCTAACTTTCTGCCGCCGCCTGCTACGCTTCCCTTCCCTTGGAATCCAGTCCATAACCCTTCATGACCATCGGTTACCTTCCGTCCTCATTACATGTCCTCCCCATGCCCCCCCCCCATTTCTTTTTCTTCATTTCAACTAAGATGTCATTAACTAGCGTTTGTTCACTCACCCAATCTGCTCTTTTCTTATCCCTTAACGCTACACCTATCATTCTTCTTTCCATAACTAGTTGCGTCGTCCTCAATTTCAGTAGAACGCTTTTCGTAAGCCTCCAGGTTTCTGCCCCGTAGGTGAGTACTGGTAAGACACAGCTACTATACACTTTTCTCTTGAGGGATAATGGCAACCTGCTGTTCATGATATGAGAATGCCTGCCAAACGCACCCCAGCCCATTCTTATTCTTCTGATTATTTCCGTCTCATCATCCGGATCCGCCGTCACTACCAACCCTCAGTAGATGTATTTCCTTACCACTTCCAGTGCCTCGCTACCTATTGTAAATTGCTGTTCTCTCCCGAGACTGTTAAACATTACTTTAGTTTATGCAGATTAATTTTTAGACCCACTCTTCTGCTTTGCCTCTCCAAGTCAGTGAGCATGCATTGCAATTGGTCCCCTGAGTTACTAAGCAAGGCATTATTGCCACGACCTCGACACAGCTGACAGCCACTCGGTGCAATTCAGTGCCACATGCTCGGCATGTTGGGTGGCTCCGAGAAGAAGAGAACGATGACGGTGCCAGGACAGCGACATATATAAAAGATCTCTAGCGTCGACCGAAGTCTTTTGTGGCTTTGTCTGTGACAAACTAGTGGAGTTGCTGGGTACGCGTCTATGTACTCTGACCCCCAAGAACAGGGAGCGGACAACCTACGCAAAAGCCGATGGCTTCAAAGACTGCCTCCGGAATACGGCCTGCAAGATCTACCGCGGATGTCCACCACAACCGCAAGCCAGACACAGGAGACGTACGGTACGGGACAGCCTCCTGCGTCGCTGGTTCTCCACACCCCACGCTGGCCACGGCCGTTCCATTGTGAGCCTTTTGAGGACGTGGAAAACTGGCTCGACGACTTCGATCGTGTGGCTGACGTAAATTATTGGGACGAGCAGAAAAAGTTAAGGAACGTGTACTTCTCCCTAGAGGACTCTGCCCGAACATGGTCCGCTAACCACGAGCCATCCATCACCACTTGGCAAGAATTTCAACGGCAGATACGCGATACGTACAGCAGCCCCGTAAGAAAAGAGCGATCAGAGCAAGCCCTTCACAATAGGGTTCAAAGGCCGAGCGAAAGCGTAGCCATGTTCGTAGAAGACATATCGCGGCTTTCCAAGCGTGCTGACCCTGGCATGATAGAAGCGAAGAAAGTAAGCCTACTGATGCGTGCAGTAAAAGAGCAGCTGTTTGCTGGACTGACGCGAAGGCCTCCAGCTACAGTAGCTGAGTTCGTCAGTGAGGCGACAACATTGGAGCGAGCCCTTCAGCGACGCTCCTCGGTCTACGATCGCCAAATCAACCTGGGATCAGCATCTTCTCTCTCGTTACCCTATGACACCGATGCGCTTCGAGAGCTTGTGCGTAGTGTCGTGCGTGAGGAGCTCGACCGGCTACAGGGAGTGCGATTTCAACCGACCATAACATCCCTCACGGATATCGTCCGCGAAGAAGTTCGCCAGGCAGCACAGCCATTCGTGCAAACCAGACCATAAACCGCTCCCGTACTGACTTATGCGCAAGCAGTGAGGCTACCTGCGCAACCCGGGAACCACCGTAACCCACCTTCTTCTGAAGAACCGCTGTGCCACTTCCAGGGCCAAGGTTCACGTACAAATATGTACGGGTCCACGAGCCCCAGAATCAATACGCGAAAGTCAGACGTGTGGCGCACACCTCACTATCAGCCACTCTGCTTCCACTGTGGCGAAGCGGGCCACTTGTACCGTGCCTGCTACTACCGAAGAATTGGACTCCAGGGCTATCACCCCGGCGCTCGTCGCCCACGTGAGGGAGAGCGCCCGAGAGAAATCCAGAAATATCTGGGCAGTCAACCTTCGTCGCCGTACGCGCATTTCCCACCGGTTGAACAGTCTCTGCCAACGACCCGATCTCCGTCTCCGCAGAGGCGCCAGTCACGATCACCACCTCCTCGACGATCGGCGTCACCTAGCCGCTACACTAGGTTCTCCGCTTCCGTGGGCAACCGGCCCACGAGCCCAAGTCGGGGAAACTGAGAAAAGTGACCTCCGGAGGTGGGGCCGCTGTCCAACGCACTTCGAAAGATCCTCCGCTGCGACACCCCGACGACGACGATAACTACGACGACAACGACGACTGCGTACCTTCGACACCTTCCTTCGAAAACCGTGAATACGTTCCAGCGGACATACTCGTTTCTGTCGATAACCACTCGGTAACCGCTCTTGTCGATACTGGCACCGATTATTCTGTCATGAGCGGACAACTGGTTATGGCACTTCGCAAGGTGACGACACTGTGGCCAGGACCTAAGCTCCGTACAGCCGGCGGTCATGTTCTCACGCCGATCGGCAAATGCACTGCGAGGCTAAAAATTCGTGAGGTCACATTTGTCGGTTCATTTATTGTACTGGAAGAGTTATCTAGGCAGGTCATACTCGGCATGGACTTTCTTCGGGAGTACGGCGCAATCATAAGCCTTCGCGAGTTGCTTGTCACATTTTCCAGCGAACGCACAACTCGTTCGGACGACTACCACCCACAGTCCACGGTGTTACGCGTTTCGGGTGACTGTGCTGCTTTACCACCCCGGAGTACTGCGTTGATTGCCGTAGAAACAGACGATGATCCTCCCCATCTCGGAATCGCTGAAGGCAATCTGTCAGTCTTGTTGGCTCGACAGATTTGCGTGGCCCGCGGCATCTTGCAGCTGTCGTCACGGACTGCTCAGATTTAATGACCAATTTCAGTCGTGAATGCCCGCACTTCGCCCCACGAACTGCCATCGCCTATTTGGAGCCAGTCAGTGATTTTCCCGCTTATTTAACTGTAGGGCAAAATGATAGAGATTCTAACTATGACGTACCAGCCAACAGCAATGTTGATGTGAATTCTAAATTATCAGGTGAACAACAGGCTAACATTCGAAGCCTTTTACAGTCTTTTGCGGACTCTTTCGCTTCAACATCGAAGGTCAACCAAACGCCTATTGCGAAACACAGAATTATTACAAATCCCAATGAAAAACCCGTGCGCCAACGTGCCTACCGTGTTTCTCGTAAAGACCAAGACGCCATCCGAAATCAAGTCCAACAAATGCTTACCGACGATATCATACAGCCCTCAACCATTCCATGGGCGTCACCTGTGGTTCTGGTGAAAAAGAAAGACGGCACACTGCGTTTTTGCGTTGACTATCGCAAGCTTAACGACGTTACGAAGAAGGACGTTTATCCGCTTCCCCGCATCGACGACTCTTTGGACCGCCTTGGAAATGCTCGATACTTCTCATCGATGGACCTTCGCAGCGGCTACTGGCAAATAGAGGTTGATGAGCGTGACCATGAGAAAACCGTATTTATTACGCCTGACGGACTTTACGAATACAAGGTCCTTCCTTTCGGATTGTGATCTGCGCCTGCTACTTTTCAGCGCATGATGGACACGGTTCTGTCAGGTCTCAAGTGGCAGTCATGCCTTGTCTATTTAGATGATATCATTGTGTTTTCAGAAACTTTTGAGCAGCACCTCCAGCGCTTACAAGCAGTTCTAGACGCAATTCGTTCTGCTGGCCTGTCTTTAAAGCCTGAAAAATGACATTTCGGGTATCACGAACTCAAATTTTTAGGCCATGTCGTCAGCTACGAGGGCATTTGACCAGATCCCGACAAAACCATTGCTGTTGCTTCGTTTCCAACTACTTCGAACAAACACGAACTCCGCCGTTTTCTAGGGCTTTGCGCATATTATCGACGCTTCGTGGCTAACTTTTCACGGATAGCCGAACCGTTGCAACGGTTGTCTAAGGATAATGTTCCGTTTGCCTGGGAACAGGACAACAAGAGGCCTTCTAAGAACTCCAGAAACGTCTGCACACACCCCCTGTTCTAGGACACTTTGACGAAGACAGTGACACCGAGTTGCACACGGATGCCAGCAACGTTGACCTTGGTGCCGTCCTCGTACAGTGGCAAGATAGAGCCGAGCGCGTCATTGCGTACGCAAGCCGCACTTTGTCTCCAGCTGAAAGGAACTATTCCACTACGGAGAAGGAATGCTTGGCCGTTGTGTGGGCAATTGCTAAGTTCCGACCATATTTGTACGGCCGATCATTTCGAGTTGTGACAGATCACCATTCATTGTGCTGGCTCGCCAATCTGAAGGATCCATCTGGCCGTCTTGCACGCTGGAGTCTTCGCTTGCAAGAATACCATATGACGATAGCGTTCAAGTCCGGGCGTAAACACACCGTCACCGACTGCCTGTCACGTGCTCCACTTCAACCGTCGCCATACGACTTTGATGAAGAGGACGCATTTCTGTCCACTATCACAGTACCAGACATCAGCAAGCAACAGCGCGATGATTCAGAACTCCGGCCTCTCATCGACTACCTTGAGAACCGTCTACCAGAGCCGCTTCGTATGTTCATCCGCAAATTATCCTCGTTTTCTCCGCGATAGCGTTCTCTACAAACTGGGTTTTCACTCGACCGCAACCGCCTGCCTTCTTGTAGTGCCGTCTTCACTACGTAACGATATCCTGCGCGCCACTCACGACGAGCCATCTTCGGGCCACTTGGGATTCGCACGGACGTTCTCCCGCATACGCCAAAAGTACTTCTGGCCTAACCTTCGCCGTGACGTAAAGCAATACGTGAAGACATCCCGCGACTGCCAGAGACGCAAGACACCACCCGTGCGTCCGGCTGGCCTTCTCCATCCCGTGGATCCTCCGCGGATCCCTTTTCAGCAGGTTGGCCTAGATTTGCTTGGACCATTCCCCACGTCGAGGGCTGGTAACCGTTGGATTGCTGCTGCCACAGACTACCTTACACGTTACATTGAAACCCGAGCACTCCCACGAGGCACTGCTAATGATATTGCGACCTTATTTGTACATGGTATCGTACTCCGCCACGGTGCTCCAACAGTGGTTATAACCGACCGGGGCACAGCATTTACAGCGCAGCTCACAGAAGGTATCATGCTTCTCAGTGGTACAGTTCACCGCAAAGCCACTGCTTACCATATCCAGACGAATGGGCTCACAGAAAGGCTAAACAAAACGATCGCTGATATGATTTCCATGTATGCTGACGTCGACCACATAAACTGGGACGCCGTTCTCCCATATGTTACGCTTGCATATAATACTGCCGTTCAAGAAACTACCGACTTCACCCCTTTTCGCTTGGTACACGGCCGGAAAGCTGTCACAGCGGTGGACGCAATGCTTCTACCCACCTACTGTTCTAATCTTGTCACTGATGCTGCGGAATTCGCTCGATGCGCCGAAGTGGCGCGCCAGCTCGCACGAATGCATATCCGCCACCAACAACACAACGACGCCGACCGGTACAATCTTCGTCACCGCGACGTCACTTATCAACCCGGTGACAAAGTATGGGTGTGGACACCGATCCGCCAGCGTGGCCGGTCGGAGAAACTTTTGCGCCGCTACTTTGGACCTTTTGGGATCGTTCAACGACTCGGCGACGTCACATACGAAGTGATTCCTGAAGGAGAAGGCACCAGTCGCCGTCCCCGACGCCCACGCCTGTCCGTTGTCGTTCACGTCCAAAGATTGAAGTTATACCACTCCCGCTGAACGCAAAGCTCCACACCTCTCTCACCATCTACGTCTGTCTTAACAGTATCACCGTGGCAATCTCCAGTGCATCAATGTTCCGCATCGAGACGATGCTTCTAGAGAGGGGGGTAATGCCACGGACCTCGACACAGCTGACAGCGACTCGGTGCAATTCGGTGCCACAAGCTGGGCATGTTGGGTAGCTCCGAGAAGAAGAGAACGACGAAGGTGCCAGAACAGCGGCATATATAAAAGATCTCTAGCGTCGACCGAAGTCTTTTGTGGCTTTGTCTGTGACAATATCATCAGCTAATCGCAAGTTACTAAGGTATTCTCCATTAACTTTTATCCCCAATTCTTCCCAATCCTGGTCTCTGAATACCTTCTGTAATCACGCTGTGAATAGCATTGGAGAGATCGTATCTCCCTGCCTGACGCCTTTCTTTATTGCGATTTTGTTGCTTTCTTTATGGAGGACTATGGTGGCTGTGGAGCCGCTATAGATATCTTTCAGTATTTTTACATCATCATCATCATCATCATCATCAGCCTGGTTACGCCCACTGCAAGGCAAAGGCCTCTCCCATACTTCTCCAACAACCCCGGTCATGTACTAATTGTGGCCATGCCGTCCCTGCAAACTTCTTAATCTCATCCGCCCACCTAACTTTCTGCCGCCCCCTGCTACCCTTCCCTTCCCTTGGGATCCACTCCGTAACTCTTAATGACCATCGGTTATCTTCCCTCCTCATTACATGTCCTGCCCATGCCCATTTCTTTTTCTTGATTTCAACTAAGATGTCATTAACTCGCGTTTGTTCCCTCACCCAATCTGCTCTTTTCTTATCCCTTAACGTTACACCTATCATTCTTCTTTCCATAGCTCGTTGTGTCGTCCTCAATTTGAGTAGAACCCTTTTAGTAAGCCTCCAGGTTTCTGCCCCGTAGGTGAGTACTGGTAAGACACAGCTATTATATACTTTTCTCTTGAGGGATAATGGCAACCTGCTGTTCATGATTTGGGAAAGCTTGCCAAACGCACCCCAGCCCATTCTTATTCTTCTGATTATTTCCGTCTCATGATCGGGATCCGCCGTCACTACCTGCCCTAAGTAGACGTATTCCCTTACGACTTCCAGTGCCTCGCTGCCTATTGTAAATTGCTGTTCTCTCCCGAGACTGTTAAGCATTACTTTAGTTTTCTGCAGATTAATTTTTAGACCCACTCTTCTGCTTTGCCTCTCCAGGTCAGTGAGCATGCATTGCAATTGGTCCCCTGAGTTACTAAGCAAGGCAATATCATCAGCGAATCGCAAGTTACTAAGGTATTCTCCATTAACTTTTATCCCCAATTCTTCCCAATCCAGGTCTCTGAATACCTCCTGTAAACACGCTGTGAATAGCATTGGAGCTATCGTATCTCCCTGCCTGACGCCTTTCTTTATTGGGATTTCGTTGTTTGCTTTATGGAGGTCTACGGTGGCTGTGGAGCCGCTATAGGTATCTTCCAGTATTTTTACATATGGCTCATCTACACCCTGATTCCGTAATGCCTCCATGACTGCTGAGGTTTCGACTGAATCAAACGCTTTCTCGTAATCAATGAAAGCTATATATAAGGGTTGGTTATATTCTGCACATTTCTCTATCACTTGATTGATAGTGTGAATATGGTCTATTGTTGAGTAGCCTTTACGGAATCCTGCCTGGTCCTTTGGTTGACAGAAGTCTAAGGTGTTCCTGATTCTATTTGCAATTACCTTAGTAAATACTTTGTAGGGAACGGACAGTAAGCTGATCGGTCTATAATTTTTCAAGTCTTTGGCGTCCCCTTTCTTATGGATTAGGATTATGTTAGCGTTCTTCCAAGATTCCGGTACGCTCGAGGTCATGAGGCATTGCTTATATAGGGTAGCCAGTTTCTCTAGAACAATCTGTCCACCATCCTTCAACAAATCTGCTGTTACCTGATCCTCCCCAGCTGCCTTCCCCCTTTGCATATCTCCTTAGGCTTTCTTTAGTGTGGGTTAATTATTTCGTCTGGATTATAGTAATAGATGAAGATTAGAGCGGATTAAGGTGGATTAAGGTCGATGAAGGAGTATGAAGGTGGATTATGGTGAATTAAGATTTATTAAGGTACATTAAGGAGGATTAAGGCCGATACACATGGATGACAGTCTATTACAGCAGGCTTTACATCCTTTATCCTCCTTCGTCCACGTTAATTATCCCTAAGCCTTGTTGATGCTCCATAGTCTACCTTAATTCACCATAATTGTTCTTAACACTCCTTCATCAACCCTAATTCATCCTAATCTCCTTAATCCTCCTTAATATACCCTAATTCTTATTCACGAATACTAATCCACCTTAATCCTCCATAATAGACTCAATACGCCTTTATCCTCCTTAATGCAATATCGTGCAACCGCTAAGGAATCATTAACTTGGCAAATTATTCTCTTTTACAGGGGTTGACATGCTTTTTCGTTAGATTGAACAAACCCAAATGAAGGTCCTGCAGTACGTGCGTCCTGCAGGACCTTTCTGTTGATTGTCTGTTCACAACGCGACCTTGAAACATAGGGATATAAAGGCTTTCGCCTTAAAATTAAAAAAAAACGCAATGTAGACATGCTAGCGCTCATCACCGGCAATACCACGGGTATACTTACCACTAATTTTTTTCAGGGCTTGCATTCATTGTATCTGACTGACGCATGTATTGACGTAAGCTAGAAATAACAGCTGCCGCTATTGCCGCTATTTAAAGTTTCAGTAAAACAGGCCACATCATGGCAATCGCAAAAAGGGCGATCTTGAGGTTGTATCTGTACAGCGGAATGCAGAATCTATAGTGCTGCACTTCCAACGGAACAACATCAGTTGGCGACGTGCCAGGCGATGGAATCGCCACAGAATATTAGGCGTAGTGAGACAACCGCATTTTTATGCAACGTGCAAACTGCCGCAACAAAAACGCCTTTGACCGCCGGCATGGGGCCCATTTTTTTCACTACGCTGGATCTTCTTTCAGGTTATTGCCTAGGAGAAGTAGAGCCAAACGACGCAAAAAAAACTACCTTTATACTGCCGGATGGACTGTACCAATTTAACAAACTGCCATTTGGTCTCTCCAACGTTCGTGCTACATTTCAGTGACTAATCGAACGCGTACTTGGACATCTGAAATGGAAAACGGCTTTCGTCTACTTGCACGGCATTACTGTCTATGCCCCTACTTTTCTTGAACACTTAGGGCACTTCGAAATGGTCTTTCAGGTTCTCCAAAACGCTAACCTTCGCATTATGCCTTCGAAGTGCATTTTCGGTTTAGCCGTAATCACCTATTTGGGTCACGTGGTCAGTGCTAAAGGAGTCAGCCCTGATCCCATAAAACTCCAAGCCATCGTCTGTATTCTACCTCCCACTACGTCAAAGAAACTTAAAAGTGTTGTGGGGCATGCTTCCTGTTTCCGCAGCTTTACCCTTTACTTTGCTTTTCGTGCGACACCTTTTAACCAGCTGCGAAAGAAAGACGCCCGCTGGATATGGGATCTTGACCAAGAAACTGCCTTCCGTGACATAAATATTACCTTTCACGTGGGTTTGCGCGCACAAAAGTCCAAATGTGAGGTAAATATCGCTCACCTTTGGCTTCTTACTTGGCGAGAGAATCTCCGAAAAGTCCGTTTTATGGTTTTTAGAAGTCCACGCACACACACTCGTCGCCACACCCCGCACATGCGTCTCCTCGCTGCGCCGCCGACCGAAGCCGTTCTTAGGGTTTGCTGCGTCTGTGCAACTTGTTACCTCTTGTGTTGATAAGTCCCCTTGAAGCAGGTCCAGGGCCAGATTTTGGTGTCCTTCCTATCCTCTCAACTTCACGAAAAAGAATATATATTTCTGAGTTGGGTTTCGGGAACAATGCCGCATGAAATCGTTTCAAGAAACGGAGCACAATGTGATCCATTCGTCACTGCTCTGCGCCACCTGGTGTCTCTTCATGGCGAAAGAAATTTAATTACTTATATTGATAACTCATTTTAGGCTAATACAGCATGTTGAATTAATTCCAGAAGTGTTTCTGGGCCTGGATGCTCTGTTGCGACTGCATCCAGTGTATTCAATTCACGAATTGAGCATGGGAAGTAAGAATAGCGAGAAGAATTATCAATAAATGTATATTCTATAAGTTCCCATGCATTCCCTCATACCCGAGAATTCTGGACATGCGTTTAGTTTCTTTTTTCGCCACGACGTGGCGTATCAACCTTAAAGATTTGAAATTCGCGCCATGACGTACGCCATGACGCACAACTAAAGAAAACATAATAAAGAGGAGCACACCCTGAGACTGTTGCTTCACCTCGGCACTTGGAAACGAGCGCGCTTATTTATCAGCCTTATCTTGAAGGCAACCTGCTGCTTGCTCAATTTACAATTAATCGACGGTTTTGCTAGACACCTTGCCAGACAGCTCGTCGGCATTCCGGGTTAGATGTCTGGCCGAGATAACAGCTCCAGCAAAGCTTCCGGTGGGTTCTCTTTGTTTGTTGTTTTTTCTCTTTATTTGCGCACGACTGCGGCCGCGGGCTTCCGTATAGTCAGCGTGATGTTTCGTGTGTTTTCTAAGAACCGGTGTGATTCAATAAGAGGACGCTTTAGCTAGGGCCCTTCTTCGATGCCGGCTGCTCAAATACATGTAAAACGCATAAATGATTATATGAGAAAATCGCTCAACCGTTCAACCTATCTGAATGGGAATTGTTGCATTTAAGAGAGAACGTTGGATCACAGTGATCGCTGCAATAATAATTTTGATTTAGGCCATGGTATTATTGACAAGAATGATCTGAAATCGGCAAATCAGAAAAAAAGTAGAAGTACGAAGTTTACAAATGCGTTAGCATAAAAACTGATATCGCATCTCTCTAAACTATATTCCTTGGAGAATCTCCGTCGCGCAAATTAGATGTATGAATTTATAACTTATGTGAAGTTGGTACAATGCCTGTAAAGATTCTGCGAATGCCATATTTACGAGTTAGTGGTGTATTTCAGGGTGCTAAATGTCATTTTTGTCTGCATTAAAAGAAATATTAGGTGCAGCTTACAGAATTCCAATATCCTTTATAGTTGCTGAAGTACAGAGTCGTATACTTAGAGTATTGTTTCTTGAAATTTCGCATTTCCTTTAGAATTTAACAAAGTGGAAACTAGATAAAAATTCGCTTTCTGAAATCTCATTTCAACGGTTTGTTTTAAGTTCCACAAAACTCATGAATTGCGGTGAAGTGATTGTAAGAAGAAAGGATTTCTGATTTACCATCTAGCAGCTGAAGCTTCCCGTTAAGTTAGGTTTAGAGTAATATTTTTTGCTGAGAGAAGAAGCAAGACGGGTAGCGTATATAGATTATGGCGGCCGCAGTTCAATGGGGGCGAAATGCGAAGGCACACGTGTACTTAGATTTAGGGTACGTTAAAGATGGCTAGGTGGTCGAAAATTTTCAGATTCTCCCACTACGCCGTGCCTCATAATCAGATCGTGGTCTTCGCACGTAAAATCCCATAATTCGTTTTTGTTTATTTCCAGGATGTACAGTAATTTAAAGTAATTGACAAAGCCAAGCCTACAGCAGGTTAGTCGTTGAAGCGTTCACTTCTGACCTAGGCTCGGGCTCAACTTCCTCAGCTTTGTGCAGAGCTGCGCAACATATTTCCACTTGGCGGGGGGGCGCCGTCCCGCTGCTTTTTAGGTAGGAAAGGATTGGTAGCGTTTTAGGCGGCTGACCTGAACGACATGATGGGAAGTCTGGATGGAGCGAGTAGCAGGTGCGACCGGAGACATCTCGTAGGTTACGTTGGTTAACTGACAGAGGACTCGGTAAGGGCCGGGGTAGCGGGGCATCCCTTTTTCCGAAAGGCCGAAACAGCGGATGGGAAATCACAGAGTGACGATATCTCCGTCACTATAATCGGCGTCCCGGTGACTACTGTCACAAATGCTTTTCCGCTTGTTCAGAGAAGCACAAAGGCGACGGGTGACAACTTGGCATGTTTCTTGGGCTCGAGCAATGACATCGCTTGTATACTGAGATACGGACTGTTGAGCGGTAGGTAGTATTGTATTAAAAAGCGATACTGGATCTCGGCCGCACAACAAATAAAATGGCTAGTAACGTGCAGTGTCGTGGCGTGATGAATCGTACGCGAATATGACAAACGGGAGAGCAGTATTCCAGTCACGATGGTCATCAGAAACATACATGAAGAGCATGTCTATTATTTTTCGATTAAGCCGCTCCGTTAGACCGTTTGTCTGTGGATGGCAAGCATTAGTAAATTTGTGCTTGGTAGAATAATAACGGAGGAAGTCGCCCACAACTGTAAAGACGAAGGGGCGACCTCTGTCGGTAAGAAGTTGACGAGGAGCACCGTGGTGAACAATGATGTGCAACAGGAAGTAGGCTACGTCTCTTGGAAGGGCTCTGGTGAACGTGAACCAAGTTGTGCAATCGCTTGCGACGGCAATCCACTTGTTACATCAGTCAGATGTGGGGTAACGTGCCAAGAGGTCTGCACCAGCGCGATAGAAGGGTTTGGTAGGAACGCCAAGAGGTAGGAGTAAACCAGCAATGAGCACTGATGGCTGCTTCTGGCGTTGACATAACTCACGTTCGCTCCGATAATTCCGCTCAGTTGGAGCAAGCAGACGCGGTCGTGGCGTCGTTGGCGTTGGCAAAAAATGGCGCCGATTCCATGACCACTAGCATCAGTGCGGACTTCTCTTGGAGCAGTCTGGTCGAAGTGTGCAAGAAGGAATGGAGATGTAAGGAGAGAGATAACGTTCGAGAAGGCAGTTGCTTGTTCAGGTCCTCAAGAAATTGAAGTGTCTGCCTTCAGAAGAGCAGAGGGTGGGTGACCCCCGCAAAATTGTGCATGAAGCAGCGGAGGTACAAGAACAGGCCGACGAAGCTTCGGACATCTTTAGCACATGTTGGCACGGGAAACTTCTGTACGGCAAGATTATTTCCCGGGTCTGGGCGCACACCAGATGAATGAACAAGATGAGCAAGGTTAGTAATTTAGCGGCGTCCGAACTGACATTTAGACGAGTTAAGCTGAAGGCGAGCATTAGGAAAAGCAGAAAGAACGAGCGAGCGGCACTCCGGGTGCGTGGCATATGTAGGAGCAAAAATTACGGCGTCATCTAGATAACAAATACAGATGAGCCACTTGAGGTTGTGAAGGAGTGTGTCCATCATGCATACACAAGTAGATAGAGCATTACATAAGCCGAGTGGTATAAATTTGAACTTGTACAGATCATTGGGTGTTATAAAGGCGGTTTTCTCTCGGTCCATGCCGTCGACGCAGTCCGCCAGTAACCGGAACCAAGGTCGACGGAAGAAAAGTACTTCGCACAATGGAGGTAGTCGAGGGTGTCATCGACGCGTGGTAGAAGATAAACGTCGTTATTGGTGATCTTGTTGAGGTGCCCGTAATCCACGCAGAAGCGCCGGCTGGCGTCCTTTTTGACTAGAACGACCGGGGACGCAGTGGATGATGGTTCAACGATTCATCAAGACCTCTGTTTGAATGACTTGTCGTTCATGCAAGGACCGACGGTATGGTCGCCTGTGAATAGGGTGTGCGTCACCCAAGTCAGTATTGCGTGTCGTGAGAGAGGTCTGGCCTAACGGGCGACCCAGGTCAAAAATGTCGCTGAGCACGGAGATCAGCTGGCATAAGTAGTTGGCGTGGTGAGGCGGAATTCGGGAGCAGTAACGTTTGTGAGCTAAGCAAGGACAGCCGACAAAGAAGAGTGAACGGGAGACGGCGTAATATAAGCAGCTGAGGCTGAAAACAGGCAAACTTGGGAGGAAGACGGCGTACTTAAGGCTATCCCTTGTGGTAGGACGTGGTCACTGATTGCGAAGTTGACGAGATGAAGGCTGGTAGAGTTGTTGCTGATACGACGGTTTTCGGAAGAGCAACTTGATGAGAAAGGAGGATTTCCGCCAGAGGAGACACAACACAGTCATCATCAGGCACAAACGGATCATTATAAAGCAGGTCGCTGGTCATGGCTTGTGGGGCGAGTCGAATGTACTCAGTGAAGCAGAGCCTGCTGGGAACTTCCCCAGGAGGCTCAAAACAAAGTAAATCGAGGAGAACTCCATCGGAGCAGTAGATGAGGGCGGAGTGAGCTGATAGGAAATCAAGGCCAAGAACAACGTCATAGGGACACTCTTAAAGAACAGTAACCAAAACGTGTTTGGCGGCCAGATACACCAACCTGAGCGGCACACATTCCTATTGTGGCCAGTGCTCTTACCCTAGCGACTCGCAAAAGACAGGGCGCCGCAGGTGTCAGGACGTAAGGAAGCTGTCTACGAAGCTGGTCGCTCATCACATAGATGTGCGCGCCTATAACAAGCACAGCAGCGACAGGGACACCATATACGTCACATCAAGTAAATTCCTTTCCGTCGGTAAGGTCAGAAGAGCAATCAGAATCCCGGTCGTTCTAGCAGCGTCACCTGTCGAAGCTGCACCCGTCAGATTCACGTAGAGTGCAGGTACGTGGGGGACGCAGAACGGCACACAGTGGTTGAGCGAGACAGGGGTATTCGTGGTGAGGGTGAAGAACTCTGCCGTGTAGATGAGGACGCCTTCGTAGAGTTGTATGGCTTTGTGGAATCTTTCGGTGATAGACAAGTACCTGGCGAGTGGCGGTAAAGTTGGAGTGCAGAATGATATTGGCATGACGTCCAGGTATTGCGGCAGTGGCGGGAAATGTGGCCAACGTGCCGGCACTTGATACATATCAGCCGGTCATCGGAAGTTCGCCATTCCGCTGGGTTCCGGACAGGCCGACAGGGGTACTGGCCTCGCGAAGAACATATCGTAGGAAAATGTAGGTGTCCGCTTCGTTGACAAAATGGAGAGACTGAATTCCAATGTTCACAAACTCGTCGCACACAACAGACAGCACAAAGTTACTCGTCAGTCGAGAATAGTTCGAAGAGTTCTGCTATGCCCTTCAGTACGTGGATTACTTTGTCTTCTTCTGGCATGATCTCCTCAACCTTGCGGCAAAGGACGATAACTTCCTGGATGCATGTCACATGATTCGGTCGACGTTTCTACGCGGGACTGAAGTTCCCTTTGCGCAGCTTGCTGACGGCCAACAGGTTTCCCGGAGAACTAGTGGAGCTTTTGCTTACATTGCTCCCAGCTCATCAGTTCTTTCTTGTGGTTTCGAAACCAGAGCCATGGCATTCCTTTCAGGTAGAAAATTATGTGAGCCAGCATAACACTTTTGTACCACCTGCTGTGGGCACTGATGCTCTTGTGCATTCGGAGCCGCTCATCGACATCAAAACTGTATGTTCCGGAAAACGCTCCTGGGTCGCGGGACTGCGGCGAAATGACTGTCGGCGTTGCAACCCCTTCTGACAATATATGCGCTTATGGCACTTAGTAGGAACATCGGTGGTGCGTTAAAGCAATGTTTTGGCCAGGGATCGGCGGTGAAGTCACATTTCACTTATGGAGCAAATTGTTTTTCACCCTCCTGGCAGAGGGAACATTAGGGCTATCGTTTTTAACCTGCACTTCGTGCAGGCTCGTGTAGACGAGTGTAGTGCTGGGCAGAGTTACGGAGTCATGTGCTGCACTTGGCTCGCTGGGCTGTAGCCAATCACAGCGGACTGCGCGTCGTCTTCTCTATCAGCAGACGAAAAACACCTTACTTCGCACTTAGCGGCTGCATATTTCAGTGTTAGCGGCGACAACACACAAGGGAGCATCGCATCGAGCTTTACTCCTAGCCGCTTACCATCGCCGTCACACACGCTGGTGTCGGGGACACACGACGACGCGGACGACCGTATATCATTACCCACATCACGCTACCCTGAAACTAAACTCCAGTGTACAATTTTTCTTTCGTCAAAAAATCTAGACAAACTGCAGCTAAATACATGGCGAATCCGCAGTGCACGAAGTCAGCACGAAGTCTGAAACAGCCTGCACCATCCATGAGTAAGATAATTTTACCTTCTTAGAAGATTAGCTCACCTCCCTCTGTGACACATGGTCACAGAACACTTTGCTATCGTCTTTGCAGCGAGAATTTAATATCGTCGCTATATCACTAATATTGTTTGACGTCCGCTGCTTCCATTCATCGAAAGCGCAGTTTAGAAAGTGTAGTTTTCATGGTACACTATAAAAATGACTTCGTGTAGGTAGGAGGAGCTAAACTACCCTACGGCAAGTAAAAAATGGTGACTTCCTACACTAACTACACTCGTGTAGCCAGTGTAGATACAAAAATAGCCTTGTTGACTTCGAGAAGCACCAAATTTAAACTGTAAGGCGATTTATTACAGCTGGCCTTGGAATTGTAATTGCAGAGCAAGTGTGATTCAATCAGCACGCAGTAGCTTCTTGAGAGGCAGCAGAGAAGCAGAGGAAGTGTATAAGCGTGTGGACGTCTTGAGTGTGCATGCGCGTGTGCTTGAGTTTGTGTGTTCACCCTTGCTTGGGTCTCCATATTTTAGTCGGCGTGCGCACGAGCGGGTTTATGCGTCTGCGAGCATACGCGCCTTTGTGTATGAGTGCATTTCCGTGTGCGTGCGTGCGTGCGCACTTTTTTCTTCGTATGTGCATGCTTGGGCGCTTGTAAATCTGCATGGAGGCAAACGTGCCTGTTTTCTGTGCATCTATTGCTTGAGAGACAGAGAGAGAATGGTAAATATCTGTGTGTATAGGCTTGTGTGAGAAGCTATCATTTCTTTACTTGCATCTGCTCTTGGATGCAAATGCAATATAGACATTAAAATATGTGGTCTTTACGTGTCAAAATCACAATCTGATTATGAGGCACACCGTAGTGGGAGACTCCGGAATAATTTCGACCACCTCGGGCTCTTTAACTTGCACCTAAATCTAAGTACACGGATGTTTTCGCATACCACCCCCCCCCCTCCCTAAATGCGGCCGCCGTGGCGAGATTTGATCCCCTCACCTCGTGCTTAGCAGCCCTACACCCGTCATGGAGACTCGCAGCGGTCGCAACGGCGACAGTGCAACTTCGGCTCCTGCTGGCGGCACTTCATCTGCACAACCGTCTCCGCCTGCAGCCACGACCTACGTCGCCGTTTCCCCCCCCCCCCCTCGGCATCCTAGTGTTTTCAACGGAGTCGGCAGTCTTGATGTTGACGACTGGCTCCGCTTATAGGCCTCGAGATCTGGTTACGCGGCGCCACCGTACCGATACATGCAGCGCCACGTGCGCCCATCCGCGGAGATTTCAGGTTGGGGGCACTACTGTTTACGGCCGCGCCGCGCGCTGCGCGTTGTGTGGAGATGGCGTTGACGAGTGATCGGCGTGTGTTGTTTTGCGGTTTTCGAAAAATAGAAAATATCGATCGCTACTTCAAAAAGAGCTGCTTACGCACGGGCGCGAAGTTGTACTATAGCAGGCACGTTTACGCAGTAAGAGAAGAATCGGTGAACGCAAGAGGCCCGTCGGACATCGTCGGCAAATGTGTGGCCCAGATGAAAAGCGTGGACTACGATGTGCGTCTGGAGGTGAGCCCAATCCTTTCTTCAAAAAAAAAAAAGAAGTGCCTCAATATCGCTAACCGCTTCATTTCTTTTTCTTTTTTAGTTGTCAGAAAATTGCAGAAATATCTTGCACGCAAGCTCTACATGCAAAGCTGGCTGCGGAGGCTGGTGCAAGCACGCCGCGGCCGTGGCGATATTCGTAAATGAATACGAATATACATCGTGCACGGATGTTCCATGCGCATGGAAGAAATCGTCATCGCGTCCCAACGTCGATGTTGAAAAATCAATCAAGGAACTTTTTTCCCGTACGAGAAGTTCGTTTTTTACTTTGTGTGTGTGATGCGACTTTGCCGTTGATTGATGCATATGTTTTGCAGGTCGACCTTCGCGGAAACCGATTCTGCAGATGGTGAGCCCTGCAGCTCATTTCTCGCAGTTTGCAGGTGTAAATTGTGCCATTAAGGAGCTTGAGGAGCACGGGGACATGATCCAGGTGTCGGCGACGGCACATCTAGCAGACGCAGACGACAGCTTCGACCGAGAGTTGCTAAAAAAAATACTAGATGAGGAGGGCAGCATACACAGTGCGCTAAGGGTCGCTTCGACCTCTCCTTTTATTCTGAAAACAGAAAACATGGTCTCAAAGGTGTCTATCCCTGAAAAAGATTTCTACAAACAATTCGTCAAAAAAAAACATTGACCAGATATTAGAGATTGCCGAAATCACCAAGGGCCAGGCTGCCGTGGGGAGGTTTGATAATTTTTTATTAACATACACTTCTGATTTTAAATACATGTGACTTGTTTTTACTGAGACATGTTTTCTTCCAGATGGCACAAAGCGCCGCATCCGCCTAACAAGTTTCAGTGCCCACAAGGTGAAGACGAGGAGAAGTAATTTTGATCGTCTGGCCGAAGCACTAGATGCACCGAAATATTTTTCTACAGCTGCAACTTCATATAGTAAGAATTAAAATAAGCTGTATGGGCACCATGATTAGCCTTCCTGCCATTTCTTCTTTAAATCTCTCTCAGTATGTGCAGAACATGCACTCGTGCAAAAGATAGCAAATTGTACTCTGCACCAGTGTCTGCTAAATTGAAGCATCTTATCAGCAGCCTTTTTATTGTAGTGCAGGCAATTATGAGCATTTTCTGCATGCAGGAAAGAACACCGAAGAAACAGCAAGTGAGGAACTCGAGATTTCTATGGGGCTTCGCATACAGAAGGTATCAAATCTGTATAATTTCCATCAATGCGTGGAAACTACATAATATGTTTTGTTGCAGATTGGACTTGTCATGTCAGAGTAGCAACCGTAGTTCTGCGGCAGCCCAGATGGCATCATAGATTTCGGCGACTCGATTCATTTAGTCGAGATCAAGTGTCCATTTTCACTACGGGACAGCCCACTTATTGATTCCATGAATGGAATTAGCTTTGTCCCTTACATCCATTATGTTAACGGGCAACTTACTCTAAAGAGCACTCATCCGTATTTCACACAGGTGCAGCTCATGTTGTACCTATTAATGCTCAACCACGCTTTCTCTTTTGTTTACTCGAGCAACCAGAGTGATAGTTCACGTCAACCGTGATGACGGCTTCCTCGCTGAATATATTCCTAAGATGGAATATTTCTACTTCACATATTTTTTGAAGTGCCTCGCTCAGTGTTATCACTCTGCTCTCCGCTAAAAGTGTAGCTGGGCAAGTAGACATGCACAAACCTCATCAAATGCTTCATTAGAGACAAATGCTCATATTTATGTGCATGTATATTCCACAAAAAAAATTTTTTTCAAAGCTAGTGTCGAAGTGCTCATACACGTGCTTTTGTCACTGCTTCAGGAATGAGCCTAGTGAGGGAACAGTTGTCTTGTTGCACATGCTCAGTGCTGATAGCTGCGGTATTTATGTTCTGTGTCTGTCCGAAAATAATACAGTTGTGAGTAAGCGCTCGTGTGTCTCCATTTCACTGTGTCCTTGACAATTGTGCGTGCTAAATATTTCACTAAGAAATATCTGTACGAGTTCCACACAAGGCCATTGGTAGTTTGCTAGTGATCTGCCTAGCGTGGCCTACAGGCCACAAACCTGTTGCTTATATAGTTGACTTTTCTTCCCTTTCCATTAAATAGTCTTGTGCTTTGTCTGCAGGCATGAGTGCAAAGACAATAAATGGGAAACAAGCTTGGTGTTATTACAACAGAGTGCAAATTATGCAGCTTGCATTCACTGAGTTCCACTTTTGCCAAATCATATCAAAAGGAACCTCATGAAAAGTACTGTACACAGCACCACGTGCACTATGTCAAGTCAAATTTTGTTATTTTACACACAACACAGATGAACTTGTTGCAGCTGCTTTTTTTTACTTTTCAACTCTAAAGCATGATTATTGAAGCTCTGTTTGAGCTTTGAGACACCGTGGTAGAGGGCTTTGCATTAATTTTCACTGCCTGGGTCTTCTAATGTGCATTAAATTCACATACACAGGTATTTTGCATTTCTGCCCAAGGCTACAGCTTGTTCTATTGTTAATATCAAGGTGAAAATCCTGAAACAACACAGTTCCTATAAAATCTGTACACAAGAAGAATGATGGGCCTAGCTCTCACAATTAAGTATTCCTTGCAAAGCACGCCTGAGGTCACATGCAATGGTTCCCTACATGATAAATGCTGGTAAAACGACTAATGCTGTCCTGAATTACCTGCAAATGCATATAATACAACAGTGAAGGTGAATCTTTTCACGCCAGTTTCAATTTGAAGGAGTAAATCTTCGTGAATTTCTTAATGTATTTGATCGGCGCCAATTTTCCGGAAGTATTCCTGTAGCTGTTGTGACTGCCATAAACGCAGCAATACGGCGAATCGTCTTTCCTGGACCCGGTTTTCACAACAACGGGACGAGGCGCCATGCTCTCCTACGTTGTCAACGCGTCCACTTCGAATTCACCCCCAACCTATAATCGCGTCACCCGCGACAGAGGGCGCTACGTGCGCGGCTTGAAGCTGCAGTGCACGAGCCCTATACGAACGGGTCAGCACCAGTCACAGGTGGGATCCGACTATTATGCTTGCGAACGTTCTTTTCTACCTCGACGGAGCTCCACTTGCATGGTTCCAGACTCACGAAGAGGAGATCTCGAGCTGGGATCTCTTCAAAGAGAAGCTCCGCGACCTTTTTGGCAATCCTTTCGGTCGCCAAGTCAATGCCAAGAAAGCCCTTGCCACACGTGTACAGACGTCGACCGAGTCCTACGTGTCGTACATTCTCGACGTCTTGGCCCTTTGTGCCAAGGCTGACCCGACCATGTCTAAGGACGATAAGGTTAACCACGTCCTCAAAGGCATTGCTGACGATGCCTTCAATTTACTGGTGTTTACGAACGTCACCAGCACCGATACGATACTCAAGGAGTGCCGCCGTCTCGAGCATGCTAAAAGCCGCCGGGTATCCCAGCACATCACGCGACTTCCCAACACAGCTGCTACGTCTGCCTGTGACGACCTCTTCACCAGCCGTCGCGATAGGACAACTTGACCGGCACCATTCGTCGTGAGGTCGAAGCGGCACAACCGGCGGGCCCTATATTGCCGTCACCTGGTCATTCTCCGGTGATGATCTCCTTGATCCAGGCCGTCGCCCGTCAAGAGTTGTCCAATGTCGCCCTGCAATCCACTCGTTCCTTATGCTCGGAACCTCTCTCTCCACGCACATGCCCACCGCGCTGTTCTTACTCTTATGGACAGTGCAACCCCTCCGAATGCGAACCGTGAACGACAAGCCGATCTGTTTTAACTGCCGACGCATTGGACATGTCGCTCGCCACTGCCGCAGCCGCTGGACTTCTCCGACACGCTATTCTCCTGATTACCACCTTCGCCCTTCTAACGCATCCTTTTCCTTCGCCCCTTCTATGCCCGCTCCATCATCTGACCCTGCGACACCTTTGACACGACCCCGCTACTCCCGCTCGCCTTTTCCCTCCCGTCGTCAATCTCGTTCGCCCCCGTCACGCCGTGCTCCTTCTCCGACCTACTCGCCACACCCCCGACCGGAAAACTAGACAGTGCAGCTCTGGAGGTGAAGCTGCAATGACGATATTGGCACCAAATCCTCGCTTCACATTACCCACGAACAAGAATCTTGTGGACGTTCTCGTAGACAATGTTCCTGTGTGCGAGTTGATTGACACCGGGGCGAATGTGTCCATTTTGAGTGCTGCTCTCCGCCGTCGGCTCAAGAAAGTCCTGACGCCCGCCCCGAACCGATCTGTACATGCAGCCAACGGAGGAACTGTCGGTATTCTTGGCATGTGCTCTGCCCGACTCACCATTGCTGAGAGACACACCGTCGTTCTCTTTACCGTCATCGAGCATTGCCCTCACCAACTCGTTCTCGGTCTGGATTTCCTTGCCAATCATTTTGCCCTCTTTGACTGTTCGGGCGGCTCACTTCGCCTTGACTTGCCTCTTCTTGCCGACCCTGTGGACCCGCCTCCAAGCCGTTTGAGCTGCATGGATTTTATTCGCCTACTGCCTCACTCTGTGACACACGTCGACTTGTGTCCTCACCAGCTGTACCTGACGGTAATTACGTGGTCGCACCAATTCCGGCAGTTATACTTACACGTGCTGTTACCGGGCCGCACACTGTGCTGACAATTACTGGCAATCGCACCTGCCTTCCCCTTGTCAGTGTCGCGCTAACCGCACAAGTTCTGCCTCAGGGGATGTCATTGGCTATAATTAGCGCTTTCCAGGATGATGGGATCGAGCCATTCACAATGGAGATCGTCACAGATCAGCCCATACCGTGACGCCATCGCACGGTACTGACGTCGACATAAAAAGATGGTTTGTTCTGACCTTACACCTGCTCAAGCTGTAGCTCTTTGCCGCGTTCTCGAAGGCTATCGCGACATTTTTGACTTTGCCAATCGACCCTAAGGTCAAACGTCCTTCGTGACCCATCGCATAAACACTGGCGATGCGAACCCTATTCACCGACGTCCATATCGTCTTTCTGCGTCCGAACGAGCTGTTATCCAACAGGAAGTCGAATGTTCGCAAGTGATCCGTTCTTTAATACTTTTGGCAGGAGATATTGAAACTAACACGGGACCCACGCTAGATTCTGTGCTCGCTGAACTAAGAATTGTGTCCGCAGGCCAAACCAAACTAATCTCCGAACTTCAGACTGTTCACGAT
This sequence comes from Dermacentor variabilis, assembly GCF_050947875.1. Classification (NCBI taxonomy): domain Eukaryota; kingdom Metazoa; phylum Arthropoda; class Arachnida; order Ixodida; family Ixodidae; genus Dermacentor; species Dermacentor variabilis. The sequence goes on along the minus strand of NW_027460335.1, from coordinate 9,819,326 downwards.
CACCTGCTATCTACGGACGTAACATTGACTGACATATGCAAGCGTTTGACTGAACTTGAATCGCATTACAGTCGGCTCTCAAGCATGCGCACTGAATTAGATCACCTCAAAACTTTAAGCGCTAAAATAACCCGCTAGTATCATGGCCTTGAATCCTGTATAGACGACAGAAAAAACCACTCGCGCCGAAACAATCTGATATTTTATGGCATTCATGATCCCAATCCTAAAGAATCCTTCATCGATCCTCAAGCAATAGTCATTCGGCACATCAGCGAAAACCTTCAACTAACAACCGATCCTTCACACATAGAACGCGCACACCGCCTTGGATGCCATTCGCCTGATCGCGTCTGGCCTTTGATTGTAAAATTTACTCATTTAAAGTCAAACAGTCGGTTTTATCGGAAGGAAAGAAATTCAAAGACACAAATTACAGCGTCGGTGAAGATTTCTCACCCTCAGTCCGGCATGCCCGAAAGCATCTAGTAACCTTCGCTAAAACAAAATCTACAGCATTTAAGTTGAGCTTCAAAACATTGTTCATTGGTTCAAAACGTTACGCATTTGATGAATCCTCCCAGACAGTAAAGGAACTAACGTAGCAATCACTACGATGTCAATTATCCTCAAACACTTCCACTGGCCAGCTTCCTGCCGATTGGAAATACGGAAAGGTCATTCCAGTCTTCAAGTCAGGTATGAGAGAATCACCGCTAAACTACCGACCCATTTCTTTAACCATTATCCCGTGCAAAATCATGGAGCATGTCATTTACACACATATCATGGACTTTCTCGATTCGAATAACTTCTTCAATCCTGCGCAGCATGGATTTCGCAGGGGTTTCTCGTGCGAAACTCAACTGGCCATGTTTGCACACGACTTACATGCAAACTTAGATTGCAATTTTCAGACTGACGCCATTTTTCTGGACTTGGCGAAAACGTTTGGCAAAGTGCCCCATAAGCGCCTTCTACTCAAACTTTCACTGCTAAATCTTCACCCCGACATCATAATTTGGATCCATGAATTTCTAAATAACCGCTCTCAGGCTGTTTTTGGGAACAATACTACCTCCGCTTCCCTTCCAGTAACATCAGGCGTTCCGCAAGGGTCCGTCCTTTGCCCGCTTTTATTCGTTATATACATTAACGGACCTACCTACTCATGTATCTTGTAATGGACGAATGTTTGCCGATGACTATGTTATTTATCGCACTGTTGCCAACGCCTCTGATCAATTAACTCTTCAAAGTGATCTTAACCAAGTAAAGCAATGGTGCGATGATTGGCTAATGGAACTTAACCCTCACAAATGCAAAACCTTATCTTTCAACCGCCGCCGCTTTCCACTTGTTTTTTTCATATGCGATTAGCAGCGTTCCTGTCGAAGCAGTTCAATCGCTTAAGTATCTGGGAGTCACTTTCTGCCATGACCTTTCTTGGGCTTTGCAAGTCACTAACGTCATATCATCTGGAAATAAAACACTTGGATTTTTGCGACGTCATCTACATAACGCAACTAAGAACGCAAAATTGTTAGCTTATAAAACTCTCGTGCGAACAAAATTTGAATATGCTTCACCAATTTGGAACCCGCGACAAGCTTATATTCAAGATGCCCTTGAGTAACTTCAAAACCGTGCCACTAGATTCATTAATCGTTTGTATTCTTTTGATGTGAGTGTGTCATCACTAAAATTAGACTCTAATTTACCCCTTCTCTCATGTTGCCGCCGTATCGCCAGTCTTTCTTTATTCTACAAACTTTTTCATAGTTCGCTGGGTGTCCCGCCATACATTGCTGCACCAACACGCATATCTAATCGCACTGTTCATCCTCTTCAAGTCGCGGGCCCACGTGCACGCACCGTTACCTTTTTTACGTCATTTTTTCCTCGTACAGCTGCTGACTGCAATGGCCTTCCGGGTGACGCCGCTACCATCCCTTGTCCATCCACCTTCATAGATAGCGTCACCAATCACCTTTCACCATAGATTAACACATGGTTTCTGCTTATTTCTGTGTAACCCACCCCTTATGTATTACCCCGTTACGGGGTCTTTAAGGAATAAAAAGGAAATGGAAGTCGAAAAGATGCTTGCAAAGGACATTATCGAGCTTTCCTGTAGTCCCTGGGCTTCTCCCGTCATACTTGTAAAAAATAAGGATGGAACGTGGCGTTTTTCTGTAGATTATCGCCACCTAAACAAGATCATAAAAAAGGACGTGTACCCTTTGCCACGTATTGATGACGCTCTATACTGCCTCTACGGTGCCACCTATTTTTCTTCTATCGACTTACGGTCCGGTTACTGGCAGATATCCGTCGATGACATGGACCGAGAGAAGACTGCATTTGTTACCCCTGACGGCCTTTATCAGTAAAGGTGATGCCTTTCTGTCTCTGTAACGCGCCCGCCACTTTTGAACGAATGATAGACTCTTTGCTTCAGGGGTTCAAGTGGTCCACCTGTTTGTGCTATCTGGACGACCGTCATCGTTTATTCACCCACATTTCACACGCATCAAGACCGTCTTTCAGCGATTCTTGACGTGTTCCACCGCGCTGGTCTCCAGCTGAATTCGTCAAAATGTCACTTCGCTCGCCGCCAAATCACCATCCGTGGGCACCTCGTGAACGCCAGAGGCGTGAGACCTGATCCGAACAGAATTCACGCCATTACGAACTTTCCTATTCCGAAGTCTACCGAGGACATTCGTAATTTCGTAGAGCTTTCTTATTTCCTGACGCTTTGTGAAGGACTTTCCGACCATAGCACGTCCCCTTACCGACCTCTTGAAGAAAGACGCCCCACTTTCTTGGGGACCTGACCATGCCGCTTTTTCGCAGCTCACTACTCTCCTTACCACACCTCCTATTCTGGCCCACTTTGACCCGTCTGCCTCAACGCAAGTTGTCAACGCAAGCCAGTGGTCACGGCATAGGAGCAGTGTTAGCACAACGCCAGCGTGGACATGATCGCGTTATAGCCTATGCCAGCCGACTTCTATCACCCGCCGAGCGCAATTATTCAATGACAGAGCGCGAGTGCCTCGCTCTTGTGTGGGCTGTTGCGAAGTTTCGTCCATACTTGTCGGACGCCCCTTATGTGTCATCACTGATCATCACGTGCTCTGCTGGCTATCCTCGCTTGAGGACCCCACGGGACGACTCGCTCGCTGGGCGATACGCCTCCAAGAATATACCTTCTCCGTGGTATATAAGACGGGACGCTTGCACCAGGATACCAATTGCTTGTCCCGCTACCCCGTCAACGAACCGGCTGATGCGGACGCCATCGCTTTCGTTTTCTCTGTGTCCCAGTTGCTTGAAATCGGCAACGAGCAACGCCGCGATCCTTCATTACGAGCCCTCATCGACCATCCGGAGTCAACGCCTGGTGACGCCTCTCTCTGGATGTTTCTCCTTAAGGAGGGCACATTAAACCGCCGCAATCTCGATCCACACGGCCTTGACCTTGGGCTCGTAATTTCATCGCACCTGCGTGCGACTGTCCTCCAGCAGCATCACGACGCTCCCTTGGCTGGACGCTTGGGCGTCTCGCGCACATACGCCCGTGTACGACCGATACGACATCGACCGTGTGCGACATCGATGTAGCGCCCTCTCCGTGCGGCGCTACATTGCCGCTTGTGAGCCTTGTCAGCGCCGGAAGAAGCCCTCCGGAACTCCAGCTAGATGTCTCCAGGCGATCGACATCCCACCGGAACCCTTTTTCCGTGTTGGTCTAGACCTGCTTGAACCATTCCTCTCTCGGGCTCCGAAAATAAATGGCTCGCCGTCGCTACTGATGATGCTACGCGGTAGGCAATCACCAGAACCCTCCCGACAAGTTTTGCTACTGACGTTGCTGACTTTCTGCTCTATCACATCATTTTAGTGCATGGTGCTACGCGCCAATTACTCACTGACCATGGCCGCAGCTTTCTGTCGGCAGTCGTCAAGGACATCCTTCGCTCCTGCTCGACGAAGCACAAGTTCAGCACGTCCTACCACCCACTGACCAACGGGCTCGCGGAGCGCCTCAACCGGACCATTACCGAAGTGCTTTCGAAGTACGTCACGACCGACCACCATGACTGTGATCTTCACTTACCATGTGTGACGTTCGCGTATAATTCACCGCGTCACGACACCGCCGGCTATTCACCATTTTATCTCCTATACGGCCGAGAACGCGCGTTGCCCTTAGACAATTTGTTGCCCTCGGCCACACGTTCAGCCACTGAATACGCCCGCGGCGCGATTGCGCACGCCGACCACGCGCGCCAACTCGCCCGCACCTGCCTCGGGGCCTCACAGGAGCATCAGAGACACCTCTATGATTGCCACCATCGCGACGTGCACTTTACTCCGTGTTCTCTGGTGCTTCTCTGGTCATCCATTTGACGTGTGGGCATTTCCGAAAAGCTGCCGTCGCGCTACACTGGCCCATACCGTGTGGTACGACAAGTGGCCGATGTCACGTATGAAGGCATCCCCGCCGACCTCTCAGTGTCATCATCGGCTGCAAGTGACATCGTTCCCGTGGCGAGACTAAAGCTATACCACAAACCTTTCACCGCGGATGTGTAGATTAAGCACCGGGGTGGTGCTTCTACCGCCGGGGGTGATGCTACGGAACTGCCGCCACAGTGTGGCTGCAGTGAGAAGGAAGAAGACGACATGGGCCCGCTTGATATGGCGTCACGATTTTGACATTCCGTTAGCGTCCGTGTAAATAAATTGTATATAGCATTGGGCTTCAGCTACGCGCAACAATATATACGGGTTGTTCCGGTTACAGCCTTAGACAGAATCTTGGCCAAAGTAGAATCTATGCAGGACCGTTGTTGCTTGATTGAGTTACTTCGATTGGTGTAGCACTTCAAACCATTACTTAAATGATATCGCGCGACAAAAAAAAACGACATGGACTGAGAGAAGACGACACACAAAGCGCTTGATGTGTCCTCTTCTCTCAGACCGTGTCGTTTTTTTTTTGTCGCGCAATATCATTTGAGTAATGGATTACCAGCTTGCCCGGAATGCTGCTCTCATTAACTTCAACCAAATTCTCCTTGCACAAACTCAGTGAAGCATTTCTTTTCTGGTTTTGAAATGGCCACATTGAAGTCTCCAATGGTTATCAGAAGGGTATGCAATTGTGGCTAACCAATGCAAAGTGCGTGGTCACGAGCTTCTCAGTACCACATTTGGGTGTGCCTGAATATACATATATAGACAGTGGATAACACAATTACGTCTTTCGTTTGTACGACACAGACAACACCGCAGTCGGGGCCCCTCTGCTCTTACGAGTCTTGTTGTATGGTTGTACACACATTTCCTCATCTGCATATACGGCAATGCCTTCTGCACGTGAGGCAATGTGCGGTTCACAAATGATTCCAGCATACCCATCGACGGGAAACAGTGCATCTTTATTATTATTATTATTATTGTTATTATTATTATTATTATTATTATTATTATTATTATTATTATTATTATTATTATTATTATTATTATTATTATTATTATTATTATTATTATTATTATTATTATTGGCGGAGCACTCGAAGCAGGCTTCACCTCCAGCGCATGACAGCTTGATACTCTGCAACCTCCAGGATCGGCCAACATTCTTGCTCCCCGACGCGACAAATGCATTCCGGGGCAGAGGTACACAAGTTTGCTGTGAAAGCGCCTGTGCAGTCAGTATTGCCGCCCTGTATTTGATCTCGATGGCACCATCGCCATCCGCACGGTCACGCAAGGAGCTGCTAGCGGTTCGCGTTCGTTATCTTCCTTGCGTCTTAACGGCGATGACGCGGTAAATCTGCTCCATCATTGCGTCGCGCATCCCTTTTCGACCAAGCAAGCTTCCGGCGGCACACGTTTGCTGTTGTATTGTTATTGAAGCTTTAGACTGCTTGATTTCCAAAAAAAAACAAATGTGCATCGAAAGCGGACCGGTCGCAATAAAAGTACTCAAGGAACGATGCCGTTGATCACATTATCACAAAAAACTGGGCTTGGGCAGGTCACCCTTAAAGACGTTCTTTTTTAGCGCCAGTTATGCTTTCAGAGTTTATGTGTAAAACATTTGTAAAACAGAAGCATGTTTATTAATTATTCGCTCACCTAGGTAATCTCGAGGACTGGCTCCAAGCTACTCATGTCCGTTAGCCGCCTAAGATCAAAAATTGAGAATTTAATTATCGTAAACACAAACAACGCAAACACAAACGCCAACAACTGCTCAACTTACTCCGTATCTGGAGGCTACCAATTACAACACTCGAATGATAACCATAATGTCAGCAAGATTTACATTGCTCTACTAAAGTTGGGCGCCGTTAAAACTGCCTGGATATTCATGGTGCAGTACGCTTCTGATAAAGCAGGTGAGAGTGCTTCGACGGACTTTCTTGGTGCAATTCAAGTTCGTCAAATTACGCACAGGCGCTCAACAGTACCCTTCTGCTTTTACGGCGGACTCTCCTACGTTATACAAGGAGCACTTCAGCGCTACGGTATACCACACAAGGTGTGCGAGAACATTGTGCGCGCTCCCGATGACATAAATGGGCGTTGGTGGCATCAGGCTCGGTTTCCTGGCGTCATTGAGAATAAAAATAGCTGCCTGGCGGAAATCAATGGAAAATTTTTTACTACATTGTATCAAACGCTGTAGCGCGCCCGTGTGCGTTAGAACAAAAAGTACTGAAATATTGGGATGAGTGCTCTGCGGAATATATTTTAACTGGCTATTGTTAACACATAAAGAAAGAAAATCCTGCGATTTTTTTTCAAGAATTAATGCTGATATACGTATGCAGTCAATCAAAACATGAGTTCCGACCTAGTGCCAGTGGTGGAAGCAGCCCCAAACCGCACGGCTACATTTGCAAACGAAATATTGGTTTACTAGGGCGAAAGTCTAAAGTGGGCTCGTTGCAATGGCTCATACCCTAAAGAATAAGGACATAATCAGGAATGGCTCATACCCTAGTAAGCAAGCAAAGATCCAATGGCTGAATATCAATGAAGAAACAAGAGGAAAAAAGAACGAAGGAAAGAAAGAAATAACAAAAGAACGAACGAGAGAACAAAGAAAGAAAGAGGGAAACGAAGATAGAAAGAGAAATCTTATTGTGTTGTAGCGCAAGCTGAACAAGGACAACAGTAAGGCCCATCTGACACACAGAGCGCTAACTTTCAACAACAGATTTTTTCCCGTTCTCGTCGCTATATATATACCCTCGAAACGTCATACAGCCCATGTGTTGCCCTTGTTCTGCTTGCGCAACAACAAAAGAAGATATGCCGTACCAACAAGCCGCTATAGCTATCCTCATCGACAGAGAGAAAGTAAAAATATCATGAGCCATTCCTCTCCGTGAATGAGCCATTCCTCTCCGACTCTCTCGTCGAGGTTGCATGAGGCTCTGCGGAGCTCCGCCCTCGATGACCAAACCTGGGCGACCCAGCACGCCCGCGAGGCGGCGGCGAGGCAAGCCCTCGACGTCCCTTCGTGGGAGGCTTAGGCCCGGCCATCATAAAGTGCTGGTTCTACAATAAAAGTTTATTCCTCCTCCTCCTCTCCGTGAAGGTGGTTGACCAGCGAAGCTGTTTAGCACAGGAGACAGAGGTGACATATAATTTTGAACAAAAGGTACAAACTCATTTATTGTCTTAATGGGTCGTCATTATTTCACTCACAAATGCAATCACATTTTTTGATGATGTCAAATCGATGCACGTACGCCGCTGGGTTGTCGGTTGGGCCGGATCAGTGTGGCATCGCAAGGGATATTTCTGCAACACGGAACGCGTGACCGCTCCCCTTTTCCGTACTCACACATACACATTAAAATCACTGACGACAACAGAGACAGTGACATAGTTGCTAATTCACGCAGAGTAGCCATGAACCTTGCGGGACTATGATTCATTGCATTTTTTGCTTTGCTTACTGGGGTATGAGCCACTGCTCACGGGGGTATGAGCCATTGATGATGACATTTTTCGACATACTTTTTTGTACGTTGAATGCGTGATTAGAAAGAATTTAAGCGCTGTTCGCTTCACTTCGCCGAGTGTTTGTAGCCTCTGCCTTACCGGGCTATGAGGCATTGCATTTCTTTGTTGTTTGTTTGTTTCTTTATTTATACTGTCAGTCCAAGGATGGACCATTACAAGAGTGGATAGAAATACAACAAAAAGACAAAAATATCGGTACATGCAGAACAAAGAACAATACAATAACAGTATCTGTAAAAGGTGACATGCAGTGATCAAAGACAAAACACTCGCAATATGCGCATCAGAAACAAATGCAATGGTGCAGTCATATCCGGAAAAACAAGATTCTCCAAAGCAGCAGTAAAAGCACTGACAGAGGAACATGTGACAAGTGGATTGGGAAATAATTCCATTCTTTGATCGCCCTAGGAAAGAAACTGTACTTGAATATATTTTTTGCTTGATAGGGAGTTTTCATGTTGCTCTACAATTTTGTCATTGACACTTTTCACCTAATTATAATATTTGATAATTTGAATAACTATTAAAGGCTACTTATGTAATTATTCCGCAAGAAAAAGAAATATTTGAGTATCTCCAAGCGATGGTAAACATTACCTTGAGTCTGTTCAGCAATGTTGCATTTGAATATTTTTAATGTTTGGCTCAAGTTACGTGGGACACCCTGTATATACGCATAGATATATACATTGTTTGACTATGCGTATGACTTGCTGTTGAATTGACACCATATAATTATTCGTCGTTTCGTTCAAGATCATAATTCCCAATTTCTCTGAGCTAAACTTAAGACCTAGGTTTGTCGCTGCGTAGCCACAAATATTCGCTCGTGTATAAATCACATGCATTGTCGCTAGTGGCAGAATGTCGTCATCACACATCCGTCCGGGGGACTTTCTGTTGCGCGATTTGTCAATTACTCATGCAAGATAAATCAGACCCTAATTCACTGTTCTCCAGTCCCCCCTCCCCCCTCGACGAAAGTGCCACCTTGAAGTGATCGCGCATCCTGACTAGTTTGGAGAGGCCGGTTTTCAAGCCTCCCAGTTCTAGCCACCCTAAAGCAGTGACTTTGGCGTTGCGCCGCTAAGCCCTAAGATGTGGGTTGGAATGCCAGCCGAGGCGGGCGCATTTCCACGGCGACGAAATGCAAGAAATTTAGCGTACCGTGCATTGTGTGGAAGTTGAAAGCACGCCCAGGTGGTCAAAATTGATCGGGAGCCCGCCACTACGACGTGCCTCATAATTATATCGTCGTTTTTGCTCGTAAAACCAAATGATTTGTTATAATTCGCCAAAGACAATCAATCTATTTGCAGCAAAGCACTCAAGTGGAGCAGTTGTGTGTGTAATTCACGAATATACGTTAATTATCTCTTAACTAATTGATCTTGGGCGGCTAAAGCAAATGAGTAGTTTGGAGCCTGTCTTCGACATCGTGTAGTTGAGCGAATATATGCTGATTAAACATGCTTCTGTAAGAGCTAAGAACACATATATTGCAATTAAGCGCTCTCTGAAAGCCTAACTGACGCGGAAAAAGATCGAGGGTAACATCGACCTGACCGCTTCCAGCTTTTTGAGATATTGTCGTGAATGACACGGCTCCGTGAGCATGGTCCTTGCGTCCAGACGACTGTCCATTTTATTCACATTGTTTTTCCGAAGGCAAGCCGTATAAAGTTGAAATGTCAGTATAGCAACAAACGTGCGCTGCCGAAAGCTTGCTTGGTCACAGAAACGATGCACTATTGAATGATAGGGCAGATTTTGCGCGTCATTGCCTTAAAGACATTGCGGTGCCACCGACGGAAGCAAGAGAACGAAGTTGAACTGCTTGGCAGCCTCTACGGGCCGTGCTAGCCAAGGGCGGCAATACTGACGTCGCAGGCACTTTTTTTTGTCGGTTTCGTTTTCAGAAATAGATAATGCTAGAAATGCAGTGTCAGTCGTTCTTTTCTCGTGGATTTAAACACGGGTTTTAATGGTCTCCACATCGCGTTTGTTTCCAAGAGTAGGTGTACGCAGGAAAATGCTCGCTCACACCCGCAGACACACAAACAGCCTCGCACGCACACACACGCACTATCTCTCACTGGCACGAGCACACACTCTCTCCCTCACATGCATCCACATGCTCTCTTCATCGCGCGCATCGCACGCACAGATATCCATGCACACGCAAACACGCACACTTATGTCCGCCGGCATGCATGCTGAAACACGAACACGCACGATCCATGCGCCGCAAGCAGGTAAGCGCACACACACATGTACTAACACGCAGATGCTGGCATGCACACACGCCGCGAATGCTCACACAAACATCTACACACACGTGTGCAAGCATATGCAAATAAGGAGGCACGAGCACGCGCACACACTTTCCCCTGGCACGCACACACACGCACACTATCTTTCTCCCTCGCGCATACACACGCTCTCTTTCCCTCGCACACACAAACACACACATACACTCTGTCTCCTTCGCACACAAACACACTCTCACTGACACGCGTGTACTCTCTTTCCATTCGTCATACGCACACACCCACACACATACACACACACACACACTATACGCACGCACAGACATCCATGCGCATACAAACACGCACATATTTGTTCGCAATCGTGCATGCTGAAACTAGAAAAAACACACGTTGGCACGCGTAAAACCTCACACGCGCCCATGCATGCACCGCAAGGGCACGCACATACGCCGCGAACGCTGACACACGCATACATGCACTCGCGCGCATGCAAACGCAAATACGGAGGCACACGCCCGCACACTGATACACAGAGTGAACACGCGCATAGAACCATACCCACGCATGCCCAACATATGCACAGGCATAACCACTATGTACCATCTCAGCTGCTTCTCAAAAACCTGCGCGTGCCAACAGGCTGCATGACACTCCCTCTACCATTACCTTCTGAATGCTAACTGTAATAAATCGCTTTATGGTTTAAATTTGGCGCTTCTTCAAGCCAATGTGCCCTCTGGCGGGAGGGCGCAAAACGATTTCCTCCTGTAGTGGGACTTCACCGCCCCTCTCGGACCTGATTTGCCAAAATGCATATGTTGCTAGAAGGGACTACCCTCTTGTTGGAGTCAGTTGAAACTTTTTGACACTCGGCCGATATTCTGAAATATAATTTAGAAAAAGAATTTCCCATTGAGTTACACTTGTGCGTTGCTGTGAAGTTCCGAAGGAGAATGTCCAGAATTCCTGGACATGCTTCTTCTTCTAGTCCGTCTAGTATAACGAAAGTTCAAGTAAGAGTGCAGCTTTATACAGGATGATCTATGCAATAGGTGGTATATAAATCTGAGCCGGAAAAGCTTTGCGCGACTTTCAAAGGGTAGCTAGACCAGCACGCTGTAACAGAGCAGTAGGCGAGTCAAGGCGTCCGTATCTGTTAAAGATAAAACGCACCGCTTTCCGCTGCACCCTTTCAAAAATTGCGTTATTGTTCGCACTGTGAGGGAATAACAATTCCACAGACTATCGACGTATTCTAGACTGGGCGGAATAAGGTAACGTATGCGAGAAGCTTCGTTTCATTTGTAGAATATGACAAGGCCCGTTTAATGAAGAATAGTTTGTTTGATGCTTTATTTGACACTTCACGCACGTGCTCTGTCGAGCTGAGATCAGTCGATATTATGAGACCTAAGTATTCATACTGCTTTACACTTCGAAGTGGCACATCGTTAAAATGGTATGGAAAATCTAGCTTAGACACTTTATTTTTAATGAACATGAATACGGCTTGACAATGTTTATTCTCATTTGTCACTCTGCACATCACTTAGCTATTTTATTTATAGCATTATTCAATTTCACCTGGTCATCGCAGTGTCGTACTTCATTATTGAACATGCAGTCACCATTAGAAATCACAGAGATGACCGAGGACGAAAGCCCCAAATAAATCCGAAAAATAGAAAAAAATAGTACAGTACAATATTAGCGGGTTTCATTACAGATGTGCTATCAGAGCACTAGGTTAGTTGCAAGTTGAGTTACTGAAGTGTCTTGAATTAGAAATCACTATTTGTCGCACACAAATGCGCAAAATCTTACACTTTAAAGCCCCGCCATGTGAGCACGACTTCGACAAAATTCCTGAAAACCCGAAGGGAGCCGAATAATGTCATTGATGACTTCTCCCACAAGAAGGTGCCATGATATTTAAGCATCTAATTAATAAAAAGCAGTTGCATCAGAGCTCGATTGATGCGTTGCGTTCGCCTAAAGTTAATCTAATGACAACCACCATCGAAGTGTGATTGCCACTAAGAGACACCAAATAGATAGATTTAGGCAGCGCACCGTCATTTTATTCAGGTGCCCTAAAGAGCACATAGTCCATTGCACACGGGGGGAGGGATGACAATGAATGTGGCAAGAATACCCAAGATACACAACTAGACAAGAAAATATGAATTGGAGCAAAGACTGTGACTTAATATAGAGTACATACAATGTGTGAAGAAAAGGATAGTAATCACAAGATTCAAGGCTGTTAAAGGGACCCTGAAACGCTTTTGACGATTTTCTACAAACGTATTGAGTCGTTAGAGTAGGTCCTTCTGATCATTATTTGACACATCTAAGTGCTCCGCGTAAAGCGTGTAATTTATTATAAGGTTTTAAATATGCACATCGCTGCCGATCGCAGCGCACTGCTCGGCGGAATTTTAAGCCGCCCCTACCCATATGACCGAAATCACCCATACGACGTCAGTGGGGCGAGCTATCCGATTGGCTGACAAGGGCGCGTGATCGATAATTTTTCCAACTTTATGGTAAACAAATGATCTTCGACTTTGTTGCCTTGTGGACTGCAAACGTAGCGACTGGCAATATGTCAAGCTGCGACATCGTGTCCCTCTGCAAGGCAGCGTATGAGCGAACTGGCTGCTGCGCATCGGACTGCCGCTATCCGATCGGCGCCAGGATTTGCGTGTTTGTGGCCGTCACTTTACACCGGAAGATTACTAACGCAATAGCGTTTCCCGAGTCTGGTATTAGGGAAAACGCAAGCGCAAGGGGACAGAGTCTGGCCGCTTGACTTTGCCGTAACGGGATGAGCCATGAGATGAGCAGAAGGGCAAATGCGAATGGTCTGCACGGTGCAGCCACCTGGTGGCACAGAGCTCAACCATACACAGTAGCAGCAACGAAGTGTATTCTTCTTTGCTGCTGGTGTGTATTTTTCGCAGGAGTGTAATCATGAACACGTTGTTTTAATAAATGTTTAAAATGTTTTACACTTGGTTAGAGCAATATTAGCGCTTTGTTTGGCTGGTTAAGCGCTGCACCAACGAGTGTATGGACCGTGCAGACCAATCAGGCCGCTCACGTACGTCTACGCTGAAGTTCCTTCATCAGCTTGAGTTTATGCCTACAGTCATTTGCCGAAATGACCAGCTTGCCTGTGGTTACCGGAATACAAGACACGTTCGGCGCTACGACAGAATGCTCGCAACGCACGCTGCTTCGATAGCTCTCGCTTGGGGTCGACGGCCAAGCGGCTAGCGGAGCGGTCTCGCGCGGGCGGGGGCGGGCTCCAAAACAACCGGAAGTGGACGATGTGACGTCGCATCGTGACGCTGAACCAGTGAAGGCGGAGCTTAGCCCCACTCGCTCGGCGAACGAGTTGAGGAGGAAAAGCATGGCTAGGGAGGAGGGTAGCTTCTAATCGCTTGTAGCTCCATTAATACGTAACGCTTCACTTAAATTGTGGTGCGAATGTTCTACTTAAGCTATACCCTACGCGTCTACAAAATTTGTCCGAACCGTTTCAGGGGCCCTTTAAATACTTCCAACACTCATCTTAATGAGTGGTATTGCACGTACATGATAAAACACACCTAAATAAAGCAAGAAAATTTTGAATATAGATTGCTAAGCGTGAAAGCGAATTACAGAATAATTCAGAACATCATTTCAGAGCACCATCATCAAAATATCATTTTTTTGCTTTTCCTCTTTTCGCTTTTTTCACCTTCTTTCGCTCCCTGTCTTTTTTAGACGGGAGGAGGCAAGAATTACTGATAACCATTAGTTGATATTTCAATGAACAACATTAAACTAAATACAGTTGATTCATGATGAATTATGCATACGATATGAGCAGGAAGCAGATTCCATTGACGGATAACGAGGGGGAGCGGTGAGTGGAAAAACATTAGTGCGGGTGACGATATGTTCCATCTTAGGTTCCTGATCAATTTGCGAAGACACATGGCGAGCTGGCCTGATATTTAGAGTAATGTAGGACGAATGATTATTGTATATTTAAGAAATGACAGTAGTGTCAGTTGCCTGCGTTTTTCGAGAGGAGCTAGATTAATTGAAGATTTTATTTCTGTAACACTTGATATACGCGAGTAGTTTCTTGTGATGAAGCCCTATTTTGCAGAGACGCCAACTTGTGTTTCAGGTAGGCCTGATGTGGATTACTAATTAAGGAAGCGTATTTCTTTTTTGAGCCTACTAAGATGGTGTAAGCTAGAAGTTTGGTCTCCGAGCTAGCCGAATACAAATATGCGCCTAAAGAAGCCAAGTGATCTGCATTTTTGTAACATTTGCATCTATACGAGTGTTCCATGACACACTGAATGACAAATGAACAATCAGATATTTTATTGTGGATACACAAGCTATAAGTACGTTGTTGATTATGTAATCACATAACACGGGTTTAGCTGTATTCCTGAATTGGAAAGCTTTTCTTTTATTATTGTTAATTTCCATTTGTTACTTATTAAATCATTTACTGAGATTTTCTAGGTGAGACTGAAGGAAGCAGATATTCTCAGGTTAAGTGATTTCTCTGTAGATTACGCCATCGTCAGGGAGAACTTTGACTTTGGAATGAATACTATTACTAATATCGTTAATATAAACCAAAAACAAAAGAGGCCCGAGCTTGAACGCAGCGTTATTCCAGGTTTGACGTGTATTAACAGGGACAAATGGTCATTAACGAGAACTGATCGGTACCGGTTAGATAGAAAGTTGGTAGTTCGCCTAATTATTCTCGCATTTATGTTATGTCTGTTTCTGAATGGGCCGCAAGTGGGGAACGTAGTCAAAAGCCTTCGCGAATTCCAGAAATATTGCATAAACTTGATGCATTAAAATGAAGGGAGTGATGCAAGTAATTATTTATGCAAACAGTTGCCTTTCGCAAGATCGAAATCCATGCTGATTAATAAATAAGAAGTTATGTTCTATAAGAAACTTCATTACTGCCGATGAAGCGATGTGCTCGAGAAGTTTGTAACACGTGCTGGGTAAAGAAATTGGTCTGTCATTTGATGGGCTGGACGAGTCACCAGATTTAAATATTGGAATGACGCAAGCATCTTTCCAATGGTTCGGGGCGCATCCCGTGTCAATAGCTTCCTGAAAAAGTGTTGCTAAAATGGGACATACTTTAGGTCTGGACATTTTAAGAAGTTTAAGGCAGATGCCATCAGGACTAGGAGCCCATTTCGTTGGAAGACGATCGATACAGGACTATACATATTCAGGAATGGTATTATTGTCGAGCATGCTTCAATGTAAAAGGGGTCCTGAAGGCTACTAGTTACGGGAGTCTTATCCGTGAGAATGGGTGGAAAAACTCGTTGAATTCAATAATGAAATGTGCCGGAGGAAGAATGTTACCATGCTTGCATAACGATACCGTCGAGTTCAGTGCGTAATTTGGGTTAAGCAATTTCCAAAAATTCTTTGTGTCTGTTCGAAGCATGTTTGGAATGTCCTGCTTGGAAAATGTATACTTGGCTATTGTTATTACGGTTCTGCATAAGTGTGTTCGCTCGCGATAGCGCCTCCAATTTTCCACAGATTCTGATAGTTCAGCTCTGGAATATAACCTTTTTGTTAATACAACGTATCGCATGCGTCGTAAACCAAGCGCTTTGCGTGAAGGCTCTTATTTTCACTTTTGGAATACACTTTTCTTTATATGCAATCAGCTCGTCATGAAGAAGTACCCAGTTCGCGTTTATGTCGCAATGATGAAACAACTGCAAAACGTTTACACAAAACATGGAAAGTTATCAAGTGTGACTTTGTCTATATTTTCCCGTTTTCTCAGGGCGCCTACGAGTTCACAGTGCAAGATATTGTGGCCGCTGATACCATCTAATATATTGTACGGAAGCATTATTCCGTTCTGTGGTTGACATGAGGTCTAGCGGTGAATCCCCACAAGTGGGAACGGATACCATTTTATGCAAATTTAACAACGAGAGCCCGTCAATAAAATATTGCCGTTCACGTTTTCTTGTGCGATTCAGCGGTCAGCATGAATGCCAATTAATATCAGGATAGTTGAAATCGCTGGCAAGAAACGCTGGTGATGTGGGGTTATTGTTTTGAAGTAAGCTTGGACTTGTTTAGGTAATCCGGAAATTCGTGGGATGACTGAGGTGGTGGATTGCAGATTACAATCCCAGGTAGAACATGAAGGCACACAGAGAGCAACCCATAAAATTTTGAGGCACGAGTTATTTTCAATAACGCAAGCTTCCAAGCTAGATTTTACTGCGATTAACACGCCGCCACCTTTCGATTCATCGCTATCTTTACTAAATACGATGACCAACGAGACAAGGACATGTCATGACCGGAAATATCAAAGACAACCACATTTTGGTGCCTAGAAGAATGTTTACGAAATAGTACTAAACATAAGAACACAGTTGATCTTGCTTGCCAAATAATCTGCGAAAGTATGAAACAAGAAATTGACAGATACGCATTAGAGCGTTCATTTTTACATGACTCTGTTTTCGCGGTGACGTGACGCTTCGGTAGGGCAGCTACTTTGATAGTGTTCTGTAACAATGTAACAATTGTAAAAATCTAATGTAACAAATCTATAACAAAATCTGTAACAATCTAATGACCTTTAACGAGCGACGTTCCGAAAGTACGTTTCATTTACGTAGTTGGCGCTTCGTGGTTGGCAGTGGAAAATCTTGTAGGACTTGCACTTTAGATGGCCGTGGCCAAGAAATGATAACTCAGCCACGCCGAGTTCACTCTGGGCCGCATTGACGACAACTCCGTGCTCAGATAGGCGCCGAAAAACAACCCGCAGGTGCTCATCATGTTCTTATGGGGTGGTGCTCGCAATAAGAAAGTCGTCCAGGTAGGCGGGAAAGAAATTGAGGCCCCGTAGAACACCATCGATAAACCTTTGGAACGTTTGATCCGCGTTGCGAAGGGCGAATGGCATGCGCAGGAATTCGAATAGACCAAAGGGTGTAGTGATAGCTGTCTTGGGGACGTCTTCCGGTGACACGGGTATCTGGTGGTATGCCCGCACGAGATGAACTTTTGAAAAAAGTTTGGCCTCATGCAGACCTGCCAGTATGTCGTGAATATGTGGCACGGGGTACCTGTCGGGCGTTGTGACGCTGTTCAGCGCTGGATTGTCTCCGCAAGGGCGCCAGTCACCCGATGATCGCTTAGGAATCATGTGAAGAGGAGATGCCCAAGGACTGGAAGTGGATTGGATGATGCCCAACTCCAACATGTGGTCCAATTGAAGTCGTGCCACCGCCAGTTTCTCAGGCGACTATCGACGTGGTCGAGCGTGAAGCGGTGGTCCAGTAGTAGTGATGTGGTGGAACACGTCGTGTTTTAGTGGGGATACCATTTGGCGCTGGTGTATCAGGTCATAAATTTCGCTCAGTATGGAAGTGAAACGAACAGGGCCTGCTGGCTTGATCAGCGTAGGGCTGAGCGGCGTATGTCTTGAAGGTTTGCCTTTTACATCGCTATGTGCCACAGGGTCCTGTAACTTTTGATTACGCACGTCGACTAGTATACCGAAGTGGCGCATAAAATCCACCCCGATAATGGCGAATTTCACGTCGGCTACTATGAAATCCACGGTTAGGGAGCGGTTTCCATACGTGGCGATGACCGTGTTGTTGACTGCTTGCAAAGGCGATGTGTTCGGGCGCTTTCGGTCCACGGACTATGCTCTAAGTACGCTCACTTCGGCGCCTGTGTCGACGAGGAAGCGGAAACTGCTGTTGAGGTCTGTTAGGAAAAAGACTGACGAGCGACGTTCTTCCATGACAGAAACGCTGGTCGCCCTCAGCGCCTGCCCGGGGTGTTTCCGGAGAGCTCGCAGGGTGGTACGCATTAGCGTGCAGCATGGCCGAACTTACGGTGGTACCAACATAGTTTTTGACGTTTCATAGGCGACTGCGGAGCACTCTGACTGGTTGACCGTGACACGGTATGGAGGGCGGCTAAGGAATCCAAGAGACGCTTGATTTCGTTCTTCATCTCTTGAAGCTGCTCTTGTGGAGACGGTTCGCTTGGACGGCGGCGAGCGATGGGGAGCTGCCACCATGAGTTTGTCGTCTAACTCGGCCAGCTTGGATAGATCGTTCTCATTTGAGGCAGTCATGACCATTCTGACGTTCGAGGGGATTTTCTGTAGAAATTTTTCTCGGAGCAGCAGGTTGTCAAGACCATCTGCTTTGCTACCCAATAAGTGCTGCAAATGGAGCAGCAGCTGGCTTGGCGTCCTGTCGCCGAGGTTGGCTTCGTGGAGAAGCTGTTCTGGTCGTTGGCTTTCGGGGGACGGGAACCTGCTAATGAGTGTTGCCTTCAACACCTCGTAATTGTTGTCATCTGATGGGGAAAGTAGGAGGTCTCGAATTTCACTAGTTGTTGTATGTATTTCGTGGAAATGTATTTCGTGGAATCTGCTGTGATGCGTCGTGCAGCGAATTGTGATTCTACCTGAATCAACCACAATGCAGTGTCCGCAGTCCAAAACGGAGGTGGTTTGACGTCGACGCCGGAGAGTATCAGAATTTCAGAGCCTTGAGGTGTGTCCATAGCACTTGCTGCTTGTCCGGGTCGCCAATGTTGTGCGGCACGCGAGTGCGACTGGAAAACAGCAGAAATAATATTTTATCGAGTCAAAAGGAGAAATAGTGTCTGGCTGCTGCTGTACCACCGTGAGGCCGCCACAAAGGTAAGACGTATCTCTTTGAGGGTTCACCATTTATCGGTAATAAGAGATGTGCCAGCGTGGGCCTCAATTAGATAGGTTGTAATGTTACCGCTCATGGCGGCTGGCTGCTAATGCCCTAAAAGTTATGTAGTTCAGGCGTATTCATCATTAAGTCCAACAAGACGGCAGTTCTGTGCGCGTTGTGCTGTTGCAGGACCATGGATCCATTTAGAGAGAGAATAAACTTTATTGATTACTGGTACGGCAGTTTTCTTTCGCGGCGAGATGGGTGAAAAGCGGATTAATACCATTCCCGACGCAGCCTCCGTTGCTCCGCCAAGACAAAAATTTATACATACATACTTACACCAAAAAAAGAGCCCCGCGACTTCTACAACATCAGACAGAATCTTGCCCATATATACGATCGTGCGGCACCTATTAAGAATGCCTTTTGTTGGATCATATCGCGTGCTTATCAGGCTTGCTTCACAGCATTAAAAGCTGGGTCAGCTGAGAGCGTTGCTACACAGGCGTCAGTATTCCTGGAAGTATGAAAGCCCGACCCTGTGCTGTCAGTTCTTCCGGTACCACTAATACCGGTGTCACACTGGTACTTACATTTGAAAAAAAAAACAGGAACGCAATGCTCAGGTCACAATCAACTGGATACGAATCGAACAAAATGGCGGTTGAAAAGGCTCTTGTAGCAGAACCTACTGCGGATTACCCTCAATAGTGAACCAAAGTACCCCTGTGACAAGGTTAGTAAACAGCCTTGAGACGACGTTTGCAGCTTTCCATTCAGTGTTTTTGTTCAAATCACATTGTACTCAGTTATTGGTCCTAAAGTTGATTCTCTGTGGTATGCGGTAATAGTAGGTACTAATAAATGCAAAGCTATCCGCATTTCCGCAAACCAGATTGAAACAACAAAGGTAGAAGAGGACTAAATGCACACAACTAGTCCTTGTTTAGTTTTTTGTGGTTTTGTACTGTTTTCGCATGTATGAAATACCAGCACGTGTGCCTAGTATATCTTTTTGTGACTGGTGTATCTATGACCTACTGAGGTGTCGTCATGCCCGTGGAAAGAATACCACAATCAGTTAAACACTGTTGCAGAAGCGCACAACCAATAAGAACGATGAATGTACTCTGCGCTCTGCAGCAGCCGCTACGGAGGTTCTAAGTTCTTGCCGCTAGCGAGATGGTGGCGACCGGCTTCACTTTGCAGAGCCACCTCTATATCACGTCCTTTTGCTAAACCCGCCTTTTGACATCCAGCCATTTCACATACCATTTTGAAATCAAACATATAATTATCAACTTTCCTCTGCAATTTGTAACGTCATTTACTGTTTTGGAAATAACATGTGAAACACAATATTTCAGGCAAACTGTACTTCATGCTACTTTATAGTTCACTATGCCTCAGCTGTATTAAACCTGCAGTTCTGCACTACATCTGTCCATCTGTATTTGAATACACTTAATCTAATTTGGATCCATACCAGGCTGCATTAATATAATTTATCGACACTTGCAAAGCCACACGGACTCCACCTCCTTCTTGATGTCTTCTTACCATCTAATCGCCCCCATCACACATTTGTCTTTCCCAAAAACATATTGTCATACCACAGCATTTAACTTAATTTTAATTCACCCAGCATTATTTTCTCAGTCTCTGTCCTGGCGACCACGATAAAGTCACCATGCATGCCTATAACACTGTCCTGTCGTTACAGTCATTCAAAAACATTCAACTAGAATATGTTCTACCTGCATAGTATTAGTTAACCTTTGTGACCTCATCTTTAAAAATGCATTGAGTGATCTAATGTAACATTGATGATCCTGCCATTCTGTTTGGTGTTAGAATAATTTATTGTTTGCTTTGTAATAATGCCTTTCCTATTTTCTCTATATATTATGTATTTTACTTTTATCTTTCAAACTCTTGCTTTTCCTGTTTTGCTTGCCACTGTAATCTATTGCTCGTAAAGATGTTTCCTTATGGGCTGAACATTTTCGCCCCTTTCCTAATGCAGTCGCATGTCGTGAACATATAACAAATCAATAAAATAATTCATATCAATGGCGTACTTGCTATTGCTTTTAAAGCTAAGCAACAATATTCATTGTATCACTTATTTTCCTGCACATTTGTATTTCAGATGGCGCATCGTAATATCTTCAAGCGCAACCGATGTCACCAAAGGGCATATTCTTTGGCTAACCTGTTTCGCCACTTTTGTACTTGGCATAGTAGAGAAACCATTTCGAACAGCAATTTGGAAAGCTGTGCCTTGACGTATCGAATCTACAGCTCGTTTCGAAAACATGTTGCCCGGCACCACAGTCATTTGTTTCATGCCAGCACAAGCGAAGACCAGGTGGTGTTGCCGGGAAGCGACAAAATTGATGACAAAGTGGACAAGTTATGCAGTGATCCCTGTGACGAGGAGCCTCAACACGCACGTAGCCCCGGTGTTGCTCATGACCTTAGTGACCAGTATGCCAGGCAGCTTAGCTCTCTCATGTTTAAATGGCAAGAAGGCCGACATTTTCCAGAAAGCGCAGTTAAAGAAATTGCAAATGATTTCATAAATTTTGCTACTGAGTATAAAGCCACTTTGCAGTCAGTTGACATGGAAAAATTTTACCATCTCAGGACCAAGTTAGGTAAAGAAAACGAATGGAAAATTATATTTAGGTTTGTTTGACCTCAGACCATCCATCTTTCAGATGAACGTTACAGTGACTTATTTGAATCCTGCTCTTGGAAACCCTGAGGGCTATAGCAGCAGTGCGCAATCTTTTTGAGCGAAGTGAAGAACTTAGCTCGACATTTCTGCGGGACATATGTGATGGCACGTGTTTTAAACGGCATAGCACATTCAAAAATGCAAGCACTCAGAAGCTGTTGGCTCTCCAGCTCTATTTTGAGCTCTATTTTGATGAATTTGAGCTTCGCAACCCTTTGGGGTGCAAGCGAGGAAAACACAAAGTTCGGGCAGAATATTTGACAATCCTAGACTTCTCACCCAAATCCCGATCGAAACTGGAGGATAAATACCTTGTTGTGCAAGCTAAAACATCCGCTGTATCGAAGTTCACTCTGTACAAAATTCTTCAGCCCCTTGTAAATGACATCCGTGAACTCGAAACAAATGGTATCAGCCTTAATGGAGCAATAATGAAGGGGACACTGTTGGTTGTGAGTGGCGACAATTTGTCGAGCCACCAGCTTGGTGGTTTCTGCGAATGCGTCGCGTCCGGTTTGCTGCTTTTGCATGGCTTGGAAAGCAGAGATAAATGAAAAGTGGCATGAAAGATACTTTATAATGAGAATAAAGCAAATGCATGTACATCATGTTGAGCTAACAAAGCAGGATCCAAGTGTTTCCAATGCATAAGGAATGGCGGGTGAAACCAGTCAGAGTTGGCTCGTTCGATATAACCAAAGGCTTGCCACCAGATATAATGCATGATCTATTTGAAGGCATCATTCCATTTGTCAGGAAGTATGTATTATTGGCTGAGCCATTTAGCTCCACCTTCCTTTTTAAAGACTCCTCGCATTGTCTGTGTGATAGCTTTGTTTTTCAGTTGTCTAGATATTCGGGTCAAGCTCAGTCCAAAAAAGGGACCAATGTTTTCACATATTTTATTTTATTTTATTTATTTATTGATACTGTCAGCCCATGACGGGCTATTACAGGAGTGGATGTAACATACATAAACAGAAGTACATTAGTGCGATTGAACAATGCACTAAAAAAAATTTAAAATATGAAGTAGCACTGCTGATATGAAACACATTAACAATATAAATACAGAGCACATTTTGACTTATTATGTCACAATATTACTACAGAACATCAGGGTGTATCAGGGTACATAAGACAATGTATTGCTTCCAAGAATGTATTAAGTGATTTTATTTTGACAATTGAGTCAGGCAAAGAGTTCCACTGCTGAATTGCCCTGGGAAAAAAACTATACCTGAAGCAGTCATTGTGCACTGTGGGAGGAGGTATATACATGCTGTGTCTGTGCCGTGATGTTTCCTGTGTCTTGATCTGGAAGTACTCGTCATATCTTATTTTGACATGATTATGAATTACTAAGAACAGGAATTTAAGCCTTTCATACTCCGTACGTTTTTGCAGAGGTGGAAGCTTTGCAAGTTTACACAATTCAGTCGGAGAGTGAAAACGGCGGTATTTATTAAATATAAACCTAGAAGTAAGACGCTGGACCTTCTCTAGTTTTAGACAGTTACTTTGGGTGTAGGGATCCCATACTATTTTTGCGTATTCAATTATAGGCCTTAGCAAGGTTTTGTAAGCTATAATTTTAATTTCAGGGGAGGCACAGTGCAGGTTACGTCTCAGCCCCCACAATACTTTGTTAGCTTTTGCGCAAAGCTCATATACATGAAGATTCCAACGCAAGTCGGGTGTAAAAACAAAAACAAGGTGGGCAAGGAATTTCGCAGTAATTTGGAGGCTGACCAAGATGCACATGAGAGTAGTGTTGGGGCACCGTGAATGACCACGTACCCTACCAGCCTCACGTGTTCATATTTAGTGATTAAACCTAACAAGTGGTTCTTTCATGGAGCAGGAACTGTAATGCAAGTTCACTGAGCAAGTGACTCTAGTACGAGAAAAACATTCAAGAAAGGAAGGTGCGGGAAAAGTATGAAGGTTAAGAATGTACCATATCTTTCTGACTATAGGTCAATTTTCTTTTTCTATAATTTGCGTTGATGCATCTTGTGCAATGGTAATTTGCGCAAGTTAAGGAATTTCGCTGAAGCCAACTTTTTCACAAGGGGACATGTCTTCATTATGGAGCAGCTGCTTTACAACGGGGTGACTTATATATTCATATATATGCATAAAACCACGGGTGCTGGCACGTCTAAAGGTAGCATTTCTTCCTCGAGCATGCTAATAATGTCAGTGACGTGGTTACAAGGTCTAACAAATGTTAATCAGAAGCAGACGACCGTGACCTAGTGATACCACCAGTTGAAGCAGCTGAACTTTTTGACAGCACTGGAAGTCGAGGCCTCCTATGGCTTCCAGTGAAGTGCAGTAGTAAAATGTTGGTTATATGCACCTAAACGTAGTTTTTACGGATTGTAAAAGAATGTTTACAAAAAACTTACTGTCCTAAAATGGCCAGATACTCCATTTTGAGATGAGTGTATGTGTGTGCGCAATTGTATTTCATGTCGGCTAAGTTAAAACAGGCGCATCTTAGAGGGCGGTATGAGTTTTATATTTTTTCTATACTCGCGAGAATGGGGCACTATGCAACTTGAAGTCAGGGAAATACAGCAGTCTCCTTGATTCTAATCAACCGAGCTCATAAGCCATCATGAACACATTCATGGGATACTGTAATATTTACTGGGTACAATGACATTCTTAGCTGGGTGCATGTATAGTCCTCAGTGCGGGTTACAGGCATCTCGAACAGTTCTGTAGTGCAAAGCAGGCTTGTCCGGGAGCTGTATGTGCATAATTCAGTTTCACCATAAAATGTGCCCACTTCATGGGTGTGTTGTGGCTGCACAGAGGATTAGTAACCTTTCTCATTTAGCTTTAAATTGCTGAAAAAAGTATATAAATTTATGTACAGAAGTCTACTCAAAGGTAGACAGATGTTCAAAGCTTTCTGTGTGTAATTTCATCTTGATTTTCACTGCGATAGAAGCAAAGATGGCTGTCGTCGATGTTGTGGTTGAATTTTGATTGCACTTTATTAAGCCATTGTGAATCAGGCATACAGCCATGCATGGCAAAAAGTGTGAGATTGGCGCAATGCTGACGTATGCACTACTGTGTACCAGAAAAGGTTCAACCGATTCTTTTTTTTTCATATTTCTGTGCTCAGCTCAATACAAACGTGCTGTATTACAGCTCATTTGAAATAAAAACCTTTTTGCAGGTCGCTAGATACTGATATTTGACATGCAGCCACACTAGCTATATGAGGGCGAAGAAAATACGATCGCAACACACGAGCTGACTCTCAACTAAACGTTTATTCAAAGAAAACAATTGTAAACAATGCTAACTCCACATTATCTATGGAAAGGCTTGCGTGGCATGTAAGCATGCTTCCAAAGTGTGTGTTCTTGACAAACCCCCTGTGATGAAGTGTACATAGCAAAAGTTTGAGGCATACCAAATGCTTTCAAGAAGGCTAGACGTAAATGCTTGTGAAATCATTTAGAAGTTTGCTTCTGCAGACTAGTTAACACTTTGGAAGTTATATGTGACAGTACTGAAGGTTATGGAAGATATTTAGTTATAAGAGTCATGCAGTAGCACGATCAGCTTCTTCCAAGGTGTAGTAGTTTCCACTGCAACCATTTCTCACCGACAGGTAAAACCACCGCATTGCGTATTCCGAGAGCTCTCCCTCATCTTCATTACTCTGCGACCAGCCACTGTGTACGTACTTGCATGCATGAAGGATGATTTCCTCTGTCATTGCGAGTGTTTGCAGCTCCTTCATAGGCATACCGGAAAGCTTCTGCTGGTCCAGCGCCAGAACGACCGACGTAGAGTCCACTGGTATTGCTGCAAGCTTCAAAGGTTTCGGAAAATGGCTTAGTGAATAAGAGCTTGAAATAATTTTACTCGGTTTGCGCTGCAGACGTTTTTTTTACGCACCCAGCGTGATGGTTCATCTTTCTTTCCAAGGTGCTGCCGGTCAAGGTGTTTGCCAGTCTGTCTTTAGACGACCCAGCAAAGGATAATGGTAGGTAAGTAAAATAAATTTTCTGCAAAGCAGGCAATCAAAGAATCGTCTGACGTTGTAAACGATACTCACCCTCTCTCGCTAGATTTGGGAGTTTTCCTTCTTGGCTCAAGGTCAGCGTTTGCGAGCGAAAGACGACTGATCGATAGTCTTCATAATTGGACTGGAGAAGAGCTGCGCCAACATAATATTGTGAAACATTGCATTTCGTGTACACCACGATTGCTGGACCGAAGTGGGTCAGTTCTGGTGCGGAATACAAAGCGTATTTAGCATATTCGAATGCATCTTCCTCTATCGGTGCTCATGACCATTTTGTTATATTTCCCAAAGGTATCTAAATAACGGCCAGGAGTGCCAAAGACATGGAAAAAGTTCGTTGCGCAATGCTAACATGCCCAGAAAAAAATAACAGAGAGAGCAAGTACACGAAAGGCAAGGAGCACAACCACACGAGCACTCGGTTTGCTACCCTACACTTGGCGTGACACCCTGTGGGGCCGCAGTAAGCCTGACAGTCTCGCTGTTCATTTTCATTGGGTTCACTTCTGTTGCGTTCATTTTATGATCTAGATACGTCAGTGCAGCCTCGTTTATCTGTAAATTGTCGTCAGAAAGTTTGATGCCATGTTGTTTCAATTTCTGCAACACAGCTCAAAGGAATGCGTTCTGCTTCATTGGCTGTCTCTTGTGAGAAAACATCGTATGCCTATACCTCTCTTGTATACCTTCGTTGCAATACTTACTCGAGTGTTCTCTGAAATATGGCGCATGCCGAAGCAACTTCGAACGATATCATGCTATATCTAAGCAAAGCTTTGTGTGTTTTAAGCATCGTAGTTTAGACAAGGCGAAATTGCCTGGTAGCGAACCTGGGACAAAAGCCCATAAATACGAACCATAGTGGCTTCTTGGCGGTTCATCAGACTTCGCGCCATTTTGTCACAAGGGAATACTTGCGGCGGATTCAAAAATTATGTGACGCCATATATGTAAAAAACAGCAGCGACATCATTTAGTTCACAAAGGTGCGAAACAAGTTTTCGCAACATTACATTGGAACTATATATTCAAGTGCCGCGAATTCGAATCGATAGGCGTTTCGAGCTTTCTACGTGGAAAGCGATGCGGTGTAAGGTAAGCCATACGGGTGTCGACCCATTCCACCCCTCAAGAAACTATACTGTATTTGAAGGCGGACGACAGCTTTGGTTCTATAGTGCTGGTCGCATCGGCGGATGAGAAGCCCGACGGGCAGTCAGCTAGACGAACACAGCTAAAGTAAACAATTATCTGGTGGTTGTAACTCACTACTTTTGACTGAACATGCTTTAGAAAGGATAAAACCACCCACGCTACCAAATTAAAGCAAACGTTGATAAGGAGCATGGCAAACATGGAAGATGGGCGAATTTTAACAGAACTTTATGAGCGCGCCCATCTGCACACGTCAAAAGCTGCATTACATTGCGCCGATAAAGAGGCATTTATTGATAATGATCGAGTTAAATGTAGCTGCGTTCCGCTTCCTCCCCACGCGTATATTGACACGTGTACTCGTTTGTCTTTCTCTGGTTAACGCGTTTAACCGTCTAACAAATGCTAGCGCTCAGCGCAGGCCGCACCTGCATGTATGAGAAGTTTCCCGAATATATTTCTGTTGTCCTTGGGCATTATGTAATCGGACTGCAGCTTTGCACGAATTGTGTAGTACTTTACAAAGACACGCGGGTACCAACGATAACTCTGGAACTTTCGCTGACTCATGTATAAAAGCCGACGCGACTGGCCAGCTGATCAGTTTCCGACAATCGCAGCCTGTGTTCACCCTATCGTTCTGCTTTGAGTGTAACATGCTTTTGTGGGCCCATGTTCGCCCAAGAAAAAGTTATTTATTCACAATTTTGTGGCTGTATTCTTCCCCGTCACTACTACGTGACATCTGGGGAAGTTGCTTTGTGTTCATGCACAAGACGCCCTCACCAAGCCATGATCCGAGCCAGATTTGCGTTGACAAGACCAACGTCGCCAAGGACAAGCGATGTAGGAATAGGCTACACAGGACTGCTCCCGGCTTGCAAACTCCAAGCGCTTCCTGGACGTCTCAGCCCGGACTTTGACTGAGACGTCCAGGAAGATCGTGGCCAAGTCAACAACCACAATGGCAGCCCCAGCGTCACCCATCGTGCTTCAACAGCCAAGGGAGCAACCTACCTTTCTTGAAGCTTAGTCGGACGATCCGAAAGCCTGGCTCAAGACTTTCGAGAGAAACACTGCCTTCAATAACTGGACCACCTAGGATAAGCTAAAAACGCGTACTTCTCCTTGTAAGATGCCGATATGACATGGTTCGAAAACCGGTAGCCTACCCTTACAACGTGTGACCTGTTCCGCAGCAACTATCTAAGGACTTTCATAAGCGTCGTCCAGAAAGAAAGGGTCGAAGTCCTATTGGAAGCCCGAGGGCAGCAACATAACGGGAACGATGTCATCATTACACAAGAAATTACCTGTCTATTCAGCCACGCCTACCTGTAAATGTCCGAGGAGAAGAACATTCACATACTCATGCGTGGTGTCGCCGGAATGATACATAGCGCACAGTAGACCGTCGAGGAGTTCGTTCGTGGGACCATCGGCCTCGAGACAACAATACAAATAGGGAATAATTGAAATGCCGCACGATCTCTACAAACTACGCCAGAGTTCAATCACTGAGCACCGATGACCTGCACGAGACTATCAGAGCGGTTATGCGGGAGTAGCTTTAGAAGTTGAAGTTGCTGCCTTCATCACAACCTCGAGTTGCTCCGATTGCCGACGTCGTAGGGGTGATCTAACGATCGCTGGGGGTCCCTCAATCACCGAAGCCTCAGCCGGAAGTGATGATGTACGCTGCCGTAGCCCGCCGTCCCGTTTCCCCTTCACGCCAGGGCCCGGTAACGCCGCAGTTCCGTCATCAAACGCAGCCACCGCCAGCACGCCAAGCCGTCGCCCCACGCAGCATGCCAAGACTTGGGTTTGGCGCGCCACCAACTACCGTCGGCTCTGCTTTAATTGCGGCGAAGCGAGACACGTCTACCGTTGATGCCCATAATGCGAGAAGGGCCTATGAGGGTTCGCCATCAACGCGCCACGCCCAGACCTTGAGGAGTGACCACGTGACATCACTGACTACATCGTCGCAAAGCAGTGGAGGTACCATCGTCCTTCGCATTCGCCGTCTCCAAGTCACCACTTGTCGCCACAGCGGCGACCGTACACTGACCCAGCCCGGAGCCCTTCCAAATGCCCCTATATAGCAAACTAACAGATCAACCGATGGAAGTGTGATTGTTGTACGTCGTAATGCTGAAGTTCCTCCCCTGCTGACGATGACAATTCAAGATGACGCTTCAGCAACGACACGCCGCCACACCGACGGAGCCTGGAAGCCAAGAAAGCTCCGATGAAAGACGACCTGAAGACCCCACATACCTGCCACAGCCCAACGCGACAGAGCCGTGAACCGACGCCAATACCTAACTGCAATGGAAGACAAAGAAGATATGTAAACTTGCTATCACATTTCCATATTAAATAACACCGGGTAAACATGCGTGCGATGCCTGCACAGTAATTCAGTAATTCAATGCAAAAGCTGCAATTAACACATTTTGAATAGTTGTTGATAAGTCCTTGTCCTAATTCTCATTTCCAACTTGCTGCTACATTGCGTTCTATAGGGCACGGAAAAATCAGGCGTACAAAGTTTGGAAGCGCTTGTACCAAGCCTTACAGTATATGACAACGGTCCGTAGCGGTGCGTGGCCAATATTCAGAACTTTCTTACTGCAAGCGTGAATGACATGTTTTCTTTTGCATATATTCACCCAAAATGCGTTTTTACCAGCTTACGTGCAACATTTGATTTCTTTGCCATTTATTTGTTGTGCTCTATACCTTTCTGATAGTATTGTTATATGCTTTAGTTTAGTCTTCATCGCTTAGCACCGATGCGCAACTTAACAGACGATACATGGTATCGGCTTCGTCAGTATTGCATTTTACACAAATAATTTTTCCTACTAGAAAACATTGCAACTAAAGAGTGATAAACGCACCATAATTCAACTCAGGATCGAGAGAGCCCACAAGCTGGCTGTACAGCTCACAATTGCGACCGCAGATGAAAAGCAACTTCAGGCTGTAGGAATACACTATAACATAGACGTGCTCACTGAAGCCCACAGAATTTCCCAAACTGGAGAGACTCTCGCAGCAGTTCTCGACGAGGCAACACATTCTCCAATCACTCGGGATTTTATACAACACTCAATTCGGACCAAAGCGGGACAATACCG
The DNA here is from genome assembly GCF_050947875.1 of Dermacentor variabilis. NCBI lineage: Eukaryota > Metazoa > Arthropoda > Arachnida > Ixodida > Ixodidae > Dermacentor > Dermacentor variabilis. The sequence continues at coordinate 9,789,114 of NW_027460335.1, read as the reverse complement.
CAGATTTCAGAAAATACATACACGTCCCACCATTACCTGAGAACACCCGCCCTACGCACAACCAAGAGTGCAGGCAGGAAAGAGCCAAGAAACGCCTTGCAAACTCCAAGGACGTCGCTTATGTAGACGTGGCCCAGTATTGGGATCGAGGCGTCATGACAGCGGCTATACTATATCTACAAAATCGAACCATAGCTTCAAGATGAGTCATTACAACCTCGCCGTAGATCGGGGACGAAGTCGCAGTCGCCTTGGCGCGCGCCTCCTCCGCAATTAAATTCAGAGTCAGTGACTCAAAGGCAGCCATACAAAATTTCGCCCTAATCCCTCATAATTTTGGCTAGGGTGCAGATGGACGCAACTCGTTTAGGCGCCGGCGCACTCCTGCCTTCCGCGAACCGAAACTGCTTACTGTCTGGACAGCCAACTGGTCATCCGTGGCCGCGCGACAACCTCTTGAGATGAGCAGCTTGAATCTCTCCGCCATTCAGGGAGGGACCTGATCATATGATACAAGGAAGTTCTACAGTTCTACAGCCAGGGCAGGGGAAATTAGCCTGTCGCTCACAAGAACTTACATAAAAGCAATGAATAACCTGGCACCATTTACAGATGCGAACTCTCTGAAACCCGGTGGCGTACGGTAAGCGTTACGCGAGCTATGCAGAGCAAATCGTAACTAATGCGCAGGTAGAGCCGATATTCACATCATGGAGGAGGGCCCTTTGATAAGTACCAAAAAACGCACCAGCCTATTACCTCCCTTTCCCATCACAATCCTACACCGGTGGGGAACTGCACTGCTCAGCTCTGACCCGGATCTCCCAGTCCGGGTCGTCCTCATGACCGAATAAGCCACCAAAGCGCAAGGCCTGACCCCCACCTGAGGAACAGTACTGCCCCTCCCACTACCCTCCTCCGTACACCCGATTTGGCCCAAAAAACGTTCGTTACCACTACTACGAGAAAACACTAATCCAGGTACTACACCTGCCGATTCCTGTGAGTGATGACCATTTTAATGACTAAATTGTCCACATCTTACTCCGCCCGCACGCTGTTACTTCGTCTTCAGCTATAGCAATCCTGCCAGGTACCAGGGTGATCTCTCGTAGATCTCTCCATGGCTAACAGCCTAGTCAGCGGACATAGCGGTCTCGGTTATGCGCCGGTACCACGCAACAGCTTGAATGCCTAGTGGCTACCCACAGTCATATACCGTCCCCGAAAAAACCAATGCACTGTACCAGGGCCACTCAGTGGCAACTCAGTGGCAACTGCTAGCCAATCTATGCTTCTATATACATCCGCCGGGGCAAACACAGCACGGGGCCTTTATTCAACCGCGTTTTCTTTTTGCTACACCTACGCATTGATACCACACGACTATAGGCAACACATTAACAGTGACAATAATACAGGCGCTGTACCTGTGCGCCTAGTTGATGCATTCCTTCTTTGGGTTAACCTTCAACCCAGAAAGATTCAAGGTTCTGGCCAGGCATTTAGTGTAGAACAACATGGCTCACAAGTAGATCAGTGGTCGCCGGCTTCTTCTGCCCATGCCACCTAACTATATCGTACCTCCCCAAATCTTTGTTAGGTTTCATGAAGGGACGCGTACAACAACAGAGCATCGCAAATTTCTAGTTGAACGTCCAGCATTACAGTCTACCCAGAGTAATGCAAGATAAAGCGGAAAAACCTGTAAACGTCTCTTTCCTACTTTGTTGCGTTATATCAAAGGTAATGCGAAGCCGTCACTCACGATATTATTGTCAGCAAGTGGAGGTGGCGTATATTTAGTGCTGTCAACAGCAACATGGGCAAGTTATCCTGCGTTCGCAATGAGGGAAGCAGAGCGTAGAAGAAAAGGCACCGCCCACAAAAATCAACTCGAATATTAATACTGTTCTCGTAGGCGGCATCCTCAATTTTATGCAGATGATTATCAGGCTCATTAGTTCTGAGGACAATCCCGAAACAGAGCTCAGTATTATGTGCCCACCTAAATATCTACATCTTCGGCAAGTGCGCGCGCAGCTCTACAAAGCTGTGGCTTCCATGCAGTCCCGCCTCAGGTGTGGAGATCGCTTCAAAGTACTGAAAATGTAATGACGCTTTATATCCCAAATGAACTGCAGCTGCAACGAAACTTCACATCGGTTAAGTTAGTTATAGATGAGTAGCGTATATGCTATTGTAACATATGAGATGGGTTTATTTACAAAGGTATCAAGGAGGTGTAGAAACGAGATTGCAAGCAGTAAAGCATTTTTCTTCTTCCTTGTTTCGTCTCTGACGCGCAGCGTAAGACTATCGTAGTAATATTGGCACAGATGCGGAGCTGGTAATTGCCTGAATTATATTTTTATTACAGCCTGCCAGTATCACTTTAGGAAGTGCCGTGTGCGCTGTCGTAGTTAGTGAATATTACGCAAGCCCCAAGCGAGCCTTAGTGAAATCTTGATGAGGGCTAGTTGGTTCCTACTTAGAACTGAGGTTAAACAGCGCGAAAAAGACGAGGACACAAGGAAACAAATACCACAGACAAGCGCCGACTGCCAACTGGAAATTTATTTGAAATTCACCGGACATTCATACCTTTTTTTCACCATAGGCATGCGCATACCAGTCGCAAAAACATCTGCAAATCAGCAGCATTATAACCTTTCATCCAAAAGTGTTATTTCTTTTCCCGACAAGGCAAGAGAGGGGGTGCTTACACATTTATCTCCTTCCTTTCTAATGTGAAAAGCCTCTACTATTTCCCTTTCCTTCTTACATTTTCCTTTCCCTAAGAATTTTGTCTTTTCAAATATGGGGGTGCATTGACACATGTTAGTGTGCAGCTAAATGACTCCCATAGGTATTCTTTAGGTCACTGCTGTGCTGACGATCTCTTTCATTGAAGCACTGTCCCGTTTGACCTATATACGATTTTCCACAGCTTAGCGGTATCTGATATATAACGTTGCGCCTGCACTCAGTGAAACGAGTTTTATGATTTGTGGTGCACAAGTGCCTTTCGCGCTTGTTCATGCAATTAAATACTGAGGACAGCTTACAACGGGCACTGAAAACAAAATTAATATTATGTCTATTGGAAACTTTCTTAAGATTGTGTGACAACTTGTGCAAGTATGGCACCACGTGCACTTGTCTTTTGTCTTCCTTTTCTTTTTGGGAAGTTTCGGAACTTCTTTTCTCTTTCTGCAAAATTGCTTCGTATACTGAAGTGATCACACAACTGGGAAAGCCTGCGTTCTGTAATCGCGCTATCTGATTTAGAAAACTTTGATCGCACTCATGCTCACATGACTTACTAAGTGCTGCCTTAATGCACGTTGTAGCTATGCCTCTCTTAATCCATTTAGAATGTGCGCTGTCGTGGCGCAACAAGGTTTTCTCAGATCTGGGATGATATCCTCAGCGAACATGCTCGTCGACAGAAAAACACAGGTTAGTATCTAGAAACTGAATAATTGTTAAAACTGTTAATTGGCAATTCATACGTGAATTTAAGTCCTCGCAATGAGTTGATGAACAAGTCCAAAATTTCTTCGACCGCGTCATGAAAATGCATACAAGTATCTTTCTTCATAACAATTAAGTAATCGTCAACATATCTAAACACTCGCGTTACAGACATGTCCACCAACTTAGCAGAAATTGCATTGTCAACCAAGGATAAAAAATGTCGCCTAATATGGGGGCTATGGCTGATGCTATACACATGCCAGTGCGTTGGATGTAGAATTGGCCATCATAATTACCAGCAGTTGAATAAAGACAAAAGTCTACAAGCGTTAAAAGATTGTCGCTGTCGACACCCACATAATTCTGAAAATTAACTTCGCCGAAATCGTCTATCCTATCGCGCACAGCACACATCAAGCCATCTTGCGGCACAGAATAATATAAGTCCTTTACATCTACTGAAAATGCACTTAGTGCAGTCCCCTGGTCTTCATTTAACGCCAACATAACTTCTTCAGAGCTTATTACCAGGAAAGGGTCATTTATCTGCAACTTCTTCAGATTGCCTTGCAGAAATTTTCCTACATCACATTGCTATGACGTCTTCTCTGACACAATAACTCTAAAAGGGTATTCCGGCTTGTGGGTTTTGCAAGTGAAGAAAACATCAAGGAACTCCGTCTCCGCTTTCTTCACAAGCTGCCGTAACGAGTCTAGGTGCAAGGCTCTGAGTAGCTTCAGGGCGGCCTTCTTTTGCTTTTTCGGGTCGAAAGGAACATCTTTGAAATTCTTCATAATAACTTGCTTGGATTTTTGGTTCATCAGGTTTTTAAGCAGAACAACAAAACCGCCTTCTTTATCTGCCTGTAGTACTTCAAGCGCATCATTCTTTAGCTTGTTTACAATTTTCTCGATGGGAGGCATACCTGATTTTCCACACGGTGCGTCCTTTAGAACGCAGTCCACGGCGTCACCGTTCACGGTCTTGATCCTCAGCTCTGTCAGCTATGCTTCTACCCATGGCTAGGGGCTGTGGAGCAGTAAGCTTTGGCTCAAAACTATATTTCGGGCCTTTTTCCAGGGTCCTCCTAACTTGGTCTGGAATTGTAGCCTCCCCAAGCGTGGTGACTGCGTTGGCACTGGCGATCCTGGTGCACGGCTTCGGTAAGAAGATTCTGGTGCGTCGCCACAGGAACTCTGTAGATCTTCCGGCAAGTCTCTTGTACTCGCGGAGCCTTCGGTCCTTTTTGCAAGGGTCTTTTCTTGCTTCAACGAGTACTTTCAGCCAATGATTGTATAGTCGTATTTGGCGCCATTTTTCAGACTTCAGTAATTTGCACATCCTTTTTGCGCGTCCCCAAGAAGGTTCTACGAAACCAAAAAGGCCTATTATTTCAGGTAGCGTGATGCGTCTTCTCAAGTAGTAGCTCAAGGAACGTGATTGGCAAGTAGTTATGGCGATGAGGTTGACACATACGTAGGCTGGGTCTTGCAAGGCCGGTGATGAGGGGAAAGAGCCCAATGTAGACGAAATTTGCATTAGTAAGATCTTGATGAGGGCTAGTTGGTTCTTACTTAGAACCGAGGTAAAACAGCGCGAAAAAGACGAGAAAATGTCCCGTGAATTTCAAATAAACTTCCAGTTGGCAGTCAGCGCTTGTCTGTGGTATTTGTTTCCTTGTGTCCTCGTCTTTTTCGCGCTGTTGAACCTCAGTTCTAAGTATGAACCTTAGTGGTTTGAGTTCCACGTAATTTCCGCGAGTGAGGGGAGTTCTTGTCAGTTTGCGTGTCGATAATGTATATATTTTGACGTTATCATAACGCGCCCCCTTTTGTTTAAAGCATGATATCTTGCTCGCTGGGTATACCTGCCAACGCTTTCGCAAACAAAGCCACTTTTTCAGCTCGTAATAATAATGCAGTCGGTCTTTAAACAAATGGAACATAATTTAAAGACAAGCAACAAATCAGGCAGTGAAATCTGTAAAGAAAGGAATGCATAGCAGTGGTTTGTGATTTCTGCAAGTTGCTTGCCTCCGCCTTAGTGCCACTATCCTATGAAAAAAGGAGGTTTATTTCTCTGCCGTAATCATAGAATTCTTTCAAATTCTTGAGAACCTTTTCATGCATTCCTTTTATGTGAGTATTAGTGTCCTTGTATTGAAAACATACATAATGTCAGTTATGGCTAGCTCTCCTTTTTGCACTAGTGAGCACAGATGTGGTACCTAGCTATATGGAAACAAATATTCCTGGTATTAGTACAAGAGTCTGCGTTCGGCTATTTAACATTTCACTTGATACTTCATATTGACTTCTCGTGTTTGATTCATACTTGGAAAAGTGGGCATTCGCCTACCTCTTATTTTTTAACGTTTGTCTTCACAGTTAGTCACAGCGAGCGCTGCTACTACCCATCATTTAAAAAGACTATCGGGACTGTCCTTAGCTGTATTGTACTACATAGCACCGTTTAACTGCTATATGCGGATCACAGCATTAATTACGTGTTCATTGCATATTGCAATTGTTCGTCTAGAAGATCAGTTTTGAACTGTGTTCTTGCATAGATGAGGCACTCTCTCAAAGTGCAGCTATCGGTTTCACACTCCTAACCCTCTTGTGGTGTTTAGTGTGTGATTCCCGATTCTTTACTACAAATGTACGAGAAATGTAGTACCGTGCTTGTTGTGTGATAAACAAGACTACACGCATTAAATGAGATCTCCTGCCGAACTTCTCGGTTGTCTGCGCTAAAAATTTGCGCAGTGAAATAATTTAACACTGTTACGTTTGATATTACATTTGCGGGCATTGCCTATCTGTTTCATCTAAAATAAACCCGATATGGCCATTTTCTGCAGCGATGCCGCTCGAAAGATGCCAATTCCATTGTAATAGAACGGTGGTGCCATCGGAAATAACTATGATGAACACCATGTTTTCACCATTGCCGAGACAGATTGCGTCACTGCTTTGTTCAAGCAGAGTTGATATGCTTTGAATAGCATCGCCACAGACCAGAGCTCCATCACAATTTTTCTGTAAGAAATTTTTCTGTGGTACACCAGCAATCGTTGTAATATGACATATGTGCAACATTTCAGTATGAACGAGCAAGCATATAATACGAAAAGGTGATTTATAAAGCACATAAATTGGCGCTGCGCTCAGAACAGCACCGTCTGCACGACTCCTTTATAGGAAATGTAATGTAGAAGAGTCGTGCTGTGGAGGTACAGCAGGGAGACCTAAGGACAGAGATCATGTTGCGCGGTCAGCAAACAATGAGCGCGTGCACATCGTTAGGTTGCGCCATAGAGCTAAATAATGTTCAGGAACTCCTACGTGATATGTAGCGCCTAACTAACTCATCTTGGAATAAAAATCTGTTAACTAATGTAATAAACATTAGCCTCGTTTAGAAAATAACGTACGCGTTGTGATTCAGCTTACGCCTAGGTGGGGTACCGAGGCATGCACCAGTACTTATTTCAGATCTTTACGCCCATTGCTAGGATTAATCTTATAATCCCGTTTAAAAAAGCGGCATTTTCTAAAAAAACTTGCCTCACACGTGCCTTCCGGAATCATGGCTGAGGTTGACGAGCATCACATTGTTTAGGGTATTTCCGGCAGGGGGTAGCTTTTTACCTTGGTAGTACGGCAATCTTGGAACAAAAAAAAACTGGTAAAAGTGCTAGTTTTCATACTTCTGGGCTAGGTTATCCACAAATACCTAATTATTCGAAATATAATTTATTCATTTCGTCAGAGAGAACGTTGAGACACTAAAAAATGGCTAGGACACCACGGGTAGGTTGGTTTTCCTAGAAGCAACGAAATTCTCACCTCTTAATAACAAGTCATAGAAGACTGCACCCCGCAGGGGCGTCTGCTTCAGCAGGCGTTTGGTGTGTTGCGACACCACGTACCCGAGCACACGAGGGTTGGAAACTCCCGCGTTCAACCGTGCGTGGCTTAGCCGTGTCCGGGGAAAGGGGGATCCTGGGGGTTGAGCCGATGCCGGGTGTGCGGACCTTTAAGGCCCCCCGGCGGAGGCAACACACCTCTTTGGCCTCTGCTTCACGTAGATGGCACCCCCGGACTGACCCACCCGGGGGAAATCGCTAGTTGCCTTTTCCTGTCTCTCACTCTCCCTCCAACATACGTCTTTCTCTCACTTTCCATCTTTCCTGTCTTCTCCTCGCTTCTCTTTACTTCCAATTTTTCCAGGCAGCAAGGGTTAACCTTGTGTGAATAACCAACCTAGGTTATTTCATATTTGGTTATAGTGGTAATGTACAGCTGGCGTTTGCAGGTTGTGTTTCACAGGCCCTGCAGCGTCCCCTTGTAGGACTCCACGGTGGGTGGCTGGCATTACTGCCGAAATTACAATCTCCTACGGCTACTTCCTTTCCCCCACTACCTGATCGCTCCCTGAAGAGGGGGCACACCGATGATGTCTTAGAATTTTTTCCCCGTTAAAAAGAAATTTTTCCTCGCTTCCATGTAGTCCACTCTGAAACACCAAACAAACACGTGCGAACAATCTCACCATTCCTCGTGTTTAAGTCTCTGACCCAAGTTTTTGGTACAGGTTACTAAGCATCCAGAATGGCAAGCGGTGATCTCCTCTTGGAGCTCCGCAACCTGAAGTAATATGAAAATCTACCCAATCTAGTATCATTTGGCGACGCCAAACTAACAGTAATACCGCATCGTACTATGAATACCACCCGTGGCGTAGTCTCCGAAGATCTCTTGGAGCTGACTGAGGCTGAGCTCTTGGAGGGCTTCAGTGAGCAGAACATCATAAACGTTAAGCGGATTAAGATGAGGCGTGATAATAAGGAAATTCAGACCAAACACCTGATACTTACTTTTGGCACAAGTGTTCTGCCTGAGTCCATCGAGGCCGGCTATATCAAGCTCCGTGTTCGCCCATATATTCCGAATCCCCTGCGTTGCTTCAAATGCCAGCGTTTCGGTCACAGTTCACAGAGCTGTCGAGGCTGCAAAACCTGCGCGAAATGCAGTGCTCGTGAGCACACCTCTGAATCTTCTGAAAACTCTCTCCATTGTGTAAACTGTGAAGGGGAGCACGCTGCATACTCGCGGTCGTGCCCATCGTGGAAGAAAGAAAAGGAAATAGTTACAATTAAAGTAAAAGAAAACATAAGTTTCAAAGAGGCACGCAGGCAGGTATCCATCCTGCCAAAGAACACCTTTGCTGAAGTGGCGCGTCAGGGGGCAGCGCCACAACGGTCTCCGGCGGCTGTCTGACCCACACCCAGTGAGCCGGCAGTGACGCCATCCGCCCCCCCCCCCCCCCGGCGGATGCAGCAAGTGCTGCTACGCCAACCCCACAGGCGTTGTGTCCATCGCCTCTTGCGAGGCGATGGACACAACCACCTGCAAGATGGCGCCACCAGCGCCTAAGGAGCGGCGAGGCGCTCTCGATCGCTCCAAAAGAGACAGAACTCCCGTCACGGCGCCAGAAAAAGGCTCGTGAGCTAACCTCAGTCTCTTAAACACACAGCACCCAACCCATATAGCATAATGGATACACAAATATTACAATGGAATGAGCGAGGACTTCTATATAACCTCGACGACATTAAGGAGCTCCAACATGAATATAGACCAAATGTGCTGTGTGTTCAAGAAACGCACCTCAAACATACGCAAAATAATTTTCTCCGACAGTAGGCTATTTTTCGTCAAGACCGTGATGACACTGTCGTGTCGTCCGGGGGTCTGGCCATTATAGTTGCCAAAAGTGTTGCTTGCCGGGAATTAAGACTTCGTACGCCCCTAGAGGCAGTTGCTGTCCGAGGAGTGTTGTTTAACAAACTAGTAACGATTAGTTCCATATACATACCATCGAATTACCAACTTCACAAAACAGAATTTCCAAACTCTATAGATGAACTTCCGGCACCTTACGTAGTTGCCGGCGACTTCAACGCACATAACACTCTGTGGGGAGACTCTCGTTGCGATATGAGAGGTCGCCTAATTGAAAACTTCCTCTCTTCCTCAGGAGCATGTATAATTAACAAGAAAGAGCCGACGTACTACAGTGTGGCACATAACACGTACTCATCAATAGACTTAAGTATAGTATCGGGTACCCTAATTCCGTATATTGAGTGGAGTGTTCTGAAGAACTGCTTTGGGAGCGACCACTTTCCATTTATTTTAAACCTAACCAAACATGATAGATGCTCGCCACATTTTCCGCAATGGAACATGAACTCAGCCAACTGGGAACTGTTCCAAGAGTTGACGTATTTAGGCGAAGGTAACATTGCTGGTTTTAATGTAGACGACGGTGTGGCATATCTAACAGGTTTTATTATTGACGCTGCAACTAAATGTATCAAGCAAACTAATGGTTTGGCAAATAAACGTCGCATCCCATGGTGGAACGACGAACGTCTGAAAGCACGACAAAATCAAAATAAGGCCTGGAGATTGCTTCGAAATTGTCCAACCGCCGAAAACCTTATTAAATTCAAACAAGTCAAGTCACAAGGTCGGAAAGCACGTCGACGAGTAAAGAGAGAAAGCTGGGATAGGTACATCTATAGTATAAATTCATTCACTGATGAAACAAGAGTATTGAATAGGGTAAATAAGGTTATAGGCCGGGAGTCACATCCCCTACTGTTAGTAAGTAGCCAAGGTGATAGCCTGGAAAATCAGGCGGATTCTCTAGGCGACCACTTTCAATATATCTCCAGTGCATCGCACTATACAGAAACATTTCTAAGACACAAAGAACGCGAGGAGCGGCATCACCTAAACCGCAAAGGCTCATCGAGTGATGCTTACAATTGTCCATTTACTTTGGCGGAACTTAAGGCGTCTCTGGCTTCTTGCAACCACTCGGCGCCAGGTGGCGATCGTATCGTGTATGAAATGATTAGGCACCTACACCCTGAAGCTCTGGAAACACTTCTATCTCTTTTTAATACCATGTGGGCGGCGCGGTATATCCCATCATCCTGGAAAGAAGCTATAGTTATTCCCATACTTAAACAAGGGAAAGATCCTTCCTTAGCCAGCAGCTACAGGCCAATAGCGCTAACAAGCTCTCTGTGCAAAGCTTTTCAAAAAATGGTAAACCGGCGCTTAATCAGTTTCCTAGAAAGGAACGATAAACTAGACCCCCTTCAATGCGGTTCCCGAGAGGGAAGGTCGACAATAGACCACCTTGTCCGCATTGAGGCGAGCATTAAAGATTCGTTCATTCATAAGCAGTTTTGATTTTCAGTGTTTCTGTACCTAGAGAAAGCGTACGACACGACGTGGCGATACGGAATCCTCCGCGATCTTTCCGCGATGGGCGTCCGTGGGAACATGTTAAACACAATTGAAAGCTATCTGTCTGACCGCACTTTTTGCGTAAAGGTTGGTAGTGTCTTATCGAAATCATTCACCCAAGAAACTGGCGTTCCGCAAGGGGGCGTACTTAGTTGCACACTGTTCATTGTAAAAATGAACAGCCTACATACAGTCGTTCCACGGACAATGTTTTATTCCGTTTATGTTGACGATGTACAAGTAAGTTTCAAATCTTGCAATATTGCTGTCTGCGAACGACAAGTGCAGCTTGGGGTAAACAAATTGTCTAAATGGGCGGATGAGAACGGCTTCAAAATAAACACCCAAAAAAGTACCTGCGTACTCTTCTCAAACAAGAGGGGGGTAGCACCACTGCCTAGTATTACGATCAAGGGAGACCACCTCTCTGTGAGCAGCCAACATAAATTCGTGTGAATCACTTTAGATTCAAAGTTCACGTTTGTTCCCCATATTCAAAATCTGAAAATAATATGTTTGAAAACAATGAACCTTCTCAAGTTTCTGTCACGCACTACATGGGGTAGTGATGGAAAGTGTCTTTTGAACTTATATGACAGTCTTGTTCGCTCACGCCTTGATTACAGAGCAATAATTTATAATTCTGCAACACCAAGCGCATTAAAAATCCTAGACCCCGTCCACCATCTGGGTATCCGTCTCGCGACGGGCGCTTTCAGAACAAGTCTAATCCAGAGCCTCTACGTAGAGTCAAATCAGTGGTCACTTGATCTACAACGGTCATATAGCAGTTTCACATACTTCCTGAGAGTACAAGCGAACAATGAACATCCTTGTTATTCAACCACAAACAATATCGCCGCTGCTACGCTCTTCCATAACCGGCCTGCAATGAGGAAGCCGTTTGCTTTGCGTGTAAGGAACCTAATTGAGGAAATGGGTGTTTTCCTCCTTGAACATTGCCCTATGATTCAAGCGAAACTGTTACCGCCATGGCAGTGGCAGATCATAGACTGCGATATGTCGTTTGTAGATTTCGGGAAACATGCGCCAGAGGCACATATTAAAATGCATTTTTTAGAACTCCAGTATAAGTACTCTTGCACTGAGTTTTACACGGACGCTTCCAAGTCAGATGTAGGGGTTTCTTACGCAGCCACCGGCCCATCTTTTTCAGAATCCGGCGCGCTGCACCCGGAAACTAGTATATTTACGGCAGAAGCCCATGCACTATTGTCGACAGTGAAGCATATAATGCAATCAAAACTTCGAAAAACAGTCATATATACAGACTCTCTAAGCGTCGTAAAAGCCCTGAATTCACTCTCTAAACACAAGAACCCTGTACTTGTTGAGCTCTACTCCGTTCTGTGTAGAGCATACATACCTAACCAGCATATTATTATATGCTGGGTACCTGGCCATAGAGGTATTAAGGGAAATGTTCTAGCAGACCAAATAGCCAGATCAAAAAGATCGCAAGCTACTCTTACCGCTGCGGTCCCTGCTACTGATCTGAAGCCTCTCTTAAGAAGAAAACTACGGAACCACTGGCAACGCCTGTGGGACCGGGAAGCAAATAATAAGCTCCACGTGATAAAACCACAATTAGGATTCTGGCCCTCTGTAGCAAAATCACGCCGAACGGATGTCCTGTTCTGTCGTCTCAGAATAGGACACACGTTTGGCACCCATAATTATCTACTCACCGGAAGTGACCCTCCAACCTGTGGTAGATCCGGGGAGAGGCTTACCGTCCTCCACGTCCTCCTGGAGTGCCGGAAAGCCGAAGCGGAGAGAAAGAAACATTTTCCTCTTGCATACCGTTATTACAATTCTCGTCACCCGGCTATGTTTCTTGGCAGAGAACCCCTTTTTAATATCAAGGCAGCCCTCAATTTCTTAAATGATGTTGTCCTACATGTTATAAGCCCGTTACATTCGTAGAACATCCTCGTTCTAGAGGATGCCGCTACGATAATTCTGTTGCATAGCACATGCCTCCAGACCCTTGCGTTTCAAGGGTTTCAGATGCATCCTAATGTTCATAGCACACGTCATACGCCATCGCCATAATCTTATTCTACAGATTTTACGTACTTTAGAGCGACTACTTTTTAAGGCCCCTTTACAGCCACATCGCCCCAACTTCATGGAACTCATTAAGTATACTGCGAACCCATTACCATGGACATGGCGCTCTTTTGCCATACTTGACCCTTGCGCCATTAAAAATCAAACATTCATTCATTAGAAGACTGCACTTGCCTTCATTATTCACCCGACTCCACTATTTCAAGCCCCAGCCTATCCCGGGTCGGCGCCTCCATGCCGAGGCCCGACCAGGGCCCGTGGCGGCCAGACCAGGACCCATACGGTACTGTCAGGAAAAACTGCCTATGAGCATTAATAATTTCACAGCTAAGGTAGAATATGAAAAACTACCGACAGGTAGCGTCGTGGTGACGGCAAATGAAAAGGTCATCAATGTTTCCACCGCATTGAGGCGATGTAGTTTGCGATGTCACGTGGCCGATCGCCAAGATGTGGACGCGGATGTGGACTTCGGGAACTCCCTATGACCCCTGGGTCTTTCTCGGATGACGTCAGTGATCAAGGACAGCTGAGATTGCTACCTTCGGAACATTCTCTGTAGCTCCTCGCGTTCGGGTGATCTCGTTCAAGTCATCGATGCCAAGGCTTCGGACCTCATTTTTTGGCGTAACTGTTTGGCGATCATATTGTCTGGTGAGCATTTCCATTGTTTTCTCTATGAGCATGCTTTCCGGATAAAAGTTAGCGAATGTCTTCAGTGGGTTGTAAATAGGCATGATGAACAGGTCTTGCTTCACAGCCCTCATGAGGAAACAAATTGCATTTTCTTCTGTGATGTCGAGGTCAGCATGACGAACCAGGTGGGTCATCTCTTCAGGGACAATGACTCGATTCATGTAATATGTAGTAGCTAGCAGTAAATCTGGTGCAGAGCTGATGTTGCGTCGATAAACAAAGTCCCCATGGAGCACAAGCATTCTGACTGAGCGATCTGATTGGCCAGGTGCCAAGCGCTCTATTATCGACCGTAGAGAGCCGTCCTTTCTCTGCTCACTATCTATGTCGCGAAAGTCAGAAATGGCCAGAGGGAAATGTTGGAATCCAGTTCATCATTGTCGTGAGGATCGACGAGGTGACAAAAAAAGCTGTCGGCGTCAAGATGTAAGCGGTCAGACTTCTACATAACAATAAAAAAATAACCCTGTAGTCTGAGTGCCCCGCAACCAAGGCGGCCAGTCGGGTCTCTCAGAGATGAACGCCAGCACAGGGCATGATGGTCCGTGATGGCAGAAAATGGTCGGCCAAATACGTCAGGGTGAAATCGAGCCGCTGCCCACGCCAGAGCGAGGCCCTCGCCCTCGGTGATCGAGAAATTGTGTTCTGATGGGGACAAGACGCGGCTGGAGTAGGCAATGACGCGCACTTCTCCGTTTTGCTGTTGGGCGAGGAGAGCACCTATGTCCTGGCCACTGGCGTATGGGGGAACTAGAGTTTGTGCAGATGGAGCAAAGTGGCGTAATATGAGAGGCGTTGCCAACAAGCGGATGAGGGTGTTATAGGCGTCGGCTCGTTCGCGGTTATAAGAAACGCAATTTCGTCCTTGAGAACGTCGTTCAGTGGCCGGGCGATATCCGCAAAATTTGCGACAAAGCTACGAAAATGGGAGCATAGGCTCACGAAGCTGTGTGCATCATCTGCTGAGTAGAGTAAGGAAAGGTCATGACTGCATGAACCTTATCACAGTCAGGATGTGTTCCGGCAGAATTCACAAGGACACAAAGAACTTTGACTTCGCTGTGTCTAAAATGACACTTAGAACAGTTAAGCTGCCAGGTGACTGGGGGGTGGGGGGGCTGTGAAACGTAGGGAAAAATAGCTTGACATCGTCCCAAACATACCAGGTGGAGCACTTATAGCCCTGGAGCAGAGAGTCCATCATTCTTTCGAATGTTGCTCAGGCATTAAAAATCCCAGAAGGCATAACCTTCAGATGGTAAACATCATCTCGTCTAACAAACGCAGTCTCCTCACGGTCCAGTTCATCAACCGGAATCTGTCAATAACCGGATCGGAGGTCAATTGAAGGCAGATCAATGAAGGCAGTTGAGAGCGTCATCAATCCGCTGGAGAAGGTACACAACCTTTTTTTTTATTCCGTTCAGTTGATAATAGTCGGCATAAAATCGCCAGCTTCCATCCTTATTCTCAACCAAGACAACTGTCGATGCCCATGGACTTGAACAGGGCTCAATTACACTTTTGGTTAGCATGTTTTCTACTTGAGCTAGGATCAGCTTCAGCGTTCTGTGTGAGACACGCGATAAGAACGATGGTATATAGGACTAGCATCACCGATGTTAATCTTAAGGGTCACAATGGAAGTCTGTCCCAGCGGGCGATCCACAAAGTCAAGGATGTGGCGATAAGCCCCCAGGACGCGACAAAAAACCGCAGCCTGTTCGGGGAGCAGACCTTGATCGGTCACCTTCGAAATTATGCCGAGATCGGACGTTGCAGAACTGATCGGACAGCAGGTGGCTGCCGACGAGGGCGGATCATCTAATACAGAGATGGCGGTATCGTCGATCGCAGAAGCATTGCCGAGGGACATGTCTTCCGGCATAACTTGCGTACACGAACCAACGTTTAAAATAGGAAGGAATGCGCGGTTGCCGGCAATATTCACAATGGTATGAGGCATGGAAACTGCATAGCCGGAGAACGTTCATATTAGGTGTCAGCACCTAGTCACCGTCAGGAACAGATGGGAAGCTTGTCAAATGTATAGACATGGCGGCTTGACGTGGCAACCGTATGAATTCTGCAGAAGATAAACCAGGCTGAGCTGATTTTGATGGACAGAAATAATTAGGCAGCTTGAGTTGGAGGAGGCCAGCACTGCTGTCAGTGCTGAATGGTCCGATAAAAAGTCGAGGCCGATGATCAAGTCAAGGTAGAACCGCTAAAGAGCAACAAATAAAATTGAAATGCTGGCAAAAAGAACACTTATTCAAGCAGTGCATGCTAAGGTTAACGGGCGTTCCTCCATCGGCGGCCCTGATAACACGGTATTCGGCAGGTGTAAGGACTTTCTTCAAGCAGCAACGAAGATGGTTGCTCATTACCGAGATACGCGCTCCCCTATAAACAAGCGCTGGGACCTCGCACTGTCAACTTCTACATCGACTATATTGCTTCTGGTGGGCAGGGTGATAAACTTAAGCGGAGACGTCAACAATGCAGCCCCACCTCCGGAGGTACGCGAGTAGGTGGGAAAGACGGCGACAGACGACGGGTCTGCTATGACCTGGTCGGAAGGCGATGGTTTTGCGGGGAACTGGACTGGTGACTGCTCGGTGACAGTGAACGACTGCGCCATGCAGTCATACCGTTAGAGGCACGCAGGTCGGTGGGTGCAGGAGAGTCCTGTCGGTCTTAACAAGACGATGTTGCAGCCAATGTGGGGAAGCCGTGCAAATTATTGGTTGGTATGACGGCTTTTCCCCTGCTCCAAACATTTGCACTCCGTGATAACGCCATTAAGCAAAGTACACTTCTTTCAAATCAGTAGACTGAAGGCGTCATCGGTGATACTTCCTAAGACATGGCCGACTTTGTCAGACTCGGGTATTTCAGCGTTGGCTTGCGGCAGAGATTCGGCACGTCTTGTTTATAGGCGACATAACTCTCAGCGGACGTTTCAACTGATTATGCCATCTCTTTCTTGGAGATGACCTTCCGAGACGACGGTTTTCCGAAGAGATGTCGCAGCTGCTGCTTGCAGGTCTCCCAGTCACGTAGTTGTGCTTCGTGAATGTAAAACCGCACTCGCGCTCTTCCCGCCAAGTAAAAAAAAAATATGTTCGCCAGTATCACTGTGGGATCCCATTGGTTGTGGCCGCTCACCCGATCATACATCTCTAGCCAGTCGTGGATGTCCGCGCCATCGGTGCCGCCAAAGGTTCCCGGATCACTGCAAATGCCTGACTACGAGAGTCGATGCAGTCGACGCAGGCGCTGCCGCACCAGGCACCGTCTCATGCGACATCTGTGTAGAACCACAGTGGCGGCTATATCAAAGCTTGTTTAGTTACAAGTTGAGTTACTGAAGTGTCTGGAATAATTATGAATAATCATTTTATTTATTTATTTATTTATTTATTTATTTATTTATTTATTTACTCATTTATTCATAGCAGACTGTGAATTCCCCACGGGGATTACTACAGGGGTGAGCAACATGCCACAACTCATCAATGAACGGTACTAAAACATTCTATAGTAAAAGCGCGCTTAATGACTGGAGACTATAGAAAAATAGCACTAGTACATTCTTACATAATAATACACACAACGAATGTACATCACACATACACGCAATGATGTATATCAACCAGCAGGGAAACTCGGAAAAAATGCAGTGTAGAAAGCATCTTTCGGATACAAAGTGCAGAGAACAAAAAATCTAGGCAAGTGCTTTCCTATCACAAACGGAAGCGGCGTGAATTGCATGGCAAAAAAAATTTAATTACTGATATTTATAACTCATTGTAGGATAATACAGCATGCTCAAATAATTCCATAATTTTTTCTGGAGTTGGCTGCTGTGTTGCGAGTTCATCTAGTGTATTCCATTCTTGAATTGAGCATGGGAAGAAAGAACAGCGTAAACTATTTTTAATAAATGAATATTCTACAAGTTCACATGCATGCCTTCTTCTAGTCGGTCGAGTATCACGAACTTTCAAGTAAGAGTGAGGGTTTATACGGAATGATCTATGCAATATTTTGTACATAAATTTGAGCCAAAAAAGCTTTGCTCGACTTTCAAGGGCAGCCAGACCAACACGCTGTAACAGAGAGGTAGGCGAGTCAACGCATCCGTATACGTTAAAGATAAAACACGCTGCTTTCCGCTGCACCATTTCCATATTTGCAATATACTTCGCAGTGTGAGGGAACCACGCCGTATTCATGTATTCTAAGATTGGGTGGACAAAAGTGACGCATGAGAGAAGCTTTGTTTTATGCGTAGAGCATGTCAAGGCCCGTTTAATGAAGAATAGTTTGTTTAATGCTTTATTTAACACTTCACGCACGTGCTCTTTCCTGCTGATATCAGTCGATATTGTTACGGAAACATGAAAGAAGATAGTGGAAGAAGATCGCGAGACGCTGGCTGCTGCGTGTTGGTGGTCAGCCATCTTGGCTACGCTGACTCATCCTGTATTTATATTGTAAATACAGTCTTTATATACTTCTAAAATCCCTGTAACTTATTAGTTAACATATGGGACCCAAGCATTTATACTGGTTTACGCTTAGATGTGGCACATCGTTAAAATATTACGGAAAATCAAGCTTAAAGGCTTCGTTTGTAATGAACATGAATACGGTTTGTCAATGTTTATTGGCATTTGCCAATCTGCACATCACTGAGCTATTTCAATTAAGGCATTATTTCACTTCAACTGGTCATCGCGATGTCGTACTTCATTATAGAGCATGCAGTGATCATTAGAAATCACAGAGACGACCAAGGGCGATATTCCGAGTCAATCCGACTAATAGAAAAAAATAATACAGTACAATATTCGTGGGTTTGAGTACAGTTGTGATGTCAGAGCATAAGATTAGTTACAAGTTGAGGTACTGAAGTTTCTGGAATTAGAAAGCACTAATTGCTGCACACCAACACAGAATCATAGACTTTAAAGCCCCACCATGTGAGCACAACTTCCTCAAAATTCCTGGAATCCCAGAAGAAGGCAGCGGAATAACGTCATTAATGACTTATACCACAAGAAGGTGCCATGCTATTTAAGCGGCTAATTAATGGAAAACAGTTGCCTTCGAGCTCGACTGATGGGTGCGTTCGCCTAAAGACCATCACCATCGAATTGTGAGTGACACTAAGAGACACCTAATACATAGATTTCGGGCGTACCATTTTTTATTCAGGTACCCTAAAGAGCACATAGTGCATAGTGGGGGGGGGAATTATAATGAATTAGGCAATAATACTCAACATACACAACTAAACAAGAAAATGTAAATTGGAGCAAAAATCGGTAAACACGAATTCCTGCAAGACAGTGATTATTACAGAGTACATAAAATGTGCGAAAAAAATTTACTAATCACAAGGTTCAAGGCTCCTAAATACTTGAAACTCTTTCGTAATGAGAGGTAATACATGTACGCGATAAAACAGCCTTAAATCAAGCAAGGAAATCTTTAAGACACCTTGCTAAGCCCGAAAGCGAATTACAGATTAATTTGCATCATTTCAGAGCACCATCATCAGAACATCATTTTTAACTTAATACAAATGATTCATGAAGAATTATGCATGCGATGCGAGAAGGAAGCAAATTCGATTGACGGATAGTGAGGAGGGGAGGTGAGTGGAATAAAGTTAGTGCGGGCGAAGATATGTTCGACTTTAAGGTCCTGGACTTTAAATGACTTTAGATAAGTACTTTAAGGTCCTGATCAATTTGCGAAGACATATGGCGAGCTGGCCTGATACTTATACTAACGTTGGACGAATAATTGTGGTACATTTATGAAATGACAGTAATGTCAGTTGCCTGCGTTTTTCGAGACGAGCGAGGTTAATTAACGATTTTATTTATGTAACGCTTGATGTACATGATTGTTGTGTTCATATAGGAGGTTGTGGCCAAGTACTCCACCAGGGTGGCCAAACCTGCTCTGGTGAGGGAGTGCGTTACCGGTTCTGGTCACCGGGATCAGGCCACACTCCAGGTCTGTTTCTGCAATTTTATCAACACGCGGATTTTTTTTATCCGGTGGAAAATTGCCGGCACCGGGATTCGAACCACGGACCTCTTGCACGCGAGGCGGGTGTTCTACCTCTACGCCACCGCTTGGACTAGGACTAGGAGGATAATGAATACCTTATTCCGCAAGCGGGACAGCCGAAAGTGGACCTGGAGGAGCCCGAACGGCGAGACTAGAAGTGAAATAGACTTCATACTCTGCGCTAACCCTGGCATCATACAAGATGTGGACGTGCTCGGCAAGGTGCGCTGCAGTGACCACAGGATGGTAAGAACTCGAATTAGCCTAGACCTGAGGAGGGAACGGAAGAAACTGGTACATGAGAAGCCGAATAATGAGTTAGAGGTAAGAGGAAAAATAGAGGAATTCCAGATCAAGCTACAGAACAGGTATTCGGCTTTAACTCCGGAAGAGGACCTTAGTGTTGAAGCAATGAACGACAATCTTGTCGGCATCATTAAGGAGTGTGCAATGGAAGTCGGTGGTAACTTCATTAGGCAGGATACCAGCAAACTATCGCAGGAGACGAAAGATCTGATCAAGAAACGCCAATGTATGAAAGCATCTGACCCTACAGCTAGAATATATCTGGCAGAACTTTCTAAGTTAATCAACAAGCGTAAGAGAGCTGACATAGGGAAGTATAATATGGATAGAATTGAACATGCTCTCAGGAACGGAGGAAGCCTAAAAACAGTGAAGAAGAAACTAGGAATTGGCAAGAATCAGATGTATGCGTTAAGAGACAAAGCCGGCAATATCATTACTAATATGGATGAGATAGTTCAAGTGGCTGAGGATTTCTATAGAGATTTATACAGTACCAGTGGCACCCTCGACGATAATGGAAGAGAAATTAGTCCAGAGGAATTCGAAATGCCAAAGGTAACGCCGGAAGAAGTAAAGAAAGCCTTGGGAGATATGCAAAGGGGGAAGGAAGCTGGGGAGGATCAGGTAACAACAGATTTGTTGAAGGATGGTGGACAGATTGTTCTAGAGAAACTGGGCACCCTGTATACGCAATGCCTCATGACCTCGAGCGTACCGGAATCTTGGAAGAACGCTAACATAATCCTAATCCATAAGAAAGGGGACGCCAAAGACTTGAAAAATTATAGACCGATCAGCTTACTGTCCGTTGCCTACAAACTATTTGCTAAGGTAATCGCAAATAGAATCAGGAACACCTTAGATTTCTGTCAAGCAAAGGACCAGGCAGGATTCCGTAAAGGCTACTCAACAATAGATCGTATTCACACTATCAATCAGGTGATAGAGAAATGTGCGGAATATAACCAACCCTTATATATAGCTTTCATTGATAACGAGAAAGCGTTTCACTCTGTCGAAACCTCAGCAGTCATAGAGGCATTACGGAATCAGGGTGTAGACGAGCCGTATGTAAAAATACTGAAAGATATCTATAGCGGCTCCACAGCCACCGTAGTCCGCCATAAAGCAAGCAACAAAATCCACAAATTCGCAACGTGTTTACAGGAGGTATTCAGAGACCTGGATTGGGAAGAATTGGGGATAAAAGTTAATGGAGAATACTTTAGTAACTTGCGATTCGCTGATGATATTGCCTTGCTTAGTAACTCAGGGGACCAATTGCAATGCATGCTCACTGACCTGGAGAGGCAAAGCAGAAGAGTGGGTCTAAAAATTAATCTGCAGAAAACTAAAGTAATGCTTAACAGTCTCGGAAGAGAACAGCAATTTACAATAGGCAGTGAGGCACTGGAAGCCGTAAGGGAATACATCTACTTAGGGCAGGTAGTGACGGCGGATCCGGATCATGAGACGGAAACAATCAGAAGAATAAGAATGGGCTGGGGTGCGTTTGGCAGGCATTCTCAGATCATGAACAGCAGGTTGCCATTATCCCTCAAGAGAAAAGTATATAATAGCTGTGTCTTACCAGTACTCACCTACGGGGCAGAAAACTGGAGGCTTACGTAAAGGGTTCTACTCAAATTGAGGACGACGCAACGAGCTATGGAAAGAAGAATGATAGGTGTAACGTTAAGGGATAAGAAAAGAGCAGATTGGGTGAGCGAACAAACGCGAGTTAATGACATCTTAGTTGAAATCAAGAAAAAGAAATGGGCATGGGCAGGACATGTATTAAGGAGGGAAGATAACCGATGGTCATTAAGGGTTACGGACTGGATCCCAAGGGAAGGGAAGCGTAGCAGGGGGCGGCAGAAAGTTAGGTGGGCGGATGAGATTAGGAAGTTTGCAGGCATGGCATGGCCACAATTAGTACATGACCGGGGTTGTTGGAGAAGTATGAGAGAGGCCTTTGCCCTGCAGTGGGCGTAACCAGGCTGATGATGATGATGAGGTACATGAGTATTTTTTGTGATGAAGCGAGCAACCATATTTTGCAAAGACTCCAGTTTGTGTTTTACGTAGGCCTGATGTGTATTCCGAATTAAGGAAGCGTATTTCATTTTTGAGCGTACTAAGATGGCGAAAGCTAGAAGTTTGGTCTCCGACTTAGCCGAGTGCAAACCTTATCCTGATGAAGCCAAGTGATATGCATCCTTTAGGAACAATTGCACCTGTATGAGTGTTCCAAGATAGATTGGATGAAAAATGAACAATCAGATATTTTATTGTGGATACATAAGCTATAAGCACGTTGTTTATTATGTAATCATTTAACACGGGTTGAGCTGTATTCCCCAATTGGAAAGCTTTTGTTTTATTATTGTTAATTTCCATTTGCCACTTACCGACCATTTACTGAGATTGTCTAGGTCAGACTGAATGTAGCAGGCATTCTCAGGTTAAGTGATTTTCTGCAGATCACGCAATCGTCAGCAAGAACTTTGACTTTGGAATGAATACTACTACTATCGTTAATGTAAACCAAAAATAACATAGGCCCGAGCATGGAACGTTGCGGTACTCAATGTTTAACGTGCGTTAACGGAGACAGATGGGCATTAACGAAAACTGATTAGTACCGGTTAGTTCATAAGTTGGTAATCCACCTAATTATTCTGGCATTTATGTTAAGATATATCTATTCATAAATAAGCCGCAAGTGGGGAACCTTGTCAAAAGCCTGGCGAAGTCCAGAAATATTGCATCAAGTTGATGCACTAAAATGAAGGGAGTGATGCAAGTCAGTAAAAAATGCAAATATTTGCGTTTCGCAAGATCGACATCCATACTGACTGATAAATACAAAGTTATGTTCTGTAAGAAACTTCATTACAGCAGATGAAGCGATGTGTTGGAGAAGTTTGCAACTCGTGCTGGGCAAAGAAATTGGTCTGTAATTTGATGTGCTAGACGAGTCAAAAGATTAAAATATTGGAATGGCAATATCGTTATCTTCACTTTAAATGCTCACACGTAAAACACTGCGAAACCAGTATAGCATATGGAAAGGCACTCTGCTGTAGGAAGCTTTGCTCGGAACAGGTTTCTATGAAAACTGTGAGCAACTTCGCGAAGTTGTCATCCAGCAGGAATATCTGCGTCATATTGTGGATGACGCAACTAAAAAAGTAGATGCGCTGAATTGGAAGGATGTGTTCCGCGCGAAAACGCAATCGTCCATTCAGACACAAAGCAACCTTGTTCTAACCCACTCAGCATCGGTTCCAATTGTTTCGTCAATCCTTCAAAATCACTTCAACATACTATCGCAGAGTTCTCAACTTAAATTTATCTTTACGGAACCACCTCGGGTAGTCTTCAGATGCTCTAGTAATCTGCGTGACATGTTAACGTTATCTAAAGCGAGGATTTCTGAGAGTATGGGTTGCCGACCTTGAAAGAAAACACGGTGCAAGTTTCGTGCACACATGGCGACATCATGTATCGCCAAAAGCACTGCCTCCGACTTCCACATGAAAACTAAAGGTAATTTTACGTGCGACGCTACCAGCTGCATCTTTTCGCTCGAATGTTCAGTTTGTAAATTACAGTACGTTTGTCAAAATGAGAAGCCGTTCAGCTACCGTTTAAACAATCACAAGTGTCATGCCACTACTCTGCCCAATCTCCCGCTATCAAAACACGTGCATGGTCCGGGCCACTCATTTCATAAAATCACTACAACAATCCTTTAATATGGTTTTCATTACAACCACGAAAGGGAACTTGGAGAATCATATCAAACTCATGAATTGAAAGGGGTAACTTGTGGAATGGAGTGCTGGAAAGTTCGCTTATTACCTGTTTGTTTGCTGAATACTCACAAGTTTCGAGGCCCCTTGTACGTTATAGTAAAGTCATATTCCTGCAAGCGGAGTATCCAGCGTCCTAAACGTCCTGACATGTTTTTCATTGATGACAGCCTACACAGAGCATGATGGTCGGTGACGATGGTGAAGTGGCGGCCGTGAAGGTATGGGCGAAACTTCTGAATCGACCAAACGATAGCCAGGCACTCTTGCTCTGTAATGGTGTAGTTACGCTCAGCTGGAGAAAGTGTTCGGCTGTCATATGCTATGACTTGCTCTTTAGAGGCTTTATTACGTTGCAGAAGTACTGCGCCAATACCTTGTGCGCTTGCGTCAGTATAGAGTTTGGTGGGGGCTCGATTATCGAAGTGGCGAAGCACTTGTCCGGAAGTAAGATGCCGCTTAAGAGCTTGAAAAGCCGACTCGCAGTCGCTAGTCCACGTGAAAGAGGCACCGGTAACCAGTAGCTTGTGCTGAGGAGCTGCTATTGCTGCGAAGGTGCGTATAAATCTACGAAAATATGACGCCCCCCCCCCCCTCCAAGCCGAGGAAACTACACAGATCTTTCTGTTGCTGGGAGCGAGGAAACTGGAGAACGGCACTAATCTTTCCGGGGTCTGGCTGGATGCCATCTTTTGAGACGACGTGACACAATACTTTTATCGTGTTGCTTGCAAATTTGCAGTTTTTTGTATTGATCTGGAGACCAGCATTTGCAAGGCACTTGAGAACTTCGTCTAATCGATGAAGATGTTCGCTGAAGTCAGATGAGAAGATGACAATATCGTCCAGATAACACATGCATGTCTTCCATTTTAGACCACGAAGTACGTTGTCTATCATGCGCTCAAATGTGGCAGCAGCATTACAAAGACCAAAAGGCATCACGTTAACTTCATAAAGTCCGTCTGGTGTAGCGAACGCGGTCTTTTCTTTGTCAGTCTCGTTCATCGGAATTTGCCAATATCCTGATCGAAGATCAAGGCTGGAGAAATACTCCACCCCTTGTAGTGTATCCAAAGCGTCGTCAATTCGAGGTATTGGATATACGTCCTTGCGTGCGATCTTATTGAGCGCTCAATAAACGACGCAAAAGCGAACAGACCCATCTCTTTTCTTTACCAGGACCACGGGAGAAGCCCATGGGCTAGATGAAGGTCGTATTATCTTCCACGCAAGCATGTCAGCAACCTGTTGTTCAATCACCTTTCGTTCGGACGGCGATACACGATAGGGGCGTCGTCGTATTATAGCGGAACCATGGGTTTTGATGCGGTGTGTAGCCGCAGGAGTTTGGCTCCACATAGGGGAACAGCTATCGAAGCAGGCTTTGTGTCTTGCCAAGACCACCATTAAGGCTTCGGACTGCGCGGCTGTTAGGTCAGAACCAAGAACGGCTGGAGGAGGGAAAGAATCATCCAAACTTGAGGTTGGTGCTGGCGATGAAGAAGGGCAAAGCGTGACTATATAGATAGGTTGAGTGTCGGCGAGGGTTGCCACAGTCATCCCTTTGGGCCGCATCACAGGATCTGGGGTCGTGTTGCAAGCAGACAAAAGGGCGCGGCCACGTGAAAACAGGACGAGATAGGTGGGAATGAGAATTCCACGAGAAGTACAGCGGGAAGAAGGGGCGACTTGGGCGTCTCTGTCGGCGATCTGACTGGATGTTAAGGCTACAAAGTCTTCGTGACCAGGACGCAGGACGTAGTCTACAGCGATGGCCAAGTTCACGCATGAAAGTGAAGAGTCCGTAACAGGTGCAAGCTCTGTATCCGTTATGTGGACAACTTGCTCTCTACATGAAATTACGGCTGAAGCAGAATCTAGATAGTCCCAACCAAGTATAAGTTCATGGATTCACGTTGGAAGGATGATAAACTCAATGTGGTGGCGTATGCCGTCGATGAGAACACGAGCAGTACACTGTCCGTCGGGGTGAATGAATGCATTATCAGCACCACGCGAAACAGGTCCAAGATAAGGTGCTTTTACTTTACGGAGCCGGGAACACAGATCACTCATAAGAACAGAAACGGTGGCACCGGTATCGATGAGAGCTGACGCGGGAACACCTTCGACAGTCAAAGAAAGCATGTTGGCCGGGCGAACAGGAGGAATTTTCGAAGACCGATAAGAAGCAGTTTCCCCTCCAAAAAAAGGCAACGCCCCAGCTCACCCGCGAAGAAGTTGAAGAACAGGGAAGATGATGATGACTATGTACAAATGAAAATGACGAAGTATGTTAATAGTGCTTACAATATATATATATATATAAATATATATATATATATATATCATAAACCAACAAACACTGACACCAAGGACAACATAGGGGAAATTACTTGTGCTTAATAAATGAAATAAAGAAGCGATAAATTATTGGAATATAAAGGGAGTGGACACATAATTCTACCACTAGGACACATAAATACCTTAGAAAGCGGATGGGGAAACAGCGCCGCGGTAGCTCAATTGGTAGAGCATCGCACGCGAAATGCGAAAGTTGTGGGCTCGGTTCCCACCTGCGGCAAGTTGTTTTTTTCATTCACTTTAATTTCCATTAATTTATCATTTCATTAGTTAATTTATTAAGCCCAAATAATTTCCCCTATGTTGTCCTTGGTGTCAGTGTTTGTTGGCTTATGATACGACTAAAAAAATCGGGCCCCTCGGTTAACCCCTTTCTTGTCGTTTATATATATATATATATACTTATTGAAGGCAGCGGGGCATGGGGTTGGCATAAAGAAAACGACGAGAAGCGCTTTCTAGCACCGACTTATTTCTTCCTACGGCTGCAATCCTACTCGTGCTGCTAGGGAAACACCCCCGTTGCATTTGGCGGCGCTGCTGGGTTTCTCGTCGACATTCTGGAACTCCGCAGTCGGACGCTACCACAAGCTATTGCAATGGTTGATACGGGACCGTCCCAGGCTTCTGCTCCAGTGCCGCGTTTTACTTGATTGACGTGGCAAACCTATTGTTCCGCAATCATGAATCCGATCTTACTGCCTGGTCGGCTTTCACGACAAATTTGGCAGAGGTCTACGGCTGTTCCGCCGTTTGCCTACTTCGTGCTGAGCAGCGCTTGCGTGGTGAAGCTCAAAAGCAGCATAAGACCTTCACCAGTTACATTGAAAACGTGCTCTCGCTATTCATGCGCGTCAACTCATCTATGCACGAATCTGACAAGATCAAGCGCGACATAAAAGCGTCGATGACTATGCCTACGAGATGGTCGTCGCGAAGACTTCCTGGACGATTCCCGAGGTCGTAAAGCTTTGTCAGCAGTACGCCGAGCTGCGCAAGCAGCGTGAATCGACACGCGCTGCTCAGCAGGACCCGACGGATCTATCGCCCTTGGATTTCGGCCTCGACGCTACTGACATCTCTGCTTTAGTGCCGGAAACAAAGCAGTTCATCCATCATGAAGTGGAACGCCAGCTCTGTCTGGCAAATAGCACACCCGAGTCGTCGACAACCTTGGCTCCTTCGCTTCGTCACGTAATTCAGGCGCCAGTTACCGCGGCGCTGCCACTTGCCCCTCCTCTGCAGCCTGCTGCTGGACAGCTACCGTACGGTGACGTTGTCCCCCGGCCTTACGCTTCTCCAGCTCCTGATGCTTACCGGGCCACCGGCACCTTCCATGTGCAGCCTCAACCTTGAAGTCCGATTCTCGTCTCTTACTCGGCCGCTGGAGCCCCAGCCGTCAGCCAGTGGCGAACACCTGATAACCGGCCAATATGCTATTTCTGCCATTTTTGCCGCCATCGCAGCCACTGTCCACCTAACAGTGTTAACCCCTCAAGGGAAAGGTCTGCTCGACTTCCCTGTCAGGACCCATCTAACCTGCCTCCGGACTCGACTTACAGTCGCCATCCGTTCGATTCACGCAGGTCGCCTTCCCCACGTCGCCCATCTATTTCACCAATGGTTCGCCGACCCAGCCCAGCCCGAGAGGAAAATTAAGAGTCGCAGTTGCAGAGGCAAGAACTGCGGTTACGTCGAAAATTTCAAGGCCTCAATATCCCCGGCAAACGAAATTGAGCTGCCAGTAGACGGTGTCACCGTACACGCCTTATTGACACCGGAGCCGCCGTTTCATTATTAGTGGGAAGCTTTGCCGCAAATTGAACAAAGTGACCATTCCCTTTACCTCTCTTTCTCTCCATACGGCAACCTCGCATCGCATTCAGCCTTCAGCGTCCTGCACAGCCCGGGTCATCATAGAAAGCGTTATGCATGCTATAGAATTAGTCGTCCTATCTCGTTCCTCGCATGATGTTATTCTTGGATGGAATTTCCTATCAGTCAACCAAGCTTTTATGGATTGCGCTACTGTCGAACTTACATTATCAGTGCCGTGCTTTGACCCTGACGACCACTGTTCCCCTAAAGTTGTTGCCGCCTGTGACATCGATATCGCACCTTTCTCCGCCGCTCTTGTCCCTGTGTCATGTAAGTCTGCTGCGAACTCACCTGTTATTTTTACTGCGTCAGCCACTTATGCCCGCCGCAGGAACTTTCCGATTCCGTTTGCTGCGGTCGCTTTTTGCGACGGCTCCGTTGCCCTTTATGTGTGCAATCCGTCCGCCTGCCCATCATGCGTAATCCGTGGCGAGTGCCTGGGTACCTCAGAAATTTTCGATTGCGTTCTCCCGACTACCATGTTTGGTGATACGGCATGACTTCCGATTCGTGCCGTCCCTCCTTCCGCCGCGACCGATGCCCCTATAGACGTCTTCGCTCGTGCCCTCGACGCCGAACTCACACCTACGCATCACACAGGAATGATCAAGCTGTTCCAGCGTTTTCGTGCCTCATTTGACATTGACCAACCATCCCTGGGCTGACCGTCCGCAATCGTCCCGCATATCGACACCGGTCAACAAACACCATTGTGCCAGTGGCCGCATCGTGTGTCGGCCGCTGAACACCGGATCATCGACCAGTACGTTGACGACATGCCGAATCATGGCACCATCCAGCCCTGTAACAGTTCCTGGGCATCTCTGGTTGTCCTCGTTAAAGAAAGGTGGCTCCGTACGGTTCTGCATCGACTATCGCCGCCTCAAATGAATAAGGCGCAAAGATGTCTATTTTCTGCCGTGAATCGATGATGCCTTCGACAGTCAACAGGAAGCGGAATGATTTTCCTCGCTAGGTCAGCGCTCCTGGTACTGGCAAGTGCGAATGCCAGAGACCGATCGCCAAAAGACAGCCTTATGGCCTTATGGGATATATGAATTTACCGTCATTGGTAAATGCTGGTGCAATGGTGCAGCCGCGGCGTAGAGGTTGAACATCCGTCTCGAGTGCAAGAGGTCCGTGGTTCGAATCCCGGCGCTGCGCAAATTCCCACCGGATAAAAAGAAATCCGCGTGTTCATAAAATTTCATAAACAGGCCTGGAGTGTGGCCTGATCCCAGTGACCAGAACCGGTAACGCACACCCTCACCAGAGCAGGATTGGCCACCCTCGCGCAGTACTTGGCCACAAACTCCTTATATGAACACAACAATCAAACCCGGGCCCTCAGTGCCCAGCAGCTGCGAAGCTATTGACCACGGCGGCGGTCAGACCAGCGACGCAGCAGAGGGTGCTAAGAATCCCTGGCTCCGGACAGGCCGCCATTGGAATTTGAACCTGGCAACGTTTAATGCTAGAACGTTATCTAGTGAGGCGAGTCTAGCCGTGCTATTGGAGAAATTAGAGGGCAGAAAATGGGATATAAGGGGGCTCAGTGAAGTTAGGAGGCCAAAAGAAGCATATACAGTGCTAAAAAGCGGGCACGTCCTGTGCTACCGGGGCTTAGCGGAGAGACGAGAACTAGGAGTCGCATTCCTGATTAATAAGAATTTATCTGGTAACATACAGGAATTCTATAGCATTAACGAGAGAGTGGCAGGTCTTCCTGTCAAACTTAATAAGAGGTACAAAATGCAGGTTGTACAGGTCTACGCCCCTACATCCAGTCATGATGACCAGGAAGTCGAAAGCTTCTATGAAGACGTGGAATCGGCGATGGTTAGAGTGAAAACAAAATACACTATACTGATGGGCGACTTCAATGCCAAGGTAGGCAAGAAGCAGGCTGGAGATAAGGCAGTAGGGGAATATGGCATACGCACTACGAACGGCAAAGGAGAGTTATTAGTAGAGTTTGCCGAACAGAATAATATTCCGCAAGAGGGAGAGCCGAAACTGGACGTGGAGGAGCCCGAACGGCGAGAATAGAAATGAAATAGACTTCATACTCTGCGCCAAAGTTACCAGATGCTGCCGAGCAAATAAGCAAATAACCACCCCAAAACAAGCGCAAAAAAGCGGCGCGACTTTTGCTAAGAAGCCCAAAAGAAGCGGACGATAACAAATTTTCTGATTCTTGCAAATCGTTTAATTACAGTATCAAAAAATCGCACAAATACGAAGGAAAGGCGAACAAATCACTTTAATTATTTTGAACAGCAAGAATATCCGCAAGAATGAGCGAAAACACTCATGTAGTTTTTGAACATTGTCCCCAGGGTAGTCTGCACCCTAGTCATTGCGCGTTGGCCTGTACATGAATGAAGTTACTTGTTGACTCATCCAACCTATGGTTAATTTCACGGCTCAACTATACACAGTCATCGTGAGATGTGTTCGACTAATGAGGAAAATCCTCTGCATCCACTTCGGAACCATAGATATTTTTAGAGTTGAATAGCTGCAACATTTTAATGTCGGTAACACCTCGAAACTTTAGGCCATAACGTACGTGCAGGATGCCGCTCAACATTGAATTCTTCATTTAGTTTCGGTGGCGCGACTTCACCAGGTTCATGTGCGAGAACACGCGCTCGACATCGGCATTGCTAAGGGGCATGGCCAACAACGACAGATCGAACACTGCTATTTCCTTGAAACAACTTTCGCCGCTTGTATCCTTGAAATCTAGCACTTCTACCCAGAAAGAAGTGCCGTCCTTGTCGTTTACATTTTTCTGAGGAAGGAGGCACAGCCGTCTATACTGAGTATCCAGGAGTCCTACATCTCCCTTGAACAGTTTGAGGAGAGGCACGTCCTGAAGGGGCAGTTTTACCTGGCTTAACACGTTCTCGGGCGAGAATGATTTCATGGAGTGCCATAGCTGAATGTTGGGAGGAAGCCTAAGCTGCACTTGCTTTGCAGCCTCAAAAATGATATCCCGGCATCTCAATTTAACGTCTTTTTCGTGCTCAGCGTTAAGTTTGGATGCTGCCACTTCGATGTTGAACAGCACTCCAAAGTCCGCAGCAGAAAGTGGAAGGTGGGTCGCACTGTCCTCCAGGTTGACTTCCAGAAGTCTTTCTCCTGCAGCTAGGATGTACAACGGGTTGAGCACTCTGCAAATCAACGACCGGAAAAGGTTCTGAAGGCAATCAACCAGTTTCAGTGGATTTCCAGTTTCAAGTTGGAACAGCTTATTGATTCTTGAGAATTCTTGCAGCAATGGGTTCAGGAACACTAGGTACAGCTTGTTGACAGGATCCCGATACATTCGGACAGAATCTCAGCGTCATAGCAACGGTACTTGTCCTTGCAGATGGTGAAGTGAAGCCTGAGTTCCTCCCATTGTTCCACTATACGTTTACAGCAGCCGGAGATTGACAGCCACCGCGTTCCCGACAGCTGAACCAACTTTAATGGTTCTTTGCCGTTGTTGATCAGCCTGTAAATTTTGCCGTACTCCTGAAGCCGCAGTGAACTGTGCGAAAACCAACTGTGCGAACGGCCAACCAGGAATTCCAGGCTGCGGGGCAGCACTTCTACTGCCTTGCTTGCACATAGTTGAATCGAGTGACACACGCACTTGACTAGCATGAGGTTCTCATTTTTTCGACGCAAGTGTGTGTACACAGAATTGTTCCTCCCAACCATAACATTGCAGCCGTCCGTTCCAATTCCGATACACCTTATGAAATCCAGACCAACACTGGTCAAGAAGTCTAAGAGGCCTTGTGCAATCTGTCGGGCACCTGAACCCTAGAGCGTGAACAGTCCCAGGAACGTGGACACTACTTTTTTAGTGAGGTGCTGAAATAGCGAACTACGACAGCGACCTGCTTTTCATTTGCTACGTCAGTACTATCGTCAATCAATAATGTGTACTGCGAGGCACCTATATCCTTCACGAGATCCTCAAGCAGGCAACGGGCAAGAACTTTTGTTATTAGTGCTGCACATTTTGTTCGGTGCAGCTTTACCTCGCACGCCGTGGACGACTGTAACAGCTCGCCGAGATGATCCACAGAGTTGATAGTGGCATTACACGCCGAGTAACATGCCAGCTTGAGCTCCAATTCTGGTGTTGTCGTTGGAGGCGACGATTTGGTGAAGCCCATGGTTGTCAAACGTGCACTGGAAAGTGGCCGGGAGTTCTTCGCGTGTTTTTCTGTTGCCATGTACTGAACGAGGTCGGCATGATGAGCGCGGATTTCACACTTGCAATACTTGCATGCAGCTTTTTTATTGTCTCCGGTGACTGGGCGTAACCAGTCCTTGAGCTGCGCTTCCTTTTCCCACTCTTTACAATATCGTTTACCATATTTTGACCACTTCGAAGCCATTTTGCACAAAGAACACCACCAACACACTACGACATACACGACCACGAGTGCTGGCAAGGCGACAAAACATTGATGAATGGATAGGGACAGTTTCGTACTTTGTGACTCCTGCTACTATCACGTATATTTAACGACAAACGCGCGCTACGGGAATTAATATACCAATATTTGTAGGAAAAGCGCGAGTAAGCCCAAAAAAACGCGACAAGCGACTGTAAAAATTTATAAGTGACTCGGTGAAAAAAGAAGCCCACATTCGCTTATATTAAGCGGAACTGGCAACCCTACTCTGCGCTAACCCTGGCATCCTACAAGATGTGGACGTGCTCAGCAAAGTGCGCTGCAGTGACCATAGGATGGTAAGAGCTCGAATTAGCCTAGACCTGAGGAGGGAACGGAAGAAACTGGTACATAAGACGCCGATCAATGAGTTAGCGGTAAGAGGGAAAATAGAGGAATTCCAGATCAAGCTACAGAACAGGTATTCGGATTTAACTCAGGAAGAGGACCTTCGTGTTGAAGCAATGAACGACAATCTTGTGGGCATCATTAAGGAGTGTGCAATAGAAGTCGGCGGTAACTCCGTTAGACAGGATACCAGTAAGCTATCGCAGGAGACGAAAGATCTGAGAAATAACGCCAATGTATGAAAGCTTCAAACCCTACAGCTAGAATGGAACTGGCAGAACTTTCGAAGTTAATCAACAAGCGTAAGACAGCTGACATAAGGAAGTATAATAGGGATAGAATTGAACATGCTCTCAGGAACGGAGGAAGCCTAAAAGCAGCGAAGAAGAAACTAGGAATTGGCAATAATCCGATTTGTGCGCTAAGAGACAAAGCCAGCAATATCATTACTAATAAGGATGAGATAGTTCAAGTGGCTGAGGAGTTCTATACAGATTTATACAGTACTAGTGGCATCCACGACGATAATGGAAGAGAGAATAGTCTAGAGGAATTCGACATCCCACAGGTAACGCCGGGAGAAGTAAAGAAAGCCTTGGAAGCTATGCAAAGGGGAAAGGCAGCTGGCGAGGGTCAGGTAACAGCAGATTTGTTGAAGGATGGTGGACAGATTGTTCTAGAGAAACTGGCCACCCTGTATACGCGATGCCTCACGACCTCGAGCGTATGCGAATCTCTGAAGAAGGCTAACATAATCCTAATTCGTAAGAAAGGGGACGCCAAAGACTTGAAAAATAATAGACCGATCAGCTTACTGTCAGTTGCCTACAAACTATCTACTAAGGTAATCGCAAATAGAAATAGGAACACCTTAGACTTCTGTCAAGCAAAGGACCAGGCAGGATTCCGTAAAGGCTACTCAACAATAGACCATATTCACATTATCAATCAGGTGATAGAGAAATGTGCGGAATATAACCAACCTTTATATATAGCTTACATTGATTACGAGAAAGCGTTTGATTCTGTCAAAACATCAGCAGTCATGGAGGCATTACGGAATGAGGGTGTAGACGAGCCGTATGTAAAAATACTGAAAGATATCTATAGCTGCTCCACAGCCACTGTAGTCCTCCATAAAGAAAGCAACAAAATCCCAATAAAGAAGGACGTCAGGCAGGGAGATACGATCTCTCCAATGCTATTCACAACGTGTTTACAGGAGGTATTCCGATAGCTGGAGTGGGAAGAATTGGGGATAACAGTTATTAGAGAATACCTCAGTAACTTGCGATTCGCTGATATTGCCTTGCTTAGTAACTCAGGGGACCAATTGCAATGCATGCTCATTGACCTGGAGAGGCAAAGCAGAAGAGCGGGTCTAAAAATTAATCTGCAGAAAACTAAAGTAATGTTCAACAGTATCGGAAGAGAACAGCAATTTACAATAGGCAGCGAGGCACTGGAAGTCGTAAGGGAGTACATCTACTTAGGGCAGGTAGTGACGGCGGATCCGGATCATTAGACGGAAAGAATCAGAAGAATAAGAATGGGCTGGAGTGCTTCTGGCAGGCATTCTCAGATCATGAACAGGAGGTTGCCATTATCCCTCAAGAGAAAAGTGTATAATAGCTGTGTCTTACCAGTACTCAACTACGTGGCAGAAACCTGTAGGCTTACGAAAAGGGTTCTACTTAAATTTAGGAGGACGCAACGAGCTATGGAAAGAAGTTGAGTGTAACGTTAAGGGATAAGAA
Organism: Dermacentor variabilis; assembly: GCF_050947875.1. NCBI lineage: Eukaryota > Metazoa > Arthropoda > Arachnida > Ixodida > Ixodidae > Dermacentor > Dermacentor variabilis. The sequence continues at coordinate 9,754,479 of NW_027460335.1, read as the reverse complement.
AAGATCAGATTGGGTGAGGGAACAAACGCGAGTTAATGACATCTTAGTTGAAATTAAGAAAAAGAAATGGGCATTGGCAGGACATGTAATGAGGAGGGAAGATAACCGATGGTCATTAAAGGTTACGGACTGGATTGCAAGGGAAGGGAAGCGTAGCAGGGGGCGGCAGGAAGTTAGGTGGGCGGATGTGATTAAGAAGTTTACAGGGACGACATGGCCACAATTAGTATATGAGCGGGGTTGTTGAAGAAGTATGGGAGAGGCCTTTGCCCTGCAGTGGGCGTAACCAGGCTGATGATAATGATGATGATGATGATGATGATGATGGTGATGATGAATTTACCGTCATGACATTTGGGCCACTGCAACGCGCCTACCACTTCCGAGCGAATGATAGATGTCATTCTTCGAGGGCTGAAGTGGAAAACGTGCCTTTGTTATTTAAAGGACATTGTGGTTTTTCCAAGCGACTTTGTGCCGCACCTCAGCCGCGTCAAGCAAGTCCTTGCGTGCCTCTGCACTGCAAGACTGCAACATAATTGGAAAAAATGCCACTTCATCCCTCGCACGCATACTATTTTCGGCCATGTAGTTTCAAAAGACGGCATCGTCCCGGACCCCACAAATGTTAGCGCAGTGTTCGATTTACCTAAACCAACCGCCATTGAAGAGCTTCGCAGCTTCATCGGCCTATGCTCATATTTCCAACGCTTCGTCCCTAACTTTGCCTCTACCATCGCCCCTTTGACCCAGCTTCATACTGGCAGTTCTGACCTATAGGCCTGGTCCCCGGCGTGCTACAACGAATTCCAAGAACTGCGACGCGTTCTCACCTCTCCTACAGTACTGCGACACTTCGATCCCTCTTCTCCAACTGAGATCCATACGAACGCTAGTGGTGTAGGGCTCGGCGCTGTTCTTGCACAACGCAAGGATGGCTTCGAAGAGAACTTCGTCGCGTATGCCAGCCGCACCCTTGACAAAGCTGAGGCGAACTACTCGGTTACTTAGAAACAATGCCTGGCCATCATTTGGGCTATCGAAAGATTTCGTCCTTATGTGTATGGGCGTCCATTTGACATCGTGACCGACCATAATACCCGATGCTGGGTATTGTCACTAAAAGATCCAGTTGGTCGGCTCGCCAGTTGGGCTTCCAGCCTACAAGAGTATGCCAGCCACGTTGTTTAACGCTCAGGCGGAAAGAATTCTAACGAAGACGCTCTATCCCGGTAACACCTGCCTTGTGGTCCTGTCTACTCGACTCTTTCTACCTGCGGTGCCATCGCCCTCAGCATTTCCGACATGCCATTAGAGCGGCGCAAGGACCCATGGATCTCTTCGTTTATTGACTTCCTGTTTAGCCAGTCGCCAGCGCCGATCTCTGGGAGTCGAGCCACGCACTTCATCTTTCGGTATAACCTGTTGTACCACCGCAACTACAATTCCAGTGGCCGCAAGTGGTTACTTGTTGTACCCCGACAGCGCCGTTCCGACATCTGCACCACGCACGACGACCCACAATGCGGCCACACTGGTGTATTAAAGACATAGTCTCGCTTCCAGCTTCGGTACTACTGGCGTGGTATGTACCGTTTCGTTCGCCAGCACGTCCGATCATTCCACATAATCCAACGACGCAAGGCGCCACCTAAACATGCCTCCGGCCCGTTGCAACTTTTACCATGTCCCGCGAGAGCGTTCGACCGCGTCGGCATTGACCTACACGGTCCACTTCCCAACACTCCAAGCGACCACAGCTGGGTTCTTCTTGCTATCGACCACCTCACGCGGTACGCGGAAACATCCGCGCTAGCATCTGCCACAGCGAAAGGCGTCGCCAGCTTTATCCTTCAAAGCCTCATTTTATCCCATGGAGTACCTGGAGAATTGCTGAGCGACCGCGTTTTCCTCTCCGACGTCATTTCAGCATTTCTAAAGGAGTGTCCCATCATTCACCACACTACCAAGGCATATCACCCTCAAACTAATGAGATGACGCAGCGTTTTAACCGCACCCTTGGCGAGATCTTGGCCATGTATGCTTGATCTGACGACCCGAATTGGGATCGCATTCTGCCCTTGCGTCGCCTACGCTTACAATACTGCCACAAAAGCTCTACTGCGTTCTCCCCTTTTTTTATCCTTTACGGAGACGAACATTCATGCACTATAGACACGAGTCTACCTTACCCGCCAGATGCTTCGGAGCGGACGGCTGTTTCTAGAGCGGCTGCATACGCCGAAGAATGTCGGCAACTCGCTCGTTCATTAAGATCCGAGGACCAGTGGCGCCAAAAGCATCGCCACGATTCATCCACTACGGCTACGTACTTTGCTCCTGGCTCGCTGGTCTGGTTTTGGGATCCCTCTGCTCCTCTAGACCTTTCCTCCAAACTACCCTCCAAGCATCAAAGGCCTTATCGGGTACTGAAACAAACATCCGCGATGAACTATCTATCTCATCGAGCCAATGGAAGCGCCTCCCGACCAGCGTTGTCACGGCCAGGAAATTGTCCATGTCTGCCGGCTCAAGCAGTGCCATGACACCCCTGTGTATTCCTCTCCTTAGGTCGCCAGGTTGGCTACTCTTCCGGTGGGCAGTGATTGTGCTGAAGGTACCGGGCAGCGGGCATGGTGATGGTGAAAAAGAAGAAGACGACGAGAAGCGTTTGCTACCCGTTTCGATATAGCAGCGATCTATTTCAGCCTACCGCTACAAACCTAGAACTAATCCTACTAGGTGAACACCCGCATGGCAATGCATTTATTTGTATCACTTTTGGCCGGTATGATGTCAAAATATGTGCATGTGAATTTTTAGATGTCATGGTTCCCTAATTTTCTGTTTTATTTTGCCATATGAATGTGCGGCCGAAACGTGAGCTTGGTGCACCATTGAATAATTTTCTTGGTTGTCTAATGCATTTCCTGACGGTTATATATGACATATTATATCGCACGTTTATGAAATGATACGTATATTTCCGAATGATTTAATAGAAATCCTTCTGACCCTGCTGTTATACTCATGTTTATTAGTCCACCTTCTAATAAAATTATTAATATTCCTGTTTTTTTCTATTCTTCATGCACGCTTTGGAGTTTGTATTTCAAAAACTTGCCCGCAGACACAAAGGATAGCACTTTTGCAAAGAGGGCAATGGAACGCAGTTCGTCCAACTCAGAAATCAGTGGAGGTCACAATACAGGTGCCCTATAACCAGGTGGAGGCGCACTGATAATCTCCAAGATCGTAGAAAAGTTCCAGCGACTTCAAACAAAGAACAAAAGAAGCACTCTCTTTGCAGCTGCGACTCATCGCATGCTCCTTGTTAACATGTCACCCAGGTCACCCCTCCGTACGTTTTAATGGCTACGGCTTTCGTATTTTCTCCTGTGTGCACAGGACTGAAAGTGCACCTGTTGACGAGTGGGTTGTTCACAAACTGCCTACCTAGCTTGATTTCCTTCAGTTTGTCTTCATAATGCCATTGTATGTTCGCGCAATTTTGCATTCACGGTTGTTTTCGTAGACTGACATGAGCCTGTTGGTTTTCAGCCAACCAGTTGTTGGTTGGCCAGCCTGTTGATTTCACCCAGTTGTTGGTTGAGCCGGTTGGAACATGGTGGTTTTCACATCGCCACTATATGTGCGGGCGTGCTTCGTGTCGGCTACTCTATTTTCCTGTGTTTTTGGTGGATTATCAAGCTTCTCGTGGTAATTTTTCTTACCAGCGATTGGCGGACTCGTCAGGACTCCCCCGACACCAAGTTTGGCCAGGTGGGCCCATTTTCTGGCCGATAAGCAGCGCCTTTTGTCCCGCCACGGAGGCGGGGCAAGCTAAGCCTATCTCCACGTAGGCCACTATTGCCCGGCTGCCGCGGCGGCGGGGCGTGCAGAGCCTACCGTGTCGCCGGACCTCATTGGAGCTCTCAGTGTTAGACGACAAAGTGCCAGGCCTTTCCTGACGTTAAATGCAAGTTGTCCAGGTAGAAGGAACATAGATTAGGCCGGAAGATTTCGGGAGGGAGCGGGGTGGTGCGATGTCAAGAGGAAGAAACAGGCCGACGATGCTACCGAATCGGCGCATAACCAGCATGTGCACATGCAGCGACGGACGGTGGCCACGTTGACTACGGAAGTCACTACAGCACAGTACAAAAGGAAGTACGCCCGTCAAATCCAGCAGATTGCCATGGCAACCCGAATGCCAGAGTTACCGCTGGATGATTACAAAATCATCGTACACCCCCGAGGCGGTTTCAACGTGCGCAATTACTGGACGGATCGCGTTTACTGCTTCCTACGTAACGCGGCGGGCATAGGAAGTTCTGCTATATTTCCTACGTGCAGTTATTCCTTCAACTCTAGTATATATATATATATATATATATATATATATATATATATATATATATATATATATATATATATATATATATATATATATATATATATATATTGACACTTGTACTTATCTTTATCGGGCGACCACGTTTCGCCGCCTAACAAATGTAATCGCACAGCGCGGGACGCGCCTACATGTATCCGAAGTTTCTGGAAAGTTATCCATGCTTCTACCTGGCTGTCTGTTGTCGCCGAACCTTGTGCTATCAGATTCCATCGCGTGACGCGAATGGTGTAGAACTTTGTGGAAGGCACGCGGGTCCCAACGATTAGTCTGGAACATTCGACGACTGTTGTATAAAAGCCCACGCGCTTGACCCGCTGATCAGATTTTCGACGATCGCCGACCGTGTTCGCCGCTATCGTTGTGCTATAAGTGTAGCCTGTTTTGTGGGCACAGGTTCGCCCAATAAAAGTTAGCTTTGTCGTTCACAGTATTGCTACTGTGTTATTAAACGTCACCACCACGTGACATCTGGTGGAGGTGCTTGTGCGTTCATATACCGAACGCCCCCGCAAAGCCGCGATCCAAGTCCGAAGCCCGAGGACAAAACGGGCATCGCCCAAGACCAGCGTGCTAGCCGCAGACTGCAAGGACTGCCCCCAGAGCACGGATTTCTACCTGAGTCGACAAAGAAGATCGTGGTCAAAGCAACCGCAATGGCTGCCCCAGCGTCCCCCGTTATCCTAAACAACCTCGGGACCCACCGACCTTCCATGGAGGAGCGACTGAAGACCCAGAATCCTGGCTGGAGACCTACGAGCGAATCGCGACTTTTAACAACTAGGACTCCGACGACAAGCTGCGTCATGTATACTTTGCCTTAGAAGATGCCGCCAGAACCTGGTTTGAGAACCGGGAGTCGACCTTGACGACATGGGACCTCTTCCGTAGCGCCTTCCTGCGCACCTTTACAAGCGTTGTGCGCAAGGAAAGGGCCGAAGCCATGCTGGACGCCCGAGTGCAGCTACCCAGCGAGAACGTTGCCATCTTCACGGAAGAAATGAACCGTCTCTTCCGCCACGCCGACCCGGATATGCCCGAGGAGAAGAAAGTCCGCCTTCTCATGCGTGGTGTGAAGGAAGAACTCTACGGCGCAATGACACGAAGGTCACGGAAGACCGTAGAAGAGCTCCTTCGCGAGGCCACTAGCATCGAGAGGACACTCAAAATGCGGAACCGGCAATTCAACCGCCGTACATGATCTACCCACTACGCAGGAATTCAATCACTGGCTACGGACGATCTGGGCGAGACCATCAGGGCCATTTTGCGCGAAGAACTGCGCAAGGTCTTGCCTTCGTCGCAGCCTCAAGTGGCCTCGATCGCCGACATCGTGCAAGAAGAGGTGCACCGATCGCTTGGAGTTCCTGAGGTGCAACCACAATAACCACAGCCCCAGCCGCAAGCGATGACCTACGCCACCGTCACATGCCGTCAAGGCACCCCTTCGCGACCGCGCCAGGGCCCTGTAACGCCGCAACTCTGTCGTCCGCCGCCGCCGCCACCAGCACGCCCAGCCGTCGCCCACCGCACCTACGCGAGGAAGACGGACATTTGGCGAGCGCCCGACCACCGCCCGCTCTGCTATCACTGCCGACAAGCCGGCCATGCGTACCGCCGATGCCCATACCGCGACTTGGGACTGAGAGGGTTCGCCGTTAACGCGCGGCGTCCACAGCTTGGCGAGCGCCGACGTGGCATCGCCGATTACCTCGCCGCTACTCATTGGAGCCCTCGACGGCCGTCCCGTTCGCCGTCACCAGGTCGCTACCTGTCGCCGCAGCGCCGACCATACAGCGGCCCAGCCCGTGGCCGCTCTACGAGCCCATATCCGGAAAACTAAAACCAGCAACCGATGGAGGTGCGGTTGCTGTTCGTCGAACTGACGAAGATCCTCCGCCGCCAACGAAGACGCCGAAGAGGCAATCTCGACGACATAACAACGACGACACACCGCCGTCCCAACGAAGTCAGGAAGCCAAGACTACACCGACGACAGACGACTTGAAGACGCGACGTTCCAGCTTCAGTTCAACACGACGCAGCCGTGATCCGACGCCAAGACCTAACTGCAACGCCAGACAAAGAACCACCGACCTCGACGTGCTTCTCGACGGCCACGCAGTTACCGCCTTAGTGGACACAGGTGCTGATTACTCCGTCATGAGTGGACACATCGCCGCACCTGCGACTTTTAACCCTACGTTAACCCTGGGTTTTTAACCCTACGTTAAAGAAGGTTAAGACTGCATGGGAAGGCCCTCAAATTCGCACCGCTGGAGGACACCTGATTACGCTGACTGGAATCTGCACGGCAAGAATAACCATTCATGACCGGACTTACCCTGCCAACTTCGTTGTCTTCCAACAGTGTTCACGAGACGTCATTCTCAGTATGGACTTCCTGAACCAACACGGCGCAATCATCGACCTGAAGTCGAAGTCAATAACGCTGTCGGAAGATAAAGCGATACCGCAGGAGAGCCTTCGTAGTCACCACGCCTTGAGTGTGCTCGAAGATCAAGTAAGCATCCCGCCTCGCTCCAGCATTGTTACTTCGGTCGGCACCAAAATACCTGCTGACGTAGGTGTCATCGAATGCGACCAACGTCTACTGCTAGCCCGTTAAATTTGCGTCGCAAGAGGGATCGCTCGACTGCATGGAGGGAAAACTGAAACGTTGCTGACAAACTTCAGCCAGGAGTTCAAGCACATCAACAAGGGCATGACGATCACGTACATCGAGGAAATTCTGGAAACCAGTAATGCGTTTGTCCTCTCGGATTCCGCCGCATCTACCCCGACAATCATGGTTCCCGAACCAGACTACGACTTTAATCCAAGTCTCCCCGTGATTAAGCAACAGCAGCTCAGAAGTCTGCTCCGACAATACAAAGGTTGCTTTTCGACATCATCGAGGATTCGACAAACACCAGTAGCCAAGCATCGCATAATCACCGAGGAGTACGCTCGACCGCTCCACCAGAGCCCTCACCGAGTTTCGCCGCGAGAACGTGAAGTTATAAGAGAACAAGTCGACGAAATGCTGCGCGACGACATCATCCAGCCGTCGAAAAGTCCGTGGGCATCCCCTGTTGTCCTGGTGAAGAAAAAGGATGGAACCCTACGTTTGTGCGTCGATTATCCTCGTCTGAACAAGATCACGAAGAAGGACGTATACCCCCTCCCACGGATAGACGACGCATTGGATCGGCTCTGCAACGCTAAATACTTCTCCTCGATGGACCTCAAGTCTGGCTATTGGCAAATAGAAGTCGACGAAAGAGATCGCGAAAAGACCGCCTTCATCGGCCCAGACGGCCTCTACTACTTCAAGGTTATGCCATTTGGACTGTACTCGGCGCCTGCAACTTTCCGGCGCGTGATGGACACGGTTTTAGCAGGATTGAAGTGGCAGACCTGTCTCGTTTACTTGGATGACGTCGTTGTATTCGCCGGAAATTTCGACGATCACCGTAGGCAGCTTGCCACTGTACTAGAGGCCATCAAGTCATCAGGGCTCACTCTGAAGCCAGAAAAGTGCCGCTTCGCTTACGATGAGCTTCTGTTCCTAGGCCACGTCATCAGCAAATCTGGAGTCCGCCCTGACCCGCAGAAGACAGCTGCCATCGCAAAGTTCCCGCAGCCCACCGACAAGAAGGCAGTGCATAGATTTCTTGGCATGTGTGCCTGCTACAGGCGATTTGTCAAGGACTTTCCGCGCATCGCTGAGCCGCTGCCACAGCTAACTAAATGTGACGTCGAGTTCAAGTGGGAAACGCCGCAGGCCGACGCATTTCAAGAACTAAAACGACGTATGCAGTCGCCGCCCGTACTTGCGCACTTCGACGAACATGCCGATACCGAAATCCACACCGACGCCAGTAGCCTAGGCATCGGTGCCGTCCTAGTCAACAGAAAAGATGGACATGAACACGTGATAGCTTACGCTAGCCGGTCGTTGTCAAAAGCGGAAGGCAATTATTCTACAATCGAAAAGGAATGCCTCGCCATCGTTTGGGCTTCAGCGAAATTTCGCCCTTACCTATATGGCAGGCCATTCGAAGTGGTCAGCGACCATCACGCGTTGTGTTGGCTAGCTAACTTTAAGGACCCTTCAGGACGGCTGGCACGGTGGAGCCTCAGACTACAAGAATACGACATCACTGTAACATACAAGTCTGGACGAAAACACTCAGATGCTGATTGCCTATCACGCGCCCCGATTGACCCGCCGCCGCAAGATGACGAGGATGACGACGCCTTCCTTGGAATAATAAGCGCGGAAGACTTCGCCGAACAGCAGCGAGGAGACCCGGAGCTAAAAGCCCTAGTCGAGTATTTGGAAGGGCACACCGACGTGGTCCCTAGGACATTTAAACGTGGATTGTCTTCGTTCAGGCTACAAAACAACCTGCTCATGAAGGAGAACTTCTCACCAGTCTTCGCCAGCTACCTTCTTGTTGTACCGTCAGCGCTGCGTCCAGAAATAGTGCACGCCCTACACGACGATCCAACCGCTGGGCACCTCGGATTCTCCCGGACGCTGTTGAGAATACAGGAAAGGTATTACTGGCCGCGTCTGACCGCCGACGTCGCCCATTACGTCAAGACATGCCGAGAGTGTCAGCGACGCAAGACACCACCGACAAGGCCAGCAGGATTACTACAGCCGATCGAACCTCCTCGCCGACCATTCCAGCAGATTGGGATGGATTTGTTGGGGCCGTTTCCGATGTCAACGTCCGGGAATAAGTGGATCGTCGTGGCGACGGACTATCTCACCCGCTTTGCTGAAACTAAAGCTCTACCAAAAGGCAGCGCAGCCGAAGTGGCGAAATTTTTTGTCGAGAACATCCTGTTGCGACATGGTGCCCCAGAAGTCCTCACCACCGACAGAGGAACGGCTTTTACAGCAGAGCTCGTCCGAGCCATTCTGCAGTACAGCCAGACAAGCCACAGGAGGACAACTGCCTACCATCCGCAGACGAATGGTCTCACGGAACGCCTGAACAAGACCCTCGCCGACATGCTAGCAATGTACGTCGACGTCGAGCACAAGGCGTGGGATGCGGTCCTGCCGTATGTAACCTTCGCTTACAACACGGCGGTGCAAGAAACACAGATCACGCCGTCTAAGCTGGTTTACGGCAGAAACGCGACGACAACGCTGGACGCCATGCTGCCCCACGTGACGAAGAGAATGTTGACGTCGCTAGCTATCTACAGCGCGCCGAAGAAGCCCGACAGCTCGCCCGCCTACGGATCAAGAACCAACAGAGGACCGACAGCCGACACTACAACCTGCGCCGACGCTTCGTCGAGTACCAGCCCGGCGACCGTGTTTGGGTTTGGACACCGATACGCCGACGAGGACTGAGTGAGAAACTATTGCGCCGCTATTTCGGAACCTACAAGGTCATTCGACGTATGGGCGCACTGGACTATGAGGTAGTGCCAGACGGAATTTCGCATACACAGCGGCGCCGCGCACGATCTGAAGTGGTCCACGTGGGGCGTCTGAAACCCTTTTACGGACGCTGACGAACTTCCTTATTTTTGTTTACTTTGCTACGGGTGTTTTTCTTTATTACTTTCATTTGTATGCAGAATCGGGTCGATGCTTTTTAAGAGGGGGGTATTGACACGTGTACTTATCTTTACCGGGTGACCACGTTTCGCCGCCTAACAAATGTAATCGCACAGCGCGGGACGCGCCTGCATGTATCCGAAGTTTCTGGAAAGTTATCGATGCTTCTACCCGGCGGTCTGTTGTCGCCGAACCTTGTGCTATCAGATTTCATCGCGTGACGCGAATGGTGTAGAACTTTGTGGAAGGCACTCGGGTCCCAACGATTAGTCTGGAACATTCGACGAGTGTTGTATAAAAGCCGACGGGCTTGACCCGCTGATCAGATTTTCGACGATCGCCGACCATGTTCGCCGCTATCGTTGTGCTATAAGTGTAGCCTGTTTTGTGGGCACAGGTTCGCCCAATAAGTTAGTTTTGTCGTTCACAGTATTGCTACTGGGTTACTAAACGTCACCACCACGTGACAATATATATATATATATATATATATATATATATATATATATATATATATATATGATGCGGAGCATAACAATACGTGTACATAATGTCCCGGCTTTCTATAATTCAATACAAATAATATCATTTCATCGTATAACGTCTTGCTGTAAAGTGCTAACACTCGCACCTCAGAAACCGCACTTCATGCACACACACACAGATAAGTCATCTGCCACTCACAGTAAATATTCTTCGCATTACGTACTTTTCAACGGATGTTGACTTCTCTGTTTTACATCGAAGCTGTATTACTAGGATCCCGGGGTTTCTTCGTCTCGGTCGACAAAAAATTCAACCCATCATAGCGGAAGGCGCACCCCACGTGCGCCATTGGGTTCCTTGCAGCGCCACCAGATGGCACTCGCCTCCGCGCATCCACGTGTTTCTTTTACAGGCAAAGAGAAGAAGAGCTTGGTAGCACAAGCAACTGCCCCGCTTCAAAGGGGACGCTCACAGCATTCATCCACCCATCCATCCATCCGTCCATCCATCCGTCCATCCATCCGTTCATCCATCCATCCATCCATCCGTCCGTCCATCCGTCCATCCATCCGTCCATCCTCGGCAGCGGCGGCGTTGGTCATGCGGTGGAAGTAAAAATAAAACCACAAATGTCGCCTTCGCGCACGGCTTTGGCTGCAAGCGTCTCCCGTGAAAGATTGCGATTGAATAAGCTGCATTTGACGGGAAGCTGAACCTCTAGCATCCGAAGTACGGAACGACTTCGCTAGACGTTCATGTCTAGGATCTGAAACTGCCGAGCAGCCGATTTAATTTCTGTTTTGATAGCGCTATAGACCTCAGACTCTGCCCAGGTGGCGCCGCGGAAAAACCCATCACCAGCGCCCCCATTACACCCTTGGTACGAACTGAGTAGTGCAAAAAGAGCTGTCCGCAAGCGAAGGTGCATAGGCCACAATGGAGCCTCCTTTTTTGGTTGTGTTGAGACACGGTTTCCTGAAAATCAAGGACCTGCAAAGCTTCTTCCGCCCATCCACGCTTTGGAAAGGGAGGAAGCTCAGCAGGGCGAAGTACGTGTACAATATAAAAGAAGTCTCCTGTGTTTTTTCGGCATGCAGCAACTCGCAAGTACAGAGAGTATCAGGTCTGTGTATAGGCATATCAACATAAAATTCTAAGCATTTCAAATTGGTTCATATTGAAAATGTCCTGAACACAAGACTTAAATATCTCCTATATGTTTATGCATTTTATCGTAATGTTCTTTCTCCCAATTATTTATATAGGGTAACTCGTCCCATAGCCTTTTTCAGGGCAGGAAACAGAAAACGTTTTCCAGGGCAGCAAACAGCGTGCGAACATAACGAAAATAAGCTTCCTACAGTGCCTGCGCGCAGCGTCTTTTTGTCTCGCCGGAGCTATATCATCGCGCAGTACCTTTGAACTTTTCGCAGACGCTTCAAGCAACACATGCGCCCATATAAATGTAAAAAAAACGCAACATTATTTTTACACATGTGCGTTACTTCGCAATTACTCATCCAGTGCTCCTACAGCAACCTTATTGCTCACATGTGAAAGACGCAGTCGAGCAGGCTCACCACATTGGGAAACTTGCTTGTTGTATCGGAGCAAGACATACAAAATACCGAAACAAGAAATGAGCTCGCGATACAACCATGTTCTAGAACAGGATTTTGAATTCATAAACGAATTAAATGTTTGGTTAAACTGACCAGCCAAATCTCTCCGTTCCACTTGTTGAGTCAAGCGGAGGCGGACGTCTGTTAACAGGTGGAAATATCGATGGCACATACACAGGATGGTTCGCAACGTTCTTTTTTCTGTTGCCATCGAAGTGGCGGCTGCAGATTCTTGAGTTTTCGCTTGGTTGTCGCGGTCCTTCGTCAGGGCTACGCAGCACAATTACAGCCGAACAACGTTATCGTACTTTCTCATGCGAGCCGCTGTGTTGTGGGGAATGCAAGTAATTCGATTACCCAACACGTTGAACGGCCCGTATCCAGCGCTCTCGCCTTTCCCCTTCATGCGATCGCGATGGAAATAAGTAAAACTGAACGTTGTTATTCAGTCCTTCACGTTCGTGGCAATTTACAACACAACAGTAGCGTCGATTGTGGCGTTTCTTCGTAGCGCACGGAGCTATTGGGATTGCTGCCGTTTCCTCCATCAGCCAGCAAGCGCTTGGCAGTTCGGCCACAGAATACCTATTCGACGGCGCGTCCGACTAGCGGAGAAATTCATAGCTCTCTGTCTGGGTGTTAAATGCGCAAAATACACGCAATGTGGACTAAAACCTAGTTAAATCGTTGTTTCGCAGTCACTAGCTGCATAGGCAACTTAGCAAGGGAGTCGGGCTTCGCACTACTCAATTACTGCCTTTGCGCACCGGCAGGTGGCGCTACGCGTCTTGGAAAACTACAGTCTGACGTCTATGGAAAGGCAATGCATAGCATAAGCTCCAGATGAACACGGCGAATACTATGAGCGGCGATGGGAACAGCGACGTCAATACGCAAAACGGGGTCGTGTACAGGTTTGGTAGAACCCACTTCTAGCTGCGTCACATTGGTCGGTAGTATCAGGTGATACCACAGCTTTGCTGGCCAACCACACTCACAACGTGGATTGGAGCCCATTTTTTTTTCTATGGACACTGAAACTATATCGGCAGATTTCCGACACACAACCACCGTCACGACGACTACCACATTATTTAGGTGGCAAGCGCTATCGATGCTACGCGGAAACAGAAGAAATCCCACCGTCGCGTATCGCTTCATCTCAGTATGCACAGGCCCAGACATTATGTATTAGCTCTGCACCATGAACTCAAAACAAAGTTCACTGTAAGATAATGTCATTGACAGCGTTATGTTTGTGCTTTGCGTTTAAATTGTTGAAATACTGGCTACTGATAATTCACCTTCAGAAAACGAGAACACCGCTTCCTGCAACACTCTAAGGAGATCATTTGCACTTAGGAAGCGAAAACCAGAGGGCGAACCATAGCGGGGCTAGGACATATTCAAAGATGGCATTTCCCACGTAAGGGCGTTGTAAGTTGTCTATACGCTCAGCCGCGTGGTTTGCCAGGGGTCGCATCGGCTAGCCTAGAGAAAACACGCACCCTCCTGCCGTAGAGTGAACTTGATCAAGTGACCTTCAACATTGCGATTGAGGGTAGAGAGCGCACACTGTGCCACCACTCTTCTCGGCGCAAACTCGCCACACATGTCCTGTGGCGCGCAGCATACGGCGTAGTGTGCTCATTCCTATCCTATTTGGACGTTATATGAAGCATCACGCCGACACCTCGGCCTAACAATTATCAGAAGTGTCCATATAATTGCTATTGGAATATTAAACGGTTTCTTTATGTATTGACAATATGCTGCATGTGCGGACGCTGGCTTGGTGTCGGGCAAAGACACGCTACGGCCAAGGCGTTGTTGGCAGTCAATCCGTCGACGTTTTCGACGTTGTCTTCTGCTACCGGCCACCTCCTCTTCCCTAGCTAGCTACCATGTTTAAGGCTTTTTTTCATCCTTATCATTGCCGTATTTTTTGTGCTGCTCGAGCTCTTTTCAAGACCCCGACAACGAAGAAATGCACACAAACGCACAAACTTCTTCTCAAAAAAATTTTTGTACGAGGCGCACAAAGTCATTCCCATTCGCCACATTTTTGCTTCTTCTGCTACACGGAATATACATTCACAGACGCTACGATTCACCGAGTCTGTGCAGCGCAATACGTTACACTATTTGCCCAATGCTGTTTCACGTTAGCGCAATGCTCAATGCTCCCGATTAATGAGTGCCTTTTCCGGCAGAGATATAGATTCAGAACAGTGGTAGCAGTTGAAGGCAGCGTTTTCGTTTCTCCATGAAGAGCGATCGTGAAGCTGCCGTGGTGTAGCGCTCTTGACAAGGACAAAATAAGGTCGATCATGACGTGCTTGTCTTCAGCGTAAAGGATTGAACAGACGGACGAACGCAAAAGCAAAACCAACTTGCTGGAATCCAATGGCTGAATCACTAATAGGGAAATGTCGGCTTATTCGTTAAACTTGTTGTCAGCGTCGCTTGCATTTAAATATCACGCAGAGCTCAAACGTCGACTTAAAGTCAGAGCTATTTCCTTTTAGATATCATAGATTTACATCTTGCGTTGGAGTTATTGTTCTCAGTGGAAGATATGTAGCTAGGCGGAATCAAAATGCGCCCCTTTATCCCGATCGACGACACATCCATAGCCGGTGTGATTTACGACATCGACATAGCCATTCCTAATGATGACTTACCTAGCCTCATCAAGCCGGCATACGAAGGCACGATCATTACGCAAGTGCGCCGCCTTGGGAATACGCGCTGCGTAAAAGTAATATTCAAGGGGGATTGTATCCCATCCCACGTTAAAGTCGGACATTTTCGACATCCGGTCCGACCATTCATCCAGAAGCCGCTTCAATGCCATCAGTGCTTCAGGCTAGGACACGTGAAGGGCGTGTGTCCCAACTCGCTACTGTGTCCCCGTTGCGCTGAACCTCATGCAGAACAGACCTGCGGTGCCACGGTCCTGAAGTGTGCTAACTGTAGCGGCCCTCACGCGGCCTCGTCGAAAGACTGTCCCCGCATCAAGAGGGAACGCGCGGTTCTCAGGCAAATGACCAGAGACAATTCGGCCCACAGGGAGGCAGCCAAAGTAGTCCGGCGTCGGCGTCGACGTCGGCACCATCGTACGTTTTCGAAGAAGACGCATGCGCGAAGTGACAGTACCCACTCCTCTGCGGTGCCAGTTAGCCGCGCCGCGAAAGGGCCCACCACTTCCACGAAGGAAACAGAAAAGACTCTATCTTTAGAGGAATGGCCTACGCTACCGAGCCGCTCCCTTGCGACAGAACCTCAGAAGGTCGGGGCCCCACCTGATCCTTCTCCGGCCATGGATGATTCACCTAAAACAGACCGTCAAGTCATCTCGGTGCTACGTTCTCTCATGGAGGCCATTCGAACGCTTTTAGTGGACATGAGGACACCATCTGCTCGAAGCGCACTTAAAGTGTTGGACGCCTTAAGCCCAGTGCTTGCATCCCTCAACTAGACAGATGGATACTCCTACCCCATCCTTCCGGAAAGAAGTCAAAGCAGCGTCCGTCATCCAGTGGAACGCCAGAGGGCTAAAATCACGAATTTCAGATTTTCGTCAGTTTGTCTACACCAATGGGTTTCCACTCATCGTCATTTGTGAGCCCAACTTGTCGAAACCAATAAGACTGTCAGGATACGAGTTTATCATCTCATCAACAAACGGTGCATGCAGCAAAATCGTCGTTTTTGTTCGTCGTGAACTCACCTATGTTTTGCAACCAATTGCGCCCCACGACGACAATCAATATATATGCATCACAGTTAAAAAGAACAAACTCTTGTTTACTCTCATAGGCGTGTATATATCGCCTTCCAGCAATTTCGATACCAAAAGATTTGCGGATATCTTGAGTGTTTGTCCCGCCCCATGGGTCATCATAGGAGATTTCAATGCACACCATCCAGCATGGGGAAGTACAAGGACAAATGCAAGAGGACGAATATTAGCAAGTATCGCCCACAACTATGGCCTTACTCTCCTGAACGATGGTAGCCCCACCTTTCTTCGAGGCGTGACATACGGCAGCTGCCTCGACCTTGCTTTCGTCTCCAACTCTCTCGCCAGATGTGTGAAGTGGTTTCCAGACATTGAGACACATGGGAGTGACCACATTCCCACCTATCTGAACATCAAAGGCATGTCGTCTACATCAGGCTCACGGAATACCATTCGGACGATTCAATGGGCCAACTTCAAATCTGAGATGGAAGATGCCTGCCGCGAGGGCCTACCCTCTGGGTTAGAGCAAACGATTAAAATGACGATGCAAAACGCCACTCGCATGATGACGATCTCTTCCACGCGAAATGACTTCGACATAGAATTAGAGCGACTTCGAGCGCTTCGTCGCCGGGCGGAACGTCGATATCGACGTACAAAATCAATCCATGACCTTAGGGCAGCCAGGAGGATGCAAAAGAAGATTCAGCGTCGTATGGATAGATTAGCGTCGGAACGGTGGGCAACGTTTTGCCAGACACTCGACCCCCGCAAGCCACTGTCTCACATTTGGAAAACGGTGCAAGGTCTGCGTTGCCTTCCGGAACGGCGTTTTCCATTCAAGGCGCTAGCGCTTTTCCAAGGGCGGCAAGACATCGATGTCGCAGAAGACTTTTGTGCGCGGATCGCAGACCAAGCGGCTCGTCCAGATCCTCCAGCCCGAGCTGACGTCCCCCATTCCCGTGATTGCCGCATGGACCTTCCTTTTACAATGGAGGAGCTCGAAGCGGCACTAGCTCTCTGCAGGCGCTCATCATCTCCGGGTCCAGATGGTATATCATACCGGGCCTTGTGCTATCTCGGAGAGTCCGCTCGGATAGAATTGTTGAGCCTTTACAACTCCTCATGGCAGGAGGGAAATGTTCCTGACGAATGGAAAGTAAGCCGCCTGGTGCCACTCTTAAAGCAGGGCAAATCCCCATTAGAACTCACCTCTTACCGCCCAATAGCACTGGCCAGCTGTGTCGGAAAGATAATGGAACGGATGATCCTTGGCCGCCTGGAATGGTACCTTGAATTTTACAAGATTTATCCGCTTTCCATGGCTGGTTTCCGACGTGACCGCTCTTCCATCGACAGTGTAGTTGATCTCGTTTCATATGTCCAGCACGAAAGGTCCCGTAAGCGTTTATCTGCAGCTTTATTCTTAGATGTGAAAGGGGCATACGATAACGTATTACATGAGGCCATTCTCGACGATCTTGCGACGGTTGGCCTAGGTGGTCGAGTTTTTTTGTGGATTGCAAGTTACCTGTCTGCAAGATCATTCTATGTGTTAACTGACGATGGCCCAACTACGCGACGCTATACCAGCAGGGGCGTTCCTCAAGGCGGTGCTCTCAGCCCGACGCTATTCAACCTCGCTCTTGTTGGACTTGCTGAATGCTTGCCAACTACCATCAAGATTTCAACATACGCTGACGACATCTGTGTCTGGACTTCGGCAGTCACACGTCCTCAGATACGTGCGCGACTTCAAAGAGTGGCCACTTTGACAGCGAACTATTTGTGTAAACAGGGTCTCAGCATTTCACCTGAAAAATGCGCACTAGTCGCATTTACTCGGAAACCGATGACGCCTTATATCATCTCAATCAATGGGCGGACCATTTCCTATGTCCGAAACCACAGATTCCTTGGCGTCATTATTGACCGAGACCTCTGTTGGAGCCCACACGTGGCCTACATGAAACGGCGCCTGACAGCTACTTCCCAGTTGTTCAAATACTTGACAGGGAAGACGTGGGGGATGTCAGTAGACGCAATGCTTAAACTCTACAGAGCTCTCTTTCTCGGTTTTTTAAGATACAGTCTACCTGTACTGAACAACACCTGCAAGACAAATATTCGTGTTCTGCAGGCAGTACAAGCTCAAGCACTCAGAGTCTGCCTTGGTTTGCCCAGATGTACGTCAACAAAGGCGACTCTTGCGATTGCTCGGGACCATCCAATGCGAACTCACATTACGGTGGAAGCCCTGAGAACGCACTTCAGACATCTTGCACGTGCTCCCTATCACCACCTTGCAGCACTACCTTCAGACAGGCACCAATCATCATTCTCTAAAACTATCAACAAGTACAACGACAAACTTCCCTCGGGCTTCACCGCTGCATCTAAACCATCGATACCCCCTTGGTGTCTTATCAGCCCCACAGTACATCTCAGTGTACCAGGAATCGGAAAAAAGTCTGAACTGTCGTCGCCTGTCCTCAAACAACTGTCTCTGCTTCTTCTGCACGAGAGGTACGCGGACAGTGAACACATTTATACTGATGGTTCCACAAACATCCAGTGTTCGTCCGGTGCTGTGGTTGTCCCAGCAAAAGCTATTACCATCAGCTTTAGGACTGACCACCCGACAACATCGACATCTGCTGAACTAGCTGCTCTTCGCGCTGCACTCCGTTTCGTCAGTCGGGAGCCACCTCGACAATGGTCCATCTTCAGCGACTCAAAGGCAGCCCTACAATCTGTACTATCAGCTCTGCGTCGCGGGCCGTTCGAACAGCTCGTATTCGATATTAGATGCCTACTCCATACATTACAGGAGAAAGGACACCACGTGACGTTTCAGTGGCTGCCAAGTCACTGCGGCGTCACTGGAAACGAAGACGCCGATAATGCAGCTCGGGCAGCTGTTGAAGACGCACAAGAAGAGGCCATACCGCTTTCACGATCCGACGCAGCTAGCAGACTTCGAGTGCTTGCACAGGAGATGACGCTCTCTTCATGGTGCACACCAAACAGCCAGACCAACCAGAGCAACCGTCAATACCACCTGCCCTCTTTGATGCATCTCTATATGCCAACTGGACTCCGCCGAAGCGAGGCGACTCTGCTTTATCGCTTATGGTTAGGGGTGGCTTTCACGAAATCTTACTCATTCCGCATTGGAATGGCCGACAACGCTCTCTGCAATGCCTGTCTTTGCGAGGAGACGCTGCAACACATTCTGTGCGACTGTCCTGAATATAATGTTCAGCGACAGTCCCTGGCATCCGTTCTCGCGCACCTTGACACTAGACCATTGTCCCTCGACACGATTTTCACATGCCGCCGACAGAAGACATCGCAGGTGAAGGCGACGAAGGGACTACTTCAGTTTTTGAAAGAGACGGGATTGGACAAGCGGCTCTGACAGTGTTATCACGTACAATGCCAGATTGATAGACTCTACCGGACGATGTTTGTGTGCTGTACTATGTGCTCTCTCTCTCTCTCCCCCTTCCCCATCTTTAATCGCACCCATCCCTCTCCCATGTGTAGGGTAGCAAACCGGTTACGCTAAACTGGTTAACCTCCCTGCCTTTCCTTCTCTACTTTTTCCTTCCTTCCTTCATTAGCATTATTGAGGTACTTCGTTCACTCTTGATTGTCGATCCGTCTGTGTGTCTAACCATTTTTCCGCCAACTTGCATCCCTGGCATGGTCTAACGTGGAGAGCATTGGGCTGCTCGGGTAAATAAACCGGCTTCGAAAAGATGGTTACAAGATTGCTAGTGGTCACATAGAACAACGCCTGGTCGATTGACACGCGTAATCTGATATAATATATGCTTTAAGCATGAAATTCAAGACAATGCGAGCAAAGTGGTTTAGCAAAATTACTTAGCACTGTGGGCAAACAAAATTTCAGCAACTATTCTCCAGAAACAGTATGGCACCTGTTGACGACTTATTGTTTAAGGAGCAACCTTCTTTCTAATCGCGCTAACTTATCAAAAGTGCCATAATTTTTCATAATATCTAGTTTGTAGCGTTCACCTTAAGTTAAATGATAGTGTGACTGCTCATCTATAGCAACTTAATGTACGACGCTGCTGTATTGGCATAGTCAAAAAAATACCAATCGAAAGATTCGTTTTTGCACACCGGTCACTTAACCCTAAAGACTAGCACGTTTACCGAACCAAAGGCCTCATACTTTGATATTGACGTGAACAAAGCCGTGTACAGTAATATTTGCAGATGTAGAAAAGCACGATGTATGAACAGCAATTTTGCCATTTATGCAAGACAACTTCCAGGTTACACGGCGGATACGCCTAAATAAAGCTGGTGACTAATCTTAGCTTTCATGTTGAGCGTGAAGCATGAGTTATTTGATTTGCTCGTCTATCATTCTAGCAGATTTTTATGGGCAAGGTCTGAAGTTTAACGTAAATATTTATTAGCTTGACTTCTCAAGTGAATTGAGAATGCGGCAACCATCTTCACAACTAATAGGCTTGTACAAAACTCACTCATCTGCGTACAATCTCAAATGTGACAGGACTCCTTCGATGATGTCATTGATGAATAACACAAACAAAAGTAGAACGAGAGCTGAGCCCTGCGGGATGCAAAAAGTGGCAGGTTTTCTGGACGACGCAGCACCATTCAGAAACAACATACTGTTTGCGCAGTTTTAATATTCGGCACTCCATGCAAGAACTTGTGTACTAATATTGCAGGTATCAAGCTTCATAATAAACAAAGAATAAGATACAGTGTGAAATATCTTCCTCAAATTTAAAAATATCTATGATACTGCCAGTCCATAGGACTGGCAGTATCATGAGGGAATTCATAAAATTCTGCTACGCAAGACAAAATCTTTCTGCAGCCATGTCGAGAGGGATTAAATAGCGAATACCGATTCATATGTGCTACAATACTTCAATATAAAACTGTCTCTAGAGCTTTGCATGCAGAAGACGCTTAAGAAATCGTACTATTGTTTCACTTATATTTTTCAAAACGCTTTTTTATGCTTTCATGCAAACAGCAATGTAACTGTAGTGATCATTTGTTTCGTCCCAGACATTGCGAAGTATATCGACGCTGGCGTCATCCTACAGATGCATTTTCAAGGGATTTTCCTGTGAACTCGCCAGCCACAATCCGCAAATTGCAATATGGGTGGTAATGTACCTAATCAGGACGTTAATTAGATAAAGCTTGTTATTTAGTTGACTATTTGTTTCGAATTTCTCGTGCTAGTAGTGCATCCGTCTTTTAATAATCCAGCTCGAACACAGGAATCATGCATTCCGCTACAGGCAATTCTTAACAATTTCTGAAAAGTTAATATTATCCCCGTATCTATACATCTGAGTATTCTCGTTTCTTGCGCATCTCCGTAGTCTAATCTCTTTGCATGTTCAATCGAATGTATGGTGGCTATATGCAGTCAAGACAAGAGGCACATTTTAATGCGAAGCTCATTTGCCGAGTTCAATGCAATTTTTGCACGTATCTCGCTTCTAAAGCCGAACCCGCTTACAGGGATGTTGGCGCCATCTAGAGATGCTACAGCGAAAAAGTAGTTTACCATTTCGAGCCTTCAGTTTCATACAATAAATGCTAAATCGAACTGTGGCAATAGCCTACACAGGTGCAGCAAGCAGGGCGATTCATCCAGCCCTTCAATGATAGTACCTAGATTTGCCTACAGTCCTTTTGGCTTGAAGTAGCCTTGTGGCTTTGCGAACTCATCATTTTCAAAGAAGTGCGGCGTTGTAAATAATTAGTAAGTAATAACAAAATAGTCCGACGGCACAATTCTAACGCAGGACCTCTCGCACAGAAGCCTAATATAGAAACCATTACGCCACGGACGCGTGCGTCAACAAGTGCTATAGAACACCGTTGCTCAAGGGCGAGCCAGCGTGTGGACAGGCTTGGCGCATTTCGGTCCGCAGTTGCATAGAAGAAACTACCACATCAGAAACAACACGAGTTCCACACGAAACTGTGAATCTCATCATTGCATATATATATATATATATATATATATATATATATATATATATATATATATATATATATATATATATATATATATATATATATATATATATATATATATATATATATATATTGCAACGGATACGAAAGGCACGGACAAGAAGAGACAAGACGAAGAGAACGAGGAGTTTGAGAGGCCGGGCTCCGCTACGATCACGCTGCGATCATCGTCCATCTCGGGTAAATAAACCATCTCTTCGCAACTCGTCGTAACAGTTATGGTGGAAGGTGCGAGGTAATCGACACCCGAAGACGGAGGCTGAACCACAAGTTCTTCGACGGAGCCGTCGCCTTGCTGGACTCCCACCGAATCCACCGGAGTTGAATATGTCCCACGGGGCAGATGAACAACGGCTCAATCCAACTGCTGCACGAACAAGTTCTGTTCTGCAACTGAGAGATGCGCGTCCCTTCGCCGGAAAATCGGACGACGATGTCGACGAATGGCTCATCCATTATCACCGAGTGAGAGTCGCCAACAAGTGGAACAGCGCTTCTGAGCTTTCGAACGTCGTATTCTTTCTAACGGATACTGCGTTGTTGTGGTTCGATAATCACGAGGAAACGGTCACAACGTGGGGAAGATTTGTTTCGTAAATCAAAGAGCGATTCGATGACTCCGCGAAGAAAAAGAAAAGGGCAGAACAGACGCTACTGCGTCGTGCGCAAGTGCCAGGGGAAACCTGCACGACCTAGATTGAGGCAGTAATAAAACTGTGTAGGATGGTGGACTCTGGAATGTCCGAAGAAGACAAAGTCGGGCACATCATAAAAGCAATTACAGAGGATGTTTACAATTTCCTCATCGCAAAAGACAACCTGGCTTCCGTCGCTGACATCATTTGGCACTGTCGCACTTTCGAGCAACTAAAGACGAAGCGCATCACGCCGAAGTTTGGCAGGCTAGCCAATGTGACGATTGTTGCAAGCGTGGACAGCAACCAGCCCCTTAATCTTGCATCAACGATCCGACAAATAGTTCGGGAAAAGCTCAGCCTGCACGCGCAAGTGACACATCCAGGCACTCATAGCTTCCGCCTACCAGCAAATGTGGAGCCAAACGTGCCATCCTTCTCCCCGTATCCTGGGCCAAGGGGCACTGAGGATTATGAACTCGCGTCCCGACATCAGCCACGTCTCTGCGACAGAAGCCCTACTTATGACGCTCGGCCACAACGAGAGCAGCAGCGTTTTCACCCCCGATGCCCTGTGACGTCTGTCAAGCCGCGACAAGAACAGCCCCGACCCTACTACCATGACGGGACTTATGAACGATATAACGGATTTCAGCGAGCAGCAGAGACACGTTATCCACATGACAATGAACTTTCTCGCCGCCCGCAGCCGCCTACCATTCGCTTGGATGAAGACGATGTGAACCGCGACCCTCCCGTATGCTACAACTGCGGTTCCACATGCCATATAGCTCGGTATTGTGGCCAAGGCCGTCAATCACGTAGGACACCACCGATGTTCTCGCCCGTACTTCATATGACTTGCGGACCACTGATTTGCTTCCAATGGACCACTTCTCACACCAGACCAGACGCAGCGATTCGCCAGCGCCTGAGCGAAGTTTCACGCCATCAAATAACCGGCCGCGTCGCACTCCGTCCCCTCGGCGCCATTCTTCCTCACCGCCGCCGGGAAACTAGCATCCTCGGCCAATGGAGGTGTGGTCGCCGGATGGTCTTTGCAAGAAATACGTCTGCCTGTTGTGATGCTCAAAACAAAGTGAATGTCTCAATTGACGGAATACCGACCATGACGTTAGTTGATACTGGGCGACTTTTTCTGTGATGAGCCAAGCTTTCAAAAACCGTCTAGGCCCCAAAGTGACGTTTTCTTGGAACGACGGTATGCCCTTTCGTGGAGTAGGCGACGAGTGGCTTCATCCCGGCGCTTCCGTGGACTGTGGTTGTGGTGAAATATCATTGAACAAGTTATTTATATCAGCACATTCCGAACAAAGCTCGGGTGGTGAAGACAGGGACACAAACACATTCAGTGTTCTTGATGAAGTGATAGCACCATCATGGTGCCTGACGTCCATTCGTGTTTCCGCAACTACTGTTGATGCTGATTGCGTTGACCTTGTAGTTAGGCCTCTCCGCATAAACTGTGCTAAAAAGATATACTTGTGCCCTGCTCTGTCGTGTGCATGACGATAGGAGTCGCCACATTGGGGGCGCTGAACTGTTCCGCCACGCCGGTTGTCCTTCCTCGCGGCATGAAAATCGCTCTCTTCGATAAAGCCGCATGTAGCTCAATAGCGGCACTAACTGTGGACGTCCCTACAGCTTGCTCTCCTTGCGATAATCGCCATTCTGAAGAGCTAACGCTTGGCATGATCAGCAAGGCTCTCGGTACATCGGAACGGCAAGCACTGGTGCAGGTCCTTGCCAGGCATGAGGCTGCATTCGACTTCACGCATGGAGATGCACCCGTTCATTTACCGTCGTCCCGCGCTCGTCACAGTATAGATACCGGCTCAGCACACCCCACCAGCCAGAAGCCCTACCGAGTGTCATCGTCTGAGCGCAAAGTTATTGCAGAGCATATCAAGGAGACGATGAACAGAGGTGTCGATCAAGAGTCGTCTAGTCCATGGGCAGCCCCAGTCCTGGTCCAAAATGAAGATGGCTCCTGGAGATTCTGAGTGTATTACAGACATCTAAACGCAGTGACGAAAAAGGATGTCTATCCACTAACGTGAATCGATGACAACATTGATTGCTTACACACTGCTTCTTACTTTTCAACACTTAATTTGCGATCGCGGTTTTGGCTAATACCAATGGACCCTGCCGACAAAAAAACACCGCTTTCGTGACTCCAGATGCTATTCGAATTTAATGTTATGCCTTTTGGCATTTGCAATGCTCCTGCCACCTTTGAAACATTCATGGACACAGTACTACGTGGCCTAAAGTGGGAGACATGCATGTGTTACCTCGATGATATTGTAATCTTTGGCCGAATGTTTGAAGAACATAACGAACGCCTCAGCCTCGTCCTCGACTGCATGGAGAAAGCTGGGCTGCTTCCAAACTCCAAAAAGTGTCGGTTCGGCGAACGTAAAACACTGGTCCTGGGACAGTTAGTCGACAAAGATGGCGTCAGACCCGATCCTCGTTATACTGAAGCGGTGAGCTCCTTCTAGCCACCGCAGTCAGCACGAGAACTCCGCTCATCCATTGGCCTATGTTTGTATTTTCGTCCTTTTGTCCCCCGGTTTACAAACATCGTTTACCCGTTGACAAGTATTTTGCGACAAAATACATCCTTTAATTGGACACCAGCGTGTGACGCGCCATTCTCTCAATTGAAGTTTGTACTAACGTCATCACCCCTCTTGCGTCACTTCGATCCATCTCGCCCGACTGAAGTTCACACTGATGCAAGTGGAATCGGGATAGGAGCGGTGCTTGTACAACATCACAGTGGCGCAGAACATGTCGCATATGCGACAAATCTGAACGCAAATCTGAAGCAACTATACGGTTACGGAACAGGAATGCCTGGCAGCCGTTTTCGCCATACAAAAGTGTCAGTGTTATCTTTACGGTAGACCATTCAAGATTATCTCCGACCATCATTCTTTATGCTGGCTGTTCGGTTTGCGTGATCCCTCTGGTCGCCTCGCACGTTGGGCGCTGCGCCCCCAGGAGTACGACTTTGTGGTATCGTACAAGAGTGGCCGTCGTCACGGTGACGCAGGCTGCCTCTCTCGGATTCCTCTTGCGACTACCGACTGCGATGCTGAGGATTTGGACTACTGTTTCGCTGCTGTTACTTCTACGTTCCCTGACGCGACATACTTTCAACGAGAACAACAGAATGATGTTACCTCGATCCGCTTTTTGTCGCCGCCCGTACTTCTAAAGGCAGCGGTCGCTTTACTGTCCGTTATACATTGCTCTACAAAACTAATTACTCCGGGCATGGAGCGCGTTTTCTGCTTGATGCCCCGAGAGTCTCCGCGCCGACGTTCTACTCGCCATGCATGACGATGTGACATCCGGCCATTTCGGCTTCGTACGAACGCTGCACCGCACGCAGGAGCGCTTTTACTGGCCCAAGATGTACGAAACAACCAAGCACTCTGTCTCTGGTTGTTAAACGTGCCAACCTCACAATCGACCGACCACCGCAGCCCCGGATCCCCTTCGGCCATTGACACCGCCCAGTACGCCATTCGAGCAAGTAGGCATTGACCTTTTGGGTCCATTCCTGTTATCTCACAGCAAGAACCGTTGGATAATTGTCTTCGTAGACCATCTTATACGGTATGCAGAAACTGCAGCCATACCGTCTTCCACCGCTGCTTGCGTGGCGGTCATCCTGCTGCGTTCCGTGGTCCTTTGTCATGGCCCATCACGTGTCATGATCACCGACCGTGGTCGCCAGTTCACTGCTGATACCACTGAAGAGTTACTTCGTTTGTGCACTTCACAGATCCGTCATTCCACGCCGTATCATCCACAGACCAATGACCTCCTTGAAAGGACGAAAAGAACGCTGATCAACATGCTTGCCATGTACGTCTCCTCCAATCATAAGAACTGGGACGACGTGCTTCCATTAATCACTTACGCATACAACACGGCGAAACACGAAACCACGAACTATAGCCCATTTCATCTCCTGTATGCAAAGTTACCGGGAAGCTCTCTGGACACTTTCTTACCCTTCGTACTGCAGAGTGACGATTCTGTATCGAAGACTTTGTGTGTCGCCGAAGAAGCCCGTCGAATAGCTCGTCTTCGAACTCTGGCCTCGCAAAGGCGTTCGTAAGAGCGATACGACGACCGTCACGTACAAGTATAGTTGGAAAAGGTGACTTGGTCCTTCTTTGGACACCGCAATGCAAGCGTGGATTGTGCCAAAAGTTCTTGTCACAATATTCAGGCCCATATGTAGTTGTGGACCGCCTGAGCGAACTCACTTACGTCATCGCTCGCCTCCTGTGCAATGGTCGGCGATCAAGCAGAACTCAGCTGACTCGTATTGCTCGCCTGAAGCCTTTCTACCCTGCTTGTCCATCCTTACTCGCCCAATGGGCTTCGTCTGCTTGCGGCGAAATGTAACGGACACGAAAGGCGCGGACAAGAAGACAGAAGAGAAGACGAAGAGAACGAGGAGTTTTAGAGGCCCGTCTGCGCTGCCATCACCCCGCGATCCATCGTCCATCTCCTGTAAATAAAACCATTTCTTCGCAACTCTTCGTACACACACACACACACACACACACACACATATATATATATATATATATATATATACATATATATATATATATATATATATATATATATATATATATATATATATATATATATATATATATATTTATATATGTATATATATATATATATATATATATATATATATATATATATATATATGCATATAGTTCTATAATTCTATACAATTCTATAATTCTACGCAAAAACAAATCTGTTCATGGTATACCGTCCTGGAGCCGCTTAACGTAAAACTGATCCAATGTTTTTATTCCGATCTCCTCACGTAACATTTACATAACTGACCACGCAAGCATCAGGGGTGGATGACCTGCAGCATTGCTTGAACAGACCAATCAAACGCTCTCCTCGTTTATAGGAGGTCACTTTTTTTGCTTTCAAAACGAATAACATTGCCTATATTGAGCCGTTTTTCTTATCTAATTGGTTGAAAAGAGGCGAGGAACATGCTCAAGTGGAGAGGGTTTCGATGAGGCCGAGCCAGCGCACTGAAAAATAGATAACCGGATGAAGAGGGAGGTACCGGCGTCTGCAATTGGTCCGCTTTCCCTTACTTAGCTTGCTGTGGCTTGTCTAAAAATCGTGGCAGGGTGCAACGGACAGTTATCAATGCCGCCAAACGGATCCTCAGAAAAAGAAAGGTTGGCAGAGCGAGGTTGTAAGCATGCCGAAAAATACTCGAAAAACCTTAGATGGCCACGCAAAAAAGTTTTATTATACGCAAGTAAAATTCACGCTCTCCGGCAAGTACGAGTAGCCAGTACCAGAGGGATCGGCGGCAGCTACCTTCTATTCCTTTTGGAACGAGGCAGCCTGCGGCTATTCAGAAAAAAAAACTTTTGTTCGGCCTATTATTGTATAATTAACGCGTATACGTCACTTTGACGCGGTCAGTTTTAGCGGTTTTGTGACGTCGAGTGACACGCAAGTGAAGTGGGTGCAGCCCCAAAACTTTGGCCGAATAGCAGAGGGCTAAGGGCGTAAAGGCGTCGAATCAGAAATAATAATGACACCTGTACTTATCTTTATCGGGCGACCACGTTTCGCCGCCTAAATAATGTAATCGCACAGCGCGGGACGCGCCTGCATGTATCCGAAGTTTCTGGAAAGTTATCGATGCTTCTACCCGGCTGTCTGTTGTCGCCGAACCTTGTGTTATCTGATTTCATCGCCTGACGCGAATGGTGTAGAACTTTGTGAAAGGCACGCGGGTGCAAACGATTAGTCTGGAACATTCGCCGACTGCTGTATAAAAGCCGACGCACTTGACCCACTCATCAGATTTTCGACGATCACCGTCTGTGTTCGCCGCTATCGTTGTGCTTTAAGTGCAGCCTGTTTTGTGTGCACAGGTTCGCCCAATAAAAGCTAGTTTTGGCTTTCACAGTACTGCTAATGTGTTCTTAAACGTCACTACCACGTGACATCTGGTAGAGGTATCGGGGTACGTTCATGTACCGAACGCCCCCGCAAAGCCGCGATCCAAGACCGAAGCCCAAGGACAAAACCAACATCGGCCAAGACCAGCATGCTAGCCGCAGACCGCAAGGACTGCCCCCAGAGCACGGACTTCTACCTGAGTCGACAAAGAAGATCGTGGTCAAAACAACCCCAATGGCTGCCCCAGCATCCCCCGTTATCCTACAACCTCGGGACCCACCGACCTTCCATGGAGCAGCGCCAGAAGACCCATAACCCTGGCTGGAGACCTACGAACGAATCGCCACTTTTAACAACTGGGACTCCGACGACAAGCTGCGGCATGTATACTTTGCCTTAGAAGATGCCGCCAGAACGTGGTTTGAGAACCGGGAGTCGACCTTGACGACATGGGACCTCTTCCGTAGCGGCTTCCTGCGCACTTTTACGAGCGTCGTGCGCAAGGAAAGGGCCAAAGCCATGCTTGACGCCCGAGTGCAGCTACCCAATGAGAACGTTGCCATCTTCACGGAAGAAATGAACCGTCTGTTCCACCACGCCGACCCGGATATGCCCGAGGAGAAGAAAGTCCGCCTTCTCATGCGTGGTGTGAAGGAAGAACTTTTCGGCCCAATGATACGAAGCCCACCGAAGACCGTAGAAGAGTTCCTTCGCGAGGCCACCAGCATCGAGAAGACACACGAAATGCGGAACCGGCAATTCAACCGCCGTACAAGCTCTACCCACTACGCAGGAATTCAATCACTGGCCACGGACGATCTGCGCGAGACCATCAGGGCCATTGTGCGAGAAGAACTGCGCTAGGCCTTCCCTTCGTCGCAGCCTCAAGTGGCGTCGATCGCCGACATCGTGAAAGAAGAGGTGTACCGATCGCTTGGAGTTCCTGACGTGCAACCAGAATCACCACAGCCCCAGCCGGAAGCGATGACCTACACCGCCGTCGCACGCCGTCAAGGCACCCCTCCGCGACCGCGCCAGGGCCCTGTAACGCCGCAATTCCGTCGTCCGCCGCCGCCGCCACCAGCACGCCCACCCGTCGCCCACCGAACATACGCTAGGAAGACGGACATTTGGCGAGCCGCCGACCACCGCCCGCTCTGCTATCACTGCGGAGAAGCCGGCCATGTGTACCGCCGATGCCCATACCGCGACTTGGGACTGAGAGGGTTCACCGTCAACGCGCCGCGTCCACAGCTTGGCGATTACCTCGCCGCTACTCAGTGGAGCCCTCGACGGCCATCCCGTTCGCCGTCACCAGGCCGCTACCTGTCGCCGCAGCGCCGACCATACACCGGCCCAGCCCGGGGCCGCTCTACGAGCCCATATCCGGAAAACTAAAAGCAGCAACCGATGGAGGTGGGGTTCCTGTTCGTCGAACTGACGAAGATCCTCCGCCGCCGACGAAGAAGACGAAGAGACCATCTCGACGACATAATAACGACCCGCCGCCGTGCCGACGAAATCAGGAAGCCAAGACTACACCGACGAAAGACGACTTGACGACGCGACGTTCCAGCTTCAGTTCAAGACGACGCAGCCGTGATCCGACGCCAAAACCTAACTGCAACGCCAAACGACAAAACACCGACCTTGACGTGCTTCTCGACGGCCACGCAATTACCGCCTTAGTGGACACATGGGGCTCATTACTCCGTCATGAGTGGACACATCGCCGCCCAGTTGAAGAAGGTTAAGACTGCATGGGAAGGCCCTCAAATTCGCACCGCTGGAGGGCACCTGCTTACGCCGACTGGAATCTGCACGGCAAGAATAACCATTCATGACCGGACTTACCCTGCCACCTTCGTTATCCTCCAACAGTGTTCACGAGACGTCATTATCGGTATGGACTTCCTGAACCAACACGGCGCAATCATCGACCTGAAGTCGAAGTCAATAACGCTGTCGGAAGATAAAGCGATACCGCCGGAGAGACCTCGTGGTCACCACGCCTTGAGTGTGCTCGAAGATCAAGTGAGCATCCCGTCTCGCTCCAGCATTATTTCGGTCGGCACCGAAATACCCGCTGACGTAGAATGTGTCATAGAAGGCGACCAACGTCTACTGCTAGACCGTGAAATTTGCGTCGCAAGAGGGATCGCTAGACTGCATGGAGGGAAAACTGAAGCGTTGCTGAAAAACTTCAGCCAGGAGTTCAAGCACATCAATAAGGGCACGACGATCGCGTACATCGAGGAAATTCTGGAAACCAGTAAAGCGTTTGTCCTCTCGGATTCCGCCGCATCTGCCCCGACGACCATGGCTCCCGAACCAGACTACGACATTAATCCAAGTCTCCCCGTGATTAAGCAACAGCAGCTCAAAAGTCTGCTCCGACGATACAAAGGCTGCCTTTCGACGTCATCGAGGATTCGACAACCACCAGTCGCCAAGCATCGCGTAATCACCGAGGAGTACGCTCGACCACTCCGCCAGAGCCCTTACCGAGTTTCGCCGCGAGAACGCGAAGCTATAAGAGAACAAGTCGACGAAATGCTGCGCGACGACATCATCCAGCCGTCGAAAAGCCCGTTGGCATCCGCTGTTGTCCTGGTGCACTTATCTTTATCGGCCTACCATGTTTCGCCGCCTAAAAAATGTAATCGCACAGCGTGGGAAGCGCCTGCATGTATCCGAAGTTTCTGGAAAGTTATCGATGCTTCTACCCGGCTCGCCGAACCTTGTGTTATCTGATTTCATCGCGTGACGCGAATGGTGTAGAACTTTGTGGAAGGCACGCGGGTCCGAACGATTAATCTGGAACTTTCGCCGACTGCTGTATAAAAGCCGACGCGCTTGACCGGCTGATCAGATTTTCGATGATCGCCAACTGTGTTCACCGCTATCGTTGTGCTTTAAGTGTAGCCTGTTTTGTGGGCACAGGTTCGCCCAATAAAAGATAGTTTTGTCTTTCACAGTACTGCTACTGTGTTCTTCAACGTCACTACCACGTGACAATAATTTTTCTGTTGTTCGGTCCAATCATGCATAATCAATGTGTACCCGTCATATCATATGGGGAGCTATCACGGTTTTCATGACGTTGCGTGACAGACAGGCGAAGTGGGTGTGGTCCAAAACAGTTTTTGACTAATCGAGGAGGGCTGATTGGAGAATTGGAATAGAAGAATTTGGGATAGCTGTACGTTATAGCGCTCCGGCTCGACAACCACACTTCATACACACATATCCATGATTCATCTGCCATTCACACCAATAATAATTCGCTTTTCGTCGATTTAAACTGATGTCGAATGCCTGTTTTTACAGTGAAACTCTGTATGATATTGATCCCGGGATTTCTTTGCTCACTCGACAAAAAAATTTAACCAATCACAGCGGAAGGCACGTGCCGCGTAAGCAGCTGGGTTCCTTGCAGCACCACGAGACCGCGCACGTCTCCACGCATTCGTGTTCTTTTACTGGTGAGTGGCGCAACTGACTATACCGCTTCAACGGGTGCGCTCATAGCATCCATCCATCCATCCTCGGGTTGGTAAAAAAAAAAGAAACCTCAAGACTCGCCTTCGCGCATGGCATTCGCCGCGAGCACTTCCTGTTAAAGATTACGGTTCAATAAACTTCATTTTTCAGAGAAGGGGGAAACTGTACCTTTGTTAGTACGGAGCAACCTCGCTAGACTTTCATATGTAGAATCTAAAACTGCATGGTAACCGATTTCATTTGTATTTAGATAGCGCTATGTTAACGCCATCCATAGTATGCATACCCGAGGAGCTCCGCGATCACGATAAGCGGCCACGGGAAAAAGCAACACCAATATGCAAAAGAGCGTCGTGCTCAGGCTGGGCAGAACCCAGCGATTTCTGGCCAAAGTGAGCCACGCACAGTTAGGACGCCTGAAGTGCAGCGCTAACACTTTTTAGCGACGAAAGGGATAGCAGCGTCAATATGCATAACGACGTCGTGCTGAGGCTCGGCAGGGGCCACTTTAGGCTACGTCACATTGCTGTATTGGATGAATTAGAGGGCAGTAAATGGGATATAATAGGGCTCGGTGAAGTTAGAAGGCCAAAAGAAGCATATACAGTGCTGAAAAGCGCGCATGTCCTATGCTACCGGGGCTTAGCGGAGAGACGAGAACTAGGACTCGGATTCCTGATTAATAGGAATATAGCTGGTAACATACAGGAGTTCTATAGCATTAACGACAGGGGGGTAGGTCTTGTTGTTAAACTTAATAAGAGGTACAAAATGAACGTCGTACAGGTCTACGCCCCTACATCCAGTGATGATGACCAGGAAGTCGAAAGCTTCTATGAAGACATGGAATCGGCCATGGGTAGAGTGAAAACAAAATACACTATACTGACTGGAGGCTTCAATTCCAAGGTAGGCAAGAAGCAGGCGGGAAACAAGGCAGTGGGGTAATATGGCATAGGTACTAGGAATAGCAGGGGAGAGTTATTAGTAGAGTTTGCGGAACAGAATAATATGCGGATAATGAATACCTTGTTCCGCAATCGGGAGCGCGGAAAGTGGACTTGGAGGAGCACGAACAGCGAGACTAGCAATGAAATAGACTTCATACTCTGCGCTAACCCTGGCATCATACAATATGTGGATGCGCTGAGCAAGGTGCGCTGCAGTGACAAAAGGATGGTAAGAACTCGAATTAGCCTACACTTGAGGAGGGAACGGAAGAAAATGGTACATAAGAAGCCGATCAATGAGTTAGCGGTGAGAGAGAAAATAGTGGAATTCCAGATCAAGCTACTGAACAGGTATTCGGCTTTAACTCAGGAAGAGGCCCTTAGTGTTGAAGCAATGAACGACAATCTTGTGGGCATCATTAAGGAGTGTGCAATAAAAGTCGGTGGTAACTCAGTTAGACAGGATACCAGTAAGCTACTGCAGGAGACGAAAGATCTGATCGAGCAACGCCAATGTATCAAAGCCTCTAACCCAACAGCTAGAATAGAACTGGCCGAACTTTCTAAGTTATTCAACAAGCGTAAGACAGCTGACATAAGGAAGTATAGTATGGATAGAATTGAACATGCTCTCAGGAACGGAGGAAGCCTAAAAGCAGTTAAGAAGAAACAAGGAATTGGCAAGAATCAGATGTACGCGTTAAGAGACAAAGCCGGCAATATCATTACTAATATGGGTGAGATAGTTCAAGTGGCTCAGGAGTTCTATAAAGATTTATACAGCACCAGTGGCACCTATGACGATAATGGAACAGAGAATAGTCTAGAGGAATTCGAAATCCCACAGGTAACGCCGGAAGAAGTAAAGAAAGCCTTGGGGGAGCTATGCAAAGGGGGAAGGCAGCTGGGGAGGATCAGGTAACAGCAGATTTGTTGAAGGATGGTGGGCGGATTGTTCTAGAGAAACTGGCCACCTTGTATACGCAATGCCTCATGGCCTCGAGCGTATCGGAATCTTGGAAGAACGCTAACATAATCCTAATCCATAAGAAAGGGGACGCCAAAGACTTGAAAAATTATAGACTGAACAGCTTACTGTCAGTTGCCTACAAACTATTTGCAAACGTAATCGCAAATAGAATCATGAACACCTTAGACTTCAGTCAAGCAAAGGACCAGGAAGGATTCCGTAAAGGCTGCTCAACAATAGACCATATTCACACTATCAAACAGGTGATAAAGAAATGTGCGGAATATAACCAACCCTTATATATAGCTTTCATTGATTAAGAGATAGCATTTGATTCAGTCGAAACCTCAGCAGTCATGGAGGCATTACGGAGTCTGGGTGTAGACGAGCCGTATGTAAAAATACCGAAAAATATCTATAGCGGCTCCACAGCCACCGTAGTCCTCCATAAAGAAAGCATCGAAATCCCAATAAAGAAAGGCGTCAGGCAGTGAGATACGATCTCTCCAATGCTATTCACAGCGTGTTTACAGGAGGTATTCAGAGACCTGGATTGGGAACAATCGGGGATAAGAGTTAATGGAGAATACCTTAGTAACTTGCGATTCGCTGATGCTTGCTTAGTAACTGTCTTGCTGTCTTGCTTAGTAACTCAGCGGACCAATTGCAAGGCATGCTCACTGACCTGGAGAGGCAAAGCATAAGACTGGGTCTAAAAATTAATCTCCGGAAAACTAAAGTAATGTCTAACAGTCTTGGAAGAGAACAGCAATTTACAATTGGTAGCGAGGGACTGGAAGTGGTAAGCGAATACATCTACTTACGGCAGGTAGTGACGGTGGATCCGGATCATGAGATGGAAATAATTAGAAGAATAAGAATGGGCTGGGGTGCGTTTGGCAGGCATTCTCAGATCATGAACAGCAGGTTGCCATTATCCCTCAAGAGAAAACTGTATAAGAGCTGTCTTACCCGTACTCACCTACGGTGCAGAAACCTGGAGGCTTACGAAAAGGGTTCTACTTAAATTGAGGACGACGCAACGAGCTATGGAAAGAAGAATGATGGGTGTAGCGTTAAGGGATAAGAATAGAGCAGATTCGGTGAGGGAACAAACGCGAGTTAATGACATCTTAGTTGAAGTCGAGAAAAAGAAATGGGCATGGGTAGGACATGTAATGAGGAGGGAAGATAACCGATGGTCATTAAGGGTTACGGACTGGATTTCGAGGGAAGGGAAGCGTAGCAGGGGGCGGCCGAATGTTAGGTGGGCGGATGAGATGAAGAAGTTTGCAGGGACGACATGACCACAATAAGTAAATGACCGGGGTTGTTGGAGAAGTATCGGAGAGGCCTTACCCTGCAGTGCGCGTAACCAGGCTGATGATGATGAAGATGACATTGCTGTATAGGATCCGGTAAGACCACAGCTTTGCTGGCCAACCACACTTACAGCGTGGATTGAAGGCCATTTTTTCAGACACTGAAACGATATCGGCAGATTTCTTACACAAAACCACCATCACGACGAGTTCCACATTATTTAGGTGGCAAACGCTATCGGTGCTGCACGGAAAACGAAGAAATCCCAGCATCGCGTATCTCTTCATTTCAGTATTCGCTCAGCACCATCAACTTTAAAAGGGGGTGACTAATGCCAGCAACAGCGTTATGTTTGTGCTTTGGGTTGAAGGTGTTGCAATACTGGCGAATGATACTTCACCCCCAGAAAACGAGAACAACGTTTCCGGACATATTCTGAGGGGATCGTGGGGAATCAAGAAGGGGAAACCAGAAGGCGATCTACAGTGGTCGTGACATATCAGGGGTTGTGACAAATTGAAAGATGACATTTCCTACGTAGCGGTGTTGTAAGTTGTCTACGTGCTCAGGCACGTAGGCAGTGAGGTGTGGCAGCGGCTGTACTAGCGGAAACAATCGCCGTCCTGCCGTAGCGCGAACTTCACGTGACCTCCAACATTAAACTTGCGGGATGAGGGCGTAGACTGACACACCACTCTTCTCGGCGCAACCTCGCAGCGTACAGCGTGGTTTGTTCATTCTTATCGCATGTTGACGGTATATGAAACATCACGCCGACTCTTCGAGATTACAATCTCATGGAGTGTCCATATAGTTGCCATTGGCATAATAAACAGCTTTTTTTAACTATTGACATTATGCTGGCTGGATCTCTCGCAAAGACTCACTGCCACTAAGCCGTTGTTGGCTGCAAAGGCATAGATGCTTTCGACGTTGTCTTCCACCACCCGCCGCATCCTCCACTCTGTCCGTGTGCCATGCTTAAGATTCGTTTTCATCATTACGATTGCGACATTTCTTGTGCTTTTTATGCTCTTTTCAAAATGCGGACGACGAAGAATCGCACGCAAACGCACCGCCATCTTCTTCTGAAGAATATCAATTGTGCGGGGCACACAAGTTCGTTCTAATACTCCACTACGGCGTGCCTCATAATCAGAAACTGGTTTTGGCACGTTAAACCCCATATTTTAATTTTTTGTCATTCTAATTCTCCGCATTATTGCTTCTTATACTATGCACAATACATTCACAGACGCCGCCATTCACAGTGCCTGTGTGAACTTCACACTATTTTCCCGATGCCGTTGCGCGTTAGCGCAATGCTTAGTCCTTCCGACTAATAAGTGCACATTGCGGCAGATATATATATTCAGAATAGCGGTACCGGCTGTGGGAAACGTTTCCGTTTCTCCATCAAAAGTGATAGCGAAGCTTAGGTTGTATAGGGTGCCTGATGAGGGCAAAATAACATCGATTATGACGTGTTTGTCGTTAGTTTAAAGGATCGAACTGGCGAATGGAGGTACAAGCAAAACCTATCTTCTGGAACCTGACAACAAAAGGGGCAATGTCGGGATTGTTGGGCAGTCGTCGAACTTCTTGTCAACGTCATTCGCATGGAAATGTCACATAGAGCTCAAATGTCGGCCTAACGTTAAAGCTACTTGATTAGAAGTAGCGTAGATTGAAAATTTTGTGTTTTATTTTTTGTCTCCTGCGCATTCATTAACTTTGTTGTTAACTTCGTTCGCAGGTAAATGTCACATAGCGCTCCCAACTGTCGACTTCGATTTAATATCTTGACTTTGATGTGTTGTTCTAGTAGAAGAATGTACTTTTTCTTTAATGTGATTAGCATTATCGGGATACTTCAGGCACTCTGCGGTGTCAGTCTATCTGTCTGTGTCGCTAACCATTTTCCCGCCAACTTGAGTCCTTTGCATGGCCTAAGGGGGAGGGAATTGGGCTGCTGTGCTAAGGAAACTCGCTTGGTAAATATCATTACAAAACAATTGCTAGTGCTTATTAAGAACAACGCACACCACTGTTTGAGTGACACGCGTAATCTGATAAAATCCATGCCTTCACCATCAAATTCGAGATAATTAGAACGAAGCTTTTTCACGAAATTAAGTAGCACTCGGGGTAAACACACTTTTATCACCTATTCCACAGAAAGAGTATGGCTTCTGTTGACATCCGGCTGTTGAAAGAGCAAGCTTACTTTCTAATTCTATTAAGGTAGCAAAAGTGTCATGATTTTCATAATATTTAGTTTACAGCAATCACACCAGGTCAATTGATAGTGTAACTGTACATTTCTAAGAAATTATTCGAACGACGACGCTGTATTGGAATAAAGGTAATGTTTTCATACCGTGAAACATAACTTGAGGACGTCGCCTTTACCGAGCCACCACCATTATATATTATTATTGACATTAACCAGGCCGTATGCAGTAATATTTGACTCATATTGAAAAATACGACGTATTACCACCAATTGAACCAATAATGCGACACAACTTCCGCATTAGACGCTGTTATGGCTAAATAAAATGCGTCAATAATCATAGCTTTCATGGTAAAGGTAAAGTATGATTGATTTGATGTGCTCGCCTGTCAGTTTAGCAGATTTTAATGGCACAGCTCTGAAGTTTGCGAAAGCTTTATTAGCTTGACCTTTTAAGCTAATGCTTCTTGAACCAGATAAATAGAAGACAGAGCTGTCTGCAGGCAACATACATCGATCAGATTTTCCATATTGATTCTTTGATTGACGTGGCATACACTGACATGACATTGACGTAATCCTCGAGACAGCGCCCTGTCGACGCTAGCGGAGTCGTAAGCATAGCATTTAGTTTGTAACACACATCTTCTTTCTTTCGGGAAAGCATCACTGCGCACAAATTGCAATAGTGCATCTGCATAATTTTCATTACGCCCTCCAAAGAAGTGACTTATGCTGTCTTTAAGGTGCTACCTTTATAGCTAGCTGTTGAGAGAATTTTAGCCCAATCAGGATCCAGATTGGGCTAAAAAAAAAACATTCCCGTTTAGGCTCAGTGAGCCCCGACTTCTTTCTAGTTACAGCCTCCTTTCTAGTTTAGAGCTCATCGAAAAATGTATAAAGTTTCCCACACTGAGCCCGATCAAGAGCCGGCTTGGCGATCTTCATTTTATATCCCTCCATTGCGGCACACCGAGCAATGTACCAACACGTCTGCATGCGCAAAATTTGCCAGCGGAATGCAGAAATGGTCTCCCGAGATCATAGGTTGCGGTAGTAAATATTTGATATGAATATCCATTATAAAACCCTAACGTTATAAGCCACAGCAGGTATACACACACATACGACCATCTTGCGAAGCGGCGTCGCTGCAGTGTGCGGCGTGTGGTGCCGTGCCACAAGGCGTCCATCCCCAATGCTTATAAAATAATTTTTTAGGAAATGTGTAACCCTTTTTAAAACTACCGTTGAAATACTTGTCAGCTTTAAGGATAACGACAACTAATGCCCTCCAATGGACAGTTTCCAAAATTGGCGTTGCGCATGCGCGAACACGGCTCTCACGAGCGCCCCATACCTGGCTAGACACGAAAAGCAGGCCGAACAACAGACGCAGCCCTAGCGCGCGTGGAGACCCCATTTTGTGATGTTTCTATCGCCATATCTTCATAAAAAGGCCGGTTCGTTGTGTTCGTTATGGGTGCGCAAATTGCTTCGCTGTCAAACGGAACAAGAATATATTTCGCTTTCCATCCGAGGCGAGCTATGCGGCGAGGAAAGCTGCACAGATGAGCGATGGCCGGAGATGCCATCACAGCACACAACT
Organism: Dermacentor variabilis; assembly: GCF_050947875.1. Lineage (NCBI taxonomy): Eukaryota > Metazoa > Arthropoda > Arachnida > Ixodida > Ixodidae > Dermacentor > Dermacentor variabilis. The sequence continues at coordinate 9,715,307 of NW_027460335.1, read as the reverse complement.
TGCACTATACCTCGCTCTTCGTAAGTCGGTTCTGACTGCGCTACTCGTGGCTACTGAACCCAGTGCCGCGAGGTCATTTCGGCCAGGAAACTTCGAGATGTCCTTAAAGGCAGCCGCATTTTGCCTGAAATCTGAAAAGCTCAAGATGGACGAGGACAGACAGAGCTTGCGAAAGCTCGGTGGTGTAATCTTAAAAAAATATATCAAAGTGATGTCGAAAGTGTGCCTCGTACGTAGCCAGCACTACGCCACTGAAGCGATCGAAACATTCATCCGACGGCAGTTGGTTTCGCAGACGGGCAGCGCGCAGCGGCCACCGTGCGGTGCAGTTCACCTCGTTCGCTCTTTGCCGGCGGTGGAGTGCTGACATTAAAATGTGTTTTCATTTAGCCTGTATATGTCCACGCATGCGATAAATAAATAATAAAAACTATGAGTTACACTACTTGCAGAGGCTTCTTCGTAACCAGCGACACGCTCGCATAGCGAGCAAGGCCTACTGTCTTCTTCGGTGGCCGTTATTACATGCAGTCGAGAGAATGATGCGCCATTTGAGACTTTCCCGTATTTACCATGCGCGAAGAAGGACGCTCGTAATAGGACAAGCAAATCAGTAAAGCTCTTTTTGTGGCAGATGGACCGTATCAGTGCGGTAAACATTCCTAAGTAGAGCAACATTTTCGGCCTGCTGACAGTCGGCAGCCGCCAATCGCTTTAGCCGGTAGGCCTAGATCCCGGTTGTCAAAGAAGCAGCCGATTGCGCCTGCGATGAAAACGCCGCTAGACGTCCTGAGCATTTTAGCGTCTGGACAATTATGTCGCGGAGAAATGAAGATACAGTTCGTACTCTCTGTAATTTGTCAGAAGCAAAGAGGAAAGAAGAGCAATGAAGGACAAATAATTATGTTACTCTAGAGTCATGTAGTTCTTGGGCTGCATCTGCGGCCCTCGTAAGAAGGAAAGACAAGTCTTGGAAGTTCTGTGTAGAAGTCCCACGTCTCAACTCTGTCACCGAGGAGAATGTATACCCGCTTCCACACACCTGCATAGATGACGTCATTGCCGCTTGCATTTGGCTATGTATATCTCCTGCGTAGATCTAAGGTATCGCTATTATGAAATTCCAATGCATAGATATCAGGAGAAAATGTTCTTTATAACACCAGATGAATGGATGGATGAATATCTTTACTGAGGTCCCTCGGTGCGCGAAATTAGCGCGCAGCGGGCTGCTCCCACGTCGGGACAGAGAGGCCGTGCCCCTCCGCCGCGTCGCGGGACCAATGAACAGCCCACAGCTGTGCTTAATGATCCGAACTGCGTAGAGCTCGGTTCCATTCTTCCTTCGTGATCCTGGGTCCCGGCGCCATGGCGCAACCCCAGATGCTTTCTTCATATTTCTAGTAACAGTATTTGGTTTATTTAATACCCGTGCGACGTTTGAGCAGATCATGGACTAGAGTGAGTGCCATTCATTCTGTTTGCACGCGCATGTTTTTATGAGGCAGCAGGTAAGTAGAGGGAGTGCATATGAGTGTGCACACCTTGAGCGTGCGTGCGTAAGTACTTGCATTGGCGTGTGCGTGCGTGTTTCTCTCCTCGTGTATAAATTCGCGTGCTAATGAGTGCGTGCATGCGCGTGCGAGCTTCCGCGCTTTTACGTGTGAGTGCACTCCGTATGCGTGCATGCGTTCTTTTTGTGCGTGTGTGCATGCGAGGGCTCACGTTAATTTGTGTGCGTGAGAACATGCATCCCTCTGTGCGTGTTTGCGTCTACGTGGGCATATGCGCGCGTGCGTGTGTTTGTGTGTGTGGGCTAACGAGCATTTACCCGCCTACACCTACTGTCGGGGACAAATGGGACATAGAGTTTATTTAAATTAATATTTGAAACTACGAGACAAGAAAGACTAGAAAGACTCAAATTGCATTTATAGTATTACCCGCCGTGGTTGCTCAGTGGCTGTGGTGTTGGGCTGCTGAGCACGAGGTCGCGGGATCGAATCCCGGCCACGGCGGCCGCATTTCGATGGGGGCGAAATGCGAAAACACCGGTGTGCTTACACTTAGGTGCACGTTAAAGAACCCCAGGTGGTCAAAATTTCCGGAGTCCTCCACTACGGCGTGCCTCATAATCATACAGTGGTTTTGGCACGTAAAACCCCAAATATTATTATGCATTTATAGTATTATTTCTTTCTGAAAGCAAAATCAATCTTTAAAAAAGCGTCTGAGGTGCTAATATTTGTGCCTCAGATTTCGTCACGGTCACCATTGGCTCCGATACATGAGAAGCTACTTAGCTGTTCCCCTTCGTTATCTTCCTTGCCGCGAAGAGCTCATTGTCTTGATGCCAGCGACGCGCTAAATCTGCACCACCATTGCATCATTTATCGCTTCTGCGACCAAGCAAACTTTCGGCGGCGCATGCTCACTCTTATATTTAGTTTACCTTTTGCAACCAAATGTAAACGCATTACGTACGTAAATAAACAGCGTTGTCATCACTGAGCATGCTCTGAACGTTACTGGGTTTGTGCGGTTTTCGTGCGCTATGATGACGTACGTTATTTGGCGAGTTTATCGTTCGAACGTTTACGTACGCTAAGAAATAGCATTGTCGAACATGGGCGGCACCCATGGCTCCCGCTTCAGCGTGAGTTCTCGTGGTGGCTACGCTCTGACTCAAGTTGATCGCCAGTAACTATTGAAATTAGCTTTCGCGTTCTCTAACCTCACCTCAAACGTTAGTTCTGAGCACATATCGCGTCTAGTTTCTGAGAGAGTTCGGTGATTGAGGCACCCATAGGGCTAACGAGACGTGTCGGCATAGAAACAACAGGATGGTTAGTAATGGACTTCGTTTGGCCCGAGGCACCAGACGGCGCCCTGTTTTATAACGGCTTCCTTACATTTGCGTTCCCGTACGGTAAACTAAAAGCCTTGAAAGTACGTGCACCGTAACGTCCCGCAAAGGTCATTACATCTAACGCATGCACGGCGATAAACGCTATTCCAAAAATGTCTAATATCACAAAAGGCTAAGTGCGGTCAGGTGGACCTTACCGATGCGATTTTCTGCGTCAGTAGGTCGCATGACTACACATATAAGCGAGATGCTTGTAGTTTAGCCTTACAGGATGAGGCATGGGTCTGAAAGTTGGGACACGTACTCCATTACAATAATTTCAATGCATTCTACGGTGTCATTCTTCGATGGCTGATGCCGATTTTTGCACAATGAGGATGTAAAAAAATTGTGTCATGTGCCGAATATCACCTTTCTCGAACTGTCAGCATTCCTTACTGATGTCCTCGTCGACAGCCGCACAACTCTTGAATGCAAGTGATTGTGAGGATTTGTGCGCGAGACCTTGGCGTGCCTGGGTATCATTTATTGGCGTTCTTTACCTGCTAGTCTGCATTGCAGCTATATCATAAAATCAGCACGGCAACATGCTAGACATTATGGAGAACAGAAAAAATCCTGCATTTATTACTGTGCAATAATCTTAAACTCTGTTCATCTTTCACATAGGTCAATAATCGTAACAGGGGAGTGCTTTGACAACTAAGTGCACGTAGTGTATATGTCATACCGAAAGATGTAAATGGTCCGGTGACCAGTAAACGTGATTCGATATAGTTAGCAGCTTCGGCCATAACATGCTAATTGACGGCGACAAAGAAACAGCTCACACAACTATTCTGTCATACCTTTTGCCGCTAGCTACCAAACCAGCTTGTTCATGCGTCCATCTTATTACCAAAGCATATCTTGTCTCAATTTGCAGCTACTGCGGTAGGCCAGGCAAGAGAGAGAGAAAGAGACATGCAAAGGAGAGAAAGGCAGGGAGGTTAACCAGAGGTAAACCCTCCGATTTGATACCCTACGCTAGGGCAAGAGAAAGGGGAAGACGGAAAGAAGAGCAGGGAAAAAAAGAAACGCGTGAAAAAAATTGCTAGATAAATAAAGGGGGTAACTTAACCAAACCGATAAGTGAAAATCGAAAACCGTCCACGAAGGCGCCTCTGGTAGACGCTTCCCGAAGTGGAGAAAGCTTGAGCTAAATACTGGGAAATATGCAAATGCATGGAAATACATAGAAGTAGCTAAATATTCCTATCTAAATACATGGTAACTGAGAAACCGTTTTTCTCGGCAACCACAGCACCAAATTTGATGAAGTTTGGTACATTTAAATGAAGAGTTTTAAATATAGTTACTCTTGATTGCAAATTCTCTATTTAGGTCGTCAACCTTTTTATAAAACTTGGCAAAAATAGTATAAATTCAGCAAACGAAAGAAACTGTCACTCAGCAATCAAAACGCATACCACAATTCCGTCAATTGCGCTTAAAGTACATCTAAAGCTGACAAAATATATATAGTGTACGTCAGGCTCAAGAACAGCAGCTATTTGTGAGCAGAACTTTTGCGAAACTCTTGTGAACAATGTAGCAAGTTCACGCAAGATCGACGTATCAAATTTGTCCGCTTTGTATGCTTTCATGGATGCAGTTTGCAGGACTACGATATGTATTCTAGGTGCAGAACTGCGAATTTTTAAGTTTCTTGTTTCTATTTTTTATGCATACCACTTTTTAACAGATTTATTTAGAATTGGCCCAGTGCTTATCATAAAAGCGCTTCTGCGTTTTACATGTATTTCATGAGGCAACATCGCAGTTGGGCCACAGCTAAAGCTGTCGCGAAGTGCTTCCGACGATTATCGTAGCCCGATGACTCTGCAGCAATAAAAAAAGAAAATGAACGGGGAAAAAAACGTGGGTGCCTTTCGGGAAGCTTCTAAAAAGCCCGGAATCAATCGCCGCTGTGTGTGTCCCGTCGCGACTAAACGTTGTTATGATGACAAGTAATGTCCAGCCGACAAGCGGCACTTTTTATAAAGAACACTGATTACGCCGGCAGGACAAGCTTTGTGTTGAAGTTCAGTGTGCGGGGATAGCTTTTGATTGTTTTATCTTTGTTTCTTTGGCGTCATTGCTAAGTCACCGCGGAAAGTTTGAAAAGTTTAGGGTCATTAGACCACGTGGTGGCACTCCCGCGAGATAAACCCTGATGTCCAGAAAAGCTGGGTACGTGCATTTGTCCTTCTGTTGGCTACTTTGAAAACACTCTACTCCGTTCCCCACAGAGCAGTCAATGCTGTGGAAGTGAGAAAGACTTCTTGCAGGGGCTTCGTTCGTACTCGGATATAGTTCGATGTTTTTTGGCCGCAGTTCTGCGCAACTGCTTTTATAGAAGCTCAGCATTGAGTGATACAAGTTTCAAGCCTTGGAAGCAAACACACTGTAGTATACGGCTGCTAATGTGTTGCTCTAAATCCTCTTTATTTCTCTTGTTCTTTTCATATTCTTTTATATTTTCAACCCGTCGCGAAGAGCGCCACGTGCATGCTCACGCCAGTGTTCCTGTATAAGCTACCGCAGGGAGCAGAGTTGCGCAATTGTTTTTCAGGGCCGTTTGCGTCGCTATTCGCCGAGCACTACCACGTGGTGCAAAATAACGCAAAATGTTCAACAGCGCCGCTGCGAAGCCAGCTTTACGCCCGTGACGCCGACTCGTCTTTTCTGTCAGTGCCATCGGCATTGCAATCAGTGGACCTTCGAGTGTGCGTTGCATTCGTTGGCTGCGGGTGGAGGTACGGTTTTCGACGATATTAAGAACATTGGCGAAGTTACACGAAACCCATCATATCGACACTTGTGTTCCAGTATGACGGGATACAGTGCAAAAAACTGCACAAACCGCGCGGCAAGTAGCAAAGCTTCCTACGTGGTTCCGTGCGAGCGGACAGATGTGCGCCGGCGACTAGTGTGGCTACTGCGTATCTACCGAAACCGGCCGGCTCCGAAAGGCACCAGGACATGCGAGGTGCGTTCGCCTGGTTTGGACTAAAGCTACTTTTATCTCGAATAACACTCCTCTTAACGCTGAGATGCGTACGCCAGGCATGAGATATATTTCCATTGTACGATTTTGGCGCATACATGCAGCGCGACATAGACGCGGGATGAAGAATGAACGACACGTCTGTGTCACGCTGCACATATACGCCATGAATGTTAACTTACCAACTCGCCTAATTCACCGTGTTGTTTGTACGATTGTTCTCAATATGCGGGTCTATAACAGTTCGTTCAAAACAGAGCAAATACTAGCAGATGCAATTTGCCTGCGCATCCTGGTTTTTCTCTCCTCTGTTATTTTATTATTGTTTTTTGTCGGAGTTGTATTTTTCATATAATGCTGATTTATGTGCTAGTGTTCATTTTTGTATAGTAAGCGGAAACCTCCCACACACCGGCTTATGAGACAGCTGTGATATCTTCAGCATTTACCCCCCGCAATATCTTGCTTGCCGACGTGAGGAATGTAAAATTATGCCTGTATGTTTATTAAGCGCTGTGTTATAGTAAATTTACATGAGTAGTATAAAGCGATAAACAAAAATGTGTTCTTTTGTTACAGCCTGAAATGTGCGAAAGGTTTGCAAGTTTGTGCGAAACTTTGCAAGTTTTCCATCTTGATAGGATTGATGCAATAAAGATAACCTCTTGCTCTTAATAGCTTCTTGCCTTTCCACTTGCTTTGAATTCGGTCCACCAATGCTCCAAGAACCAGCATTCTTGCCCTGCTGCCAGCAGCCGTTGACCATACATTCCCTTGAACGAAATAAATTTGATGTAGAAGCTCCTGCATCTTGGATTTTTTCCACTTGCATATTTACTGCTATGAAGCAGATGTTTAGTATGGGGTATTAATGAATCGTAAAAATAAGCTTTGCATAAAATGTGTGCCTTTGAATGTTTGAAATGCGTTTACATGTACGTGTCTGCACCACATATATCTAAATCATGCAGCTTCTGTGAACGACGGTTAGTGATAAATGAAGCTTTGTCACTGACAGAACTGCAGGCACAATAGCTCGCTTGGCGACGATCATTAATCAGCTGATTTCGGCCGGCAAAGTGCGCACGCATAATTGTCGACCTTACATGTTCGAAGTGGTTTCTAAACATCCTTTAACCATTTACTTTTGCCTTGCGGCCTGCACGTGAGGACTTCATATGCATGCTGAAGAACATTTCAGCGCTTTTTGTTGCAAGGTACTGCACACTTCCCGTGTTTGCACCCTAATTTTACAGCTATTCGAGCCATGGAAAGAGTCGGAGTACTATTTCGGGGCTTCGAGGGGGGTCCTACCCACTAGCGTAGCTAGGTCGTGCAGCATCCGGAGCCCATAAGTCTTCGGTCACCTCTCCCTCCCCTCGGGTATATTCAAGGAGGCGAGGATATTGAAAATTTCTGGGGAGTAGGTGGAGGGGGTGAAGTTTCAGCACCAACAGAGCCACCGATAAAGGTCAACCTGACACACATCCGGTTTGCTACCATAGAGAGGGGAAGGTGTTTAAGGGAAGAAAAGAAAGAAGATGGAGGGAAACGTACTATCAGTGCGAATACGTGCAGTTGTCCATAACTTCATGCCTGTAATCGGTCCCTGAGGCCCCTAATTCATGAAACGCAGCAGTGCCCGCGTCGCTTTGTGATCCTGTGACGGGTGGGGCCATGGTACGAGAATCACTGTCTCTGAAAATGGCCTGCTATCTAATCGGTTTAACACTCTCCGAAGAACGTCGCGTTCGATCTCGTAGGGATTAGAAAAATGCAACACGTGCTCGATCGCCTCTTCACATTTGCATGAGTCACAAATCGGTGTGTTGGCCATTCAAATAAGGAATGAGCAGGCTTTCGTAAAAGCCACCCCTAAATAGAGGCGGCACAGTAAAGTTGCATCACGGCAGAAGAGGTTCGATGGAATCTGCAGCTTCAATGTAGGATTCAGCAGGCCTATACGGCAGTTGGAGAAAATCGGGGTGTCCCAGAAAGTTCCAGTGTTGGTTTGAGCAAGTAAACGACCTCTCGCAGCGTCTGTCCTTCATAAGGGTATAGGAAGTGTCAGAGTTTCTTTATGGACTGAGCAGCCGGCATCATCAGCAAGGTCATTTTCGACGATGTCACAGTGCCCCGGATTCTATTGGAAGATGATTTCATGTCCGTTTATGTCGGCTTGATGGAGAACCTCTGTGGTCTCAAACACCAATTCATGGATCTTGCGTCGTAAGGATGACTGCAGACAATGAAGGGTAGCCTTTGAGTCACAAAAAACGACCCGCTTTCGAGGTGTCGCTTGTGCGATGTAATTAACAGCAGTACGTTGAGCGGCCAGTTCTGCTGCCGTAGAGGATGGGGCACTTTGAACGTAATTGTGACGTTTAAGGCCGGGATAATAGCAGCGCCTGTGGAGCTAGTGCCTGAGACAAATACATCAGTGTAAATGTGCGTTCTTTGTTCGTATGCCTCGTTCGGTAATTACAGTGTGAACTGACGTAGAGACAGTGTATACTGAACGGTCTTCTTCGTTATACCCGGAACCGTGAGGCCTTACTTGTGGCTATCGTAGGTAACAGTGGTCTTGCTGCTGAGTAAAGATTGAGGGAAGGTAGCCTTGATGTGTCGCAACAAGTTTAGAAGAAATGGCTTGAGGTCTTTGTGCTGGCAAAGCAGTAATATGGTGACTGGGTAATGTGCGCTCTAAGGTTGTCAGTCGTTATATATGTTGGAACCAAGTAGTCTCTGGCAATCTTGATTTTTGCATGAGTCGAGGCGCATCGTGGTAGTCCAAAACATGTTTGTAGATCCTGGCCTTGCAGAGTTTCGATGGTACGAATGTTTGTTTTGCATGTGTTCGCCAAAACCAGTAAGCTGTACCGTAAAAATCCCAGAAACAGTACTCTGTACATCTTCAGCATGGACTGTACCAATGTGCCCCAGGTTTTTCGGCACAGGAACCTCATAATATGTACATTCGAAATTAGTTTCCGCTTCAGGTAGATAGAGTGGGGGCTCCATCAAAGATCCCTGTCAATAATTGCACCTAAGAAGCGATGATACTTCTGGTAGTTGATACCCTGGCCATTGAGAGAAACAGGGTATGATGCCGTGGGTTTGCGCGTAAACGCGATTAACGCTCGTTTTTCGATGGGCAAAGACGAATCACCGCAGAAGACTAAGGACAAATATCATCAGCGCACATTGATAGGTGAATTGTCTTAGGTAATATTTCAGCGAGGCCTACAATATTTAGGCGAAAGAGAATAGTGGTCAATACCCCGCCCTCTGGGATGCCCCTGGGACAACAACAAAATTACTATTACTAGGTGAGAGTATTTTTACTCAACACCACGAAACTGACACAAAACGAGTACAAGCGATATAAAACTGATATATGGAACACTGTACACACACTGACGACCAGGCACGTACCCAGGGGTGGCCCGGACGGGCCCGTGCCACCCCCCTTCCGAATTGAAGCTACATGCGCCCCCCTCCCCACCCACGCCACCACTCCTCACACACATTCCTACAGCGCTCCCAAATCAATCATTAGACTTGACAGCTAATCGGCGGTCAACATGTTGCTGCCTTTTTCATTCCTTTTGAATGGCGGTAGTTATAGGCATATCCTGGAGTTGGAAGGCCAGTTTTTTCATCAATTTAGTGCCGGCGCGATCAACTCGAGATGCGTTCTGTTGCCACCATCTGTTCAACAGTCATGCGCGTCACTGTTGCTTCGTTAGTTCAACCGTGTTTCTTTGGACTGATCCAGGGACAAGTAAAGGGATTCAGTTTCAGTGCCTTAGTTTCCGTTTCAGTTTAATAGTCTTTAAATACCATGAATGGGTAAGAAACAATATACAGACTAGGGCCACCAAGTCAAAGACAGCAACGTGACCTTCGGTTAATAATAACAATGAAGAGACGCATTACAGAAGAGCAAGTTAACTAAAAGAAACAAACAATTGTGAAAATAGAACGTAGAAAAATTTAATTAACGAAAACAAAGTGTCTGTATACAAGCCTACAGTTCATAAAAAGCTGTAAATACATGCAAATGGCAAATTCACTCTAATGAATAACGTAAACTTAGTGATACGTGTACAAAAACTCAAGGGCGTGACTAAAGGTATGAAAGGATGAAGATTCAAATATGATGGGCAACCCATTCCACAGTTTTATAGCAGCGAATGGTGATGTTATTTTCCCATAGTTAGTCATTTAGAATGAACCATAGGTAGTAGAAAATTGGTGTTACGTGGAAACCTGGTATTACTAATATTTGAGGTACCTGGAATCAATCAATTGGTATAAAAGCTGTTCACTAAGTAATTTATAAAACATAATTATTAGATAAAAGATGAAGGAGTTTGTTAAAACAAGGATGTTATTTTCACGAAGTAATAGAATAGCCCTCGTGAAAAGCAAATTGTTAGTGATAACGTGTATTGATTGGTTTTGTAAGGGCTGAACAAACGAGATATGACAGAGATATGGGTTTCCCCAGGAAACAATGCCGTAGTTAGTGTGACAGTAATTGAAGGCGAAGTGTAATGCTAATAATGTGTATTCGGATAAATATGCTTTTGATTTGATTAATGCTCTAACACCGAAAGTACAGTGTTGCTTAATAAAGGCGATGTGTTGAGAAAACTTTAGGTTAGAATCCAATTTGATGCCCAAATATGATGCACAGTTGGAGACGGGAATATGATGGCGATCTAGATTTACCTCAGCCAAGCCAGGTAAGCTTCTTTGGCTAGAACGTAAAATCATGAATTGAGTTTTCGAAGGATTGATGATTAAGCGATTGGAAGAACACGACGCAACAATATGGTCAAGCTCATTGTTTAGTTTAAGGAGTAAGATTGTTAAAGAATTGTCACGCAACGAGATAGTAGTATTCTCTGCGTATAGTACACAATGGGCCGATTTAAGACACGTGGGTAAATCAATAATATAAAGAATAGTAAGGGACCAAGTATGCATGCTTGTGGTACACCTTGGTAATAACTTTAGTTTTAGAATAAGCACCTAAAAGAACTGTCTGTTCTCTATCATGCAGGTAACTTTTTAGAAGTTTTAGTACTGGGCAGGTAATTCCCCGGGCTTCTAGCTTAATAAAAATTATGTTATGATTAATCGTATCAAGAGCTTTAGTGAAGTCCAAAAATACCGAACGAACGAAGTTACCCGTAGCAATCGAGTGACGAATGTAGTCGGTTAGGGATATTAAAGCTAAGTTAGTCGAATTGCCAGTGCACAAACCAAATTGAGAATATTGCAACAAACTAAATTTTTAAAGTAAATATGTAGGTACCTAAAAATAACTTTTCAAGAACTTTTGTAATCAACGAGAGAATATAAATAGGACGGTAGGTAAACACCTCCGTTTTATCACATGTCTTATGTACACAAATAATCTTAGCGCTTTTGAGCGAAGTGGAGAAAATACCACATTTAAATATACAATTTATTATAATACAAAATGGTACCAGAAGTAAGTGGCGCAACAAGTTTTGGATGAAATACCTAAATGATATTTAAGCCAGTGCTAGTGTTCTTTAGGGCTAATACCATGGAACCTACCTCATCTGCAGTTACAGGAAAGAGAAAGAATGATTGCAGCGATAAAGTCAATAAGTTGTAGCCATATATATGACGACTGCTATATATGTTATAGAAGTAGCCACTCAAAACTATTTGCTATGCTAGAAGAATTAGTAGGAGTCTTATTGAGGTTTATTTATAAGTATTGTTGCCGGACTTAGGCAAGTTCAAGAAAGCATTAAGAAGTTGCCATTGTTTATTTCGGATTGTTCTCATGTTTTGCCAATTCACTTATGCAATGCTCTTGTTTAGACTTCTTTAGCAAGTTATTCAGAATGGTAAAATAACTTTTAGAGCGTTCCGCTAAGCGGACATTAAAAGCATTATTTTCAGTCGTTTTGTAGAGGTTTCATTTTTTTCTGATACTACTAAGTAAACCTTTCGTTACCCAATGGTTATCTGCAGCTTAAAATGTTTTGTGCATCTGACGGTAGTCGTGTTAGCGCGAACGGCTTCTAGAATGATGGAACAAAAATGTTCAAGCGCTTGATCGGGATCATGCAGGGAGTTAATTACAGCCGAATCAGTATTTGTTATCGTGTTAAGAAAACTATCTCGGTCAAAATTGAAGGAACAGTAGCAAGGCTCGGGCTGAGGTATTTCGATATGAAAGGAGACGAATATTGGAAAATGGTGTGTTATCCAAGTATGTATATGACACCAGAGTTTGGAGTTGGCGCGATGTTAGTTACAGCATGGTCAAGAAGCGTGTTGGTACCATGAGTAGAACACCTAGTAGGAGAGATAATTAATGATTCCAGTCCTAAACCCGCATAACAGTCTTTATAAGCTGTTACACTTACGTTGTCGACGTCATGTAAGTTCATTTTAATATCACCGACAATTAGGACTTCCTTATTCAGCTTGTAGTAAGCTGATATGTATGCTCATGGAACGAGTTGCGGCCGGAGAAAACGCCACTATGTTTAGCTTTTCCTTTTGCTTCATTATTTCCTCGAGTGACGGCTCGCCGCTACGCTAGCAGATCCCTCGAACGATATACCCGCGATATAGGTAAGATAAGGTGGAAAATAAATAATGCTAAATAGCGTCCATCATCAAACCCTGCAATAACCCTTAAACTCGTAACCAATATCACTGTCATCTGTTACATCGTATGGTGTTTCATTATTTGTGCAGCACTTTTCGAACAAAATTGGCAACTGGAAACAATAGTCGCCAGGAGTTCAGAAACTAAGCGATCAACCAAGGGAGAGAGCCAAGGCAACAGCCAAACAGGAAGGAAAAGCGAAAATTAACAACTTTAACCGTCGCTTCTGAAAATATTTATAGATCAACATCTTTTTTATTTAAAAAGGAAGTAGAGAGAACGTCGCCGGAAGTGTAGAACGATTCCGTGTGTTTTGAATGACGCTTCTACAGTTATCAGTCGAGCCACCTGATGCAGCCACTTCGTAGCTGTGCTTATATGTGGGTGTTTTTCCAACCTTCCGCGTGGGCGCAGTACGTCTAGAACCGCAACGTCCTGCGCTCTACGTCGTTGTACGGGACTGGCGGCCAAGCATCGCTACGTAACTTCTCAAATAACAATACAAGTTGTGGGACTTGGTAGGGCAGTAAATGAGGGATCCAAAAGAAAAGTAATTGTTCCGCAAATCTATGTTTCTCGATAATTCTTCCAGAGCTAATTCAAAAATGCTATAGAAATTTTTATTTTACACTTTCGCTTGTTTACTTGTCCTTGGCAGTGTTCGTCCTGTGCTCCTTTCGTGAACAAGTACATTTGATGTGGTTCCTTGTTTGCCAACTAAAGGTCAGGTTTATCTGACAATCGTACCTGTGAGATACACCATATTTCGTTTCTCGTTTGTGGGTTTACGCGTCCTTGTCGCTAATGTAGCGCATCATTCACACGTGCACTAGTAAAGGTACCCCCCCTTGATTTGCATAGAAAAGTTACCTTTGGTTGCCCTTCGCACCCCAAAAAAATCCTGGGTGCATACCTACTGACGACATTCAAACCAGGGTGGGTCATGAGCGCAGCGCAGAGGAAACGTTCCGCTACCATTGACGCCCAGTCAAGCCGGCGGAAAGATGGGTGGTCTTCAGACATATATGGCACCCCCCCCCCCCCACATGGCACCTGCTCCCACGGCCCCCTGGCTCCAAAGCCTATTACTTCACCACTGGTCCTACTCCCTATATGCTCGTTGGTGCGCGTGATTGTATATGTGCGTGAATATCATCATCATCCTCATCAAAAGCCTGGTTACGCTCACAGCAGGGCAAAGGCCTCTCCCATACTTCTTTAACAACCCCGGTCATGTACTAATTGTGGCCATGTCGTCCCTGCAAACTTCTTAATATCATCCGCCCACCTAACTTCTTGCCGCCCTGTGCTACGCATCCCCTCCCTTGAAATCCACTCCGTAACCCTTAATGACCATCGGTTATCTTCCCTCCTTATTACATGCCCTGCCCATGCCCCCCCCCTTTCTTTTTCTAGATTTCAACTAAGATGTCATTAACTCGCGTTTGTCCCCTCACCCAATCTGCTCTTTTCTTATCCCTTAACGTTACACCCATCATTCTTCTTTCCATACCCCGTTGCGTCGTCCTCAATTAAAGTAGAACCCGTTTCGTAAGCCTCCAGGTTTCTTCCCCGTATGTGAGTACTGGTAACACACAGCTATTATACACTTTTCTCTTGAGGGATAATGGCAACCTGCTGTTCATGATCTGAGAATGCCTGCCAAACGCACCCCAGCCCATTCTTATTCTTCTGATTATTTCCGTCTCATGATGCAGATCCGCCGTCACTACCTGCCCTAAGTAGATGTATTCCCTTACCACTTCAGGTGCCTCGCTACCTATTATAAATTGCTGTTCTCTTATGAGACATAAACATTACGTTAGTTTTCAGCAGATTAATTTTTAGACCCACTCTTCTGCTTTGCCTCTCCAAGTCAGTGAGCATGCATTGTAATTGGACCCCTGAGTTACTAAGCAAGGCAATGTTATCAGCAAATCGCCTGTTACTAAGGTATTATCCATTAACTTTTATCCCTAGTTCTTCCCAATCCAGGTCTTGAATACCTCCTGTAAACACGCTGTGAATAGCATTGGGGATATCGTATCTCCCTGCCTGACGCCTTTCTTTATTCGGATTTTGTTGCTTTGTTTATGGAGGACTATGGTGGCTATGGAGGCGCTATAGATGTCTTTCAGTATTTTTACATACGGCTCGTCTACATCCTGATTCCGTAATGCCTCCATGACTGCTGAGGTTTCGACAGAATCAAACGCTTTCTCGTAATCAATGAAAGCTGTATAAAAGGGTCGGTTTTATTCCGTACATGTCTCTATCACCTGACTGATAGTGTGAATATGGTCTATTGCTGAGTAGCCTTTACGGAATCCTGGCTGGTCCTTTGCTTGACAGAAGTTTAAAGCGTTTGTGATTCTATTTGCGATTACCTTAGTAAATAGTTTGTTGGCGACTCACAGTATGCTGATCAGTGTATAATTTTTCAAGTCTTTGGCGTCCCCATTCTTATGGATTAGGATTATGTTAGCGTTCTTCCAAGATTCCGATACGCTCGAGGTTATGAGGCATTGCGCATGCAGGGTGGCCAGTTTCTCTAGAACAATCTGCCCACGATCCTTCAACAAATCTGTTGTTACCTGATCCTCCCCAGCTGCCTTCCCGCTTTGCACAGTTCCCAAGACATTCTTTACTTCTTCCGGCGTTACCAGTGGGATTTCGAATTTCTCTAGACTATTCTCTCTTCCATTATCGTCGTGGGTGCCACTGGTACTGTATAAACCTCTATAGAACTCCTCAGCCACTTGAACTATCACATACATATTAGTCATGATATTGCCGGTTTTGTCTCCTAATGCATACATCTGATTCTTGCCAATTCCTAGTTTCTTCTTCACTGCTTTTAGGCTTTCTCCGTTCCTGACAGCATGTTCAATTCTATCCATATTATACTCCCTTATGTTAGCTGTCTTACGTTGGTTAAATTCGAAAGTTCTGCCAGTTCACTTCTAGCTGTAGGGTTAGAGGCTTTCATACATCGGCGTTTCTTGAGCAGATCTGTCGTCTCCTGCGATAGCTTACTGGTATCCTCTCTAACGGATTTACCACCGACTTCTATTGCACACTCCTTAATGAAGCCCACAAGATTGTCGTTCATTGCTTTAACACTAAGGTCCTCTTCCTGAGTTAAAGCCGAATACCTGTTCTGTAGCTTGATCTATAATTCCTCTGTTTTCCCTCTTACCGCTAACTCATTGATCGGCTTGTTATGTACCAGTTTCTTCCGCTCCCTCCTCAGGTCTAGGCTAATTCGAGTTCTTACGATCCTATGGTCACTGCAGCGCACCTTGCTGAGCACGTCCACATCTTGTATGATGCCAGGGTTCGCGCAGACTATGAAGTAGATTTCATTTCTAGTCTCGCCGTTCGGGCTCCTCCACGTCCACTTTCGGCTTTCCCGCTTGCGGAAGAAGGTATTCATTATGCGCATATTATTCTGTTCCGAAAACTCTACTAATAACTCTCCCCTGCTATTCTTAGTGCCTACGCCATATTCCCCCACAGCCTTGTCTCCAGCCTGCTCCTTGCTTACCTTGGCATTGAAGTCGCCCATCAGTATAGTGTATTTTTTTTTCACTCGACCCAGCGCCGATTCCACGTCTTCATAGATGTGTATATATGTACACACAACATAAAAATTTCGGCGGTTGGAAACCTACCTCGCTCCGGCTACTACAATAGTTGGAACGCAGCCTGCAATAAAAATTGAGATCTTTCTTATCACTTGGGAACAATTGCCGCATGCTGCTCACATCCAGCAGACAGAAAAGCAAGTGGAACTCCGCGTGGAATTTGCCTCTTGCGCGTGCAAGGAGTGGCTTCACTGCATAGCTGGAACCTAATGCCAGATCTATGCGCAACTCTGCTTCCTGCGGGAGCATATACTATAGTGGGACAGTAGCCCACGCAAGCGTAAGTGGTTGGCGCGCAGCGATATCTTTTCTTGACCGAACTTCTACAGCGTAGCATCTTCAGCGTTTACTGTTACGATTGAAACTGAGTAGTGGTCTCGAGCTCCACCACTGGAAAAGCTGGCGCCACCGTCGGCGTAACGTCCTATTAGGGATCACGTGGACATAGCGGCCGCGTCGGCTGCTTCGAGAGCGCCGAAGCGAGCTGAAAACGAGAGTTTACATTCCCTCGTACGCTGCGGTCCTCATTTAGTGGAGAGATTTTCCCGCTTCGAGCGTCCCCTTAATTTTTCATATTGATTAATATAAAGAGTTTCCTTACACCGATCAAGGTACCGATGCAAGAGGGAAATCCAACAAAACTCGGCATTTTTAATTGAGAACTTTCGTTCAGGTGTGTCAAGAGATGACTACAAGGCAACCAATATTTGTTGGCAGGTTGTGCAGTGATGTACAACGGGCAAAATGTCTAAATGTATTTCTGACACCACATTATATGTTGTCCGAGTTGATAAAAAAATTTAAATGTGCTGCCAAAGCGACCAAGATCCGACATGTGCTTAACTAGTTTGCATCTTCACCCATCAGGGTTCCCCAATATGTTCTCGAGTTACACAAACCACCTCATCCTCATACTTTCAGCATATTGTATCTATCTTCTTATAATTAAATTAGAGTTCCCCATCAATGCGCTTCTTACCTATCAATAAAATAATTTCGGCGTTACCTGCTGAGTCAAACCCCGTTCTCTCTTCATCACAATTAGGTGGTTAATACTGGTAAGCGACACTATTTCCGCGTAACTTGAGAATTGCAGTAGTTTAAGGCCTGTGGTCTAATTGTGCGTCATGAAGGACGCGGCATAGATATTGTAGTGTTGGTCAGAAAGAAAGACAACACACTCCTGTTGTTACCAATAATGATGGTACATCTGCATCAGCACTAGTGCAGCTCATAAGATTATACTATAGCAGGGGTCTTTGAGGTACGGAACTCGTAAACCTACTTTAAAAATGTTTCAATGCATCATGTAGAAACAGACAACCTGCGAGCTACTTCGTATTACATAGGGAAGGAATTAATGCTGATGCATGTGACAAGATATCTTCTTTAGCCGTTGACGGATGCTCTGAATACACTGCTTTGTTCTGTGACGATATTATTCAGCAAATTTCATAGATTAGTGTAGCAACAATGTGCCCAAATTTATTACAAAGGGGACTAATAATGATGATATTTTTCTTCGTTTCGTTCTCTGTTTGCTTCTTTCATCACATTTGTTTCTGCAATTTTCTTATGGAGGCAATGAAATGAGACAGAACATACTAGAGATCTATACAAGGAAGTGCAAGAAAAAAGGTTGACAACCTCGACTTATGGTTCAAAGGAAGCTGAGATGACATTCATCTTCGTGGAAGCCAATATGATGACCTCTGCTTACCCACTTTAGTCTAAATAAAACTGCTGCCTTAAACGTTTAGCCCTTGTCTAGCCCGTAATGATCCCAAAAGTAATCACCTTGGCATGGTAGTGTATTACAGAGAAAGAGGCTTGTTTGTAGATGCAATTAACTGACAAATCAAACCATAAATGAATAATGTAAAAACTGTGTGCTCCTTTGCTGTAAATACAATGTTTTTATAGTAAATGCATGACATAGCTAGCATCGCATGCAATTAGTAATGTCATGGTGTGTCTCATTGAAAACCTGAAGCATTTTTGTAATATATAAATAAAGCAGCCCTGCGTGGATTTCAAGCAATCGGCGTAGAAAGCTTCGCGAAGTGTGTTTGCAAATGAAAACACAATTGTCCTGAGTGGCTGTTATGCTGAATAATACCCATTATATGTGAGTATTTTCACGCATTGGTGATTTAGGTTAAGGCATAAACCTATCATTCGGAGAGATAGAAATGTAGGCTTTATGTTCAGAGTGTGGTACGAAAATTCCCTAGAGAGGTTGGGTTTAATGACCAAAACATTAACACTAGCTTTGCGAATTGGATGAAATAATTCTTGAGGCGAAGGTACAGACTAAAGTTGAATGTCCTAATTTCTACTACATGATATCAGTGTTACTATCTTCAAAAGAAGGCATGTCAACTAGTTGCTCTGTTAGAAAACGATAACCTCTAAATCCGAGTTCCAAGTCTAACATTTGAGCTCTATCTGACATTTAATGCCTAGGATATTGAAAACACTCTAGACGAATGTGAATCGTTCACGGCACTTTCTTAATACTGTGACAGCCAATAAGGGCACAAAGCTAGGTTGGCCTTTGCGACCGTGTTTCAGACGACAAAGAAATAATGAAGAAAGGTTCGTCAAAAATGTTATTTTGACGTGGAGAGGCAGCCTAACCATGCCTTGCTCCATCCTGTCTTTTGGGCAGAGAAAAGAACTAAGTTTCTTATAGCCAATACTGCTAGGGTTTGAACCACATTACGGCAAGAATATGCCTCGTAGTCGTGCGCGCTTACCACTTAGATGACGCGCAATGACGACTGGTAAATACTTCAAGTTATTGTGGCCTACGGATACTGCCAAGAGTGGTAGCGCCTGTGGATGTACATTGAAGGCCAGTACAAGGAATATTGTAGTTGGCAAGGATCATACGTATGCATCACAAATAAGTTATTCTTATTTAGATGATGGTGGTTCACGTGCAACTATTCGTTGTCATTTTCTTGAGACCAGCTTCGACAGGACAAAAGAGACGCCGGTGACAATGATAATTCTAAGCCTCAAACATGCACACACCCAGAGCAGAAGATCTGGCAGGTGGCGGAAAAAAAATTTCGAAAGCTTTCGTAGCGTTCCTCTGAGTGAGACATTTTCAGGTATCAAGCCAAAGCCTGTAAAGTTAGGAGCGTGTATTTCGTGAGCGTGGTTTGAATTAGTGAAAAAGAAACGGTTATATTTTTTACAGCCAAGCTGTTAGCCTCTCGGTAGTCGGCATTTCTCGTGCCCGGCCTAGAGCAGAGACTATCATCATTTGCAATAGCACATACTCCGCTAAACAAGAAAAAATCCAAAGGCTTATCCCCCTCGTACGACAAAAGCTACGAGCGCTCAGCACAGTGAAGCAAAGCGAAACGAACAGAGGACACATTCATTGAAATCACCGATACAGCACAAAGGACAGCGTACCTTCCAATAACGAACCAGCTCAAAACAAGCACGGAAACCATAAATTAAGCATTGCATATCCACTCAGTTGTTGTAGTTTTGCAACCGCTTGCCTCGACATCCTACTTCGCAGAACCGGGATGGCAAGTCAATTTTTTTGAGGTAGCAAATATGTGCTCGCTCCAGGCAAGTACTTGTCGTCGTCGTGGAGTTTCTTGTAAAGTTGAAGTACAAGAAGAGTGAGCTGCCCGTGTGCTTATGATGTAGGCGCGACGGAAAGCCTGCCAGGGTGAGTCGAGGATTGTTGCTTTTCATATCATCTGATTTATTTTTACCCTTTGGGAATTTCTACATTACCGTGAGTGGCAGGCGCGTCAGCCACCGCAATGTGATTTACACAATATAAATGTATACATATTACGTGAACCCAATAACAATACAAAGAAATCATAACACAACAGTAATGCAGGTAGTGATAACAGAAACATAACACAAATAATAAAATAAAAGCTTAGTTACACAAACGTATGGTATGCTAATTCAGGTGCAATTATATATATTATGGTATGTCTAATGTAGAAGTTATAATAGAAATAAAATCATATTAGAACAGTACTGGAGACGTTAATACAACTGAAACATTACCTGTAACACAAGTGCAATGAGGTTGATTATTGCAATCTTTAGGGTGACAATAATAACAGACATAATACATACCCAACACTACTGTAGACAATTATAACACTAGTATAACGCGAAAGAAACACCTATAATACATTAGTAAGTTAGGTATTCGAGTCAGGTGCAAAGAGTTTAGTTATGTCATGCCTAAAGTGGGGCACTGATCCATGATACAAGGAATATTAAGATGCAAATGATTCCAATCTCTACAAGTTTTAGGATGAAATTAGTTCAAACAGGTAATAGTTTTATAGTAGGGAACAACAACTATACGTAAATAAACGAGGCGACATGATATGAATGTAGGAGGAAGGATAAAAAGAGAGCAAAGAGCTTGATTGTGGTGGTATATTTTAAGGAACAGAGTGAGAGGTGATACTTTGCGGTGGTTAAAAAGGAATGGAATTGAAGATTTCACTCGCTGTACAATTACAGCTACGATAAGTGAATCTCGCTGAGCAATTATGAACGGCTACAGTTTCATTTACAAATTTGTTTCACAAGGCTCACGTACGGACGAGGCATATTCTCAACGAGGCCAGATATTAGTCGTGTACAACAGCTCTGTTATTAATCTATCGCAGGAAAGTAAAAATTTCGTCGGATGTCACCGAGAACGCGTTAGCCTTTGCGAAGACTGAATCTGCGTGCAATTTCCACGTTAAATTCCAGGTGATATGCACTGCGAAATATTACTATGACGTTAGGATATCAAGAACCGTGTTACCAATCAGTTAGTGTGCGTTATACGGTGAAAGGCATGATACGTGAATTATTTTACATTTTGAAGTATTCAGCTTCATGTTCCATGTTTGGCACGAGTAATACATGTTATCAAGATGCGTTTCGAGTTGTGAACTATTGTTATGACATCTTATGGTCCGGTAAATCACGCAATCCTCGGCGAAGACACAATTTAGATGAAAAATGATGAGGAAGATTATTAATTTGAATTTTTAAAATTTACCGCCCAAGCGGGAAGAAGAAGAAGAAGCCGACCAGTGCGTATGTGGAATGTTCGGCTCCCGCTTCTGTGCACGTTTTCGGACTGATTTCTGTGATTCCTAGCAACGAAATGTGCGCTATTCGATGCAGTTTCTTCTAAGGAACACGCTGATGTCCGATTTTTCTTCCCGTCAGTGAACTATTTTCCATTTCCGAGACTTTTTAGTTCAGACCAGGCCGCGGCTCAGCTAGCCTTACCCGACTAGGCCTATCGTCGGGTGCGAGGAGCGAGCAGCCCAGGCCTCGCTCGTACGTGTGCGCGGCAGCATGCCCGCTACGGAGACCGTCGTGGAGGGAGAGGACATCTCCCAAGAAGAAGCGAATCGCCCAGGCTGGACGACGGCCATGGGCAGAAAAAAGAAGGCCAAACCGGGACCGACCGTTCCGGACCGAGGCAACGAGGGACGAGCAGAGACGAAGGGCGGCCGCCGTACGGCCTGCCCGCAGAGCGCGGTCAAGCGCCTCGTCGCCGCATCGAGGCTCCCCCGGCTACCGAGGAACCACATTCGCATCATAGTGAGGCCGAGAGACGGCCTCGACGTAAAAAAAGTGAGTCAGATTCGCCTGCCGCAAGCGCTAGCAATGGCGGCCTCACTCCCGCCGAACGAGACCGAGGAAGGCATCGTTTGTCCGAACGCAACCCAGAACATTCTCGTCGTGTCCACGCCAACCGAGAAGAACGCGAACGCATACGCCGGAGTTCACAAGCTTCACCTAAGAGAAGGCGCATACAATGTGGCCGCATACATTGCGGCGCCGGACACTACGTGCAAGGGGGTCATCAGAGGAGTGGACCCCGAATTCAACGAGGCCCAGCTTCAGGCGATGATCATGAAGCAAAGAAATCCCAAGGCCTTGGAAGCTAAGCGGATCAAAAACACCTCGACGTTGTTAG
This sequence comes from Dermacentor variabilis, assembly GCF_050947875.1. Taxonomy (NCBI): domain Eukaryota; kingdom Metazoa; phylum Arthropoda; class Arachnida; order Ixodida; family Ixodidae; genus Dermacentor; species Dermacentor variabilis. Next base: position 9,693,086 of record NW_027460335.1, on the reverse strand, counting down.
TGCTCTTCAACGGCATAAAAGTGCCGAACTACGTCATGTGTGGCGTAAGCCTAATACGCTGCACGCTATACAGGCGGTAGAACGACGTGTGCTACGGGTGCGGTTACTTGGGTCACAGAGTCGACGTCTGTCCTAATCCTGACAAGAGGAGGTGCCACGGCTGCAGAGCCAACGACCCGGCTGAAGACCGCCAGTGCTCGCCCAAGTGCGCCCTCTACAGGGGCCAACACCCGACGGCGGACAGCAGGTGCAAGCAACGATACCAAATCCCTTACGTTGTGCGGCGCAGGAGGCGCCGACGCAGAAATGCGATGAAATCGCAGCTGCAAAGCCATCCGCAACAGCTGGAGAGTAGATCACGTGATTCCAGCGTGTCAAGCGCCCCCAGAGGGGGTCGTTCGACAATGCCGACACTACAACAGCGCAGCCGATCGAGAGGCCGTTCCCGCTCCACAGGGCGCTCCCAGCTCCCAAATGCGCATTCAAGAAGGGCCGACCTGGGCGGACCGGCCATGCCAAAGCCGCAGCCGAAATCACAATCAAAGGTAACGCAGGTAGCATTGCCAAAGCATAAAAAGGAAGACCCTAGAATAGCTCAGCTAGCGGAAGAAAACGCGCGCCTCAAGGCGAGATTCAGCAAATGAGGGCGGATTTCGAATCGTTTCAGAAACAAGGTTCCAATCCTCAGCTAGTCCAACAGCAGCAGCAGCAGGTGCCGCAAAGTACACCCACCCCGCAAGGGGAGCACTCGGTTCGCTCGGTTGAACACAGGGCCCCTCCCCTGACGGAGGAGGGAAACCCGGCGGAACCCCAGTCCAGTAGCATGCTATTGGGAATTAAGCAGTCGATTAGCTCTTTGCAGCTAATGGTCCAGCAACTAACGGAAAGCATGGTAGCACTCGGGGCAAGAGTGACGCGTATCGAAGCACACGTGGCGCCTGCAGGTGCTAAACAAATCCAAGGCATCAATCATGGCGAACAAATCAACTAGAGAGCTGGTAGTGTGGCAGTAGAATTGCGCTAGCTTCAAAAAGCGCAAGGCTCCGCTGCTACAGTTCGTTGCCTCACAGGCGGACAAACCGCATGTCATAATCTTGCAAGAAACGTTGGGTAGCGAGGCAACCCTGCCCGGCTACCGGGTCGCCTCGTCGAAATTCGAACAGGGTAAGCGCAGAGTGGCGACCCTCGTCGCGAACAAATGCTCTTTCTAGGAACGAGATTTGAAATTAGGCAACGCGAAAGCGGAGGTAACCGTGATCGAAATCATATCGAACAGTTGGCTGAAAAACAGCGTATTCGTAGTGAACGTGTACAGCCCGCCCTCTGACCACAGACAGTCGTTCACATCGATAATAACGAAGGCGGCCTTAATGGCAAGGGGGGCCCCACTAATAGTGGCAGGAGATTTTAACGCGCCCCACGGAGCTTGGGGTTACGCAAGGTCAGTGCCTAAGGGAGAGCGGCTACTGGAGGCAGTCACTACATGCTCGCTAGCGCTAGTGAAGGACCCCCGCTATCCGACTCGACTAGGCACGTCGGTGGCCCGGGACACGACGCCCGACCTGACCTTCGTCAAGAACGTGAGAGGGGCCGAGTGGCGCAACCTGCACGAGAACCTCGGCAGCGACCACTACATACTGGCGGTCACGATCCCCATCAGGGCGGCACCGCCGAGAGAAATTAAGGTCACCGACTGGGACGCCTTCCGCAAAATAAGGAAGGAAGACGCTAACGAATACGCGGATCTGGACAGTCTTTTTAGAAGGCTCAAAGAGGACGTTAGCACCGCGACGAGGGTTGTCCAAACTGAACTGAACGTGGAAAGGATGCACGCGAGATTGGCACACCTATTAGAGGCAGAGAATTCCATCACGGCCAGGTGGAAAACGCATAGACTGAATCGCAGACTGCAAAAGAAAGTAGCGGCACTAAACCGGGAAATCGAAGCCTACTCGATCGAGCTTTCCAAGCAACAGTGGAACGAGGTGTGCGCGTCGGTAGACGGACAAATGAGAACCGGGCGCAAACGGAACCTCCTAAAGCAACTGTTAGACGACAGGCAATCCAAAGGCAATCAGAGATTGGCAATCGATAGGATTTTAGAAAAGCAAAAGGAGCAGGGCAAAACGGAAAGCGAGTTCCTAAAGGAGCTGGCGGAGACGTATCTCCCACTGGGCCCGTCAGGCCACGGCGACTATCCACAATACGCCGGGGCAGAGGTCGAAGAACTCGACGCGCCCTTCACGGAATTGGAAATTTGGGATGCCTTACAAGGCCTCAACGGACGCTCCGCTACGGGCCGGACGGGGTCTCTAACAAACTGTTGAGGAACCTAGACGGAAAGTCGGTCGAGAAGCTCACCGAAGAAATCAACAGAGTGTGGGAAACGGGACAAGTACCAGAGGTCTTGAAAGAGGCCTCGGTCTTACTAATACCGAAACCCGGTAAACCAATTGCGGTGGAGAACATGCGGCCAATATCGCTCACCTCGTGCGTAGGCAAGACGGCCGAGCATGCCATACTTAACCGAGTATCGCGGTACGTAGAGAGAGAGGGCCTCTTCCCACATAACATGGTGGGCTGCAGACCGGGCCTCCCCGCACAGGACGTAGTGTTACTAGTCAAGAAGCATATAATTGACGGCATGACCAGAGACACCAGGGGCATACTGGCCCTGGACCTAACGAAAGCGTTCGACGCGGTCAAACACAGATTTCTAATGGAAACGATCTCGGTGATGGGGCTCGGCCGGAAACTCCACTCTTACATAGGGTCCTTCCTCAGAGACAGGGAAGCCACGATCAAAATAGGACAGACCAGGTCCGATTAGTACACGCTGAGCGCGAGGGGCACCCCACAAGGGGCGGTGCTCTCCCCAATATTATTCATTCTGGCAATGAAGGGGCTCTCGGACCGGCTGATGAGAGTGACCAACGTCAATCACGCCCTGTACGCAGACGACATTACGGTGTGGTGGCCGGGAGGGTCCGACGTAGAAGTCTATCAGGCTCTTCAAGAGGCGCTGGACACAACGGAAGAGTACCTGAAGGAAACGGGACTCCGTCTGTCACCCAGCAAATCGGAACTGTTCCTGTACAGGCCCTCAAAACAAGGCATGAGGAATTTGACTCCGATCGATGAAATACCGATCAAATTACATACGAGTGCGGGCCAGCTGATTCCCAGAGTGGACACTATAAGAATCCTGGGACTGCTAAGTGAGGCGAAAGGTGGTAGCACACAAACTGTCATGAAACTCACGTCCAAAACGGAGAACATGCTCCGGCTGATCCTCAGGGTGACGAACCACAGAGGAGGGCTCAGCGAGAGCAATCTCATCAGACTTTACCACGCCTTCCTCATGAGTCACGTAAGTTACGTAGCCTCGCGCTAAGATGGACCAAGAGAGACGCTGCCAAGACAGAGACACTGATGCGCAATAGCATCAAAATGGTGCTAGGTCTTCCGATCACTACAAGCACGGAGCAGCTCGATCGGTTAGGGGTCCACAATTCACTATCAGAAATCATCGAAGCGCAGACCAAGGCACAGGTCGTGCGGCTGTCGACCACCAGGGCCGGCAGGCGCATCCTAGAAGAAGCAGGGATAAATGCCGAGGCAGAATGCAACACACGCAAGATTGCGCTCAGCGCGGCGGTCAGGGGCACTTTCAAGGTAGAACCATTTCCGAGAAACGTCCACCCGCAATTCAACGAGGGGCGCCGAAAGGCGAGGGCCGGAGCACTGTTGAAATCGACCGCCAACTTCCCGGGCCTGGCGGCATTTGTAGACGCGGCCCAGTATGGGCGCAGAGACCAGTACGCGGCCGTCTCGGTACGCTGGGATGTCACGATAATTAACGCAGCATCGGTCAAGGGGGTAACGTCCGAAGTGGCCGAACAGGTGGCAATAGCCATGGCAATGAGAGACCCCGAACGTCCTTACGTCTACACAGATTCGCGATCGGCGGCAAGAGCATTCGCCTCGGGCTCGATATCCCGGGAAGCGGCGGCCGTCCTCGGCAGCGAGGGAGCCGCGGGTCAGCACATCGTCAAATGGTTTCCGGCCCACATGGGGGCCGACGTGCACCCCGAATTTCCCAACGCCAACGAGCTGGCGCACGGACGCGCGCGAGGACTCACGCACCGCGGCGATCGTGGCGAGCGAGGTGGCGGGGAGGGAGGGGAGCACCGAGACCCGCTGCTCACCTTCAACGAAATAACAACACACTATCAGCTGTCGAGGACCTTCCCACTCCCCCACGCTAAACTCACTAGACCACAGTCATCGATATTCAGAATGCTTCAGACAGGGTCGTCACCCTCGAGAGGCAGACTGAGCCGTTATTCACCAGAAGTAGAGCCGCAATGTCCAGATTGTGGCGAATCGTACTGCTCGCTAGCGCACATGCTCTGGCAATGCTCCGCATTAAGCGGCACCGTGTTCACTAAAGAAGAAGACTGGGTGGACGCCCTGCAAAGCGACGACCACCAGACCCAGCTCCGGGCCGTGCAGAGGGCTCACGAAAGGGCGGAGGCTCACGGGCTTCCCGTCCCAACGTGGGTGCGGCCCGCGACCCCTGCCGGCTACTAAACCAAGAGTGGGTGGAGAGGGATTCCTCAGGACACAATAAAGTTATTTGCTCCTCCTCCTCCTACCGCCCAAGCACTCCGTACGGATGGTTAACCGGCGAAGTGGAAACGTGGGGTCCCGGTGTTTTTCACTGCGTAAATTTCGACTGTTTATAAAAGTCTTTCTCCAGTATTGCTTACGTCTTTGTGTTTCTTAATGCGGTTATACACACGTTCGGCTGTGACGAAGACAACGACATCACTGACGGCGTTCCAGGAGTGCGCCGTTGTCTTGAGTTTGATGTCACGAGTTTGCTCGGTGGCGTGGTTAGCAGCATCCGCCCGCCATTGCCGCTTGCGATTCCTCAAAATTAAATTGCTTGAATATTAAACCGGTTCGTCACCTAAGACAATGAATGGCTCATACCCCCTTCAGCAATGGCTGATACCCCCATAAACGCGGCCTCCTCATTTCGACGACAGAAGTGAAATTCTACGCTGGAATGATGATGAACGACGACGCTTGAGCCATTGCCGAAAATGAAAGTGTTTTATACATGCGGAAACGATAGTGGGCAAATTGCCCTTAACAGCTTCGCTGTAAATAATGAGGGACCAAGAACTGAACCCTGTAGGGCACCTGTGCGCACACACACTGCAGGAGAGTCAAAGCTATTATGAGACACAAATTTAGTATGTTTAGTAAGGAAGGCCGTAATCCAAATAAGGCCACTGGATCAATCTTTAAAAAGCCTAATTTGTAAAGTATATGAGAATGAGCGACTTGTATCAAAGGCTTTAGGAAAATCGAGAAAGATGGAGTCAGTTATGGACCCAGAATTGAGAGCCACGCTGAGATTGTTAGTGAACGCTAGTAAGTTTTTGTCGTGAAGAGAACTAACGGAATCCATGCTGCGTGGGTGCCAAGAAATTGTACAAAACCAACCAGATGTGAATAAATAATATGCGCCATAATTTCGCATGGTATGGACGTGAGGGAGATGGGCCGATAGTTACGTGGGTCAGATGCGGAGGCGGACTTATGAACCGGAATAAACTTTCCTATCAGCCAGTCGCCCAGAAGGGAGCCGTCCTGAAGTGATAGGGAAAATATGCACTCCAAACTACGTAAGAGTGGTCGACTGTGTTTTTCAGATGTTTAGCATTATTTACATCAATGGCACATCAAGATACTTCTTTAAGTTTTTTGATGATCGACCAAATTCTATCAGCACTGATACAGATTGTGGCCATCAAGGGAAAATACAGTAGTGGAAAAAAAGTAAATTGATATTGTTGGTGTTATGTAAGAATGCTTTACTTACACATTCCTTGAGTAATAATGCGCTCTTCTCTTCATTAAAAACTTCTCCTTGAGCGATGAGTAATGATATTTTTCTAGCTGGTTACTTCTGACCGCGTTCAAAAGCGGTTTAGGGTTACTTTGAAGGATTGCTGGAAGAGATTTGTCCAAGAAGTAGAATTTGCATGATATTAAATTGCTCCGTTAATTAGAGTTCACTGTTTTATAAGACGTCCGACATGAAAGCAGTCTGTTGTGGCTAAGCAGCATGGTACGATCTTTCGTTGCGATTTGATAGTCTGTTAAGATGCCTATTGTACCAGGCAGTTCTGCTGCTCGAGGAAACCTTTCTTACAGGAATAAACCTGTTAGTTCATTAACCTTGTTTTAAATGAAAACCAATTGGTTTGATCCGTACGGCCGAGATAATTGGGAAGAAATTCATCAAAAAGAGGACAGCTCGTGTTATTAAATAGAAAGTCTCCTTGTCGGAATCCCTAATAGATTTGCGCTTATTACCTGAACGTGACATTTGGAACAAGAGTGCGAATTCAGTAATGTGATTACTTAGACCTGGGACGGCCTTTATCCTAACGAGGAGCTCAGGTGACACGTTGAAGCAACGTCAAAGAGTGGTGATAATATAGCGTTAACTGGAGCTGGGAGCATTAATAACTGGAAAGACAGCGCTGCAAAAATTCTCGAAAAAATCAGGTTTTGAAGATGCCATTGCAGTGTAAGGACATTGTAGTGGCCACAAAATATAACAGAAATTAAATTTTCGAAGTAGTGCGATTGGCACATCTCGAAATTTCACAGTAACCTGGTTAAAACCGTCAAACAGACTGTTCCATTTTTCTTTTTCAAGCAGCAGGTGGTCGTTAAGACACAGCGTTAACTAGTTTGTTAAATGTTGTGGTAATACAGCAGTATACAATCTCCGAATCTGTTATGACTGGAAGAAGTTTGCAATCAAATCGGTCACTAACAACAATAATCACTACGCCGGCATATCGCTCGATTCAATCATGTCGAAATGCGTTGTACATTCTTTGGCATTTGAACAGTTCAGAATCAAATACGTTATCAGGCAGCTTAGAACGACAGAAAACTGAGCTACTTGGTTAGGATTCATAATTCCAAAAAAAGGGTAAGTCGTGCAGACATGGACACAAGAGAAGTGGACAACGCGAACACAGAATATCAACTGAAGGAACCACTGATGTCAAAAAAGAAAGGAGACACAAAACTCATCTGCGCACGCTCTGGAATGGTAGCACCACGTGTCAGTCGGGTACACGTGCCGGTGTACGTGACAGACAGCTGTTAAGGCAATTGATTTATTCCTTATGTGAGGCAATCGAAGGCTGACTCACGCACGCACTTCCATCAATATTGATATGCCATGCCTCGACCGTAAGACGCGTACCTTCATTCCTATGCTTCTACAATATCGCGCATTCATCTAACTCAGGTGTGCAGTACAATCTTAGCAGTCTTGGCAATGTAAGGAACAATTAGAAGGCGATCCGCCGGTTAACTACCCTTTATGTTCCATTAGCCTCTGAATGGTACACAACCTCGCTTGCCCTACGTAGAAATGACCACAGCTAATGGGAACTTTATATACTACACCCCTACGACAGCCAGTAAAATTGACCTTGATGTTCTTCACTGGATAAATATCTGTTCTTTTTTTGCCTTTCACCTACGTCTTTTTTTCTCTGCACGGCAGCGCATATTTTACCAAACTTACTGGCAGCACTGAAAACAACAATAACGCCATATCTACTTACAACTTTTTTGAGCCTATGAGATACTGAACAGGATGTAGGGAATAGCCACTACTCTTTTCTTGCTATTAGTGTTTTCTGTAATTGCGTCTGCTTTCTTCTAAATCGACTTCTTTAGGCGTTCAGCGACAGTGACCACTGCCAAACTAGGATAACGTGCTTCTAATAGGCGCCGGAGCTGCGCATTAACGCTGGTGGGCCTTTTGTGCATGCATTATCTGGTGAGAGAAGAGTTAAGGCACAACATCGCAATTCCGTTTTTTACTACTTTGAAATGATTGGATTGAAAGTTTAACAATGACTTCGAATATTTAGGGGAGTACTGACAGAACACGCGATCTTGTTCGAACACCAAGGAGATGTCTAGTAACTGTATTATTCGGTTCTGAGGAAATTCCTTGGTAAAGTTTAAACCGCCTCCCTTAAGCACAAGTTGCGCACTTACTGAGATAGCAGCGAAATCAAATTCGTCCCTATTGGAGATAATCAGGTCACCATCAACATCAGGAAAAACCTTAACACAATCGCCTAATGCCTTCTCTAAGCAGCTGTTAATCTTGCTCAGTTAAATATTACTGAGAATAAGGGCAATCTTCCCTTCCAGCAATTTTCTTCCAGAAATCTTCCCATCGGCTCTTACTAATCTCTGTTGCGAACGTGTTTACTTTCCCGCTGCTCTCGCTGAACCCAAGGGCTTCAGAGGGGTCAGTGTGCTAAGATAGACTGGTGGGCAGATATCTTCACATTCTAATAAAACATGCTCCATCGTTTCCCTAGATTTACCGCAGCAAGCACATGCTCATTCTTTCTTATATCTCGCTCGATAGATGAGTGTTCTATGACACCTGGATCTCGCTTCGAAAAGTAATTAGCTTTCCTATGCGTTATAAATTGTTTCTTTCCTGATTTCGTTTTTCACTCTTAACTAGTTACTCATGGCAGATTTCTTTTCCATTGCCGCCACCCATGAGATCATTTCAGCCCCTCTGACTTTCCGCAAACGTTCTTTGTTGCTGTGTTGCTCACCCTACAGGCCGCATACTTGCTGGTAAGCTTCCTAGTTCTTTTTCTCCACTGTGAATCAATGTTTTCCTGTACAAATACCTCAACGCTCTCCCAGCCCATATACCTTCTTCATATTTCTCAGCCATTCTTCATAAATAATTTCACTGCGAGCTTCCGTCACTTCAAAACTTGTTCAATCCATATCAAGCTGCACAGCTTTATTTGTAGTCTTCGCGGGAGCGCCAGAAGCAAAGCGTCCCAATGATCTTTGGTTGCCATCGAGTCCTGCGTCTTCTCTTGATATAAAGTAAGCAACCGCACTTCCAGAAGAAAGTCCTCGAAGCATTGCACCTTTCCACATACCTATGAGGAGCTCGTACCTATTGTATCCCCATAGCGCTGTTTTATTAGGGCTGCATTTCTCTCTCCCTTTAGCGTTGCTTTTTCCTGTGTTTCCATATATCTATTGGCTTTGTTTATCTATATACCAATGTTCAAGACAACATTCTTTTACACGCGCTATTTCCTGGCCCTGTATTGCCACTGTCTGTTGACTGTTTTCGTTCAATACCGTACCACGTGATTTTTTAACGCTAAATTTCAAGCGTAAATTCTCGCGTTCCTGTCCACTGACACTAGCCAGACGTTGCAAATCACTTTGCTTGTTAGCTAGCAACACAATGTCGTCCGTATAAGATAAATCTGGAAGCTGCTGCTCTATTTCTGTACCCGCCTATTTGTATGACAGATTAAACCCGATATTGCTTTTAGCGCCCTCTTCATCCTCACCATGCACATCATAAACAGCAGTGGAGATAAAGGGCACCCTTCCCTCAATCCCTTGTTGATATCAATTTTTTCCTTGCTCAACAACCCTTCCCATTCAACGCAAACGGTATTTTCTGGGTAAATCTCTCTCAAAAGCTGTAGACAATTGTCACATAAGGCTGCTGCTTTCAGAATATCCCTCAAAATGTTGTGGTCAACGTTGTCATACGCTCCGGTAGTGTGGAAGAAGACCACACATAACGGTCTCCTTTCTACTCTTGATATATATCACACTGACTAAGAAGGAATAAGTTATCATCCAAACCCCCACCTATTCTAAAACCATTCTAAAGTTCTCCCAAAATTCCATTATTATCTGGCCATACTGGCAGCTTTAATGTGATTTCCTGCATTGCTAATCTGTATATTACCAATCTAATGGTCAACCGTCTTTACGAGTGAATTCTATCTTTCTTCCCGTTGCCTTTATAAATTAAGTTCATTCTAGTTTGTCGCCAACTGTCCAGTATTTGTTTCTTCCGCTGTTTTCACCACAGCCACCTTACTTCTCGATCCTAGTTCATTAGTAAGCCTAACGAGAACCTCATCTAGCCCTGCGGCTGTGCGCTTAGGAATTTTCTCTTCGGCTTTCTTCCAGTTTGAAATTTGCCAGCACCAGCTCCTTTTCTATCTCGTTCTCTTTCATGCTCTTTTTTTCTGCAAATACAACCTCAGCATTGCCTTGCAAAGATTCGGCAGTTAATTTTCGGATATAATTTAACGCTGCTTCCCCATCCAGTTTGTTTTCAAAATCGTCTAAGCTATGTTGTATTGTTGTTGACTTCCTACCTAATCTTTTATGTGGTTCTAAAATGTTTAGGTGCTTTTTCTCACCTATTTCTGACAACCAACGTTCACTTTCACCTTTTATCTTTGTTTGCTCCAGTATTTGAACAATAGATTTTTCTCCCTGTATAATTCTCATTTACTCGCTACTTCATCCAGCGTCGAATGCGCTTTTTTGCCTGACTGAGGTCTCGGGATGCTTTCTGTCATTCCGCGATTACTTCTCGCATCTCCTTGTTCCACCAGCTTTTCGATTTCTTTTTTCCTTTGCAACGAGCACGTTGTTTCTCTTTCCGCATTTCTGTAATTGTTGCACTTAGAAGCGCACAATATTCCCGCTTTTGACTTGGCCATGTCCCAAGTTCTTCCTCCACTCTTGTGACGAATTTCGTTATTGATTCAGCGTTTAAACTTGAACTGCACTTTATGCACACCTTGCTTTCTTACCCAACTACATATCTCATTTTCAAAATGACGCGTTCCTGGCCACTCCCTATGCTGCTATAGCCTGCCCCCTCAATGACCATTTCTCTCGACTTATGATGAATTTCTTCTGAAACCAGACAGTAATCAATGATCGATGGCCTGTCGTCCACTTCCCGCGATATGTGCCCTTCAGACTTATGCCCTGTATTCATAATAACGAGGTTATGTTGCTCACAGAGATCTAACATTGACTACACGTTGTTGTCGGTATAGCCGTCTAGATCCTGTATGTTGACAATCCTGTCATCTAATAGGAAATTTTGGTATCACTCCCAAAACCGTTAATATCAGCATTTAGGTTTTCTACTAGCCCTTGATTCTCTGTGCAGTTATTTCCGGTCCACAACTATATTACGCTCAGCCAAGTTTTCTTTTCACTCATTGTACTGATAACCAAAGATGCTCTTGACATTGTGAATTTACTCTTTTCCATTTGGCTCCCTGATGGATGATCATTCAGAATAGCCCTTCCTTTCTTTCTAAGTTCTGTTGCACCCTTGCGGAATATCATTCTTAATCACTAGCGGCTCTTCTGAGTCGCTAAGGTGCGTTTCTATAACCGCATACAGCCCTATCTATTCTCTATTTGACTGTTCCTGAATCTTTGCCTATTTTCCTCTCTTCTGCCGCCCTGACATTTATATACCCTATTGCATGGCGATCTCTCTCTCTTGTTTTCCTCCTTTGCTGTTATTGACAGCGATGCTATTCTGAGGTTCCCCTAAGGGACCTTCTTCATTACTACCTACTCTGGCCTCCTGAGCGCCTGTGGGCCCCCTGAACAAGCAACAACGATACCAGCAAGTCACCAGTCCACTTCTCGTCCAATCCTCTAACTGAAGTGGATCACATCTCGTTCCAAACCACCACACTTTCTCGGTTCTCTGTTAACTTCGACAACCGCGAAACCATTCTCTCGGCTCATTTTACATATCGCCTTATTAGCAGCCACTACGGCTGTTTGTTCGTGACTGTCACGTACAGGCGCCTCCGGCACCATGCACACCACGATCTGCACGTGAGGGGACAGCTGGCGGAAGTCGTTTACTGCCTTCGCCAAGCGCCGGGGGAGTCCTGGCCCTTTGCTGTTTAGGATATCATTTAGCACACCTGCTGCTATGGCAAGACTGTGTGCGCGGGCATATTCCGCGAGCGTCGCTTTTGCTTGCTCTATGACAGAACCCAGTGTCCGCCCTGAAAATGACCCCATCACCACTTTTTTAACACCTTTCACTCTCTCCACAATTGCGTCTGAGCACATAGCCAGGCTTGAGTCGCCGGCAATAATCACCATTTCACTCTGTCCTTCCTCTCCTTGTTTTCCTTTGATCTTTTTCGCGTGGTTCAAGCTTGACAAGGGGCACTGACCCCTGCGCTCCTGATTTTGTTTTGGGTGGCGGCCTCAAAGCGGGTGTAGCTCTTTGCAGCTACCCCCTCGCCACGTTGCACGCATTGCACGCGCTTTGCAGTCAATCCCTCTCCTGTCACGCCGGAAGACTGCATTCCATTGTCACGGCCATTCTCGTTCACAGTGGCGGCCGTGTTCAGTTCTTGCTAGGCTGCGTGCATAACGCCCCATATTTAGATCATCTATGAGCTCTTCAATCTGGTTGACGAGCTCATCTGGTAAGGTTCTATTTTCTTCATCCTATCATCGACGTCACAGTGTCTGCCCGATTGACTCTACTCTCATCCGTCCCCTCGTATGCCATGAGGGACTCCCCGCACACTGCGCGCTTTACCGGCTTTCTTGCTATGTATTGCATGGCTTTTCTTTTTTTAATAAAATACCGAAGCTTTCAGAGCACGTGCCATCTAGCAAAAATCGATACGCACCGAATCTAAACCCTCAAAATGCCGCAAAATGATTCGCACCAATGCCTAAAAAGCAATGAATGGCGCACACACCTAACGTATGACAGGTTTCCGCACTTGTTCAACCACGAGGCCACGCTATCACTTTCCTACGAAAGCAATATGCCAGATACCAAGGTACACACAGCAAAACGACTAATAGCTATTAGTCTTGCAATTGAGAAGCGACTATATAAAGTTTTTAAAGACTTAAGGTCCCACATCCTTGCACGTGTTGAAGCGCGTGCGCGAAAGGACGCTATGACTATGCTGCAAAACCAAATGTACACGAAAAACACCCGCGCGCACGGAAAAATGAGAGAAAAAGAAAATTACCCAAAAATTATTTAACGGCTAAAAGATCAGCAAATCAAAATCACAAGCAAGCTCAAAGCATGCGCAAAACACACGATTTCGTCGCCGCCATGGAGCCCTGGAAAAACACTTCCATCCCTGCAAACACTTAACGCCATCTAGCGTCACCGCCGCGAATCCTGCGCAGGGCCTCTGAAATGCTATGAGGCCCCGGTGCGTGCAAACGCTGAGAAACGAGTGACATGGCAACTGGCCTCTTCTCTGTAAACAAATAGAACGAGCATGTGTTGGCGGGCTAGTTGGTTAAGCATGATTTCAAAGACGGCGCCGAATAAAACAGCACACGAAGAAGGGGGACAGTGCTGTCTCGTGTCCCCCTTCTACATGTGTTGTTTTATTCGGCGCCGTCTTTGAAAAAATAGAACGAGCTAGCGAACGAACATTATACTTGCCGAATCCAACCTCTGATCGCAAATTACCGGCTAGCAACGAAAACAGATGAAAAAGGCAGGAAAGCAGTTGGCCTTATTAAATAAGGGCGGTTTGTTTTTGCGTGCGCGTTTATGGGAGTTAGTATCGCCACGAAGCGGGAAGTTTTCGGGGCTTGTGCCATGCCTTGTATGACAGAGCGTGCAATGGTCACGCAAAGATTATTATTAAGGAAGGTAATGAAATCTAGCCGCTACACAGCGCTTTTATCTCAGCAGGGCTTCTCTTCAATGTGAACAGATGCATGTGCTTTGAGCATGAGTTATATATGGCAGAAAAGCAAATGACACACAACAGTGATGAAACAGGTACCCCGAGGAACATTTCGCTTTGAAGCCCCTCGATGTTACACGTAGCACTCTGTTTGCATTGATACATGTGTTACATAGCGCTTTAGTCCGTTAGAACTCGCAGTGTAAGACCTGGTCTGTAATCGATCTTTCCTTGTTGCTAGTGTAACACCTTATTATATGTTACTGTTGCCTTGTGATGTGAACTATCATAACTCTTCTTGTAGAGGAGGTCCCGATACAGTATTTGACTATGGTACCTCCTCCTGTATATTAAATACATCTAATGTGACCCAACTTTTAATAGTAAATTCTGTTTCTGAATCTGCGTGCACGAAAGCTATGGATTTGTAACGCCTGTCCAAATCACAACTACGTTAGACATCCTTTCAATAATTGATAAGTGCGGTAAACAATTCAAACGTTTCTCAGACATGAACTAGAGGTCCCTACAGATATTTTACAGCACCATATATCTAGCCGCCGTCAAATTAGATTACATGAGAGAGCCCGGCGCCAAGGGACTTCTGATCGTTATTTGCTCGCTAGCTTAAGGTGGCCACGGCGGTCGCAGGCATGCTTCAGACCACCACTAATAAAGATATATTGTTGAGCAGTGAGTGGGTAAACGGCACACTGTGGCCATCGATGCAGAGCTAGCGCAAGTAAATCTTTCATTTATGTATTCTGTTTGCACTGCAGTCTGGGCGTCTGTAAGCTTACTGGCAAAAGACAACGACTTCTGCAGCCTGATTTTAAACGCCGCCCTTAAATGCCCGTTCCCAGGTTTAGCGTCGCCGCCTCTTGGAGTAACTTGTTTTTGTTCGCTAGTGAAATTGCGCAATCCACTCTGTGGAATCGGCCATGAATCGGGCGGTGCAGAAACTGAAGCAAGTGTGCAAAAACTAAGGCTAAGTGCCAGGCGAGAGATCAAGTGATGATGATGATGATGATGATGATGATGATGATGATGATGATGATGATGATGATGATGATGATGTGTTGTGTTTTGTGGCGCAAGGGCCAGGTTTGGCCAAAGAGCGCCATGACACGTGGCAATGTTGACGATGTACTATGGAAGATGTGACTTGGCTGTAAAGTGGCCTAAAAATATTCGCTGTAAAGTGCGTAAAATCTATGGGCTATAAAATTATGGCGATGATTAATGACGAGTGCTATGAACATTAAAATCCATCGTAGAAGGATGATGCAAAATATAAAATATATAAGATGGTAAAATCACTTGGAGCACTGCTGCCTCGCCAGAGCCCTTGAACCACAAGGGCCTAGAGGCATGTGCTATTCAAAATAATTATCACAGCGCCATCCTCTGAAGAGAGGAGACGCTATGAACGTATGGGGTTAACAACATGCAACACAACATCTTTCAGATAACTTAGGACTGCGCTGGTGTGAAATAGCGGTTCTGGGCCGAGTAACATTACTGGATGAAGGGGGATCTGCTGCCGGTATGCAATGGGAAAATGTTTCTTTCTTTCAGATTCGGCTTTCCGACAATCCAGAAGGACGTGGGGGACGGTGAGCCTCTCCCCGCATCTACCGCAGGTTGGATGCTCATTTCCGGTGAGTAAAAAGTTATGTGTGCCAAATGTGCGTCCTATTCTTAGACGACAGAATAGGACCTCTGTCCGGCGTGATTTTGTTACGGAAGGCCAGAATCCTAACTGTGGCTTTATCACGTGGAGCTTATTATTTGTTTCCGCGTCCCATACGCGTTGCCACTGGTTCCGTAGTTTCCTCCGTAAGAAGGGCTTCAGGTCTGTGACAGGAACTGCAGTGGTGGGATTAGCAGAATGTGATGCAACTAACGTGGCCATCTGGTCCGCCACAACGTTACCTTCGATGCCCCTATGACCTGGCACCCAGCATATGATGACATGTTGATTACCTATATACGCTTTACACAGAGCAGAATAGAGTTCGTTAATTATCGGATTTTTGTGGTTAGAGAATGCCATCAAGGCCTTCACAACACTAAGGGAATCCGTATATATGACTGCTCTCTGGAGTTTTGATTTCCTGGTATGCTTCACAGCCGACAATAGAGCGTAGGCCTCAGCCGTAAAGATACTAGTTTCCGCATGCAGCACATCGGTTTCCGAGAAGGATGCCCCGACGGCTGCGTAGGACACCCCGTCGTGTGACTTCGATGCGTCTGTGTAGAACTCCGTGCAGGAGTGTTTGTGCTGGAGTTCCCGGAAATGCATTCGGATTTCAATCTCTGGAGCGTTTTTTGTAACTTCCATGAAAAATGCATCGCATTGTATCAACTGCCACTCCCAAGGAGGTAGCAGCTTGGCTGGGTGCATTAGGCGAAGTTCGAGGAGTGGAACATGCATTTCATGACTAAGCTCCCTCACACGCAACGAGAAAGGCTGTCTTACGAAAGGACGATTACGAAACAGTGTAGCATATGTCATATCATTAATGGTGTTGAAACAGGGATGTTCAGGATTAGAGTGGACTTTCAAAAAATATGTTTGGCTGATGTATGTTCTCTGGATATGAAGTGACCACTCATTCGATTCTACATATAAACTTTGTACGGGGCTCGCTCTGAAAGCTCCTGTGGCTAAACGGATACCCAGATGGTGAACACGGTCTAGCATTTTTAGCGCGCTCGGTGCGGCAGAGTTATATACCATGGCACCATAATCTAATCGTGACCGGATGAGGCTCTTATAGAGATTCATTAGGCACTTCCTGTCACTACCCCACGTAGTCTGGGATAGAAGTTTCATTATGTTCATTGTTTTTAGACACTTTTCTTTAACATGTTTAATGTGTGGGACGAAAGTGAGTCTATTGTCAAATATAACACCTATAAATTTGTGCTCTTTGTTTACAGGTATCTGTTGTCCACACATTTTCAAGCAAGGATCCGGATCCAGGCCTCTCTTCCTTGTAAACAGCACGCAAGAACTCTTTTGAGGATTGATTTTAAAACCATTTTTCTCTGCCCACCCTGACACCTTGTTCAAACCATGCTGTACCTGTCTCTCGCATACTGCGAGGTTACAGGATTTAAAGCCTATTTGAATGTCGTCCACATAGACTGAATATAAAATGGCCGGTGGTAAGGAAGCACGAAGTGTTGTCATCTTAACAATAAAGAGTGTGCAACTGAGCACGCCACCCTGGGGTACACCGGTTTCTTGTATAAAAGGACGTGACAGCACATTGCCTGCTTTCACCCGGAAGGTACGATTGGACAAGTAGCTTTTTATTACGTTTAGCATATTACCATGAATGCCCATTTCTGACAAATCTCTCAAGATTCCGCAGCGCCAGCTCGTATCGTACGCCTTCTCCATATCGAGAAATATCGATAAGAAAAACTGTTTGTGTACAAACGCGTCACGAATATGTCCTTCAATACGTACAAGATGGTCGGTTGTGCAGCGCCCTTCTCGGAAGCCACACTGATAGGGATCAAGCATTTTGTTTTGTTCAAGGAAATGAATGAGTCGCCGATTTATCATTTTTTCAAAAAATCTTACACAGGCAGCTTGTGAGAGCTATCGGCCAATAGCTTGCCGCCATGAATGGGTCTTTCCCCTGCTTCAAAACAGGGACCACAATTGCTTCTTTCCATGCAGTTGGAAAGTATCCTGCAGCCCAAATAGTGTTAAAAATTGTGAGTAGTGTAACTTGGGTGTCACTGTGTAGGTTTTTGATCATTTCATACATGATTTTGTCAGAACCCGGTGCGGAGCTCTTGCATGATCTCAAGGCAGCTCTGAACTCTGTAATACTAAATGGACAGTTGTATGGTTCATTCTTTCGACATTTTCCTATTAGTGGCTTACATTCTTCTATTTGTTTGTATTTGAGGAAGGATTCTGAATAATTTGTTGAACTTGACACGCTCTGAAAGTGCTCCCCAAGTGAGTCTGCCTGGTCTTGCAGCATATCACCCTGTGTGTTTACCAGAGGGAGTATGTTTGTCGCCCTCTAATTCTATTTACGCGGTTCCAGACTTTCGCCTCATCTGTAAACGAGTTAATACTTGATAAAAAGTTCTGCCAACTTTCTCTTCTGGCCTGCCTGCGGGTTCTCCTGCCTTGAGATTTTACTTCCTTAAAGTTGATAAGATTCTCTGCAGTGGGGGAAGCGCGTAGCAACCCCCACGCTTTGTTCTGTTTCTTACGAGCAATCCTACATTCGTCGTTCCACCACGGGACACGCCGTCTGCTTGCCAAACCACTTTCTTCAGATATGCATTAAGAGGCGGCATCTATTATGAACGCTGTAACATACTCCACAGCGGCATCAATTTCTAGAAAAGACATATCAGCCCATGAGATGCTAGATAGATTTCGAAATTTCTCCCAGTCGGCTGTATCTATCTTCCACCTAAGAGCTTGTGGGGGAAATTCATTTTCTTTAGATGTTCTTAGCAGTACGGGGAAGTGATCGCTCCCGTAAGGATTGCTCGTAACTTCCCATTTGAGTTCGGGCAGTATAGATGCGGAAACTATACTAAGATCTATTGACGAAAAGGATCTGTTTGCAAGAGAGTAATATGTGGGTTCTTTTTTATTTAGAAGGCACGCTCCAGAAGAAAAAAGGAACTGTTCAACGAGACGACCTCGCGCATCTATACGAGAGTCGCCCCACAGGGAGCTGTGCGCATTGAAATCGCCAAGAACAACGTAAGGTTCTGGCAATTGATCAATAAAGGATTGGAATTCATGCTTCGTTAATTTGTAATGTGGGGGTACGTAAAGCGAGCAAATGGCGACGAGTTTATTTAGAAGAACAGCTCGAACCGCCACTGCTTCAAGGGGCGTTTGTAGCTGTAAATGCTGACAGGAAGTACTTTTATGAAATAAAATGGCAACACCGCCTGATGATACGACAGCATCATCGCGAACTTTGCGGAACTTGACATACGGTCGGAGAAAGTTTGTGTGTTGTGGTGTTAAGTGTGTTTCCTGTAGACACAGAACTTTTGGATTGTGTTTTTGGATAAGCTCTTGTACGTCATCAAGGTTCCTAAGGAGACCTCTGACATTCCATTGAATTATTTGTGTAGCCATATTGGAAGGAAATAAGTGCTGTGTCTATGGAAAGGGAGGTGTTGCGTTAGGTTACAGAGCTCTTTCGAGGCCCTGTAACGGGAGTTCTGCCCTTTCTGGAGCGTTCGAGGCAGTCTCGGCGCTCCTTAGGCGTTTGGTGCGCCTTGAGGATAGGTGTAGTGTCCATTGCCTCTTGTGAGGCGCCGGACACCTGCTCTTGCGAGCGAGAAGTTACAAGGGAGAGTCCTGCCTTGGAGGGCAAGACCCCTGCGCCCACCAGCCCGGAGGTCGATGGGGCACCCTGCGGGATTTGGCTGCGCCGGCTGTTGCCAGCGCTGGAAGGGGCCGGGGAGGTTGGGGCAGCCTCGGCTGCGCCCACCTTCGGGGTCGATGGCCCCGTTTGCTGAGTAGGCGGAGCAGCGCTAGCTGCAACCACCGTGGGGGCAGATGGCGTAACTGCCGACTCACTGCCTGTGGGTCGGACAGCTGCCGGAGACCGTTGTGGCGCTGCCCCCTGAAGCGCCACTTCGGCAAAGGTGTTCTTTGGCATGAAGGACACCCGCCTGCGTGCCTCTTTGAACGATATGTTTTCCTTAACTTTGATTGTGACTATGTCTTTCTCTTTTTTCCAGGACGGGCACGACCGCGAGTATGCGGCATGCTCGCCTTCACAGTTTACACAATGGAGAGTGTTCTTGCAAGCTTCAGAATTATGCTCGTGGGCACTGCACTTCGCACAGGTTTGACGGCCTCGGCAGCTCTGCGAACTGTGGCCGAAGCGTTGGCATTTGAAACATCTAATGGGGTTTGGGACATATGGCCTAACACGGAGCTTGATGTACCCGGCCTCTACAGACTCGGGCAGAATACTTGAGCCGAAAGTCAATATAAGGTGTTTGGTCTTGATTTCTTTGCTGTCACGCCTGATCTTAATTCTTTTAACATTGATAACATTCTGATCACTGAAGCCCTCCAAGAGTTCATCCTCAGTGAGCTCCAGCAAGTCATCATCCGAGACAACACCGCGGCTTGTGTTCATGGTACGGTGCGGGGTTACTGTTACTTGGTTCTCTCCAAATGACACAAGTTTCGGCAGCTTTTCATAGTGCTTCTGGTTTTGAAGCTCCAAAAGGAGAACACCACTTGACATTCTCGACACCTTATATCCTGTACCGAAAACTTTGGTCAAAGACCTGGATACAAGGAACGGTGAAATGGATCGCACTAGTTTGTCTGGCTTTTCTGAGTGAATCACGTGGAATCGCGGAAAGTTGTGGACTTGTCGTCCGAAAAATTGGAAGAGATCTTCGGTGCGCCCTCGTTTCTGAGGGCGATCATGAAGTTTGGGAAAAGAAGTTTCCATGAAATATATAAAAAATTGGAGGACGCTTAAGCTTCGCCTTCAAGAGTGGAACGCGACAGCGTTCCCATCGACCCGCCAAGGGGTGTAAGACAATGCGCTACGGCGCAGGGATCACTTACGAGGCGCCCCGCATCGGACTTTGCGGCCACCTATCACACGGAGAGCGTCGAGCAACGCAGCGTTCGGCGCGGCAACGAAACGTGCGCCTGAGCAAACGGAACGAACCAAAGAACTCGGTGTCTCGGATTGGGAAACGATCTATGCCAGCCAAACGTCGTGATCGGCACGGGCAGAGAGATAGATAGATAGTGATCTAAAGAAAGGAACGGCGCTTGATTCTGCAACCCGCGTGGGAGCACGGCGAAGCGTCGTCAGGGGAGAGGGAGTCGGAGCCGCGACGCGCCTGGCACCGGTCCGCGCACAGCCCCAATGCGCGCATGGCGCGCCACCTGTCGGGGCAGCGCCGTACATTGAGAGGAGGGTGTCTTCTGTGTTTGCCGCAAGATGGCTCTGCGTGTGCGGTAAGCGCAGAAGAAATGTAGCGGAAACTTACTTCGCTACTCGTGTAAATGCGACTTCTGTAAGTTACATGCTCATAATTACCGATATACACCGCAGTAAAACTTTCTACGGCAAGTTTTTAAGGCAACACCGCGTTCACTAGAAGCGCGTTTGTACCGCTTTCAAGCGTCGAACTCGTGGCTGAGTGGTAGCGTCTCCGTCTCACACTCCGGAGACCCTGGTTCGATTCCCACCCAGCCCATCTTGGAAGTTACTTTTTATTTATGAAGTGCCTGCCGTGATTTATCGCTCACGGCCAACGCCGCGGACGCCGACACCGACGCCGACGACACCGGCTTTTCTGCGACACGAGCTCCTTAACGCTATCGCGTTAAAAATTCGGCAACAGCGCCGACCGCCCACCACACAGCCCAACGAGGGGACGCGGCAGAGCTTGCATGCAAGTCTGCACGACGCCAGCCGTACGCCGCCACTATAACCAAATATGGTGTACCCAAGGTTGGATAGCCACACAGGGTTAACCCTTGCCGCCAAGAAGAAGGAAGTGAATAGAAGAGAGAAGGAGACAGGAAAGGTGGAAAGTAAGGGAAAGACGAAGGTTGTAGGAAGAGAGAGACAGGAAAAGGCGACTGCCGATTTCCCACGGGTGGGTCAGTCCGGGGGTGCCGATGCAAGCACCGGGTGGTCACCCAAAGGGTTGTCTGTAAAGACCAATCAAACACTCTCCTTGTTCATAGGAGGTAACTTTTGTTTGCTTGAAAAACGAATAACATTGCCTACACTGAGCGGCTTGTCGTATCTCATTGGCTGACAAGAGGCGAGGAGAACGTTCAAATGGAGACGGATCCGCTGGGGCAGAGCCAGTCCACTGAAAATCGATAAACGGATGAAGAGGGCCGGCGTCTGCGATTGGGCGGCTTTCCCTTACTCCCTTACTTAGCTTGTGGTGGCTGGTCGAAAATCGCGGCGGCATGCAACGGAAGCTTAAGAATAACGCTAGAACTGACCCTCAGCAAAGAATAGTTGGCAGAATGAGGTGGTAAACGTGCCGAAAGTGCTGGAAAACGTTACACGGCCACGGAAGAAGATTTATTATACGCAAATACACCCATGCTCTCCGGCAGGTGCGAGTAGCCAGCGTCTCAGCGATTGGCGGCAGCCATCTCTTATTCCTTTCGGAACGGGGCAGCCTGCGGCTATTCCGAAAAATATTAAGATTTGTTCGGCATATTAATGCATCTTTATCGCGTACACGTCACATTGACGCGGTAAGTTTGTGCGGTTTTGTGACGTCGCGTGACAGGCAGGTGAAGTGGCTACAGCTCGAAAACTTTTTACCAATAGCCGAGGGCTCATGACGAAAAGGGATCTAATCAGAAATAACTGTTTTTCTTTTTTCTGTCAAATCACGCATAATCCGTGTGTACACATCATATCAGATGGGGAGCTATCGCGGTTTTCGTGACGTCTCGTGACAGACAGGTGAAGTGGGGGTGGTCGAAAAAAGTTTTTGACCGATCGTGGAGGGCTGATAGCAGAATCGGAATAGAAAACTTTGGAATAGTTTTACGTTATAGCGCCCCTGCGTAGGGCAAATTTAAACGAACTTTTTTTTTTCACATTGTTGAGGGGCGCATCCCGAGTGGCACATGTTAATTTACTCATGTTTGCGTCAGATACGTTCGTTGAAGGGTGGCTCATACCTGAATGCAAATACCCAGTGAATCGAGCACTTATCCAAAAGTGCACTGCTCACCATAACAGACCAAGTGGCACGTAGTCGGTGCTCCAAGTAGGCGTAACAGAGTTACTTCGAACAGGGGTACCTGCCTAGCCCTAACCTAGAGTGACCCACGTCAGCGTGAAAGAGGTTCGTTGAAAAGCGGCAAATATGCACACAATGCCACATACTTAGCGATTCACGCAGGTCCGACGATTGGCTTCAAACCATGTTACCTCAGCATAGCACGCTGCCCAACCGATTCTACGACGGACTAGGCAGTGAACAAGTTAGGCGGCAAAATGGTTACATATACAACATTCAAATGCAGATACCAACATACATAAAGACATACAGAGATACAATCACAGATAACCCTCAAAAAGTGTGTGTTGTACTCGAAGAATGCTACCACAATAAAATTGGTAGTTAGAGACGCACAAGAACGTCAGAATTCGATGTGAATAACTTTCCGCTATCTGTTAACTTCATTAAGACACTAATGCCATGTCGAGGCGAAGGGAAACCAATTAGAAACGCGAAGTTTCCCATCTGTATTTCGGTTATATGGCATTTTCTCAGTTGCACACATCTACGGATCAGTTTCTTCTGGTAACTAAGTTTATAGGCACATATTGGTTTTGAAAGGTGAATCTACACAAACCTTATTTGCGACGAGTGCATTATCTGTTAAAATTTGCACCTCAATACCTACTAGTTTTGTGATAGTTTTGCTATAACATAACTCTAATGAGGCTAGTATATTGAATATCGTGTTTGCTGTTGTGAAAAAGCAGTGTATAAGGTCATACGTGACACCGCTTGCTTTTCACTGTTTCTGTACTACATTGACGTCTAAAGCATGCCGAAGACGGCTCTGTACAAATTCCACCATTTCAATACAGAATTTGATGGTGGTTATAGAAGCAGGAACTAAAATATATTTGCCTTTAGTTCTGCACCATTTCGTAATGATTTACGTGTAAAAATTGCACACTAAAAGCTCACATAAGCTGCTCACAAATTGCTAAGAATAACACAAGCAATGTCGCGCCAAATAGCGCATTGGCTAGCCCGCCCGCCTATTTAATGAAATATATGGATGGCTTTGATTTCAATTTGCGGAGGTGAGGAACGCTTTTAATGTTAAGCCTTCGCTTCTTCCTATCGAGCGCATTGCGGTAGTTACGTTGTCGTCTCGTCTAGTAAATTGCATCCTTAATAAAAACAAACATTAGGCCATAACCGATCGCTTACACTTTCATGCCAAAGGGTATCTGAAGGATTTAGTCCGTGCGTCACGTACTATATATTTCCCGCATTTCATCCTCGTAATGCGCAGGGCTTTGAGGCGCAGTGGGAGGCTTAAGTCTCACACATACCAAGTGAAGAAAGTCCCCGCTGGACTTTCTTCACTTGCTATGTACAATGTACAATGCACGGCGCCGCACTTGTTGCACGTGAGCGAGTTCGCGTCTAAGTACCCACAATTGTATGGTCTCCCTGCGCGATATAATATGGCTTCAATTAATTGTGCCGTAAATGGGCACCAGCACTACGATGCAACGGCACGCATGGCTACGGAAACACGCTCATTTCCATATTAAGTGTAATGTCGTCGTTTCGCTTTCGCGAGCTTAACTTGGCTTGGCTAAACAACTGTTGATTATTAAATGACGAAAGCAATTGGTGATGAAACCGCGCAAACACATAGCTATAATTGCAAAAATAATTTAAGACATCGCAAACATGAATCGCAGGAACTTCGGCTTGATGAACAAAATACTTTCTCACAGCTGCAGACACACTTGTCGTGAGCCTCTGAACAATTCCGGCGTATAATCTCTACCGCGCACTCCTATCACTGTTTTCAGCATGGTTCCCGTGAACCACTACAACCTTAATGCAGATATAAAAATTCTAATAAAAAATGCTTCCCAGTATTTTCCGCGTTACCATCTGATAATTAGACATTCCGACTAGTAAGCTCCGATTGCACTGAAGGAGTGGGCACCATAAAACCTAATTGTCAATCCCTTTCAATGATTCACACGGAAGGAACACAAGAGGGACGAGCCAGAATGTGTACATCAATTTAACATCAAGCTATACTCATATTAAAGCGATTTAAATACCTTGGTGTACACATAAATTAGGTAAAGATGCACTCAGACATCAACCAATATAACCTAATCAGTTAGGCGAAGCGTAATGCTGAACTAATAAAACAAGGATAACGTCGGGGATACAATACGTTATGCTGCCAGTGATAACGTTCCCAAATGTGAATGTGTGCTGCATATGAAACACGTAGGGGTTCGAAGTTAACCAAAGATTGGTTCGCCGCTTAGCCGTGAAGCCCACGGATAAACAATATTCCTTAAAGAAAAAAAATGAGGCCCTGCAGGGTAAGAAGGTTAATGCATATTTTGAAGCTAGCGAAGCAAACAGCCAAACTAATTTTTAAGAAAGACTTGGAAACACAGATGAAAATAAATGAGCGGCTGAAGTGTACAAAAATAAGTACCACACAACCGCCGATACAGAATCGTTCAAGAGCTAAAAAAAAGTTGGCAGCCAGATACAGGGTAATTGAAAATGTAAACAGACAAACAGGAGTCGTCAGAAACAAATTTAGAGCAAAACAGATAGAAAATTCGGTACAATAGATTCAAACAAAAAGGACCATGGATATTTAGAAGAATGCGAAGAAAGGATATGTAAAGAAAAGTCTCTACGATTGGGTAAGTGGCAGTGATATTTTATGTGATGCGTGAACTGGTTGACTGAGGAAAAACATACCTGCGCAAATATTCTCAACAGGAGTAGGAATGTGTGTCCTGCAGCCAAATCCGGACAAAACTCGGCACATACAAATCAAATGCGAAAGCATTCACCCAGCCAAACACATTCGAGACATCGACCTTCTAGAAGCCCTGCGATTTATTTCTGATCGCTAAGACAAAAACACGCCACCTTGGCAATTCTGCGTGGCTTTAAAGAACACGAACACTCAGTAAACCATTTGCCACGCGTTGGTGATGCCCGAAGTGCCTGCATGGAGCCCGCTATTTTTCTTTCATAGAACTTTCTCTCCGGGTAGTGGCACAAAGCCGTAGGCAATATGGACAGTGAAAATATGCCACGTGTTTAGACGGACGCCACTTAACAAATTAAGTGCATTCTCATTCGGTCTGTATTCCTTCGAACGCCTGTTTCACATGTGTATGTTACTTGGACGGTGTAATTGTATATTCAAGAACGCAGAAGACCTCTCAGCAATCGTGGACATATGTCCACGACTGCTGAGAGGACATATATTTAGTATGGCTAGACCATAACTAAGCTTGGCCAAATGTCACGTTGGGCGCCGTCAAAACTACACTTCTTGGCCATCTCGTTCGCAATATTGGTATAGGAAGCCGACATAAGAAAAAATGTGGGCCGTCATGAATTTCGCTCTACCCTGATCTGCAAAGAATGTTCGTAGTTCTCTGCAGCTATCCTGATTCATCCACTGCATTGTTGTGAACTTTGTGGACACAGCAAGGCCACTAACCGAGGTTTTAGGTAAGCCGTACTTATTCATGTGACCCTGAAGAGGCCTCTTGAATGACACACATCATAAGCCTGCTCATGACTCTTCCGACCATTTTTACTTGGTTTCATCTACGCCTGCCGGACTCCCTACTGATGCAAGTGCTCATGCAGCCAGCTGCAAGTGTTCCTATCAGCCGCTGGCCGCATTTATTCCTTCGCAGAGCGCGAGTGTGTGGAGGAGTGCATGGACAGTTACAAAATTTAGACCATCTTTATAGGGATTAACGATTTCTGCACATGCCGACCAACACTATCTCTGCTGGCTGATCTCCGCAAGATATCCTTCAGGATGGCTGGGTCTGTGGGCCCTGTGACCACACAATTTTTTATATCTGGTCGTTTACAAATTCAGCTGCCTGCAAACATATGCGCATTGCTTGCCCATTATCCTATAGTGACTGTGAGAACGCATATGAGGACACCACCCACTTTATCTATTTCAGTTCAAATTGATACACATCAGTGAGCCCTTCGTTGCAAAAATTATCGCCTACCTGTAGTCACTTCTTAATCACACATCGTCCCACAAATTTGTGCTTGAGGTTGATATTGTATACAAGCACAATTTTCAAACAGCTGAATGCTGGGCTAGTTGGTATTTTGACATGAGAACCATATTGAAATATAGCGGAACGGGATGGTGGCCCTAATCTTCTAATTGTCGCGCTTATCGCACTCACACCAGACTATGTCACCAAACTTCACGATGCATCCACTGTAATGCAAAATGCATACAAGTCACACATACTAGCCAGTGCAGAGTGGTTACCTTTAGGTAGACCTTGCGTGACCTTTCCGTGGTTACTCGGCATCTGCGAACCATATGCAAGTTCCAAAACGGCCCCGCTGCAGCCTGCTGGTGACTTTGTCATTGGACATGCCCACGGAACTGCTTTATTTCGCGTTGGAGGAGACCTCCTCGGTGTTTTTCCCGTTAGGCCTTGAAAAACAAGTAGCTAGATGTGACTGCTGATTGGAACACGTCTAATCACGTCACGATTTACTCGAACTCTGGCGACAAGTTGTGCAAATGTTGTACGGACTTTATGTTACGTGGTATTGATACTTAATGGTGGCTTCCTTTAGATATATGGGAGGGCGCTGCTTGCACCAGGAAAACTGCTATAGAACAGTTGACCCATTGACTGAGAGCAGCTTCATGATGTTTGAAAAGACTGCGATCATTATAAACAAACTTTGTGCGTTCTCAATTATTTTAGTGCTACATATACATGGGCCTTTAGAACACCTCTGTATAGCCATTTCGGTGTGTCTTTTTTTACGACGTACCACTGTGACATTTACCCTGAACGCGCTTCACAGCGAACCACAGATATATGATATTTTACTTCTGACTCTTCCACTTGAGCTGAACTCTGTAGATGTTAAAGGTTATTGTTCAGGAATGTTGTGCATAGTATCACTTGCTGCGTGCGTCATGCAGACTTTGTGAGTAGGTGTACTTTAAAATGTTAACCATTGTTTTTCCACGAATAATTAATTCATGTGGAGGCCAAGAAACGCCCGCGAACTTTTTAGACATGCATAGGAGACCCAGAAAAATAACAGATTTGAGATTTAAAAAAACAAGTAACAAAATACAGACGTTATGTTTGGTAAGGTGCAATATAAGCGAGCCTAGACAAGTCTAACCGTCACAGAAGAAGGACGACTGCACCTGCATTGATCGCTGATAGTTTTCTGTCGGCATTGGTGAGTAGATATTTCTGTTACATTTTTATGTTTTCAAAGCGAAGGGTCTAAAGGCGAGGTTTCGTGATTGCAGCTGCGGGCTGGCTGCCCCCCCCCCCTCCGAAAACGCGAACTAATCACAGCACAAAACGTACACCATGCGCAGTGCGGGGTTTCTTGAAGCACCACCAGATGGCGCTCGCCTTCGCGGCTCCTGAAATCCTTGTTTGCTTGAAATCAGGGGTACTATCAGGACTCATTGGGAACCAAAGATCAGTGGCTCGCTTCGCATTGGGCGCTGACGGGAAGACTACAAATGAAGCTGTGCTGGGTGATATGAGCTGGACTAGTTCTGAAGTGAGGGAAGATCGCAGTAAAATTGATTATGAAGAACGACTGAGTAATGTGGAAGAAAGTAAATGGGCTGGCAGAGTCTTGAGGTATCCTTACAGGAAAAAGATTGAGTCACAGTGGAGGAAAAGAACTAGAAAGCTTACCAGCAAGTATGCGGCCTGTAGGTTGGGCAACACGGGAAAAAAGAACAACGTCAAACGGAAAGTCAGAGCGGCTGAAATAATCTCATGGGTGGCGGCACAGGAAAGAAAACCTGCCATGAGTAACTACTTCAGAGGAAAAGAACGAAATCAGGAAAGGAACAATTTACGATAACTCAAAAAGAAGCTCATTACCTTTCAAAGCGAGATCAGGATGCCTTAGAACACGCACCTATAAAGTGAGATATAATAATGAAGAAGAAGCATTTGCTTGCTGCGGTAAAGCCAGGGAAGAGATGTGTCATGTTTTATTAGAATGTGAAGACATCTGCCCAGCGGTCGATTTGGGCACAACTGGCCTCCTTGAGGCCCTTGGGTTCAGCGAGAGCAGGGGGAAAATAAGATTATCCGCAATAGCGATTAGTTAGAGGTGATTGGAAGATTGGTGGAAGAAAAGTATGGAAACGACAAAGAAGTGAGACGTACAAATGGGAAGTTCCCAATAGGGGCTAGAAAATGTGGTTGTGGGAGTTCATAATGGTTTTATTTTCTTTTTTTTCTTTTTTAACTTGGGTAGGGCATTAGGCAGTATAATAGCAGGAGCTTGGCAGCGCCACCCATCACCCCGTTCTAAAGGCGACGCTCATAACATCCGTCCATCCATCCTGAGACAATCTCATGGGTGGGGGCAATGAAAAAGAAACCTTCTTTGAGTATCTACTTAAGAGAAAAAAGGGAATCAAGAAAGAAGCAATTTATCATAACTCAAAGGGAAGCTGATTACTTTTCGAAGCGAGATCATGATGCCTTAGAACGCGGAGGTATCAAGCGAGGTACACCAAGGACCAAGGCGCATGTGCTTGCTGCGATAAAGCTATGTAAACGATGGAACATGTCTTATTAGAATTTTAAGGTATCTACCCAGCATCCCGTTTAGGCTCCTCTGCCCTCCTTGAAGCCCTGGGGTTCAGCGGGAGCAGAGGGACAGGAAACATGTCTAGAATTGAGATTAGTAAGATGCGATTGGAGGTTTTGCGGCAGAAAAGTATGGAGACAACAAATTACGGAGGCGTACAACAGCATATTTCCCTGTAAGAGTTCCAAGCGTTTCACGCTTGCAATTCTTCGTGTTTGTGTCTATTCTCAAAAATATGGGTACAATGTTAAACAAAATCAGAACAAGGGTATGGTGGTGCAACCCACAAGCCGGTTTTAAAGGGGACGCTCAATGTATGATGATGGATGTATCCTCAATCAATGATGGATGTATCCATCCATCATCCATCAATCCGTGGCAGCGGTGGCGCCGGCCATTCAGGGGAACGCAAAACAAAAGAAGCTGAATGCTCGCCTGTGCGGATCCGCGGCTTCACGGTAATGAGCGAGAAAACACTTCGCTACATAAGCAACATAAGTATGCGCATGCTGCCTTTGAAACTTTGATGCCGTCAATGTATTCGTCCTACTTGGTATTAGTCAGCAACTCTGCTTAATGAAATGTTCGGAATAATTTGTGTGTATGTGTGTGTGTGCGTGTGTGTGTGTGTAGGAAACAGAGAGCGAGAGAGAGAGTGCGTGCGTGAGTGCAGTCGTGTTTCGAGTCTTTATGCGCTCAATCAGAGCTTTGCTGTACATAGATTGTAATTTGTTTGGCCTGCTGCATCTTTCTGGAAGCTTGAAAGCTTGGGCCCCCGAAAAAATTTAAACACGTTTTGATAACTTACAAAAATAATTTATTCACCAAAACACTTCGGCCATACATTCCTTTATATAAAGCTCCCGAATGGACTAGACTTAGTCTGTATTGTTCTTTGACATGATACGGTGGCTCTCATATAAAATTAAAAAATGACAGTCTCGAATATATTGTCTTATTATAGATGCAGCGATAGGAGACTGTCTTGGATGTGGCGTAGAAATGCGCAATTGCCTTTGACGACTCACCATACTAACCGCGACTGCACGGTTTCTCCTCAGTGAGAGTTTGAGCATTAGTTTTTTGTTGGGTGATAGGAATAATACGGGTGCTAAATGTGCATTTCTGCCATCGGCACCATCGCGGCCATCGATGCCAAGGAGAGATAGAAGTTCTCCGGAGACGCCGAGGACCTTTGGCCGCAAAGTCGATAAAATGATCTGAACGCACTGGCAATGCTACAATACTACGTCAATTCCTTCAGGCTGACCAAAAACGCAGCTTTCTGCCTGTTGCTCATGGCATGATCGTTGTTCGCACGCACACCTCGTCCTGTTTCCGCACCCTCCGAGTACATGTTCTTTCTGCTGGGTTGTTTTGTTTATGTTCACGCCTGAGCAATATAGCTCCATCTAACGTTATCTAATACTTGCATCGGCGCCGACTGATGCTGATAGTTTCGCTTCGGTGTCATCTTGCCAACCATCGAGGCGCGACGCCTGCAGCGCCTCGATGGTCGTGCCGTCAGCGACGCCTGCAGGGCCACTGACGGCACGAATCACGCCAGCGTTGCGAGACCCCTGGTAGGTGGCACAAGGCTCTTCCTTGTGCCCAGGCTCAGCAGCTTTTCGTCCTAGGCTGGGTCAACACTTCGCACGTGCCCATATTTACGACGTTGTCCGAGGAGTTCAAGCGCAGCGCTGCGCTTCGCTGTCGCTATCGATGTGTTGTACTTTGTGCCCAACAGGCACAACTTTGATGACCGCTGAGGCCGCCATATGATTGTTTCCAAAATATTGCTCTTTTCGCTGTCAGTGACTGTCATATAGGAGTAACCACTAAATTCAACCACGTGGGAGAAACAATACATACACAGGTTCTGGCTGATACAAGCGAAAATGTAGGGCTGATTAGAACGCTACAATAATTCCTATTGCAATTTATTTGTTCGCCTCTTTGTACTAATCATGCAAAAATCATCTGTCAGAAGTTACTTATTCAGTTCGCGTTTACCTTTTGAGCGTGGGATCAAAGACACCAATGTGGACGGTAACCTATGGCTTCCAAATTTTGTGCGTTTTAAGATACAGTTATGATATGATATGATATGATAGGTATGATACAGGGGTAATTGGAGGTCGCCGGGAGAGGCCTTCGTCCTGCAGTGGGCATAAAATACGACGATGATAATGATGATGATTATGATGATACAGTTCTGCGCAGGGCGACCTTCAAAACTAATTGATTCATTGTTGAATTGACTTTACCAGAGCAAGAACCAACACGGACGACCGACAAGCACCAGCGCTGTCCGTATGTGCTAAGCTTAATTTTATAATTCGCAAATAATTGATCCTGATTACAGCAGACAAATGCAAAACCATTGCAACCGCAAAACGTAAACCAAGCTGTTGGCTGTCTCAAGTAGACAATTCGACGCAATGCAGGGCCACGTGAAGTGAAAGAAATTGCAACGTTAGCAAAGCAACCCCAGAAAATGGTGAGGACTTGCTATTACACTCGTGCACTCATCTGGCGGCTGTGTGTGTGTAGTGATTTTTAGAAGAAAGGAAGAGAGAAGTGCAGTGCCGTAACTGTCTCTAAAGGAGGACACCTCAACAGCACTGCACAGGGTAAGGGGAGTGGGGAGAAAAGGATCAGGAAGAGAAGGAAAGAAAGCGGCAAAAAAAAGGGGGGACAAGGTTGAAGAAGGAGCGATGCGGGGCTTATAGCCGCGCTCTCAGCTGCGTTTCGCAGCAAAAGTCAAGGAGGGCAGCAAGCACTCTTTTGACGATAGAGGCGTGCGCTGCGGGAAACAGAAGGGCTCCCTCCGTGTCGTAAGGCAGACCCACGCGACGATACGAGGCACAAAGCGCAGTGCGCTCAACATCAAAGGATGGGCAATGCAACAGGAGGTGCTCAAGAGTCTCTTCTTCGCCGCATTCCACACATGCGGGGCTGCCAGTTCCGTGCAGTCTGTTCATCTGGCGGCTCCAGCGCTCGCACATGTGGCAGCGCCGCTTCCGCTCAGGCCGGTTCTACTCCCTGTGTTCCCTGCCCGGCGCGATGCGCGCAGCTGTCTGCGGTGGCTGTGGCCATGTGATAGTGTTTTAGTGCGTCCGGTATTCGAGCAAACGCAAGCGGACTGGGCGTTTCACCGGATGAGCGAATGCGCAAATGCGAATGGCCTGCGCGGTGCAGCCATGTAGTAGCGCAAAGCTCAATAAGACAAACACAGCGATGATATCGCAGTAAGCAAGTGTATACTACTCCGCTTCAGGTGTAACTTTCAATACACTTAGTTACTGCTATATTTGCTTTGTCCGGTTGTGCTTCGCGCAACTAGGTGGCTGCACCGTGCAGGCTGCTAACGTTTAAGCATCCGCCCATCCGGTAAAACGCCAGGCCGTCTGCGCTAATCGTCTATTTCTTTAACGAACAAGGCAGCATTGCTGTTGGTCCGTCAAAAATCTTCGGGACGTTGGTGGCACAAATAAAAAGCGTGGAGTATGGCATGCGCTTATAAGGAAGCACATTGCTTTCTTGCAAGACATTCTTGTTATTGTCGTAACACCTGTTCTGTAGTGCATACATTTTTGGAAGCGACGTTTCAACACAAGCTCGGTACGTCCACTTGATCCTTGTGCGACACGCATTAGCTAGCACGCGTTTACCAGAAAGTGCGCACGCCGATATTTGATTGTTTGGATGCTCACGTCGATATTATTATGTTAGGCATGAGGACCAGCTGCAATTTTCTCTTGCAAGCAGTTCCAGCGCAAGAAGTTGTTATGAATACTGGCACAACTTAAAAAACAACGTGAGTCATTCCACTTTTTGAAGGTGGTTGACCAGCGAAGTTGTTTAGCAAATGACACAGAGGTGACACATAATTTGGATTTATTGTCTTGATGGGTGGTCGTCGTGACTAAAGGTACGCACACTCATTTATTGTCTTCATCGGAGGTCATTGTCTCCCTCGCAGCTGCAATCCCATTCTTTCATAGCATCAAACCGATGCACGTACGCCGCTGGCTGGCCGATTGGGTCGCATCGGTGTGGCATAGCAAGGGATATGTCTGCAACCTAGAACGTGCCAGCCGCTCCCTTTTTCGTACCGACACATGCACATAAAATCACCGACATCGACAACAGGGAAGTGTCATCACAGCTACTTCACGCGAAGTGAGTAGCCATGAACCTTACAGGACTGTGCGTCATTGCATTTTTTGCTTCTTACCGGGGTATGAGGCATTGATAACGAGAGTATGAGCCATTCATGATGACAGTTTTCTACATGCTCTTCTGTATGTTTTATGCGTTTCTAGAAAGAATTTAGGCACTTTTCGCTTCACTTTGCTGAGTACTTGTAGCGTCTGCCTTACGGGGCTATCAGTCATTGCATTTTTTCTTGCTTACGGGAGCATGAATGCTTACGAGGGTCTGAGCCATTGTTCATAATTTTTGTTCACGGAGAACAAAAATGCATGGAACCAAAGCCATATACAGCTTCGCTGTAAAACGAACTTTCGCCGTCAGATCATGCTGTAAACGAATACAGATGCGACAAATCGAACTGGTCACTCTTTGCTCTATACACCTGCATGAAGTCGATAGTTTCCATACCTTACACGTTCACTAAAACTAAATTGAATAGGGTGAACAATACATTTCTTGTATATGAATCAAATATGAATAGCAAGTATCTAGCATCGAATACTCAACCCCAGGATGCATAGGTGTATTCAGAGCAGGAATATTTATTTCGGCATGCCCGATCTTGTACTTCGCTTGTACTAACTAGCCAAAAAGAAAGATGGAGCAGCTCATCATAGGGCGAAGAATCAATGCTAAAAACAACGTTATTAGTGTGGTGAAGAGGAAGACGAAGAAGGCGCTCTTGTGTCGGCTGTGCGCATCTAGTAGTAATCAAAACCTGATCAAATACAGTCTCAGCATCATTAGAAGCAAGTTGCAAGGAAGCTTTAAAAGAGGGACTGGTGGTATTATGGAAAAGAGCTTCACAATAATACTAAATAAGTGGTTGCCCAAGAAGAATTGTTGTAAAATAAGAAATTCACAGCCATTCCACAATGTAACGTTGCATGAAAAGGCTAGCTGTATGTACCTATAAAATAAAATAAAACAAAATATTATTGCACAAGCATGCATTTTTATGTGTATTTGCATTAACGTTTATCTCGTGGCCACAATAATACTGCTTTACGGTCGCCATGATAGGTGGCCATGGGCACTGTGAATACACTGGAGGTCTTAGCAAACATTTGGTCCATGCACGACCAACAGCGCGTCGCGGAGACGTTGGTCTTGGTGTAACATTGAAGGCCGAGTCTTCCCAAGAGAAACGCCAAGAACCACTATTCGTCGGGACGAAATATGTCGACGTTGAAGTCACCCACAATGACGATGACATAGAGTCCATCGAGACGATCCACTCAAATGTGGCACTCATAAGTTCTTCAAGGTCCCTCTTTCATGTTCC
This sequence comes from Dermacentor variabilis, assembly GCF_050947875.1. Taxonomy (NCBI): domain Eukaryota; kingdom Metazoa; phylum Arthropoda; class Arachnida; order Ixodida; family Ixodidae; genus Dermacentor; species Dermacentor variabilis. The sequence continues at coordinate 9,658,514 of NW_027460335.1, read as the reverse complement.
AGGATTAACACATGCAGTGGCGACAACGATTCCATCCCCCATTCTGTACGCTGACCACACTAGCTTAAACCACCGGAAACTGCCTTCGTCGGTAACTCAGTCCAGTGTTTCTATCCAGGGTGTGGGTGAAGATATGCAAATCGATGGGCACCCAATCGGCCCTATTCTTGATCTGCCGTCTCCGAGAACCATGCGCGAGAGGTTTGGCCTTGATCTGAGTGAGATAACTATTATGTGGCATATCAAATTTCACCCGAATGGCATACTGCACCGCGCGCGTCATCTTCCGTCATTCGATCTATCGATGTACGCCTATGCCACCGTTCACTAGTCCCTCCTTCACGTTGGGTGTGACGATGTAGGGCTTGTCCGCAGCGAGCAGTAATGCCCACTTCGACATGCGTATTACCGGCCACCTCGGCCTGTGCGCAAACCCATTCGTTATGGCAGTCGGACGTGTATCTAAGGTACAGATCAACTGCTCTAGTCTCGTGTACGTCTCTTACACCCTGTAGGGCAATATCGGTCTTAAACGCATCGACGTCCTTACTGGAGTAGAAGTGTCGCACAGCGTAGGGCGTAAGAACTAAGGCTCTACGGCGCTAACGAACCGACTCTCGATGACGAGCACTTCTTCCGATTCAAGGGCCCTCCAGCCCTAAATTTTCGCGAGGATTGCGGAGAACGCGGCATCCTTCTAACGCACAACCTGCCGCAACGGGAAGAATAAAGATGATGCCATTTCACATCTGGGCTAACTACCTTGCCACCGTGTGCATGCTTAAAGACGTCGTTAGCACGAACCGAAGGCAGTTGTCGCACATCGCAGGACATTACGATGTCCAGTCCTCCAAGCGACCACTCGTGCATGTACGTGATCTGTATGTCGTTCGCGTGTAGAGTCATAACCTTTCAGTCTCATATGCCCTTAAGCAATGGCTCATACCCCCGTAAACGTACCCCCGTAAATGAGGAAAACTGTTGTTGTGGTTTGAAAACATGGTTCGTACGCACAAGGGAGATTGGCCAGAGTGTATATAATTGGACGAACACCCAACAACATACGAAGAGAGTTAAAGGCAGTCATTTATAACGAATCATTTGGCAATTAGCTGATAACACTCATCTTGTGAGTACTTATACATCAACTAAATAAAAAAGAAATTAGCCAGGAGCTAAAGAAAAATCATAACAATAAAATGAAATGTCGAACAGTCGGCGCCTTAGCAGCGTAACTTTCCGGATGCTTCAATAAAGTTGCGCAGAGCATTAATAATCAAACCATGGCTTGTGCCTAATTAACAGGCACCAAAAGACAAAATGTTTGGTGTTGTAAGTGCTAGACCTAGTTTTTAGTTTGAAAAACGAGGAGCATTTTGCGAAAGGAGGAGAAGCGGCGGTAAGAAAGGAAGAGATGCGCAATAGTATCTGGTTCATTACAAAAAGAACGGTGGTTAGTTATGCATAGACCAGATCTATGAAGGTAGAAATTTAGGCGGGGAACTCGACAGCGGAAACTTGCTAACGTCACCGCGCAATGGCATGAAAGGCATTTGCTCGTGTTCCACTGAAATTTTAGATGTTGAAAATCACGTAAGGAGAGTATGGATGATTTATGACAAGTCCACAATAAAAGGCGTCTGAATCTGGCTCCTGTTATAAAAAAATATCAGGAAGAACATTTAAGACCGGACCATTAGCGATGACGAGGCGAACGAGTCAGCTGATCCATTTAAAAAGGCTCCACTATGTCCGGGGACCCAGACGAAGTGGACTTCAGGAAAATTGTCTGGGACCAGAGTCAGAAATATACTCAAGAAGTGTGAACAATTAGTGAAAGGTAAATCTTTACAGACCGAATGCGCGTCTGTAACCACTATTAGCTTCGATAGCTGTCTACCCAATTTTCGTGTGGCCAGAATTATCGCCCGGAATCCAGCAAGAAATATTGGAGTGTAACAGGCGAGACGGAAAGCAAAATGCCAGTTAAGCTGAAGAGAAAAGGTGGAAAGACCGGCCTTCTCTTAATTTTATGATGCCTCCGTTGAAATTATTAAGTGAGACGGAAATGTATAAGATGATCTTGAAGAAGACCTTCAAGTATGCGCGCCGGAAGAAGTTTTTCGTGTTTTGGAAAAATATCACCAAAGATCAGTTTTAGCTTTAAGAAATTAGATTTTGCAGAAAGCAGCTTCGGCAGATGACCTTGAAGTTTCGATAACAGCCCCTGAACAAAAATATCCATAAATAATAACCCTTGCAATAATAATCCTTACCAACAGCCATGCTGGTAACGCCGCCAACGTGTTATGAAAAATGATTCCAGAGGATTGATGAAAGCGGGTTGCAAATGGAAAAAGGATGCACCATAAAGCTCCAGGAAGGTCAGGACAGTAAGTTGCTTAAACCTGGATTCAAGTGGGATAGTTTCAGACTCCAAATAAGTTACATTGTTAGCTAAAAATCTTCGCAGCCCAAGGCAATGGCGTAGAGCCTGCCTTTCTAGTATATTTAAAAATCATAGTTTGTATGCTGCACGTGCTTAAAAAAGAACACAGCCCAAGTGGAGAATGGGGCGTACGAAAAGTTTACGAAGGATAAGCAACGTAGCTCTATGCATCCCTTTGTTTTTATTACTGAACCAGCGCAACAATGCCATTGCACGTCCCCCTTTTCCAGCATTTGATTCCATTCGTTGCTGCCAGTTTAGCTTACCGTCACACCATACTTAACAGAAAAATACTCTACCCAAAAGGAACTCTTGCATCAAGTCTACTAAATAGTGTGGAATAGCACATCCTACTAATCCATAAATTAAAATTCCATGTTCGACAGTGTCATATGTGCTTTCGCAATATCTAAAGTTATCAATACTGATACATCTGATTGTCCTGCGAGTCGAATGCGGCTTTCTAAATCAACGTGAGCTGACCATATGGAACATTGAGGCCTAAATCCTATTTCTCTGCAGCATAGAATTCCCTGAGAAGAAGCGAAGCCATTGAGCTCTAGTTGCATGGATTACTTTTATTACAATGTTGACTACATTCCAAGTAGGGGAAATTGGCCGAATGTTGTCCAAGTGATACCTGAGGTTTTATTTTTAAGTAATAGCACGATTTTTGCAATTTTCCAAGAGGTCGGGATTCATGTATATTGCATTGAACAGGTAACTATATCCAAGTGTTCCTTTCGGAAAAGGTTAAACAATAATTTAATCAGCAGTTTTGATACCGTTTCTTCCAGGGGCCGATTCATGTGTAGTTAAGATGACTTAGGAAAATTTTCAGATGGAAACTTTTACAAACTCAGATGCCGAACTATAAAACCTTGTAGATCTGGGACACTGTGAAGAGAAGCGTGCTTCAAGCCCTTTCGAGATCTCATTTAGTAAATCCGCCGCTTCTTTGGGGGATAGAATAGCAGTTTGGAACCGTACGGACTGTTAAACAGACTTTTTGTTTCGTAAAAACCTAAAAAGTGCCGGTCTTCTTTCTGGTCTCTACGAAGTTGAATGTAGCGCATTTTTTTGTTCATCTTTTAGCTGTCGCCACAGTTATTTTGAACACAGGTGTATTGAATCTATAGTTCCTCCAATTCTTCGGTGAATTATTGACTGACTAAATAAACTTTATTGAAACCAGCAAGAGGGGGTGGCTGGGCCTAGGCCTCCCACGTGGGGACGTCAATGTGTTGCCTATTCGCTGCCTCGCAGACTTGCTGGGTCACCCAGAGTTGGTCGCCAAGGCTTGAGTTACGCAGGGCAGCGTGCCATCGCGACGAGAGGGTTGTGGGGTTAGTGTCGGGGTATTGCGTACAGTCCCAAAGCATGTGTGAAAGTGTGGCTTGCTGTGTCTTGCAGATTGGGGTAAATGTCTGGCGGATTGGGGTAAATGTCTGGGTAGATCTTGTTATAACGTTGTAACGAAGGTTAAGTATTGGTTTGTAGCAGGCGGAAAGTTGTAGCCTGCGCTCGGGATAGTTTTTTGTGTGGGCCGGGGAAGGTTCTACACTCTAAGTAGAAGGACTTCTCAAGAACATTGTAGCATGTCAGGCGATCCCTACCGGTGGGGCCTGCCTCCCCATCTCCCGCGCGGTTAACAAGGCTTTGCGCCAGGGAGTCGGTAACCTCGTTGAAGTTGGGAAAGCGCGGGTGGACGGTGCCTACATGAGCTGGGAACCAGACTAGTGTAACTTGTTGGTTAGTGCAGCGGGGTTGCTGTTGCAAGATGCGCAAGGCTTGGTGTGAAATACGGCCGTTGACATAGTTGATAACGGTGGAGCGGGAGTCAGAGTGGTATGGCATGTTAGGTCTAGTGTGGCTAGCGCGATGGCCACTTCTTCAGCTTCCTCAGCGTGTGAGGTCACTAGGCTGATAGCATGGTGGAGAGAGCCTTCACCGGGGGTGACGGCTGCAAAGCGGGTACCAGGGTGATATTTGGCGGTGTCGACGAAACTCACACAATCGTCGTGAGCAAAGGATTTAGTGAGAGCAGTGGTACGTGCTTTGCGACGTGTGCGGCTGTATTCAGGGTGCACGTTTCAGGGCATAGGGTCTGCGCGAATCCAGGCTCTTATGGAAGAGGGGATCTGGTGTTTGTGGCCGTGTTGATGGCGGTAGGTGATACCCAGCGAGGTGAGAATGTGGTGGCCCGTCGGTGTGAGAGCGAGTCTCTCCAGCTGAGAGCGGCGCTGGGCCTCCATGAGCTCGTCTTGTTTGTTATGAACGCCTAGTTGAAAGAGGAGGTCAGTGCTTGTACAACAAGGGAGTGCGAGGGCTTGTTTATAGACACTGCGTAGGAGGATGGTGAGCTCGGTTGGTTCAGCCTTTTACCAGTTTAGATACGCAGCAACGTAAGTGACGCGGCAAATTACGAATGACTCGTTTAATCAGAGGAGATTCTTCTCTTTCATACCCTCACGGTGGTTGTAGATCCGCTTTAAAAATCTCATGGTGTTGGCTGTATTCATCTTGATTTTTGCGAGGGCCATGCCATTCGCTCCAATCGCCTCTATGACCATGCCGAACACACTGATGTTGGGGACGAAGGGTATGGGGCTGCCATCCGTAAGATAAAGCGCAATGTCTAGGTAATGGCGTTTAGCGGTGGGGTATTTCAGACGAAGCTTTCACAGGTCGTGTTGTGAAACTTATTAAGAGGTACAAAATGAAGGTTGTACAGGTGTACGCCTCTACATCCGGTCATGATGACCAGGAAGCCGAAAGCTTCTATGAAGACGTGGAATCGGCAATGGGTAGAGTGAAAACAAAATACACAATACTAATGGGCGACTTTAATGCCAAAGTAGACAAGAAGCAGGCTGGAGACAACGCAGTTGCAAAATAGGGCATGGGCACTAGGAATGGCAGGGGAGAGTTATTAGTAGAGTTTGCGGAACAGAACAATATGCGGATAATGAATACCTTCTTCCGCAAGCGGGATAGCCGAAAGTGGACGTGGAGGAGCCCTAATGGCGAGACTAGAAATGAAATAGACTTCATACTCTGCGCTAACCCTGGCACCATACAAGATGTGGACATGCTTGGCAAGGTGCGCTGCAGTGACCAGAGGATGGTAAGAACTCGAATTAGCCTAGACCTGAGGAGGGAATCGAAGAAACTGGTACATAAGAAGCCGATGAATGAGATAGCGGTAAGAGGGAAAATAGAGGAATTCCAGATCAAGCTACAGAACAGGTATTCGGCTTTAACTGAGGAAGAGGACCTTAGTGTTGAAGCAATGAACGACAATTTTGTGGGCATCATTAAGGAGTGTGCAATGGAAGTCGGTGGTAACACCGTTAGGCAGGAAACCAGTAAACTATCGCAGGAGACGAACGATCTGATCAAGAAACGCCAATGTATGAAAGCCTCTAACCCTACAGCTAGAATAGACCTGGCAGAACTTCCGAAGTTAATCAACAAGCGTAAGACAGCTGACATAAGGAAGTATAATATGGATGAAATTGAACATGCTCTCAGGAACGGAGGAAGACTAAAAGCAGTGAAGAACAAACTAGAAATTGGCAAGAATCAGATGTACGCGTTAAGAGACAAAGCCGGCAATATCATGACTAATATGTATGTGATAGTTCAAGTGGCTGAAGAGTTCTATAGAGATTTTACAGTACCAGTGGCATCCACGACGATAATGGAATAGAAACTAGTCTAGAGGAATTCGAAATCCCAGAGTTAACACCGGAAAAAGCACAGAAAGCCTTTGGAGATATGCAAAGGGGGAAGGCAGCTGGGGAGGATAAGGTAACAACAGATTTGTTGAAAGATCGTGGGCAGATTTTTCTAGAGAAACTGGCCACCCTGTATATGCAATGCCTCATGACCTCGAGCGTACCGAATCTTGGAAGAACGCTAACCTCATCCTAATCCATAAGAAAGGGGACGCCAAAGACTTGAAATTTATAGACCGATCAGCTTACTGTCAGTTGCGTACAAACTATTTGCGAAGGTAATCGCAAATAGAATCAGGAACACCTTAGACTTCTGTTCACCAAAGGACCAGGCAGGATTCCGTAAAGGCTACTCCACAATAGACCATATTCACACTATCAATCAGGTGATAGAGTAATGTGCGGAATATAACCAACCCTTAAATATAGCTTTCATTGATTACGAGAAAGTGTTTGATTCTTTCGAAACCTCAGCAGTCATCGAGGCATTACGGAATCAGGGTGTAGACGAGCCGTATGTCAAAATACCGAAAGATATCTGTAGCGGATCTACAGCCACCGTAGTCCTCCATAAAGAAAGCAACAAAATCGCAATAAACAAAGGCGTCAGGCAGGCTGATACGATCTCTCCAATTCTATTCACAGCGTGTTTACAGGAGGTATTCAGAGACCTGGATTGGGAAGAATCGGGGATAAAAGTTAATGGAGAATACCTTAGTAACTTTCGATTCGCTGATGATATTGCCTTGCTTAGTAAGTCAGGGGACCAATTGCAATGCATGCTCACAGACCTGGAGAGCCAAAGCAGAAGAGTGGATCTAAAAATAATCTGCAGAAAACTAAAGTAATGTTTAACAGTCTCGGAACAGAACAGCAATTTACATTAGGTAGCGAAACACTGGAAGTGGTAAGGGAATACATCTACTTAGGGCAGGTAGTGACGGCGGATCCGGATCATGAGACGGAAATAATCAGAAGAATAAGAATGGGCTCGGGTACGTTTGGCAGGCATTCTCAGATGATGAACCGCAGGTTGCCATTATCCCTGAAGAGAAAAGTGTATAATACCTGTCTTACCAGCACTCACCTAGGGGGCAGAAACCTGGAGGCTTACGAAAAGGGTTCTACTGAAACTGAGGACGATGCAACGAGCTATGGAAAGAAGAATGATAGGTGTAACGTTAAGTGATAAGAAAAGAGCTGATTGGGTGAGAGAACAAACGCGAATTAATGACATCTTAGTTGAAATCAAGAAAAAGAAATGGGGGGCATGGGCATCACATGTAATGAGGAGGGAAGATAACCGAAGGTCATTAAGGATTACGGGACTGGCTTCCAAGGGAAGGGAAGCATAGCAGGGAGTGGCAGAAGGTTAGTTGGGCGGATGAGATTAAGAAGTTTGCAGGGACGACATGCCCACAATTAGTACATGACCGGGGTTGTTGGAGAAGTATGGGAGAGACCTTTGCCCTGCAGTGGGCGTAACCAGGCTGGTGATGATGATGATGATGATGATGATGATGATGATGATGATGATGATGATGATGATGATGATGATGATGATGATTTCGAACGGCGACCACGAAAAGTAGGCCTGTAGCGGAGGAGTTTGGACTTACCAGGGGAGCAGCGAAGCATCGTGCCTTGGAGATAGGTCTCGACTGTTTCAATGGCGGATTGTAGTGTCGTTTCTATTTTGCCGTCCCTGCCTTGGTGGGCTCAGATGGTTATAGCGTCAGCGTAGATGGTGTGGCTGACACCATCCGCTTGCTGAAACTCCTTGGCAAGATCGATCATGACGAGATTAAAACGCATTGGGGAGGTAACGGAGCCCTGGGGGCTTCCCGCGCTAGCCGAAGTCTGGGCGTCGGAGCGGAGATCCCCCACGGAAAGGAAGGCCGTTCGATTAGATAAAAAAATCTCTGACGTAATCATAAGCGCGCGCACCGAGATTAAGGCGTGAGATGCAGTCAAGAATGATGGAATGGGCTATGCTGTCAAAGGCTTTTTCGAGGTCGAGGCCGAGTATATCTTGAGCACTACGTGTTCTACCTTCTAGTATATGGTGCGTAAATTGTAGCCTGTCGTCTTGGGTCGACAGGTGGGCCCGGAAGCCAATGAACGAGTGAAGATGCGCTGCACTGCCTTCCAGGTGGGTGTTAATTTGGGTGAGGAAGGCATGCTCCATAACTTTTTCCATACATGAGGTTAGGGAGATGGGGCGAAGATGATCGAGGCTGGAAGGTTTGGGAATAAGGATGACCTTTGCTGTATTCCAGACCGGGGGAATGGCACCATCACGCCAACACTCATTGATATAATCTGTGAGGTGGGTGACGGAGGCATCACGCAGATTATGGAGGGCTTTGTTAGTGACCCCATTGGGACCAAGGGCAGATCGGATATTTAATTTATGCAACGCGGCTTGGACCTCAGCAACACTAAAATCTTCGTCCAGGGGGGGTTGGAGGCGCCGGTGAAGGAGCCATGAGGTTGCATTGGGCCGACAGGAAGATACTTGTTAGTGTGGTAGTCCATGACTTGGGCACGGCCCGGTTTCTTCGTTTTAGTATAGAAAAGTTTAGTCAGGCTATTTTTTGGGGAAGAGCGGGTGGCTTGACTATCGAGGAGGTGTTTGAGAAGCTTCCAAGAAGATGGACAGTGGATCTGCCCATCAGCAATATTGCACAGCTCAGTCCACTGTTCACGGCTCAAAGTGAGGCAATGGGCTTTAATTTCCTTTTTGAAGAGGGCCATTTTAGCACGTAGGCGCCTGTTGAGACGTTCCCCTTTCCAGCAGGAGAGGATGGATGTTTTAGCCAGGAGGAGATGGGTAAGTCTGCTGTCCATGCGCTCGACGGAGGCATCGGTGCTAACGGTGTGTGTGGCTGCCTTGGTACCGGAGTGTAGATTTCGGATTTCTGCATAAAGGTCCGCTATGCGTTCCACGTGCTGGTCAGCGGAGCGATGCTTGTGAACTGTATCCCAGTCAACCCAGGTTAACTCACGGGGTTTGGCGGTAACTGCAGCTATCCGAGGGAAAAGTATGGCAATGATGGAATGGTCACTACCGAGATCATGTTGTGTTGCTCCGTTAGGCGTTGGTGACGTTCTCGGTAAATGTCAGGTCGGGGGTTATATCGCGGGAAGTGGAGTTACCCTGGCGTGTGGTGAACGTTGGATCTGTAATAAAAGTGAGGCCGAGGTCCTGGGAGTCTTTCCAGAGGTTTTGAGCCGGCGTCGTCGAGTAGCCATATCCCCAAACCATGGGGGGGGGGGGAAGTCTTGAAGATGGTGAGAAAACGGCTTCGAACTTTAGCAGAGGGATGGCTCTACACGTTAATGAGAAAAATACTTTCCTTACGCTTCCTGGTGGGTTCAACGAGAAGGGGTTCGATTATTCGGTCACGGAAATTGTGCTCAGCGGCAGTGATTCTCTTGCGGACGAAAGTGGAAAGGCTGCGAGAAACATGTGACGGGATGAAAGGTTGGTAACCTGGGAGAGTGACCGAATCGATATCGGTTTTCTGAATAAGGATGACCGGGTTAGGGCCGAAGGCGTTGACGGATGATTGGTTGTTTGCGAAGATAGCCTCGGCAGTTCCACTGCCAGATAAATGTATCGCTGTTAGTGTGGGCCATGATGGGCATTGGGGAATGTCATCATGGGCAGTGCCGGGGTTTCGTGGGCAGGGGGAGCGGGCATGGGGAGAGTTTGTAGGTGGGTTTCAATGTTTGTGACGCGCTGTGCCAGGGCGAGAATGGCGCGTTGTATGGATTCGACTGCGTTCTGGAGTGTGTCCATCCTGCTTTGAAGTGAGACTAGCATGTCCTTAACCTCTGAGAGCACTTGGCCCGTGGTTCCCTCTTGAAGGGCCCGCTTTTCCGGGGCCGGTGTCAGTGGAGCGTCGTGGCTACAGGAGGGGGACGCTTCGGCGGGTGGTGTAGGAGCGGGTCTCTTGGATTGTTTAAGATCGCGAACCTCTTGCGAGAGCTTGTGAATTAGGTCGCGCATAATGGCATTTTCTTTTTTGAGGTGAGCTATTTCTGCATCATCATTGGTGTTCGGGGGCTGGGGAGTAGGTGTCTTGCGACCCTCTCGTGAGGTGCCTGTAAGGGCTTCTGTGAAGCTCACCTTGTTAGTAGGAGACTTGGCTGGTGGAGTAGAGGTAGAGCTGAATCGGGAACGGCGCTGTCTTGAACGTGAAAGGGTCCGGAAACAATGTTGCCTCGAGCGTAATGGAGACCGTGATCGGGAATGGTGATTGGGGTTCAAGGGCGGGAAGTCGGTTTCTTGAACGGTGGCTTGCATTGCAGATCGGCGTTCCCCAATGCGTTTGCGAATCACGTACAGTGTCTTGCAGCGAGCAGTACACGATTTGTCCGCCGTAAGTGGAGGGCCGCCGTACAATGAGCATTTGGGGTTACATGTGTGATAGAGAAGTGGGTTGCTGACTCCGCAACCTCGGCAGATCTTGTTATTGAGAAAAGGGCAGACATCCATGCAGTATCCGAAGCGGCCGCATTGATAGCAAATTTCTATTTGGTTGCGGTATATTTAGCATAAGATTAAGGTGGCTACGTAGCGGACCAGATATGGCACGTTGGGGCCACTGAAGGTGATAATAACAACGGTGGTTGTCGATCAAATGCGTTTTGAGGCTATCCCGAGGGGTTTGCGGGTATTGCCGATATTTGCGTTGATTTGCTGGGGGGTAGCGGAGATGGGGATTCCGCGGTTGACTCCCTTTGTTGTCTCTTCGGCGGCCGTCTCAAACGCGTTAATATCGTGCGTGACCCCATTGACTTGAATTGATTTTATTCACACATGCCGGTTGGCGTTCTGCAGACTTGGCGTACTGACCACAATGTTTTGTTGGGTGTTGGAGCACACGGTGGCCTGTTGAATATCTCTGCTAAGCAGAGCAGTGCGGCATGGAATACGGCAGTAGTCATGGTAGGACTACCAATTTTGGCGATGTTGCGGGCTCCCTTGGGGCGAAGGATAATCTTGATTTGGTTGGAAGGTAGCGGAAGCATGCGTCCAGCCATGAGAACATGTGCTTTGACTGGTGGCCTGGTCTTGGAGCGAGAACAAGTGCTTGAGGTTTGGGTGGAGTCAGTTTGGGGTGAAGAGTCGTCACTCAGCTTCGCCGGTTGGCAAAGGCGAGTTGTTCGCCAGCCCATCTCGGTGATCACTTCGATATCTATGCTCGTTGCTGGGGCAGAGAACTTTATCGGCGATAAGTAGCTCGCGCGTGTGCGCGCCACGCAGCCGGTGCACCTGGCGTACACGCGCGTCGGCGACGTGGGCAATTCACAAAAATGTTCATGCACAAGAAACTGTTCGTAGCACAAGAAAAGGAAGTGTGCAACCTGAAAATGAGGTGTCTACGGAGTCCTGGTATCTCTACGTATTGACTTGTGTACAAATTAGACCATTAGTTGCAAAAAATGCTGCAAAATCATTTCACGAACACTCCACGGTGATTGGAGCGCCTCTGGTTTATTATTATGTTTGAGACTTTTCCACGTTGCTTTTCTTCGTCTATATTCACATGTGCAAGCTTCATTATACCAAGATATGATTGACGGCGAGATGCCAGACATAACCGCAAACTCAGCGGGCTGTATAGCAGAATTTAAAACCGATACCAAAGACTCAGCTCTCGTTCGCTCATCCTAAGTGGTCAGCGCTGATAAATGTGCGTTTATAGCACATTTATAAGTTTCATAGTTAATGAGCCGTCTTTGACATACAATAGGGTCTGGCGTGGAAGCAAAATTTCAAAAGTAATGGGTGAATCATCACTACTTGTTTTATTGTCAAGCTGTTACAAGATGAAATACACATGTGAGCAGAAGAGAAAGTCAGGTCTAAGGAAGAATAGAACCACCGACGTAGAAAAGTAATTGTACCTGAATTATAACATTGAAAATTGTTTTCATGCATATAATTCCGCAACCCCTTTCACAATCATCCGTTTTAAGTCCTCAAGAAGTATGATGTCAATTAAAGTCTCCTGCCAGGAATACTGCATTAGAACTGTTTCGGCACAGCGAGCCCAGGTGATCAATGAACTTGACTCCGTTCGGGAAATGCGCATTAGCCACTGTAAACGCTGCGCAACCACGCAGTAAAAAATGTACTCCTAAAATTTCGCAGTCTGGACACACATGTTCAAAAGTGACAGTTACCTTATGATACAATTTTGGATGAGACTAATGCTAGCAGCCCACCGCCTCTACCTGGGCGATCTAAACGAAATCTTCGAAAATTATTAATAATAAATCTTTGATGCGAAGAAAGCCACGATTCTTGAAGTAGAATACCATCTGGAATTAGTTTGTGTACTAGATAAAGAAGCTCAACGTAACCGGAGGCTACAGAGTTCCAATTCCATTGAACAACTCGTAATAAAGCTATCGCGATCATAAAATGACTCCACAGCAGAACGCAGTTGCATCCTGCTCATGGTGAACACTGTTTTTCCCTTTTACGGCCTAGAGTTCTGAAAATCAATGAGAGAAAGTGGGCAACTCTTACATCTATTGCTGATGGTCCCAAGCCTCATGTGCCCAAATATATGGCTAGGTCTCGCACATACTGATAGTTGAGAACACACGGAGGTATCAGACGCAACTTCAGCCTGATTATAAAGTTTCTTTCGTTTGAATATTGGGCAATAATACTAGCTGAAGGGTTGGGGGTTGCAGCAGCAAAGTGCGATTGGAGGAGGCAGTTGAATTCGGCAGTCATAATCTCGCTTAAACCTTCGGCAAAAATGTTAAAACATCGCTCCATGACTAATGGCATTGCCTTGTCAAAAGCTGGCGCTACTGCTGCCGAAACTGTGGCTTCTAGTGATTTGGAATGGCGGGATGCAGTGACTGCGTAACCGACTTCACGCTCTTTAATCACTGCTGTCGCTTCCGTGCGTGAACAATGACGTTTCTCCGCGATCTCAAGCACCTGCATTTCATGGCCTCGCTGGTGGCAAGTAGCATCCATAGCACTATAAGAGCCATCGCATAAGCAACACCTCGGAGCATCTACGTCACAGGCTGAGGTGGAGTGAGAGCCGCCACAATTACAGCATCTCACTGAAGATGTGCAGGTGTTAACACTGTGCCCATATCTCCAGTTCTTCGGCACTGCAGTCGTTTAGAAGTCAAGGCCTCCACGCGGAACAAGTACGGCCAAGCTTTCACTTCAGACGGGCGCGTTAAACCGGCGAACGAGACGATAACGCTCTCAGTTGGAACTCGATTATCACCTACTGACCTCTTGCATCTGTAAATCCAAACACCAGCCGGGGAGAGCATATTCGAGAAGGCCTCAGGAGTCATATTGGTGGGGACACCCCGAACAATGCCCATCACGCCTGCGAAATGCGGAGCATGAAAGCACGAACCGCAATGCTAGCGAATCTCTTGCAGTTAAGCAAATCATGGAGGCGCTTAACAATAAATGACTTACACAGGATGCCATTTCTCACAAAACGCCTCACCTCCGAGATGTCAATGAAGTGTTCAGTTATACCGCGCAGCTCCTCCCGAAAAATGTCTGATGCGGTCGGCATCACATCCGACGGCATAGACATTCCTCAGGCAGCAGCATGTGAAGCCGTGGTTTGTACACTTATTGAGGTAGGACACAAATTTCAGCCGTGATCACAGTGCTGCGCCTCAAAATACAACTTCCGCCTTCACAACAGAGTATGCTGTACTTGAGCTCGTTGAAATTTCTTACAGGTTGATATTTCTACATTGGACTGCTAAGGGAAGTATCCGCAGTAAAATGAAGATGTTGCTGGATGTCTTGCTTATATTAATAGCATTCTTCGTGTCACGCACATACCAATGTAAGCAATGCCTTGCGAAATAACTTGAGTTGCTCTAGTGCATTATATTCTTTATCCCTCTGAGAAACAAAACAATAGTGCATGTACCACATGTTTTTTTTTCTTTCTACAGAACCTATATGTGGCATAAGGTTTTATGAGGGTACGACCCGCGCTACGCCTGATAGGTATTTTAGGGCTCTATTCTTTATCGGACATCTACATGCAAATATTATAGGTTACTAAAATACGTAGCTATAATATGCATTTTTGTCTTTGTGACTGCTTTCTAGTAGGGAAGCTAATCATCAAGGTCGACCAGCTTTCACAAAAGGAAAATAGCACAATGTGACACGTAGATAAGTTTGTAATTGAACTAAGCAGATCACGTGCAGGTGCTGGCAGTTAAAAAACGTTTACGGGTGCACTAAGAGAAGCACCAAAGATGCCAGAAAACCTTCACTGCAAGTGTGGTGGGTGACAATTCTTGCCAATATACTTCTAGAAGTGTGTTTCACATGCAGACACTGAAGCGAGAAAAGTCGTGAGCTTTGCTCTCGTCTTTTTGCAATTCTGGCAAGGCTCAAACGGGCCCTTCCTTCTATTTCGGTATTGCAAGCAACTGGGGCACAGTGTGGACTGCGCACTAACGATCGTGTCTGCATTTTGTCATAGTGAACCAAGGTACACAAATATTCCGATTCCTAAAGAAATCTAGCGCACCCTTCCTTTCGGCGGGACTCCCATTTCCTGGTAGCAAAAATAACGCAAACTATGCACCGTAACTAATTATGGGACATCGCTTCCCTAACTCATTCAATGCTCAACGCACAAGAGCATCACTTCAAGTATCTCGGGCTGCCAAAGACGTTGTAGATATAAAAAAACATAGAGGTGGAGCTCTTGGCGTGGCCACCACGCATTACCTAGGCTTCGGTACCGGAGTTGGCATGAAAAGAATATCGTTACCGCAAGGTGATCAAAAAGAAAAAGGTGGAGAGTGTGTATGCCGGCAGTAGAGCTCCCCTCCTAAAATAATCCCTAAGCAATATTTAAAGTAATCCTACCTCCCCTAGCATTTAATCTATTTGAACATTTTTTTGCGGTGAAACGCTCCTTAAACTTATCTTTACTACTTTTACTGCACAGCCAAAGATATAGACGGAGCCTGTCCAGAGCCTGCTGAACGCTCCTAGGATTGCACGGATGCGGCCACTACAGTTAATTTTTCTCAGCGGAAGTGCTGTATGAAGCTCTTCAAACAAAAAATATGCGAGTTATACTGTTACTTTTGAAGCAAGAAAGTTTTATCCACATGACAGTAGCACAGTAAGGCAAAGGAACCACATTATTATTTTTGCGAATTGAAGAATGGTAGCTCAAAAAATATTCATATTGATCTGTGGACAGAAGGCATGACAAAAACATTTCTGGGGTTGTAGCTCTACATTATGATGTAACAAGAATGCTGGAATATCGCATTTAGAAGTGTGAATAATGAACGATTTGAACCGAACAAACTCTCAATATTGCGAATCGGTTCTGCAGCAAGCTCGTAGGTAGGAAATGCATCACGACCAAGAGTAGCAGGATTCTGCAAAATTTCGGAGCTTGCACTTCGGGGCTGCTGTTGGGTGGATAGAAATTTTACATTGTTTTTAATGAAAATCATTGTAGCTAGTGGACTCACCAGAACTAGTTTGGCATTTATGAACAATTTCTTGACCACAGTGATAATTATGCGTATCCGTGAGAATTTTGCGAAATCCTAAGACACAAATATTTTGGACAGTTTCTGTCACGCTCCTAAAGGTTGCCAGTCTATCTATCTTTTTGACATGATTGGCGGCTTTAATTGTATTCGCAATCTATCTTATGGTTGGTCATTTGATACGTTTTATATAAACACTTGAATGAAAGGATGAAATGCCCAGTGACATACCCAGTGACTCAAGTTTGCAGCAAGTAGGGTTATTGAAGAGCGGAACATACACACTGGCATATACCTAGTGACACAAATTGGCGTGACAAATGGCTGTTGAAGAATGGCGTATACCGAATGATGAATCCTTAGTAAACCCAAGTTGGCATCGAAAAGGTTCATATAATGGCACTATGCATCAAGAGTCCCATACCCAGTGGACCGAGCTGGTCCGATGGTTGGTACTGAAACCGGTCCCCTCAGCACAGCAGACCAGTGACTGTCCATTTACCAACCATGCGGGGAATTAGGTTAGGCGCTGGCATACGTACATAGATAAATAGTTAGAAAGAGACATTACACTAACTAGTGAAGTTTTCAAAAATGCTAATAGCACAATTACCGAGTGATTACATTGTCTTGGCGCAGATATAAGTGCACGCACAGCAGCATGTAGCACCTTGTAGGAAACATAAGATTCGAAGTTTAATCGTGCATTAGATCATACAATCAAATCCATGTACCATTCGAAACGTTGGTAAATGTAGTTTAGGTTCGCACAGCCATATGAACACATCGTTCGTGCCGTGTAAACCAGTGCCACTACGCATGTGTTTTCTATCAAAATTTATTCACTTTGACGACACACTTAATACTGATTTCCATCTCAGTGCCGCATATCTGTGTAATTCGACCTGCTACGTCACCTTCGGAAATCACCAACAGGCAAACCTGCAGAACGAGGCAGCAATATAGGTCCAAAGGAGCCATCGTAATGCGACGGCTTTAGAAAATCGACCCATCGAACTTAGGCTCCGCTGACTCCAGTTTAAGCCGTGCATAAACGCAACTTTGAAAGACGTTCAAATACACACAAAGAACACTGGTGTCCGATTTGGCGCTTGCATTCTATGAAGACGAAGTATAGCAACGCAGTGGCTCTCCACCCCTCCAGGAAAAACAGCCTGGAACACATGCATCCGGCTACTCAAAAGTCAACCATAAAAGTGTACGGACCACAGGACCTCGTAAAACGTTGAATTTCCGAGCAGCCTGTAAAATTAGCCAGTAAAACCGTACATCGCTATGTTTTTCGCGTATACTAACAGCGACTGCAAATGCGAACACAAAACTCCATTGTGAGCATGCGGAGATATCAGGCTTTTTCTGAGATCCCGTGGTCCGTAAAATTTTGTAGGCGACTGTGCCTCTAGGCTTGTGACGAAAACGGCGATGCCGCTGTTCTATTGAGGGCTCTGGTTCCGGGCATAAATCGTTCAGCTCAGGAAGGTTCATACTTTCATCTTCATCTGTCTCGGGTGCGAATGCTATATTCGGAGCGCATCGGGTGTATTGAAGAAGATAGCAGCGGCTTGCAGTGCGCAAGTGTTCACCTGTGTTGTGTGCCACCAACACATTCTGCACTCTGCGCTAGATCGGCCCCATTTAGTCGGCGTGTCAGCCAGGTAACAGTGTGCCGAACCGCAAGCAAGTGACAAGTAAGACCTATATTTTAACCATGCTTGTTTCCTTCTTTAGAGAATACCCTATTGTTGTTTTGTGAATTCACTAGGTAATAACTATTCATGAATTTCAGCTTAAAAAGCGATGGCCTAAATTACTAATTCATCGTAATCAGCGGCTCCGAGCGACGGTAGGGAGGTGGCAGAACACCTTTTATTTTAGGTAACCCCGAGCGCGTGCACACAAAATAATAATATCTGCAAGCTCTAAGCAGCAACTGAAAAGCATACCTGAAAGTAGGCATGACTTAACTTTGCCGTACAACATCGAAGGCCCATCGAAGTGCTGCGTAAGACAGATCTATTCATGACCAGAAAGCATGGTGGTCAAAAAAAATGGACAGGGACAAGCAAGTGTGAATGGTAAATAAGGCTATGTCGACTTACGCTGTGGTTGAAGTGAAGCGATAAAAGTTGATTATGCGGCTACGACGTGGATTCATGCAATCCGGTGAGACGGGTCTCGCGATCTTCGGGCGTCTTCATGACGTAATTGGCGCGCCCTTTTGCAAGGCGAACTTCACGCCCGTGGGCACTCCCACTGGGCCGAGAGCACACGCAGTTTCAGTGTGCTTGCGTTTTTTTCTTCAGCCTCGACTGTGGCTCTAGGACACGGCGGCTCGATGCCGTTGATAAATCGTTACACATATCAGTTACGGCGCCGCACCTGGGCTGCGCCCGGAGTGCACACAAGCAAGGTCGACTGGGCCGGGCGGCGTTCTACCGCTGAGGCGCCACGTGTGGAGAAATTGTATGGGGGCCCTGCGACTGAAATACATCGTGACAGAGACGCGCTCCGCGCTATATTCAGATTACTTGCGCTGCGGGCACTCAGAATGACAGCGCGTATGCGCTGTTAAAATACTGCTTTATTTCAAATGAAAATTTATATTTACGCCACTTTGCCAGAGATATACATATTTCAGGAATGGATCATGTAACACACACTCCTTGTTAGCTTAGCGGTGGTGGTGTTGCGCTGCTAAGCACGACCTCGCGGCATCAAATCTTGGCCGCATTTCGATGGGGGTGAAATCCAAAAACAACCGGGTCCGGTGCATTGGAGCCACTTTAGGAATCCGCTGGTGGCCAAAATTCATACGTAGTCCCCACTACGGTGTGGCTCATAAATCGTAAATCCCGAGAATTCAACGCAATGATACAATACGATGTTTTCAATTTGGCTGTCGTTGCGCAATGCATCATGGACTGCACCGAAAAAAGTAGGGAGGGTATCGCAGGAGTAAAGCAGCCGATTTACTCTTCAAAGCGTTGTTTTACTCTCGCAAAATGTTGAGTGCAATGAAATGCATTGTTCACTCCGTCGCCATTGAGAGTTTGAGATGTGCATTTCACTCTGCCCTTCAGAGAGAGAGAGAGAGAGTAGAATGCCCGTTCTACTCTTACGGCAATAGAGAACAAAACGTAGCGTAATCTTCTGCTTGAACTGTAGGAGGCTGGCCCCGAACATGGCGATTTAGCCCTGACGCATGCTCAGCAAAGAACACACCGTTTTGCTTCTAAGAGAAATGGCAGCCACAGTTCAAAGGAACGCAGAGCCCCAGTGCTCTATTTTTTTCAGTCGCTGTTGCTCTAACGCGCACGCGCTCAACATCGTGGAACAGCACAGCAACGGAGAAAGGTTATCCGTCTAGCGAGCTGCAACGAAGGCCATCCAAGGGAGATCGTGTGTCAGCCATCTCGCCTCGCCGCTAAAACACGACAGTCGTTCGTCATTCGTGGGATTAACAGCAAATGCTCCACGGTAAGTGACTTCTAACTTAGGCGCACATTCTGAGTATATGACATGCTATCGCCAGGAAACCGTCGCAACGCTTAGCCGACGCGATTGACAACAGACTAGGCAAGCGCGCTGTGTCTCTCGATGTCAACCGAAAAAGCCAGTAGTCGTGAAAACTGCATGTGATTTCATAATTTGCCGCTATCCATAAGAGCTTTTAAGATCGCACACGCTGCCAGAAGCATGGTATGTTAAATAAGACATGAGGCGAGGGGACGCTTAAAATGGCTTGTTCACTATCCCATGATTCTGATCCTATGCGGACCGTGTTTAGCGTGCGTTTTGTGTGCTTGAATTTATTCGGTTTGGCAGTCTACTGTGTACGGAATGCTGTTGAAATAAGGAGTCACATAACAGAAGGCGTGATTTTGTTGGCAGCATACATTTGTTATAAGTAAGCCGCGCTCTTGGCGGTGTGTCGCCCGTGGGTAATTTGCGACCGCAGAAGTTACGCACAGCACGAGTGCTAGTTAGAAAATTGCCGCAGGCATTCAGCTGCATGCTGCAAAAGGTCAATTGGGCGCGTTATCTTGTACTTACTGAAAAGGCCGGAGGAACCATGTTTTATGCAAAATAATGCATAAACCCCATATGAGCGATCTAGCGCACAACAGCTACAAGCGATGCGATGGAGATGGATGTCGCGTTCGCTCGTCGCCTACAAGTCGTACTCCGTGTGAGCGACGGTGTTGAGCGACGCCTCCCCGGTGTTGCCGGTATGAGGGCTGCGAATACGCGTCGAAACTAGCGTTACGCGTGTTTTAGTAATTTAAGTTGATGTACCTTATTGTAAAATGTAGCATAAGTATTTCCGAAGGTCCTGCAGTAGGTTCTTATCCTTGCGCGTATAAAAATTATATCGTTTGCTCGTTCTGCGCGAGAATCCGTAGTATTTGAGTGATGTACATCCAATTGCCGCTTCGAGCTATTGGCTAGTCATTCATAGCATTTCCGGGAGACGAGCGACGATTTCTAGATTTTCAGAACCGAGCGATCTGTTCAAACGATGGTTCGTTTTGTCGCTCGAAGGCGTCGTTCGTTGCAGACGAGCACTAAATCGCTCTCATGGTGTTTAGCCCTAAGAGTGAACTGTTTTCGCCTATGTATTGAAATGGTGTGATTATATGTCTGATTTTATGTCTCCTGTTGCGGTTTTTGAGCCCGGTGCGAATCTGAAAGGGCGCTCATGTCTACGAACTCGGTGAATTGTCAAACAGCGGGTTATGCACGGCATCGAGCATAACGGCTGCGGCGTGGAGTTACAATTGCAGGGGAACTTTGCATATGATTATTGTTTTGGACATGCCTGTGCATTTGGGAATATGAGTTGGCGTTTTATAGTAATGTCATATGAACAGCTAAATAACCTTTCCTCTGGGGGTTACAAGCGTAATGTGTGGATCTTGCTACTGCATGACATATCAAAATTTTTTTATCGCTTCAATATGTTTAGTAGCGAAATAAAGTATCGAAATAACTGTTACCAGTCGTCTGTCGCACATAAAACAAAAGTTGGTCTAATAAACTAATAACTGCGGTCTAACTGCAGCACTATTCAAGTCTGTCAAAAATGAACTTCATTGCGCACCTCACAAATTAAAATAAGTGCTTGCGTTTCAGTAAGCTTAGATTCAGGCTACAGTAACCTTTCCTGTTATTATTGAAATGCGGGTAAACTTGCCATAACAAGCCTTGTTGCCATTTCCTATACGCACGTGCACTCATATCCGTTGAACTGGAGGACCATATTTTCATACCTACTAAACATGTGTTTGCAGATATGATGCTCAAACTATGGCTTGAGCAGTGACACAACAAGTGACGGTGCAGGGGGCACACTCTACACGTGCTTAGAATGTGTCACAAGGGGTGTTTGCGACACACGAGGCTAATGACAGACCTATGATATCTGAAAATGACCAATATTCTCTTTATTAGCAGGAATATTTTAACATTGGTGCCGAACGAAGATGAACTGTTTGTTATGTCTTTTTTCTTTAAATCTAAAAATTGAAGTTTGTTTAGCAGTTGACTGTTGCAATCATTTAGATGTTTGGCACGCATTTCAGTAGGAACACTAAGAGCTAAGACTCTTTTAGTGCCATGACCTTGACAGTATTGATGTTGTTTTACGCCATGTCTTGTTTGATCTTTTGCACAGGATATTTTTCAGGCACCTACATTATATAACGCAAGAACGCAGCTGCAAGGACATAAGGATGTCAAAGAGCCAGCCCAGCGCGACTCCTCTTAGTGCAGAGGAGCGCACACCAAAGAATCGAAATACACTGCCATGCAATTTGGACAAGAAAATTAGAATGTGGATATATTGAGTGTACTTGTCTGATTAAATGCCATCAAAATCAAAATACATTATGCCACACCAAGATGAAAATTCTCGCATGTTCTTGACACTCATCTTAACATGGTGTACTTAGGTAATGTCCCTGATGGGAAAGTCAAAATGAACTATGTTCTCTGGAGACAAACACATAGGAGCAAGTGTCATTGAAAAGTTAGAAATGTGTTGAAAAAAAAGCTGATTAATTGTGAGCAGTGTCTGCTTTTTATCTTGCCTCTCAACAGATATACTCATGTGATAAAGGAATAGTGGTACAATGAAATTGCATATTTGCTCTGTGATATGATACATACTTGCAATGAGCATGGTGTCTGTATTCACTACAGAAAGCAACAGCTCATGCTTGGTTAGCTGCTCACATACATTTACCATTTAACAGCTTGAATAGTTTGCATTTAACAGCGCGTGAATGCAAGCGTAGAAATACGCACCACTGAGATGCTGTATTTTAAATGCTTACACAAAGCAGAAAGTATTCCCTTTTATCTATTTTTACACCTAATTTTACAAGTATGGCTACCTTTTAAGTTCAAGAAAATGGAAGCAACGGGGGAAGAGAATCCCATGTATTAGAAGCCATTATCGTCTACGTGCATGCTCACGAAACCAGCTAATTAGAACCGCTTATGCTTCCCGAAGCGAAAGCAAGGAGCAATTAGGGCTTTTAACTGTGTACCAATTGGTGCGCAGCTTAGGTCTTAGAAGCCGGAGAGTCACTCAGAAGCGATAAATATTTTTTTTAAAATGGAGAATAGTGGTTTCTCCACTCTACTTGCCAACCAAGTATGCTAGTAGAGGTAGAGATGCGTTCAATGCAAAGAGCTGAGAGCATCTGAGTAGAACACTTGTTCATCAATTGGCGTGTGTGAACATTGTGTTAAACGAAAACCCCTTAGTTTCATGGTTTCTGTAAACATAATTCTTCTGGACTTAAGATAGAGTGCACAGTGAGGGGATTTATTTATCTTCCTAGACACATACGGTATGTACTTGTTTTGATACAAAGATTTTGTCTCAGACTTTAGCGCACCTTAACCTCTTCAGTAGGAAAAAACTTTTGTTTCAAATAGTTGGTTGATTGTGCAAATATATGCATAGTCACATAAAAAATCCACGGGCATGGAGGTGATATGTGAAACGAGATGGTGCCATTCTCAAATTATGTGTTGCTTGTTTGTTTGTCTTTTTCGTAGACTTAACTGCCTGTACTTATGCTTATGCCGCTTTTCATGCATCATATTCATCACATCTGATTTTTGGTTTACATCTGAAGCCATACTATGCTTTAGTCTGTTTGAATATTCAATGAGTCACAATAACTGATCATGTATTTACGCAAGCTGCTCCTCAGAAATATAGCATTATTACCGTAATGGGAATGAAAAGCTACCATATATGACAAGAAATTTGATGCGCAAGATTTAAATGCCAATGCTCCTTGGCGTTTTATACTCATTTGCTACACACTAGATAATATCTTCAGTTTTATTTCATTTATTTCTGAAAAAGTGTAACGGATCAATCCCAACAGCACCAGGAATCTACTTTCGTGAGGAGGCCAACCCAATAGTAAATATGATACACCTCCGTACTGCTTTGAGACCGGACAGGATATTGCTGCAGAACCGCGACAACACACACTTAGAAACAATTTGGTGCAGCCCATACATGAATAACTTTATGTGAAATATGAGCAAAGCTAGCTAGAATTGCGGCCTCACATGAGAATATACAACACATTTCGAAATGCAGTGTACTCTCAGTGAGGAACATTCATACGCTGTACAGGACGTTATCAAATGAGCTGTGTTTTTATAATATGGCACACAAAAAAAGTTTCTTGCATAATTTATCTAAATTACCGGCCCCAAGTTTAGCAGCTCATCAGGTAACCTCTGCCACATAAGTGGACGCGTTTTGTGCCAGAATTGCGTTTGTTGTCCAGTAATGTGGCGCATATTTCTCTTCGATCATAGCGTCGATACTTTGTGAGTTTGTACACGTTTGTTCTATGTTTAACTTTCCATTGTGTACTTTATTTTTGAAAAGAAGGAGCCAAGTGAAATTAAAGGATATTTCTACACTGTAATACTTATGAAACTTCAGAGAATACGTATACATATGTTTTATTACAAGATGTGTTGTAATGTTCATGGTCATCATTGTAACGTGATTTAATGTGTTTCTCAGTATGTTTCTCAAATTAATATTCAGCTTGTCTTTAGACTAATGAATAAAGATTTTGAAATTTTAAGAGAGAAAATGTTTCATTTAAGTAACTCGGCAACTACTAATGACAACCCATTCACCAAGCATAAGTGCAGGAGCGGCTTATGAAGGAATCAAATATTCCCTACATGTAAGTATTGCGAATCCCTTCTAACGTGACCATGGATCTACATCGGGCTTTAACACTATTGGGAAGAGTACTAGCACTCTGTTCTGAAGGAGTGCAAGAAGTCTGTTTGGGGGAGTAGAAAGACTCGGCTGGGAGGAGTAGAAGTACTCGGTGCGGAGGAGTAGAAGCACTCGGTCTGGGGGAGTACTATTACCCCTGTGGGGAGAGTAATGGCCCTCTGCGGAAGAGTACTAGCACTCCCTTGCGGAGGAGTATGAAAACTCTGTCAAGAGGAGTTGTGCTACTCTCTCTCAAAGAGGGTTGATCTACCCTCGAAAAGAGAGTGAAATATGGTACAAGCAGATACTCCCTCAAAGAGAGTGCCCGGAACTCTGTTTTCAGAGTGTAGCGAGCCGGCATTCGTTGCGCGCATGCCCTGTTTTTGTTCGAGGAATTTTGTGGAGTACATTTTTTAATTTCTGCATTTGCTCTGGTGAGCCAAGACTCTTGTTGGACGTTACCAGTTGTAATTCTAGCTAAGTGAACTACTGTCTTCAACCATGTTTTCTAACAGTACACCGTAAATATTTTCACAGCATCCCCCTCATCGCACGTTACGTACCGCGAACGTAAGTAAAGAAATGTTTTGTTTGAATTTTTGGGCAGGATAATAAAAAGTAGATATAATAACCGAATTAGACAGTATTAGAGCGAAATAAACCTAGCTTATTCACTGAGTATCGCGAAGAGAAGAAGCGATGACTAAGCTTCTCGGTAAATGAAAGGTTACATAAAAATATGCACGACGTATTGACACGTGTACTTGTTTATCCTTCTTTGCGGGGACTGCATTGCACCCGCTAACAAGATAATTTTATCCCTCAGTGAAAGACGCGCCGGCATTGTTTAGAATTTACTCCGATGTCGGTGATTGTATCTGTTCTGTGTTCTCGCCGAAGGCAGTGTACTCAGATTGTATGCGCGGCACGAGTTCCGTTGTACTTTACAGAAGGCACGCGGGCTTCAGCGATCGCGCTAGAACTTTGACGAGTCATGTAGAAAAGACGGCTCACTAGACCTGCCTATAAGACTTTCGATGACCGCCGTCGATGGACCGCAGCAGTGGCTGCTGCTAAGTCAAAGTCGACGAGCGAGATAAAGAGAAGACTGCTTTTCTCACACGAGGTGTTCTCTATGAATTCAAGGTGATGCCACTTGGCCTTCATTCGGCAACCTCAACATTACAGCACGTAACAGACACGGTATTCACTGGCTTGAAATGGCAGACCTGCTTAACTTGATGGAGTCGTCGTTTCTGCCTCAAACTTCGACGATTCCCTTAAGCGCCTTGCAACATTGCTATAGAGACCGCCACTGTGTTTGTTGTGTTGGCCACGATCTTCCTAGCCGTACATGGCAGAAGTCCATGCTTTGGGGCCGTCCTTACAGTCTGCGGCTATTTCACTGCTCCTTAGCGACGTTGGTGTTGTCTTCGGGGTTAAGGCTTGAATCTTCGCGCGGGCGTTCGGTACATGATCGCACTAGCACCTACACCAGATGTGACGTAGTAGTGACGGTGAAAACACAGCACACAAACTGTCAATAACTTAAATTTGTATTGGGTGAACCTGTGCCCACAAAAGCCACTTGCGCCAAAAGCGCAACGATAGCGGCGGATACAGTTGGCGATCGTCAAAATGTGATCTGCCGCTCAAGGGCGTCGGCTTTTATAAATAAGCTATCAAAGCTTCCAAAGTAAACGCTGGTGCCCGCGTGTCTTCCGGCAAGTACTATACTAGCGGACAACTTTCTATGTCTATGAACGGAAAGCTACTGAAAAACGCGCGCAAGTGAGAACGCTTCTGAAAATATTAGGGCATTTTAATCCACGTTATCAGGGCGGAAAACAGAGAACATTATCAAATTATTAGCAACAGTTGATAAGGCAGAACACACTGCTGAGTGCAGAGGTTTATTTTGGGGCGTTTCCCTTCCACGTCTGAGCAAACGTGAAACCGCCGCATATGGAAGCTGCGTTGATTCAGCGTCAGTGCCCATTAACCCAAAGCAAGGTCAAACGCTACCGGAGTGCTTGGCGCGGTAACACATGTGCAGCAACCACATGGCCATAGCTTTCTCTTCATAGCTACAGAAAGTTGTACGCGAGTATACACAATTCGCATCGCGTATGTAATCAGATTGCACAAGCTTCAGTAACAACAGAAAACGCCTACAAGCATCGAGAACATTTCAGTAAGTTACCGTCAAGCAGGCTCGTTTTGCTCTGAGCGATAACATTAGTTGCTAGTGGGTGAACCAAGAAAAAGAAAAATAAGTGCACGTCTCGCTATGCAGCAAACGCCCATGCACTCTTTCTTGTAAATTGCCGGTGATGGTTCTACCGTTGTCAGGAATAAGTTCATGGCGTGAATTAGCGGTATCACACTCCTGATATCGCAATAATGCCCCGAATTTACGTTCCCCATGTGCATAGTGTAAATGTTGATAGCTTTATTCGTGCGACCCTAATGAAACCGTACCAGTACTTGCTTAAGGTAAATGGGCGTATCTTGGTACCTTCTAAATCAGCGACTGGATTATTGAGTATATACCCCTAAGAGCTAGTCACTACTAACCCTGGTCATCACCCGCTGGTTGCTTCACCTGAGGATCAGCGCAGTGTAATGAAACTCCTGATCTGATAGAAAACACAACTTTTTTAAATTGAAGTAGAAAATACGAACTTCTCAAAGCGCACAGCTTCACAAGTGTGCTCTTCTTGAGTCCCGTTACAGATTGAGCTTTGCGCCAATAAAAACAATACCTTGGAGCCAACGCCGCATAATGCGTCAGGGGTCTGGTACTTTCCTCAAGTTGATAAACTCGCCTTCAGAGCAAAAGAATAAAAAGCAACTACGAATACGTTTTACCAACACTGTATATACAGGAAACAAAACTAAACAATTTACCAAACTACTCATTGCGCACTGCATCCTTCCGTAACCACCGTTCTTAACTGCAGTTCGCCAATTCATTCTTGGTAACGTTTTTCTTCGTTACAAATTTAGCTTCATTAGCACAAACAGTATCGAAATGCAATTCAACTGATGAGAGAAGGCAACCTTTTTTAGTGGATGCGGAAGCATTTTTCATTTTTAATGACTAGCTTGCAGCCGACCAAATGAAGAAAGAAGGCCATGCTACACCGGTGGAACAAGTGAAGACACGTGCCCCGGAGTCTACAGGACAGGATGCAGCACTAGTTCGTATAAGGGTTATGGTAAAAGGCCTTGCGGTTGCAGACCAGGAACGTACCGGAGGAGTGACTTGGCCTGCGTGCTGTATGAAGACTGCAGTGAGTATCGCTTGCACCTTTTACTGCATCTTCAATGACCGGGTTTTGAAAGCGCAGTGAAAGGTGTCCTTCCATCAGGTAAATTCCTATGTGGCGCAAGGCTCCTGGATTTTTTATTGCTTTAGATCTTTCGCCACGCGAGGCTCCAGCACAGTGTCTCATAATTACTGGTTGTAGAAAGCATTCTTTGCTATGTGATACTGCCGTGATAATTGTGCGCATATTTTATTCTACTGCGATAGTCCTGACGCTATAATAATTTCATTGCTTGATTCAGGCGTACGGCAATGTTGCCATCCAAAAGCTTAGGCTTTCCTGTGAAAATATAATTTGATTGCAATTCGCGAAAACTGATCGTACACAGAGAGAAATGTAAACACAGAATTTCAGATAAGTCTACGCAATTCCATCCTGAATAATCCCATGAGCAAAAGTTCCGTAGCACGAGGATGGGCCTAAATACAGTTGCGCATACACGAATAATCTTACCAAGGGGCTGATCTACCCTCTGCAATTATGAGAATGACAAAAAAGTTTTCATATTTTAAGCCTCATTCTACTACGCCCTCATTGAAATAAACTTGTATAATCAGTTATGGGAGACGATTGCGCATTGTATTCTTTTACTGCCTTAAAGAAAAGGCAACAATGGTGATGCTGCATACAGAGAGGAAGACCTAATATATTAACGCACGTCACCTTTTATCATTTTCTTCCAAGGCAAGTACAAAGACATTAGCTGTGCCGAATTTCTGAGAAGTTGAGAGGTGTGCTTGTTGAAATCATTGATGTGAACGAAGGTCGTCTATATAGCTAGTAAAAGGGAAGGGAACAAAGCATGTATCTATGTTTTCTACTTTTTCGTTTATTCTTTTGCCTAAGCCTCGCATTTATTTAAAGAATCTTTAACCTCCGTTGGTTCCAATCAGTCAATAGCTGCTATTCTTATGTTGTGTCCAAAAAACTCAAGCATTTGTTTAGTAGATAGGGAAATCTTATTGTGACGGGGCGTTGAATAGCTGAACCGCAAGGCACGGTTCATGTACCCACTATTTACAGAGGCAGCGAATAATGCTGAACACGCGCTACGTCCCGGTAATCAGCGTCTTCTCTATTAGTCCAAGGAGGCCGCTCTCAAAAGCTAATCTTCCCGTTGGGTAGAGCGCCGTCTCGGAGGTAACTAAAGACAGACGAAGGTGACAGGAAAGGGTGGCTTCAACCGAGATACGTGCACCTTGTCCCGAGATGACAGGGTAAAATTGGAAGAACTGTCCAGTGGCACATTCTTATAGTTAAGGTCGCCAAGTTGAATTAAAAACTTTTAAGGTTCCTTGTAAACCAACACATGCTTTTCGTAAAGACCAATATGACGACATGGAGGCCAGAGACGTGTGAGACATCCCGGAGAAAACCAGACGTGTCGGTGGCTGCGGTCATAATGGCATTTAACAGATAACTGCGAGTAGGAGAGTCGTTCATCAGCGACCTCACGTGCTAGATTGGCTCAAGTGGTCGTATCGAGGATAGGCTTTGCGCTTTGATGCACAACAGCAGGTAGTAGCAATTCGAAAGGGAGTGCAGCGCGATGGAAAAGATTTCTTCAAGTCACGATGAATGCCAGCATTTAGGTCATGGTGCAGTTTTTCCTATCGGTGAGACCACTGGTTTGCGAGTGGTACGGAGGGTTGAGGTTGCGTTCTACGGAGCAGAAACAAGAAGGTAAGCAACAAATTTGCACAGCAAGTTGCAGCGTCGTTCCGCGAACAGTTGCCTAGGGCCACGATATTGCATGATAATGCCATGAAGCAGGAAATGTGTGATGTCAATCGCCCGACCTGTCGGCAACAGTCGCGTTAAGCCTGTTTCACATGCAAGCGATTGAGCGAATGGAGCGAACAGCGTCGCGGCGCTGCGGAGCTTTTCGCGAGGTTTCGTTTCACATGCATTGCCGCCGCGCGTTTTCCGCCGCTGCGAATAGCAATGTTGCTGGCAGAAAACACGGGACTTTCAGCCAGTTTCGGTAGTTTGCGACTACCAACATAAACATCGCTTTGTACCTGCCTCTCAAAATTTTATTTTATAAATACATATCCTGCGCTTAGCAATTAGCAATTCGTTGAAAAGCTCTCTTGGCATGTTGCCCGTACGACGTGCAGCAAGTAAATAAACATTGTCCCATGCGCAGTCTTTCCCCCACTAGTCCTCCACTGCTCACGTGTCGAGGCGGGCCGTTCGGAAGCGCTGCTGCCGCTCTGCCGCTGCGATGAAGTTCCAACTTGCCCGAACCTCGCCGCTCCCGCCGCTAGTGCCGCCGCCGCCGCTCGAAACAGATTTCTGCGGCGCGGCGGGAGGATTCGCGAGCATTTTCGCTTGCATGTGAAACAGGCTTTACTCCATAACGCGTAGCGTAATAGGTCGCATCTACGGCCCACGAAGTAGCGGTAGAGTGTATACCGAGGAGGTCACAACGGACGCGGTAGACTGACTCCGTGGGTATGTAAAAAGATTGCACACGGCCTGCAGGCAACGCGGAAGGCCGCTTATGTCGTAGACAAACGACAAAAAGCAATGTAGCGTCGAATAGATAGGCGCACAACAGCCCACTAAAACGGCCACCAGACGTGGTCGTATCTGCGAGATACTGCAAGATGGCCAGCGGTTGGAGCATCGAGCAGTTTGCTTAGAACAATAATTCAAAGTTGCTTGTGGATAACCAGCATAAGCTCCGGGCTGTCTTTAGTGGTGCTACGACAGCAACGTCATAAAGCTCAAACATACGGAGCGTTGGGTAGGGCTTCATCATCATCATCAGCAGCAGCAGCCTGTTTTATGTCCACAGCAGGATGAACTCTCCCTGCTGTCTCCAATTACCGCTGTCCTGCGCCAACCCATTCCACCAACCGCCCGCGAATTTCCTAATTTCATCGCTCCATCTAGTCTTCTGTCGTCCTTGATTGCGTTTTCCTTCTCTTGGTACCCATTCTGTAACCATAATGGTCCAACGGTTATTTAACCGGTGCATTACATGACCTGCCCATCTACATTTTTTCCTCTTGATGTCAATTAGAATATCGGCTATACCCGTTTGCTCTCTGATCCAAACTGCTCTCTTGCTGTCTCTTCACGTTAGGCCTAGCAATCTTCGTTCCATCGGTCTTTGCGCGGTCGGTAACTTGTTCTAAAGCTTCTTTGTCAGTCTAGAAGACTCTGCCCCTTATGTCAGCACTGGTAAAATGCACTTATTGTACCCCTTCCTTTTCAATGATCATGGTAAACTTCCAGTCAGGAGCTCGCAATGTCTGCCGTATGCAATCGAACCCATTTTTATTGGTCTGTAAGTTTCCTTCTCTTGATCAGGTTTCCCTGTGATTAATTGACCTAGGTAAACGTACTCCTTCACAGACTCTAGGGCCCGGCTGGCGATCCTGAACTCTTGCTCCTTTGCGCGGCTATTTATCATTATCTTTGCCTTCTGCATATTATTCTTCAGTCATACTCTTACACTCTCCCTGTTAAGGTCCTCAATTACTTGTTTTAACTCGTTTGCATTGTCGCTGAATAGAACACTGTCATCGGCAAACCGAAGGTTACTGAGATATTAGCCGTTGATCTTTAGTCCTAAGGCTTCCCAGTTTAATAGCTTGAATACTTCTTCCGAGCACGCAGTGTATAGCCTTGCAGAGAATATGTGTCCGTGTGTGACCCCTTTCTGTATAGGTATCTTTCTCCTTTTCTTGTGCAGTATTAAGGTAGCTGTAGAAGCACTGTAGATATTTCCCAGAGTATTAAGTGTGCTGTACTCCTTGATTACCTAATGCGGCTGTGACTGTTGGCATCTCTAGTGAATAAAATGCCGTTTCGTAATCTATGAAAGCCCTATAGAGAGGCTTATTATACTATGCGGATTTCTCGGTAAACTGATTAATGACATGGATGTGATCCATTGTAGCCTATCCCTTCCTGAAGCCAGTCTCTTCCCTTGGTTGACTAAAGTCCACTGTTGCCCTTATTCTATTTAAGATTATTTTGGTAAATACTTTATATAATACTGGCTGTAAGCTAAGGGGCCTATATTTTTTCAATTCTTTAACGCCTCCCTTTTTGTGGATTAGTACAATGTTTGGATTCTTCCAGTTTCTGGGGCCCTTGCAGCCGATAGACACTTTGTATAAAGAGCCGCCAGCTTTTCAAGCAATATTTATCTTGCATCTTTGATTAAATCGACTGTTATTCCATCTTCTCCTACCCGTCATCCTCGTTTAAGGCCTTTCAAGGCCCTTCTGACCTCATCGCTAGTTATAGGAGGAGTTTCCGTATCCTGTTCATTATTGTTTCGAATTGAGGCATCGTGACTCCTCTGGGTACTGTACAGGTTAGTATAGAATTTTTCCGCTGCTTTTACTATATCTTCTAGATTATGGTGTGTCTCATAATCAGAAAGTGGTTTTCGCACATAAAACCCCATAATGTAAATTTATCTTCTCGATTGATGATGATATTACCCTGGTTATCTTTCAGTGCATACATCTTGGTTTGTCCTATGCCAAGTTTGTTTCCCACCGATTTCAGGCTGCGTCATTTTTTACGGTTTCTTCAGCCTTTCTCACGTTGTAGTTTCCAATATACATTGTTTTCGCCTTGTTGATCAGTTTTGACAGTTCCGCGAATTCTGTCCTATCTCTTGAGTAGGACACTTTTATATTTTTGTCGTTTCTTTATTAGGTCTTTAGTTACTTGGGAGAGCTTGCCTACTGGCTGGCTCGGTGCCTTGCCTCCCACTTCAATTACTGGCTCTAAAAAGCCAACCTACTTACGGTTTCATTCATTAGCTCTATGTCATCGTCATCTCTTTCTAAGGATGCATATTTGTTTGCAAGTACCAGCCTGAATTTGTCTGCTTTTACTCTTACTGCCTTTAGGTTAACCTGTTTCTTCTTGACCAATTTAGCTGTTTCTCTCTTCAAATTGAGGTGAATCCTAGCCCTCCCTAACCTATAGTCACTACACTTCACCCTACCTATTACTTCTACATCCTGCACTATGCTGGGATCAGCAGAAAGTATGAAATCAATTTCATTTCTTGTTTCACCATTAGGGTAGTTCCAGGTTCACTTTCTGTTGCTACGCTTCCTGAAAAAGCTGTTCATTATTCGAAGCTTATTCCTTTCTGCGAATTCTACCAACATTTCTCCTCTAGCGTTCCTGGAATCGACGCCGTAGTGGCCAATTGCTTCTTCACCAGCCTGCTTTTTCCCAACTTTTGCATTGAAGTCGCCCACTACTACAGTATACTGAGCTTGCACTTTTCTTATTGCTAATTGAGCATCTTCATAAAACTGACCTACTGACTCATCATAGTGACTGAATGTTGGAGCGTAGGCTTCTACTACCTTTAATTTGCACATTTTATTAAGTTGGATTACTACTACAGCTACCCTCTCATTAAAACTGTACAATTCACTCATGTAGCCCGCTATGTCCTTATGGATTAGGACTCCTACCCCGAATCGCTTCTTCTCTAGGAGACCTCTACAGCAGAGGACATGTCCGTTATTCAGGAATGTATAAGCCTCACTAGTTCTAATCTCAGTAAGACCGATGATATCCCAAACAATGTCTTATAATTCCTCAGAGTCCTGCTAAGCTAGCCTCACTCGAGAGGGTTCGGGTTTTAAACGTTGCAAGGGTCAGTTTCCATTGGCGGCCTGTCCGGATCCAGAGATTCTTAGCACCCCCTGCCGCGTTGCAGGTCTCACTGCCACCTTGGTCAGGTGCTGCGCAGCTGCTGGGGACTGAGCGCCATTGGGTAATTGAGTAAGCCGTTCGGGAGGGGCGGCCGAGTACTGCACCAGGGAGGCCAATTCATGTTCTGGTGTGGGAGTGTCTTGTTGAAGCTTTGCGGGCCTTCGTAATTTGGCTGTACCGGTATAAGTATAGGCCCACTCACTCTCGGCATCTTTTGCCGTTGACCGGCGTCATTTCAAGCCTGCAGAAGTTGTCCACTGGAGAAGGTGAATTTCAAGAGGGGTCACTGTTTCAGAAAATGTCCTAATGACTCCTACTTGGCTTTCACCGCCTTGGTAGTGGCAGTGTATCCAATGTGACATTTCTTTCTTAGAAATATCGCAACGAGCACCTGAGGCTCACATACAATCGCATTTTCTCGAACTTAAGGAGAAATATTACTGTGATGAATTTTACACAGATGATTCGAAGTCTCCTGCTGGGGTTGCTCACGCAGCCCTCGGACCCTCATATTCAACATCTGGGGCATTAAATCCATACAATAGTGTCTTTACAGCGGAAACATACACTATACTCTCGCCTATTCAACACATAAGGCTCACAGATGTCGCTATGTCTATTGTTTTCACAAACTGATTAAGTGTCGTGAGAGCCCTAATTAGTTTGCAAAAACATAAGAACTCCGTTTTCAATGAACTGTATAGCTTCTTGCGCTCCACATATATGTTCAACCAAGCGATTGTCTTATGCTGGGTACCTGGCCATAAAGGTATAAAAGGACACGTAGCTGCTGACGAAAACGCTACGTGAATGAGCTTTAGCGACAGAGATGGTAATATGCCCATCCCTGCCACAGACCTAAAGTCTTTTCTACGTCGTAAACTGAGGAATTATTGGCATAAGGAGCGAGATACACAAACACTCAATAAGCTACACATGATAAATCCAAAAATAAGGAACTGGATAAGTGAGGATACAGCACCGTACAAGGATGTAATTGTTTGCCGATTAAGAATAAGACACAGGGTACTCACTCGTACGTTTTGACTGAGGGGGTGAGGGAGCTCATCCTACTTGTAATAAGTGTGGCTACAATCTCAGAGTCCTCCATTTTCTTATTGAATGCCCTGCAATAGAGGTAGAGAGGAAGAAGCATTTCCCTTCTGCATATCGCGAAAATATACCTCTTCACCCGACATTTTTTCACAGAAATGAACCGCTTCTTAACCTACAACTAAGCTTGGAGTTTTTAGCAGAAACATACACTCTCAAAATGATTTCGCCAGCTAATTTTTAGCACGCGATTAACAGCCGTTGTGTTTAAGGGTTTTCTTGAAGCTCTAGTGTCACTGTTATTTTTTGTGGCATCATGTTTTTAACGAAACCCAATTGCCATAGCCCTCATCACTACCTATTCAGTCTCATTATCTTAGTACTTATAGATTTTACACCACTTACAGCGAGAGTTTCTTTTTACAGTCATGTCACATCTACCATAACGAAATAATTGCCCACGCTATTCGCACTCCATCGATAACATTACCACTCATCATGGCGCTGATTGGCCATACCTGGCCGTTGCGCCATAAAACGCCGAACATCATCATGATCAAATGCGCTACGTTGCTTACAACCCCCCCCCCCTAAAGAAAGACAGACATATCCATCTTCTGTTGGTTAATAAGTGACCGGGCAATGTCGGCTAACGTGAAAAAGCAGTGGAACATCCGGACATCTCTGACTGAGCGAGGAACAGGAATGTCTTGCACTGCGCGCACCTGGTCGGAGCAACATTGGACACTCCTTGCACTAACAAGGTCACCGACAACGGTCATGTGATGAAGAGCGAAACGACGTGTTTAAGAGTTAGGTTGAAGCCCAGCTCGGCAAAAAGCATCAAGAATGGCCGGCAGTCGGGTCAGGTGGCTTGCAACACTAGGCGATGAGACTGTAAGTCATCTCAATAGCAAAAAAACTAGAGTAACACTTGGAGCCTCTAAAGAGAGAACTCATCCCCCTCTCGAATGCTTCTGGGGCACTACACAGTGAAAAATGCATAACCTTTAACTGGCGAAGTTCATTCGATATGACGAAAGCAGTCTTCTAGCGGTACATAGCTACAGCGGTAATCTTCGAGTATTGGGAGCGTAGGGCAAGGAAGGAAAAGTGCGTGGCTTTGTGTAGGGTGTCCAGGGCATCATAGATTCGAAGCAGTGGGTATAAGTCCTCGCGCATGATGTTGTCCAAGCGTTCGTAAATAATATAAACGCGCCAGCTGCTATTTAACTAGCCCTACAAGTGATACCCATAAACTAAAAGAAGTTTTGATAATGCCGTTTGGTGTCCTATTTACTGCCATCTCCTTAGATGGCATGACGTTCGGCGAGAGAGACACAATAAGGACAGCAGCGAATAAGGCTCACGTCACCTGTGCAGATTTGTTGCTGTACAACATATGTTGAGCTCAGAAAACGATCATTCAAGTCCAAGACGTAACTGTATGACACCAGGAATCGGAGAAGGTCAGTTGTTTGAGCAGGAAAAAGGTCAGCGGAGGTCGCTCAGGCACGGCAAACTGGTTGTAGCGAAGATGACAGTGGAGCTGTTCGATTTCAACGCACACATCTCGCAGAATTCTGCGGCACCTATGGCCCCGACAGACACCAGTCGGAATGACTTGAGGAGAAGCAATGAAGTTTAACCCCATGAACTAGTTTAGGCCATGAATTTTGCAACACGCCAAGTAATAAAACATAAGCACATTCTCTAAAGTTTCATTAGTATTACAGTGTAGAAATATCCTTTAAGTTTAATTGGTTCCTTCATTTAGGAAATAATGTATACAATGGAAAGTTAAACATAGAACAAACGTGTGCAAACTCAAACAAAGTATTGACATTATGATCGTAGAGAAATATGCACCACATTACTGGCCAGGAAACGCATTTCTGGCAAAAAACGTGTGCACTTATATGGCCGAGGTTACCAGATGAGCTGGTAAGCATGGGGCTGGTAATGTAGATAAATTGTACAAGAAACTTTTTTGTGTGGCATATTCAAAGGCAGCAGCTCATTTCATAACGTCCTGTACAGTGTATGGATGTTGCTGATTGCGAGTACAGTGCATTAAGAAATGAGCTGTATATTCTGTCGTGAGGCCGCAGGTCTAGCACGCTTTGCTTATATTTCATATAACGTTATTCATGTATGGTCTGCACCCCATTGTTTCTAAGTGTGTCGAGTCGTGGTTCTGCAGCAGTATCGTGCCCGGTCTCAAAGCGGTACAGAGGCGTATCATGTTTCCTATTCTGTTAGCCTCCTCACGAAGGTAGTTTCCTCGTGCTGTTTGGGTTGATCGGTTACACTTCTTCACAAGTAAATACAATTAAATTTACGCTATTATCTAGTGTGTAGCAAATGAGTATAAAACTGCAAGGAGCATTGGCATTAAAATTTTGCGCATAAGATTTCTTGTCATATATGATACCTTTTCATTCCCATTACGGTGAGAATGCTATACTTCTGAGAAACAGCTTGCATAATTACATGATCAATTATTGTGACTTGTTGAATATGCAATCTAACTAAAGTATAGCATGGCTTCGTATGTGAACCAAAAATCAGATGTGATGAATATGATGCATCAAAGGTGACATAAGCATAAATATAGGCAGGGAAGTGCACGGAAAAGCGAAACAAAGAAGCAAAACATAAATTGAGAATGGCACCATCCTGTATCACATATACCTTCCATTCCCGCAGATGTTGCAAGCAACTATGCATATACTTGCACAATGAACCAACTACCTGAAACCAAAGCTTTTTTTCCTACTGAAGTGGTTAAGATGCGTTCAGGAAAAATAATCGCACTTCACAGAATCTTCTTCTCAAAACAAGTACATATGTGTCTGGGAAGATTAAAACATCGCCTCACTGTGCACTGAATGTTAAGTCCAGAAATTTACCATGTGCAAACATGCTTCAATTTTACTTTGGCTAATAAAATTTATGTCTACAGAAGCCATGAAACTAAGGGGCTTTTGCTTAGCACTATATGTTCACATTCGCCAATTGATGAACAAGTGTTCTTCTCAGATGCTCTCAGTTCTTTGCACTGAACACATCTCTACTTCCAATAGCATAATTGGTTGGGAGGTAGACTGAGTAACCCTAATCAAAATATTAAATACCATCCAGAAGCTATCATTTGACTATTTTATAGAAAGATACCCACAATGCGGAATCATTTGTAAAATCCTTTTCAATTTCATGTGACTGTGCGGCTTCTAAGACGTTAGGTGTGTACCATGGTGTACCGCGAAAGGCCTTTATTGCTCTTTGCTTTCGCTTCGGTAGGGACGAGCGGTTCTAATGAACTGGTTTCGTGAGCATGCGCGTAAACGATAATGACTTCTTAAACATTGCATTCTCCTCGCCCAATGCTTCCTCTTTCTGTAACCTAGAAGGAAGCCATACTTGTAAAATTAGGTGTAAAAAGTAGATAAAAGGGAAGACATGAAAATCTGTCTGCTTCATGTCAGCATTTAAAATACAGTATCATAGTGGCTTGTATTGGCACCCTTGCATTCACGTGCTGTTAAATGTAAGCTATCAAAGCTGTCAAATATATGTAGGCACCCAACCAAGCATGAGCTGTTGCTTTGTATAGTGAACACAAGCACCGTACTCACTTCAAGTATGCATCATGTCACTAAGCAAATATGCAATTTCATTCGACGACTATTTTTTTTCACATGAATATATCTGTTGAGGGGCAAGACAAAAAGCAGTCACTTCTCACAAAATTATTCAGCTTTTTCGAAACACATTTCTAACTTTTCAATGACACTTGCTCCTATATGTGTTTGTCTCCAGAGAGCATACATGATTTTGACTTTCCCATCAGAGACCTTACATAAGTATACCATGTTAAGATGACTGCCTAGAGCACGTGAGAATTTTCATCTTGGTGTGACACACTGTATAATAAATTTCGTTGACATTTAGTCACACGGTACACCTATTCCCATTCTACCCATACCCACCCATTCTAGTTTTATTGTCCAATAGAGAAGGAGTACACCCACATTCTGGTTTTCTTGTCGAAATTGCATGACAATGTATTTTGATCCTTTAGCGTGCGCTCTCCTGCACTATGTGAAGTAGCGCTGGGCTGGCTCTTTGGCATCCTTGTGTCCTTTCAGCTGCCTGCTTGGGTTATATAAAGCGTGTGACTGAAAAACATCGTGTGCAAAAGTCAACACGAGGACATAGCGTAAAACAACAAGACAGTCAAGGTCATGCTACTAAAAGAAAGTCCTAGCTATTAGTCTTCCTACTGAAATGCATGTGAAACATCTAAACGACTCGAACAGCCAACTCCTAAACTAAGTTCAAATTTTTCATTTAAACATGAAAAAAATAACCGACAGTTCATCTTCTTTCAGCACCAATGTTAAAATACTCCTGCTGAGAGAGAGAGAAAGAAACGTTTATTATACGAAACAGTGTCCCGAGCGAGGACGGGTATCACCCTAAGGTGGGAAGGCTCCTTAATTCAGGAACCCTCTGGCTTCGACTGTCCTCTTGGCCCTGGCCACGAGTTGTCGTTTGCCTTCCAAGTCCCCGAGGGTTAGCTTGGCCTCCCACGTTTAGAATAGGTCATTTGCTTCTATTGCTCATTTTGCTTGCGTCTCTAATTGCATTTCGCTGCCTTCCTGCCACGGACATTCCAGGAGCAAGTGCGCCAGAGTGTCGGGTACGTTGCAGAGTGGGCAGAGGTAGCCGTAGAGCGTCGGGTAGAGGCGATGCATTATCGTTCCGTGTGCGTACGTATTACTTTGCAGGCGTCTGAGGATCAGGCTTTCTTCTCTGTCGAGTTTAGGGTGCGGTGGAAAGTACACTCGGCGCTCGAGCGTGTAATGTTGCAATATGGCCGAATAGTTGCTGGGTACGGCCTCCGCCTCTTCTGTCGCGGGTCCGAGAGCGCGTGGGAAGAGGGCAGCCCGACTGACGTGCTCGCGGGCAGCGGCGTGGGCCGCTTCGTTCCCCTCTAGACCCTCGTGACCGGGTACCCACGTTACGCAGGTGTACGGGAGCGGAGTGCTTCGTCTTTTTAGTATCTTGAGTGCATCGGCCGAGATGCGGCTCCTCAATAAGTTTCTGCAGGCGGCCTGAGAGTCAGTGAATATAACCGCTGAGTCTGTGCTTGTAGTGGTGGCGAGAGCGATTGCCGCTTCTTCAGCCGTTTCCGGGTTACGTGCCCTGATGGTTGCCGATGCTAGCTCGGAGCATTTGGAGTTTACGACACTGAGAGCGTACGCGTTTCTATGCGGATACTTGGCCGCGTCGGTGTAGAGGGCGTTTGGGTCATGCTTGAAACTTCGTTTGATGGCGTTGGCTCTAGCCTGTCTTCTACTCTTGGGATATATGGGATGCATGTTGCGCGGGACACGTGTGATGCAAATGCACTCTCGAACGTCCGGTGGTATTCGCTCTTTCTTGTCCGTGTCTGCCACATACGTCTCTCTGTAGTTTAGGTGTCGCAGTACTGATCTCCCTGTGGGCGTGAGCTTGAGTCGTTCCAGCTGGCTACACTTGTGCGCTTCGGCGAGCTCTTGCCACGTGTTGTGGACGCCCACCTTAAGGAGGCATGATGTCGAGGCCACGGCGGGGAGTCCCAGGGCGACTTTGATTGCCTTCCTTATCATGATGTTGAGCTTTTCTATTTCACCGTTCTTTAAAGCCAGGTACGGCGTGCCGTATGTGATGCGGCTGGTGAGCAGTGCTTGTATTAATCTTAGAGTGTCTTGCTCTTTGAGCCCGGTTCTTTGGCTTGAGATCCTCTTGACAAGGTGCGTGAGTTACGAAAGGGTGCG
Organism: Dermacentor variabilis; assembly: GCF_050947875.1. Classification (NCBI taxonomy): domain Eukaryota; kingdom Metazoa; phylum Arthropoda; class Arachnida; order Ixodida; family Ixodidae; genus Dermacentor; species Dermacentor variabilis. The sequence continues at coordinate 9,618,558 of NW_027460335.1, read as the reverse complement.
TTCTAGTCTCGCTAGGCTTGCAGCTCCCGATTCGTTTTTGGGGATGTGGAGTCCAAGTATTCGCACGGTTTCGACTTTCGGTATTGTTGTCCTGTAGAGTGTGATGCTGGGGTCGGGCTGTTCGTAGTTGGGTGGTCGGCCTCTTGTTCTTGCTTTCAGTACGAGGTGCTCAGACTTCTCTGTGTCGCAGCGGAGACCGCAGTTTCGGAGATAGCTTTCGATGGTGTCGACGGCTCCTTCTAAGCTACTTTCTTGCCTTCCAACGTTCGTAGCTCTGGTACAGAGCGTGACGTCATAAGTATACATCGCGTGACGCAGATCTGGTATGGTCTCGAGGAGGGGGGGCGGTAGTTTGATCATAGCTACGTTAAAGAGTAGCGGTGAAATTACCGACCCCTGCGGGGTGCCTTTGTTTGGAAGTAGGTAGCTTTCACTGCGGATGTTGCAGATTCCGACTGTTGCCTTGCGGTCCATCAGAAAGTTTCTGACCTATGCGTAGGTCCTAGTGCCGCAGCCGGTGTCTTCGAGATTGTTGAGGATCGCGTCGTGGCTTACGTTATCAAAGGCTCCCTTGACGTCTACTGCCACTATGGAGTATTTGCTTCGATTGTTTAGGTGATCTAGAAGGCCTACTTTTGGTTGTAAGAGCACGTCGTGCGTTCAGAGGTGCTGGCTGAAGCCGAACATGGTGTCTCGTAGATGGCCGTTGTCTTCCAGGTACTGGGTAATGCGTTCGTGAACCGTATGTTCGAAAACCTTTCCCGCGCACGAGGTGAGGGAAATTGGGCGTAGGTTCTCCAAGCTGAGAGGTTTGTGGGGCTTGGGGATCATGGTGATGTCCGAGTGTTTCCACACAGCAGGCAGTTCTCCTTTCTCCCAGCACTCATTGCGGCGGTAGGTTGCCTAGGTATTTGTTAACGATCCGGTCTTTGCCAGGGATAGTATTCCTAGTCAGCTTGGATATGGCTACGTGGATTTGGGCCTGCGTGATGGGTCGGTCGAGTTCTGGTTTCGGTTTCTCAGAGAATTCTTTGCTGCGAGTTGACGCGGTACAGGGTGCGTCTCCGCGTAGCTTCTTTTGTAGTAGCCAGGAGCGCGCGTAGGAGGTGCCAGGTCCTCTTCGTGCTCAGAGTCCCCTGTAGCCTGTCACAGAAAGCGTGCCAGTTCTGCCTGGCGAGGTGGTCTGCAGAGTCTTGAGCCTGCTTGTTAAGGAGAGCGATACGTGTTTTTAGCTTTCTGTTAAGCTTTTATCGCTTCCATCTCTTCAGGAGGCCAGGTCTTGCCTCCCAGAGATGGAGGAGGTGCCCGTCGACCGCGGGTGTATCGGCATCGAGTTGTATGTTCTTGGTGTAACGTTCTGCTGTGTCTAATACATTTTTGAGCCACTTGTCAATGTCAGTAATGCTTGCTCCGGAATCTAGCTTGTCCCTAAAGGATTTCCATTCGGTTAGCCGTGCAATTCCGGTCTTGGTCTGGTTACGGGTGTGTGCTACATCTAATTGGAGGATATGGTGATCGCTACCTAAGGTTTCCTGCAGTAGACTCCACTCTGCCCAGGGGACGTCCGCAGTAAAGGTTAAATCGGGGTTTGTGTCCCTGGAGACGCTGTTTCCGATTCTCGTGGTCTGGAGAGGATCATTCCAGAGGGTGAGTCTGTGTTGCTGGGCGGCATCATGCACTCTAGCACCCTTCTTTGTGGCGGTATGATAGCCCCATGCCGTGTGCGAGGCGTTGAAGTCTCCCACTATGAAGAGTTGGTGTACATTCGTGGATTTCCTGATCGAAGTCCGGTAGCTGGTCGCGAGGCAGGCTGTACACGCTGGCCACGAATAGGCTTTTCTGCGTCTTTCGTTCCAGTAAAACCTCGATTAAGGTGTGTTCGGTCTGGGTGTTCTCTACGTCATGTTTTTGGGCTGTGAGAGTTTTCTTCACCAGTATGGCAGTTCGTCGGGTTTGTGCATATGTGGCGTATCCTTGCAGTCGGACGTTCTGCGTGTTGGTTTCCTGTAATGCTATGACGTGGGGTTGATTCAGCTTGACGAATTCTTGTAGATTGGCGTGTCAAGGGCGGTATGATCGACAGTTCCATTGCCATACGCGTATTGTTGAATGCTGGTTCTTTGCCTTGTGGGTCCCCGCAGAGGCGCCTGCGTCAGCAGGCGTTTGCTGTGTTGCGACACCACGTACGCGATCACACGAGGGTTGGACCCTCCCGCGTGTAGCCGTGCGCGGCTTAGCCGTGTCTGGGGAAAACGGGATCCTGGGGGTTGAGCCGATGCTGGGTGTTTGGACCTTTAAGGCCCCCCCGGCGGAGGCAACACACCTCTTCGGCCTCGGCTTCATATAGACGGCACCTCCAGACGGACCCACTTGGAGGAAATCGGCAGTCGCCTTTTCCTGTCCTCCTCTCCAATCTTTGTCTTTCTCTCCCACTTTCTCATCTTTCCTGTGTTCCCTTCATTTCTTATTACTTCTGTATTTCCTGGCAGCAAGGGTTAACCGTGTGTGATATATTCAACCTTGGGTATATACATTAGGTTATAGTGGCGCTGTATAGCTGGCGTCTGCAGGTTTCTTGAAACCTGTAGCGTCTTCTTGTTGGGCTCCGTGGTGGGTGGCTACCACCGCCACCGAATTTTGAAACCATCCAATGGCAGAAGCGTTCCCGCGACTTTCAGATCGGCCTCTGAAAAGAGATCGCACCGAAGCAACTTTTCAGTTCTTTTTAAAACCAAGCCAAAGCACATTTCCGAAATACCTTGTTCTTCATATTGAAGGCAACACCACCGTTAGGAAACTGTTACCATTCATAGTATCGAAATGCCTAGCAAATACAATTGGAGCTGGTTACAAAGCAACGAGGATGGCTAGTGGAGACCTCCTCCTTGAACTGACCAAAAAAGATCAACTTGAAAAACTTGCCGATCTCACCACTATCGGTGACATCAAAGTGACAATCTCTCCACACCACTCACTCAACACTAACAGGGGAGTCATATCTGAAGAAGACTTCTTGAACCTCAGCGACGAAGAGCTCCTCGAAGGATTTCAGGAGCGAAACGTAATTAAGGTTCAGAGAATCACACTACGACGAAATGGCCAACAGATCCCGACGAAACATGGGATTTTGACATTTGGTAGTAGCACTGTCCCTAGTTCACTCGACGCAGGATATCTGAAAATCAACGTCAGACCGTACATGCCCAACCCAAGGCGGTGTTTCAAGGGCCAGAGGTTCGGCCATGCATCTCAGTCATGCAGAGGAAAGGAAACATGCGCGAAGTGTAGTGCCAACGACCATCAATCTGAGGACTGCAATGCTCCCGCACAATGTGTCAATTGCAAGGGCGATCATCCTGCTTACTCGCGGAGCTGCCCTTGCTGGAAAAGAGAAAAGAAATAATTGCAATAACAGTAAAGGAAAAGATTTCACTCTACGAAGCGAGGAAAAGGCTAGGGCACTTACCTCAAGCAAGCTATGCCAGTGTGACGCGGCAGGGGGCAGCGTCACACCGGCCTCAGGAATCTACAGGGTCCACGTCCGGTACCCCTGTAGAAAACCCCACCGCCCCCTTGGTGGCTACAGCCAGTGCTGCTCCATCAGCAACGAAGACGGCCCAGCAGACCACACTGCCGCAGGGCCCGAAGTTGAACCGTATCCCACGGCCCGAGACGCGCGTCTAGGCGCCTGGCTCTCGATTGTGCAGCGCCTCGTAAAAGGCGATGGAGGTCGATCCGAAAACCCCGGCGTCATGACGCCAAAAGACCAGCGTTCTTTGGAGCGCTTAAAGAAGGATAAGCATATTATACCTTCGCTGAGAAAAGAAAAGGTAACCTGAACGGTTGCCGCCTTTCATAAGAGTAATCAGCTTTTAAATGCACGTCACCTACAGCCTGTAAGCTCACACAAACAAGTAACTCTTTTTCCAATCCCAATAACATGGCTTGCATCATTAATTGGAATTGCAGAGGCCTAATTCACAATCTAGGTGACGTGAAAGACATTAGAAATAAGTTATCACCAGTGGCATTCTGCCTTCAAGAAACGAACCTAGGCCCAAGCATAAAAATTTTCTTAAAGGCTTTACAGTCATAAGAAAGGACCGCGAACACTCCAGTCGTCTATCAGGAGGTGCCGCTATTGTCGTTCAAGGCAGAATGCCTACACGGAACGTTTCACTAAATACTGCATTTGAGGCAGTAGCTGTCACCGTTTTAACTATTAAGAATGTCACCATCTGTTCGTTGTACGTCTCTCCCCATACCCATTTCACAACTCAAGACATAGAAACATAGACATTTAATTGGCCATCTGCCGAAACCTTTTGCTTTAGTTGGAGATTTTAATGCTCATTGCACTCTTTGGGCCAGCGATAAGAATGACCAAAGAGGACAACTTATCGAAGATTTTATTTTAGCAAACAACATCTGTCTTTTAAATTCAAGGGCGCCAACTCATTTTTCACCGAGTTCACGTACTTTTAGCTGCATTGATTTCGCATTTTGCTCTCAGGATATATTTAGCGATTTTAAATGGGACGTACTGGAGAAGCCATGTGGCAGTTATCATTTACCTGCTTTAATCCACCTTACATCAACACTACCTATTCTATCCCAGAAACCACGCCACTGGAAGTTACAAATGGCAGACTGGGCTGTACTTACGGAAAGCGCCAGGCTGGAGGAACTTATTTTAACGGACCCAAGCATTGAGGAAATTAATGAAAAGTTTACTAATTGCATTATTTCTGCAGCCGAAAAGGCCATTCCGCAGTCTTCTCGCATTGTTCGAAAAAAGCTTAATCCTTGGTGGACACATGAATGCACCGTGGCAAAAAAGCACCAAAATAAGGCCTGGGGAATCTTACGCAGGTACCCAACATATAACAACCTTCTATATTTCAAACAAGCCAAAGCGCAAGCTCGATATATCCGGAGACAGGCAGAAAAATTTTCCTGGCAAAAATATGTATCTGCAATTAATAGCGCAGTCACATCTAAAAGGATGCGGGAACAGGTCAGGAAGTTTAAGGGGGACTACTCATCATACACGATACCCATACTTACACCTTCAGGTACTCAAAGAACACTACAAGAGCAAGCGAATATACTTGGGGAGCATTTCTACAACGTCTCCAGCTCGGCTAACTATTCAAACACCTTCCTAAAATAGAAATTGTCAGCCGAAAAGGAGAAACTACCAACTGCTACCATGTCAAGCGACGAATACGACACCCCATTCGCTGTACAAGAACTTAACAGGGTTCTCTGTGCTGGCAAGAAAACTGCAGTAGGTCCTGACCAGATCCATTATTCCATGCTCGCACAGCTATCCCAAGCATCCGTCGAGGCTCTCCTTAAATTATTTAACAAAGTGTTTGAATCCGGAAACATGCCAAAAAGCTGCAAAAACGCAATAGTTGTGCCTTTTTTAAAACCAGGTAAATCCCCCACATCCCCAAGGAGCTTTCGACCCATTGCTCTGACAAGTTGTTTGGCGAAAACATATGAAAGTATCGAAAATGCCAGATTAACTTTCACGCTTCATATACGGAACTCCATTGATTCTCATCAGTGCGGCTATAAAAAAGGGTGCTCAACGACAGACCACCTCGTCCGACTTGAACACAAAATAGGTGAGGCATTAGTACACAAACAGCACTGCCTGGCAGTGTTCTTCGATTTAGAAAAAGCGTATGACACCACGTGGAGGTTTGGAATTTTACGTGACCTCGCCGCATTAGGAATCCGTGGCAAAATGCTAAACTGACTCGCTAATTTTATGTCCAACAGAACATTCCAAATCCGTCTAGGCAATGTGCTCTCGCGCACATTTCCCCAGGAAAACGGCGTGCCACAAGGTTGCGTACTAAGCACAACCCCCTTTATAGCAAAAATGAACTCTGTTAACAAAGTCATTCCCCCCTCAGTTATGCACTCCATATACGTCGATGATCTGCAAATAGCGTGCCACGCCTCAAGCTTACGAACATGTGAAATGCAGCTCCAGGTAACAATTAATAAACTAATGGAGTGGGCTGAGAAAAATGGCTTTCGCTTCTCTACTCAAAAAAAACTGTTACAGTGCTATTCTCGCAAAAACGAGGGTTGTACTTAGGCCCGGACTTAAGATTGAATGATGTCGCGCTGCCGATAAAACAAGAATATAAATTCTTGGGAGTAACCTTTGACAAAAAACTAAACTTCCTATCCCACATTAAAACACAAAAGATTAAGGCAAATAAAGCATTGAATATCCTTAAACTTTTATCTCATAAGCACTGGGGTTCCGACCGAACCTGTCTTTTACGTATTTACCGGTCTCTTGTACGTAGCCTTTTAGACTACGGCTCCGTAGTTTACGGCTCAGCCAGACAGTCCTATATCCGACGACATGATCCAGTACATAACCTTGGATTGCGACTGGCAAGTGGTGCCTACAGTACGTCACCTATTCAAAGTTTATCTGTCGAATGTAATGAACCCTCATTACACCAGCGCAGAGCATTACTCACATTCTCTTACGTACTCAGAATTCAGTCATCACCGCAACACGTGTGCTACAACATCGTCACACAGTGCAACTGACGCCTACACTACACAAATAAACCAAACATGATTAGGCCACTTGTACTCCGGTATGAGCATTACTGCCGGGATTATGAAATTCCCCACGACGTCCTCCAGGTTGCAAAGAAACCAGAACGGTTGGCCCCGTGGTACGATTTCACGCAGTTGTGCGACTGGACATTAACACATTTAGGGAAAGGCACTCAACACGAACGCATTATACAGGAGTCCCGTGCTCTTCAGGACCAATATCAAAATCATATGCAATTCTACACTGATGGGTCCAAAACAAAAGAACACGTGGGTGTAAGGGCCGTAACAGAAAAATGGGAAAGAAGTATTCGTCTATCAAAACATGCCTCTGTTTTCACTGCTGAAGTTTACGCTGTGTGGGTTGTAGTTGAAAAGATATACACTGATTCCTTAAGTGCACTGAAGGCTCTAAATCTGAAACCTGCGTGTGAACCCCAGTTAGGGGATATACTAAACATGGTCGCGCTTAATAAATACGGGAGATCAATCCGCTTCTGCTGGGTACCAAGTCATGTTGGGATACCGGGTAGCGAAGCAGCCGATAGATGTGCATCGATGGCAGCGAACAAAGACATAACAAACACAACACTTCCATACAAAGATAGCATCCGCGCGATTAGAAAAGCCCTAACGGCGAAATGGCAACGCGGATGGGACCGTTGTGCTGACAACAAACTATATCTCACATGCACGAAACATGCAGGAAACCCATTGTTGGCGAGTGGAAGTCATGCTATCATCAGGAGCGATTCAACGAAGTAGTTTTATGCCGACTACGCATTGGGCACACACAATTACTTACTTACGAAAGAAGACACACCAACATGCGAGAATTGTCAACAGCCACTAACAGTTATGCACATATTACTCACATGTACGCAGACTGAAACACACAGACGAACACGTTTGCACAAATTATATCAACTACACATACCTTTACACCCTACTTTAATTTTAGGTGATGATCCGCTAGTCCCATTATGCGACGTCCGTAAATTTCTAGACGATACTGGATTTTTACATAAAATATAGATTATTAACAAAGCATTTTCCTTTATTAATTGGATTTTAAAACACCTCGTGTTTGGCGCAGCATAGCCTTAGCCGCTTTTGCGCCATTAAACCCCATTTAACTAACTTTGCCTTGTGGTTAGGGGTCGCCATTGTCGTAGGATTCGCTCTCGCGTCGGCGATCGCGAGTGGGCGAGACCGAGTGAGAGTCGCTGTGGCTGTTCGCCCGTGCCTTCTTCCGAGTCGTGGGGTGCGAATTGTCGAGCTGTCCTTTAGTGTTGTAGTTGTTCTTTACATGCGCGATAAAATTGCTGAGCTGTGGTGCGATCGCATCAATTTTGGCGTTTAAGGTGGCGATCTTGTTTTCGAAGGAAGCGGCTGTTTTTTCGACTGCTGATTGGACAACTTTTTCTGTTGTGGCGTGAATGTTCTTCATAAAGGCATCTTGAAATATCAGTCACCTTGCATCTACTATGGCTTCAACGTCGGCCTTGGTCAACGTTGTTCCCGACTGTCTGTTGATGTTTTCGAGCTCCTGGCATTTTTGATGCAGCTTGTCTGTGAGTTCTTGTTGTTCTTTGCATTTTTAAAGCAGATTGTCGGTGAGCTCTTGCTGTTTCTGTGGACTGCGGAGTAGCTTGTCTATGAGGTTTTATTGGTTTTGCAATTGGCTGTGCTAATTCTTCAGTTTGCTCTGCTGGTTCTGCTGTTTGTTTTCTAGCACCAGTATGACTGTCGCTTCGGCCGATGCATGAAAGATGCTCGTACCACCCGAGTCGCTCGAGCCGTTTACCGCGTCGGCGTAGCTCGCGCGTTTGACTGAGCCGGAGCGAGAGCGGGAACGTGAGCATGAAGCACTTCGCAGTATTGGCTCGCACTGACACTGCTCGAGCAGGTGGCCGAGGTGTCCAGCTCCGGGAATTCTTCACTGCTGGAGCTCCAGCGGTTGTCTCTTTCTTGTAGTCTGTTAAGGCGCTGTAGGCGTATATTGTAGGGTGGAGGGCTTGGCTTCAGCCTCTTCTTGCACTCCGCACTTGCAGTTTCGTGCGCTTCTCCGCAGAGCTTGCAGGTCGGTTTGCAGTCATGGTCTTGTGGTTGTCCAGTCTTGCCGCAGTTGTAGCAAAAATCTGGGACCGGTTTCGGACAGACGTCTTGGCGGCGTCCCGTGTTGCCACAGGTGCGGAAGTACTGCACTGACTTGCGATATGGTCTGCAGCGGAAGTCTACGCTCTGGAAGATGATGTAGTAGGGAACGTGCGGTCCTTCGAAGAATACGACAGCCGCGGTCGACTGACCCAACATTCGGGCGTGAAGAACGGTGTATCGTGCCACTGCTCGGATTCCTGTCATAGGTTCTGCGGTGCTTTTTCTTGATGAGGCCATTGCTGACGCCTCGGGAGACGTCGTAAGGGGTTCGCATGTTGCCTTTGACGTTGTGGTAAGTGCCTCCGAGCTGTGTTCTGTTGATGCTGACCAGCACCTTGGCGTCTTCCTTGTCGGCCGTGCTTGCGATGAGTAAATTTTCGATTCTCTGTACTTGTAACGCGTAATTTGTCATTGAAGTCCTGCTGCGATACTTCACTCGCTCTACCGATGGCGTGCACGACTGCGACGGTATTCCATTTGGCGAGGTTGAGACCTGCTTGCGGGTGGTAGACGATGCTAAATTCGTCAAGCGGCAGGGGTGGCATCCTGGGTCTGCGTTGTTGCTGTGAAGGTGCTGCATTCGGCATTTGCTCATCGGTTGGTTTTTGTGCCGCCGTCTTTGAATTCGAGGTGTCCTTCTTGGCTTTCTTGTTTCTTGTGATCCAGGCGCTTTCCGCTTCGATTGTTCGGCTGCGTTCTGCATCATACTTCCAGGTACCTTCCCCAGTGTTTTCTTCCATCCTGTCTGTTTGCATTGCATTTTCTTCATCTTCTTTCTGGTTTTTTGACATGTCGCTTATCGTAGAGGCTCTTCGCCGCGGCGTGGGCGAGCGCTCGTGTGCTCGTGTTCACGCGGCGCGCGGCGCGAGGGTGTTTCTGCCGATGAGATTGCGGGAGCTGGTTCTGGCGTTAAGCTTAACCGGGTGGGCGGGCGGTGGTCGGGAATAACGCTTAATATTTTGAGATAAGGAGCACTCACCCGAAAGTGGCTAGTGCCCGCCGGTTACTCTCATCTTGCCGGTTGCACCGGTCCAAAACTTGGGTTCGTCACTGGCCTTGTCAGAAGCACGAGAAGCGGGAGCCCATGTGAGACACGTCTGTACTCCACGGCCCCCTGGCGGTTTTTTTCACTCCTGCTAATCAATAGGTCGTTCGTCATTGTCAGATGTCATAAGTCTGTCATTAGTCTGGTGTGTCGCAAACACCACTTGTGACACATCCTAAGCACGTGCCCAGTGTGCCCCCCGCACCATGTCTTGTTGTGCCACTGCTCAAGCCATAATTTGAGGATCATATCTGCAAACATGATGCTCAGTAGGGATAAATATATGGTCCTCCAGTTCAATGGATATGACTGGATATGCCTATCGGAAAGGGGAACTAGGATTGTTATGACAAGCTTACCCACATTTCCCTACTAATAAGTTCACTGTGGCCTGCGTCTAAGATTACTCAAAAGCATGAACTTATTTTTATATAAGAGGTGCGCTATGGAGATCATTTTTGACAGACTCGACTACGGCGGCAGTTGGAATTCTGGCATTTTACATTCCTGAAGGCATGTAAAATTTGCAGTTAGACCGCAGTTATTAGTTTTTTCGATGAACTCTCTGTTTTGTGTGCGACAGACGACTGGTAACACGGAATTAAAGCAACGTTTTATTTTGATACTTTATTTCTCCACTAAAGATATTAAAGTGATAAACACATCTTGATATGTCATGCGGTAGCATGCTGCACACATTGCGCTTGTAACCTTCAGAGGAAGGGTGATTTAGCTGCTCATATGACATAACTATGAAACGCCAACTCATATTAGCAAATGCACAGGCATGTCCAAAACAATAAGCGCATGCAAAGCGTCCCTGCAATTGTTATTCCACACTACAGCCGTTATATTCGTTGCCGATGCATAACTCGCTGCTTTCGAATTCACCGAGTTCGTAGACATAAGCAGCCTTCCAAATTCGCACCGTGCTCGAAAACCGCAATAGGAGACAAAAAATCAGACATATAATCACACCATTTCAATACGTGAGCAAAAACAGTTCAGTCTTATGGCTAATCCCCTTGAAGTATAGACCCCCATGCAAGCAATCTTGCGTGCGACAGCGGCAAGCGACGTGATGGAGATGGCTGTCGCGTCACAGAACACCTGGTCGCGTTTGCTTCGTCGCCTACAAGTCGTATTCAATGCGAGCGATGACTTCGAGCAACATCTCCCGAGCGTTGCCGATATGACGGCAGCAATGTAGGCACCGAAACTAGCGCGAGGCGTGCTTTATTAATTTAAGTTGATGTGTTTTACTGTAAAAAGCAGCATAAAATATTTATTTAGGTCTTCCAGTAGGTTGTTATCTTTGCACGTATACAATTTCAGTCGTTTGCTCGTTCCGTGCGACAATCGGAAGTACTTGAGTTATGTACACCCAGTTCCGGCTTCGCACTATTGACTAGGCGCTCATAACACTTCCCGGTGACGAGCGACAAATTCTAGATTTGCAGAACCGAGCGATCGCGCGAGAGGACCAAGCGAACTGTTCAAGCGACGGCCATCCGTCGCTCAAAGCCGTGGCTCGTCGCTGTCGCGCACAAAACGCGCTCATGGGGTTTAGTCTTTAAGAGCGACTTAGTGCACGACGGCGACGAGCGAGAGCTTCAAGCGACAAAACGGGTCGTCGCTTGAACAGATCACTCAGTTCTCGAAATCTAGAAATCGTCGCTCGTCCCGCGGAAGTGCTATGAGCGACTGGCCAATAGTGCGAAGCCGGAACTAGAGGTACATCACTCAAATGCTACCAATTGTCGCGCGCAACAAGCATACGGTCGAATATTTATACGTGCAAGGATAAGAACCTACTGCAAGACGGCCGGAAATATTTTATGCTACTTTTTACGGCAAAATACATCAACTTCAAATACTAAAGCGCCCTCCGTGGTTGCTCAGTAGCTATGGTGTTGGGCTGCTGAGCATGAGGTCGCGGGATCGAATCTCGGCCACGGCGGCCGCATTTTGATGGAGGCGAAATGCGATAACACCCGTGTACTTAGATTTAGGTGCACGTTAACGAACCCCAGGTGCTCGAAATTTCCGGAGTCCTCCACTACGGCGTGCCTCATAATCAGAAAGTGGTTTTGGCACTTTGTGATTATAATTTATTTTTTTAATTACTAAAACACGCGTCACGCTAGTTTCGACGCATATTGGCCGCCCTCACACCAGCAACACCGGGGAGACGTCTCTCAAAATCGTCGCTCGCACGGAGTACGACTTGCAGGCAACGAGCTAACGGGACACCCACCGCCAGCGCATCGCTTGTCGCTGTCGCACGCAAGAAAGCTTGTATGAGATTTATACTTTATTCAATACAAAAATGAATTCCTCAAGCGCTTTCAGTAAGTTCAAGAGAACGCGCCCAACTGACTTCTTGCAGCATGCAGCTGAATGCCTGCGGCAAAATTTCTAACTAGCATTGGCGCTGCACATAACTTCAGTGGTCGCGATTACCCATCGGCGAAAAACACCGTCAAGCGCGCGGCTTATTGTAATGAAAGCATGCCGCCAGCGAAATCATGCCTTCTGTTATGTGACTCCTTAATTCAACAGCATTCCGTACACAATAGACTGCCAAACTGAATAACTTCAAACACACAAAACGCACGCTAAGCAAACTTCGCATAGGCTCGGAATCATGGGATGGTGAAAAAGCCATTTTAAGCGTCCTCTCGCGGCACGTCTTATTGAACATAGCAGGGTTCCGGCGGTGTTTGCGATTTTCAAGGCTCTTACGGATAGCAGCAAGTGATAAATTCACAGGGAGTTATTGCGACGACTGCCTTTTTAGATTGACATCGAGAGACACAGCGCGCTTGCCTAGTCCGTTGTCAATCGCGCCGGCTAAGCGTCGCGATAACTTCCTTGCGATAGCATGTCATTACGCAGAATATGCACCTAAGTTAGAATTCATTTACCGGGAAGGGTTTGTGTTATATCCAGCAAATGACGAATGACTGTCGTGTTTTCGCTGCCACGCGAGATGGCTGACACACGATCTCTTTTGGATGGCCTTCGTTGCAGCTCGCTGGACGGATCCCCTTTCTCCGTTGCTGTGCTGTTGCGCGATGTTAAGCGCGAGCGCGGTGGAGCAACTCCGAGTGAAAAAGTAGCGCGCTCGCTCCGTGTTCCTTCGAACTGTGGCTGCCTGTTCTCTTATAAGGAAAAGGGTGTGTTCTTTGCTCAGCGTAAATTGCCATGTTCGGGGCCAGCCTCCTGCAGTTGAAGCAGGAGATTACGCTACGTTTTGTTCTCTATTCCTGCAATAGTAGAACGGGCATTCTACTCTTTCTCAGAACGACAGAGTGAAAAGCACATTTCACTCTCCCCTTGGTGCCGGAGTGAACAATGCATTTCACTCCACTCGAAATTTTGCAAGAGTAAAATAAAGCTTTGAAGAGTAAATCGGCCGCTTCACTCCTGCGATACCCTCCCTAGTATTTAGAGTGTAGATGTACCCAAGCTTGTCAGACCGGCATGTTGCGGTTAGCTGTACGGGCTCATGGTCAGCAGATCCTGTATGTACGACAGGCATGCATGTGGACGTTTGGTACTGGCTTAAAATCTGTTTATTCACCACAATTTTTCGACCAGAGGTCTTGCTCAAATGGTCAGGGATGTTTTGCTGAATGTCTCCAAGCTACGAAGTTCGGCCTCATGAGTGTTATAGCCCAAGGTCGTATCACTGCGATAAAGGACGATTCAATTTGAAAGAGAGATTCTTAGTACATCCGGATCAAAATTTCCGAGTTATATGGAGCACATAATTGAAAGCCAGATTGGGAGCACGGGCTGTGCGCTTCATTTCAAAGAAGTGAATCTCTACGCAATACCAACCTTCTAAGCCACAGAGAGCGCTCCTGCGACTTCGGCGGAGTCAACCAGACGTTCACATGAGATAACTCCATCAGCTGTTGTAGGCTGGGATCCTCCTTGTTGTAGACAAAACCCGACAGTACGCGATCCCTTCATCGTCTTCATTGTCTTCATCAAAAAGACGTCTTCAATGCCTTTTGTTTTTGTGCACGCTATCACTACCAAAAGAGTCTCTAGGGCAAAGAATATCACCCAAGTCCCTTTGCTCAGCAGCAAGAACTAGCTGCCACTCGCCTGTGTTTTACAGCGTTCATTTCTGCCCTAGTGTAAATGTAAGTCCAAACTGGGCCTCACAGAGAAGGTCACAGGCAAGATCAAAAGTTGGGTAATGATTTATAATTGAAGTCGAACATTTTTGTGCGCCAATGTAGCTGAATGTCCGCCAACAATACATCCTGGCACCATATTGTGAGAGTATGTCATAGTGTTTGCCACAAAATGCAAGCTATCCGAAGTTGCACACGACTAGCGTATCTCCGCACTCACGTCAACGGTGAAACAACCTGAACATCGTCCTTATGTTGCACCTGTTGCGATTGAAGCTTGGGCTTGAACGAAGCGTAGCCTTAAGGATATCGCACAAAGTTGACCGGTCGATAGCCTGAATCGGCATCGGCGTTAAAGGGGAACTAGAGACAAATAGTAACACTCATATTCTCATTCTATCCTCGAATCGAAGCTGTTTTTCACTCCATCGAGTTTAGCATAGCGTCACCTTCCAGCTGAAGGGCACGTTGAGCTTATCCAGATTTACCGTGGGGTGTCAATCAATTGCTATGACCAGCTTTGTCAAAGCGGGGCGCTTCCATGAGTTTCTTTTTTTCGCAGTATACGTTATTACCAAGCATGTCTGAATAACTAAAATAGTCTATGTGACATTTGTCCCCTCCCAGTGTCAAGGGCGATGACAATAAATAATCCTTGTTTTTATTTAGTAAAGCAATGAGTGGGGCTAGTTGGTGAGCCTTCATGATTATATTGCGCTTAGTGTTACACTGACGAACATAGGGGACAAGACGTGAACGTACGTATTGCAAACTAGCAACTGTTTAATTCCGTTAAAGAACACGTGTATATACAAGAAGATGTGGCCCGAGGGGGGGGGGACAGATATGAAGGGATATGACAAGTTCACGACATGTCATAATATTTTGCGCCGGAAATACATCGTTCACCTGCAGCCGTGCGCCCTGGCAAACTAAACCTAAGCTTGGATAAGCATAATGGATGGAGTGCTTAGGCACATCTCCGTTTCTTTTGCTATCGCAAGTGCCTTCCATATTTCTTGCTCCGTTTTTCTTTTTGATGTGCCAATGACTGGGGTGCTTTCTAGTAGCGCAGAGCATTTGTACTGTTTGCAGTGCGCAGCCAAGTTGCTGGGTGCTGTCAGAAGCTGGCACGTGTATTTGTGTTCCCGTAACCTCTCGCTTAGACAGCTTTCAGTCTGCCCAATGTACACTTTCCCGCAATCTAGTGGGATTTGGTAAACCACCGAACTAGCACATTCCACGTACTTTCTCACGTGCCTAGTCTGACAAAATGTAGCACTTGGATTGCCTTCTGAGGTCACTGCTTTCACCTCCTTGCACATGCCTATTAGTTTTTGTGGAGCGAAGAACAGTACTTCAACATCATGGCGTTGGCCTGCCTTACTTATTCTATGTGACAGCGAGTGCATTTAAAGGGAAGCTGAAAGCTTTTCAAGAAAAAATGAGTGAAGAGCAGTGCGCAGTGGTTTTCAACCCTCTGAATTCCAATATCGCATCGAAATTGAGCGAAAGAAAGCGCAAACATATTTTATTTCGACGAAAAGTGGAGCAGCAGACACGCCCAGCTCACGCGCCTCGTTTCCGCCTGTGATTGGTCGGGCGCCTCGTGACGTCAACAATGGTGTTCGTCCGGACCGACTGCTGTCGCTACACACGAAGCACGGTGCAAAGTAGTTTGGTGGTGTTTTGTTGAGACGGTCATAGTAATTTTCGAGAGCTTGCGTTTCTCTGAGGAGTTCGGCGTTTAGTCCAAACTCTACGAGAGAGATTTTGCGCGCGACGGTGACGGGCGACGGCTTCGAGCGACAAAACGGCCCGTCGCTTGAACAAATCGCTCGGTGTTGTCGCTCGATCGCTCGTTTCTAGAAATCTGGAACTCGTCGCTCGTCGCCCGGAAATGCTATGAGCGACTAGCCAATTGTGCGAAGCCGAAACTGGATGTACAGAACTCAAATGCTACTGTTTGTCGCACGGAACGAGCAAACTATTGAATTTTACACGTGCAAGAATAGGAACCTAGTGAAAGACCTTCAGAAATATCTTATGCTCCTTCTTCAGAAAAATACATCAACTTAAATTGATAAAGGATGCTTCGCGCTAGTTTCGGCACGTATATTGCTACCCTCATACCGGGAAGTCGTCGCTCAAAGCCGTCGCTCGCGTGGAGTTCGGCTTGCAGACGACGAGTGAACGCGACAGCCATCGCCTCGCTTGTAGCGCTGTCGCTGTCGCGTCCAAGATCACTTGTAAGGGGTTTATACTTGTACATACTACATGTACTAGCCGATTGCGAAGAGCCGGCCTCTCCAAGAAGCAATAAATGCTGGTGCAAGCACTGCTTTCCACGCGAACGAAGGCGAAGTGTTAGCATCACCTTGTGTTGGAAATGTTCTTTGGCGAGTATGTTTTTTGCTAAGCTGCATTCAGTGCTCCAGTGAAGACGTTTCCGGGCAAACAACTGTAGTGTTATGTTCCTGCATGCCTCCTAGTAGAACGTAAGCGGTGATGCGATCTTCAGCATTTGTGCGCTGCCCCAAAGCTGTCGGCAATATGCACAGACGGTTTAAACGCGGGAAAAGTTTACCGGCTGTTGTAGCACGTGTAGTATAGAACCTTCATCAGCGCGCCATCCGCACGCTACTCGTAACCGGCGAATTCCGTCGGCTACGTGAGATGGTCGGTTTCTTATGTATGCGAGAGAAGGGGGAGCGCAGCGTCTTGGCGTGAGCAGGCTTTCCAACACATGCAAACTTCACGCTTGCACTGCGTTATTGTAGCTGCATGCAGGCTGTTTCACAACACACGTGCGAATAGAAAATTCGCGACGCTTGGCGATGAAACCTGCGTCAAGGGTGGGCGATAAACATTCACCTTCCGTTCAGCGTGCTATATTTTAGGAGAAACCAAAGCACGCATTATTGATAAACTCCGGTAGTAATCGTCACGGAAGTGGTTAGAGCACGACACTTGTTCTTGAGCGCTTGAAGTTGTTTCGCTTCACAGCAGCCTCCCAGTTAGCTGAAAGCTTCTTGTCTTGCAAGAAATAATGGAACATCGGAACATCGTCGCGGCCGCTGGTGTTCGTACAAGCGTAGGCTGCACAGAACGCCGGCTTGATCGGCCAACAAGTTCTATTGATGATGCGCACGTCAACTACCACTCCAATATACACACATAAAGGAATGTAGGGTCGAGCGAAGCAGATTAGGACGGCACACACGCAGAAATAGGCCCGGTCAGGCACGGTCACGGAGACTGTCAAGGAGCGGAAAACCAGCGTTGACGTCATTACGCCGCGGTTTCCGGTCTCCGCTCGCATCGTCAGCGTCAGCAGCAGCGCACGGCGCTCGACGGGGGGCGGAGCTACAGCGCAATTTTAACCGACGGTTGCGTCGCTCCTAAGTGAAAAATCCCCCCCAAAATTTTACCTTCGTGGTTTATAAGGTTCCCGCATCCGTATATGAGCGTCTTATCGAATTCGACAGACTCTTCAGCTTCCCTTTAAGGCAACAACACGCGTTTTTTCGATTTTTCTTTTCCGGTGTTTTTTCTTTTTTACTTTGCGTGCTGGTTCCAATTTCGGGCAGCATGTTTTCACAGATTTGGCAAACCATGCTTTTTGGGTACCCATTGTCTCTTAAGTGGCTTACTTGCAAATCAATGCTCTCCCTCACAGCCTGGTGGCATGATTTTTTGTTTGACTGATGCAAGCCTTGGTGATGCCTCTTTTTGTGATTTTAGAATGGCAAAGTCATATCTCAGGATTTCTTTCTTTCCTCTAGTTTTGTAGCACCAACACATGTGTGAGCCGCTCAGTTTTATGTTTATGTCAAGGTACTGCAATCGACCTTCGATATGAGTCTCGTACGTGCATTCTAGACCTTCATGCGCTTTCTTGAACATGCTGATAACAGTGCCTACGCTAACTTGTTCGCTTTGGTTTTCTTCCATGCACATGAAATAATCGTGAACATATCTAAAACAGGTAGCTAAGACTGCAAGTTTCCCACACTCAAAAATTATATCAGAAAGCACAGGAGCTGTACAGGGATGAAATAGCGATACCACACTTCTGCTCATACACGCTATCACCATGTTCGATAAACGCAACCTGTAGATACCCAGTTTTAGCGAGTTCACCAAAACTAGATATGCTGCTCTCTCACACCTCTCGAAATTTGGTGTAGCACAACATATCGATGACTTCTTCTACACCTTGCACCACCGCTGGCCTCGGCACACTGTGGAACAGGCCCTTCACGTCTATTGAAAAACAAGGTGTCGGTGTCCTACTCTTAGGGGTTTCAATACCTTCGTCGGACTTGCGTATCTGCGCCCCCCCCCTCACCACATCTCCTTGAATATTGAAGATATGGTAGTTTGCGCTACGCACGTCCGCATCTTGTCGCTTACCTTCGTCAGCGTAACACTAAGTGCAATATAATCAAGATCATTATTATCATTCGAGTTCAGGTGATGTGCTGGGTAGAGCAGCGTTCTAGAACAGGAAACAAATCAAGTTGAAGCAATTTGAACGACAAAGCGCTATTGTCGTTAATTTCCAGATATTATCCTCATTATTAAAGGAAATAAATAAGGCAAAAAATTCTCTCAAACACAATGTAGTCCATTTTTATCAAACAATTACAACATCCTGGCGGACCGCGTCACTATCCGTGGTATCCGTAGGCTGGTGCAAGAACTTTAAGGTGGCAAAACCATCTCTTCATTTCTTGGGCATTTTCTGGCTTAGGAACCGTCTCGGTATAAGAGTGAGTTCTTCAGTATTGTGGAAGGGTCATATAACTTTCTAGCCAGCTGCCGATAAGAGCGCATTTGTTCCCATCGATACGTGTATCTCAGCTGATAGCGGCAGCTCACAAGCCATCGCCACTCCGGCCGTTGCCGCTATGCCTGCAGTCATGTATGACTGCTGCAGCAGCGCTCCTGGCTAAACGTTACCAGAAATAGACGCGTGTCAACGCTGGCGTGGCAGTGAGGTTACACCTAACCTTTTGTCTCCTGGACGTCTTAGAATGTCTGCAATGACCCCCATTGGTGCCACTCGCACAGTTCTGCGCGGGGAACTCGCCAAGGCAGAAGCTGCGGCTTGCGGGTTGCGACTGGTGGCGGCAACGCACCCATGTTTTTGCGATGTAACAGTACCGGCGCGTACAGCGGATTCAATGACAAAATCACTGCCATCACCGCCTGCCTCCAGTGCTAATGAACATGCGAAGACAATGGATGAATCACAGATGGATCAAGGAGGTTCTCCCAATGTGGAAACACTTGTGAGCAAGCGAGAATGCCCCTCTTTGAGAGCTTCTGTGTCGCCGGGCTCCTTGTCGAGGTAGTGGTGAAACAAAAAACATAATTCGACGCATCAAAGCTATCAAGTCTCCTCCTTCCGTCAGCCTTAGACTCTTGTCTCAAAGCCACGGCGTTGCAAGGT
Source organism: Dermacentor variabilis (assembly GCF_050947875.1). NCBI lineage: Eukaryota > Metazoa > Arthropoda > Arachnida > Ixodida > Ixodidae > Dermacentor > Dermacentor variabilis. The sequence goes on along the minus strand of NW_027460335.1, from coordinate 9,599,144 downwards.
TCACCATCCCATCAGAAAATTTCAGTGTCAGTGCGTTCGCTAACGTATGTAGACGGAGTCTCCTCTCGCCCGCCAGCGCTGCCGCTCACAGCTGATTCGCTATACAAGTGCCAGCGTTCTTGCATTTTGTCTCGGAATTTAATGAGAATGTGGTCGTTGGTGTTGACTTGGGAGAAACACCAGAAAACCTTGTTCCCTTTTTATCTGTTCTACACACTAGATCACAGTTACATGTTCACGGACGCAGGGGCCTTTTAACTCTCCAAACTCCTCCCACTTCACCGAGCCGTAATACGTACTATGGATGCATCTAGCGGTTTGGTGTGTATAAGTCCAGGGTGGTAGACTGCTATCAGTATTTCCATCCTCATCACATGCGAGCTTCCTGCCCATATCCCGCAGTCACTTCTATGGAGTCTCCTGATACGCCTTGATACAAACTTGAACTCTGCCAGACAGATAATCATGACACCGCGTTCTAAGATTGTCCAGCCAAACAGAAGGCTACCAAAGCTCGTCGGATGCGCGAGAGCTACCAGCGTACAATGGCACCGTAGCAAAGTGACAGTGTTATTTTGAGAAGCAGTCGACGTGAATTTCTGTCGCTCTTCCGAAGAACACACACCAGCGGTAACATCCCTGGGCAGAGCTCATTACGATGGTCCCAGGTATCCTCAAGAGGAGAAAAAACGTGTACTGAGCGTGATACGGCTGCGCCTGAAATGGCTCTTATGACGGCAGACCATCTGACGAAGTTGGATGAGCAGATAAATCAGCTCCAGCATAAGACACATGCCTCTCCTAGAGAAGAGCCATTCTCGCTTGATGCGCCATCCGCCACACGATACGTGAAATTGACTTGGCACACACTGTACTTGGCTCACCCGCCACATGCGTATCGACGCAGGACAAGCTGACTCCAGCTGAGGTTGTCAACACTGTGATCCGCAAACTGCCAGACCTATCAAATGCTCTGCTGGTGAATCTGTACCATTAGTACTCCTTCGAAGGGAACACAGTGATATTGCATCCACGCAACGAACTAGCCAACAGAGTAGGAGAGCTTCGCCATCGCCTTGCCTTCGGAAAACTCTTCGCTTGGTATCTGCTTCTACAGGAGACGAGCTATCTTGCGGACGTCTCTGGATTTACTGCGTTTGCATATTCAATCATCTCCAATCGGCGGCGTACCACAGCACCGGGACCACCAGACCAGCGACTGGAGAATATCTTGCGACTTCTTGTCCTCAGACGCAAGTCACTCTGCTGTCATAGTATAAAAAGGGGCAAAATAATGTGACAGTACTTGTTCGCCTTGATTTGGAGAACGTTGCGCTACATGTAATTTGGCGGTCGCACACCGGCCCAACAGCCATTGCATTCCTGTTGTCTAGCTATATGCCAAACCAGTTTGCAGGGGAAGTAGCCAGATATTTTTTTTTGCTGAATAGCATCAGGCCCCACCACCATTCGACATTCCGTATACTGTTCCTGTAGAAGTTGGCATGACTCCCAGTCAGCCAGACATCGAAGTCACGCAAATGCTGTTTACAATAGCCGAGCTTCAGGCAGTCTTCGACCAGGCAAACGTAAGCAATGTGCCAGGCCCAGATGGGATCTTATAGAACGTGTTCAAGAACATCCATGGCTCTACACTGTAGTGGATGCGACTCGGTTTGTGCAATCCGGACGACCCGAAAACTGTCTGATTAATGAAAGCATGCTGAGGTTGCCCTAATACAGAAGCCAGGGAAGCCCTTGGACCAACTTCTAATCTTCCCACTATCGCCCTAACGTCTATATTTTGCAAGCTCCTACCTTCTTTATATGTTAAAGACCCTATTAGAGAGCCCAGTTCTGGTGAGGTTCATTATTTTTGCTTAGTGATAAACCAGACTTTTGTAGCGGTATTAGGCTAGACGTAGAAGATTTATTCTATTCCGTTCCACATGACAAGTCGATGAAATTGGTAAAGATGTGCATGTCTGAAAACATTGAGGAGGTTGCGTCTGTCGACATGTGCTTAGAGACGGTTGAAGCCTCTGTGGAGCTCCTGAGCTTATATTTACGGTTTAGTTTTGTGTCACAGGAAGCTGACCTCTAAATTCCGATGTATGGAGCTCATATTGGGTCTAGAGTTGCACAATGTTGAAGCAATATTTTTTTGAATGTTGTAGATAGGTTGATTGATTTTGAAGCGCTCGTCTTTGTCAACATTTTTCATTACGCCGATGATTATTTTGTTCTGTTTTGGGGGGACTGTGCCATATTTCACCATGTCAACCTAAAGAAGATATTCAAAGAAGTATATTCCGGTTTAAGTGTCCCATGCGGGTTGCCAAAATAATATTCTTTGCAGTTTCTCGATTTACGTTTGTTTCTTCAAACAAAACACATGCGCTAACGTCTTGCTCCTAAATGAAAGAAATTACTTATACAATGTTCATGGCATTCATGATGGCCTAGATCATTTATCTTCCATGGGGCTTGTAGGAGCAGGAAGCAGAAGCGGTAGTTTAAGCCCCCTTGCCATGGATGTTCATAAAGCCTACGGCAAAGTTAGTCACTAGGAGCTCTTTCGCGTTGTGCAATGACTCCAACTTTCTCCGCGCGACCAGGACTCTGTGGTTTTCTCATTGGAACACCGCGCCTCCCGTTCCCAATAGGCACTGACAAAAACAGACACCGCTTCGGACCGGGGTGTACCCCAGGATTCGGTGCTGTCTCCGATAGCGTTTGAAATTGCCATATTTCTCCCCCCGTTGCAACTCGCCGGTATCCCTGATACCTTATTTGTTCAGTACGTGCACAACCTGACAGTGTGGACAAAACATACAGACCTTAAACCCCAGTAGGATGGTCTCCAGACTCCCCTGAACAACAGGTCAGACTAGCGAGCTCGCATAGGACTGACACTTTCTGCAACAAATATTGCGTTTGCGTCTATCACCACTGGACGAGTTGTTCTCTGCTTCCTGCCGACAACCATTCGTTTGCGCCTATATATCCAAGCAATCCCCACTGTATCAACGGTCCACGTGCTCGGAGTCGAACTGGACGCATTTGGCTCTGAGAGCGTGGGTCCGCTTCTCCCGTTGGAGGGACGATTATACCTTGTATCTTATCCGAAACATTTCCGGGAAGGCCTGGGGTGCTTGTACTATAATGGACAGGGTTTCGGTGCGGTGCATCGTCCAACCTCGACTTGTCCATCAAGCTCTATTTCAGCGTCTCAAATGAGAACACTTGGTCCTGCTAAGAAATCGCGAGCCGAAAGACAATGTGGATCATCACATGCCCTAAATGATGCCACCTCTATCCCAACCCTTCAGACAGAAAGGCAGCTAAAGGCAATCTATGTAATTTTTCACCAGAAACGAATGGCTCGTCATCTAAAACGTAAAGCTGTACCTGCTGCGGCGTCTGCAGCCCACTAATACAATCCAACACTGCCAAGGTTATCACACCCTAGGCAGGAATGCCGTCATCACTTAGGGCATAGGACAGCAATTACCGACCACTGACTCGGTTGCAACAATCGAGCCGTCAAGCGCCACATCTTCCGACCCTGATGGCTATAAGTGACTCCATCCAGTCACCTAAAACGCACCTATCGATAGCTCCCTTTTGCACTCCAGCCATCCATGCTCCATGCTGTCTGCAAAGCAACAAACGTCTTCCTACATTACACAGGCACCAGTTACATCGGTAACGGCAAAGCTTGCAGCTATACGGAACAGTTCATAGGCCATGATAATCAAGCTCCAGGGCATGTCAGTGAACAGAAAGTTTATATACAGAGTCCACGCAAGCTGTTCGAGAGGTACGAAAAGTCACCGGCTCTTTTGATGTAACTTCAAACATACATCGCCTTATCGTCTCATGCACTTGTCCTGCCCAGGTACTGTGGACCCGTTGGTACACACGCGCCTAACTTCCTGCAGATGCCGCCTGCCATCCAGTGGAAGCCCAAAACCCATTGTCGCTACTTCTTCTCTTCCAAAATAACGGTTTTTGTTCTGCAAACAGACTCCATATGGCACTGAGCTTGAGTACTCATTTCTCCGCGTGGATCGGACCTTCACAGCGCCCTGAGTGGCCTAAAGGAGGTAGAGCTTAGGAGAATCAGCCTCGACTCATGCGGTACGAGCTACATGCACGACCAGCGTACAGCCTCCAGGTCCTTCTTCTGCCCCTTCTGCACTGCCGCAGCGACAGAGGCAACGCTGGATTGCCTCTTGAGGATCTAACCGGGCGTTCAGGAGGCCTGCGCCCGCTACGTGCGTAGCTTTGGCTACGACGCAGGTCGACTACCCGGCCTAACGCGCTGGATGCATATTCTGCATCGGTGACTCCAGAAATTCATCCAGGAGACAGACCTGTATATATTTATTTAGTTAATGTCATAGGGCATACTTGTGGCAATAAAAAAAGAAGGGTTTAATGCTAATAGCGGTGGAAGCGTACTTCCTTTTAGATGTTACTATCATTTAGAACTTGCGTTTAATGCGAAAACATTATATGCCCCAATACGCGAAAATTCGTAGTAACCGTGACCGAGAAATGGTAGAAAAAATGGCCAGTGGCGCAAACAGGAACAATTTGTCGAAAATGGTCAGACTGGGGTGAAATTTCTCAGACAGGTTCCTGTAAAGAAAGTAAATGGATTACTCAAACTAAAATTTTGTGCATTTCTGCCTGGGTGGCAATCCAACCAGTTCATCAGTGGCGCGAAGTGAGCACGCTTCCTCAACGCTACGGCGGCTCCAGGGCTGGCTAAAGGTGTTGCGAGTGCGTGCGTCATTGCGCACGTCACATCGCAGCCATCTAGCTAACTAATGGTGTGGCCTAGCGCATGCGTCATTGTCCAAGTGGCGGGGTAGCCAACGGGGAGGAGGTATCACCACGTCATGAGTGTATAACTTTCTTTATGTGTATATACTGCAATCCCAAGTTGGGATTTCAGCAGAGTGGAGTACAGCATGATGTACAGGGAAAAAATAAGGTGCAATAATATATACAAAGTTCTTCGTGGTAAATAAAATATGGAATTGCTATAGTAGAAATCACAGATCCAGGCGCGAGCTAAAGAGATCTAGAGAAGGCAGTAAAATTGTATCATTATCTAATTTATTCCATTCTGTAAATGTCATTGGCAAGAAAGATTATTTAAAGCAGCTATTGCGAGTGGAAAAAGGGGTTATTATTAGAGCGTGTCTCTGTCATCTAGCGTATCCAGCAGAGAAAGAGATTATGTCCGAAGTTTCTACTTTGTAATGACCTTTTATTACCTGAAAAAAAATTTAGGCGCAAAGCTCTGTTTCTTTCCGCTAGGTTGGGAAGTTTAGCCTTTGTTAGTGCTGGTGTGATCGAAGTGCGCCCAAAGCTGTTACAGACGAAGCGAACTATGTTTTCTTTTGCAAATTTGCCATCTGAATATGTTTTTGAGCGTAGGGGTACGAGATGATTGCCGCATATTATAATGTTGGAAGTACAACGAATTTACACGCAAGAAGACGAACAGCAGGTTCATGAGCTCGTTCATGACGTTTCGAGGTCAACAAACGGTATAATGCTTTCGCGTCCTCACTCGTAAGCAGTCTTAAGTGTGTCTGCCGATGTCTTTTTTCGCCGTTCGTCTGCTTCTTTCAAAATAACTTTCCGATCTGTTCGAAACGAAGCAAAGAAGTGCTATTTATTTCTCTGTATACGCCCGAAAATTTCGGTATGGGAAAAAGCAAGGCGGAGTAAAACAGGCGAGAGGTAGGAATCCTCTAAGACCAGGACGCGAAGCAAAAGCGTAATACCCATTTGAAATGACAGAAGCGCTTAATTTTTTTGCTGCAAATTTTAGTCCAAATATTCATTTTCATTATCTGCAGCATACGTTTGGGCAGGCTCTCCAGTCTCATCTGCAGTCGGTCCGCAGTGATGGGGTAAAATTTAAGAGTGCACACGCACGCATCCTCCGCGCCATAAGTACTCGATTTTGTGTCATAAAAGAAAAAAACGATCGGTAGGCGCTCATACACAATGTGGTCTTTATTAGGTTGCGCGGTATTTGAAATACTCTCTAAAAATGGGCTTACTTGAACAAGCGGATATTACTACTACAAGGAATCGAAACACGTATACGAGAAATTCAGAAACAATATCACTATTGAATCTTATATATTTTTACTTGACAGAAATGTTGCAATTGACAAATTGCAGACAGTGACATAGGAAGACCTATCCCCTTGTGATGAATTTTCGGTATACGCGCCGTGGTAGCTTAGTGGGTTCGGCGTTGCGCTGCAAGGTCCTGGTATCAACTCCCAGCCGCGGTGGCAGCATTTCGATGGAGACGAAGTTAAAAAACGCCCGTGTATGGTGCATTGGGCACACGTTAAAAAAACCAATGTTGTCGAAATTAACCCGGGGTCTCTCACTATTATCGTGCCTCAAATTATATCGTTGTTTTCGCACAAACCCCAGAATTTTGCTTAATATAACTTCGAGGTAGGAACACATTGCCGATATACATTATTTTCCAAAATGTGGAATGAACTTATTGGCCTTCCAACTACTTTGGTGCTCCAATTAATAACATAATGTTTTGTTAAAGAAGTAACTGGGACAACAGTACATTCTTAAGGCGAGTTTGATGGCGCATATAACAAAATTGGCGCCATTCTGGAAATTGAGTCCGAGTGCATACGCTCGTGTTATGTGCCATTGATTAATTAAATGCGAAGTAAATTACTGAATGTGTGTAAATTGGTGTAATGCGCGTTTTTCTTTCTTGTGCAAGTAATGCCTGCCTCTCTGAATACTACAGCTCAATAACCAGAAATATTTTATCTGCAAGAAACCATTTCTTAATATACTGAAATACTTAAAAACGTTCTCCACGTATATGACAGAGGCTGATTGCTAAAATGTTGAAATACATTTATCGTTTAAAGAGAAATCGGTGGATCCTACTTAAAAGTATTTTATTAGCCCAGAGTCAGAACTCAAAGCAAGAACTGCAAAAATTTACATATCTTTAGCAGTACAGCTGCTAAAATAGGCTTCAGCGGCAAACACTAGAGGATAAATACCTATGTGGAAACTTCAAGATAAAATTGTTATCAACATATGCAGAGAAGCATATGTTTTGCTATTCGCTACGCTGTTGGACGCCTGTGTCTGCGTGCTTCGCAAACAAGTTATTATACTTTAACGCCAAACTGAAATAAAGAATTATAGATTGTGTGACGTTTGCTGAAAGATTAGAATATATTGACAGCGAAAAATATTTTAAATATTTTTTATGTGCCACTGAAAGTATTCTGATTTTATCGTTGCGTCTTGAGCTTTCTTAGTGCACAATTTGGTGTCTAGCCAGTTGAGGGCTGTTGGAACATCAAAACTATTATGTTCAAATTTTGATCGCCACATATATTTCCGAGAATAATTCAATTCTTGGTCCTCAATATGAATTGAATCGTCAACATCTTTCGCAGTTGAAAATGCTGTTTTAGATTTTTTTTTTTTTGCCGTAAACCGTCTCGCTATTTCAATACGTTTTAGCGCTACCTAACACCCGAACATAAATATGTTCCCACATGAGGGATGATGTTCCGGTCTCGATAAAAATGCGATAGCAATTGTATCGACAATTCAGATGCATTTCCGCCGCCGAGGTAGCCGTGATGGTCTGTATAAGGTTCAAGGGCGATACCATTGGGGCCGCACACCGTAAGCCGTATGTGACAGTGAAAGCCTGCGAAGGTGAACCCACGATGGTGGCTTCATCTTGCGCGCGCAGAGGAGGAAAGCGAGAAGGAAGCGCGCCGTCTACGTTAGCGCGGAAGGTACCGAAAGGGGTGGGAGGGTGTGGTAATAAACTCCCGAGGCGGCTCCGTATGGTGCGCCCGCGCATGCACTATCTCGATAGCGATCTGCTTAGTGTGCGCTGTACTCTCGGCACTTATTTAGCGTTGAAGCGAGAGGCATCATGAAGGTCAATTCGGTCGCTATTGCTACACCGCTTCCTCACTCGAGCGTTTTGACAGCGAGTGCCCGTGGTCACCGAGGGAGATGTGGTCATCTTTGCTAGTGCGCGCGTGGCACCATACTTGTTTATTTAGTTAATAAGCGAACGTTTACAGGCTTACACGGCCGACAAAACTACAATCCTTAGATCGTATTGCTCTCTAATAATTTGCTATCTCAATTGCTGTTTCGCCTTTCGGGCAAAAGCACAAAGGCGAAAGTGCGACATTTTATCACATGGAAGATGAAGGTAGATTTCCAACAGCTTTATGAGCTAGAAGTGGCCTCGAAGTATGAGCTGGATATGACTTCCCTGCGGTTGGAACAATATGTGTGTCATGCAATTGCGATTTTATTGTCTTTGTCACGATCAACAAACATGGAAACAAAGCCAAGAGCAATGCGGATATTAAGTACAGAATATGGTCTGGAATGTGAGGCCGAGAATTCTGGTTCCATATATATATTTCTTTTATTTTTGGAAGTGCCTGTGCAAAAGAATAACGGGAGGTTTCCCTATATTAAGTCTCATGTACACAAAGCGCAATTCAATAAACTGAAATATACTAGAATAGAAACATGGGTGACTTGGTAACGATTCATGTTTTGGAAATTAACGACGCAACGCAGACAAGGACGAAGTGAGGAAAGTAACATTTATATACACAGACCTACACAGGCCAACATGTCAACGACTAAGCGACTGTGCATGCGCATTAGGAGCGAACCTGGTGACTAGTCGAATGATTCGTGGAAAACATCAGTGCGTCATTATGTGGATAAAAGCAGCGCGTCAAAGCATGCAAAAACAATAAACCCAATAAAATACTTCTCTATCAAACTTAACAACAACCTATCCTCAAACAATTTCTTCTTTACCATGAAACTCTTTCTTCGTCCTTGTCTGTCTTGCGTTGCCAATTTCCGAAACATGAAATCAAATATATTATACCAACGAAGGTTTAAGACTGACTCACGTGTTTGCAGTTTCGTAGAGCCAGGATCCTCCAATACATTACAGCTGGTCATGAAACTTCCCAGAAATTCACATGTAGGTACAAAAGTTAGCACCAGATGCGCTGGTGTAAGTAGGAGGTCAACCATGTGGAGCGTCAGGTGGCTGGTTTGCACGATCATGCTAATCTCACTAGGAAAGGGACCTTTCCCTCATTTATTTCAGCGCGTTTGTATAGCGAACATTCAACGGAAGTTTTTAGCAATATAGTTTACTGTGCGGTGCGCTTGTGTGTAAATCATACACAGCACTGTTTTCTGATTGACGTCGCCTGCCTCTTCCCTAGTAGCCGTTCTTGCACAAACTGTTTTGTTCAGCTGTCTCTATTTGCACCTTTGTCTAGTTCCTTACATCGATAATTCAGTTATATTAGGTTAGGTAGTTAGGTTAGGTTAGGTTGTAAGTAGTTGATTAGCTAGGAAGATAAGAATATTTGCCTAGTTATTATAGATACGTAGGTTATTAGTGAAGAAATTTGTCACTAAGATAACTTAGTTAATCAGTTTGGTTAGTTAGTTTATTTATTTAGTTAGATTAGTTGGGGCATTAGTTATTATTATGTTTTTAGTTTAATGGGTCAGTTTCTTGTGGTATTGTAGTTTGTTACGTTGCGCATTAGTGAGTTTAGTTAGTTAATGTAGTTCAATTACATATGTTAGATTTTAGTTTTTTATTGGTCTAGTAATCACCCATTTCATTGGTTGGTTAAGGAGCCGCTAAGCTTTGTTACTGTGAAGCTCAGGTTTTTAACACTTAATTACATGAAAGTAAGACGTGAACTTGCTCTGTGGTCGATTTATAACGATGGAGTAGTCCAAGTGTACAAACTCAATTAACTCCTTCTGTCATGAATAATGATATTTTGCAAGAAAAATTAGAAACTGGCAGCAATTGAATCCTTAGGTGTCCAGAGTCTGAAGAAAAAAGTTAACCTGTCTCAGAACGTTGTTAGGGAAATTAGGTCGAGCCCTCATATGTACACTAGTGACTCAATACTAAATCTTTATTTCGCAAGTACGCTTTGCTGTTTACACAAAGGCGGGATATTACTCATTCAAGGTTGAGCGAGTGGCGCATCAACGAGCTCAACGAATGTGCTATTGGAATAAACAGTCTTTCTCATCTGTGATGCAAAGGGAAACATCGCAATGCTGGCAGTGGCCCCGTTGTTTTCGCCACGCTCTTCTCGTACTTGCGCCTCTACGGAAACGGCCTTTTGACTTGCTGATGCTAGTAGTCCTTCGCATCGTGCCTCACAAACTCACGTCACGTTTAGAGGAAGGGCGGTGACTTAAAATGGGCTATTGAGGAATGACATTAAAAAACCAGTGCTAAATTTCAGCGCAGTCAAAATTCTTAAATAAGAAAACAATTATCCGCGCTGCTGAGCGGGTCAGCATCGGCCGAACGAAAATATAATAATGTGCATCGAACTAAGAGTCAATGATATCCGGACAACCATTCAAGTACGCTACATAGCTGCTATACTGACGTCATTCGCTATGGTCCAGAAACATGACCATCTACCATCTTCACGATGAAACAGCGAGCACGGCAACCTTTGTACCCTATTTAAAAATTGCCGCACTCAAAATAAAAGCAATACTAAAGATTTAATTCTTCCATAGGCTAAACAAGTCCAAAAAGTGTCGATAGGTTTAAATTTTTGCACGGTGCCTATGGTTCGCTGCGCGGTAAGGAAAGGGTAAGTCACAGCGTCTCCCGGTGGAGGGGCGGGTGTAAACAGCGTCAAAACAATTCAGTAAGAGAACACTGTGTATTGAGTACCTGTATTTCATAAAAAGTTGCTCCTTTTTACATAAAACACGGGTTTCTACCTGTTCTGAATGATTGATCCTGCGGTAAACGCGAAATTTCAACACCGACAAACGAGAGTTTCCTTGAAACGTGCAGTCCTCCGTCTTTAAACATTTTTACTCTTCAGGTGTACTACGCAACTTGGTATCAGATTGCGTTCATTACGTCTATTTCTGTCTCCAATAGTAGCTGCACCAGTGTGTAGCGTTACTCCATCGCTTTTTAATGAAAAAGGCAACGAAGAAAGTCGCACCTCCTGGTGGAGACACCATGACTGAAAGGGCTATGGTTTAAGCCCCTGTTGCAAACGCAGGTGAACCTGGAAATGAAGCAAGGCATTATAGTTATTTCAAAATTTTTCGCGTTTAATTTTCTGAACACTGTACAGCAATAGGGTGGCGGTTTGCACCCTGTGTCGACAATATTCACATGCCAATGCAGGCAGACACAGAACGCGCCGAACGCCTGTGGCATCCATTCGGCGTCTCCTCCCATCCACTTTCTAGTTGCGCCAGCATCGCGGCGCCTCCACTGCGGGTGCTATACGAAGCTCTCCCATACCGTTACGCGGAACTTTTGTGAACAGACGCAAAGCATTGAAAGAACCTGAGGGGCGGGGTGGGGTGGTATCTGATAAGGGTCCACCTAGTGGACTGTCCATTTCTGCCGCTGCTGGTTGGATGCAGCTGTACGAGAGAGGAGGAAACGAGCGGGCCTAGCCAATCAGGAGCGGCCGAAATGGACAGTCCACTAGGTGGACTCTTACAGAATACACCCCCCCCCCTGGTATACAGCATAGGTCATCATTCCCTGCACTGTATATTGCCATTCCCTTTAAAGTGTTCACTACGTGCAATACTTTCTTTTGCATGGTAACGATATCGTGAAGAAGTGTTTTCTACAATAAAATTTGTAAATCTATATTTAAAACTATTTCTAAAAAATGTAATACGTTACGCACGCATGCGTTCAAGTGTGCGGACGCATACCCATCAATGTCTACTTGCCTCATTACGCACGGACTTCTATTTAACACTTCGATGTTATCTGTGCTCTGTTTCGTAGCACCTGAAGGAACCATCTCTGAACAACAGAGGCGTGATATGGAGATAGCTCGAAAGGTGAGATATTATTGAAAAAATTGCCTTCCAATCGAATATTTTGGCGCGTCTGTGGACTTACTAGCACGTCTATTGAGCTTTACTGTCACAAAATCAAACATATGTTGTCAAAATGCAACAGAATTTAAAAGCCTTTAAAATTGTAATCTTCTTTTCGTTACACATGCCATATTATGCGTTGAATGACAAGCGTTAAGATTCAGCCTTGCTGGCCCGGCAACCTTTCTGGTGATTAGTGCAGAATGATGGGACTAGATTGAATAAAGTCTAGGTATACAAGAACGTGAATTGACAACGCTTGTGTGTAGATTACTAGTGATTGTGTGTGCCTCCAGTTCTATTAATTTCGTCTCATTTTCGGCGCTAATTACTGCAAGAAGCAATTGAGAACGTCTCAGTCATATTTGTTGCGAATCTTCACGCTCCTGTGATTTTATTCCTCTATGGCGAAGGGAATAGGTTGAAACACGGTCGCTTCAAAACACAACTGACAAACAGGGTCTCTTGTTTCATAGACACTTCGTGGAGAAGTTCTGTTTGAACCAAGCGAGGATGTTAGCACACACCATGCAAAAGAAACCCAGCATGCGATAGTACCGCTTTTCGATATTCTAAGGGCGTCAACGACTGCATTTAGTACATTCTTCAGCGTAGATAATTTGTTGTCATGTTGTACAACTTTAGTCATTTTATAACAAGCCAACAAATACTGACACCGAGGACAACACAGGGGAAATTACTTGTGCTCAATAAACAAAATAAAGAAACGATAAATAATGAAAATTAAAGTGGATGAAAAAACAACTTGCCGCAGGTGGGAACCGAACCCACAACCTTCGCATTTCGCATGCGATGCTCTGCCGAAATGCGAAGGTTGTGGGTTCGGTTCCCACCTGCGTCAAGTTGTTTCTTCATCCACTTTAATTTCCATTAATTTAGCGTTTCTTTATTTCGTTTATTGAGTACAAGTAATTTCCCCTATGTTGTCCTTGGTGTCAGTGTTTGTTGACTTCTTATGATATGACTAATAAAAATCGGGCCCCTTGGTTAACCCCCTTTCTTCTCGGTGTTTGCAGGGTTTTCTGCGTGTTCAGAAAATATTGCCGCAAAAAGGAAAAATCACCACACCACCAAGTAACATACAACAGTATTATTTGTGCTTTCGCCAGCGTATTAAATGTCCGCTCCTATGCACACACAAACCTGTAGAATTATAAGGGCTCAACTAACGCCGACAATACTTACTTTCTGACCCAGTGGTTTGCATCAATAAATGATGTTAGTTCTCCCGCCACTGCGTGCACAAAGTGTTCTGTGCAGCAGTTTTCTAATACACCTCACACACGGAGACGCGGCAGACTCCTTAACACTGTTCTTCAGCTCCATCCATGTTTACTGCAATTATCTTTTCTTAGAAAGCTCTACCACAAAACTGTAGGGGCCATCCTTTCCCTTTCTTAACCATCGAAATTGGCGACGTTTATGAATTAGTCGAACATTGAATAATGTTTTTGCAGCCCTTCCACTGACATGGTGAGCAATGGCATCTTTTCGTCTCTGAGACACAAGAGGTGTGCGGCCGCACACCTTTTATGCGGCCGCACGCCTATTGGGCTCAGTGATCACTTGGTGCTTCGGGATGGCAGTGTGTTCAACACAAACTCATTCAACGAATGCACGTTAGGCTTTTCTAAGTAGTGGGGAGTGCACAGTTCTCCTTGCTTTTAAATTCTTGGGACAGGTAAGCATTTGCGGTGTTCATTTCACGCCTCTTTCCTTGTTGTTTAGGCCTACCTTCACTTTATCATGGAACGTTAAACATCAGCTTTTGCGCCAACGCCACCTCAGCACTCATATCCGTATGATTGGCGGCTGCGGCGTCTATTACTTGCCTCTGCAAATACTAGCAGGGAGGCACAAAAGCATGACTCATACTGAATAATAAAGGCATCAGTGAACTAAGCCAGACCACGAGAATTCACTATAGATGCATATGAACTTGCTCAACTGTCAATTTTACTGGTTAATTCAGCCGTTCGAAGTAAATGAGATGGCTCACAGGAGCGCGCGAGACCTAACCTTCCGCGACGCCCCCTATTCTGGTCGTGACCATCCCAGCGAGAATCGGGACCCTCCCTCCACATATAACGAGATCATAAAGCACTTTTATCTAGACCGCAGAATATACAGCACACCTCACAATAAGCTCACCAGGCCTCAAGCCCTGACGTTCAGAATGCTTCAAACAAACACGTACCCCACGCAGAACAGACTCCACCAGTACATGCCTGACCTATACAAAACATCATATTGCGAAAATTGCCATAGAACACTAGACGTACATCACTTGCTCTGGCCGTGTGGTCGGACCCACGCAAACAAGGATCAAGACTCCGCCAGGCTACAAGACGCATTACGCAGCACGGACCTGGCGGAGCAGCTTTAGGCCGTCCAACGAGCCCACGATGCGGCCAGGGAGTTACAACTCCCGGTCCCAACGTGGGAGTAGCCCGCTCTATGGGACCTTGCGCCCCGTAGCTCGCAGGACCTTTCTATAAAGTTACTCCATCCATCCATCCATTTTTTAATTTCTAGTCTTAGAGGAAACAGAAAAAACCGAGAATAGAAACAATGGGACAGGGGAGGGCTGGACACTCCACGGTCCTCGATGCTCTGCCATGAGGTTTTAGGAGCGCTCTCCCGTGAGCGTACTGGATCCTCTGGCATTATGTACACTACCGTAATTTATGAACTTCCGTGTTTCGCTTAGCTGGAACTATTCGCCGAAACTGGTTCCCGTGACAACCGTGTGCTCCTCGATAAGCTCAGCAGTGCCTGTAGAAGCGCAGTGTTGTAGATCTAGTAAGACGGAAAGGCTGCGTTTCGCCATTCCGGAGTCTCTTTAGTCAGAATCGCACGCGACAACAGCGAAGAGACCAATTTGTGGCAAAAAAGCAACGTTGGCTTCGTCATGACGCAAGGATATCTGCTCGCACAGGCATTTATCCGGGTTAGGTGCTGCTATCGCAGAATTATAATAGCCCCTTGGTAGTTCAGAAGGCAGTCGATCCTTGGAATTACTTTGCGCGAGCAGTTAGCTAACTGATAGAGGAAGCAATCAGGGAGTCTCGAATTCGAATTATAACTTAGCTGGAGTTCTTCTCACGGCCATGTCATCTTTCGCAGTTCAGCTGCTTATGCATCGCTGCTAGATGAGCAACTCGCAACAGTGGTGACGAAAAAACCTATAGTATGACTTTTTTTTTTACTTTCGAATAAGTGTGTTGGCGTCTTCGAGGCGAAAAGCTGTGACCTACAGCTTTAATGTGCCTGAAGCCCTTCAAACGAGACCACTTCGTCTGTTGTTGACATACGACATAAAAACACTTTTCTTCTGAAATAGTGACATGCGTACTTGTTTAGGTTTTTTCCGGCCACCAAATTTTACGGGCTAGAAGCTTAAGGTTACCACTCAGTGCTCAAGACGCCCCTGCATGCATCGCAGCTTTATCTATAGTTATTGTTCCTTCTAATGATATGTCATCCATGCAGTCACTGAACCTTGTGCTCGTAGATTGTATGAGCCGGGAGAATAGTGAGACATCTTTTAGAAGGTACCAGATCACCACAGGTTATGCTGGTACGTTCGACAAATCGTGTAAAAGTAGCCGACGCATCTGACCCGTAGACAAAGTTTCGGCGATAGACTTGTCTGGTGGCCGCTATCATTGTGTTTACTGTTTATTTTTTTTTTGCTGGGTACTTGTCGGTGCAAAAACACTGTTAGTATCGAGACTTGCGTTTCGTAACACTATGGTTTGATGAGTGGTTTGAGTGTTGTTTGACAGCTTTGCCTGCGGTCTTTTGCCGTGAGGCTTATGAGTTGGCCATCCTGCCGTTAACTTTCTTGGGTACGTGTGAATGCGTATATGGTTAGCCCTGGGAGACCAGTCAGCGCTACTCACAGTCATCCTTGATAAACGACGTGGAGTATTTTGCGATTCGCAGCCGTGCAAAGCATGTGAAGTTACGAGCAAGCAACTGCAAATAAATCCTCCTAAGCTACCTCACCGCACCAAGGGTGTCAAATTCGGGGCACTCGTTATGAAATGGCGTAAAAGAACACGGTAAACCAAGTGACATGATTTTTAATTAATTATACACACATAAAGCAAGCTGATACTGAAGCCACAAAAAACACAGAAGAAATAAGCTGTGATTCCTAAGTGCAATGTACTCCTATACGAGCTGACGGAAAGCGTCATAATTTAACCTATATTGAAACCAGTGTGAAGGTAAGCGACCCTATTATAACAGTTCACCTATTTTCCTGTTTGACCATTCTTTCTTTTCACCATTGTTTGTAGTTTCACCATTGCAATCGCGCAAGTATTTCCTATAAGAAAACCTTAGTTTGAAGCAACTTTATTCGTCGACATCCCAATAGATAGATGGCCGGATAATATGTTACAGTTAACAAAATATTTGATTACTAGCTGGCTTTAGAACTTTCGAACGTGACACAAGGAACCATGCCGTCTATCGTGGGGTGCCTCAAGGCCCATTTTTATTTCGCTTCAACTTACCATTCCTACATTGAAACTGTCACAGAGGCACAAAACCGTTAAAACGAGTTATAAAATATGGTTGTCTTTCTTAGTGAGCTTCTTTTACTCGATAATCACGATTCCTTTATAATGGCGTTTTTCCTTGTGTGTTGACGTTGTAGTTACGGTAGGATTAAGAACCACTGATTGTTTACAAGACTTCACCTGTAAGACAGAGAAACAGCAAGGAAATGAAACTCATGGAGGTCAACCACAATAATGAATTTATGAGATCATTTCTAACTGCAACATGTCATGCTTACTTCGAGTCATTGAAAAATAATTCTAACAGAGAGCGTCAGGTCTCCCCTAAAATGGTCCCAGAAAGTGCTGCCTGCCTAACTGTGCTCGAAACGCTACCGTAAGTACTCACTGTGCCTAAGCGCATAAATTTTCTAGAGAATTGATTAGGCCATTAGCTAAATACCTATTTTATCATGAGCACAGCCCATTATATTTTAGGGTAAAGGAAGATATATGATCATACAAAGCGACAAAATGATTACGTAAGGATGTTGGTTATAAGTACAGTGAATTACGCGTTTGTTACTGCACGTTCTGTGAGAATATGTATTGCTTTCAATGCGCAGTTACTGGACGGGAAGAACAGACTCATCTTATTTTCTGATGTGAACGGTTATGCAAAACTAGAACAAGATATATGCTGGTCATCTATCAAATATACTCCTATACCAGCTGACGGAAAGCGTCATAATTTAACCTATATTGAAACCAGTGTGAAGGTAAGCGACCCTATTATAACATTTCACCTATTTTCCTATTTGATCATTCTTTGTTTTCACCATTGTTTGTAGTTTCACCATTGAAATCGCGCAAGTATTTCCTATAAGAAAACCTTAGTTTCAAGCAACATTATTCATCGACATCCCAATAGATGGCCGGATAATATGTTACAGCTAACAAAATATTTGATTACTAGCTGGCTTTAGAAATTTCGAACGTGATACAAGGAACCATGCCATCTATCGTAGGGTGCCTCAAGGAGATGCACTGAGACCAAATTTATTTAATATTGTTCGTGTTGGGGGGAACTTCTAAAAGTACTCTTGAGCAAAGTGTAGGTCTCTGTGTACGCACATGTCATCTGCATATGGACAGTGACCAAGTACAAACCAAGCTACAGCGTGCCGCGTCAATAACTTCAACTTACCTTAACAGTTGCGGACTACATCTCTCACCGACAAAGAGTCTAGCCATGCATTTACACAGAAATCAATAGCCTGCTACCCCTTATGATTGAAGGGAAGACTATACCTACGGTAGCCCACTACAGGTTTCTCGTAGTCACCATCGGCCGGGGCTCATCTTCATCAAAGGCTATCTCAGCATTACGAAAAAATCTGGACAGCTTTACTCAAGTCATTTGTCATATATCTTGAAAATCGTGTGGGCCATCCAAATCATCGCTTCTGCAACCTTTAAATACCTAAGCATTTCTATGGTCGCCCAACCAGAAAACTGTCCGTCCGTCCTTCCTTCGCGTAAGGTGATCGCTTTCAAGATAGAGCCAGCCAGCTGTGGAGGACGACGACGACAATAGCGCGAGCATGCAGTGGCGCGAAAACTTGGAAGTGGCCCAACTTGAAATCTGGTGGTAGGCCTAGCTGTATTTAGGCTAGGTAAACATGAAATTTAAGGGTGGGCCAAGCAAAGTTTGCATAGGCCAACTTAAAATTTGGGGATGTGCCAACGTTCAAATGAACGATTCTGAGTGTTCTTCACGTTATGAACACCTCGTGGATAAGCGAGCGCGTTGAGACGCTTGGCGTGTTTTCATTGGGCCTTACCGAAGCGCAGTCAGAACGCAGTCGAGAGCTTGTGTGGACAAGGAACGCGGGCTTGCGTGAGTGACAGCGAGGTTGACAGAGCATCGCGGCGAGGCACTCGGCCCCCACACAAGGATTCACGCGATTCTGCTGCAGCTGGTGTTTGCTTTTAACCGCTCTGCTCCGTCGAGGCGCGCTCGTGCCTGGCGTTGCGGCTTAATTGGCACAATTGCATTAAAAAGGTTGAATGCGGCGAGAAAGTCTGTGAATTGTCTGCTAAAGGCCAAGCATTCTTTTCCACCGAAAGGGCCGTGGGTAGATTGGAATAAGTTAGGAAAGACAAGTAAGCAACACTAAGGAAAAACGAAGTCACAGCCGAGTCAAACAATGATCACGCACGCTTTGGTAGACAACTCCCAGAATTTCTGAAGTTCTTGTTGAATCAATCCGCTACAGGGCCCCTGTACTTTCTCACATTCGTACATCTGCCTTACCCCCTTGAAAGTGCTCAAACTCACGTACCATGAATTTGCGTAGGACTACCGCAATGTGCTTCTACATTGGGCACTATTGCAGAGACGCGAGTACGCCCAGTTTGAGTTTGCCTGCAACAAGAGTCAGTTTGAGTGCATCTATGGCTACGGACTAGGCACAGGAACTATCCACCGATAGATGTAACAAGCATAGGACATGCCGCCGCCTACCCAGAAACAGCGTTGCCACAACAAGATATACTGCCGTCCGACATCGCACCGCATGACATACCGGAAGTTGCGGTGTGGACGATGGTAAAGCCAATGGTGAGACTTTCAGTCCCCGAAAGAACGCGGCCAAAAGATGCCACTTGCTGGGTTTAAGCATTTCGCTTTATGCTACAATGCTTACATGTATATAGACCGGACATGTTCTTGCGGATGGTTCTGTAACGCAGGCCTCTTCCGCGGCAGCTGACATGGTACCAGGAAAGGGGATCGTGCAACGATTCAAGATAGGACACACAACATTGCCAACAGCAAGCTGAATTGACCAGTGTTCGAGAAGCAGTCCGCTTGATAGTGCAACAAAGCCTCGAGAAATGGACGGTGTCCTGTGACTCAAAACCGGCGCTGCAACTCATACGTAGCTATATGAATCGTAAAATTGCCCATAGACCTTTGGTTTATGACATGGTGCCTCTGCTTGCTGAAGCGCCTAAATCCGGGCATACAATCCTGCTGCAATTAATTCGTAGCGATTGTGGTATAGTTAAAAATTAGCACGCTGACGCGAAGGCAAAGAAAAGGCACACACTGTTGGACAGATTACAAAGCTTAATCTGTTCTGGTTTGACATCAACGCCTTACTCCAACACTCAATCAAAACATGTATGTCGCGACCCGGCATATGCCCGAACTTCGGCAAGAGCGCTTCCATAAACATGAAGTTGGGGTGCGATCGGAGATGGTTGTTCGGCGCGTTCGTTCGGTTACCGGCACGCGCGATTGGCCTACTCCGCGCCGACGTCGCCAGCCGCGGGGCAAGGCTACGTTTTTGGTGACGTCAAAATGACGACACGCTCCTGTCAATCATCCTCCCACCGAACATTTCGTCTGCTAGGCGCCAAACCAGATGGAAGCTGGGAAAATTGTAGCGATCATACGGCTTCGCATGGCGCGTAGGTGCATTGGATTCGATCCAACCGGCGGCTGCGGCATGGCACGTTTGGATCCAATCCATAGTTTAATTCGAGAAAATGGCGCTTGCGTTGGGAACTTAGGTTGTTGCGCTGGCGTTTCTAGAGGAAGGAGGACTGCGGGTGGCGGTGTGAAACGCGTTTGAAGAAATGACAGAAAGTGAAGTCGGGCGTTGTTTTTGTTTCTCGAAACGAATAATTCGTTGGTTGTACAGCGAAATCAACCCCAACATCGGTGCCAGCGAGCCACTGTAATGTTGTCACTGCCTCTTCAAAAGTGCGCCACTCTTCCTGTAGTTTCTTTCTTCTTTTTTCTTATCGCTGTGCGCGACAACACCTAGGGACAACACAAAGAAACTAATAGTTACAAATTGCAGTAGTCACACGTACTACTATTTGAAAACGTCTTTGGTCTTGAGAAGAAAGAATACATTTTTTTTTAGATAAAGATTTCATTCATTTGGAAGACGAGAAACATTTAGTTTTGTAGTATACTGTCTGCAAGCAGACGACAAACGACAGAAGTAAACTTCCGGGGAGGTCACTGCTTCCTGATTGGCTGCTCTCTCCGCCCCGTTCTCACAAATTTTGCATATTGCCACTTAGTGACGTTGCAGCAACCGAACAGAACGCGTATCGAAGAAAATATCTCCGATCGCGCCCCTGGTTTGCGATTCCGACTTCCACTTTGGTTGCGAAGAGGCCAGGAAACACTCATTCACCTATTACGGCACGGTGTGACGTGCACTCACCGATACCTTCACAAGATTGGACGAGAACAGGATCCTGAGTGTAGCGTCTGTCACACTCCAGAGACAACCGGCCGTGGCTGCTTAGTGGCTATGGTGTTGCGCTGCTAATCAGGGAGTCCCGGGACGAAAGCCACGCCACGGCGACCGCTTTTCTACGTGGGTGAAATGCGAAAACACCTGTGCACTTAGATATAAGTGTGCTTTAAAGAACGCGAAGAAATCGAAATTTCCATAGTCCCCAATACGGCGTGCCTTATAATCATATACAAGGAAAAATAGCGGTAACAATTAGGGAGGAGATAGGAAACACGGACGAGCGCAGAACACGGAAAGAGTCAAAAGAGGTAGTGATATGATTTAGAAGTACTGGCTGTAGGGCGTGTTGGTGCTCCATACTCAAGGAAGCATAACACAAACGAACAGGAAAGAGATAGATAAACACAGACATCTGTTCTCGTCCCTGCTCGTTTGCGTGATTCATTGAGTATGGATTACCAACACGCCCAACAGTCAGTATATCATAATCAAATCGTGCATTTGGCTCGCAAAACCCCATGCGATAATTTTAAATGCGAAAGCATTTCTATGGTTACCAAACGAGAAACTTACCGTCCGTCTTTCATTCGCGTAAGACGATAGCTCTCCATATAGAGGTATCCAGCTGTGGAAGACAATGACGAATGCGCCAGCAGTGGCGCTAAAGTTTGTGCATGGGCCAACTTGAAATCTGGGAGCGGGACAACCTAAATTTAGGGATGGGGCCACCTATATGTGGGAATGATCCAACTTGAGATTTGCGGATGTGCCAACCTAAATTTGAGAGTGGGCCAACATAGGTTTGAGTTTGGGCAAATTGAAAATTTGTGGATGGCCCAAGTTGAAATCTGGAGGTGGCGCTTTCTAAATTTGGGGGTGGGTCAATTGTAGGGGTAGGCCAACTTGAATTTGGGTGTGGCCCTACTTGACAATTTGGGGTGGCCCAATGTCCAATAGAACATAGCTGAGCGTCCCTCGCGTTATGAACACCTCTTGGACAAGCGAGCGCTTTGAGATGCTTGGCGCGTTTACATTGGGCCTTTCCGAGGCGCAGTCAGAACGCAGGCGAGAGCTTGTGTAGACAAGGAATGCGCGCATAACGCATGCTTGCGAGAGCGACAGCGAGGGTGACATGGCATCATGGCGATGCACTCTCCCCTCACGCGTGTCCTCACGCGCTGATGCTGCAGCTGACGTTCGCTTTAGACCGCTCTGCTCCGCCGAGGGGCGCTCTTGCCTGGCACTCCTGCTCAATTGGCACAATTTCATTGAAGAGGTTGATGCCGCGACAAAGTCCGTGAATTGGCTACTAAAGGCTAAGCATTCTTTGCCACCTGAAGGGTCATGGCTAGAGGAGCATAACTAATTAAATGCAAGTTAGCAACACTAAGAAAATACAGTCACAGCCGTGTCAAACAGTGCTTCGGCTTTAGTAGACAACTTTCAGAATTTCTGTACTTTTTTCCATATTCTCATAACAAGGTCTCCTGAAAACCACGGCAATTGCGCTTATACCCTGAGTCCGAATTTACAGCAAGTTACAAGTTACAGCAATTACTGCTTAATTTAGAGTTAGGAATTCTTCTCACGCAAGGAACCACGTACTCAATGTGGCCATGTGTCGCGAGTGCAGGCATCAAAGAAGCCCAACAGAGATCCATTCTTAGTCCTCCAGTATACATACTGTACTGTCACATTTATTGTTCTATGAAGTGCAGTAGAGAAGGAACATTTTCACGTTATCACCCATTGATGAGCTCTTGGATTGTACTGTGTACAGCTTTCCTTTCATGCGGCCAAATTACGTAAGTCCAAATATCCGCGACATAACTGAAATTTACATACTTGCATATCACATTTAATAATTCGACAACGACCTCCAATGAAATGAGGGGATGAATTTTGGGCAGAACCTTTGGCACGTCAGCAATGTAGGGGCAACGCTTTGTAGCAACGCAGCTGAATACTACTGTCAGTACGAAGACGTTACCAGGTCACTCAGTCATTCTTCTTGCGCTTATCTGCGGCAATATCTGCATTGCCAGAAATTTCAACTGCCAAAATCTACGTCAAGATGTTTCAACTGCTAGCGCTGTTTGCCACTGAGAGCACGCGGTTTCAGTGTTCTTAAGCTTTGTATATTTTATGTCTCAGAACAATTTCTGTAATCCCCTCCTCACTCTAGACGTCATTGCGGATCGCTTTGAGACCGAATAAAGTGTTCTAATTTAAAATATTAGTCCTGATATATTACGTTGAATTTACGAAAATCCGCAGCTGCTCTTTCAGTACCTTGCACATTGAGCACTCATAACAGCGCATAGTCTCATTGCCGGTGAACGATAGCTTAACATTGCTCAAACTCATTAACGATAAAGCAGCAATGTTGACCCAAACAATATCGTGAAATTCAAAGACGACATGATGAACGTCGCAATAGAAGTTACTAAACAGGTCATAGTGAAATATTTAGCGCGCAAAATTTACAAGTACACAGTGAAAGGGGACACACGAGCGCTTACTCGAAACTGTTTATTTTTGGAAAGATATAGAACATAAGTATCCCAGCTATCAGCGCTGAGCATGTGCAGCAAGAGTCGTCAGTAAAACAGAAATAGATTAAACACCGAAAAAAAAAAGGTTCAACCAGTATTTAAAAATGCAAATGCATTTTCAGGGATTGCAATCGATGGTTGGCTTATGCATTTTTCAGCACACTTTTTGATATGAAACGCTTCTGTGATTTCACGTGTTAGTTTGTTTTTATCTAAAAACAAAATGTCAGTGTTTAAAAATACCGGATCACAATGACATAGATTACAGTGGTTCTACAAGTACGAATAGTTTGCTTTATCGAGAGAACGTTCATGTTCTTTTAGACGGGTGTTTATGCACCGACCGGTTTGTCCTAGGTACATGTTGTCCCAGGTTAACGGACGCCGGTACACAACACCTATTCTGCATTTTGTGAAATTTTGATCTTCTTTAAGACTGCAGCTGCATTTTTTTACCCTATTGTCAAACTTATTCGAAATAAGTTTGACGTTCTTTTTGTTCCATTGCATGCCGCCGCAATTTTCAACCACCCACTGCAGGCTAAGCAAGGCGAAATGAAACAATTGCAGGCGTCGGCAGCACCCACCGCATCCGTCTATCGGTTTTCACGGCACTGGCTCGGTCCCATCGAATCGCTCTGCACTTAAGCATACTACTCGCCTCTTTTCAGTCAATTACATAAGACCAGTTGACCAATGTAAACAATGCTATTTGCTTTGAAAGCAAAACAACGAGACATCCTATAAAAGAGAAGTGCGTTTGATTGGCCTTTTCAAGTAACGCTGCGTAACACCCAATGCTTGGGTCGGTGCTTACGTAAATTTGACGGAAGCGGATTGGAATAATTATACGTTACAGGGCCTATGATGTGATTAAATACTCTTATCTGTCCTATATTATGAGTAGAGGCAACAGTCTATAACATTCTAATAGGCTGCCACTGAGCATTCAAAAGTGCAATGTTTTACGGTGGCATTGCAGCAATCATCGCTGGTTGAAGCATAAGGAAATCAGCTATGTGCTACTCTCTCAAGCTTTATCTTTCACTTTCTGCCATCTCAAGCGCTCGCAGTTTCTGAGCTCCAAGCAGAATAGATCTCCCTAACGTCCTGTTTTCCGATGCGCCATAGGATATGGTACTGCAGCGTATGTAGTTCCTTACTTTGACAACGTAGCCCCTGTATTCCTTAGAACAAAAGCAAACTTTTCTTCCAACAAAAATGGCACAGCATGAAGACTTATTGTGGCCTCGCTTATCTGCAGCTCAATAACATTCAAACAGTACTAACAGGCAAATACAAGAGAAAATATCAATGAACCACTGATGTTGCAGTAACGAATGCGTTTCAGAAAAATTTGCAATAAAGTTGTGTCAAATTTAGTGGTTGTCCCGAAAGTAGGCTAGAAATGAGTTAACGTAATACGGTTGAACAGTAATCCTACTGATGTGATCTGCTCCATAGTTATAATGCGCAGGCATCGTGTATTTTATATTTGAAACCTCAGTTCGCAATTATAATGCATCTGTACTCTGTTAGCAAATTAACGCAGGAATTATTTGATAGAGGCAATCATTGATCAGTGTTTTTTCATAAATCTATCTTGTGGCTTTTAACAAGCGCATTCTTGTTTTCGTCTGCTTATGTGAATATTCATTCTCTATTTTGCCTGTTCGTATATCCTGCACTGTAAGTTAACATAATTTGGTTTGAAATTAGCAAATGTAAAAAAGAAACACAAACGTAAGTCACGTTAAATACGCAAACCACGCCAGAAATGCGAAGCGTGGGATGAAAACGTACGATGGCTTTTACGAAACGCTAATTCCTAATTGAGTACGTGGCACGTATCCCACACCTACAGAAAATAATGTTGGTTTTTTCGCAGCAACCTCAAGGAACAATTCCTTCGGCAAAGGAACGCAATATGAAAACAAGGTATGAGACATCGCTTTCCCCAGGGCACGTTTCTAAACACAATTTGCTTTCCTTCAACTTATAACTAATTTTACGTAGTCTGAGGACAGTTACACAATGGTTCCTGCTCGCGATTCCTAAGGAAGCAGTCACTGAATAGAGCAATTCACGAACTTAAATATTATCTTAGTTTTTTTCAATTCCACAGTGGTTCGCTTGGTTGGAATTCATTGCGACTGGGAAAAAGACAGCAGAACACAACAAACAGCGCTGATCGGGTTGATGATGATTTTCTATGTAAGCGAATAGCCAAACTATCCTAGTGTGCAGCAGACATAGAGCTTAGTTGTTAATGTAACGACAAGCCCTTGAAATGATATTCGTTTTACTAAATTCAGAAAAAAAAGGAACTGCACAACTGTACAGTATCATATTTTACGAAAATGGTGTGAAGATATGCAGTGCGCAAGCAAATGTTTAAGTGTGTTTCAATTAGCGGTGAAAAAAGGTGCGAAACCTCCGTTTTTGACCTGTTTCGAGGCGTTAAAACGCTCCAAAATTTCTATGCATGAATGAATGGAACAAAAACGGCAGAAGTTTCGTATTTCCTGGCATTGGGGACGTATACCAAAAGGTTAACGCCTGTACGTTAATTAAGTGTTTTGAAAATAGTTTATGAATACTTGTCTGCAGTCAATTTTTGAGCGTTATTAAAGGCATATAGTTGCTTTTCCCCAGCCTCTTCAGTGAAATGTGTGATGGATAGTCTAAATTTCATCAGTGTAGAATTATTTTGTAAGTGACAAACGATAAATGTTTACTCTCGGTAGTTTATTTACAGTCCTTGTACAAAGTTATTGAATTACCCGCCGTGGTTTCTTAGCCGCTTCGCTGTTGCGCTGCTAAGCACGAGATTACGGGATCAAATCGCGGCCACGTTGGCTGCACACTGATAGAACCAAATTAAAAAAATGAGATTAAACATAGATTTAGGTGCACGGTATGGAACCCATGCGGACAAAATTAATCCGGAGTCACCCATTACGGCGTGCTCACAGTGAGATCGTGGTTCTGACACTTAAGTTGGCACAACCTAAAAGTTCTTCAATTCCAGTGTCACGGAATTGTCCAATGTTTCGCAGATTGTTAGAACGACTGTACCAGACAAGGTCTACTTTAGCGACAATATGCGAAGTGTAATGTAATGTAATAGGTGGCGAAAATGTTAGTTTCTGGCTTGAAGAAACAAGCTTGAAATAATTAACGGACCCTAGTTCTAACGGTATTTATATGCTTTATACGACGATTATAATTAGTTTCTCCAGTGTTATCAGTGAACTAAGCAAGCCACCTTCTTAAATTTTACGAAATTAGGAAAAGGCATCGCTAATCTCTACGCAAAATTGAAAATATGTGGTGAATTACTGCTTTTGCAACTAATTACGTATAAAAGTTCTCCCGAGCGCTACGTGTCTGTTTGGTTTTACGATAGGAACTGAAATTTACCAGCTTCCTTGGCATAACTACATCTGATACCAAGATATCATTGCCGAACGTGTGGGGAACGTAAACGAAAAGCAGTATGACAATTCAAACGGATGTGAAGCAGATACTGTGGTTATGAAAAAGTAATTTAGGAAGCATTATAAAGCGTCAGGCTGCAGGGTTCACCTATGTTTGCCAATGATCCGAGGGAAGTGCGCGTTACACAAAATTGACATCTTAAAGCTAGGCTTTCTTTGCCTCTTCCGTCCACTTATCCACTGCTGCTGCTGCTCTTTCCTTGCACGCCGCGCCGGGAGGTGGTGCAGAACGTCAACATCAGGAGCGTCAGGAGTGTGGAAGAGAGGAAAGGCGATGCAAGAAACTCGTTTCGACCATTGCACCTCGTCTAATGTGCACAATGCCCTAAGGAGGGCCCTAGGCGTCCCCACAGTATCCTCTTGACGGTTGTGATTATCCTTGACCCGCATCGAAAGCAATAAATAGAATCGACGGAGCAACACAACAAAGAACCAACAACCTTGGCATTCTTTTCTCGCAACTCGCATACATGGTGGTAGGGCGAGAGAGGGAAAATGCGAAGTAAGGTGGCGATGAAACGCTACTACTAGGGTGCCTCGATGCGCGCGCTCCCGAGGTACCCTAGCTACTATTAAACAGGACAGTGCTTGCGGACAAACTGGATAAATTTCATTTTAAGGTAGGGTAGGGTATGTTTCCGCTATTTCTGTAAAATAAATACCGTGCCTTGCCTAGGGCAGAACTGACGCACGGTGTGCAGACTCAAAGCAGCATTAAATCACCGTAGCATTTAGGCGTCGCATTTTCCTGTGCCAGCCGTGGTAGTCTTGCTGCTATGGCATTGCTCGAAATTGCGGGTTCGATCACAACCCCATTACGTCGGTGACCTAAAAAAAACGCTCCCATAGTTAGGTTTAGGTGGCCCCTAAAGAACCCCAGGAGGTCAAAATTAATTCGTTGTCTGCCCCTGGAGCGTGTCTCATAAGAGAATTGTGGTTTTGGTGTGTACTGACCCATGATTAAAGTGAAGTTTAACGCTGCTACTATTTCGAAGCATGTGCCGTGTGAGGCGATGGCGCTAGTAACTTTCTCGGGCGTTATGAACAATGGCGTTCAACAACACCTCAATCAAACACGTTTCGCTGTTTGTTGCGTGTACTGTGAAGACACATTCGCCGTCAACATCACCGCTACTTATGGTCAATCAAAACAAAGAGCACTGAAAGCTACTCTTAGATCGATTCCAATTTTACAAGTGCGCCACATTTTAAGTACAACATGTCCGCAAAGTTTCATAATTTGTAGTGCTATAAAAAACATAATTTTTAAGACTGCTTTTTTATCTCCGCTCTTGATACGAGTATTCAACTTGGTTTCTACCGTGTCGTGGCTGAAGTGTACAAACTACCATCTTTCTGTTTGTCGAAACGAAGGACCAATTTATGGAAATTTGTACAGAAAATTTGAAGTGTGCTCTTTAATTGTAGCCTTCCCACTGAACGAACTATAGAAGTGCTGCGCAGCGTTATATGTTTCTTAAGCACCGTAACTATTAGGAAGACGCTCTGGCCTAATTAACGCCACAAAAATTAGGCTCCGCAAACATGAGGGAAAAGTTATCTGAAGTTTGTGCGCTAAGCCAAATATGGATAAAATATTGCATATGAAAAAAGTACTTCCGCAAATGCTCGAAAGTGCACCACCGCCGTTCTAATCTACGTTTGCTTCTCTTCGCAGAGAACACTGCATGCGACGAGTTTAAAATTTTGATTATATAATGGATTTATTGACTGCATTGCGTACCGAAACTATCACTTTCCTCACATTATTAGTCGTGGTACAAATATTTATTGAACCCTCGTTTTCTTTTTTTCATACGTGATATGACGTTCACACGGTCTACTCGGTGCAAAACCAGCGAGGTATCTTCTATATCTTTAGTGGAATTAAGAGCCAGGTTCTGTGTAAAGTGTAGGCAACGTTGAAAGTGACGTGGTAATGGAGCTTTGGGAACACAATACGCATGGAAGCGCTCTGGTGAATTATCAGGGTGTCTTACAAATGGCCCAGAATTGAGCTTGTTGTCCTGGTAGAACTACAGATGTCACTGATGTAAACTTTTGAGAAATTAGATCGAAGTATATAGAAAACGTCCGCGCGAATTTACTAGCTTGTGCATGAATGCATCCCTTGTAAGAAATTTATTACTGAAGTGTTAGGAAGGGCCACTTAGTCGCTATCAGTTGTGCTTGACTAGTCCCCACATAATTGTGCATTACATCAAGTGTACATTTCTTGAGAAAGGAGGCTATAGTAAGTAAAATGTATGACAATATATTTGCGTGTAGAAAGATACAGACGGAAGAGGCTATTTACAAGCTATTTACACTGGACTGGAGCCAGAGCGCCAGGCCGACATTTTTCTCGCGCCAAGGGCACCGACCCACTTCCTCGTTGTTCTCGCCGAAAACGAGTAAATTGAAAGCGTCGTCGGCGATGCCTTTTAGGACATGTGACACTTTATCAGCTTCAGACATAGCGTCGTCAGATTTTCGGCATAGAGCCAAGACGTCGAGGATGTATGAAACGTACGGCTCTGTAGATATCTGAACACGAGACGCAAGAGCCTTTCTCGCGGCAACCTTGCGGCCAATGGGGTCGGCGAGCAGTTCCCTGAGCTTTTCTTTGAAATTGTCCCGACTGGTTATCTCGTCGTCATGCGTCTGGTGTCACACGCATGGGGTGCCACCGAGATAAAAGATGACAATGGCGAGCATGATCGTTGGGTCGCACCAGTTTTTAGCGCTGGCACGTTCATATACCTTGATCCATTCGTCAACGTCCTGTCCCTCCAGGCCAGAGAACACACCAGGGTCGCGATATAGGGAAACCGTGACGACGGGTGCAGTCGGACAAGCCGAAGACGTTGTAGAGGTGGTGTCGTCACCGGGAGGCATGGTGACAATCTCGATGTACCGACCACTCCGGAGTTCCGTGGCGAGGACGGGGATCGCTCACCTCCACCAGAGTGTTACGTGCAGAAAGATACAGACGGAAGAGGCTATTTACAAGCTATTTACACTGGACTGGAGCCAGAGCACCAGGCCGACATTTTTCTCGCGCCAAGGGCACCGACCCACTTCGTCGTCGTTCTCGCGGCGGCTCGTCTCTCGGGTATCTACCGATAATATCGTAATATGTTCAGGTTCCTGACTCATTTTAAATCATCGCAAATAAATGCAGAATAGCTTTTACCATATTTTCATGCATAAAACGAGTCAATATTCGATTTCTCCGGTATCTTCTATGAAGTATACAACTACCCTGTTCATATCGGTGATCTTTACGTAAAATTCGAAGTGTGTGGAATAAATGCGTCATTTGAAATAAATAATGCATTCAAGCTATCCTGACATTTTTACGCGTCCCTAATTAAAAACAAATAATGTATACCGCTGCCCTGACAAAACTGATTAGGCAACCTAAATCACGTTCTCTGTATATAGATTGATGGGCGGAGGGGAGCGCCACACAATATGGATAGCGTTTTGACGAAATATGCTTTGTGTGCATGAACTGCGTAAACATTCCTTAACGAGTTCCATATAGCGACTAACGCTGGCATGGCTTCAAACAGAACATGCATATACAGGCAGCCTTTTCTAATATATTATTTAAGTTCTGCTACTGAATCTCTTATTTCAAGTGGCTGAAATATTCATCGCTGAAACTAGAATTCGGAATCTGAAAGATCGCAAATGATTGCTGTAAATTTTGTTGCAGAAAGAATATTTTGTTGCAGAAAGTATATTTCTCGCAGTGAGGATATTTACGCAGGGCTTCTTGTTCCATTGGGTAATTCCGTATAATAGATACAATTAGTTAACACATCTGCTGTGGCAGTGCCGGTGGCTGCATATATATAAGACTTCATTCTTCATATCTGCGTTCTCTGTGATGACACGAGCTCCAGCTTGTCATCCTCCTCTCCATCGAAACTCGCGCAAACGTGCAACACTCACAGAGGAAACAAGGACGGTTAACATGTGCGTCGTCCTTCCCGCACGCTTCACCACCGCAAACATTCAGGCATCCCATATCTTTCCCGAGCACACATATTCCAAAGATATGACAGCAGGATTTAGACGAACAATGCCGCCATCGATTCGGTTGCGTGGAAGCACGCGCTCTATGCATCCGTGTCTTTGTAACGGCAATGAAAACCTTACCACCAACTGCTATATACCAGCGTAATTATGGGCGTAGGGGCCTAAAATTTATAGGGTTTACACAAACGAGAACCGCTGACCTATAATTGATTTTATAACACTTTCTACCTGCCTGATACAACGAAAAAAGACGTTGCAGGAGCTTATTATCACGTATTCTTCATATCTAAATCATAAATAATTTTTATTCAGTCCTACTGGAAAGAAATTTTTGTTATCACCACATACAAGATAGCAGTCAGAAATTCATCATCATCAGCAGCAGCAGCACCAGCAGCAGCAGCCTGTTTTATGTACACTGCAGGACGAAGGCCTCTCCCTGCGATCTCCAAATACCCCTGTCGTGCTCCAGTCGATTCCATCTAGCACCCGCGAGTTTCCTAATTTCATCGCTCCACCTTGTCTTCTGCCGTCTTCGACAGCGTTTCGTTTCTCTTGATGCCCATTCTGTAACCCTAATGGTCCAACGGTTATCTAACCAGCGCATTACACGACCAGCTAAGCTCCATTTTTTTCTCTTGATGTCAATTAGAATATCGTCTATACATGTTTGCTCTCTGATCCAAAGCGCTTTCTTTCTATCTCTTAAAGTTATGCCTAGCTATCTTCGTTCCATCACTCTTTGCGTGGTTCTTAAGTTGTTCTCAAGCTTCTTTGTCAGTCTCCAAGTCTCTGCCCCATATGTCAGCACTGGTAAAATGCACTGATTTTACACCGTCCTTTTCAATCATATTGGTAAGCTTCCTCGTCAGGAGCTCACAATGTCTGCCGTGTCCGATCCAAACCATTTTTATTCTTATGTGAATTTCCTTCTCCTGATCAGGGTTCCCTGTGAATAATTGACCTAGGTAAACCTACTCCTTCACTGACTCTAGGGGCGCACTGGCCATCCTTAACTCTTTTTCCTTTGCCTTAGGTAGGCTCAATAAGCTTCAACACTGACACTCTGCCACGAAAACAGGAATTCGTCTTCCTTGTGCAGTGTTCGCCAGCTACATCCCTCGTGAATTTCGTAGTTAACTAGTGTCGCTCAATGCTTAGCTGTTGCAGAGGACATGACTATGGTCGAGGTCATACCCGCGACGCCACAGAGGGTTCTAGGAATCTCAGAACCGGAGAGACCACCACTCGAAACGTTGTGGCAACATTTAGCATGTGAACCCTCTCGATTCAGTTCAGTTAAGTTCAGTTTATTTTCCTTAAGGGCCCACTGACTTCGGTGGTATTACATAAGGGGTGGGTAAAAAGTTTGACATTATACACGATCAAGTACCATACAAGGTGTCCCACGTAACTTAAGCCACGATTTCTTATGCAGAGCTTTGAGTCTCTGCATGATCATTCCAAGTAAAATATTAATTCAAGAGAACTCCAAATAAACTTTTGATGTGAGCTCTATAGTTTCAGATTTTAGTTGTAGATGTTCAGAATTCAGATGCCCATTCAAGCAGTAATCACGTCTCTTCATTGATGCTCATTTGAGGCGGGATTGTAAATGACTAGCTTTACTTTCCGTAGTATTCCGTTTTAGAGAGTTTCCTGTGCTCCATTCTGCCAAATGAGTTAGTGTAGTGTTAGCAGCGGCTGAGAGGTCACTTATATAGCCTGGTTTCAAGCTAGTACTCATGTCATCTGCGCAAACTATGAATTGGGCGTCTTTAGAAATATTAGGAATATCAATAATGTCAATAACAAATAATAGTATTCCAAGCATGCTGCCTTGCGGTACCCCATGTGTTGTTTCTTTCAGAACTGATTGTTCCGGTCTGATGAGAATGCATTTTTTTGTGTCTGATATATGACAATATTAACGCGAGAAGAGTACCATGAAAGCCTTAACGCTGTAGTTTCGTAAATGTTTAATATAGTCAAGAAAGACGTCTAACATTACTTATCTATTTTCAAGTCTATTTAAAGTTAACCCCCGATGTGTGAACAGCGCCAGCCCTTTTCAGATTCCTCCATGGAAGCCGAGCCATTGTGCTAGCAGAAAATTAGGTCATTCTTGTAGAAATATTTTTTCTTCAAACCTTTTCGATGTGGCTGGATGAAGTGAAACTGGTCGTTAATTGGAGAACATGTATTTGTCACCATGGTTGAAAAGAATTGTAACTTTAGCGCACGGCATTTCTCTAGGAAAGATTCCAGTATATATCGAAAGATTAAAAATATAAGTGCAGCCAACAAGATGTCGAGCAGAAACTTTATTGGTCTTATCGTTACGTCATAGATATCACGTGTTTTTCTAGCTTTCGAAGACATAATTGTCAAGAAGACGTCCTCTGGAGTTCCTGCTCTAATTAAAACTGAAATGTAATGTAGTTGCTGCAATTTTACGATTGCTTTGTTCTTAAACATGTCAAATAATCATTAAGCCTACTTGCATGTTCTTTTCCTATTAATCTGTGGCTTGAAGGCCGTAAACGATGTAAAACGGCGTGAAGCGTATTGTTTCTCCCGTAGCAGTGTTATATCCAAACATTACGCTAGGGAGTAGCTCGTCCACCCTCTTGTGCTGTACGTCTGCATACACAGACAGCATGTCGGTCATTGTTTTTTTTTCCCCGTCGTTCGGTCAAGCCGTTTGTCTGATGACAGGCAGTTGTCATTCGATGGGTCGTGTAGCTGAGTTTAAAAACGTCTTAAATGAGCTGTGCTGTAAAGGCTTTACCTCGGCCTGTGATGACGTGCGATGGGGCGTCATGTCGTACTACAATGCTTTGTATGTAAAACTAGGCATCCTCAGAAGCCGGGCCTTCAGGCAGCTCCTTCGTCTTAGCATACCACGTTAAATAGTGCGTGGCGACGATTATCCACCTGCTTCCAGAAAATTACAGTGGAAGCAGGCCCGCAAGAACCATGCCGACCTGGTAGAAAGGTCTGCCAGGTAGGTAAATCTGACTGTGCAATTCTGCAGGATTCACGACTGGCAACTTCCGGCGCTGGCATTCAGGGCAGGCTTGGATGTACCACTTAACATAGGTAGAAAGTTTTGACCAGTAGTCTTAGATGTACGCACTTTGATAAGGTTTAGCATTAAACTCAAATGGCCAGACGGAGGCTCGTCATGACAGGCGAACAAACAAAACTTCGTCATGGAGGTTTGTTGGAACGATCAATAGGTAGGTCTTGTTGTTGGAAGCGGAGTTCTTGTGGAAGATGTCATTGCGTAAACAAAAAGGCAACAATCCTTGAGCGATGTGTGGGAGTATCGATAGGTTTCTTCCATCTAGGTGTTCGATTATTGTATGTAAAGCCTCCTCTGTGCGCTGCCGTATGGGCAAATCGGTCGAGCATACAGCCCAACGAAAGCAGCGTCGTCCTCAGGGTATTCATCAGCAGTGTCGTTCGGGGCGAGTGAAAGTGCGTCAGCATCATGGTTTATGCGACCCGACTTGTAAACGATGGTCGCGTCTTACTCCTACAAACGTAGACTCCACCGTGCCAGTCGTTCAGGAAAGTTCCGCAGGTTCGCAAGCCAGCATAATGAGTGATGATCTATCACACCTTAGAATGAGCGGCCACTCTTTCAATGCCGTTCTGCCATTGTACATGTACGGCACCAAGACGGGCGTTACTGGCGTTGGTATAACTTCCGTGTCCGCCTCCTCGTCAATATGGGCCAGAACTGGTGCAAACGCCAGAGGCTGTCGAAGCTCGGTGAAAACAGTTTCTTGCTCTGAAGCCCATACGAGCGAAACATCGCCGCTCGTAAGGCCAGTCAGCAGTTCTGCCGTCTTCGAAAATTTTCGATAGAACATCGGTAGAATGCGTAAAGGCCCAGGAAGCGTCGGACACCATCCTTGTCAGTCGGTTTTGGAAAGCGGCCGTTTTCCCAGGATCGAGGCTAGCGCCTTCCACGCTAATCACGCATCCCAGGAACAACTGTTCCTTGTAACAGAAGTGACACTTCTGAGGCTTAAGGGCGAGATTAGCGTATCGGATACCTTCGAGTACTTGCCGCAGTGCTATAAGGTGTACGTCAAATGTTGCGGAAGAAATAACCACGTCATCGAGATAGACGAGGTAACTTTGCCACTTCAACCCAGCGTACACGGTGTCCATCATTCCCTGGAAAGTTTCTCGTGCAAAACAGAGGCTGAAAGCGAGTACTTTGAATTCGTAAAGGCCATCTGGAGTGAAGAAAACAGTTTTTTTCACGGTCTCGTTCATCTAACTCAATTTGCCTTAACTGTTCTTTAGATCGAGAGACGAAAAAAACTTCACTTGCCGGGACCCGTCATCGGTCCGTCCTCGGTACGTGGTAGCAGCTACACGTCTCTGGTAATTTTGTTGAGGCGCTTATAACCAACACAGAAAGGCAGCCCCAGTGCGTCCTTTTTCTTGTTATTTTGCAGTAGCTGAAGCATGTCAGTGCGCCACACATTGCTATTTACTCGCTTGTTGATTACGCCATCACCTGTCGCTGCCACTGCTTACGTCACTAAATATATCTTCAAAATAAGTATTTTTATTATTTATCTAGTATTGGTAGCTGTTGCCGAGAATTTTTCCGGTGTATCTTTGTTATTCGATTCGTAATGGAATGCCAAATATTCAGCCAGCGAGATCTGCACGGAGCGTACATCTTTCAGAAGCGCTGATATTAAAAGAGGATGGAAGGAGTAGCTGTGCAGCAGTCGAGATAAGCAAGAGACGCTTAGAGTATTGGCAGAAAAAAGGCATGGAAGAGATTCATAGAACCTTAGTCATTACAACTGTCGGTAATCGTAATATATGTTGACAGAAGAACTTCAGTTTGGCCTAGTTCGCGTTTGCTGCGTATCATATGGCCCGCAAATAATGACAGGGACAGCGGAAGAGAACACAGAAACGACACGGGCGGTATATATGTTGATAGAAGTTTCAAATCGGAACATTCATATCAAACTCCGATAGACAAAAGGCTAGACGGCGACAGGTGTGGTGAAGCCTTATAATATCAAGCAGGCTAGGCAGCTTATTGACGCTCACCAATTTTAAAACATATATCAACAAACATCATCATCGTCGCGATGCGCCAGAGATGAGCTCGGCTGCAGTAGAAACTTCATGTATAACAGGTTCCCGTGACAATACGGTGTGTCACTACAGTGCTTCACTGTTAGTCTCATTATCGCTGATGCAAATCGCGAGATAAACTCTGCCGCATTGCTTCTCTTGCGGTGCTTGCAGCTGACACTTGCAATCTTCGGATAGTCAAGATTGTTAACAATTCTTAAAAACGCCTTTTAAAGCTGTAACCAGCGTGCCAATTTGCGCCGCCACAGTGTCATGTATTAAGACAAAGGCTGGCGCCACAGTATTTTAATGATCAGGTAGCTGTACCATAGAGCTACAGAAAGCTGAGCTAGTTGGCAAGGATTCATTATGCAAAAAAGAGGTGAGGCGTGCAGACAGGACACACGAGTAGAGAAGTGGACAACACGAACGCCGACTATAAACTGAAGGGAGCACTGAGCCGAAAAAAGAAAGAAAACACAAAACTCATCTGCGCAAGCTCAGGAATGGTATCACCACGTGTCAGTCGGGTACATGGGCTGGTCTACATGAGAGATAACTGTTAAGGCACTTAATCTCTTCCTTATGTAAAGTAATCGAAGGCTGACTCACGCACGCACTTCCACCATTATAGATATGCCATGCCTCTGCCATAAGACGCGTATCTTCATTCTTATGCCTGTACAATATCGCGCAATAATCTAGCTCTGGCGTGCAGTTACAATCTTCGCAATGTAGGGAAAGATTAGAAGGCGATCAACCGGTTAACGACCTTTTATGTTCCATTAGCCTCTGATTCATACACCGTCCCCTTTGCCCTACGTGGAACTGGCCACAGCTAAGGGGAATCTTATAAACCACACCCATACGACATTCAGTAAAACGGTTGTTCTTATTGCGCTTCACTAGACAAATATCTGTTCTTTTTTTGCCTTTTACCGGCTCCTTTTTCCTCTTTACGGAAGCGCATATCTTACCTAGCTTATAGGGAGCACTGAAAGCTACATTAACATCATATCTACTTGCAACTTTTTTAAGCCTGTGCGAAACTTACACAAATTGTCCAGTGAAGCACAATAAGAACAACAGTTTTACTGAGTGTCGTATGGGTGTGGTTTATAAAATTCCCCTTAGCTGTGGCCAGTTATGTAGCACCTCTTTTTTGCATAGCTGTACCATTGCTAAAGTAATCTCAACGCCAGCGAGTTTTCCCATAGGGTTGCTTTCTCTCCGCCCTTGAGACCACTTTTAAGCGCAAATCCGGGCGGGCTCGTCTCGCATGAACTTAAGTAGCAGACTAGCTACTGCAGTAAACCAATTGAGCATTCAGTGAGTATTAAGCTTTTATTATAGACGGTTAGCAATATTAAGAAGAGTGGGTTGATCGGCCCTCTATGATTGACCAAACTGCTTGAAAGGTAACCGCGCCCTGATGCGTGGTTGTGCCCTCAGCCCATTAGTTATTTTTGCGCGTAACTCAATACGTTTACGTTCAGATTTGGATCACCAGAGTACATTTGAATAGATGTACTGGATCGTGTTTATGTGGTGATAAGGTTTTCCAAAACAATGGACGTGACCCGGGTTGTGCTGTGAATTGTGTTTTTGTCTATTACTTTCTCAGTTATTGAAAGATTTCAATGTTTTTCCTTCTTCGGTGTCCAGGAGGGTATTCAGAATTTTCGCACAGCCGGTGCTGAAATGACCAGCTTTCTCACGTGTATTGGCTTGGCAAAAGTTGGATAAAAACGAGCGGTTTTGCATTACGCCCCTGTTGGAATGCGGCCACCATGGCAACAAATCGAATTCACGACCCCACGGGATAGCACAGCGGCTGGTTTGGTAATCTTACGCGACATCGGTACCGACAAAAATAATTACTTAGGACAGGTACCCAGTTTCTGATGCTAAGCTAAAATAAGAGAATAAAAATTACAAACACGTTTTTGAGCATGCTGTCCTTGCAGGTCACTTGTCTATTTCTTGACAAAAGTGTATATCTACACAGCAGTGCACTGCGACGTCAAACAATGACCAATACTCTGCTAATATCTGCCCCAAACTTCATTGTTGCTGAACGCCTTTCTGCTGAACACTTTTTCGAACCCTCTCTGAATGTTGTTGTGCTTGCTTACAGCTAAAGGTACAATAATAATAGCCAAATAAAAAACTTTGCTGCCCTAAATGTACATCTCGTTAACATTACAGAGATCTCGATTGGTACGTAAAGGGAAGATACAGTGTAGCAACAGTGATTCTAAACGCTTGGGGTGAGTAACTTTTCCTTTGACTAAACTGATACATATTACGGTAGCACTATCTCCTAGTATATGTGCCGCAAAATACTTAGCGTTTGAGAGGACAAACGTGGGGTGTGATAATTTGCCTCAGAACTTGTAGAAGTTTTCCAGAAGATTCTTTCTAGCGTCATGTGATGGACTTTTGAAGCGTTGCTTTTCTGCGATTCAGATGCTCAGTAAACTGAATAGCGCGGCACGTTCGCATGCTTATTCAGCAGGAATATGTTGGCTGGCGCTATCGTTTTCTAAACATTTTCTTAGAAGAGTATTTGGCACACAAGTACCACAAGAAGGCATAATTCTGTGTCATATGGCAAGACATCTGCAAAATATATACTGATAGAAACGGCGTGCATGCCAATCGATGCTCGTAGAAGGCCGCCCAAATTATTCTGTATAGTACGTGCCACAAGACTGCTGCTTCACGCTAGGGAAGATATTCTAAAAGCAAATGATCTCAAAGCCGCCTTGTGCACCTGGAGCAGTGTAGATCCTACTGCAGATGACTCGTAGGAATTACTGTTTCTGTTCGGCTTGTTCAGTGATCGCATGTTTACCTTGATGCACCATTAAAAGACCGCAATAATCGTCTTGTTGGAGAGCGTTGTTGTCAGTACCAAGTGCGACACGACTCCGTACCCCTATCAGGGGTTTGTGTAAGATAAAGAGCTCCATAATGTTTGTCAAATCGGTATTTTTCTGTATCAATGGGTGACATTTATTCCTTACAATTCCGTGTTACGAGCTCCCCTTGTTATTGAGAAAAGCTTTAGAGACCCTTTTCACGCGCTCCGTACGCTTTCATTTTTGTATCGTTACAGAAATCCGAGTTTTCCTGCTAATATAATCGTACGTATGTTATATGTAGAAATATTAACTGGAAAATTGGCCATAAATTTTTTCAGATAATTCAAAACATTCCAGTTGTCCATCAACTGCAATGCATTCATCCCCTGAAATCTGGATGTGTTTCCTGTGTAGCTTCGTACTACAGTCGCGTGGATGATAGTTGTCCCTTTCGAGAACCTTCTCTCACTTTGCGTACTTCCGCATAGATGATTTGCCAGGGGTGCAATTAGTGCTGCGTCAAAGGAGGCACTTGCTGCACCGCGATGCGATGGGCTTAAATGGTTGAGTGTCCACGACGTACGTGTTCTTGTGACGGCTTCACCTTTAATGAAACACGTTCACGTTTATTTTTCAGTTCCTTTTTTACTACAGTGTAGAAAGACCATATGTACTGTAAAAGATATAGAAGAAGAATTTTCTGATACCAATTTTGACATTCATTGGGCGGATGCCACCGCGTGTGGGGTCTGCATACTGGTTTTGTATACTATCGGAGGAATAGCGCCCGAAATGTGTGGCGCAGCTGCCTCTATTTCGTGGACGGGAAGGAAGAGATTGAGCAACACTCGTCGCTGTTCTTATTGCTTTGTACCACACATACCGTAAAGTACGATATGTTATCCGACATTCGCCGTGAAACTGTGTTCCGTGAAAGTTTGTCTCCATCAGTGATCTAAAGCTCGAAATTTTGACGAGTGACATTGCACGAGTTTTGTACATGTTTGCTGTGACAACACTGCTGCGAATCATAAGGCACAATGCCCACTTCCCACCTGGCCTGCTTTGCACCCAAGATTAGGCGGCACGTGCGCGGAATTATACATTGTTTTCATTGTGCTCTCACACTGTTCTTTTCATTCTCTGCTAAACTGGCACGGCCTATCAGGCAATGAAAGATAGTGTAAGTACATGCACTACTACTTTCGCTGCACCGCAAATAGATTATGATATGTACTATAAAATCCATGCGATGTTTTTTTCCCTTTGTGCACAAGTATGTGTATTGATGAACCAAACGTTCTTGTACTGCTTTAGAGTTGGCGCATGTAAAAGGGCCGAAAACATTACCAAAAACCAGTATTGCTCTGCAGATACGCATCCACAGGCGCGCGCACACATTCACAAAATGAAAGTGGGCCTGTTTTTTTCACCTGACTTGGGCCAACGGAATTTATACTTACAGATGGAGAAAAAAAAGATATCACGAAATGTGGCACCTACAGGCTTTTGGCAGCTGAACCTACTTGTTTTGTGATTGGGACAATTTTAGCGAATAGAGGTACTTGTTCTCTTTTCTCTACTGACCATTGTTATAAAAAAACGCAATAACCGTGTTGCTCATTTTTATGCTAAGTTTGATCGTTGCATTTTGCTATTCATTTTAATTTGTTTCCCCATGTACCGTTTGAGTGAATATTTCTAATTCAAAATATCACAGTTTGTCGGGCTTGTCACTTTCCAGATAACAACATATGCCGTCTGTCTTTAGTGATCGCAGGCTGCCTCAAAATAAGTATCGTAGTTAGCGCGGTGCCGTTCAGAGCGCGACGCCCTCCAAATGTTTAAAATTTTATTGATGTTGTCCCTAGATTTATGACTATATAGGTAAGTCTAAAAAGTCAAACAAACGTGACAACTCAAATTGTAGAGCTGTGGTTTCATTTTGGGAAACTCGGTGACCATGCAATATGCGCAGGCAAATGTTTCGTTGCGTCAGAAAATAATTAAGGAGTCATATTATATTCTGTAACTATTGATTGCTAAATATAAAGAATATTTGGAAAC
Source organism: Dermacentor variabilis (assembly GCF_050947875.1). Classification (NCBI taxonomy): domain Eukaryota; kingdom Metazoa; phylum Arthropoda; class Arachnida; order Ixodida; family Ixodidae; genus Dermacentor; species Dermacentor variabilis. Next base: position 9,558,154 of record NW_027460335.1, on the reverse strand, counting down.
CCATTCAAATTCTGCCCAGAGGCAGTTTAGTGTAAACCAAGTACACGAGCTACAAACGTTCTTTTAAAGCGAAGTATTCTTTGCGTATTATTCTCCGGTTACGTCTAGGTGTCGGTTGGTCTGTCGGTAGGTCGCCTGGTCACTTGCGGGCTCTTATATAGTATATCTGCAATAAATTAAATAAAGCGCGTTCTGTGGTGGAACTCTAACGTCACTCCCTAAGAGCAGCAGCCCAACGCTCTCAACATGAGGCCACAGGCTTTTATTTTGTAAAACATGGACACCAAATAATCACTATGGTACACTACATCCATGCGATGGCTACACAATCAATCAAAACTCAGTTAACCAAGCCCATGCAGACCACCCATGCGCTCCTCTCATGGCCACACCAACGACCTCTTCTAGATCACCACGTGTTTACGATTAGGATTCTCATACTATGTATGGCACACACCCACAATGGGAGATGTGCCAAGAAGGATGGCCAAGTATTCATTATGATGATGATCTTATGATCTTGATACTGTGAAGTATACCTATAACAGGAGATTGACCAAAAAGCGGCCGATTCATATCGTGCCAACGTCAACTAGCTTTTTGAGACGATCACCGCATGTTGATGATGATTAGAATTCATATAATCATAATCATACACCAGTGAATGCGTGGGTTATATGGGAAACGCCGCACTTCTAATCTGAAGGTCATAAGCTGGGATCCACGTTCAGTGTACTACATTTTAAGCAGGAAGGGCTGCCTGACACCGGCAAGAAATGTTGAGAACCACTTGGGCTATACTGGTTCAAGTGCACCCACATTAGGAAGGTCCGCTCCGCTTCAGCAAAGAAAGTTCCTCACGAAAACAGAAATTGGCCTAACATGTGCAGGGTTCGGACACCTTCCTCCCTCATGAATCTTGCAATTAACCGGTGGCCCTAAATCCCAAGCGGATGCGCAGCACCTTACAAAGGCGGTGGTCAGACCTGCGACGCGGCAAAGGGTGCCAATGATTTCTGGATCCGAACAGGCCGCCACTACAAGCAAAACTTTGCCATATTTTACAAACGAATCCTCCCGGTCCCGATTAGGAGAGCGTTAGCGGGAATTTTGGGGTACGAGCTTTTCCAGCATTCTTCAAACCCGCACAACGCAATTGAACAAATTTTCCATATTTTTCATTACACATGATAAATATATTATTGCACAGCATATTAGTACTGGGCAAGAGGCGTATTTGTTATGGGAACAAACGAAGCAGCATATATATCTACTGAATATTTACAGCGACATTGGAGGTTGATAGGATGGCGAATAACTTGCAAACTTCAAGAGCGCAGTTGTCTTTGAGCTAATATCTAATGTGTTCTTCATCAGCCTGTAAACCCATTGCGACTGAAACGCCGACTTGGTACTGGTCCAGAAGCAGTCGAGTGATCGATACGGCTTGATGCGTGCGACGTCAATTACGTGGGAGCGGGGCTGAGCCACAGTAGGGTCAAGAGGGGCAATTTCATATATTTCGTCGGCTGTTTAATCCTAGATGCAAGCAGCGTCTAAGTAACTTGTTCGAAATGCCAACACACTCTGACAGAAACCAAAGAACGATTGCACCCGGTGCCTACTAGATGTCACTGTTTTATTTTTTATAGTCTGCATTGATTTTTGTGTGAGCCTGGAATTGCACTTCGAGCAATCGGGTGCGCCGCTTTCAGTACGGCTTCAAGGGCTCCTCCGATTCAGGCTAGCCGGCAGAAGTGTTTAGAAATGCAGCAGAGGGCTGCCGTCAAAATAGAAAACAAGAGAGAACACCGGTATCGTGAAGAGCATAATTATACACACAGGTTACAAACTTACAGCACATCCTCGCAGTCGATAAACATACCTTAATAAGCTGTCCATACATGGATAGCTTAATATTAAATGTTACGCTGAGGCACTCGGTGAGTACTTTCGTTTGTGGGGTGGTAAGTAGTAGAAAGCAGGTGTTAAATTGCACACGAGTGTAAACGTTGGAATACAAACGGGCGACCTCGGTCGATGAGGAGCTGTCAAGGGGCACCGTGGTGAATAACCATGTTCTTTAAAAGTATGACGGCAGCAATGGTTGCATAGCTTGTGAGAGGAGGTGTTGTGATGGCGTATCCGATGCTTTGGTCTGTTGCTGTTGCGATTCACTCATTTCTGAAACATGTAACAAACTGACCTAGAAGATGAACAGAATAAAATATCTCGGATGAAGGGATTGAAGGAGGCCAGGTGTGAGTGTGGTATTTTTTTATAGTTGACAAAGCCCACATGCAGCAACCTAACGGGAAACGTCAAAGTAAAGACAAGGCCAAAAAAGCACCTGCAAACATGATCACAAGTCTCTGACACACTAAGTTAGCTGGCAGTTGGCATAGTTGAACCATCTGATTAAGATGAGCGCCAACAAAGCAGGAAAAACAGGCAAAGCAAGTTCTATTCTTGACGGTGCAGAGCCTTGCAAGGCAGCAGAAGAATTTTTGAGCAACGAAACCCGGTTCAGATGGTGGTTGTCGACGACGACTGTCAATGGCCAGTGACACAAATGGGAGCGGAATGTCGCCATTAGCAAGACGAGAGCAAAACACTCCCGTTCGCTAATACTTGCACTCACCAGGGAACGCAAAGCGCCTGGAGCAAGCAATGAGGCGTTCCCATCCCTATTACTTATGGAACAGGAGAGCATCCATTCCCTGCCCACTACCATCAGTACCGACTTTTCTTAAAGCTTGTGCACCAATGATCGAGAACGAGAGAGGAAGTGTGCAGCACGATCAGCTCGAAAAACACATGTGTTTGCTCAGAGCCCAAGCGTAAGGAGATCTTTTATGAGGAGCTGGGTAAGAGAGTGCTCAACATCAGCAACATTTCGAACTATCAGGATTAGGGGCACAGTTACAAAAAGCAGCAAACCTTGGCGCAGGTTGGCAACAGGAAATCTTTATTGCCCGTACCTTGATAAAACAGACACCAGACCCATTGGAACGCTGTCCAGGTACAAAAACTCTATTACAAGATGACAAACAAAATCGAATTTGGATGAGTCTAGCTGTAGCCTGGCCAGATGGAGCACAGATAGTTTTTCGGTGTACATTCAAGGCATATGCAAATAATAATAAAAATTACGATCACATCGTTCATGTAGCATAATCACATGGATCACTTGAAGACATGTAGGGACACCTCAATCATACGCTCAAATGTGACTGTCTTGTCGTGGTGCATGTGATGGTCTGCGATTTGCTCTACCCAAAGCGAAGTTCTATGGAAGAAAAGTATTCGGCTCAAAAGACAAACCATGGCGTCCTCTAATCCCGGTGGTGAACAGACGTCACCATATGTAATCTAGCTAGGCTGCCGATAATATTCGGGCAACTGACAACTGCTGCATTTGTTTATCAACAAGTACATCAACTGTTACCAAGCATGAATGACCTTGTATTTTGTCAACATGTTCCTGATGTGTCGTTCAGTAGGGGAGTTGCGTTAGGGCCGGCGATGGGTCAGGATCACTTCTACGGTTTCATTTGAAGTTTAAGAATGGACGTCTGTCTTCTTGGTTGAATATGTCTACTACAACGCAAGGGCGTAACACAGATATTCCACCATGCTGGGACACGAGGTTAAAATCGATTATTTTCTTTAAGGCATTGCAGTTTATAAGGGTTACGAGGCGAACCAAAAGCTGCACACAAATAGCTATCGCAAGTAAAAAGAAACTTAGAGGCTATAAGCGTTATGCGACGAGGCAGTAGTTGCGGATAGTGTGCAAAGTTCACAAGCGCAAGACATCACGTGTTGCCCGTAAGAATAGCGGTTGTTTGCGAAAACGTGACGTTATGCTGGAGCAAGACATCAGGGGCGCTATTCCGTAAAGCTATTTCAAACTCTTCCATTCGAATTCTGGAGTCAGCCCTCCATGATTGGACACAAATTTTCAGGCCACCCCCCACTTCGGCTGTTTTTCACGCAACGTCAAAAAATCCGCGAAAATGCCCAATCTCATACGACGTTTGCACACTGATTATGCATGATTAGACCAAACGAAAGAACAATAATTATTTCTCCTTCGATGACCTTTTTGGCATAATATTCTGCCATTGATCAAACGTTTTCGGTTTGCGCCCACTTCGACTGTCTGTCACGCGACATCATAAAACCACGAGAACTAAGGTAAAATTGACGTGTACCGTTAAAGGCGTATTAATATGCCGATATTTATATTAATAGGGTGCAGCGGTGGCGTAAAGGTAGAACATCCGCCTCGCGTGCAAGAGGACCGTGGCTCGAATCCCGGTGCCGCGCAATTTGCAACTGGATTAAAAAAACGCGTGTTCATAAAATTTCATAAGCAGTCCTGGAGTGTGGCCTGATCCTTGTGACCAGAACCGGTAACGCACTCCCTCACCAGAGCAGGATTGGCCACCCTGGTGCTTTACTTGGCCACAACCTCCTATGTGAACACAACGAATAAACACCGGCCCTCAGTCCCCAGCAGCTGCGAAGCAACTTGGATTTTGATGGCATCTTCTACGGCCTACTAAATATATATAGTGGTACAGATTGACTACATTTTATGCTAAAGAAGCCAAATATTAAACATGGCAATTTCGGGAACCTTTATTCAGCCAACGCGGCCCAAATGCGAAAACATACTTTGGAATTCCTGACGTCACGCCGACGTACCGGCGCTGGTGTTTCGGCGCGAAAATCGAATACTGATACTTGGACCTTCATTTTCTCATCTAAGAATCAAAATATCTTTTTGAAATGAGCTGCCTTTAGGGCACACAAACAATGCTTCATTACTCTAAACTGATTTATTGTTTCGCTTTAGTGGCTCTTTAAGCACAAAAGCTGTAATTGCATAATTTAAAGGGCTGTTTTGCCGTTGTGCATGCATTTATGTTATACAATATACTGGTGGAAATGCGCTGCAGATACGAAATTCTGTAGAAGGGACAACGTGCCCCGGCGCAAAAGAAGGCAGGATGCTTCTGTTTGTGCATGAAAACAGTGTTAACGATGGTTTTTATTAACCGCTCACTTTTCCATTTCCCTTTTTGGTTGTTTCTATCGTTACCCTAGAGCGGAGGTAAAGAACATAGTTTAGATATTTGGCCTTTTCTTTTTAAATTTACCGTTTGCTAAAAAAGTAGACTTGGTCGTAACATTGAATGTTTTCGGTATTCACTAGTGCGTACAGACAGTAGCAGTGTGTTTCGATATAACTAATATGTGCTGTACATCTAACGATCATGAATGCTTAAAATAATCTGCACTAAGAGAGTGCGTTTAGTAATGTTATATTATCGCTGTAGGAACGAAAAAAAGCTCCATGTTACTAAGAGCCTTTCGGGATCCCTGGTTAAAACCGCAACAATTCCTTGGAGTTTCATATTTCCCTACGCTAAACAAGCAGAAAAGAAGGGTTGAACGACAGCTACTTCTAATATAGCTCATTTTTGTCATTCTTATATTTTGTTTACCATATATCAATTTATTTACAGGTGGTTCTTGTTTATACTGGCTAGATATCACCACCTTGGAACAGAACCACACGAAATGCGATGATGCATTCTTCAAAAACTGCCAAAATATACAAGGGCCTCGGTATAATTACACTTCAAGCAACTGCAGCTTTTTACATAAGCAATAAACAAACATATCTTGTGATGGTGCTTGTTTTATAGCCAAGCTTTCTTCCGGAGCCTTCAAGGACTTTCCTTACCATGGCTACTGGTTTCCGTTGCTGTCGTGTCAAATATCTCATACCTAACCTACATCGAATTACATGCCCGGTGGTGATGTCGAACCACGGTCACCAATAAGAGCAACGCGATGCTCTCATAATTAGGCGGCAGTCGCACGTAGCCTTAATGGTGCCAACGCCACCTATCTCGGGAATTATCACCGCGTCTTTGACATTACGCAGCACTAGTGTGAGAGAAAGCACGCGTGCGCGCCAGTTTCTCTTAGGTTAAAATTGTAAGAATGAAATTGGCAATTTTATAGCATTTGAATAACCCCTTAACGAAAGCTTGGCCTCACATAGATTGAAAATTTGCGCTTGATTTGGAATATTCTTTTTAAGGCTTTCAGAAGTATTAAATACACAAAGGCATGCAACATCGTAATAAAGCTGTAGGGAAAATATTGCTCCGAATTGCAAACAAAAATTTTCAGTATGCGCCACCCTCTTGCCGTGACGTTGAAGGTGGAGGCAAACTTTATACAAAATGGGCGTTCCTCATCAGATAGCATTTGAAACGCAGAGGTACAGGCGATAGGTGCAATTAAAGGTTCTAAACGGAGCAAAGTATTATTGAATGCATAATTTTTCTCAGACAGTTTCACTAGTACTCTCAAGCGCACCGCCATGTTTCATTATGCGATGACGCTTACACTGGCTGCCTCAACTAGAGTGACCGGAAGCCTCCATCTGCGTCCGCTGCTGGTGAGTTCACTATGATTACAGATGACACCAGTACGACATAAGGAGCTTTTGTTTTAGATGTGGGGTCTGCTATAACTTTGTGGACAACATGAAGCTTTACCTGTTTTTGTTCAAAGCTTCAAAGGACATATGACAGCCCAATGTTCATCCTCCCAATCCCAAAATGTATTTTCCAAATGGCTCTAGTACTGTGCTACGCTTGTAATAGAAGTCAGGGTTAAAAATTATGCCACTTAACTGCAGTCAAAATATTCCGCCCGTCAATCAATAAACATCAGTGCGTATTGCTTTCATTTTTGTTATATTTGCTAATAACCTAGATCGTGGAGCTTATGTAGTGTCTCGCTGAGCAACAATTTTAAATTGATATCCTTCATTTTTTTTCATTTATTGATGAATTGCCCAGATGTGTGTTTAGTTGAAGTTTAACTTCAGGGCTTGTGGTTTCTATACTTCGAACGCTACAAGCTTTTTGCATAATGTGACAAAAAACACATACTTGGATAGAAGACCCATCGTCGTACACGGTAGGGCGGGAGGTGTGAGTGACGCATGTTGGCCACCCCGTCTTAGCGTAATCCATAGCGCATTAAAAGGTACCATTTTGTAAAATAGCATTGACTATGACTAAGGACGTACAGAATGTGTGTTCGGATAGTCAATGATATTCACCTGCGTAAGTTTTGAGCGAAGGTTGCAGCCCCTTCGCGGTACTTGCGTATATACCGTGAAAAAAAATCCCACTTATACACTAAAGAAGCAGCTCATCAAGCGGACGTCGAATGTCAGATTTCCCCACGCCTTACATATCTAAAGTTTTCGGACGCTGGTCGTACACTGTGCATCGAGACAGACTAACGCGCTATGCGAAGAAAAGGTATAATTTTTATTGCAATTATGCCGACACTGCAGACGAACTTTTGCCGTCGTCTGGCCGTTTACTGTCGGTTTCGCACTGATTCTTCGTATAAAGTTCAATTGCGATAAAATCCCACCCCACGCGACGCATGCTTTTGGTGTAAGAGAAAGCGTGCGAGGCTGTCCGGAAAAGGGTGGTGGCTTGATCCGGGCAGTTTTTACGTGCGGCCAGTATTAATACCACATAATCCAGGGCATGTCCCCTCCTCTGGCCCAGCCATGGTGCCGTATGACTGTCCTCGCGGCTGAGCGCATAGACGGCCCTTGCATCTCATCTTGCAGGTAATCTGTGGTGGTCCAGAGATTGGGCGAGTGCAGATGTTTAGCGGGTTCGTGTGCGATGCTTTCCCGTGCGCATACAGTTGCAGCTCACGCACGAACAGCACTGTTCATACCACGGCCCCATGTTTGCTAATACCTGCAGCCAACACCGATCCAAACGCTAACCTACAAACTGCAGGCCCAACCCTTGCAGGGCGGCTCTTGCCCAGCTACGGCGAGTAAAAGGCAACGCCATTGTTCGTCCGGTGGTGGCTGTACTGCTGATGACAACCTTGTTAATTTCCCCTACATTATTTGTACAACTATTAGTGGCAGGCAACGAAGGCTACTTTCTTTCAGTTTTATACCTGTATTAAGGCTCCCGCAGTCACAGGTTGATTGCATATCGTGTAAGATAAATGCGTGTTCTCGGTGACGCCAGTGCGCTAAAATATACAGGCCGATGAAAACAGTTCAATAAAAATGTTATTGATGCCTTACTGAGTATGTCTTTGTATCTGCAAGCGGCGCATATTACCACTTATGAGTTGTCCGTAAAATCTGCGCCAAAGCTTTTATGATCGAGCTTTTATTGCCCCCGGTTTCTTCGCCCGCTAGCAATAACAATAAACACAACAACGAGAAAATCCTAGAAAGAGAGCCACTAAAAAAAACAATCCAGTTATCCAGACTCTACTTACCGATTACCTAGAACAGATTATTCAGGCTGTATCAGCGAAAACTTTCAAAAATCTTTAAAAGTTGCCTGTTGCAGATATCACAATTCTATTTGATGGGATGGTCTACTCGAAGTGGCTGACAATACTTGCACAAAGTATTGAGATGCAAAATCTACTAAATAGTAAAAATTCACTAATTGAGTTTTAACTAATTACATTATGGCCCATATTGCGCTTTGTAAATTCTAACCGTGGATTTCGCAAGGCGGATCCACTTGCAACAAATTTTCAAGATGACACCAGTTTTGAAATATAAATTCCCGTACTTTGTGGAGAAATGCATTGGCGTTTCTTCTAATAAGATAACAAAACGACTGTTCATGCACTAAAGCACACACACAACTGGAACGCCAATACATTTCTTCGCAAAGTTTCGGTATTTATATCTCAAAACTGGTGTCGTCCTGAGAATTCGCTGATAGTGGATCCGCATTGCGAAGTCCACTGCTAGAATTTGTAAATTCCAATATGGTTCGTAAGATAATTAGCTAGAAAGTTAATTAGTGAGTTCTTGTGAATTAGTCAATTTTGCATTTCAATATTTTGAGCAAGTAGTGTCCGCCGCTTCGAGTAGACCGGCTCATAAACTAGAATTGAATTATCTGCCACAGGCAACCATTAAAAACATTTCAATGTGTTTGCTGAAACACCCTGTATGTTTTGGTACACTGGGTTAAGCTGGCAATTATAAGTGCCAGCCCTTTGCCATCAAAGGTGGGGCTGGACTGTTGTGTCAAGGAAAGAAGTAAAGGAAAGAGCGATGTCATAGTCAGCGAACAAAAATCTACGTAGCGTGTTTCTCGGCGAACGTTAGGTAAGGTCTTCAAAGAAGTATAATAATCCCGGTGTAAGGTGTAATTTTATGCATCGGCGTTCCAGTTACTCTCGTGCTTCAGTGAAAAAGAAAACGTTTTCCTTAAAAAGTAAATGGTAACATGTTGCATTTTCATGGCAAGTTTGACGCCACATGTCGCGACACCGGGGTAGCATTCAAAATTATTTTCTAAGTGGATGGCCTTTGTGAAATTATTAGTTACAAGTGCTAGATGGAAATATATACCGTAATTAATTAACAAAAGCATTAGCGTAACTAAGGTAAATATTCAAATTGGCATTTTAATTTCTCGTATAAGAAATGGCCACCTGAACAAATAAGCTCATTGGATAGAACTGCGCTGTCTGCCAAAGGTTTCTTTTTTTTTTATTCGGGGCAGCTTAAAAATACCCTATACAAGAACGCCAGCTGAGGAGGACCAGCATAAATGTACTTACAGCTTCAAAGTGCGCCCGACAAACGGGACTAGGGAACTCGGCGCTCTCGCATCACAAGTTGACGTCCGTCATCGTAGCGATTATTTGACTTCGAATTGACGGCAGGCAGCACATTAGTGAACCTAAAGCATGACATGCTTATTAATACACAGTTTTCTCAGAAATTCTGGCAGCTTTTTCCATTGCATTGCTGATGAAATTTCCTCTAGGTGCTTGGAGAAATGGCGTGGTTTTCCTGCTGAAAGTGTACAAAATATTTATACATACAGGCTAAGCGCCCTAACCAGCATTACAACGAATACCCCGCCATGAACAATTAAGACGTCTTGTTAATTAGTAATTAGCAAGAGAGAGAATCAACTTTTGTACTGAGCCGTTAGTGACGGTTGGTGCGCGCTGGCACCAGATGGTGTGGAACCTTCCTCTCAGGTCCCATATGCGTCCAGAAGTTCCTGGCCCCTGGCCGCCTGCGCGAGCTGGGTCGGTAGGTCGGGCAACGTCAACTTGAAGAACGCACTGCAATTTCTTATATACAATATAATAGCATAAGTTTGACAAAGAGAGAATTTACAACTTTACGTTAAACAGTTGCTCCAACCTATCCACAAAATAATCGTAACCGCCTACAGTCCCAAATGTCATCACTATTTCATTATAATCGTAGGTGCTGACTTACTGAACAAGTTAGAGCTCGTGGATATGGGCTGCCGTTTAAATACGTGATCCAAGCATATGAGAATGACATGAACTGGCTTAATATCAGATTCTAGCAAGGACCAATTATTGTGTTAAGACATTTGGAAGTATGAGAGTAGGGCTAGTAGCCTTCGCTTCTGCATTGGCGGCCATTTGAATGAATCTTTGATATCAGTTACCCTGTTCAAGTGTGATTATCATCCCACCAGGAAACGGTTTGGCTTACTTTGGATGGTCTCAAGTAGGTTATGTATAACTGACTTGGGTTCCCAATAAAGGGGGCATATTCTATGTTCTTGAGAAATAAAGTCATCTTTGTACCATGTTGAGCTGCGCGCACTTTACACGATGCCGGTTAATTTAGTTGTTTCATACTTGTAATTGAAGCAGCTGATAAAACCACTAACATTATTTCTTACAGCTGCCTAATGATTTTCTATCGGCATTAATGCTTTGCCCTAGGGGTTCAAATGCGACTTTTTTATCTAGCATGAATGGATTACCGAAGTATATCACAATTAAATGCGAAGCATTTTTTGGCGAACATTTACCCCATTGACAGTACCTATCTATTAGGCGCCTACGTCGTGGTGCTCTCATGGTCGTTTCGTTAACTTTGTATGTACCACTATAGGAACAGTATGACAAGGGTGTATTACGAACAGGAATAACAGGTCATCACATGAATGCCATGGAATGCGCATCATGTAAGTCATGAAGCAGCTGCCTACGTCTTAGTATGTACCAAAATTGGCATAGTACGGCAAGAGTGTATGACCAACATGTATTGATAGGCCATGGCATGAATGTCACGACATGTGTGCCGTGCAAGCCATTAAACAGCCGCCAACGTCATGGTATGTACCAAAATTGGCATAGTATGAAAAGGCTGCATGACGAACGTAAACGACAGGTCAAGGCATCAATGTCGTCACATGCGTGTCATGTAGGTCATGAAACAGCCACCTACGTCTTGGTGCTTTTATGGTCTCTCCGTTAACTTGGTGGTCTCTCCGCACACTTTTCGCATAACATTGACTCCCACAAGGCGCACGGATCTGCCCGCTTTTTAAATGAGAAGCATTTCTTGGGGACATTTGCCACTTTGAAACTATCAGTCTATCAAGCCGCTTAAGTCTTGGTACTCGCAATCGTTACGTTAAATTCATTTGTATCAAAATTGACCTAGCATAAACATAGTGCATGACGAACATAAGTGATCGGTCATGGCATGAACATCATGATAGTGAGGCACGTAGGTCATGAAACAGTCGCCTCTGTCTTGGTGATGTTATGTTCCTTTTGTTAACTTGGAAGGTACAAAAACTGGCATAGTATTACAAGAGTGTATGACGAACAGAAATTACAGATCATGAACTGAACATCATGATATTGTTCCGAATGATCTTTATTTACAGGGTAAAACGAGGTCCGAGATGGAAGCTACAGGCCAGGCCCAGCCGGCGCAGAGTTGCCTGAGATCACGCGCGCACACTCTACTTCTTTCTCTGCCTCAGTCGCGCAGTGCTGCGACGTTTCCCCTGGGGCAGACGAAGCTCGCTGAGCGAGTTAAAGGGACCTGTGATTGTACTGCTTGAGTCTGATCACGTGAACAACTTGCGTCGCACGTGAACGCCGATTACTCGGCCTTCCTTAATAAAACAGAGGCACCCTTACCCTTCCCCTTTTGCAATAACACTCCTCCTCTTTCCACCGCAGCTTCTTCGGCGCATTTTAATGTGGAATAAACGTGGTTTCATTCATCCATTCATACTTCTCCAGCTACCGCGGTCATGCACTATTATCCCATTTACTGCCCTCTAATTCCGCCAATAGCATTGCTAGGCTCGCCTCACTAGATAAAGTTCTAGCGTTAAACATTGCCAGGTTCAGATTCCGATGGCGGCCTGTCGGGAACCAGGGATTCTTAGCACCCTCTGTTGCGTCGCACGTCTGACCACCGCCGTGGTCAGTTTCTTCGCAGCTGCTGGGGACTGAGGGCCGGGGTTTAATTGTTGTGTTCAGAAATGTATGAGAGTCAGAATAGACAATTTCAGAAATACCTTGCCTCAAAATTTACTTCAATGCATTCAGCAGTAGTAGAGTTATTGGTAAGCAGACGTCGCTTATAATTCCTTTTGCAGTACTCCCGCTTCTGCTTTATAACCAAGCACAGCGAAGGCTACAGTGGGACGTGACCACAACGCTCCGCCTACTGAACGTCGCCATGGTGCGCAGTTCAAAATAATTTGGATATTCATGTAGACGTCACTGCACTCGCGGCCAACTTCCTGTGGCTATGAAGGGAAAGCTACGGCGGCGGAGCTTCTGCGCATGGGTCACTGCGCCAACTAGTCCGCCAACGTTTGACAGTGCTTTTGGTTTCTCGGAACAGATGCTGATTCGGCGCAGCTTCCACGTGCGACGGTTTCGCGTTTGCCTAGATGCTGAAGGGAAAAGCCACAAAATAAGAAAGCTTTTACATTTGGTGGCGTGCTTTTCCTTATTTAACTGTTGCTAATAATGTTCTTATATTTTGTCTTCCCCAGCTGAAACTAACGTGAATAGAAAATTGGACGACGCTTAAGCTTCGCCTTTGAGTGGAATGTGATAGCATTCAAAGATCCCTGACTGAACTCAGGCTCCAGGCAACTGCAGCTCATGTAACAGTGGGCCTCTTCGATTTTCGGAGTTCTGGCAGCCCGCTGGCATTCAGATGGCAGCCAGCTAGTTCCGGTCCTGATAGGAAGTCACGTGGGCTGGGATCCCAAGACAACCCGAACCTGCCCGAAGTTTGCAAAATCAAACGCCGGGACAGCTCGCCAAATGTGAACATGCTACCAGCATATCAGGGCCCGGCGAGGTCGGCGCGCGCTCGGCGTAGTCGGCCTATTTATGCGTTGCCAGCTTGAAAATATTAGTTGCATTCTGGGATACGATCACTTTCGCGCGATTTCGCGAGACTCGGCACAGGACGCGCACTGGGTCAACCTCACCCTGTGCAACGCAACAGATGGTCTCCGACACGTCCGGTGACAAGACGAGAAATCGTGCGTGATTGTATGCTCGAAAGCGATAGCTCAAGGATGCTTGCTCACAACGATGACGTCACCCACCAGCGACGTTGATGACTTGGCGTTGTGCCATACCTTCACAAGACAAGAAAAAGCGGATGTCAGGTACGTCTTATACGCATAAAATTTCATGCCGACCTGCTTGGGCTTTGATTTGAGAAAGTTCGTCGTGGCTGATGGTGCTTCTCATTTTCACCATAGGATGCTGGGGACGCTGCTGGCGCATGAAAATATACGCCGCCTGTGACCACCGAAAAGTTTCACACTAAAAACACATTGGTCGCCATCATGAGAGCAATAAGCCAATGTACGTGTGTCTAGTGTCTAATGTACGTTTGCCTATTACTCAACCAATGCACTCTTTGATCAACGGCCTGCAGTTCGGACACATATCGGTTTCGAACTCCCCCCCCCCCCAAGCATACGACGCAGAGACGGAGCGAACACGGGTCAGCTGCAACTCCTTCGCTAATTCCAGAAAATGGAGATATCTCCACATACATACGCGAGATATGTGATAAGTAACACTACCAGAAAAAGACGAACCGAAAATATACGGCAATATGTGTGAATGAGCGTCTACAATTTGCGTGGAATACGATGCAAATAACATGCACTCATGAGAGCACGGCGCGCTGATCACCGCCACGAAGAAGCCTTGGGAACACACACACAAGCTTCAAACGGTTCACCACTGCTCGTATCACACCGCTTCGAAATGCGGAATGCTGCGTAAGCACCTAGAAAGATAACGCCAGAAGATAAAAAAAATCCGAAAATGGCCGTAGACCGTTTGCTGGGTGAGGTCAGTTTAAGTCCACAAGCGCCCGCGTTGCAATCCATGAAGGATAGAAACGCTAGCAACGGGGTTTTTCGAGTTTCTGCATAACAGAATTATGTTTTCGCGTGTATTCAAATAACAATCCGACGCTATCATTTCAGTAGGTTGCGCGCAAGTTGTACTTTAGAATTTTTCCTGCCGTATTTTACTTTTAGGAATACAATTAGTTCAGTAACTTCTTTGCGCTAGACGGAGGGTCTGCGTGGTTGGGTTAGCGCGGGTCGGAAACTTTCTTGCCAGAAAGACCATCGACGCGGGACTCCGTCACCCGGTTTTCTGCGACACGGGGGCCCTCAACGCTGTCGCGTTAAAACACGGGGCTCTTCACAGAAGTGCTCTCACTTGTGTGCGCTTTGCAGCTTTGCCATCATAGCCGCAGAAAGTTGTCCGGGAGTATATTTCCTTTTGTGGTGCCTATGACGCGCCAAATGCGGTACTCATTGGCGAGGGGCAGCGCACTCAACGAGCGGGCTCATCGAGCCACCACAAGCGGCAGCGGTATCTACGCTGCGAAGCAGAGCGCCACTACACGCAATTGTAGTGCGTATGCACTAGTGCTGCCAACTGGGGCAAGTTTTCCTAGATCTAGAGAGTTTGTGTGTTCTGATTGGAAACAGAGAATTTTGTCCAAGTCTACGAAAATAGTTTACTTAGCAGAAAGCACAACAGTGACGCCACAATGGGTATCGATGTTATAGCAACGAATGTGCGGGGAACCTGCCAAGTTACCGAAACGACCACGAGAACTCCAAGACGTAGGCGGCTGTTTCATGACCTACATGATATGCATGTCATGACATTCACGTTATGACATATCATTAACGTTCGTCATACACTCTCGTCATAATATGTCAATTTTGGCACAAACCAGGTCGCAGGCAGCTGTTTCGTGAACTACATGACACGCATGTCATGAAATTCTTCATGACATTAATGTCATGGCCTATCATTTATGTTCGTCATACACTATTGCCATATTATGGTAATTTTGGTACATGCCAAGGTAACGAAACGACCATGAGAGCACCAGGAGGTAGGCGGCTAGATAGATAGGTGCTGGCAAAGTGACAAATGTTCGCTCAGAAATGCTTCGCATTTAAAAATGGCCCTCGTTTGACGAAGCAAACCTGTATATATTATAACCTACTTTCTGTCATTTCTGCCGCTATTGGTTATCTAATCATTATCCTCATGTTTATATAAATGTTTATCTCATTGTTTCTTCTCATTAATCTGCCTCCTATGCTTTCAGTTGGGCATGGTACTGGGCAGGGCGGAAAGCTCGTCTTGTCGCTAGTTGAGCTGCATGCTCCTCGACAGTATCCTGGACACGTCTACACCGAATGCATTGCTTAGCACGTTAGGCCTGGGCTTGGGGAACGGTAGAGTCGCGTTCTAGACAGCGTTTCCATTCTATCTCAGTCCTTCTAGCTCGCCTTTCGGCTGCAAGATTCCGGTAAAGCCGCGCTCCGTACATACTACTTCACAGAGATGAAGTACCGACTAATTTTTTCAAGCGCCTACAGAACCAATTACAAGGTCGATCTAAATGGGCCGCGAAGCTTGGCACGAAAAGCGTGCTAAAACCTATCGCCAGCGACATTAGTAAGTGGTACACGAATGAAACTCGTCTTGGTGAGCGAGGGGCCAAACACTGAAACTAGTAAAGCAATGTTAAAGAAAGTTAGAAAATGTTGAATCATAATGCTGCCGTACGAGTAAATTTGCCGCTTCAAATATTTTTGCTGTACTAAAACGACAAATGATGTTTTTTTTTTTTTTAATTTCCCAATGTACTAGTTCGTTCTTGGTGACCCCTGCCAACCAGTTATTCCGGCGCAAGATTTGGCAAGACTGTGCAAAACAAGTTTTATGTTGTGCAGAACCGAATTGCTCAAGTTAACACTGAGGTTTCATGCGAGTTTTTTTTATTTGCTCCATGTCTGTTCAAAGTGTGGTGTACGCTTCACTTCAAATTCTGCTTGATGCAGGGCATGACATTCACTGCCGAAAATTTCTAGTGCAGCTTTTGGTTCTTGATATCGTGCAAGTTCACCCTGCGGCATTCGACGCAATGTGTCTTATCCTGACTATAAATGCGAAAGACTTCGCCATGAAACGTCGTGGTATCTTCGTTCACTCTCTGTAACACAGGCTCTGAGTGTCCGACGAGCCGCAAAATTAGTAAGTTTATTTATTTCTTAATAAAAGCGTGAGGCAATGTTGTCTTGCCTGGTGACTGTCGGATATGAATACATACTGTCGCATGGAACTGCGAATGATTCTGTGAAATGGTTTCGCATATGTTGCTATCCATTACGACTGTGTGCTGACCATAGTACTTTTCATCCATTGAAACATGTTTTCTTTGTCAGTAATATTGTTTGCATTATTCTAGAGGAATAAAATTCAAGTTGCCTTTGAAACGTCTTTAGCACTCTCATTTATTTCTATATTATTCGCTCACCTTCCTAAGGAACCTACTCGAGCAATTTCCTTCACATTAAGACATTCGCCACTCCTATAGTGTTTTGACTTGTTGGAACTTCAGCTGAGGCGAGTCACCAATCTCGCCTCCACCTCAAAAGAAAGAAAGAAAGAACTGCTGGCGTAGCGGTCGAAATGCCGCAGCGCTAAAGAAATTCAGACATTAGCGGTAAGCGGCATAACATGTTGACCTCACTGCCATTTCCTGTTGTGTCGTCACTTTTCATTTTTCATTTTTTGCTTGCTCTTGTCCCTCCGATACGTTGATGGCGACGGTTGCGACGAGCTGCCATTTGTTTGTCATGTGGGTTCTATGGAAGCGTCGCTACCAGTTTGCATATACCTTGCTGATTACGTGCCTCTCCGAGCGCCAAGTTATGTTGGGCGCTGAAGTCATCTGCTCTACGCCGTTCCACGTGTGCGAGCTGGAAGCACGAAAGCTGTGCTGATGGTGTACTCCGCAGTGCTACTCACCTATTCTTATCATCCGCCATGACAGCTGCGTAGCTGACCTCATTTACGGCGCTGTGCGAACATCTTACAACCGTATCACGAATCTTCGAATTCAGTGCTGTCACGGCTTGACACCCACTCGCCGTCGGCGCGAAGTCGTCATAGGGCCATAAAAGCCGGTCGGTCGGTCCGTACTCAAGGGAACGCAGCGAAAGAGTCAGAGTCGGAAGAAAGTGAGAAAAAAATATTTATAAGCTGACAGCGACAAATAATTTAAAAGAAACACAATAAAAACACAAGAACACGAACGCACATGCACTTATTCTAAATCGATGATGATGACAAACGTAATACAACGAACAGTTAACAGTGGATATAGTAATTAACACTACACAATACACATTTAACGGTGTTCACCTAAACAGAGTTCAAAAGAAAAGTAATGATGGCACACGAATGGCCGGGCAGCAGCAGCAGGAAGTCCATAAAGCTTGGAGTCTACGCAAATCTTTCCAGACGAACGCTGGCAAGCCGATCTCATTGCGGTGGATGCGATTGCTGGGCTGGGTTTCCGGGAGTCTAGGTCTGACACCTTCCCTCGAGCAGGCTGAGCTAACTTGAAGTGAACTACCATGAGTTTCTTTGCAGACGGTGGTTTTTCGTCTCTTTCGCCAACTAGTAACTCGCATTTCACACGCGGCTAGGCGGCCCAGGCGATACTGGATGGCACTAGTTCCTTGATGCTTCTCAGCCGATTATAGGCTGAGCTTCTAGGCTGCTTAACTCGGCATAAAACCTGCGGTTAAATAACTTCTCCTTTCCCTCGTTTCCTGTGTTGGGGAACGGCAGATATTGGTGACGATCCAATCAAGTTCACCCAATTGTATCCCGGCTCCTCCCAATATCTTGGCCGTGCCCCTTTTAATTAGGGGCGAAGGAATGGGTGAATCAACCCTGCGGTTAGAAGTCGCGCACTTGTATCGCACTACAAACGCACACCCTTTAGGCCGTGGCGGGCCTCTATTGTTCGTTCACAAACACAGGAGAAACTAGAGCAGCCGGCCATATGGCGCTGCCGGCACGCATACGCTGTCAGCAATTCGTGGACACAGGATGGCACAGAGACACCACATATTTCGGGGTAATCACACCCATGCCTTCTTAGCAAGCTTCTCAATGCACGCGCGGGGCAGAGAATACACAGGGGTTTCTTCAAGAAGCAGTCGGGGCATTATGGTGGCGCCGACGACAAAAACACAATAATCTCTAAACCTGCCTTCAACTTCTTTCAGCTGCTTGCCCGAGTGGCCTGAAATAACCGTCTCTGACGGTTCTTATTCCTACAACTTTTCGGCGCCCGTTGGTCGATGCTTCGACGAACCAAATAATGCCGCACCGTCACACGTGAATATACGCTCACGCGTAAAAGGCCGCCTTAGTACTCCGCCGGCGAGATGCGCACATCACACACTGCTACAAAATTTTGCTGGAACGCCCATAGCTGCTGATGATATCCGCTGAATACCATTTTTTCACCAAGCCCGAGCGGCCGTTAATATCCTTTTTAATGTATAATAATTTGGAATTCAGAAGTGGATCAGGTTACGCGCATGGCTATATATCTAGTATTGTTTTGCTCCAAGCACCAAGTTTTGCGCTAATTAGACATCGCGTTGTCACATTGGAAATAGCTTGGGTGCCTAGTGTGGCCTATTTCGCAATAAATTACTCAGCCATGAGCGAACAGTGGGTAATTTGTAGAAGCAAATAAAAATCTAAGAGGCAGAGCGCAGTACCCCGTCGCACGATAGAGCTGAGGAGAGTTAACATTGTTAGCGAAAATAAACTGGGGGCGACTTAGCAGAATACTTTCTAGACAAGCGAGAAGCTTATGGTCTTGTTAAGCAACTGTAATTTGTAGAGAAATAAGTGATTACTCACTTTTTGTCATGCTATCAAAATTATAGAAGATAAAATCGGCTAAGGAACCGCAGTCAATGATCATGTTTAGTTGGAGTCTGAATATTACGAGTTATGTTTCACTGGAACAGGTGTTGATGAAGCTGTGCTCTGAATCTAGGAAAGAGTAATTTAATTTGATAATCAGATGTAAGTGTGAAGCAAGATATGTTCAAGGCTCTTGTACAAAATGCTTGTGAGTGAAGTATTTCAATGATTAGTTGACGAATGTTTCTTATAACTTATATGCAGTGCACTCAGATTCCACATTTTCTAGTCACCATGTAGAGAGCCGTGGTCGAGAAGTTGCTGTACGTTTTTGTTAGTGTTATTGAAGGTGTGAGAAGTGCCACCACGATCCGCGATTTCACAGCGAGTGCTAGAAGAGACGAGGACAAGGAATGCGCAAGCGATAGCACGAGTCACGGCTGGACGCTGCTAGACAAAACGGAGACCTGCTGGCTAGAGCAGGTCGGCCTCCAATGCATCGGCTGCATCGTTCCGCATACGGGAGCTTGACTGTTTTCCTTTCCGAGACAAACCATGGTTGCGGAGGATGCCGTGGCACACGTTCCATAACAGGAAGTGACTCCTTATATAGCCTTCGGGACAATCTCTGCCGTTCGAGTAGCAACTCCGGCTCGCGAGGACGAGTGCTCTTCTTCCTCCTTCTCCTCCTTTTCCGTCGCCGTCATCAGCTCAGGTGCAGGACACAGAGGCGGCGCATCCAACGCGCTTATGGGACTACCGGTGCCACTTTTGGTATAATGGCGCCGCCAGCACGTCGCACGTCACGAACGCAATGTCACCATCACCAGCTCTATGAGCAGCTGGGTCACGCGGCGGATGCGGCTGCCGCGGTCGGGATTGAACGAAGTTTTGTGGCAACTCTTCTGCCACAAAACTTCCGTGGTGAGTACAGAAGTGCTGATTTGATGGGTGGCTCTTTTCGCAGTGTCTAGGCGAGGCACTGCTTTAATGCGGCTTTGAGTTCGAATGCCCTATGTAAGTTTCCTTCTTTGCAAACTTGCAGGGTGTTTATTTTTCGGAAATTGTAGAAACATCTTGTAGCATAACCCTAATTTAAATCTATGTAATTTCTCGGCAACTGCTGCCGTGTCTAATATTAGTGTTTCCTTGCCTTCTTACGTCGCCTTTTTCGTCTCCTGCTTTCCCCCCAAGTATGGGAGCAGCGAGCGAAGAGTAGAAAGCCGGCTGTTCACTTATTCATTATTTGGGCATGCTCTCTTAAGCACTGCTGCTGCTGCCTGTGCCGCCGTCGCAGAAGGGCACTGCCAGCGTGGGTGAAATCATCAACGGGATGGTGCGGACACCACCTTTGGGAAGCGCATTTGGTATATCAAGCAGGTACATCAACCACAGCGCCACGCTATTGGCTGCCGGCTGCGGGAACGCCGCTATGGCGTCAAGCTTAGCAACGTACTGCCATCACCAGAGGCTTCGCGTCTTTTGTTGTGGGTCGTGATTGGCCGACAGGTATATGTAGCCTCTATCCCGAAACTGCGCAACCGTAGGGGTATGCACTGACATGGTCGCAAGACGAAGTGGCGCTACGACGCCTCATTTTCCAGAGCGAGACTTTCGGTACTGGCCACTGAAGCGATTTCCCTACACTGCCGACTCAGAATCTAGACCTACGCGGTGCAGGTGTCTACTCTACCAGGATCGCTGGCTAAAATGCATGCCGGCAAGATTGGAACCTGCGAGATAGAGGTGTCGTATTACAGGTCTACTACTAATGTAAGCGTGGGTGAGGTGGAGAGTATTCCGCTCTCGAAAACCCGCGCAACACTCCGCCACGCGGCGACTGAGATGGGTGGCTTGTGTATGGGTCTGGAGAGCTTGGCTGGTGTCACCATGCGTGCCTGCACCGAGAGTAAAGGATGAATCCCATGATCAGAATCAGACTAGGCGATTGGGCTGGTTCCTTAGCGTGAGTCAGACGGGAGGGCTGGCGGGGTCATGCGGTCTGGGGCGGTACAGGAAAAGTTCTGTTTTGTTCTGGTACAGGAAAAGAGTAGCTGGCTAAGGCGTGCGCGCACCGACGTACGAGTCGATAATCTTGAGGGCCGACTGTAGGGTGTTCCGTGTCGGTATCACTGCCTTGGTTGGCCCAGACAGTGTTGTCAGCATTTCAGTAATCATGACGAGAGACTTTCATGCACAGACAAAATAGGGGTCTAAGAGCGGCGCCTGATAAGCTAACTGCTGTTGCTGCTGCCTGCTGCTGCTCATGATGATGGTGAAAATACATCGCCGGAGATGACCCCCCCTCCCTCATCCGAAAATAATTTTTTACAGTTTTTGGTGTTGTTTTTTTTATTTGCGCCAGCAGCACTCGAAGGCAATACAGAAATGAGTGGGTTGAGAAGGGTACTGAAAAAAATCAATGATTAAAAAGTAACTTTTTAATCATGCAATTTTAGCTGATAATGAATGGAAAAACAGGACAGTATGCATCAGGAAGGCAGTATTACAGTTATACAATATTATTTGACATGGACAAGAATTTTAAATTTACATAATCAATAATTAACAAGCTCATATCACACAACGTACGCTAGTTCATTTGGCATGAAACGCGTTTATTAGTACCCTTTAGGATTTCTATGGGGAGGCGAATTTATTCAATGTCAAAAATAGCCTAAGAAAGTTCATGTGTCCAGATTGATACCTATTTTACACAGCTGATTAATATGAATCGATATATGTTGCGATGGTGATACGAATTTAAGCGTTCGATCATGAAGATTAGTTTTCTGTGTTGTTAGAGTAGCTACTAAATCGTAAGTTGAAAATATAATAAAATGAATTAATGCTTAGAAGTTCAAATGAGGTAATAAAGTTAATGAAATCACATAAGGCAGATACATACTCTATTTTGTTCGTATTAGTATTTTCCATAGTACTAATTTGGGAGACGATTGTGTCTTTAAAACGTAGCGGAGCAAATAACCCAAAGTTCGGTTCGTTTGGTTTTTCGCATTGTTACTAATGTCGATACAGGTTGACCAAGTAAGACTAGCGGTAATATGAACGCGTAAATACTTTTATAAATATACAGGCTCTAACACAGCGTTGCTAAGTACGTCGAAGAGCTGTTTTAAATGGGAAATTCTCAGATAATGTTGATGCTAAGTCAGGTGTGCTGCAGGGCTCCGTGTCGAGGCTAATTGTCTTTTTTGATTTTATTAATCATATTTGTTGTGTTATTGAAACCGAGACATTTTTTGCGGAAGATTGTGTACTGTATACAAGGGCATCTTATGATACATTGTTTTCCAATGGCAACCGACCTGAAGCGCGTAGAAAAATGGTGTACCACTAATAGCATGGCCCTAAACATAAATATATGTACACACATCAGCTTTATTAGAAATATGCTAGAAAATCAGACTTAAGTATTTTTAAGTAGCCAACAAAATATTTCATCAGTCAAACATTGAGGTTTTATGCTATCAGAGGATAGCCCTTGATCGTAACATGCATGTTAATACCGTAAATAGAAGCGCAGGGCATGACATTGGATTTTCGCAACAAGGTTTAAAGCACGCAAGCATTAGCGTAAAACAAGCAGCCTATAAAAAAATTCTACCAATTTCGAAGTAGGCTTTTCTGTATGGGATCTTTCTTCTGATGTGCCTATTAATGCAATAGAAAAAATCCGCTCCATCGCGGCAAGATTCGTCCTGGGGAGATACAACCACTTTGGAAGTTTAGGAGCAAGGAAGAAAGCACATGACTGGATTATTTTGCTTGAAAAAAGATGCAGGTTACGCCTTAAGCGGTTTCACTCAATCTTTCATATATATATGTGATAATAGGCTTATCACACTATCCAAAGTAGAGCAATGCACGAGCGCATTTTTCAGGCCCGGGCCCGGCCCATGCCCAAAAGTACTAAGCGATGGCCCACCCGATCGCGGCCCTCCGTTTTCAAACCTAGCCCGTACTCTGCCCGAGCCGGAAAGATTCCGACGCGGCTGGAAGCGGCCCGGCCTGTTCTGTTCGCGATTAGCCCTTGAGCTTATACGAAGCTAGGTCGAGTTCTCAGTTATTGCGAACATATGGTGATGTGATCAACGAGTGGCGGGCGGTCTTCAAGTTGCATCAATGTAGGTTTTCGCCCTGCGTCCCTTCCTGCTGGCTATAATAACTACTCCTCAAAAAATTTCATTTTATTTCAATACTAGCCGAACACGCAAATATTTATCATCCTCGTAATCAGCTTGGTTACGCCCACTGCAAGGCAAAGGCCTCTCCCATTCTTCTCCAACTACCCCGGTCATGTACTAATTATGGCCATGTTGTCCCTGCAAACTTCTTAATCTCATCTGCCCACCTAACTTTCTGCCACCCCCTGCTACACTTCCCCTCCCTTGGAATCCAGTCCGTAACCCTTAATGACGATCGGTTATCTTCCCTCCTCATTACATGTCCTAGCCATGCCCATTACTTTTTCTTGATTTGAACTTAGATGTCATGAACACGCGTTTGTGCCCTCACCCAATCTGCTCTTTTCTTAACCTTTAGGTTACACCCATCATTCTTTCCATAGCTCGTTGCGTCGTACTCAATTTAAGTAGAACTCTGGTCGTAAGCCTCCAGGTTTCTGCCCCGTACGTGAGTACTGGTAAAGAACAGCTGTAATACACTTTTCTCTTGAGGGATAATGCCAGCCTGCTGTTCATGATCTGAGAATACCTGCCAAACGAACCCAGCACATTCTAATCCTTCTAATTATTTCAGTCTTATGATGCGCATCCGCGGTCACTGCCTGCCCTAAGTAGATGTATTCCCTTACCACTTCTAGTGCCTCGCTACCTATCGTAAACTGCTGTTCTCTTCCGAGACTGGTAAAGATTTGTTTTCTGCAGATCAATTTTTACACCCATCCTTCTATTTGCCTTTCCAAGTCAGTGAGCACGCATTGGAATTGGTCACCTGAGTTGCTAAGCAAGGCAATATCATTAGCGAATCGCAAGTTACTAAAGTATTCTCCATCAACTTTTATCCCAAATTCTTCCCAATCCAGGTACCTGAATACTTCCTGTAAACACGCTGTGAATAGCATTGGAGCGATCGTATCTCCCTGCCTGACGCCTTTGTTTATTGGGATTTTGTGGCTTTCTTTATGGAGGACTACGGTAGACGGGAGCTGCTATAGATATCTTTCAGTATTTCTACATACGGCTCGTCTACACCCTCATTCCGCAATGCCTCCATGACTGCTGAGATTCCGACTGAATCAAATGCTTTCTATTAACCAATGAAAGCTGTACATAAGGGTTGGTTATATTGCGCACATTTCTCTATCACCTGATTGATGGTGCGAATATGGTCTATTGTTAAGTAGCCTTTACGGAATCCTGCCTGGTCCTTTGGTTGACAGAAGTCTAAGCTGTTCCTGATTCTTTTGCGATTACCATAGTAAATACTTTGTAGGCAACGGACAGTAAGCTGATTGGTCTATATTTTTTCAAGTCTTTCGCGTCCCCTTTCCTATGGATTAGGATTATGTTAGCGTTCTTCCAAGATTCCGGCATGCTTGAAGTCATGAGGCATTGCTTATACAGGGTGGCCAGTTTTTCTAGAACAATCTGCCCACCATCCTTAAATAAATGTGCTGTTACCTGATCCGCCCCAGCTGCCTTCCCCCTTTGCATAGCTCGCAAGGTTTTCTTTTTGTTCCGGCGTTAATTGTGGGCTTTCAAATTCCTCTAGACTATTCTCTCTTTAGTTATCGTCGTAAGTGCCACTGGTACTGTATAGATCTCTATAGAACTCCTCAGCCACTTGAACTATCTCATCCATATTAGCAATGATATTGCCGCCTTTGTCTCTTAACGCCTACATCTGATTCTTGCCTATTCCTACTTTCTTCTTCACTGTTTTAGGCTTCCACCGTTACTGAGAGCATGTGCAATTCTATCCATATTAAAATTCCTTACGTCAGCGGTCTCACGCTTGTTGATTAACTTGGAAAATTCTGTCGGTTCTATTTTAGCTGTGGGGTGAGAGGCTTTCATACATTGGCGGTTCTTGATCATTTTCTTGAAACATTTTACTTAACCTACAAGATAAACCATAATTTCAAGGGTGACACCTCAAGTACAGGCAAACTGACAAAACCAATGCATGACCAACAAAAAACAGGGATAATGGAAGAATCTAAATGAACGCTATGAGATATACTATCTCAGTGTCATTTTGTGCCATAGAATGTTTGCTGATGCAGTTGTCTGCAGCTTCCCTCATGAAAAAAGGCTTCAATAATTTCACGCTTCGTTCTGTGCATAGCCTTCTTTAAAAACTGTGTTCTGGAAGGCCAGCGGGCAACTCAATCACTTTAGGAGCTCCGCTGAGAAGCTTCTCGCTTTGTTACGTATATTCAAATTGTTTTCCTTAGCCCTTTCATTGAAACACCTCCCAGTCTGTCCTATATACTAGTGCCTACAGTTCATGGGAATTCTGTATTCAACATTGGAAGTGCATTGCTTGTACCGAGTCCTGTGATTCATCATGCAGAGTGACCATGATTCATTTTTCGTCAATGTGCACAGTTTTGACAATTTCCACGATGTCGAGAAGAGCCCTTGAACATTGGGCTTTGACACCATCCTTTTAATATGAGATACACGGTTAATACAGGGGATCACATGAGTATTCCATCTTTGTTTTTTCTGGTGTATCACTAGCTTCAAGCTGTTTAATCTCCTGTATTAGCACCTTGCAAACTACAGAAGTGAAGTGTGGCAGACAGCCGACTTCCTTAAGCAGAACCACCTCTTTATGAACACTACCCGTCATGACGTCACCATGGGACATGTTTAGGGTTGAATTGAGACAACTCATTGTAATACCTTGCTTTGCTAACTCATAATGCGCACCATTGAAGTATATCAGGGTCTTATTTGAACTTGGACTATATCCCCAGCAAATGTGCTCCGGTGTGTATTGCAGCCCCATATTCACAAGCTGAAGCTCATTGTTTGCTGGCTTTTCAATTGTGTATGTCAAACCACTTTGCATTGGGAAAGAGAGTGGCATCAATAATGGGATTAATGGCCTCATTCAAAGCGACCTTCAGAGCTCTTGAGTGGCAATTTTGCAATTTGAGTGGATTTGAGGAGTTCGCCGAAGTGGAATTTACAAATGCTACAGGCCCAACTAGTGAAAACTTCAGAGAATTGTTAATTGTTTAATTTCACTGAGTCCTGTGATTGTACAATGAGAAGGTATACTTCAATATACAAAAATATATATTTTGTATTGGTTTAGCCATAGCACCTGTTGTATGCGGCATTCTTATTTGTTTTCAATGGCTTTCAGACCAGACTGCAGGAACCACATTTAAAAGTTTTTACATGGATGATTTTTTTACTGTGTCAAAGGGGGCTTCGAGTCAGGTCATCAACCCCATTTTGATAATGTTTTCACTCTTTTGGTTCTATGAAAGCAGCTTAAAATACTCAGGTAAATCGCCAGCAAACAATGAGCTTCAGCATCAGGGTACGAGGCTGCAATTCCCACAGGACCATATTTGCTGGGAGTTTAATCCAAAGTCAAACAATACCCTGCAATCTTTTCGCAGTGCACAATTGAAGTTAGTGAAGTGAAGTATTACAATGAATGGTGTCTATTTAATTATAAACAAGTCAAGTGGTCTTGTCATACCAGATAGCATTGATAATCAGGAGGTATGACTAAGGAAGCAGATTATCTGTCATACTTGACTCCTTCAGTTTGCGAGGCGCTGATACAGAAGATTAAACAGCCTGAAGCTAACGATACCTAAAAAAACTAAGAACTTTCATGTGATCCCCCATATTCACTGGGTATCCAATATCCTAAAGAGGATAGTGCCGAAGCTAAATGTTCAAGTGGTCTTCCCGGCATTGTGCAAATTATCAAAGCCCTGTACCATGACTGACATATAACCATGCTCACTCTGCACGATGAATCGCAGGACTCGGGCAATTCACTTCCAATTCCCGTGAACTATGTAAACTAATATATACGACAGAGTGGGAGGCGTTTCAATGAAAGGGCTAAGCAACACAATGTAAATGTTCGTAAAGCAGGAGGCTTTTCAGCAGCGCTATGTTAGCGAGGAGGTTGTGCGCTGGCATTCCAGAACACAAGTCTTTAAATAGGGCTAGGGACAGAGCGGAAGCTGAAATTAATAATGCCATCTTCTTCAAAGGAGCCGGAGGCAGCTGCACCATCAAACTTTCTATAGCATTAAGTGATATCACAA
The DNA here is from genome assembly GCF_050947875.1 of Dermacentor variabilis. Taxonomy (NCBI): domain Eukaryota; kingdom Metazoa; phylum Arthropoda; class Arachnida; order Ixodida; family Ixodidae; genus Dermacentor; species Dermacentor variabilis. Next base: position 9,530,688 of record NW_027460335.1, on the reverse strand, counting down.
AAGAATATCCCAAAACATTTCTTTATATTTTTCTTCATCTGTGTTTATTGTTGGTCGTGAATAACTTTTGTCAGTTGGCCCCTGGGTGATGTGCCACCTAGAAAATTGTAGTTTATCTTGTAAGTAAATGGGGGAAGTGCTTGTCCTTTTGTTAATTTCTTGAGTGTCACGTAAAGCGTGTGTGTGCGCACAACTTATTTTAGACTGCATAAAAGGGCTTTGTTGTAAGGGTCATTAGCTAGTCGTTTGTTCTGTCGTCACTGTTGGTTTGTGGAAATGTAGTACGGTATATGTGCGCACACCAAGATTGGTTGGCTGCAATAAAATTTAGCTGTAGGTCATTGACAATCCTGTGTACTGTGTTTTCCTTGCTTTTGTCTTTTTGTACTGCATTCGCCCAGTTAACAAAATAATATTACTGCTTTAATAAGTATGACCGGCTTGATATGAGACGATTAGGAATAATGATGACCATCAAAGAAAACCTTAATGAAACAAATGCATGCCGAATCTTAGAGTAGGTTTGTACCACTTGGTATCAAGCAACTAAATAAATTTTGGCCAATTGCAGCGTCCGGGTACAAGCTGCATATTTTGTAACGTGATTTCAGCTTTACAAAAAGTTTTAAAGCCGAATACCTTTTCTGTAGCTTGATCCGGAAATCCTCTATTTTCACTCTTACCACTAATTCATCGATCGGCTTCTTATGTACCAGTTTCTTCCATTCCCTCCTCAAGTCTAGGCTAATTCGAGTTCTTACCATCTTATGGTAACTGCAGCGCACCTTACTGAGCACGTCCTCATCTTGTATGATGCCAGGGTTAGCGCAGAGTATGAAGTCTATTTCACTTCTAGTCTCGCCATTCCGCATTCGGGCTCCTCCACGTCCACTTTCGGCTATCCCGCTTGCGGAAGAACGTATTCATTGTCCGCATATTATTCTGCTCTGCAAATTCTACTAGTAACTATCAAATGCTATTCCTAGAACGTATGCCCTATTCCCCCACTGACTTGTTTCCAAGTTTCTTTTTGCCTACCTTGGCATTGAAGTCGCCCATCAGAATACTGTATTTTGTTTTGACTTTACCAATCGCCGATTCCTCGTCTTCATAGAAGCTTTGGATTTCTTGGTAATCATGACTGGATGTAGGGGCGTAGATCTGTACGACCTTCAATTTGTACCTCTAATTAAGTTTCACGAGACCTGCCATTATCTCGTTAATGCTATATAATTCCTTTATGTTACCAGCTATATTCTTATTAATGAGGAATCCGACCCCTAGGGCGCTATAACGTAAAACTATTCCAATATTTTCTATTCCAATGCTGCAATCAGCCCATCGCGATCGGTCAAAAACTTTTTTGGACCACCCAAATTTCACCTGTCCGTGACACGACGTCACGGAAACCGCGGTAGCTCCCCATCTGATATGAAATGTACGCACTCATTATGCATAATTTGACGAAACAAAACAAAAACAGTTATTTCTCATTCGACGCCTTTCTGCCATTAGTCCTCAGCTATTGGTCAACAGTTTTCGGGCTGCACCCACTTCACCTGCCTCTCACGCGACGTCACAGAACCGCAAAAACTTACCGCGTCACAGTGACGCGTACGCATTAAAGATTCATTATTATGCCGAACAAAACTGAATTTTCTTATGAATAGCCGCAGGCTGCCCCGTTTCGAAAGGAATAAAAGATGGCTGCCGCCGATCGCTCCGGCACTGGCTACTCACCCCTGCCGGAGAGCATGGGTTTATTTGCGTGTAATAAAACTTTTGCGTGGCCGTATAAAGTTTTCTAGAACTTTCGGAACGTTTACGACCTCGTTCTGCCAACTATTCTTTGTAGGGGATCCGTTTTATCGTCATTCTTAAGCTTCCGGTGCATGCCGCCGCGATTTCCGACTAGCCACCGCAAGCTAAGTAAGAGAAAGTGCATCAATCGCAGGCGCTGGCACCACCCCCTTCATCTGTTTATCCATATTCGGTACCGTGACTCGGCCCCATCAAATCCCTTTCCACTTGAGCATGCTCCTCGCCTCTTGTGAGCCAATTAGATAAGACAAGCCGCTCAGTGCAAGCAATGTTATTCGTTTTTCAAACAAACAAAAGTGACCTCCTATGAACGAGGAGAGCGCTTGATTGGTTTGTTCAGACAACACTACGGGTGACCGCCCGATGCTTACGTTGGTGGTTCCGCAAATTTGACGTCAGGAGATTGGAAGAAAAACATATTGGAATAGTTTTACGTTATACGGCCCCTAGCTCTCGCCTCTCCGCTAAGCCCCGTAGCACAGGACGTGCCCGCTTTTTAGCACTGTATATGCTTCTTTTGTCCTCCTAACCTCACTGAGCCCGATGATATCCCCATTACTGCCCTCTAATTCCTCCAATAGCCCTGCTAGACTCACCTCACTAGATAGCGTTCTAGCGTTAAACGTTTCCAGGTTCAGATACCAATGACGGCCTGTCCGGAAGCAGAGATTCTTTGCACCCTCTGCTGCATCACAGGTCTGAGCGCCGCCGTGGTCAGTTGCTCCGCAGCCGCTGGGGCCTGCGGGCCGGGGTTTGATTGTTGTATTCATATTGGAGGTTGAGGCCAAGTACTGCGCCAGGGTGGCCAACCCTGCTCTAGTGAGGGAGTGCGTTACCGGTTCTGGTCACCGGGATCAGGCCGCTCTCCAGCCCGGTTTATGCAATTTTCTGAACACGCGGATTTCTTCTTTATCCGGTGGAGAATGGCGCGGCACCGGGATTCGAACCACGGTCCTCTTGCATGCGATGCACATGCTCTACCTCTACGCCACCGCTGCACCTAACGCACACATTATTATGTTATTATCAGGTATTAAAGCACATATACAATGGACAGTTGGGAAAATAGGGACGGATCAGGCTGACAGCAGCCACCGCGAATGACACATAGCCTGCTTACATTTAGCAGACAGATATAGAAGCGCATATACGTTGATCACCATTCTCGTGCTTTAATGTGTGATAAGAACAGCCGTACCGCATTTTTTAATAGTTTTGCGGCAATATAATACAGCGTAGGCCTAGGTGAATATTCTCGTACACTCCGCCAGGCATTTTCTCTCACTTTTAAATCTCCCATAATTATTCGGATGTGCACTGATTGAACTCCATGCAACAAATTTGGCGCGAATGTAAATTTAATTACGCTGCTCTATTGGCTTGGAGGAATATCATAATACGCGGCCACTAAAAGCTTTCTTCATTAAACAGAAACTGGCGATGCGCAAGACCAAAGATTACGCGGAATCATATTTTCACGCCGAACACATCATTTTTATTGCTTTATTCGGCTTCATTACAAAAGTGCGAGTTTTCCGTCGATAATTTGGGCATCCTTCGTTCGAAATATAAGCAAATTTTAATTTTTTTCTACTTTTGTTTCCGTACAGTGTGTGCGGAACGTAGGCTACGTAGGCTTTTTCCTGTCTGACTGGAATGTGATCTTCCTCTTCGTTCACGTAAATTCATATGGAACAGACCCAGTGTTAGATTAACATATAAAGGCTGCGAACTCAAAGGGATAGCCACTTAAACGGGAACATAGCATTCCAAAGAATAATTCACTAAGACAATCAATTTTCTGCGTTGTGTTTGCTTTCTCACATCCTCTCGCCAATGTTGACCAATTTCGGAGCTCCGGGTAGGCTTCAAATACTTCGCCATGCTGGAAGCCACGTAGGAGCAGTAGTAGAATGGCAGAGGCAAGCAGCAGCACAATAAACGGTTTAACTAGTCGCCAGTTTCTGGTAGCTACGATGGGGCCACAATGCGGGAAACTTACAGCGTGAGGCCTTACGGCTGGGCGCGAAGCGCCGCTAAAGAAGAGCCAGACTGCTCAAGTCAGGGACCACACAAAGAATGCGTTTATTCCAGGGAGGGGGAAGCGAACATGACAGGGTACACTTACAGCATTGTGCGTGGAGTGGTGCTAGTGGTCAATAAAATTCGAAACCGAAACTCGATATCGAAAGAGGATATCACGCAAACCAACGGAAGTCTCCCAATGAAAACTACAGATGTTACACAAATTGTGACTTCGGAAATATGGTGCGTTGCTACACGCTCGAGTGCTAAGGATTACTATCGACAGTCATCATGAGATGAACTCTGCAGTGACATTTTAAATATCCTTTTTTTTTTTGCCGCAACAGTTGTTCCTTTGAGTCGACCATTTGTGGATGTGATGTACCGCAGCAATCTTGATGTATTTTACCGCCTCCCACAATAATGTCTTAATGGCGCTGCAGATGAAGTATGAAATAAGAATAAAGAAGGAATTTCGAGCAATCAGTGACACCCACATAAATATACATTGGTTAGCTTTCATTTCAGTGAACCATTCGTTATACCAATAAGTTAAGACGTCAAGGTCAGAGAGGACTCTATTGATATCTTCACCACTGAACCAGTGAGCCAGTGAATAGATGAACCCTGAAGAATTTGAGTTAATGACACTATGGTGTCGTGCTTGCACAATGCAAGCCTGGCTTGCTTTAGTCATGGGTAAGCCAATCAAAAAGACAGTTTCCTAATAATTCAGGACTTTGGAATTAAAATTTGCGGTCACCACTTACCATGTTTCACATTTTCTCTTATTACAGCCGTGTTCCTTTGTTTCTCAAACATGTCATTGTTGACAGATGCTTTAAATACTGGGTAATTCCCAGTATAAGTTACCCATTGAATCGATAGCCTTTTAATTGGCGTATGCTGCTGACCTCATCACAGCAAAAGAAATTAGCAATTCCTTCCCGGTAACAACCAATCAGCATTTCCATGGGTAATTAGAGCTTGGCAGAAATTTGTGAATACTGCTTTTTCTCATATTTTTATACGTAATACAAGACACGTAGTAGGCATCCTCATTGTTCTCGGTGAGCTGAACTAAGCAACGATTTCATATTTCTAGAAATGACACGCGTTACATCAGATGCGAGTGCAAACTTTAATTCCTGACGAATAATTACAGCGTTATGAGAGCATTCTACTCATGTTCTTAGGTGTATTGTGAGAACGAGATGTGTCACTGGCTTTCACTGGGGAGGAAATGGGGCTCAAGCATGCATACTTTTCAAAATTATAAGCAGGCGAAGTTTTAAGTATTTTATTAATATTACTAGCAGCTCAAATTCGTACTGCAACTGCCCGACAGAAGAAGCTTCGCTGGAAAAATGGCTGAAATTTTAAGGTCGCACACAGGGATTTCTTAGATTGTCATTGTTTATCTTGATAATATTTCAGTTGTACATTAGGAATTGTTAGAGAAGAACAGAAAGTCTGTAATGCGACTTGCAGCTTACCATTTTGTTACTTTCTGATGCAGACTGAAGTACCATCTTCTAAATTATTTAATATAGCAATTATATAGTTACATAAGTAGGCATTTAGTAATATTTAGCCAAAGAAACCCTCTTCGGAATAACGTTCCTGCCTGCAGCTTTTCTTTTGTCCTCTTCCTTCCCAAGCACTTTTAAACATATCCTACAAACAAAAATGATATTCTAATACCGCTGTCACACGGCGCATGTAATGTCATTCCCAGCGAATGAGATGCCATTCTTTCTGCTTCTATATGGGCATAGTTAATGACATTCATACATAATCGCATTCGCCCATTGAATAAGTTTTCCGAACTCATGCAGGCGTGACTTCTGTATTGTCGACGACAGGGGCTTGGCAAAAAGTTACAAAATCGATTAGTCAAAAAAAGTGTAATCAGAGTAAAGGTTGTCATATTTGCTGTTATGGAATTTTTGATAATTTTATGAAGTACAACACGATAATTGAAGTAGTTTGTGCAGCTATATTCTTATTTCCAATCTCCGACTGGACGCCAGCACATCTTGTCGGGCATGTTTACAAACGCTCGTCTGTTCGTTCTTTTTTTATTTCTCCATATTGTTTTCAAAGTGGTCCCTCGCTAAAGCTACCCACCAACCACGGACGCCAGCTCTGCAGCTTTGTCAGCGGAGAATGAGAACCGAAAAGTGAACTGGGCCAACGACTAGAGGCGCACGTTGCTGAAAGAGTGGGAAGGCCACCTCAGCAATTTGCGTAGGGCGAAGCGCAACCTGAAAGTACACATGTAGATTGCCGATTGTCTGCGTGCGCAAGGTACGGATAAACATCACCATCAATTGCGAATGCCATTTTGTATACCCGTGTAGACCGTGAACTGAAGACCACGATGGAGTTCGGTATGATTGTCGTTTACTGGGAATTACAATACACGTGCCTTAAACGAGAAGAAAGAGGGTTAACCGAGGGGCCGATTTTTTATTAGTCATATAATGAAAAGCCAACAGACACTGACACCAAAGGCAACGTAGAGGAAATTATTTTTGCTTAATAACAGGAATAAAGAAACGATAAACTAATGGAAATGAAAGTGGATGAAAAAACAACTGGCCCCGGGTCGCCAACCATCCCACAACATTCGCATTTCTCGTGCGATGCTCTGCCAATTGAGCTATCGCGGCGCCGTTTTCCCATCCACTTTCTTGGGTATTTATGTCTACTAGAAAACCCTGGGAGTGTTAGCCAGCGCCACCACTCACGCCACCATCCCACAACCTCTGCGACCTTATGTTGTCCTCGGTGTCAGTGTTTGTTGGCTTTTCATGATATGACAAATAAAAATCGGGCACCTAAGTTAACTCCCTTTTCTTCTCGTTTATTATTTAACGAGGGTCTCGTATCCGGCAACATGAATGCCTAAAAGTAGCATGTGCGGGTTTATTGACCGGTTGCCTTCACCCAATAAGATCACGTTCTCGTGACGCCTGCGGCAGAGAGGATGTTCCACACTCGCCGCCGGACTCTGTGAGCGGTGGCGCTGGCGAACACTCCCAGTGTTTTCTAGGAAATATAAATACCCAAGTAAGTGGATGGGGAAACAGCGCCATGGTAGCTCAATTGGCAGAGCATCGCACGCGAAATGCGAAGGTTGTGGGATGGTTGGCAACCCGCGGTCAGTTGTTTTTTCATCCACTTTCATTTCCATTAGTTTATCGTTATTTATTTCTCTTATTAAGCAAAAATAATTTCCCCTACGTTGCCCGCGGTGTTAATGTCTGTTGGCTTTTCATTATGTGACTAATAAAAGTCTGGCCGCTCGGTTAACCCCCTTTCTTCTCGTTTATTACTTAACGAGGGTCTCAAATCCGGCAACATTGATGCCATCAGGCAGCATGTGTGGGTTTATTGACCGGTTGCCTTCACCCAAATAGATCAGGTTCTCGTGACGCCTGCGGCAGAAAGAATGTTCCACACCCGCCGCCAGCCTCTGTGATTGGTGGCGCTGGTTAACACTCCCAGGGTTTTCTAGCAAACACAAATAACCAAAAAAGTGGATGGGGAAACGGCGCCGGGGTAGCTCAATTGGCAGAGCATTACACGCGAAATTCGAAGGTTGCGGGATCGTTCACCACCTGCGAAAGTTTTTTTTCATCCACTTTCATTCGCATTAATTTATCGTCTCTTTATTTCTTTTATTAAGCACAAGTCATCATCATCATCATCAGCCTGGTTACGCCCACTGCAGGGCAAAGGCCTCTCCCATACTTCTACAACAACCCCGGTCATGTACTAATTGTGGCCATGTCATCCCTGCAAACTTCTTAATCTCATCCGCCCAACTAACTCTCTGCCACCCCCTACTACGTTTCCCTTCCCTTGGAATCCAGTCCGTAACCCTTAATGACCATCGGTTATCTTCCCTCTGCATTAGATGTCCTGCCCATGCCCATTTCTTTTTCTTGATTTCAGCTAAGCTATCATTACCTCGCGTTTGTTCCCTCTCCCAATCTTCTTTCCATAGCTCGTTGCGTCGTCCTCAATTTAAGTACAACCCTTTTCGTAAGCTTCCAGGTTTCTGCCCCGTAGGTGAGCACTGGTAAGATACAGCTATTCTACATTTTTCTCTTGAGGAATAATGGCAACCTGCTGTTCATGATCTGAGAATACCTGCCAAACGCACCCCAGCCCATTCTTATTCTTCTGATTATTTCCATCTCATGATTCGGATACGCCGTCACTACCTGCCCTAAGTAGATGTGTTCCCTTACCACTTTCAGTGCCTCACTATCTATCGTAAATTGCTGTTCTCTTCCGAGACTGTTAAACATTACTTTAGTTTTCTGCAGAATAATTTTTAGACACAATCTTCTGCTTTGCCTCTCCAGGTCAGTGAGCATGCGTTGCAATTGGTCCCCTGAGTTACCAAGCAAGACAATATCAGCAGCGAATCGCAAGTTACTAAGGTATTCTCCATTACCTCTCATCCCCAATTCTTCCCAATCCAGGTCTCTGAATACCTCCTGTAAACACGCTGTGAATAGCATTGGAGAGACCGTATCTCCATGCCTGACGTCTTTCTTCATGGAGGACTATGGAGGCTGTGGAACCGCTATAGATATCTTTCAATATTTTTACATACGGCACGTCTACACTTTGATTCCGTAATGCCTCCATGACTGCTGAGGTTTCGACATAATCAAACTCTTTCTCGTAATCAATGAAAGCTGTATATATTGATTCGTTATATTCCGCACATTTCTCTATCACCTGATTGATAGTGTGAATGTGGTCTATTGTTGAGTAGCCTTTACGGAATCCTGCCTGGTCCTTTGCTTGACAGAAGTCTAAGGTGTACCTGATTCTATTTGCGATTACCTTTGTAAATAGTTTGTAGGCAACGGACATTAAGCTGAATGGTCTGTAATTCTTCAAATCTTTGGCGTCCCCTTTCTTATGGATTAGGATTAGGTTAGCATTCTTCCAAGATTCCGGTACATTCGAGGTCATGAGGCCTTTCGCATACAGGGTGGCCAGTTTCTCTAGAACAATTTGCCCACCATCCTTCAACAAATCTGCTGTTACCTGATCATCCCCAGCGGCCTTCCCCCTTTGCATACCTCCCAAGGCTTTCTTTCCTTCTTGCGACGTTACCTGTAGGATTTCTAATGCCTGTAGATTATAGTCTCTCACATTATCGTCGTGGGTGCCACTGGTACTGTATAAATATCTATAGAACTCCTCAGCCACTTGAACGATATCATCCATATTAGTAATGATATTGCCGGCTTTGTCTCTTCGAGCATACATCTGATTCCTGCCTGTTCCTAGTTTCTTTCTCACTGCATTTAGGCTTCCTCCGTTCCTGAGAGCATGTTCAATTCTATCCATATTATACTTCCTTGTGTCAGCTGTCTTACGCTTTTTGATTAACTTCTAAAGTTCTGCCAGTTCTATTCTAGCTGTAGGGTTAGAGGCTTTCATACATTGGCATTTCTTGATCAGATCTTTCGGTTCTGCGATAGCTTATTGGTATCCTGTCTAACGGAGTTGCCACCGACTTCTATTGCAGACTCCTTAATGATGGCCATAAGATTGTTGTTCATTGCTTCAACACTAAGGTCCTCTTCCTGTGTTAAAGCCGAATACGTGCTCTGTAGCTTGATCCGGAATTCCTCTATTTTCCCTGCTACAGCTAACTCATTGATCGGCTTCTTATGTACCAGTTTCTGCCGTTCCCTGCTGAAGTCTAGGGTAAGTCGAGTTCTTACCATCCTATGGTAAAAACTCTAATAGTGATATATCTATATATATATATATATATATATATATATATATATATATATATAAAAGTTGAATTAGGGATTATTGCAGCACGTTCGAGGGATTGCCGGTAGCTCTTGATGCAGACTGGTCGCGCACCTGGCTAGTCCCACGTCGGGACCGGCAGGTCTAGCCCACCGGCCCGGTCGCGGGGGCAGGCTGGACAGCCAGGATTTGCTTTTCTAGAGCGAGTCCTAATGCTCCGCATCAGCAGCCCGAGCTCGGGTCTCGCTCTGCAACGGTGGCAGTCCGCACAGTGCCCATGCATATTACCCACTGCGATGGCACCCACGGCGAAGAGAAGCAATCCTAGCGACCTAGGGTGGTGATACGATAAGGGGGTCGTGGTACGGTTTGAGGCGGCTGGCGTGAACCATCTAGCGGCCACGGCGGCGTTTGTCCGAAGATGGCGTCAGCGGTTCGACCAGATAATTGACACGCGATGTACACGTGAGGACCCGGTATGGACCCTTATATTTCGGAGCAAGCTTCGGAGCAGGCCTGGAGCTTGGAAGGGCAGCCGAAGCCAGACGTGAGAGTTCGCGGCGAATGACTGTGTGATCGTTGTGGATTCCTTGGGTATCCGACGTGAACGAGCGAGCCAATTGGCGGCACTCTTCAGCATGGCGAGCAACTTCGGAAAGAGGGGTGAATTCAGAGGCATCCGGCTGATATGGTAGAACAGTGTCGAGGGCAGTGTATGGTTCACGTCCATAAAGAAGGAAAATGGTGAGAAGCCTGTGGTACCCTGTGGTAGCGTACGTCACAAAAGGGAGGACATCGTTCCAATTGGAATGATCAGACGCAACATACATGGTGAGCATGTCACCAAGAGTGCAGTTGAATCGTTCCGTTAAACCGTTAGTCTGTGGATGACGGAAGTGCGCGGTGGTCTGTCACAACGTGGAACGGAAGGCCACACAAGTAAGGGCGAAATTTGTTTAAGGCCCAAACATTAGCCAACCATTCTTTTTCTATGACGGAATAATTGGTCTCCGCCTTCGTGAGGACACCACTCACATATGCAAGCACATATTCCGGAACGCCAGGCTTGCGTTGCGCAAGGACGGCTCCAAGACCAACGCCGCTGGCGTCGGTATGAACTTCCGTCGCTGCACTCGGGTCTTAGTGGCGTAGAACAGGCGATGAGGTAAGCAGACGACGCAAAGTGGTGAAGGCATGGTAACATGCCGGAGTCCAGTCACGAAGGTCCCGAGGGCCAGCCAGGATCTTCGTCAGGGGAGCGATGATGTAGGCAAAATTGCGCACAAAGCGTCGAAAATAAGAGCAAAGACCGACAAAACGTCGGAGCTCTTTTGCTGTAGCCGGCCGCCGAAATTCTGCGACAGCACGAAGTTTGACAGGGTCGGCAAGGACGCCGTCTTTGGGGCCAAGTATGGTCAGCTGGCGGGCTCCGAAGCGGCATTTTTTCAAGTTAAGTTGAAGGCCGGCGGTAGTAAGGCAAGTAAGGACTTCGCGTAGACGAGAGGTGAGTGGTGAAATCAGGGGAGAAAACTACTACGTCGTCTAAATAACACACGGACGTTTTCCATTTGAGGCCTCGTAGAATATTGTCCATCATTCTTTCAAATGTCGCGGGCGCATTGCAGAGGCCGAATGGCATTACTGTAAACTCATACAGGCCATCAGGCGTAATGAAAGCTGTCTTCGAGTGGTCGGATTCATTCACTGGCACTTGCCAATAGCCCGATCGCAAGTCCTAAGAAGAAAAGAATTGGGCACCATGAAGACGATCCAGGGGGTCATCTATGCGCGGTAGAGGATAGACATCTTTTCGTGTAACCTTGTTGAGGTGACGATAGCCCACTCAGAAACGAATCGAGCCATCTTTTTTTTTTTTCATGAGTACTACGGGAGACGACCAAGGGCTGCAGGATGGCTTGATAACACCACGTTCAAGCATGTCTTCAACTTGCTCGGTGATGGCACGATGCTCGGTTGATGACACGCGGTACGGACGCTAGCGTAATGGTGCGCGATGTCCCGCCTCAATGTGGTGAGCGACGGTACTTGTCCGGCCTAATGATGCTTGGTTGCCGTGAAAAGAGGCGTGAAAATCATTTAAAAGAGTAATTAGCCGCTCACGTTATGTCGGCTCGAGGTCATCAGCAATAGAGCGACAAAAAACATCCGGTGATACTCGGTTAGATGGCACATGGGGTGTCAGTGCTGTTACGTTGGCAGTATCCACGTAGTCGGGAACAGGGAAATGCACAATAATGTCAATGCCCACAGCCTGGATGGTACCACAGTCTCGCCACAGTGCAACGCCAAGTTTGCGAATTCGGCTTAGAAATCAGTATTTCTGCAGCACCATGGTGAACCGTGACAAGGGCAAAAGGCAACAATATAGGCTGGCGGCGAATGCAGACGGCAGTGGGTGAAAACATGACCGTCGCTTCGACAAGCGATGCACATGAAATAGGGTCAAATACAGCGCTGTGAGGGGGAACGTCAGTATCTGAAGCTACACAGACTCTGCTAATATTATGAATTTGAAAGTCGTGAGATGGCAAATCGCACAGAACGGAGAACTGAACCTCAGCACGTGCACAGTCAGTGATGGCGTGATGGCGCGACAGAAAATCCCAACGAAGAATCACATCGTGGGAGCAACAAGTTAACACAAAGAAATCAATCAAATACAAGATGTCTCGAATCAGCACCCTGGCCGTGCACATAGCGACTGGCTAAACTTGTGCACTGGCTGTTCTAAGCAATAGTACCGAAGGCATCATGGTCCCTTTCCGTAATGCACGACAAAGCTTCTCACTAATCACGGATACAGCAGCACCTGTATCGACAAGTGCAAGAGATTTGATGCCATCAACGGACACTTCAGTAACGTTAGCGGGCGAAAAACGAGGACTTTGATGTTCCGACGATGATGCAGTTCGTGCCTCAGGAACTGCGGAAATCAGTTTTCCACCTGTAGCACTGGAAATGGGCCTACGACGCATGGGTGAGAGTGAGGGCCGACGAGGGGAAGGCGAGCGACGAGTACTGTAGAGCTGTGACTGCGGTGCTGGTATGTCATAAGCAGCGTAGACTTCCGGTGGTGGTCGTTGAGGCATACGGAATGGTCGGAAGCCAGAGCTGGGTGGTCGCGGGGTGCCCACGAAGGCCGCCAAGCGCCGGCGGCAGAAGCGCGCTACATGTCCCGGTGTACTGCAGGCATAGCATATTGGGCGGTTGTCAGCAGTGCGCCAAGGATTTGTACCCTGCTGCTGCGCGCTGAAAAATGGAGCCGCCGGCTGGCGAGGTGACGGCGGAGGAGAGAACGCCGGCGGGAGAGGCGCTGTAGGTAGCGGAGAGAATCCCGGCAGACGAGGCGCCCGTACAACGGCTTCAGTATAGACCTCAGACTCTGCCCAGGCGGCGCTGCGGAAAAAGCCGTCACCAGCGCCCCCATCGGAACCTTGGCGCGAACTGAGTAGTGCAAGGAGAGCTGTCCGCAAGCGAAGGTGCATAGGCCACAATGGACCCCTCTCTTTCATTTGTGTTGAGGCACGGTTTCCTAAAAATGAAGGACCTGGAAAGCTTCTTCCGCCCATCCACGCTTCGGAAAGGAATCTCAGCAGAGCGAAGTACGTGTACAATATAAAATAAAGTCTCAAGTGTTATTTCGGCGTGCTGCAACTCGCAAGTACAGAGAGCATCAGGTTTGTCTGTATGCATATCAGCATAAAAATCTAAGCATTTCAAATTTCTTCATATTGAATATGTCCTGAACACAAGACTTAAGTATCTCCTATATTTTTATGTAATTTATCGTAATGTTTTGTCCCGCAATTATTTAGAGAGAGTATCCTTTCATAACTTTTTTCCAGGGCAGCAAACAGAAAACGTTTTCCAAGGCAGCAAACAGTGTGAGATCATAACGAAAGAAGCTTCCTACAGTGCCTACGCGCTGCATCTTTCTTTCTCGCAGGAGCTACAGCATCGCTCATACCTTAATTTGAACTTTTTGCAGACACTTCGAGCAACAAGCGCGCACAAATAAATGTAAATACACGCGACATTTTTTTTCCTTTACACACGTGCGTTACTTTGCAATTACTCGTCCAGTGCTCCTACAGCAACTTCATTGCTCACATTTGAAAAACGCAGTCGAGTAGGCTCAGCACATTGCGAAGCGTGCTTGTATCGGCGCAGGACATACGAAATACCGAAAGTAGAAATGAGCTCGCAATACAACGATGCTCTAGAACAGGATTTTGAATTCATTAACGAACCAAAATGTTTGGTTAAGCTGACCTGCCAAATCTCTCCGTTCCACTTGTTGAGTCCAGCGGAGGCGGACGTCTGTTAAAAGGTGGAGATATCGATGGCACATAAGGAGGATGGTTCGCAACGTTGTTTTTTCTGTTACCAACGAAGTGGCGGCTACAAGTTCTTGAGTTTTCGCTTGGTTACCACGGTCCTCCGTCAGGGCTACGCAACACAATTACAGAAGCTCAACACAGAAGCTCAACACATTACAGAAGCTACAACACATCGGCTCATGCGAGCCGATGTGTTGTGAGGAATGCAAGTAATCCGATTACCCAACGGGTTGAACGGCCCGTATCCAGCGCTCTCGCCTTTCCCCTTCATACGATCGCGATGGAAATGGGTAAAACTGAACATTGTTATTCCGTCCTTCACGTTCATGGCAATTTACAACACAACAGTAGCGTCGATTATGGCGTTTCTTCGTAGCGCGCGGAGCTATCGCGGTTGCCGTCGTTTCCGCCATCAGTCTGAAAAGTGAGCCAGCAAGCGCTTTATGGCAGTTCGGCGGCGCGTGCGACTAGCGTAGAAATTCATAGCTCTCTGTCTGGGTGTTAAATGCGCAAAACACTCGCAATATGGACCAAAATCTAGTTAAATTGTTGTTTCGCCGTCGCTAGCTGCATAGGCAACTTAGCAAGCGAGTCGGGCTTCGCACTACTCAATTACTGCTTCTTCGCACCGGCAGGTGGCGCTACGCGTCTCGCGAAACTCCAGAGTCTGACGTCCATACGTCAGAGGCGCGGCGACGGGAGCCATCTGACACGGAGGCGGAAGAGCTTCGGTCACTTCCTCTTGAATTATCTGTCGGATCGCTGGAGCCAAATATTGAACAGGCTTCTCCGTTGTGGGCAAAATCGAGAGCTGTCGCGCGACCTCCTCGCGCACAAATTCTTTTATTTGCGTCAGCAAATTTGTGTGGTGGTAGCCAATAACCAATGCTGCTAACAAATATTCCATAGGCGGTGGGCGCCGTGCTAAGATGCGTTGTTTCCGCAGCTCGTCAAAACTTTCGCACAAATTGATAACTTCGGCCACGGTGAGCGGTTCCTTCGATACAACATTTGAAAGGCTTCCTCATCAATCCCTTTCATAATGTGTTTTATCTTGTCCTGTTCCGCCATTGACGGATTCGCGCGCTTACACAGGTCAATGACATCTTCGATGTAACTTGTGAAAGTTCCACCGTGATGTTGCGCACGCCCTCGTAAGCATTGTTCTGCGCGAAGCTTGCGCACAGCGGGGCGCCCGAACACTTCTGGGAAACTTTTCTTGAATGTGCGCCACGTTGTGAAATCGTGTTCGTGGTTTCGGAACCAGAGGTTCGCGACGCCGGTTAAATAAGCACGTTGTGCAACTTGGTGACGTGGTCCCACTTGTTATTCTGGCTCACCCGTTCGTAAGCTGTCAACCAATCCTCCACGTCATGGTCATCGGTGCCGCTAAAGATGGCAGGATCACGCTGGCGCAACGCACCGGAAACGATGACCGTCGGAGGCTGTGGTGCATCTTCGTGGGTGGTTTCGTCAGGCATGGTCGCAGCCGTCGGTAGCGTCCGGCTTCGGAGTTCCAGTTTCCGAAGTTACCCCGCAGCTCCACCAAATGAAATGGGGTTTATTTATTGCAGCTCGTTCGAGGGATCGCAAGTAGCTCTTGATCACGAGGCCCAGCGCTTCGCATCAGCAGCCCGAGCTCGGGTCTCTCGCCGCAGCGGTAGTAGTACGCACAGTGCCCCATGCATATTACCCACTACAATGTATATATATATATATATGTATATATATATATATATATATATATATATATATATATATATATATATATATATATATATATACAGGGTGTCCCAGCTGACGTGGACGAAGATGTTGAAAAAAATCTATGCGTTCTTCAGAACAGAAATCACGTGGATGTTGTTAGCGTTTATCTCAACTTAGAGTACCACATTTTTCTCGTCTTTCTTTTACTAATTAGCCGAGATAATTAATCAACGTTTTAAACATAGCTCAGGCGTCAATAGGAAAGATTTGGAGCTTCACAAATATTGCCCAACCCAGGTACTTCTAACGAGAGAGACTTAGCGTGCCCGTTTTTATTCGAGAAAAACGAAAGCCCACGGAGTTTAAAAGAATACCACGTGACAGCGCGCTCTGCGCGCATGAATGTATTTGCGTCGCATGTGAACCCATTGGCGTTTATCTCGGAACCAAGCACAACGCGAAGCTCTGCCGTGGGCAGCACGAAAGGCACGAAGCGAGCGATGTTTTTTTACAAAGCATGGTTGATAGCGCTGTAATCGGTGCGCATTTGAGTGCACAGAGTGCGCTGTCATGTGGTATCGTTTTTAAACTCCACCTGCTTTCGTATTTTCCGAATAAATACGACCACGCTAAGACAATCTCGTTGGAAGCGTCTGGCTTGGGCAATATTATTGGAGCTCCTCAACTTTCCTATTGAAGCCTGAACGTTTCAAGCAATGTTTAAAAAGTTAGTTAATTTTTCTCGGCTAATAACTCAAGACGAGCAAAAAATGTTACTGTAACTTTAGATGAACGCTCACAACGCCCACGCTATTTGTGTTCTGAAGAACGCATAGGTTTATTTCAAAATCTTAGTCCAAAGTTAGCTTCGACACCCAGTATATATATATGTATATATATTGTAGAACCATTACAGAATAATTTTATAGCTACAAGCGATATAAAAGACACACGGGTAACGGCCAGTCTTCGTCTTCCACTGGTATGGCTCAAAATAACGGGAAGGTACTTTTTCCTAAAAGCCGACGCGTTGGGAACGCGTCCAGAGAAGGACTAGGGAACCAGGTGAAAAATGGTGTTCGCGGCACGGATGATCATAGCGTCGCTTTTGGGAAGCTTGCGAGACTGAGGCGATGACGGGCGACATTCGGGCCTGGGCAGCCAAGGCAATAGCATTGCTGGCGTAATCAGTGCTTGATGATTGTAGTTCGGAAGGCAGCAAAGTGTCGAAGGGCAAGGTAGGGTCGCGGCCCTACAAAAGGTGAAATGGTGAGAATTCGGTAGTGTTGTGACGGGAAGAGTTGTACGCAAAAGTTACATATGGCTAGGCGACGTCCCAGTCGCGGTGATCGTCGGAAACATACATGGCCAGCATTTCAGTTAGAGTGTGTTTGAACCGAACCGTGAGACTGTTCGTTTCAGGGCCGTACGCGGTAGCAATCGTCATTTCTGTAGAACAGGAGCGGAACAGATCATCGAAGGCTTTCGAAAGAAAGTAGCGTTCCCAATTAGTAAATAACTGACATGAAGCTCCATTGTGCAGGATGACGTCGTATAGTAAGATGTCGGCGTCATCTGCAGCGCAGCTTGTTGTTATCGCCGCATGATGGCATATGTCGTGGCATAATCTGTGACTACGGCAGTACACTTTATTCTTTTGATGGGTCAGGAGGTCGAAGTCCACAGGAAAGAATGACTTTAAAGGGGATATCAGTAGGTTGAAGCAAAGCAGCAAGAAGCATAGCAGGCGTCTTCCAGCGGTGACACAAGCTTCAAGGAGCGACATAACAGCGCACAGAGCGATAAATTCAGGGCGAGAAGAAGCGGTGCCACAGGTGGTCCTAAGTACAAGTTATGGCCAGGTGTCCAGCATTAGTAACGTCGTGAATTTCTTGGAGCACGGCCAGTCGGAGGTACTTTAGAACAACTAGGAGGAGCTCTGGACCACCGGAACGAATACTACGACGGTATGAAGCTCCATCACCCCAGGTTAACATCCAGAGGGAAGGCTCATTGGGCGAAGAGCTTGGGTGGTCCATAAATTTTCGAACTACAGGATCTTGACGTTGCTAGTCGCCAATGTGCAGAAAGCCGGAGAGGAACCGAATACAGATGTCCGAGTCGGCATCGGTATCAACCCGTTGATCCGCGAGATTGCTGGACAGGCAGTCAGCGTCTTTATGCAGGTGCCCTGACTTAACATCATCATGAATGGACGGATGGATGGATGGAAGGATATTATGAGCGTCCCCTTTGGAACGGGGTGGTGGATTGCGCCACCAAGCTCTTGCTATCATACTGCCTCATATCCTACCTAGGTTAAACAATACAAAAAGGTAAAAAGAAACTCTGAACTACCACGCCCAAATTTTCTGATCCCCTATTGCGAACTGTGCTTTCTTACGTCTCCGTCTTTTGTCGTTTCCTTACTTTTCTTGCACCAATCCTCCAGTCACCTCTTACTAATGTCTATTGCGGATATGTTTGCTTTACCATTGCTCCCTCTGAACCCAAGGGCTTCAAGGAGGTCAGTGGTGCATAAATCGACCGCTGGGTAGACGTGTCCACATTCTATTAAAACATGCTCCGTAATTTCCCTAGTTTTACCGCAGCAAGCACATGCTTCTTCTTCCTTCTTATATCTCGCTTTATAGGTGCGTGTTTTAAAGCATCGCGATCTCGCTTCGAAAAGTAATGAGCTTCACTTTGAGTTATTATAAATGGTTTCTTTCTTGATTTCGTTTTTTCCTCTTAAGTAGTTACTCATGGAAGGTTTCTTTTCCATTGCCGCCACCCATGGGATTAATTCAGCCTCTCTGACTTTCCGCTTGACCTTCTTTGTTGCTGTGTTGTCCACCCTACAGGCCGCGTACTTGCTGGTAAGCTTCGTAGTTCTTTTCTCCACTGTGAATCAGTGTTTTTCCTGTACAGATATCTGCACACTCTCTCAGCCCATTTATTTCTTCCATATTCCTCAGCCGTTCTTCATACTCAATTGTAGTGCAAGCTTCCCTCACTTCAAAACTAGTCCAGCCCATATCACCCTGCACAGCTTCATTTGTTGTCTTCCCGTGAGCGCCCAATGCGAGGCGACCCACTGACCTTTGGTTCCCGTCGAGTCCTGATTCTACCCCTGATTTATAGCAAACAACCGCATTTCCAAAAGTAAGTCCTGGAACCATTACACCTTTCCACATACCTCGGAGGACCTCGTACCTATTGTATCCCCATAGCTCTCTGTGCTTCATTATGGCTGCATTTCTCTTCCCCTTTACTGTTATGGTTTTTTCCTGTGTTTCCATATATCCATTGGTTTCGTTTATCCATATGCCAAGGTATTTATATTCTGTTACCCGAGGTATTTCTTGGCCCTGTATCTCCACTGTCTGTTCACTGTTTTCATTGAATACAATAACACCTGATTTTCTAACACTAAATTTCAAACCTAAATTGTTGCCTTCCTGTCCACAGATATTAGCCAGACGTTGCAAATCACATTTCTTGTTAGCTAGCAACACAATGTCGTCCGCATAAAATAAACCTTGGAGTTCCTGCTCTATTACTGTACCCGCCTCTTTGTATGAGAGATTAAACCCGATATTGCTTCCTTCTAGCGCCCTCTCCATCATCACCATGTACATCATAAACAGCAGCGGGGATAAAGGGCACCCCTGCCTCAGTCCCTTGTTGATATGGACTTTCTCCTCGCTCCTCATCCCTTCCCATTTAACGCAAACGATATTTTCGAGGTAAATCCCTCTCAAAAGTTGTAGACAACCGTTACCTAAGCCTTCCCCTTCCAGAATCTCCCACAAAATGTTGCGATCGACGTTGTCGTAGGCACCTGTAATGTCTAAAAAGGCCACATACAATGGTCTGCTTTCTGCTTTTGATATTTCAATACACTAAGTAAGAACAAACAAGTTATCATCCAAACGCCTGCCTATTCTGAAGCCATTCTGAAGCTCTCCCAAAATGGCATTATTCTCTGCCCCTGCCGGCCACTAAAACAAGACTGGGTGGGGAGGGGTTCCTCAGGACACAATAAAGTTATTTCCTCCTCTCAGCCCATGCTTGAAGCTTTAGTTTGATTGCCTGCATTGCTAGCCAGTATATTACCGATGTAATGGTCAACGGTCTATACGAGTGAATTCTATCTTTCTCCCCCTTACCTTTATAAATTAAATTCATTCTACTTTGTCGCCAACTGCCTGGCATTCGTCTATCTTTTAAAGTTTTCCCCACTGCTTTCACCAGAGTTTCCTTACTTTTTCGTCCTAGTTCATTTATCAGCCTAACGGGAACATCGTCCAGCCCTGTGGCTGTGCGCTTAGGAATTTTCTCTTCCGCTTTCTTCCAGTTTAAATTTGTCAGTACCAGCTCCTTTTCCACTTGGATCTCTTTCATGCTCTTTTCATCAAGTACAACCTCGTCATTGCCTTGGAAAGATTCGGCTGTTGCTTTTCGGATGTAATTTATTGCCGCTTCTCCTTCCAGTCTGTTTTTATCTTCGTCTAGGATATGTTGTATTGTTGTTGACTTCCTGCCTAATAATTTTATGTGGTTCTAAAGTATTCTAGGTGCGAACTTTCTTTTCACGTATTTCTGACAACCAACGTTCACATTCACCTTTTAATTTTGCTTGCACCAGTATTTAAACAATGGACTTTTTCTCCCGGTATATTTCCTATTTACTGGTTACTTCATCCTGTGGCAACTGCGCCTTCTTTGCCTGCCTGTGCTCTCGAGATGCTTTCTGTCGTTCGACGATCGCTTCTCGTATCTCCTTATTCCACCAGCTTTTCGGTTTCTTTTTTTCCTTTCCAACGAACATGTTGTTTCTCTTTCCGTATTTCTGTCGTCATTACACTTAGAAGCTCACCATATTCCCACTCTTTACTGGGCCATTTGCCAAGTTCTTCCTCAACTCTAGTGACTGTATTTGCTATTTGTTCAGCGTTCAAATTTGGACTGGCCATTTTGCGCTCTTTGCTCTCTTCCCTAACTACATATACCATATTCAAAATGATGCGTTTATTGTCACTCCCTATGCTGATAAACCCTTCCTCATCGATGACCATTTCTCTCAACTTATCATGAATTCCTTCTGTCATCAGACAGTAATCAATGGTCGATTGCCGGTTTCCCATTTCCCACGTGATCTGTCCTTCACACTTAGGCCCTGTATTCACGATCACGAGGTTATGTTGCTCACAAAGGTCCAGCATTGACTTCCCGTTACTGTCGGTATAGCCATCTAAATCCTCTATGTGGGCATTCGTGTCACCTAATACGACAATTTCAGCACTACTACCGAAACCCTATATATCAGGGCTTATGCATTCCACTAACTCTTTACTCTTCTCTGTGCAATTTTTTCCGGTCCACAAATACGTAACGCCCAGCCAAGTTCTTTCCCACTCATTGTACCTGATAACCAAAGATGCTTTTGACATTGTGAATTTACTCTTTTCCATTTGGCTCCCTGATGGATAAGTGCTCCGACTCCCCCTCGCTTTCTTTCCGACTTAGTTCTGTTGCACCCTTCCCAAACATAATTCTCAATAACTGGCGGCTCTTCTGAGTCTCTAAGGTGCGTTTCTGTAACAGCATACACCCCTATTTGCTCTCTGTGTAACTGCTCCTCAATCTATGCCCATTTTTCCTTTCGTCTGCCGCCCTGTATGTGTATGTAGCCTATTGTATGGTGAGCTCTTTTTCTTGTTTTCCTCCTTTTTCTGTTATCGACGGCGATGCTCTTCTGATGTTCCCCTAGGGGACCTTCTTCATTACTATCTACTCTGACCTCCTCAGCGCCAGCCTGGTGATCATCAGTCATGATCATCATGATCAATCACGATCATCAGCCTAGTTACGCCCCCTGCAAGGCAAATACCTCTCCCACACTTCAACTACCATGGTCATGTGCTAATTGTGCCCATGTAACCTACAAGCTTCTTAATCTCATCCGCCCACCTAACTTTCTGCCGCCCCCTGCTACGCTTCCCTTCCCTTGGAATCCAGTCCGTAACCCTTAATGACCTATCAGTTATCTTCCCTCCTCTTTACATGTCCTGCCCATGCCCCATTTATTTTTCTTGATTTCAACAAAGATGTTAACTCGCGTTTGTCCTCTCACCAAATCTGCTCTTTTCTTATCCCTTAACGTTACACCCATCATTCTTCTTTCCATAGCTCATTGCGTCGTTCTCAATTCAAGTACAACCCTTTTCGTAATCCTCCAGGATTCTGCCCCGTACGTGAGTATTGGTAAGACACAGCTGTTATACAATTTTCTCTTGAAGGATAATGGCAACCTGCTGTTCATGATCTGATAACGCCTGCCAAACGCACCCCAGCCATTTCTTATGCTTCTGAATATTTCAGTCTCATGATCCGCATCCGCAGTCACTACCTGTCCCAAGTAGATGTCCTTACCACTTCCAGTGCCTCGCTACCTATCGTAAACTGCGTATCGTATAAGTTCGCTCTCACATGCGAAAGGGTTTACATAGGCCAAACAGGTCGAAGTATTAATGACCGCCTGAGTAAATACCGCTCCTCCCTGGGGTCAGATAATGGTGCAAACTTGTTTCGCCATTGCAATGAATGTGGCTGTTACCCTTTGTTCAGCAATGTAATGATTCTTGGAACGGGCTAGGGAAAATAAGAGCGAGAAATCTTGGAAGCGTACTACATCAGTTTATTAGCTGACGACTGCATTAGTACAACCTCGGTGCGCTTACTTGAAAAATAATTTGCATTTCTAAGTCGGTCACAATAGATGCGATATCTTTTCTTGCTCAGTGATTAGCGATGCTGTGGTTGCGCATGCTCTGCTGGCCTTGCTGGGACTACGCTGTTTCTAATAAAGCTCAGTTGATGGTCCAGTCGTTGTGTTGTGAACCTCTCCTCTTGATTTGTGTTTTGTGACTGTTTTTTTTTCTTTCAACTATTTACGAACTGGGCCCGGATTTCAACAATTTTACACGCATAGCTGGTCGAACTAATGGCATACATAGAGTCCGTAATTAGGGTGCCTTTCGTCGCTATTATATTGCGAATTACTCAGATTTCTTGGACGAATTGGGCCCACCTTTTCTATCCACGCGCGCAGCTGTTCTCATCAGCTTGTTGCTAGCACCATACCACATGCACGTGCACCGTAAGTTAAATGTGGCATGAATCAAAATAGTCGCAGTGTCGCCCGAAAGGCAAAGCATCGATTACAATAGCAGAGTAGTGGAGCACTTTATGAAATAAGAACAGCAGTTCTATATGCCGTGTAAACTCCGGAACATTTGCTTGATAACTGGAGTAAGAAGCATGGTGTCAGCGTGTGCATGCAAACATGAACACATCACACTCTACGATCGCGGACACTCGCTGTCCAAACGATGGCGTGAACAAGCGCGGTAGCAGCAGCGACCGAAGTGAGCTTCGTGCTGCCTATCGCTTCAAAGCAAATTGAGCGGCGAGAACACAACGCGCACGAATGTACCAAATCGTGCCCCTGTACAGCGCTATGGCTATGTACGCAGCGTCCTCTTTCTTACCTAGGGCGTAGTTGCGAGACTCCTGTGTGTTGAAAGGCTCCTAGGTATAGGATGTAACAACCGCCTTTCTCATCGAGCGATTACTGAAAAGCACACTTCTGTGAATCAACAACGCCACGCTGACAACTTTTGTGACGGTAATAGGTCCATATGGTCATGAAGGCAGTCATATGAAGCCCTTGATTTAGAGCATAAACCTACGCCGAGCTTCCCTTCGAAAAGACCCGCGTTGAGGATGATAGAACGAGATCGGAAACCTAATGAGATTCTTATGTACTACGAACAGCACCCGTCGGCTAAATAGACAGCGTCAGTAAATTGTAGCATTAACATCTCAAATATAGACTCCTATTGACTCTCAAATATAGACTCCACCTATTGCCGACCAAAGACTCTTTACCTATTATCCGATGTGTTCGCGGATCGCCTGCTTCTCGAACAGTATGATACAACTGTAGGAGAGACAATCTGAATAAAAAACAGAGCAACCGCTATGCCGCTATCTGCTATCCAATGAGCAGCTACGATATTCCACGCCCTACCTAAGAAGGCTGACGCGGCTTTGCTGCAACGTCGACAGATGACGCCTGGCTATGAATTTCAAACCCTGAAATAAAAGGCAACGCACAAATATGTTCAGTAAAATATTAAAACAGAGCTGTCTTCGCCACGCCCGCCTCTATTTCGCATCGCTTTCAATGTAGACGGATATATTTGTGAATGTACTTTATATTGTCGCAACGTGAGAAACAGGGGTCGCAGAGCACTATTCTGGAGGCAGAGCCGCGGGTCGCTTTTTTAATATGGAGAGAGAGAGAGAAAAAAAAACTTTATTTGGTTCCTTCAAGGATTTAGCGTCTCGAGGTCTCGGTCGTCGTCTTGGGCGCCGGCAACTTGGAGCCTCTTCCGGCAAGGGTGGGCCCCTATTCCAGGGCTCCACTGACCCTAGCTACCTCACTAGCGTGCTGCACTAAGGCCCTTTGCGCCGTGAGCTCGCAGCTGGTTAGCCGACTCTTCCATTGCTCCGCACTCGGGTTATTGTGTTGGTGGAATGATTGATTTTGTTTACATTCCCATGTGACATGATATAGTGTGGGCGTGGCCTCGCACCATGGGCACGTGTCTCTGTATTGTGTTGGGTACATTTTGTTTAGGATGTATAAATTCGGGAAGGAGTTTGTCTGAAATTTGTGCCAACTCGTTGCTTGCTCCTGCGTTAGAGCTTTGTGCGGTGGGGGATATTTGGCTCTCGTCCCTCTGTGTAAGTTTAAGATTTCTGTGTATCCTCCTTCACAAGCGTGTGGGTGATACTCCGGGGCGTGCGACTGCTCTGCTCGGAACGTGGTCTCTCGAGCTAGGCTGTCTGCCCTTTCGTTACCCTCTATGCCTGCGTGGGCCGGAATCCAGATTAACTTGTGCGTAACGTTCTTCTCGGCGATGTTGGCTCCGCCAAACATTCTGAGGGCGGCTTTGCTAATCCTGCCCCTCGTGTAATTTCTGCACGCTTCCTTCGAGTCTGTTAAGATGTTTAGAGGCCTGCCTGTCCTATATCCTTCTACTGCCGCCAGCGCCACGGCAGTTTCTTCGGCCTCCGCTGTGTCGGCTGCCTTTGCCGTCGCACATGTGATCAGATTCCCGTCGCCGTCCACCACCACCGCCGTGGCCATGCGCTTCCCTTCTCGCGGGTACTTGGCAGCATCCGTGTATACCGTGTTGTCTAGTAGCGCTAGTGTCTTTTCCACGTATTCGGCTCGCGCCTGCCTTCTGCTCTCGTGGAGGTTGGGGTTCATGTTCTTAGGTACTGGCCTAACGCTTATTGGTTTCTTAAGCAGTCGGGCACGTCTGCGTATCTATCTACGTGTCCGCTCGTGTCCCGTCCCAGCCAAGTCAGGAGCGCTCTCCCTGCAGGGGTGCTTTCGAGTCTGGCTTTTTGCGTTTCGAGCAGGGCTTCCGCCAGTTCGCTGAAAGTGTTGCTGATGCCCAGTTGGAGCAGTTTTTCGTTTGACGTGTTTTTTGGCAGATTGACATCCGTCTTGTACGCTTTCCTGAGTATCGTGTCCGCCTGTTCCCTCTCTCCTTTGGTCACTGCGTGGTACGGTAGCGAGTAGATGACTCGGCTGACGACCAGGCTGCCAACGAGTTTGAGTGTGTCGTCCTCTTTCATGCCGTATCTTTTTTGGGAGACCCTGTTGATCATCCGGCCCACCTGCTCCGTCACTTTGCTCAGCAGGCTGATGGTGTGGCTGCATTTCCTGCGGCCCTGTAGCCACATGCCCAGGATTCTGATCCGGCCCACCTGCTCTGTCACTTTGCTCAGCAGGCTGATGGTGTGGCTGCATTTTCTGCTGCCCTGTAGCCACATGACCAGGATTCTGATCATATTCTTTTCCGGGATGTTTTGACCGTCAAGCGTTACTTCCACTGTTGCTTGGGTGGGGTGTCTACCTACTCTCAGTAGTTTGAATTATTCTGTGGAGCATACCAGTCCCCCCTCTCTGGTGTACTTTTCGACACAGCGCGCAGCCTCTTGTAGCTTCTCTTGTTTTTTCTGCCAGTGAACCTTGCGTGACCCAAAACGTGACGTCGTCCACGTACATCGCGTGTTGGATGCCCTGGATCTCGCCGAGTCGTTTTGCCAGGCCGATCATCGCCGCATTAAATAGCACGGGCGATATCACGGAGCCTTGGGTGTGCCTTTACACGGTGTGGAGAAGGTGTCGCTTCTCAACTCCCCCAACCCTACCGTTGCCGTTCTGTTGGTTAGGAAGTCCTTGACGTAGTCGTGTACTTTCCTTCCGCAGTTGGTGTTGTTGAGCCCTTGCTGGCCGCGTGGCTGACGTTGTCGAAGGCGCCTTTGATGTCGAGCGCCATCACAACTTTTTCACCCGCCTTGGGCATTGTGTCGAGTACCTCCTCTTTGAGTTGTAGGAGGATGTCCTGCGTCGATAGGTTGGCCCTGAAGCCATACATGCTGTCAGGGTACCACCTCCCGTTCTCCAGGTGCTGCTGGATCCTTCTGGTGACTATTCTCTCATACAGTTTTCCCAGGCACGACGTAAGCGAGATCGGCCTGAGATTCTCGATCTGTAGTTTCTTGCCCGGCTTGGTTATCATAACCACGACGGCGTGTTTCCATTCCGCCGGTACCTTCCCCTCTTGCCAGAGCGTGTTGAGGTACGACGTCAGCTGATCGACTACCTCGTCACTTAGGTTTCTTATGAGCGAGTTTTGAATATTGTCCGCTCTCGCCGCTGTATTCTTGGTGGCCGCTCTCACGGCTTCGGTGACCTCCTCTCTCGTGATGGGTCGGTCCATTTTCGGGTTTTCCTCACCGAGATAATCTACTTTGTAACCTTCGATTTGGTCTTTCCCGTAGCATTTTTCTCGGACTTCTTTCAGGAGCTGCTCTTCGGAACCTTCGTACTGGTGGACCAGTCTTTGGATCGATTTGCCGCTTTCGGACTTGTTCTTGCTAGGGTCCATTAGGGCCTTGAGGATGCGCCACGTTTTGGCCGTACTTAGGGTCCCGTTCAGCGAGTTGCTAAACTGTTGCCACCCCTGTCTGGCCAGCTGCGTCACGTACTCCTCCGTCTGCCTAGTGATGTCCGCTATCTTCTTCTTTAGCTTCTTATTTAGCTTTTGTCTTTTCCGTCTCTTGGTGTGCCCGCGTCTAGCCTCCCAGAGCCTGAGGAGCCGCTTGTCTACCTCCGGTGTTTGTTCGGTTCTGTGCACTTCTTGCGTGTACATTTCCTGAATTTGCTTGAGTTGTTGGCTCCAATCTTCTACAGGGGTAATGTTACCCTTTAGCTGTCGACAGTGTGCTCTAAAGGCGTCCCAATCCGTCAGCCGAGCCGTACCAATTTTCCTCTTGACATTGTGTGCCACCGTGCTGACTCTTATTATGTGGTGGTCGCTGCCAAGGTTCTCGAGCAGGTTTTCCCACTCTGCCTCCTTGGCGCCCCTGATAAAGGTTAGGTCGGGACACGTGTCTGGACTGACGCTGTTTCCCTGTCTAGTCGGCTGGTTTTCATCGGTTAGCAGCTCGCACCCGGTGTTTTCTGCCACCGTGCAGATGCCTCGTCCCTTCTTGTCTTCCTTTTTATAGCCCCAGCGCGGGCTTTTAGCGTTATAGTCTCCGGCTATGATTAGGGTGTTTTGTCCCGCCAATTTCTTGGCCTCCGCGGAAAGTTTAATAAAGTTTCCTTTTGTCTCTTTAGGTGGACTGTACAAGTTTACTATGTAGGTACTTCTAGCCTTTCTTTTCTTTTTGGTAATCACCTCCGTGATCACGTGTTCTATCTGGGTGTCCTCGATTTCTTTATGCGCTACGGTTACTACTTTGTTACTTATGAGGGTCGCGGTGCGGCCACTCTCCTGGCACGTGTAGCCCCTGAGCGCGAGGGTGTTATTGGTTTCCTGTAGCATGACTATATCTGGTGGATTTTTTCGCGTAGATATGAACTGTTGCAGGAGTCCTTGCTTGCGCTTGTACCCTCTGCAGTTCCACTGCCATACTTCTAGTTGGTTTTGTCCTGCCATGTTGCGTTGTTACTGTTGTTGCTTGTACCTTGCGTTTCTGATCCGAATCTCCTGTCATTGTATAGCCTATCCCTGGCGTGATTAGTGGTTTTCTGCGTGTTTTGAGTTTTGACGTAGTTACGGAAGCTCTGGTCCTGCAGAGCTATCTTTTGTTGCGTTTGTTGCATCTGATTTCGCCTCTGTTGCGTTTGGTTTTGCACGCTAGTCATGAAATTCCTGATTTCATCATTAAAGTTTTTCTCTTCTGTG
Organism: Dermacentor variabilis; assembly: GCF_050947875.1. Lineage (NCBI taxonomy): Eukaryota > Metazoa > Arthropoda > Arachnida > Ixodida > Ixodidae > Dermacentor > Dermacentor variabilis. The sequence continues at coordinate 9,502,631 of NW_027460335.1, read as the reverse complement.
TTTTGCTGCACTGGTGCCACGGCCTGCGCTGGTGGCGTTGGCGTTCTCATTGGCGAGTACCCCGCTCGTCTGAGCTCTTGCATTTCTTTAATTAGGTCATCTATCCTCTTTCTGAGTTGCCGCGTTTCTTCTCGGCTTAGCTCGAGCTCGCGTTTGTGACTTTTGTTTTCCTCACTTAGTTGCCTTTCGGCCGCTGTCTGCGTGTTGTTGTTGTTAGTGTGTGGTCCCGAGTGCGGATCAAAAAGTGTTTTGGGAGGGCCGGTCCCCCCGCTCACCTTAACGCCGCCGCCGCCGCTCTTCTTTTGCTGTTTTTGCTGGTGCTGCTGGCCCGTGCCGCCCAGGGGTGGATAGGATCCGTCCCGGTTGGGCCCTGGGCTCTGGCTCCGGCCCCGGCCGCGGCTCTAGCTCCGTGACCCGCTCCGGTAGGCACTGAAGTTTTGTTGACCCTGGTCCTGGCCCTCGTCTCGGAACTACCTCGGTCTTCTTGCGCCGCCTCTGCTTCGGCTGCCGCTGTGCCTCTGCTGCTGATGTCCCTGGGGACCTCCTCGCAGCTCGCCTGCCGTCTTGAGTCGTTGCTTGCAGTCCCGCGTGCCTGCAACGTGGTCACCCCCGCATATCAGGCATTTGGGTGTGCACTGGTGTTGTTCCGCTGGATTTTGGCAGCCACATTGCTTGCAGGCCTTGGCCTCCGGATTAGGGCAGACGTCCGACCGATGCCCCTGCTGGCAGCATTGGTAGCATACTTGTCTCGTCGGGCGGTACGGGTAGCACCACATCTCTCCACCGTAGTAGAGTACTTGCTTCGGGATTATAGGGCACTCAAATCTGATGACCGCCGTGCTCGACCGTCCCAGCATCCTGGCTGCTAAGATCTTGACTCCTTGCGTTCGGACTCTAAGGTTCGCCTTGAGCTCTTCTGGCGAGGTCCCCGCGTCCACCCCGTGGATGACCCTCCGCAACGTGCCCTCCGGCGCCGCCACGTGTGCGTTGATGGCGTAGCTGCTGTTACCGAACGTTAGCTGCGTGATGCGCCGTATACATTGGGCCGCCTCGGAGCGCAACTGCGACTTCTTCACTGCGCCTTCACACCAACGCTTATGCCAACACACGTTGACCTCTTCGTCATAGGAGTACTGGCGCTGCATTTGCGTCCCTCCGAAGGAATCATCGTTCCTATACGCAAATTAATTGGGACAATGGGATAGAGTACAACAGGACAGAGTCACACACATACGAAAAAACGAGAACAAACATAAAGCAAAAGTTACGGCGACAGGTACGGCTTCATCCGTACCGCATGCACCAACCACTTCGGGTAAGTGCTTGCGGTGACTGGAGCTATTGTCACTGTCGGGAACGACCTCGGGATTCACGTCGCTAAGGCGGCTGATCACTCCGTACGCCCCAAAGTACCGTCGTAGGTGTTTTTTGAAAAGCCAACGCCGAGGTATGAGTATCCAGACCCATACTTTGTCGCTGGGTGTGTAGAAACATACCAATGTTGAAGATCGTACCATTGTTAATTTTGGTCTTGCTTAATGCAGATACGTACGCAGAAAAGCTGTCTGGCTTCTTCGGCGCGCTGAGTAAATTCGTCAATGTCGGTTGGTAGGTCGTCAAACTCGTGCGGCAACATGGCATTCAGCGTTGTTGTGGCTTCGCGACCAGGGACCAAGCTGAACAGTGTCGTTCCAGCAGTTTTCTGTCGAGCGGTATTGTAGGCGAATGTTATGTAGGGCAAACTCTGATCCCAGTTCTATGTTCTATGTCGACATACATGCATAGGATATCTGCGAGGGTCTTATTAAGACGCTCTGTTAGTCCGTTTGTCTGGGGATGACAAGCGGTTGTTTTCTGGTGGCTTGTACCATAAGCCTGAGAAGCGAGTCAAGAAGTTCGGCAGTTAAGGCAGTTCCCCTGTCTGTGATGACTAAGTTTGGGGCACCGTGCCTAAGGGCGACGTTTTCAATGAAAAAATGAGCTGCTTCGGCTGCTGTACCGCGCTGTGTAGCATTATTCTCCGCATAGCGCGTCAGGTAATCGGTGGCAACAATCATCCATCTGGGGCCGGCTGTAGAAAATGGAAATGGGCCCAGGAAATCCATTATAACTTGGGCTTAGTGCCTCGACTGGATGTAAGAGACCTGTGGGCTTGCCGGGAGGCGCTTCGCGTCTTTCGCAGTCAGCACATGTTTATACGGGACGTTTTACAGGAGCGGGTAGCTTCGGCCGTTAGTACTTCCGTTGGAGTCGGGACAATCTTCGCGTGTAGCCTTGATGACATGCGCTGGTTTCATCGTGGCTTGCTCTTAGTAGTTCTTTTCGAAGTGATGCCAATGCGACAAGCAGGCACATGATGCCACTGGCAGAAAAGTTCTTATATAAAACATCGTTCCGGAGACAACGCGACGGCAGTCCCTTGGCATAGAGTCGCGGAACGTCTTTACTTCAACCTTTCAAGAAATTAATGAGTGGGAGCAGCTCTGGGTCGTGGCGCTGCTCCTGTGAAATAGTGACGGCGTCGAGGACGCCTAAAAATGCAGCATCCACGTCCACGTCATCGTTACCTGCGGACTCAACAGGTGACCACGAAAGGCAGTCGGCGTCCGTATGCCGCTTTCCTGATTTATAAATGATGGTAAAGTCGAACTCCTGAAGCCTAAGACTCCAGTGCCCCAGACCACCAGATGGGTCTTTTAGGTTAGTCAGCCAACAAAGAGAATGATGATCGCTGACAACCTTGAATCAACGGCCGTACACATACGGGCGAAATCTGATAACCGCCCACACGACGGCAAGGCATTCCTTCTCGGTAGTTGAGTAGTTTTCCTCCGTACGAGAGCGAGTTCGACTAGCGTAGGCGATTAGTTTCTCGGAGCCGTCTTGCCACTGCACCAGTACTGCACCCAGACCCACATTGCTCGCATCACTGTGAAGGGCTGTAGGACATTTTGGTCGAAGTTCGCAAGAACAGGAGGTGTTTGCAGGTGATGGCATAGTTCGCTGAATGCTACTTGCTTATTTTCCCTCCACAGAAAGGGAACATCGTCGCGTGTCAGGCGTGTTACTGGCGCAGCAATGGATGAAAAATTTCCATCAAAGCGTCGGTAATAGGCGCACAGCCCCAAGAAGCGCCTCACTACCTTCTTGTCGGATGGTGTGGGGAACTTTGCCACAGCGTCTATTGTGGCTGGATCAGGTCGTATACCCTCGTGACTGACGACGTGGCCGAGGAAGCACAGTTCCCTGAAACCAAAATGATATTTCTCGGGCTTTAGCGTCAGGCCAGTCGAGCGTATGGCTTGGCGAACAGTAAGTAACCGGCTTAGGTGCTCCTCCAATGTAGGTGAGAACACTATGACGTCGTCTAGATAGACAAAGCATGTTTGCCACTTTAGGCCTAAAAGTACGGTATCCATTAGACGCTGAAATGTGGCGGGCACTGACCAGAAACAGAAAGGAAGAACCTTAAAATTGTAAAGGCCGTCAGGAACCAGCGAAAACCCGAAACCCCGAAGTGATGTTGACGCACTCATTATGCGGAGGGTAAGGCATAAACTCCTGGGACTGCCTGAAGCAGGGTCGTTCGAAAAGGCATAATTGCTGCCCACTGCTCAATAAGACGGTGGCTATTCGCCTTGGCCCAGGTGGACACGGAGGCTCAGACGACGCTTTTGAAATGCCGGATGGTCATTTTCGTCGGCATTTTCGACTCTAGAAGGAAACCGTGCGGTAGCGCGAAGAACTGGGAGGGGAACTAGAACCGGGGCGAGGCGACGACACCGTTGGTGGAGTGGAAGATGTTGCGTGCGAGGCGCTTCTTCGCCATCGGGAGCTTCCATCGGGAGCGTGGAGACGATCCGTTTCTCGCAGTCGACCGTGACTGAGCGCGTGCGACGCGTGGCTGAGGCTGTCGTAAACGCAGGGCTCTGCAGCAAGTGGGTCCATTTTCCTAATACGTCCGAAGAAAAGGCAGCCGAGAAGGAGGGTTTCCTTTGACGCGAGGCTGTTCCCGGCATCATCGGATGCGTTGATGGCAGCATTATTGCCATTATCGCACCACAGGGTGAGCGCAAAAGCTGCATTCATGTGTTGGAGGGGCTACTGCCCTCTAAACTACATGTTTGCAAGTGTGCGTCATGTTTTCTAGTGCTGCTGATTCTTTTCACAGTTATCTTGCACTTGTGAATGCGAACACATAAATACTTCGTTTAGCGCAAAACAACGGACACAAGAAAAGGCGACAGGACCAGGCGCCTTGTCCTGTCACCTTTTCTTGTGTCCGTTGTTTTGCGCTAAACGAAGTATTTATGGATCCGCACCAACTAGCCCGCCAACACATTGTTGTGAATGCGAATTCTCACCGTTTCCATATACCTCAGATCTGCGACGCGGACATGACGATCCTGGCCGTGGATACTATATGAGATCGGAGTCGGAGCACAACTGGTTCGAATTGCGGAAGACGTTCCTGCGCCGGCAGTTACACGCGGGGCGCATCGCGGAACACGGGGAATACCTCCTCGGTCAGACAAAATATTTTTTGTCACAGTTACGCCTCAGTAGCGAATAGAACGCCATGTCCGCTCCAATACAAACGTTTAGGTGAATTACGAGCGCATGAGTAAGTGCCTGTCTGGAGTGGAAAAAAATGCTGATCCCACTCACTGCGGGAATCGATGTAAGCGAAATTTTCTCTACTGTTTACTTTGGTGTACGATGATTAGCGGCAATGTTGACGTCTAATGTTTCATTTCTTCAACATTTATTCCAATGCGAGAGTAGTGAGTTGATGTTAAACATTTCCTAGCTTGCATACACTGCAGTTTATCTGCGTAGTGCACAGAGGACACCTGGGGTGGAGTTTGCTTGAGAAGTCATTGTGCACCGTACTTCATAACCTCTGAGAGGGATGAGCATATTCATTTCCTCCCGTAGCACATCGCAACGTGACAGAAGTATTAAACTTTAATTGAATTATTGGGTTGTACGTGCCAAGCCCTCAATTAGATTATGAAGCACGCCGTAGTGGTGGACTCCTGATCAATTTTGACACCGAGCAATTATTAAGCGTGCCCCTAAATCTAAGTGCACCAGCGTTTTTTTCTTTTTCGTCCGCGTCGTAATGCAGCTGCCGTGGTCGGGATCAAGCCCTTGACCTCGAGAAATTCCATAGCCACAAAGCTACCACGGCGGGTACAGCAGTGTTGATTTGACATGTCGCCGCTTCCATAGTGACGCCTACAACCTACTGTGCGGTTTACTGCGGCTTCGCTTCTGCATGCTTTGCCCGCTTGAGAAGTTTGCATGGTGTTTATTTTTCAGAAATAGCAGAAATGTAGCGTAGCGTACATTGAACATAAATTTGTCTCCTTTGCCCGCAACCGCTCTCGTGTCTATAGTAGTAGCGTTTCCCTGAACTCTCACGTCACCTTCTCCCTAGCCTTCCATCCCTACCCCCTTTTGTATGGGAACTGCGAGCGTGACTGGCAAGGCTATTATTCACTTATTTCGCGACTGCCTTGTTTTTACCCATCCTCCGCCTCCTGTCCTCATTCCCCTGTACTATACTAGCTAGCTTCCCTCTCAATAGCTAAGATAGATCAATTTTATTGAAAGAATTATCAAAATCATCGCTGATAGTCGGGGCCCCTAGTCCAGGGCTCCGCTGGCTTTTGCAATCTTCTCAGCTCTCTGGATCAGCTTGAGCTGGTCGTCGAGAGCCTAGCTGAACAGCAGTGCCTTCCGTTGTTCCACGGTAGTGTTCGTATCGTTGTGTGTTATTTTGCGTAGCGTTCACTCCCAAGTAATGTGGTATAGGGCTGGTGCGGCTCCGCATTACGGGCATTCGTCCTTGCAGACTGTGAGGTGTATGCGATGTAATATGTGTATGTTCGTGTAAGTGCCTGTCTGGAGCCTGCGCCAGGCAGTGGCATCCTCTGTCTTTAATTTCGATAAGGTGGTGGGTATCGAGAACGACTCTCTCTGGCGGTTCACGAAAGCTGAATACTCGAGGTCAACAGGGTCCGGGTCTTCTGCAGCCGGAGTGATCAGTGCTCGGTTATGCGCGAATACTCGAGTTCTCTGTCGGCCTGCAGGTTGCGCGAGACACGAGTGTGGCCTGGTATCTAGATGATGGCTTGGGTGGTGATGTCCTCAGTGCCCTCCGTGAGTATTTATGCTGCGACTTGTGCAGCATGTCTTCCGATTCTTCCCTGTAGGAAGTTGTGACAGGCCTCTTGGGAATCCAACAGGCCTGTCACAACAATCCAACAGTGGTTTGCTTGGGCGTTGGCCATCGCGGATGGCTAACGCGATGGGATCGATGGGAAGACGTGGGATCGTTCCCCACTTGCGCAATTTATCTTTTACTTCATCCAAATAGATTTCGATTAATTCATAATTTCTTCAATTTATTTAGTAAGAACAAGTAATTACCCCTTCTCTGTCCTAGGTGTCAATGTTTGTTGGCTTCTTATGATATGATTATTAAAAATCGGGCCGCTCGGTTAACCCCCTTTCTCCTCGTTTATTAAATAACGAGGATCTCGAATCCGGCAATATTGATGCCTCCAGGTAGCATGCGTGGGTTTATTGACCAGTTGGCTTCACCCAAAATGATCCCGTACTCGTGACGCCTGCGGCAGAAAGGATGTTCCACATCAGCTGCCAAGTGTTGTGAGTCGTGGCGCTGACTAACACTCCCAGGGTTCTAGTAGGAAACACAAATACCAAGAAACTGCATGGGGAAACGGCGCCGCGGTAGCTCAATTGGTGGAGCATCCCACGTGTAATGTGAAGGCGTGGGATCGTTACACACCTGTGGCAAGTTCTTTTTTCATCTAGTTTCATTTCGATTCATCCATAATTTCTTTGTTCTTTTCTTAAGTGCAACTAATTTCTCCTACATTGTCCTTGGTGTCAATATTTGTTGGCTTCTTATGATATGATGAAAAAAAATTGGGCCCCTCGGTTAAACCCTCTTCTTCTCGTTTATTCTATAATGAGGGTCTCAAATCCGTCAATATTTAGGCCTCCAAGTAGCATGCGTGAGTTTATTCACCAGTTGCCTTCACCCAAAAAGATCACGTACTCGTGACGCCTGCGGCAGAACGGATGTTCCACATACGCCGCGAGGGCTTGTGAGTGGTAGCAGCGGCTAAAACTCACAGGGTTCTAGTAGGAAAGATAAATACCCAAAAAAGTACATACAGATACGGCACTGCCGTAGCTTATTTGATAGATCATCGCATGCGTAATGCGAAGACATACTTACCTATCTGCATAGCTAGTGGTCCTTGCCGGTATACAACATGAACGACTCCTTTCGCACGGTGCTTTCTTCGACAGTGACAGAATTTTACGTGCCAAATCCACAATTTCATTACAGCACACGCCGTAGTGATTATAAGGTGAGAAATTCAAAAATAATTGCCTGAATAAGGACGTATTATTGGAACAACAATATCAAACGATACTATAATCGGCAATAAGGTTATATTCATTCATGATATCATCGAAAATACGGTGTCCAGAGTAATAGCAAAAGTTCGACTCAGCAAACTAATCAATTTGCCGCTGCAAGACTTGTCCTAATTGCTCATGACTATTACGATGTAGATTCACATAGAAAATAAATTCAACATTGATGGAGCAATGAAAAGCTGGATTTTATACTTTGCTAATCAAAGTTGCAGAAAAATTGTTTAGAAGCGTCTAAGAACGGGCGTCGTACCTTGTTAGGAGTGTTACCATGCTTTGTCAGAGTTGAGAATTTAATGGTGTTTGAAATGCAACCACTGAGGTAGTTCCATGGAGTAAGGTTATATTATGATTACTGCATAAAACACTGTGAAATCTTTCTTTCGCAGGCTTAACCTCCGTATGCTTCCCCCGTATTTATGCTAAGGTTATCCTCGACTCAGACAAGTCGACGCGACTGGCCTACTTCCCTCAAAACGTCGTTGCGTTTAATTGGCACTACTTCACAATTTCTCTGCCGAGAATGACCTTGAAATTGTGCGCTCGACTCGAATGATGTGCGCCGACCGAGAAAACGGTCTGATATCGAAAATATTCCTAAATGCACTTAGCAAATACCCCATTATTTAAAGTGCGTGTCTGTTTCCCTCACTTTTCTTCGTTATAAAACGACAAAAATGCGAATTGCACAGCTTAAGCTCGGAAACACTGCCGCTGGAATGTTTCTACTATTATGCCAAGCGGGAGCTCTGCTCGAGGTCTGGCAACAATCACAACCGAACAGCAGAGGGCATAGCGCACGGCTGAGAAACATCAAAATCTGTGCCCGCAGTTGCCTATTGCTTTTTCTTTCCATGCGCTTAACTTGTAGTTCATGTGGATGTTGTTAGTCCGGGTTGTTATGGCTGATATTGTCCCTGCGTGTATTGTGACCGAGCAGCATCGACTTCCAAGGAGACAACAGATGTAACGGCCGGTGGAGAGCTTTGCATGTTGAGCTTAAAGTCCAAGTGCTGCTGAAAGCTTTCTGAAAGCAACCATAGCAGAGCAAATATGGGTGAGTGAGTCATTTTTCCGTGGAAGCACATTGCACTGATGCGGTTTTCATGCAGATGCCACCGCAATGTCAATAAACGCTTGCGAAGTACCCAATCACGACTGCTCCAATTAAATTGCTCATGCTGCAGGCATTAGCACCTGAAGGATAATATTTGAGGCAGCATAAGCATTTGCGACACTACTTCTCCTTTTTGCGAATTTGGAGATTGTGCAAGATTCGGCACAAGAAACTCTTATTCGTTCCGCTTCCTTATCGCAAATGCAGAAGATAACACTCGTCGCCTTTGTCCAATAATCATTCCCGTATCATGTAAGAAATCTTTCAGTAGAGGAGAAGCAGTCAAATTATACATGTCACAGAATTTGTATGGTTGAATCTGACAGATTCAAGAAAACGTTTTTGTTCCCTGTATTTTGTTTTAGAAGACGTAGTTGTTAGTCGGTTTGTTGATATTGCAGCACATACGAGCAGTTAAGCAGCATCGATGTGCATTTCCAGTGCTTCCTTACTTCACACATACGCTGCACAAGCTTTTATTCTTCCGAAAATTCACTTGGCAGTAGTTCATTAGCATCATTGGTGTTTTTCGCTTTAACTCTTTCAGTGTGCTAAGTGGCAGGAGCTGATACGTTTCGTAAACTGTGCATTAACGTTCACGCAACGGTGATATTTTTTAGTTGTGCTGTGTCCTTTGGTTTCAGTTGCCTAGCTACACTGAAATTAGCGCAGAAACGCTCTACGTACATAACATTTCTAACATTCTGATGCAGGATGTGAGCCTGCGAAGCTTGCGGGATCGTTCGCCACCTGTGGCCTGTTGTTTCTTCATGCACTCTTTCATTTCCATTAACTTAGCGTTTCTTTATTTCATATATTATGCACAAGCAATTTCCACTATGTTGTCCTTGCTGTCAGTGTTTGTTGGCTTCTTATGATATGACTAATAAAAATTGGGCGCCTCAGTTAACCCCCTATCTTCTCGCTTATTACATAATGAGGGTTTTGAATCAGGCAACATTGATGCCTTCAGGTAGCATGTTTGGGTTTATTGACCAGTTGCCTTCACCCAAAATGATTACGTACTCGGGACGCCTGCGGCAAAAAGCATGTTTCACGTCTGCCGCCAATGTTTGTGAGAAATGGCGCTGGCTAACACTGCCAGGGTTGTACTACAGAAACATAAATACCCAAGAAAGTCGATGGGGAAACGGCGCCACCGTAGCTAAATTGATAAAGCATCGCACGCGCAATGCGAAATTTGTGGGATCATTCCCCACCTGCGTAAAGTTGAGTTTACTTCCACTTTCATTTTCATTAATTTATCGATTCTTGATTTCATTTATTACGCGCTTGTATTTTCTCCTATGTTGTTCTTGGTGTCAGTGTTTGCTGGCTTCTGATGATATTGCTGTTATTTATGTCATTTACGTGAACTAAAATACGGTGGACCCCATAATCAAACCCTGCCACACTCCATATTTTATGCCACATATTTGCGAAAAATACCGTTTACTTCAATGAACGGCTGCTGATTGGAGAAATCACTTGGAATAAGAAGCTGGTGTCTCCCTTCAACACAATACCTTTCTGTTTGATAAAATCAAACATCTTACCTCATAGAATCACAACGCATTCATGATATCAGTAGGTATACATACATTAAACAGCCGCTGATTTAAGGGGTTTGCAGTGATTTGCTTTGTGTGCATTTATGAGAAATATGATTAGTGATTTGCTGCCTCTGCGTGCGACCTCCAGTGTAAAATATGTTATTGTTTTCTTGAGAAACACCTTTGTTCACCGTTTTCTAACATAGTATATATTTTTATGACATATGTGAAGAAATTCGTGTAATATTGGTGTGATCATTTATCTTTGTACTCTTATCTAGTTCTCCAGACACTCATGCTTCCCTGCTTTGTGGGCTGCTGTTTTACCTAAAGGGAACGTGTCGTAGTCTGCAGCATGAATTCTTGAAAGAAAAAAATATTGTAGCATGCGTGTTCATCCTCGCTCATCAGCCCATCTTCAAAGCCCTTGTTCACTGTCATTACACCTGAGTATAACTCTACGAGATTGAACCGCATATTTGTGCGCTGTTCGTTTTGGTTCGGCAAAATCTAAAGCTTAGTGATGTGGCGAGTGAAGTCACACGAAAGATCAACAGCCACAACGTCGTCTATCTTCGAATTTATGATACATCGATCTAAGAGCCTGTTTGATTGTTTTCAAAATCTGGTTCGTAAATATGTAGTGTTTTCAGAAGAATGCGCGTGGAGAACATTTAGTAAACAGTGCTTTTAGTGCCTACAAGCAAGTAACTCTTGAAATGCCCTTATTCCTGTTGTTCGGAGGCGGATGGCGTCTCCAAAGTCTAGCAGTAGCTCGAAAAGTCAGCAAATTTGGATACAGACGCGGTTGGAGGATTTTAAAAGCACAGCAATAAATAGAAAGCTAGTTGGATACAGAAAAAGTACAATACAAGCATTCAAGTACGAAATGGCAAGGCATTCAACTTCTCTTGTTCTGTGAAATATTGAAGTACGCTGACATTGTGATATAGGGCTGTAGACCGAGTGCTCGTTTCTCGGTTTTCTGGAATTGCTTCAAAATCTCTTGTTGCAGATTACATAATTATCGTGTTTCAATTGCAGTCTTCAGAGATGCGGAAATTACTTGCACCAGAAACACAAACCTATGCTCAATAATTTTAAAAAATCACTTACAACTTAATTATTTACCTTGCAGAACATACTGAAAGCTACAATCTGTAGCCGGTGAGTCCGCAAAGCGTGTACAGTTGGAATTAAGTTCCAGAATGACACGAGTTTTATTATTTGCGCCATCATATTCCCCACCGAGAAGCGTTGTTGCTCCACCCACTTTCTTAAGAAAACGCTTTTTTCATGTATTGAATTACAAACGTAACCGAGTCGTGCATGTATTTCGTTTCATACTTTAGGACGGAAAATAATATCCCAAAACTCATTTCAGCCTGCACATCGATTTTAATTAGAAACCCCCTTGCAATCTCACCTGCTACAATTCATAAATCGTGATATGCGCCACAATGTAATTATGAAGAATTTGATTACTAAATTTTGGCTAGTTAGTCGTATAATTGTTTCAATTTCTAATGCTAGTAATGTCGGCTTGAATAATCTAGCTCTAGCTAAGAATTATGCAATATGCTGCAAACAATTTTTAAAAATTTCAGAAAGCTAACAACTGATCCCGTATAGAGCAACGTCGCCACCCCTTTCTTTTTCTGGCAGTGCAAACTACTAAGAATATTATGTTTTGCTATACGATGAAGCGTGCGAACTAAACCATGTTGCAGTACCCGCTGTCGTTGCTCAGCGGCTATTGTGTTGTGCTTCCGAGCACGAGGTCGCGGGATCGAATCCCGGCCAAGGCGGCCGAATTTCGATGTGTGCGAAATGCGAAAACACCGATGTACTTAGATTTAGGTGGATGTTAAGAACCCAAGGTGGTAGAAATTTCCGGAGTCCTCCACTACGGCATGCTTCATAATCAGAAAGTGGTTTCGGCTCGTAAGACCCCACACAAAAATAAAAAAAGCATGTTGCTGAAAACGCAAAGAATTGAAAGTAAAAAGAGCTGATGCAGCAAAAAAAAGAAAGAGCCATAATGATAGCTTACCAGAAACCTGTTCCTAACCTTCTTGACATGCTATCCTACTGGTACTATGCCTATATTCAGGTACTAGGGCTATATCTTCAGAAACTCTGACACTACTAGATTTTTGACGCGACGCTGTGTAGTGCCGCAGCACTGAAAGGAACGCCTACGGCGTTTACCACTGCAATTTTGGTGTGGTATTTGATACCATAAATGGTCACATCCCCATAAAGTGCACACACATTCATGCGATAAGCTGAAAGAATTATTTTGTTAGATAACTGAACCCATGATTCTCCCTTAACTAGTTTCCGAGTGTTCGATCGCCTTGTTTCTTTACACTTTACCGTTGCCCTAAACTTCGAGTTTGCTGAAGAAAAAATATCTCAGTGCCATTCCACTCTGTGAAAAAGGATGACCAGCTTAGCTGTGTGTGTGAGCCCCTTAATGCTGAACTACACCTCCGCCGCTGGTCGGCCCGGCATTGCCCTATCTTCGGGATCGGCCTTCGTATGGGGAGTGCTTGACGCCTGCTTCACATCCGCCGTGGGTCGGCCCGGCATTTCACAATCTTCGGTATCAGCCCACCTTTGGGGAGTGCTTAAAGCCTCCTTCACCTCCGCCGCTGGTGGCCCGGCATTGCACCACCTTCGGGATGGGCCCAAGTATAGGAAGTGCTTAACGTCTGCTTCACCTGTGCTGCGGGTCGGCCCGACATTTCACAATCTTCGGTATCAGCCTACCTTTGGGGAGTGCTTAATGCCTGCTTCACCTCCGCCGCGGGTCGGCCTGGCATTGCACTATCTTCGGGATCGGCCCACGATATGGGAGTTTTTTGCTTACCACGCTAACAACGAAACAAAAGTTTCCTTGGAAGGAAGAGGTATACAGCTTCGCTTTAGAAGAGTGCCATCAATTCGAACTCGCCCAGCTTTCCGGCTTCATGAACTAGCACCTAATGTAACGACGCGCACTTCATGGGTTGCACCTTCTCGACTACTGGCCGCGTTCTCCTCTCGAGCTACGGATTGGGAGCTGCTCCCTTATGGCCGTGAGCGGCTTAGATAACTTGGAGGAGGTTCCCGTATAAAGGGGCCGAATACACATCTATACTGATGGTTCGGTCTCACATACCAGCTCTTCGATGCCGTTGTCATTCCGGCTACGAAAACCGCAATAAAATTCAAACTGTGCCACATGACAACATCAACGGCGGCAGAGCTTGCTGCCCTGCGTGTTTCAAATATATGCTGCAAGAGACAGCTCAGAAATGCGTAATTTTTTGCGACTTTAAGGCGCATTTCAGAGTCTGCATTTTACCATATATCATAGGACTCATGAGCAGCTGACATACTAAATAGGAGATCACCATCCAGCTATCGCTAAAGGACATGAAAATATATTCCAGTGGCTCTCTGGACATGCCGGTATTGCTGGCAAGGACCTCGCCGGCGAAGCAGCCCGGTCTGCCCATCGGGATGCCCGAACAGTTCCAATCCCCCTATCAAGACCCGACGCAGCAAGACACCTTCATGTTGTGGCGAAAGCTATGATCCACAAATACTGGTTTTCTCCCAACATCCGAAAGTGTCGCCTTCATAGGCTGGATTCATCCTTAAAGCTACAAGTGCCACCAGAAAGTTTCCTGTCTGATGCGACAGTATTGAGCCGCCTCTAGCTCGGCGTGGCATTTACGAAGGCCTGCTCGTTCCGCATTGGAATGGGGGATACGCCCATGTGCGACTCTTGAGGAACCACAGAAACGATTGACCACATCCTATGTAACTGTCGCCAATACGTCGTCGAGCGCGAAGTTCTCTTGATAGCACTGAACTAACCTGACTCTAGACCATTTTGCGTAATGAAAATTCTTGCACCCTGGCCATTCGCGTCAATGGCACAGAAAATCATGGAAGCACTCTTGAAATACCTCAAGTCGACAGGTCTTGGGAACCGTGCGCAGACTCGGTGCGAACCTTCCACTGTGCGCGAACTTGTGCTCTCTCTCTCCTCTCACTCTTCGTCCCCATACCTCCTCCCACCAGTGCGCCATAGCAAACCGGACATGCATCTGGTTAACCGCCCTGCCTTTCCGGTCTTCAATTTCGTTCTATCTCTCTCTCTTTTAATTTCCAGAGAAATCATTTCATTTCTTAGAAGGTATTGCAGAGGAAATTTACGAGGATGAATCACAAACTCTTCGCCCCTTTTTTTCTACCTAAGTTACGGCCGTAAATTTAAAGTCGACATTTCCATTACAACCAGTAGACCCTTCTTTGACCGGGCCGGTTTTATCGGCCGGTAGCTCTGCGACACGGCGCTGCTGTAGATGGCAGTTGTGCTTCACATGTCCATAACCTACGAGCAACGAAGTCTGGCAGTAAGAATGGCCAATATGCTCTGGTAATTTCAAAGACGGAGTCTGGACAACCCATCATAGAGTACGGATATTGCTCCTATTGATTTCCACGTTTTCGGTCCGCTGAAGAAGTTCTTTCTAGGACAGCGATTGGCGTGCAACGATGAAGCCAAAACAGCCATCCAACGGTGGTTCTACACCGGTTAGGGTAGCAGTACATTAGGTTGTACGGATAGGGTCGCAGTGCATTAGTGTGCCATCTATAAACTTGTACAGTGCTGAATATAATTTTTTAGATTCTGTCGCAGGAGTGCACTCTTGTGATCGGATGTTGGTGGCTCCTGCACATGGTGCTCACTGCACATATTCCTCTAGTTTCTGCGGTCTATAAAGGAGTGATGCAGTAAAATGATGTCAGTTGAGAGTGTAGCGCCTTGTCCTGTCGCCTTTCTTGTGTCCGTTGTATTGCGCTAAACAAAGTATTTATGGATGTGCTTCTACAGTTGGCCGGACGAATTCTACCATCGAGTATTTCAAATTTAGTGCTGTGACAGGACAAATATCTGAACTCGTGTGGAGACTATGTGGAAAAATAGTGTATGCTAGTAGAATAATACGTATGCTTGTAATTATCTGTATAGGCCTGTATGCATCTGTTGCCTTATTTTGGCTAATACATTATATGGACAAGTATTTTCTGATTGGTCCTTGTAAAACACAGACATAAAATGCAGTGAATTCACCCGTTTAGTTACCACCGCACATTCGACGCACACAACTAGTCAACATAAAATTTCAGAAATCAATTTCAACTGTAACAAAATCTGGAGACCATAAAAAGACAAGTTTCACACTGCGTAGCTATAAAGCAACCTCCGTGCCAAATTTTAAATGTTAAATTGGAGCGGTTGTCACAGCAAGAGCTAGAAAAGCAGGCACCTATATCTACTGAAGCAGAAAGCAAGTACTGCTCCTACCATCTGCAGTAAATGTTGTTTGACGTAGAACATTGACAGCAACCGCAGTTCTACAGCGTAGTGTGCGAAATCCGGAAGCAGCCACGGCAGGATGCAAATAAAAGTCAACGCGCTAAAATTTGCTTCGTATTTATTAACAATCCTTTTCACGTGCCGTACACCGTTGAGCTATTTAGAGGTAGCTAACAAAGGGATTTGCCAATTAGGAGTCCTGTGGCTTCGCCAGGGTTGTTTCAGCTGTATATACACCAAGTGACAAAACTCTCATTTGCGGCAGTTTATAGTATGCATCCAAACACAGCTGAAAAGGTTTTGTTTTCATCCAGCTCGCAGTGTTTATATGAACACATGCCATGACATATGAGCCATCTACTGCGGCACGCGCACATTTAGGGGTATGAAGAGGAGGTGAACATTTTTTTTTCTTTGTCTGGTCCCTGTATAGACGTGGACGCTTGGCTGTCTGTTGTTTCGCCCATGGCATTACAGGTGGAAGTTCTGGGCAAATGCACCTTCGCCTTCATGTTTCCGCGATCACTTCTAGCCCCTTACAGAGAACCGCATCTCGCACAGCAAGAACCAGCCGCCGCCTTCAAGGACTTCAATGACTTTAAGGATTCGCTCCCTTGTCATCGAGATTGGAAACAATGATGTCATCGACGACTACAAACCAGGCGAGCCGAACCTACCATGCCCAGTCTGCTCTTCCTCATGTTTCCCATGCGCCCCAGACACCCAGACCATTCCACGGATATACTTTTGACGATGTTGAAGACCGGCTCGTCCATTTCGATCGCGTTGCCAGCATCAACAAATGGGACGATGTTCTCAAGCTGTGGAGAGTTTACTTCGCGTTGGAAGACTCGGCAAACACGTGGTACGAGAACCATTAGAGTTACATTCCGACATGGCAAGAGTTTAATCTCCAGCTCCACGATGCGTACCGCCACGCTGCAAGAAAGGAGAGCGCTGAACAAGCCATGTCTTCTAGGAACCAGCGGCCAAATTAGAGTGTCTCGATCTTTGTGGATTACATGCTTCGTCTTTTCAGGCGTGCAAACCCTGGAACACCCGAAGAAAATAAGGCGCAATATTTAATGCGCGATGCCAAGGAACACCTTTTTGCTGGACTCGTACGCAGTCCATTAAGAACTATGGCCGAGTTTGTGAGTCAAGCAACCACGATGAAGCGCGCTCTGTCACACGGGTCGTCACAGTACGAACGCCATGACATCACGGCTAGTGCATGCTCTATTGGATTCGACAGCGAGTAGTCCCTTGCAGACTTCATACAACGTGTTGTGCGCGATGAACTGTGGCAAGTCCAAGCAGTGGGACCCCAACCCCCTGTGACAGCACTTGTAGAAGTCATACAGAGTAAAATCAGACAGACGGTGCAACCACTGGCACCACCAAGACCTGAGATCCCCTTCCTAACGTATGCGGTGGTATTGAGCGCTCCTACGCCACCGCCTACAGATCCCATCATGCAGACAGCTGGTGAGGCTACACCTCTGTTCTCGAACACCCATTCGCATTTACCACTGCGCTCAAGGTACCCGACATACCTATGTATCTACCACCTGGACCTAGACATTGCGGTTCTAAGGCAAGTGTACGGCACTCGTCGGCTAACCGTACGCTCTGCTATCACTGTGGCGAAGTGGGTCACGTGCACCGCGATTAGGATTAGTACCATCAGCTAGGTCTCCGCGGCTTTTACTCTGACGCGCGGTGCCCACACTATGGTTTGCGTCCTCATGAAATCGACGCGTATCTGACTGGCCAGCAGGTTCCTGTTCTGGGCCACCAATCACGATCACCATCTCTTCATCTTTCCGTGTCACCAAATTTCCCTCGGTGTCTTACGCTCCCCTCAACATTCGATCAGGCATTCCCTACCGGGGAAGCTAGGAACCGCGACTTCTGGAGTCGAAGATGTTTTCCAACGAATATTTGAAGAACCTCTCTCGACGCAACGACCCAATGAAGACCGTCCCGGTTTTTGTTATTTTGCTACAGTAATAAGATTGTTTCTGCCAACATCACTGCCTTTGCTAATAATAATGTTCTACCTGCCCTCGTTGACACCGGTGACGATTATTTAGCTATGAACGGTGCACTTGCATCTAATTTGAGGAAAGTCAGCACATCCTGGCAAGGGCCCCAGTTGCGCATGGTAGGCGGCCATCGGGAGATACCATCTGCAATGTGCACGGTACGCATTCGAATCCGTGCGCCAACATTCACGGGGTCTTTCCTCGTGCTACCTGTTTGCTCCCGCTGAATAATCCTTGGTATGGACTTTCTTCGTCAATACGGGGCAATCATTGACCTACGTGAGTTGCTGTGAGGGCCCCTTTTCTTTGTGAATATGAACAGGACGTTCCTGACGCTGTAATTGCGGAGGGAAATTTCTCTTCCCTTCTTGCACGCCAGGTATGCGTTGGCAGAGGCGTTATTCCACCTAGAAACAAACACGCCCACCTGCTGGTCACGAACTTACCTGCTCATGCTCACCAACAGGCTCACCTGCTGGACACGATGAACCGCCATTGCTTACTTTGACGAAATTGTCGACGTCTGCGGTCCGCCAATATTTGCTGTTCTTTCGCCGTGCGACCATTCGGCAACAGTGTTCACGTGTACTCCCAATGTAAAGCCGAGCCAATCATCATCGCAACGAGAAAGCCTTTTACATGTACTCGGTTCTTTCCAAGATAGTTTTTCTACAACGACGAAGGCTAAACCGTCACCCCTTTCCCTGCATTGCATGGTTACCGAATCTACCGAGGAACGTCGTCAATCTACTCCTTGACAACGTGTCTATCAGGGGTCGCAAACAAAATAAGACGCTATTATTTGCCAAGTTCAGCAGACGCTTACAAACCACGTCATCCAGCCATCGACCAGTCTCGGGGCTTCGCCACTTATGTTAGTAAACAAGAAAATGGTGCCGTACGATTTTGCGTCGATTATCGAAAATTGAACAAGATCACGAATAAAAACGTTTGACCTTCGCCCCACATAGATGATTCCTTAGATCGTGTTCGCAATCGTGGATACTTTTCTTCCATAGATTTACGCAGTGGCTATCAACAAATCGCGTTTGACGCCAGTGATCGCAAAAAAAATGATTTTATTACTCCTGAAGGCCTCAACGAGTTCAACGTCCTTCCTTTTAGGTTGCACTCGGTGCCAGCTACTTTTCAAAGAATGATGGAGTTCGTTCTTTCTGGGGCTGAAATGCTAATCCTGTCTCGTTTATCTAGAAGATGTGGTACTCTATTTGGACTCGTTTGAACATCACGTGCAGCGCCAGCAGACAACTGTCGAACGGCGGGACGTTCTCTAAACCCAGAGAAATGCCATTGTGGGTACGAATAACTGAAGTTTCTTGTTCATTTTGGGACCCATGTCGGCATCCGCCGAGGCACTGACAAAAGGAACGCCGGCACCGTGTTTGCCGTGCTAGCAAATAATCGCGATCTCCGCCGATTTCTTGGGCTCTGTACGTACTATCGACACTTTGTCCAAAATTTTGGAAATGTCGCTGAACCCATAAACCAACTTACGAAAGGAGGCGTCGCGTTTTTTTGGAGTCAGGATCAGCGTCACGCCTTCTATTTCCTCCGAAGCCTTCTCCAAGGCCCACCTGTACTCGGCCACTTCGACTAGAACGTTGATACGGATTTGCACACAGACGCCAGTAAGGCCGGACTTGGAACTGTCTTGGTTCAGGGGCAAAATTGCGTCGAGCGTGTGATTACCTATGTGAGCCGCACGTCATCTGTGTGGATCGCATGTTGCGGAGTGGAAAAACTACTCTGCAAAAAAAAAAATACTTAGCTGTTGTCTAAGGCGTAGCAAAGTTTGGGCAGCCATATTTGTACGCCCATTCAGAGCAGTCACCTGCCGCCATTCTCTTTCCTGGCTCGCAAATCTCAGGGATCCCTCCGGTCGTCGGGCACGTGAAGCCTTCGACTGCAAGAATTTGACGACACGATCATTCACAAGTCCAATAAACACACCGACGCTGACTGCCCCTCACTTGCACCAGTCGGAATCCCTATGCTGACCTTGAAGAAGAACTTTTCTTTCTGCCGTATCATCAACTGAGTTGGCTCGACAACAACGCGGCGACTTGATGCTCAGCTATCTTATCGACTACCTGGAAGGGTACTCACTAAGTCTTCTTCACTGATTAACATGCTCGCTAGCCTTATTTTCTTCCCGAGATGGCATCCTATATAAAAACTGTGACTATACGCAAGCTACATACCTGCTAGTTTCGCCGAGCTCGTTTCGTGACCATATTTTACGTGCCTGCAACGAAGAACTATCGTCCGGAGACCTAGGCTACACACGTAGGTTGGAACGCATCCGCCGTTCTTATTACTAACCATGTCTCCCCAAGACTGTTGAGCAGTAAGTCCACACATGTGGCGACTGCCAACGACATAAGACTCCACATGTGGGACCAGCAGGACTGCTATAGCCAATAGCCACACCGAAGACGCCGTTTTATGAGTTTGGTATCGATTTGCTAGGACCATTCCTTACGTTTGCCTTCGGAAACTGGTGGATTGTGGTCGCTACCGATTACCTAGCACGCTACTCCAAAAGAAAGGCCCTCTCAAACGCAACCGCAGCAGATGTCTCCAAATTTTTTCGTCCACAACATCCTCCTCCGTCATGGAGTGCCAGCGGTTGCCAATATATATAGTAGGACAGCTTTGACTAAAGCGATGCAACAGGAATTCTTGAGGCGAATTGGTACTGCACATCGCAAAACGACGACGTACCACCCCCAAACAAATGAACTGATTTGAGAAATGTAACAGCGCTAACACATGCTGCCACAAAGGAACAAGGACGCGACACAAGCGCTGACTGTCAACTAAATTTTATTGACGGAAGGTGGACGCCTTATATAAGGCGAAAGGCAGAGGTGAAGTGGGAGGGAGTGATACAATCCGGAAGAATTACGCGACGCATCGATGATACAGGCAATCAACAGATACAGAAACAGAAAAAATTAAAAACCGTAAAAGGGATAACATACCAAAGAGCTTCGGGTTGTCTTTTTGTATCTCCTGCCTTTTTCTGTTTCGGTATTTGTTGATTGGTTGCACGTACGTTCACGGACGCGCGATGTCATTCTTCCCGATTGTATCGCTCCTTGCCACTTGACATCAGTCTTTCGCCGTATAAAAGATAAATAAACAGCCTATTAAACAGCCATCTTATCTAAGGTAACATTCACAAATAAACAGCCCAATATCAGTGTGAAACTACGAAAAATAGAATTGCTAAAGCTTCGTTACTCCAATACAAAAAGATCCTGTGCTCTCAGAAAAACTCGCTTTTCCTGAAATATAGTATAAAAAACGTAGCAGTTATTACGGACAAGTAGGTTGCTAGACAGTTATGGCACTGAAGGAAAAAAAACAAGATATATGCAAACGGTTGAAAGCTTACAGCCTGACTGTAAGAAAGCCCTAGTCCATTAAGCTTCACTGATAATGGTCCAAGGACAATAATTCAAGCTGGATGATTCACCACGTTTTATCCCACAGTCAGCGACAAACACATTTTGTTAGGGATATACCAGCTTTTCTGAAGATTTGAGAGAATGTTTAGGGAAGCAAATGGAACAACAGAAAACCACAGTAAAACTTGTTGCATCCTTAAGGAGCTGCTTTGTCCCAGGGCTACCAATCTTAACCTAAAGGCTGAAAAAGTTTATTGCGGTACACCAGTCAGTTCAAACTACACACGCGATGAAAGAAGGTATAGAGTAAAACCACATTCATTCAAATTTCACAGGACTTGAAAAAAATTCCTACTTAACCGAATGTTGAATTATTAAGGGTATGCAAAGAAACAGAAACTAATGTTTACACATACACACTTTTCTACTGAATTGTTCCACAAATACTGCTTCAATTTCACACATAAGCACTGTGGGAGCTGCAAATGCCGTCATTTCGTGACTGATTATACTTCTCACAGCGGCAAGGGCCTTCAGGAAGCACTTCCGTTGTAGCGCAGTCACAGCACAAGAGGCGGCCGTGTCTTTATCTGAGACGTGCTATTTACTACCACAAGTCCATCCCTATAATTTTTTTTCACCACTGAGCTTGCTGTAACAGATTCTTCATCAATCGCAATGTAACTGGCTGATTGGATATCAGCGCGCGGCCATAGTACAATCACTATTGACCCTCGACAGCTTCCGCCATGTTTGCGAGACTGCGCGCATTGCACCAAGTACAAAGAATCTACTGCTTGTCGCAACCACTGCGAACGAAACCGTGGTCACGATCATCACAACTAGAGAAGGAAACTATGCAGTTCCGAAAGCACGGGGCCAATGCAGTGTCATGCACGGCAGTAAACGTAACAATAAAGGCACAACTAGGTATGACGCATTTTCGCTTTCCTCCACAGCTCATCTTCCTCTTTCCAGGACAGACGCTGAAAGGCAGCTTCGTCACCTGGCACGCAAGCTCTATTTAACAGAGTGGAACATCCCAAATATAAGGCGCATCAGGTTGTACGAACTGTACCATTCCCTACAACTTCGACCTCCGACAGGGCATCACCGACGTGAGGCATTGCTTCTATACCGGCTGTGGTTGGAAGTGGCTTTCACGAAAACGTGCACTTCTTTGAGTGGAATGACCGACATGCGACGTCTGCGGCGTGGAAGGGGCCGTTGTTTATCCAGGTGCTACTTGAAGACCCTCGCTATCGCTCGTCAGCCCACAAAGCCATGAAGGCACTTTTGTCTTTCTTGAGGGCGACTGGCCTTTGTGAACGCCTTTGACTCGCTGAGACCCTCCGCGTGCGTGCGCGAGCGAGCGCACCGCAGCTTTTCTCCCCCTCCCGTCGCTCTGTCTCTCTTACCTCTCTATTCACTCTTTCCCGTCCCCCAGAGTAGGGTAGCCAACCACACGCATTTCTGGTTAACATCCCTGCCTTGTCTCTTCATTCCCTCATCCTCCTCCGCCTCCAGTACAGTTTCCCCAGGTGGCAAGGCAATGTTAACTCGCTGTGTCCTTTCAGTGGGACACTGGCACCACTTTTGCTCTTTTGATTTGCACAATAGTGGCACACATAGCTCAGAGCAATACGAGGGTCATTAGGCACCACCTAATGTCGTGCGCAGTTCTCAATAAATTGAATAGAAGTACTCACGATTCGGAGGGGAAAAAAACGTCTCACAATGCAGAAAGGATGACAGGAAAGAAAGGGCACTGGTCTCCAACTAGTTTTATGGCATTCAGAAAAACCTTTTAAATGTTCCACAACAGCCTAAGCAACTGTTCAATACGTGGTACTTGTGCCGGGCCCCGTCCCATGTACGTGTGGGATACAACCGTTGGCATGGGTTTTTTCTTTATTGGGTATTGCAATAGGATGCAGGACTGAAACTATTATCACGTAGCTTCTATGCAGTGAGCTTCCTGCAACGTTCTGCATTACTTTCTTTTTACCTTCCTAGAATGTATGCTGCCTGTTACTTATGATGTAGTAACAAGAACAGTGTTAACGCACCTATCTGCTAGGTACGAGTATTAAGGGCTTCTATTACGCCACATGTCAGCTGTTGTCCGGTACTGCCCACGATACTACACTAGTCGAACAACGGCACAACCACATTCCTTTTTTACAATGGCACGCTAGTGACACATTGCCAACTTCGTTCATATTTTTGGTGTGCTTCCTAGCCAATCATACAGGCATCATCCTGTTTTTCCTACATAAAATCTAAGGCATGGCAGGTGCATGTGCCCGATAAAGCACTTCGCACAATAAACAAACTTATTTCCATGCTTTTTTTCGCAGTGGTGTTTGGCAGCATCATTCGCGTTAGTCATGCAGCATACCCTTCTAGTTTTTTACGTGGAGAAAGTACTACTTGCACATTTGATCGTTGGGTAGTCTTTTTCAAGTTGTGCGACCGCTGTGCTGCCATATATACATAAGTTATTGTACAACACAAAAGACATCACGTAACGATCGAATGTAGAACTAGTATTCTCCGCACCTAACAAGCTACCAAGGCTATGCCGGATGACTAGCCCAAATGATTTTGCCAAACACCACTACAAACACAAGCATGAAATTGAGTTCATTGATAGCGCCTGGTGCGTCATCTGCCAGTCCTGAACACTAATAGCAAGCTGATACCACATCACAGGAACGAGTACCTTCTTGTCCGTGCTGAAAGGTAATCGAATGGGAAATCCTTGAAAATAAAAAAAAGTGAAATGCAAGCTGCATCACGATCGCCCGCCCTTGCAACAGCCGCCCGCGCGCTTCTGTCCATGAGAGATTCACGCGAGCCTCGCGCATCTCTCCCGTCGCCCTTCCACCCTTCCGAACACTACTGGGCTGAGCTCTGTGCCGCACCACCCTCTGGAACACGAATAGACCACGCCAGCTGCACTTCCGGCACTCCTCTCAGATTCCTCGCTGGGCCACCTCTCTGGCTGGGCCCTCACAGCTGGTTTTTTATTCTATGGCCCTCATTCTGCTCAATTCTGCTAATGGGTTAGGTAACTCGTGCTTGTCTTTCTTCGTAGCACCGAAGTCGTTCCTGGCCATGTTTTTTTCGCAGCCTCCTTTGACTTACCACCGAAACAGAAGATGGCCGACTAACCCGCTGATCATCAGAAATGCACTACGTTGACAGTGAAAAGAAAGTACGCTACTATAGATTTCGAAACAAAGTGCTCCTCCTACCTGATGAGGCGATCTGATGAGCACGATCATCACGAACGTGGTTGCATCGGACAGCGACAGTGACGTCTACGATGACAGCGGTAACGCTGTAGGGCAGGCTGTTTCAAATCTTCTTCACCAAGTCCTTCATGGCGCTGTTCATAGAACTTTTTTCTTGAGCGAGCACAAAAATATTCCAGGGGAACTTTTCCTCGGCCAGCAGTGTTTTGCGCCTGTCCATCAGTAAACAGCAAAATACTCTTTTGCACTGTTTGCAATAGACTGTCGTCGTAAGCTTGATCTATTTCCCCCTTTTCGTTTACCGTGTATGCCATGGAAATGTTGAAGAACATCGGTGTCTGGTCAGTTTTTGCAATTTGCTCTAGTTGATAGTTCTTTTGCGGCCAATTTATCATGACGTAGTGGTGGAATGCGATGAGCTTCTCCTCGGAAGTCGCTGGTTAGTTTCTGCACACATATATCGGTCGCCTGAGGCTGAAACCAAAGCGTTCCATGAAGGCCATTACCTAGTCTTTGCTGCCCTTGAAATTGATTTGTGCGATACCCTTTGCTATGGCGACCTCCCTAGCCTTTGCCTGTATAATCTTCGTCGTTGTGTGCGTTCCCAATTCTCTCTGTTGCCTGATGAATACGGCCACATCTTCTTCCTAACAAGTGTTTAGTCCTCTCTGCTCTGGTGAAACCAATCAGGGTTGCTGCGCAGTTGAAAAGCTTGTCCCGTCTCCGCCACCATGGCACATTCATTTCGTCCATGCCGAACTCGTGCTTGGTATGGAGGTTGGAGGTTTTCGCCACGTTTAAAACGACCTATTGCCTAAAGGTTGCGGTGTGATGGCACCGCTTGGTCTGTGTCACCGCAGTGGCACGAGGCTACGGCGCGACACTTTCAAAAAGTTAAGACAACTGCTCTGAACAATCGCTTCCAGAAAACAAGATGGCGCACACGTGCGCCGCTACAAGTCTGTACTGTCAGATGACATTAGGTATGTGGCAGTTGCTGCCAAGTCACCTACTCAAATCTAAGCCGACCCATGCTTTCGTACTTCATTTTCTTTTTTAAAAGTATCGACCTAGATTTGAGTAATTACGATATCACAAACGCTGCACACATGTAAATACACTTGTCTTTCCTGTCTCACATTTGTAGCACATTGTGTGGGAAACATGAACCTACCAGCCCATCTAAATATTTAACGGCTATGTTATCAGCATTTGTAGGCGTCAGTATTTGCGCATGAAACTGTTAAACTAACATGTACATTCTTTTAAATAAGTCAATATAGCACAATGTTTGTAGTATCAACTCACCAAAAATGATTCTTTTCATATCCAGTTTCGTAACCCCCTTAGGAAAACTTAATGCTGATACGGAGATACAAATACGGAGAAATACTTTAATGGCGAATAATGAAATGATTTTTCCTGGTCGAGTTGCGCCAGCATAGTTTTGTTGCTTAAGGAAATCGGACATCACAGCCACCACCTGCATTACAGTTGGAAGAGATCCAGACTATACGGTACATGTTTCTCACTGATAAACAAGTAGAACTGTAAATTCATAGTAACACTGACCATGTATCTTTAGGCTATGAATTAGTAGACATCAAATGTGCTTTGTTGAACTATTTCAGAGGTATTTTTGTTGTAGAATATACCAGCGACGTCACTAGTTAATTTTATACATATTTTAGAACCCATATGATGGCAGTAACGGACATTTTTTCAGGTATTACGAGAATAACTAGATTGTACTTGTGCTCTTGAAGCCAAATTCTAGCGACCATGAAAATAGTGGCCAAACTGCATAGCTGAGCACTCTAGTGATGGCCTATCTTTGTCCGAGACTCCTGTATTATCCAAGTACATCACTTTAAAGCAAAGCATTCTTTGGCGTCTTTTGCATAGGAATGTTTGCTCGATCAGTTTCTTGCTGGTTAAACTTGGCGAGCATCTTGCTTAGTAAACTAGACCAATGTTTGATGCAGTGCAAGGAAACTAGCCTGGTCCTGGAGACGGTGCAGTCAAAACTAGGCCAATTTCTTGAGACGGTAATGTGCTGTTGCTTGAGTCTCATAGTGAGATTTCCACGGTGGTGTTCGTATTCTAGTGGGACAGTATTGGTAAGTTTGAGCATATAAAGACCCGCCTTTTGAGAATTTGTGGCATGCACCTCCGTCATAAGACCGAAGTTTCCTTTGAAAACCTCGCTATGCTAAAAAACGTAGTACATAACGCAGTTACCTGTGCATTACCACTATGTCAACTGACTTAAGTTGGCTTTGATGGGAGAATAAGTGCAGCTCCTTGCATGTACAGTGTAACCTCTAATACATACCATGCGGTAAAAAATCATAACTACACACAAAATGGTAAAATTGCCAACTTGCAACTACAAATTTGCATGTTAAATGCTGGCTACCGCCAACAAAGGCACGCGACACAACAGTAAAGTATGGGTGAAATTTGGACTTAGCTTTTTTTCTTAGGAAGCATTGTAAGGCCGGGAAATGCCAAAAAGTCTTTAAAAACTTTGGTTGGAGAGCACAGCTAAAGTGCAGGCAAGGTATCGACGCGTCCAGCTTTCCCCACTTCACATGTGGGCGTGTTTGTAGTTTGTGTAAAACACCACGTCTCGTGTAACATGCACTAAAGGAACATAAAGCCACTGGGGAGATTATGCAGAAAAGAAATAATGGAAACCGCATAGGATTACATGACAAAGAAAAAGGTAAAAGCCATGATGAGGATAGAGGAATTGCCACTCTTCAATAGGAATGTGTGTATAGAGCGCAGCGGCGCTGTTTGACCCCCCTTCCATGGTTTATGCAATCTTGCTCTCAGTGCATGCACACCACCGCTTATTTGTGCTCAAGTGTTATTATGGAATAATCTGTCTTCCTCACTATAGTTATTTCAACACCACTCGCTTTGTACACAGCTTCCAATGAACAGTTTTTACATGCAGCACACACCTTGTTGTTAATTAAGTGATTGTACATATCCGATCTAGGTTTAAAAATGAATGCATTGTATAATGCAGTGGCTTACGTTACATGCTACATATGTAATGCAAGTACCTTCTTGTAAAAGAAGTAATGTGTACTTCAGTTGCGCACTCATTATTCCTGGCACTGCCAATATTGCACCTTTTGTTACCCTTTTGTGCATATGGTAGTTCACGTTGCTTCAAAGAAAGTGTCTTCCTCAGAGAACCTGAGGAGAACGGGACACGTACGAAGTTAAAGCAAGGTGAAACAGAGTGACCTCTTCGCTGAAAAGTATAGTTTGTTACGCTTTATTTGTCTATGTTTAAATACACAATGGACCTCTTACAAACTGCCTAACCTATATTCATTCCCATGAACTTGCATCGTACTGATTTGTTATCCTCATAAGAATTATAAAACTTTTTTTGTTGTGTGAAGCTCTTTTTGAGCCATTTCGCTAGTCCCATGTGACAATATGCGTTCTCACTTAGAACCAATTCTGTTCATTCTACTTTGAGGCATTCATGCAAGGATTGGTTGCCAAAGTAATTTTTCAAATTGTTCCCAATTGCTGTATACCGGTTATGTACACTTGCATCATGAAACACTATGGTGAGATTGCACAACACGCCAGTTTAAGTCCGTGAATGCATTTCGTATAATCACGAAACTATCAATTTACGAAACGCTTTATTGCATGGGCCAGCAACAATAAGCTACTTTTCTTGTGTGACTTCTGGTTGTCTTTTCCCACACAGTTATCGTGCCTTCTCATTCGTTCAAGATCTCATTGCTTGTTCTATACGAATTCGTATGATTTAAAAGCTTGTAGTACTCATGCAAGATCTAGTTTCTTGCACGATGCCAGTATCTATATTTCGCCCCCCGTAAATAGTTCTCGTGGGAGATCTCGTTGCTTTTGCGATGCCAGTACGTATACTTTGAATGCTGTTCATTGTCCTGGGAGGTTTCATTGCTTGTAGGATGACAGTACGTACACTTTTTGTGCAGTTCATAGTTCTCGTGGGAGATCTCGTTGCTTGCACGATGCCAGTGTGTATACTTTGTGCTCAGTTTGTAGTTCTCGTGCGAGATGTCGCTGCTTGTACGATGCCACTACGTGTACATTGTATGCAGTTAGTCGCTCTCGTGGGAGTTCTCGCTGCTTGTACTATGCCACTACGTATACTTTGTATGCAGTTCATCGTTTTTGTGGGAGACCTCGTTGCTTGTACGACGTCAGTGTGTATGCTGCGTATGCAGTTCATAGTTATCTTAGGAGATCTCGTTGCTCGTACGATGCCAGTACACAAACTTTGTATGCAGTTGATAGTTCTCGCGGAATATCTCGTTGCTTGTACGATGCCAGTACGTATACTTTGTATGCAGTTCATAGTTCTCATGCAAAATGTCGTTGCGTCTAGGACCATAGTGCGCATACGTCATATATCACCTCGTACATTTTGTACGCAGACGCGATGATACTACGTAGCTTCGCATACCCATCGCGTAACTTTTTTATGAGATGCGTACAGCTCATACATTTCTCATAGATTTCGCATTCATATTGATAGATGCATATTGCGTGTTTCTTGTGGACGATGCGTGCGGGCTTCCCGACGAAGAGGACTAACGCTCTCGAGCTGTCGGCAGAACTGACCAGCGCTGCTGTTCTCCTTTGTAAATATACTTTGTAGATAGTCTCCGGTTCTCAATCATTCGTTCGCGTAGGGAGAACGAATGCGATTGGAAGAGAGAAATATTTACTACCGCAAAAAACCAGAGAGGTCGGCATGAATCAAAGGTCTGACCTGCTACACAGTACTGGAGAAAGGAGACGGGAGAAAAAAGGCAGACAGAGATGGAGGTGTTGATGAAGACGGTGGGGATGAGTGAACTCGAACAGCAAAGGCGCTTCAAAGTCTCAACTCTTGATCGCTCTCGTGCAAAGATTTGATAGAAGCCTTTGCGACATCATGCCGAGAAGAATCTGGCCAAGCTCCCAGTAGAAAATTTTCAGGCAAAAGATGATAGCTTCACTTCAGACCTTTCCGTGGTTGCTTTGTGGCTATTATGTTGTGCTGCTAAGCTCGAGGTCACAAGAAAAAATCCCGGCCACGGCTGCAGCATTTCGATGGGGGCGAAATAAGATTTGAGTACAAGTTAAAAAATCCCAGGTGGTCTAAATTTCCGGAGTCCCCCACTAACGCGTGCCTCGTAAACACATCGCGGTTTTGGCACGCAAAACCCCATAATTTAAGCATTTTGTACTTGAACCCAGTTGTTCACGAATTACAAAATTTATTTTGTGGGGTTTTACGTGCGAAAACCGCGATGTGTTTACGAGGTACGCCTCAGTGGGGGACAACGGAGATTTAGACCACTTGGAGATCTTTAACGTCCGCCTAAATCTAAGTACACGGGTGATTCCTTATTTCGCCCCCATAGAAATGCGGTCGCCATGGCTGAAATTTGAACCCGCGACCTCACGCGTAGTAGCCCAACACCATAGCCACTAAGCAAACATGGCGGGTTTGTAGACTAATAATTGTCGTTTTACAGCATATAGGACAATGTGCGTATAGTACACATATATGCGGTCTTAAGCACTAAATTTCGCAAAACTGCGTGTCGTGCACACAGTTATCGTAGCCACAAACCGCGACATAAAAGCTTGCTGCGCTGTACTGGTATCGCTATGCGCTTCTATTATGAGCACGCCGGCCACCGAGGTAGATTGAAGCTACAACCCATTCTAATTAAGGTAGGCTATGGAAGCATCATAAAAATGTCAAACATGGCGCAACGAAAGGAATTATAGTTAAAGTGGTAAAAGAATAAGAAATAACTAAGAACTAAGTACAGTTAGTCTTCACATACAAAATTGCGTCCCACATGCAATATGTGCCTACTCGTCACAAATTACAGTTAACGAAGAGCGCGCAAAATAAAACAAGGCTGCCTTCGCCTTCACGTCTCGGAAATGAGGGAATAGCATTTAAAGTCGTAATTTGACAAACATTGTTTGATCCTGAAGCGGCGTATTTCCTACTGCTTTAGGTTTTCACTGAGCACAGTAGCTGTTATGGTTCAGGAAGATAAGACATTCTAAAAGCGACTGCCATTGCACTACATATTTATTTACACATTCCTGGTAAAATTACATTTCTTCTGATGCTCCCAGTACATATACCAGTTTCCTGTAATAGAACTGCACTTGTTGTAGAATGCATCTTCGCATTTCGTGCGGTTTTGTCCAGAACTGCTGATGTCTGTCCAGTATAAACACGAAGAGTCATCTGTAAATAAATTTGTATATTTTAAAGAAAGCCAAAATGAAGATATAGATAAAATTAAGCTAATTAGGAGTAAAACAAATTCAGTCTTTTTTTTTGTAACTTCGTTAGGGAATAAATAACCCTTACGTCTAAATATAGCCGGGTTTTAAGCGGTAGATCCCAAAAAGTATTCCTGAATATTGTGCGTACTATATTTTGTACCTCGACTGGTTAAAAAAGGACTCGACTAAACGCTCTCTCATACTGGCGCATCTTGGAAATCTCCATGTTCGCTAACATAACTGCACTTAGTAAGTAAAATACGCCACAAATGTCTAGCGGGACAAAGCTCATGAGCACTAAGATAGCCGGAAATATTGATGCTTATCTTACGTAATTATCTCTCAGTTTTTTTTTTTTCAATCAAAGCGGATGGAGGGCTCGAGGTGTGGCCCGGAGCGGGATTATAACGCGAACGATGCTGGCGTACTCTCGTATTAACACTTTTAATGCGTAAGCATTCTAGGGCGCCTTAACTCGGAAATGTATCTGTCCGTATGTTTGCATGTCTCAAGCACGTGACACCACGCGCTTCGTAAGTATAAAGAAGGCCTGTGATTATACAGGGTGTTTCACGTAACTTGAACCAAGCATTTAAAAAAAGGTGCTTGACCGCAGCTGAATGAAACCTTTCACAGATGGTATGCCGTCATGTGGCGCTCCCTAGAGTATTCTTTCTATATTCCGCCTAATTAGTTAATCAACTAAGATCAATTTCGCTAAGTTCTTATTATTCACATGAGAGCAAAGTGCATTTCGTTGCTTTGTAGATGGGATTCAGGAACGACCAATCTAATTTTATGTGGCAACGTACTTGCTGCATGGCTATTTTTTGCGTTTAAATAAAGGCTGCGAAATATGAAATTACACGACGTGGCTTCGGTCGTGCGCGGTGGAATTGCAGTACTCTCAAAGTGCGTCGTGCCTGACGCTTACCAGGGACGATGGCGCTTTCTGTTGTCTTCCACCAGCAAAGATTCTAAACACCGTGCAGCCGATGCCTGGAGCCGCGGCCGCTCACTCTACCACGGTCCGCATGCACGGTTCTTTCGCACGAAGAACGATTGAAAGCGCTGGCGCACGATGGCGATGGCGCACGAGCACAATGACGCGGTTTTGTCTCACATTTCCCCGGATTTCTTTAGATGCCGAAAAAAAAAATCTCAACGCCGCATGTACGTTACCGCAAAAAAATTGGATCGGTCGTTACTGAATCTCCTCCTCAACGCAACGAAGGGCACTTGGCCCTGAAGTGAATAATCAAAATTTCGCATAATTCATCCTAGCTAACTAAGAAAGCAGAATATAGGAATACTCTAGGGCGCGCCACATGACGGTAAACCATATGCCGTTAGTTTAATTGAGCTGCGGCTAATCACTTTTTTAAAGCCTTGGTTCAAGGTATGTGGAACAGCCTACATATGAGTTGGCTTGTAACTATGTGCAGTACTCCGGAATAATTATGGTTATGAATTCATTTAATGCCAATTAAATGGTATTAGGAGTAATTAAAGTTAATAGGTTACCATAAAGAATAGGTAAGATGAACCTAGTGAATCCTAAGCAAGACTCCTTGAGATTAATAATGGGTAAGCAGGCCTAATCCAGAATAATTAAGTACTAAATAACGTAATTATGAATATCTAAGCTATGAGGATAATAAAGATATATAGGTCATATTATTAAGCGTAATTAAGAGCAACTGAGGTTTAAATAATTGTCACAAACAAGCACAATTATGGTGCCCAAAATGTATACGTTCTAATTTCGATTGTATAACATGAAATTAATATGTCGATTCATGAGTACCTAATGGTACTTAAGATGACCTAAACCTAAATAAATGTCCTTAAGAATAAGTGAGGGTAAGGAAGCCATCTAAATAATAATTATGATGAAATAGCATAATTGCATTGACGAATAATTGAGGGTAAATATGAATAGTGAGGCTAATCAAAATTTAAATTATGGGGTTTTACATGCCACAACCATTTTCGGATTATGAGGTACGCCGTAGTGGGGCACTCCGGAAATTTTGACCGCCTGGGGTTCTTTAATGTGCACCTAGATCTAAGCACCACGGGTGTCCTCGCATTTCGCCCCCATCGAAATACGGCCGCCGTGGCAGGGATTTGATCCCGCGACCTCGTGGTCAGCAGCCCAACACCGTAGCCACTGGGCAACCACGGTGGGTGCTGATCGAAATAAATTTAAGGTATGTCATAACCTTCAAAATCGTTTTTCTGAAAAAAAATGTCTGTTTTGTGCCATTTGCTGTACTGAGCTCCCTGGTTATTCTAGAATAATTTGCAAGAAAAGAATGAAGTTTCCATCTTAAGTAGTTGAAAAATAATGAACGTTTTTCAAATCCTTCCTGCTCGCATCTGAAACCGAACTTCTTTATTTCAAAACATGGGTGATATCTTCAGAGATATCGCTTGCTTTTAATATTATGCAGTGTTTGTTTGTTTTAGTACCTGATAAAAGCTTCTAGAAGCATTTTTGGATACTCGCCGTTTTCGAATCGGTTAAACAATTTCGCTAGAGAGCTAACACTACCTAGACATTTACGTATGTTAAAAGCGCTATTTTTCAAAAGTTTTTATTAGATATTATACTTACACGAACAGTGGCAACCTTCTTGTAATATTGTTTGCATAAAATTTTCGAACCGTTTCTTTACACATGAAGGTGTGCAATGAAGGAGAACGACCAAAACTGAGCTATAACTTTCCGTACTACGTGCAAGTGTTTCAGAAAAAGAAATATGCCACAAGTTGTATATTCCAGTCTTTTGATGATAGCGGGCTTTCACTCCAAGATATAGCAATGATAGTCGTTGGCCGCAAAATTTATTGTTCGTATTACGTACCTGCCAAGTGGCATTTGGTTCTTACGTACCATTTCATAGTTACGACGATTGGCGCAACACTAATAATTTGGCAAACTTGATATACCATAAGCAATGTTCTAATTTTGTTCGTAATTCAATCATCTTAAAGGTTTCAACTACACAGGCTTTACAATATGAATATGCAATACCAGCATTGTGACTAAAATCGAATTTTTTTTTCTGAAAGGTTGTGACATACCTTAAGCCAAATTGTTTAAGGCAATCAGGAGTAAAAGTAACTGTTAAAATATTTAGGGGCGCTCAAGAATAATTAAGGGTATTGGATATTATTTAGATCAAATATGCTGTATAGTAATAAACTGAATAGGAAAAGCCAAAATTATTTAATCATGACTAGGATTACCTCAG
Source organism: Dermacentor variabilis (assembly GCF_050947875.1). NCBI lineage: Eukaryota > Metazoa > Arthropoda > Arachnida > Ixodida > Ixodidae > Dermacentor > Dermacentor variabilis. Next base: position 9,468,770 of record NW_027460335.1, on the reverse strand, counting down.
CATAATTAGGACTAATCAGGGATACATGATTTAACCATAATCACTACAGTAACCCTAACGAAAAACCTAGTATAATGTTATACGTGCCACGTATACATTCATAGGTGCTACGCATGCATTTTATGAGCCACGTACACATTTTTAGCAGCCACGTATTCATTCTTACGAGCCACATATCCATTCATACGTTCCACGCAACCGTACATACCTGCCACGTATCCGTTCAATATGTGCCTCGTATGGAAGCATACGCGCCCCATTTTCATTTAGATGTGCCTCGTACGGAACAATACGTGCTACGTATAGAACCATATTTACCATGTATAGAACTAAATGGGCCTGATATCTATTCTTCGTTCCTTAATTAAAGACTCATGGGTGCATTCTTTGTGCTCCTGTGCGGGCATGTCTGGCCATAAGGGAATCACATGCAACCAACAGGCCCAAGTAGCTTTGTTAAAATTTGTCCGTGCCTTGTAAGAGCTTTAATGCATATCTGCTTGGCAGAAATTTTTCGACATATATTGTGCAATTAAATCTGTAGGATAACTTGTATACGTGTGTTTTATTTGCCAAATATTTAAACAGCCAAAGCTGTTCCTTAAGCCCTACAGTAAGCTTACTGGTGACAGGAAGATCTTATGATCACAGTAAGATCTTATGAGAAACAAGTTTCTCTTCAATAAATAATTCCAAAATTGTATTGTTGAATTATTCTTAGTCTGCACTAGTTTTTGGAAAGAGACATATTCAGTCAGGATGGTGTAAGGTGGATATCGGCCTAGCGGTTGTGATGACGCTGTTGAGTAAAGGAATTTGTGGAGTGGTAATCAGGGGCGCTATAACGTAAAACCATCCCAAGCTTTTCGATTACAATTCTGCAATCAGCCCACCCCGATTGGTCAAAAACTTTTTTGGACGACCCGCACTTCACCTGCCAGTGACGCGACGTCACGAAAACCGCGATAGCTCCCCATCTGATATGACGTGTACACATTGATTACGCGTAATTTGAACGAACAAAACAAAAAAATGTTATTTCTGATTCGATGCCTTTCTGCCATTAGCTCCCGGCTATTGGTCAAAAGTTTTTGGGCTGCACCCCCTTCACCTGCCTCTCACTCGACATCACAAAACTGCAAAAACTTACCGCGTCAAAGTGATGCATACACCTTAAAGGTGCATTAATATGCCGAAAAAAAAACTGAATTTTCTTTTCAATAGCCACAGGCTGCCCCGTTCTGAAAGGAATAAAAGACGGCTGCCGCCGATCGCTCCGGCACTGGCTACTCGCCCCTGTCGGACAGCGTTGGTTTATTTTCGTGTAATAAAACTTTTTGAGTGGCCGCGTAACGTTTTCGAGAACATTCGACACATTTACGACCTCGTTCTGCCAACTCTTCTTTGCTGAGGATCCGTTTTAGCGTAATTCTTCAGCTTCCGTTGCAGGCCGCCGCGATTGTCGACAAGCCACCGCAAGCTAAGTAAGGGAAAGTGGCCCAATCGCAGACGGCGGCAAGACCCTCTTCATCTGGTTATCAACATTCAGTGCAGTGGCTTGGCCCCATCGACTCCCTCTCCATTTGAGGATACTCCTCGCCTCTTGTGAGCCAATCAGATAAGACAAGCCGCTCAGCGCAGGCAATGTTATTCGTTTTTCAAGCAAACTAAAGTGACCTCCTATGAACGAGGGAAGCATTTGATTGGTTTGTTCAGACAGCCCTGTGGGTGACCGCCCGATGCTTACGTCGGCGATTACGCAAATTTGACGTCAGGAAATTGGAATAAAAACTCATTGGAATAATTTTACGTTATACTGCCCCAGAGCATGGAAAAACTTCAATAGTTCAATCTGGCGAAACGAAGAGAGCGTGAAAAGCTAACGATTTCAAAGATGGTAACAATTACAATGAAAACCATTGCAAGACAGCCATGCTTGCAAGTTAGGAGAGAAAGCATGAGCTGAAACATGACATCCGATACATTAACGTAAATGTTTTAATAACCATGAAGTTACTCATTTACTTACCAAATTATAGTATACATGACACTAAGCTGCCTGATAAAATGATGATACATTGTGTATATGCATATATGTATATATTTCCACACTGTGTCGATTTAAAATAAAAATTACCCGCTTCAATTTTCTACTGTAATACTTTTATGACAATAACCGTATCTTCATTAGTTATTGTTTTCCTTTGCACGAGCAGAACTCCCATGGAAAGTAGTTTAATAATGGCGGACGAACAGCTCGGTGTTTGTGCTTGCTAAATCGTGGTGTCCCTCTTGCACGTAGTTCGCAAAGACGAAGCATTCGAAAGCAAGTATTTTCAAAATATGCAAGTGTAATGACTACTGAATGCGTTCTATTCCTATGCTTTGTAGAAGGCATGAAACAAAGTGATTATGATGAATTAAAGTTTGTGGTTCTAGCTCTCATAAAATCAATTTTGCGTAATATGCTGAAAACCGGTGCTGGTACCTAACACTTGTGCTTCATAATACTCCCTTTTACTTATGGTATATTAAACTAAACATTATTTCGGAGCCAGATAATCATTGTGCCAGGTGAAGGGAAGAATGGGCTGCTAATTACTAAGCACAATCGCTGTGCCTACAATGGCTTGGCAAATGTGTAACTCAAAAATGCACAAACATGTTCACTAATTAAATCTATCAGTTTAGCAGTAGTGGCATTTAGGAGCTTACTTTCTAGAGAGCAGATGGCTGCTGATGTCATGACCTGTACGATTGTCCAGACAAATCCATAAAAACATCCGGCATGCACAATAATTTGTTAGCAAATAAAAGTCAAATTACCAAACTAGCAAAATTTGTGTCAAATCGCGTTCTTTCAGACGCAGGCTGAAATTATTTATTTGCATCATGTCCAAAAACCATAGGCGATGGAGGAATCAGATTTTGTGTATTCATATAGATACGTGTACAAAGTAACTATACACGGCACAACATATAATACTCCTGAATTCATGTCGAAACCTTATAACTCACACTGCTGCGTAAACCTCATGACGTTTGCGTAAACCTCATGATGATAAAGAAAACTGCACGTAAGCGGTCACGTCTATTCGCTGGAATGCGATGCAGCTCTCAGCTGCAGACACATCTTACAGCACCGCACATTTCTGGCACACACCACATAGGAGATATTCACGCTGCAGATACATGTTTTATCTGAGGAATCTTCGTGAGGCGCAAGATAAACATAGAAAGCACGAACGACAGGAGCGCAATGAGCGCACATTCAACAAACCGACACGAAAGCGAATGCGGGCGAGACAGGTGTAACTTGAGCCACGCGCCACACGAGCGATAAACTTTCGCAGATTTCATGCTTTCCCACCCAAACAGTTACAAAGCCCACGGAAATATCACACGCTGCACAAGTGTACTCCGATACCACGTAAACAATTCTTGAAGCTACAGTTAATGTTGACCACAGCATAAACATTATATAAAACAAAGTGACGGTGCAGGTAGCATAATGAGGACCGCAAAACGTCATGGAGGGTCTTCGATAGAGCTAACCGATACCCAAGAAATTGTTCAATTCACGCTCCACCGACGGCTTCCTCAGGATAGCATAAAGGGATCTCGAAGGTCATGCTTTTGCTTCCTGCATACAGCAGAAGTTACTCAAAATAAAACTACGGCATAAAATTTCTACGCTACCCTATATCGTACAATACAGATGATTCGATGGTTCTTTTTGACTCACGGCACGTATACGTAGTCGGATGCAACAAGCCACGAAGCGTGACTAATATTCTAGGTAGCACGCAGGCCACAACAGCCTCACAAATATGCAAGTGGTACTGTTACTCTCCTGTTGAAAACAGTAGAAAAGCTTTAAAAGATAGACGAATGCCAACCAGTTGGCGGCAATGTAGATAGAAATTAATTTATAAGTGTAAGGGGCAGAAAGATGGAATTCAATCAATATATCACTACATCAGTATTACCATTCCATTACATCGCTAATATACAGGTGAGCAATGCAGGCAAACAAATTAAAGCTGCAAGCATAGGCCGCTTATTATGGCATTTTCGTATTATTCGTCCTTGCTCTGTGTATTGAAATATCCAGAGTGGAAAAGAGACCGTTATATGTGATGCTTTTTTTTAGACTTTACAGGAGCGTATGGTAACGTAGACCGCAACATTTAATCGGATATATTGGAAGGGGAAAGTTTAGGCGATGATTGTATAGAGCTTTTTGGAGAGATTAACTCGAAAAATACGTTGAGTAGGAAGAGATGAGGAGCGACGAGTAAGTTGACACCAACAAGGGAGTGGGTCAGAGGTGTCCTTTATGCCCACTACTCTTTATGGTGTACATGATGAGGATAGAAAGGGCGCAAGAGGTAAGTAATATCGGTTTTATTCCCTCATATAAACAAATGAGTACAGTAGTAGAGTTGCAGCTTTTCATATCCCCCATTTACACGTAAGATACAAGACACCTATCCAATAATCTCGCATATAAGATCCACATATCACACGTACATACAAGATTTATCAATAGGGAAGGTGTATGAATTTTTTGTAGTATAACATCCCTACATTTTTTTGAAATACACAAACGCCTTTGCGGCGGCCTTTATTGGCTGCACGTTAAAGAACGTTACAGTCCAAATTATTTCGCCGTCCCACACTACAACGTGCTTCCTAATTCTTTAATAATATTTATGTAAATGCCCTGAACCGCATTTTTAACATAAATAAAACAATGCCAGCACACGTCCTTAGAAGACCACATTAAGGTGCTTACTTCGAAGACGGTGAATGCTTGTTTCAACATATTGCCGCGACACCATATGTGCGCAACCACGCTGACGATAAAGACGACAACCTCGTCTCTGCAAGCGACGCGCTAGAAAACAAGTCTGGACTGAGCGCTTGCCCTAACTCTCTCGAATAAATACCGCTCTCCGCTCTTGTCTCCAGTGAGGCGTGACACTGGTAGAGGTGCTGGGTATCGCATGATCACCTAATGATAGGGATGACTCCTGCGAGTAGCCCTGCGTCCAGCTCTTCAAGACATCATCCACGCGTCGAGACACCTGTGCACCGCGCAAGCCGCCGCCTGCAAGGTCTATTCCCGGAATTCGGCATCTTCCAAGGAACTTTGCCAGCGACCTCACCGACTCAGGAAATGGCGCTCGCAAGTCCAACACAGGTGACCATTCAAAACAATCTAGTCCCCACTAGCTTCCACGGTGACACGTATGAAGACGCCGAAGACTGGCTGGACCAGTACGAACGCGTAGCTAAGGTCAATCAGTGGCGTCCGGACCAGAAGCTTTCCAATGTGTACTTCGCTCTTGAAGGTAGCGCAAGAAAGTGCTTCCAAAACCGCAAGGCACATTTGACAACGTGGGATGAATTTTGCCGTCGGCTACTTGACACCTTCGAAAGCACTGATCGCCAAGATAATGCACAACGCCTTCTCGAGTTGCGCATTCAGAAGCCCAACGAAAGTGTTTCGATGTTTGCCGAGGACATGTCTCGTTTGTTTCGCCGCGCGGATCCCAACATGCCTGATTCGAAAAAGCTCAGCCACCTCATGCGCGGCGTCAAAGAACAGCTATTCGCTGGTGTTGTGCGAAACCCGCCTACAACAGTAGAAGAGTTCATTAAGGAAGCCACAGCAATGGAGCGGGCGCTGCAGCAGCGTTGCCGGCAATACGAATGCCTGACTAATGATGCGCCTGCAGGAGCCGCAGTACTAATAGTCACAGATGAGACCTTGCTGTGTGAACTAATAAGAGGCATTGTGCGCGAGGAGATTGCGAAGCAAACTGCGACACCGAAGGAGTTCACTGTTGCTTCGGTCGCTGAAGTTGTCCGCCAAGAAATCCGGCAAGTTCAGGGCAAAAAACTCCCTGAACCTTGTCCCTAGCCACGCTTCGAGCCGCGCGCATACAGCTACACAGACGCTGTTCGTCGCCCGCTTTCTGCCGGGACAGTACAGCAGTACCACCAGCGGCCACCCATTGCTGGTTGGATACAGAGGGAGCATTTCAGGCGACCCCAGCTTCGCAGGACCGACGTATGGCGCACCGCTGATCGCCGACCATAGTGTTTCCAATGTGGCGAACCAGGGCATATTTATCGTTTTTGCCCTCATCGCCAGGGTGGCACCCAGGAAATGTCACCTGCCACACCGCGACAGTTTCCAGAGAGACATCTACGCTTCGACGACATTGTCACTCGGGAACAAGGCAGCTCAGCTAATCTCCGGTCGCGCTCGCCGTATCCGTTGCATTATTCTTCGCTCAACCGTCGCAGTTTCGCCGACGTGGTGAGACCTCCGGAGGGAAGGTTGCAAGTCGTCGAACCGCCGAGAGTCCCCCAACGTTACAGAGAAACGAGCAGAGCAACCTGGAGAAACGGAACGCCGACAAATTTGTGAGTGCCGACCTACTCTTAACGATTGATGGGCACGACGTGACAGCTTTAGTTGATACTGGCGCAGACTTGTCGATAATGAGTGAGCAGTTGGCAGGCAGGCTTAAGAAAGTCAAAATGCAATGGACGGGCCCTTATGTTCGAAAGCCGGGGGCCAGATAAAGACATCTATAAAAAATGTACTGCACGACTCCAGATAGATAGAGAGATACAAATACAGCTTATGTCGCCAGTTTTATTATTTTAAATGAGTGCTGCAGATCCCTCATCCTTGCAATGGACTTCTTGCGGGAGTACGGCGCCGTGGTTAACATACGGGACAGCGAGATAACCTTGTCAACTAGTACAGACACGAGCCAAGACGAAGAGCACCAACTTACATCGTTACGTGTCGCCGACGACGACGTCTGCATACCACCGCTATCATGCAGCCTTGTTGTCTGTCAGTTGCGGAGAACAATTTAACAAGCACGGTGTAGCCGAACAACTAACTGCACTTCTGTTCCATCAAGTTACTGCCATCGCTCGCGGTATCGTTAGCCTAATCGGTGGTCGCACAGAGGCACTTCTGACAAATTTTACCAATGAACGCCGGCACATCAGTAAAGGCACCGCTGTGGCGAACTTTCATGAAATTGACCACGTTCAACACTGCTTTGCTGTAAAAGAGGAATCGACCACCGATACGATGCCATATGCACCCGTCGTCGAAGTTGACCCAGGTTTAGCGCCGCAACAGAAACAAAGTCTCAGGGAACTGCTTGACGATTTTAAGGACTGCTTCTCTACAACCTCCCGAGTACGTCAAACTCCACTGACGAAACACTGCAACATTACGGAGGAAGCAGCAATACCCATCCCACAGCATCCGTATCGCGTGGCTGCGAAATAGCGGGAAGCAATACAGCATCAAGTCAAGAAAATGCTAGATTATGACGTCATCTAGCCGTCAAAAAGCCCTTGGGCATCGCCCGTGGTGCTCGTTAAGAAGAAGGATGGTACCCTGCGGTTTTGTATCGATTATCGCAAGCTCAATCGGGTTACAAAAAAAAGATTTGTATCCCTTAGCACGCATCGACGATTCCCTCGACAGGCTACGGCTTGCACGGTACTTCTCATCGGCGGACTTAAAAAGTGGATACTGGCAAATAGAGGTCGATGAGCGGGATCGCGAAAAGACGGCTTTTGTAACGCCTGATGGGCTCTATGAATTCAAAGTTCTCCCTTTTGGTTTGTGTTCCGCCCCAGCCACGTTCCAATGACTAATGGATGCTGTTCTCTCAGACCTTAAGTGGAAGACTTGCTTAGTCTACCTAGACGACGTCATTGTTTATTCTGCCACATTTGATGAGCATCTCAGACGGCTATGGTCGGTTCTTCAAGCCATACGGTCCGCTGGGCTTACATTAAAACCTGAAAAGTGCTACTTTACCTATGAAGAACTACAGTTTTTGGGCCACGTAGTAAGTCACACAGGTGTCACACCTGATCCTGAGAAAATCGCAGCCGTCTCAAAGTTTTCAAGGCCTAGAGACAAAAAGGCAGTCAGACGCTTCCTGAGCCTATGCGCATATTACCGGCGATTTATTGCGGGTTTTGCACGCATCGCCTCACCGCTCACCTGCTTAACCAGAGAAGATGTCACGTTTGTGTGGGGCGAGGAGCAGGAAGCGGCATTTAACAAGTTGCGGCACCGCCTACAAACTCCGCCTCTTCTTGCCCACTTTGACGTGGATGCGCCGACAATGATCCACACCGATGCCAGCAACGTAGGTCTAGGTTCCGTCCTTCTTCAACGGCAAGACGGCGCTGAGCGAGTCATCGCTTACACGAGTAGAACATTCTCACGTGCCGAGTCGAATTACTCCACCACCGAGAAGGAATGCTTGGCTGTAGTATAGGCAGTTACCAAGTTCCGCCCGTACATATACGGCAGCCCATTTCAAGTTATAAGTGACCACCATTCTATTTGTTGGTTGACCAACATGAAAGATCCATCTGCACCTTTGGCACGGTGGACACTGCGGCTTCAAGAGTACGACATTACAGTGGTCTATAAATCGGGAAGGCAGCATTTAGACGCTGACTGCCTTTCCAGACCGCCGATCGAGTCGTCAGCCGGAGAGTATGACGAATCGGCAGGTTTTTTGGGAGTTATTCATGCGGCCACCATCTCTCAACAACAGCAAGAGGACCAGGAGCTCGCGTCACTTATTGATTTCTTAGAAGGCCGCACCACAAACAAATCCAGATTGTTCTCAAGGCACGTGTCATCATTCTGCCTACGCAACAGTGTTCTTTTTAGGAGGAACTTCTCTTCAACATGGAAGAGATATCTGCTAGTCGTCCCTAAACCTCTCCGGAATGAAATTTTGCAGGCCTGTCACGACGAAGCTAGCTCAGGTCACTTAGGCTACACAAGAACATTAGCACGGATCAAAGAGAAGTATTACTGGCCACGGCTCGCAGCACATGTGAAACACTACGTTTGAACGTGCCTTGACTGTCGGCGACGAAAAATGCCACCTACGAAACCTGCCCGATTATTACATCCCGTTCCAGTACCGGAAGCACTGTTTGCACAAATTAGGATGGACCTTTTGGGCCCATTCCCAATATCTTCTGCCGGAAATAAATGGATCATAGTTGCGATAGATTACCTCACGCGATATGCTGAAACCAAGGCACTTCCTAGCAGTACAGCAGCCGAGGCCGCACAGTTCTTCATTGCAAACGTCGTCCTGAGGCACGGTGCTCCAGCGGTCATTGTAACCGACAGGAGAACTGCGTTCACAGCTGAACTTTTGCGAACTGTACTCACCCTCAGTGGTACGGCGCACAGAAGGACGACAGCCTATCATCCGCAAAGCAATGGACTTACAGAGCGCCTCAACAAGACTCTCGCAGACATGCTGTGCATGTGTGTCGATGTCGAACACAAGAACTGGGACCAAATATTACCCTATGTAACGTTTGCTTATAATATGGCTCGCCAAGAAACAACAAGAATGACGCCATTCAATCTCCTCCACGGTCGAGAAGTAACTACAATGCTGGATGCTATGCATTGACTATGTTCCGAGACTGACGCCGCAGATTTTAAAGAGCGCTCCGAAGAAGCAGGACAGCTCGCGCGCGTTCGTATAGCCAGCCAGCAAGACCGTGATGCCCGACTTTACAATCAACACCATCGATGTGTCGTCTACCAGCCCGGCCAGAGAATCTGGGTTTGAGCTCCAGTACGCCGCCGAGGACTCGCGGAGAATCTTCTGCACCGATACTTCGGGCCGTACAAGGTTCTACGACGCCTTAGCGACGTCAACTATAAAGTCGTTCACGACAACCCATCCTGCTCGAGGCGCGTCATGACCTGCCTGAGACTGTGCACGTGGTGCGCATGAAACCTTATTTTTCTGAATGACATGGACACTCTGTGGTTTGCTGGACACCGGATGCTACCCGCCGAGCATCGGGACGATGCTCCTCCTGGAGGGGGGCAAATGCCGCGACACCATCTGTGCCCAACCACGCTGACGATAAAGACGACGACCTCGTCTGTGCAAGCGAGGCGCTAGAGAAGAAAAGTCTGGACTGAGCACTTGCCTTAACTCTCTCGAATAAGTACCGCTCTCCGCTCTTGTCACCAGTGAGCCGTGACAATATGTTTTAAATAGAGACACCATATTGTACGACTAATAAACGAGAAGAAACGGGGTTAACCGAGGCGCCCTATTTTTATTAGTCATATCATAAGAAGCCAACAACCAATGACGCCAAGGAGAACATAGGGGAAATTACTTGCGCTTTAATACATAAAATTAAGAAACGATAAATTAATGGAAATGAAAGTGGATGAAAAAACAACTTACCGCAGGTGGGGAACGAACCCACAACCTTCGCATTTCGAGTGTACTGCTCTACCAATTAAGCTACCACGGCGCCGTTTCCTCGTCCATTTCCTTGGGTATTTATGGTTCCGTGTAGAACCCTGGGAGTGCTAGCCAGAGCCACAACTCACAGAGCTTGGCGGCGGACATGAAACATTTTTTCTGCCGCAGGCGTCACGAGAACGGGATCTTTTTGAGGGAAGGTAATAAGAAACCCACACGTGCTATCTGAAGGAATGTGTGGTTATGACTGTAACATGAGCCCTGACGGACTGTTAGTTGTATCAGCTCATCGAAGGGAACAGAATGATGATGTGCCGACTGCCGGTCAACTTGGCGTGTCGCTAAGTTATGACTGCGTTTGGTACACGTCTTTTTACGTGGTCATGAGCTGAACACTTGCCATTACATCGGCTCTTGTGACTTTGTTCAACAGCAAAAGAAACTACCACACCCTCTGCTGGCTGTCATCAACTGCGGCACTCACGATTACAATCATTCTGCCCTGCAGCTGTTCAACTTCTAGGTCTTTTTTCTATAGCACTCCTAGACAACCGCAGATCACAAATCTTCACCGATTCGAGATCGGCGGTCAGGGCTTTCTCTTCGGGATCCATCGCTGAGGAGGCTCACAAGATTCTCAAGAACAAGATAATCTCTCCGCACACCATCACGTGGTTTCCGGCTCACCTCGACCCCCAGCTTGACTCGTTTCCCAATCTGAATGACATCGCCCACTGCCAAGCGCGCGCACTAACCCACCGCGCGGGAGCAGGATCGAGTTCAGACTCCGCGGTTCTCGAGTTTCGGGACACTGTCACTGCTTTCAGCGAAATTACTCCACACTATCACCTGGGTAGGAGGACTTATCCTCCCCCTCACAGCAAACTGGCTAGACCTCTGGCGTCCACTTTAAGCATGCTTCAGACGAAGTGCTATCCAAACCTGGCCTTTTCCACACGATCACTCCAGAGGCTTTCAGCTCTACTTGCCCCGACTGTGGGGCTGTTAGCAATCTCGCACACATGCTCTGGCGGTGCCCCTCGTTACAGGGACCCAATCGCATCACGGAACAAGAATGGAGCTCTGCCATCCGGAACTCAGAATATGCACGACAAACTTGGGCTGTCCAGAGAGCCCACGATGCGGCGGTTAGGCTCGGCCTACCAGTCCCCACGTGGGAGCGGCCCGCAGCTCTGCCCTAGGGCTAAGCTTCTCAGGACCTTGTAATTAAAGTTTTTTGTCTGTCTGTCTGTTTCTAAATATGCTGTTAGCCTAAATGAATTTCAGTAATATCATGTTTAAGGCACCGATTATAGGTCACTATAATTCTTCCGATAAGTTGCACAACATGTGTCAGTGATTTCTTCCTGGAACATTCCGGTGCCCCTTAACAGCCATTCCATGGCAGAAGGTGCCACCCAGCCATCGGCCATACCATGCTGAATACGCCGGTTCTCGTCCGATGCCCGAAGTTTAGCAGCGTTGGGCTCGGTCAGTACTGGGGAGGGAGACAACCTGGGAGCACCGAGTGCGAAGCTGCGTATTGAACGCTTGTTCGTCCCACTTTAGAGTACGCGAGCGTCGTGTGGGATCCGTTTTAAAGAAAACCTGGTAGATAGAATTGAAAAACTTCAAAGAAGAGCGGCAAGATTCATCTTGTCAAAATATCGTTCAACCGACTCCGTAACTGAAATGCTCAGGAAGCTGAACCTACCTCCACTTTCAGAACGCAGAAGGGCAGCTTGACTAAAATTTCTTTATCTTATTCGCCATAACTGGTTTAACCTTAATACACAGCAGTACATAAAACGGCGTCTGTCTCGAACAGTACAAAGCAGCAACCTAGAGAAAATTCAACCCATTTCAGCACGAATAGATGCACATAAGTACTCGTTTTTCCCCAGAGCAATAGAGGAATGGAACACGCTACCACCTGAATTACTAACAGTCGACAATCTAAATAAATTTGAAACCACACTAAGAAAATTCGTTACTTCGGCTACAAGTACATAGCTTATATTTTAATAAGGGTATTTTGTCTTATTTATGTTCCTGATTGTAACACACATGATTAATCCAGCGGCTGTGGTACATTTAATACCACCTTATTGTAATTTTTTTTGCTGCTTCTTGCTTTGTATTGTGCCTTTCTCTGTGTATATGCCTTATTTAATCTGTTCTAGACTGCGGCAGCGCTATCTTGTTTCATTTGTCTTGCAACCACCCTGTAACGGCCTTCGGCCAACAGTGTTGTTAAATAAATAATAAATACTAAAGAAAATAAGCCGCAGTTTGTATCAAAAGTTGTTAATAACCTTCTGGCTCGTGCGCGACCCAAAACACACTTCGTACTACATACCCCCAACAAACTGCTGGCCATAAGTGAGCGTCTCAACGAAACATTTAGGGCATACTTTCTTATGTATTTCCGACGACTATCGCCCCTGGAGCGACATGTGACGTTCGTCATTATTATGCAAAATAATTTTCTCCGCGACATCACTGCATTTTCTAATTTTTTTCGTCTTGATTTGCCGCATTCCTACACTACCATTTGACACACTCCCGTCTGCTAGCCAGAATTCCAAGTCGCAGCAGGCCAGTGATGTCATACTGAATGTACAAGAGGCACACAACATCAGACAACGTCGGTTTGTAGACCCGTAGGACGTATATGACACCCGCCATCGTCACAACCACTAGACTCTGGGTGTTCTGGTTCTCGTTTGCCTACCGTCACAGTGCGGCGGGTTCTTGAAAGCGCTTTCGAGCTCCTTTTGTTTGGCGTCAAGTAACCGACAACACATATGAAATCACACGCACCATCATCTAAGAGTTACCATCCCATATGATGACATTCTTTTATGTTGTATGATATGACAATTTGCTGTGACCTATATATATGTACGGCCTTCGTCTCAGTAAAGTCTGTTATTAGTCAACGCTACACGTGCTTGTTGTGTGCCTTTTCTGCGTCCTCGTCTTTAGCGCTGTTCCTTAGTTCAAGATGTGCAACCAACTAGCCCACACCTTCACTTTATGAGGCTTATGAAAAGGCCTCTCTGATTCCAACAGTGACCCAGCCTCACTCCGACGTAGTCGACATCGCGTGCCTCAAGACGTATCGCTTGATCGCTCTTAAGCAGCATGGAGTCGATGCTTCAGTCGCCGTGGGTCAGGTAGCAGGCTCATGAACACATTGAAAATGAGTTAAAAGGCGATGACGCTGTTGGATGCCTCGAGCCAACCGCCACTTTATATAGTCATTCAAATTATTTTAAATATTTATTAAATGTATATCGTGATCTTCTCGATCAGCGTTACATATCTCGAAAGAGTCGTGACATAGAGTGAACACCTACTACGTTAACTGCGCAGTCCTGCTATAGAACACGCTAACGTATTTGTGAAATGTAACAGTAAGTGTACCACATTGTTCACTACTGCTATTTCCGTTGCAATGCAGTTGGACAAGCTCCTTCGTTTAAATTGTAAGCATGAGACTTAGCGGATCAGTTAACTACAGCCCTTGCGCAGTGAGAGGCCATGGACTTTATTATGCGACAGATAACAGTTCTACAACCAAAAGCGTAACTGTTCTCCTAGCTTGCCACAATTTCCCAACCTACTTTCGGCAGTGCAGCTGACAACCTGCAGCACGCTGCGCGCAGTCATTCTTAGCCGTTAATTAGGTGCAGAACAAGGTCAAAAATGAACTGATGCTCACATGTGGGCGGTAGCGCCGTCTGATTTCGCTTCTACAAATTCTTCACGCTAGAGCGCGTATATATAAACAAAGCTTCAGTTTCGCCCACAAATCGAGGCATCGATTGCGATATGAAATTGGTAAAAAGCTATATGAAGTGAGGATAGTAGTTTTATAGGCCGTGTAAACTTCGAAACATTAGTTTACTAATGTTTAATTCCAATGGCGGAGTCGGAGCAGCCGACGGACTCCGCGAGCGAGCACGCGACATTGGTGGCGCAGTGCAACGCTTCCAGTTCCGCGAGTGGAACACAACCTGCGCCGCCGGAGCAAGGCGGAAGCGGAAGTTCTATCAGCGAGTTACCTAGGATACCTTGACTGTTGTCATTTCCTTCCGCTGTTTGCTCCCAGCACCGCCGCACCGGTCACTTGTCTCTTCAGCGCCGTTCACCTGTCTTTTTTTAAAGTGTGGAATGGATATCTCGCCAAGCGTGCAGCAGCTTTTGCTTCCTCGCGAGTCGTGACCGGTAGCGCCGCCCAGCAGACAAACGTGGTAAATGAAATACGTCACGCAGAGTTCTGATCCACTCCGGCGATTTTTTCGGAGAATCTTTTTCTGCTCCACGGAGTGACTGCCACTCTGAATCCCCTCGAATCTCTCATTGGAACACCTTATTCCCGCCCTCACTCTGTCATTGGAACAAACTTGCTCCGAAACGAGCACAAAAACTTTCTCCGACTCCGCCATTGGAATTCAACATAACTGATATAACAAGCATAGTATCAGCGCGCATAAGCAAGGATGAACACATCACACTCGATGAGCGCGCACACTCACTGTCAAAACACTGAATCCCACCATGTGAGCAATCGCGGAAGCCACAGGGAGCGAAGTGAACATCGTGCGGTCTATTGCTTCCATGCAAGTGCGGCGACAAGACAGCGCGCACATAGGTATGACCGGTCTGCAGATCATTTTCGATATACGGCGGACACGTCCGCGCGCCGCTTAACAAAGCATGCACTTGTTGGCGGAGTCGAAGGCCCCTCTCTCTCCCCCTCCCTCTCGCGCTGCTTCCCTGCTTGCCTCCATATATGGCGCGCGAGTTTAGGCCGCGATTGTCAGTTCCCCTTGTGCTCGGTCTCGGTCGCGAAATCTGTGTTGTCGCAGCCCAAACCGCCGCCTCCCCTGCCTCCCCTGCCTCCCTCCTCTCCTTCCAAGACCTTTCGCGCAGCCAAAAATGGCACGTTTCCTCTCCGCTTTCTTAGTTCGCGCGTGCCAGATTGAGCCGTGATGGTAGCCTTCCCTTGCGTGCTTTCGCTAGAACATACACCATATGACGTGCGGCGATGCTGATATCGCCCTTGCGATTTTATACGATAGATGGCGGCGACGGTAAAAATGCGCTTGGATAGTCTATATAATTGCTATCGCAATAAAACTGTTTGAAACTAGTACATGTCCTAAGAAACGTATCTCTCTATATCCAGTACGCTGAAGAATACGTTCCTCTATAGAACAGCGGTATTGTCCTTGAGGTATCTTATGAAAACCAGATAATATGGAATCCAAAGTTGTCCACATTGATCACTCTGAAATCGCATGAAGGATATTGTACAGACAGAAAAACGATTGCATGTTCCTTTCTTTAAACGGTACTGCCAGAAAATTTGTGCATCATTTGCAGTTTAACAAAACAAAATAATGGCCACTGACCAAGTCAAAAGTATTAGACGTACCCAAAACCCGTACGGTTTCCTTTTTCACCACGCCGAGGACAAGGCATCGTGGTCAGATTATATGCGTATCACGTGACGTAGAAAGTGAAGATAAACTTGAGGCAGGGTCCCGTCTGTCTTTTGATAGGGTTTTTGTCGTTTGTAAATGCAAATATTCAAGCAGCAACCTTGTGGTCACATTCTTAACTTTCCAAGTTTGAAGCATTGTTCATTGTTTTTGTGTGATCACACCTGTGCACGCGTTCCGCCAATATCTTCAATACGTGAAGTTTTTTCTCGATGTCGCATTTTTGTTCTTTCAATCGCCTTGTGAAATTGCCAGTTCCACTAATGTAGGAACCCGCCATGGTTGCTCAGTGGCTATGGTGTTGGGCTGCTGAGCACGAGGTCGCGGGATCCAATCCCGGCCGCGGCGGCCGCATTTCGATGGGGGCGAAAAACACCCGTGTACTTAGATTTAAGTGCACGTTAAAGAACCCCGGTTGGTCGAAATTTCCGGAGTCCGCCACTACGGCGTGCCTCTTAATCAGGAAGGGGATTTGGCACGTAAAACCTCTTTATTTAATTTACTTTTACCAATGTAAGAGAAGGCACACTCATTGCAAGCTATTCTGCATACCACTCCCGGTAATTTGTCGTCTGCTACGTGGTCTTTTACGCTAACGACTTGGTTCCGTAGCCTATTTCCTGGCACATGAGCAGCAGGCAAATCGTACTTTTAAAAGGCGCAAAACAACGCTTCGCTTACGCAGGGCACCTACGGGATGTCTACGTTTATCCAGAAAACTCTTTTCTTGGGGCTGATTCTTCAACACACTCGTTCCAATTTTCGCAATGAAAGCAGCAGGATAACTGTTTGCAGGTAGTTCCCAGTGCACAGTTTGTAGCTCCTGTTGCCTTGCTTTCTGACTGGAGCACATGCGTGTCGCGCGGGTCACGAGGAACGATAGCGCCGATGTCTTATGGGCTACCGGGTTGCACGATGGGAAGTCAAGATAGCGACCCGTATGTGTCGTCTTCCGGTAAACACAAAACGACCGGCTGTCGTCAGTAGCGCATATTAGCACGTCGAGGAAGGGCAGTTCAGTTTATGTTTGTACATCCATGAACTTTGTGGCTGGTTCTACAGCGTTGAGACGTTGCGAAAACCGGTTGGTGTCAGCCTTGCGCAGAATACAAAAGCAATCGTTGACGCAGCGTACGAAGGCTTTCGATGTGGGCGCGTAGTCAACAAGAACGTTTCCTTCTAGTGCCTCCATCACGAGATTCACTGTTGTTACCATTATAAACGCACCCAAGACACTCCCTTGTTTCAGATTGTAAATCTTTAAATTGATGACGAAGTATGTGTGGCCAAAACAGGATTCAAGGAACTCAGATTCCTCACGTGGATCAAGAGGGGTCCTGTCATCGAGGAAGTAGTCTTTTGATAAAGCTTCCTTGCAATCAGCTACAGCCAAGTTGGGTAGAACGCTCGTGTAAAAAGAGTTGATGTCGAACGAAACCATTACGTCGTCATGACTAAGTTTGAAGTTGCGCACTCTGTCGACGAACGCTGACGAGTTCGGAATATGGCTCTGGGTTTCGCCGACTAGCGGAATTATCACTTGGAGCAGGAAGCCTGAAAGGCTGTGGAGCGGAGACCTGGTGAAACCGACAATTTATTTATTTATTTATTTATTTATTTATTTCAAAATACTGCAGGCAGCAATGCTGCCCTAGCAGGAGAGGGTTACATCAAGTACAGTGACAAAGATTTCACAAAGTAATCTACATTTGCACAATCAACAACAGACGCTGGCAGACAATTCCACTCTTCAATTGTGAGCGGAAAAAAAGACTTCTGGAACATTTTCGTCCTCGCAAAGTACGGGCGGATAACATTCGAGTGATTAATTCTAGAAGACCTGTGTTGTGAGCGGGAAAGATAAGTTTCGCGCGGGAGACCGATTTTGTTCTGATATATCAAATAAAGCATTTTTAGTCTCGCAATCTTTCGGCGTACACAGAGGGGTTCCAGATTCAGTCGCTGCAACATGTCAGTAACAGATGATGTAGACCGATAGTCAGACACAATAAATCGGGCAGCCAGGCGCTGAATTCGTTCTACTTGTGCGATATCTTTAACGTAGTATGGGTCCCATACTGCGGAAGCGTACTCAAGGACTGGTCGAACCAAAGTGCGGTATGCCTCGAGTTTAACGCTTGACGGCGAGTCTTTTAGTTTCCTGCGCAAAAAGCAAAGTTTATTGAACGCTGTTGTACAAACGTTCTTCAAATGTTTGTCCCATTTTAAGTTGCTTGTGATAGTTAGTCCTAAATATTTCGCAGACGTTACTGATTGAACAGCTTTATTAGCAATGTGGTACGTATGAGACAGTGGCTCTTTCCTTGTGGTTATTGTCATGGCAACTGTTTTATCAAAATTTATTTGCATACCGTTTCGTTCGCACCAGTCCGCGAGTGTACAGAGGCTATTGTTCAGTAGTGTTTGGCAAGAGGAGCTCTTGACAACACTATACATCACGCAGTCATCAGCGAACAATTTTATTGTAACAGAGTTATCGATGTTAGAAGCAATGCCGTTTATATAAATTAAAGACAACAGAGGACCAAGCACTGAACCTTGTGGAACTCCAGACAATACCGGCAGATCAGCAGACCTAACACCCGCACACTCCACAAACTGTGAGCGATTACTCAGATAAGCCTGCAACCATAATATCAATCTCTCAGGAAGCCCAGCATCCCTTAATCTGTCAATGAGTAAAATGTGTGGCACGCGATCAAAAGCTTTTGACATGTCAAGAAAAACCGCATCTATCTGCCAACAATTATCTAGAGCTGAAGCAAAATCATGTATAACCGAAATTAATTGTGTAGTTGTTGAGACAGTCCTCCGGAAACCATGCTGATACTCAACGAAGAATTTTTTTGATTCAAGGTACTGAGATATATGGTGAGCTATTACATGCTCCAGCAATTTACAGCATGTGCTTATTAGAGAAATTGGTCTGTAGTTACGAGCTTCTAGCCTGTCTCTCGATTTAAATATGGGAACTACTCTTGCCGTGAGCCAATCTGCGGGTAAGGAGCATTGGTTGAGTGATGCGTTAAACAGAACAAAAAGGTAATGGGACACAATCTCTGAGTACCGTACAAGGAAGGTATTCGGTATGCCGTCAGCACCACTTGACTTTTTCACTTTTATATTTAAAAGAAGAGAAAGGATTCCTTCGCGACCAAGAACTAGGTCAGGCATTGAGTTTGCAATGGGCGGTGGGTCAGAGTATTGCGTTCGTAAATATTGAACATTTGGTCTTGTAAACGCTTGATGAAAAGTAGTGTTAAATTCATTTACAACAAGAGTAAGGTTTGTACACATGTTACCATTAATCTTTAGATAATTCACGCGCGGTTGGGAACCTGACAAGTAGCGCCAGAATTTCTCAGGAGATTCCTTCAAGAAAGCTGTAAGAGTTTGGCCATAAAATTTACTACGCGCAAGTTTCAATTTAGTAACCAGCTGTTCTTGAAGGGCGGTTAATGCTGACGTAGTTTTACCCTTCCTTTTTCGCTTAATACGCCGCTTTAGATGGATTATGTCCCGACTAATCCATGGGTTCCGACGCTTTGTAATCTTTCTGCGCAAAGGAACAAACCTGTCAATGCATGATGACACTAATTTCTTGAACTCGTTCCAAAGATGAGAAACATCGCCACCATGCTCAAAATCAAAAAGTGAGCAATGCATTGCATCTAGGACAGATTCATCATCTGCAGCAGAAAAGTCGTGAAAAGTTGCTACCGAGGAAGGTGCTTTTGTGCTATTGATTTTTAGGGTAACTTGAACAATCTTGTGGTCCGAGATGCCACCAGAAGTAATAACTGAGTAATCTTCAGGAAAATTTTTCAGAAAAACAAGGTCGAGAACCGATTGCACAGTTGCAGTGGTGCGAGTCGGAATAGTGACTATTTGTTTCATGTCATGAAAAAATGAAGAATCGAGAAGTAAGCGTGCGTTGTCTGCATCATCGGGCCCCGAGATAGCGAGTACATTCCAGTCTATGCCTGGCAAGTTGAAATCGCCAGTGAGCACCAGCTTGTGATTTGGTTTGAGCATGCGCTCTAGGTAAGCGGCCAGTGCTTCCAGGTATGACACATTGCTTTTTGGTGGCCGGTAAACCACGCCAAACAAGGTAGAAATATTTTTGTAATTGATTTTACACCAGACACTTTCATGGTTTCGAATGCCCTCAAGCTCGACACATTGTACTTCATTTTTGTTATTATAGCCACGCCCCCTCCTCGTCCTTCGCGATCGCGTCTTATTATTTTGTGGGAAGGCGGAATAATGTCGTAATCATTAATATTAGGTGTAAGCCACGTTTCAGTTACGGCAAGTATATGTGGGTTGCGAAGAAAAAGAAGGTCTTCAAGCTGATTAGACTTATGGGCAAGACTTCTTGCATTAAGCAAGATCATTCGGAGTTCTTTCGTTTCGGGTCAGTTAGATGTGCGTGTAGATCGAGGTTTATAAAGCGCGACAACCTGCGAGCTTACTTCATCCCATTCGTATATCTTGTCGTCTACACGTAGTCGGTCATAGTCCAGTGAAATTTTTCGCGCGTCATCTTTAAATTGCTTACCATACCGCCAAAGATGAGAACGCTTAGTCAGCGTAGCCTTACAGTAATCCTCACAGATCGATATACCTGTTTTCTTGAGCTTAAAGCAATTCTTCAATACAGACACTTTTTCATTGTAGTCAAAGAAATTAAGCAACACAGGTCTAGGTTTATCGCTGATTCTACCTATTCTGTGTATCCGTTCGACTGTGTTGGTGGTGACACCTAGTTTTGCACAAAATATGTCATCAAGAACCCGCTTTATCAAGTCACCAGCGCTCTCATTTCTTGGTTCTTCAAGGCCAAAAATTATAAGGTTCCTTCGTCGACTTCGGTTTTCAAAGTCATTTAACTTCTTCTGTTGATTGTGTAGAGTTTCTTTCAAAGAGTTGACCTCGGACCGTAACTGAGCCAGTTGTTCTGCGTGTTTTGCAATAACAGTTAGTACGTCGTTTAGTTTATCGAACCTATCATTCATAGTTTTTTCACGAGATGTTTGTGAAACAGAAACGCTGGTAATCGAGGCATGCAAGGTTTCTTGCATGTTTTTTAACATTAGCTCAATACCAGAAGGTCCGGGATTCACTTCTACATCCCCAGCCAGCAGTAGCAAAAGTACATTCCACGCTTCATCAATCAGTGACAAACATACAGAGGGGCACGGCAGGACAATAATGAACCTATTATCGCTACGAAGACATACAGATGAGCGTTGCACACCAACCTGTACAAAAAGGAGCAACGGATTCATCGTTGTGCTCACGAAGGTCCCGCCGTGCCCTCTGATGTGGTCCCCGTCGGCGTGGCTTATATATCCCAGTGGCGGAGCTGATGTCATGTCCGGATGGTCTGGCCTCGTCATGAAAGCCCGTCTTCCGTAGGTGAGCACGTGGTCTTGAGCGTCGGCGATCGTTGTCGTGTTATCCGATGAATTGCGAACTGGTATGGACGCAGCCCACAGTGTGACCTGTACAAAAAGGAGCAACGGATTCATCGTTGTGCTCACGAAGGTCCCGCCGTGCCCTCTGATGTGGTCCCCGTCGGCGTGGCTTATATATCCCAGTGGTGGCGCTGATGTCATGTCCGGATGGTCTGGCCTTGTCATGAAAGCCCGTCTTCCGTAGGTGGGCACGTGGTCTTGAGCGTCGGCGATCGTTGTCGTGTTATCCGATGAATTGCGAACTGGTATGGACGCAGTCCACAGTGTGACCTGTACAAAAAGGAGCAACGGATTCATCGTTGTGCTCACGAAGGTCCCGCCGTGCCCTCTGATGTGGTCCCCGTCGGCGTGGCTTATATATCCCAGTGGCGGCGCTGATGTCATGTCCGGATGGTCTGGCCTCGTCATGAAAGCCCGTCTTCCGTAGGTGAGCACGTGGTCTTGAGCGTCGGCGATCGTTGTCGTGTTATCTGATGAATTGCGAACTGGTATGGACGCAGTCCACAGTGTGACCTGTACAAAAAGGAGCAACGGATTCATCGTTGTGCTCACGAAGGTCCCGCCGTGCCCTCTGATGTGGTCCCCGTCGGCGTGGCTTATATATCCCAGTGGTGGCGCTGATGTCATGTCCGGATGGTCTGGCCTTGTCATGAAAGCCCGTCTTCCGTAGGTGGGCACGTGGTCTTGAGCGTCGGCGATCGTTGTCGTGTTATCCGATGAATTGCGAACTGGTATGGACGCAGTCCACAGTGTGACCTGTACAAAAAGGAGCAACGGATTCATCGTTGTGCTCACGAAGGTCCCGCCGTGCCCTCTGATGTGGTCCCCGTCGGCGTGGCTTATATATCCCAGTGGTGGCGCTGATGTCATGTCCGGATGGTCTGGCCTCGTCATGAAAGCCCGTCTTCCGTAGGTGGGCACGTGGTCTTGAGCGTCGGTGATCGTTGTCGTGTTATCCGATGAATTGCGAACTGGTATGGACGCAGTCCACAGTGTGACCTGTACAAAAAGGAGCAACGGATTCATCGTTGTGCTCACGAAGGTCCCGCCGTGCCCTCTGATGTGGTCCCCGTCGGCGTGGCTTATATATCCCAGTGGCGGCGCTGATGTCTTGTCCGGATGGTCTGGCCTCGTCATGAAAGCCCGTCTTCCGTAGGTGAGCACGTGGTCTTGAGCGTCGGCGATCGTTGTCGTGTTATCCGATGAATTGCGAACTGGTATGGACGCAGTCCACAGTGTGACCTGTACAAAAAGGAGCAACGGATTCATCGTTGTGCTCACGAAGGTCCCGCCGTGCCCTCTGATGTGGTCCCCGTCGGCGTGGCTTATATATCCCAGTGGCGGCGCTGATGTCGTGTCCGGATGGTCTGGCCTCGTCATGAAAGCCCGTCTTCCGTAGGTGAGCACGTGGTCTTGAGCGTCGGCGATCGTTGTCGTGTTATCCGATGAATTGCGAACTGGTATGGACGCAGCCCACAGTGTGACCTGTACAAAAAGGAGCAACGGATTCATCGTTGTGCTCACGAAGGTCCCGCCGTGCCCTCTGATGTGGCCCCCGTCGGCGTGGCTTATATATCCCAGTGGCGGCGCTGATGTCATGTCCGGATGGTCTGGCCTCGTCATGAAAGCCCGTCTTGCGTAGGTGAGCACGTGGTCTTGAGCGTCGGCGACCGTTGTCGTGTTATCCGATGAATTGCGAACTGGTATGGACGCAGTCCACAGTGTGACCTGTACAAAAAGGAGCAACGGATTCATCGTTGTGCTCACGAAGGTCCCGCCATGCCCTCTGATGTGGTCCCCGTCGGCGTGGCTTATATATCCCAGTGGCGGCGCTGATGTCATGTCCGGATGGTCTGGCCTCGTCATGAAAGCCCGTCTTCCGTAGGTGAGCACGTGGTCTTGAGCGTCGGCGATCGTTGTCGTGTTATCCGATGAATTGCGAACTGGTATGGACGCAGTCCACAGTGTGACCTGTACAAAAAGGAGCAACGGATTCATCGTTGTGCTCACGAAGGTCCCGCCGTGCCCTCACAAGTGAGCACCTGGCTTACGAATCATAGGGAGACCGTAAATTGCAGGAGCCAAACAGTTTGTATGCATTAAGTGATAATATAACTTCTTATGTTGAGGAGACACCACAGGTAAGGTGCTGGCAATAACACCACCAGGGGTGTGTCCTTAGCATAAGCAGTCGTTTTAGCGCTTATTGTGCACCAAAGGCTCCGTTCAGCAACACGGTTTCAATAAACTCAATGTTTTTCAAAGTCAGCGCTATTCTGGGCCCTTTTTTTGTTTTCACTATAGAATAAGGAGCGGGTCGTTTGAAAAAAGACAATCCTTTACATTGAGGTGAAATGTCGCCACCAGCTTCATCTTGAATTTCTGATCAAGATGTAACTTCCGGAGGCTCATCAGCTAGATTATGGAAGTATTTTCCTGTACACGTAAAGGAAATGCAGGCGAAAAAATTCACCGACAATAACAATACCCTCTATTTAATACAAAATTTGAACGCAGATGTAAAGGTGTTTCCATTTCGCAATATATTGAGGCATGGGACTGATAATCGCACCGACTGCCAGAGCCACGATGCGCGGCGCTACATATAGACCGGCCAAACTGTTGCTGCTTCCCCGCAACTGCAGTTTATGCGACCGTAACATTCACTATGAAACCCTTACGGCAAACGCTATGCCCGAAGGCAAGATTTCTGCTTCTCGTGTTTTCTTTGCCCAGGACGACCGCCGCCACCGCTGCCGCGGATGCGTGGACGTCAGCGCCGTCTGGCGGTGTTTCAAGGTGGTCTCCTCGGCTTTCTTCCTCGTGCTCTCTTTGTCTTTGGTACCATAAAGACTACAAACGCCGTAGCACGCCAACGCTCAACGCGGGAACTGGCGCTTAAGAACTGCGCTCTAAATTTTTGCAGTGTAGGTACGTTGCTGAACAGCCACAAGTGCTGGGCCAGCGCCCTGAGATGTGCGATGAAGGAACAATTTACGACGTGTTATGAAGCTGGCTATAGAAACAATGCATCAGATTTGTGCGACTTTCAATAATTACTGCCCATTATCCGGTGAAGCTGTTCGTTTTGAGTCGCTGCAATAACACTTTTAGTTGTACGTATCTAAATTATACGACCTAAATTATGGTGCTTGTATTGCTTCACTTAAAACCTTGGCCGCATATGACGCAGCCGATCCCCAATTACAAAAATAGTACAAAGGCAGCAATTCACAACACACCATTCAAATCACTAGAGCATTAGTGTTACGCTCCCATTTGCCTACTCCCGATTTTTTCTCACTGAATTTCAGTTGGTCACGTTTACATTCCTTCTAGGGTAGCAGCTTAAATTCTGCTTTTTCCGTGAAACGCACCTACAACGGTCCTTATCGCGTCTATACATAATTTACTGTCACAATTTAAAAAAATGTCGCAGTTTCCCTTGAAAGGTGAAACATTGATTTCCATAGCAAATGCATACAGAGCTACGCAAATGAAAGATGTAAATTTCTTTGGCCGTGTAAGTTTGCTAACATTCGCTTACTCTCTAAATTTACAAGCATGGTGCCGGCGTGCACAAGCAGAAATGAACACATCGCACTCGATGACTGCGGACACTCGTTGTCAAAATATACGCGTGAGAAAGCGCTGCAGCAGCAGCGAGCGAAGTGATCTTCGTGCTGTGTATCGCCTAGATGAAAACTGCGCGGTGAGAACGTAGCAAGCACAAAGGTATGAGCCGCCGTCGCCCCTAGACTGTGGCTCCAACTCAGATCGCTTTCAAAATGGGGCGCGTGCGGCCACACAATGCCCAGTTACAGCCGGAGTAGAACGCCGCCCGCTTCTCCTTTCCTCACCCGGCGCTTTGCGCTCACACGGACGACTACGCGTTTCCTCCCCGCTTACCAACCTAGCATGCAGAGATAGTGTTGCCAGATTTGGCTATATATATCCAAATTAGGCTGCAGAAAAAATCTTTGGTGTTGATTTTGGCGATTTGGATATGTGCCTATATTGGGGCTACTGAAGACCTGCGATTTGGCTTTGTTTGCGCTATAAGTGCCACCCTAATCAAAGCTCTAGAGGTGGGTCTTATCGAGTACAAATAAATCTCAAAGGCTTTTTTTTACTTATTTATTTAATACTGCTATCTTATTTAGAGACATGGCACAAGTGGGTTAGGTTACTTATGAACACAAAAATATCAACTTTCTTGGCAAGGCAAGTGTTCCTGAAACAGATTATTCGGGAATGAACGCGGAGAACCATCTGACTTTCTTCCTAATTCAAGAGTGTGGAAAAAAAAGAAACATAAAACAATGTATTATTGGGACGAAGAGAGCTATGTTGAATGGGTGAGTACGTCGGGTTATTGGCGCAGTAGGAGAGATCACTCAGATAAGCGCTACAGTGTAAGTCGATCCATGTACAATATTGTGCAGCATGATTACGCGATCGCATGTGCGACGAAATGACAATGGGTCCAGTGGTAAAGCGCGTTCCTGCGATGACGGTGAAAACATACGGTCGTAACGGCCATAGATAAATCTAGCAGCCTTTTTCTGAATGTATTCTAATTTGAAAATACCCTTTATGAAATGAGGCGACCACACTACAGAATCATACAAGAAAACAGGCCCAATTAGTGGTGTATAGGCTCTTACCTTGCGCTCCTTAGTTCGGTGTTTTAACGTTAGTTTTAGGCATCCTAGTTTTTGTGGTGCTTTAGAGCATATTACATTAATATGATCATGCCAACTAAAGTTAGTTGTGAAAGTAACTCTAGCTTTGGGCTATGCCGCCTCGCCCGACTTGGCAACACTGTGCGGAGATTGAGCCGCGATCATCGGCGCCCCTCGGGCGTGGTCACGCAATACGCATTTGCTGCCGGAAAGCAAGGTCGCCCTCCCCCCCTCCCCTCTCGTGCCTTTTGCGCATTAAAAAATCTTTGCACCGTAGGTGTGTTGATATCACTGGAATATCAGGACCATCAAGGTACACTTTACACCGACATAAGATGCCATCCTGCTGGTTAACCGTGCTCCCAGAGGTGTCGTTGGGAAATGGTGGCATGCACTCCAATTATTCACCGAAGTAGGCATGCCGACGCTCCTCTCCAGTTATGTTTTGGAACGGACTGGTGGAAAAGACGCACTCGCTGGATTGAGTACAGTAAGAGTCACAGTCAGCAGCATGCAAGCGCGACAAAAATCTCCGTCTTTATGCAGGCTCCTTGCCTAGATACGGCTGTATAGGAATAACACTCCAGGTGCAGGGCCCATCCAGTGTGTGTGCCTGTGGATCTTTAGGAGCCGAGCTCAGAAATGGCGTTTTGGCTAGAAGCTACCGTGTACTGTCATCGGAATACCGTAGGGACTCGTGTAAGGGCAGAATACGTGTAAAGCCGTATTTTGGGGCATCCAATTGGAGGCCCGAATAGGCTTGCGCAGGACCCAGGCAAAATGGGGAGTCTCATTTAAGCAAGTATATGAGTGGTTTCGCAATCACAGCAAAGTTCTTGCCAAACCAGCAAAATTATGAACACATCCGCACACAATTGAGAGAGGTTTATTAGTCATGGGCCCAATGAAGTCGATCGCGGCCCGAATTTTCCCTGGGCCCGGTATTATGCCGGCAACACCCACAATATGGCTCAGGATGCTAATGCGGCGACGGCGAATGAGGAGCTAATTCGGCCGATGTCGAGCATGGTGTAACTCGTCAAGAATTGTTAAGAGGCGTTCGAGGTGTGCATAGAACGTAGGCGACCGTAAGCATAGAACGTGCGAAAGCGCAATGACAACCTCTAACTAATCGAGGCAAGCATACCACTTGAGCCCATAAAGAAAGTCCATCATTCACTCGACCATGCCTTTCGGTAAGCACACCGAAAGGCATGACTTTGAACCGGTATAGCCCATAAAGAATTACAAAAGCCATTTGCTCAGTGTCACTGGGGTCTACATAATTTGCCAATATCCTGGCCGAAGGTCAATAGAAGAGAAGTAAACGGCTTGATGCATAATTTTAAGGGCACCATCAATTCGGATTGAATTCCTCCGTAATGTTGTTAAGTTTGCGATAGTCCAGACAAAACGCCCTGACGCGTCTTTCTTTTGATGCGAAAGCATAAAAAGAAGGATCCTTGTCAAGTTTGGTTGCACAGAATTGGACGGAAACACTGAACCATCGGTAACTGCAGGACTATGCGAGGAAAGTAACGTAGAGCGATACGAAGGTGCGACAGAAAGTATACACGTGTGCGTGCATAGCTGCGATAGTATTTCGTTCGCGCGCATGGATGTTGATTGCCGAAGTTTGTGGAGATTATTGATTTTAGTGCATTATGAGCCTGTTGACTCAGCAAGTGCAAAATATACGACTTGGCATGCAAGTAAATTGTGGGGCAGAAGCGCACCAACTCGCTTACGAATATCTGCATTGTGGTACGTGCGATAAAAAATCACATAGTTCAGCAGTGAATTCTACTTTTACACTTTCCTGAGTTTTTTGCGCGCGTGGTTAACTGCGCTTTACAATATGTTCAAAAAGGCATTTCCAACTCTGCATATCCTAATCCTATTTTGTGCATTGCATATGTGAATAAATATATTCCTAAGTCCCTGCATTACTCTGCTATAAAAACAAATACTGCATAGCCACTGCTACTGGACATCCAATAATAAAGTATAATACAATATATCAAAGTACATCACATACACCTGCGAGCTCCTTCCTTCCAAGTTTCCCTTAGACTCGAAGGTGTTTCCGTAATCGGCGATGCCATTTTACTGATGAAAAACACACAACTGCAAATTAACCTAAGAAAAACGCCAGAAGCGATACACGCATCGTCAGCAAAACACAGCGCAGTAGAAGCTAGGCCTATCCGCGTGCGTTTCGTATGAGGGTCCTCTAATTACTACGGGGCTTTAGCGGCGCACGGAGGCGAAAAGGCTTAAACAGAGCAATACGTGTAATGATTCAAGTTTACGTAGCGACGTCGCACCGTTCACGATAACAGTCAACCGAATTCACACACGCGCACACACTACGCTCGATGTAGGTGTGCCGAGAGATTAGATCGTGCTGGCAGCCTGAACACGATCGAGGAGACTCGCTAACACAATTCATACCGCCGATTCAGAATGTCACGGCAGTTGCACTGGCTCGTAGCACTGAGCCACAAAGCACAACAGTGGTCGTGTAACCGCTACACGACAGACACACTACGCGGCAAGAAGAATGTTGGCGCACTCGTTTACAGGATGTTGTTTAGCTGCCATGACGGTCGCACGTTTCAGCGACGTTATGTAGAAAATTTTCGGTACAAGCGACTGCCAGCCTTTTTTACACGAATTATTCGTTCAAAGTAACCGCTATGTGTATGCAGCACACTTAGAAGCAAAGGAATTCACAGAGCAAAAGGGATTAAGCGCAAGCATCACCAAGGCTCGCGCGGTGATTGAGCGCAAACGAACGAAAGGTAAACATGCGGAATTGAGGCGGTCAAGCACTCATTCCGCTCTCTTGAGCGTTTTTCTTTCAGCGCTCATTTGAAGTTAAATGACTAGATTTAGCAGTTCGTGCCTTTCCTTCGTTTTTCCCCACATTCAGGCACCAGTAGGTTTTATTTGCGCGCGTGTGCCGATACTTTTTCACCGCACGAATGCCGCGACGCCGCGGTTTAGCTCGGGCGCCGTCTGCTACACGAACTTCCTAGGTGGCGCGCGCGGCAGATGTCGCTACCTTATTATAGAGGTACCTTAGCGACGCCACGTCACGAGCACCTCTGTGGAGCAGAGCGTGCGAAAGTGTGTTGGGTGAGAGAAAAGCGCATCGCACTGACGCCACGTCACCAACGTGCCTCGACGCAGCAGATACAGCGACGCGACGCTGTAGGGCGAGATTAGTTGTCAGCAAAATTTCGCGTGGCGCGCGCGTGTGCTTGCGGCCGTCTCGCTCTCGGAAGCAGATGCGCGGTCCCTATAGCTTTGTCTAGCCCCCAGAGCGGGTTAGACACCTGTTGGCCTTTGCGGCCGCAGCTGCTTACTCGATCTTTCGTCGCAGACAACTTCAGTGGCTTGCAACGTTAGCACCACAAGCTAATCCTGCTTGCAGGCTCATGTAGCACGGATCGCTCTCAGATCTTACTCATATTGAACGCAAATAACGCCGGAAACAGCAGAAGAGAACACAAAAACGACGCGAGCGGTAACTTTCAACTGGTTTATTAACGGCAACCCGTGGCAATATATAGACGAATGGAACGTGCGCAGAACGCAGCAACGAGAACACTCAGCAGCCTATCGAGGTAGCAAATTATCAATAAAGTATATCTCCGATTGAAACAACCTAATAGAAATATCACTAACACAGCCTTGGCCACTCTTTCTTATGTGATCTGTCGCCATCAGCTCGCGTGCAGTCTGACCCTGGCTTCTCCCTAGAGTATTTATCTGCTGAAAAGTGGTTCACAGGGGCAGGCATTGCAGTGCACAATTGACGGAGTACTACTGAAACCACATGGTTTGGTCATCTTCTTAGAGCATCGAACGGCCCGACGACTGGTCCGGGACAAGAAAATGAGGCGATTGTGCAGGGCAACGCAAGCATACCAGAAGATGGGATCTCCCTGATCTGGAAAGGACCGAAGTACAGCGTCGAAGATCAACTTCCTGCCCGTGAACTGGATGCTCATAACAGGCGGGTGGCGAAGAAGGCTCCGTAGGATTACCATAACAGGTGCCTGTTGGGAGGTCTTGCCTATTATGCGAAGCATATTAACGTAGGTTTCGGGCCTTCGCGCGACGCCCGGCGGTGGCCACCATTGACCCTGAAGTGGGGTCACGTGACATGACGTCACATGATGACGTCACACAGGCTGCAGATGGCGCCTCATATCGCGCCGTCGGTCGCCTCCCGGCAGTGGCCACCATGGACCCTGAAGTGACATCACATGATGTGACGTCACGTGATGACGTCACACCGGCTGCAGATGGGGCCTCATATCGCGCCGTCGGACGTCGCCCGGCGGAGGCCTCCACGCTTCGGTTCGCGCTGTCGCGCGCGACGCGGCGGCGGCGCCACCATCACTGCATCACGTGATATGTGACGTCACGCCAGGGATGAAGCGGCGCGCGCCCGCCGTCGCGTCAGTCTCTGTGCCCGCAACCGCGCCAGCGTCTTTGCGCCGGGCGTGTATGCGGTCAAGATGCCTCCAAACGCTAAGGATACGCTAAGGTTAAGCCCAGTGGATGCGAAGCAACCACTGGGCTTAACCTTGATAAGCCTCCAATTTTCTTAGCAGGAGTGTCTAGAAACGGACTTCCACTAAAACAGCATCCGCCATACATAGGGCTCTGACATTTTTTAAAGGAAACGAGGTTGTCATTTTAGAAGCAGACAAGGAGAGGGGATTCGTGTGCTCCCGAAGGGTATGTTAGGTGTTAAAACCACTGAGGCACTGAAGATGAATCTTAATCTTATTATAAACTCTGAAACCAGAGTAAAAAGCAGGATTGTAAGAATGTGTAAGTCCCTTTATCAGCACACTAGCTGGGGACATTAGTAGAGTTTCGGGCGCTGAGCAAAATGTTTTCTTTAGTGCGAAGACACATAAGGCCGGCATTCCATTCAGGACAATAGTTCGCAAGCGTGGAATGTGGAAGGTTCAAGTTAGCCGCTTGAATTTAAAGAGTTTGAGGACGCTTGTTATCCGACACCTTAAGTACAAAAAGCTCTGACGAGGTGGTTGATTTTCTAAGGGCTAACCAGAAAATTGGTCCGGCTTTTTCAGTAGATCTGGAAGATCTTTTCTGCTCCGTTCCTCGTAAAGACCACTTTGTTGCTGTGAAGAAATGTATTGAAACAAATCGCATTGTTCTCTTCCATATCGCAGCTGGTATCTCGGTGGAAGATATTTTGTCGCTTTTAGAAACCTATCTCAATAGCACTTTTATCACGTTTGACGAACGCTTCTTTCTGGAGAAACGCGGCATCTGCATTGGCACGTGCACTGCGCCGCTTCTGTGCGATACTTTTTAGCTACCATAGACACAGCGCTTGACGAGGAATTTGGGAGTGCGTTTTTAAACATTTTGAAAGATTTTAGATATGTGCATGACTTTTTCATTGCTTTTAACGGGCAAGGCAGAATAATTACTTGTGACAAGCTTTCTAGCCATCTTTAGACAACTCGGTAAAGGGCTTTCATTTAGTCACGACCTTCCACTCGAAACTTCCCTGCATTTTTTAGACCTAAGCATTTAGAACAAAGTATTTTAGACCTAAGTCAAAGATTGCCAAACAAGGAGTAGCGATGCTCTGTATAAAATCGGCTCTCCGCAAGTCCTGTGTATACAGGATGCAGCTTGCTTTCGACAATCAGATTTTCCGTCTTCAGACCGCAGGGTTCGCTGACTCGATGGTAACCCCAGTAGTGAAAACCTTCCCGCAGAAGGTAGAAGGATCTAGGAGCAAAGCAAGGGTGAGCATGAGTACTGTGGCCGTAAGACCTGAAATGGTACCGTATGTTCACAGGGTCACTCACAAGATAAGGAAGGTGGCAAGGCAGCGTTGGAGTACTCCTTGTCTTTTCAGCCCCATTTAAGCTGGTGCGGCTCTGCCCTGGCACCTCCTGTGATCCTAAAGGAAAGCAAGGCTGTGGCAAGAACGAAACCAAGCTGTATGCAAAATGCAATGAAGGAGTTATGTGCGAAATTCCCCTGGCGTGTGGCAAGTCTTACATAGTGTAGACGGGACGGTCCCTGAATGATCAAGCCAGTGAACATGAGCAAAAGTTAACGAAAGATGAATTGGCGCCCTTGCCTGCGCGCGATGATTCCTTCCCCTGTGAACCACTTTTCAAGGCGAGAAAGATTTTGGAGAGAAGGCAGGGCCACACTGCATGGGAACTGATGGATGTACATGACATAAAAAAGAACGGCCAAGACTGTGACACCTCCATTACGTCGTTTATATGGGAGATGGAGTTTATAGATAATTGGTTGCCCCAATAGGCTGATGAGTATTGTTGTTGCTGCGTTCTGCGCATGTTCTGTTCGTATTTACGTTCGTACCAGTTGAATGTTGCCGCCCGTGTCGTTTATGCGCTCTCTTCGGCTGTCCCCGTCTTTACTTCCAGCCAATATGATCTGCAGTACATACTAACTAGGCCAAACTGAAGTTTCTTTGCAGATCTTACTCGCATAGCAAAACTCAAAGGACGGCTTTGCAGCGTTCAATTGGACGCTAATACTTTCGCAATCACAACTCATAAGAATGGCTTAGGTGGCCTCAAACTTTCTTTTTCACCAAAACGAGAGAAGACGCCTAGGAGTGCTGGTTTGCTTGCTAATATCCTTGTCAAGGAGTTCTTGACTTGCTGCTGGAATACGCTTGACTCCGACACCAACACACGAATGGGGCTTCGAAGAACAGTGCTCACATTGCATATGTGAATGCTATGCGCGACAATGGACTCTTTATCCAAAGGCCAATTACCGAAGTATTAAATGTCTCGATACCACTCGAGAATACGTCGAGGCGCTGCAGCGTGCTGAGGCAGAAGATCGTTGGCGATCATACTGTGGATTTTCCAGCTGCCCCAATTAGTCGGTATTGTAGCACAGGCAGCAACCAGTGCAAAAGCTCTTACGTGAAAGTCTTGGCTCATGGTTCATGAACCCTATATTTGCAAGTGGAAGATAGCTTTTGTCAACCGTTATGCTAAGGACCAGTTAGGGTGAAGTGACACCATGCGTGAGCTGGGCCTCAGTAAGAGGCGTCACATAGTCGTCGCTGTACGGAAAAGCTCGCAAACAGAAGAATTCAAAATACGTATACGTTTTAGATGGTTGGTGAACCTAATTTCTGTAATGTAAGCTAAACGGAGGAGATGGGCAACGGGGTTCACAGAGGCGACGATGTCCAAGGCGAAGGCAATCTATCAACCAGCGAGGGAATCAGTTAGAGTGGGATTGGCAGAAAGAAAATCAAGTGCGAGCATCAGGCCTTGAAGGCGAATGGGAATGGCCGTAAAAATAACAACTGTAAATAACAACTGATGTCCCTAGAACACCGAAAATCCCACTATGTTGAACGAGTAAGACTCGGGTCGTAGGAGGTGTAAGGATCTTGTTTACGCAACAACGAAACCTGGCACTAATAAAAAAGACGTGCTCCCCAGATGTGTCCCCCAGTCCTGAGACATGGACGCTGTCCTTGTGGGTTTCAAGATTATTCTCGTATGTACGAAATGGACATTGGAAACCAATTTGAGACAAGGTGGACAGTGCAGCTCCACTTACAAAAACTGCACAGTTTAGAATTTCGCGAGAATGACGAATGAACGGCGGAGAGCAGCGGCGTGTCGGTGATCAAGATGGATGGCTATGCAGCGGATGTGGCCACGCATAACGGCTTTCTTGCTGAGGGGCTTTGGACGCAGAGAATTTGGTGCGAGGGGGATAGCAGTGGGCATTTTAAAAACGAGCAGAGTAAGTGTGAAATGGCCAAGGCAACTGAGAAATCCACTAACTACGGTAGTAGCACGCAATGTGTCCAGCACGGTTGCAGTGAAAACCGATAAGTTCATCAATGACTGTTCTTTATTCAAAGGGGTTTCTCCAACGAGGAAGACAGTAACTCCGCAACAAGGCCTGTCCGTGGAGGCAAGGATGGCGCAGGTGTGTTCGAGGCACTCAAAGTAGAGAAGAAGCCCAGGTTCACAAATTCCTTGGGAACAACGGCGTGTATCAATAAAACAGTAGCCGTAGAGGTGTGAGATAGCCTGCGTTTACAAGAAGCTGGATTTGCGGTCTCGAGTTCTCGGCGCACGATGTTCATCACATTGTCTGGTGTGGATGGTTGACAAGGAGTTGCCTCGCTGGCCGAGGCTGCAGCGGCAGCCTCGGCCAGCGAGTAAAAGAGTCTAGGGTAAGAGATATTTCTCTTACTCTAGACAGCGGCACACACTCATCGCATTATCAAAGGTGGTCACATTGGTGAAGATGAGCAGATTGAATGCGTCATCCACAATGCCCTTCACAACATGAGCAATCTTGTCAGCCTCGGACGTCTATTAGCCTCGGACATAAAAGCAAAGAGGCCCAGTATGTACAAGTAAGGTACAGTTAACGCCTTGGTACATACGACCAGTTGTTTCCTGGCGGCAGGCTATCGACCAAGCGGTTTTGTGAAAAGGTCGCTCAGCTGCTGCTGGATCCCGCGGGTGGGGTCGGCCTCGTAGGTCCGAAGCCACGCGCGAATGGTCGCGATGAGGTAAACTATGACGTTTGTCAGCATTATAGTTGCATATTAGCCATTATGTTCGCTGACATGCAGGTACAGGCTGAGCCAATCATCGATGTCGATGCTATTCGTCCTGAAAACTGTCCCGAGGTAGGGGGAACGTGAAGCGATAAACTGGGTGGTTGTCGGAGGCGTAGCCGGAGGCGTAGCCGGAGGCGACGTGTCATCACCTGGCGGCATGGAGGTAGACCGGAGATGAAGTCAGCTGGGAGGCTCCATCATCAGAAAAGTACCGTAGCACCACCACCAAACAATATTTCCGTGGAAAAAGTATAGGCAAACCATTTTTAGGGTATATTTACTACCGTTGTAAGCACTGACGAAGATAGGGTCCAGCCTAGATCAAGCAAGGCACGTCGTCGTCATGAGGTCACGCAGCGGCCGCCTATGGTTATGTCTCACTAAATCCAAGGGTGAACATCGTCTTGAGGAGCATATCGCAATATGAACAGTGCTAAGGGCGGCAAGCCACGAGATTTGGTAGTAAGAAAAGGAATGAACAGAATAACGGTAGAAAAAAGATCAGCGAATCACAGAAATCAACAATCCAACGAAGCGTAACATTTAGCAGCAAGCGTGCTGGGTTTACTTGCTAGGGAAGTCGGAAGAAAAAGCGTACATTACCTCCATTTGTTTTTACCGTTCCAATAACTAAGCAGCTATCTTGAGCGGCAAAAAGCGTGTAGGTTCCACTTTTAGTGCGATCTCTTCGTTGCCCATCTGTAACGAAAAGGTATGTTAGTACCAGGTTTCTGCAAGGCAAAGTCTACAATTCTTGTTTATTTTTCTGCTATAGCCTTATGCAGACCGATTATGGTTGGTGATGTGTACTCGGCGCCTTTACAAGGGCTGATTCCAAAGCAGTGAAAAAAGAAAGCTTTCGTTCGGGATCCTGACATCTTTCCAAAAAATCAATAGTATTCATTTATACTCTGTCTCGTAATCTGCAAGCGGTGCAACGAATGTTGCAGTTCATGTTATCACCTTTCTTCCACTATCTCAGAAGCTGTGTCGCCGAGAAGAAACTAAAACATACGCTATCAGAGTTAGATGCGACAAAGTATTTCTTGTGCAAGGGATTCTATGCCTCACATTTTTTTTGGTTGCCCTAGCTCATTAGAATAATGACCAAGCACCTAGCTGCTTTAGGTAGCTGCACTAGGTTTGTGAGAT
This sequence comes from Dermacentor variabilis, assembly GCF_050947875.1. NCBI lineage: Eukaryota > Metazoa > Arthropoda > Arachnida > Ixodida > Ixodidae > Dermacentor > Dermacentor variabilis. The sequence goes on along the minus strand of NW_027460335.1, from coordinate 9,432,938 downwards.
TATCTTCAATTTCGAAGTTTTCTTACACGTTTTTCAAATCTCAGTTGCTGTAAAAGTTCTAAGTAGTGCTGCACGTGGAGTGGTAGTTGCTTTTCAAGATCATTGAAGCAGTTTTAAGGTCCGTGCATAAGGACTTTCTTAAGCTCAGACACTTAAACTTATCTGATGTCCTACATCTGATGTCCCGAGCAAAATAACACCTCTCTGTACGAGATTCCAATGAATTTATTTTCCCTGTGCATTTGTAGTATCGATAAATAGGGCACTTGTCAGCTGCGTATTTTGTAACCGTTTACGCTAGCTGGATTAATCACTCTGACATTGCTTTTGGTATTGTGATTGTTCGTGCTATCTACCTTCTTTTCCAAATACTACCTATTTACGGCGCAGCCGCCTTTGTGGCTATGTGCCGTGGTGAAGCTCAAACTCATCAGCGCCTCCTTCGTCATAACACAAGGCCTCCTGTGTGCCGGCAACCGTTTCTATGTTCACGGAGGAATATCTCCGCGCAGAAACACCGCCATCTTGTCAATGACATTTACTATACGATGCACTGCATAATACAATGTTCGTTGACTGCAGTTTTGTCGCTTCTGGCCTCCGAAATACGACGATCTTGAGCACCAAGCCTTGCACTACATGCTGACTTCTGTCGTTGTCTAAAATCTGAACCTCCACATAGGCTAGTCGTATGGAATAACTGTCATGTTCGAGGAAGTTGTACTTTCCGTTATTTTTTTCCTTTATAGATGTAGGTGCGCGTGTTCAAAGCAATCCGCTTAAATAGAAACGTCACTGATATTGTGAATGTATTGCAGGAAGTTGCACAGGATTTAAAAAAAAACATAATGGCTAAGTTAGTGATCAGTGTGCTCGACTCCCAAATACACATTACTTCAGTGGCATCGGTTTCACTGCCATTAAAAGCGGTTGTAAAAAACATTTTTTCATACTATGCTGCTTGCGAAGTTGAAGATGAAGGAGTTATCTTCAACAACACATAAACATGAATCTTCCTTCTGTGTCGTAGGAAAACGGTCGTCGTTAGCGTAAGAGAGCGCACGCAGAGACGGACGGACGAATGGGTAAACAAGGCGAACTGAACTTAGAGCATTGTATGTTATAGTAGTAAAAAAAGCAATCTTTGGTTAGCATGGTCACAGCCAGCCGCGTCATGGTATAAAATGATTTATAAGGTAATCTTAGAGGCACAGACGAGGCCGTACGGGAACAACGATTCCCACGCGCCATCTGCAGTTGATTTACTCCGCTGTAAGTCTGCTAGGCGACACTGAGGTTATTTGTTTTTAGTATATTTGCTATACGGTGAAGCACGTGCCTCATGGCGAGCGCCATACACAGTACTTTGAGTGGGCTGCTACGAGCATCGCTGGATATGCACGCAGCTCCTCTTCGTTTTAATTTCACAGAAATCCTGCCACATTTCAAAGAGTATAGGTATTTTTGGGACCCATGTTAGAAACGCGGTTTGGCCTAACGAAAAACGCCCACACGGTTCAACATCTTGCTGCGAAATTTGTACTTCAGCAAGCCGCATCATTCATATTCCTGAGTAACTGTTCCTAGAGAAGTTAACAGATCTGCGTCAATCTCTGCGTCACTATGAGAAATGGGAGTCAAGATATCACGGTGACTTAAAGTCCTTTAAAACCCACAACTTAAGCTCCAAGATTACGGAGAATACCTAATAGCATAAGTATCAATTAAAAAGCAACAACAAATAAACTCACTCCATGCATTGAAGATTACTGTTGATACACCATATCTTGCCTTTACATACCAGTCAAGATCTCTGTAACGCTAACGAGATACATTCATGAAGTCTGGAAGGTTTTTACGTGCTAGGTAATACTGTGCGGTAAGCTATAAACGAAGATCACTGGGTTCAAAGAATGCGCGAAAAAGCATTCAGGAACGATGAAGCATGGGACACAAATTATCAGAATAGTGGTTTACTTTCTGAGAAATTAACTCTCATATAACGACAAGGTTCAAGGTATTAAGAAAAAATTATGGCAGAACTCATCTCATGATTACTGTCGTGGTAATGCGACTATCATTGGAGCAATATAGCGGCAGATTCCCTCTTTCTGTTTCTGCAGTGACGTTTATTTAACACGTCAAGTGCCAAGTAGGAGACTTGGGTTCATTCGGTTAAATGCCGCATACTCCGATAACTTTGCACTTTGCTATGGTATTCGCTTGCCAAGGACACCCAATAGTATGACGACATAAGTACGACTGCAAGAGGCCCACGCAGTGATGATGAAAAAACGAAAAAAAATGATACCGATTGGACGAGAAAGGCAGTATAACGAAGACGGCATGACCACAATGAGAGGCCACTTCTTAAGTAATGACGAAGGTCTAACGACAACAGCTTGCCGACCACGATAACACGACAATGAAATGATTGTGACGATGATGGCGAGATAACGATGATAGGATTAAAACGGGATGAAGAAGCGCTAATAACGACGATAGCATGACCGAGGCGGCATGACAACGATTTTATAACAACGGATGCATTAAAGCGTCTGCGTGACACCGATGCAATGACAACGATAACATGACAACGGCGAGATAATTAGAATTGAATGACGATAGAGTAATTAAGATAGAGGGGCGAACAAGGAATAACGCCGATGGATCGACGAAGTTGGTGTGACGACGACGGGATGAAGACAATTGGATGACGTCACTGATGTTATGACAATCATGAAACGAAACCATGACCGGGCATTGTGCGGCTCAATTCCTCCTCCGGCACATAATGCAGACACAGAAGCGTGTGGATGTGCGTATGCCCGAGCTGGGATTCCACACGTCAAAGTAATCCATAACACTATATGGCTTGAACGGTGACACGGTTTTGCCCTTCAGAATATTCAGAATGACGTTGGGCAACCGCAGGATGCAAATGGCACACACCGCACGGTTTTTGTTAACTATTTCAGTTGTGACCAAGCACCGAAGGTCGTCTACGCATCTTTGCAACTGTGGGTTCCCCTGCACCCTCAATCTTTTGAGGAGAGCGATAAAGCGATCCCAGTGCACCTCCGGTGCCGACATTATGCCCTAATTGTCGAATTATAGCGAATATTTTCTTAGTTTGTTCCATCCAGTAATGTACGGTGTTTGGTACACCACGGATGAACACCATGATCAATGTTAATCGCGGCCTGTAGGTTGTCACGGTACTCGAGCTGTTTCCGCGTGACCCTGTTGGTCTCCTCATTGACGTAAAACGTTATCGTATTTTGGTTTGCTATTCTGTATTGGATGATTTTCATCACCATGTTGTACAAGGCATGTGCCGGCGCCCCATGGCTCCATTCAGTGTACCGAATTTTACTTGTGGCTGTAGAGAAGGGCGTCACACACCCGCTTGATTTTTCTTGGGTCGCGCAGGTATGCTTGTGCGAAGAATAATGCTTCCGCGTTTTTGCCAGACAGAAGCGGTATAGGAACTGGTCCTTTGCCGGGAGCTATCACCACGTAATCAGTCTGAAGTTCAAGGCCTGCCAGAACTACGTCGTCTTAGAACAGTTTCGCTCGATTCACTCATTGCGGCTACATAATCCTTGGGGTCATGCAATTCTTCCGCGTCATCAGTCAGTACCATGATTTCTTCATCGTCAATGTTCGTAGCATCGGGGATGCTCTCGAATGTACCAGAGTTGAAGCTGATGGTATTATACTTGTACAATGGACGCTGCGAAAAGAATGTCCAATCAAACTTAAAAATTTTCAGCACTAACCAATGCAGATATGTGAGCTTCGTCATAAGACGACGCTTTATGTGTATGCTGAAGGCGATGTCGCCATTGACGTGTGTCGGTAGGGTCTGTACAGCCATTGCAACAATTATTGGTATGCTGACGACTTGCCCTTTCACAACAAACTGTCCACCTCTGTCTGTTAGGCGCCTAATGCTCTTGAACTGGATACGCGGAGCGACTAGCCGCTCTTCGACTGCATTTAGTTTCGGCAAGTAGGCTAATATATTGGAATATATATAGCCATACGTGTTCGAAAGCAGTGACACTTTATCTTGTAGAAGGAAATCTGCGTACGCGCTACAAGATCTGAAGTTTGTGATGTTTTTTGTGGGAAACGCCTCGTGAGAACACAAACAGCCGTTTTCTTCGTAATGTCCTTCACAATAGTAAGGCTCGATAAGTAACTTTCATACCACAGTCGGTGACATACACTGCACGATAAATCAAATTCATGGAGCGGGAACTTACGCTTGAAATTGGAGTTGGCCCCCTCGAAATTTGCCTTCAGATCCGCTTGGTACCTCTGTAGTTTTGGAGCGTTCTCAGCGTGCCGGAAATCATCGTCGTCTTGGCGAGCTTGTCGCTTGCACTCGACTTCTCTTGCGCGGCTACTATCATTCAGTTCCTCCCTGGCTTGACGCTTGCGTTCAGCTTCTTGGGCATGATCGTCATCTGTGGCACGTGCGCGGCACCAAGCCATATATGGACGTATCTGTTGCCTTCAACTTTCGGCTGTTCCTCGAGAGTTCCAAATATGCGTAGCCTACCCATAACATTGCTCCAACTGGATTGCCTGTGGAATCTGCTATCGATATGCGTTCACTTTGTCCTTCTGGATTCAAATGAACTCGTTAGCTTTCCTTTGTTTTTTCAAGCTCTCTCCTGAGTGCTTAAAGCCTCTGAATTACGGGGGTACCAACCACTGCTCCTGGCCTGCACTGCTACCGAGATGGGCCGCACATTTTTGTTAACCGACGGACACTAAAAATGCCGGGCACTGAAAGACTAAGAGCTTGGCTATAAAATGCTACTATAGCTCTACAATGCATTTTCTGTACTTACTTGAATATGTCAGATTGAGTGCAACAAAAAAGATGTTTGGCTATGGGGGTTAGGAAGGAAGCTTAATAGCTGAATCAAATGTACAAATAGGCACAATAGGTACAATCATGTGCACGGGGTAACACATGATGTTCGCAATGATATCCTTGCTTTTTCTGTTTCAGTTTTCCTATTTATTCGTTTATGCGTTTGCAATAAAGGCCAATTGTGAGTCAGTGCTCGACTTTATCTTTTCTGGGCATTGTCCTGGTGTCTCCATGCAAACTTTTTCATGTGCATTTCAACCAACTAGCGCAACTATCTTCTCTCCTTAGTACAAACATAAATGTTAAGTTGGGGCTGTCCCGGACTATTTTTGCTTGCAAGAAAGAACATGAATATTTTCTGCAATAGTTTTGCCCGTCTCTGATCATTCAAGCTAACATAAATTGGCATTTTTACAGATCTCCTTGCTCTTGCACCTCTGGAGACCATTGTGAACATTGGTTGTTGTTTGCAGCAGTGACTTCTCATCCAGTAATATTGCACTCACCGTATGAATCTTTTTTTTTCTATTGTTCTCGAATAACCTTGCTTTGATTACAAAGGCCATTTGAGTAATGCTGGGTTGTGGTAGGCTTGTCTACAGTTCCAAATATTGGCACAATATGGTGGTTGCCGAATACTTGTTTGCTTTAGCATTGCAATTCCATTATATTATGTTGCCACGAATGCATGTACACGCTTCCTACTCAGTAACCTCGCCTTGTTGTTATTTCTGTGCAAGGTTTTTCCGCTCACGCCCTGTGTAGGGTATTGGTCGCCACCTGGAACAAAGTTACTCGACCTCTGTGTCAACAGAGAGAGGCCGTTCATGGTGAAAAATGCGGAAGAAGGATTCGTGATCATCATGAGTACATTTTTTTTTTGCTTTGAAACACTCTATATGGGCCCAAAACCTGCAACACCAGCGCAGTCTACTTGAAACGAATTCTGAGAATGACACCAGTTTCCATCTATTATTTCCCGAATTTCGGGTTGCAATGCATCGGCGCACCAGCTACTTTTCTGGTTCAATGCATAAAATGACGAAGCGTAGAGTGTTGCGCTCGTTAATACATCATGTTGTTTCGTTGAGCAGAAATGCTGGCGGGAAGAAACGCGTGGACCGGATAGAGGCTTACAACTGCAGTTTAATGAACAGTTTTCAAGAAAGCGGTGGGGCGCACATGCGCTACCTGAAGGCACGTGCAGAGCTCATATATGAACTTGTAAAAGGCTTATATATATTCATACGTACAAAGCCTATGAAAAGCATCCATGCAAAGCGTATACGAATGCATACATGAAAAGAGTATACATAAAAAGTATAGGTGCGAGTCGTATATAAAGCTCGTATGTACGATCTTTACGAATTCTGGCAGCGCATGCGCGCCGCTCCGGTTCCTGGAAACTTGTCATTGAATTTCAGTTAAAGTTTTGAACAACGTTTTGTAAAGAAAGTCAGTGGAACCGCATATCATTTTTACCGCAAATTCGACAGCTTATATCTCTCGATTGTTGTATTCATATAGGAGGTTGTGGCTAAGTACTGCACCAGGGCGGCTAATCCTGCTCTGGTGAGGAGTGCGTTACCGGTTCTGGCTACCGGGATCAGGCCGCACTTTAGGCCTTTTTATGCAATTTTACCAACACGTGGATTTTCCTTTTTTTTTAATCCGGCGGAAAATTGCGCGGCACCGCGATTCGAACCACGGTCCTCTTCCACGCGAGGCGCATGCTCTACCTCTACACCACCGCTGCAACTTTCACCGCTGAAGCTTTCATTGATTACAAGAAAGCGTTTGATTCAGTTGAAACCTCAGCAGTAATGGAGGCATTACGGAGTAAGGGTGTAGAAGAGCCATATGTAAAACTACTGAAAGATATTGGTAGCGGCTCGACAGCCACCGTAGTCCTCCATAAAGAAAGCAACAAAATCACAATAACTAAAGGAGTCAGGCAGGGAGATACGATCTCTACAATGTTATTCACAGCATATTTAAAGGAGGTATTCAAAGACCAGGATTAGGAAGAATGGGGCATAAGAGTTAGGGAGAATACCTTAGTACCTTGCGATTCACTGATGATATTGCTTTGCTTAGTAACTCGGGGGACCAATTGCAATGCATGCTCACTGATCTGGAGAAGCAAAGCAGAAGGGTGGGTCTAAAAATTAATCTGCAGGAAACTAAAGCAATGTTTAACCGTCTCGGCAGAGAACAGCAGTTTACGATAGGTAGCAAGGCACTGGAAGTGGTAAGGGAATACATCTACTTAGGGCAGGTAGTAACCGCGGATCCGGATCATGAGACTGAAATACTCAGAAGAATAAGAATGGGCTGGGATGCATTTGGCAGACATTCTCAGATAATGAATAGCAGGTTGCCATTATCCCTCAAGAGAAAAGTGTATAACAGCTGTGTCTTACCAGTACTGACATACGGGGCCAAAACCTGGAGTCTTACGAAAAGGGTTCTACTTAAATTGAGGCCGACACAACGAGCTATGGAAAGAAAAATGATGGGTCTAATCTTAAGGGATAAGAAAAGAGCAGATTGGGTGAGGGAACAAACGCGAGTTAAGGACGTCTTAGTTGAAATCAAGAAAAAGAAATAGGGGGGGGGGGCATGGGCTGGACATGTAACCCTTAATAACCGATGGTCATTAAGGGTTGCGGACTGGATTCCAAGGGAAGGTAAGCGTAGCAGGGGTGGCCGAAGGTGAGATGGGCGGATGAGATTAGGAAGTTTGCAGGGACGGCATGGCCACAATTAGTACTTGACCGGGATAGTTGGAGAGGCTTTGTGCTGTAGTGGGCGTAACTAGGCTGATTATTATTATTATTATTATTATTATTATTATTATTATTATTATTATTATTATTATTATTAATATTATTATTATTATCTCTTGTTAATTAGACTATTATGCATTTCAACTTTTCGTGCAAGTAATCTTCATCCTTTCGAGTAGACCCGCTCATGAACTAGAATTGTGCTATCTGCCGCAGGCAACTAAAGATAATGATAGCGTTCGCTTAAACACCGTCTATTTTACTGCCATAAATATACTATAATCCATAGAAATATTGTGATCAATTGGACACTACTGTTTTCCGCTGTGAGACTTTCCAAATAAGATTAGCATCTTATGATTGTCCAAGAATTTCAGCCTATTGTTTCAGCTTACTGTGGGCCTAAATGCACCTATTTTAAAGAGTGTCCTATTTACGCCCTTAGGGTCTCGTCTATCAAATAACCCTAGTTAAAGCTTTTGGGTATAATATGTTTACTGTATTTAAAAGGATGCATATCAGCATGTATTTATTAGTTGAAAAGCGATGGAAATGTTAAAAACTAATTGAACACTCACCCGAATACCGTTTTCGATGTAGATCAGTTTATGACGAATTCCACCAGCGTTCAAAGTGTCAGACTTTGTAGAGGACCAGCACATATCTTGCTTTTGTTTCGCATATGCGTTCACATCATAAAATAAGGTAAGTCTATTCGTCCCATTCAGCAACTGAGTATCGAAAGAAATATGGTTTCAACAAACGGGCAGCAAAGTACGGGTCTTCCGTGCACGAAAAAAAAACAGAATCCTTATTGAACAGTCATGTTATGTGTTTACATTGAACGGTACATAGCATTAAAAATCATAATTAGCCTTGGTCCCCCTATAATATAATTTTGCCACATGGCTGCATTTGGTGCTGAGCACACTATGCGCTTTAAGGGGAGAGATTATCTATTATAGTGCATGCAGCACAATTAGCAGGGAAGCGGATTTTCTGAACCCTACATTGGAGACATGACAATTGTGAATGCAGTTAGCTACAATAGGCGGTAACAAATATTGCGCGATACAGCTCTAAGTCAGCGTAAGTTAACTCGTATGGTTGACCGCAATGTCTTGCCTCTCCTTGCATTCTTTCTCTCTCAGTATTGTAGAACAAAAGTAACTCGCATCCTTAACCTAATCACAGCATCAGCACTCCGGCACCAACATAACTCGATAGAAACTGTGACCATCTAGTAAAAAACCTCGCTAAGCAAGCCCAACCTTTTTTCTTAACTGCATCCAAACGTTCCTTTACCGCTATTATACTTAAATGCCTAAATAATAAGGGAATGAACTTTCAACAGGGACACAAAATGAATTGCTACATTTAACTTGAAAATAACATTACTTTGACGTTTTTTTCTGGTTTCATTATATTTTTCTTTCTGGACTTGCAACAAAAGAACTACTTGATTAGTTCCTCTTGATTTGTTTATTTCATCTTTTTATTGGATACTCAGGCCCTCGATTTTCACAACCTTCGTACGTTCAGGCTGCATTCGAGGATTACTTGACGAGCTGCCTCCTTCTAAGTACATATACCATGTACGCCTGTGAGTGACACAAGATTCCACATAGTTTGTAATAAATGGGCGGGGGAAGCGCTGGCGGCGATCCCTAAGCTGATCTTGTAAGCGTACTTATCATCATTGGTTTATTCTTACGTCCATTACACGAGTAAAGCCTCTCCTAGCTATCCGCAGTTACTCCTGTCTTGCGGTAGCTTATTCTGGCTCGCGCCTGCAAATTTCCCTATATCATCAACCCACCTAATTTTCTGACGTCCTCGACTGCACTTTCCTTCTTATGGCACCTGTTCAGTAACTATAATGGTCCATCGGTTATTTGCGCTACACACTACATGGCCTGCCCAGCCCCATTTTCTCTAATATTGTCAAATCCAATATTACCACCGTTTGGACTATGATTCACACCACTCTTTCCCGGTCCCTTGACGTCCTGCCTAACAATATTCATTCCATCGCACTTTTCGCGCTCCCTAACTTCTTCTCGAGCTTCTTTATTTTAAACTCCATGTTTCTGCCTTATATGTTAGCACCGGTAGAATGCAATGATCGTACACTTTTTTTTCAGCGACAGTGGTAAGCTTCCAGTCAGGATTGCGTAATACCTGCTTTATGCACATCACCCCGTTCTTAATCTTTTCTAAATTTCCTGCTCATGATAAGTGTCCCATGTAAGTAATTGCCGTAATTAAACTTATTCCTGCGCAGGCCCAATAGGTTATCTAGCGATCATAAATTCTTCTTGCCTTGCTAGGCACTTGTAAATTATCTTGGTTTTGTCCCATATTAAGCTTCAGACCTACTCTTACACTTTCTCGGTGATGTCCTCAATCATAAGTTGTAATTGATCCCTAGTGTTGCGGAACAGGACAGTGCCATTGTCGTTTGGAAACCGAAGTTTCTTCTGATATTTGCAGTTGATCGCCCTCGAAAGCCTTCCCAGTCAAATAGCTTGAATATTTTTTATGAGCGCGCGGTCAATAGCATTGGAGAGATTGTGTCTCCTTGCCTGACGCCTATCTTCAGAGATAATTTTCAACTTTTCTTGCGAAGAAGCAAGGTAGGTGTGGAATCGTTGTACCTATTTCTGAATACATTCACGTATGTATTCTGTACTACTTCATTATGCATTGCCTCCGTGACTGCTCGTATGATTACTGAATCAAATTATTTTTGTAAGATATATAAAACCATACAGAGACGTTTATTGTACTCCAGCAATTTCTCAATTACCTCGTTGATGCAGGGACGGATTAAGAAAAATGGGGGTCCTAGGCTAATGCGTATGCTGGCCTCCTTTCCCTATACTGACACCCCCCCCCCCCCCTGTCGGCTGCTACGCTACTGGAAATATGCCTTGGTTCATTTTAATTCCACTAAATGAAAAAGAACGAAGTGCGATCAACAGGGATTATTATTATTGTTGTTATTATAAGGAAAACAACAAAACTTGCTTGCAACGCGTGCTGTTGCAAACATCAACACATATGTTCACTTTGTGATTAGTCTTCATTCTGTTTTCAGCAAAAGCTATGCTTTAAGCAAAAGTTTAGTGCACTCAAGACGAACAAGAACGTAAAAAAGACTACACAGCGGAAATTTCGATCCTTCTGAAACTAAGCTTTGTTTGCATCACTAAGTTTAATCATGTGAGGAGACGCATGATTGCATCCAAAACATTCTTTATTGAAATTCAAGGATCAGACTGCAGTAATCGTTATACACGTTACTCTATAAATATGCAATAAATTATACAATACTTAAGGCGATACAAGCTCCATAAAATGCACTGGAATACAGATGAAGATTACCAACTGTACTTAAAAAAAACATTATTTGAAAATATTTTCGTTAAAGGTAAGACAAGCAAGCACGACAAAAAAATTCACGTGGCACTATCAAAAACAACAAAAAAACAGTTTTTTATAAGCACGCTAAATATCACAAGAAGAACAAACAAGAGACAAACAACAAAGATTTGCATATTTTGAATTATACTGCTCAGCGTTTCATTGCCAACGTGGAGGCTGGTAGGTGGCACAGCGAACTTATTGGAACTTTTCATGTATAGCGCTATTCATGTATAGCTTTTAAAATGGCATCTTTAGTGCCTGCTGTTTGGCGAAATCAGATATAGTCTGTTCGAAGGATAGATCGCGGAGGAGGTCACTTTCAATGGACATGATAGCAAACGAGTTCACCTTGTTGTCAAGGAGGCTCGAGCGAAGGTGATTTTTTATCAGTGACAACTTGGAAAACGATCGTTCGGTCTAACAGTTTACCACGGATATGCTAAAGTACATTCGCAAAGCAAAAGAAAGGTTCGGAAACACATTAATAAGCTTTCTTTCGTGCAGCAACTTCATTATTCCCAGCGGAGTCGTGTCCTGGCACACAGAGTTGTGCAGAAAGTTCGCAAACTGAACGATTTCAGCTGAAAATGCTGGCTCCAAATCATTACTGTAGGTTTTCAACAACTTCTCAGCCTGCTGTTCCAGAGAGGCCTCGGTCCCAACTTCTGCCAGCAATTTTAAGAATCCAACTCTTTCGCAGAGTTCAGTGTAGGCAGCCTTACGCACTCGCAAAGCAGAGCCTAGACTGTCAAGTACAACATTGTAGGTCTCCACGATAAAAGTTTTTCTACCTTGTACCGCACTATCGCTTTTTCAGTCCGGGCGCTTACTCAAAACGATGCATTTGCCCTCATTCTTATAACATTAATTGGTCCTTATCGTGCGTGCTCTCTCTTCGAAGCTGTCAAAGAGAGGTCGCAAAGAGTTTATTTATTTATTTATTTATTTATTGTCATACTCTCAAGGCCCGGAGGCATTACAGAGAGGAGTGGTGATTAGTACAAACATATTCGTTAACAATATTCTTGAAGTTTGTGGCGTCAGAAATGGCAGTGACGGAGGCAGGGAGGCGGTTCCAGTCATTCGTCGTTCTTGGTATAAAGGAATCAAAATAAACGTTCGTGCGACAAGTTGGGACTTCAACCTTAAAACGATGATCCGTGCGTGACGATATGTATGATGGAGGGGAGATTAGTTCATCCTTAAGTGTTTCGTTAGAGTAATAGATCTTGTGAAAAAGGCATAGGCGAAAGTATTTACGACGTAACTCTAGGTTAGGCAAGTCAAGGGTTAGTTTCATTGATGAGACACTTGCATGACGAGAATAATTCGAAAGAATAAAACGAGCAGCTCGGTTTTGAATGGATTCGATGGTGTTCTTTAGCTTTAGAGTAGAAGGGTCGAAAATGGAGCATGCATATTCAAGTTTAGGCCTCACTAAGGATTTGTACAGAAATAACTTGACAGCTACAGATGCCGATGAAAAATTACGCCGTAAAAACCCAAGCATGCGATTAGCGTTACCGTAAATGTAATTTATATGAATATTCCATGTAAGATTGTGCGTAATGTAGATACCAAGATATTTATATGATGATACATTTTCTACAGGTATGTTGTTAATATTGTACGTAGGAAGGGTGGTATTTCTTACAACACGGGACACACGCATCGCCTTACATTTATTAGAATTGAGCTTCATTTGGGATCTAGCACACCATGATGTTACTATGCCAATGTCTGATTGAAGAGTATCGCAGTCGCCAGAGTTAGAAATGACACGATAGAGAACACAGTCATCGGCGAATAACTTAATTGATGATTTAATTTGGTCTGGGAGGTCATTAATATAAATTAGAAATAATAATGGTCCTAGAACCGAGCCTTGCGGTACACCGGAGGTTACTCGACCAGTGGAAGAGAAGTATTCGTTAGCATAAACAAATTGGGAACGGTTAGACAAAAAACACTTGATCCAAGCAAGCACGTTAGGATCAATGTTGAGGTTACTTAATTTGGTTAAAAGTAATTCGTGTGAAACAGTATCGAATGCTTTGGCGAAGTCTAAAAAAATGCAGTCAATAATAATGTTAGCATCCATCGCCTGGAATAAATCATTAGTGAATGACAAAAGCTGTGTTTCGCAGGAATAGTATTTTCTAAATCCATGTTGGTAGGGGGTAAAAAATAGGTTTGACTCGAGAAATGAAACCAGGTGTGAGTAAATTATGTGCTCCATTAATTTGCAGGGAACGCTGGTTAGGGATATAGGTCTGTAATTAAGTGGGGAGTACCGACTGCCAGACTTGTGTACGGGAATCACCATCCCTGCCTTCCAATCATTCGGAAGGATGGTGGTTTGAAGTGACTGAGCAAAGATTTCGCTCAGAATTATAGATGAATAAGTAATAGTTCCCTTAAGAAATTTCGTGTTGATACCATCTACTCCACTGCATGCAGAAACTTTTGAGGTCTGTATCAACTTTACAACGCCATCAAAGTCAATGGTAATAGGAAGCATTGGAAAATAATGCACATCAGGAAAAACAGCGCTTGCGCACAGCACAGAATCCGAAAATACAGAGATGAACGCGTCATTCAACACTTCACAACAGACACTCCGATCGACAGGTTCGTTGTTAAGGTCACACAGCTCAATGGCACTAGATTTTTTACCGTTGACCACACTCCAAAATTTCTGTGGGTTGTCTTTCAAAAAAGAAGGCAACGTGTGCTCATAAAATGTTGTTTTGGACTCTGCTACAGCATTCTTGTAGTCGCTCAGTGCTAGTGTGTAAGCATTCCAACGATCATGATTGCCAGTTAATTTTGCTCGTCGGAAAAGCCTTTTCTTTTTGTTCAGTAAACGTTTAAGACGCGAGTTGAACCAGGGTGCGCGAGAATTAGAATAAATACGTTTTTGCGGGATGTACCGGTTAATTAAGGAGTTGGCTTTCTCTTTGAATATTGACCAGTTTTCTTCAACCGATCGAGTGTGGAAACTTGGAATGTAGTCAGTGATGAAAGTTTCTAGTTCGTTATTAATTGCGGCAAAATCAGCATTTTTGTAATCACGTATAACTTTCGACGAATTAACAGATGGGATGGTTAACATCAAATTACACTGGATTATACAATGATCGCTAATACCCGGTAGGTAAGTTAGGGGCGAAACAAATTCCGGGGATGTAGTAAGGATTAAATCTAGGATATTAGCCGAGTGTGCAGAACATCGAGTAGGCTTCAGGACAAGCTGGTGCAGGTTAAAATCGAGGCAAAGGCTGATGAATTCGGAATATTCAGAACAACACTCTTGGGTTGAAGGGGGATCAGTATGCCAGTTAATGCCAGGAAACTTAAAGTCCCCAAGGAGTATTAGTGGCGTGGAAGGGAACCGTAAAATTAAACTATTTAAGGCATCGTGAAGGTCTGAACAAAATGTGTTAGGTGAGGAAGGGGGCCTGTAAACGACGCAAATGATAAAATTTTTGCGTTCGAAGCCTACGCGCGTGCACACTAGCTCTAATGGCGACGCAAGCTCAATTGCAGCAGCGGTAATCGAATCACGAACACCGATAAGTACACCGCCACCACACCGCACATCACGATCATGTCGATAGAAACGGTAAACACCCTGGCATTCCAAAATTTCACGGTCTTCAATTTTGCTAGAAAGCCATGTCTCTGTCAGGATAACAATATCTGCACTGCACGTGTCGACGACAGAAGATAAAGCATCCCGCTTGTTGCATACGCTGCGAATATTTGAATACAGAAGAGAAATATTTTTTGCCACCGGACCATGACTCCGCTATGTTTGTGAATTGCTAGGGCCATCAGAAGGTGCATTTGGGACAGAATTTGTCGAACGAAGCTCGTTTGTGTGGATTTCGCAGACTCGATCAGTTACCGGACAGTAAACGTAAGTTTTTTTGTCGATTTGTAGACGGTTAAGCCGTAACACATATTTCTGTCCGCTAGCCTTTCCGAATTCAATCAATTTTTTCTGTGACAAGTGTGTGGCGCGGCAGAAGTCTTCGCTAACAGAAATGCCAGAACCTTTGAATTTTTTTCGCTCGGTGAAAACCTTTTGCTTAAGTTTTGAGGACGAGAATTTTACGATTATGGGCCGGTGCTTATTTACTGCATAGGTACCCAGCCTGTGGGCGCGGGAAATGGCTTCATCTATTAAAGTTATCTGTAGTAAATTGGTAAGGCAGTTTCGAATTTTAGTTTCCGATTCGGACCAGTTCTCAGCTGGGACGTCAGGAATCCCGTAGAATATAAGGTTGTCACGGCGAGAGCGGTCTTCCAGCTCGTCCAACCGAGAAGTTATTGCTGCAGTTTGGTCTCGCACAGCTTCATCGACTACTCTCGGTAGATCAACACCATTCTGATTTGCTTCATATGATTCCACCAGGGATTCAACTGTTGCGAGCCTACTGGCTAAGCTGGAAACTTTTTCCTCAAGTTTTTGCTGATTAGCTCGGACCTCTGATAGCATCCCTATTACCTCGGTATGGCGTGCGTCACTTTTAGCCGACAAGGCCGCAATGGCGTCTAGAATCTCCTTTTGAGGACCAGGGTTCTGTTCCACATCCCCAGCTAACATAAGCAACTTAACAACATATATACACTCAAAAAAATCACAAAGAATCACCAGTGGGCCTGGGAAGAGCAGCAGACAGATATTACTGGATCGCTTAGCGTGCAACGCCGGGTGTTTACCAACCTGTACAACAAACAAGAACGGGTTTTGAAGCGGTTGCATGGCTGCCGCTCCGTCCAGCCCACTGAAGTGGCCCGATGAAAGCGTCGCTCTTAAGTACATCCGGCTGACTGGTGTCGTAGGCGATGGGAATGGCCAGCCAAGTCGGGGCACGATGTACACCGCGTCAAGGGTTGATGATGTGGCGTTTCCGCCATAGTGTTGATCTCTGACGTAACATGGTGATAGAGGCAGGACGATAGCCTCGCAAAAGGAATCCAAGGGCTGCCATGTGCCGAGGAACGCCAGAATCTGTACAACAAACAAGAACGGGTTTTGAAGCGGTTGCATGGCTGCCGCTCCGTCCAGCCCACTGAAGTGGCCCGATGAAAGCGTCGCTCTTAAGTACATCCGGCTGACTGGTGTCGTAGGCGATGGGAATGGCCAGCCAAGTCGGGGCACGATGTACACCGCGTCAAGGGTTGATGATGTGGCGTTTCCGCCATAGTGTTGATCTCTGACGTAACATGGTGATAGAGGCAGGACGATAGCCTCGCAAAAGGAATCCAAGGGCTGCCATGTGCCGAGGAACGCCAGAATCTGTACAACAAAGTTAACAAAGACTTCTAGAGAGCTCAACAGGTCTACAGCACTTGAAATGACTAGGCCTGGTTTCTGAAGTGCTACGCTCATTTTTTCAAAGCGCTCCTAGATTACACTTCAGAAAAACGCCATGAACGCCATCTCTATTTTTGCCATTTTCTTCAAGAGAGAATGCGCATCGTTCCTAGTGCCTCCGTTTTCTTCCTCCTTCTTTGATATAGCTTCAAGGCGACACAAGACTGCATGACATTCTTCAGAATGGCCTTACATGATTCAGCGTGTCGTGACCACCTGGTCTCAGAGATACTTTTCAAAACAAGCTGCTGGCCAGTTCCACCCATGCTGTCCAAAAGATACTTCCATCGCTTAGGTGAGGCAGCAAAGAACACATACAGTCTCTGAATTAGAGTAAAAATATTTGACTGCTTCAAGGCAACTGTCAGCGCCTCACGCGCCAACTAAGTTCAGTGAATGACCAGCACACGGGACGTAGATGGCCAATTCGTTGAGGTGTTTGATTTGAGCGTGCAGTCCTTTGTATTTTCCTGACATATTACTCGCAGTATCATAAGCTTGGCCCCTAAAATTATCAATTGAGATGCCTTTGGTCGTCAAGAGGGACACCACGGTATCTAAAAGATACAAGCCTGTATGCGATTGAATTGGAAGAAATCCAAGGAAGGGTTCGCGCACTTTCCCATTCAAATTGTATCGTAACACAACTGACAGCTGATCAACGTGAGTAAGGTCTGGAGTCGAATCAGCATTTAAGGAGAAGTATTTTGCGCGTTTCACTTCGTCAACGAGAAGTACCTTGACAGCCTTTGCCATATGCTTCACAAATTCATCACAAATGGTTTTTGACAGATACGATGGGTGACCTTCTCCTTTGTCCCCGTAGCCTTTTATGTGTTCCTCTAGAAAGGGATCAAACTTGGCAATGGCCTCAAGAACTCCAATTTAATTGAACGGAAAATCTCATCACTGCCCCTAAACTCTAGGTTGCGCTCAGCTAGAAGCTTAACAACAACGACTGCGCGCTTCAACAAAGCTGTCCAGTAAGCGGTCTCAGTGACAAGATGCTTAACCAGCTGCTTCTCAATTGTGCTGCTTGAGTTAGAGCGGGTGAGCCATGCTGCCGCGCAGTTCCGGTGCTCGACGCTATTTTCATGTGCGCAAACCTTTTCTTCTGCTCTCTTCCAATCAGAAAACCCGTGCCTGGTGAAAGCACTGGGGTTACTTAAAATCTAAAACAGTTTGCACATGAAACAGTAAACGGAACCTTTGGTCTCCGAGTACAATAACCAATGTCGCTCGTACGCCTCCCGATTTACAGCCTTTCGCATGAAAAGATGAGGTGACATATAGCGTTTCTGAGTTTTGTATTGCCTTTCGGAAGACAGAATATTTTCTGCCCCATTTTTAAAATACAATGGCCCTTTCTCAAGGCATACATTCCGAAAGCTGTCAGTAATAACGTCCGGCCGCTTAGCTGGGTCACTTCGGATAATCTCGCAACGTACCTCTTGCTGTGGGGCTGTCTGTACTTCTCTGTTGTCACAACGAGAAGCATTCTCATTCGTCCTCTTGAGGCACCCTTTGTGGGTGGGAACATGATGATTTGAAGCCAAACTAACAGGAAACGGGTGTGTCGGTTCTTGGAGTTTTCTTTCCTGGTGCTCGTGAGTAGAAGGAGGCTCATCGAGAAGGTTTGGCACCTGTTGATCAGCAGTAATAGAAATCGAGCGTGGCGGACCGGACACCTGGAGCTCTGTGGCCGGGGCGCGGCCAAGTAGCATAGACCTTGCTGACTCAGGAACAGGACAGGGCTCGGTTAGCGTCGGCTGCTCAGAAATATGAACGACGGAGGTTGGCACCGTTTTCACAGGATCCAGACAACCAAGATCAGTCAAGCCTTGCTTCTTGCCAGGAAACGGTGGTGATGGAGTTGGCAAGTCCTCCACAGAAGCACAGTCGGTACTATTAGTAGTTTGACATGGACTCTGGCTAGAGCGATCATAATGCTCCGGAGAAGCTGCATTCAGTAGGTACTGTGTCATCTTGTGTAGCTTCTTTTCACGCTCTTCTCTTTCAATCTGCGCCTTTCGTTTAGACGCACCACTTTGATGCTTCCGACCGAGAATTTTCGCATGAATGGATGCTAATTGTTTACCGGACACTTCGTCAGTCCGACGCGACCGCAGGTGTCCAACGGCGGCCGTCCCGATGACGGGTTCACACTGCCTGTATGGTCCGGGGCAGACCAAGAGTGGTGCGTCCCCCGCGAACTCCTCAGCGGGCGGGCTTATGCAAGCTTAACCTGCGACTCGGGGCTGAATCGCAGCCCACGATCACCTTCCTTTTATAGACGCACGCCGCGTCTGTCTGTTACTAGCGCTAACGCAGGCCTTCACATACGCATAGAGTTCCTCGTACAAAATCCCTCATTCTCTGTACAAACTCGCTCCTTCTCCCGATCCGGTCTCGCCTTCCTACTGGCTAGGAGCAATCGTCTGTTCTGGGAGGTTCTCGATTTTTCTTTTGCCCCGTCGACGCCGAGCGCCAGAACGAAGGGGAGAGAGCGACTCCTAGCGCGGGCGAAGTTATGCGCACTCCGTCGCCTCTGAGTAATCTTTTTCTACTTCTTTCTGGAAAGTTCGGCGACCAGTCTGACCTACTTTTTCCGTCCAGCGCGCGCGAGGGTGCGCCGCCACTAGGCAGGAATGGGCCCTGTAGACAGGCCTTTGTGTCCAGCTCTCTAACTTCGCCCTTCACTCTTCCACAACCCTAGCCCGAACAGTAAACATTCCATGCCCCACGGCACGCGGACAAAAGCACGTGTGACGCCTTCTTTCCTTTCCTGCATAGACTCTGTCATCAGACTCATCATCATCTGCTATCGGACTCATCCTCTCCCGCCCAAATTACCATCACGGTAAAGAAAAGTCGCATGGGAGGCACTGTTGGGTACTGCAGCACATCCTTTCTATGAGAAGGACAGCGGCAGAACTATTTGAGAAGTGGAAGGTGGCGTGGTGGTGACGGAGGGGCTAGGGAGATTTAGGTCCTCATCCCACATTACACATTTAGGTGTTTCCCCCTTTCTCCTGCTCTCCAGACAGCACTGGACAGACGGACTGAGAGGAAACCACGAAAACTTCCAAGCAAACGCACCTTGCTTCGTAAGAAAAAGGGCCTCGCCGGGATGGCAGGGGATTCCTGTTTTTTGCAGCTCGACAAGCTCTCCCCAAATGATCAGGCTAAACGCATGCTGTTACATTAGGCGGGAGGCCCCATCTGCTGCTCCTAGTTTTCTCGCTTCATACTTGTCGCTCGAAGTTCTGTTGCCCATGGTTCCATATACTAAGCAGGTTAGAATAAATGGACCTCCTACTCCTACTGTCCGAGGTGAGGCCCTGGCCTGCAGACCCCTTAGCCCCCCCCCCTTAATCCAGCGCTGCATTGATGACATGGATGTGATTCATTCTAGAATATCCATTCCTGAAGTCAGGCTATTTTGTTCGTTCATTAAATTCAAGTGTTGCCCTAATTCTATTAGAAATTGCATTGATTAATATTTTATGCAGTATTGAAAGCAAGCTAATGGGCGTGCATTTCTTCAATTTTTTCATGTCTCCCTCTTTATGGATAAGTAAAATTTTGGCACTCTTCCACGTCTCTGTACACTAGTACCAAAGCAATTTGATCGAAGAACGAGCAGCCAGGTAGCTTAATTGCAAAGATAAACGCGCGTATACAGAATATGTGTTCGCAATCTGCTGTCATTAGGTTGTGTACGACATCTTGATTTACGTTTCCCTTTCTAACACGAAGCTTTGTAGGCAAACCCTGTTTACCACCGTGTAGCTTAGTGTCTATGGCATTGTGCCGCTGACATCAGGGTCGCGGGTGCCATCCTCACTACGACAGCCACAGTCTATTGAGGACACGTCTTCTACATACCTAAAGAATGCTAGTCCTTTAACACATATGAGCCGAGGAAAAGTGTCGTGGAGTCCGCCGCATTTCCGGATATCAGGCATATTAGCGAATTGCTGTCACGCAATATGCAGCTTACCCTTTGCAAGGAGCCCTCTGCTTTGCACGTGGCGGCGTGAACACTAACATTCTTGATTGTTCCGCAGGCGTACGAATTCAAAGAAGAATGGCTGAGAAAAAACATTCCCTTGTAATTTTTTGCCCACACAACTCATTCAGTTTCTGGAATAATGCCAGCTGGCATTTATCTCTCAACAACAAGCAGAGAATGGCTGTTTTATAAAAGAATCAGTAGAAGCTATCTTGCGATCAGTGTCGATGGTAATAGTTTCAGCATTGAAGCAATACAGCGACCAAATCTACTGCCACCTTTGATGCGCCTTATGAATGAGGCGTATACTGCAGCAGGACTGTTCTCTCGGGCATCCCTTGTGCACATGGCGCCATTTAGCGGTGTCAACGGGAAGCCTGTGCATAGTATTCAAAATGCATGGCACGCCGGCGCAAGCGCTGAGGTAACACATCATGTGGCCGCCGGGCTACTCTCGCAATTTCTTCTCGACGCGCTGTGCTCTACTAGCACTGCCGCTAAGCCCGCGTGTGGCTTACGACATAAGATACGTGGCGCGCCTTGCGTGCGAACGCTGACAATTGCCTCCTCTTTAGGCGCACGCCTAATTGTACATGTTTCGTGACCCAAGTTGGGGACAGGTTCTATGACGGGAGACACATATCAATTGTACTTATGCCACAACTAGCCAATGCATTGTCATGAATGACGTTTGTTGAAGAGTTCCACATAGCTAGCGCGTTTGTGGTGTAGCGTGCTAAAACTTCGGGCTGTTGTTGTTGAGGCATCCGTGGGAGGTGGGTTTGATTGTATACAGCAGGCAAAAAATTTGAAACGTTTTCTAACGGAACATTTAGCTGGTTCAAATCGCCCGGCGCGAAATGCACCCGGGCTTCCATCCCACTCCACTGCTGCTGCTGCACATTGCTTCCAACTAGAGACGCTGTGCCACCTACCCGCGCCGCTGTAAAATACGCACTCCCTGCGAGTTTGATTCCGCCAACTATCGGAGAAATTAAAGGGATGTTTTGCTATTATAAAGTGGCCCATTGCCAGTGACGATTACCTACTTTCCAAAGTTGCCTTTAAGGACGGTCATTGAAGAGCGGCACATACGCAGCCACCCAAGTTGGTATCACTGAGCTTCATTGCAGAGCAACACAGAGCGAGTTCAAGGAGTTCAGTTGCTCCAAGTCAGCATGAAAGAAATTCACTGAAGAGCGGCACTTACTGGTGGCACATACCAAGTCCTGTATCCCCAGTCTCCCATTTCGGTGTCAAAGAGTGACAGTTAGGTACACAGTGCCGCATGCTCAGTGACCCAAGTTGCTCCGAGGATTGCTTACGAACCCCATTCCACCAGCATAGCAGCCCGACGTGCTACCAATTACAGACGAACGGGCGTACGGGTGGACGGACGGACGCACAGACACACAGACAGACAGACAGACAGACATAAACAGGGTTAGCCCCCGAAATGTACATGATGTTCCCTAAGAATGCTAATCGCAGTTTTATCTGCCGCTGCTCTAGTGTACAATACGCCATGAATACTTAAAAACGCCAAGTGGACCAGCATGCGAAACGATAGGGCACATATGCAATCTACAAATTGTTTCATTAATAATTCAATAAATGTAACTCTAAATACTCTTACAAGTTTGGAGGTTAGCATTATTGCATTTAGGGACTCTTTTGTACTATACCACCTAATCTCCTCACATTGTTCAAGGCGAATTTCGCTCCCCAATGTAGTCTGCAACAATAGACCTGATTGTCAGTTTTCTTTTGGTGCTATCTCGTTTAGACCTTGTCTTCTTGCAGGAGAGCAATAAAGTGCTATAAATGTGAATTCTCTGAACTAACACAACCGAAAAGCTGTCATTATGTTTTCTACTAATTAGCACATAAACTTTACAGACAATGAACAGACGTAGAGGCATGAAATCGCTGATAATAGCAACTTGTGCATATTACTGCTGATCGCTAGAAGCCGGGCACTAGCAACAAGGCCGAAATCCACTTGTATCATTTTGGCTCATAAACCTATGAAGTGGTGTCTTTAATTTGAAAACAATTTTTGAATTTCAATAACCTTCAAGTTTGGCTGCGTCTGAGCACTTTTCCATAAATACATTATTAGGTCTGTGGCAGGGCGCTAAAACATTGTTCTGGATGCAATTTTTCTATAATGCTGCCTTACCTTTCGAGCTGTCTCCATATCTTTTCGCTGTTCTTCAGTGACGCGTCCCTCAGGTACTAAAAATGAGACAACAAAACGCACTGCCATGTAAAGGGGGTACCGTGATTAGAGCGCATCTAAGCAACAATGAGAATTTACACGGAAATGCAAGAACGCATAGCTAACGCGTGACCATTTAGAATTACGTAAAAATAGCTAAAACATTTTTCGGGGAAATGAACCTTTCTCAATGTGCAAGAGAATTTTGCTAAATTTTAATTATCACATGACATCAATTTATTTTTATTTTATTTTTTGTGTTGAAGGAGGGAGCATTCTCAAGAAGCTGCTAATTTTAGTAGCTTCACATGGTGCCAGCCCCGATGCATGGCAGTAAATACATATATTGAGAAACAGGCAATACATTCGCGAAAAGTTTCGCTGAGGATTTCCGAAAAACAAATTACATAAAACAGCGCATCACTGTTTTGTTGTTAAATACAGATGTAAAAAAATATACAATGATGCAGTTGAGAAGCAGCATGAACAGGAACAAGTTCCTCAAGTGCTTTTAGAATGATGAGAAGAATGAATTCCTTTTTTTTGCTTTATGAACGCAGTGGCAGGGCATGTTAGTTACTGTGAGACAGTAGCGTCGAAGGGTGTAGATGGGGGTTGCGTCGTGTCTCCGGAAAAGTGTCGTGCAAAGCAATATTCATTTTGAAATTATCGAAGCCACCAACGAAGGAATCTTTGTGTTTATGCGAAAATGCTCACTTAGGCGCTCTTCAAAGAAACTATTAGTCTGCATAATTTCATGACGATGAAACATTTCGTTTCGGTGAGAACCACTTCCTAGGTTTGCAACTTCTCGTAGTACTTCTTTGTACGACTAATAACTTATTCAGGTTCGTTTGAGGGGTCCTTTCCCACACACGGTATGCGTTTTTAGGGTGTTGTAAACCCAGGGGAGTATACGACGGTAACTTTATGTGTTCAGAAAGCATGTGCCTACTTCTGGTAAATATTCCTGCTACTTTCAGGTTTCTTGTACGAATCTATATCACAATCGCAAGTTAATTTACCAGAAAATTTGCACCTAATAGTCAGACAGTTTGCACTACGTCTATTTTGTACGCGCATAGTGTCAGCGACTCATATGTTTTGTTTTGGGTTATTAAAGTACACTTTTTGTTTTGTCCATAACGATAACAAGATATTTTTTTATTTTCTCAACCTACAAGCAGAGATAAGATTTCGTCTATCACGTAACTTATGCTATTTGTTCTTTCAGATATCACTAGTACAGTATCATTAGCGTAGCACATAATCGACGCGTGCGAATTAAGAGTTAAACCGTGCAGATCATTTACGTACATGCAGGTTAGGATATGTCCTTGGATATTCCCTTCGAGGACGCCTGCTTGTATGTTTTAAGTTCAGAAGAAAACTCACCCAATGATGCGAACCGTTTACATTGTTTAAAAAGGAAAACATGCCGTCATAAGCAATGCCATGAATGCCATAAGATTCGAAATTTTCGAGCATGTTATTATGATTTAAGAAAAGAAGCGGTTTATATCAATCAGCATCAACACTAAGTGACTGGAAAAATTTTACAAGAGCAGTTCTTTTGCCACAGCAGTGCTAGTTCTAGTGAAAGCAGTATTGAAGGTGTGTAACATTTATTATTTAGTAAAGTAGCTGAAAGCCTGACGTTTTTTAGCTTCTTAACAGCTTTAGAGAGCACTGGTAGAATAAATATTGTTTAGCTTTCCGACACATTTCAATTTCCACATTTCAGTATGAGTAGAACCTTAGCAATTTGTATTCTTGATGGAAGACTCCAGTTGACAATATTAGAGTACAAATAAGCGGCAGTGTATAAGGTACAAGGTCTGCGACACATTATGGGTTTCAATACACGCTTTTAATAACGCCTAAATCACAGTCATTAAAGTTCATTTTTGTAGGGAACTACCTCTTGATCATGTGTTTCCAAATCATATGAAATATGTGCGTTTCCAAATTAATGTATGAAATGCACTTCACTTGTGTCAGTTTTCTAATAGTGAAACAAATTGCTAAATTTTAATTATCACAATTTTCTTTGTTGAAGGAGGGAGGATCCACAAAAAGCTGCTAATTTTAGTAGCTTGACATGGTGCCAGCCCCGATGCATGGCATTAATATACATATATTAGAAACAGGCTAAACATTCGCGAAAAGTTTGGTGCCAGCGAAATCACAGTCATTAAAATTTGTATATACATATATATATATATATATATATATATATATATATATATATATATATATATATATATATATATATATATATATATATATATATATATATATATATATATATTTGAAAAATCGCCATGGTTGCTCAGTGGCTATGGTGTTGGGCTGCTGAGCACGAGGTGGCGGGATTGAATCCCGGCCACGGCGGCCGCATTTCGATGGGGGCGAAAACGCCCGTGTACTTAGGTTTAGGCGCACGTTAAGGAACCCCAGGCGGTCGAAATTTCCGGAGTCCTCCACTACGGCGTGCCACATAATCAGAAAGTGGTTTTGGCAGGTAAAGCCCGCATAACTTTTTTGAAACTACCTCTTTATCATGAAATGTGTGCGTTTTGAAATTAATGTATGGAGCGCACTTCATTTGATTCAATTTTGTAATAGTGCGAAAAATTGCTAAATTGTAATTGTCACATAAACTTGCTATGTGCTATGAAAGGCACTTCGTTGGGGTCAGTTTTGTAATAGTGCAAAAATGAGTAACTAGAAAGTCAATAAATAGGTTTCGTTAACTGCATTTTGATACCATTTGGCCTTATTGAATTACTGATTCAATATTTTTTCATCACTCAGTGCCTTGAAGCACATAAGAAACGTATTTCCTGTTAAGGTCTGACCACTTGGGGTTACAAGAAAATAGGTACTTCATTCCAGCTTTTCTGTGCATGCCTACAAGCTTATTTTAAGGATGCTTTGCATGTTTTGTCACTTCTCGATCCTTGGTTTTAAAAACATTATCATGCGTACCAACCTAACAATTTCTTCACGTACTTTCTCGCTAACCCAAGGTTTCCTAGGGCAATGTCTTGGCCTAGTAGTTTGTTACAAAAATGGTCCTATAAATAGCATCAGATGCAGTAAAAAACTTTTTGTATGTCAAATTATCATCCCGTGTTGAGTATCATCATCATCATCAGCCTAGTTACGCCCACTGCAGGGCAAAGGCCTCTCCCATACTTCTCCAACTACCCCGGTCATGTACTAATTGTGGCCATGTTGTCCCTGCAAACGTCTTAATTTCATCCGCCCACCTAACTTTCTGCCGCCCCCTGCTACGCTTCCCTTCCCTTGGAATCCAGTCCGTAACCCTTAATGACCATCGGTTATCTTCCCTCCTCATTACATGACCTGCCCATGCCCATTTCTTTTTCTTGATTTCAACTAAGATGTCGTTTACCCGCGTTTGTTGCCTCACCCAATCTGCTCTTTTCTTATCCCTTAACGTTACACCCATCATTCTTCTTTCCATAGCTCGTTGCGTCGTCCTCAATTTCAGCAGAACCCTTTTCGTAAGCCTCCAGGTTTCTGCCCCATATGTGAGTACTGGTAACACACAGCTGTTATACACTTTCCTTTTGAGGGATAGTGGCAACCTGCTGTTCATGATTTGAGAACGCCTGCCAAACGCACCCCAGTCCATTCTTATTCTTCTGGTTATTTCAGTCTCATGATCCGGATCCATGGTTACTACCTGCCCTAAGTAGATGTATTCCCTTACCACTTCCAGTGCTTCGCTACCTATCGTAAACTGCTGTTCTCTTCCGAGACTGTTAAACAATACTTTAGTTTTCTGCAGATTAATTTTCAGACCCACCCTTCTGCTTTGCCTCTCCAGGTCAGTGAGCATGCATTGCAATTGGTCTCCTGAGTTACTAAGCAAGGCAATATCATCAGCGAATCGCAAGTTGCTAAGGTATTCTCCATCAACTTTTATCCCCAATTCTTCCCACTCCAGGCCTCTGAATACCTCCTGTAAACATCCTGTGAATAGCATTGGAGATATCGTATCTCCCTGTCTGACGCCTTTCTTTATAGGGATTTTGTTGCTTTCTTTGTGGAGGACTACGGTGGCTGTGGAGCCGCTATAGATATCTTCCAGTATTTTTAAATATCGCTCATCAACACCCTGATTCCGTAATGCCTCGATGACTGCTGAGGTTTCGACTGAATCAAACGCTTTCTCGTAATCAATGAAAGCTATATATAAGGGTTGGTTATATTCTGCACATTTCTCTATCACTTGATTGACAGTGTGAATATGGTCTATTGTTGAGTAGCCTTAACGGAATCCTGCCTGGTCCTTTGGTTGACAGAAGTCTAAGGTGTTCCTGATTCTATTTGCGATTACCTTAGTAAATACTTTGTAGGCAACGGACAGTAAGCTGATCGGTCTATAATTTTTCAAGTCTTTGGCGTCCCCTTTCTTATGGATTAGGATTATGTTAGCGTTCTTCCAAGATTCCGGTACGCTCGAGGTTATGAGGCATTGCGTATACAGGGTGGCCAGTTTCTCTAGAACAATCTGACCGCCATCGTTCAACAAATCTGGTGTTACCTGATCCTCCCCAGCTGCCTTCCCCCTTTGCATAGCTCCTAAGGCTTTCTTTACTTCTTCTGGCGTTACCTGTGGGATTTCGAATTCCTCTAGGCTATTCTCTCTTCCACTATCGTCGTGGGTGCCACTGGTACTGTATAAATCTCTATAGAACTCCTCAGCCACTTGAACTATCTCATCCATATTAGTAACGAAATTGCCGGCTTTGTCTCTTAACGCACACATCTGGTTCTTGCCTATTCCTAGTTTCTTCTTCACTACTTTTAGGCTTCCTCCGTTCCTGAGAGCCTGTTCAATTCTATCCATATTATAGTTCCTGATGTCCGCCGTCTTACGCTTGTTGATTAGCTTAGAAAGTTCTGCCAGTTCTATTCTAGCTGTAGGGTTAGAGGCTTGCATACATTGGCGTTTCTTGATCAGATCTTTCGTCTCCTGCAATAGCTTACTGGTTTCCTGTATAACGGCGTTACCACCGACTTCTTTTGCGCACTCCTTAATGATGCCCATGAGATTGTCGTTCATTGCTGCAACACTAAGGTCCTCTTCCTGAGTTAAAGCCGAGTACCTGTTCTGTAGCTTGATCCGGAATTCCTCTAGTTTCCCTCTTACCGCTAACTCATTGATTGGCTTCTTGTGTACCAGTTTCTTCCGTTCCCTCCTCAAGTCTAGGCTAATTCGAGTTCTTACCATCCTATGGTCACTGCAGCATACCTTGCCGTGCACGTCTACATCTTGTATGATGCCAGGGTTCGCGCAGAGTATGAAGTCGATTTCATTTCTAGTCTCACCATTCGGGCTCCTCCACGTCCACTTTCGACTAACCCGCTTGCGGAAAAAGGTGTTCATTATCCGCATATTATTCTGTTCTGCAAACTCTACTAATAATTCTCCTCTGCTATTCCTAGAGCCTATGCCATATTCCCCCACTGACTTGTCTCCAGCCTGCTTCTTGCCTACCCTGGCATTGAAGTCGCCCATCAGTATAGTGTATTTTGTTTTGACTTTATCCATCGCCGATTCCACGTCTTCATAAAAGCTTTCGACTTCCTGGTCATCATGACTGCATGTAGGGGCATAGACTTGTACCACCTTCAATTTGTACCTCTTATTAAGTTTCACAACAAGACCTGCCACCCTCTCGTTAATGCTATAGAATTCCTGTATGTTACCAGCTATTTCCTTATTAATCAGGAATCCGACTCCTAGTTCTCGTCTCTCTGCTAAGCCCCGGTAACACAGTACATGCCCGCTTTTTAGCACTGTATATGCTTCTTTTGTCCTCCTAACCTCACTGAGCCCTATTATATCTCATTTACTACCCTCTAATTCCTCCAATAACACTGCTAGACTCGCCTCACTAGAAACATGGCACTGTTTAACGTTAGAACTCTATCTAGTGTTGAGTATACTAGTTATTATATAACACTTTGAAGTACTGCAACACACATTTTGTTCGTATATATCCTCGTAAGCACGGATTTCTTTCTTGCATGACTGTTTTTACATTCTCGATTAGAATAAAACCAGTACATGATCGAATATAACTACATCTATGACGTCGCTGAGAAGTACTGCTAGAAAATTGATTATTATAAATACATTTATTAATGTAAACGATTTCCCTGAAATTAGGTTTCAGTTTTCGGAATACTATCAAACCCGTTAGCACTTGTGAGTGAGATAAGGTATTTTTGTTGGTTACTTTGGTCCAGCTAAATAAATCTAGATTGCCTTCAAGAACAAAAGTAACGTCATTTTTCGCTTCAAAAAATCGGGTGTGTAAAAAGCAGCAGTTGCGTAGACCACCCGGTTTTGGGCCAATACATGCCGACAAATAAGTTAGTGTCAGGACACATTTGTGCACGTCTGTAACAGCAGTTATTTCTTCGTAAACATAATCTAAAAAGAGTTTCTACGCTAGGACAGAGGCACCCCTTACGCTTGCTTTTATGTGTGGGAAAAAAATTGGGCACACTGGGAGCAGAGGTGAGTTTATCTACTACTTCATAAAAAACTAGATAGGTCGCAGTCTGTCCATTGGCGGCAATTACAAACACGGAATGCTGTAATCCAGTAATGTGGAATATAATGTATCTAGATATATAGAAGGCAAACGAATGTAAGTTACAAGGCTCAAGAGCAACTCTTGAGTATATGCTCTGGGAATGCAATGGGCTGGCGAGTCGCAACGGGGAGACAGACAGGCTCCGCGCGCATTGGTATGATCCGCTGCTCTGCTTAGCTCAGCCCCAGAAAACCTACTGTGGGCAGTCCAGTGGGCTGAAGACGACGCCAGAGCCAAAGGGGTCGTGGCAGACGCATAGGTAAAACCCACCCTAATAACTTTAGGACAAAAATTAAGTGTTCACCACGACAACCACTGGTAGCATACGCATGTCTGAATTAGTGTCAAACTTGTTTCAGTAGGAATGATAAGAGAATACGGAAAGTTGTGTGTTCGAGAAAGTAATTCCAATGAATTCCAACGTAATTTCAACGATGACTCAGTTTTTCCAACCGAACGCGCGATTTGAATTAAGGCGACGTTTGAGATTCGTGTGCAGGAAGCATCCTTTCGCGAAACAAAAAAGCAAGTTATCTTCTAGGGCCCTGCACGATTAAATATGAGTTCACAGTGGCAGCACAGTCTCCAACTGCTTTTCTGACAAATATCATTGAATTTCAGAGCCAGACGAAGTGGAAACAATGTTCGGCAGTCCATTCCGTTGTCCTCATAAGTTCATGGTTTCGTTTCTTCAGGTTCTACGCAATTGATGCTCCAGTTATGCTGACTTTTTGCAATGAAAGCTGTATGTGACTAATCTTCAGTAGATTTTTCGCCATCCGGCCACAGAAAATGGCTTAGCGATTTCTCATAAGCCCATTCGGGTGCCGTAAAGCGGGGCGGATGTTAAAATGCGGAACAGATTAGAACCCTCGCTGTGAACAATAGCCTGACGTCAACGCTATCGCAGTATATAGGAAAGAAAATAGGAAATAAAACAAAGATTTATTTTCTTCGTTATCTTTACAGAAACGGTGAAAAGAGCAAAAGGCACCGAGACTTGACAGAGGCTCATGTTTAGTTAAAATTTGGGCAACGGCGAGTAGCTTACACGTAGTACAAAATAAATACAACATCGTCATTTAAAAATTTTATAAGAGAAAAAATAGCCTTGTATACTAGCACATTACAATGATAAATAACTACTAAAATTTAAAGTATTTGTTGTTTTAGGACAAGTGATATGCTGTTACTATATTACATACGCTCAATGCGAAAATGGCAAAATAGTTTAGAAACAGTCTATGTAACATCCAGCACGAAATTATTACTAAGAAACATTATACAGACTTCAGGTTCTCAAACAGCATGAAGAATTTATATAAAATATAAATATCAAGGAACAGTAATTGCCAATCTAGTAATCACAGCACACTTTGAATATGGAACGGGAAGTAATAACAGTGAGTTATATGCAATTTGATTTCCAAATAACAAGAACTTGAAATATTCCTTTGTAAGCATATTGCATTGCGCAGTTCCTGAACGATTCAACAATGCAGAGATTTTTAAATGACGTTTCTGCCATAATTGGTTCTCGTCCGCGCAACTCGAACTGCTTTCCAACGTGGTGGATACTGATTTTGCGATTGTGACCCGTATACATCAAAAAGTTCATTAGGTTTTATAGATTCTATTAACTTACAATAATAAATTTGGGAGGCCTTTAGTAGTTCATATTTGATAAACAAAGGCTCTGTGCTCAAGGGTTGCGGCCTTCCTCGATAATTTTCGAAAACTCTCAGCACTCCTCTCTCGTGTTTCTTGTAATTCTGTGCATACGTAGTGACCCACACCAATATACAGAAGGAAAGCCTAAGGTAAAATAATGAATAATAAAGGACAGTTTTTACCCAAACAGGTATAATGTCACATACTTTAAAGAAACAACCTGCAATTTTGCTATACTAAGCTGCAAGGTTGATGACATCTGTATTCCATGATAGGTCCTCTTTGAACGACACACCAAGAAACTTATGAGCATGTACCTGTTAAAGTTCAGCCCCAAGCAATGTAACTGTAATTTTATGATGACGCGCTTTGTTAATCGGTGCAAATATTATGTACTTCGTTTTGTTAACGTTTAGCTGTAGCTCATTGATGTGTAGTGAATTCGATAGCCGATATATATTATTAATGGACCTTTGCATTTCTGTTATCGCTTTGTCCGCAAAAAACACATTAGTATCATCGGCGTACATTATTAATCTTTGGCAAAATGGAATTCAAGCAAGATCATTAATATACACGGTAAACAATAGCAGACCTAGCATAAACCCCGGAGGTACACCATTATAAATTTTTAATTTCGGTGACTTTACGTTACTGACTGAAACATATTGGTATCTATTTGTAAGGTAGCTTTGTGATAATTTTAGTGCGATACCGCGTATTCCTTAATTATGTAACTTCTCTCAAAGTACTTCATGACTCACCGAATCAAAAGTTTTCCTTGAATCTATGAATAGCCCGATTGTGTACAGCCTTTGTTGAAAGTTTTCTATGATTGTATTTTTAGCATTCAGTAGTCCCTGCTCAAAGGATCTTCCTTTCCGAAAACCGTACTGCGCATTAGAATAAAATTGTATTTAGCCATGAAGCCATGAATGCAGATATTTATGACTGTTTCGAAAATTTTCGAATACAAAGGAAGCACTGAGATTGGTAAAAGTATAGGATGTGTGACCTGTTCCTCTCTTTATGAATTGGCCATATTCTTGCTTTTTTAAGCGCACCAGGAAAATACACCACATTGAAATATTGAGTTAGCAGTGTGACATATAGGAATATAAACTATGTATGCTACATGTTTCACTAGAACCCAGAGGATTTTATCAATACCATAAGCAGTATCACTTTCTAGGTTTCCGGTTATTTTGACCACTTCATGCATTGTTGTAGGCAATAAAACACGTTAATTCAGAAGTGTCTTTCTTCCGTGTTCGCAGTGTTTGCTAGTTTAACAGGTAGTATATATTCACCACTACGTATAAATTGAGCATTTAATACTGCAGCAGCTTCTTCGTCACTAAGAGTATCTTCAGCTGTCGTCACATTTAATGTGCTGATTATTTTTTTTTCCTATTATATCATTTACAGCTTGCCAGACGTTCCTAGAATTATCTGGAATCCGGGTAAATAAATTTTCAAAATACTGTAGTTTTGCATGTTTTAAACCGCTATGAAGCCTATTTCAATAGTTTATAAACTCAGTCAGATCTCCACTTTCAACGAAGGTGTGGTATAATTAGTTTTACTTCTTGATTCTGCTCAAAGCGGGGCACTAACCCACAGTTTTCTACTTTTGTTTTTTTACGATTCCTACTGTAAATAAGAGAAAACGCCAGGTTGTAGCAATGCTTAAAGCTCTCATAAAATTAATTGTATGCTTTATCTCGGTCTGTAGTTGTCATCACCAATTCCCAGTTTACTTTTTCAATAAACGAGCGGAAAGCCTTTAGTGACTGCGGATTGACGCTAATATAAGACGATGCAGGTAGTTTGTTGTCCTGAGCTTTTACAAGCAGGGAACAGAAGGATGGCAGATGATTACTTTTATCTAGAGTCAGCAAAGCAGGGGCGCTATAACGTAAAACTATTCCAAACTTTTCTATTCCATTTCTGCAATCAGCCCTACGCGATTGGTGAAAAACTTTTTGGGACCGCCTCAAAGCTATCGCGGTTTTCGTGACGTCGCGTCACTGCCAGGCGAAGTGACCCCCACTTCGCCTGGCTGTGACGCGACGTCACGAAAACCGCGGTAGCTCCCCATCTGATATGGCGTGTACACACTGATTATGCATGATTTGACCGAACAAAAGCAAAATAGTTATTTCTGATTCGAGGCATTTTCGCGATTAGCCCTCGGCTATTGGTCAGAAGCTATCGGGCTGCACCCACTTCACCTGCCTGTCACAACCACGTCACAAAACCGCAAAAACTCACAGCGTCAAGGTGGCGTGTACACATTAAAGATGCATTATTATGCCGAAGAAAACTGAGTTTTCTTCTGAATAGCCGCAGGGTGCCCCGTTCCGAAAGGAATAAAAGATGGCCGCCGCCGATCGCTCAGGCACTGGCTACTCGCACGTGTCAGAAAGCATGAGTTTATTTGCGTATAATAAAACTTCTTGCGTGGCCGAGGAACATTTTCCAGCACTTTCGGCGCCTTTACGACCTCATGCTGCCAACTCTTCTGTGCTGAGGATACGTTTGAGCGTCATTCTTAAGCTTTCGTTGCATGCCGCTGCGATTTTCGACCAGCCAACGCAAGTAAAATAATGGAAAGCAGACAAATCGCAGACACCGGCACCAGCCACTTCATCCGGTTATCGGTTTTCAGTGCAGTGGCTAGGCCCCATGAGATCCCCCTCCACTTGAGCGTGCTCGTCGCCTCTTTTCAGCCAATGAGATAAGACAAGCCGTTGAGCGTAGGCAATCTTATTCGTTTTTCAAGCAAACAAAAGCGACCTCCTATGAACAAGGAGAGCGCTTGATAGGTTGGTTCAGACAACGCTGGCGCGTGTGAACATCCGATGCTTGCGTTGCCGGTTACGCAAATTTGACGTCAGGAGATTGGAATAAAAAGATATTGGAATAGTTTTATGTTATAGGGCCACAGCAGTCGCGTCCTGGCAGAACATATTTGTGATACAAACACCAAGTAACATTGCATTATCTGCCCTGATCCACGTCGATAAGTCGATAAGGTTATCACATGTGTAAGATTTGTTTATATTTTTGAATTCCCTTGTGCCTACATAATTTTCAAGCACATATATATTCACAGAACCGGTAATCAAGAACATAGCATCACTATTACTTAAATATTTTGAGGGTTCTTCTGCGAATTTAAGAAAATGTATCTTGCTGCCGCAGGGCGGCCTGTAGATAACACAGAAGTACTAGCATTTTGTAGGAATAACAAGATATTCTACATTTTTATTCATGACAGTATATTCACGTAATACATCATACTGGATACACCTTTTGACATACATGGCAAGACCGCCGCCGGGACTACAGTTTCTTCTTAAACCTTCATACGCATACCCATCAAATCGGTGTGGACTATCCTGTTCTGTAAACCATGTTTCGAAGAAACATGCAATGGCAAATATGCATTTGATATTCTTAAGCGCCTATTACACTTTTTCCCGCTTATTTCTGATATCTCGTGCATTCAGGTGGAACACGGATATCCATTCTTTATAAGTTACATTGTCATAATATGCATTAAAAGAGTCATACTCATGCTAAGAGCAGACCTTATGACTAAGTCAAGTCAGGTCTGCAGGAACACTACAAACAGATGAACTGAAAGTGCAGACCATGTCTGCAGCTACACTACTAACAGACGAACTGAAAGTACCGATGTCGGGTAGAATCGTCCTTAATAAGTGTTGTGCTTAAAAAGCGCAAGATCATTCAGGAGTACTATCAAAAAAGAGCTAAAAAGAGCTGCGTTATCGGTGGGGCAGACATGTATATTTCGTACACCAGAAGAACAAAATGGTCACGAGGAGCACCGGGGGGAACAGCGACGAGAATGTAAACGGTGCCGGCACGAAACGACCACCGATGACCGTTCCCGCAGTACTGGACGAACACGACAATCGCGAGCCCGGCCTGCTCCCAACGATCCACGACACCAACTCAACTCGCAACGCAAAAAATGAGCACCATTTCACTCTGCGAAGATGGAATGGCAGCGAAAGCTGATGACAGTCAATGTTCTCAAACGAAAATCAGAGTGCATTCGCTGCCATTCCATCTTCACAGAGTGGAATGGTTCTCATTTTTTTGCATACTACGTCGGTGAAGCTGCTTGTCTTTGTTGATGCGAGAGCATTAGATGGCCCATCGAGCGACAAAGACGGTGTCTGTAGCCGCGAAGCGGTATCTAAATTCTCATTGGCTGCGGCGGCACGTAACCTACTGCGCCTACTGCTAGCGTGCTCCCACACCAGCTGTCGCATGGGGAGACAAAGCATCGCCGCGACGCCACTTCACCCTTACTTTCGGAAGCATGTACTATGCGCGCGTTACTCGTCGATGCAAGCTCTCGACTGGGTTTTAATTTTGCCTCGGCAATCGCTGAAAGGAAATTAATGTATCAAAAACAACAAATCCGATAAAGAAACTTTCATGGTAGTGAGTTTTGAACCTACGACCCCATGCTCAGAAGCCGGGTTTATAACCACTGGGCTGAACCAGCACATCCTAGTTAGCACGCCTGTGCACTACGCTTGATGACATTATTATACTTGGACAGAAATTTCTCTTGCCAATCACGACGTGATGAAAGCAGTAATGTCAAAATCACCACCACTTGCACTGGAGCGTCCCCATTAGTACATGTGGTAGCCGGAAAAGGTACACTCTCACAGAAATGTACGCCCTTTGGGGTGTATATTTGCAGCACAGAAATAATCATCTGCCTTAATTGCGTTTGCTTTCTTCAAAACGCTGCGCTCGCGACTTTCCTGTTGAGCATGCTCTGTCTTACTGATAAAACACATGTCGTTCGTTGCTTGGAGGTACTGCGCTGGCAGCGTTACCGAAAAAAAATGTGGCCAAGACAAATGACAATTATTGTTGTTTGGCAAGATACGAACAAAACGGTGTAATTTTGCTTAAGAGTGTAGCTTGGCGCCCCAGTTCGAGTTGTGCCGGCCTTAGCTGTCTTGGTAGCGTTGGTCAAGCGTCTCAACGAGTTAACTTGCCCGCGAAGAGTTCATAACTCGAAGGACCGCTCAGCGGCGTTCAAGTGGAGATTAATGCTTTCACATTCATAACATCGTAAGGCGTGCTTAGGAGTCCTCGAATTTTGTTGAAATCAGTAAATGTTAGTTCGTGTAAAGATTATTGGGTTTAATTAAAAAACATCTTACGGCGTTTCAGTATAAACAACAATAATCGTGCGCTGCATAGCCCTGAATCATAGACATTGATAAAGTTGCTGAACAATTCATTACAAAAATATGACAGCGCTTTAAGTGCTCACGTAGCATAAAGAGTGTTACATAGCAGCAATTGCGCAGTTTTGAGCATTTACTTGGCTGTTAATCGATGCGTTTTTCTCATGATCATCATCATCATCAGCCTGGTTACGCCCACTACAGGGCAAAGGCCTCTCTCATACTTCCGACTACCCCGGTCATGTACTAATTGTGGCCATGTTGTATCTGCGAACTTCTTAATCTCATCCGCCCACCTAACTTGCTGCCGCCCCCTGCTACGCTTCCCTTCGCTTGGAATACAGTCCGTAACCCTTAATGACCATCGGTTATCATCCCTCCTCATTACATGTCCTGCCCATGCCCCATTTCTTTTTCTTGATTTCAACTAAGATATCATTACCTCGCGTTTGCTCCCTCACCCAATCTGCTCTTTTCTTATCCCTTAACGTTACATCGACCATTATTATTTTCAAAGCTCGTTGCTTCGTCCTCAATTTAAGTACAACCCTTTGCGTAAGGCTCCAGGTTTCTGCCCCGCATGTGAATACTGGTAAGAAACAGCTGTTATACGCTTTTCTCTTGAGGGATAATGGCAACCTGCTGTTAATGACCTGAGAATACCTGCCAAACGCACCCCAGCCCATTCTTATTCTTCTGATTACTTCAGTCTCATGATCCGAATCCGCAGTCACTTCCTGTCCTAAGTAGATTTATTCCCTTACCACTTCCACTGCCTCGCTACCTATCGTAAACTGCTGTTCTCTTCCGAGACTGTTAAACATTACTTTAGTTTTCTGCAGAATAATTTTAGGCCCACCCTTCTGCTTTGCCTCTCCAGGTTAGTGAGCATGGGTTGCAGTTGGTACCCTGAGTTAATAAGCAAGGCAATATCATCAGCGAATCACAGGTTACTAAGGTATTCTACATTAACTCCTATCCCCAATTCTTCGCAATCCAGGTTTCTGAATACCTCCTGTAAACACGCTGTGAATAGCATTGGAGAGATCGCATGTCCCTGCCTGACGCCTTTCTTTATTGGGATTTTGTAGCTTTCTTTGTGGAGCACTATGGTGGCTGTGGAGCCGCTATAGATATCTCTCAGTATATTTACATACGGCTCGTCTACGCCCTGATTCCGCAATGCCTCCATGACTGCTGAGGTCTCGACTGAATAAAACGCTTTCTCGTAATCAATGAAAGCTATAAATAAGGGTTGGTTATATTCCGCACATTTTCCTGTCACCTGATTGAGAGTGTGAATATGGTCTGTTGTTGAGTAGCTTTTACGGAATCCTGCCTGGTCCTTTGAATGACGGAAGTCTAAGGTGTTCATCATTCTATTTGCAATTACCTTAATAAATACTTTGTAGGCAACGGACAGAAAGCTCATCGGTCTATAATTTTTCAAGTCATTGGCCTTCACTTTCTTATGGATTAAAGTTATGTTAGCATTCTTCCAATATTCCGCTACGCTCGAAGTCATGAGGCATTGCTTATACAGGGTGGCCAGTTTTTCTAGAACTATCTGCCCACCATCTTTCAACGAATCTGCTGTTACCTGATCGTCCCTAGCTGCCTTCCCCCTTTAAATAGCTCCCAAGGTTTGTTTACTTCTTTCGGCGTTACTTGTGAGGATTCGAATTCCTCTAGACTATTCTCTCTTCCAGTATCGTGGTGGGCGCCACTGGTGCTGTATAAATCCCTATAGAACTCCTCAGCCACTTGAACGATCTCATCCATATCAGTAAGGATATTGCCGGCTTTGTCTCTTAACGCATACATCAGATTCTTGCCTATTCCTAGTTTCTTCTTCACTTCCTTTAGGCTTCCTCCGTTCCTGAGAGCATGTTCAATTCAATCCATATTATTGCGATATCATCGAGCGATGCTCAAGGGACGAGCCGCCGCGAGAACGACGACGAAGTGGGTCTGTGTTCTTGGCGCGAGTGAATGTCGGCCTGGTGCTCTTGCTCCAGTCCAGTGTAAATAGCCTGTAAATAGTCTCTTTCGTCTGTCTTTCTACACGTAACATTCTGGTGGAGGTCAGCGATCCCCGTCGTCGCCACGGAACACCGGAGTGGTCGGTACATCGAGCTTGTCACCATGCCTCCCGGTGACGAGCCCGCCTCTGCAACGGCTTCGGCTGGTCCGACTGCTCCAATCGTCACGGTTGCCCAACATCGCGACCCTGGTGTGTTCTCTGGCCTAGAAGGACAGGACGCTGACGAAGGGATCAAGCTATATGAACATGTCAGTGCTAATAACAGGTGGGACCCAACCATTATGCTCGCCAATGTCACCTTTTATCTTGGCGGCACCCCCCGCGTGTGGTACCAGACGCATGACAACGAGATAAGCAGTTGGGACACTTTCAAAGAAAAGCTACGGGAACTGTTCGGCGGCCCCGTTGGCCGCAAGGTTACCGCGAGAAAGGCTCTTGCGTCTCGTGTTCAGACATCACCAGAGCCGTACGTTCCACACATATTCGACGTCTTGGCTCTATGCCGCAAAGCTGATGATATTATGTCCGAAGCAGATAAAGTGTCACATGTTCTAAAAGGCATCGCCGACGACGCTTTCGATTTGCTTGTTTTGGGCAGCGTCTCGACAATCGACGCCATCATTAAAGCATGCCGTCGCCTTGAACAAGCCAAGAGCCGTCGTATCACACATCACATCACGCGGCTACCCAACACCGCTGCTACGCCGGCATGTGAGTGTCGACCACGCCAGGCCACCACCTGTGAAGACGTCACCCGTATTGTTCGCCGTGAGCTCGAGGCCACCTGTTCGACAGCTTCCTCCACGACGCCTCCCGATCTGCCAGCAACCACGATTGCTATGATTCAGGCCGTAGTCAGGCAGGAATTTGAGAACATGGGTCTGAACTCCGTGTGTTCAACATCTCAACCCAGCGTTCCCCAGCTCTCTACCGGCCCTCCTCGACCCCAACAGTCCTTTTCTACCACATCTCGCCGCAACCCGTCCGAATGGCGTACCCCTGATGACATACCAATCTGCTTCCACTGCTGTCGCATCGGCCACGTCACTCGTCACTGTCCCAACCGATGGCCACCGCCTCCTCAGACATACGCCGCCACTTATTCCCGCACCTTTGGACCTTCTGTTCTCTATGCCACCCGCCATGAACCCACTGCCGCTGATGTCCCTGCTCCGAACCTTCGCTACGGCCACTCGCTCTCACCTCGACGCCATCACTCTCGTTCGTCCCAACCCCGCCGCTTCTCTTCGCCGCCTATCGCCTCACGGGCCCAGCCGGAAAACTAGGCACTGCAGCTTCTGGAGGTGCAGCTGAGTTGTCGACACTGCCCTCAAATCCTTTGCTCACGTTAAACACGAACCAAAATCTTCTTGACGTTGACGTTGATGGCTATCCTGTCACGGCACTCATCGATACAGGGGCACATCTTTCTATCATGAGTGCTGCCATCCGACGGCGACTGAACAAGCTCCTCACCCCAGCGTCGACACGGGTCGTCCGCGTTGCGGATGGCGGTACTGTGCCTGTCATCGGCATGTGTACGGCACGTGTCAGCATCGCAGGCCGCCACACTCCTGTCCTCTTCACCGTGATTGCTCATTGCCCCCACGACCTCATTCTTGGACTCGATTTTCTCTCCCCGCATTCTGCTCTTATTGACTGCTCTGCCAGTACGCTTCGCCTTGAGTTGCCGATTCTCGCAGAACTTTCTGACGCACCCCAGTGCCGCCTACGCCCCACCGGCTTTATTCGCGTGCCGCCAAAATCAATAGCCTACATTGAACTCTTGTCTTCCCCACCAGTCCCTGATGGCGATTACCTCGTCGCACCTCTGCATCAAATTCCACTACAGTATGACGTTACCGTGCCTCACAGTATACTTACTATTACTACGAACCGCGCTTTCATGCCTATCTTTAACTTTGGATTGGCAAAGCAAACTCTACCGCAAGGTAGTTGCCTTGCCAACGTTGATTGTCTCGGCGGCCAATACGTGGCAGCGTTATCGACCGATGCTTCTTGCCAGCTTAGCAGGCCCATCGGGCCCGCCTTGGCCGCCGATCCCAAGAATAAAAAAAAAGTTGCGACGGACCTGTCTTCAGCGCAGGCTGAAGACGTTCACCAAGTATTATCGTCCTACAGAGATATTTTCGTGTTCGACGATCGCCCTTTAGACCAGACGCTCGCGGTCAAGCATCGGATACTTCCTGGTGATGCTACTCCTATTCACCGACGACCCTATCGAGTTTCTGCGTCGTAACGTCAAGTAATTCAAAGTGAAGTGAACAAAATGCTAGACAAAAACATCATTGAGCCTTCTTCGAGTCCCTGGGCGTCACCTGTAGTGTAAGAAGAGGGATGGCACGTGGCGCTTCTGTGTAGACTACCGTCATCTGAACAACATTACTAAGAAGGACGTCTACCCGCTCCCACGCATAGACGACGCCCTTGACTGCCTCCACGGTTCCAGCTATTTCTCTTCTATAGATCTTCGTTCTGGATACTGGAAGACTGCTGTTGACGATATGGACAGAGAAAAAACCGCGTTTGTCACACCTGATGGCCTATACCAGTTTAAGGCAATGCCGTTTGGATTATGCAACGCCCCTGCCACCTTTGAGTGTATGATGGACTCCTTGTTCCGAGGTTTCAAATGGTCCACATGTCTCGGCTACCTCGACGACCTCATCGTCTTCCTGCCCACGTTCGACACTCACCTGGAGCGTCTAACAGCTATTCTTGAGGTATTTCGAAAGGCGAAGCTGCAACTTAACTCGACCAAAGGTCATTTCGGCCGCCGCCAAATTACTGTCCTGGGCCACCTCGTTGACGCTTCCGGAGTCAAACCTGATCCCGACAAAACTCGCGCTGTCTGAGACTTTCCGGTTCCGAAGACAGCCACAGACGTTCGAAGTTTTCTAGGGCTATGCTCGTACTTTCGTCGTTTTATTCAAGATTTTGCGGCAATTGCTAGACCCCTCACTAATCTTTTGAAGAAAGGCGTACAATTCTCGTGGGGTACTGCAGAAGCCGCCGCCTTCTCTCGTCTCGTTACTCTTCTCTCCTCACCACCCATTCTCGCCCACTTCGACCGTGATGCCCCTATAGAATTGCGCACAGATGCCAGCGGTCATGGCGTAGGTGCCGTCTTAGCCCAGCGTCAGCGTGGCCAGGATCGCGTTATTGCTTATGCGAGCCGCCTCCTCACACCGTCGGAGCGCAACTATTCCATTACGAAACGAGAATGACTTGCTGTAGCCTGGGCGGTTGCGAAGTTCCGTCCTTACCTTTACGGTCGTCCTTTTTCCGTAGTCACTGACCATCATGCTCTGTGCTGGCTCTCATCGCTAAGAGATCCTACAGGCTGGCTTGGTCGATGGGCTTTGAGGCTACAAGAATTTTCATATTCCGTGGTCTACAAGTCTGGCCGCCTGCACAAAGACGCTGACAGCTTGTCGCGTTACCCTGTTGACGACCCTGACTCCTCCAATATTACCAGTGCTGCTTGCATACTCTCTGTGTCCCAGCTGCTTCATTTCGCCGACGAGCAACGTCGTGACGCCTACATCAGAGCACTCATCGGCCGTTTTGAACACTCTGCGGCCGACGCCACACTACGCCTCTTCGTCCTCCGCGACCGTACTCTGTACCGTCGTAACACTCATCAGGACGGCTCTGACTACCTACTTGTCATACCTAAACACATCCGCTCAACCGTTCTAAAAGAGCTTCACGACGCACCAACGGCAGGACACCTCGGCGTGTCTCGAACCTGTGACCATGTACGTCGCAGTTTTTTCTGGTCGGGCCTTGCCCGTTCCGTACGACGTTACGTCGCTGCTTGTGAACTTTGCCAACGACGCAAGAAGACTTCCCAGCTCGCCGCTGGTTACCTGCAGCCGCTCGAAATCCCTCCCAAGCCCTTCCATCGTGTCGGCTTAGACATTCTCGGCCCATTTCCGGAATCTACATCAGGAAACAAGTGGGTTGCAGTCGCGGCGGACTACGTGGGCCGCTACGCCGTAACATGCACTCTTCCGACCAGTTGCGCAACTGATGTTGCCGACTTCCTCCTGCGTCATGTCATTTTGATTCCTGGTGCTCCGCGTCAATTGCTAACAGACCGTGGCCGTACGTTCTTAGCCAAAGTGATTGACGACATCATGCGTGCCTGCTCAATACAGCATAAATTTACCACCTCCTACCACCCTCAAACAAACGGCCTCACTGAGCGTTTCAACCGCACCCTTACAGACGTGCTATCCAAATACGTTTCAGGCGACCACCGTGACTGGAACCAGGCTCTACCTTACATCACCTTTGCGTACAACTCTTCCCGTCTCGACACTGCTGGCTTTTCTCCTTTTTACCTCCTCTTGTATGGCCGTGAACCGACGCTACTAATCGACACTGTGCTTCCATCCACCACAGCATCAACTAGCGCTTATGCCCGTGATGCTATCGCCCATGCTGAGCATGCTCGCCAACTTGCGCGCACTCGTCTACAAGTCTCTCAAGGCAAACAAAAGCATCGCTACGACCTCCGTCACCGTGATGTCCATTTTGGGTCCGGCACCCTCGTGTTGCTTTGGTCACCATCGCGTTAAGTTGGCCTTTGTGAAAAACTGCTTTCCTGCTATACGGGCCCATATCACGTGCATCGCCAAGTGAGCGATGTCGCCTACGAAATCGCTCTTGCCACGCCCACTAC
Organism: Dermacentor variabilis; assembly: GCF_050947875.1. NCBI lineage: Eukaryota > Metazoa > Arthropoda > Arachnida > Ixodida > Ixodidae > Dermacentor > Dermacentor variabilis. The sequence goes on along the minus strand of NW_027460335.1, from coordinate 9,389,888 downwards.
GTCCTCTGCTGTGACCACCAGTGACATTGTCCACGTCGCCCGACTCAAACCCTACAACTCTTTACGCCCCTAGGATATTTAACAGCACCATGACGGTGCTTTTGCCGCCAGGGAGTAGTATTACGATAACATCGAGCGATGCTCAATGCACGAGCCGCCGCGAGAACGACGATGATGTGGGTCTGTGCCCTTGGCGCGAGTGAATGTCGGCCTTGTGCTCTGGCTCCAGTCCAGTGTAAATAGCCTGCAAATAGCCTCTTTCGTCTGTGTCTTTCTACACGTAACAATATTATACTTTCTTATACAGCTGTCATATGCTTGTTGATTAACTTGGAAAGTTCTGCCAGTTCTATTCTAGCTGTAGGGTTAGAGGCTCTCATACACTGGCATTTCTTGATCAGATCTTTCGTCTCCTGCGATTGTTTACTGGTATCCTGCCTAGCGGAGTTACCACCGACTTCCATTGCACAGTCGTTAATGATGCCCACGAGATTGTCGTTCATATCTTCAACACTAAGGTCCTCTTCCTGAGTTAAGGCTGAATACCTGTTCTGTAGCTTGATCCGGAATTCCTCTAGTTTTCCTCTTACCGATAACTCATTGATCGGCTTCTTATGTGCGAATTTCTTCCGTTCCCTCCTCAAGTCTAGGCTAATTCGAGTTCTTCCATCCTATGGCCACTGCTGCGCACCTTGCTGAGCACGTCCACATCTTGTATGCTGCCAGGGTTAGCGCAGAGCTTAAGGTCTATTTCATTTCTAGTCTCGCCATTCGGGCTCCTCCGCGTCCACTTTTGGCTATCCCACTTGCGGAAGAAGGCATTCATTATCCGCATACTATCCTTTTCTGCAAACTCTACTAATAACTCTCCCCTGCTATTGCTAGAGCCTATGCCATATCCCCCCACTGACTTGTCTCCAGCCTGCTTCTTGCCTACGCTGGCATCAAAGTCGCCCATTAGCATATTGTATTTTGTTTTGACTTTACACATCGCCGATTCCACGTCTTCACAGAAGCTTTCGCCTTCCTGGTCATCATGACTGGATGTAGGGGCGTAGACCTGTACGGCCTTCAATTTGTACCTCTGCTTAAGTTTCACAACAAGACCTGCCACCCTCTCGTTAATGCTGTAGAATTCCTGTATGTTACCAGCTATATCCTTATTAATCAGGAATCCGACTCCTAGTTGTCGTCTCTCCGCTAAGCCCCGGTAGCACAGGACGTGCCCGCTTTTCAGCACTGTATATGCTCCTTTTGGCCTCCTAACGTGAGAGAAGTATTAAACTGGAATTGAATTATGGGGATAGGTTCTAAAACCACATTCCGATTATGAGGCCCACCGTAGTGGCGGACTTCACATTAATCCTGACACCGTGGTTTTCTTTAACGTATTATTCTGTGGTCCTCCTAACTTCACTCAGCCCTATTATATCCCATTTACTGCCCTCTAATTCCTCCAATGGGACTGCTAGGCTCGCCTCATTAGATAACGTTCTAGTGTTAAACGTTGCCGGGTACAGATTCGAATGGTGGCCTCTCCGGAACCAGGGATTCCTCGCACCCTCTGCTGCGTCGCAGGTCTGACCACCGCCGTGGTCAGTTGCTTCGCAGCTGCTGGGGACTGAGGGCCGGGGTTATATTGTTGTGTTCATATAGGAGGCTGTGGCCAAGTACTGCACCAAGGTGGCGAATCCAGCTCTCGTGAGGGAGCGCGTTACCGGTTCTGGTCACCGGGATCAGGCCACACTCCAGGCCTGTTTATGCAATTTTATCAACAAGCGGATTTTTTTTTAATCCGGTGGAAAATTGCGCGGCACTGGGATTCCAACTACGGTCCTGTTGCACGCGAGGCGAATGTTCTACCTCTACGCCAGCGCTGCCCCTGTATTTAGATTTAGGTGCATGATAAAGAACCTGATGTGGCCCAAATCTGCGGAGGCCCCCACTGCGACGCGCCTCATAATCACATCGTAGTTTTGGCACGTAATACCCCGTAGTTCAATATAGATGAGAGGGAACTTGAATATGCTGACTCACTAGAAGGGGTGCTATCCCTGCTATGGCGAAATTTTGAAAGCAATAAAAATTACAGGACAAGTGCATTCCTCATTTAGAACTTGAAAGAAGAGAACGATAAAAGATTTTGAAGTTGTTATCGAAGAAGCATATGATTTCATTGCAATTAAAGGTAGGTGGCCTCAATTTACCAAAGCACACCTAATGACGATAGTTCTCATTATGGGTCAGAAAGTAGGACTGTTGCACAGAGCAGCCAGCTGGCAGAGGGCGTGTAGAAAGGGGGATCGCAACAGGCAAGTTTGAGAGGCACTTGTTTGATCTTCCTCCTAAGTTTCCACCACGGAAGCATTCCCTAATAGGTTAGTATTCTTAAGGCAGGTCACGCATTTTCTAGAGTGCCAAACAAATTTTACAGCGATACTCTGAATGGAACGCCCCGTACTTGACAGTTGTATTTATCAAATCCCTCGCAATGTTGACAAGCTACCACTCCCATCTTCAAATCAGGCAACAAACAGCTAATCACTAAATACAAACCTATATTGCTGCTGCTCATGTGTTGCAAACTTGTGGAGCACATTGTTATAATATGTGCTATGCGGGAGTGCAAAACAAACATACGGTGCGCCGTGCGGGGGCGAAGAGGACGAATCTTGGCAAATACCCGCAAGAGAGCCATCATCATCATCGACGCCGATTCGGGAGCGTCGGCAGTGGCGCCTCAAAAAAGCGTGGCGCGAGAGTGTGGCCCGTGGCGTGAGCAGTGCGCGAGGTTCGGCGGTCGACGGAAAACAGCTTCCTCGCTGGGCGTCTGGCCCAGAGGAGCTATCGCCGCCCGCGCCAATACGCCACACCCGAAGCAACACGGTGACTGCTGGGAGGTTACCTCGCCCCGCTCTTCCGCTGGGCACTGGTCCAGGAGGCTGGCGGTCCTGAACCGGGGCGGTCGAGCGTTCGGGTGAGCGGCCACAGGGCTACCCCGCCAGCTGTGGACGCGACCCGGTGACTGCGGCCGGCTACCTGAGCCCCGCGACGCGGTCCGACCCGGCTGTCCGACCCAGCCGTCCGTCCCGGCCGTCCGACCCGGCTGTCCGACCCAGGTGTCCGACCCGGACGTCCTACACGGCTGTCCGACCCGCCGGCCGACACTGCTGTCCGACCCCGCTGGCCAGCATCAGTTCCGCGAGGTCTCAGACAAGGCGCCACACGCTTCCGCCGGAACTGTAGGCCAATCATAATCCACCCATCCATAGAGATAGTGCATGTCGCCTATGAGGCATTGTCAAGTGTGTGTGCCGTTATCTGTGTCGTGTACGTGAATACAAGTCCGATGTGTGTTCGTGCTTTCGCGTGCTGCTTCTCCCTTTTTCTGGAGTGATCCGGCCCCAATAACATCACACACATCATCCATGAGCCCCTCATTCAGTATTTATCGGCAAATAAATTTCTGTCCCCACAGCAGCATGGTTTTTGAGAAAGGTTTTCCTCAATGATTCAATCATTAGAATTATCGCATGACATAGCCACAGCACTCAATAACCGCGATCAGCTTGACGCCATCTTTATCGACTTCTCAGGAGCATTTGACACGGTAAGCCATAAAAAATTACTCCTAAAGCTTGCTGCAATATTCCCTGGTAGTAAACTGATTTACTGGATATCCGATTACCTGCACCTTCAATTTCAATCTGTCACTTTTAGTTGCAAAATCTTTTCTATAGCTCAGGTCATGTCAGGAGTGCTGCAGGGCTCAGTTCTCGGGCAACTATTATTCATCATATATGTTAATGACATTATTGAAGCAGCCAGCAACACACAAGTGAAAATACGTTCCTACGCTGATAATTGCGTGCTCTATTCCAACATTCGCGCTCTTCGTGACTAAGGTGTGCTCACCAACGTATTTTCATCGTTTTCAGAGTAGAGCACACTACGGCAGATGTGCATTAACTTCAGCAAAATTGTGGCAATGACTTTCACTAACAAGAAAGAGCCCCTAAACTTCACCTACAGCACTCAAGGGTACAGTATTAACCAAGTTAACCAGTTCAAATACCTTGGAGTTAATTTCACAACTAACCTTTGTTGGCACAATCACATAATGTAATCTGCTCTAAAGTGCTGCGAAAATTGGATGCCTAAAACGAACGTCAAAACACGGCACTAAAGAGTGCAAGCTTACAGTCCATAAATCACAAATTATAGCGGTTTTAGTGTATACTTCTGTAGTGTGGTCGCCTCAACACAAAATAACATTTCCAAATTATAATTGATTAGGAAAAACGCTGTTAGATTTATCTATGGCCATTACGACCGTATGTTTTCACCGTCATCCCACGCACACGCTTTATCACTGGACCTACTGTCGCTTCGTCGCATGTGTGACTGTCTAATCATACTGCACAAGATCGTACACGGATACACTACCATTGAAGTGTCTATTTCCCTGATCACATATACTGCGCGAGTAAACCGACATACCCGCTCATTTAACATAGATCCCTTCGTTCCAATGATAGATTGTTTTCAGTTTTCTTTTTTTCCACACACTGTGCAATTATGGAGTAACTTAGATGGTTCTCTGCGTTCATTGCCGACTAATCAGTTTCAGAATGAAGTGCCTAACCAGGATAGTTGAAATGCTGCTGAGCACGAGGTCGCGGGATCGAATCCCGGCCACGGCGGCCGCATTTCGATGGGGACGAAATGCGAAAACACCCGTGTGCTTAGATTTAGGTGCACGTTAAAGAACCCCAGGTGGTCAAAATTTCCGGAGTCCTCCACTACGGCGTGCCTCATAATCAGAAAGTGGTTTTGGCACGTAAAACCCCAAATATTATTATAGGATAGTTGAAATTTTTGTGTTGATAAGTTATGTAACCCACCTCTGCTATGTCTCTAAAATGATATAAATAATATAAATTGAAAATAAATGAAATAACCCCATGCGGTATGGCGGTGGTTAAAATCGCCCACAATGATTCGATGTGTATAGCGTGTTTCAGCGAGAATTTCCGGTATCCGTGTGCCCTTATCTTTAGGGGCCCTGTATATGATGACAACCACCAGTGCTTTCCCCGATGTGGGGTTGGACTGGATCATCTCGAGAGCGGTGTACTCGGTTCCTCCTTCGGAAGGACCCCCCCCCACTGTAGAATTTCGGTCTAGGAAGGGGACGGTTTTATTATTAAGAATAGTGATACGCGATCTTACAGATGCCACGTGATATCCCGGCAAGGCCACTTATCTGGCGGCTTCGGGAAGGGTTCATTGTCGGAGACCAATTGGGCGAGTTTGTTTTTGATGCTTTTACAATGCAATTGCAATATGGTCCGGTCAGATGAAGTTTGGTTTCCGGGTGGAGGAGGTAAGCCCGCTCTACCCTAATTCTGTCGCTTATTGTAATTGGGCATGTTGAGTGGTTACGGGGGTCAAAACCCCCAACTGTGTGCTGGTCAGCTCCTCCGTGGGCTGAGGGGAGGGAGCGGCAGGTTTGGGCTGTTTATGCTTACGGGTCAGAGAAAGTCCGGTTTCCGCAATTCGCGTTTCTCAGCATTGGCACACATCGGCATCTGTTGCGTTTGAAAGACCACACGCCGACTTTCCGGCGGCGGCGGTGGCGGCGGCGCTAGATGGCCCCGAGTGTTCCTAGCAAATCGCGAAAGGGGGATTGCGCTGCGTTCACGCCAATGCGTTACGCCTCTATATTCACTGAATCCTTACGCATTGCTGTTGACTGTCGACTAATAAGACAATGAGATGACTTACAGGCACATTTGTGTTGCTAAAGGGTACCCCTCATTGCAGTTGAAACGAGAGTACGCTAACAGTTGAAAGTGGGGAATAGCCGTTCTATATTGGCACGGCTCTGCTGCGCCTTCACAAAAGGATCACTGAGGATGCTGGGAAAGGTACGAGTGATACTCACCACAATCTACATGATACACGCATGTCATGTCTATCTTTCGGTATGTTCCTTCTTTGCAGCCGCAGGTGCGTTTACCATAACCCATATACCCGCCAACGCTACAGCTTGTTTTCCTGTAAGCATTCGGGCATGGCTGTTCGCCTGCTCCACCGGTGTAGCATCCCACTGGCACTTCATTCGGATTCGTGCACACTATTCAAAGGAAAAATAATTGTGAATTATTCACCTAAAACGTTATCGTTCATCAATTGGGATATCTTATTTCGATAGCGTAAATACTGAGCAGACAAAATTATTTGCACAAAAATTTTACATCAAGAAAGGACGTGCAGAAATCTCACTCTGAAGCCGCAAAACACTCGCATCGCTTGACATGAACTTCTCTTACTGGGCCAGATCATTACATAACCTAAAGTCTATCCTGATCCGCAGCAGTCATCTACCATGGCTAACTTTCAGCAGCCCACCGACACGAACAGATTCGTCAAGGTGCTTTCAGGAACCGTCAAGCCATTGACCCATCTCACAAAATTTGAAGTCCAGTTCGAGGGGGAGGTACCACCGCTCGAGGCATTTGCATTGACCGCCGGTGCTTTATCACTTCGGCAATGACGTCAATAACGAAGTTCACAGTGACCCTAGCAGCGCTGGGCTCGCCGCAGTGATGGTTCAGTGAAGAGATGGACTGGGAATTGTAGTTCGCTACGCTACCAGGTCACTCTTCAAAGCGAAAGCCAATTGTTCTACAACGGAATTCAAGTTCATTTCCCTTATTTAGGCTTCGGTAACATATCGCCCATAACTATATGGCAGACCCTTCAAAGTCGATAGCGATCACCACGAATTGTGCCGACTGGCAAACTTAGCCTTCAGGTTGGCTAGCACAGTGGAACTTCAGACTGTATTAATTTGACATCATGGTGATTTTTAATCCTGGGCACTCTGATGATAATTTTGTTTTGCGCCCCGATCCTCCCGCCGCTACAGCACTAACGAGACAAAGAGGCATTCATCGCGACAATGCGAACCAATAGTGAACTGCAGTGAGCGAACCTGTAACTAGGAAGCCTCGTAGAGCACTGGAAAGGCAAGATCCACCTCATCCCGAGGTCGTTTAAGCACGCATTACCGTCATTTTTGCTACAATACCACGTCCTGTTAATGAATAGCCTCTTCCTAGTCCCTGCAAACTACTTTCTCGTTGGGCCACCGGAACTGTAGCCATAAGTCCCGCACACCCTTAGTGATGACTTCACAGCCGGGCATCCGGGTTTTCTTGTGCGCTCACAAGGATAAAAGAAAGTATCATCGGCCGTGCCTGACGGCCGACGTGGCCAGTTACATCAACATATGCCGAGGCTGTCCGCAACACAGGACACCATCACAATGATCAGCGGGATTGCGACACCCAATCGAAGCTTTTTGCCAACCGCTCTTACAAATCGGGATGGACATATTGCGGCCCTCTCTGATCTAAACATACGTGAATAAATGAATTGTCGTGGCTACCGAGTACCTCGCTCGCTACGCCGAGGCAAAAGCTCTGCGCAAAACTTGTGCAAGCTAACTTGCAAATTCTTCGTCCATAATGTTGTGCTTTGACATGGTGCCCCGGAAGTGTTTTTCACCGACGGAGCTTAACCAAGCAATCTTGCAACACAACCAGAGAGGCCACAGGAGGCCAACTGCTTATCATCTGCAGAGGATTGGACTTATGGAGTGTTAGCAACTACGTGAACATCGAGCCCACCATGTGTCATGTCGTCTTTCCGTGCGTAACCCTCGCTTTCAACACGACAGTGCGAGAAACAAAGCCGATCTCGCCGATCAAGCTGGTTTTTGGAAGAACCCTGAGAAAGAATCCTGGCGCCATGCCCCCGCACTTCAACGATGAGGAGAATCATGACATTACTGCTTACGCACACCTTGCCTATGAAACACGATAACTAGCCCACCTGTGCATCAAGAGCGGGAAAAAGATTGACAGCCAATACCACAATATGTGACAAGGCTTCGTTAAATACAAGCTCTTCCCATGTTTGGGCCGTTACGCAGACGCGGACTTAGTGAGAAACTGTTATGATGCTATTTCGGACCCTACATTATCGTGTGACGTATGGATGCATTTGAATATCAGGTCGTGCCAGACGGCATCGCGCAATGAGAGCGTCACCCCTCATGACCTGAAATATTTCGTTATGTGGGCCTTAAGGCGTTCTACTAGTGCTAACGAACATCGGGAATTAGTTGTTTTGTTGCTTCGCTATTTTCTTTCCATCAAATTACTCCATCACCGAGCGGGAGTGCTTGGCTTTAGTTTGGGCTGTGGCCAAGTTCCGGCCATATTTGTACAGCCGCACGTTTTCGGTCGTCACAGATCATCACGCACTCTGCTGGCTGTCTTCCCTTCAGGACCCGACTGGACGGCTTGCTCGCTGGGCTTCGCGGCTCCTGGAATTTTCATTTAGTGTCCATTACAAGACTGGACACCTCCACAAGGACGCTCACTGCCACTCGAGTCACCCCCTTGATGACCCCGATCCATTGCGTACATACGACCGCGTATGACGCCGGTTCTTCTGGCCGGGTCTCTACCGCTCTGTGCTTCGTTATGTCGCAACTTGCGAATTGTGTCAGCGCCGGAAGAAACTACCCCTGGCACCTGTCAGACGACTTCATCCCATTCAAGTTCCCTATGAACCATTCTTTTGCGCAGGCCTTGACCTCCTTGACCCTTTTCCGACGACGTCTAGAGGGAATAAGTGGAACGCTGTCCATACTGATTACGCGACACACTACGCGATAACAAAGGCGTTGCCGACTAGTTGCGCAACTGACGTCGCCAATTTTCACTTCACCACGTCATTCTCCAGCACGGTGCACCTCGACAGTTACCTACAGACCGCGGCCACTCGTCCTTGTCTCGAGTTGTGGACAACCTCCTCCACTCTTGTGCCACTGAGCACAAGCTGTCCACCACCTACCACCCACAAACTAACGGTCTTACGGAGCGTCTCAACCGAGCACTCACAGAGATGCTGTCGATATACGTTTCCAGCGATCACCACGACTGGGACGCTTCGCTGGCCTACGCGGTATTCGCGTATAACTCGTCCCGACATGACACCGCAGGATATTCACCCTTTCATGTTTTGTATTGTCGCGACCCCACTTTTCCCTTTGACACCACCCTGCCTTGTATTTCCCGCGTTGCTACTGAGTACGTTCGTGAGGTCATCGATCACGCTCACATGGCGCTTCAAGTCGCCCAATCTCGCTTATTAGCCTCGCAGTTCGGCAAAAAGAGTGTTACGACCGGTGTCATCGCAATGTTCAGTTTGCCCCTGGGGCCTGGGTGGTGCTTTGGTCACCATTTCGTCGAGTCGGCCTCTCCAAGAAGCTTCTCTCTCGCTACACAACGCCTTATGAAGTCCTACGTCAAGTTAATGACGTCAATTATGAGATCACGTCGTTACAGTTTCATCGATTCCCAAGTCCGCCGCCTGTTGACAACGTGCACGTTTCGCGGCTGAAGCCATACTTCGCTCGCAGTCCATCGCCTACCATGCGCCGAGACGGCGTTTTACCGTCCGGGGGTCTCGTTACAGAACGGTGAAAGAAGACACAAAGAGGAAGAAGAACGCGGGACACTGGTTGCTGCGTGTTGTTGGTGGTCAGCCCTCTTTTCTAATAAGACTGATTCTGTGTATATATATATATATATATATATATATTGCAAATACAATCTTCTATACTCCCAACATCCCAGTAAAGTATACTTGCTTTAGTTTCAGAGCGCAGCTATAAGGCTCCCGTTCCACCCGCCGTGGTTGATCAGTGGCTATGGTGTTGGGCTGCTGAGCACGAGGTCGCGGGATCGAATCCCGGCCTCGGCGGCCGCATTTCCGTGGCGGCGATATGCACAAACACCCGTGTACTTAGATTTAGGTGCACGTTAAAGAACCCCAGGTGGTCGAAATTTCTCGAGTCCTCCACTACGGCGTGCCTCATAATCAGAAAGTGGTTTTGGCACGTTAAACCCCATAATTTTTTAAGGCTCCCGTTCCAGTGTTGAGTGTCGTCGTCGGTGTAACCGCGCGAATGCGTTCGTGCCACTGCTCGCGCGTTCGTTGTCTTCTTCCACAGCTGGCTCTGATCCCGCTCATCATATGAGCGTTTCGATACTGTCCCTCCCTCTGTCAACGCGCTTACGGCACCAGCCCAGTGCCAATAGGTGCGGTGATTTCAGTCTGAAATTATTTGTATCAATATATCGCTCGGGCAGTCGTCGTTGCCGTCTTCCACACCTGTCTCCAATGCCGCTCATCATGACATCGTTCCCGAACTGTACCTCCCTCCGCGAAGGCTCTCACGGCACTGGTCTACTGCCGGACGGTTCGGTGATTTAGGTCTGAGATTATTTGCCTCAATACATACATCTTGAAATGAAAGCACGTTTGAAGGTGTGCTCAAATTTCAGATTCGGGAGGATCGTAATCATAGGATATTTTTTCGCTCTTCTTTTACAATTGCAGGATCGGGACGATGTATATTTTAAAGGGGCGTTAACACGCCTGCTTGTTTATATTAATCCGGTGACTGCATTTCACCTGCTATGAAATATTGCAGGTTCTCGCTCAGCGCAAGACGTACCTGCAAGTTCGGATGCCTACTCAAACGTTATCGTCGATTCTCTCTGCTGTGTATGTTCACGCCGAAACTTGTCTAATCGGACTATATGCCCCAAGCGAATAGTGTGGTACTGTCTGGAGGGTATGCAAGGACCAGAGATTACGCTGATCTCTTCGACGAGTCAAGTATAAAGGCTGATCGGCTTTCCTGCAGGTCTTATTCTCCACAATCGCTGCCTTTGCTCACCGGTATTGTTCGGCTGGAATGGTAATGGCTTTGCTGGGCACTAGTTAACACAATAAATAGAGAAATTCATAACACTCAGTTATTGGATTGCGCCGTTCTTCATCGTGAACAGAACGTGGCCATAGTACATATTCTGCACACAGACACTGGTACTAAGACTTATGTTCCTGGGTCCGGATTCGAAAAGGTTCAAAAAGTGCTTCTTTCTAGGGGCTTCCCACCTTTGATCATTATATTCATCAAGATTCGATGGTGTCTGCTCTTCAGAGCAATTCTAGCGTAAGAGCTAGGGGTGTGAGAACATCGAATAGTAGATTCCACAAAAAAGATTGAACCGAATAAAGAAAAAAGAAAGCCGCATATCAAATACAATATTCACTATCAGAAATCTTTTCACAAAATATATTTTTTACAAGTTGTGTGCAAGATAAGACAGCGCTGCAGATGCAAGGATGTCTACTAGCATTGCATTACAAGAATTGTGCCTTCTTTCAGCAACATAGGTACTTAGAAATCAAGATATACATTACGGTCTGCTCTTATTAAAGGAACAGCAAATTTCTATGTCAGCAATGATTAGAGCTCAGTTCTTGTATAATCTCACAAAGTAGCGAGGGTGAAAAAAAACACAGCAGCAAAAATTACAATAGTTTAACCCACTTTTTATTGGGCGAACCTGTGCCCACAAAAGCAAGTTACACTCCAAGCAAATCGATTGCGGCCTACGCAGTCAGTGATCATCGAAAATGTAATCTGCCGGTGAAGCGCGTCGGCTTTTATGCTTGAGTCATCGAAAGTTTCTAGCGTAATTGCTCGTGCCCGCGTGACATCCAGAAAACAATCAGGTTATAGAAGTTTCAGTAGCAGACAACGCATATAAACGTCGCTAACATTCCAGTAAGTTTCATTCATGCCGGTGCATATTGTGTTAAGCGATCAGTAACTTGTTGGCGGGTGAAATCAAGTCCCCGAGAAAAGTATAATGAAGTACACGTGTCAATGCCCACCTCTTAAATAACATCATCCCGATGCTACAAATGCGAGCGCAAGGAAATAAAGCTCATGCAGTGAGAGAAATAACAATGAAACAAAGTCACAGAGTTATTTGCCGTTCGCAGAAAGCCTTGAGGCGTACACGGACTATTTCAGGCTGTGAATGGCACCGCTGTGATTGCTAAAAGCCATCTGGCATGACCTCATAGTCCAGGGCATAACTAAGTCAGATGATCTTGTAGGGAGCAAAATAGCGCCGCCAGAGCTTCTAGCTAATGCCACATCGGCGTATTCGAATCCAAACCCAAACGCAGTTACCAGGCTGGTACTCCACGTAGCGTCGTCAAACATCGTAGTATTGGCTGTCACTCCTTTGTTCGTCTTTGATGCCCGGGCGGGTGAACTGTCGGGCTTCGTCCGTGGGCTGGAGATTAGCGGCGACGTCGAGATTCTCTTCGTCGGCGACGTGCGCCATCATGGCGTCGAGAGTTGTAGTCGGGTTGCTGCCTTAAACCAGCCTAAACGGCACGATCTGCGTTTTCTTGCACTACCTTGTTGTAAGCGAAGGTTACCTACGGCAGAGCGGCAACCCACGTATCGCTTGCATGTCGGCGAGTGTCTTGTTCAGAGGTTCCGTTGGGCCATTCGTCTGCAGGGTGGTAGTCAGTGGTCCTCCGGTGACTTTCCTCGATGTACTGCACTATGGATTCAATAAGCTAAACTGTGCAAGCTGTTCCTCTGTCAGTAATGAGGACTTTTGGCGCACCATGTACAAGCAGGATATTCTCGACGAGAAATGTGGCTACTTCAGCTGTACTACCCTTAGGCAGGGCTTTCGTTTCGGCGTAGCAGGTAAGCTAGTCGGTGGCCTCGACGATCCGCTTGTTTCGAGATGTTAACGTCGGGAAAGATCCTACAAATCCAGCCCGCTCAGCAGAAACGGTCGGCAAGGAGGCTGAATCAGCTGTAGTAAACCCGCTGGCCTTGTCGTGGGTGTCTTGCGTTGCTGGCAGTCATGACATGTCTTGGCATAGCGGGCAACGTCGGCGGTCAGGCGCGGCCCATAGTACTTTTCGTGTATTCGTGTATTTCGAGTATTGCGAGCGTGCGGGAAAACTCGAGCCGCGTGGATGTCTGATTGTCATGCAGGGTGTGCAAGACTTCTGGGTAGGTGCTGCTGGTACAACCAGCAGGAAGTCTGTGCGTAGTGGGGAGGAGTTTTTTTATCACGACGTCGTTGCGCAAGCGCAACGAAGACTGTCCCCACCGAAATACACTAGGCACAACGTCAGTCTTGCTTTCTAGGTACTCTTCAAAGATTCCTAACTCCGGGTCTACTCGTTGCTGATCGGCCAAGTCGTCTGGAGCTATTGTTCCCAGGAACGCGTCGTCGTCCAGCTCGTCTTAGCTTGGCGGGTCAATAGGGGTGCGCCACAGGTAGTCGGCACCAGAATGCTTTCTCTCGGACTTATACAGCACGGTGATGTCGAGTTACTGGAATCTGAAACTCCATCAGGTGAGGCGACCTGAAGGTGCCTTTAGGTTTTCAAGCTAACACAAGTTGGGGTGGTCGCTTATTACTTTGAAATGACTGAGGTATATGTAAGGCCGAAATTTCGCAGTTGCCCAAACGATCACAACGCACTGATTCTCCATCTTAGGATAATTCACTTCCACTTAGAGTAGTTACGGGCTAGTGTAAACTCTTGCGCTGTCAACTCCATCCTTCCTTTGAGCTAGCACAGGACCGAGAACAACACTACTTGCGTCGGTGTGTAATCCCGTCTCGGCGTCTTCATCTAAGTGTGAAAGCGCCGCTTGTGACGGCAGCTGTCGTTTCAGCTCCTCAAATGCATCATGCGTCGTCCTGCCATGTTTCCAATTTAAATTGGTAGTCGGCTGTCGTGAGATGACTTAAGGGGTCCGTAATTCTTGAAAAGCCTTACAAAGCGCCTGTAGCAGGCACAGAGGCCAAGTGCCTTCTTGTCGACAGGACGCGGGAACTTGGCGATTGAACAGGTCAGGACGAACTCCAGGCTTACAGATGGCGTGGCTTATGAAAACAAGTTCTTCGAAACCGAAATGGCAGTTCTCTGGCTTGATGGTGGATCCAGATGAGTTGATTGCCTCTAGTGCTGTCTGAAGCCGCCTTAGGTGATATTCGAAATTTGTGCCAAAGACTACAACGTCACCGATGAAGACGGGACCAGTGTGGCCCTGCACTTCTGTCGAGACTCTGTCCATCACTCGCTGGAACGTTGTAGGTGCAGAGCAAAGCCCGAGTTGCGTCACCTTGAACTCGAAGAGGCCGTCTGGCGTGACAAACACACTTTTCTCGCGATGCCTTTTGTCGACTTCGATTTTAGAATAACCAGTCTTGAGGTCTATCGAGGAAAAGTACTTACCGTTGCAGAGTCGTTCTAATGCCTCGTTTTTCCGTAAGATCAGGTATACGTCCTTCTTGGTGATTTTCTTGAAGCGGGGATAATCGACGCAAAAGTGCAGACTTCCGTCGTTCTTCATTGAGACCACAGTAGACACCCACATGCTCTTCGACGATTGCATGATCTCGCCGCCAACCATTTCGTCAACTTCTTGCCTTGTAGCTTCTCGTTCTCGCGTAGACACTCGGCAAGGGCATTGGTGGAGTGATGGAGCAGATTCTTCGGTTACTGGTGCTTGCCGACTCTTAGATTGCGTGGAAAAGCAGTCTTTTTATCGTCGCAGAACTCTCGAGCTGTTATTGCTTCCTCGTAGGGAGACTTGGCTTTATTTCGAAGACTGGTTCGGGAACTATGCTCATCGAGGTAGAGGTGGCAGAATACTACCGGACAAACGCATTGGTGGTTTCCACAGTTTTCTCGACGTATGCGATCGTCGTGCCCTTGTTGACGTGCTTGACCAGCCTGAAGCTGGTCAGCATCGGTTTCTCTTTTTCTCCATGCAGTGGAGCGATCCCTCTTGCCACGCAAGTTTCACAATGGAGAAGTAGACGTTAATCGCCCTCGATGACATATTCTATGTCTGCGGGTGCTTCGGTGCCGGGAGAAAAGACAAAGCGAGGTGGCATGCTGATTTGATCTTCGAGCGCACTCTAGCCGAGGTGACTACAAGCGCTCTCCGGCGGAATCGCTTGATCTTCGGACAGCGTTATCCAATTTGACTTCAGGTTGATTTTTGCGCCGTGTTCGTTCGGGTAGTCCATGCCGAGAATGACGTCTCGTAAACACTGTTAGAGGATAACGAAGGTTACCGGGCACGTCCAGTCATGAATGGTGATTTTTGCCGTGCAGATTCTAGTCGGCGTTATTAGGTGTCCTCCCGCAATTTGAGGCCCTTCCCATGTATTCTTTACTTTCTTCAAGTGGGCTACGATCGGTCCACTCTTGACGGAGTAGTCGGCTCCGGTGTCCACTAAGGTGACTGCGTGGCCACCGAGAAGCTTTTCGAGGTCGGTAGTTTGTTGTCTTGCATTGACATTAGGTCTTTTCTTCGGATCATGGCTGCGTCATTTTGAGCTATGGCTGGGACTTCGCGTTGTCGGGTCTTCTGTTGTCGGCGTATTCTTTGCTTCTAGGCTTCGTCGGTATGGCGGCGTGTCACTGATATGTCGTCCAGATAGTATTTTCGGCCTTTGCTTTTCGGCCCCGGGCTGGACCATTCCATAGTCGGCGCTGCGGCGACAGGTAGCGGCCTGGTGATGGTGAACGGGGCGGTCGTCGAGGGCTCTACTGAAGGGCTCTACTGAGTGGCGGCGAGGTAGCTGGCAATATGACAGGGGCGTTCAGCTTGCTGAGAACTCGGAGCGTTGACAGCGAACCCTCGTAGTTCAATTTCTCGGTATGGGCAACGGCGGTGGACGTGGCTCGCTTCTCCGCAGTGATAACAGAGCGGACGATGGTCGGGGGCGCGCCAAACGTCGGTCTTCCTTGGAACGCTGCGCTGGACGACGGTGGGGCGTCCCGGCTGCGGCGGTCGTGGAAGACGGAATTGTGGCCCTGCGAGGCCCTCGCGCGGGTGCGGAGGAGAACAGTGCCGGCGGGCGACGGCGGTGTATGTCATCACTTCTGCCAGGGTTTGTGGCGATAGGGGTTGCACCTGAAGAACTCCAAGTGGTCGATGTAGTTCATCCTCGACCATGTCAGTAACCGAGGCCACCTCAGGTTGCGACGAAGGCAAGTTTTTGAACAGTTCTTCGCGCACAATGGCCCTGATACTCTCTGGAACGTAGTCGTAGCCCAGTGCTTGGATGGCACACTGCGGCGTGAGCAATTAGCGGTCATATTGCCTGGTGCGCATTTCTATACTTTTTTCAATCGTCGATGCCTCTGCAGAAAACAGCTGCGGTCCTCGGTAGGCTACGGATCGTTCCGGCGAAAACTTTAGGCTTCAGGCCCCGCATCAGGAAGCTGACTTCCTTTCCCTGCGACATTTCCGGGTCAGCGTATCTAAAGAACACGGTCCATCTCTTCCGTAAGAATCGCAATGATCTCGTTGAGCAGGTGCACTTGGGTTTCTAGTAGAGCTTGGGTTCAATGTTTGTGCCGGAAGCTTATAAAGTCTGGAGGAAGCCGCTGCGAAACAGGTCCCACGGTTTTAAGGTGACCTCGATTTTCCAACCATGTCATGGCGACGCCTTCCAATACGAAAAAGACATGGCGCAGCTTGTCGTCAATGTTGTAGTTGTCAAATGTAGCGGCCACTTCATACGTGCACAGCCAGCTTCCGGGTCCTCAAATGTTGATCCGTGGGATGCCTATCTAGCCACATTGAAGTCTTCAGGTAGCACGCTTGGGTTTATGCACCAGTTGCCTTCACCCAAAAATATCCCGTACTAGTGACACTTGCGGCAGAAAGGATGTTCCACATCCGCCACTAAGGTTTGTGACTGGTGGCGCTGGCTGACACTACCAGCGTTAGTTCTACTTGCAAACACGTAAATACGCGGGAAAGTGGATGGGGAAACGGCGCCGTGGTAGGTCAATTGGTTAAAGCATTGCACGCTTAACGCGAAGACGTCAGATCCTTCCCCACCGTCGGCAAGTAGCTTTTTCATCCCTTTTCAAATCCATTTATTTATAATTTGTTTATTTCAATTAGTAAGTACAAGTGATTTCCCTTGTGTTGTCCTTGGTGTCTTTGTTTTTTGGCTTGATATTGCTACGGAACAGTATTTGCAATGACGAAGAGGTGAGCAGTGAGAAGACGACGACGACGACGATAGAAGGCTAGCGCGGGCTGTTGCCTCTTGGCCAAGTGCGGCGTATTCCCTTCAAAATATACTTGTATATAGCTTTTCGTCGGCATCTCTTCCTAGCTAACGTATCTGGTGGAGGTGGACGTTCCCTGTCACGGAGCTTCGCAGTGGACGGTACGTCGAGCCTTCCTTCATGGCTCCCGGCGGTGACAACTCGACTCACGCCTCCGACACATACTGCCACTTCGGCGACCTACATCGCTCTCCCCGCTTCCCGTGATCCTGGCGTATTCTCGGGCAAAAATGGGGAAGACGTCGAGGGCTGGATAAGCCATTACGAACACGTGAGCCGCAATAACCGGTGGGACCCTACTATCATGCTCACCAAAGTAGTTTTTCACGTCAGTGGCACACCTCGAGTCTTGTTTCGGACGCATGAAGATGAGCTCACCAGTTGGGGTTCGCTTAAGCAAAAGCTCCGAGACTTGTTCGGCAACCGATACGGTCACCAACTTGCCGCGCAGGAGGCGTTATCCGGCCGCGTACAGACGTCAACGGAGCCCTTCGTCACGTAAATTCAGGACGTCTTGGCTCTGTGCCGCAATGTTGACGCACACATGACTGAGTCAGACAAGTTTTCCCCCATCCTCAAAGGCATTGCCGATGACGCCTTCAACTTGCTCGTTTTCAACAACGTCGTGACGGTGGATGCAATTATAAAAGAGTGCCGCAGCCTGGTACTTGCTAAAAGCCGACGTATCGACCAGCAGTTTGTCCGTCTGCCCAACGCTCCAGCGATATCTTCCTGTGCCGATGCTCCCCGTCCCACCAACACTGGCGATCTTGCCAGGATCGTCCGGCGTGAGATCGAGGCCGCTTATCAGCCTGCCTTCGACTCCAGCCCCTCCTACGCACCTGCAGTCATGGTTTCCCTGATCCAGGCTGTTGTCCTCCAGGAATTCGCAAACATAGGTCTTGACACCATCTGCTCGGCCCATCGCCCTGATACCCACCTGGCTTCTTCGATGCTGCCCCGTCCCGCATCTTATTACCCACCACGTTTCCGCAACCCATATGAATGGCGCACTGCTGACGACAAGCCCATTTGTTTTCACTGCCGTTGAATCGGGCACATTTCTCGGCACTGTCGCAGTCGCTGGAGTTCCCCCGACACGGTCTACTTATACTGCGTACTCTCGCCCCTCTGGTGGCCCGTCTTTTCCCTATGTCGCACGCTCCGATAATGCCGCCACTGATTCTCCTGCGACGAACCGCCCCTATTCTCGTTCGCCTTCGCCCCAACCACGACAATCTCGCTCTCCCCAGCCCCGTCGCTCCTTTTTGCTTACTTCCTTCGGATGCCGCTCCCAACTGGAAAACTAGACGATGCAGCGCCTCGAGGTGAGGCTAAATTGCTCCTTACGCCGCCAAGTCCACTACTGACGTTGCCCACTCATCTGAACCTTCTTGACGTGCAAGTCGACGGTGTTTCTGTATCTGCTCTTATAGACACTGGGGCGCATTTGTTGCTAATGAGCGCTGACCTTCATAACCACCTGAAGAAAATAATCACGCCCGCTACGACGCCTGTTGGTGTCGCCGATGGCGGAACAGCCCCCGTAATTGGTATGTGTGCTGACCGCGTCTCCTCCACCGATCGCTCCGCTATCGTGCTATTCACAGTCATAGCCCACTGTCCCCACGACATCATCCTCGGCTTAGACTTCCTCTCCGCACATTCTGCTCTCATCGATTGTTCAGCCAGTACTCTCCGCCTTGACATGCCTGTTCTAGATACCGCTGAACCCCACCCCAGTCACCTCAGTTCCGCCGACTTCGTTCGTTTGCCACCTTCGGCACCGACTTACGTTGAATTAATGTGATCCCCACCAGTGCCCAACGGTAACTGCATCGCGGCTCCTATGCAAGACGTCCTCGTTACACACGGGATCACAGTGCCTCATACAGTTTTATCTATTACGGCGAATTGCGTCTGCCTGCCAGTGGTCAATTTTCGCTTGACGACGCAACTGCTGCCACGCGGGATGTCTCTGGCCCAGCTTTGCTCATTCGAGGATCACTCTGTAGCATTTATTGCAATAGACGACAATTCAGCCGGTGCTTCTCTACCATCGCAGTCGACAACTTGTACCATCGCCGACTTACAGAAAACGATGGCGCCTGACATGCCGTCCGAACACGCTCGTGAGCTCTACCGCATTCTGTTTTCATACTACGATATTTTTGTCTTTAACGATCGTCCTTTGGCCCAAACTACGGCGGTTGAACATCGCATTAATACCGGCGATGCGCGGCATTATTAAATATTATTAATAAAAATCGGCAACTGGGTTAACCCCCTTTCTTTTACTTCATTAAATAACCAGGATATCGAATCTGGCAACATTGATGCTTTCAGGTAGCACGTGTTGGTTTATTGACCAGTTACATTCACCCTAAAAATCACGTACTCGGGACGCCTGCAGCAGAAAGGATGTTCCATATCCGCCACCAAGTTTTATGAGTGGTGGCTCTGGCTAACGCTGCCATGGTTAGTTCCAGTAGTAAAACATAAACCCCCCGGAATATGAATGGGGAAAGGCGCCTCGGTAGCTCAAATGGTTAGAGCGGCTCAATTGGGAAGACGTGGCATCGTTCCCCATCTGTGGCAAGTAGTTTTTCCTCCACTTTCAATTCCATTTTGTATAATTTGTTTATTTCACTTAGTAAGTACAAGTAATTTCCCCTGTGTTGTCCTTGATGTATTTGTTTGCTGACTTTTTATTGTATTTCCTCATCGAATCCCTCTCAACTTCAGCGTGCTTCTCGCCTCTTCTCAGCCCATCCGTTAAGGAAATCTGCTCAATGTAGGCAGCGCTATTCGCTTTGAAAGCAAAAAAAAAGTGACCTCCTATAAACGAGGAGCGCGTTTCATTGGGCCTTTGAAACAACGCTGCGGGTTACCGCCGGATGCTTGCGCTGCTGGTTACGTTGTCAGGAGATTCGAATAAAAACAGATTGGAATAGTTTTACGTTATAGAGTCCAGGTAGGAGTCTCAATATGAAGATAAGGAAAATAGTCTTCATCAATACAATTCCTGTTGAATGGAAGCAAGTGCCTTCTTTCCTATGAAAATAGGGAATTGTTAACGTCAAGTTACATGAATACCAATGAGGTTCTCAATTTATTAATGGACCTGTGTTTTGCGGGCAACATTTGTTAATTTCTTACTATGTCTTGCTATTCAGTTTTTCTCCAAACTCTAGAAGGGCTATCCCAACTGCACGGCATGTGCGTTATGACGATAGGATCGCGCATCAGGTGGCTCTCTTAGCTGGTGATGATAGTAAACGCAGGCGCCGCCCGCTCCGTTTACTTGTCAGGTCCCGCTTTATTTGCCACGTGTCCAAGTTTCTAAAATCTACAGGCTAACGGCAATTTCGGACGACGCTTCCCCACCCGCTCTTTTATCAGCCGTCCGCGCCAGTGCACGCAACTATGTCATGACAATTTCGCGGCCGAAGTGAATTTACAACCAAAGCTAGTTTTGTGACGGGTTGCTCGAAAGTACAGAAAGAAAGACTTATGAGCACCTGAGAACGGCGTCTGTAACGAGAGACCGCGAGTCCGTGTGTCGCAAACATGGCGGCGGTGAACAACTTAGTTTCACTTTCGAACAACTCACTTTCGTTTGCCAGGTGGTTTGTCAGCTTTCCGAGTATCGGGAGGCTCCTGCGAATAGATCTACGTCGACTGGTCGGGAAGCCGTAGTTTTAGACACCGACACCCGATGTACCAGCGCTGATTAGGCCTAATGCCCTAACACCGCGACGAGAATTCGCTGCTCGCCGATGTGGTAACATTCCGTAAGCCGCCGCGGAATGCCTGCCGCCATTTGTTTACATTTGTGGCTAATGATGATTTCAGTGCCAAAGTTACGCGTGCGAGTTAGAATGACGGCTGTTGAAGCGGCGTGAAATTCATCGCCCCCCATCGGACAGCATCTGCGTAGCTACCGACGGCTAAGGGGCCCAATTTTCTCCCTTTATAAAATAGGCGCTGCTTTTGTTCCTTTTTCATCTGTGCCTGTCACGCTATATTTTCGATCGGTCCTGTCGACCCGAACGAACCCATTACCGACAAAAGCAGCCCTGGCCTACGCCATGCCGTTCTGCAAATTGCGGCGTTTGGGCACTGTGCGTGCGATCCTCTCATCGGACAGACTCCAGGGAGCGCTCTCAGAAACACGAAGTCCGCTACTGTGTCATCCGTCACCACCCGCCCGCGGCTCCATCGGCGCTCCTTTGGCGACGCAAAAAACGTGAATCGCTTGCTTGGGCGGCACGAAGCACGAGGGGCTCAGGGGCGCATGTGGCATGTGGTAATTCGCGGGTCTCTACAAGGAACATATCGAATATTTAAAAAAATCATTCAGTAGATATCGGATTCGGCAATATAATAATTGGATTCCCACGATTCCATTCAATTTCGTGATATCCGATATTCGCACACCCTTTCTACTGATAACGTTTTCGATATTACCGGACCCTCATTCTTATTTTCTAACGCTACTCAGTTCACAGAAGCTTCGCAAGGCTCTATGAAAGTAAACATACAAAACTGGAGCTCTGGAGTAAAAAAAACCTACTCACCAATGCAAATACACGGGACGAACATTGCCATCAAAATGAGCAAAGCAGCTAGTGATATTTGCATTTTCCTCCTGCTCCTTGCTATTGCCGTTGACACCATCGAAAATATCTGTCGGTAAAAGTTGCACAAGTCAGGTGAATATTCAACTTGGGGAAGTCTCTTTAAAACGCATTGGCAATTATTCTGAGTTAAACAAATTATTATAATTTAACATTCACACTGGTTATCATGGCGGACATTTGTGCGGCAGCCAGAGAATGCACAGAGGACTCCTTCCGAGGCTGCAGCCACAGCAAACTCCAGGCTGTCGTGTCGACAATTTCAGTAGTGAATGTGTCATTTTTGCCAGACCAGACTATTGGAATGCTTTCGATGGAAATCGTTGATGCAACAGCAGGACGACAGGTTAAAGACAGTGAATTTTTTTATATGTAGAAACTTTCTTTCAACATTAATGTGAAAAAGCAGTTGGGGCTGATGAAAAGTGAAAAATTGGCGAGTTGGTATAAAAGCATGACTTAACACGTGCTTTTTTTTTTTGCGCGCTAACACCTACTTTTATTCATTGTTTTGTTGTTTGTTTGTTCTTTTTCCTTAATGAAGTAGGACATGTGGGTTTATAATGTATTTACACTTACGAATAAAACTTTTTGTGGCGAGTAGCGCCGTGTTCTATCATTTCTTGTGCCTGAGCATATGTCCTTGTAGCTTGCGCGGGAAATTTAGTCGGGGCTGAAGCAATACAAACAAGAATAATTTCTGGTGAAGGTCAGGACTAAAACTAGACAACCGCTCGAGAACAGATAAGTTTATATGCGACAATACGCCCTGGACTGCGAAACATGAATGAGACATTATCTATATATTCACACAACTTTGCTGAAATAGTTCAGTTCCTGGAAATGTATCGCTGTTGCTGCTTACCTTCTCTTACCACAAAAGATTGGCAGCATGTCTATTTCAATTACTCTTAAGACAGCGCTAATTCGACAGCTAGAAAGCCACTGTAATTAAAATTGGAAGCGACGAAGAGTTACATTTTTATCATTTGGTAATTCTTCAGAGGTGACTGGTATCAACTGCGAACCGAGTTCAGAAGTGGTATCCAATACAGGTCTTCATTAATACTGCAGGGTCACACATTCTCGCGATCCCGGAACTTTCCATGCCAATGATGGTGCCAGCGTCGAGGAATGTCTGGGGATTTCTGAGCAGGCGAGCAGCCTCAGTCGACGGACGGAATGACAGGTTCATGCTGGCCAACGTAATTTTTACCTCGCGGTAACAGCATGATTGTGACTACAGAAGCATAAAGAATGAACTGTGTGACGGGAATCCCAGCAATTAAAGTTGCGAGATTTATTTGAAGAGCGCTTGTGTAAGAGGCCATAGGAAATTTTCAAAAAAATATGGCGAAAGGTTTCGTTGGAATACGGAAACTTTTACGAACATTCCAGAATTAATACTATCGTGACTGCTCAATTCGGCGCGAAACAGACAGGATTCCATATTTCTTTTACGCGAACATTCGTACCTTTGCCCCGCGTTTATATCTTTATGCACCCTCTATAAATAAGCGCTTCACTGGCAAGTTTCATCTGACAATATTTTAATGAACCCGCAGACTGTACGCATTAGGACGAGGTTATAAATTGTGAGAGCTATCCGAATCCTTCAATAACAGGTCGCATAAATATATTTACACACTCGCTTCGTCGGTCGCAGTTGGCCGCGTATGCGGCCCGTGTTACGCTCGTCATAGGCGCAGATATGTGAATGTGTTTGCATGGTTTTCACAGATTTGTTGTAAGCGCGTTGCAGTTTATAATACAGTGTATTAACTTAGGCGAACCAAGAAGAGTGAGTATGTGTGCAAACGAAAAAATCTTGCGCTGCTTAGGTGCTGGGTCGCAATAACATAAAGCTATTCCAAACTTTTCTATTCTGATTCTGCAATCAGCCCTCTGCGATTGGTCAAAAACTATTTCGGACCGCGCCTACGTCACCTGTCTATCACGTGACATCACGAAAACCGCGATAGCTTCCCGTCTGATATGACATTACACACTAATTATGCCTAGTTGGACCGAACAAGAAAAAACAGTTATATTTGACTCGACGCCTTTTTGCCATTAAACCTCGGCCATTGGTCAAAAGTTTTAGGGCTGCACCCGCTTCCCCTGCCTTTAACGCGACGTCATAAAACTGCGAAAACTGACCACGTCACAGTGACCTGTACGCGTTAAAGATGCATTATTATGCCGAACAAAACGGCTTTTTTTTTTTTAAATAGCCGCAGGTTGCCCCGTTCTGAAAGGGACAAAAGATGGCTGCCGCCGGTTGCTCAGGCACTGGCTACTCGCATCTGCCGGGGAGCATGGGTTTATTTGCGTACAATAAAACTTCTTGCGCCACCGTGTAACGTTTTCGAGCATTTTCGGCACGTTTACCACCTCACTTTGTGAACACTTCTTTGCTGAGTATCTGTTTTTGCAGCACTCTTAACCTTTCGATGCATGAAACCGCGATTTTTGACCAGCCGACGCAAGCTGAGTAACGGACAGCGGACAAATCGCAGACCCCGGCACCATCCTGTTCATCCGGTTATCTATTTTCAGTGCTCTAGATTGGCCCCATCAAATCCCTCTGCCCTTGAACGTGCATCTTGCCTTTTTTCAGGCAATCAGATAAGACAAGCCGAACAGTGTAAGTAATTTGATTGTTTCTTAAAGGAATCAAAAGTGACCTTCTATAAACGAGGAGAGCGTTTGATTGGTCTCTTCAGACAACCCTGCGGGTCACCGCCCGGGGCTTGCGTCAGCGGTGACGCAAATTTGACGTCAGGAGTTTGGAATAAAAACATATTGAAATAGTTTTACGTTATTGGACCCCTGGTGCACATTGGTACTCAATGCAAAAAATTGTGCGCACTATAGACCGCACCCAATGGCAGGGAATGATATATTGACCATAATTTCGTTTACATTTAGCAACAAAGAGTCTCGTATCGGAGGCCGATATATCCAAGTACTACGGCCAGAAGAAATGTTCGGATGCGAGAAGCAACCCCAGAGGGAAACGGCCTTAGGGTCCAGTAGTTGGTTTCAATTGCCCTATAGTATTCAGAAATGTCCCTTCTTTGTCAATTCATTAAAACTGCACGATTACGCATAATCTTCACTATTCATGTGTCGCCATTGCTCACGACAAGATGCAATCGCAAGCATACGCCGCTTCGTCTTCAAACAAGACCGGCGAGCAGGCACCTTATTGTACGGCAGAATAAAGTTATCGAACATGCCCGGATACATTTGAAAACTACGCGAAGATGACCGAAGATGAGGGACCTGGTGTTGTGTACTGCAAAAAAAGAAGAAATCTCGAAGTGCGGAGTTGACGTGAAGATTGAACCATTCTACCTTTTTTGACCCCAGGTACAACACCATTTGTTCTACGAGCTTTAATCAACCAATGGGAAAAATTATGACACAATTCATTGTTTAGCCTTTCTTTACATGCACCATCAAACCCAAATTAGCAGTACGCTAGAGTTTATGGGCGCACTGCAGGGCACTGCATGGCAACAGTGTATTTCGCTACCCCCAGTGTGTATAGGGAAGCAAACAGGAAAATCGTCTGGCTGACCTGCTTGCCTTCCCTCATCTTACTTTCTCTATTTCTTTGTACAAAATGTACTACCTCGTGTGAGAGAAAGTGTTCTTCTTTTTCGGAATTGGATTATTTGTCAAGTAATTACTTTGCTGTTCCAGCCACTACAGCATAAATGCGAAAGGGAAACTGATGTTATTTTGTTGGTCGTGCTACAAAGTGCGGCACCAGAAAGCAACGAGTGCGGCGCTTCCAATCGCGAAAGATCCAATGAGCAGTTGACAAAGCTGCAAATGTGTAGTTAGCCGACGTTTGTCGTTGATTTTGTAAAAATTGTTAGTTTAGCGCAAATATGTTTTTATCTTTCCCAAAACGTGCAGCAAGGCCCCAACGAACAACGATTGACCCATCGTGAGCGAAGAACAGAAGCGGTGTATGGTTACGCTGCTTGGCTCTTGGCGTCTTCAAGTTTCTCGCAGTACGCTGCACGATTGTGTGCTCGTCATGTGAATTCATAACGCGGGAATATTTGCACTCAGTAAGCTTAACGTCGACTACAAAGCTGTGCACGCTGCGGCATTGAAGTTGCCCTGAGTTAGGGTGCACGTATGCGCTTGGGCGCGCGATAGCCTAGTCAAAGGATGTTTAAAATTCTACACGCCCGCGTAGCTCGCTCATGAGGTAAGCCTGTTATCATTTTATTTATTTAGTTTGCATAGCGTCGGTGTGAAATGAATTGTGAAAATCCGGCGCCGCGAACAGAAATATTTTTTTCAAAGTGCCAATAGACAGCATCTTAGTGCAACAATGACGCCTGAATGAGACAGAAGATCACACATCATTTCAGATGGATCTCTATTGGACTCGACTCGATCATGATCTACATTTTTTCATGGAACATTTATAATCACTTGCTGATTTGTGTTTAAACGTAGAATAAATGTGCCTTCAGTTCCGCACGTAACATGTATTGACGCTTGTACCGGCTTGAGAACGCAGTCTATGGGATCATCTGCCTTAGAGGACTAAACAGAAACGTTAGAGCTAGGAGCAGTGGTTCACTACGTGTGATAGTCACTAGTTTGTGTGTTTGCACTTGTTTATTGTAACGACAAAATATTGTTAGCACTTCTGTTTTTTTACCTCTTCAGCGTGTCGCAGAGAATCCGGCGTTAGGCTGGGCATAAGCGCCGGCGTTGGCGTCCCATGAGCGAAAGTTGCCGTGTATATATAGTTATACGTATATGCCACGTCTTGCTTTATGACATGCAGTACATGCAGGTTATATTGCCACACCATTCTATCACTGTAGTTGCTCATACCTGGCCTTACATGTTTGACAATGCTATTCCTCGGAATTTTTAGAATGCCGGCCCACAAACAAATGTCATGAAACAAAACACCGACAGCGCATGCCTGAAAACGATATAATTTTATGTCCGGTTTGCACCCAACCTCCGAGATCAGCCCAAGCAAGCGTCCACGTTTCTACCAGAAAGCTCGCCTTCGTGCTCAGCGTTCGCCAGCGTTTCGCGGTAAAGATTACGGTTACATAATCTGAAGTTGGCGGGAAGGGTGAGGTGCAGTCCGGCATCTTTGAAATATATCGCGTTCCACTCTTAAAGGTGCAGCTTAAGCGTCCTCAATATTTTACTGGATTTATCCAAAACAATTTTTCTTAGTGCAGCTGTCTGCGGTGCAGCAAGTTGTTTTGCTTTGATTGATGTCTGTTCAGTCAAGGCATTCGTGCAAGGGAGCTAGCTGTTTACAGTTGTATCGGTTGCGAAAAAAAGTTTGGACTTGACAGAGGAGTGAATGCGATTACTATAGACTGTATTTCAGGAAGACCGTGGGTACTGGAATATAGGCCGACGCCCCAAACTCTCATTAAAAGAACATTTAAATACAGTATAAATCCGTAAAAAATGACCGGCATATCAGACGATATGCCGGTCATTCGGCGACTTTTTGTCGCGGCCTTTTGAATAAGTTAGACCTATACTTCGGTTTTTACGATACTTCAGTTGCATTGCGAAAGCGTGGTAGATATGTACTAAAATAAGAAGATTGTGTTGACACTGATCAGAAACATGGTAACTTAGCATTACTAATTCACCATTTTTTTACAGAAAGACTAATTGCCACGCTGGAACTAAGAGAGGTCTCCTCCTTGTCATGGGTTTATGTCTGTCATGTTATCGGAATATTGTTGCCCTCAAAATGAGCGGACTTTTTTCCTCTCAGTGTTTTACTACAAGAATCACGGCCATCTACTTAGCTGTGTAGGCGATCACTGTTTGTGACATGGGAGTGCTGGTCGACAGCCACCCCTTCAATATCACAACAGATCTGCTACTGTGGCAGTACGCGAAGTGGTGAACATAAGCCAATTAAGGCTCTCTGAATTGATATAATTATTTCATTTAATTGTGGTCTAGCAGACAGCAATACTAAACCGGAAGAAATAATTTTACTTTCCCCATTGGATGTTGTGTAAACGAATAAATCAGGATATAGCACATAAGTGAGGCATTTGCAGATGTGTTCTACAGCACCGCTGCACCGCATAGCTTTCTAGTGATGTGCTATTGCTGTAATTTCTTTGTAAAGCATGCAGAAAGGTTTAGCGTTGTAGGAAGCTGTCCTCATCACAGATCTAATAACTGCGAAAATCAATTATAAAGATGACGTGTTTCTGTTAGGTTGACTGCATAAAATTACCCTTTAGTTCCAATCTCGAATGAGGCAGTCTGAGCTGGGTAAATTGATTTCTACTGGGTAAATTGAGTCCCTAGCGCGTTTCATCCACCTAGCGTAAAGTTATTGCAGAACAAGTCAAAGTGATGATGAGCAAATTTGTTATTCAAGAGTCGTCTAGCCCTTGGGCAACCCCAGTAGTCCTGGTCCGAAAAAAGACGGCTACTGGACATTCTGCGTGGATCACAGAGGTCTAAACGCAGTGATCAAAAAGAATGTCTACCCGTTACCGCGAATCGTTGACATCATTGATTGCTTACACGCTGCTTCTTATTTCGCAACACTTTATTTGCGATCGGGGTAATGACAAATATGCATGGACCCTGACGACGAGGAAAAGACCGCTTTCGGGACTCCAGTAGGCCTATTCGAATGTTATGTTATGCATTTCGGCCTTTGCAAGGCTCGAGTCAAATTTGAAAGATTTATGGACGTAGTACTGCGGGGCCTAAAGCGGGAGATAAGCATGCGTTACCTTGATGATGTTGCAGGCTAGGCCATACGTTTGAAGAACATAACGACCGCCTCAACCTTGTTCTCGAGCGAATTCCAAAAGCTGGACTGGTTCTGAACTAAGGAAAATGTCGGTTTGGTGAAGGTTATGCATTGGTCATGAGACACTTAGCCGACAAGGATGGCGTCGGACCCGATCCTCGTAAGATTGGAGTGGTAAGCTCATTCAAGTCACCGCACTCAGCAAGATAAATTTGTTCATTCATTGGCCTATATTCGTCTTTGGACAGTTCTATTCCCTGGTTTGCCAACATTGCTTACCCGTGGGCAAGTATTGTGCGACAATATGCGGTCTTCAATTGGTTATCAGAGTGTGACGCATCATTCTCTAAAGTTCAGGCTAACATCAGCAGCCCTTTTTCCAGCCACCTTTTGTACTCAAGGCAGTGCCCGTTTTGCTGTTCGTAATAAGTTGCTCTACAAAACAAATTACTTTGGGCATGGAGCGTGTTTTTTTCTTTGCTAGTTGTCCGACGTTCTATGCGCTATGCATGGAGAAGCTGCATCCGGCCATTACGGCTTCTTACGAACGCTGCACTGCGCGCAGGAGTGCTTTTACTGGCTCAAGATGTACAAAACTAAGCCCTATGTCGCCAGTTGTAAAACGTGTCAATTTTTACAAGCAAATGAACACCGCTGCCCCATTTCTATTTCGGCCATTAACACTGCCCTGTCTGCCGTTCGAGCAAGTAGGCCTTGGCCCTTTGGTTCGTTCCTGTTACCTCACAATAGGAACCATTGGATTATGGTCTGCATGGATCATCTTACACGCTGCACAGAAACTGCGGCCCTACCATCTTCACCCGCCGCTTGCAGTGAAGTCTTTCTCTTGTGTTCCGTGGTCCTTCGTCATGGCCCACCGCATCTTATCATGAGTGACCGTGGACTCCGGGTGACTGCTGATACCCTTGAAAAGTTACTTCGTTTGCGCATCTCACAGTTCTGTCATTTCACGCTCTATCTGCCACAGACAAATTGCCTTCGTGAAAGGACAAAGAGGACGCTGACCAACATGTTTGCCATGTACGTCTCCTCCAAGCATAATAACTAGGACGACGTGCACACTTTCATAATTGACGCATACAACACGGCAATGCACGAAACCACAGACTATAGCCGATTTTGTTTCCTGTATACAAGAGAGAGAGATAGAGAGAGAATAATTTGTTTAACGATAGGCAGAGAGATCGGCCTGAGCTATAACTTGCTCTGGCCTGCTACTCTACACAGGGGAAAAGGGATCGGAAGGGAGAGCGCTGATAAATTATGATGATGATATAAGGAAGAGATGCGTATATACAAATTGACAGTGTTGTAGCATCTCTAAAACCGTGCGTCCAGCCCAGCGGCTTGAAGGAAAGCTATGACAACATTTGTTATCAGGGCTGCGCTGGTTGCACTAGGCCAAGGACCTAAAAGAAACTCGTGTGATAGTGGCCTCTTATGGAGCTTTGCAGTGAACGAGAGTAGTTGTCGTTCTTGCGCGTACGCGGGATACACGCAAAATATATGGTCAAGTGTTTCTGGCACCTCACAGTATTCACAGTTCAGGCTAGTGTCACTGCCAGCTATCATATGTCTATAACGGTTGGTGAATGTGACACCAAGATGAATTCGGTGCACCATGCTCGTTTGGCTCCTTTTGAGCTTGGGAGGCACACGAAATCTCATTTCCTGGTTCCATTTGTGTCGCTTGGTCCCACTCGCTTGTTTATTTATTTATTTATTTATTCAAAAGAACCTTACAGGCCCTATGGAAGGGCATAAAGTAAGGGGGGCACATTGAACAGTAAGAGGTATAAAAAGTACAAATTTCTAATAGGAACAGTGCTATAAAAAGATTACCATGTTACACAATATTGAAGGCACTAGGAATACAAAGCAATATCTGAAGGCACACGAACACTTGTTACTGTTAACAGAGCAAAGGAATACCGTTTATGAAAATGATATACAACATGGCAAAAATGCACGATAACATACACTAGATTGGTCACTCGTGAACGGTATTAAATGGGAAAAGCATGAGTAACTGAGAGCGGAACGTGTCGGGATTAGATATGGAGGCTATGTTATCAGGGAGGTCATTCCAGAGACGGATGGCACGTGGTAGTGCCGATGAATTAAATGCATTTGTTTTACCGTATATGCGCATGAAACTGAACTGATTATGTAATCTGCGTGAAAAAGAGTGGGGTATTTGTAGTTGCAACCGGGTCGATCTGGTTGGGTCCAGTGCTTCAACGTACGGTTGCGTATTACGCTACGAAGTAGGGCATTTGTGTCTGTTCGTGAGAACGAAATGCATATTTTAGAAGCATTATCTAAAGCCGTTTTCGCTTCAGCGTCTGCTTGTTCGTTCCCTATAACGCCACAGTCTGAAGGTATCCACTCAAAGATGACATTGTGGTCATTTGTAGTTGGGTGGTCGAGATGCTCTGTAATTTCCATAGCCATGGAATAATTCAGGCCTCGTCGCAGGACACAGACAATCATTTGAAGAGCTGGCTTGTAATCGCAGAATATCTTCCGTGCGTGAGGAGGCTCCTCGGAGAAAAATCGAAGCGCCTCCTGGATAGCAACAAGTTCTGCGGCAGTTGATGTTGATCCATGGTCTAGTTTAACCGCCGAGGCATGGTCATATGCGGAATGAAGAAGGCTGCATTGGAAGCATGTGGTGTGACAGAGCCATCGGTATACACGTGTACTGCATCTCCATACTGTGCATAAATGTGCAACACGGTAAGTGGCTTGAAGCCAATAGATGCAACGGATGACTTTTCAGTAGCTCCTGGAATCTGCAATGTAACGAACGGTTTATATAGAACCCACGGGGGTATTCTCGGAATACAGGCGGGAGAAAATCTTGACGGCAGAACACTCTGATGACGCGATATAGTCCTTGAAATGGTGGAACCTGGGTGGGTAGCAGGGAGCGATGACATAGGATGATGCCTGTGTCGGGTCAACACGAGAAAGCAC
Organism: Dermacentor variabilis; assembly: GCF_050947875.1. NCBI lineage: Eukaryota > Metazoa > Arthropoda > Arachnida > Ixodida > Ixodidae > Dermacentor > Dermacentor variabilis. Next base: position 9,358,358 of record NW_027460335.1, on the reverse strand, counting down.
TTTCGGAGAGGCTCGCAGAGCAAGCATGCCCCAATAGGACAAGCACTACCTTCCTCTATTGTTCCACTGGTTGACGTGCACCATGGGAGGCCCAAACATGTGTGCAATGCTTGAGCTTGAACGCTCTCCAGCGCGCGCGCACAGCAAAGTCCCATGCTTGAGAGCCACCGGCATGCTGTACCGTATATACTCTACGAATAGGGCTTAGTACAATTGTAGTAATGACGGCTCCGAGGGGCCCTATCTTGTTCCTGCAACGACGCGAAGGACGTGAATAAAGCTCTGAAGCTTTGACTTCATTGTGGCGCCATGTTTTGACCATGATTCCCGGTCTATGGGTAAGCCAAAGAACCATAATTGTGTAACCATAGGTATCGCTACTCTGTTAACGATTATCGGATATCTGATCATTCGTTTTCGCGTGAATGTAATTACGGAACATTTTTCTGTTGAGAGCTGTAGGCCTTGACGCCGCAGATACTTAGTTGATATTGTCACTGCAGGTTGAAGCCTAGCATGCATTTGGGAACGGGTGGCTGCAGATGTCCATATGCATATGTCATCCGCATATGTGCAAATCTTTACCATGTTAGGAAGTTCAGATGCAAGGCCAATGAATGCAACATTGAAAAGAGTTAGACTGAGAACTCCCCTTTGGTTGAACACCTCGTTGGATATCCTATGGTCAGGTGTCGCCATCACTTGTCGTCATATACAACGTGCGGCCACTGAGGTAGCTCAAAATCCATACATAGAGCCGGACAACAACGTTTAAGTCTTCTAGTGCATCAAGAATTGCATAAGGAAGTACATTGTCGTACGCACTATTAATGTCCGGAAAAACAATTCCAACTAACCGACGGCGACTTCTTTCCTGTTCAACAGTGGAGACCAAATCTATAACACCGTGAATGGAAGAACGGCCTCTTCTAAATCGTGCATAAAATCAGGAAAGCAATTATTTCTTGCTAGAAACAATTCCAGCCTTGACAAGACCATTCTTTCCATTACTTTGCTGACGCAACTAGCTAAGGCGATCGGTCTGTAGGAGGAAAGCTCGTTAGGGCAGTTCCCCGGTTTAAGCAGCGCTACAACGCGACCGCATTTCCAACTATCTGGAACACTTCCTGTCTCTCACGTCGTGTTATAAAAAAGATAGAAGAAGACGTTGTGATTCTGTGCCGAGGTGGCAGAGCGCAGCCTGGTGCCGATGAGCGTCGAGAAACCGAAATTGCAGCTTCAAGCTCTTGCATCGTAGGTACTTCGAGTCGCTCATCAGTTGACGGGGGCGCGATGGTGACAAGGGATGATGTCATTGCATTACATGTGTCCACAATGAGTTTACAGTAGTCCTCTGCTAACTGCCATTCGGTCTGGCGTTGATGTAGCCACCGCACGGAGTGGGTGTCTTTGTTCTGGAGTTGTCTGGAGACTTCGTATGACCCGCCGATCTTAGATAGAGGCTGTCTTGGATCTTGGCAACCACAGGATGTCCGACAACGCTATCTGTCAAGCTTTTCCAGATGTCAAAGAACATGTCGTTGAGCTCGATTACTGCACGAAACATCTGACGCTGACTTTGTTCTTCTGTATCGCCGTTCCGCGCGGTGACGGATTGCACGAAGGGCCTCGTGTTGTATGTCGACCGATGATCTGTGCCTCGGTAAGCTGACTTCTCTGGTTTTGTCCCGCAGGGTAAAGGTAATGATGTCCTCTATTTCGGATGGAGATGACATACTCTGACAGGCGGTGTCGACTGAAATTTTAAATAAAACCCAGTCTGTTTGACGAATGCAACTTGAGGCCGAGCGGCGAAACCATCTAAAGTGAACGTAAGCTGGGAGGTGGTCACTACCATATGTCTCCAGATCTCTCGACCAGCATGCTGAAAACAGAAGGCTCCTTGAAAACACGCTAGGTCAAGACAATTGTTGTCGGACGTGCCACGAATGAATGTGGGAGACCTGTCATTGAGTACATTTATTTCCTGACTACACGTGAAGTCGGCCAAATGTTTGCCACGAGAATTCATCAAAGTGCTACCCCACAGGGGATAGTTTGTCTTAATATCACCAATCACAATATAAGGACCTTGCGATCCTTGCAGCAGAGACATCAGGTGCGAGCAATATATCCTCGCTCTTGGGTGGATGTATCCTGCAATCACAGCAAGCGCCCGCCATTTGTGTTTTATGGTAAGGCATACGCAATCGTTAGTAGTATGCCATGGCACGTCATCTCTGAAATAGACCAGATCGTGACATATACAAACTAACACTTTTCTTGAGGTTTGGTCGTTACACGGTAATATCAGGACATATCCAGAAATACGGGAAGAATTCATATTAGGTTCACAGATTACAATAACTGGAAATTAGTACTTAAATACCCGCTGTCGGAAATCCGACAAATGACCACGTAGAACCTTAGCATTCCATTGCATAACAAGCGATTGACGCTTCCGTTCTTCAAACATCATCGCCATAGTTGCTTACTTAATACCTACTAGAAGTGGTTCCAACAATCCCAGTAGCTGCATGGCAGCCTTGGCAGCCGGGCTATTTACGCCGGAAAGAATCCTGCGAATGGAGACCATCAAATTGTTCAACATATTCATGACGTCTATATCATCCATCTTTTTATCCTCTTTAATGCGTGTAGAAGCGGTGCGTAAGCGCGTTCCCGCAGACCTTAATGGTAACGAGGGCCACTGAGTCTCCGATATGTTTGAAGCCGATGATGAGTCGCCTTTTACTTTTGTAGAATACAAAGCCTCTGAGGCACGTGCTTCTTCATTCCTCTGACAAGGAGGGGCTGGAAGCTGCACTTGAGCTTTCGATCGCTCTACGCGAGGAGTGCTGCGGTCCCGTTGATGTCGCTGTCGTGAACGGCGTCTGCGGTTGCGGATAGCCCTTGCCAGTTCCCTGGGTGTGGAATGATCTTTAACCATCTACACAATACCCATTTCATTCCTAATCTTTGGCCACTCTTATGACGTTGCGTCGGGGGCACAAGAACAATTTGGACACTTCGCAGCTACGTTGCAGTTGTCTCCGTGAGGTCCACCACATCGTTCGCGTGTTACTGCAGCCTTGCAAACCGCACTGACATGCCCAAGTTTCATACACTTGTGACATTGTAAGATCCTCAGCGCGTAAGGACGTACCGAGTGCCTCAAATATCCAACCTTGACGTGTGTTGGCAAAGTTTCCAACTGGAACACTAATTTCACACATAGGGATCGTCCTAAACGGTGAAAGCTGACACAGGAGCCAACGATGATAGTAGTTTTCCAGGTCAGTGTTTGTAATACCAATGTCCACGTCGTAGATGACGCCTGTCGACGCTTCCTTGCCGTATGTGGGGAATGCGCTAGCAGGGATGCTTCCCAACTGAGTGACGTTTTTCGGTGTTTCTAGTATTGTCAGTGTATTGACTCCCAGCGTAAGGATGTTCTTTCGATCGTTTATACGTATTTATTTTTCTTGACCGTGGGTAGTTCATTAGAAATATTCTGATAGGCTCTGCCTATTCAGTGAGTTAAGGTTGTCTGTTGGCGTTGTTGGTACGTATGCAATAGTGCATGACTGCTTGCCACGTGCCTTTTTCGTCACACGACGACTGATTGGTTATCTTCGTATCTTTCTCTTCAGACGCTGGCTTGACACCGATGTAAAATCGCCGTCCGAGCCCATAGAATCGGTAGAAGAGCCATCAGATGACTCGATCGGTACCATGCTCAGGTCGAAGCGGTCACTAACTCCGGCGGCATAACGAACTGGCCGTTTAAGACCCAATTTCGGGGCGGGGTTTGGTTCCCCTATTGCAGAGAATGACGTCCCCCAATTTTCTTGTCACTGATTGCAGAGATCATAGAACATAAAATAGAAAATGCAGAGAGCTCGAAGCTAAAGCTGCTCGCTACGATCACTTCTTTCTTTCCCAAGGTAAGCGCGAAGCCCACTGGACACCTCCTTACCCTTTATTCTGCACAACGATGATTCTGTATTGAAGACCTTGAGTCTCACTGAAGTCTGTCGAATAGCTCGTCTTCGTACTCTGGCCTCGCAAAGTCCATCTAAACAGCGATACGATAACTGTCACGAACAATTATCGTTGGAAAACGTCGACTTGGTCCCTAATTGGACACCACGATGCAAGTGCGGACTATGTCGAGGGCTTTTGCCACATTATTCAGGCCCACTTATAGTGGTGCACCGCCTTAGCAAACTCGCGCAATAGCTTCCAGGGAAATGCAAAGGAGGTTATAAAGGCAGAGAGGACGAACAGAACGAAAAGCTTTGGAGGCCGCACCACTCCTACAAGACCAGCAATGGGCCGTCCAGCAGGCTCGCGCAGCGGCCGCCAGGTACTCCCTGTCGGTCCCTACGTGGAAGACGCCCACTGTGTGCTGACGGGCGCCCTGCAGGACTTTTATTAAAGTTTTCCCAATCCAAATCCGAACCACGCTATCACCATTGCCCATCTCCTGTGAAAAAAGACCTGTCATCGCAACTCTTCATAGCAACACACACACACAACTATATATATATATATATATATATATATATATATATATATTGCAGCGAAGAAGACTGGCGCGCCCTATGGACGCACTATCATCATCGGCCCGCCGACGGAGAGGGGCTCGCGCTCTCGGTATCTGACGCACGACTGAGACGGTCGCGTTCCTGACTGCTCAATAGACCGCATTACATATTTGGTGGAGCTGTGCTGGGTAGTACTTCCCCAACCACCCTGGAACTACGTAATCGGACACTGCCGGCCATCATGCCTGACGATGCCAGCCAAACAACACCTCCGGCATCGCCAACACTGATTTGTCCTGGCTCAGTGCGTCAACGCGATCCTCCGATCTTCAGCGGTTCCGACGGATACGACGTAGAAGATTGGCTCTCGACATATGAGCGGGTGGGTGCCCACAATAAATGAGACGATGCTGCGAAGCTCAGTTACGTGAACTTCTATCTCACGGGTGTCGCTAGCGTGTGGTACCACAACCACGAATCCGACCTCAGTACCTGGCCAGATTTCAAGGCGCGCATTAAGCAAGTCTTCGGTCGCCCTGAGGTGCGGAAGCTCCGTGCCGAAGAGCGCTTGCGCAGCCGTTTCCAGCAACCCGGTTGATACTTCACCAAGTACATCGAAGACGTCGTGGACCTTTGCAAGCTCGTCGATCCATCGATGACTGTGTCTGACAAGATCCGTCACGTAATGAAGGGCATCGAGGACGACGCATTCCAAATGCTCCTCTCGAAGAGCCCGCGGACCGTGGTCGAAGTCGCCGAACTTTGTCAAAGCTACGACGAACTCAGGAGGCAACGTTTACTCACTCGACGTTCTTAGGTCCCCGATACTTCCATTGCAAGTTTAGCCGCTGTGACTAACAACGACCATCTGTTCGGCGAAATCAAGGAATTTATACGCTCCGAAGTCGCCCGCCAGCTATCCCTACTCACCGCCGTCCCAGGGCCTACGCCGTCCTTGGCTCCTACGTTGCGTCAGATGCTCCAAGAACAAGTGTCCGAAGCTATTCAGTCTCCTCGTGCAGCGCCACCATTGCCTGTACCTCTAAGCTACGCTCTAAGCTATCACGAGTTGGTGAATCGACTCGTGATAAATCTGAGAACAAGGTGCCTCGATACCAATTTGGTGGAATTCCTTTCTCGACCAACCCTCCTATTCGAAATATTGAAAGGACAAATAATTCTCGTGTATAATTCTTATTTAACACGAGGATTTCTGCCGACACCCACACTGAGCAGCAATTGCATGTGAAGCGGGGAGGGGAGAATATAATGAAATTAAGTATACAGTTCAATGTAGGACGATGAGCAAAATGAGATTAGGGTGCAGGCAGAAGCGAACGTTTCGACGAGTGAGCTTGCCTTTTTTAAGGCTTTGAAGTGAGTTTCGACTTTTCACTTTCCCGTGTTCTGTCCAGAACTCATTGTAGTTACTTGAGGCTTAAAATATTTAACGAGGTATTTCTGCTTGATTAGTTCGTTTATTATATCAGCGAAAGATACCATAATTTATAGATAGCCCGCCATGTTTCATTTATTGAGCTTCGCGGTTTGCTGGCGTACTCAAAACGCAATCTAGCTCATTTCTGCCATTACCATTATCAGAAAATTACCACAGACGATATTGCGCCATTCCGCATTCCACCTTCCGTGATGCTGATAACAAAATAAAAGGCGTTATTTCAAAGGTGTGTATTTAAATCTCAATGAACGTTACTTGATATGCAATCATGTGACGTAACTTGTCGAGAGATTAGTTAACCTTAAAATGTTGCTTCCTTCGATAATTGCATCATTTCTCTCTTCCACCTCTTCCACCGTTTCCTGAAAGTGAAAGTGAAGTGAAGTCAAGTGAAGTGAAAAAAATTTTCCGCTACCTTAGGTAATTTAGTAAAGAGTAAAGTGGGAAGTTAGTGAGTAGGTATTAATGTAAAATTCGAAAAAAACCTGCGCAGTTTTCTGCTGGTAGGGTCTTCTTGAACATTCTAAACAGCACTAATCTGGGTGCTCTTATGAATCCTTGCCGGAGAAAATGGCACTCAGTCCAACGCTGCCTTGTTTCACGAGCAGTGGACAACTGTAGTTGGTAGCTAGTGAGAGGGTGCGGTTTCCACTTTTCCTTCTCTAACCCTATCACCACATGAAAACATCCAAGACGGTGAGCGTTGATGGACCACTCCTTGCGAAAACTGCGGTCCAGTTTCCTTTTCTGTCACATACAAACGGTAAGTCAAACCACGAGTGCAGCATAGGTGAATTTTATCTCCCTTCAAAAGTGCAGTTATAGATTGTACTCCACTGCTGAGCGAACTATAGCACTAGGTGAACCTTAGCACGAAGCAGCAATATACACTAGGATCATTCGTTTGTTACTGACTTATCGTAAATGAGTTGCACTAAATGCATTTTAATATGGATGGGGTCGACGAGACGGCATCAGTATATTAATTGCCACTCGTTCATGTTTTTGACGCGCCTCACTGCGTGTCCCAGTGCCCGCAACTACACTTTGCTGAAAATTTTTCATCACACAAATGTCGACGTAAAAGTCGAACTAGAGCGAATGGAAAACAATCGCACATTATCACAGACCTCACGTAGAAAAATAAACATATTGGGAAAATACACATCAATGAGGATACCTTTACACTTTCTTGGCAATCCATGTCATTTAACAGGCCATGCCACAAGCAGAGATGCCACACAACGTGTAGGTTCCAAAGGAGAGTGGTCAATACTGCGTCGAAAAGTAAGTACTAAATTTTCTACGTTTCGATTTCAACGTCTGTTAATTACCACCCATGCTTTCCCTGAATGCATTGCCTGCTAGGTTTATATGGCCTCGAATAACAAAATCGTGCCCTTTATTTCCGCAAACCCTTCTACACGCGCACTTCGAACTAATGTGTGTAAGCGCAGCTACCTAGCTGTTTTACTTGCGCTGGAGGCACTCATTTGTATTCAGTGTAAAAACAACGTTAATATCAAGGTACGCTTTTGGTAGAAGGAAGAATCGATAGACATGGCTGCCAGATTCGAGACTCTCGCTACAAACGAACCAGTCGAATGGAAACAAATGGCATGAGTTTTATTATTCGCGGTCATATAAACGTAGCAAGCTGTGCAGTTGCGAAAGCATGTGAGTAATTAACAGGCATAGGAGTCAAAATAGAGAAAATCATAAGGAAAAGGGCAGCCTTGATGTTGTTAGATAATCTATGAGAGGTAATGAGCAACTTGCCTGCTCTCCTAAGTTCAGGTTTTACGGGACGCCATTGTTCAAACAAGATTGTTCCACATTCCCGCCATGACAGTCAGTGGTCTGGCTAACACTCTCAGGGGTGCACTTAATACACATAAGTGCCCAATTTAATTGATGGATTGACGGCCGTCGCCATAGCACAATTCCTACCGCAACCCACGCATAATGCGGAGGTTGTGGGCTCGTGTCTCTCTGGAGACATGTTGTGTTTTCGTCCACTCTCACTTTCCATTTTTCTCATTAGTGTCTACATTTCCATTTCAAACATAGCAGCAATAACATCTGTATGCATAAGGTTTATATAACGCAATGAAGCAAAGTTCGCCAACTTCTGCGCTGTCAACGACAGCTTCGGGCCAAAGTTCCGTGTAAGTGTGCCAAAAATGAAGTAGGGCATGCCTTATGCAAACCTTGGTACGCTCCTATTGGAGGGGATAGAAAAAAAAGGTGTTTAACAGTTGCGAAATCCCGATGACGACAACTGCGGGTCAAGTGGGATATCACCGGGAGACATAGAGCCACGAGCAGATCTCCAACGCACCCCCCTCAGGGCATCAAGAGGAAGAACTATGTGGAATTGAGGAGATGCTGGGATTGTGTGAGACAAATGAGCGTCTTTTCTGAAAACACAAGAAAATAGAGAGAATACGATGAGTCTAGCAAGAGGAAACAGGAAAGGCAAATAAGAGTAAACCGCGAACAACGTGATTAGGAGTTTTAAAAGACATTCTTAAAACGGTTGCGCTATTAGGGGTGTACGTATGTCCCACAACAATAATCGTCGTCATCGGTCTCTACGATTCCTTCCTTGAAAACGCTGCGCTCGCAACTTTCCAGTCGAGAATGCTGTGTGACGCTGATAGCGCGCAAGCGTTCTTGACTTGGCGGTACCGGGCTCGCAGCAACAATGAATTGATATGCGACCACGACAGATGAAGATTACTGTTGTGGGACAAGAAACGGCTCAAAAGGAGGAAAGCATCTTTAAGAGTGCGTACGATCAGCAGAAGGGAGCTTTGCACAAGGCAGCAATGATGTTGGAAAGCGCCGCTAAGACTGAACAGAGCCGGCATTTAGGGGCTCGTTTGTCGGCGCTTTAGAGCACCGCTTTTAGGTGCCTATTCCTGCGGCGAGCTTCGACGGCGTCGACGGCGTAACGCAGCGAGCTATCACAGCGAAAGATAAAAGAGCAAGCGCGGAGTGTGAAAGATGCTATGAAACGACGCTATGAAAAACGACGCTCGCGTCTTTTCATATGAAAGACGTGAGCCACGAATGGCGGGGACCAATGAGAGCGGCTCCTTCAGTGACGTGCGTGCAAGAAACTGGTGTCACGCGAACCCACCGAACCGCTTGATGCGTACTCGTAATTAGTCTCAGCCGGAGTGCTTGTATCGTACTATCATCTGCTCGCATCAGCTCTCGCTCGCGCTTGTTAGGTTTGCTTGCTCGGTTTCGTTTGCGCTTGTCTCGATTGTCATCGTTTGCGATTGTTTTGTAATGTAATTTTATATGCGACCTGAATTGTATAATATTTTCTGAAAGCTACGCGGCGTCAGCGATTATACAGGATAGGAACCTTTGAAGAGCCATATATAAAAACCGATGCGCTTGACCCGCATGTCAAATTTTGTGCCACATGTCTCTCTCAAATTATTTGCCTCAATGTATCGCAGAATTAAAACACGTATAGAGCTGCGCTAAAATTTCGCATTAGAGAGTATCGTAATCGTCGGTGCATGTTTATCTGCTTGCATGCTACACAATAGTAATGACCCTTCTTTCCACACGCTACCACTCTAACACAATTTGTATTGCGGGTGTGGGTTTCTAATGGCAAATGCATGCATCTTGAGCTGTTTAAAAATAACTTAAAATTGCAGTCCCTTAGGCAAAATAAGCAGTGCAGGGAAGCACGCAAAGGCGAAATAAATACACGCTCGCATACACTTCTTGAAGCTAGCAACTTGTTGTCTAAAGGCTGAATAAGACGAAGAAATGCCGCAGCACTAATAGCCTCATTTTCACTTCGCGCGACCATGCGTCCTTGAGCATGTGCGAAATGTCTGTGCTGCTCAATACCTCTATCTAGTTTAGTTGTCCTAGTATGCAGTCATTTGATTGCGCGAAAGCACTGATAGAAACATAACTTTTTACAAGTTTTCCAAGTTGTTACTAGTAATGTCCTTGTCCGTGCTCAAGTATATATCCTGTCGGAAAGTATTTTTGTGGAAACCAAGCACTCGACAAACGTAAGACCGTCATTTTAAGGTCAACAAACTTGAAAAGAAACTGGAACATCTCTCAAGGACGCTTTGCTCGCCGCATGCCTATTAATAACATTTGACGAGAATATATATTTGTTATTCAATACCTTCGAGCTTGTCCGCGTCACGCACTGGGTGTAATAAATCGTTGGTGCTTAAGGTGTTGTTAACGCACTCATTTACCTGACATTCAAACCATTGCAAATAAAAGTCCCTCCATGGCTGCAGGAGCAGCTCGGCCGTTTGAGAAACCACTGCTGAAAAAGCACATAGGGTAGCACCAGCTCGCGAGGCAAAACGAATAGCGGCCTTTAACAAAACCGTTTACTGAACGATTGGTTCGAACTTTAGCGCGAAATATCTCTTACTGATGCTAACAGGTGGCAGGTGGCATTCGCGAAAGTATGCATAAAGTTGGCCATAGCTTCAAGTTACCTGAAGAAGAACAAGAAGACGTTAACAGATAAGGCAGCGGTAGACCGGTGACAATAAAGAAGTCTCCAATGGCGACGTGAGTCATATTTCTCCTGTGTTGTCACGTAAACTACTGCTACATATTTTAGCCTAGCCGACAATAAAGACCGCGATGTGCGATTCCTTGCTGAAGAGATGTGGTGCTTAGTTTTCAAGAAACGAGAGGTCCAAGACAAAAATTCTCTCGACATTTCCGAGCACGCAACCACAACTGAGCTTTTCGGCATATTCTCGGCTGAAACATCCATGTCGCCCAAAGAACTTCTCGGGAAAAAGTCAACTTAAGTAAATCTACCAAGACGATTGTTTGGGAAATTGTCTTGATGCGGCTGCAGGCATGCCCTAGCATTAAGCCGTCGGCATTTGACGAGCGGCGACATACTCTGCAGTCATTGGAGATACAGCAGTAAATGTGGCAGCAAAACAAGCTCCTTGAAATGTAATTGTCGGCAGTGAACTTTCGTGGGAGTCGCCATTTCTAAAGCATACTACCAGACATATTCGATGGCTTCTCTGACAGTCCAGGAAGTCGAATTGGTTTCTATGTGCAGGATGCAGAATACAGCGAACGGAAGTCCGACAGAGACCGTGTAGTTAACATATGACCATTACGAGCTGGACTAGCAAGAATATGACATGAGTCTCGGCTGTTGAATTGGAAATGCGAACCTTTCTACAAATGTAAGGCAAGCTTTATAACAACCTTTCGAAAAATTCAGTAGGACGATGGGCCGAGGCTCTATACTAGTGCTTGAAGGCTAAAACTTCGCTGCAGTACTTCCTTTAAAAGCAACGCCTTCTTCGCATTGCTCAGCTTAAAATCCGTGTGAACACTCATTAACCATGGGCTACAAAAGGAACTGCGGTGGCTGGTGCAGGTTAGATGTCCCCAAAACGCTCGAAGCAATGCTATAGCTCATGCAAGGTTTTCCGCACTAGTGGCTGGTGAGAGCCAACAAACATCTCCAAAATCCTCACGAGATGTCAAGTTGTTTTCGCACCACTTACGAGCAGTTTCTACAGGAGATATTGGATAAAAGTTCCAAGCTCGGTTCCAAAGTTTGAGGACCCATCATTGCCACACGTGGTAAAACATTTGGCAAGAAAGAGTAAGAAGGATCAGAAGATATTTAAAGGATGCCTTTATTGACTATGCAGACAGTCTTGCTGATGTCGTCAGGTCTATTGCGTATTCAGCTCGAAATGGACGGACAACCCATGCAAACTCTTTCGGACTGCGGTGCTTCGATGTCTATAATTAAGAAAAATATATCAAAACCAGAAAATACATTCACCGGCAAATATATATTTGTAGGCAGCCTTGACGGAAAGGAAAGTGAACATTGTGAATGAGTACCGGTTAAGCGGACATGTCATATACAGGCTACGAAGTGCTAGGTTTGGTTATTGAAAATGTGGAACGCGATTTTGCTGATCTCCGATCCGGAAATGAAGTTAATCAAACTGCCTATTTACTTTGATGACACTGTATGGATGTGCCCTGGCGTGCATTTAGTTTCATTTTATTACCTTAAATGCCCCATAGAGGCAATACATAGGTGGTAGGTGTACATATATTCATTACACGCCAGTTAAAGATCACAGTACACAAGTTTTAAGTGCAACACATGTGAATGAACCAATTGCCTAATTTCATCAAGTGGCACATATAGATATCGCAAATAATGAATGTGAATGGCATATCCCCTACTTTTTATTCTGGAAAATGGTCTGTTAGGTTTTGTATGAATGTAGGTGTACAGGATATGGCGGCAATTTGCTGGGGCAGGTTGTTTGAATCTGTTGCAGCGCGATAAAAGAGTGAGCCTGAAAAGTTGGTAGTAAGAGGGCAATGGCGGCCAACTTGGTACGTGTGCGGAGTGTGGTGTGATATGCGCGCAGCAGGAATAATGTGCGGTGGTTGAATAGGTTAAGTACGATGAAACTTATCAACGAGAGATAGAGAGAGAGAATTGAGATGCGATGGTGATTATCAAGGGTAACAAAACCGGATTAATTTTTTGAATGACGACACGCTGACATCATCAGAATACGTAGCATGGTTGAACGTTATAGCGCGGTTTTGAGCTTATTCAAGTGCGTTGCTTATATTTGCTTGATGGGGGCTCCATACGGCACTTGCGTAGTCGAGTTTAGGCCTAATTATGGTTTTATAGATAAGCAATTGTACATGCTTTGTGGGTTGCTTAGGTTTCGTTTTAAAAACCTAGATAATTAGTAGAGGTTTAGATGACGGTAGCAACATGTGCCCTCCAAGACAATGCATTAGTGAGGAAACACCAAGGTATTTGTAAGACTGTGCAGTTTCTACGTGTACGTTATTTATGTTCTACTTGGAAGTTAGAACATAATGCCGGCGGGAAAATGCCACTACTTTTCCTTTATTTGTATTAAGCTTCATTAGCCAGCAATCGCACCATTATTGCAAGTGGTCAATATCTTACTGATGGGAGATTTGGTCAGATAGGCTAGTGACTGGTAAACGATGCGGTCATCCGCGAACATGCGAATATTTCAGTATACAAACAGTAGCAAGTCGTTAATGTATATAAAGAAGAGGAAAGGCTAGAGAACAGATTCTTGTGGTTCTCCAGAAGTTACCGGTAAGGAATCAGATGTGCTATTGTTATAAGGACAAGCTGTGAACGGTTACTAAGGGGTGCTTCAGTCAATCGCAATATATCGGGGCGCACATTCGCCAGAGATAGTTTTAGTAATAATCGTTTGCTGTAGGGCCTTATCAAATGCTTTCGCGAAATCTAGAAATAATGAGTAAGCATGTTAGTTAATATATAGATAAGTGTGAAGATTATGAAGGAAAACTGCCTATGGAGTTTCGCATGAAAAGCCTCTGCAAAATCCATTCTGTGGAGTTAAGATGCAAGACAGTGTGTGTAGAGACTTCATAATTTTGGTATAAATGGCGTATTTCATGATTTTGCAAAGAAGGCTTGTCAGTGAGATTTGGTGATAGCTAAGTGGAGAGTCCTCACCTGATTTGTAGATGGGAACAACCCTCCGCACCTTCCAGTCATGCGGTATGAGGCGGGTGGAAAGCGACTGCGAGAGCAGCAAACACAAATGAGCACCACTGAGGTCTGCAATACGTTTTAGCGCTTCTGGGTTTGTGTTATCTATTCCAGTCGAGGATGTTAGTTTAAGAGTGTCAGTCAAGGATAAAATACCATCGGGAAATGTCACTTAAGGCATGACACTAGTTGAGTGAACTGTAGGTGGAAATGTCAAGTTAAGTTCATAGGAGAAGACAGACACAAAAGCGGTAATAAAAAGGATAGGGCATTCTTCGTCATCGATCGTTTGTCCGTTTTCGTTCACTAACACAACACTGTTTATTTTTCAAGAATTGATCACCTGCCTTAATTTTCTTGGATTTTCTTCGCCAGCTTTTTTGGTAGATCTTGGGAAAAAATAACTGCTTTGCTACCCCAATGGCTGATAGATATGCTCGTTCCGTCGCGTAATATTTATCTTACACGCATTCATTTGTCCTGAGCTTTGCTGCATGGTACAAATGGCGGCTCCCTTTAATAAATAACGCGAATGCAGAACCTATCTCGAAACAACTGCGAGTACTGAAGAATGGGGACGACATTCGCCGATTTTATTCATGATCGGTCTTTTTAGAGAGATAACCTCCTCCTCCCCCCCTCCCCCCCCCCGCAGCCACAACCAAGTTTGAAGTGGCATTCAAGTTAAACGACCCATGTGTAGTATTGCAGAAGCCATGCAATTTAACTAGGCAAACGAAGGCGTGGCTCAAAGAACTCAAAAAGATGCTGGGGGCCAAGATGATTCACCCGCGCGTATCCGCGTTGGCCTCACCGATAACAATAGCTCCCAAAGAAGGTTAGCCTGCGGATCTGTGCGGAATGAACAATGACTTATAGCCAAAAAGCCTGATACATATTACAAGGCCCAAGATAGCATCATTGAGGGACGTGTTTTCAAGGATCAATCTTTTGCACAAGATTTTGGAAAACGCCACCCAAAACAGAAACAAAACGGTACACTCATTGCATTACCCGATTTGATATGCATGAATACGATCGCTTGCAATTTGTCTGGAAGAATTCTCCAAGCTGGCTCCAATAGATTAACACTTTTGGGAAACGCTACATTGGCCATTTTCGTAATGTTTGCGGGGACGACATCATTCTAAACTCCAAGAATGATCATTTATGGAAAACACCTGGCACATGTGCCCACAGCACTCTCAGACATTGCTCTTCAAATTAACTTTAAGAATAGCGAACTATTCTGGAAAAGAGGGACTTTCGCGGGTAGAGTACTGAACGGAACTACAAAAAAGGGAAGGTTTTGTGTGACACGTATCACAAAGCTCGTGAAACCGTATCACATCGATTCATGCCGAGTGTTTCTGGGTTTGGTCGGCCGCTTAAGTGTATAAATAAAAGAATATTCCAGGAAAACACGATGTTCGACAAGGATGAAGAAAAAGGAAGTACTCTTTTCATGTAAGAAGGAATGTGAGGCGACCTAAATGCTTCTGGTTCAAGTAAACTCTGCTGATTCCATCCTTTGCTTTCCAGCGTTTACCATTCCTTTGAACATAGCACTGATGCTTCTCATTATATAATAAGAGCAGTTCCCTACCAGCAAAAGTGCATCCGAGCAAGAAATCAACTTCGCGTTGCTACAACCATTGTTGATAGTCTGCGCTCGTCCGTGTTTTTATCTAGTCCCTGTTCGTTCGCGCCATTCTTCCTTAAGTACTCGGCTGCATAGTCACACATTCACGAAAACAGAAGTAGATTAAGCAACAACAGAGAAAGACGCAATAGCAGTTTGGACAACTATTGGATATTTTAGTTAGCACTTGGAAGGTACGTATTTCAAGCTATTTATTGATCACGAAGCACTTACGTTTATCTTGAGAATGGCAGAACGTAAGCGTAAGATTGCATGCACTATACGTGAGCGTGATCAGCTCTACTTCAAAGTCAATCACTGTCCGAGTGCATCAGTGGAGGATGCTGATACCGTATGCAGGCTGGCATCCATACAAGAGGAACATCACCAGGACAAATAAATGTAGGCAAGGAATTTTATTTATTTATTTATTTATTTATTTATTTATTTATTTATTTATTTCAATACCCTAATGGCCCTAGTGGGCATTACATAGGAGGGGGGATTTCAAGTGAGTATATAAATATCATTTATAAACAATACAAATCGAAGGCAAGAATACTAACAAAACAAGAAAAAAGAAACAGCAAATTCATTTGACCCAAGGTGTCCGGAACAGCATAGTTAAAAAAAATCAATCAAGTGCATTGAAGA
Organism: Dermacentor variabilis; assembly: GCF_050947875.1. Lineage (NCBI taxonomy): Eukaryota > Metazoa > Arthropoda > Arachnida > Ixodida > Ixodidae > Dermacentor > Dermacentor variabilis. The sequence continues at coordinate 9,342,462 of NW_027460335.1, read as the reverse complement.
CGAGTATAGAACATTTTGTTAAATAACCAATAAAACAATTGTGTTAAATACATTCGAAATTACACTGAACATATTTACCGTGCAAAAACCGTATATGAAACGAAGACAGGCAGGTGCGGCTTAGCAATGTTTTTCATTTGGTAAATAGACCAGCAGCGCTGAGTGGAATATTGAAGGACCTGATATCTCGGCAATGTTCGACGGCAGGTAGTTCCTTTCGCTTGTACACAATGCTAAAGGTTAATTTTGTGCTTCTTCGACCGGGCCAAAATGGGCGATAGTTTGTGCGCATGATCGAGACGGGTTGAAGTATGAGGGGTTGGAAAAATGTGCGATTGGGCGAACGTTGTGTTGCTACGGTAAAGTGAGTAAAAATAACGATAGCCGAGTATGTTGCCTGCGCATGATTAGCGTAGCTAAATTAAGTTCTGCGTTTAGTAATAAAACGCTTATTAATCGTGAATACCCGAGGCCTTGTTTTGTACCATTTCGAGCATGTTAGTAAGACCTGTCAGGTGCGGATGCCATATGATAGCAGCATATTCTAGAGCGAGCCGAATTAATTAATTGAAGGCATGCAGTCTAGCATCTCTATTAGAGAAATGCAAGCGTCGTTTAAGGCGGCCGAGCTGCTTGAAAGCCTTATTGGCCCTGCTCGATGTTCGATGTGAGCTGCCCAACCTAAATCAGAAGCAAGTATAACGCCCAGGCACTTAAATGACGGGTCTTGTTAGATTGCTCTATCAATTATTTTGTGAGAGTTTGAGCATCCAGAAGAAATGTTAGTAAATTTTAAGTGCTTGGCGTTTTCTACATTTTTTTCCATTTGCCAATTAGTGCACCATTCCTTTAACCTTGAGAGATCACTTTGTAGTGTGACGTTGGCCGTGCAAATTATTTGCTTATAAGTAACACAATCGCCCGCGAAAAGGCAGATTGACGAACTTATGGTAGACTCTATGTTATTAACTTATACTAAAAAGAGAAGAGGACCCAGCACATTCCCTTGAGGCACCCCAAATTTTACACGTGTCGGATTAGATATGCAATCGTTCAGTTTAACTGACTGACGCCGTCTGTTTAGAAATTCTTTGATCCAGGCACTCGTTCCCTCTTCGAGACGCAGACCACGTATCTTTAACATTAGTCGATTATGTTAAACATGGTGGAAAGCTTTTGAAATATCTATGAAAATGGCGTCGAAGTAGACGGATATGTGTAGTGCTGTGTGCAGGCCTGTGACAAGTTCGCAAAGTTGTCTCACAAAATAATTTTTTCGAGAAAGCCATGCTCGGTGTAAAGAAGTAAATTGTTACGGCTGAGACGACCCATCACCTGTGAGTATATAATATGCTCTAGTACGTTGCACTATATGTACGTAAGGGAAGCCAGTCTGTAGTGAAGGGGATTACTGCTGCACGATGTTAATATAGCCTCCACATATGCTGATTTCCAGTCGTCCGGCGTACAGACAGAATAAAGCAATTTCTGTAAGATTGATGCGAGCAGATTAGCTGAATGATGGCAGCTTAATTCAAGTAGTTTGGCTCTAAAGCCCATCGAGACCGGGAGTGCTTTTATGCGGGATTCGATTTTTGAAGCTAGCTACGCCATGTTCCCCAATTAGGATTGATGGAAAAGGGTGCGAAATCGACAGGTGTGACAGCTACAGTGAATGATTCAGTGAAAGTTCCTTAGTGTATACTAAGTGGGGTGTTTATTAAATTGTTCAGCACACTATTCTACCACCCAAGTACTGCCGTCTTCCGTCAACATTGGTATTGAGAGGGCACCTTTATGGTTCACGATATTACCAAAAAAATTTAGGGTTAGTTTTCATAAGGTTTGAGTGCGTTTCATTAAAGCATTTGTCTTGAGCTTGGAGAATGCCACTTTGTGTTTGAACAGCAATGTGTTCGTTGGCTGCTCAATCTTGAGAGTTCGAGCGACTCGCTTTCCTGTAAATACTTTTTTCTTGTCCGCCTCGTTTCACGTCTCGGGTGAACCATGAGTCATCGGTTCTAGAAGGTATTTTTACTTTAGGCACGCAAGCAGATTCAATTTCTTTTAGTTTGTCCTGAAACAAGCACCAGTTTTCATCAGTTGTAAGCGCGTCAAAGTATCTATAAATATCTACCGCGAAATCCTGTAGCATACTCTTAAACTTTGTTATATCGGCACGCGCCCAGTTTAGCAGTTGTTTCTGAATTCTTTATTTGTTTGCAGGTGGAAGTAAAACCAAGCAATGGACAGCCTTATGATCACCGATTTCATCAAGCACGTGTGTGCTTGCAATTTCAGGGCTGTTAGTTAGAAGTAGATCTAAAACGCGGTTCTTCCTCATAGCTTCATGTGCAAGTTGTATTAAGTTGTGATAAAGAAGCAACTGAAGAAACCGAGTACATTTCGACCGATTATTTTGATAATGGGTAGACAGAATGTACCAGTCGATTTCTGGGTAAATCAAATCACCGCCTAAGAAGAAAAGGGAATTCGGAAATTTGTGCATGACTTGGTCAATAGTGTCGCTAAGATCTGTCAACTCTGAATTGCTGTCGGGGGGTCGATAACAAGTGCCAGTAACACAGGCGACGTCACCACTATGTCAAGAGGCCCATGTTATTTATAGAGCAAAGCCTACTCGAACAGGAGAGGGGTGGCATAATTCATTATTCGCAATAACTACGCCACGAGGTCGGCAGCCCATTCTGTTTTTGCGGAAGATGACCAGTGACGATGGTAACGAAAGCTCCCTGCTAGTGACGTCACATATCCAGCTTTTCGGGACACGTACCAACTAGCGCCCCAAACAGGCCCGGCACGAAGCTAGCGCGTTTTCAATGGAACGATCGGGTTTTTCGCAAATAACCAAAGCTGCAGGTCGAGTATCAAAAAAGGCAGGTGACAGACATGTTCTGGAAAACAATCTACACGAGCCAAATGCTGTGATCACGTTATGGCATGTAAGAATTTTGTTCCCACAGCGGTTAAAGATTTACCAATGGACGCCTATGGAAACGACGAAAATTTGTACTCGATTTTTGAGGCAAGAACGATGCCTGTGATAAAACTTCGGCGTCTATCGTAATACCCAGAGCAGCGTACGTAGTCCGAAGACTCAGCTTTCGATTGATGCCTATCTCGACTCTCCACACATGGCGTAACACTGTTTCCAAAAACGATTTTTTTAACACTGTCGTGAAAATTCACGTGATATCTATAATAACATAAGCTTACCTCTTGGCGAAGCCTCCGAAGCCGTGACCGAGTGGCAGATCTGGCGCACCTATAGTACCACGTCACGGTGGCCGCGGTTCGATTCCTGCTTCGCACTTTTTTAAGCCACATAGGACCTAGTTTTGTAGTCTCTCACTAGATGGCAAAAACACAAAACCCAAGATTTGCTTTCGTTTCTGGTTTTTCAGCGGCGCAGTTATTTTTAAAGCCACGTAGGACTTAGTTTTATAGTCTCCCACCAGATGGCAGAAACACAAAACTGAAGATTTGATTTCGGTTCTGGTTTTCGAGCGTAGCAGTGTCGTGTTGGAATTGGACTCAAGCAATTCAATGAGGTTAGATCATATTATATGCTCTAGGATTTTTACTGGAATGGATGTTAAAGATATGGGGCGGTAATTATAGGGGGAATGTACATCACCACATTTATGCACAGGGACCACCTTCCCTATGTTCCAATCATCGGGCAGTGTAGACATCCGTATTGACTGTTGAAAAAGCTTTGACAATATCAGTGAAAAATAAACTTGTGTACACTTCAGCATTTTTGATGAGATACAATCTGGACCGGCTGACGAAGACACTTTTAAGTTGGCAATCAGCCTTTCGACACCAACTGCATCTATAGCGATAGAATCCATTGGTAAGAATTCGTGTTTTGGTATAAGTGAAAATACTGCGGGGGTGCTCTTATGAAAATGAGTAACAAACACATTGTTCAGAACATTGCAGCTTTCGCTTTGAACTACTGGAACATTAGATTGGATTAGCTGAATGTGGGTCCTTTTAGTGCCATTAATAATTCTCCAAAATTTACGGGGATTAGAATGAAGTAGCAAAGAAAGTGTTTTACCAAAGAATTCCCTCCTGGCTTTTGAAAGCGCAGTAAAGAATTCTCTGTTAAATTTTTGATTGCAAGACCACTGGTCTATACCGGCTGTAAATTTTGCGCGTCGAAATATCCGCTTCTTCTTGTTGCGCATGCGCTTTAACGTCTTAATAAACCATGGAGAGCGAGTACTTGATGAAATTTTCCGTTTAGGTACAAAACGATCAAAGGGAGACAAGAGTTTGTTTTTATAAAGCAACCAGTTGTCCTCAACCGATCGCTGCTCAAAACCGGCAAAAATTCAATCAGCAAAGACCTAAAATTCCCTATTCATTCCAGTTGCGTCTGCTTTAGCGTAGTCTTGGATGGCCCTAGATTGTTTTCTTGTTGGAAACCTTTGCCCGTAGAGTGAAGTTAATTATAAGGTGATCGCTAATTCCCGGTGAATTAGTTACGCCGGTAACTAAGTCTGGTGTAGCGGTACGTATTAAGTCTAGAATATTAGCGGAAGTGGGTGTTATGCGAGTGGGAAGGTGAACGAGCTGAGTTAAGTTGATGTCCTGAGCAAAGGTTAAAATTCTTTGCTTTCAGCTGACTTGTATTTTAAGGAAACCGAGTCTCGTTTCTACCTGATGTAAGGAAAATTAAAGACGCCGAGTAAGAAGAGGACAATTTCGGTGATCGGACGAACAACTCATTGACAACATCGTGCAGTTCATTACAGAAGGACAACGATGCACTTGGTGGCCGATAACAGAAACAAACAATTATTTCGCGAGAACTGATGAGCCCGCGCACACACACAAGCTCAAGCGAGGGTACAACTTGAATTACATGGGAAGCAAGGGAATCGGCAACCGCCAGCAGAACCCCAACATCAGACCGGTAATCACTATCACACCGGTAAAATTTGTAGCACTTTTCACACTCCAAAATTTCTTAATTCTTAACTTTCGCAGAAAGCCAAGTCTCCGTCGGACCAACAATATCAACAGAGGAGGAATCAATAGCAGAAAAAAATTCCACGCGTTTATTAAAAATACTCCGTATATTGGAAAGAACAATAGAGGCGCCTTTTGCGCAGGATCTGGGCGGGCCCAGCTATGATGCACTGGAAGTGCCAGCACGTGCAGTTGCAGTGCCAACGCTATCATGCGCATATACTGATTGTGCTGAAGTGATTTCGCGTACGCTGTCACTTACTAAGCAGTAAACGTACGTTTTTTATCTATGATAGGTTTATTCATGCGAAGAGAGTATGGCTTCCCGGCTACCTTCGCAAATTCTGTTAGTTTCTTCCATGAGCTTCACGTAGCTCTGCAATAATCTTCGCTAGCTGATACACCAGTCCCATTAAGCTTATATTTCTGCGCCCAGACTGCATCCCTGACTTTAGACGACGAAAACTTGATAATAATTGGTCGAGTCTTTTTATCAGTGTAGGATCCTAACCTGTGCGCTCGAGAAACTTCCGAGCCGGAAATTTGCATTTTAACGTGACGAGACAAAAGATCTTGAAAAAGGCCTTCTGACTGAGCCCATGTCTCAGTCGGGCAGTCCTGTATTCCAAAGAACAGCAGGTTATCTCGTCTCGACCTGTCTTCAACATCGTCCAGTGGAGAATTGAGTGCCTGGCCTTCCATTCTGACAGCTTCGGTGATTAGCCGTGGTGCGTCATTAAGAGCTGCATAACTGTCGAATGATTCGACAAAGGATTCAACCGTGGATAATCTTATTGTTCGGTCAGCGACGGTCTGTTCTAAGGCCTCCTGATTTGCCTTTAGGTCGTCGAGAGCTCCTATGAGTTCAACGTCGCGATAGTCAACGTTTTCAGAAAATTTATTGATAGCATTATTTATTCTTTTATATAACGATACTTATTGCAAGTATGAAGTGAAACAGTCTAACCTCATAAAAAATATTGTTCTCAAACTTAAACTTGTTGGCAACTAAGTGCATTGCAAATTGAAAGAATAAATAAACAACTACGTGTCCCTAAAAGAAAGGGAAAGCAGGAGATCCCGTAAATCGGATGCAAAAGTCGAAAACAAACAAACAAGACCGTGGAGAGAGAGAGAGAAAAAAAACATTTATTCCGACCATCGAGGTGGTTGCTCCTGAGGTCGAGTGGGTGGTGTCCTCATTCCAGGACTCCACTGGCCATGGCTGCTCGACATACTTGCTGGACGAGAGCTTCTTGTCCCGCCAGGGTATCGCCGGTCAGATGTACCTCCCACCGCTCAAATGACGTGCTAGGAGTCGTTAAGTATTGAGGTTTGCCCTCGCACCCCCACGAGATGTGAAAGAGTGTAGGACGTGTGTCGCCGCACCAGGGGCAGATGCCGCGATATGTATGTGGGAACATTTTACTGTATCTGTGTAGGCTTGGAAATGTGTTGGTCTGTATAAGTCGGAGAGCTGCGGCATCTTCAGTGCTGAGCTTTTTGTGAGGCGGAGGATAAATCCTGCGGTTGAGTCGCTGGATCTCGAGTCGGTCGCAGTAATTGGATGGCAGGGGCATGAAGGTAAAGGGTGGGGATTGATGAGACGATTGGTCTTGCCCCGCTCGGTTGATTAGCGCTCGAGCTAAGGCGTTCGCCCTTTCGTTCCCCTCCAGACCCGCGTGACCCGGCGTCCACGTGATTTTATGGTATTCTTGCAGCCTCGGGCCTAGAATCTGAGCCGCCAGCAGCGGTGTTCGTCCGTTCGTAAAGTTACGGCAGGCCTGTTGCGAGTCGGTAACGACATGGACTTTCCTGCCTACCCTGTCTTCTTGCTTTATTACCAGCGCTGCGGCTATGGTCTCAGCCGCAGCTGGGGTCTCTGCCCTTACGGAGGCCGCGAGGGTCAAGGAGTTGTCTCTCCCGTTCACGGCGGCTACCGCGAAGAGGCCCCCTACAGGGTACGCCGCCACGTCCACGTAAGTTATGTACGGGTCACCCTTGAATTGTCGGCGCTGTCTGTCGACGCGAGCCTTGCGTCGTCCTTCATGGAGTTCATGACTCATGTGCTTCGGTATCGGGTTCGCCTTGATCTTGCCTCTGACCTCTGGCGGGAGTGATCGTTGCCCATCGAGGGCACGGAGCTCCGTTGCCGTTCCGGTCCGGTGGAGGATGGCTCTGCCCGCCGCCCTGTTCTGTAGTCTGGCCTATTGCGAAGCCATAACCGCGTCCGACAGCTCAGCGAAGGTGTTGTGGATCCCGAGGGCCGCTAACTTCTCGTTTGAGGTGGTGACAGGGAGACCCAGGGCCGTTTTGTACGCGCCTCTGATGATGGCATCGACTAGTTCTTGGTCGCGTTTGTTTAGCGAGTGATAGTGATACGGCATGCTATACGTTATTTTGCTGATCACCAGAGCCTGGACGAGGCGAATCGTGTCCTCTTCTCGCATGCCCTTGCGGCTTCTTGTAATTCGTTTTATAATCCGCGAGATCTGGTTGGTGGCAGACCTTAGGGTTTGGATGGTGTGGGAGGCTTTCAGGTTGCTCTGGATCCAAAAACCCAGAATCCTAGTCTTATTGCCTTCCGTTATCTTCTGGCTGGTTGCCTGAAAACAAGACCATACCCGCCGGAATATTTGCAAAAGGATGATGTATTTGGCAGCTGCAGTAAAAGTGAGGATACGACTCTGCATATCCAAATGAAATGCGAAGGTACTTGCCTAGCGAGACTCGTAGGAAACGCACACCTTCCCAGAACACTGGGTTTTAAAGCGGATGGGGGCATTAACTGGACAGTAGCCGAAAGAGGTAACCGAAGTTTAGAGTATATGTGGGGAAAAAAGGAGTAAAGATATTGATAGGATCCGTTACAGGCATAGATAACGGTACACTGTATGTACAGATTATTTATATAGACGATAGCAGCTTAGAGGACAAAGTAAGCGTACTAGTTTTATCAGCAGTATAAACTTGTAAGCATAGTCACAATAACTAAAGACAAGCACGGTGTCGTGCGCTCACAACAAACTAACATGAACACATCTCCCTCGATGAGCGCGGAAACTTGCTGCGATAACGCTGCGGTGAAGAAGTGAGGCAGCAGCCGCGAACGAATTTACGTTCGTGCTGCATCTCACACGAACGCGAAAAAAGCGCGAAAACAGAGCACGCGGCAGAGTCTGTCTCCGTCGTAGGGGGCTTTCTACGCACGGCGGCTCGGGCGGACGTGCGCGGACGCCCGGAGTCGAAGGCGCCCCCGGCCCACTCTGCACCAGGAGCTTGACGCACGACAGAAGAACACGCGCTTCCTCCCCTCTTTGCTCTCTTGCGTAGGTAAGGTCAAGCCGCGATCGACGGCCCACCCTCACACGCTTCCACTCGTACATACAACGCACGGAGCGCGCCGACGATTTTATTGTCCTTGTACTTTATACGAAACCTCACTGCCCGGCGAAATGCGCCTGGCGTTTCCATCTAATTCCCATCGCAATAAAAATTCTAAACGAATGTATGCAAACCAATGAGAACAAATACGTTGCGTTCAATAGTATTGATGTGTAATATTAGCACTTTATGGGAATCACCAGCCCTTTGCCTTATGCAGGAACCAGGCTCCCAATTCAACCACTCAGACAAATTGTTTTTCCAAGCGAGCTTGATGTGCTGCGCTTGCATTTATGTGCATCTGGAAAAGAACTATAGTTGATGTGTTCTGCACTGCAGTACTGGTCGCACCATTCTGGACAAGAACTTTATCTCCTTTTCGACATACTACCAGTTCGCCCACCTCAGTAAAAGCATATTGAGCCCATGCAATGCTTCATAAACAACATGTAGCGGACGTCCTTGGTTTCCCTTAATCGTTTCTTTTCTTTTTAGTTAGTCCAGGGCCGCTGTTTCACACGATCAAGTAACATTAGCCTCGTCTTTTTGTGTTGTGATAACATTGCGAAAACACCTTGACCCACGATCCTACAAATACAAACTGAAGCATTACTCAGAAAGATATCTTACAAAAGAACAGCATTCGTGTTCTACAGAGTAGCATCTGGGGTGCATGGATCCGACGGCATGCAATAGTAAATGGTTGCAGAAAATATGCTGCTTCTGTTCTGGTTCTAGTTGAACGTAAATATAGATATGAAGCGGAGAACAATTATTTTTATTGGATGCGGTTGACAGTTGGATTCCATGGCACTTGCACAATTTCAGCACTTGACCAAGGAAGAAAATGCAGAGAGCATCAACGTGTTTTTTGTGGATCCCACGATTGGCCAAATGGTGACGGTGACTGTCGCAATGGCGATTCTGGAAAATACAGTATAAGGCGCTTTAATACCATTAATGTAGTAAGGGTGAATCGACAATGAAAATTACGGCATATTTATTTATGAATTCCTGCTTATGTTAAAGTTACTTCAATATGCCACAGTATACTAAAGTGCTGGATAAAGATGCTACCTGATGGTTGCATTAGAAATTGTAGGCAGTAGGAAAGCTCAAGTGGCAACCATACCACATTATGGGCAACTGATGACGCAAACAACATAATCATGACTATGGTCAAGAGGTAAAAAATATTAAAGCCTCACTGTACACCTCAGGCACTGATTTTTTCGTCAGCTGGTTGTTTATGGCTCAAACTCTGCAGCTGAATGCAAAAAGGAAGAATATTTTACACATGGTTCCCGTGAACTAAGTAAATACTGTGTAACTAAGCAATGAAAAAAAAAAAGACAGCACAAATGACAAATTCGGCCTTTACTTGAACCTAAAAGCCCAGTTTTTGAAACGTGCATGAGATGCTGCCCCTTAGCACATAGAAAAAAAAGTAAGGTGAATGAACTGCTAACTAGAAATTTTTCTGAGCATTATGAACATGGCGTAACGTATACGTGAAGTGAGGAAACACTCAAAGTTCAGGCATGAGTTCTGGTTCCTTCACCACATGTGACACAAAACAAGATCACCGACTGACAGTGACGCTGTCAAAAACAAAGCACAAGAAACAAAAAGGTTTATCTCCTCTGACCTACCTGAGCTAAGCACTTAACCATATGCTCTCTGCGTCATGCATAGTATGACTGCTTTTCTGCAAAAAGATTTCTTACGTGATACTCGACTTATCACGGGAAACAAGCGCCGAGTGGTATCTTCTTCATTTCTGTTAAAGAAAACGGAACAAATAACGGACGGTCATGCCCAATCTCCCAAGAGCTGCAAATTGCAAAAAAGAAATAAACTTTCACACAGGTCTTTGCTGCCTCGAAAAATATGCTTCAGGTGCTATGCATGTCGAGTGAGCTGTTGAACTGCAGCGAGACATGCTTGCACACATCGGAAACGTTTTAACGACAACGCTGCGGTCACTTTATGAAAAACGCATCAACGTTGTGTGCGTGCATGCAATAATGGTTCAATCACCCATATTTTCGTTCCTGTTATATGGATAAATCATAAAGACTCAGCAGCACTCGATCTTGAAAGTAAACAAAGCCACCCATCGGCCGTTCAATCTGTTGACTAATTCGAAGTCAATCACGCTAGGTAGCCATATACACACAGCCATTAGCACTCTTAATGCCAAGGATTAAGAACTCTAACAGGACAACAAATTGCGCATGTGCAAACAAAGAGCTGCGAACAAAGTGGCCGCCCTTTTTGTTAATGTTCTTTGTCAGCAATATCCAATCCTATCAGCGGTTGAGGAGGGATGGTTGCCATACCTCAAAGATTGCTCCCACTTTATCTATCACTCATGCACTCACAGCGCCAGCGTTCCTGAGCTAAAGTTGTACATTTCGCCCTGTTTTCGTTTAATAAGGAAGACCAATAAACGGAAACACATATGTGTCTTAAAGATTAGGCTTTGGCTAAGTACAATGGCGAATATGCTCGATAACAGAAAAGTTGCTCGGTGGCGTATTCCACTAGAGTGTGGGCGCATTTTCAAGGCTTTCCTCGGCGGATGAAACATGGAGCAGTGTCCATGAAACGCGAAGGCGCCTTCAGTGAAGGAAGGTCCGTCACCAAGAAGTCGCTGAGTTGAGGGGAGGCGTTGAGTGAAGGCGGGTTTATTATTACGGGGTGAGCAGCACAAAACCTGCAAATGATTGGAGGAACGAACATGGGCAATCTGCTCAAATTCAGGTTCTGCAAGCAGCGGAGAAATATATAGGCAGAGAAAAGCGTTATCAATAAAAAACACACAGGCCTGAAATTATCAGACATAACCATGAGCCACCCTTCAACAGTTGCATCACGGGGCTTGTTTTTGACATTTCAGTGAGCTGCGGCCATTACTAGAAAAGCTGACCAAGCATCGCCTTAAAGATCACCTCCAGAAGGATACCAACGATGTGAAACTGAAGTGTGACTGAAACATGGCCTTGCACTACTGTCTATGTGGGTCGTCGAAACCCCAGAAGTCACTGCCATCAAGAGGCACACAGTTCAGTGCACGCGAGATCATCGAGAGCTTCGCGACTGTCAAGCGCAACCTATGTGTGTCAGCACGGAAATGTTTAAATCGCGTGACAAGGATATTGCGGTATGTACTTTATTAAACCTCCTTTCCTGCCTGCCCCCCTCGTCACCAGCGCGTGCCTTAAATAGCTAGGTAATAGTACCCTTATTATAGTGCTTTTAGGGCTGCCTATCGCTTTCGTCATTTCAAAATAATCTTTAGTCGGAAGACAGAGCCTGTGTCTCCCGTTTCCTTGATGTTTTCGGCTAATTACGTTGTTTGCCTAGTATATCTCTAATCAGTCGCTGCGTAATGAGGCTTAGCGTCGCGTCTGTGAAAGCCAACAAAACAGCAACTTAGTGAGGGCTTGTTCGTTCCGAGCGTCATTAGGAAATAATTGTGGTTCTCTTATTAAGCGACGAATGCATTCATACTTGCCTACATGAAGCACTGTCCACATTTCATGGTAGTTGCCTGATATGTCTGAAATGCTATGATATTTAAATTTTCCCAAAGAACGATTCCTGCACAGCTGGAACAGCAGCGCTGTAGTCTGGCAATGGAAAACTGAGAAAAGAACACGAGAGGGTAGCGGATCTAAAGGTAAATGACCCGAGAGCTTGCAGGAAAGAACTGACGCGCGAACTTATCTGAACTTTGTACTAAGATTTATCTTACGGAAACTCAAAGGCGACCTTCAATAAATAGTGCATATAGTAATCAGCTAATAAAAATAACACCACGACGCATTCATATAGTCGACACCAATTAATGTGCGAGTCTCTGCGCAATGCATTACGAGCACAAGACGCAGCGCTTGTGTCATGCACTGCGTCTTGTGCTCCCATAACCCTACGATCCCTTTCCGAACCATCGTATCTGAAAGGAATTCTTTGCAGTTGATGGTTTCGTCGTACTTGCAGGAACATTCGTGAAGTTTGTTGTTGGATGATACTTCCATGATTCAGAACTCTGAATCAATCGTCGAGTTTTTGAGAGACCGTAAACCTGGAAATAGGAAGGCATTTAGCATAGATATTGATCTATACGCTCACTGCCACACATAGAATTATTTAAAAAGTGTGAAACCCTGCATTTGCGATTTAAATGATTAGAACAGATCCATTGACCAGTGTGGCATCAGCGTGGAATCAATGCTTGAATTACTTTCTGTGTACTTGAATTCTACTCTGGTGTGTTGGGACAATGCTTTATATTTACAAACATTTCGTGTTTCCATTGGGGCAAAAGTGGCCCGCGTTCTTAGTAACATATATTTAAGTTTTGTGGACGCAAAATTTCAACAGAAGCTGTGTAGTTTGGCCATGAAAATCTTCCGTTTTGTGGATGATTATTTAGTTGCGGTGGACAATACTGAGACTAGCCAAGCGTATGTGAACATACTGAAGATTTTTCGCGAAAATGGAATGCCGCTCAAGTTTACAATTGAATCGCTTCAGGATAATTCGCTTCATTTTCTAGATCTGAGGCTAAGTTGGTTGCAAAACCATGTGTGCTCGTTGTACAAGCCCCGTTCTGTGAAACCTTTGCGTAGCGTTTGTACAATTCAAGACACAGCAAATTGGTAAAAAATGGTATCGCCCTGTCTTGCCTCCGTTTCCCCATAACAAAGTCTTGTCAGCACCGCTTGCTGGAAGGGGCTAAAGATGAAGTCAGCAGGCTAACCATAGCTGGTTACCCTGAACACGCAATCAGGACGACAGCCCAAAAACTGACGAAATGGTTAAAACGCAGAGAAAGAGCTAGCGATAAAAAGGACATTGGGGATCGCAAAAGGCGGACAGTTATTTCTTATGTACATAGGCTCACACATGGCCTCAAGAACGTCGCGAAGCATTATGGTGTTAGAGTTGTTTTTTCTTGTCCAAAGAAATTATGCAGTTTGTTCCAGTCTGTGTAATCACGAGCACAAATGTGAGATTCGGCTGTGCACAATTTATGTAAGTTAAAACATAGACCTCACTTTCTGGCGTGCCACAACAATGTTCTGTACGAGATTCCCCTGTCGTGTGGACCTTGGTACATCGGCCAAAAGGGCAGGTGCATAGACAAAAGGTTCCAAAAACATTCCTCCAGATTAAAGAATGTTGGTCTATCAAACTTGGCCACCCATTGCGCAGCTTGCAGCTGAAAGTCCACTTTGGCACGCACACGCGTAATCAGGGTAAACAAATATGAAAAGGCCCACCTCATTTCAGAGGCTTAACTAATCAATAAATGCTGTAACAGGTGCGTAAGCTAGGCGATACTCGCACTACACTACATTGTACTTCTTGCTTTGCGCTGCATTTCTTGCTTTGTTTGTGGTAAACGTTCAGTGGAAAGTCAGCGCTTTTGTTTGTCTATTCTACGTCCGTGTTTTAGTGCGCGCGGTGTGGAATAGTTATGAAGATGTACCGACTCGTCAAGCTAGCTATTGTGCTCTGGCACACAAGGTCAGTCTCATACGTCACGTTGTTGCTTCTTACGCTACACGGAATACATTCACAGACGCCTTCACTCACACAGCCTATGTAGTGCAACGCTTCACACTATTCGCCGAGTCATGTTGCTCGTTTGCGCAATACTTCGTGTTCCCCACTAATAAGTGCATATTGCGGCCGAGATATATATTCAGAACAGTGTTAGCGGCTGTGGGCAACGTTTCCGTTTCTCCATCAAAAGCGATAGCGCAGCTTGGGCGGTATAGGGTACCTGACGAGGGCAAAATCACGTAGGTTATGACGTGTTTGTCGTCAGCGTAAAGGATTGAACTGACGGATGGACGTACAAGGAAAACCACTTTCTTGGAACCTGACGACTGAAGCATTAGCGGGGGGCAATGTCGGGATTCTTGGAACATCATTTAACATGTGCTCCACGTCATTCGCTTTGAAACGTGACATAGACCTCTAATGTCGGCCTAAAGTCAAAGCTACATTTAGAAGTGTCGTAGGTTTGAAATCTGGAATTCTATTTTTGTCTCCTGCACAATCATGAAATTTGTTGTCAACGTCATTCACATCTAAATGTCACGCAGAGCTCAAATTTCGACGTAAAGTCGAAAAAGGTACTTCCTTTAGGTGTCCTGGATTTAAAATATCATGTTCGATATGTTGATATAAGTGGAAGACATGCACTTTCTTTTTATTGTGAATAATATTATCGGGATACTGCACTCTCTGTCCGGCGTCAACCAGTCTGCCTAAGTCTCTAAGCATTTTCCCGCCAACTTGAGTTCCTTGCGTTGTCTAATGGAGAGAGAATCTGGCTTCGGTGCAGAGGAAACTCGCTTCGTAAAGATTATTACAAGTCACATGCTGCTGCTCACAAAGAAAAGGCACAACATTGGTCGAGTAACACGCGTAATCTCATAAACTGTAACCTCGCACCATCAAACTCAGGACAATTTGAACAGAACTACTTGGCGAAATTAGCCAGCATAGTCGGTAAACACAATTTCAGCATCTATTCCACATAAACAATATGGCTTCTGTTGACGTCCGGCTGTTTAAAGAGCAACCTTACTTTCTTAGTCTGGTAACTTAGCAAAAGTGTCATGATTTCTCATAATGCGTAGCTTGTAGCACTCACACCAAGTGAAATGACAGTATGAGTGTACATTTCTAAGAAATTGTTTGAACGACGCTGCTGTATTCACTCAGAGGAAAAGTTACTGATCAACCGTGAGGTTTATTTATTCATACCATGAAGCTTAACTTGAGGACGTCGCCTTTGCTGAGCCACCACCTTCAACATTTATTATTGACGTGAACAAGGTCAAATGCAGAAATATTTGACAGATGTTGAAAAAGGCGACGTATTTTTACTAATTTAGCCAATAATGCGACACAACTTCCAGAATAGATCGATGTCATGACTAAATAAAATGGGTGAAGAATCATGGCTTTCACGGTAAATATGAAAGTATGATTGGTTTTGATGAGCTCATGTTTCAGTTTAGCAGGTTTTAATGGGGCACAGCTCTGAAGTTTACGAAAGATTTTTTTGCTTGACTTGACCAGCTTATGCGTCATGATCCAGAGAGAAAGAAGATAGAGCTTTCTGTATACAATATGCATCGATTGAAATATTCGATATTGACTCTTTGATTGACCTGATATACGTTGACGTGACATTGACGTAATCCTCGAGACAGCGCCCTGCCGACGCTAGAGGGATCGTAAGCATTGCATTTAGTTTTGTAACAAATTTCTTCCTATTTCGGGAAAGTGTCGCTGCGCAAATATTGCAACCACTTGCGCGAGCTGTACCCAAGGAGCAGATTGTGCTGCGCATGGTGCTGGAGGTGCTTGTACGTGACAGTAATGCACAAAGAGCCGTAGTGGCTACCAATGAGTCTATATATGGTCATAGAGCCGAGAGAAAGGCTTCGAGTTTGTCGAAATAACCAGGGAACTAGGAACGTGCGGTTTTTGACGCATTAGTTCTGCGGAAACCCACAAGGTGGAGAGAAGTAATCAATAAATGTAAAATCAGACATCAACCCGTTCGTAGCCATTGCTACCAAGGAAACATATAAGGGTTCCTCGAAAGAAAAGCTTCACAGTATCAGAAAAATTCGTTCTGGTCCGGGACTCTAACCCGGAACCACCGCCTTTCTGGGGCAGCCGCCCTTCCATCTGAGCTAACCAGGCGGCTAGCAGATGGCAGGACGAAGGCGAATTTGTCGACAACACAAAGCAAAGCGAAGTGTTCGACGAAGTAGTTCTCCGGAAACTCGCGAAGTGGAGAAAAGTAATTAGTGAAGAGAAAAATCAGTATCCACCCGTTCGTAGCAATTGCGACAAATGCCTTTGCTTCGTGTTATCGACAAATTTGACTTCGCCCTGCCATCTGCTAGCCGCCTGGTTAGCTCAGATGGTAGAGTGGCTGCCCCGGAAATGGCGGAAGTACGAGGAAAGGCCAATGAAGCTGCGCACATCCTTGACACACTTCGGAATAGGGAAGTGCGTAATAGCATGGATCTTGCCTGGGTCCGGTTACACTCCGTCCGCGTCAACGAGATGTCCAAGGACGGGAATCTGGCGACGGCCGAATTGGCACTTCGATGCGTTGAGTTGCAAACCGGCTCGACGAAAAACGTCCAGGACTGTTGAGAGGCGCTCTAGGTGGGTAGCGAACGTTGGGGAGAATACTATAACGTCGCCCAAATAGCGCAGGCACGGCAATCTGCCAGTTGCCGGAGCGAAGGTCAATAGAGGAGAAAAAGCGAGCACCGTGGAGGCAGTCAAGGGCCTCATCAATCCGAGGTAGAGGATACAGCGCCTTTTTGGTAATCCTGTTAAGGTGCCAATATTCCACGCAAAAGCGCCATGATCAATCCTTTTTTACCAGTACAACAAGTGGCGCTCATGGACTACATGACGGTTCAATAATGTTCTTGGCAAGCATTTTCAGAACTACGGCATGCATAGCTTGACGCTCAGCCGTTGATACACGATACGGGCGGCGATGAATAGCAGGGGCATCACCGGCATTAATGCGATGCTTAACAGCTGAAGTTTGGGCCAAAGGACTATCCTTAAAGTGAAAAATATCGTGGTAGGAAAATAGAACGCGGTAGATCTCTCCAGCGTATTGTAAGTCGGCGATGGTACAAGTTGGCGACTGCAATGGTAGAGGAGGATCGGCGGAATTGTCGTCTACTGCAATAGATGCTACTGAGTGATCCTCGAATGAGCAAAGCTGGGCCAGAGACATCCCGCGTGGCAGCACTTGTGTCGTCAAGCCTAAATTTACCACTGGCGGGCAGACGCAATTCACCGTAATAGATAAAGCTGTATGAGGCACTGTGATCCCGTGTGTAAGTAGCACGTATTGCATAGGAGCCACGATGTAGTGACCGGCGGGGACTGGTGGGGATGACACGAAGTCAACGTCAGTCAGTGCCGAAGGTGGCAAGCGAACGAAGTCGATGGAACTGAGGCGACTTTGGTGTGGTTCAGCGGGATCCACAAAAGGCAGGTCAAGGCGGAGAGTATTGGGGGAACTATCGATGAGAGCAGAATGTGCGGACAGGAAGTCTAAGCCGAGGATGTTGTCGTGGGGACAGTGGGCGATGACTGTGAATAGCACGATAGTGGAGCGATTGGCGAAAGAGACGCGGGCGATACGCATACCAATTACAGGGGCTGTTCCGCCATCGGCGACATGGACAACAGGCGTCGTGGCGGGTGTGATTATTTTCCTCAGATGGTTACGAAGGTCAGCGCTCATTACCGACAAATGCGCCCCAGTGTATATAAGAGCACATACAGAAACGCCGTCGACTTCCACGTCAACACGGTTCAGATGAGTGGTCAACGTCAGGGGAGGATTTAGTGGTGTATGGAGCAATGCAGAGTCACCTCGAGGCGCTGCATCGTCTAGTTTTCCGGCTTGGAGAGGCGTCCGAAAGGAGTCGGCGAATAGGAATGACGGGGCTGGGGGAGCGAGATTGCCGTCGTTGGGGCGAAGGCGAACGAGAATAGCTGCGATTCGGCGCAGGAGAATCTGTGGCGGCATTATCGAAGCAGGCAGCATAGGGACGAGAAAGGCCACCTGGGGGGGGGGGCGAGAATAGGCAGTGTAAATAGACTGGTTCGGGGAACGCCAGCGACTGCGACAGTGCCGAGAAATGTGACCGATTCGATGGCGCTGAAAACAAATGGGCTTATCGTCAGCAGTGCGCCATTAAGACGGGTTGCGGAGACGTGGTGGGTAAGGAGAGGTGGGACGGGGCTGAAGCGAAGAAGCCGGTTGGGTATCAGGGCGATGGGCCGAGCAGATGGTATGAAGACCCATGTTTGCGAACTCCTGGCTGACAACTGCCTGGATCAGGGAAACCGTTGGAGGGGCTGAAGTCGCAGGCAGCCGGATAGGCGGCCTCCATCTCACGCCGGACGATTCTGGTAATATCGCCAGTGTTGTTGCGACGAGGAGCGTCGGCGCAGCAAGATGTCGCTGGGGTGCTGCGCCGACGGGCAAACTGCTGGTCGATACGGCGGCTTTTAGCGAGTTCCAGACGGCGGCACTCTTTTATAACTGCATCCACCATCGTCACGTTGTTGAAAACGAGCACGTTGAAGGCGTCACCGGCAGTGCCTTTGAGGATGTGGGAAACCTCATCTGACTCAGTCATGTGTGTGTCGACTTTGCGGCACAGAGCCAAGACGTCCTGAATGTACGTAACGTAGGCCCCTGTTGACGTCTGCACACGGCCGGAAAGTGCCTTCTGCGTGGCAAGTTTGTGACTGTAGGGGTTGCCGAACAAGCAATGTAATATATAATAGCAATGTGTTATATATATGAGCAATATAATGCGGTTCTAAGTACAATAACGACATAAATACGCAAAGAAAAGCAACATTTTCGTTGCAAATGAAAAAAAAAATAATGTGAACCGAAAAGCTGGTGGGACAGAGAGATACGAGAAGTGATCGCCGAACGACAGAAAGTACCCCGAGAGCACACGCAGGCAAAAAAAGGGCAGTAGCAGCACGATGAAGTAGCCAGAAAATTGGAAACACACAGGGAGGAAAAATCTGTGGTTCAAATACTAGTGCAAGCAAAGATAAAAGGTGAAACTGAACATATTTTGTCAGAAATACGTTACAAAAAGAAGGCCGCACAAAGAACATTTTGGGACCACTTAGAATAATTGGGCAGGAAGTATGGAACAATACAACAAAATATCCAAGACAAAGATGGAAACAAACCAGAAGGGAACGCGGCATTAAATTACATCGGAAAGTAACGGCTGTATCTTTCCAATGCAATGACGAGGTTTTAGCTGTGGAAAAAAAAGAGCATGAAAGAACTATATAGAAAAGGAGTTAGTGCTGACAAATTTCAACTGGAAGAAACTGGAAGAGAAAATTCCGAAACGCACAGGCCACAGGTTAGACTAGGATTCCGTTATGCTGGTTAATGAACCAGGTCCAAAATTAAGTAAGCTCTGCTGAAAGCAGTAGAAAAAAGTCTGAAAGATTGACGAATACCAGGCAGTTGGTGAAAAGTGGAAACAATTTAATTTGTAAAGATAAGGGGAAAGAGAATTCACTTGTATAGAACGTTGACCACTACATCGGTGATATAATGTCACGTGTTGTTGACGTTGAAGAACACAGTAGCAATACTGTGAAAGGCAAAACTAATACTCCTGTCACACTGGGAATCTTAATGTCATTCGAATCGAACAGCACTCGGTGCAACAAATGTCATTCGCCCACGGAGGTGCTACACGAAAAATTAATGTCATTCGGCGGCGATATCAATGGCGATGATTCCGAAAAAAAAACGTGGCAACTAAAGTAGAACAAGGTAGGTATACATTGCTTGCATAAGTAATCCACATATTTAAATATATTTTTGGGACGTCACTTCGCTGGAAAAAAATGTTTTAGCAATGCATATAAAAAAAGTTGTTCTATTTCAGATTATGTGGCCACTACAAGCCAAAACAAGGCTTTGCCACCTGAGTAACCGATAAATTGAAAACAAACAAAATGGCTGGCATGGCGACGCTGGACGACGACGCTAAGTTGCAGAAGGTGAAGCGTTTAGTTGCGGCGTACTTTGCAATACGAGCAAGGCGTAATAATCAGAGGATGCGATTAGACGTTCTATGGCCAACGAGCAGAGTGGCGGCGGCATGGGCGGCGGCCAGACGCTGCTGAGCTGGAGAGTAACAACATTTTGCGACAGCCTGCCGCACAGATTTTGTCTCTTTAATGTAACAAGTCCATTAAAAGACGCAAACGTTATTATTTCTATAAGAGTACGGTTGCCAATTTGCAAATGCTGTGTCTTGTTTTGCTTTGTTTGTTGGGTTGAGAGTACACATTCGCTCCAAGTGCGAAACCGAATGAGTTTCTCGAACTCATTCGATTGCCGAAGTCATTCAGTACTAATGGCATTATATATCCCTGTGTAGCAACCGAATAATGTCAATCGATGCTAATGTCATTCGGTTCAAATGACATTAAAACACCCTGTGTGACAGAGGTATAACTTTTATTGGGCGAACCTGTGCCTACAAAAACGGGCTACACTTATAGCACAACGATAGCGGCGAACACGCTCGGTGATCGTCGAAAATGGGATCAGCGGGTCAAGCGCATCGGATTTTATAGAGCAGTCGTCGAATGCTCCAGAATAATCGCTGGGTCCCGCGTGTCTTCCACAAAGTTCTATACCATTCGCGTCACGCGATGAAATCAGATAACATAAGGTTCGCCGACAACAGACAGCGGATAGAAGCATCGATAACATTCCAGAAACTTCTGATACATGCAGGCGCGTCCTGCGCTATGCGATAATATTTGTTAGGCGGTGAAACGTGTCGCCCGATAAAGACAAGTACACGTGTCAATCTTAAAAAGCATCGAGCCGATGCTGCAAACAAACGAAAGTAATAAAGAAGCACACGCAGGAAAGGAAACAACGAAATAAGGAAAGTTCGTCAGCGTCCGTAAGAGGGTTTAGGACGCACCACGTGGACCACTTCAGATCCTGCGCGGCGGTGCTGTGAATGAGAAATGCCGTCTGGCACGACCTCATAGTCCAGTGCGCCAATACGTCGGATGACCTTGTCGGCTCCGAAATAGCGTCGCAATATTTTCTCACTCAGTCCTCGTAGGCGTATCGGGGTCCATATCCAAACGCGGTCGCCGGGCTGCTACTCGACGAAGCGTCTTCGGAGGTTGTACTGTCGGCTGTGGGTACGCTGCTGGTTCTTGATCCGCAGGCGCGCGAGCTGTCGGCTTCTTTGGCGCGCTGGAGATAGGTAGCGTCGTGAAGATTCTCCTCGTCAGTGACGTGCGGCAGCACGACGTCGAGCGTCGTCGCCGCGTTCCTGCCATAAACCAACGTGAACGGCGTGATCCGTGTTGTTTCTTGTACCGCCGTGTTGTAAGCGAAGGTTACATACGGCAGGACCGCGTCCCACGTCTTGTGCTCGACGTCGACGTACATTGCTAGCATGACGGCGAGGGTCTTGTTCAGGCGCTCCGTGAGACCATTCGTTTGGGGATGGTAGGCAGTTGTCCTCATGTGGCTTGTCTGGCTGTATTGCAGAATGGCTTGGGTGAGCTGTGCTGCAAAAGCCGTTCCTCTGTCGGTAATGAGGACTTCTGGGGCACCATGCCGCCGCAGGATGTTCTCGACGAACAATTTCGCCACTTCGGCTGCGCTGCCTTTTGGTAGAGCTTTATTTTCAGCGAAGCGGGTGAGATAATGCGTCGCCACGACGATCCACTTATTCCCGGATGTTAACGTCGAAATTGGCGCCAATAAATCTATCCCAATCTGCTGGAATGCTCGGCGAGGAGATTCGATCGGCTCTAGTAATCCTGCTGGCCTTGTCGGTAGTGTCTTGCGTCGCTGACAGTATCGACATGTCTTGACGCAACGGGCGAAGTCGGCGGTCAGACGCGGCCAGTAATACCTTTCCTGTATCCTCGACAGCGTCCGGGAGAATCCGAGGTGCCCAGCGGTTGGATCGTCGTGTAGGGCGTGCAGTACTTCTGGACGCAGCCCTGACGGTAGAACAAGAAGGTAGCTGGCACGGACTGGTGAGAAGGTCTTCTTCACGAGCAGGTTGTTTTGTAGCGTGAACAAAGACAACCCGCGCTTAAATGCCCTGCGGACAACGTTGGTGTTCCATTCCAAATACTAGACGAGGCCTTTTAGCTCTGGGTCTGCTCGTTGCTGCTCAGCGAAGTCTTCCGCGCTTATTATTCCAAGGAAGGCGTCGTCATCCTCGTCATCTTGCGGCGGCGGGTCAATGGGGGCGCGTGATAGGCAATCGGCATCTGAGTGTTTTCGTTCGGACTTGTAGGGGACAGTGATGACGTATTCTTGCAGACTGAGGCTCCACCGTGCCAGCCGTCCTAAAGGGGCCTTTAAGTTAGCTAGCCAACGCAGCGCGGGATGGTCGCTGACGACTTTGAATGGCCTGCCATAAAGGTAAGGGAGGAATTTTGCTGTAGCCCAAATGATGGAGAGGCATTCCTTTTCAGTCGTAGAATAATTGCCTTCCGCTTTTGACAGCGACCGGCTAGCATAAGATATCACCCGTGCAAGACCGTCTTTCCCCTCAACTAGGACGGCACCGTGGCCTAGGCTACTGGCGTCAGTGTGGATTTCGGTATCGGCGTCCTCGTCGAAGTGTGCAAGTACCGGCGGCGACTGCATGCCTCGTTTGAGTTCTTGAAATGCGTCGGCCTGCGGTGTTTTCCACTTTATCTCGACATCACATTTGGTTAGATGTGTTAGCGGCTCCGCTATGCGTGAAAAGTCCTTTCAAAAGCGCCTATAGTAGGCCCACGTGCCAAGCAATCTGCGCGCTGCCTTCTTGTCGATTGACTGCGGGAACATTGCGATGGCAGCTGTCTTCTGCGGGTCGGGGCGTAGTCCAGATTTGCTGATGACGTGGCCTAGGAATAGAAGCTCATCGTAAGCGAAGCGGCACTTTTCCGGCTTCAGAGTGAGCCCTGATGACTTGATGGCCTCCAATACAGTCGCAAGCTGCCTAAGGTGATCGTCGAAATTTCCGGCGAAGACAACGACTTCATCCATATAAACAAGACACGTCTGCCACTTCAATCCTGCTAACACCATGTCCATGACGCGCTGAAACGTTGCAGGCGCCGAGCACAGTCCGAATGGCATGACCTTGAACTCGTAGAAGCCGTCTGGCGTGATGAAGGTGGTCTTTTCGCGATCTCTTTCGTCGACTTCTATTTGCTAGTAGCCAGACTTGAGGTCCATCGACGAGAAGTATTTAGCGTTGGAGAGCCGATCCAATGCGTCGTCTCTCCGTGGACGGTGGCACACGTCCTTCTTCGTGATCTTGTTCAGTCGACGATAATCGACAGAGAAGCGCAGCGTTCCGTCCTTTTTCTTCACCTGGAATACAGGAGATGCCCAGGGGCTTTTCGACGGCTGGATGATGTCGTCGCGCAGCATTTCGTCGACTTGTTGCCTAGTAGCTTCACGGTCTCGTGTCGAAACTCGGTAAGGGCTTTGGCGGAGTGGTCGAGCGAACTCTTCGCTTATTATGCGATGCTTTGCAACTGGTTTTTGTCGAATCCTCGATGACGTCGAAAAGCAGTCTTTGTATCGTCGAAGAAGACTTGTGATCTGGTGCTGCTTACTCATAGGAAGACTTGGATTTACGTCGAAGTCTGGTTCGGGGACTATGCTCATCGGGGTAGATGCGCCATAATCCGAGAGGACAAAGACATTGCTGGTTTCCAGAATTTCCTCAATGTACGCGATTGTCGTGCCCTTCTTGATGTGCTTGAACTCGTGGCTGAAGTTCGTTAGCATAACTACCGCTTTCCCTCTGTGGAGTCGAGTGATCCCTCATGCGACGCAAATTTCACAGTCGAGCAGTAGATGTTGGTCGCCCTCGATGACGCCTTCTACGTCAGCGGGTGTGTGGGTGCCGACTGAAATAATAATGCTGGAGCGCGGCGGGATGCTCACTTGATCTTCGAGCACACTCAAGGCATCGTGACTACGAGAGCTCTCCAGCGGTATTGCTTGATCTTCCGACAGAGTTATCGATATTGACTTCAGGTCGATGATTGCGCCATGTTGGTTCAGGAAGTCCATGCCGAGAATGACGTCTCGCGAACACTATTGGAGGATAACGAAGGCGGCAAGGTAATACCGGTCATGAATGTTAAATCTTGCCGTGCAGATTCCAGTCGGCGTAATGAGGTGTCCTCCAGCGGTTAGAATTTTAGGGCCTTCCCATGCAGTTTTAACTTTCTTCAACTGTGCAGCGATGTGTCCACTCATTACGAAGTAATCGGCCCCTGTGTCCACTAAGGCGGTAACTGCGTGGCCGTTGAGAAGCACGTCGAGGTCGGTGGTTCTTTGTCTGGCGTTGCAGTTACGTTTTAGCGTCGGGCCTCGGCTGGTGGCCTCGCGAAGAAACTCGTGGACGGTCTTCGGTGGACTCCGTAACATTCCGGCGAAAAGTTTATCCTTTACACCACGCATCAGTAGGCGGATTTTATCTTCCTCGGACATTTCCGGGTCGACGTGGAGGAATAGGTGGCTCCTTCTGCAAAAATTGCGGTGGTCTCATTAGGCAGCTGCACTCGGGTTTCTAGTAGTGCTTGGGCTCGTTCTCGGCGTACGAAGCTTGTAAATGTCTGCACGAAGCCGCTTCGGAAAAGGTCCCAGGTCGTTAAGGTGGCTTCTCGGTTCTCGAACCACGTCCTGGAAGCGTCTTCCAGTGCGAAAAAGACATGTCGAAGTTTGTCGTCGTTGTTCCAGCTGGTAAATGCAGCGACCCTCTGATACGTCTCAAGCCAGGTTTCCGTGTCTTCAAATGCTGAACCGCGGAACGTCAAATGCTCCCTGGGCTGCTGCAGCATGATGGGGGACGCTGGGTCTGCCATTGCAGTTGCCTTGGCCACAATCTTCTTGGTCTTCTCAGGAAGAAGCCCGTGCTCTGGGGGCAGCTGTTGAAGACGGCGGCTTGCTCGATGGTCCGGGACTACGTTGATGTTCTCTTTGCGGTCCGGGCTTGGATCACGGCTTGACGGGGGCGTCCGGTACATGAACGAAAAGCACCCCCACCAGATGTCACTTGGTAGTGACGTTGAAGAACACAGTAGCAATACTGTGAAAGACAAAACTAACTGTTATTGGGCGAACCTGTGCCCACAAAAACAGGCTACACTTATAGCACAACCATAGGGGCGAACACGGTCGGCCATCGCCTAAAATCTGATCAGCGGGTCAAGCGCATCGGCTTTTATAGATCAGTCGTCGAATGTTCCAGAGTAACCGCTGCGACTCGCGTGACTTCCACAAAGTTCTGCACCATTCGCGTCACGCGATTAAATCAGATAACACAAGGTTCGGCGACAACAGACAGCGGATAGAAGCATAGATAACATTCCAGAAACTTCTGATACATGCAGGCGCGTCCCGCGCTGTGCGATAACATTTCTTAGGTGGTGAAACGTGTCGCCCGATAAAGAGAAGTACACGTGTCAATACTGTTTAGCAATGCAGGAAGTTAAGGCTGGAAGAATGGGCAGAGATTAATGGCATTTTGTGACAACTTCAGAATGGCTTCAGAATAGGTAGGTCTTTGGATCATAAATTATTTCTCCTTACTAAGGGTATATTAATATCGAAAGTAAAAAGGAGACCGTAAGGAGTGACGTTTTTGGACGTAGCAGGAGCGTATGACAATGTAGACCACAAAATTTTATGGGACATTCTGGAAAGGGAAAGCTTAGGCGACGACTGTCTACAGATTTTGAGAACGATTTACCTAGTCAATACGGTTTGCGTTCAATGGGAAGAAATCAGGAGCGAGGAAAAGTTTATATCAGCACGGTACAGAGGCAGGGGTGCCCTTTATCTCGACTGCAGCTTATGATGTACATGGTGAGCATGAAAATGGTGCTAGAAGGAAGTATTTCCCGGTTATATCCCTCATACAAAGAGGCGGGTACAGTAGTAGAGCAGCAGCTTCCAGGTTTTTTTTTTTTTATGTGAATGACGTTGCGTTTCTGGGTAACAATCAAAGTGGTATGCCACGTCTTGCTAATATCTGTAGACAGCAAGGCGATAAGTAAGGTCTGAAATTTAGCGTTAGAAGATCAGGTGTTATTCTATGTAATAAAACAGCGAACAGACAGTGACAATACAGGACCATGGAACAGTACCTCGAGTAAAAGAATATAAATAGCTTGGTATATGTGTAAACGAAGCCAATAGATGTATGGAAACGCAGGAAAAGACAATAACTGTAAAGGGGAAGAAAATTGGGGCCATTATCAAACTCAGAGCGCTATAGGGTATCAATAGGTACGAGGTGCTCCAGGGTGTGTGGAAAGGTGCAATGGTTCCCGGACTTATATTTGGAAATGCGGTTGTTTGCTTGAAATCATTGGTACAGTCAGGACTCGATGGCAACAAAAGATCAGAGGGACGCTTCGCATCGGGCGCTCACGGCTAGACTACAAATGAAGCTTTGCAGTGATATGGTCTCGACGAGATTTGAAGTGAGGCAAGCTCACAGTAAAAGTATTTATGAAGAACGACTGAGGAATAGAGTGAAAGTATATGGGCTGGGAGAGTGTTCAGGCCGGTATTCGTACAAAAATAACATTGATTCACAGTTCAGGAAGTCAACTATGAAGCTTACGAGCAAGTATGCGTCCTGTAGGGTGAGCAACACAGCAACGAAGAATGTGAAGCGTAAAGTCAGAGAGGCTGAGATAATCCCATGGGTGGCGGCAATGGAAATGAAACCTGCCTTGAGCAACTACTTGAGAGGAAAGAACGAAATCGGAGAACAAACAAGTTATGATATGTCAGAGGGAAGCTCACTACTTTTCGAAGTGAGATCAGGATGTCTCAGAACATGCACTTTTAAAACGAGATAAAAGAAGGAAGAAAAACGCGTGGTTGTGACGGTAAACCTCAGAATATTATGGAGCATGTCTTATCAGAATGTGAAGACACCTGCCTTGCGGTAGAGTTATGAATCGCTGGCATCGTTAAAGCCCGCTGGCTCAACGAGAGCAAGGGAAAACTAAACATGTCCGCAATAGAGATTAGTAAGAGGCGATTTGAAAATTGGAGGAGGAAAAGTAGGGAAACGACTAACAGCGGAGGCGTACAAAAACAAAGTTCACAACAGGGGTGCAGAAACTTTGGTTATGGGAATTCATCGCGTTTTTTTTCTTTTTAACATAGGTAACATATTAGGCAATAAAATAACAAGAGCTTTGTGGCTCAACCCACAACCCCGTTCCAAAGGAGACGCTCATAACTTCCATCCATCCATCCATCCATCCAAGCAGCCATAACTTGGCAAGGTCGATCCAAAGAGGTGACGAAGCTTCGGGCGAAAATGCATTCAGAACGAATTGTCGCTGACATCTGGAAGGGTTGTTACGGAAGCAGGGATTGAAGGGCGAATATGTTTCGTGAGAACAGACATTGGGAAAGAAAAATCGCTCTTTTTTAATTAATGCCACACACAGAGTCATTCAACGAAAATGTAATTCTTAATCTATTTTATATAAGTCTTACGAGTAAAGAAAAAACAGCGCTATTTTATTTGATCATTATTAATAAATAACTTTCTTTAGCAGTTATCGTTGACGGCGCTTTCACTTGCAATGCAATGCAGATCGTGAAGTGTGCAGAAAGGTGCGCTAGTAAAGTTCAGCTGTTACAATACACCCCTTTCACGTTGTGATGCTTCGCTTGTAGACGCTTGTCTAAATTTCATGGCTCGGAATGCTTCATCGTTTCTTAACGTGTTCAGCCAAAAGTAGTCAGCTACGACCGCCCGGTAATTGTTTACTTGAGTTGTTTTCATGCTACGGCACTCGCCGAAGGGCTTGGCGTCAGACTATAATCCCAGCAACCTATATCTAAAGCTTTCGTCGGCCTCCAAAGAAAGTATTTTCTGTACAGGGACGCGATTTTGATACCCGTATGGCTAACTTCTTCAGCCATCGCTCTTCGCGCTGAAAGCTATAAACGCCCATCAGGTCGAATAGCGGCTGTTCGAATATACGGATCCAATGGTAGGCCAGGAAAAACGAAGAGTCGTGCCTTTGAGAACAAAATGACGTCACTTTTGTTTTTAACGGATTTGGCGTAACCTTATTTTTTCTTTCGCCAGAATTTTTCCCTCGTCACACAGATGGCGCTAAGCCGCACGAACCGCCGATGAACCGCAATAATTTGAACGTATGGGCTATGGAAGATTCGCAACCAGGTATATTTTCGTTGAATTGGCTCTTCAGGATGTTTCAAAACTCAGTTTACTTGTTGGCAACCCCTGTGATTCAGTCATACAAGACATTGAGATTTCGCATAGATTTTATTACCACAATTCGACCCATAAGCCCAAATATATGCGATCGATGCTTTAATAATGAAACGTCTGGTTTAACATGCCGAAGCTGAAGAGTGGGTTATGAATGATGTGGTAGTGGACAGATCCGAAATAAATTTCACTACTCTAACGTGCACTGGAAGCTCCACACAACGTAGTATTGATATTGCACACCCATCGAAAGGAGGCCACGCTAGCTGTGAATCGAGTCCGTGACCGCGCGCTAAGCAGCGCGCAGCCATAACCACAACGCTGCCACGGCGGTTGAAGAAATCTTTTTTTAGTCGATTCGATAAGCTTGCTCATATATGCGCGATAGCATTCTTATTCACCATTTATCTATGTGCAGCATCCCGCGCACGTACATTTGCGGGAACGTTTTAGTCACAACCTAGTGCCAGTAAGGGAAAACAAATAGGTTCGCTTTGGGGCATACATGTAACTTGTCAAAGGAATGAACACGCTGCTATCAAATTTACTGCCCATCTGCGAAGACACAGTGCGAAGTCTAAACTTTGAAACATGATGTTATCACCGTTAACTATTTTGGTATTGCTCGGCGTTACTCATTCAGTCAGTTCCAGTTGGTCTCGAAGTGAATTGGATTCTGTTGTTTTAATTCCCAAAACAACGATAACATTATTAAGTGTGGCGTAGTGGAGGCCGCGGATAATTTTGACGACAAGGAGATCTTTAACATGACCCTAGGGCACAGTACACCGGCGTCTTTTGCATTTTGCCCCCATAGAAATGCGGCCACTGCGTCCAGCGAAGCCAATACACATATTACATCAAACTAGTTAGCATTTTGTTAATATTCTATTAGAAAATGCAAAACAAACAGGCCTTCCCTAATCTGCTACTACAAATTACACAATCCAAAAGCTGTACCTGTAATAGCCCTAGCTGACCATGAGCGAATTATGTACTTTTATAAGACAATGAGCAACTACTGTTACATTGTATACGTAGAACTACTACTTCGTTGTTATATATGAGGCACCGAATGTGTATGCTTAAGAGGAAGCTTTAGCTCGGGCCAGGCACGTACGCAAGATTTCTTGTCGGGGGGGGGGGGGGGGGCCACCCAAGGTAACTTTTCTATGCAAATGAGGGGGGATTACCTTTACTAGTACAAATGCGAAAAACGCCCACCATTCGCAATAAAAACGCATAAATCCACAAAAGATAACGGAAATAAGGTGTACTTTACACGTACGCCTCTGCGATTCACCTCTCCTTTACTTGACAAACAAAGAACCATGTTAAATGGACTCGCGCCGGAAAGAAGCACCAAGAACAAATAACGAAGCAAAAGGGTAAAATAAAGGTTACGTTAGTAAAATAGAACTGAAAAAGCAGCAGTTGGCAACAAAGGCAAACGCACCGCGCGGAGTTACGTTACTCCGCCAGCCAATCACAGAAGCCAACAAAATCGTCGTCATGCGGTCTTTTCAAAATGCCATCGTACTTGATACCTCCGGAGCGTCTGCTGCTCTTGAAGAGTCTTTTCATCGGCAGAAGCAATGAGGTGTGCAACAGACATGGACAAAATGTATGGAGTCTTCCAAAGTCTTCGGTGCTGTTCATTTCACTGCTGCGCCCGTTTTACTAAGGAAACTTCACTGCCAACTGAAGTGAAACTTCACAACAAATAGTGGTAGCGAAGCAAGCATGTTATTTCAGTTCAATAAAGAATTAGGAGTTCGCCATTCCACTATAATAGGCGAGGGAAAAGGTATAAAATTACGCGCTAATAATTTCATTTTTGTAGTTACCGCCTTATTTGGGTAACTGAAAAAGTTTCAAGTGCGAATTATTTGCAGCCTCGCGGAGGAACAGTGGCTGGCGGTTATGAGGGTGTGGGCGGGGCTTCATTTCAGACCTAAGACTATAAAATGCGACTATTGTAGCGTTTTTTTTTTCAATTAGCTCAGGAAGAATTATGCATAAATATACTTTTGCGGAACACACTCACTTTTTTTTTTGGATCCCTCGTTTACTTCTCTAACAAGTGCCTGAACCGGCTCATATTGTTATTTGGGAAGTTACGTAACGATGCGTGGCCGCCAGTCGCCTACAACCGCGTAGAGCGCATGCAGGAAGCTGCGATTCTAGACGTACTGCGCCCACCGCGAAAGGTTAGAAAAACACCTATACATAAGCACAGCAGAGAAGTGGCTACGTTGAGCGGCTCTAATGATAACTGTAGAAGCGTGATTCAGAACACACGGAATTGTCCTCCACTTCCGGCGGCGTTCTCTCTGTTTCCTGTTTAATTAAACAGGTGTTGACCCATAAATATTTTCATAAGCAATGGCTAACTTTGTTAATTTTCGCTTTTCCTGCCTGTTTGGCTGTTGTCTCGGCCCTCTCCCTTAGTAGATCGCTTAATTTCTCAACTCCTTGAGACTTGTTTCCATTTGATAATTGTACAGCACGAAAAGTGCTGTACAATTAGGGAAACACCAGATGAGTTAACGGGCGACAGTCATATTGCCTATGAGTTTAAGGGTTATTGCAGGGTTTGATGATGGATGCTGTCTCGCACTATCTTATTTTCCACCTTATCTAACCCATATAGCGGGTATATGGTTCCGAGGATCTGTCAGCGTCGCGACGAGCCGTCGCTCGAGCAAATAATGAAACAAAGAAAAGTTAAACGCAATTGCCATTTTCTCTGGCCGCAACACGTTCCACGCGCATTCAGACCAGCTGACCACGAACTGAATCCATTTCCTGGTCCCTGGGTCAGACTAGACGAAGAAGGTTGAGCTCACGAAGCCACAACGATGCGCGTGACCGTTGAATAGATGGTGACAATTGAATGCATCTCGAGTTAATCGCGCGGGCAACGAATTGATGAGGAAACTGGCCTTGACATCCCAGGAGACGCCGATAACTACCGTCATCCAAAAGCACTAAAAAGGCAACAAAATGTTGACCACCGAATAGCTGTCAAGTCTAAACATTGATTTGGCGGCGCTTTAGGAATGTGTGGCGTGGGCGGTGAGGGCGGGGGGGGGGGGGGGGGTATGCGTCGTAATTTTGGGGAGGGGGGCGGGCGCCCCCGGGCCCCCTTCTTGGGTACGTACCTGCCGTGTCTCTCTTTATGAGATAAACTCATTTTTTCCACCCCTCCAATCCCGAAATCTCTCAGGATAAGAAAGTTAATTGCTTCATGCGTGGCAAGAACTATTCACCTGGCTGATACAGAACCCGTCCTATCTCGCAGTGAAATTTCTGCACCCAGGCTAAGACGATCGCGAAGACGCTAGCAACGCGCACTAGACGACTAGCTCATAGACTCGTGTAACGGCCACACTTTCTTTCGCAAGTTTAGTCTGGTGCGGTCCTTATACTGGACCGAGCCTTTTCGTCAATATAGTCCCGGCGCAGCCTTAATTGGCTTTGGTACACTTCGGATCCCCGGATTTACCATTGCATCAGAGATCAACACGCAGGTCTCGCCGACTAGCAACGGCATCTGGAAGTACGCAGCGACCGAAAATTCAACGATGCGATTGCGTAGCGTCGGGGCACTGATTGAAATTGCCTCTCCGCTGAAATGTTTGAATGCGGAAGCATGCTTTTGCGAGCTCCCCAGCGCTGTCACGCGAAAAGTGTAATGTCGTGAATCTGCCTAAAGATGTGTATGTGCTAAGACATTTAATCATGATGATGGTGTACATGTAGATGATTGCTAGCTTTTAAGCGATAAAGGTCATCTAAAGCAAAAGATAACCTAAAATGCGATTGCCCGTGCAGATGCATAGGGCTTCTTAGAAAATGCATGAGGAACCATATAACAAGGGTGATGATGTGATAACTTTACTTGGAATCCGGCAATTGGGAGGCCCGGGCCTGGGGCCACATAGATGACCACTGGGAGCTGCTGCTCCCGTGTGGCCTCCATGGCTCGCTGGACGGCTCGAAGTTGGCCTTGGAGTTGAGAGCTGAGAAGCGCGTCCGACCACTGCGCCAGTAGATTTTCAGGGGTGGCTGCCGTCCCCACAACATGTTTTGAAGGGCGGATCTAACAGACTTGCATAGCTTGCACATATCGCTCTGGTAGTATCGGGGCAGAAAGTTTTGATTTGCACGGGGCTCGTATGAGTTTCTGTTTGTTATCGCGTCCAAGTAACGGACTCAGCTCTGTTCAGTTTAGTGAAAGGCGGTGGTAATACACGCCGCCAGTTTTGGTTTGAACTTAGTGATATCGCTAAATCTTGTTAATCTATCTCTTTCTCTCCAGATCTCCTTCTCTGCGTTCTCCTGACCGATGGAAGTCACTCTTTGCTCAGCGAGTAAGACCGCCAGCTTCTCGGTGTGCATCCTCGTTGAAGTTAATTGCGGGAATGTCTGGAGTCATATGGGCTGGGCACCAGAGCATACCGTTCTTCTCTGCGTGTGAGAATTTTGCTTCATTGACTCTGATGATGTGCCACGCCTCAGGAGAGACCCTACCTTTCGCATTTATTTCTAATGGCCGCATGAGGATCGCTAATGATGTACTGAGCATCCGTGAAGACCAATGCTAGTGCAATGACTACCTCCTCTACTGTATCGGAATGTTTGACATTACCTGATACGCTTGTAAGGTGTTTTTGAGTGTGATCCACGATTACTGCTTCGTAGCTATTTCTGTGTGGGTATTCAGCCGCGTCTACGAAGGTTTTTCTGTCATCTGACCCAAAGCTCCGTATCATATTCACTGCTCTACTCTTGCGTCTGCCGTCGTTGTAACCTGGATGCATGTTCTTGGGTATATTTGGTACTAGGAGTTCGTCACGAATTTCTCTCGTTATCGCCCTCTTTTCCTCGTATAGATTGTGGTAATCGATTCCTAGTTTGCTTAGTATATGCCGTCCCGTTTTGGTTTTGGTTAGTCGTTCTACCCGAGATGGGGGGTTTGTTGTGCTTCTATGAGATTGTCCAGTGTTTTGTGGAGTTCTAACTTTAGCAAGAGATCCGTTCTCGTACTGATGGGAATTCCAAGTGCTAGTTTGTATGCCTTTTTTATCAGGTTCTTAATTTTAGTCTTTTCCGCTGCAAATCAATTGTGGAAGGATACTATATATGTGGTCTCATTGACTGCGAATGATTGCATCAGCCGAATGATACTTTATTCCTTCATACCCTCGTGCCTTTTAGTAATTCGTTTGATTAATCTCATGGTGTTCGTTACCTGCGTGTCTAACTTCTTTATGGTTTCCCCATTTGTGCCTTTCTTCTCGATTACTAGACCCAGCACCTTGAGCTGTTTGTCTATTGGGATATTCCGCCCGTTCTTGGTCTGTAGCTTGATTTCCTCACGAGCCTCGTTTCTGTCGTATCCTTTGGGAGGCCTGCCCCTAAGTGCAAGGCAGTACAAGAGAAGTTCAGATTTCTCTGCAGAGCATGTGAGACCTACCTGTTCCTATGAGGTGTTCCTCTACTGTGGTTATTGCAGTCTTGAGTCGTTGTTCTATTGATCCGTCGCTGCCATCACAGGTCCAGATAATAATATCGTCCGCGTAGATTGCGTGATTCAGGGACTCTGTCTGATTTACATTTCCGGGGTGTCTCATCAAGATGAGATTAAAGAGCAGCGGGGAGATGACAGGGCCTTGCGGCGTGCTGCCGCGCGCCCTCGTGTTAACGCTCCAAAAAAAAAAGAACGACATACGTAGGTGTAATGATAATGGCTTTGGAACCAGCAAGCAGGCATAATTATAAGCAAATAACATTTTTCGTATAAACATTTTTTGCTTCTGTACATGGTAAACGGAGGAAATAAAAAAGATAGTGCTCTGCAGCAAATTTAATTCAGAGGACCTAAGGTTTAAAGTGAAACGCCAGCGGTTTTTTTACCATGTCAAGGTAATGCAATATTTAGGTTCCCGATACACCAAGTCACGCTTCTAATAGTAGAATTGCTTCGCAAATTCGAAAATAATATTAAATGAGCGAAAAACCGAAAAAAGGAAACTGAAAGCTGTCAAAGCAGCTGAGCGAACCTCTTTGTGTGACGCCACGAGCATCCCCACGGGGAAAGGCGCGCAAGGCATTCCGGTCTCGCCCGCTGGAAACGAAGAGCAGACTCTCGGCGGAATCGTGACCGCGCCGGACCTTCGGGTGACAATGTCAGCTGCAGCAGCTCTTGAGATCTGTCAAATATTGATAGTTATTATTCTGATGAAGTGAATAGCCACGAATCGCCGTTCGCATTCGACCTGCCACCGTGAGAGCCAGCACCCATGTGCTGCATGTCGGGTTGCAACATTAAGGCCAAGTGTAGTCCTAAGCACTGATGTTATACTTTCTACTTGCGATTCTAGGTATTTTACCCCTTCTCAGGGAACCGGTTCGCATGCTCACTCTGAGATGTTGAACGCGACTTACCGCATTTGTATCCCGTAAGAACGGCGCTAATATTCCAAAACACCGAACGGTGCATTCGTTTAGATGAGTGGGTACAATGACCACTGGTCTTTCGCTTGATATATAATGCTAGCCGCTCATCGGTGACATCAATTATTGCCACAACATATGAAAACAGGCACATTTTGTGCATGTAAGCACCGTTCCATCACCCTGAATTGCGCTGATATGAGCGACCACACACCTCTGAAAGCAGCGAGGCGGACAGCGGAGTACGGGAGCGTTATTATGCTGCCTGCGTATCATTGGTCCTATTCTCTTCATGCACACAATATGTTACGTAAAGTGAACATAGATGAGGACTTTGCGCGTATGATCGTTCATTAAGAGAACGCGTAGCTTTCTCGCGTAAACGCCGATTCCAGTATAGACACCGTCGGCAGCTGAACAAGGCGGTTGCTTACGCTGCTGTATCGAGTGGCCCACGCTTGCTGCCAATTTCGGGTGCGAGGAAAGCAGTGCACTTCGAAAGCTAAATGATGAGTCTGCATGACAATACGTAAAAATAAATCCGTGTTCGTAGTCGCATTTATTTAGGGAAGTGCAGGTAAGCGCGGGCGGCAGCTTGCCGTCGAAAATGGCGACGTACTGATGTCGATATTGATCCGTGTCGTCGATTTACTCTTTTGGTGTGTGCATTGTGTGAAATGAGGAATGCTTTATCTCAAATACGTATGGTCTAAACTTCACTACTGAAGGAGCGAATACCTCATCCTGATGGTTTAATTAGCTTCAGGTCAGTCGCTCAGATCCGCCAGCAGCAGACGCATGAATTAAGCGACTATGACATAAAGGCTTAACGTTTACTGAACGCGATCGGCATCGGCTCAAACTGTGTGCACGGATGGCGAGGCCTCAAGTTCGTGCAGCCAACAACGCGACACGACTTGCCTCCCATCTCTTGCACGTGTACAGGAATCGCAACTTCTCAGGCAATGCATGCACCAACAAGCTCCCGATCGTCGACTCCTCGACGCTCTCGTCGCTGTCATATGCATGATCCTAGCATGCTATGCATTGAACACTCCTGACGTCATAAAAAATGTGGCCTGTAACAGAGAAGGCAAAGTAGGGTGTTCGACGCAATTAATTGAATTTATTTGTAAAAAATCTATTGAATTTTGAAACCTGCTTTTTAGAGGACATGATGGAAGTGTTCAGAGGAACATAGCCAGCGAATTTCGTCGACATCCATAGACAACCTAATATCGCCGGTGTGGCCCTTAAACGCTTTTCGGTCGGCAGTTGCATAGAAGAAAGCGCCACATCAGAAACAACACGAGTGCAGCACGACGCTATGAATCACCACTGAAAATTCAAAGAAGTAATATATTTGTACAAATATATGCACACACGCACGATCACAAAGATAAATATATATAGTAGAGCATGTAAATATGTGTACATAATGTCCAACCAGTCTATAATTCACTGCAAATAAGACTTTTCATGGTGGGCCGTCCTCTTGGACAACTACACTTCATACACACACCCAAGATTCCTGAGCCACTCACACTAACAATGATTCGTTTTTCATAGATTTAAATATAAGTTGACTGTTTGTTTTATAGTGAAACTGTATAAGAAAAGGATACCGGGGTTTCCTTGCCTCCGTAGAGAGAAAATTAAACCAATTACAGCGGAAGGCGCACGCCGCGTGAGCCACTGGGTTCCTTGCAGCATCACGAGACGGCGCTCACCTCCGCGCATCCGTGTACCAGCAGGTATGCGACCTGTAGGGTGGGCAACACAGCAACAAAGAATGTCAAGCGGAAAGTGAGAGAGGCTGAAATAATCTCATCGGTGGCGACAATGGAAAAGAAACCTGCCATGGATAACTACCTAAGAGGAAAAAACGAAATCAGGTAAGAAACCACTTATCATAACTCAAAGGGAAGCCCATTGCTTTTCGAAGCGAGATCAGGATGCCTTAAAACACGCACCTATAAAGCGAGCTATAAGAAGGAAGAAGAAGCATGTGCTTGCTGCGTTAAAGCAAGGGAAACGACAGAGCATGTTTTGTGAGAATGTGATGACGTCTACCCAGCGGTCGATTTAGGCACCCCTGGCCTCCTTGAAGCCCTTGGCTTCAGCGGGAGCAGTGGTAAAGCAAACATGTCCGCAATAGGCATTAGTAAGAGGCGATTGGAGGATTGGTGGAAGACAAGTAGGGAAACGACAAAAGACAGAGACGTACAAAAGCACAGTTTGCAATAGGGGATCCGAAAATTTGGGCGTGGTAGTTCCTAGTTGTTTTTTTCTTTTTTCGTCGTTTAACCTAGGTAGCACATTAGGCAGTGTAATAGCAAGAGCTTGCTGGCGCAACCCACCGACCCTTTCCAAAGCGGACGCTCATAACGTCCATCCATCCATCCATCCATCCATCCATCTGTGTTGTTCTTTTGCAGACAATAAGAACAAGAGCATGGTGGCACAACTGACTAACCCGCCTCAAAGGAGGCTCTCATAGTATCCATCCATCGATCCACGGCAGCGCCGGCATTTGTCCTGCGGGTTTAGTAAAAATAGGAACCACAAAACTCGCTTTCGCGCATGGCATTCACCGCAAGAATATCCAGTTTAAGATTGCGGTTAAATAACCTGCATTTTCCTGAAAGCGCAGACTAGCATACGAGAGAGAGATAAAACTTTGTTATGTCCTTGATGGGGTTCAGTGGTGGCGGGGGTCGGGAGACTAACCCCCAATCCCCACTTCCTCAGACGGCGGCCAGTCCTTGCTTTCTGGCGGCGTCTTCGGCCATCCGGACGGCCCAGAGCTGCTCCTCTGGGTCCAAGCTGAGCAGCAATGTCTCCCACTGCTCGGCCGTAGTTATGCGTGTGTCAGTGTGGGAGGTGTTGGTGGGTGAGGCTTTGGGGCATTGCCAGATAATATGATCGCGGTCAGCGCGGGCCTCGCACGCTTTGCAGAGTGGAGAGTATGCATCTCGGGTACATGCGGTTGTAAAGCACGGGGTTCGGAAACGTTCGTGTCTGAAAGAGTCGCCAAGTGGTAGATTGAGACTTATTCAGTGTTTTGTGTGCTGGGGGGTAGCGTAACCGCTCCCTGCGCTGGTGCAGGAGAATTTCTCTCAACGTGACCATTCGGTCCCGCGCGTGACCGCGATGCAGAACAGAGGGCTGGTCGGGATCGGAAGACGCAGGAGAAGGATGATGCGCCCGGTGTGCGAGAGCTCGGGCGGCATCGTGGGCGGCTTCGTGTCCAGCCAGACCCGAGTGACCAGGGGCCCAGATGATCTGCACGCGGCGTTGCCTTGAGGGAGG
Source organism: Dermacentor variabilis (assembly GCF_050947875.1). Classification (NCBI taxonomy): domain Eukaryota; kingdom Metazoa; phylum Arthropoda; class Arachnida; order Ixodida; family Ixodidae; genus Dermacentor; species Dermacentor variabilis. The sequence goes on along the minus strand of NW_027460335.1, from coordinate 9,304,387 downwards.
AGTGCGAGAGAGAATCTTCTGTGCTTCGGGTGCTATCAGTCCTCTTGTGTAGTTACGAATCGCCGTTTTTGAATCGCTTATGATGCAGTGTGCATTGGTAGCCGCGTAAGCCAAAGCGATGGCCGTTTCTTCTCCTACTTCGGGTTGCGTGGTGAATATTGATGCGGCCGCGGCGAGGCGGTACTGCGAACCCGCGACTGCGACGACCGCCATGGCATTTTGGTTGGGGTATTCTGCTGCGTCCACATAGGTTATGTCAGCGGCTTGGTCGTAGCGCTTTTGTAGACGTTTAGCTCGTTCTGCACGTCGCTCCGGATTGTGTTCAGGGTGCATATTGCGAGGTATGGGTGGGATAACTAGTTGAGCACTAATGTGTGGAGGGATGGGTACTTTTGGTCCGAATTGGGTGGTGTAGGTTATGCCTAGGGTGCCTAGAATGTGCCTGGAATTGGCGAGTCGTTCGTATTGGCTAATACGCTGCGCTTCAGTAAGCTCGTCTATTGTGTTATGGATGCCGAGGTCGTCCAGTTTCTCGTTAGAGGTGGTGATGGGAAGATGTACAGCTTGTTTATAGGCCCTCTTGATCATGGTGTTGAGTTTGAGCTTGTCAGTTGTATTGAGGCTAAGGTACGGGGCGACATAGGTGATCCTGCTCAGGGCGTAGGCGGTTATCAGGCGTATAAGGTTGCTTTCTTTCATGCCGTGATGTCGATTTCCGATGCCTGCAATGAGGCGAGTGGTTTGGTGTACATGATTATCTAATTGCTTGAGTATCTCCGTGTTTCTGCCGTTATGTTGGATGCGTAAGCCAAGGATACGAATGCTAGGTACAGTAGGTATGCGTTGGTGGTGCACGTGGAGTTCTATCTCGGGCTGGTGAGGGTCTGGACGCCGACCTCCCCTATTAGGCTTGTACTGAAGGAGCTCCGATTTCTGTGGGGAGCACGCCAGGCCGCGCGGTTCTACGTATGCAACGACATCGTTGATGACTTGCTGCAGCGTGTCTTGGATGTCCCCGTCGCTGCCCCCGGTGACCCACAGGGGGATATCGTCTGCGTAGAGGCTATGCTTGAGGTTGGGGATGCTAGCTAATGCAGGCGGTAGTCCGAGCAAGACCACGTTGAAAAGAAAAGGGGATAGAACCGATCCTTGCGGCGTGCCTTTGCTGCCGAAGTGAATAATTGGCGACTGCAACCCTCAGATGGTAATGGTGCCCGTGCGACCTGTAAGAAAATTCTTCACGTAGTTATATGCTCGATGACCAACCTGGAGTTTTGCCAGTTAGTTCAGTATGGCCTCATGCGTGACGTTATCGAATGCCTCGGTTAGGTCTAGTCCCAAGATGGCTTTGGTGTCCAGCCTGGAGCTTTTGTCGCCATCGATAATTTGGTGCTTGAGCTGAATCATGATATCTTGAGCAGAAAGTTTCGGGCGGAAGCCAACCATGGTATTGGGGAAGAGGTCGTTGTCGTTCATATGTCTGTGTAAGCGTGTGAGGATGACGTGTTCGAGGACCTTTCCGACACATGAAGTGAGGGAGATAGGACGGAGGTTTTCGAGTAGGAGGCGCTTCCCGGGTTTGGGAATCATAATAATTTTGGCTTCTTTCCATTGTGAGGGGAGGTTTCCAGTTTCCCAGTATGCGTTAAAATAAGCTGTGAGGGCTAGTATAGAATCCTCATCTAGGTTGCGAAGCATTTTATTAGTAATGCCATCAGGTCCCGGGGCCGAGTTAGGGCGGAGTGCGAGGAAGGCTTCCCGCACTTCTGCTGCTTGTATGGGCGCGTCCAGGTGGTCGTTAGCGGTGCCTGTGTATGCTGGAGCGGGTGTAGTAGGTTGAGGTCCTATGTATCGGTCTATCAGCTCTTGAAGAACTTGTTCGTCTGTGCCCGGATCGGTGTGAATAATTTTTTGCAAGTTGTGCTGTTGTGTGTTCTTGCTGTTGGCCGGATCTAGGAGGTAACGGAGGATATTCCACGTTTTGGGCAGGTTTGGTCGCCGCTCCATGCTGTCGCATGTGCTGTGCCAATTTTGACGAGTAAGTTGTCGTGCGCAGTCTTCGATGTGAAGGGTGAGAGTACTAATACGCTTTCTGAGCGTTCGGTTGAGCTTGTGTTTGTATCTGTGTTGCAGACTGGCAAGGGCTTCCCACATATGCAGTAACTTGCTATCTGCCTTCTGCAGATTGGCTTCCTCAGGCACCAATTTAGTGGCTTCGCTCGCGTCTTGCAGCAAGGATGCGACCCAATCTTCGAAAGGTGGTTGGGTACCCGAGAAGGAGGTGAGGGCTCTGGCCTGCCGGAAAGCGTCCCAGTTCGTTATGCGGAGTTGAGGGCCCTTAAGCTTTCGCGGGCCCGCTCGAACTGTTGTTTGGATTAAATAGTGATCGCTGCCCAAGTTGTCTTGTGTGTTGATCCAGCCTGCTTGTGGAATTAGTTTTGCGAATGTTAAGTCCGGAGTAGTGTCTCTGCTAACGCTGTTTCCCATACGGGTGGGACAAGTAGGATCCGTGACAAGAGTAAGACCTAGATTCTGTCCGTCAAGCCATAGTTGTCTTCCCTTTCGGCGGTCCATTGGGTATCCCCATGCCACCGCAGGGGCGTTTAGGTCCCCTACGATGAGCAGGGGGGCTCCCCTAGCTAGTTGATCTGCTTTGGTGAAAAGTAGTAGAAACCTATGTTGTTGTTTGGGGCTGCTGTACACATTGAGGATGAAGAGACTGTTGCATGCGCCTTGCAGACGGGATGATCTCCAGGAAAATGTGGGCTGCTGTATCAATGCCTGTGTGATGCTGTATAACCGGACTGTTTCGCTTAACTAGTGTGGTTACTTGGGGCCTGCGGTTGTCACCGCAAAGTGCGCTGTATGCCGCGTATCCCAACAGCTTAGCCGCTACTCCGGTCTCTTGTAATGCGATAACATCGGGGGAAATATGTGGTGCGAGAGAGGTAATATATTGCTCTAAGTGTGCTCGTCTTCGCCGGAAGCCCCGGCAGTTCCACGGCCAAATGCAGTAGGTAGCACGTTCTGGATTACTCGCAGCCATCTTTGTCGGGACGCGAGTATGGCTTCTTTAGGGGACCTGCTCTGGGACGGAGTAGGGTGTTTTCCAATTCTGTCAAACGGGTGTTGTGATTTTGAGCCAGAGTCGCGGACATATCTTGAAACACTTTGCGCGTGTCGTCCATGTTTTCCTGTCGCTGTTGTTCTCTTGCCGCAAAGGCTTGCTCAATTCTGGCCAGTAGCAGCGTTTCTAGTTTCGCAGTAAGGAGGTTGTCCATTGCGCGTTCAAGAGCATTTGCAATGGAGGTGTCGAGCAACGTGGCAAGCTTACAGTCTATTGCTTCGTTGAGGTTGCGTTCTATCCGCTGTTGCAGCTCAGTGAGGGCCTCACAGTTGACATTTCCTTATGAAGTGTATGCTGGTGGTGCCCCTGTTGAGATTGGTTCGAGAGCTTTGCGCTTGTGCGGGGTTGGTTGTTGGGTGGTTTGCGGGCAATCTATTGCAGGGACAGGAAGGATGTCTGCATTTGATGGTAAGTGTTTGGGTTGTGTGTGTGCAAGTTGTGATTTGAGTTTAGCGTTTTCTGTCTTGAGGTCTTGTATCTCAGCACGTAAGGATCGGAGCTCATGCATGAAGCTGTGCATGGTACCGTCACTAACTGTGTTCACTGGGGTTGCTATAGGTTGTGAGGTGTGACCTGTGTGGGAGACAATGCTGGCCCAGCTTACCTTGGGGGGGGGGGGGGTGTCTTGCACTTTAACTGTGGTCGTTCGAAGGCTTGCGTTTCCGTGCTGCTGCGGTGCTGTTGAATCTGGTCCGCTCCGGGAGTGACTGCGTCCTTGTGACTGACGTCCACGAGACCGACTGCGTCCGCGTGAGTTGCTGCGTTCGGGAGCCTGCGTTTGTGGTGTCGACTTCGGTGTTGGCAGAGCTGAGTCTCCATTTGCTGAAGTCGATGACCCCGTCTCCTGGTCCGCTCCTTGTTGTCCCAGTCGTAGGCGTTCCCATCATCGTTGGAGTAGGAGGTGTGGTGTCTGGAAGCGGCGATGGCAGGACTTATCACCAGTCGGGTGGCCTTTGCCGCAGAACGCGCAGCAAGGGTGACAGGGGTGATCAGCCGGCGGATTTACTGTGTCACAGCTCTTGCATTTCTTCTGCGTTGGAGTGGGGCATACATCGGCCCTGTGGCCGACGGTCCCGCAGATGTCACAGACCTCGATGCGCTTCTTATGTAGATAGCATTTGTATTCTGCTCCGCGGTAGTAGACATGGTACGGTACTTGCTTTCCGTCGAATACGATGAGCACTGAATTAGTACTGCCCATTCGTCGGGCCTGCAGAATCGTAGGGTTCTTCTTGTAAACGAGACTGTTGGTAATGTCTTCTTCTGTGTCATATGCAGGGATGTTATGTATGACTCCTTTGGCTGTGTCCTCCGGCGGTGTGACGTATGCTGTGGCTGCGTAGCGGACTGCTCCTATGGGGAGGCTGCGGATGTGGCAGTATTTTTTGACGTTAGACATGATTGGCGTGCTAACTACAATGACGTTATTATCCGTGCATGAGCGGTAAATGTCGTCCTCTGCTTCTTTGGTTGTAATGCCCGTGATCTGTAGTATTGCGTCGCGTATCTGGGCGTCTCCTAGTTTGGACACGTTGAAACAGTCTCTTGGGCGTATGACGATCTCGATATCGTTCTTCGGAAGTCGTGGTTCCGTGGTGCGCGTGGGCGTAGTGCGGACTGCTGGGTACTCTTGGTGCGTGCGCTTGCTGTTGCACGGAGGGAGCCATGTATGGGTAGGGATGATGCCTGCGTAGTCCGTCGTTGCTTACGGTGGCTGACAAGCCACCCTGCTTCAACGGTAACTTCTTCGGGGGCTATTTCCGTGCCCTCAACCTCTACTACCTCCATAATGAGGGTAGGGGCTGCGCTGACTTGATCTCACGGGGATGCGACTCGTTGGGCGAAGTCCTCGGGAGCCGGGACTGCGGCAGCGACGCCGCGCACCTTCGTAGCTGCGGCGCACCTGTTTCTCGGCCAGACGGCGCAGCTGAAGATCTTGTTAGGGTTAGCAATCTTGTGGTCGTAGAAACCCATGTCCTGGGTCCCTGGCGTCGGGACTGGTCTTGATCGGTAGCTGACCACTTCCGGAAACTGGTTCCGACGTTAGTTTGGGTCCAGCGGTGATTGTTTGGCCACAAGGGTTTGAAATATACGGCGCCCATACGAGGCGCATGCACTCCGTCAGCGTCGTCGTCGTCTTTCGAAGTATACAGCAACGTTGCTAGACTTTCACATGTAGAATCTAAAACTGCCTAGCAAAAGATTTCATTTGTATTTTGATAGCACTATGGAGAGACCACCCATAGTATGGACACCACAAGAGCACCGCGAACACGATGAGCGGCGACCGGAATACCAACATCCAAATGGAAAACAGCGGCGTGCTCATCCCGTGCTCAAAAGGAAGCCACGCACAGTTAGAAAGCCTGATGAGCGATGCGAATGTGATGTGCGACGAAAGGAACAACAACGCCAATATGCACAACGGCGTCATCCTCAGGCTCCGCAGGGCCCACTTCAACCTACGTCACATTGCTCTATAGCATCACCTGATACCACATCTTCGCGGGCCTACCCCATTGACAGCGTGGATTGAAGCCCCCCCCCCTTATCTTTTGTGACACTGAAACCAAGGCCCCTATAACGTAAAACTATTCCAATATGTTTTATTCCAATCTCCTGACGTCAAATTTGCGTAACCGCCGACGCAAGCATCGGGCGGTTGACCGCAGGGTTGTCTGAACAAACCAATCAAATGCTCCCCTCGTTCATAGGAGATCAATTTGTTTGCTTGAAAAACTAATAAAATTGCCTGTACTGAGCTGCTTGTCTTATCAAATTGGTTCACAAGAGTCGAGGAGCATGCTCAAGTGGAGAGGGATTCGATGGGCCCGAGCCACTGCACTGAATATCGATAACCGGATGAAGAGGGTAGTGCCGGCGTCTGCGATTAGTCCGCTTTCTCTGACTTAGCTTGCAGTGGCTCGTCGACAATCGCGGCGGCATGCAACGAAAGCTTAAGAATGCACTAAAACGGCTCCTCAGCAAAGAATAGTTCGCAGAACGAGGTCGTAAACGTGCCGAAAGTTCTCGAAAACGTTGCAAGGCAACGCAAAAGGTTTTCTTACACACAAATAAACCCATGTTCTCCGGCAGGAGCGAGTAGCCAGTGCCGGAGCGATGGGCGGCATCCACCTTTTGCTCCTTTTGGAACGGGGCAGCCTGCGGCTATTCAGAACAAAATTCAGTTTTGATCGGCATATTAATGCATCTTTAACGCGTACGCGTCACTTTGACGTGGCAAGTTTTTGCGGTTTTGTGACGTCGCGTGAGAGGCAGGTGAAGTGGGTGCACCCCGAAAACTTTTGACCAATAGCCTAGGGCTAATGGCAAAATAGCGTCGAATCAGAAATAACAATTTTTGTTTTGTTCGGTCAAATTATGCATAATCAGAGTGTACACGTCACATCAGATGGGGTGCTATCGCGGTTTTCGTGACGTCGGGTGACAGATATTTATTTATTTATTTATTTCACGTACTTTCAAGGCCCGAAGGCGTTACAGAAAGGAGTGGAGTCAAAACAAGAAGTAATGCAGTAAAAAATACAAACAAAAAGTATTAACAAAAAATACTAACAAAATGGATTCTGAACGGCGGTCTTGAAGTTAGTAGGGTCGGTGATGAGTGCGATTGAGGCGGGAAGGCCATTCCAGTCCGTGCTTGTCCTGGGGATGAATGAGTCACTGTACCGGCTAGTACGGCACAACGGCACCGCGATTTTAAGGCTGTGGTCTGTGCGGGCAGAAATATAAGACGGAGGGGCAAGAAGGGTCTCTTTCAAAAGGGGGTTCAAGTGAAAAACTTTGTGAAAAAGGGAGAGACGGGAAGATTTGCGGCGTGACGAAAGATCAGGTAAGTTAAGAGTTCGTTTCATTGAAGAAATACTTGCATAGCGAGAATAATTAGATAATACAAAGCGTGCACTGCGGTTTTGAATACTTTCAAGAGTAGAAACTAATGAAGACTGAGTCGGATCCCAAATGGCTGAAGCATACTCCAATTTGGAGCGAACTAAAGTTTTATAGAGAGTTAGCTTCAGGGAAGAAGGGGCAGAGCTAAAATTACGGCGTAAGTAACCAAGCATGCTATTAGCGTTTTTAGTAACATAGTCAATATGCGAGTGCCAAGAAAGGTTATTTGATATGTGAAGGCCGAGATACTTGTACGAGCTAACTGACGTCACAGGTGCACCATTAATAAAGTAGGTGTGTGTGGCAGTGTTACGAGATATACGCATGGCCTTGGATTTATTTGAATTTAGTTGCATGCACCAATTAGAACACCACTCAATTACGCGGTTAAGGTCGTCGTACAGTTCTTGGGAATCTGAAGGATTAGTAATTTTACGGTAAAGAACACAGTCATCCGCGAAAAGCTTTATGGAAGAGGAAAGAACGCAGTTCGGAAGATCGTTAATATAGATTAGAAAGAGAAGTGGACCCAGGACTGACCCTTGAGGAACACCTGCTGGTACGTTAGAAAACAGAGAATTACAGGTATTAGTGTTTACAAACTGCGTCCTGTTAGAAAGTTTTTTATCCTCTCGAGTACATTAGCGACCAAGTTAAGTTGAGACAGCTTAAGCAGAAGTAAATCATGGGTCACAGAGTCAAAGGCTCTGGCAAAATCAAGAAATACGCAGTCAATGTCGGTACCTAGATCAGAATTTGCAAAGAGATCGTTAGTAAATGTGAAGAGCTGTGTTTCACAGGAAAAGAACTTACGGAAACCATGTTGACAGGGGTTGAAAAAGGAGTTTGATTCTAAAGACTCAGCCAAATGTGAATATATTATATGCTCAAGAATTTTACATGAAATGCTTGTTAGTGAGATAGGCCTGCAATTGCTGGGTAAGTGTGTGTTACCTGATTTATGAACTGGAATCACCTTTCCCACGCACCAGTCGTGTGGAAGAACAGACTGCTGTAATGACTGAGTGAAAATGTGCGACAAAATAACAGCAGAAAATACATTAGTACATTTCAAAATTTTTGAGTTCAGGCAGTCTGGGCCGGCAGAGGAGGACGTTTTTTTGATTGTTAATTAGGCAGCTACCACCAACCCAGTCAATAGAGATTGGATCCATGGGCGAAAAACCAGAATTGGATACAAGCGGTAATCCACGTGGCATTGTGGTAACATGTGATGAGAACACATCATTAAATACATTACAGCATTCTTCAGGAGCAACAGGTTGATCATTTGGGTATGTTAATTGGATTATTTTGCTTGGAGTACCGTTAACTATGGTCCAGAATTTACGAGGATTAGTTTGCAAGATGGACGGAAGGGTAACAGAATAAAAATGCTGTTTCGCACTAGCGGCGGCTGTGTTGTCACTTTCAGTGAGGTAGTAAGCGGACCAAGCAACGTCACTGCATGAAGCTTTTGCGCGACGAAACAACCGCTTTTTTTTGTTACGTAGTCGCTTCAAAAAGGGGTTGAACCAAGAGAACCGTGGCTTGCAAGCGACTGTTCTTTGCGGTACGAAACGTTCGATTAATGACAACAATTTATTTTTGAAAATGCACCAGTTTTCTTCAACACAGCGCTGATCGCAATTAGCGATGTAAGAAGCTGCGAAATTTTCCATTTCAGCGGTAATGGAAGCCAAGTCGGCTTTGCTGTAATCGCGGATCACCTTCGTAGTTTTCTTAACAGGAGCCCGTGTGTTGATATGAAAAGTGAGTGCAAGGTGATCACTTAAGCCTTGTATGTAAATAATTGGGGAAACTGTGTCATGGTTCGTAGTGAGAATCAGATCTAGTATGTTAGATGAAGAGGCAGATACGCGCGTTTGTTTCAGTACAAGCTGGGTGAAGTGGAAATCCAAACAAGTGTTTATAAACTGGGTACTCTGAGAAGACTGGGACGTTGCCGTGTTGTTACGCCAAATGATATCGGGAAAGTTGAAGTCACCAAGAAGAAAAAGGGGAGCGTTAGGGTATCTGACAAATAATTTGTTCAATGCGTCGTGAAGGTCATCGCAAAATGATGTCGAAGCAGTAGGAGGGCGATAGCATGTGCAAAATATAACATCTCTGTTGTCCAGTACAACGCGCACGCAAACAAGTTCAAGTGGTGTTTCTATGGAAACTGAGCTTGAAGTGAGCGTTTCAGTAACTGCAATCAAGACACCTCCACCTGATCGCACACCACGATCGCAGCGATAACATGAATACAGTTTTTCACAATCGAAAATTTCGCTATTTTTTATCCGAGCAGAGAGCCATGTTTCACTGAGACATACTATGTCAGCAGCGCATGTATCAATCAGTGAGGACACCGCAGCACGTTTATTTAGTAGACTTCGCACGTTAGTGAAAAGAACAGATATGGTGTTATTAGATTGCGCATGTGCTAGCTATGTCGAACCATTTCCTTCGATAGCTTGACGCGACCGAACAGAGGAGCGTGCTGCACGTGGCATGTTGACTTTGCATACATTGTCAGTGGTAGAACAGTAAACGTAGCACTTCTTGTTCAAAAATAGCTTATTTAGCCATATTGAGTATGTCTGTCCTGATGCCTTAGCAAAATCAAGCAGCTTTATCCTAGACTGGCGCGTTGCTCGGCAGAAATCTTCGCCCACAGATACCCCGGTGGATTTCAGATTAGATTTTAGTGCCAGAATTTTATCCTTTAGTTTTGAGCAAGAAAATTTCATTATAATCGGGCGAGTCTTATTAGCAGTATACGAGCCAAGTCGGTGGGCTCTACATACCATATTCTCGGGGACCTCAAACTTAAGATGATGAGATAAAAATTCACACACCAATTTTTCGGACTGCGCCCATGTTTCTGACGGAGTTTCAGAAATACCATAAAATATTAAGTTATCCCGGCGGGAGCGATCTTCTAGATCATCGAGACGTGTCAGGAGGGAGGCATTTTCAGTTTTAACGGCGTGAGCTACAACTGCAGGTATGTCAGCTGACGATGGGTTAAGCTCAAGTGATTCAACAAGCGATTTCAACTGTCGTTAATCTAGTGGTTAAATCGGACACTTGATTAGTTACTTGAGCTTGCTTTTCCTTTAATTCGGAGAGACCACTCATTACCTCTCTGTGTCGTGAATCTATTTTTGCTGAAAGGGCAGAAATGGCTGCAAGAAGTTCTTTGTACTGCGCGTCAGTTGCGGGTCCCGGATTAAGTTCAACGTCACCAGATAGGATGAGTAGCCTTGCAACAAACGCACATTCACACAGTGAGGCAAAAAATACACTTGGGCACGGGAAAAGCAGCAGACAGACGTTACTCGTACGTTTAGAGTAAAGAGACGGAGCTTCACAGACCTGCATGAAGAAGCAAAAAGGGTTTAGCGGCGACTGCATGGTTGCCGCTATCCCGTGCCCACTGAAAGTGGCTGGACGAAGGCAGCTGCTTAAGTAGAGCCAGAAGGGAGATGTCGCTCCTGGCGGCTGTGAATCCGTGTGCAAAGGCATGAAGATGGCACCCTGGATTACTTGCTGGCACCAAAGATCTTGACTTGCGTCAGATAGCAGGACTGGCAACGGTGTCGGTGAGTCATTATAGATGAGCACTGGTGAAACCGCACATGCGCAGGTCGAAGGATACAGCCATACTCCAAGGAGCACGATGAACTGCATGAAGAAGCAAAAAGGGTTTAGCGGCGATTGCATGGTTGCCGCTATCCCGTGCCCACTGAAAGTGGCTGGACGAAGGCAGCTGCTTAAGTAGAGCCAGAAGGGAGATGTCGCTCCTGGCGGCTGTGAATCCGTGTGCAAAGGTATGAAGATGGCACCGTGGATTACTTGCTGGCACCAAAGATCTTGACTTGCGTCAGATAGCAGGACTGGCAACGGTGTCGGTGAGTCATTATAGATGAGCACTGGTGAAACCGCACATGCGCAGGTCGAGGGATACAGCCATACTCCAAGGAGCACGATGAACTGCATCAAGAAGCAAAAAGGGTTTAGCGGCGACTGCATGGTTGCCGCTATCCTGTGCCCACTCAGATGAAGTTCGGCTGGTCCAAAAAGTTTTTGACCAATTGCTGCGGGCTGATTGCAGCATTGTAATAGAAAGTTTGGAATAGTTTTACGTTATAGCGCCCCATATCGGCAGATTATATACACACAAACACCATCACGACGAGTTCCACATTAGTAAGGTGGCAAATACTATTGGTGCTATGCGGAAACAGAATAAATCCCACCATCACGTATTCATTCATCTATGTACGACCACGGGCAGAATTTAAGTATTCGCTCAGCACCATGAACTTCAGAAAACCTTTACTGTAAGGTATCGTCAGCATCAGCGTCATGTTTGTGCTTTGGGTTGAAAGTGATGCAATACTGCCAAATGACAATTCACCCTCAGAAAGCGAGAACACCGTTTCCTGGCACATTCTAAGGAGGTCGTGCGCAATCAGGAAGGAGAGACCAGAAGGCGATCCACAGCGGGGCTGTGACATTTTCAAAGATGACATTTTCCACACAGCGACATTGTACGATGCCCACGCTCAGCCGCGTGGGCATCCAGGTGCCCAAACGGCTGGCCGGGAGGAAAGAATTGCCACCTTGCCTATCGCGAACATCTCATGACCCCTAACATTGGACTTGCCGAAAGAGGGAGCACGCCAAGCCCCTACTCTTCTCGGCACAACATCGCAGAAAGGCCCTCTGAGCCGCAGCATACGGCGTGGTTTGCTCGTTCTTATCGCATTTCGACGTTATATGAAACGACACGCCGACCTGTTGGGATAACAATTGCTTGTAGTTTCCATATAATTGCAATCGGAATAATAAACGGGTTTTTAACTATTGACATTATGCTGCCTTCACAGACGCTGGCTTGATGTCTCGCAAAGACTCGCTGCCACGAAGGTGTTGTTGGCTGTGAATGCATGGAGTGTTTCGACGTTGTGTTCCACCATAGGCCGCATCCCCCACTCTGGCTATGTACCATGTATAAGACTTCTTTTCATCATTATCTTTGACGTATGTTTGTGCTGTTTACGCTGCTTCAAAACCAGGGCGACGAAGCTTTGCACACAAATGCACCGCCATCTTCTCAAGAATATATTTTGTGCGCGGCACACAATGTCATTCTCATACGCCACATTATAGCTTTATACGCTATACCGAATACATTCACAGACGCCGTCACTCACAGAGAATATGTTTCGCAATGCTCCACACTACTCGCCGAGTCCTGTTGCTCGTTTGCGCAATACTTAGTGTTCCCGACTTATAAGTGCATATTACAGCTGAGATATATATTCAGAACAGCGGTAGCCACTGAGCGCAACGTTTCCGTTTCTCCATCAAATGCGATAGCGAAGCACGAGTGGTATAGAGTCCCTGACGAGGACGAAGTCACGTCGGTTATCACGTGTTTGTCGTCAGTGCAAAGGATTGTACTGACGGATGGACGTACAAGCAAAACCAATTTCCTGGAACCTGACGACCGAAGCATTAAGGGGGAATATCGGGATTCTTGGCAAATCATTGAACTTGTCGTCAACGTAATTCGCCTTGAATCGTCACATACAGCTCAAATGTCGTCCTAAAGTCTAAGCTACTCTATTAGAAGTATCGTACGTTTCAAATTTGGAGTTATTTTTTGTACCTTGCACATTCATACAATCTGTTGAGTGCTTTATTTGTATTTAAATGTCACGAAAAGCACAAATGTCGACTTAAAGTCAAGAAAGGTACTTCCTCTTAGGTATCGTGGATTTAAAATTTTGAGTTCGATATCCTGATATAAGTAGAAGACATGCACGTTCTTTTTAATGTGAATATTGTTATAGGGATAGTTCACGCACTGTACGGTGTCAACCAGTCTGTCTATGTCTCCAAACAATTTCCCGCCAACTAGAGTTCCTTGCGTGCTCTAATGATGAGAGAATCGGGCTGTTGTGCTGAGGAAACTCACTTCGTAAAGATCATTACAAAACAATCTTTAGTACTCACAAACAACAACGCTCCACATTGATCGAGCGACACGCGCAATCTGATAAAATTAATCCTCGCAACATCAAACTCGAGACAATGCGAACGAAGCTTGTTAGCGAAATTATTCAGCATTGTAGGTAAACACAATTTCAGCATCTTTCTTAAAGAAACAATATGGCTTCTGTTCACGTCTGGTTGTTTAAAGAGATACCTTACTTTCTAAATCTGCTAACATAGCAAAATGGTCATGATAGTTCTTAAAGTGTAGCTTGTAGTGTTCACACCAATTAAATTAAAGCATAACTGTGCATTTCTCAGAAATTGTTTCAACAACGCTGCTGTATTCAAATAGAGGAAAGGTTACAGATCAATCGAGAGGTTTGTTTATTGACACCGTGAAGTATAACTTGAGCACGTCGCCTTTGCCGAGACACCACCATCATAATTTATCATTGACGTGACCGAGACCGCATGCAGAAACATTTGACAGGTATTGAAAGAGACGACGTATTGTCGCTAATTTAACCAAGAATGCAACACAACTTCCCGATTAGATCGATGTTATGGCTAAATAAAATGGGTGAATAATCATGGCTTTCGTGGTGAATGTGAAAGTATGATTTGTTTTGATGGGCTCGTCTGTCAGTTTAGCATATTTTAATGGCCAAAGAGAAGCAGCATGCTTGTTGCAAATGAAAAAAAAAACGAGAAGCTGGTGGAACAGTGAGATACGAGAAGCGATCGCCGAACGACAGAAAGTACCCCGAGAGCACACTCAGGCAAAAAAGAGCAGTTGCCACATGTTGAAGTAGCCAAAACACTGGAAATATACAGGGAGAAAAAAATCTATGGTGAAATTGCTGGTGCAAGCAAAGATCAAATGTAAAAGTGAAAATTGGTTCTAAGAAATACGTTATAAATAGTAGGCCGCGCCTAGACTGTTTTGAGACCACACAAGATTATTAGAAAACACGTCTTGACGAAGATGGAAACAAACTGGAAGGGAACCCGGCAATAAATTACATCCAAAAAATAACGGCCGAATCTTTCCAATGCGATGACGAGGTTGTAGTTGAAAGAAAGAGCATGAAAAAAAACCAAATGGAAAAGGAGTTGCTGCTGACAAATTTCAACTGGAAGAAATTGGAAGAGAAAATTCAGAACCCCACAGCCACAGGACTAGACGAGGATCCTGTCAGGCTGATTAATGAACTAGAGTGTATTACAAGTGTTGTGTGTTTTGGCTGTTCAAAACATCGGGCTTCATATATGCGTACGTGGACTGAACTCATGCACAGAACTTTGCGACTCATGTACTGTTGAACTGTATATTTTTTATTGATCCGGTGTTCTACTGAGTGTTATATTTAGTGTCGCTATTCTCCCTTTTTGCGCAAATTTGTTTCGTCAGCCAAGTGACAAGGAGTAGCCAGTGCCACCACATAAAGGCGCCAACCTCTCCTAACATTCACTTCAATAAAAAAAATGAACTAGGTCCAAAAAGTAAGGAAGCCCTATTGAAAGCAGTAGAAAAAAGATAAAAGATTGACGAATATCAGACAGTTGGTGACACAGTAGAGACAATTTATTTATAAAGATAGGGGCGATTCATAGAATTCACTTGAATAGAACGTTGACCATTACATCCGTACTATGCAGGTTAGCAATGTAGGAAGTCAAGCTGAAGCTGGAAGCATGGGCAGTGAATAATAGAATTTTGGGACAACTTCAGAATGGCTTTATAATAGGTAGGCGTTTGAAGGATAAATTATTTCTCCTTACTCAGTGTATATAGATATTGTTTCGGAAGGATGAAAGAAGAAAGAGGACGAAGATGATCGGAGACGCTGACGGCTGCGTGTTGTTATAGGTCAGCCATCTTAACTACTCTGAGTGAGCCTTTATATGATTGCAAATATAGCCTTTTAATACTCTCAATATCCCAATAACATACTGTTGGGAGGTGCGGGGTACCACGGCTGCAAAACGGAGCTCCGCAGTGGACGTTGCATCGCCGTCCGCATCATGAATGACGGTGAGCAAGCGGGATCAACATCGTTGCCGCCTCCAACGTCACCGTCGCCAGCGACATCGCTGTCACCTTCGGTTGTGGTTGTGCAATCCAAGGAACCTGGAACTCTCTGCGGGACCGATGGCGCCGACCTAGAAGACTGGTGGGTGGCTATGTACGAAAGCGTGAGTGGAATCAACAGATGGGACCCAACGCTAACGCAGCTAACCTGTTGTTCTACCTAGGAGGCCCGGAAAAGGTGAGGTAAAAACCACGATAAGGAGCTAACCAGCTAGGGCGATTGCAAACAGAAGTTGACACAGTTGTTTGGCAACCCGCCTACCGTAAAATTGCCGCAAAGCAGGAACTGACCTCCCGAGCCCAATCCCCCACGAAGTCCTATGTCTCGTACATCCAGGCCGTGCTGGCACTTTGTCATAAAGCTGATCACGACATGACAAAAGCAGAGAAGGTCGGACACGAGCTTAAGGGCATCGCTGACGACGCCTTTAATCTGCTCATGTGCAAAAGCTTCTCCACACTTGATACTATCACTAAAGAGTGCCGGCAATTCCAGCAGGCCTAAAGCCGACGTGTCTTGCACCCTGTCGTCGGACTTCCCAATACTACTGCAACGTCGTGACGTGTCAAAATCAACCCACACAGCAGCATTCATCGCCATCAGAAGACGTGGTGCGAATCGCTCGACGCGAACTGGATGCTATGGAGCCCGCAGCTTTCTGTTCGCGAAGCCCTGATGCTACCACTTCCTCCGTTCCTCTCGTACAAGCCATCGTTCGCCAGGAACTTGAAAACATTGGTTTACATTCTGTATGTGCTGTCGCCAATTCCAGAGTTAACGAACGCCCTTCTACTATTTTCGCTGCACCACGACGCTTCTCGCCGCGTTATCGCAACCCGACTGAGTGGAGAACTGTGGACGACCAGCCGATCTGTTTCACCTGTCGCCGGATTAGTCATGTCACCCGATACTGCTGCAACTCGTGGCCCTCAACACCTCGCACGCCGACTACACTGAGCCGTTTTGATTCATCATCATCAGCAGCAGCAGCCTGGTTACGCCCACTGCAGGGCAAAGGCCTCTCGCATACTTCTCCAACAACCCCGGTCATGTACTAATTGTGGCCATGTCGTCCCTGCAAACTTCTTATGTTTTGATGCAAATGCCCGAAATGTGTCATCCACAGCCGAGTCTAACAGCGCCGACAGCTCCGCTCGGAACACATGGTACAGTCGCTCACCATCGCCTCGCGGACAGCACTCTCGTTCACCACAAACACGTCGTCCATCTTCCCGTTCGCCGCAGCCACATCCCCTTTCGTCCCCTGCGACGTTTGGCCCCACCTTTTCGGAAAACTAAGAAATGCAGCCCTGGTAGGTGGTGCTGCAATTCCTAGTACCGCAGCAAATCCTCTGTCTGTGCCCACAAGGTGAAGTTTAGTAGACGTTAAAATAGACGGCGTACCTGTCGAAGCACTCGTCGACACTAGAGCCGACATGTCTGTGATGAGTGCTAGCCTACGTAGACGCTTAAAGAAGGTCCTCACACCAGCAGCAGCCCGAGTGGTTCGTGTGGACGACGGCGGCGTGCTGGTTGTTCTTGGAATATGTACGGTGCGTTTAATTATAGCTGGCCGCCCTACTTCTGTTCTCCTTGCTGTGATCGAGACAACTGCCCTCACGACGTTATCCTTGGATTGGACTTTTTATCTACTCATTCTGCTCTCATCAACTGCGCGACCGGCGTTCTTCAGTTGGAACTGCCTTAACTCGCCGATGCTCCGAGCACCGCCCACCGCACTTGTGCTCGCTTCACGATATCCGTCTGCCAACCAAGGCAGTTACGTCACTTTCACCGCATAGCCACACGTTCGTGACGGTGAATATGTGCTTCGCCTCATCATCGACATGCTTTTGAACCGTAATGTTGCTGTTCCGCATGCGTTGGTCACGGTTACTAATAACGACGTCGTTCTACCGCTTCTAAATTTCGGCCTTTTCACTCTCCCCTTGGTGACGGAGTGAACCATGCATTTCTCTCCACTCGACATTTTGCGAGAGTAAAACAACGCTTTGAAGAGTAAATCGGCCGCTTCACTCGTGCGATACGCTCCCTAGTTTTTAGACTGCAGGGGTAAACATGTCCGCAATAGAGATTAGTAAGAGGCGACTGGAAGATTTGTGGAGGAAAAGTAGGGAAACGACAAACAGCGGAGGTGTACACAAACAAATTTCACAACAGGGGTTCAGAAACTTTGCTTAGGGGAGTTCTTCGTGTTTTTCCCTTTCTGCTTTTTTATTATAGGTAGGATATTAGGCAATAAAATATCAACAGCTTTGTGGCACAACCCACAACTCCGTTCCAAAGGAGATGCTCATAAGTTTCATCCATCCATCCATTAATCCATCCATCCAACCATAACTTGGCAAGGTCGATCCAAACAAGCGATGAAGCTTCGGGCGAAAAGGAATTCAGAACACATTGCCACCGACATCAGGAAGGCTGCTTATTGAAGCAGCGATTCAAGCGCGAATGTTCGGAGGGGACAGCCGTTCGGAAATAAAAAAGCTTTTTTTATTACAGTGAGACGCAGTTAGAGTCATTCGACGAAAATATAATTCCTAATCAATTTTATACAAGCCTGACGAGTCAAGAAGAAACAACTCTTTTAATTTATCATTAGTGATGAATACTTTCCTTAGCGGGCATCGTAAGAGGGGACGTTGACGGCACTATCACTTGCAACGCAATGCAGATCTTAAAGTGGGCAGAAAGGCGCGTTCGATACCGGTATGGCTGACCATTGCTTGTTCCACAGCAAACCTATACCTTAGCTTTTGTTCAGTTATACGGCCTGATCCTGTTTGTGAACTCCGATATGTCTCTCGCAAAACTCCTCAGGATAGAACTAACTATGGGCTTCAGACCTTTGAACATACCATTATAACTTTCTTGAATAACAACAAAGATGTCGAAACGCTAATACACGGGTTCCCAAGTAAAATATTTTACAAAGGAAGAGTTATGGATCTGTTACTTGAGTCATAACACACAACTTATGCCTACTGTAGTCTTAACGTGGCAGATTACTTAGAACATTGCTAGATAACGGTGGTTTACTTATTTATTGATTTTTGTGTGTGTTTACTTATTTATTGATTTTTGTGTGCTCTCTCTCCTGTTTCTTTTCACAGCTGTAATTTCAAAAAGCACTATCTCGAAACATTTATATACTGTACAGAATTGTGGATGTTCTTTTTTGTGCGATTTTAATGTTAGTTTAGGAGAAAGCTTGTTTTCTCAAATGCACTGTTTGTCACCACGAGGAGGTTAGGCCTCGTCAGGCATATACAGCCTTTAGCCTCCCTCCTGACGTGGCGATGTGTGTTTGGATACTGTATATAACATTGAAAAAGAGAATAAAAAAGGAATTATGAAACTGTTAACAATAAGTTGAAGCTGTTAAAATACGCCCCCCTCACACGTTGTGCTGCTTCGCTTGTAGACGTTTCTGTAAATTGGTGTCGCGGACAGCTTCATCGTTTCTTACCCTTTCACTCCAAAGTAGTGAGATACGATCGCCCGGTAATTGTTTACTTGAGTTTTTTTCATGCGACAGCGCTCGCCGAAGGGCTGGACGTCCGACAATAGGACCATCAATCTATACCTAAAGCTTTCGTCGGCCTTCAATAGAAGTATGTTCTGTACAGTGGTGCGATTTTGATATCCGTATGGCTGACCTTTTCATGCATCGCTCCCCGTGCTGAAAGCTTTAAACGCCAACCAGGTAGAATTGCGGGTGTTTGAATATGCGGATGTAATGGCATGCCGGAAAAACAAAAATTCGTGCCTTTGAGAAGAAAATGACGTCACTTTTGCTTTTAACGGATTGTGCTCAACATTACTTTTTCTTTCCCCAGAATTGTTCCCTCGTTACACAGATGGCGCTAAGCCTGAATATTCGCCGATGAACCACCATATTTTGAACGTATGGGCTTCTACGGAAGCTTGCAAACCAGGTATATTTACCTTGTATTGGCTCTTAAGAATGTTGAAAACTCAATTTGCTTGTTGGCAACCTCTGTACTTCAGTCATACAAAACATTGAGATTTCGCATGGATTTTATTAACACAATTCGACCCATAAGCCCCAATAATTGGGATCAATGCTTCAATATTCAGATATCTGATTTAACCTCCCATATCTGAAAAGTGGGTTATGAATGATGTGGTAGTGGATAGATGCGAACTAAATTTGACTTCTTAGCGTTCTCTAACGTGCACTAGAAGCACCACACAACATCGTATTGAGGCTGCACACCCATCGAAAGGAGGCCGCCCTAGATGTGAATCGAATCCGTGACCACGCGTTCAGCAGGGCACAGCCATATCCACTACGTTGCCACGGCGGTTGAATAAATCTTTGTCAGTCGATTCGATAAGCTTGCTCATATATGCGCGATATCACACTTATGCACCATTTATCTATATTGCTGGAAAATTTCAATCACAACGTAGTGCCAGGAAGTGAAGACAAATAGGTAAGCTTTGTGGCATCTTTGTAACTTGTCAAAAATATGGAAATGCTGCTCACCAATTTCCTGCCAATCTACAAAGACACTGTGCGAAGTCTCAAATTTGAAACATGAGGTTATCATCTCTAACTATTTTGTTAGAGCATGGCGTTACTCATTGAGTGACTTACAGTGGGTCTCGAATTGAATTGCGTTCTGCAGTTTTAGTTGCCAAAACAACGATAAGATTATTAGGTACGGCGTAGTGGGGGAATGGGGATAATTTTCACCACTACGGGATCTTTGACGTGCCCCTTGTGCACAGGAAACGGGCGTCTTCTGCATCTTTCCCCCATTGAAAAGCGGCGACCCCGTCCAGTGGGTTACGTTGAAGCCAATACACATACCACATCAAACGAGTTCGTATTTTGTGACAATTCTCATCGAAATTGAAAAACAAATGGACATTCCCTAGTCTGCTACTACAATTTTCCCGATCAGAAAGATGTACCTGTAATAACTGTAGCTGACAATGAGCCAATTATGTACTCTTATGAGAAAATGAGCAACTACTGTTGCATTGTATACGTAGAACTACAATTTTGTTGTTATATATGCAGCACCAAATGCATATTCTTATGATCCTTAGGTATTAGCAATTGTACAAGACAAACGCAAGCTCTTATTAGGGTCATAAACCTCTTAAACATCAAATACGGAAATATATTTAGACTAATTCACATCTTTATTATTGTAAATCTGTGTGTGAGGGCAAGATCTGTTCTTTAATCTGACCTGCGACTAAACTTGCCGTGTCTCTCCTGTAAGCAAATTCACAAATTACTACAACTTCACTATGCTGTACTTTCACTTGTTATATTAATCTTCCCTACTATTCTATTAGACTACCACACAAATGCAGTTGTTTCTTGACAATGTAAAAATTTCATTGTGGAACCACCAAGCACAATTCAGAGCACCGGGGCGTAGTAATTTTTACGTTCCTTTTCTTGATCTCAGAGCTCAATTTGGGAGACGCCTTCCACAGATACATAAGCTCGTTCCTCCGGGATCGCAAGGCCACGCTCAAAATCGGTGACCTCAAGTCCGACAATTTCAGTTTGGGCCCCAGAAGCACACCACAAGGAGCGGTAGTCTCACCACTGCTTTTTAACATCGCCATGAAGAAATTATCGGAAAGGCTCTCCAACATAGAAGGGATCAATCATACGTTCTACGCTGATGACATCACAATCTGGTGCACCGGAGGAAGCGAAGGAACTGTTGAATTAGGCTTGCAGGAGGCTGTAGATCAAACAGAGATGTACCTGGAAAATACGGGGCTTAGATGCTCCCCGAGCAAGTCTGAGCTCCTCCTCTACAGGCCAGTCAGGAGAGGTCCCGAACCTAGAGGCTGGAAACCGTTGTCTGAAATAAACATCAAACTCCACACTAAAAGCGGATGTACCATCCCCAGAGTAGACACCAATCGGGTCCTTGGCATGTTCATCGAATCCAATGGCAGTAATAATACTACGCTCAACAAGCTCACAGCCAAGACTGAGAATATGATGAGACTCATCAACAGAGTCTCGAATAGGCGTGGAGGCTTAAAGGAAGACAACCTCCTCCGGTTGTTCCACGCCTTCCTCATGAGTCATATAGTTTATGTGGCAGCCATGCACAACTGGTATAACTCCGAGAAGAAACGATTAAACACGCTCATCAGAAAAGGTATAAAAAAGTACTAGGCATTCCGTTACGGGCGAGCACGGACCTCCTTATGCAACCAGGAGTGCACAACACATTGGACGAGATAATCGAGGCCCAGGAGTCAGCCCAACTGGCCTGTCTATCCTCTACCCCGGCTGGAAAGAAGATCCTGGCAGTTCTTGGGATCAACCCTATCCTCATGAAAGAGTGGAAATATGAAATTTCAGAAAATCAAAGGAACAACATACGAGTTGCACCGTTTCCCCGTAATGTTCATCCTCAACAAAACGTAGGCAGACGCAGGGCAAGAGCCCTCGCCCTCCTCAAGCGTACCAAAGACGATCCCTACTCGGCATGTTTTGTCGACGCAGCCCAATATGGACAGTCGTCTAACTTCGCCATTGCCCTCGTTGATCACAATGGACAGCTAGTGAATGCGGCTTCCCTGAAGTGCTCAACACCAACCAGAGCAGAGCAGGTCACTGTTGCTATAGCACTCCTAGACAACAGCAGATCACAAATCTTCATTGATTCGAGGTCGGCGGTCAGGGCTTTCGCTTCAGGATCCATCGCCGAGGAGGCTCACAAGATTCTCAAGAGCAAGATAATCTCTCCGCACACCATCACGTGGTTTCCGGCTCACCTCGACCCCCAGCTTGACTCGTTTCCCAATCTTAATGACATTGCCCACTCCTAAGCGCGCGCACTGACCCACCGCGCGGGAGCAAGATTGAGCTCAGACTCCGGTGTTCTCGAGTTTCGGGACACTCTCACTACTTTCAGCGAAATTACTGCGCACTATCACCTGGGTTGGAGGACTTATCCTCCCCCTCACAGCAAACTGGCTAGACCTCTGGCGTCCACTTAACGCATGCTTCAGACGCAGTGCTCTCGAAACCTGGCCCTTTTCCACACAATCACTCCAGAGGCTTTCAGCTGTACTTGCCCCGACTGTGGGGCTGTTAGCAATTTGGCACACATGCTCTGGCGATGCCCCTCGTTACAGGGACCCAATCGCATCACAGAACAAGAATGGAGCTCTGCCATCCGGAGCTCAGAGTACGCACGTCAAACTTGGGCGGTCCAGAGAGCCCACGATGCGGCGGTTAGGCTCGGCCTACCCGTCCCCACGTGGGAGCGGCCCGCAGCTCTGCCCTAGGGCAAAGCTTCTCAGGACCTTGTTATTAAAGTTCTTTGTCTCTGTCTGTCTGTCTGTCTGTTTTCTTGATCTATTCCATCGTCTCCAGCTCCTCTTCCTCATCTCTCCTAAGTCACACCCCACTACTCGCTCATGTCTAAAACCTGCTACTCGCCAGAAGAAAAAAGCTTGTCACAGATGCATCACCCCACACCCTGGGGACAAGTGGTCATAAACGCGTGAAGAGAGGGTCAGACATAGGTGTTGATAATGGGAGCCGTTTCGATCCTTGCGATAGCAACACTATCGTCATGCCCATTGCGCAGGATTGTGAAATGACGTAAAGAACGCCTCATGACGGGGAAATGATTGTCGAAGCGGGAGTGAAGAGGACGACAAGGTGTGTGAACAAGGACAAAAATATCTGAAGACGTTTGCAGGTTTGAAGATAGGAAAATGTCACGCTTATTCATGGGAATAGAGGTAGGCGCTGAACGCAAGTTGGTGCATGAAGATGCATAGACGCTGGACGACCGAAGATGAATCCGAAACATTGGGCTTAGATACGGGGCTAACTCGCGCTTAGCATGAGTCCAATTGCTTGTTTATATACGTTCCTTATCAGGTCATCGATCATCTTCTTTTCTGCGGCGTACCATTTTTGGTATGCCACCACATACTTCACCGAGCTTATGAAGAACGCCTGCATGATTCTCATGACGCTTCCTTCTTTCATGCCCTCGAGCCTGTTGGTGATTCTGTAGATGAAACTTCACCCAGTGAGTAAGTTCGGCTTTGATTTTCCGAATGGCTTCTCCGTTGATCAACTCTTGAAATCTTTTCTGAAGCATATCTTCCACCTGCTGAGCGATAACTGCCCTCTCTGTCGAGGACACGCAGCAAGGCTCTTCCCGAATAATTCGGGAAGATCCGGTGTTAATTCTGTGGCGAGCTCAAGAACGCGGGAGTGAAGCCTGCTTGCCACCTTTTTATAAATCAAACACAGATAGATGTCCTCACATAAGCGCCACGCTCATGTGATGGCAGCGACTTGTTGATCATCCGTAGGACCTGATCTTCAGATGTGCTTCGGTGGAGGTGTCGAGTATGAGACGACTTCTCCTCGCTTAGAACTGTAGTGGAGCTGCAAGTGGTTTCGTGAAATCCAGCGAGCTTCATTTCACACGTGCGTTCAATGGAAAGCCCACAAATTTCAGGTTGCATTCACTGCATTCTTAGTGGCATCCTCCGATAGATCAAAAACTGCTCTACACCACTATAATCTGGCCTATATTAGAATATGCCTCGTCCGTACTAGAGCCTTGTCAAACAATTATGTCAATGAAACTGAACCCGTCCATAATCACTCAGCGAGATTCATTCATCTATAATTATATCCATCAACTATAATTGTACAGCGACTGTAACGTTCATAAAATATTCCCTAAATATTCCATTGCCTATTAACCACCGCCAAATATCACCTTTCGCTCTGTTCCTTAATATATACTACCACAATCAAACTCTTTGCTCTCTTTTTATCCCTCTTTACTCATTGACATCATGTCGCCTCGGTTAGAAACGTATAGTTGTTGTTCCCCACTGTACAACTATTACCTATTCGAACTCATTTCATCCTAAAACTTGTAGAGAATGAAATCAGTTGCCTCATAATATTGCTAGTATCATGGATCAGTGCCGCTTTAAACATGACATAAATAAACTCTTTGCACCAGACTCAGATATCTGACTTACCGATGTACTATAGATAGATTTTGTGTTATACTATTGTTATAACTGTCTACAGTAGTGTTGTGTGCGTATTATTCGTATTATTATAGTCACCTTAAACATGGCCTAATCAACCTCATTGCACTTGAATTAGACAACTAAGCGCTTGTGACAGTGACAGTGACAAGAACTTTATCAGAGTGTCCTGAGGAACTCGATTGGGGGGACCGAAGGCTCCCCGATCAAGTTGGTGGCTCCGCCCACGACGGGACAGGGAGGTGGTGATTCTCCGCGACGTCGCGGGCCCTCTAGACGGCCTGTAGTTGGTTTGTGAAATCCGAGCTCTTCAGCAAGGCGTCCCACTTGTACTTATTAGGAAAGTTGGAGCCCGCGTTGTACGGGCACAGCCAGAGCATGTGGTCGAAGCAGCAGCACGCGTGACCGCATTTGGAGCACGATTGCGGCAAGTTCAGGTCTATCCAACTAAGCGCTCTCGGGGTGAGGCAAGATCTTGTGTTACAATTAATTTTTTAATAGTGTTAATATCACCAGTACTATTGTGATATGATTTCATTGTATTATAACTTCTACTTGAGACATATCGTAATATATATCATTGCACCTTCATTAGCATACCTTACGTTTGTATAACTAATATTTTATATTATTAATTATGTTATATTTGTATTATCACTATCTACATTGCTGTTGTGTTATGATTTCTTTACATTCTTATTGAGTCCATGTAATATGAATGCATTTATATTGTCCGACAAAGAAGCTTGAGAGCACGTTAAGGACCGCGCAAAGAGCGATGGAACAAAGACAGCTAAGCATAACGTTAAGAGACAGAAAGAGAGCGGTTCGAATCATAGAGCGAACGGGTATAGAAATGTCCAGAAGCATCCGGCCAAGAAAAGCGACACGCAGTAGGTTACTAGAGCTACAACGTCAAGCCCTCTGAAGTCAACCACACCACTACTGAAAAAGAAGCTCTGGCAGTCCTTAAAGCAATTCAGTACTTCCGTACGTGCCTAGACCATGCGAAGTTTACCTTGTTCACCGATCTCCAGGCCCTCACTCATCTCTTCAATATTACCCAACCTAAAGGACGTATCACCAAATGGGTGAACTATTTGCAACAGTTCGATTTCACCATCTCCTACAGAACTGGACCCCTTTTGACTGATGTAGATGCATTGTCTAGACTTAATGATAAAGCCCAACAAAGAACAATCGGAAGAAATCAATGAAGTAAAATTGTGCCGAGGCACTGAACAATTGATTTTTATGGAAGGTCACTATCAAGCCCCGCCAACGCTGGTTTCCAGGGTGCTCTATTTGTACCACGATAGCCCAGAATCTTGAGGACACGACGGATTTTGGCGCACACACAACAAGCTAGTCAAGAGATTAACGTGGCCTCACGTGAAAGAAGACATCAATGAATACGTTCGTTTATGCCACATTTCTCAAGTCAACAAGGTGAAATATAAGCAGCCTACAGACGCCATAATAATACCTTGCCACTCGAACGTGCCTTTTGAAGTTATACACCTGGATTTTGCCGAGCTAAATAAGAACTGAGGAGGAGTCAGAAAAACGGAAGCTTTTCTTCTGGCAATAGGTGAATGCACCTGGACAGTCGCGGCGCGGGCAGGAAAAGAAGATGCGAATAGTGTCATCGCCCTCCTCGAACGGGATATGTTTAGCACAACCAGGACGATCGTATGTGAAACGGTCCAGCGTACAAGAGTGAAAAACTAGCAAGATGGGCTCGATACCATAATACATCAATCATATTTTGTGCGCCATACCATCCCGCGACGAATGGGCTTGCAGAGCTTGTTATAGGAGATGTGAAACAATAAATCAGGAGGTACGATAGTTTCCATGGTGAGTATAAATGCTCTTTATGAAAAGCTTCAAGTGGCTTGGGATGCAGTCCACAGTTTGCTTCTTCGGGAGAAACCCCTTTTCTTCAGGTGGACCGTGAGCTGAAGCTATTGGAAAATCTCAAGATTGTCGAGGAGAGGAAACAAAAATCTCTGGCGGAGAGGTACCGTATACGAATGCGAAAGAAAATATGACAAGAGACATTGCTCTCAGATATCCCAGACATTCAAGTCACCGACCTCGTTTTAGTTAGGAAAGGAGAAAGAGAATCCAGTGCTAAATTTTATGGTCCTTATTCTGTAACCAAGACAGAATATCTCAGAAAGGAATATTGAAGACTGCGTGGTACATTGGAGAACGTGCCTCAGTTAAATATGCTTTGATTGGAAACGTTTTCATGTACTACCCCAGGAGGGGTTAACAATATAAACCTAGGAGGGTGAAGCGGTATAAGCCTTCGTATAGAAGAGGAAGAAGGGCAGGATCTTGGGTACAGGACAAAAGGGGAATGAAGTTAGAATAAAGGTAATAATAATATTTGGGGTTTTACGTGCCAAAACCACTTTCTGATTATGAGGCACGCCGTAGTGGAGGACCACCTGTGGTTCTTTAACGTGCACCTAAATCTAAGCACACGAGTGTTTTCGCATTTCGCCCTCATCGAAATGCAGCCACAGTGGCCGGGATTCGATCCCGCGACCTCGTGCTCAGCAGCCCAACACCATAGCCACTGAGAAACCACGGCGGGTAGAATAAAGGTATACAATGTTGGACGCCAGTGCCACAGCAATGCTTTACGTCTATTGTGTCCTTTATCAAGAAACACTACAAGTTATAAATTGTTTCCTTCCTGATTTCAATGTTTCATCTTCATAATCTTCCATGGCAGGTTTTTGTTTCGATGCCGCCACTCCTGAAATCATTTCAGAGTCTCAGACTTTCCACTTGACGTTCATTCTTTGTTGTATTGTTCACCCTACAGGCCGTATACTTGTTGGTATGCTTCCTAGTACTCTTCTTCCACTGTGAATTGAGGTTATTAGTACAAAAACCTGTACACTCTCCCAGCCTATTTACGTTCTTCCATATTGCTCAGTCGTTCTTCATAATCAATTTTACTTTGAGCTTCCCCCACGTCAAAACATGCCCGGCCCGTCATCTGTCGCACAACAGACGAAGCTACAGCGCTCTGTGTGCGAAAGTACGTAGTTACAAAAAGAGTTTCTTCTGTCGGTTTCTGCCTGGCCTCTGCCGCGGCAGTCATGTGTTCACTGCGGCAAAAATAATTGAAGACACCGTCACTCCGTTGTCGTTTTCGTACATGTTGTGGACATCCATCTTTAGAAGCTTCGCTTTTCAGGATCGGCACTGAAGGAAGAAGGTTACGTTAAATATATGATACATTTGGAGACTGCTCGTGCCAGCACGAAACTAGTGTGAGTGACATGCACTCCTCCAACAAAGAGCGGAGTTTACGCCTTCGAAACATCCATGTATCGCCTAGTGACGGCACTTCGTTTCGCAGACTGGCCGCGAACAGCGGTCACCGTGCAATGCGGTTTGCCTGGTTTCATTTTTGCTGCTGACAGATTATAGAGAGTACCAACTCCATGTTCATTTCACCGAGACATAATTGTCCAAGCGTTAAAATACTCATGACGACTTTCGACGTTTTCATTGCAGGCGCCGTCGGCTGCTGCTTTGATAAGCGGGAGCTAGGCTTACCGGCTCGCGCGACTGGCGGCCGCCGACTAAGTCAGCAGGTCGAGTGTGTTGATCCGCCGAGGAAAGTTTACCTCACTCATATGACCCACCTGCAACAAAGGAAAGTTACATAGATTTGCTTGTCTTATTGCGAGCGTCATTCTTCAGGTACGGTAAATACGGAATCCAACGGCGGTGCACCGTTCTCTCGACTGCATGCAAGACCTGCCACCTATGAAGAGAGTATGCCTTGCTCGCTGGCCGTGCGTGTCGCCGGTTGCGAAGAAGCCTCTGCTAGCAATGCTACTCATAGTTTTTCTTAATTTTTTACCGCCTGCATGAATACATAAGCGCCTAAATAAGAGTACATTTGGATGTCTGCACTCCGCCGGCTACAAAGGGCTAACCAGATGAACTGCCTCACATTGTGGCCGCTGCGCACTGCCCGTTTGCGAAACCAACTAGCCTCGGACGGTGTTTCGATCGCTTCATTGGTGTAATGCTGGATACGTATGAGGCATACTTTCCACGTCACTTTAAAATATTTATTATAATTACATGCCACCGACAACTAAGTGACACCACTGAGCTTTCGCAGGCTCTGTTTGTCCTCGTCCATCTTGAGCTTTCCAGCTTTCCAGCAAAATGCGGCTGCCTTTAAGACGCCTCAAAGTTTACAGGCGAAATGAACTCGCGGCGCTGGCATATGATAATGCAGTAGCCGCGAGTACCGCGACAAGTTCCAGCTCTACGAAGAGCGAGGTATACATCGAGCTGTGTACTAGGATGCCATCGCCGGCCATCGCTTATCCCTGCAGCTTTCCTCGCCGCATAGCTCGTCTCGGATGGAAACCGAAACGTACTCGTGCTCCGTTTGCCAGAGAAGTAATTTGCGCACCCGTACGCAACACAAGCAGCCGTTCTTTTTATGGAAATAGCGCAATAAAAACAACACAACACAGCGTGTTAACGCGCGCTAGGTCTGCGTTAGTTGTTCGTCTGCTTATCGCATCTAAAAAATGTAGAACGCGCTCGTGAGAGCCGTGTTCGCTCATGCGGAGCACCAGTTTTGCAAACCGCCGATTGGAGGGCAATAGTTATCGTTATCCTCAAAGCCGACCAGTATTTCTAGGGTAACTTTCACTAGTGTTATACACCTCCTAGGAAATTTATTTTATGAGGCATTGACGTGGGTAAGTAGGATTACGGAGCTGGACGCATTGTGGCACGGCACCCCATGCCGCACACTGCAGCGACGCCGCTTCGTAAGATGCTCGTATGTGTGCGCATACTTGCTGTCGCTTATAACGTTATGTTTTAACGCGACAGCGTTAAGAGGAAGCTTTAGCTCGAGTGCTCCTATCTAAATACATGTAAAAGGAGAATTCGCTTTTCTCGGCAACCACTGCACCAAATTTGACGAGGTATGTTGAATTTAAAAGAAAAACTTAAAATCTAGTGACTGATCGTTTCGAAATTTTGAGTTAGGTCGTCAATCTTTTATTAAAAATTGGCGAAAATAAAAAATTTTCAGAAAACGAAACTATCAAGTTTACAACTCTGTAACTCAACCACTAAGAATGATAATACAATTCTGTGAATTGCATCTAAAAGTACATCCATAGCGGACAAAATTGATATGTTACACACGAATATAAAAAATTTAATCATAGGGAAATACAACTGTTGTAAAACCGTTGTAACCAACGTAACACATTCATGTAAGATGTAAGATGACATATTGAATTTGTCCGCATTAAATGATCTAATGGATGCCGTTTACAGAACCGCGATATCAGTTCTTGATGCACAGCTATCAATTTGTAAACTTCGTGCTTTTTCAAACGGTCAAATATTTGAAAATCATTTTAAGAAAATTGAAGCCCTAAATCGAAATTCCGCTTATAACAGTCACTAGAATTTAGCTTTCTCTTTCAAATGCAACAAATTTCATCAAAATCGGTACAGGGGCTATCTCATAAAAACGTTTTTGCGTTTTACATGTATTTGAATAGGCCGCGTCGGAGTTGGGCCCGAGCTAAAGCTTCCTCTTAAGGAGCTCGTGTCGCAGAAAAGCCGGTGTCGTCGGCGTTGACCGTGAGCGAAAAATGGTCAAAGGCAATTCATAAATAAAAACAGCTCACAAGATGGATTGGGTGGGAATCGAACCAGGGTCTCGGGAGTGTGCGACGGAGAGGCTACCACTCAGCCATGAGTTCGATGGTTGAAACCGAGATAAAAGCACCTCGACTTGCCATAGAAACTCGCCGTAGAAAGTTATACTGCGGTGTATATCGGTAATGAAGAGCACGTAAATTACAGAAGTAGCAGTTAAACGAGTAGCGAAGTACGTTTCCGCTACATTTCTTCTGCGCTTGGCGCACACCGAAAGCCTTCTTGCGGTCAACACAGAAAACCCCCTCCTCGCAATGTACTGCGCTGCCCAAAAGGCGGCGCGCCACTCACCCACTTCTCCCCTTCGTCTCGTTTGAGCGCATTGGGGCCGTGCGAGGACTGGTGCGAGGATGCCCCCACGCCCTTGTGTTAAATAAGTGTTCTCGCTCTGTCCCCTTCCAAGTTCCAGCGTGCGTCACTCGAACCCTCGTGTTTAGGCGACGCGGCTCCTCCTTCCGCTCACAGCGCGATTCTTAGGTGCAGCGTCCGATGCGGGACGCCTTTGACGTGATCACTGTGCCGTAGCGCGTCTGGTGGGAAAGCGTCCCCTGCGATGTGTGCCGTGCTGCTGGCGAGGAGTCATGGGTTTGCGTGGTGCTCACAAGCGAGATAGACGACGATCCCATCGAGGCGTCCGTCCCATGATCGCGTCCGCCTTCATGGCGCGTCACGTCCCGGCTGTCGGTGCCGATCACGACGTTTGGCTCACGTAGATCGCTTCCCCCTCCGAGACACCGAGTTCTTTAGATCGTTCCGCTTGTTCAGGCGCACGTTTCGTAGCCGCGCCGAACGCTGCGTTGCTCGGCGCTCACCGCGTGATTGGTGGGTGCAAAGTCCGATGCGGGGCGCCTCGTAAGTGATCGCTGCGCCATAGCCCATTGTCTTACACCCCTTGGCGGTTCGGCGGGAACGCTGTCGCGTTCCACTCTTGAAGGCGAAGCTTGAGCGTCCTCCAATTTTTTATAATTGGTACTCATAAAATATTCACCGCTGTCACCTATGATCGCGGGAGACCATTTCTGTATCCCACTGCCAAATTTTGCGCATGCAGACATGTTGGCACATTGCTCAGTATGCCGCCTTGGAGGCAGTTAAAGTGAATAGCGGAAAGCCGACTCTTGATCCGACTCAGTGGTGACTCTATCCGACTCTATATCAGAAAGAAGGCTGTAACCATAAAGACGTCGGGGCGCGTTGAACCTACATGAGAGGAATTTTTTTCTTTTGTTTCAATCTAATACAGATTACAACCTTACATAGCTTCCCTAGAACACCAATTCTGTCAACAGGTAGCTACAATGATCGCACCTAAAATACCGCATAAGCCATTTCTTTCGATGGGGTAAGGAAAATAGGCAGAGGACCTGTTGCAATATATGCACAGCGAAACTTTCCCGAAGGAGGAAGATGTGTTGCAAAAGTAAATGTAATGCTTACGATTCCGCTAGCGTCAACAGCGCGCTGTCTCGATGATTAAGTCAGCGTCATGTCAACGTCATCATCATCATCATCATCAGTCTGGTTACGCCCACTGCAGGGCAAAGGCCTCTCCCATGCTTCTCCAACTACACCGGTCGTGTAGTAATTGTGGCAATGTTCTCCCTGCAAACTTCTTAATCTCATCCGCCCACCTAACTTCCTGCCGCCCCCTGCTACGCTTCCCTTCCCTTAGATTCGAGTCTGTAAACCTTAATGACCATCGGTTATCTTCCCTCCTCATTACATGTCCTGTCCATGCCCATTTCTTTCGCTTCATTTCAACTAAGATGTCATTACCTGCCGTTTGTTCCCTCACCCAGTCTGGTCTTTTCTTATCCCTTTACGTTACCGTATGCCACGTCAACGTATGTGACGCCAATCAAAGCAGCAATATCGCATAGTCAAATCGATGTATATTGTATGAAGACAGCTCTACCTTCTTTCTGGCTGGATGAAGACGCATTAGCTTGCGAACTGAAGCTAATAAAGCGTTCACCAAACTTCAGAGCTGTGCCCATTATAATCTGCTAAACTAACGGACGAGCTCATCTAAACCAATCATAGTTTCACGTTCACCATTGAAGGCTATGTTCATTCACCCATTTTATTTAGCCATAACAGCGATCTAATCTGGGAGTTGTGTCGTATTTTTTTTTATTGGTGACGATACGTCGTCTTTTTCATTATCTGTCAAATATTTCTGCATACGCCCTTGTTCACGTCAATTATAAATTATTGTGGTGGTGTCTCGGCAAAGGCGACGGCCTCAAGTTATGCTTCACGGTATGAAAAAAACGAACCTCACGATTGATCAGCAGCTTTTCTTCTATGTCAATACAGTAGGCTCGTTGAAACAATTTCTTAGAAATTTACAGTCATGCTATCATAAATCTTGGTGTGAACACTCTATGCTACGCACTAAGAAAAATCATGAAACCTTTGCTATGTTACCAGAATTAGAAAGTAACGTTGCTCGTTAAACAACGGTCGTCAACAGAAGCCATATTGTTTCTGTGGAATACATGCTGCAATTGTGCTTACCCGCAATGCTGATTAATTTCGTGAAAAAGGTTCGTTCATATTCTTTCGAGTTTGATAGTGCGAGTATGGATTTTATCAGATTACGCGTGTCACTCGATCAATATTGTGCGTTGTTCTTTGTGAAAAGTAGCAGTTGCTTTATAATGATCTTTACGAAGCGAGTTTCCTCAGCACAGCAGCCCAATTCTCTCCATTTGAGCACGTAAGAAACTCAAGTTGGCGGGAAAATTGTTGACATAGACAGAATGGTTGACACAGCACAGTGCCTAAAGTATCATGATAATATTATTCACATTAAAAAGAAAGTGCATGTCTTGTACCTACATCGAGATATGGAACTCGATATTTTCAATCGACGATCCCTAAGAGGAAGTACCTTTCTCCGCTTTAAGTCGACATTAGAGCTCTACGTCACATTTAAATGTGAATGAAGTTTACAACAAGCTTGATGAATGAGCAGGAGACAAAAAATACAATTCAAAATTTGAAACGTACGACACTTATAACAGAATAGCTTTGACTTTAAGCCGACATTTGAGTTCTCGGGGACGTTTCAAAGCAAATGACGTTGACAACAAGTTCAATGACTAACCAAGAATCCCGACATTGCCCCAGTAATGCTTTTGTCGCCAAGTTCAAGTAAATTCGTTTTGCTTGTACGTCCATTCGTCAGTTCAATACCTTACGCTGACGATAAACACGTCATAACCAACGTGATTTTGCCCTCGTCAGGCACCTTACACCGCCCAAGCTCCGCAATCAATTTGAAGGAGAAAGGGACACGTTGCCCACAGCCGCTTCCGCTTTTCTGAATATAAATGCCAGCTGGAATATGCACTTATAAGTCGGGAACACTAAGTATTGCGCAACCCATCGACATGACTCTGTGAATAGTGTGAAGTCTTGCGCTACATAGGCGCTGTGAGTGTACATAGGCTCTGTGACCGTATTCACGTACAAATACATTTTCAGCATCATTTTTCTATCGAGCACCTAAACACTGCAATGGCCTACCTCATCAAATGGATGCCATCACCTGCTCTTCACAATTTTTTCAAGATGTAACTTTTTATTTACAGAATTAAATGCATTAAAACACTTGTTTGTATTTGTTGTATTCCCACCACTTATGTAATACCCCTACTACGGGTCTTTAAGGAAATAAAATGAAATGAAATTAAATTGAGTTAAGCCGCCTGTGCATGTAGTCCATATAGCGTAAGAAGCAATAATGTGGCGTATGAGAATGACCTTCTTTGTCGCGCACAAAATATATTCTTGAGAAGATTGCATTGAGTTTGTAGGCAAACCTTCGTCGTCCGTGTTTTGAAAAGAGCGTAAACAGTACAAAAAATAAGTCAATGATAATGATGAAAAGAAGCCTTGAACATGGTACATAGCCAGAGTGGAGGATGCGGCCGGTGGTGGAAAACAACGTCGACAATATCTGTGCATTCACAGCCACCAACTTCTTGGTGACAGCGAGTCTTTGAGAGACATCACGCCAACCTCTGTGAAGACAGCATAATGTGAATTGTTAAAAACACGTTTATTATTCCGCTGGCAATCATATGGACACTACAGGCAATTGTTACCCCGAGGAGTCGGCGTATCGTTCGATGTAACGTCTAAATGCGATAAGAATGAGCAAAACACGCTGTATTCTGCGGGTGAGAGGGCCTGTCTGCGATGTTGTGCCGAGAATGGTGGCTTGGTGTACTCCCTCTTTCCGCTAGTCTAATGTTAAAGGACGCAGCGAAGTTCACGCTACGGCAGGAGGGGTATTGTTTCCTCTAGGCCAGCAGCTTCGACACCTGGCTGCCCACGCTGCTGAGCGCAAAGGCAACTTACAATGACGCTACGTGGTAAATGTCATCTTTGATGTCACAGCCCAGCTGTTGATCGCCTTCTGGTTTCTCCTTCCCGATTGCACACGATCTCTTCAGAATATGCGAGGAAACGCTGTTCTCATTTCCTTGGGGTGAATTATTATTTGGCAGTATTGCAACACTTTGAACACAAAGCATAAACTTAACGCTGTTGCTGGAATTACCTTATAGTAAACCTTATTTGAAGTTAGTGGTGCTGAGCGAATACTTGAAGTCTGCCCGCGTGCGTAACGATATGTATCAATACGGTGGGATTTCTTCTGTTGCCGTGTAGCACCAATAGCATTTGTCACCTAACTAATGTGGAACTTGTCGTGATGGTGGTTGTGTATGAGGAGTCTGCCGATATGGTTTCAGTGTCAAAAAAAAGTAAAATTGGGCTTCAATCCACGGTGTGAATGGGGTTGGCCAGCGAAGCTGTGGTGTCACCTGATCCCATAGAGCAATGTGACCTACGTTAATGTGGGTCTTGCCGAGCCTGAGAACGACGGCGTTGTGCATACTGAGGCTGTCGTTCATTTCGTCGCGCATCGTATTCGCACCACTATGCAGGCTTTCTTACTGTGCATGGCTTCATTTTGGCAGGAACCGTTTCGTCCTGACCAGGCTGAGCACGTCGCTGTTTTCCATTTGGATGTTGCTGTTCGCGTCACCGCTCATCGTGTTCCCGGTGGTCTTGTTGTGTCACACTATGGGTGGCCTTTCCATAGTGCTATCCAAACACAAATGAAATCTGTTTGTAGGCAGTTTCATATTCTACACTTGAAAGTCGCTAAATAGTTAGAATGCTAGTCTCCGCCTCTCGAAAAATGCAGCTTATTCAACCGTAATTTTTAACGGGAAACGCTTGCGGCGCACGCCATGCGCGAAATCGAGTTTTGTGGTTCCTATATTTTGCTAACCCGGCACGACCAACGCCGCCGCTGCCGAGGATGGATGGATGTAGTGTTCCTGTATATGCTACCACAGAGAGCACAGTTGCGCATAACGTTTCCGGCGCCGCTTGAACCGCTTTTCGCCGAGCGCGATCACGTGGTGCAAAAGACATCAAATGATCAACTGCGCTCAAATGTGCGCGCATAATTGTCTACCACACATGTGCAATGTGTGGTAGACAATTCTGCGAGCACATGAATGTCGCAAATAGAAATATCGTGCCCGCAATTATGTCAGTGACCGTTGACCGCCATTCGTCAATAAACTTCGTTCACGGCAGCTGCACGTTTTCGACATAAGCGGTGCAGACACGTAAATTTAAACGAATTTCAAATGTTCACATGCGTACACCTTATGCAAAGTTTATTTTTACACTTCATACTGCAAACTTAACAGCTGCTTCGTAGCAGCAAATCTGCAAGTTGAAAAAGATCCAAGATGCGCGAGCTTCTAGATCATTTTTTTTCGTACAAGCGAATGAATAAGCAGTAGCTGGTGGCAGCAGGGGATGAGTGCTTGTTCTTGGAGCTTTGGGGGGCAGAAGTCAAAGCAACTGGAAAAGCAACAAGTTATTATGAGCAACAACAGGTTATTTTTATTGGACTGTTCGCATAAGATGACAAACTGGCAAAGTAATTATTCACACATTGCAGACTGTAATATTACAGCACATTTTTCTTGATCTCTTCATAACAATCAGTTTATTTACCATAGCACGGCACTTATTAAAGGTACAAAAATAACTGCACATTCCTCACGTCGACTGAGGCTGATCGAAGAAGCAACATATTGCGGGCGGCAAATGCTGAAGCTATTGCAGCTGTCTCATAAGCGGGAGCGCACGGTGTTTTCGCTTACTACGAAACAATCAACACCAGCACATCAATCGACTTTACATGAAAAATGAGAACGCCGACGGAGCAGAGACAAACCAGAGCCGGAAGAACGGAGCAGAGAAAAGCCAGGGTGCAGCGGGAAAATTGTACCAGCCAGTATTTACTCTATTCTGAACACACTTTTCAGGAGCCGCATAGTCAGAACAATCGTGCAAGGAACAAAGCGAATTGAGTGAGTTGGTAAGTTAACATTCTTGGCGCATATGTGCAGCGCGACACAGACGCGTCGTCATTTCTTTGTGCCGCTTATGTGTCGGCCGCACATATGCACCAAAATTGCACAATGAACAATCTCTTATGCCAGGCGTACACGCATTTCAGCGTGTACAAGAGTGTTACTCGAGATAAATGCCGCTTTAGTGTAAACAAGGCGAACTCACCTCTGTAAACAAGGCGAACAGATCTCGCATATCCTGGTCGCTTTCGCAGCCGGCTGGTCTCGTCCGTATGCACGGCACCGCGTAAAATGTTCTGCCACCTTCCGTGCGATTTGCGCAGCTTGGTGCGCTGCAACCTGTCATACTGGAATACAAGTGTCAAAATGATCTGCTTCGTAGCACTTCACCAAAGTCAATAACATAATGTTCTCGAATACCGTACCTGAAACTCGCAGTCTATCGTTGCTAAGCACACTCGACTGTCCGCTGATTGCAATTTCGATGGCACTGACAGAAACGAGTAGGCGCCGTTTCCGTAAAGTTGGCTTCAGAGCGCACAGTTGATCATTTGACGTATTTTGCCCCACGTGATCGCACTCGGCGAATAGCGGTGCTAGCGGCACCGGAAACGTTATGCGCAACTGTGCTCTCTGTGGTAGCATATACAGGAACACTACATCCATCCATCCTCGGCAGCGGCGGCGTTGGTCGTGCCGGGTTAGTAAAATATAGGAACCACAAAACTCGACTTCGCGCATGGCGTGCGCCGCAAGCGTTTCCCGTTAAAGATTACGCTTGAATAAGCTGCATTTTTCGAGAGGCGGAGACTAGCATTCTAACTATTTAGCGACTTTCAAGTGTAGAATATGAAACTGCCTACAAACAGATTTCATTTGTGTTTGGATAGCACTATGGAAAGGCCACCCATAGTGTGACACAACAAGACCACCGGGAACACTATGAGCGGTGACGCGAACAGCAACATCCAAATGGAAAACAACGACGTGCTCAGCCGAGTCAAGACGAAGCAGTTCCTGCCAAAATGAAGCCATGTAAAGTTAGAAAGCCTACAGAGCGGTGCGAATACGATGCTCGACGAAATGAATAACAGCCTCAGTATGCACAACGGCGTCGTGCTCAGGCTCGGCAAGACCCACTTCAATGTAGGTCACATTGCCCTATAGAATCAGGTGACACCACAGCTTCGCTGGCCAACCCCATTCACACCGTGAATTGAAGCCCAATTTTCTTTTTTTTTATTGACACTGAAGCCATATCGGCAGATTTCTTACACACAACCACCATCACGAAAAGTTTGACATTAGTTAGGTGGCAAACGCTACTGGAGCTACACGGCAACAGAAGCGATCCCACCGTATTGATACATATCGGTACGTACGCGGGCAGACTTCAAGTATTCGCTCAGCACCACTAACTTCATATAAGGTTTACTATAAGGTAATGCCAGCAACAGCGTTATGTTTATGCTTTGTGTTCAAAGCGTTGCAATACTGCCAAATAATAATTCACTCCCAGGAAATGAGAACAGCGTTTCCTCGAATATTCTGAAGAGATCGTGTGCAATCGGGAAGGAGAAACCAGAAGGCGATCAACAGCTGGGCTGTGACATCAAAGATGACATTTACCACGTAGCGTCATTGTAAGTTGCCTTTACGCTCAGCAGCGTGGGCAGCCAGGTGTCGAAGCTGCTGGCCTAGAGGAAACAATAGCCCTCCTGCCGTAGCACGAACTTCGCTGTGTCCTTTAACATTAGACTTGCGGAAAGAGGGAGTACACCAAGCCACCATTCTCTGCACAACATCGCAGACAGGCCCTCTTACCCGCAGAATACAGCGTGGTTTGCTCATTCTTATCGCATTTAGACGTTACATCGAACGATACGCCGACTCCTCGGGGTAACAATTGCCTGTAGTGTCGATATGATTGCCATCGGAATAATAAACGTGTTTTTAACAATTCACAATATGCTGCCTTCACAGAGGCTGGCGTGATGCCACTCAAAGACTCGCTGCCACCAAGAAGTTGTTGGCTGTTAATGCACGGATATTGTCGACGTTGTTTTCCACCACCGGCCGCATCCTCCACTCTGGCTATGTACCATGTTCAAGGCTTCTTTTCATCATTATCGTTGACTTATTTTTCGTGCTGTGTACGCTCTTTTCAAAACAGGGACGACGAATGTTTGCCCACAAACTCAACGCCATCTTCTCAAGAATATATTTAGTGCGCGACAAAGAAGGTCATTCTCGTACGCCACATTATTGCTTCTTACGCTATACGGACTACATGCACAGGCGGCTTAACTCAATATTATTTAATTTCATTTCATTTTATTTCCTTAAAGACCCGTAGAAGGGGTATTACATAAGTGGCGGGAATACAACAAATACAAACAAGTGTTTTAATGCATTCAATTCTGAAAATAAAGAAGTTGTTACATCTTGGGAAAATTCTGAAAAGCACGTGATGGCAGCCATTTGATGAGTTTAGCCATCCCAGTCTTTAGGTGTTCGGTAGAAAAATGAGGCGGAAAGTGTATTTGTACTTGAATACGATCACAGAGCCTATGTACACTCACAGCGCCTATGTAGCGCAATGCTTCACACTATTGACAGAGTCATGTTGCTCGTTTGCGCAATACTTAGTGTTCCCGACTTATAAGTGCATATTGCAGGTGAGATATATATTCAGAACAGCGGAAGCGGCTTGGGGCAACGTTTCCCTTTCTCCATCAAAAATGATAGCGAAGCTTGGGCGGTTTAAGGTGCCGGACGAGGGCAAAATCACGTTGGTTATGACGTGCTTATCGGAAGTGTAATGTATTCAACTGATGAATGGACGTACAAGAAAAACAAGTTTACTTGAACTTGACGACAGAAGCATTAACGGGGCAATGTCAGGATTCTTGGATAGTCATTGAACTTTTTGTGAAGGTCATTCGCTTTGAAACGTCGCCTAGAGCTCAAATCTCGCCTTAAAGTGAAACCTGCTCTGTTAGAAGTATCGTAGGCTTCAAATTGTGAATTGTATTTTTTGTCTCCTGCACATTCGTCAAGTTTGTTGTAAACTTCATTCCCATTTAAATGTCACGCAGAGCTCTAATGTCGACTTAAAGTCGAAAAAGGTACTTCCAGATTATATCACTGTTATGGCTAAATAAAATGGGTGAATAATCGCAGCTTTCAATGGTGAACGTGAAACTATGATTGGTTTAGATGAGCTCGTCCGTCAGTTTAGCAGATTACAAGTCTGGCGAACGCTTTATTAGCTTGAATTCGCAAGCGAATGCGTCTTGATCCAGCCAGAAAGAAGACAGAGCTGTCTGAATACAATATACATCGATTTGAGTATGCGATATTGCCGCTTTGATCTGCGTGACGTACGTTCACATGGCATACGGTAACGTGAAGGGATAAGAAAAGACCAGACTGGGTGAGGGAACAAACGCCAGTTAATGACATCTTAGTTGAAATGAAACAAAAGAAATGGACATGGACAGGACATGTAATGAGGAGGGAAGATAACCGATGGTCATTAAGGTTTACAGACTCGAATCTAAGGGAAAGGAAGCGTAGCAGGGGGCGGCAGGAAGTTAGGTGGGCGGATGAAATTAAGAAGTTTTCAGGGACAACATTGCCATAATTACTACATGACCGCGGTAGCTGGACAACTATGGAAGAGGCCTTTGGCCTGCAGTGGGCGTAACCAGACTGATGATGATGATGATGACGTTGACATGACAGTGACGTAATCATCGAGAAAGCGCGCTGTTGACGCTAGCGGAATCGTAAGCATTACATTTAGTTTGGCAACACACATCTTCCTCCTTCCTTATTCAAAACTTATTCAAAACAAAGGTATTGGGGCATCCTCGCACCAGTCCTCGCACGGCCCCAATGCGCTCAAAGGAGACGAAGGGGAGAAGTGGGCGAGTGGCGCGCCACCTTTTGGGGAGCACAGTACATTGCGAGGAGGCGGTTTTCTGTGTTGCCCGCAAGAAGGCTCTGCATGTGCGCCAAGCGCAGAAGAAATGTA
Organism: Dermacentor variabilis; assembly: GCF_050947875.1. Taxonomy (NCBI): domain Eukaryota; kingdom Metazoa; phylum Arthropoda; class Arachnida; order Ixodida; family Ixodidae; genus Dermacentor; species Dermacentor variabilis. The sequence continues at coordinate 9,263,974 of NW_027460335.1, read as the reverse complement.
GCGGAAACGTACTTCGCTACTCGCTTAACTGCGACTTCTGTAATTTACATGCTCACAATTACCCCAATATACACCGCAGTATAACTATCTACGGCAAGTTTCTAAGGCAACACCGCATTCACTATAGGTGCTTTTCTCCCGCTTTGAAAGATCGAACTCATGGCTGAGTGATAGCGTCTCCGTCTCACACTGCGGAAACCCTGGCTCGATTCCCACCCAGTCCATCTTGCAAGTTGCCTTTATTTATGAATTGCCTTCGACCATTTTTGGCTCACGGTTAACGCCGCCGACGCCGACGACACCGGCGTTTCTGCGACACGAGCTCCTTAACTCTGTCGCGTTAAAACATAGCGTTATATGCGACAGCAAGTATGCACAGACATACGGCCATCTTATGAAGTGGCGTCGCTGCAGTGTGGCGGCATGTTGTCGTGCCACAATGCATCCAGCCCTTTAATCCTACTTACCTACGTCAATGCCCATAAATAAATTTCCTAGGAGGTGTATAACACTAGTGAAAACTACCGTAGAAATACTGGTCGGCTTTGAGGATAACGACAACTATTGCCCTCCAATCGACGGTTTGCAAAACTGGTGTTACGCATGCGCGAACACGGCTCTCACGAGCGGGTTCTACATTTTTTACATACGACAAGCAGACAAACAACTAACGCAGACCTAGCATGCGTTGACAAGCCGTGTTGTGGTGTTTTTATTGCGCTATTTTCATAAAGATGCCGGCGAGTTGTGTTGCGTACGGGTGCGCAAATTACTTCTCTGGCAAACGGAGCACGAGTACATTTCGGTTTCCATCTGAGACGAGCTACGGCGGCGATGAAAGCTGCAGGGATAAGCGATGGCCAGTGATGCCATCCTAGTACACAGCTTGATCTATACCTCGCTCTTCGTGGAGGCGATTCTCATCGCGCTACTCGCGGCTGCTGAATTGCCATATGCCAGCCCCGCGAGGTCCTTTCGCCTGCAAGCTTTGAGACGTATATAGAGGCAGCCGCATTTTGCCGGAAATCTGGAAAGCTCAAGACGGACGAGGACAGACAGGGCTTGCAAAAGCTCAGTGATGTTACTCAGGTGTTGGTGGCATGTAATTATAATAAATATTTCGCAGTGATGTCGAAAGTGTGCCTCATACGTACCCAGCACTACACCACTCAAGCGATCGAAACACACCATCCGAGGCTAGTTGGTTTCGCAGACGGGCAGCGCGCAGCAGCCACCATGGGAGGCAGTTCCCTTGGTTTGCTCTTTACAGCCGGCGGAGTGCAGATATGCAAATGTATTTTCGTTTAGCCTCTTATGTATTCATAGATGAGGTAAAGAATTTACAAAAACTATGAGTACCATTGCTAGCAGAGACTTCTTCATAAACGGCGACACGCACGGCCAGCGAGCAAGACCTACTGTCTTCTTCGGTGGCAGTTATTGCATGCTGTCGTTAGAACGGAGCACAGTTTGAGACTTTCCCATATTTACCGCACACGAAGACGGACGATCCTTATAAGACAAGCAAATCTGTGGAACTTTCCTTAGTTGCAGATTGGCCATATTAGTACGGTAAATCTTCACAAGCGCAGCAACACGCTCCACCTCCTGACTTAGTCGGCAGCCGCCGATCGCTCGAGCCCGTAGGCCTAACTCCCGTTTGTCAAAGCAGCAGCCGACGGCGCCTGTGATGAAAACGTCGAAAGTCGTCATGAGCATTTTAGCGCATGGACAATTATGTCGCGGTCAAATGAACATGGAGTTGGCGCTCTCTATAATCTGTCAGAAGCAAAAAGGAAACCAGGCAAGCCGCCTTGCACGGTGACCGCTATTCGCGGCCAGTCTGCGAAACGAAGTGTGGTCACTAGGCGATACATGGATGTTTCGAAGACGTAAACTGCGTTCTTGTTGAAAGAGTTCATGTCACTCACACTAGTTTCGTGCTGGCACGAGCAGTCTCCAAATGTATCATATTTTTAACGTAACCTTCTTCCTTCGGTGCCGATCCTGAAAAGCGAAGCTTCTAAAGATGGATGTCCACAACATGTACGAAAACGACAACGGAGTGACGGTGTCTTCAATTATTTTTGCCGCAGTGAACACATGACTGCCGCGGCAGAGGCCAGGCAGAAGCTGACAGAAGAAACTCTTTTTCTAACTACGTACTTTCGCACGCAGAGCACTGTAGCTTCGTCTGTTGTGCCACAGATGTGCGGGCTGGGCATGTTTTGAAGTGGGGGAAGCTCAAAGTAAAATTGATCATGAAGAACGACTGAGGAATATGGAAGGCAGTATATAGGTTGGGAGAGTTTACATGTTGGTGTACAGGAATAACCTCGATTCACAGTGGAAGAAAAGAACTAGGAAGCATACCAACAAGTTCGCAGCCTGTAGGGTAAACAACACAGCAAAGAAGGAACCTCAAGCGGAAAGTCTGAGAGGCTGCAATAATCTCAGGGGTGGCGGCATCGAAACGAAAACCTGCCATGGAAAATTCTGAAGGTGAAACATTGAAATCAGGAAGGAAACAATAGTGTCCCTTGATAAAGGACACAATAGACGTAAAGCATTGCTGTGGAACTGGCGTCTTCTTGTCTACCTTTATTCTAACTTCATTCCCCTTTTGTCTTGTCTTGTCTTGTGTCCCAGACAGTGGCGCGTATCCATAATGGGGGATTGGCCAAGAAGCAGGCGGTTTTCCGTAAGTTTAGAAGTATATAGAAACTAGATTTGAATAGTGGATCGTGGGACGATAGAAATGTAATTTAGACTTGCAATGAAAGTATTGGTAAGAATTTTGATAAAATAATTTAACGTAAAGAAATGAAGAAATAGAAACTATGGATAATTGTAGAAAATCAGCAAGGTACTCTTTTGTCTCTCTAATAAAATTGTAAACAGCAAGAAAAGCATCCCTGTGGCTGGTTCCCAGTGAAGTTGCCCTAAAAGAAAGAATGTTTGTCGAGGTTAGTGATAGGCCAAGTTTGGTAAATGAGTATTCTAATATTCTTCTTTGTCTTAGAAAGCGGCGGCATGAGAGAAAATAATGTTCGATAGTTTCAGGTGCACTGCAATAAGAACATAGAGGGGACATCGCGAGACCAGACCTGTGTAAGTAAAAATTTAGAGGAGGTATACGGCATTTTAATTTTGTAAAAGATACTTCCAATTGCCTTGAAGGACACCAATTAATATTCCATGGGAAGCCAAGATGGTGGAATTCAGAACACGGTGTTAGCATGGATATTGCAGAATTTTGAGATATAGCGAAATTTCTGTACCTTGCCGCGGTGACATAAGCTGATGTCGGCAAAACAGATATGATAAACAGATATGAGCATCCCGTTAAGGGATGCTCGTGCGAGTGAATCTGACTTTGGCAGCAGCAGTGTTCGGAAGAGCGTTTGCCTAAATGCTCCTGCATACTGTTACAGATAACCCTGGATCCTAGGACGACACCACTATAAGCCGAGAAGCGCACGTTTTCTGAGGCTGCATTTCGACTCCGGTTATCAACTAAGAGTTATCAAGGACGGACGTCACCGGCTGGCATCACCTGGCGTGGCGCTTGCATCGACGCATCTGCTATAAAGCTACGGCATCGCATCCAAGACGGCACTTTGGCAGCAGCAGTGTTCGGAAGAGCGTTTGCCTAAATGCTCCTGCATACTGTTACAGATAACCCTGGATCCTAGGACGACACCACTATAAGCCGAGAAGCGCACGTTTTCTGAGGCTGCATTTCGACTCCGGTTATCAACTAAGAGTTATCAAGGACGGACGTCACCGGCTGGCATCACCTGGCGTGGCGCTTGCATCGACGCATCTGCTATAAAGCTACGGCATCGCATCCAAGACGGCACTTTGGCAGCAGCAGTGTTCGGAAGAGCGTTTGCCTAAATGCTCCTGCATACTGTTACAGGTTAGTGGCTTTTTTAAGGGGGGTGTTATTGTGTTGCTGCCACTGCTGCTGCCAAAGGAGCGAACCTTGTTTATGTCAGTATGGAGTGTGTTGAGTGTGAACAAGAAATCTTGGATCCCAAAGAGAGTATATCTTGCATGACTTGTAAGCTTTCGTACCATGTAGGAAGCTGCGCAGGAGTGTCGGAGGCAACAATAAAATCTAAGAAATCAACCTACCAGAAATGGAAATGCCCGAAATGTAGGCTACCAACCTCACATGTTAACCAGGATGAGGAAGAAAAAGCACCGTTGACCGTAGAAGATATGTTGGTCGTACTTCAGGAGATTAACCGAAAACTTGATGTTTTGTTGCCACTGAAAGAAACTGTCGATGGAATTGAGCAATCGGTGCAGTTTATGTCCGAACAGATGACAGACCTGTTGACGCGCACAGAACAAAATGAGCGAGATATTAAAGCAATCCAGACTAGGCTCGCAAAAACAGAAATGAACAAAGAGCAGCTTGAATCGCTCAGTGTCCAACTCGATGACCTCGAGTGGCGCAACCGGAAACTGAACTTAGAAATTCATGGTGTACCACAAACGGAAGGCGAAAATCTTTTGTCCAAACTTAATGCTTTGGCCGGTGAAAGTGGATTGCCCCAGCTATCAGAACACGACATCACGGCAATTCATCGATTGCCGGCAAAGCGTGACAAAGTGCCTGGCATCATCTGCCGTTTCGCGAGACAGAGCATGAGGGACAAATGGTGGGCTAGCAGGCGGGAGTTGACCACTGCGGATGCCAATGTTCACATGTTGGAAAACCTGACCAGGCGAAATCGAGAACTGCTGAGGGAAGTGAAAGAATGGGCAAAAACAAATCAGTACAAGTATGTCTGGCACAGCAACGGCAAGATTCTGATAAGAAAGACTGATGGCGCGTCAGCAATGCTAGTGCAGCACTCTTGCGACCTTGGCAAGCTGCAATAAGAAGGGAGAATTGATTTTTTATTTTTGTTTCCTGCCAAAAATGCAGACTGTAACAGAAAAGAATTATCTACTCCCAGAGAACTTCAAAGATTACCTTGGCCCGGTTTTCCAGACGTCATTCAAATGTCTTCATATCAATGCTCGATCTGTCAGACGTAAAGAAGCATATTTCGACACTTTCTTTCAACAACTAAATGTTCCCATTGACGCTATCATGATCAGCGAAACTTGGTCTACAAGTGATTATGATGTCTTTCGAATTCCTGGTTATGAGACATTTTTTCTGAATCGTTACGCTGGTATTGGTGGTGGCGTATCCATATCATTTAAGAAGAAGTGGCGGCCTGAAATATTAGAGCGATTCACAGTTTCTGTGAAAGAATATGAAATCTTAACAATGTGTTTGAACAACACTATTTTTGTAGTGTGCTATCGTCCACCAAAGGGTTGCGTAGCCATATTCTTGAATTTTCTTGAAAGCCTGATTTCATTTGCAACCAGTCAGCATTTAAACATTGTCCTTGGTGGTGACCTAAACATTAATATGTTATCGGTTGATGCATCCCAAATGAGTTTAGATTTATTGCTTAGAACACATGGACTTCTGAATGCAATCAAAATGCCAACGCGTGTTACGATCACGTCTTCATCGCTGATCGATTTGTTTATCACTAACCATGACCCTAGTATGATCACATCTGGAGTAATAATTTCTGACATCAGCGATCACTTGCCAATATTTATGTGTGTTAAAAACATGTCTAAAAAGAAACGTAGTTCAACATATTCTTTCCAACTTATATCTGAAAAAACACTGTCGACATTTAGAAACTCGGTAGAAAAGAACAACTGGAGGCCTGTCCTTTTAGAAAATGACGCCAATAATGCTTACGAGGCATTCTTAGGTATTCTGAAGCCGATTTACGAGGCCTGTTTCCCAATATTAACAAAAAAACAAAGGCGTCACAGTCGCAAACCATGGGTCACACCGGAGTTGGTGGCAAAGATAAACACAAAGAACATCCTATATCATAAGTTTATTAAATCGAGAGCTGAATGTGATCTGACAGCGTTTAAAAAATATCGAAACCGCTTGAATACTGAGCTCAAGAAAGCCAGAAACGCCTATTACACAAATCAATTCACGTCAACTTGTGGTCGTGTCGACATTATGTGGAAGCGGCTAAACGCAATTTTGGGGAGAAACAGCAAATCAGGTGAATTAAATATGCTAAATATCGATGGTGTAAGTATAACTGGAAAAGAATTAGCAGATACGTTTAATACGCACTTTATTTGCGCTTCTAGAAATCAAGTCCCACATAACAATCTCAGTGATGTCGTTCATATAAGCGACACTATATTTCTCAAACCGGTTGAAGAAGCAGATGTAATGACAGCCTTCCACGAACTAAACAATAGCACATCCATTGATATTGATGGCCTCCAGATAAAGCCTATACGGTATATTTTTGACCTTATTTTACCATACATCACGCATATCTTAAACCTTTGTGTCAGTACCGCTGTATTTCCTCGTAAAATGCAGATTGCACGTGTAACAGTTATCTTTAAAAAGGGTGATAAAAACCAGCTCGGGAATTACAGGCCAATATCTATCTTACCCGTGTTTTCTAAGCTACTAGAAAAAGTAATACTTAGAAACTTTTTGCAGTTTGAAGAAAAACACAAAATTATAACAGCAGCTCAGTATGGCTTCCGTAAGCACCGCTCTACTGAACTTGCACTATTAGATCAACGAGAATATATATTGAACGAACTCGAACATAATAGGATAGTCATTGGTATTTTTCTTGATTTTTCGAAGGCATTCGACTTATTAAACCATACAATACTTCTTCGTAAACTTGAGCGTTGTGGCTTCCGCGGCCATGCACTATCGCTTGTGCAGTCATACCTCATGGATCGCAAACAGGCAGTAGCAATAAATGGTCTCCTCTCAGATATGCAATCTGTAGGCTGTGGCGTTCCACAAGGTAGCATTTTGGGTCCATTTCTGTTTAATCTTTACATCAATGACATTGTACATGCAACTCCATTCGTTAAATTTATCATCTATGCTGACGACACCAGTATTTTTCTTGCCGGAGATAATGCAGCCGAACTCACAGATACTGCAAACAATGCACTGAGGCAAATAGAAAACTGGAGTAGCAGAAATGCGTTGCGAATTAACACAGCAAAGACTAAAGTCGTTGTTTTCAGAGGTAGAAACAAGAAGGTCCGTCTCACTAAGAATATATTCCTTCAGTCCGTACCCTTAGAAGTTGTGCCTTCATTTAAAACATTAGGTATATTATTTAATGAAAGAATGTCATGGGATGATCATGTTAGCTTTGTAACAAATAAATGTTCACGTATTATTGGTCTTCTTTACAAGAACCGTGAGATACTACCGCGAAATGTAATGCTAATGCTATATAATTCATTGATACAATCGCATTTCAGCTATTGCCATTTAACCTGGGGTGCAACAACAGCAGGCAATCTTCAGAAACTACACTTGTTACAGAAAAAATTTCTAAGAATTGTTGAAAATGTTCCGCATACCTACCATACGGCCGCACTTTTCTTAAAGTATAACTTACTACCAATTACTAAACTTTATGACTATCGTCTGAGCAAGTGTGTGAAAAACGAGGTGTTGAAGAACATATCTTTTCTATCAAAATTAGCTGGTTTAGAAAAACGAGATGCAATGTACAGCACAAGAAACATAGCACAATGGAACGTAAAAACATACAGAACTTTCTATGGTAATCAAACATTAGAAAATAAACTACCACGACTTCTTAACAAACTCGCACAAAACGATATTGATCTCCAAAACACAACACGCCACAAACTGTTCGAGTATTTTTTACACTACACCTAACCTTTTTTTTTTTTTTTTTTTTTTCTGTGATTTGTCTACCCAATTCTTCTTTCTTTCACCATCATTGTAAGTTTTCTTTCCAGCCAGGACAATGCTGTTGATTTTATGCTGACTACTGTAACCGGATAACAACTCTGCTATATGTATTTTTTTTTTTTTTTTTTCCTTTGTTATCTGTATTTCCTGTATTTTCTTTTCTTTTTCGTGTGTGTGAAAAAAAAGGAGAAAGAAAAAGGGAAAAAAAAAGGGGAAAGAAAAACAACCACTGTATTGCTGTCAAAGTGGGGGCCCGTGGCCTTGTCAAGCTGTCCAACGGCAGCTTTTACTACGGGTCCCCGCCATCATCTGTACCATGGTGGCAAAATAAAATTTGAATTTGAATTTGAATTTGAATTTCATTCAAGTGCAACCCACGATGTCCCGGTACCCAAAGCAAACATACTTTTCGTAAGTACGGAGGTATCATCGAACGAAATGTTCTTTGAATTGCTGAATTTAATGATGCAGTTAGTGCTGTGCACACAGATAGCGAGTCGGTCACGATAACAGCTAATGGGTCTTTTTGGGGGAGTTTTCGTAATGCTAATATAATCGCTAATAATTCTGCCTGAAATATAGGTGTGAAGTCGGGAAGGCGAAGGGAGTAGGACCGCTGAAGAGATTCAGAGAAGATCCCCACTCCTGCCTTCTCATTGCAAACAGAAGCGTCAGTAGCTACTACGTTGTCAGTGGTTAGCTGGTGCAGGTAGCCGTGTAAGATATTAATTAAATATCGCCTTGGTAATAGTTTAGCATGATTAGGAAATATGTCCTCGAACTCAATTTTGAGGTCTGTAAAGGCATCATTTGAATGGTAAACTTGGCCTATGGATACATCCTGTTTTTGTAACTGTGCTTGTACGAATACTATCTGAGGGCTGTGCAATCTCGACCACGATACTTGGAAGAACTCAGTAGGTTCAGTGATAAAGGCATAGTGCGTACGTCTTTTTGAAAACTTTTAAATTTTTAAAAATGTCTCAACCGTAAGCATGCGGAATCTGCAATCTAGGCTGGGTATATGAGCTTCCTGATATAAAACAGCGTTGGCAACAAATCTAGGAAGCCCGAGGCACGACCGTAGAGCTGCTCTTTCTAAAAGTATGAGAGGTTTAATTTTGTAGGCGGGGCCACCGGAAAGTATCACGCAGCTGAATTCTACTATGGGCCGAACATACATATTATAGATCATCAGTAAGGTATCCCTGCGTAGTCCAGAGCGACGGTGGCTGAGCCGGCGGAGCATAGCTACGGCTCGTTCTGCCTTTGTTTTAATATGTTCAGTGTGACTGCGCCAGGTGAGTTTGCCATCGTAAATGACACCAAGGTACTTGACTTCGTCAACTTGAGGAATGATTTCCTTTCGGTATTGTAAAGTAATTTGCACCTGTGCAGTTAATGGGAATACCAATAGCGCACTTTTGCTAATATTTAACGACAGGCATAACCCCTCTAGCCATGTCTCCAGCATTCCTAAGTAATTCTGCAACGGCTGTTGTAGTGAATGTATATTATTTGCGGACGTAAAAAATGCGATATCTTCCGCGTAAACATAAACATGTACTTCCGGACACAAAGGAATTGTGCTTAGCAAAATATTAAATAACATAGGGGAAAGAACGGAACCCTGTGGTACACCTCTTGTCTGCTTGTGTTTGGACGTCGAAATACCGTGTTGGTAACAATAAAACTCTCTATCTCTTATAAATTCATAGATCCAAGCGGTTATATATTTTGGGATATTCGTAGACTGAAGTTTATCGAATAGAATACAATGTTCTACAGAGTCGTATGCTTTTGATACATCTAGCGTCACCAAAGCTGCGTACTCTCGTTTGCGGCGAGCAAGTTTAACGCGGCTCTCTAAGCCTACATGGGCGCACCATATGGAGTGGCCGGGACGAAATCCAATTTGGCAAGGACTGAGAAGGGTGTCATCCTCCATAAAATTTGTTATACGGCCGTGAAGAACTCTTTCTATTAATTTGACGACATTGCAAGTAAGAGAAATCGGTCTTATGTTGTCTAAGTCAAGTCCAGCTGATTTTTTCTTTAATAGTGGAATACTTTTAGCTACTCTCCACTCTCTTGGAACCCATGCATTCTTGAGAAAGAAATTTATTATGTTTAGGAGGTCCTGAGGCGCATTATCAAATAAGACCTTTAGCATTCCTGTTGTAATTCCATCTGGACCGGGGGATGACGCTGGCAGCGAACTGATAATGCGTTCAATCTCTGTCGCTGTTATTATCTCAAAGTCGTCTGCCAAGGGAGGTTTCTTTAGGTTTAAGGGCAATTTATGTTTGAAACGCTGCGCAAGTCCTTGAGCAATTTTTTCAAGTGATTCCGATACTTCTTTTGTTGTTAAAACGACAGAATCGACATTCACGGGCGCCGGTATAACTTTACGAGATCTAAGAAGTTTAAACAGGGCCTTTTTATTGCAAGACTTGGAAAGGTATGTGTAGTGCTTGGAATCATAATCCTCCTTAGCTTTTGAGACTGTTCGTTTAAATGTAGTAGCTATATATGTATAATCATCCCAATTAACAGGACTTTGGTTGAATAAGAGTTTCTTCCACGCTGCTTTTCTACGTCTAAAATCTCGCTCGCAGTCAGAATTCCACCAGGGACAATATGATCCACCCTTAGTGGATTGCACAACAAACTGAGCTTTTTTTGATGACTGTTTTAGAATGGAACATAGGCTCATTGCTTTATTATCTCTCTCCATGCCCTCCTGAGCATGTAAAGCTGACTTTAATGCATTTTTAAATTTTTCGTAATTAACAAAAGTGCGCACATTACTATCTAAACTAGTTAACGGGGTAAGCAGTTCAAAAATTATAGGGAGGTGATCACTGTTAGTTCCGGAGTCTACAGTCTTCCAGGAGGTGACAGACGTGCTCGAGGTAGCAAACGTAAGATCTAGGGCAGATCGCGACTGACCCCGTACGAAAGTATGTGCTCTCGAATTTAAACAAGAGAATTGATTCGTTAAGACCCGATCCCACAAGCGTTTGCCACAAGTGTCCGTTCGGAAACCTCACGATACATGATGAGAATTGAAATCTCCCACCAGTAGGATGTTTTTCTAACTACGTGCAATACAGGTATCCAGATAGCGGGTATCTTGCACTCCAGCGGGGAAGTACGTGTTAACTATAGAAAAAGGTGTGCAACCAGGGAGTATTATATCCAGTGCTAAGATTTCACAGTCTGGGGACATTATCTGGTATGTTATAGTAGCTCTATGACAGATTTTTGATGAGACAAACAAAGCTAAACCACCCCCTCGGGATTCGCGATCCAATCGAAAACATCGGAAATTTTTTAGATGAAAAGCCTGACCTGCAGCAAGCCAAGTTTCCTGTAAAATAATAATATCTGGAGAATATTTAGAAATAAGATATAACAAATCTGTTGCAGCGGAAAGTATGGAACGACAGTTCCACTGAATTACTGTTAAAGATCCTATGGTGAATAAATCCGAGCAGTAGAAACTGCTTGGTCTAAAACGCGCTCTTTCAAGAAGTCCTTCTTAGTAGGAATCTCTCTATCGTACTTCTTTGCCTTGGACTTGGTGGGAGAGCTAGGTTTTTTCTCTGTCGGTGACCTTGTTCGTTTAAGAGATCGGGGGTCCATGTCTACATCTTGATTTTCCATCCCGTCTGCGTCAGAAAGACAGATCGGGTCGATTTTCTTAGAAGTTGATGGCTTAGATGGCTCGTTATTTGTGGATGTCTGCGCGGTCGATATTCCAATTGGTGGACTCCGCGGTAGATCTGACACCGGATCCTCACTATTGGCTTTATTAGCTAGTTGAAGCCACGGAGTTAGTTGGGAGGACAGCACCTGAACAAGGGAGTCGGTGAGATTTGTCATGATACGCTCCATTGCTTTCTCCAATGCCTTTTCTACGGAAGCTGCCACAGCCTCAGAGATTGAGTTTTCCATAGACAATGTTTGACGGGCCGTTATACCAGCATACCCTTGAGATCTGCTCTGAATTTCTCCAAAGGCCTCACGACGAGAGCATCGACGTCTGTCAATTATATCGAGGATTTGCATTTCTTTTGCCCTTACAGGGCAATTAGGTTCGTTTGCGGGGTGGGGAACACTGCAAAGGCAGCCGGACTCATTTCGGGAAGAACAATCATTTGAGTGATGGCCTTCTCCACAAATTCGGCATCGTGTGTTGGATCTGCAGCCTTTTATCGAGTGCCCGAACCGCCAGCACTTTAGACACTGAAGGACGCGAGGTGATAGAGGCTCAACTCGGTATATCAGTGGCCGTGCCTTGATTTCCGATGGGCGGTTCATTCCAGCGAAAGTAGCAATGACTGTTTCAGTGGGCATGCGCTTATTGTCAACGACATGGCTGCAACGATACACAGAAATCACGTCTGCTGCTGAAAACATTTCCAAAATTTCTGCCGGACATAGACTTATGTCGACACCGCGGACTAGGCCTTTGGTACATGCAAGGTGATGAGGAATGAATCTGCTCACCGGATGTGTCGCGAAAACATCGCACTTCAGTAAATCTTGAACACAAGCCTGGTCTGACAAGCAGCAAAGAATCCCCCCTCGGCCGAACTGTCGAACCTCGGTGATTTGTTCAAAATTGGCCGAGGCCATCCGGAGTTCGCTTTGAATTGCTTTGGGATTCTTCATGCGAATCGCACCGCCATCACTCGGAACCAGAGCCACAGGTACGCTGCTCGTCCCACTGCGTAAGAAAAGCTCCACCGGCAAATCAGAGTTAGGAACAGAAGCCGACCGGGAGGAAGCCTCCTGGCCTGGCGTTGAGAGTGACATTGCAAAAAAAACAGGAAATTACTCTGTAAGGTTAGCAGATATTGAAAGAAAAGATAAAAACAAATACGTAAAATACACAGATTAAAAGAAAACCGCCAGCTACTTGATCAGAACCAGCATTCGGGAGCTCAGGCACCAGGCCACGTCAGCGCGGATTCTTCTTCTTCGCAGGCAGGAACAGCGGGCTTGTATCCAGGATCCTACGCTTCTTCCTCTTCTATACGAATGCTCATACCGCTTCACCCTTCAAGGTTTATATTGTTAACCCTTCCTGGGATAGTACAAGAAAGCGTTTCCAATCGAAGTACATCTAACTAAGGCACGTTCTCCAACGTACCACGCAATCTTCAATATTCCTTTCTGAGATATTCTGTCTTGGTGACAGAATAAGGACCATAAAATTTAGCACTGGATTCTCTTTCTCCTTTCCTAACTAGAACGAGGTCGGTGACTTGAATGTCTGGGATATCTGAGACCAATGTCTCTTGTCATATTTTCTTTCTCATTCGTATATGGTACCTCTCCGCCAGAGATTTTTGTTTCCTCTCCTCGACAATCTTGAGATTTTCCAACAGCCTCAGCTCACGGTATGGTATGGTATGGTATGGAGAACTTTATTGGGTCCTGAAGGTCAACCATACGTTGACGCGGGCCGCTCCCACGTTGGGACTGTCAGGCCGAGCCCTTCAGCCACATCGCGGGCCTTCTGGACTGCCCGTAATTGGTCAGAGAGTGATTCACTGTGTAGCATTTGCCGCCACCATTCTTGTTCCTTGTCACGGTCTGTGAAGACCGCGGGGCACTGCCAAAGCATGTGGTCAAGAGTAATGATGCCATTGCACTTATTACAGTTGGTTTGAATTTCCCTCTCCACCTGAAGAAAAGGGGTTTCTCCTGAAGAAGCAAACTGTGGACTGCATCCCAAGCCACTGGTGTAGGAGCGATTGTGATGTCTTGAAGCTGTTTCTAAAGAGCACTTCGACCCACCATGGAAACTATCGTACCTCCTGATTTAATGTTTCACATCCCGCATAACACGCTCTGCAATCCCATTCGCCGCGGGATGGTATGGTGCACAAAATTTGATTGATGTATTACGATTTTGAGCCCATCTTTCTAGTTTTTCACTCTTGAACGCTGGACCATTGTCACATACGATCGTCCTGGTTGTGCTAAACATATCCCATTCGAGGAGGGCCATGACACTATTCGCATCTTCTTTTCCTGCCCGAGCCGCGACTGTCCAGGTGCATTCACCTATAGCCAGAAGAAAAGCTTCCGTTTTTCACACTCCCCCTCAGTTCTTCTTTAGCTCGGCAAAATCCAGGTGTATAACTTCAAAATGCACGTTCGAGCGGCAAGGTATTATTATGGCGTCTGTAGGCTGCTTATATTTCACCTTGTTGACTAGGGAAATGTGGCATAAACGAACGTATTCATTGATGTCTTCTGTCACGTGAGGCCACATTAATCTCTTTACTAGCTTGTTGTATGTGCGCCAAAATCCGTTGTGTCCTCATTATTCTGGGCTATCGTGGTACAAATAGAGCACCCTGGAAACTAGCGTTGGCGAGGCTTGATAGTGACCTTCCATAAAAATCAATTGTTCAGTGCCTTCGCACAATTTTACTTCATTGATTTCTTCCGATTGTTCTTTTTTGGCCTGTATCATTAAGTCTAGACAATGCATCTACATCAGTCAAAAGGGGTCCAGATCTGTAGGAGATGGTGAACTGTCGAAGTAGTTCACCCATTTGGTGATACGTCCCTTAGGTTGGGTAACATTCAAGAGATGAATGAGGGCCTGGAGTTCGGTAAACAAGGTAAACTTCGCACGGTTAGGCACGTACGGAAGTACTGAATTGCTTTAAGGACTGCAAGAGCTTCCTTTTCCGTAGTGGTGTAGTTGACTTCAGATGGCTTGACGTTGTAGCTGTAGTAACCTACTGCGTGCCGCTTTTCTCGGCCGGATGCTTCTGGACATTTCTGTACCCCTTCGCTCCCTGATTCGAACCACTCTCTTTCTGTCTCTTAACGTTATACCTAGCAATCTTCGTTCTATCGCTCCTTGCGCGGTCCTTAACGTGTTCTGAAGCTTCTTTGTCGGACAATATAAATGCATTCATATTACATGGACTCAATAACAATGCAAAGAAATCATAACGCAACAGTAATGTAGATAGTGATAATACAAATATAACATAATTAATAATATGAAATATGAGTTATGCAAACGTGAGGTACGCTAATGAAGGTGCAATGATATATATTACGATATGTCTAAGGTAGAAGTTATAATACAAAGAAATCATATTACAACAGTACTGAAGATATTAACACAATTTAAAAAAATAATTGTAACACAAGCGCTCAGTTATCTAATTCAAGTGCAATGAGGTTGATAATGGCATGTTTAAGGTGACTATAATAATACAAATAATACGCACACAACACTACTCTAGATAGTTATAACAATAGTATAACACAAAATCTATCTATAGTACATCCGTAAGTGAGATATCTGAGTCCGGTGCAAAGAGTTTAGTTATGTCATGTTTAAAGTGGCACTGATCCATGATACTAGCAATATTATGAGGCAACTGATTCCATTCTCTACAAGCTTTAGGATGAAGTGAGTTCGAATAGGAAATAGTTTTATAGTGGGGAACAGCAACTATACGTTACTAACCGAGGTGACGTGATATCACTGTGGGACTAGGGATAAAAAGAGAGCGAGGAGTTTGATTGTGGTAGTAAATATTAAGGAACAGAGTGAGAGGTGATATTTTGCAGCGGTTAATAAGCGATGGGATATTAAGGGAATATTTCTTGAGCGTTACAGTCGCTGTACAATTATAATTGATGGATATAAATATAAATGAATGAATCTCAATGAGTGATTATGAACGGCTTCAGTTTCATTGACAAATTTGTTTGACAAGGCTCTAGTACAGACGAGGCAAATTCTAAATGAGGCCAGATTTTAGTGGTGTAGAGCAGTTTTTTTATCTATGGGAGGATGCCACTAACAATGCGTTAGCTTTTGCGATGACTAAATCTGCGTGTAATTTCCACGTTAAATTCTAGGTGATATGGATTACAAAATATTAGTATGATGTTGGAGTATGAAGAACCATGTTACCAAAGCGTTAGTGTGCGTTAGATGATGAAAGTCGCGATACACGCAATATTTGCATTTAGGCGTCTTCAATTTCATGTTCCAAGCTTCGCACCCGCTTTAAAAGTTATCTAGATGAGTTTCGAGTTGTACATAGTCCTTAGAACATCAGATATTTCGGTAAATCACACAATCCTCGCCGAAGGTGCATTTCAGATAAAAATTAGGAAGATCATTATTTTAATATACAATAATTTACCGCCCAAGCACTCCGTACAGATGGTGACACAACGACGTCAGTGACCGTATGACCGCAGTCCGCCGTTGTTGCTTGCGTTCGATGTCTCGAGTTTGCTCGGTGGCGTGGTTAGCAGCACCCGCCCGCCTTTGCCGCTTGCGACTTCTCAAAATTGCTTCAGTATTAAATCTCTTCGCCACCTAAGGCCATGAATGGCTCATACCCCCTTCAGCAATGGCTGATGCCCCCCGCCCCGTAAACGCGGTCTCCTCATTACGATGACCGAAGTGAAATTCTACGCTCCGATGACGAGCAGCCATGCGGAGGAGGACGACGACGACGACAAACGCGGGAGCAGTGGCGGCGCCAACGAGCCAGCTGTGGAAGAAGGCGACGGTGCTTGAGCCATTCCTGGTGGTGATAGTTTCTTCTACATGAGGACACGATAGTGGGGAAACTAAACCTTAAGAGCTTCGCTGTAATATAGTAAAGGACCAAGAACCGAACCCTGCGGGACACGTCAGTGCACGTACACTACAGGAGAGTCAGACACAAATTAGCAGGCACAAATTGAGTATGGTTAGTAAGGAAGGCCTTAATGCAACTCAGTGCGCTGAGACGAATGTTTAGAAAGTTTAACCTGTAAAGTAGAAAAAAGTGAGCGACTTTATGAAAAGCTTTAGGAAAACCGAGAATGATGCATTCAGTTATGGACCCATAATCAAGAGCCACGTTGAGTTTGTTAGTGAACGCTAGTAACTTTTTTGTCGTGAAAACAACTAACGGAATCCACGCTGTGCGCTATGAAGAAATTGTACAAACGCAACCAGATGTGAATAAATAATATGTTCCTTTTTTCGCATGGTATGGCAATTCATTGTGGGCCTTTTGTTGGTATCCCGGATATCTTCAACAGCTGGTTGGCAAGACATGTCAGCCTATATCTTTCTTTACAAGGAAACTGACGCAGCAAGAAACGCGCTACAGCACTTTCCGTCGCGAATTGCCCGGACTCTACCTCGCAGTCCGCCACTTCCGTCACAACCTAGAAGGGCGTCAGTTATTTATTCTCATCCACCAAAAACCGCTCATTTATGCTATTACCTCTAACAGTTCGTCGTACACTCCCCGCGAAATTCGCCAGCACGCATATATCTCCGAGTTCACTACCTATATTCGACATATTAGTGGCGCCAATAATCCCTTTTTTGACGCTCTGTCACGGGTCCACATACATGCAAGCTAAGTAAATCGTTCCGGCACTGACTTCATCTGCCTCGCTACCTCTCAACGCACAGACCTTGAATTTCAAACACTCCGCACTTCCAACGATTCCGTGCGCTTTGAAGACATCTTACTGCCTGGCTGCAACGTCACAGTGACATATGACATGTCTACAGTTCGTCCTCCACCGTACGTTATGCCACAATTTCGGCGGCAAGTTTTTGACGCACTATACTCCTTATCGCACACTGGAGTACACGTCATACAAGGTCTCGTGATTTCCCGCTATCTGTGATCCCGTATGAACGCTGACGTAGGTTGCTGGGCTCGGGCATGCATACAGTGCCAGCGCGCCAAAGTCAGTCGACGCACTATGAGCGCTCCTGGTCATTTTCCACCACCAGACGTTTGTTTCGGCCCTGTTTACATCGATATCGTCGGTCCGCTTCCACCGTCCTCGAACCAACAATACATACTGACTGGTATCGGCCGCTTCACACGCTGGGCTAAAGCAATGCCACTCCCTCACATTACTGCAGAGTCTGTAGCCCAGGCCATCCTAAATACCTTGATTTCTCGTTACGGCGTACCGCACACCACAACGACAGATAAAGGAAGACAATTTGACTCGTCTTTCTTTCAAGCTCTCTCCCGTCTTCTAGGCGTAACACACATACGAACGTAAGCTTATTACCCAAGTTCCAATGGCATGTATGAACGCTTCCACCGTCAACTGAAAGCAGCACTTCGGGCCCATGACTCCATGATTCAATAGACAGAGCACCTGCCTTTGTTTCTACTAGGTGTTCGCACCGCTCTGCAAGCAGATGCACAGTGTTTCTCAGCAAAACTCGTTCTCGGCAGGACACTTCGCGTAACCGGTGAGTTCTTCACTTCGGAACCGTCACTTGAGGACCTACAATCCTATGCCGACCGCCTTCGCCTTACAATGGTCACTCTTATACCACCGCAGCTTCGTAACGACCACAGAAATGTTTACATGAGGCCATCTTTACTTTATAGGAGTCACGCATTTATTCTTCACGACGCTACTCACGCTCCTTTACAAGCTATTTAGGACGGTCCCTTCAAAGTCCTCATGCATGACGCAAAGCTTTTGACCCTTCTTGTCTGGGGACGCGAAGAGACAATTTCGAGCGACGACTTGAAGCCAGCTCATTTCGAATGTGGCAGTGCCATCTCAACAACTTAATCCGCTCAACGGCTAGGCGGGGGTGGGGGGTGCATGTAGTGGACAGTACTCATAGAGCCCCGCGGTGGAAGAAGAAGATACTGGAATAGCGCCATCAGGCGTATAGGCTTGACGATGGTAGCCGCGACATCGACGCAGTCGCCGGATAAATAAATGGCAATTGTTTGTGGGCATTCTGTTCCTACAGGCGTATCGTCCAACAAAGTTGTGCTTCGGGTTGATGTCATTCACAACCACGATTTTGCCCTTGGTGGTACTGATCGTGTAATTGCCGTGCCTATTGTGCTCACACCTGAGTGATTCACAGAACTTCAAATGCATCCACTGTAATGCAAAATGCATACAAGACATGTACATTGCAAATACGAGCCAGTCCGGATTGGTTACTGTTACGTAGGTCTTGCGCCCTCTGTCCGTGGTTACTTCGCATATACGAATTATACGCAACTTGCAAAATGGCCTCGCGGCTACCTGCTGGTGACCTTCAGTCATTGGAGACACCTTTCGAAGCACGTTTTTCGCGTTGTACGAGACCTCTTCGCTATTTTTCTCATGTAGGCCTTGAAAAACGCATGTGACTGCTGATTGGGTCACGCGCTACGCATTGACTCGAATTGCGCCGACAGGTTGTGCAAATGGTGTCGCGGACTTTATGTTCTATGGTATGCATACTAAATCACGACTTTCTTTAGAGCTATGGCACGGCTTTCCGCGCGCCAGGAAAAACGCTAAAGAACAGTTATTCCGACAGACCGAGAGCAGCTCCACGATGTTTGAAAAGACTGCGATGGCTATAGAGAAACTTCGCGCATTTTCTTATTTATTTTAGTGTTACCAGCATATCTGCCTTTAAGAAGCCCAGGCCATCCTAAATACCTTGATTTCTCGTTACGGCGTACCGCACACCACAACGACAGATAAAGGAAGACAATTTGACTCGTCTTTCTTTCAAGCTCTCTCCCGTCTTCTAGGCGTAACACACATACGAACGTAAGCTTATTACCCAAGTTCCAATGGCATGTATGAACGCTTCCACCGTCAACTGAAAGCAGCACTTCGGGCCCATGACTCCATGATTCAATAGACAGAGCACCTGCCTTTGTTTCTACTAGGTGTTCGCACCGCTCTGCAAGCAGATGCACAGTGTTTCTCAGCAAAACTCGTTCTCCTCGATGTTTGAAAAGACTGCGATGGCTATAGAGAAACTTCGCGCATTTTCTTATTTATTTTAGTGTTACCAGCATATCTGCCTTTAAGACACCTGTGTATAGCCACTTATTTCTTTTTTTATGACGTACCACTGTCATATTTGCCCTGCACTCGCTTCACAGCCTACCAAAAGAAAAGTATATTTTACTTTTGACTATTCCACGTGAGCTAGACCCTGTAGATCTTAAACGTCACTGTTCAAATTCTTGTGCGTAGTAATACCTGCCATAATGCAGACCTAGTCAGTAGATGGAATATTAGAATAGTAACCACTGTTTTTCTAGGCATGTGTGATTTATATGCAGCCCAAGAAACGCCGGTGATCATTCTAGGCATGCATATGAGAGCCAAAAAAATAATGAATTTAAGATTTATTCAAGAATAACAATATTAAGAAATTTTCGCCTTTATAAGAAGCAATATAAGCAATTCTACAGAAGTTTATTCGCCACAGACGAACGAGCACTTCACCTGCATTGATCGCTGATAATTTTCTGAGAGCATTGGTGAGTAGATATTCCAGTTACATTTTTATTTTTTAAAATCAGTTGCTTTAACAAAAGGGCTTCATGAACATAGATGCGGCCTTACTGCTCCTTTGCCGACAATACCAACTAATTAAGTGGAGCATGCGCGCCGTGCGCACAGCTGGCTTTCTTGTAGCACCACCAGATGGCTTTCGCCTCCGCGCATCCTGAGATAATATTTGGGTGGCGGCGATGGAAAATAAACCTGCTATGAGGATCTACCTAAGAAAAAGAAGAAAGTAAGGAAAGAAACAATTTAGGACAACTCAAAGGGAAGCTCTGCTTCTCGGAGCGAGATCGGGATGCCTTAGAACACGCACGTATCAAGCGAGATAGAGCAAGGAAGAATCATGGGCTTGCTGCGCTAAAGCTACAAAACGTTGGAGGATGTTTTCTTATTATGCAAAGACATCTGCGAAACAATCCCAAAACATTCGCACGCGATGGCTGTGAAATCATTCCCCGCCTGAAGCAAGTTGTTTTTTCATCCGCTTTCATTTCCATTAATTTATCGTTTCTTTATTCCATTTGTAAAGCACAAGTAATTTCCCTTATGTTGTTCTTCTTGTCAGTGTTCGTTGGCTTCTTATGATATGAATAATAAAGTTCAGGGCCTTCGGTTAACCCCCTTTCTTCTCGTTTATAGAAACGCACAGTTGCCTTTGGCGACTCAATGTGCTAAGTCCGACTGCATAGTCCGTTCTCAGCGAGAGTTTGAGAATGTATTTTTTTTTTTTGCTTGGGAAATACGAATGACCAGGTTCTCGAAGCGCAATTGTGCCTTCGGCGCTGCTGCCACCGTCGCCAAGACGCACGCGCGGCTCGTCCGTAGGTACAGTTTCTCCGAAGACGCCCAGATACTTTGGCAGAAAATCGATGAAACGATGTGAACGCACTGGAAATGGTACCAGAACTACGCCAAATCATTGAGCCAGAGGAAAGAGGACAGCTTTCAGCCTTTCGCTCATGGCGTGATCGTACTGCGCACTTGCATCCTCTTCTTTTGCGCAGCCTATAAGGACATGAGCGTTGCTTCTGAGTTGTTTTCCTTATGCTCACCTCGAAAAAGTATACCTCAGTCTAGCTTTATTCAATATTTACCTGGGCGCCGACTAAAGACGACGATTTCGCGTCGGCGTCATCTTGTGGGCGATCGAGGCGCAAAACCTGCCGTACCACTGGTGGCACGTGCAAGTTGGCTGAATGATGACTGAAGGATGTGAATGATACGAGTTGACTGAAGGTTCTTCCTTGTGCCCTGGGGTTGCTGCTTTTCGTGCAGGGCTCGCTGAACATTTCCCACCTGCCTCTACTAAGGGCACTGTCCGAGGAGTTCAAGCGCGACGCTGAACTTTGCTCTCGCTATCATTACTTTGTGCTCGGTGCGAAAGAATTTTGGTGACAATTGACGCCACCTTGTCATTCTTTCCAAAATATTGGCCTTCTCACTCTTATCTCTTATATAGCAGTCCACTAAGTTCACGTACAATGGAAACGTAGGAGAAGCAATACATACACGGATTTTGGCTTATACAATTGAAAGTATCATGCGAAGTATAACGCTGCAAGAATTGTTGTGGCAATTTATTTGTTTGCTTCTTTGTAGTTAGTAATCATGCAAAGAAAAAACCCGTGAGAGCTTACTGATACCGTTCGCGTTTAGCATTTCACCAGGGAATCAAAGAAACCATTGTAAATGGTGACCATGGTTTTGTGTGTGTGTAAAGATACAGTTCAGCGCAAAGTGACCATAAAAACTTATTGATTCATTATTGAATTGCCTTGCCCTGCGCAAGAAACCACAAACACACGACGGAGGAGAACCAGCGCTGTCCATTTGTGATAAACCTACATTGATATTCCTGAAATCACTGCTCCTGATTATTCCACAGAAATGCAAAAGCATTGCCACCATTAAGCATAAACGAGGCTCTTGGCCGTCTCAAGCCGACAATTCAACGCAATCCAGAGCCACGTGAAGGGAAAGAAACTGTAACGTTAACGAAACAACCACAGAAAAATGTGTAAGCTTGCTATTAGGCCTGTGCGCTCGCATGGCGGCGCCAGCGCTCGCGAATGCGGTAGCGCCACTTTCGCTCAGGCCGAGTATACTCCTTTTTCCCTTCCCGGCCCGTTGCCCGAAGTTGTGTGCGGCGGCTGTGGGCATGTGACCGTGCTCAACCATATCCAGCATTAGGGTAAGCGTAAGCTGTCTGGGCGTTTTACCGAATTAGAGGAGGCGCAAACACGAGCGCGCTTCATGGTTGATCCGCCTAGTGGCGCAGAGCTCAATCAGGCTAACACAGCGCTGACATCGACGTAACGAAGTCCAGTGTAATTCGCTGCTGGTGTAAATGTGAATGCACTTAGTTACTGCAACATCAAGCGTCTTTGGTTAAGCTTTGCACCACCAGGTGCTGCACCTGCAGGCCTCTCACGTTTAGGCCTCCGACCATCCGTTAAGACGCCCAGTCCATCTGCGTCACACCAGACAAGTCATACATTGGCGATGGCATCGCGAAATGAGCTCCACTTTCACTTTGGCGGCTACGGAAGGATAAGCAACGTTGACAAGTACCTAAAACGAAACAGTCTAATTCGCGGTGTGACTTGCACGCCGTTAATCATGTATTGCATTAGGCAACAACGCAGCAGTGCCGTCGGCCCGTCGAAAATCTTCCGGACGTTCGTGGCACAAATAAAGAGCGTAAACTACGACGTGAGCTTAAACGGCTCTTGCTTCCACGCTAGACATTCCTATTATTACCGTAACACCTGTTTTATAGTGATTGCATTTTACCTAGCTACACTAGCACGCAAGCTTGCCGCGTCCAACTGGCTCTTGTATGACAGGCATAAGCTAGCAGGCATTGCCCGTGATTATAGATGTGTGCAAGCCGATATTTGGTGGCTAATCCCGGGCTTGACGCTAGAAGACAGAGGGCCAGCCCGGCCCGACAATAACAAGATCGGGCCGCCCGGAACCGGCCTGAATTCACAAATCTTCTCCTTTGTAAGTGCTCTTTATCATCAGCCGGCAGCCATCGCTATTTATACGTTAGGCATGAAGACCGGCTCCGATTTTTTCTTACGAACAGTTCCTGCATAAGAAGCTTTTGTGAATAGTAGAACAGATTAAAAACGAACTTTCGCCGTTAGACTGCACCGTCAACGAATGCAAATGCAAGAAATTGAAGTCTCTACTTTTTGCTCGGTAGGCACGCATCAAGTAGCACGAGTTTGGGTTCGTTACACATTCACTAAAAATATTAGATTGACTGGGCGACGAGCCCACTTTCCTATATGAATCGAATATGAATAGTCATTAACTAGTATCGAATAGTCAACCGCAAATGCACATGTGCATTAAGAACCAAAATATTCACTTCTGCATGCCTAATTAGGTACCGAGACAGTACTGACAAGCCAAACACACAGAAAGAGCAGTTCATCAGTGGAACAGAATCAGTATTAAAAACAAGATTACTAGTAGTCATTAAAGACTGCTCAAATATCGTCTCTACATTGTTAGAAGCTAGTAGCAAAGCTTTAAAGCAATGACTGGCGGCAGTATACAAAAGAGCTTTACTAGCACCACCGACGGAGGGCGCGATTCTCAGGGCCGTTCAAGCCTCCTCTCAGCCTAACCATGGATAGTGCGGACGAGAACTTTAGTACCTGGCAATGGAACTGCGGAGGGTTTCCCAACAAGAAGCCGCTTCTGCAGCAATATTTAAGAACTCTCATGGTTAAGCCCCAAATCACCGCTATTCTGGAAGTTGCAACTAGTACTCCTCTCAAACTCTCAGGTTATCTGGTAGTATCCTCCCATTCAGGAGGTAGGGGAGTTGCTACCCTGGTCAACAAAAGGTACAACTGCCTCTCTCGCGACCTCGGCGCAGTTGGTGATGGCATCGATTACGTCATGACTGAAATCCTGATGAACCCACCCAGAAAGGGTCTCTGAAGAAACAGCCTCTTTATCCTCAACGTATACTTCAGTCCCAGCTACCGCAGAGCGAGGGCGAACTCTCTCATTAAGAGGGCCGTCAGCCTGGCCGATGGGCACCCCCTTGTCGTCGTCGGGGATTTCAACGCCCCACATAGCGTGTGGGGGTACACGCATGACACGCCCAAGGGACGCGAACTGTGGTAGACTGCGATGGAACTGTACTTGACCCTTATCACCCATAAGGACTTCCCCACTAGGAGAGGCAACTCCGCATGCCGGAACACTACACCAGACCTCTCTTTTGTCAAGAACGTAGGGGAGGTCAAGTCAGTCAACACGGCTCTAGACCTCGGAACTGACCGCTACGTCATCGAAGTCTCCCTGTCGATTTCCCGCTATAAGACGAGGAAATTCAAGCTGATCGACTGGAACGTTTTCCGCAAGATCAGAGCCGAGCGCGCACCGATGGCCGAGACAGGTTTTGATGGTTGGTGCAAAGGGATCAGGGATGACGCCGCGGCGGCAACCAAGGGGATCGTCACTGAGCTCGACGTTGACAAGATGGATAGCAGGTTGGCGCACCTGCTGGAAACCAAGCAAGCCCTCCTCACAAAATGGAAGGGGCAGAAGCATAACAGGAGGCTCCGCAAGAAGGTTCAGGAGGTTAACAGGGAGATCGAACAGCACTGCAAGAACCTGTGTAAGCAACAATGGGATGAGCTCTGCGAATCCGTCGAGGGTCAGCTCAGATTAGGCAAGAGCTGGGGTCTGCTCAAACACCTTCTCGATGAGGGCAGCACCATATCCAGCCAGAGACGATCCCTCGCGCAAGCCATCCACCTCGCTACGGCCTCTACCCAGACGAGTTGATTGCGACAGGCTCATAGACAAGTACCTGCCGGTCGCGGATAGCTCTGCCGCTACCCAGTTCCCGGATTACGCGGGGTGTGCGGTGCCGGAGTTGGACCAGGACTTTACCGCGGCCGAGATCCGAGATGTCCTCTTCTCACTCAACGTCAAATCTGCCCCTGGCCCAGATGGCGTCACTAACCGGATGCTGAGGAATCTCGATGCTGAGTCGATCGACTTTCTCACTGAAAGGACTAATGAAGTGTGGCGCAGTGGACAGGTCCCCACACAGTGGAAGGCGGCCTGCACGGTACTCACCTCCAAACCAGGTGAAGCACCAGGAATAGAGAATCTGAGACCAATTTCCCTGACGTCCTGTGTCGGTAAGGTTGCAGAGCATGCCCTGCTCAACCGGCTCAAGGTGCACATCGAGGCCAATGACATGTACACCCACAATACTCAGAGCCGGCCTCTCGACACAGGACGCCATGAAGCTGAGATCATCGACCGGAGCACGGGAGATACCAGAGCCATCCTTGGATTAGACCTGCAGAAGGCGTTCGACAACATCTCACACGAGTTCATTCTCCAGTCCATTGCCGGCTTCGGGCTCGGGAAGAGGGCCTACAACTTCGTCCGATCCTTCCTTAGCCAGAGAACTGCCATGCTCAAGATCGAAGGATACCTTTCGCAAGAGATCAGCCTCGGTTCACGCGGCACGCCTCAGGGCTCAGTCATCTCGCCAACATTATTTAACATCGCAATGATCGGGCTTTCTAAGGAGCTCGCGAAGATTCAAGGAATCAACCATACCATCTACGCAGATGACATCACCACCTGGTGCGTCGGCGGGAGCGACGGCCAAGTTGAAGCCGCCATGCAGAGCCCCATCGATGCGACCGAGCGCTTCCTCCTCCCCACTGGCCTCAGATGTTCTCCATCAAAATCTGAGCTACTTCTATACAAGAAAAGACCCAGAGGCCGCGGCCATCGTGATTGGAAACCGGCGTCCGAAAGCGAAATACGGCTTTTCACTGGTGGCGGGTCTCCGGTGCTCAGAGTGGACTGGCTCAGAATATTGGGGATGTATATCGAGTCTAACGGTTCCAATGGAACCGCACTCAGAAAGATCAGCGCCAAGACGGAGAGTGCTCACGGCCTCATTCGGAGATTGCCAACAGGCACCGGTGTATCAAGGAAGACAATCTCACCCGCATTATACATGCTTTTGCTCTCTGCCACCTTTCATACTCGGCGGCCATGCACAATTGGCATGTTGCAGAGAGGAACAAGCTCAATTCACTCACCAGAAAAGTCTTTAAGCTTGCCCTCGGCTTACCTGCAAGCACCCACACCGAAAACCTGTTGAAGCTCGCAGTCCACAACACGCTCGAAGAGATTATCGAGGCACAAGAGCACTCACAGCTGCTCAGGCTATCCGGCACCCCGACGGGCCGCAAGATACTCGACGAGATGGGCCTCAATCCTGTCGACCAGCGCCCTGACGCCGTGCGGATTCCCAGCGACAACACGTCATTAGTGCACATCGCGCCCCTTCCCTGCAATATGCACCCCACAAACAACGTCGGCAGACGTCTGGCCAGGGGTACAGCTCTACTCGAGCATGTCCGCAATAACCACATTAAGGCAAGCTTCGTGGATGCCGCGGCATATGTCCAACAAGAGGCATTCGCCATCTCCATCGTAAACTCCAATTCAAGGCTCACTTGCTGCGCTACGGTACGCACGTCGAGGCCCGTGGTAGCCGAACAGGTTGCAATCGCGCTGGCTGTGCTCGATGGTCGCAGAGAGGCAATATATAGTGATTCCAAGGCAGCCATTAAGGCCTACCAAACCGGTAAGGTCTCCCCTCAGGCCCTCCGCATTCTACAAAGCGCCAAAAGTATCCCTCCGCATTCTCTCATTTGGTTTCCCGCTCACTTGGGGTCGACTGAGGATTCTCCCTCGAACCCTAACGAGGGCGCACACGAGGCTGCGCGAGGACTCACTGACCGCGCCGCCTCACCAGTCCCCCTGCCCCACAGGGAATCCTCGCTTACGTTTAATGAAATCACCACACACTACTATCTGTCAAGACGGGTAATCCCCCTCCCGCACCCCGCCTTATGCAGGGCGCGGGCGGTTACCCTTCGACTTTTACAAGCCCGTGCGTACCCTAACCTCGCGGTTTTTCATGCCATATACCCTGAAAAATATCCCAGTGCGGACTGCCCTGCCTGTGGACTAAGGGCAACATTGGACCATGTGTTGTGGGAGTGTGAAGCCACCGGCTCCTCCTTCAGCGAGGATAGCTGGGCTGTGCTCTTGGGCAGCCCCGAACTCAACGACGAAACCCTGGCTGTCCAGAGTACCCGCGATCGGGCCGTCAAGCTCGGCTTGGCGGTCCCTACGTGGGACTAGCCGGGTGGCGCGGGGTCTCCCCTGCGTCTTCTCTAGACCGAAATAAAGTTACTTCACTCACTCACTCACTCACAAACACGCTAAATAAATGGTTGCCAAAAAGGAATCACAAGTTGCATTAAAATTTACAAAAATGCTCAAGGACTTGTACGCCGCAAAGACAAGCGGGAGTGCCAGCTGCAAGAAAATCGTGTCTCGTCGTAGCGTAAAAGATAAAAATGCTACATGACCAGACTGCCGAAAGCATTAAATTCCAGACTACAAGTAATGCTGACAGTTTTTCCTGTAGGCATTCGTCTTGAAATCGAAAACAACATTCGCATCTTCAATTTTGTGCCTACATTCCTTCGACAAATGTCGTTATGTCACTCGTGAATCAGACAAATTGGCATGAGTAGCATTGTAAAGACATAAAATGTAACCTATAATTCTCACTGTCTTCTAAGTTTGTGTTTCATACTGCTTTGCGTGGTAAGCCGTATCGCTGTACAGATGCCCTAGCTGCAATTGTCAAGAGTTAGCAATAAAGCTGTAAATAAATACTTGATTAAATACCTGATACCAGAGGTCGGTCGTAAATGAGATGGCAGGAGGTATCGTACATTGCTACATCTTTTGTTCTTTATTGAAGAAAAGGAAGGCGTTTCAACTTTCGCAAAAGTACGCGGCTTAGCTGTTTTAACCATGACCCAGTTGACTATTATGCAATCAGAAAATAGAGGAAAAATCTTCACCCCTAAAAGATGCCAAATTTACTACACGATTTCTGCTTGCGATGCATTTCAAGGCATGCCTCCGTCTTCCGGTAACCAAGAAAACTTTACGGTGACCGTACGTGCAAGTGATTTTCTCTGGTGTGTAAGCTCTTGGTCAAAGAAACAAAGCAAATTGTCGCGCAAGCCATGATGTTTCAGTGCGGGGTTTGTGCCACAGTATCCACTTACGGCTTTGCTTCGTTGATACAAGTTGGCCCTCATAGGCTATCGCAGAGTTCTCGCCATCAATGAACATTTGCGCGTTCGATATAGTATGTCCTGCAAAGGCTGCATAACCCTCAACTCCACCGCTAGAAAAGAGTTGTAAAATTATGAATGCATTTTTGCTAAAACAGATGCTGCGTGTACGCTACCATGACCTTTGTTTTATTCTTAGAGTACACGCATGCGCTAGATGCTTCGGCAAGTACGAGAAAATGAGTGTCCTTGCGGCTTGCTTGTTTGAAGCAGTAGACGCGCAGACATGCTTCCTTTTCTGGCGTCAGATTGTTTTGGCGAGCAGCTACATATACGGCTCAGCCAAGCTTTCTCCGACTCTGATCATGAGTGAGCTTTGCATCGTTGCAATTCAAGTCAGAGTGTGGGAGGGAGAAGCAGAATGCACCATTTGTGTCAAGGCTCTTAAACTGAGCCTTACTTCCTGTGATAATAGCCTCCCTATATTATATTGTACAAATCACTGCACCAAACGTTTCGTAGTAAGCGTAGTACCTAAGCCTAATAAATATTGCTGCTATAATTATACATGTCTGTACTGACTATTCAGTATACAATTGATATTCGACACATTCGCCCATCTCTTGACACAGAAAAAATGTGGTTTGTTAAAATAAATTTGTAGAACAACAATGAATTTTGACGACGCTTATCTCAGAACGGCTGGTTATTTTGAAATTCGCCTGGTATCCCAAGGGCCAGGGATGGACAAGCTTCTTCTAATGGGATGTGCTTTTGAAAATTAATGACTTTATGTCATGCATTGTGATCTGTATGGTAACGCACTTAGTGAAAAAGATGATTACTCAAACTTTAGTAATGCTGCAATGATGAATTTTTATTTCTAGTGCCAGTAATATCCGCCTCTTCCACTAATTTAGCTTAATAAGTACACTTGCGCTCCATGTAATACGTGATATTTAATAATTACGTTAACTGTGAAAACAAGGTCAGCTATACATGCATGTGTTCCCTGATAAGTCTTCCTCCTTGAATCCGTCAACTAGGAGCTGCATTATTACACAGAAATTTTATTTCGTTGACAGCGCCCTGGCCGCTACAGGGCACCTCACAACGCTTGCTCCCTGAGGCTTGCCGGTCGCGGTACTAAAAGCGTCAAACATCCGCGGTGCACGGGATGAGACCGACGGAAACCTGCTGGAGTTTTTCCGCGCTCACTCAATGAATCCCATAGCTTTGTTTTCACGTTAGCTGTACGTTTTGTGGGCACAACCATTGTGGGCACAATGATTTGGGTGCCCAAGTGCTAGGCGGTAACGCTAAAGGCTGTGCTAAAACGCGCATACCAGCGACAGAAGCGAGGAAGCTGCCCCAACCGCACTGCAGAGCCATTTGCAAAGAATCGAGGCAAACCTCGCAGATTATTTCAAATTCACTTCTCGCCATTGTTTTTCCTTGTATTAACGAGAGCAGCATCGCGGACAAGTTATGAACATCTTTGTTTCAGCAAACTGGTGCGAAAATTTGAAATGCGTTGTCTTTTCTTTTTCGATTTTTGTGCCTATTGGGGCATAGAAGCATGCACGTTTCTGGGCAATTGTAAATTTTTTAGGTGAGAAATAAAACCTATATATCTTGTTTGGTACATTTGCCTTACGTCTTCCTCAAGCGCTTAGCTTCAATAATTTGGACAGAAAGCGTATAAATGTACAAATGTATGGCAGAAATTTGTGTTATAGATTTGTCGCTTTGTCACTACGTTGTCCTTCACGGTGAACACCACAGCCTCCACTTTTATTAAAAACTCCCGTTCAACCTACGGCGCTGACATTGCTTAGGCCGCCGCATTATAAGCTGCGATTTGTAGATTTATAGAGCTAGGGCACCACTTTCTGCCATGATTAGGGTTGCACTTGCGATAATAAGATCCTTTCCACCTTTTTCACAGGATATATTCAGGTGTATTTTTCAAAAGTAGAAATGCACCTGAGCTACTTAAAATTTTTGCAGGCTTAAATTTCTATGCAATGGACTGCTACGGGATCCAGCCGCATTGAAATGAAGCTATTGCTGGCTGTTTTGCTGATATTAATGACATATTATGTGCCATACACTTACCAATGTAAGTAATGTTTTGCGAAAGGACCTAAAGTATTGTGTATTTGTTTTGATTTAGTGCGTTACACAAGTTACACAAGTTATTGTTTCTGATTCCTAAGAAATAGGAATCAGAAACAGCGTACTTGTCGCGTGTTTTTTCTAGATAACCTATATGCGACACGATTCTATCAGAGTGCAACCGGCCCTACGCATGCAAGATATTTTCTGGTTTTATATGTCACTCCTGAACAAAATCTAGTGCGCCCTTCCATTCAAGGAGACCCCTGTTTCCAGCTGGAGAAAAACACCCTCCATGCAACATAATCGACAGTGCCACGTGACTTCCCCAAATCATCCAATGCTGAACGCGCAAAACCATAATGTCAAATGTTCCGGGCTGTGAAGCACGGTGTAGAAAAAAAGAGCTACAAGTGGAGTTATTGGCATGACCACGATGTATTTCCTAGGCTTCGGTATGGGAGACGACGAAGAAATAATGTCGGTTGCACAAGCTGACCAAGAAAAAAAAAAGATGGAGAGTGTCTATGCTCGCAGTAGAGCTGGCCTCCTAACAGCGTACCTATGCAACATTTGAAATCACCTTATATCCTTTCATATATAGGGAATTCAAACTTTTTTGCCGTAAAACGCTTTCTAGATGGAGGTTTACTACTTCCATTGTATGCACAAAGTTATAGATGTAGGCTGTTGAGGGGCTGCTGAACAATCCTGCTATTGCGCCGATGTGGCCACTAGAGTCAAGTTGTCCCAGCAGAAGTGCTGCTTGTATCTTTTCTAACGATAACCTGGAAGTTATACTGCTTACTATTCAAGGCAAGAAGTTTCACCTACATGAAAGTAGCACAAAACAACAAAGGAAACCAAATATTATTTTTACGAAATGAATACTGGTAGTTCAAGAAAAATTCATACGGCTTTGGGGACTCAACGGATGACTGAAACATTAGTACGGAGGTGGCTATACATTCCAAGGTAACAGGAATGCTAGAAGATTGCCGTGCGATGCCTAAGTAATGAACTTCGACCGGACGAAGGCTTAAATCAGTTCTGCGGAAATCCCTAAGATAGGGGAGGTTTCACAAACAAGAGTTCTGGGAATCTAGAGTTTCGGTGCTTGCAGTTTCGTGCAGCTGTTGGGTGGGTAGAAATATTACTTTATGAAAATCCTTGTACCTAGTTTATTTGGCTGCACAAGTTTGGCCCATATGAACGCCTTTTTATCAAAGGGAAAATCATATGAATCTGTGCTAATCTGTCGGATTCATAAGACACAAATATTTTCGACAACTTCAATTACGATGTTAAAAATTGGCGGTGAATCCATATTTTCCAAATGATTGGCGGCTTTAATTCGATCACCAATCTGTGTTAAGGTTGGTTGTTTGATATGTATTGTATAATCATTTTAATGAAACAGGGAACATACCCAGTGGCATGCTGAGTGACTAAACTTTCCATCGAAGAGGTTTATTGCAGAGCGGCACATAAACAATGGTGCATACCTAGTGACAAAATTCGGTATGAAAAATGGCCGTTAAAAAAGGCGCAAATCCAGTGCTGAATGCCGAATGACCCCAAGTTGGGGTCAAAAACATTCATTGAATAACCCTACACATTAGGAGCTACATACGCAATTGACGAAGCTGATCCTATTGTTGATTTGGAACCCACTTCCTAAGCCCAGCAGACCGCTGGCTGCCCATTTACCCAACCTTGGAGGAATGCGGTTAAGCGCGGATATACATGCATAGATAAATATATACATAGACACATACCGCTAACTCTGTGAAATTTGCACATATCATAATAGCATTATTGAAGAGGGGTTAGAGGCGTCATGGCGCTGTATAATTGCTTGTATGGCTGGGTGTAGCGAGAAATATAAAACATAAGACCTGAGGTTTATTCGTGCATACGAACATATACTCAAATGCATGTACCATTCAAGACCTTGCTAAACGTATTTTAGGTTCGCACTGAGGTATAAACGCACAAGTCGTGACGTATAAATCGGTGTCACTATTTAAATGTTTTCTATCTAAAGTTACCCACGCTGACGTCAAATTTATTGGTGTTTTCTATGTCAGCGGCAAAGATGTATGGAAGACGCGCTGCTACGTTATTTGGCGATCAACAAACAAGCAAACCTGTAGAAAGAGGCAGACAAAACAGGTCCAAAGGATCCACTGCAATGCGACAGCGTTATAAAAATCAGCCCAACACTTTGTCTGCAATGACACCAGGTTCAGCCATACCTATAAGTCACGTTGAAACCCGTTCAAATACACACAAAGAGCACTAGTGTCCGGAACAGTGCTTCTATTAAACGAAGGCGAAGTGTCAGTCAGGACCTTTAAAGAGAGAGCCTGGCGGGCGAACGTGTAAATATTTCAGCAATACAGCGGCTCATCAACCCTCGAGGAAAAGCAGCGTGGCAGTCATGCATCCTGCTACTCGAGGGGAACGTAGCTGTAACTTGGTGAAGTAAGCAACTATGCTGCGGCTGTGTTGAGGGTGCTCCGGGGTTCGATCGCTTTCAGCTCAGAAGGGCTCATATTCTCGTCGTCATCAGCCTCGGAAGCCAGTGCTATCTTAGGAGTGAATCCCGCCTTTTGCAGAGGGCAGCAAATGCTCGCAGTTCCCCATTATGCACCTGTGCTGTTTGATGCCAGCACATCTTGCACCCTACATCAGATGGGACCACTTTAGTCGGAAAGACAGCTAGATAACGGCATGCCGGAGCACCAGCAAGTAGAGAAATAAAGCCTATAATTTGAACATGCCTGTTTCCTAATTAGGGACGTCCTTAAATATTTTTATAAGTTCTTGGGGCATAAACGATTTGTGAATTTTAGCTAGAAAAGCCATGCACTAAACTTCTAACTCATCATAACTAGTGGCTCCAAGCGACTTTAGGGAGGTTGTAGAACACCTCATAATTTAGGTAACTCCTAACATGTGTACAAAAACTGAATGGTAGGGATATGTGCAATCTCTAAGCAGCAATTCAAGCTTAGCAAAGTCAAGCTGCTTTTCAGCGTTTTCCTCCAAGCATATCTCATCTTCATGATAAAAAATAAAGGAATTATTTTATAGAAATATAATTGCAAAGCAGACGTGAAAACGAACATCAATTGACAAAGCCGTACAACACCGCACGTACGTCGAAGTACTACGTAAAAGATAACTAGTGATGACCTGAAAGCATGATATCAAAAAAAGAGGGTTAGCGAGTGTCGACGCCAAAGAACACCATGCCCACATATGTTGTGGTTCAAATATATTTAGAATCGGTGATTTTGTGGTTACAATATGATTCACGCATTTGGGGGAGATGGGCCTCGCGCGCTTCGGGTGCCTTCTTGGCGCATTTGGTGCGTGCATTTGCGAGACAAAGTTCACGTGAGTCGGCACTCCCAATGGCCCTTAGAGCGCGCGCTGCTTCAGCGCGCCTACCTTTCCTTTCTTCAGCCTCGTCGGCGGCCTTGGGACGCGGTGGCATGTTCCCTTTAAGAACCCGTTACACAACAAAAGTTACCGCGCCACGCTTGTGCTCCGTCTAGAACGTGCTAGAGAAGGATTGAGTGGGCCTGACGGCGCTATTCCCCTGAGGCACCGCGTGAGGTAAATTTTCGCGAGGGCCCTGCGAGGGAACTGGATTTGGGCGGAGACGTGCTCCCGCGGCTTACTCAACGCACTTTCTCACCGGGTGCTGAGGCCGATTGCGCATGTATGCTTTTAAAATAGTGCTTTATTTCAAGTGAGAAGTTATATTCACACCATTTTAGTACATATATATATATATATATATATATATATATATATATATATATATATATTCGACGCATGGATTGTACAGCATGACATTTCCAATTTGGCCGTCATTGTCAAGTGCTTCATTTGCTAGCGGGTGCGCATTTTTTGCGCGCACGCCCTATTTTTGTTCCAGAAATGTTGTACAGTACATATTTTAAATGCCTTTATTTGCTTTTCTGTGCCAATGGCTGTTGTTGGTCGCTCTAATTTTAGCCCCCTGAACTAGTCTTCGACACTATTTACTAAAAGTAACCTGCAATTTTTTCCAGCATCCTCCGATAGTGGACCTAGAGGTAAGTAAGAAAATTTTGTGTTGTCTCGCGCCCGCTTCTTGTTGGTGGAATATTAAAGAGCACCAATAAAAATCGAACAAAACACTAGCATAAGAAACAAACCAGGTTTATGAACTGAGTAGCCCGAAGAAGAAAAGGGGATGACTACACTTCTCGGAAAATCAAAGGGTACATAAACTAATCTATGACCTACTGATGCGCGTACTTATTTATCCTTTCTTCAGGGACTGCCTTTCACCCGCTAACAGGCTAATGTGATCGCTTAGCGTAAGACGCGCCGTTATTATTTAGAACTGACTCGGATGTCATGGTTCATTTTATCTGTTGTGTGTGTACTGGCCGAACATTGTGTTCTCAGATTCTATGCGCGACGTGAATAGTATAGTACCTTCTGGAAGGCACGCGGGCTTCTGCGTTTACTTTGGAATCTTTGACGAGCCATGTGTAGAAGTCGACGCGCTTGACAGGCATATTGGATTTTCCACGAGCGATATTGATAGAACTCAAAAGGGGCTATTGTCAAATCAAATTCGACGAGGGACACAGAAGATCGCTTTTATTACGCCAGACGTCCTCAATAAAAATGAAGGTCATCGCATTTGGCCGTTCCTCATCACCCGCATCTTTCGAGCGCGTAATGAACACGGTATTGCATGGCGTGAAGTGGCACTCTCGTTTAGTCTACCTTATTGACGTCGTCGTTTTTGTCTCAAACTTCGACGATGACCTTAAGCGCCTTGCGACAGTACTAGAGCCCATCAAGTCATCTGGGCTGACCGTTAGGCCGGCGAGGAAATGCCCATTTGCTTACGAAAACTTTCTGTTGCTGAGCCACATCGCCAGCAAGACAGGAGTCATTGCTGATCGGCGAAAAACAGCTGCCAATGTAAACTTTCCGCAGCCCGTCGTCAAGAAGGCAGTGCGCAGGTTTCTAAGCCTGTGTACCTCCTACAGGCGCCTTGCCAAGAACTTCTCTCATATCGCCGTGCCTCTGATTCATCTCACAATACTCAACATCAAGTTTAAGTGGAAAACACACCTAGTCGAGGCATTTCAAGAGCTAAAACGACGCCTGCAGTCTCCAGTACTCGTACATTTCGACAAATATGCCGATACCAAAATTTAAATGGACGCAAGCAGCCAAGACTTCGGCGCTGTTCTAGCCCATAAAACACCAACATGAAGGCGCAAATCTCATGCTCAAGTAAATCTCTTGCATGGGCTAGTTAGTTCATACTTGAATGTGTAGAGAGCAGGGCGCAAAGCGCAGGACAGAAGCAGAACACAAACGACAGGACCGGCGCCGGTCCTATCGTTTGTGTTCTTCTTCTGTCCTGTTTTTTGCGCCCTGCTCTTTACACACTCAAGTCTTATGCTAGCCGGTTATTGTCGAATGTGGAAGTAAATTGTTGAAAGATGGAAGCGGAGTGCCTTACCATAGCCACTACGCCGAAATGATACCCTTGCGTAAAGGTGGCGCGGCAGAAGCAGATATATTCTTCGTTGACAACATCCCGCTGCGACATCTGAGGAAGAGGAACTGCCCTCCAAGTCAAGCTGACAGCGAGCACGCTGTGTTGTACTCCTGCTCAAGCGATGACGCCTCAGTTGAAGAAGGTTTGGAGAGACTGGTTCACCTAAAGGCCAAGGGAATAATCATCAATATACGATCCTCGTCAAGTAATCAACTGTCATGCGACAGCGACGGCCATCGGAGCGCAGAAGTCTCTTTGTGCCTAATGCACTTGTGGACACCCTGAACAGCCTTAATCGACAATCGACAAGCAATTTCCGCCTCTCTAGAGGCGCTGGTCCCAAGACAGAATAGAGGTATCAGAGTTATTAATCAAAGGAACGTCCTGGCTGTCCAGCCGAAACGCAGCCAAAACGCAATGATCGATTTCATGTCAATGAAGCTCGTTGGTAACTTAGTGTTCGCTACATCGTCCATAGGACAACGACACCATGGCGAGCGCTGTTTATGATATTGACGCATTCATTATCAGCAGCAGCCTGCCAATACTAATCAAACCTGTGACAGATGGTTTTGACTTACTGTAAGTTCGGCGCCTTGGCATTTCAAGTTGTGTAAGGCTCGTCTTTAAAGCTGACTGCCACTATCACACATAAAGGTGGGCCACGTTCAGCATGTAGTACGGCCTCTCATAGGTAAAGCACATCACTGCAGAAGATACGAAAGGATAAAACACATGAGTGCTGTCTGCCGAAATTCAACGGTATGCCCACGATGCCCCGAACAACACGATGGCGACACTTGCGTTGCAACGAAGTTCAGGTGCCCAAATTGTCAAGGCTCACACGCTGCGTCGTCAAAAGACTGTGCATGCCTAAAGAGAGCAGAAAGTTTTGAGGAGAACGGCCAGAGACTGATCATCCCAAAGAGATGCATGTCTTGCAATAAGGAGACATCGCTCTCGGAAACGAATGTCTACGAAATCCTCTTCCGGTTCAACGGAGATGTCTGGTCCCGAAACGCCACCTGCTCTTCGGTCTGTCTCCAGTGAAAGCGGCCGTGCTATTGATGCTTCATCAAGTGAGATGCGGCCAGTGTTGCCGAAGACATGCCAAACACCAGAGCCACAGCCCATGACTTGCCACTTGAAGTCCAATGTAGCTGCAGTTGACCCCATGTGAGAAGAGGATTCACAAGTGATTGCTATGCTAAATTCATTCAGAAAGGTCATGCGTCTACTACTGACAAACATGCACACTTCTGCTGATTGTCGCACACTGCATGTGCTGGACACCTTGACTCCCGTGTTTGAGAGCTTCTCGTAGCAGCATGGGCCACTCCTCGCTGCCCTTCTGCAATGAAGTCTAGAAAGAGTCCCTACTGCAGTGGAATGTCCCGGGCCTTAAATCCAGAATTTCAAAATATTAGACACTGTCTTCGAAAACCGTTTTCACATCCTTGTAATTTGTCAAGCGAACGTTCAGAATATCATCCGCATTTCGGCCTATGAGGTATTCATGTCCTCTACCTGTGGTGACGTGAGCAAGCTCACTGCGTATATTAGATGTGACCTCACACACGTGTTCTACCTATCCCGCGCTCACGACGACCACCGGTAACTATGCTTATTGTAAAACCTGCGACGCTTATGTTCCCTCTTGTCGCTGTCTATATTGCGCCTTCAATTGTTTCGACTCCAAACGACAACACGACGTGTTATCAGCAACACTCGTCTCTACCGCAAATTTTCTCACAGCAAATATTAAAGCTCATCATCCGCTTCGGGGAAATTCCAAGATCGACGTAAGGCTAGCTTTCTTTGGCACGCAGCGCGATCTTTATTGCCTCAACGATGGTAGTCCGACATACTTAAGAGGGCTTACGTACAGCACCTGCCTAGATTTGACCCTGGTCTATGGGCATCGTGAAAGAAACATGAGATGGTTGTCAGAAATAACATCACATTGAATCGAACATACTCCCACATATCTGAAGATCAAGGAACTATTTGAAACCCCTCAGCGACTCTCCAACCTGGTCGGTGTTTCGGTCACACATGGAGGAATTATCTCCGGAAGAGAACCATTCTAGTGAGGAATCCAAAATTCAAAAAGCCATGGAAGAGGCTACACGCGATTTTCAACCTTTCCCGAAATATGAAGCATTTGAAGCTTTGCTGCAGTGGACTACGAGCAAAATCTCCGGCCGGCTGAAAGAAGACATAGGAGAACTAATTCCGCCCATAATCTCAGAGAGGCCAGGTGGATGAAAAATAAGATTGAGCGCCGCAATGACGTACTACAATCTCAAAGATGGGAAAGCTTCTGTGAGTGGTTGGATACACGTCAGCTCTTATCTAAGATCTGGTAAAACGTGCGTGGACTTCGTGTGTCACTGCAACAGCGTCTACCTTTTAAAGCACTCGCTTTGCACCAAGGTCGAAGATAGATTGGTATCGCTGCGGAAGTTTGCTCAGGACTTGCCGGCTTGTAGTCCGAACGCGCACTTACACCATGTGTCACTCCTGTATTTCGGGACTCCCGTGGGGATATAATGTTTTGGGTGGAGGAGCTTGAAGCGGCGCTGGAAGCTTGCAGGCGCTCTTAGCCACCTAGGCCGGATGGCATTACCTATGCGACGCTCGGCAATCTTAGGCAGAAAGCACATCTCATGTTTCTAAACCATTCCATCGAGTCGTCACGCAAAGGTTTATCTCCACGTGAATGAAAATGAAGCCGCTCAGTTCCACTTCTCAAATCTCGCAAATCACCGTTAGATTTGTGATCGTACCGTACTATGGTTCTGGTCAGTTACATCGGAAAAATAATGGGAATAATTGTTTTCACCACGTGGACCGGTACCTTAATAATGACAACGTGTACCAAGATGCTATGGCTGGCTTCTGAAATGGGCGCCCATCATGGATAACGTCATCAATTTAGTCGCGTTTGTTCTATGTCAAAAACATCTTATACGGCTCAATGCGTCATTTTTCCTTGACGTAAAAGGCGGCTGCAATTATGTAGCACACTATGCCATTGCAGAGGCTCTGATTGAATTCGGAATTCGTGACCGCACTTTTCAGTAGCTATGCAATTATCTGAGAAACACGCATGTTTTTCGTAATGACTGACGATGGCGCTACAACTCATCAACAAACATTCCGTGGAGTGCCGCAAGACGGTGTGTTCAGCCCGGCAGCATTTAAAGTCGCGCTTACTAGCCTTGCGATACTTGCCCAACGCATCTGAACCACATCTGCACCTGGGTGTCTGCTGTAACACTACTGCAGGTACGAAGAAGTCTCCAAAAGGCAGCTATATTAACATCGGTGTACTTCTGAAAACAGGATTTAGATCTGTCTTCAGTGAAATGCTGCCTTGTTACATTTACTACCAAGACAATGAGCCCTAATTCTGTAAATATCCTTGGCCAATGAATTGCAAATGCACGGGAAAACTGCTTTTAGGGCTAATTCTTGACCGCGACCTATCAAGCAGCCCGCCCGTTTCTGCCTAAAGAAGAGGTTAACGACAATAACGCACCTGATGTTCATCGGCGGAAAGCCATGGGGCACATTGTTCCGGTCAATGCTGCTGCTTTGTAATGCCTTGCTCCTCGATTTCGAAATATACCGCCTCGCTGTGCTAGGCGACACTTACAAAAGAAACCTGCGTGTACTCATGGGACTACAACCTCGAGCCCTAAGGACGCCTGCCTGTCCTTCGAAGTATGCGTCTAAAGCGGCAACAATTCTGCTAGCGCGAGATCACCCAATATCAATTTACACAGCCCGCGTGGAAACAAGTACATGTCCTGCTTCGTGATGATATGCACGAGACAATAATCTAGGCAAATCACAATTCCATCCTTCTTCGTATCTAAGAGCACAGGAGACGCCCGCGGACTGTTCGATGGCTGGATAATTTTTTTGAGCAGCATTTCATCGACTTGCTGCTTTATGGCTTCTCGTTCGCACGTAGAAGCTCGGTGCGAGCTGTGACGGAGTGGCAGAAAGAATTCTTCGGTGATTATGCGATGTTTAGCAACTGGTGTTCCTCGAATCCTTGATGACTATGAAAAGCAGTCCTTGCATAGCTGGAGGAGACCGATGAGCTGTTCTAGATAATTGCTGGGAATACTCGCATTAATATCAAATTTTGGTCAAGAACACGCATGGTCGTCGTAGCTTCGGTAGAATCCGAACGGAAAAATGCATCTGTGGTAGCTGCAACTTCCCCAATGCAGGCGATCTTCATGCCCTTGTTCAGGTGGTTACACTCCTGGCTGAAGTTCGCCACAATTCCCTGCGCTTTTCCTCCGTTTACCTGGACGATACCCTTGCGACGTCGTTTTCACGGTCGAGCAGCAGGTGCTGCCCTCCTCGACGATAACTTCCATGCCTTCGGCGGTATGTGCCCCGAAGGAAGTCATGATGCTGGCGCGAGGCGGAATGCTGACTTGGTCTTCGAGTGCCCTCAAGGCACGCTGGACAGCGTTTTCAACCTGGACTTCAGGTCACTGACTGCGCTGTGTTGATTCAGAAAGTCCATGCCGAGAATATCATCGCGTGAGCACCCTTCCGGAATAACAAACTTCGCAATGTAAGTCCAGTCATGCACTGTAGCTGTTGCCGTGCAGATTCCAGTGAGTATTATACGGTGTTCTCCAGCTGTCGGGCTATGAGGGCCGTACCACGTATACTTGACTTTCTTTTCAACTTTCGGCGAGGGATCCGCTGATGACGGAGTAGTCGGCTCCCGTGTCTACTAGAGCTTCAACGGTGTGACCGTCGAGAAGCAAGTCCACCACGGTGGTACCTATTGCATTGCAATTGGCTGGTAGTGTCGGTACATGATTGTATCGCGTCATCCTGTCATCAAGTCTGGTTTAGGCGAGATTTCGTTGTGGCGTTCTTTAGCTAACTCTTGCAACATCGTCATCGGCGGCGAAGGTTGCACAGCATTTGGACGAACAGCAACCCCACTTCCATCACTTTCTGCTTTCGCTTCTCCGGCTGAGGGCTGATCTACTGGCCCCGGGTTGGGTCATTGTATAAGCAGCGGTGCTGTGAATCGCAGCAACCTACAGACGGCGACCGGTAAGGTCGTCGGCTTGTCCACTGTGTTGCGTCGAGGTAGTCGGCGATGTCATGAGGTCGTTCGCGAAGCTGTGGTCGAGGTGCGTTAACGGCAAACCCTCGAGGTCCGATTTTGTCTTATGTGTACCGGCGGTAGACGTGTCCCGCTTCTCCGTAGTGGCAGCAGAGCGGGTGGCGGTCCGGAGCGTACCAAACCTCGATCTTCCTTGGGTAGTTGCGCGTGACGATGAGTGGCCGCGTTCGTGGAAGTGGCGGTGGGTGACAGAACCACGTAGTTATGGGACCCTGGCGAGGACGCGCAGGGGTAATTTGACATCGCGCAACGGCTTGCGTAGGTCATCGCTTCCGGCTGGAGCTGTGGCGATGCGGAAACTTCTGGTACATTGAGTGATCGCTTAATTGTTACTTCACTATATTGTCACGAAGATAACTAAGACGGGCTCGCCGAAACAGAAGAGCCTTCTTTTTAATGATGGCCAACATCCAAAAAACCCCGGAGCACAACTGCGCCCTACGTCGTGTTCTCTCTGGCGACCGGTGCCTGTAATGAGCAGCTGGTGACATTCGTTGCCGAAGTCGGTCAGCAGGACTAATGAGTGTCCGTTCTGAAGCTGGGCGAGGCCCCGTGCAATATACATGTTCCGCTCAATCATTAACGGAATGTTTGCCTCGGCGATGCCCTCATAGCCTTCCAATGCGTCACACGTCACCAGGATCTGGTGATGTGTGACGGCTGCTTCTCGGCGGTACCGTTCTGCTGTTATCGACGACGCGCAAGGCGTTTTAGATGTGGTTCTCGGTGCTAGCGTCGCTTGCTATGGCTTTCGCCGTAGAGAATGTCACATTTGATATTTTCAGGTTGATTATGGCTCCATTCGCCTATAGAAAGTCCATGCCGAGTATCAAGTACTTCGAGCAACTGGGCAGAATAATTAAGACCCCGACGTACGTAAATCGAGGAATATTTCCTCGAGCAGTGCATCTGCCCACGAGAATTGCTATATGGCCTCCAGCAGTAGGGGACTGCGACCCAGCCCACTCTGTAAAACTTAAATGATATTGCGCGACAAAAAACGGCACGGGCGTGAGAGAAGACTTCTCTCACGTCCGTGTCGTTTTTTGTCGCGCAATATCATTTAAGTAATGGATTACCAACTTTCCCGGAATGCTGCTCTCACTGTGTGAAAACTTCTTTAATTTTGACGGAACCTCTCTGCCCATAACCGAGCTGTCAGCACCAGTGTCAATTAAAGCAGTGACTTCGTCGTCGATGGTAACCAGTATGTCCGACGTTACAGCTTGTCGTTGATCACCGGAATGCGCCTGAACGTCGTTTTGTTGTCGTCGTTGTCGTCGTTCTCGTCGTTGTCGTCGTGATGGAGGATATTCGATGCGCTCGGCGTCAGCGGCCTCACCTCCTGCGGCCGCCTGACTCAGTTTTCCGGGTTTGTAGGAATAGGCGAACGACCCCTACGAGCGTCTCGAGGAAACACGAAATGGGCGAAAGGTATGGACCGGGCGATGAAGAACGGGGCTCGTGCCTTCGTTCGTCGAATGAATTACCACGACGCGCGATTAAGTTCTCTATGTTCCTAGGGCGTTCACTAGGTCGTCGATGAGGGGCACCTGGAGGGAACACACGGAGACCCACGAGCCGATAGGGACACATCCTGTAGACGTGGCCAGTCTCTCTGCAATGAAAGCACAGAGGCCTGAGGTCAGGAGTCCGTCAGACGTCGCTTTTTCGAGGCCTCAACTCCACGATGGACGGCGGACCGCGACGCCTGAATGCTAGTTCCGTTTGTTTGGTGGGGCGAATGACGTTTTAGGGGCCGTACAGCGACAGTCGTCGTACCACGTCCGTATAGGTCATTCGGACTGGCTCCCGCCTTTGTGGCACCTCTTAGCGTTCAGGAGTTTGGATGGCTTGCCTTAACTTGTCGCATACTAACTCTGCCACAGAAATTCGTGTTGTCTGTGCGTCGGTAACCTGCAGTTTGTGGAGCTGTTCTCGTACCACAGCCCTGATCATTTCACGCAAGTCCTCGAGGTGGTTTCCCGAAGTCTTGGTAGGGGGGCTGTTGGAAAGTTCCGTCACGTTGCGGTCGTGTTGTCTGCCACGCTGTCGAAGTGCCCTTTCCATTGCTGTCGCTCCAGCAAGGAAGTCCGCAAGTGTAGTGGGCCGATTTCGAATAAGCCCAGC
The DNA here is from genome assembly GCF_050947875.1 of Dermacentor variabilis. Classification (NCBI taxonomy): domain Eukaryota; kingdom Metazoa; phylum Arthropoda; class Arachnida; order Ixodida; family Ixodidae; genus Dermacentor; species Dermacentor variabilis. The sequence goes on along the minus strand of NW_027460335.1, from coordinate 9,220,610 downwards.
AAATATCTCTTGCTTCACGCCTCGCATCACATATCGGACCTTTTTGTCTTCGGACATTGAGGCATCCGCACGTGTGTAAAGCCGAGCTATGTCTTCAGTATATGCGGTGACGCTCTCTTTCAGGGCTTTGGATCTTACCTGTATTGCGAACTCCACTCTTCTTTCCTGCCCGTGTTGTAGTATGTGGTGCTCAGCTGTCATCAAAATTCATCCCACGAAGACAATGCTGTTTCGTGGTTATGAAAGCACGTCCTCGCAGAGTCTTGGGGCCCTAAAGCGTAAAACGAGAACGCTTGACCAATATCTGGGGGCTAATCGTGACAAGGCGTCGAATAAGAAATAATTTTTCTTTAGTTAAGTGAAATCATGCATAATAAAAGTGTACACGTCATATCAGATGGGGAGCTATCGAGGTTTGCGTGACGTCGCGTGACTGACAGGCGTTGTGGCGGTGGGCCAAAAAGTTTTTGATCTATCGCGTTGGGCTGATGGCAGAATTAGAATAGAAAAACTTGGAATATATTTACGTTAAGGCGCCCTTGGAGCGCGAAGTACACGTTTCTGAGCTTGCGGTCATCGTTCCATGCGTTGCATTCGGTGACCCACTCGAAATTGTCTAACCAATCTTCCACGTCTTCAGTAGCATCTCCGTGGAATACAATCGGCGCCTGTGGCTGGTTGATGATGAACTGCGCCGGCACAACAGACGCAGAAGAAGGCGGTAGGCTCAGGTTCATCGTCCAGATACGCTCGGACAAAAGACCGTGCTCAAGCTGGAGCCCTTGCAGACGGCGGCTGGTACGTACGTACACAGGGGTAATCTCTCCCGGACTACTCACAGGAGAGGTGTCAGGGATACACTGCGTCTCCGGCAATGACAGCATGTACCTAGTACCTCCACCTGTAAAATGTCACGAAGATAACTAAGACGGGCTCGCCGAGACAGAACAGCCTTCTTTTTAATTATGGACGACACCCAAAAAACCCCGATGCACAACTGCGCCATTCGTCGTCTTCTCTCTGGTGATCGGTACCTGTAGTGGGCAGCTTACTCATTGTCAATACCTACGAATGAGTTCACCTGGTGCAGCGACCATGGACTTAACTGCTACAGTTCCTTCCGTACGACCAGTCTGACTGTCTCGCGCAGGTCGTCGGTGCTTAGCACTTAAGCTTTGGTATAGTTTGTTATCAGCGCACGGCGGTTGTATTGCCTGGTGCCCATTTCTAGCGTGTTCTCGATCGTGCTTGCCTCCAAAACAAACTCGGCGACAGTCTTCGGTGAGTTACGTATCATTTCGGCGAAGAGTTCTTGCTTCACACCCCACATCACGAAATGGACTTTCTTTTCTTCAGACATGTCGGGGTAGGCGTGGTGGAAGAGTCTAGTCATCTTAGCGAATATTGCAATGCTTTCAGTAGTTGTACTGAGGCTTCCAAGAGAGCTTCGGCGCTTTCGTAGCGTACGACACTCGTGAAGGTCTCCAAGAAGTTCTCAAGAAATCGGACCCACGTCAGTTGGTTGTCTCTGTGTTCTCAAACCAAGTCCGAGAAATGTCACCCAATGAAAAATAGACATGTCCTCGCCGCTCCAGTTGTTGAATGTCGTGGTCGTGGTCCTCTCCTATGTATCGCGCCAGATTTCAGTATATTCAATGGATTATGTGCGGACAGTTGGTGGCTTCCTGGCCTGCCGAAGTATTAAAGTCCAAGGCCGCTGACGATCCTTGTTTCGTAATCGTGTTTCCCGACTTTGTCTTGGTCTTCCTGGTCGTCACGGGTAGAAGTTCGTGCTCTGGGGGAGTGTTTTGTAGTCTGAGGCTTGCTCGGTTGTACGGGACGACGTTGGTGCGGTCTTCAGATTACTGGCTTCGATCACGTCTCTGCGGGGGCGTGTGATATATGAACAGAAAACAGCTCCAGCACATGTCATATTGTAGTGACGTTTGAGAACACAGTAGCAAAAGTTGTTAATCATGAAACTATTTACTGGGCAAACTTGTGCTTGCAGTTTAACATGTGCTTGCAGGTTACACAGGAAGCACAGAATAAGCTGCACACTAATGTGTAACCTAATGGTTAGATTGATGTGCTTGCAGCGTAACCTGGCAAAACAGATTACACAGCAAGCACATCGATAGAGGCGAGCAAAGGTGGCGATCGGCGAAAATCGGATCTCGTTGAAGCTTCGAGCGTAATCGCTGGTGCCCGCGTGTGTTCCAGAAAGTACTATCTAATTGATGCAGCGTATACGATCATATATAAAGTTCGGTCACAATAGACACAACAGCTAGACTCAACGATAACCTTCAGGTAAGTTCTGCAGGCGCGTCTTGCTCTGAGCGATAACATTAAGTTGTTAGCGGGTGAAATGCAGTCTCCGAGAAAAGGATAAACAAGTACACGTGTCTAAATCTATAGACTTAACCTCAATAGATCTTCCTCGCACCGCAGCACATGTGCCAGCTCTCCGCTTGCTTTACGCTAGATCATCGATGTAGCCCTGTTTCACAAAACAGACCCAACGCATTGGCGGCGATCAGGTAGTGCTGTCTAAAAATAAGTCATTGTGCGCGTTTTCAGATTACCTGAGCTAATATGTGCCAATTCGTGCGCGATATTATATAATAATTATATATGCTACGAATAATTCATATGAAGTTTCACTTGCGATGAAACAAGCACCATCTGATTTTTCTTGCTAACTAGCTGACCCAGCATTTCTTGATCGCATATTACAACGTTGCGCGAAGTCCCTCCTTAAATGTTAATTTTGAAAGGGGATCCCATTACCATTGTTCCTTTATTATATAGAATTACGTTTTTTTGTTCACTCATGCCTTACTTTAGTTTCAGTACCCCGGGCTGTATTATGGCATCCCAATTACGGTGAGTTGTAATTCTTTCTTAAAATAGCAGAGGTCCACATTAGGCAGTTCTGAAGTACACTGGAAAGTGTAGGTATGTAATAATAGAGTTTATCAGCGTTTTATGTCAGGGGTACGTTTAGTTTTGGATGTATTTTCATTTTCTGCATTTTTGTTTACGAATACATGTTTGTGTATGACGCGGCTTATCAGTTCACATTTACGTGTCTTGCTCTCTCGTTTGAACCTTTCGAAATATCATTTACATTTGTATGCAAACAATATCCTCACACAAATTGCCGGATATCGACTGGCCCTATTTTTTTTTTGGTAATAGAAGCAAACGTTCATTTTAATTTCTTACTCCCAGGAGCGAATCCTAACTTGATATTGCTGTCAAAATACAGGGCAATTGATGGTTCAGATCCAGTTGACGCACACACGGCAGCCAAAACACACACGCACTTACACACAAACAAGACATGTCAAAAGTTCCTCGTGCAAAATAAATAAAGAATAAATAAAATCTTTTGTCGACCCTCGGGAAATATCTGCTTACACTGGGAGTAAAATTATACACCTTTGTACTGACTCACATCTGCGGTCAGGAGGAGATTCAAATTTGTCCTCCCATGGCTAGAGTAAATAAACTCCAAAGCGGTGACTCGCTTGAGTCGCTGCTTTGGATTTACTGGGGCCCTCAGCTCGTTTTGTTACCAGTGACTAGCTTCGAAATTCATGGTGGGACAAAAAGCATTTTCCATGGTGATCAATCACATCTTGTTCAATGCGAGAGCAGCTGTTGGCCACGATGTGATGAGACGGCACGGGGAAACAGTGCACCCCAATAATGACCTAGTTGCAGGAACACGAGCACAATGCCAACCTCAGCTTAGAGATCAGGCATTGTCAGCAGAGTATGCCTTTCATACATATTTTGTCAGGTCGTCAACGAGACAGACGCGACCGATGACAGCCAGTCATTGTATTGTGACGTTCATTCGCGCTTATGTGGCCGACATAGCCAGCCTGCCGACAGCTGTTACGTTGGTCCGTGTGCGATCGGACGCTGAGAGGGTACACCATATTGACACTGTGGTTGCTGCAAAATCTAAAGGCTTATGTTCGCGGGGTGAAAAATGTGTGCGTTTTCCGCATTTTTTTCAAAATAGCGTGTCGCAGGTAACACCGTCCTAATCCCTGACCTGGATAATGCAGAAATGAGAATATGACTTGCACAGCAATCGAAAGGCCTATTCACTTAATTAATAAATTTCACCAGTAGGTTTCTTTATTAATTACTTTATAGCACGGGTTACAATTTACGAATTCTAGCCGGTGAGTTTGCACGGCGCATTCACTTTGAATAAATTTACAGAATGACTCCACTCTCGAGATATGCGCCATCAAACTCGCCGTAAGAATGCACTGTTCCCCTGACCCCTACAACAAAACGATCACAGATGCGCTGAAACAGACAAATTACATCAACGCCCACGTATCTCATTCCATTCTCCGGTAATAATATCTCGAAACTGGTGCCATTTTGAAGATTTATTTCAAGTGGACACGTCTCGAAAACTCTCTGGCTAGAATTCGTAAATTGAAGTATGTGCCGTAATGTAAATAATTAGGGCGTTAATTACTGAATTTCTCTTAAGTTGCTGTATCTCGGTTTCGATTTCTTGAGTTAGTAATCCACTAATCTAGCTCAAGGACTAAATTTATGCTATCTGCCACACGCGATGTTAAAAAATTTCTTAAAACCTATAAATGAAATTCCCGTATAATGAGCCATAACGTGTTTCTTAACCCTTTAATGACGACACGCATAAATGGCGGCAATGTTTTTTTCTACTTAATAGCACTGCAAAACACATCGAAAATAAGCGTAATCTATGAAAAGAGAAATGTTTTACTGAAGCTTTTTCAGCTAGGGGAGAAAACGCCAAGCAGAAAAGAGGAAATTGGTTTCATCTCAAGCCGCCTATGCCTTCGTTTAGAACGGATGCAGACAGCTCTCCTCTTATTACATGTAGCATGTATGCGACAACGGCGCAGCCGGATATATTGCAATAGTTGGTGTGTTCTGACCGTGCTTTTACAAGAAAGTGAGTCAGACAGGAAACTTTTTTCTCGTCCTATGCTGGGTTAGTCAGATAAGAACGAGAAAGCTTTCCTTGCCACCATCTTCAATTTTGATGAAACATGCGTTTTGGGTAGTTTTTTTAAACCAGCAGTTTGATCCTACACGTACTTCGCAAAAAAGTTTGCATTCCTAAATATAGCAAAGAAATTCCAAGTGCGCAAAAATTTTTCATTGAATGTTGCTATTTCTCACATTTCAGTGCAGTTAACGAAACGTTCGTACTGTTCTTTGTCAGAATAGTTTGCTAGCAAACCACAAGTGGAGTGAAACCTGACGCACATTTGATTTCATTTCATTACAAGAGTAATTTCAATGAAAATATCACAAAAATGAAAATCTACGAAATACGTTCTCCGGATTCATTTAACCAAGGAGAAAAAAACTAGGTGCCTATTTACTTGCACAATTGTGCTTTCTTTGGAGGTAACTTTCTTCGCTCAGAAAAGCTCATCCTTACATTCTAAAAATTCCCTGAAACGTACTCACTTCAATAAAAGGATCAAAATGGGAAATCTACTTAAAAATTCAAATCGCCCTGCTTAAAGTGAAGGACGTAGTCTGCCACTCTACCTCTAAACATTGCGATATTTATTATCTAGCATATTAAACAGCGACAAATGCGAACATATCAGGCAAGTCACCGCTACACGAATTTTACGCGTTTTGACTTGTTGATCAGTGCGTGGTGCTGATTCAAGATGACAATCGATCTCTTTTTAACTCAGCCTTCCATTTGCTCGGTCCTCTGACCATTACGCCTCTTGCTTATATCACGGCTCTTGCTTTTGATGCCAGTGTGTGACAGAGGAAGAAGGCTAAAGGTACTGCTGCCAGATGTAAATATTTTATCACCCTGGTCTCGCACGTTCGTTTTGAAGAATCTGCGGCCTTCGCTTTTACTGTCGAAGCAGCTTCTCTTTTGAAGGAGCTCTACTATTTTAGATAAAAATTACTTTGGGAGAACCCTAAGTACCGTTACATAAACAGGTGTTGAACAGACTGTTTGTGGCTTAGCTTTTATCTAGTGACGCACCTTCCTTCTTTGTTCCTCCTAAAGTACAGGTGTGTGCCTCTGGGGACAAACCTACAGGGTTTTCGGTAGAAGCAAGTAAACCTTCTTTACCTTTAACAAAAGCTTTTCTTTTTAATAAATAGGGTAGAGTATGTGGTAAATACTTCATTTTGCTTTTTCCTGAACGTCACTGACGCTGATGGGATATAAATGGTGATCAATTTTATGTTTTACGAAATTTGTAGAAATATCCTGTTCCATATAGCATACTTCTAGTCCTAGATTTGGATTATTCTGAGAGGCGCCATTTGTTGCACGAGAATTCGAAACACCTATAGAAATAAATATTGAATATTCACTGATTAACTTCTGAAAGAATTAATTTACGGCACATTTTGCAATTTAATAATTGTAGCCACCGTGGTTGCAAGGCGTATCCACTAGGAATGAATTTCCAAAATGACGCCAGTGGTAAAAGGAACAACAGTGCATTTTTATAGCGAATTTGATTGCACATATCTCCAAATATGCGCAATTAAGGCCTCTGTAAAAATACACTGTTGTTCCACTTACTTTTCAAGAAATTGGTCTTTCATTCACTGAAGCGCCAAAGTGACTGGAACGCCCATGTGTTTCGTCCCACACTTGGGGAAATAAATATATGTGGAAACTGGTCTCATCCTGAAAATTTATTTCCAGTGAATACGTTCTTCAATCGGAATGGAAATAATTTCTAAATTGTAATATGAGTCGTAAAATAATTATTTATTATCTAATTAGTGCATTCTAGTCAATTAGTGAAGTATGTGCGTGGATTTATTGTGTTAGTAATGTCTGCCTCTTCGAATAATCCAGCTCAACGGCAAGCATTTGCAGCACACCAGAGGCGGTTGCTAAACATTCTGTAAAGCTTTAAAACGATCAGCATCTATATTAGGTGAAAGCGCCGCTACTGGCCCTGTTTATTTCGAGAATATTAAAAGCCCACTGATGGTCACTGGAGGAGTGGCTGTCCGATGTGGTCGATAGGAAAAGAACTTACCTGGTATGAGACGCAGGTTTCAGTGTAAAGCGGGGCATAATAAACAAATTCAAGAGGTGCTTAGTTTACCCTACTTAGATGAATACGAAGGCATTGCAGCCACGTCAGCAGAAGCAAGACGACTTCTGGTGGTGACACTAGCGAGGTCATGTGACTCGAGCAGCCACGTCAGCAGACGCACCGCGAAGTCAAGTGACCAATGATGTTCGTCGCAAGGCGTGCACAATGCGAGAATGTGGATTCGACTCCCACTAAAGGTCGAGGGTGCGACTGCCGACAAAGGTCCTAGGTTCTAGTGCCTTAATTAACTCTGACTTAATTTACACCAAAGTCGGGGGTTCGACTCCAACCAATGGTCGTCTATTCGAGTGCCTTAATTAACTCTTTGAACGAGAAGAAAGGAAATCGAAGGCCCCATTTTTATTAGTAATAGCATAAGAAGCCAAAAGTCTTGTTGCCCAGCATTTACCCAGCATCTCCACCAGTGTCGCGATTCACAAGCAACAGGAACTGGGAAAACAGGGTAGGACACTTTAATCAGGCAAATTTACATATGATTAGACAGGGACCTCGTCTTCTGCAATGCGCGAGAACGTTTTTTTCTACGTAGCGCATAGTGGATGTGTCAATATTGTCAGCATTATGGATCAGTGCCACTTTACATATACCATAACTAACCACTTTGCACTTGAATTACAAATCTAACCGGATGCATGTATTGCAGTTGTTAAGCATTAAATGCGTGTAGCTCGCGTTGTAGGGGATCTTCAGATCACCTTGAGCCAATAGCCAAAGCCTTTGTCCGGGCACCCAAACGAGAACATTCGGGCAAGTTGCGAGAACAAAATGAGATGCCCCCCACTTTCTGCATTCTGCAGGACCGCATTACATACGCTAGTTACCCCCAAACAAGTTACAGACAATATTGCTTGAGTACTTCCTAATGCTTGTTCACAGTATAACTAAAGCTGTAACTTTTGGTACGCTGAAGTTTTATTTGTAATTTCCAATAGGCGACGTGTAAAATCCGGATACAGAGCACAATGCTCTTCAAATCTGGGGAATGGAATTTGCTGCGGATCTACTGCGTTCGCCGAGCTACTGCGTGGCGTGGCGCCGGATGCGTCTGGAAGCGCGGATTTGCCTTCGATATGCGACGCTCGTCGAGCGGCGACGTTGCGTAGCGCCGGAAGCGGGTGTTGCGCTGCTTTGCCTTCATGGTGCAAGGAAAAAGAAACGAGCATTACGTCACGCAGCTAGCCTTGGCAAATGAACTCTCAGTGAAGCCAGCCCTTTGGTCAGTAGCGGCTGAACACGTGATTTCTTGCGTCGAGATCACGGAGCAAGAATCAAGATTTTTTTCTTTTGACGTTTGGTCGCGCCACCTTCAGGCGCTTTTGTTCTACCTGGGCGGTGCGCGCGGTCTCCCTGGCGTTTGTCGCTGCCTGTCGTGCCGCCTTCAACCGGCCTTCTTCATCAAGCTGGGCAGTGGTCATATGGACCAGTGCACAGTATGGCGTGGTGCGGCGGGGTGTGCTATTGCGAACATGCCATATGCCATTTTAAGATTGGGGCTAGCATCATCTGCAAGCAATCTGCTTTCCCAGTTGCCATTTCATGCTTACATCTACTCTCTATTACGGGAGAACGCTTCTTTTGTTTGTGTTATAGTTGTGTTATAACTGTCTTCATTACTGTTGTGTTTTGTATTACGTGTATTATTGTTACTCATTCGGACGCTAGCTCATTGACCTCCAGTGAAGCAGGTAAACACCGGCCGTGTGAATAGCACACCTTTCTATTGAATTTTACGCCCTCGCCGCTAACACAACCTCGGTCGTTGCCTCGCCCGCCGCATTACCTCCTCTCACTTTTAGAAGAACGTTTTTTATATATACTCTGCCGAGGAGGGCGCATGTCGCCTTCAAAAAGACAAGTCCACTTGTCGAAACATTGGCTTCCGCTTTTACCTTCTTGTAGTTTTGCTCATCGTCTTGAATTTCGATCTCCGGATTCCCCGTGTCCTCCTTGTATTATTATTGTCTCTTTGAACATGTCATAAGCAACCTCATTACCCCTGAATAAGATACCTAAACGTTAGTATTACGGTAAATTTTTCATGCGCTAATACCATCTCCATTTCGCTTGTGGTGTAATTAATTTGTGTTATTTCCTGCCACTTTAAGCATACCATCATTGACATTATTGCACCTGAATTAGTTAACCTTACGCTTCTGTTAGTGTTCTTTATGCATTTGTGTTGTGTTTGTATTACTATTACATACATTGGGTAATGTTGGTCTGCAGATGCCACCTGCTAAGTCAGCTGCAAGAACATACACCACTAAACAACGCGCTCGTCGAACAATGAGTTGACTGTATCTTGACGAAACGCCAATGAGCAGGGTGCGACAACACCGCTATTTGGGCTTAATTGTGCCTGATCGCATTTCGTGGCGGCCTGCTGTCAAATTTGAACGCCGCAAATCGCAAGCCCTCCTTAAGTATGTGACTGCCATGACTGCTAGAGATGCTGGCTGTGACTAAACGACGGCTCTCCAGGTGTGCCAGTCATTTTTACTGTCAGGTATGATGCATGCGTTACCAGTCCTGAACGTACCACCTAGTTTTATGGAACAACTGTAAAGAGGTCATCGTGTACGCTGCCCTTCGATAATGCTTTATCTTGTGAAGCGCAATCTGCTGCATAACTCACTGAAGTGCATCAGTTACCCTTGAAGCTGCAAGCAGACGATCATCTCTATATCACATAGAGCGCCTCCACCGCACATCGAATGGTCAATCGCTCCTTGGTCGTCTCATTCACCAGCCGTTTTCTCGCATGGGTAAATGGCGACATTATTTTTGAACATTGCTGACATTTCTGAACATGCTGGTTCAGTTACGCCTGCGCCTCCAAAACCTATCACCATCAGGTATTTACCCATTCACCTCACAATCCCTGACATACAGAAAAAGTCTGATATGCTAGTTTCGGCAATGTTCCCATTGGCTCAGTCGCACATGTTCGAAGTATTTCCAGATTATCTTCGAGTAGTCATAGATGTATCTGTAAACAGCGACGGTCAAGGCGCCTCTGCAGCTTTTTTCAGCCCTTCGACTAAAGTACGACGTATATTTCATATACCCCATCCAGCTTCGCGAACAACTGAGGAGCTAGCAGCGATTAATGTTGCACTGAAATACGTGAGAGATGAGTTAACGCTATCGAAGAATGTCATCTTTACGGATTTCCGCACAGCCATATGCAGGTTACAGCGCAGTCAGCTTGATTGTACAGTTATGCACATCATTACTGATTTTCCCAACAAAATTACATCACGTGGGGTTTCTCTCGTTGCTCAATGGATACAATCACGCAGGAATCGCCGGAAATGAAGAGGCTGTTCGGTCGGTTTCACCTTGAGCTCATAACAACTCAACCTGCCCTTAAATTGTGTGCAAGCTTTATGAAGCTTGTCTGCTGATTCGTCGCCACCTACTCAATCAGCATCCAAACCAGCGCATCGCAAATCGAACAATTCCGCCCCGTGTTCGCGGTCGAGGCTTGCCTCGTCGCGGTAGAGCGCTACTACTCAAGCTGAAGGCTGGCTGTGTGAACGTGTGCGAACGGTAATAGAGACAAGAACGTGTGGCCAGTCCATTGTGTTCGTCTTGCGGTTGCTGCGAGACACTTCCGCATCAGATATTGAAGTGTCTTACTTTCAATGCGCCGCGCACGTGGCTAGTGAAAGACTATCATCTCCTTGGCCGCCGGTGTACGACACTCGGCGAATGTTTGTACCCCAGTGGTTGTGCGTCTCGACGCGATCAGCCTCATCGCGCTCTATAATTGCTTTTATGGAATTGACTGACTTGGGTCCACGTTTGTGACTCAGACATGATTTCTTCTATTTAACATTCTGTAGTAGCGTGACCTGTAGTGACCGGCCCTGCTGTGTGTCTTTTACTGTGTGTTCTACTTTATTTTTTGGCGTATGTAGTCTTGGTCTTTCTTTCCTCTTTCCTCCCCTCCTTCCTATGTTCCCTTCCTATGCTTTTGTCGCATCATTTCTGATAAGTAAGCAACCATTTCGCCCCTTCCGGTGGCAATTTACAGCCTCCTCCTCGCTTTCAATTTCCTGGTAAATGTATATATGTTTTCAAAACAAATAATAATAATAATAATAATATTAATAATAATAATGTTTTATAGTTACTTTGTATTGTTATTGTCTTCTTGATATATCTACACAATTGTTTGTCCAGATCTCGTTGTGCGGCTGACGTGCCCGCCACTCTCTCTAATGCGGAAAGGCCCTTGGGGCAAAAGCAAATGCAAAATGAATGAAATGAAATGCTGCAACAGTTCGAATTGAGCTATATTGATGGACAGTGAAAATAGATTTGATGCCACTTACCAGGAAGCAGGATTCTGCCTGGCTTTCAGGAGTACCGCGACGGCATTTCAAGTAGATGTACGGCTTTCCGTGAGGATACAGAAATTTGCTCATCTGCGAACATTGTATCGCTAACCTTCAGAAAAAAGTGCTTCGGCCCTGAGTGAGTAAGGGTGAATACTGCTCGTCAAACAGTGACAAAGGGAGTAGCGCTGCTTCTTCTCATAGTAAGTTTCGCGCACAGTGAGCACGGATCTACCCCAACTAGCACAGAAATTTACGCCTGCTCTATTGAAATGTGTCAATGAGTGGATGGGCACGCACTTGAATATATACGCAGCATATATGCACAATAAATGATGGACTACACTCAAGAGTAAGCAACCTACTAGTGATAATACATTTTTGCTACAAGGTGTCACAAGGTACAATTAAAACGGCTACGTTTCAAGCCTTGCACGCAGCAAAAACAAATATATCGGAAGTGGGCACACCCGGGAGTGATTAGGAAGAAAATAATCAGATAGTGACCGCACTGAGGAAGTCAGAAATGTTACAAGCCACTGCTTCAAAATATTTGCCAAATAAAGAGCGAAGAGCAAAACACATTAATCCCAATTCAATTCATAAGCAGAAAGTTTGGATAGCCTGGAATACATACTTGGCCCCACTTTTAGAACAAGCACGATATATGCTGCGTGCACCACTTGGACATACTTAGCCAGCTCTGAAAGCACTCTCGCTTGTTCTCTGAAGCTGTGGCCAAAGCTTCGTTTCGTCCACCCAGTCACCATCTACGATATCTCCTGAAACAGAGGTTTGCTAAGCCGCCCCGGCATCATGCAAACCCATTATAAACACAGAGATAATGGAGGCAGTTGAGGCAAGCAATGGACGCGTCAGCACGTGATCAAGTATGGCAGCGCCCATGGGATCGCTGTGAAAATGGTCAATATGGCGCGCGAAATTGAGCCGCAATCGTCAGTTCCCCTTGCGCCCGGTCGCGAAATGTGCAGTTGGTGCCAAAGCACAACGCCGCCTCTCCCTCCCTTCCATGCCTCCCGCGGCCTTTCACATGACGGAACAGAGTGCATTTGCTCTCCGCTTTCTTCGTTCACGCATGCCAGATCAAGTTGCGATCATCAGCTTCCCTCGCGTGCTTTCACTCGAACATACAACATACGACGCACGGTGATGATGTTGTCGCCCTTGGACTTTATACGAGACGTGACGGCAAAGCCTACGACGATGGAAAAAATGCGCTCTGAGTGTTCACGTAATGCTATCGCAATAAAAGGAGTGGGGAATCAGTTCGATATATAGTCAGCGTCCAATTTTACGGGCTCCCTGGGTGCCATGAAAACGTTTGAAAAATCTGGCATTCTGAAAAAAAAATTCATGCTTTCTACTGCCCCCAAGGGCTCAAATCGCCACAGGTACATAGCATAGCTCTGAAGCTCTGCCAGTGTACACTTATTGGGCGTATCAGTGCTCTTACTGTCACAGCAGACGGTGGGTACACATGTGTATAATTAATGCAAAATGTGTCCCATGACAGTGGCCCCCTTCCAATTTTAGTATGCTTCACTGGAATATATCACCTATTCTTCACCTAGTAACACTTCTGTATTGCGGCGCAGCTGACTTTTGGGAACTGGCATTATGCAGCGCTTGACTCTTGTTATGCTTTTCCCGCTGCGAAGCCATCGGCAGGATGACAAATGCGCCATTTCTGGCAGTGGTCAATTCTTTCAGTGAAAAATATTGCATGGAACAGCAGGAAGCTTGGTAGCACATGTCGAAGCAGCTAGGCCTAGCTTTGTTGTGGTGGTGGCTGTGGCTGCAAGCGGATTGACGTGCGAGATAATCAAAACTGGTGCGATCGTGGCTTCAGTTAGGGCTGTTTGGGAACTGCGTTCATGGTAAAGTCCGGAAAATCAGATAGAAAAAGATCTAGCTATAATTTTATAGTGTTTGAGTGTTTTCCATAGTCTGTGCATTGTGCTGGGGGATCACTGACAAGGTCCTGTATCAAATGAAGTTGACCTGGTGCTAGGACAGTTCTTGTTTGCACTTGTCAAATAAAGCAACCCTGTCTTCGAATTAATTTAACACTTATTTTGGGAAAGGTCCTTCAACCTTGGTAATGAAAGTGGTCAATAAACACTGGTGTGCTGCCTTTACAATGAAGCCGCCATGGTTCAAAACGTTGCCATGCAATGATCAAGAAGAAAATAAGGGGAATCAAGGTGTTCAAGTTTGATTTTCTTTATGACCATACAAAGGGCAGACAGACAGGGAAGCCCCGGAAAACGGGAGGAGGGGGAGGTAATGAACTACTACTCTAACTGAATTGTGTTCTTTATTCTCTTTAATGCAGCGCACCATCGTCAAGCAAAGACGACCACCCACAGCTCGATGAGAAGGCGAACCCGTACCTGAGCATGTCGTCGGAGCAGCTGTTGGAAATGGATCGCGAAGTCGAGGACGAATGCAGCAACGACGATGATGATGATGACGACGCAGAACGGAGCAAGGAAAATGCAGAAAAGGTGCAAGACGAAGAGTCGAGCCAAGACTCTTCCGTGCTTGGAGCGGATACGAGGAATAATTCGGACACCGAATCGTCTGCCGAGTCGCTCTCGGGTGGCGAGTGTCCACGTGGATGGAGCAAGCGACGGCGCCGGAAAAGAGGGCGCGAATGTTTGACAGAAGATGAGGCATCGCAGCCACCAAAGTTTCCGAGAAGTGAACTGCCGGAGGACAGTGAACGTTCAAACAGTGAAAAGTCCACAGATGACTGGTCGAATGGGTCGATTGGGTCTGTCGATGAAGAGATGGCTGCAGCTGTGGAAAGGGAATTTCTGGGTCTCTGAGACCCGGTGAAAAAGCAACTGCGTGTATCTTTGTTGACTGCTTGTGATGCGATGATGCTGTAGCTTGTAAAAGTTTGGAAAAACACAAGATTTTAAGATAAACAAAAAGATGTTGTGCAGTTATGCTCGCTTATTTCAAAACAGCAAATCATGATTACATCCGATTTGTGCTTTAAATGATTAGTGACCCATATATTAAAATGTTTAGAAACTGTACACCTGCTCCTAGCACGCAAAAGGATTATGCTTAGCAAAGAATTAAGTTGGTAAATAAGATATTTTAATTTGATACTAAAATGGAGATGACGGCAGATCATTGTAACACAGAGCCAGAATTTGCTGACGTGTAACGAGTTAACCGAGTTAAGGTAATTACACATATGAAGTCAACAGACAAGGCGGCCAGGGAAAGCATAAAGGCAATAACTGTTGTTGTTGCGATAGCAAATACATGGACAGTCCAGGTGCATTTTTGCCGTCGTCGTCACTGTGATGTTCCATATGAAGTCCAAAGGTGACAACATCGTCGCCGTGCGCCGTTTGCCGTGTGTGCAAGTGAAAGCGTGCTACGGCGGCCCGACGGTGGCGGTTCAACCTCGTGTGCGCAAGGGAGAAAAGTGGGGAAGAAGCGCATCATTTTTCGTCGCGAGCAAGGCACCGGGGGGAGGGACGGGTTGAGGTGCTTTCTACTCCGGTTGCTGCTGTGTATGGCGTGGCTGCGCAGGCCCTATCTTGAAAGTGATTTGCGATGAGTACAGAGTCTGGATTCGCCACGAGCTCATAGCTTTGTGGACGCTATGTTCTGGCTGCTTAGTTCACGTTGAAGCGAGAGGTGGCCTCTCGCTCGCTGCTTCTGCCACGCTTCCTCACTCCAATGTTTTCAAATCAAGTTTCCATGGTTATCGAGAGAGATGTGTTCATAATTGCCTGTGCAAGTATGCATGCTAGTTAATGTAGTTAGTAAGCGAATGTTTACAAGTTTATACGGCTGATAAAACTACTATCCTTACTTCATATAGCTGTCTACTAATTTGCTATCGCATTTGGTGCTTCGCCTTTCAAATGAAACTGTGGCTTCTTTCATTAAATTGAAGAAATAATCAGGCAATGCAAAATATAAAAGGCAAGTTGCTGCAGGTTGAAGCTGAACCCACATGTTACATACTATGTATGTTTGCGGTGCTTTACGTTAGGCTACCGCAGTGGCCACCTTCCCATAGACTTTCTTGGGTATTTGTGTATGAGTACAGGCTCGGGGCCACTGCTAGAGGGAACACAAGAGCCCATGGCATCGCTCCATGAAGCGCCACCACTGACGCCTCTCGAAGCCTTGTGGGGTATGCGCAATCACCGATCCCCACTAGAACAATTTTCGTGGAGGTCAGTGGGCGTAAGCAAAGCGATGGAGGAAGCGCCTGGTGCATCATCTCCTATGGTTCCTCCCCTCTGCCTCGCACATTGGTATCTCGATTGCTTATACTCGCACCTTTGAGTTATCATTGTTGCGTGCAGGCACACAATATTTGGGAGGAACTGTAGCAGACGACGTGCCGGTGCTCCGCCTACCGCTCTGATTGTGCTTACACCGCAGGACTTCATGAAGTGCCATGGTGGTGGTGGTGATGATAATTTAATCGCATCCCCTTCGAAACGGGAGGGGAAAAATAGTCGCCAAGCCTGTTTCACTTAATCAGGTGTGCAACACATCTTTTACCTAGCATTTTTGTATAGATCTCCTTAATCTTTTTTTCCCCTTAAATATCTACCTTGTACCGCTAGCCATGACTGTAAGAAATTCGGTTGTATCAATCCCTTCCCTCCTTTCTTTTTCACCAATGCTCTAAACGTCTCTTGCTTATCTCAACTGCTGACCGGTTGACGCTTCCATCCACTTTTAATCCCAAGTGCTTCTGGAAGGTGTACCTTACCTACAGGTCTCACTGGGTGAGTCTCTTAGCATTCCATTAGGATGGGCTGAGTGGTCTCTGGATTTTTGCTGCAGCATACACATGCCTCATCTATTTAAGAATATTTGCTCCGGTATGTTTTTGTCTTTAGGGAACCGGCTCGAGCCTCAAATAGCAAGGCCCCGCCCTTTGCGTTATCGTACAGACTTTCCCTTCTCAGTTCTTTCTTCTCATTCTCGTAAATCTCCATAGTCCTTTTTGTTTCCATTCCTTGCATCCATTCAACTGTCTCTGTCGCTCTCACTTTCCGATGACTCCTGGCTGTCTACTTAGAGTTTCAGTTACCTTGTACTTGGTTGCCAACTTTCTTCTCCATTGTGTGTCCACGCTTTTCAAGTGCAGATACTTGTGCACTTTAGCTGCCCATTTCTTTTCAGTTATGTTCTTGAATCTTCAAAACTAATTTTGCTCTGTGCCCCTCTGACTTCAAAAAAAGGCCCAATCCATGCCACCCTGCCCTGCCCCATTTGGGGTTTTACTTTGTGCTCCCAAAGCCAACCGGCCTACCGATCGTTGGTTAACTTCCGATCCAGACATGATATCCGATTTTAACCATAGTATGGCATTTGCAAACGCTAGCGCTGGCACCATTACACTTTCCAGATTCCACGCACCACCTTATACTTAATTTGGCCCCACAATGCTCTGTGTCTGATTATTGCAGCATTCCACATCCCCTTCATTTTCAGGTCTTAGTGGGTGTTTGAGCAAGTCTTCGTTTATGTATACGCTGAGTTATTTATATTGCTTGACTATGGGTATGACATGCAGTTGAATTGACACCACGTAATTGCTCGTATCCTCATTAAAAATCATAATTCCCGATTTCTCTGTACTAAACTTGAGGTTTAGATTTGTTTCTGCACCGCCACATATGTTCGCAAGTGTCTGTAAACCTCTTTTATTGTCCGCTTTTAGCACTATGTCGTCCGCATGCATCAGTCTAGGGAGCTTGTGTTGCACCATTTGTCCTTTATGCATGTAGCATAAACGAAACCTTGATTCGCTGTTTTCCAGTCTTTCTACACCCTTAGCATAAAGCGTGAACAACAATGGAGACAAAGGACATCCTTGCTTCAGTCCTTGGTAAATTGCCACCATTTCATTACCGTTTGCGTTCCACGGAGCGCCGCCATACAGTGCTGTGTAACTGCTAGCAGTGGCCGCGTCTGTACATGATTAGCCCTGGGAGTCTTAGCCAATGCCATTCACGGCCATTGGTAAAGGATGTGGAACCATATGTTGGCATATTAGCACGTACAATCGCTGCATGTTCATTTGACAGGCTCGACCAGGTGGAGCATTATTGAGCGACAAAGAGTGAGTGGGTGTGTTATGAAAGAGAGTGACTGCCGGTTACGTAAGTATGATTGAATGTCGGTAATGGCGAGTTTGAGTAGTGATTAGTATGGACATGACTGTCGGCAAGTGTGAGCGTATGCGAGTATGCGCGTGAGTGGGAGCGGTCCCGAGCGTGATCTCGAGTGGGTGCCAGTAAGTGTGAATGGAAGCGACTATGAACTCGTGAGAGTACGGACAATGTGTGCACGTGAATGATTACATATCCTGCAAAAGTATTGGTGAGTGACTATCCTCTTATTCTGCCGACCTTTGTGTGCAACATCTCTTTAACGGGAGGCGCCACGTAGTATGTGAACTTTACAGGTAAGTGGCCTATAAACCCTCTTATGCTACCTACCTCATGACGTGAAAGTTGCCAAGATCGAGACTAGTTGTGCAATGAGTGAGAAGGGATTTGATAATGTTCTTCGTAAAAAAAATGTGCAGTTTGTTTCATTTGGTGGCACTCGTTTGGGGTAGTCGCAACCGTAGCAGCAATAGAGCAAGCCAGCGTATCCTGAGGTCATGATGCATCCACCTACACGGTATCTAAACAGATTTGCAAAAGGTATTATTTTAGAGTGTTTATGGCACTCTGATGCCTGCCGCCAATGTTCGTTGAGAGGTTTCGAAGGCTCGTTTTTCATTCAATAAAAAAAATTAAACCAATGGCAAGTCAAAGATGTCAATGAAATTTCGGACCATGTAAAAAGCCAGGTTTCACATAGTGTAAGCTAAACTACGACGCCGACACGAAACATTTATGTGTAACACCTGCCACAGAGGGGCCCAGGCACACCCAGTGACAACAGTGACGTTCTATGGATATCCACTATCGGGACATGAATATTGTAGGGATGTTGAATACGTCCAGTGGATGTCCCTCGCAGGATGTCCACATGCACGGGCTGCAACACCATGATAGGAACAAGAGGCGGCGGGCGCAGACTCGACACGCCCCACAAGATTCCTCTTCGGCGAAGTGCTTTTGAACATACACATGTGCGCTCCGCAAGATCCTTCATTTGGCGCCGTTTGGTCTTGGTGGCCTATTCAACGGTCGTCCGCTTGACTGTATTTAGGCTGCACATTGCTACTCTTGTTTGCGCTGCTTGGCGAGGCGCTGCTCCTCGGCTGAGCGTTTCCTCTCTCGTTGCTCGTAGTCCCAACGCTTCTGCTATTGCTTTGCCACTACGGTATGCATCTCTCAATCTTGTGTCTCTCCGTAGCCTTTGCACTTTTACGCTCCTCTTCCACTTAAGACACTTGTGGTCCCGTTGTTGTATCGATCTACGAGTAGAGGCCTACGTGCAACATAGCACACCTAGTACAACCGAGCCATGCCTATTTGTGGTGCGCACGCAAGTACGCAGTGTGTGCGCCGCTCGCTCGCTGCTACAGGCAGCGAGCGAGTGGTCCTGGGGGTCCGCGTGACCTTGGCGGGCCTCGCGTTTGGCTTTTACTTTGACTAATCAGAGAAATGCCTCACATTTATGAATGTTTGCATTGTCCCAAGGCTTTCCCCAAAAGCGCGCCAACGCCAAACGATGGCACTGAAACCACTGGTGGTCGTCGAGCATGTTGCCCCAATTCCGTGAACACGCGTTCCCATCAGGTGTCAAAGGCTCATAAAGAAGCGACAGCAGCACCCGGGAGACTCAACAAGGCATCTGCCACTCCTAGGCGTACCTTGGGGCAGTACGTGGCTGCGATTACCTCCTCTTCTCTTTACTCCCTCCTCCTGGAAAAGGAGAGAGAGATGTGGCTGTAAAAAGAGCGAAATTTCCGTGACTGTCTTAGACGATGGTGGAAACCTGAATTGCGGGGTTTGGGGAAGGGAATGAGAAAGTAACAGTTTTGCCGCAAAGGCGAAGCATTGGTTGCGATTCGAAATTATTATGTAGCAACACGAAGTAAGGCTAGTTGTTTTATTAGTTCCATGAACTCCTGTAAACATTCGCCCACGAAGTAAATTAACAAGCATGTTATCTTGTGCGCGAAGGCAAACAGGAGGAGATCTCGCTCTGTGACCGCAAACACATGCTGTCGGAATGCTGGCGTGATTAGTAACGGTGGCAGCAGCGCACGAATTCCCCTTTCTGCCTGTCGCTTCAACGCAAACTAGTCGCTCGAGAACAAAGCGCACGCAAAGCTGGCTAGCCGGCTAGCCTTCGAACCCACCACAGATTGCCTCAAAGATAGGATGCATGCAGCCGCGATCAGCTGCCACAGATGGAGCAGAAGAGATATGCACTAACCTGCCACTCATCGTCTGCCACTAACCTTATTCATCCTCTTAATTTGCTTAGTCATCCCCCTTAATTTGCTTAGTGTACTTCACTTAGTCATCCATATTTATTCCTAAGGTAGAGGGTTCGACTCCCTCAATTACCTATCCTAACTGTGGTCTAATTCAGCTTCATTAACACCATAGGTTGTGGGTTCGAGTGCCTTAACTGTATCTTAAATAATTTGGCCTTCATTAACTTCGCTGATTCCCACCAAAGGTAAAGGTGGTGGGTTCCACTCCCACCAGAGGTGGTAGGTTTGATTCCTTAATTCCATCTTAATTACCTGTGTCTTAATTAACTTCACCTTAGTTACCAGCAAAGGGGATGGAGTCGACTGCGACCAAAGTTTGTGGGTTCGAGTGCCTGAATTCTATCTTGATTAACTGTGCCTGAATTAACTTCGTCTTCATTAAGACCAAAGGCCGTGGGCTCGACTCCCATAAATGGTCGCGGTTTCTCTCCCACCAAATATCGAGGGTTCGTAGCCTTAGCCAACACCAAGGGTCATGGGTTCGACTTCCACCATAGGTTGAAGATTCGTAGTCTTTTTGTACCTTTCATGTCGTCGAAGCCTTTTTGCTCAAGGACTTTGAAGGTCGACTGACTCATGAGACATAAGACTTTTGCCTCAATAAAGAGAGAATGAGTAGAAGGAGAAGAGTAAAGCCTGTTTCCAGTTTCGAGCTAAATGGTAGTGAGAGAGTGATTCTGAATAGTACCTGTTCCTTTTCACACTCTCTCTCATTGAACTAGAAACGTATTTGGTACAAGCGAGGCATATTTCTGGCTACTCTTGTACTTTGCAGCTAGAGCTCTATAACGTTTTCTAGTTCACTAGAAATGCAGAGAGAGAAGGAAGGAAGGAAAGGCCTGGAGGTTAACTAGACCGTCTTGTTTGCTACCCTATGTGTAGCGTTGGAATCAGGGAGGGAAAGAAAGAGAAAGACTAGTCTTGGTGACGCCTTCGTATGCACTAAGCCAGGTGCAGCGTATCTATAGTCGGGCGCTCAAGCCTGTTGCCTTCAGGTATTTTAGAAGAGATCGAGTAGTTTTCTGGGCTCATGAGCTATGAGGCCAGGCTTTTAAGACTATTGCTTCAGCGAATGGTCGATTGTCCAGTCTGTTGAAGGCACACTGGAGAGTCTGGCGCTTATCGAAGCGTGAACAGTGGCACTGGAGATGATCAGTGGTCTCTTCACACCTGCACTTAGCGTGCTTGGGTAAGTCAGCCATTCCAATGCCATAATTATACGAGTTAGTGAAGGCTACTACTAGCCGCAGTTGACTCGGCAATGCTGCGTCAATTTGTGAAAGATTTGTTTGTTACTGCAGATTTAGTGATCGGTCTAGGCTGTATAATCCATGGTTAGATTTCTGTGGAGTATTTCAATGACTCGACTTGATGGTACGTGTGAAATAGCGAAGCGATCTTATCGCGTCTGCTGTTGATTAATGCATAAGAAGTGTTGGTGCTACAGCTTAGGCACGTTGGGCAGCGTCATCGGTGAGGTGGTTACCAACGTTGTCACAATGTTCATGCAGCCACTGTAAGATTATATCATGACCTTGTTGAAAAACGCAATTACAAATTCCGTTGATTTGGAACACCAGTTGGTTGTAATTTCCTCGTCGTAAACTTCGCGCGCCTTGAAGGGCTGCTTTTGAGTCACAAGTATTGTCCATTTGCAAGGAGGATATTTTTGATGTATTACTTAGCCGTATGAGTTGGGAACTGTAGATGTCGTTACGTGTGAAGTCTTACTTGATGACGATCGTTCGGAATGGTATAACAGTGGCAAGTGTCGAACTTTCCGAGACCGAACCGTCCATGTAAACATGGATTCCGTTAGTGTATTAGCTATGTAAAAGCTTCCTTGTGATCTTCTTGAGAGCCACGGAGGACAGGCTAGCCTTATTCACAACTCCTGGAGCAGCAAAGTGAACAGGAGGCTTTTTCATGCATTACATAGGAGGTAGGGTTCTTGTTATCGGTGAGTATCTCAATGACACAGAGTGCTGTTGTTACACATAATTGATCTGGGAAATGACTCATTGGGTCTTTTCTCTGGAAAGCGAGGGAAGATGGTGGTCAGGAACTCTGGATATATGGTGAATATGTGCCCGGCGTGTATTGATACCTATATAAGCTGTTGGTGGGAGGTCTCTCGCACTGGCAATTGTTGCTACAATTGAAGCACAGCAAAGGTATCCCAAGACATGTTTGAAATACTGTGCCTTGAATGCCCTGTAGGACACGGATGTTAGTTTTGCCAGCATTGGACAGCACTGATTTGTTGTATCCCAATTGAGTATCCTAGGAAGAGCGTCCTGTAAAGTTGAACCATAGATATCACGGATGTGACCGACCTTTTACCAGCGAGAAATCTTCGTATGTGCAGTGGGCGATTGAGCATAGAGATTAACGTCGCCTTCAAATGTAAGATGTGGAAGATCCATGAAAGGTCTCTCTCAATAATAACGGCTAGGAATCGGTGAGTCTTTGTATATGAAATCGTTTGGCGGTCAATAGAAATGGAGTTTCATGTCATGGGCTTGGGGGTAAAAGCCACCAATGCGCACTTCTCGGTCAAAATGCTGAGGCCTTAGCACAGAGGTACGTCGATGTCAGGATCACTGCTTTTTGGAACGGTGCGTGCACTTGCGTAAAGGCCGACGTCCAGGTGCATATGCCGTCAGCATATACGTAAAGGCTGACTCACAGTAGCGCAGCAAACCAAGGCACCTTTCTTCGCAAGCGGACATGCCACTGGTGTCCTCAGTTCGTGAAACCAACCCGCGCCCTTTGTTTAGGATCATATACGACTGGTAATGCTCCTCCTAAACATGTGGCACATACCCGGCGGTAATGAGCTCATAAGCAGCGCAAAAGATCGTCGTAAGCCTGCCAGCGCTCACAGAAATTAGATCGCTCAACATCTTCGCATGCCTTATACTGTCTGACGCGCTGCATATTTCAGTAATGTATGTGTCCCCTAGCCACCGTGGGGGACCTTGCAGAGGAAGCTACAACCTTTCAGATTAAAATGTGTTTAATCATGAGACACGACGTGCTTCCCCTTGTAGAAACGCCCCACAAGGCCACAGTAGGATCAGAGATGCGGAGCGAATTTAGGTGATAAACGCGTCCTGTATCTTCTATTTTCATCATGGAAGAATATGCCCGCACTCACTTATAATGTACTACGATTAGGAATGTCAAAACAGAAAAAAAAAACTCCATGTTCGAAGCCGGTAACTTGGTAGATATATATATTCATATGTATATATTGTCACCGTGCAACGAAAATGGGAGACGAGGACCCGCAATAAAAAAAATTGAGTCGCCTTTCCATTCTGTGAAGGTGGATGACTGGCGAGGCTGTAGCGCATCACACAGGGCCTGACAAGGGTACATCTATTTTCATCACTTGGTAATGGTAGTGACGAGAGCTTTGCGGTTATTGTGATATACACTGATTGGTTCAGTTACAACCTTAGACCAAATCTTGGACAAAGTTAACTCTGTGCACAACCGTTGCTGAGCAATTGAGTGACTTGGATTGGTGGGGCACTTTAAGCTATTCTAGAACAAACTGAGTGAACTAGTTCTTGTCTGGCTTTGAAATGTCCACATTGAAGTCTGCAACGAATATCACAAGGGTAGTGTCATCACGCCTAACCCATGCAGACTGCATGATGATGAACTTCTCTATATCACCCTTGCCTGTGCCTGGAGATATATACAAAGGGGATATCACAATTCTGTCTTTCGTTTGTACAGCACAGACCGCCACAATCAGTGGCATTGTCCTCTTGTGAGTCAAAGATGTAATATATGATTGTACATACATTTTTCCCTCTGTATATAGGGTAATGCTTCCTGCTCGTGAGTCCACGTGCTGTTCACAAACTATTCAAGCATACCCATCGACTTGAAACAATGCTTCTAGATTTATTATTTTATTTATTGTTATTTATTAGTATCATTATTAAGGGCGAAGGGCTTGAAGCTTGCTTCACCTCCGCTGCGGGTCGGCCCTTTATTGCACCATGTCCGGGTTAGGTCCATGCTCACCTTTTTTATTGATGGACGGTAACGAAAAATGCATCATATAGTTCTTGCCTCAAAACATGGCTTGTACCCACGATGGGGATTGGCCACACTGGATAGATTGAAACATACATCCAACAACATGGCAAAAGGGGTAGAGGCGAACATTCATAACAAAGCATTTGGCAACTAACTGATAACACAGATTTTGAGAGGACATGCACATAAAATCAACAAAAATAAGGTATTGAACATGTTTTAGTACTCTAGCGTAAGGACGTTTTCTTCGTCTTCCAATCTCCGCTAGGCTGACGCAGGAGATGAAGCCTACTAAAGCTCCCACTGTTGTGTTTGTCACCCTGATGCTAGAGGAGATCACTGGTGGACTGCTTCTCGCACACTCAGTCGCTGACATACAGTTTCATGCATGCTAGTTGCACAACTTCAGGCCGGTGCTGGCGGCGCATCTTGTAATAGGGGCTATCTGGAACGACCATGTAGGTGACGTCATAGTACTTGGTCCGGCCCGAAGTATTGCCTTAACAGCTTCTCAAATCAAAGGTCTTCGGAGGGGCGCCCAAAACCACGCTGTGTCACCGGTTTCGTAGGTTACTAGTCTATGGCGAGCATTGTGGCAACCAGTGTCATAGTATTGCTGTTGGCAGATCCTAACGGGTGCGAGTTGTCTAGCTTCTTCGGCGCGTTGTGTAAACGCATCTGCATCCTTGTCAGCGCCATCGCATTCGTGTGGGACCATTGCATTGAACATCGTCCTTGCTTCTCATCCATCAACAGTCCATCAACAGGGCTGAACGGACTCATCCGTGTTGTTTCTTGCTTAGTGGTGTTCTAAGCAAAAAGTTATATAAGGCAGGATCTCATCCCAATTATTGCGTTCTACACCCACATACATGAAAGCATGTCTTCAAGTGTTTTGTTTAGGTGCTCTGTGTGTGCGTTAATTTTGAATGGTATACGCTATTGAGTGCGTTTGGCAGGCATTCCCAAATCATGAACAGCAGGTTGCCGTTATCCCTCAAGAGAAAAGTATATAATAGCTGTGTTTTACCAGTACTCACCTACGGGGCAGAAACCTGGAGGCTTACGAAAAGGGTTCTACTCAGATTGAGGACGACACAACGAGCTATGGAAAGAAGAATGATAGGTGTAACGTTAAGGGATAAGAAAAGAGCAGATTGGGTGAGGGAACAAACGCGAGTTAATGACATCTTAGTAGAAATCAAGAAAAAGAAATGGGCATGGGCAGGACATGTAATGAGGAGGGAAGATAACCGATGGTCATTAAGGGTTACGGACTGGATCCCAAGGGAAGGGAAGCGTAGCAGGGGGCGGCAGAAAGTCAGGTGGGCGGATGAGATTAAGAAGTTTGCAGGGACGGCATGGCCACAATTAGTACATGACCGGGGTTGTTGGAGAAGTATGGGAGAGGCCTTTGCCCTGCAGTGGGCGTAACCAGGCTGATGATGATGATGATGATGATTGTCTTGCGGTGAGTCGTTCCACTGAGCATTATCACATTACCTAAACGCGCTGCTGTGAATGAGGTTCCTCTATCTTTAATTACGATGGTTGGTGCACCATGTCTCAGCCCAACATTCTCTGTGAAAATCCTCGGCACCTCTGCCGCTGTGTCTTGTTGGAGAGCCTTTGTTTCGGCGTAGCGAGTCAGATAATCAGTCACGACAATAACCCAGCGGTTTCCTGCAATAGACCCAGGAAGTGGGCCCAAAAGGTCCATTTCGATCTAGTCAAATGGTGTCCGTCAGGCGAGTAGTAGGGCTGCCGGTTTTGCCGGGGCAACTTGCGCCGCTAGCAATCAAGGCAAGTCCGTACGCGATGTTTCACGGCTGTGGCGAGTTTTTTCCACTAGTACCTTTGTCGTAGTACCATTGACCATTGCGAACCATGGTCAATAGCCCTCCTCGTAGGAAGATGCCATAAGTTGAAGGGGACAAAAGCAACAAGTGGGCTTCAGCGAAATAACCCTACCCTACTAGATGACCGCGTGAAAGTAACATGGCAGCGCTGCACCTATTACAACCGATAATATTGTTTCTTGTATTTTTTTTTCGTAGCACTTCAGTTATATTCCTTATGGTCATCATCATCATCATCATCATCAGCCTAGTTACGCCCACTGCAGGGCAAAGGCCTCTCCCATACTTCTCCAACTACCCCGGTCATGTACTAATTGTGGCCATGTTGTCCCTGCAAACGTCTTAATGTCATCCGCCCACCTAACTTCCTGCCGCCCCCTGCTACGCATCCCTTCCCTTGGAATCCAGTCCGTAACCCTTAGTGACCATCGGTTATCTTCCCTCCTCATTACATGTCCGGCCCATGCCCATTTCTTTTTCTTGATTTCAACTAAGATGTCGTTTACCCGCGTTTGTTGCCTCACCCAATCTGCTCTTTTCTTATCCCTCAATGTCACACCCATCATTCTTCTTTCCATAGCTCGTTGCGTCGTCCTCAATTTCAGCAGAACCCTTTTCGTAAGTCTCCAGGTTTCTGCCCCATATGTGAGTACTGGTAACACACAGCTGTTATACACTTTCCTTTTGAGGGATAGTGGCATCCTGCTGTTCATGATTTGAGAATGCCTGCCAAACGCACCCCAGCCCATTCTTATTTTTCTGGTTATTTCAGTCTCATGATCCGGATCCGTGGTCACTACCTGCCCTAAGTAGATGTAGTCCCTTACCCCTTCCAGTGCTTCGCTACCTATCGTAAACTGCTGTTCTCTTCCGAGCCTGTTAAACATTACTTTAGTTTTCTGCAGATTAATTTTCAGACCCACCCTTCTGCTTTGCCTCTCCAGGTCAGTGAGCATGCATTGCAATTGGTCTCCTGAGTTACTAAGCAAGGCAATATCATCAGCGAATCGCAAGTTGCTAAGGTATTCTCCATCAACTTTTATCCCCAATTCTTCCCACTCCAGGCCTCTGAATACCTCCTGTAAACATGCTGTGAATAGCATTGGAGATATCGTATCTCCCTGTCTGACGCCTTTCTTTATAGGGATTTTGTTGCTTTCTTTGTGGAGGACTACGGTGGCTGTGGAGCCGCTATAGATATCTTCCAGTATCTTTACATATGGCTCATCTACGCCCTGATTCCGTAATGCCTCCATGACTGCTGAGGTTTCGACTGAATCAAACGCTTTCTCGTAATCAATGAAAGCTATATATAACGGTTGGTTATATTCTGCACATTTCTCTATCACTTGATTGATAGTGTGAATATGGTCTATTGTTGAGTAGCCTTTACGGAATCCTGCCTGGTCCTTTGGTTGACAGAAGTCTAAGGTGTTCCTGATTCTATTTGCGATTACCTTAGTAAATACTTTGTAGGCAACGGACAGTAAGCTGATCGGTCTATAATTTTTCAAGTCTTTGGCGTCCCCTTTCTTATGGATTAGGATTATGTTAGCGTTCTTCCAAGATTCCGGTACGCTCGAGGTTATGAGGCATTGCGTATACAGGGTGGCCAGTTTCTCTAGAACAATCTGACCACCATCCTTCAACAAATCTGCTGTTACCTGATCCTCCCCAGCTGCCTTCCCCCTTTGCAAAGCTCCGAAGGCTCTGCTTACTTCTTCCGGCGTTACCTGTGGGATTTCGAATTCCTCTAGGCTATTCTCTCTTCCAGTATCGTCGTGGGTGCCACTGGTACTGTATAAATCTCTATAGAACTCCTCAGCCACTTGAACTATCTCATCCATATTAGTAACGATATTGCCGGCTTTGTCTCTTAACGCACACATCTGATTCTTGCCTATTCCTAGTTTCTTCTTCACTGTTTTTAGGCTTCCTCCGTTCCTGAGAGCCTGTTCAATTCTATCCATATTATAGTTCCTGATGTCCGCTGTCTGACGCTTGTTGATTAACTTAGAAAGTTCTGCCAGTTCTATTCTAGCTGTAGGGTTAGAGGCTTTCATACATTGGCGTTTCTTGATCAGATCTTTCGTCTCCTGCGATAGCTTACTGGTTTCCTGTCTAACGGAGTTACCACCGACTTCTATTGCGCACTCCTTAATGGTTAATGGCCCTATTATATCCCATTTACTACCCTCTAATTCCTCCAATAACACTGCTAGACTCGCCTCACTAGATAGCGTTCTAACGTTAAACGTTGCCAGGTTCAGATTCCAATGGCGGCCTGGTCACCAAATAGTTAATATCAGTAGCGCGCGCTCCTCTAACACACAGTGTCACACGCCACGTTGCCTATTGCTGAAGCCAACAGGTGAACCATCACCATGTCACTCTCTTGCCATGTGAAAGCCAGCCATTTAATACAGTCATTCGAAACGCTGTTCGAGAGCACTGCTGTAGCGCACTTGATGTGCGACAACAGCGCTCTCAAACATAGTTTCACACAACTCTAGATGCGTGCTTATTTTGCATACCTGTTCGCATATTGCAGCACAACTTTGTAGCGCCGAAAAGATACTGATAAAGACTATATCAAGATAGACATTTGAATATGATGTTTTCGAAGGCGATGCGAAATTTGACATTTGAACTTAAAAAATTTGCAAGTATTAATTATTTTTCGGTAGGTGTGCAGAAGGTGGCTCTTAGGCAAAAGGCCTTTTTGACGTTTTGATGTTCGTATGTCAGGAGTAATGAAGCAATAATAATGTGAGTGTCCCAAATAAAGGGAAAAAATCGAGATGTTGGATTTGATGTCCGAAAACAAATTCAAATCCAACGTATTTGTTGTAGTTCACTTCGTTCCTACATCCTGAACATAAAGTAAACTGGAGTTTGCATGTATTCTCGTGTACCTGTGTTATAAGATGTGACAAATGTTATATAGGCTTGTATTTCCTAATTTCTTATTTAATTTTAAAAGCACCAGCCACTTGATCAATCGCCCATTAGAAGCATGTGCCATAGTGCGAGACTAATGATTATAATCAGCACGCGGACACGCTTCTTGGTAGACTCCTGTCGTGGGTATCTGCCATAGTATGAAAATTATGATCATCACCATCACGCAGCGATCATCTGATCGAGCTTGCGGGCATTGCAACGTTATGTAACCCCTGCCTATGAGTTCTTTATGTGCAGCCGGTCAGACTAATGGCGCGCAAGAAGTCCTGGCTTAAGTTGGGGAATTACCGTAGCAATTTTACACAACCTGGGCACAATTTCTGCTCACGCATAGCTGCTAATCTGGTGTGCTGTTAGCAGCATACCGCCATGCGGCCATTAGAGATTAATACGGCAGGAATGAGAGGAAAGTTTTACAGGGGAAGTACGAAATTCAGAAACTGTTGGTCCAGACATATCTCCTTGTCAGCTGTAGCATTGTTTAATGCCACTGTCGATTTAGCTTTACATATTATAAAACAATTCATCGCCAACGGTTGTTTGTAATCCAAATGGAAAGCAAGAAATGTTATTCCAGTCTACAAGAGAGGCTTTTTAGGCGTGAGGCATCACCACACACCTTTGCTCCACTACGCGCAAATTGTTACGTCAAATGAAAATAACTTATGAATTCTGAAATATATATTCACAGTTGAATATTGCATTATGTGCAGTTAATAGCACGGGTTTTGGGAACGACTGTCTTGTATAACAAATGTTGAATTTTTTCTTGATTTAGTGTCCTATAAGGATAACGATGGTCAAATTAACTGTTTACCAAAAACGTTCTGATGCATTGAATTATTGATCAGTTGATTCATAGATTGATCGACCCCCACTGACTGATTGATTGATTTAATGAAGTAAATAATTTAGTTGTTTTTTTTTCAACACAATAGGAGAGTGCACTAAGAGGTGCAGGTACGAATCCCGACAAGGATGCTTACTTCTGGCAACATTTCAAGCAGACAGCGTGGCCATGCTAAGAATGTTAGTTATGACGCAATTTTGTCCACTGAAGTTGAAACTATAGAAAAAATAAAGACACGTAGACACCAACCGTGGACCTTAGACACCTAAAAAAAAAGAAGCTTCCAAGAAATAGAAGCATACATGTACAGACAATGTAACTGCAATAGGACATGTTGGGCATACATAGCGCTCTGACAATGTTGGTAACGCCGTCTTACTAACGAAAAAATTGAGAAGCTTTTGTAGGTTGAAAGTCTTAGATTTATAAAATTGAGCAACGGCCTTCATCGTCCAGCGATTACTCCAACGCGTACTTCACTAATCAGCGACATAACACATTTTGAGCCCGCAGCTAGATATCGGCATATTGGTCCGTACGGTCCTGACGGCAGTCACAAATGTCCTCTGATTTAGAACGGAAACCTACGCCGACATTCCCATCCAAAACTTCTGCGCTTTGGATGATGAACGATACCCAAGGCTAAATTCTTGCGTTTTTTTTTACAGGGTACAGGAAGTACCAATGCCAAGATTTCAGCTCGTGCATTTAAATTTATTGCCTCATTTTGTTGTGCCTCATTGCTGAACAGTCTTAGCAAAGAAAAATTCCACAGTGGACGAGCTGGGGAAACATACTACAGTTTATGTGGAAAAAAGATACCTAGAAGACCGGACGGGCTTGCTAATAGGCGTGCCTCATAATCAGAAAGCGGTTTTGGCACGTGAAACCCCAAATATTCATGTGCTAATAGGCAGAGGTGACTGTGCGCGAGTTGGGGTGAGTTGCGCTTGATGTCCTGTGTTTGTGAAATTGCTCCAGTCAGGACCTTTCATTAAATTTGCGCAGATGCTTAATGAAGTTTTAGCTTTTGTCATGCGAGTGCACGTGTCTTCTGATTCTCGAGTGGCAGCAAACAGATGTATGAGGAGACATCTGAATAGAGGCGAAAGTAGCCGCTCTGCCTGTGCTGGCTATCTGGCGACTTGTTTCGACGTGCCGTGTCTAAAATGACTGACGGTGCTTCGAAACAACATCCAAAGATGGCACCTGAGAATGAATTCCTGTATTGATAAATCAAAACCAATGCACAATCATGTTCAGTAAAGCATTAAAACGAAGTTTGCTAGTCCCGCCACAATTTCGCTTGTACAAATACTTCGGCATTTAGACCGTTTTTATCATGGGTGCCGCCATGTGATGATGATGATGATTATTTATTGGCAGCCCCTTTGAAGTGGTGCGGTGACAAATAGTCACCTAGTCTGCTTGAGTTACTGAGGTATGCTATACATGCTTTTCATTCAGGAATTTATGTATACATCTCTTTAATCTTTCTTTCTCTTCTGCCCTGCGCCCAATACCCTCTACCACATGGTATGGGAGTGTGGACACAACCCGTCGAAACCACGCATAACGACCAACCGTCGAGCAGTGGGAGGCCCAGCTGACAAGCCCGAGCCCTGAAGACCAGCCTTTGTCCGGTGATTAGAGCCAAGCTGTTGGCTCAGGCCCACGGCATCCTGGACTAGTGACGCCGCCCACCTTGGACGACTCCACCATCAGCTCATTCTTTCAAATAAAGCTTATTCCTCCTCCCCTTCCTCGAATGAAACTTCTCTGTCTACCTTGAACCACTACCTATATGCCTGTAATGGACCCAGTTGAATCAATCTTTTCCCTGCCTTTTTTCCCACCAATATTCATAATGTATCTTGTTTATCTTATCTGTAGGCCAGTCGATGCTACCGTCCGCTTTAAATCCAAGCACTTCTGGGTAGTGTTATCTACGGGTCTCGCTGGGTGAAACCCTTCACATTCCATTAGAATGTGCTAAGTGTTCTCTGGATTTTCATTGCAACATACGCATGCCTGATCTTTTTGCAAATATTTGCTCCGGTATGTGTTTGCCCTTATGCAACTAGCTCGAGCCTAAAATATTAACGCCCTTTGCTTCGTTTTATCGTAAATTTTCCCATCTAATTTCTTTCTTCATAATCTTGTAAATCTCTATTGTCTTTTTTGTTTCCATTTTTTTGCATCCAATTCACTGTCTCTATTTCACTCACTTTCTTCCTGATGACTACTGGTTGTCTGTTTACACTTTCAATAACCATGTATTTGTTTGCCAACTTTCTTGACCTCTTCCTCCATTCTGCATCCACGCTTTTCAGGTACAGATGCCGGTGCACTTTAGCCGCCCGTTTACCTTGATCAATGTTCTCGAGTCTTTCTTGAATACTGATTTTGCTCAGCGTTTCTGTGACTTCAAACGAGGCCCAACCCATGTCATCCTGCACTGCCTCATTTGTGGCTTGGCCGTGGGCGTCCAAAGCCAACCGGCCTGCCGATCTTTGGTTAACTTCGAGCCCCAACAAGATATCCGATTTTAAGCACACAACGGCATTTGCGAACGTCAGTGCTGGCGCCATTACTCCTTTGCAGATTACACGCACCACCATATATTTATTGTAGCCCCAATGACGCGATTGGGTACCGTATTGCGTATGCAGTGGCGCCATCTATGGGCAGTCGGCATGCTGGCTTGGGCGAGCACTCCTTATTGTATGTCAGGCGTACGCTCAGCGGCAGTTTCTGGCGGTTATTTTTCGGGTCGCACGGTCTATTAGTATGAATAGGCATATTCTCAGTGGGAAACAGTTCTGTGCAACGTACTGCATCCATTCACGTCAACATGGCCGTAGTTTCAGCAAGATGAGGTGGACGGATCACCCAGTGCGATGTGCGCGTGCTTGTTTGCCTACAACTAGCTTCGGAGATCAGTTTTGTGCTCCTGAAGATTTGTTTCACTACTATGACATTACTGCAGCATTCTCACTCAAGTTCTAAGCTGTGATCTGGCACCAATTAGTTGTCCCGAAACCTATGACGATGCCAGCAGTGTGGGTTCTGTTCTGCTACGGAATAAGGAGCGCTGTTCACTTTGACAGGCGTTAAAATTGTTATCTGTTAATACAATATGCAGATACATAGTTTACTGCAAGAGGTTTCCTCCCACAAATAAAGCAGTCTTAGCAAGCAAAAAGTAGCAGTTTCACCCGAAAGGCGAAGCATATCGATTGCGATATCAAATTAGTAGACAACTATACGAAGTAAGGACGGTAGTTTTGTCGGCCGTATAAATTTGGAAGCATTCGCTTAGTCATTAAATTAACAAGCGTGAGCACGTACAGGTAAATAAACATTAACATTTCACCCTCAGTGACGTCATATGCCGTCGTCGTGAGCCATCGTCCTCACACAGTCGTCGTCATACCTCTGTCATCATACATGATCATACCATAGTCATCACTTCAGTGAGGTCGTTCCATTCTCCTCATCCCGTCGTCGTCACACAACATTCCATCGCCATTGTGTCGGTGTCATGCAGCCGTCGCCATGCCGTCGTGCTCATCGGTGACCTCGAAAAGCGAGTGTCATTTCAAAGTGGGACGATATCGGAGTATGGCGCATATAGTCGAAGTAACGAAAGTTTCAGAATGACCACTACATGTTTTAAATAAACGTGACTTCAAGAATACGGTGTCCTTACATATTGCTTAAATGCTATTCGCATTATTGTCGACAGTCATTATGAGGTGAGTTCTGTTATTTTTTAGCTATCTCTCCAGCGTTAAAAACTTGTTCCGCAATACTCAAAGAAAGATTTGTAGTGAACACGCTCCCATGCGCCTTGTCTGCGCGACAGCGACACTCTCGAACTTGGTTTCAACTGAAGGAAAAACTTGCAGCAGCGCGAAGCAGACGAAGACAGTAATCGAAAACAAACACAACAGGACGAGCAGTGTATCCTCAAAGGCTGACTTAGCGATCGCAAAAAGTGACAAGGCATTTGTTTACGTGTTGGCCTCCGGAATAGGGGGTCAGGCGCGTGATGCTAGTTGTTATGGGAGTGCGCATCACTGATCTATACCATGAGGGTGGGGGCCATAAAAAGTATACGACTAATGCTATGCAAAATTAAAGAATAAAATACGTGAGAATTCATCTCACTATGACTGTCGACGATATAATGTGAATAGCATTCGAGCAACATAGCGACTGGCAATATTACTGGAATCTCGTGTTTCTAGAACATCTAGTGGTAATTCTTAGGCTTCTACTACTTCGGCTATATGCCACATGCTCTGATATGGTCACGCTATGCTATGAAAGCCGCTTGCCGAGCTAACCCATGAACATATGGCATCATAGCGACTACTGCGTTACGCTGACACAGTGAATATGGAATGAAGAAGGAATTATATCTATAGAACTACAAAAGTGGTACAATGACAAATACATAACGGTGAGTGGTTGATTCTTAAATTATGATGACGGCGTAACGACGACAGGGTGACAACGGCGACATGAGCACAATCAGATGACGATGACTGTAAACGGCGAAGGGGTAAGGACGAAAGCAAGAAAACAGCGTGAAGATGCTGGAATTACGACGATTGCGCGACCAAGTTGGCGCGACGATTATGGTGTGACAACGGCTGCATGACAGCGTCTGTCGGACGATGTAATGATGACGATGGCATGACTATGGTGGCATGATGACGATTGTATGACGAAAGCATGATTACGATAGAATGACAAGGAATTACTTGGATGAATCGACGACCGCGGTATAACGACAATGGGAGGCCGACAATAGGATGAAGGTACTACAGTTATGGACATGGTGAAGCAACGCCGTGATGACGATGGCATGATAACAACGTTATGTCGACGAATGTGTGATGATGGCTCACGACGACGGCATGATGGGAATTAGATGTCGAAGTCACAATGAAGAGGATGCAACGACCTCGACAGCATCACGACGACGTCATGAAAACGAGTGCGTGACGACGACTGTATGATGACCACGCAATGACGACAATGGCGTGACAACGGCACAAGGACAAACGGATGACAAATGCATGATGACAATCGCGTAACGGTGATTGTGTCACGAAACCTGTATGTCGGCGATGGCGTGCGACGACGGCATGATGACAGTCGCGCAAAGCTGGTGTGACAGCGAAGACACTACCACTACTGCATAACAGCGACTGTCTGACGTGGATGGCATGAGAAGGGATGCATAATCAATACTGAATGACCGAAGTATGATTGCAATAAATTATTAAGAAGGATTGGTGTTGACAGAAAGACTAAGGCACTATGACGACGATGGAATGACGACAATGGGATGACGTTTCGTAAGTGATGACACTGACAAAGTGACATCGCGGCGATGATGGCGTAATGACGACAGCATGATGAGAACCGGATGTCAAAGCTGCATGAAACGACGACAGTGCAAAGATTACAACGGTATCACGACCACATACACATCCAGTGACCATAGCTATTAGACAATTTGGACTCATGGGTCAAGGAGTGACGACGATGGCATGACAAGAGTTGGATGGCAAGGCTTTAATGACGACGAAGCAATGACCATAATGGCATCACGACTAGGAGCCCATACCTAGTGGCTCAAAATATTAGACATCTTGGGCACTGCGTCGACTTGATAGATAGATAGATAGATAGATAGATAGATAGATAGATAGATAGATAGATAGATAGATAGATAGATAGATAGATAGATAGATAGATAGATAGATAGATAGATAGATAGATGTATGGATAGATGTATGGATAGATAGATAGATAGATAGATAGATAGATAGATAGATAGATAGATAGATAGATAGATAGATAGATAGATAGATAGATAGATAGATAGATAGATAGATAGATAGATAGATAGATAGATAGATAGATAGATAGATAGATCATCATCACGCGAATTTTCTGTCATTCCCGATGGCAATACCTTGCTGTATTTGACTACCAAATAGTTAGAAAGTAGGAATAGAAAGTGAGGAAGTTTTGCTTCATTACCGAATTGAGTGCTTCAAGACATGTATTTGCAGCAATGAGGACATTTAGGTATGATATGATTTATCAGTGCATTTCTGTAGAAAACAATGTTTGAAGCCTCGATAGTTATATGGGCAGTAAAAGAGGTCACGCTTGCAAGCATTCTTTGCAGTTTAATCTAATCGGCGTCTATACTGGCTACACGGTTCCTGGCGCGTTTCTGGCGCTCTTTTTTTTTTCGAAGTCGAACCACATAACCAGTTAACACACCTGTATTTGACGCTACGGCCGTGGCAGTTTATCGCTACGTACAATTGGTATGTCTTGATCTATACTTTCTCAAAAACCGTGTTGTGGATACCAATGTCAGCATTACTGTTTCCTATAGTTCCCTCAGCGCGCCGCGTAGGTTCCAATAGTGTGTCGTCGAGTGCGATAACGGCGTCGTTTCTGCCTGGCCGTCTACGCGACTTCATGTGGTGTTCAGGGTGGCAAGCGCTCCCAATGCCTGAGAGGCTAGAGCGGTGGGGCAAAGTCCTATCTTCGCTGTGTCCCATTTGCCACCTTCAAGAATCCAACAAACATGTACTGCTGCAATGCGTCACTGCTAATGTATTTTGGGGGGCCGTGCATGCTGGTTTCAACTGCCTTGGAGCTTACCGCTTTACTGCATCTGGGCCCTGCTCGCCTGGCCGCTTCGCGCTACTTTTAGATGCTGTGGGGGTCTTCTGTTTATGACGTAACTTGTTCGAGGCAGCTGCCGCGGGACATGGTCGTTCCGCTGTGTTTCCACTTCTCGGGATGTTCTACTCTGAGCTACTGTCATTTCTGTCAGAGGAGTTGTTCTTCCTTTGGGAAGAGGAGTTCCTTCGAAAACGGTCATGTTATTTCCTGTGGGTGGCTCGTGCAGGAGCAACTCCTTATGGCAAACCCGGACGACTGCTCTGCCTTGATGCAAATTTTGCAGTGGATTAATCAGGCAGATTTGATGGCGCATGCATCCCAGCCACAACCGATTGACACCCATTTCTGTACAGGCCTGCACCTGCGGTTCCCATACGTCATGACACCTCCCGTTGGAATGAGTGTTTTTATTGGAATTTGTGTTCACCACAATTTCAAGTGCACTATGCCTGAAATGCCTGAGGACCATGATGGTCTTATCCCCGTCGTTGCTCCTTGCAGAACATGCCGCGTGCGGTCAACCTCTTCTCCAAATTAATTTGGTTGCAGATCATGCGGGTACGCTGCAACCTCCGCGTAGCCTCTTTTATTTTTGTTTTCCAGATGCACGGAAGGGTCACAAAACGTCTCGTAGGTTCGATGATAAAGTAGGATAAATTTTCATAATCAGGATATCTTTTGCTCTCCTGCTAAACCGTAACTAAATGATGGTTCGTTGGCTGAGAGAGGATCGAATGTTTCTTGCATTAAGGTAGGTAATGATAACTACATTGATAACATATTAGGCGTATATTTATTTTTAGAAGAGGAGCAATCGGCGGTCGTGCCTCTAGTCGCTGGTTCGACTCCTGTTTTTATATAGCTGGATTATATAGCTGGCCGCTAGCTATATGAGGCAGCTTGTATATACTGATGCTGGCGTAAAAGCTGTGAATGCTTGCAAGTTCTACAAGCCGTCTTGGCGAAGCCATTTCGCAGCCTACCCAAACGGCGCCACTTCTAGCTGAGTTTATCTTTTGGTTTCTTACATAAAATTTGAGAAGTCATTTTCTTTTGCATTTTTGATCAATATCGCGTTGATATTGCTTGATTACCTCTGACACGCGCAGCTGTTTTCTATCTATCTATCTATCTATCTATCTATCTATCTATCTATCTATCTATCTATCTATCTATCTATCTAACGTGCCTAGCTGTGATGACGTCGAGGTCATTCCAACGTCATTTCAGCTTGGTTACTTCACTTTCGGCATGACGTCGCCATCACGCCTTAATTCTACCCCCACACTGTGGCCCGATTAGTTGCCTAATAGCTCGGGCCACCATTATGACCTTCGGGTCCTGATGCCGTCGCGGTAGTTGCAACGTGGTCCTTCTAGCTTTGTCATCCGATTCTCGTCACGCCGTCGTCGCCGTACAGTTTCGTCACGCATTCCTTGTCACACCGCCATCGTGATCTCATCGATCGTGGTCGTTCAGTCTTCGTGATCTGACTCTCGTCATGTCTTCAACTCCGACCTAGTGGTCTAAAATGTCTAATTGCTTCAACCACCAGATATGTGTTCATGGTCGTGATGCCGTCGTCGTCATTCCAGCTATGTCATCGGGTTTTCGTCATGTCATGATCACGCCAGCGTCGTCACACAGTCTTCTTTATGCTGTCGTCGTCAAGCCTTCGTTTTATCCTTGTCATCACTTCAGTAAATTGACCCCATTGTCGTCATGCCGTCGTTGTCATACCATCGTTCCATCGACGTCAATCTTTCTTCATTCTGTTTAATCATACTATGGTCGTTAAACCGTGATTATGCCACCGTTGTCATGCCGTTATCGTCAGACAGTTGCTATCCTGCATCCGTTGTTGGACTGCCATCGTCATGTGGTCATGGTCGTGCCATTGTCGCCCCACCAGCGTCGTCATTCGGCTCTCGTCATGCCGTCGTATTCATACCAACGTCGTCGTGCAGCTTTCATGACACAGTCATCATTGTACCACTGCCATCATACATACGTCGTCATAACATTGTCCTCACGCCGCTTTCACGTCAACGCCATCATACAGTCGTCGTCATACATTCGTTGTCATGCCTTCGTCGTGGTGCCGTCGCAGTCATCACATCGTCGTTATTGTTACTTCCACACCCGACTCTCGTCATGCCGTCATCACGAGCCATCTTCCTCACACAGTCGTCGTCATACCGCTGTCATCATGCCATCGTCGCGAGTGACGCTATTCCATTGTCCTCATCCCGTCTTCGTCATACAACATTCGTCGATCCATCGGCATCATTGCTTGTTCGTCATTCTATTGCGATCACGCCGTCGTCATTCAGTCGTGATTATGCCGCCGTTGCCATGCCGTCGTGGTCAATGCATCGTCTTCAGACCGTCACTATTATGCATCCATTGTCATACCGTCGTCGTCATGCCATCGCGATAGCGGCACAATCGTCATTCCAATTTCGCCATCCGTTTGTCGTCCTACCTGCGTTGTCTCGAAGTCGTCGTCGTACAGTCGTCGTCATCTCATTGTCCTCATGTCGCCGTCATCACGCTGTTGTCTTTGCACCTTTGTCATAATTTAGGAATCGCTGTCTTATTGTCGTCACACCGTTGTCGTTATAACGCATTTGTCGACCCATCATATCATTTGTTCGCCATTCCATCGCCACTGCGTTGGCGTCATACAGCCGTCGCCATGCCGCCATGCTCATGGGTGACCTCGAAAAGCGAGTGTCACTTCAAAGTGGGATGATATCGGAGTATGGCGCATAGAGGCGAAGCAATTAAAGTCGCACAATGACCACTACATGTTTTAAAGAAACGTCATTTCATGAATACGGTGCGTCGCTACATATTGCTCGAATGCTATTCGCATAAGCGTCAACAGTCATTACGAGATGAGTTCTCCCGTAATTTTTTAGCTGTCCCCTTCAGCGTTAAAACTCGCTCCGCAATACTCGATCAAGGATTTGAAGTGAACGCGCGCCAGCGCGTGTTGTCTGCGTGACAGCGACGCTCTTGAACTTGGTTTTAACTTGATTAAAACAAGAAGCAACGCGAAGAAGACGAGGACAGTAATCGAAAACAAACACAACAGGACGAGCGCTTTATCCTCAAAGGCTGATCAACCTCGAAGGTTGACTTTGCGATCGCACAAAGTGACAACGCAGTTGTTTACCTGTCGGTCTCTGGAATAGGTGATCTGGTGCGTGACGCTGCGTCTTAGGGGAGTGCGCATCACTGATCTATACCATGAGGGGAAGGGGGGCATAAAAAGTATAGGACTAACGCGATGGAAGAAAGAATAAAATACCTGAGAATTTATCTCACTATAACTGTCGATGATAATGTGAATAGCATCGAGCTACGCTGCGACAGACAATATTACTGGAGTCTCGTTTATGTGAAACATCTAGTGGTAATTATTAGGCTTCTGATACTTCGGCTATATGCCACATGCTCTGATATGGTCACGCTATGCTATGACACTCGCTTACCCAAGCTCACCCACCCACGAAACACGCAAGCAGCTATTTGATGTCTAAAAGATGTCTTCAACGGCTAATTCAAAAGGCTATTAGCTGTCTTGATCTAGATATTTTGTAGCCATGGACGTCTAGAAATACTTCAGTAAGCCCTGCTAACGTTACGCTAAATGTTGGCTAATGGACAGCTTGACAAGAACAGCTGAAGACTTCGTTTAGACGTACTCTCAAATTTTTGCGGCAGCTGCTACAGTAACACGAGGTTTGCCCACAGTTACAATTTATTTTAAATGAAGCACGGACATCAGAAAAAAAAGTTTATATTGTCGGATAGAGTGATGCACAGGTAGTTTTTCCAGATGTGAACCATGGGAATAGTGTAGTACAACCGCATTGGTCAATTAGTGCTTTTTACTTAGACCAATCAATTGAATGCCGCCTGTCAGAATTATTTGGCAAATAAAACAACATCTGTATTGTATGCTTATATCATGCAAATGTTCTGCCCATTGATATCATGCCCATTGACCTAAACAAGAACACCTCTGCATGAAACACGACATTACTGACAAAACTTCGCCCTGCTGGGTCTCCCCCAAATTGAAATAGCTTCTAGCAGGGAAACATTTTGTCAGTGATGCTGCAGTTCAGGTAAAAATCTAGGCGATTTCGCAAATAATGATCACTTGAAGTCAGCGCCTGTGTTGTGTTCTTCCTTCAGTCCTCGTCTTTTGCGCTGTGCAAACTTGCCGATATTGGATCACCAACTCGCCCAAGCATCCACCTTATCACCATATGCTTTGCTTTACTGCAACGTCGAGGGATGGCACTTGACTATGAATTCAAATAGCCCTAAAATAAAAGGCAACGCACAAACATGTTCAGTAAAATATTAAAACATGGCTTTCTTTGCCACACCCGTCTCCATTTCGCGTCGGTCGCAAACATCGATCTGATGTATTTGTGAATTTACCTGATATTGTCATCTCCCAATTTCACCTGCGCGGCATAGAAGAGATAAAATTGGCTTAGCCTGCGCACAGCTGAGATAGAATGAAGGTAAACAGTTTCGCATAAGCGAAAAGCGCCGCCGAGAGGGCGAGTGTGGTCTAGCGTTGCTGATAAATGCGTCCAAAGCAAGCTATGCCACCGCAGCCGTGGCCGAATGGTTTGGGCGTTCACCGCGGCTACGGGAGGTGGCTGGTTCGAAACCCACCGTCCAACACCCGCTGGAACATTATTGGTGGGTACAGGTGTTCCCCGACCCGACTCCCGGTAGTGTGCGGGGTGAATAAACGCCTGGGAGTTGCTGTGCGGTGTCCCGCCGCCCCTTACTGGGTTACCCGGTTTCGAACGCTGCAGCCCGCTATATAGGGTGGTTCTACATTAGTGTTTCTCGTTGTGTTCGTCCCCTGTATGTTTACCGGCCTAGTGCGCACATGCCTGCAGGAGTCTTATCCCCGTCGTTGCTCCTTGCAGTACATGTCGCGTGAGGTCAACCTCTTAGCCGAATTAATTTGGTTGCAGATCATGCGGGTATGCTGCAACCTCCGCGCAGCCTCTTTTTTTATAAAGAATGAAATGCTTTTAGCTCCCGTTGTCGGCGACCTTCAAGAGACCTTGAGCCAAAAGCCAGAGCCGTTATCCGGGGACTCAAGACGAGAACGAAACGAGAACATCCGGGTATCGTTGCGAGAACAAAACGAGTTCATCCGGGCAACCAGTCGAAACCTAAGCAAATGCGATCTGTGGCTCCCAACCAAGGCAGAAAGTTGGGCTAATTGGTGTGTCATCATTATTCAAAAGACTAGCGCAATATAGCAGGGACACAGACACAGAAGACGACAGGGCTCGTATTCTCTGTCTGTGTCTTCTTAGTGTCTGTGTCTTCTTAGCGCTCGTCCTGTCGTCTTCTCTGTCTGTGTCCTTGCTATTTTGCGCTAGTCTTTTGAATAATGATGGCTCCCAACCCTTTGTACAGAACCGCATTACCTATGCAAGTTATTGCTTCTGAGTTCTTCCTAATGCTTGTTTATAATATCAATCAAGCTGTGACTTCTACTACGCTAAATGTTAATTTCTAATTTTCAATAGGGACGTTCAAATGGCAGATACAGAGCACCATACAATTGATCACCATGATTTCGTGCTGAGACAGAGTAGCCTGTGCTCTTTTCAACGCAGCGGTCCGTGAGTTCCGCGGCGCGGGTTTCGCGCCGCCTCGAGAGATTTCGATACGCTGCGTGATCAAGCCTGCAGCGTCCGGTGCGCCACGGATGGTTGTTAGGCCGTGGCGAGACTTGCAATGATGTTCAGTTTAAAAGAGGCGCGCGATATTGTGGGAATTCTG
This sequence comes from Dermacentor variabilis, assembly GCF_050947875.1. Classification (NCBI taxonomy): domain Eukaryota; kingdom Metazoa; phylum Arthropoda; class Arachnida; order Ixodida; family Ixodidae; genus Dermacentor; species Dermacentor variabilis. The sequence goes on along the minus strand of NW_027460335.1, from coordinate 9,178,338 downwards.
CTACTTTTTTATTCCTTCTGCCGCCATCACACCGCTACAATTGGTCGAAAATGACTGGGCCGTGCCCATTTTGTCAGTCAATGACGCGATTCAGGAAATCGCAAGAGACCGAAACGTCAAAATGACGTTGACGCACTCATTAAGCGGAGCATGAGGCATAAATGTTTGGGACGGCCTGAGGCAGGGTCGTTTCAAAAGGCATAAAAAATGACTGCCCACTGCTCGCTATGGCGGTGGCTATTCGCCGTCGCCGAGGTGGACATGGGCAGCCAGATGACGCGTTTGACGTGCCGGATGACCATTTTCGACGGCAGTTTCCACTGTAGAAGGAAACGGTGTGGTTGTTGTGCGAAGCACCGGCGGGGGAACTAGAAGCAGAGCGAGCGACGGGACCGTCGGCGGAGCGGAAGGTGCTGCGTACGCTGCGCTTCTCCACTGGGAGCTCCCAAGCGTCCGTAGGGATCGAGGAGGCGATCCGTCTCTTGCAGTGGACCGTGAGCGAGTGAGTTCGACGCGTGGCAGAGGCTGTCGTAAACGCGCGGGCACGCAACAAGTAGGTCCATTTCCCGAAGACGTGCGAAGAAAAGGCAGCCGTGAAGGGGAGTCTCCTTCGGCGCGTCGCTATTGCCGTCATCATCGAATGCATGGACTGCAGCTTTAGTGCCATTATCCTACCAAAGGGTGAGCGCAAAAGCTGCATTCATGTGCGGGAGGGGCTACTGCGCCCTAAACTGCATGTTTGCCAGTGTGCGTCATGTTTTCTAGTGCTGCTGATTCTTTTGACAGTTATGTTTCACTTGTCAACGCGGATTTTCTCCATTCACATTTACCTTACATCTGAGACGCGGACAATGCGATCCCGGCAGTGGATCCTATGCGACCGGGGTCGGAGCACGACTCGTTCGACTGGCGGACGACATGCCTGCACCGGCAGTTCCAAGCGGGGCGCATCGGGAAACCCGGGGAATGCTTCCTCTCTGACGCAAAACTTTTTGTTTCGCAGTCACGCTTCAGTAGCGAATAGAACGTCATGTCCACCCCAATACGATCTTTTACCTGAATTACAAGAACTTGAGTAAGGGCCTGCCTGGAGTAGAAAAAAAGATGCGGATGCCACTCACTGTGGGAATCGATGTAAGCGAAGCTTTCTGTGCGGTTTACTTTGATTGACATTAATTCGAAGTGATGTTGACGGCAAATGTTTAATTTATTCAACGTTTAGTCCAATACGAGAGTGGTGAGTTGATGTTATACGTTAGCTTGCGTGCAACGCGGCAGTTTTTCTGTATAGTGCACAGAGCACACAGGAAGAGGTGTCGTTTGCTTGAGAAGTTGTTGTGCACCGTACTTCATAACCTCTGAGAGGGTTGAGCATATTCATTGCCTCACATGGCACATCGCAACGGGCAGCAGTATTCACTTTAATTGAATTATAGGGTTGTAGGTGCTAAAACCACATTCCAGTTATGAGGCACGCCGTAGTGGCGGACTTCACATTAATTGTGACACCGTGGTATTCTTTAACGTGTCCCTAAATCTAAGTGTACGAGCGTGTTTTCTTTCTTTTTGCGCCCCCGTCAAAATCCTGCTGCCGGGGTCGCGATCAAGCCCGCGATCTCGATAGATGCCATCCTCAAAGTTACCCCGGCGGGCACAGAATCGTTGATTTGACGTGTGGCCGCTTCCGTAGTGTTGCCTAGACGCACTTGTGCGCTTTAATGCGGCTCTGCTTCGGCTCTGCCCACTCGACAAATTTTGATGGTGTTTATTTTTCAGAAATAGCAGAAACCTACCGTACCGTACCTTGACCTTAAATTTATCCAATTTCCCCGCAACCTCTGTCGTCTCTATAGTTGCAGCATTTCCCTGCTTTCTCACGTCACCTTCTCCCAATCGGGAGAATACGGGAGGCTGTCCGTTTTATGAGAACACAGACACCCCATAAATGGACGATATTGTGCGATGCCAAATCAGCGCTACAGGCGCTAAAATACTTTTTAAAGAAAGGACCATACTATCTGCTCGTGCTGGAAATCGTCGAACTTCATCACAGTGCCGAGTTAAGTGGCCGCGTGATCACCTTTCAATGGGTGCCTAGCCATCGCGGTGTTCTTGGCAATGGACTCGCTGACAGTGAGGCAAGATCGGCCTCCTCTTCCTCTCCGCGACCTCCGCGGGCCTGTCAGGTCACGTCAGGCGTCCGCGACCTGACAGCAACTCCATGATCAAGGCACTCAGGCAGGACCTTACAAAGACTTACAGAGCCCACTATGACAACATTCACAGACGTCTGCATATAATTGACCCAGACGGTAAATTCTGTTTGCCTCCGAAGCTTACATGGGGCAAAACATCATTGCTACACAGGATTCGGCTCGGCGTTGCTTTCGCCCATTGCTACGCACACCTCATCGACCAATCGAACAGCCCTAATTGTGAACACTGCCAGATGCCCGAACACTGCCAGATGCCAGAACACTGCCAGATGTGAACTCTGCCAGATGCCGTACTGTGCGACTGCCCGAACACGTACTGTGCGACTGCCCAGCATATATGCTGGAGCGAAGGACGTTAGACAGTTTCCTAGCCAGCGTTGGCAGACAACTACTGTCGGAGGAAGCTATCCTCGGCCCATGGCCTGACACTGCAATTTCAATGCGTGCAACAAAAGTATTGTTGAAGTTTCTTCAGGACACCAAGCTCGACGAGTGGCTCTAGCGAGACAACTGCCTCATGTACTATCGGCCAAAAAAGTAAACGGACCACGGCACCGCTGGCCGGAGCGGCTGCGGGGCCGCACCGGGGCGCTGCTATCTCGCTCCGCGCGCTGACGGCGAGAGTGCCCCGAGTGACGCCTAAAGCCCCTGAAACTTCGTAAAGTAGTGCCACTCTCCTCCTCCGCCTTTACTCCTCCTCGTTTCTCCTCTCTTTCACGCTCCCTCCTCGACCATGGCGCCGCCTACGATGCTCGAGCGCAGCAGACGACCTTTCGCATTATTATTTGGGGTTTTACGTGCCAAAACCACTTTCTGATTATGAGGCACGCCGTAGTGGAGGACTCCGGAAATTTTGACCACCTGGGGTTCTTTAACGTGCACCTAAATCTAAGCACACGGGTGTTTTCGCATTTCGCCCCCATCGAAATGCGGCCGCCGTGGCCGGGATTCGATCCCGCGACCTCGTGCTCAGCAGCCCAACACCATAGCCACTGAGCAACCACGGCGGGTGGGCAGAGTGAATGCACGCATAGCAAGGCAGTGCTCTTTAGGCGTTCACGTTGGCTTTCCAGCTCCGCGTAACGTCGTGTACAGCATAGAATTTCTAGTCGGATGCTTATACAAATTCGGTAACGGCGGCTTTTGCTTCATTTTTTGGTAACTATTTCTTAAAGAAGTATCTGAAGGAGTGTTAACGCTGTGCGTTGACGACTGCGAATGTATCGCGTGCCCTACAATTAGGTACGCAACATTTGTCAAGGGCGTGTAGCAAGATCTTGTTGCGAATGGATGTAAATAACACGTTTACCATCGAATGACAACCTCTTGGCTTCCAGCAAGCCCTCAGCCTAAAGAATCCGTGCCGCCCTTACCACGTGAATTCGCGGCGCGTATCAGCTATGACGTACAAAGGCTGACGGGGATCACTGCTCGGGAGGTTCGAAAGTGTATTACAAGCTACAGTGCCGCCAACGTGCGTGCTTGCCAATCTAAGCGCGCGCAAAGCCTCAGAGGTGGGCGCTGGCGCTATTATGTTTCTCGTGTCTCAACGCCGACAGAAATACCGAGGCCGATCATCGAGTCGGGACTGTGCGTACACAAGAAAATAAAATGAGTTTTTAGCATTCGTGCGCGAAGCGGGAGCGCGATAACAATGCTTGACTCAATCTCAAACAAGACCACTGTGGCCTTCAATAATTTTTTCAGGTTAATGACTTATCACGAATAACACTTCATCGTGCGTTGGTTCGTCCGTTTACTAAGTGACGTACTTGTCGCGAACCGAATTGCACTGAGGTGCATGCATTGAGGACGGTTGCACTCCCTTCGACGTAACATTTGCGAGACATGACTTTTTTAGTGAAGTCATGATCGCGCAACGAATCCCCCCGCCATGACGCGGCCGAAATTGCGGCAAGTGAAATGATGTTTTATCCATAGGTTAAAATGATATGAAACTGCATTCGTGTTGCAAGTCAACAGTTTATTTTCACATAGATACATTACAGATTTGCCTTTGCAGTCACAAGTCCGTGTGCACCATTTATTGTCTCATTGCGTAAATAAACGCACCAGCCTAAGAGTCCTACAGCAAGCGCGTCTCAATTAGGCATAGTGACTGTAGAAACTAATAGTGGCATAGACGAGCAAGCGAACGACTATATGAGCGCGCGAACTAAACGAGCGGGCAAACCACTAAACGAGCGTACGAACGAACGAGCAAACGACTAAGCACGAGCGACGACTAAACCAGCCAGGGAACAGGCGGGCGACCGCACGTTTTCTTTGAGAGTGCTCCACCGCCGCATCTTAAGCTTCGCACACTTTAAAGCTCACGCGAATTAGCACATACGTCTCAATTACCTATGATGCGGTCGCTCGACGACGAACGCACCGCGTAACACGGTTTCGGGAGAGCACGCACGCTTTTCATCGGTGCCTCTGTATCGCAAATCCACCGGGCGACCGCCTACGAGGAACACGAACAAATGTGGCAAACAAAGCTAGTCTATCTAAAGAAGGCTAGTAAGTAACCACAAAAGGCAGAGAGTTGCTCTCCGGAGGCGCTTTCATGATCGAGACTGAAATTTTATCAAAAGGACTGCGCTGAATCTTAAAAATTTCGTAGTCACGTCATCGCACGCAACCTCGCGTGCCCGCGAATTCAACCCAGTTGGCGTTCAAAACGATTAAGCGCACCAAATATGGCTAACACGACCACGTAGTGCGCATATAAGCAAAGCAGACGTTGCGTAAAAATCATGTTAAAGCGTGCGTACAAATGACAACATGCACAGTGCACTGTGCAATATCTACTAGGTTATTGCCCGCAGCACAATACGCAAGCCTGGCACATGTACAATACTCTGAGAGAGCCACAACTTACATCACATAGTCGCGCGGAGGAAGTTGGTCGGAAGTTCTCCCTCCCGATTCGGTAAGCCATGTCTTTCTTCTTAACCCGTTGCGCTTACCGGGTACCGCGAACATATTCTTGCCTTTGCTAAAACTATATTGGCATCCGAACGCGCAGCAGGTCATGGTAACAGAAAATGACGTGAGCCGTGAAGCGACGTCGCACTTGCCACAAAACATCCTTCAAGGCGTTCACAAGATCAAAACAACACAGAAGAGGAACGGAAGGAATGCCGCCAACAAGCGCCGCTTCTCGAGCAAAGATGGCACTGAAGCACGACTGTAAACAAACGAAGCCGGCGCAAGAGGCCACGTGATGCCATTAGGCCAATAGCGACGCGGCGTCGGCTTTGGCCAGAGCGCTGGAGGAGGAGGCGGCATTCTTCAAAGCGTGGCACTACTTTACGAAGTTTAAGGGGCTTTAGTGACGCCAGACTTCGCCCTCTCTCTCTTACGGATCCTTGTCACGCTTGATAAATTTCTAGTGCGCCGTTCGGTTGCTCTGCTGCTGACGGTCGCGACGAAGGGGACTGTGCATCGCCGGTAGTTTAGCAGATGGCGCTGTCGAACAGTAGTGGACGGCCGCGGGGCGTCAAACCGCGCCACTGAGAAGGAACGAAGACTCGTTCTTAATGTTGTTTTGCTTATATTCACCATACCTCTCATATGAGTGCATTTCGCTGGCGTCCACCGCTGCTCGATTTTAGACAACACAACGAAAGCAGCCGCAGCGGCGGCTACGGTGACGCGCGCTTGCAGGTGCCAAGCTTTACTGCCGGCGCGGGTTCTCTGTCGATATTACTTTTCCGGCATTGTCTCCAGCAGTGGGTTTATTAACTATAGCAGTGCGCCTCTTCACACTGCTTTAGTTCGCTACTACAATACACAGTCCGTTATGAAACTTTCCTTATAAAAGTACCGTCAGAAAGAGGTGATTGCGGAAAGACTAATCGGAAAGACAAGTCGCTCGTGAAAGTTTATTCACGGAAGAAAATAAAAATTGGGGTTCCATGCGTTGAAGAGGTCCTCAATGGGATGAAAATTCGCCGTCGACTGCGATGACTTGGCCTACTCGCCTTGGCATCGAGTCATAGAGCGCGGCCACTAGCTCCGGACGTCCGCGTAGTGCTTCCCACTCTTCCTTCACGGCATGCCAAAGCTGATCCGCTGTGCCACCACACAGGCGCCGTGAGGCAAGAGTCTTCTTCAACATTGCCCAAATGTTCTCGATGGGGTTAAGATCAGCCCCGTTAGGCGGCCACGGAAGCTGACGCACGGCGTAGCTCTCCAGAAGTGCACTCACAGCGCGGGCTTTGTGCACAGGGCTGCGGTCGTGCTGGAACATGTAGCACCCGTCCCGGAATGGCCCGTCCAGAACGTATGGAATGAAGTGCTTGACGAGGAGTTCGCAGTACTTCAACCCAGTGAACGATCCCTCAATCCGCACGAGTGGACCAAGGCCGTCCTTACTGATGGCGCCCCAAACACTAACCGAGCAGCGGCCGCTGCTGAGCACGCTGTGGATGTGGCCGGGGTCATATCTGGGCATATGAGAGAGCAGTCATTAACATATGTCGGGTACAAAACTTAACGCGCAGCCACCTCACTCTGCTGTAGAAAAGAAAATAATGAAGGCTTAAATCATACCCTGTCTAACATTCAGCTCGCTGATATGCAATGACGCAAAAGAAACACTTCGTAGTCAACACTGCGCCTACGTGTAGTCATGCAGTAAGACGAGAAATGAGGCTGTACAGCATTCTTAAGGCTAGTATGCGTTGCAAACAATCCCTATTTTTTAGCACTGACTAGCTATGCAAACTTTACCCGCAACTTCCCTCAGCTGCAAGGATGACAGGTCGTACCTGCTGTTCAACGGACGCCACAGACGCTGCTGTTGTTCCCAGCGTGTGCTGAACGTTGACTCATCCGTGAAGATGACCTCCCGCCACTCCTCTGCAGTCCATTGCTCGAACGCTCGGGCAAAATTCAGTCGCTCTTCCCTCTGCTTCGTCGTCAGGTGCGGCTTCTGAGCGGCAACGCAGTTCATGAGACCTGCCTCTCGCAGTCTGCTCCTGATAGTCTCGCTGCAGCAACTAAGGTCCAGTGCGTCGCGAATTTCCCTGGCGTTCAGAAAGGGGTCAACAACAGCGGCAGCAACTATCTGTTGGTCCTCTTCCAACGTTGTAAGCCTTGGCCGCCCACTGCGCTGAGCATCAGCAATTCTGCCGTATTCATCCCTATAGACTTGAATAATGCGGTTCACCGATGTTCTGCTCCTCCTAGTGCGGCGGCAGATTTCACGCTGAGGGACACGTTCTATGCTAAGCCGCACGATGCGCCTTCTCTCCTCGATCGGCGCCCGGGATGGCATTTTTGCGACGAAACGAATGCGACCGTTCTCGTTTTTAAACATTTCCTAGTCTTCCAGTGTCCAATGGCTGGACACAACCATATCTGGATAGCAGCGCGCACTACAAAGCGCGTCGCCGACACCGTTCCAGAGAATAAAAAGGAAATATTGAACGCCGGTGTCCTATTGGCCCCTTTGCTGCGGCACCGCGGATCAGCTGCATCATACCGCGAAAGAAGGGTGGGAAGCACTACGCGGACGTCCGGAGCTAGTGGCCGCGCTCTATGACTCGATGCCAAGGCGAGTAGGCCAAGCAATCGCAGTCGACGGCGAATTTTCATCCCATTGAGGACCTCTTCAACGCATGGAACCCCAATTTTTATTTTCTTCCGTGAATAAACTTTCACGAGCGACTTGTCTTTCCGATTAGTCTTTCCGCAATCACCTCTTTCTGACGGTACTTTTATAAGGAAAGTTTCATAACGGACTGTGTATTGTAGTAGCGAACTAAAGCAGTGTGAAGAGGCGCACTGCTATAGTTAATAAACCCACTGCTGGAGACAATGCCGGAAAAGTAATATCGACAGAGAACCCGCGCCGGCAGTAAAGCTTGGCACCTGCAAGCGCGCGTCACCGTAGCCGCCGCTGCGGCTGCTTTCGTTGTGTTGTCTAAAATCGAGCAGCGGTGGACGCCAGCGAAATGCACTCATATGAGAGGTATGGTGAATATAAGCAAAACAACATTAAGAACGAGTCTTCGTTCCTTCTCAGTGGCACGGTTTGACGCCCCGCGGCCGTCCACTACTGTTCGACAGCGCCATCTGCTAAACTACCGGCGATGCACAGTCCCCTTCGTCGCGACCGTCAGCAGCAGAGCAACCGAACGGCGCACTAGAAATTTATCAAGCGTGACAAGGATCCGTAAGAGAGAGAGGGCGAAGTCTGGCGTCACTCGGGGCACTCTCGCCGTCAGCGCGCGGAGCGAGATAGCAGCGCCCCGGTGCGGCCCCGCAGCCGCTCCGGCCAGCGGTGCCGTGGTCCGTTTACTTTTTTGGTCCATAATACATAAGCACTCACCACTTCTGATATCATCATCATCCATCCCAATACTTTCACTTTCCTTCCCTCTTCCCCAGTGCAGAGTAGCAGACTAGAGTGCACTAGCTCAGGTCGACGTCTCTGTCTTTCCTATCAATAAATTCTATTCATTCATTCTCCCAATCACCTCCCCCCTTGTATGGGAGCTGCGAGCGAGAATTCGCAAGGCTGTTATTCACTTGTTTCGCGACTGCCTCGGTTCTCGCCATTCTCGGCATCCACTGTCCCTTCCTCTGTACCATTCTATCTATAGCTTCCCTCTGGACTTGCATGTTGTTAGAACGGTAAGCGCTGCAATTTTTGCAATGCTTTTGCGGCAGTCACCGATAATTACAGCTGTGAAGTGGCTAAGACGGCGACGCGCAGGGGCCTCCAGAGGGCATTGTGCATATTCGACGCGGTGCAAAGGTCGAAACGACTTTTTCGCGGCGATTTCTCTCTACCTCTGTCCTGTCATGTATGCACCGTTTTTCATGGGCGGCACCATGGATGGATGGATGGATGGAAGGTAGGAGCATCCCCTTTGAAACGGGGTGATGGCAGTTGCCACCATGCTCAGCTTTCTTTTTTGTTAACTGTGTTGTAAGTTATTAAAATTTGTCATTTTCTTTAAATACATCTGCCTACACTTTTAACCTTATGTCACCTCTCTGCTTTTGAGCCACCAATCTTCCAATCGCTTTTTGCTAATTTTCACCGTATATTTATTTACATGACTATTGTTATCTCTAAACCCTATGGCCTCAGGAAGCGTGACTGTGCCCGCATCGACATCAGGATGTATACCATCACATTTTAGTATGAGGTGTTCTATTGTTTCTACAGATTTACCACACACAGTACATACGTATTCTTCTTCGTTAAATTTCTTCTTATAGCTGCGCGTTCTAAGACATGCTGACCTAGCTTCAAGGAGTAGGACACTGCCTCTTGAGTTATCATAAAACGCTTCCTTCCTGATCTGCTGTTTCCAGTATCGATATAGTTCAACACTATGCTTCTTTTTCATTGAATTTATCCAATTTTTACCTTCCGCGTTTTGAACCTCTCGTTTAATGCTCTGTCTTTCTCCGTCCTCGTGTCTGGCATACTTACTGGTTAGCTTCCTAGTTCTTTTCCGCCATTGTGAGTCAATGCTATTTCCGTATAGGTATTTAAATAGCTTAGCTGCCCACCTATTATCGTCCAATTTTCTCAGGCCCTCTCTGTCCCTCTCTGTCCATGCCTCCGTTGGATTTCCAACCCCAAGAGAGGATCCTTCATCGCGGGCGCGGAATGTGAGACCTCGCGCTACGCGGTGGACCTCCTCGTTGATGTTGGGTGCGGGGGTGTCGGGGGACGTGTGAGCCGGGAACCATATAATGTGTCGTTCCTCCGTCTCCTCGGAGGTGACATAGTTCGCGTTTGCGTTGTGTTTAGCCTCAGCCTTCGGCGAAATTCTGCCTTGTGCATAGTTTCTGACCGCCGATTGTTTGCCGATTCTGACCGCCATAGATTGCCGATTGTTTTTTCTATATTAGCATGCATACACCGTCTCGCGTTAGCATGACCTCTCTTCCTCAAACAAACTGTCAGTTCGTTTTGCAAGGTAATGGCGAACTATACGCATCATGCAATGCATCGTCAGCTCTTCTTCGGTTCAATTACCTTTGTTATCTTGTTTCCTCCTTTTGGTTACCCTGCGTCTTTGCTTGTCACATGTACTCAATAAACCGCTTCTTGTAAGACAGCGCCCGTGGCGCCCGTTCTTTTTCTTGGTTTCGCCTTGCGTTGTAAATAATTATTCTGGTTATACCTGAGTCATTTAGATGCTGTTGTCTCGGTAGGTTAGAGGAAACGAGATTTATTGATAAGTAAAATGACATTAGTAACTTGCGCTCCAGAAAAATTTGTGAGATTTAGTTAGACTTAGGGACGTAGACAGCAGAACACAGGAAGAAATTATTCATTGTGTATGTGTAGCTCAGAGTGTTTAAGTAACGTAAAAGTAACAAAGCTTCAAAAAACATTATATTGATTTTTTTTTATTAGCCAGCGCTGTCGAGTGGTCATACCATTGCAGTAACAGCTTTTGCGTAAAAGCTAACAGTTTGACAGTTTCTGTGGAACACGTTATACGTAAAAGGACGATTTCGAATTCACGTTAGTTCCCGCATTAAAGTGCTGTCTACACTTTCTCTGTATATAGATGATAAACGCTAAACAGTAGCTTTGGGGTATTTACCTGCACAAAGTGGTAAATATTATTTGGCATTATAACCCTTTCCCCTCCTGTCGCACAGAAGCCGGATTTGTTAAAATCGTCTGAAGTAAATAAAAGTATAAGAATCCAATCCAAGTTTTATCAAATCTATCTTTACTTGGCTCTCTGCGACTGATGCGCCAAAAAAGCGTGCGTGATCGACATGGCGCAGTGCCCGCCAGACATGCAGCCACTGGGTTCTGAGCTTTGGGGTAAGCCTGCAGGCAACGTGCGCTGCGAGGAGGTACGGCTAGCGTAGCACTCCCGCAGGCATGTGCCTGCCAGGCGGGTGTGCACATATGGGTCAAACACAGGAACAAACACGTACATGAAACTACCACCCTTCCAGGTTAATGGTCGAAACAGGTTGCCCGGTAGGGCGCGGCGGGACTCCACGCATCACTTCCAGGTCTTAACACCCCTGCGAAAACCGAGCGCCAGGTCGGGGGACACCTGTGCCCAGGTTTATTGAACCGGTGGGTGCCGGCCGGTGGGTTTCGAACCAGCCACCTCCCGTAGCCGTGGCGGACGCCCGTACCACTCGTCCACGGCTACGGTGAAAGGAAGCTCAGCACGAGTGGTTATCTACCGCGATACATCACGTTCGCCTGCCCTCGCCCTTGCCTACTAGGCACGCTTGCTCATAAAAACCTTGCTCCGATATCAGTTCAGCCGCGTGCATGCGCGATCGGGCTTTGCTAGCAAAGTCGATTTTTGCGATGGATCTGTTGGATTCGCCCTTTAGTGTCCCTTTAGTTCTCACAGCCTTTCATATTGTAGATTGACCAAAGCTTAGAACCTGCCGTAACCTTCTGCACAATATGAATGTCTGTATTGTTCTTTTGCGGTGTTAGGCTGCAAAAATTTTTCTTGGTGTTGAACCACAACCACTTGGAAATGCGTTGCCAAATGTTTTAACGGCTGTCTGTATTCGCCCACTATCTTAAGGCGTCGTTAACGGCAAAGTGTGTGATTTTTTTATTATTTTCACCCTAGTGACAGACAAGGCATAACGGCTGTCTAAGAGATGTTATCTAATAGCGAGTATATAATACCTCGCGTACATCTATAAACACAAGCGCAAAAAATGCTGCAAATCTGGAACCAAGACAAGTTAAGTAAAAAGAAAACACTGAAATCAAGAACTTGCTAACAAAGGAAGCATTATAGCCGAGCCCTTCTCACAAAAGACGTTGACGTTATTTCTATTAGCATTAAAGTAATGTGGAGACACACCGTGTTTCCGCAAACGAGACGCGTTATGTACGACGCGTGTATGAAGCTGCGTTGCTCTATGAACCCGACTTGGTTGCTTAGTGGCGTTGGTGTTGCGGTGCTAAGCACAAATGAGGGGGATGGACCCGGCCACGCCAGCGTCATTTCTATGTGGACGAAATACAAAACCACCCCTGTAATTAGGGTCAGGTGCACGTTAAAGTAGTAAAGAGGGTCGATATTATTACGATATCATCGAGAGATGCTCAAGAGACGAGCCGCGAGAACGACGACAAAGTTGGTGTGTGCCTTTCGTGCGAGCGAGGCTCGGCCTGGCTGTTTGGCTCCAGTGTAAATAGCCTGTAAATAGCCTCTTTCGTGTTTGTGTTTCCACACGTAACACTCTGGTGGAGGTTAGCGATTCCCGTCGTCGCCACGGAACTCCGAAGTGGTCGGTACATCGAGCTTGTCACCATGCCTCCCGGTGACGAGAACGCCTTCCCCAACGGCTTCGGCTTGCCCTTCTGCTCCAATCGTCACGGTTGCCCAACATCGCGCCCCTGGTGTGTTTTCTGGCCTGGAGGGGCAGGACGTTGACGAATGGATCAAGCTCTATGAACACGCCAGAGCTAATAACGGTCGGGACCCAACGATTATGCTCACCAATGTCATCTTTTATCTCGGCGGCACAGCACGCGTGTGGAACCAAACGAATGACGACGAGATAACCAGTTGAGACAGTTTCAAAGGAAAGCTACGGGAACTGTTCGGCGACACCATTGGGCGCAAGGTTGCCGCGAGGAAGACTCTTGCGTCTCGTGTTCAGACATCTGCAAAGCCGTACGTTTCATACATCCTCGACGTCTTGGCTCTATGCCGCAAAGCTGACAATACTATGTCTGAAGCAGATAAAGTGGCGCTAAAGGGCATCGCCGACGACGCTTTCAATTTGCGTGTTTTCGGCAACGTCTCGAGTATCGACGCCATCATGAAAGAATGCCGTCGCCTTGAACAAGCTAAGAGCCGCCGTATCACACACCGCATCACGCGGCTACCCAACACTGCTGCTACGTCGACATGCGAGGGTGGACCACGTGAGACCACCACCTGTGACGACGTAACCCGTATTGTTCGCCGCGAACTCGAGGCCGCATGTGCGCCAGCTTTCTCCACGACGCCTCCTGATCCACCAGCAACCACCATTGCGATGATTGAGGCCGTCGTCAGACAGGAATTTGAGAACACGAGTCTGAACTTCGTGTGTTCAACGTCTCAACCCAGCGTTCCCCAGTTCTCTAACGGCCCTCCTCGTCCCCGGCAGTCCTTTTCTGCCACATCTCGCCGCAACCCGTCCGAATGGCGTACCCATGAGGACAGGGCGATCTGTTTCCACTGCTGTCGCATCGGCCACGTCGCTCGTCACTGCCGCAACCGATGGCCACCACCTCCTCGGACACACGCCGCCACTTCTTCCCGTACCTTTGGACCTTCTGTTCCCTATGCCACCCGTCATGAACTAACTTCCGCTGATGCCCCTGCTCCGAGCCTTCGCTACAGCCGCTTGCCCTCACCTCGAAGCCATCAGTCTCGTTCGCCCCAACCCCGTCGCTTCTCTGTGCCGCCTATCGCCTCCCGGATCCAGTCGGAAAACTAGGCACTGCAGCTTCTGGAGGTGAAGCTGCGTTGTCGACCCCGCCTTTGAATCCTCTGCTCACGTTATCTACTAACCGAAACGTTCTTGACGTTAGCGTTAACGGCTATCCTGCCGCTGCACTAGGCGATACAGGAGCACATCTTTCTATAATGAGGGCTGCCTTCCGACAACGATGACTCAAAAAGCTCCTCACCCCAGCGTCGGCACAAGTTGTCCGCGTTGCGGATGGCGGTACTGTGCCTATCGTCGACATGTGTACGGCACTTGTCAGCATTGCCGGCTGCCACGCTCCTGTCCTCTTCACCGTGATTGCTCATTACCCCCACGACCTAATTCACGACCTCGATTTTCTCTCCATGCATTAGGCTCTTATTGACTGCTCTGCGAGTACCCTTCGCCTTGAGTTGCCGGTTCTAGCAGAACTTTCAGACGTACCCCAGTGCCGCTTACGCCCCACCGGCTTTCTTCGCCTTCCGCCAAAGTCAGTAGCCTATATTGAACTGTTGTCTTCCCCACCAGTTCCTGATGGTGAGCAACTTGTCACTTCCCTGCCTGACATTCCACTACAGCATGACGTTATCGTGCCTCACAGTATACTTACTGTTACTGCGAACCGCACTCGCATGCTTATCTTTACCTTAAGATTGGCAAAGCAAATTCTACCACAAGGTATTTGCCTTGCCAACGTTGATTGTCTTGGCGACCATCACATGGCAGGTTTATCGACCGATGGTTCTTGCGAGCTTAGCATGCCCCTCGCGCCAGCCTCGTGCGCCGATCCCAACATAAAGAACATGGTAGCGACGCACCTGTCCTCTGCACAGGCGGAATACCTTTGCCAATTATTATCGTCCTACCAAGATATTTTCGACTTCGACGATCGCCCTTTAGGCCAGACGTTCGCCGTAAAGAATCGGATTCTTACTGGCGATGCTACGCCTATCCGCTGACGACCGTATCGAGTTTCTGCGTCGGAACGCCGAGTAATTCAAAGTGAACAAAATGATAGATAAAAACATCATTGAGCCTTCTTCGAGTCCCTGGGCGTCACCTGTGGTGTTGGTTAAGAAGGACGACAAGTGGCGCTTCTGTGTAGACTACCGTCATCTGAACAACATTACTAAGAAGGACGTCTACCCGCTCCCACGTATAGACGACGCCCTTGACTGCCTCCACGGTTCCAGCTATTTCTCTTCTATCGATGTTCGTTCTGGATACACGCAGATTGCTGTTGACGCTATGGACAGAGAAAAAACCGCGTTAATCACACCTGATGGCCTATACCAACTTAAAGTAATGCCGTTTGGATTATGCAACGCGCCTGCCACTTTTGAGCGTATGATGGGCTCCTTGCTCCAAGGTTTCAAATGGTTCACCTGTCTCTGCTACCTCGACGACGTCATTGTCTTCTAGGCAGCGTTCCACACTCACCTTGAGCGTCTAACAACTATACTTTATGTATGTATTTCGAAAGGCGAAGATGCAACTTAACTCGTACAAATGTCGTTTTCGCCGCCGCCAAATTACTCTTCTGGGCCAGCTCGGCGACGCTTCCGGAGTACAGCCTGATCCCGAAAAAACTCGTGCTGTCCGAGACTTGCCGGTTCCGAAGACAGCCGCAGACATCCAAAGTTTTGTAGGGCTGTGCTTGTACTTTCGTCGTTTTGTTCAAGATTTTGCGGCAATTACTAGACCCCTCACTAATCTTTTGAAGAATGGCGTACAATTCTCGGGGGTACTTCAGAAGCGCCTTCTCTTGTCTCGCCACTCTTCTCCCCTCACCACCCGTTCTCGCCCACTTCGAACCTGAGGCCCCTCCACAATTGCGTACAGACGTCAGCGGTCATGGCGTAGGTGCCATCTTAGCCCAGCATCAGCGTGGTCAGGATCGCGTTATTGCTTATGTGAGCCGCCTCCTAGTACCATCGTAGCGCAACTATTCCATTACGGAACGAGAAGGCCTTGCTGTTGTCTGGGCGGTTGCGAAGTTCCGTCCGTACCTTTACGGTCACCCTTTTCCCGTAGTCACTGACCATCATGTTCTCTGCTGGCTCTCATCCCTAAAAGACCCTGCAGGCCAGCTTAGTCGATGGCCTTCGAGGCTACAAGAATTTTCATATTCCGTGGTGTAAAAGTCTGGCCGCCTGCACCAGGACGTTGACAGCTTGTCGCGCTGCCCTGTTGACAACTCTGACTCCTCCAATATTTCCAGTACTGCTTGCGTATTCTCTGTATCACAGGCGCTTCATTTCGCCGACGGGCAACGTCGTGCCGCCTACATCACAGCACTCATCGACCGTTTTGAACACTCTCCGGCCAATACTACTGTACGCCTCTTCGTCCTCCACGACAATACTCTGTACCGTCTTGACGTTCGTCCGGATGGTTCTGAGTTCCTACTTCTAATACCTAAACACCTCCGCTCCGCCGTTCTAGATGAGTTTCACGAGGCACCAATGGCAGGACACCTCGGCGTATCTGAAACCTATGACCGTGTATGTCGCCGTTTTTTCTGGCAGGTCCTTGCTCGTTCTGTACGACGTTACGTCGCTGCTTGTGAACTTTTCCAACGACGCAAGAAGCCTTCCCAACTCCCCACTGGTTACCTGCAGCCGCTCGACATCGCCGCCGGGCTCTTCCATCGTGTCGGCTTATACCTTCTCGTCCCATTTCCTGAATCTACATAAGGAAACAATTGGGTTGTAGTCGCGGTGGACAACGCGACCCGCTACGCCTTGACGTGCGATCTTCCGACCAGTTGCGCAACTGATGTTTCGGACTTCCTCCTACATGATATCATTTTGATGCATGGTGCTACATGCATGCTCCGGGTAAATTGCTAAGAGACCGTGGCCGTATGTTTTTGGTCAAAGCCATTCACGACATCATGCGTACCTGCTCAATACAGCATACGTTTACCACCTCCTACCACCCTCCAACGAACGGCCTGACTGAGCGTTTAAACCGCACCCTTAGAGACATGCTTTCGAAATACGTTTCAGACGACCACTGTGACCGGGACGTGGCTCTACCTTACATTACCTTTGCGTACAACTCTTCCCGCTCGAAACTGCTGGCTTTTCTCAGTTTTACCTGTTGTATGGCCGAGAACCAACGCTACCACTAGACACTGTGCTTCCGCACACCACATCTTCAACTAGTGAATATGCCCGTGATGCAATCGCCCGTGCTGACCTTGCTCGACAACTTGCGCGCGCTCGTCTAGAATTTTCTCAAGACAAACAGAAGCAACGCTACGACTTCCGTCACCGTGATGTCCATATTGTGCCCGACACCCTCGTGTTTCTTTGGTCACCATCGCGTAAAGTTGGCCTTTGTGAAAGACTGCTTTTCTGTTACACAGGCCCATATAGCGTGCTCCGCCAAGTCACCGATGTCACCTATGAAATCTTTCTAGCCACGCCCACTACGTTCTCCGCTGCAACAACCAGTGACATTGTCCACGTCGCCCGACTCAAGCCCTACAACTCTCCACGCCTTGGATATTTAACAGCATCGTGACGGCGCTTTTGCCGCTGGGGGGGGGGGGGGGGTATTGCGATATCATCGAGATATGCTTGAGAGACGAGCCGCTGCGAGAACGATGATGAAGTTCGTCTGTGCCCTTGGCGCGAGCGAGGCTGGCTGTTTGGCTGCAGTGTAAATATCCGGTAAATAGCCTCTTTCGTCTGTGTCTTTCCACACGTAACAACCTTAATCCAGAGACCCCCGCCACGGCATGCCTCATTATCAGATCGTTGTTTTGGCACGTAAACCACCATACTTTACATGCCTTTTTTGTTGTGTTATCGCATTTCCCAGCAAACACGCAGCACTATTTCGCTGTGCCCTTGCGCGGAAGTCCATGCGCGGGGATAGTGTGAATTGCAAAAAAGATTATATTGCTATATATGACGCTGATCCGATGGTGCTCAGCTCGGGCTAAATTTTTCAGAATATTTTATCAATGAAGAGCGGCACATTCCCCGTGGCACATATCAAGTGGCTCATGATGGTCTGAAAGGGATTCATTGAAGAGCGGGCCTATACCAGTGACGCACACTTGGGGACCCATGTCGGGCCAATGCTTAGTTTAGGAGCCTATTCCCTCAAAACAGCAACTTAATGCTGTACTTACTTCAATCTTGGACTACCCAGTGATCCAATTTGTCCGGAAAACGGGAAGGAGGACGAAAAACGAAAGAGACAGAAAGAAAGGCCGCCCCTGAAACTGGGTGAAGCTCTACGAAAATACTAACGACATTAAAAACCTGGCTCTAATAAATACAGTGACTTAAGGCGAGTTTGAAGCAATGTTGGACTGTTACATCTGCTATGAACACAGGACGGTTGCTTCACAACTTCAGGTGCTCTTTAGTGGAACGAGTTGAAGAAGGCGAATATCTTGCAGAAAGAGAGAGAAACATTATATCTGCGGTCACTGTTGTCAAAACGTGATGAGAGACAGTGGAGGAGAGACAATTAAATACCTTAGGTAATCAATGATAATGTCTCCGATAAAAAAGGTGCGAGCGAAAAGCTTTATGGTGAGATGCGAGTGATGGTAGATAAGGGATATATTTTCTTCTACTAGTGGCGCTTGCAGTTTGCGATTAGTGAATATAAAACGTGCCGAATTATTCTGGACTATTTCAAGTTAGTGAATTGAGTTCTACACTGAGGTGCCTTATCAGAGCTTTGACTACATTAGCGTTTCATAAACCAACAAGTCAATAGCCTTTTAAGGGAGGGAGCATTAAGCGAGCATTTTCTTGGTGCTGATAATTATCTATTTCAGGTGAGCCTTCCACAGGTGGTTATATAGCATGGTGGTGCCGGTATAGTTGAATGAACATACTGCTGCTTCGCGAGTTGTGGAGGCTGTACGCAGTAGAAGTTTGAAGTAATCGGGTCACGCACCTAAATTGATGGTTATTTATGTTATGTTATAAGCACCGTGTATTACACCAAGTGCACAAAGATCCAACGTCAAAGCGAGGTGGTAGGTTCTGGATAAAATATTTTGCGAAATATTACGCAACCTTCAGCGAACAAGTGCATGTGAATAGGAGCACGGGAATTTATGGAGAATTTGTGGATTTTAAAGCGCATTTGTAGACTATAGGAGCACTCGCTCAAGTACTCACGGCAGTGAAGCGGCCGTAATATTCGGCGCTTACAGTGATTCCCCTTTAGGGTACAGGGAAATATATCGGCATTTTGTGTCCGCTAAGAAGGAAAAATGAGCGAAAGAAGAAAGTAAAAAGAAAACGTAGTTTGGCACTTTTTGAGATTCATCGCAGAGTAATACATCATGCAATTGATCATCGTCAGATTAATACTCGGGCCCAAATCACGCCCTGAAGTATCTGCTTTGTGATTAGATGGGATTCTTGCAGGCTCACGTGGATGCCGGGCCACGCGGGACTGGAGGGGAACGAAAGGACGAACGCCTTAGCTCGAGCGCTAATCAACCGAGGGCCAAAACGTATCGTCTCAACAATTCCAACCCTTTACCTTCATGCCCCTGCAATCCAATTACTGCGACCGACTCGAGATTCAACGACTCAACCGCAGGATTTATCCTCCCCCTCACAGAAAGCTCAGCACTGAAGAGGCAGTAGGTCTCAGACTTATTCAGACTAACACTTTCACAAACCTACACAGATACAGCAAAATACAATAGATAGATACATATCGCGGCATCTGCCCCTGGTGCGGCGGCACACACCTTACACTCTTTCACACCTCGTGGGGGTGCGGGGTCAAGCATCAACACTTAAAGACGCCTAGCACATCATTTGAGCGGCGGGAGGTACAGCTGACTGGCGCTACTCTGGCGGGACAAGAGGCTCTCGCCCAGGAAGTACGTCGATCAGCCATGGCCAGTGGAGTCGTGGAATGAGGATACCACCCACTCGACCTCAAGAGCAATGACCTCGATGGCCCAAATAAATGTTTTAGGTCTCACTCTCCTGCTTTGTACACGAATTCTATCTGGATGGCTCACTAACTGCGTACGCGCAAATGGAAAGCAATCGCACATATTCTCACCGTAAAAAGGAAAGGGTAAGCTAAGCGTCTACACTAAAACAGACGTCAATGTATGTGTGGGCTCAGATGAGTTGATGAAAAAACTGTTTAATATATGTTTCTATTATCACTCCTGTCTCGTTTTCCCTCCCTTAATATGTTACTCGCATTGCATTCCATGCACAATTACTCTTACATTCACCTTGTCTTCTTTAGCGTCGACATTTATTATTCCTAATATTTTCCGGAATTAATTAAAAGATAGCCAGATACCAGATGCACCTAAACAGTGTGCAGCGAGAAAAGAAGAAGGCCTTCGAAAGCAAGCAAACTCGATATCAGCGCCGAATGCGTAGGCTATGCGTGAATATTTGGGATATTTCACGCATGCGTGTAGCCTATCAAACTCGGAAACACGGAAGATTGGCCTCTTCGTAATATACGGTGCGCTCTGCTAAGCCCGATCATCTGCGGCTAATTATGCAATTTATTTATTATATCCTTATTTGTTGATTAGTGCTGTGTGTTCTGGTCATCAGGAGGTATCATTGGATACAATTTTCTTGCTCATAAGACACATACAAGACACCTCAACGACCGTTTCTTCTGCTTGTGCTTACAAGATAGCCCAAGTGGAAGTGGTGCCTGAGAACGCTCTTAGTTATCACCTTATGTATTTCGTGCAACGTCGGGAAGTTACAGGAGAGAAATCACTGACCACCCAAGTCTGTACAGTCTTCTATTGTCCCACACCTACGCTTCCAATCCCTAAACAATGTCTGGAAAAATAGGTAAACCTTATTCGTAGAAGAAAGGTGTACTGCTACGATTTCGATGGCGCTCAGTTGCCGCAGCTGAGAGATAAGGAACCCATTTTTATTATTATAGCTGAACCTCACCGACGCGAATTCCGATTTCTCTTTGTCGACAACATTCCCATTCGCTGAAAGGAAAACCTCGTAGAAAGGCGCTACTGCCCATGGGAACAATACACATCTAGCTTATTGAATCGTAGCGTATGCTATGCTAAACCAATATCTACTACAACTATTGAGACCAACTGTAGGTCCACAAGTCAGTGAGCAGCCTGACTATGATATGCCCCACGTCCTCCTTCATAACAAGCGAAGCTACCACTCTGACTGCCTGAGTATGATATGCCCCACGTCCTCCTTCATAACAAGCGAAGCTACCACTCTGACTGTCATTTTTGGAAGATAACCGGACAAGAAGAGCGCTTGTGAGTGAAAATCTTGAGCGAAAATGTATGTGCATCAAAAATAGATTCCAGGGTGTGCGCACAATGACTCCCTTCTGGTTATCTCCTTTTTACCTTCCTTACCCCTTCCCCAAGTCTAGGTGAGCCAATCGGATGAAATCTGGGTTAACCTCTGAGCATTTCCTTTCTTTTGGTCTTTCTCATCGAGTGCTTTAAAAGGTTAAACAACGTGCAAACCTTTGAGCGTGTCATTGCCAAGGTACTTCTTGGGTTTTTTGCGCGCAAAGCAAAGTATTTTATGCTGTCATTTAGCGCCCATTAATTAAACAATCACAGCAGAAGTCAATTCGTATTGAGGGTTCACGGTAATTCGATGTACTTTCGAGCAATTTAGAGGCACACCGTATACCTGAAGTCATGATTATTTAACATTTTTAGGGGTCATTCCGAAACATTGGTTGCTTCAGCTATATGCGACATGCTCCGGTATCGTCCACTGTCCTATGACACTTGCTTGCCCATGTCGCTCACAATCAAGGCCGCATGGCGATGGCTGGATGACTTCGACGCAGTGACAACAATGTGATGACAAAGAACAAGTGACGTTGAGAGAATGACTAAGGCGGTTTCACGACAATGAGATAGCGATTGCTTACATGATCATGATGGTACTACGATGGTAGCGTGAAGACGACAGTATGACGACAGCCGGATTATGAAGCTGAGGTGACGCCGATGGCACTTGAAAGCATGGCAACGAAGGTATGACAACGGATGTATAATAGTGACTATCTAACGATGGTACAATGGTGACGATGCCATGACAACGGTGGAATAATAACGATTGAATTACGACAACATCACTATGGTGGAATGACGAAAGAATCACATAGATTAAACGGTAAACGGGGTATGAAGACGGCGGCATGACTACATTGGGATGACATTACTCAAGTAACCGCCATGTCTAAAACGACAGCGTGACAGCAACGGCAGAACGACAATGTACTGATGTTACTGAAGTCATGACTCTGGTAAAATGAAGCAGCTTGACGACGTCTGCATTACGACAATTTTGTGACGACACACTGTTGTACTACAATGGCGTGACCGCGACGGCATGATGGGAGAGGGATAACGTAGTTACAACGAAGAGAATGGAACAACCGCAATGGTATCACAACGGTGGTACGACAACGTCCCAGGAAGCACGCAGCTAGCTTGTAAAGGTCTAGTTAAGGTCACAAATAGTAGCCGTTTTTTGTAAGCTGTACTGTAGACTTAGACCTCTAAGAACCAGCTAGTAGCCCAGCTAATGCTCCCTCCACTTACGGCTAGTAGCCACCATGGGAAACACTGCTGTGGCTGCGCTTTGAACCCTCAATGTTGAGGCATGTTTCAGCTTTGCAGTTGCTATAGGCTCTACTTAACGCACGTTTATTATCCTGGAAGGTTGAATTCTTATTTTACGTGTCACTACAAAAGGACTAAAAAGGCAACGACCACAGTAATATTTTCAGTTTGACTGTGGTCACTGTCTTCTCGCGTGAAGTTGATTCCGAACCACTTGAGCTGTTCTCATGCCCTTGATTTCATGATACTGTGATGTTGCCAAAAAGCAAATTGATAATCATTTGAAGAAGTAATAAATAGAGTGCAAAAAGTACTTTCTGTCGGTACATACCGCCAGTACCGAAATAGTTATCCAGTAGTTAGCAACTTTTCATTACGTCCCTTTATTTTTCAGAATTTAAGATACAGCTTTAAGAATTGTAGCACTGCATGCTAAGCACGCAATGAGTGCTCATAATGTATAGCAGTTCACTAATTTCGTTCAGCCATTCTAAACATTTGAGCACCATGCCTGTATATAGTTATAAATTTTCTAAGTCAGAAAGGACGATTGTATTGAGACACTAGTGGTTCAATATTACCATACTATACTCAACTTTGCTATGCTTAACATTGTTGTTTCCTTGAGTTATTCCTTTTTCTCTGTGTTTTGTTCGTTAGATAAAATGGTTTCGGACTGATCGGTAAGACAAGAACAGTTTTTTTTTTGTCACGCGAAAAACATTCTTAGGCCTCCGATACAATTGCAGACCGGACATCTGCCATTGGGGAGAACCTTCATCCTTGAAGTGCGAGTCACTGAGAACCATTGTTCAATAAATTATTTGTCTTGTATATAAATATGCTTAAGTGTGCGCGGGGAATTCTGAAACCCAGTCTGATCGCAAGGAGCTTGTGCGTTCGATTTCCAACCGGTACATGCAGCACAACTGCGATGAGTGCCTGAACAGATGCGAAAAGCGTCTCTATCCCGCTCCCAGCCACGAATGGGTGAGAATGGCCGCCAGCGAAGCGAGCTTTGTACGCGGTGTAAACAATTACCTTATATCTACTCTTGCGTGCAATGATGTCGCAACAGCTAAAGAAAACCGCCGTGAAGCTGGTGATTAATTCAGAGTTACATCGGTTTGCCAGTCGTACGAGGCACATTAGAGCCTTCCGGCATGCGAGGTAAAGGTTGGAGGAAGTAGTTGTAAGCAACTCCTCCTCTACCGGTGTGACAGGAGCCTAGGGGCTCTAGTTCTGCTCTTGAATTCACTGACGTCCCGATCGTTTGCTGCGCTTCCTTAGTGATGCGGCTGCCCCATTTTGCGTCAAGCTGTTCATGCTAACATTTGCAGTATTGTGATTACCTTTTTATCTTGGTTGATGCTCCCTCTTATATCTGATGCTCCCTCATATCTTACCTCTCTCTTTCATCTTCTAATGAGGTGTTTGCCCTACTCTGAGTCTTTGTCGCCTGGCGCTAATTGCTCAATGGCTCCTCAAATGCGCACTGCACGGCGTTAGCACTTCGGCTAGAGCATAGAGTCAGCTGCTCATGCTCTCTCATCGGATAATGCAGTTCCAGTTCCAATTTCTGCGCTTAAAGTCTGTACCCCAATCATATTTCTTCTGATCATTCGGCAGCTCTTGCCGCCAGTTACGAAGGCATTCGAAATCTTCTGGAGTCAGTGAAACTATCGCGCAGGTAGATGACTGATCAGTTACGGTACAAAGTAATGGGACACGATGAGTAGCGCTCCCTGACAAGCAGGGAAGACCTAGGGGCACATACATTAGGTGTGCGGTAACACCCTGTGCAAAAGCACCAGTTAGGTTTACTCTGCCGCTCCTCAGACCCAAACTCTTAGCCGATACGTCGTTCGCCCGTCCGCACTTGAGTAAATGTACGCGACTCAGGATTTGTCTGCCACCAAAATCTCACTTTTCGGGTCACCCATTAGTGGTTTTCTCCCAAAGGCAGTATGTCGCGATGGCGTGGTAGGGCTAGCAAATGACCTCTCATGCTGGGGAGCTACGCGTAAAACTTCTGTTTTCTTGGTAGTGTATCACGTGAACATTCACAATCTCCTTAAAAGTGACCCCGTTGTCCACATCCAAAACATACTAAAGAATTAGGGTTTAAGCTCGACCTAGTGGACTGTTTCGCTCGCGGCCTAAGTTATGATTTTTTGATGCAGTACCGCGGTAATTACATTGCCTGGTAATGTCCAGGCTTCCTTCGTAATTTGCCGCTAACACTGCTACGTGTTTGGGCTTCAACCAACCGTTTACTTCCTACTGAGTGACAAGTGAGCGGAGATCACTTAGAATTAACTGCTTTATAGCCTATAAGTCATCATCAAAGCCTGCAGATTCTCAAACGACCGCACATCTCTACTTCTAAGGTAGTACGTGAACATTGTCTCCAGACGTACCGTCACTTGGTTCCAAGATTTGTCTGCTTCCCTTCTGGAAGCAGACAAGGGAAGCAGACAAATCTTGGAACCAAGTGACGGTACGTCTGGAGACAATGTTCACGTACTACCTTAGAAGTAGAGATGTGCGGTCGTTTGAGAATCTGCAGGCTTTGATGATGACTTATAGGCTATAAAGCAGTTAATTCTAAGTGATCTCCGCTCACTTGTCACTCAGTAGGAAGTAAACGGTTGGTTGAAGCCCAAACACGTAGCAGTGTTAGCGGCAAATTACGAAGGAAGCCTGGACATTACCAGGCAATGTAATTACCGCGGTACTGCATCAAAAAATCATAACTTAGGCCGCGAGCGAAACAGTCCACTAGGTCGAGCTTAAACCCTAATTCTTTAGTATGTTTTGGATGTGGACAACGGGGTCACTTTTAAGGAGATTGTGAATGTTCACGTGATACACTACCAAGAAAACAGAAGTTTTACGCGTAGCTCCCCAGCATGAGAGGTCATTTGCTAGCCCTACCATGCCATCGCGACATACTGCCTTTGGGAGAAAACCACTAATGGGTGACCCGAAAAGTGAGATTTTGGTGGCAGACAAATCCTGAGTCGCGTACATTTACTCAAGTGCGGACGGGCGAACGACGTATCGGCTAAGATTTTGGGTCTGAGGAGCGGCAGAGTAAACCTAACTGGTGCTTTTGCACAGGGTGTTACCGCACACCTAATGTATGTGCCCCTAGGTCTTCCCTGCTTGTCAGGGAGCGCTACTCATCGTGTCCCATTACTTTGTACCGTAACTGATCAGTCATCTACCTGCGCGATAGTTTCACTGACTCCAGAAGATTTCGAATGCCTTCGTAACTGGCGGCAAGAGCTGCCGAATGATCAGAAGAAATATGATTGGGGTACAGACTTTAAGCGCAGAAATTGGAACTGGAACTGCATTATCCGATGAGAGAGCATGAGCAGCTGACTCTATGCTCTAGCCGAAGTGCTAACGCCGTGCAGCGCGCATTTGAGGAGCCATTGAGCAATTAGCGCCAGGCGACAAAGACTCAGAGTAGGGCAAACACCTCATTAGAAGATGAAAGAGAGAGGTAAGATATGAGGGAGCATCAGATATAAGAGGGAGCATCAACCAAAATAAAAAGGTAATCACAATACTGCAAATGTTAGCATGAACAGCTTGACGCAAAATGGGGCAGCCGCATCACTAAGGAAGCGCAGCAAACGATCGGGACGTCAGTGAATTCAAGAGCAGAACTAGAGCCCCTAGGCTCCTGTCACACCGGTAGAGGAGGAGTTGCTTACAACTACTTCCTCGCACCTTTACCTCGCATGCCGGAAGGCTCTAATGTGCCTCGTACGACTGGCAAACCGATGTAACTCTGAATTAATCACCAGCTTCACGGCGGTTTTCTTTAGCTGTTGCGACATCATTGCACGCAAGAGTAGATATAAGGTAATTGTTTACACCGCGTACAAAGCTCGCTTCGCTGGCGGCCATTCTCACCCATTCGTGGCTGGGAGCGGGATAGAGACGCTTTTCGCATCTGTTCAGGCACTCATCGCAGTTGTGCTGCATGTACCGGTTGGAAATCGAACGCACAAGCTCCTTGCGATCAGACTGGGTTTCAGAATTCCCCGCGCACACTTAAGCATATTTATATACAAGACAAATAATTTATTGAACAATGGTTCTCAGTGACTCGCACTTCAAGGATGAAGGTTCTCCCCAATGGCAGATGTCCGGTCTGCAATTGTATCGGAGGCCTAAGAATGTTTTTCGCGTGACAAAAAAAAAACTGTTCTTGTCTTACCGATCAGTCCGAAACCATTTTATCTAACGAACAAAACACAGAGAAAAAGGAATAACTCAAGGAAACAACAATGTTAAGCATAGCAAAGTTGAGTATAGTATGGTAATATTGAACCACTAGTGTCTCAATACAATCGTCCTTTCTGACTTAGAAAATTTATAACTATATACAGGCATGGTGCTCAAATGTTTAGAATGGCTGAACGAAATTAGTGAACTGCTATACATT
The DNA here is from genome assembly GCF_050947875.1 of Dermacentor variabilis. NCBI lineage: Eukaryota > Metazoa > Arthropoda > Arachnida > Ixodida > Ixodidae > Dermacentor > Dermacentor variabilis. Next base: position 9,151,574 of record NW_027460335.1, on the reverse strand, counting down.
ATGAGCACTCATTGCGTGCTTAGCATGCAGTGCTACAATTCTTAAAGCTGTATCTTAAATTCTGAAAAATAAAGGGACGTAATGAAAAGTTGCTAACTACTGGATAACTATTTCGGTACTGGCGGTATGTACCGACAGAAAGTACTTTTTGCACTCTATTTATTACTTCTTCAAATGATTATCAATTTGCTTTTTGGCAACATCACAGTATCATGAAATCAAGGGCATGAGAACAGCTCAAGTGGTTCGGAATCAACTTCACGCGAGAAGACAGTGACCACAGTCAAACTGAAAATATTACTGTGGTCGTTGCCTTTTTAGTCCTTTTGTAGTGACACGTAAAATAAGAATTCAACCTTCCAGGATAATAAACGTGCGTTAAGTAGAGCCTATAGCAACTGCAAAGCTGAAACATGCCTCAACATTGAGGGTTCAAAGCGCAGCCACAGCAGTGTTTCCCATGGTGGCTACTAGCCGTAAGTGGAGGGAGCATTAGCTGGGCTACTAGCTGGTTCTTAGAGGTCTAAGTCTACAGTACAGCTTACAAAAAACGGCTACTATTTGTGACCTTAACTAGACCTTTACAAGCTAGCTGCGTGCTTCCTGGGACGTTGTCGTACCACCGTTGTGATACCATTGCGGTTGTTCCATTCTCTTCGTTGTAACTACGTTATCCCTCTCCCATCATGCCGTCGCGGTCACGCCATTGTAGTACAACAGTGTGTCGTCACAAAATTGTCGTAATGCAGACGTCGTCAAGCTGCTTCATTTTACCAGAGTCATGACTTCAGTAACATCAGTACATTGTCGTTCTGCCGTTGCTGTCACGCTGTCGTTTTAGACATGGCGGTTACTTGAGTAATGTCATCCCAATGTAGTCATGCCGCCGTCTTCATACCCCGTTTACCGTTTAATCTATGTGATTCTTTCGTCATTCCACCATAGTGATGTTGTCGTAATTCAATCGTTATTATTCCACCGTTGTCATGGCATCGTCACCATTGTACCATCGTTAGATAGTCACTATTATACATCCGTTGTCATACCTTCGTTGCCATGCTTTCAAGTGCCATCGGCGTCACCTCAGCTTCATAATCCGGCTGTCGTCATACTGTCGTCTTCACGCTACCATCGTAGTACCATCATGATCATGTAAGCAATCGCTATCTCATTGTCGTGAAACCGCCTTAGTCATTCTCTCAACGTCACTTGTTCTTTGTCATCACATTGTTGTCACTGCGTCGAAGTCATCCAGCCATCGCCATGCGGCCTTGATTGTGAGCGACATGGGCAAGCAAGTGTCATAGGACAGTGGACGATACCGGAGCATGTCGCATATAGCTGAAGCAACCAATGTTTCGGAATGACCCCTAAAAATGTTAAATAATCATGACTTCAGGTATACGGTGTGCCTCTAAATTGCTCGAAAGTACATCGAATTACCGTGAACCCTCAATACGAATTGACTTCTGCTGTGATTGTTTAATTAATGGGCGCTAAATGACAGCATAAAATACTTTGCTTTGCGCGCAAAAAACCCAAGAAGTACCTTGGCAATGACACGCTCAAAGGTTTGCACGTTGTTTAACCTTTTAAAGCACTCGATGAGAAAGACCAAAAGAAAGGAAATGCTCAGAGGTTAACCCAGATTTCATCCGATTGGCTCACCTAGACTTGGGGAAGGGGTAAGGAAGGTAAAAAGGAGATAACCAGAAGGGAGTCATTGTGCGCACACCCTGGAATCTATTTTTGATGCACATACATTTTCGCTCAAGATTTTCACTCACAAGCGCTCTTCTTGTCCGGTTATCTTCCAAAAATGACAGTCAGAGTGGTAGCTTCGCTTGTTATGAAGGAGGACGTGGGGCATATCATACTCAGGCAGTCAGAGTGGTAGCTTCGCTTGTTATGAAGGAGGACGTGGGGCATATCATAGTCAGGCTGCTCACTGACTTGTGGACCTACAGTTGGTCTCAATAGTTGTAGTAGATATTGGTTTAGCATAGCATACGCTACGATTCAATAAGCTAGATGTGTATTGTTCCCATGGGCAGTAGCGCCTTTCTACGAGGTTTTCCTTTCAGCGAATGGGAATGTTGTCGACAAAGAGAAATCGGAATTCGCGTCGGTGAGGTTCAGCTATAATAATAAAAATGGGTTCCTTATCTCTCAGCTGCGGCAACTGAGCGCCATCGAAATCGTAGCAGTACACCTTTCTTCTACGAATAAGGTTTACCTATTTTTCCAGACATTGTTTAGGGATTGGAAGCGTAGGTGTGGGATAATAGAAGACTGTACAGACTTGGGTGGTCAGTGATTTCTCTCCTGTAACTTCCCGACGTTGCACGAAATACATAAGGTGATAACTAAGAGCGTTCTCAGGCACCACTTCCACTTGAGCTATCTTGTAAGCACAAGCAGAAGAAACGGTCGTTGAGGTGTCTTGTATGTGTCTTATGAGCAAGAAAATTGTATCCAATGATACCTCCTGATGACCAGAACACACAGCACTAATCAACAAATAAGGATATAATAAATAAATTGCATAATTAGCCGCAGATGATCGGGCTTAGCAGAGCGCACCGTATATTACGAAGAGGCCAATCTTCCGTGTTTCCGAGTTTGATAGGCTACACGCATGCGTGAAATATCCCAAATATTCACGCATAGCCTACGCATTCGGCGCTGATATCGAGTTTGCTTGCTTTCGAAGGCCTTCTTCTTTTCTCGCTGCACATTGTTTAGGTGCATCTGGTATCTGGCTATCTTTTAATTAATTCCGGAAAATATTAGGAATAATAAATGTCGACGCTAAAGAAGACAAGGTGAATGTAAGAGTAATTGTGCATGGAATGCAATGCGAGTAACATATTAAGGGAGGGAAAACGAGACAGGAGTGATAATAGAAACATATATTAAACAGTTTTTTCATCAACTCATCTGAGCCCACACATACATTGACGTCTGTTTTAGTGTAGACGCTTAGCTTACCCTTTCCTTTTTACGGTGAGAATATGTGCGATTGCTTTCCATTTGCGCGTACGCAGTTAGTGAGCCATCCAGATAGAATTCGTGTACAAAGCAGGAGAGTGAGACCTAAAACATTTATTTGGGCCATCGAGGTCATTGCTCTTGAGGTCGAGTGGGTGGTATCCTCATTCCACGACTCCACTGGCCATGGCTGATCGACGTACTTCCTGGGCGAGAGCCTCTTGTCCCGCCAGAGTAGCGCCAGTCAGCTGTACCTCCCGCCGCTCAAATGATGTGCTAGGCGTCTTTAAGTGTTGATGCTTGACCCCGCACCCCCACGAGGTGTGAAAGAGTGTAAGGTGTGTGCCGCCGCACCAGGGGCAGATGCCGCGATATGTATCTATCTATGGTATTTTGCTGTATCTGTGTAGGTTTGTGAAAGTGTTAGTCTGAATAAGTCTGAGACCTACTGCCTCTTCAGTGCTGAGCTTTCTGTGAGGGGGAGGATAAATCCTGCGGTTGAGTCGTTGAATCTCGAGTCGGTCGCAGTAATTGGATTGCAGGGGCATGAAGGTAAAGGGTTGGAATTGTTGAGACGACACGTTTTGGCCCTCGGTTGATTAGCGCTCGAGCTAAGGCGTTCGTCCTTTCGTTCCCCTCCAGTCCCGCGTGGCCCGGCATCCACGTGAGCCTGCAAGAATCCCATCTAATCACAAAGCAGATACTTCAGGGCGTGATTTGGGCCCGAGTATTAATGTGACGATGATCAATTGCATGATGTATTACTCTGCGATGAATCTCAAAAAGTGCCAAACTACGTTTTCTTTTTACTTTCTTCTTTCGCTCATTTTTCCTTCTTAGCGGACACAAAATGCCGATATATTTCCCTGTACCCTAAAGGGGAATCACTGTAAGCGCCGAATATTACGGCCGCTTCACTGCCGTGAGTACTTGAGCGAGTGCTCCTATAGTCTACAAATGCGCTTTAAAATCCACAAATTCTCCATAAATTCCCGTGCTCCTATTCACATGCACTTGTTCGCTGAAGGTTGCGTAATATTTCGCAAAATATTTTATCCAGAACCTACCACCTCGCTTTGACGTTGGATCTTTGTGCACTTGGTGTAATACACGGTGCTTATAACATAACATAAATAACCATCAATTTAGGTGCGTGACCCGATTACTTCAAACTTCTACTGCGTACAGCCTCCACAACTCGCGAAGCAGCAGTATGTTCATTCAACTATACCGGCACCACCATGCTATATAACCACCTGTGGAAGGCTCACCTGAAATAGATAATTATCAGCACCAAGAAAATGCTCGCTTAATGCTCCCTCCCTTAAAAGGCTATTGACTTGTTGGTTTATGAAACGCTAATGTAGTCAAAGCTCTGATAAGGCACCTCAGTGTAGAACTCAATTCACTAACTTGAAATAGTCCAGAATAATTCGGCACGTTTTATATTCACTAATCGCAAACTGCAAGCGCCACTAGTAGAAGAAAATATATCCCTTATCTACCATCACTCGCATCTCACCATAAAGCTTTTCGCTCGCACCTTTTTTATCGGAGACATTATCATTGATTACCTAAGGTATTTAATTGTCTCTCCTCCACTGTCTCTCATCACGTTTTGACAACAGTGACCGCAGATATAATGTTTCTCTCTCTTTCTGCAAGATATTCGCCTTCTTCAACTCGTTCCACTAAAGAGCACCTGAAGTTGTGAAGCAACCTTCCTGTGTTCATAGCAGATGTAACAGTCCAACATTGCTTCAAACTCGCCTTAAGTCACTGTATTTATTAGAGCCAGGTTTTTAATGTCGTTAGTATTTTCGTAGAGCTTCACCCAGTTTCAGGGGCGGCCTTTCTTTCTGTCTCTTTCGTTTTTCGTCCTCCTTCCCGTTTTCCGGACAAATTGGATCACTGGGTACTCCAAGATTGAAGTAAGTGCAGCATTAAGTTGCTGTTTTGAGGGAATAGGCTCCTAAACTAAGCATTGGCCCGACATGGGTCCCCAAGTGTGCGTCACTGGTATAGGCCCGCTCTTCAATGAATCCCTTTCAGACCATCATGAGCCACTTGATATGTGCCACGGGGAATGTGCCGCTCTTCATTGATAAAATATTCTGAAAAATTTAGCCCGAGCTGAGCACCATCGGATCAGCGTCATATATAGCAATATAATCTTTTTTGCAATTCACACTATCCCCGCGCATGGACTTCCGCGCAAGGGCACAGCGAAATAGTGCCGCGTGTTTGCTGGGAAATGCGATAACACAACAAAAAAGGCATGTAAAGTATGGTGGTTTACGTGCCAAAACAACGATCTGATAATGAGGCATGCCGTGGCGGGAGGCTCTGGATTAAGGTTGTTACGTGTGGAAAGACACAGACGAAAGAGGCTATTTACCGGATATTTACACTGCAGCCAAACAGCCAGCCTCGCTCGCGCCAAGGGCACAGACGAACTTCATCATCGTTCTCGCAGCGGCTCGTCTCTCAAGCATATCTCGATGATATCGCAATACCCCCCCCCCCCCCCCCAGCGGCAAAAGCGCCGTCACGATGCTGTTAAATATCCAAGGCGTGGAGAGTTGTAGGGCTTGAGTCGGGCGACGTGGACAATGTCACTGGTTGTTGCAGCGGAGAACGTAGTGGGCGTGGCTAGAAAGATTTCATAGGTGATATCGGTGACTTGGCGGAGCACGCTATATGGGCCTGTGTAACAGAAAAGCAGTCTTTCACAAAGGCCAACTTTACGCGATGGTGACCAAAGAAACACGAGGGTGCCGGGCACAATATGGACATCACGGTGACGGAAGTCGTAGCGTTGCTTCTGTTTGTCTTGAGAAAATTCTAGACGAGCGCGCGCAAGTTGTCGAGCAAGGTCAGCACGGGCGATTGCATCACGGGCATATTCACTAGTTGAAGATGTGGTGTGCGGAAGCACAGTGTCTAGTGGTAGCGTTGGTTCTCGGCCATACAACAGGTAAAACTGAGAAAAGCCAGCAGTTTCGAGCGGGAAGAGTTGTACGCAAAGGTAATGTAAGGTAGAGCCACGTCCCGGTCACAGTGGTCGTCTGAAACGTATTTCGAAAGCATGTCTCTAAGGGTGCGGTTTAAACGCTCAGTCAGGCCGTTCGTTGGAGGGTGGTAGGAGGTGGTAAACGTATGCTGTATTGAGCAGGTACGCATGATGTCGTGAATGGCTTTGACCAAAAACATACGGCCACGGTCTCTTAGCAATTTACCCGGAGCATGCATGTAGCACCATGCATCAAAATGATATCATGTAGGAGGAAGTCCGAAACATCAGTTGCGCAACTGGTCGGAAGATCGCACGTCAAGGCGTAGCGGGTCGCGTTGTCCACCGCGACTACAACCCAATTGTTTCCTTATGTAGATTCAGGAAATGGGACGAGAAGGTATAAGCCGACACGATGGAAGAGCCCGGCGGCGATGTCGAGCGGCTGCAGGTAACCAGTGGGGAGCTGGGAAGGCTTCTTGCGTCGTTGGAAAAGTTCACAAGCAGCGACGTAACGTCGTACAGAACGAGCAAGGACCGGCCAGAAAAAACGGCGACATACACGGTCATAGGTTTCAGATACGCCGAGGTGTCCTGCCATTGGTGCCTCGTGAAACTCATCTAGAACGGCGGAGCGGAGGTGTTTAGGTATTAGAAGTAGGAACTCAGAACCATCCGGACGAACGTCAAGACGGTACAGAGTATTGTCGTGGAGGACGAAGAGGCGTACAGTAGTATTGGCCGAAGAGTGTTCAAAACGGTCGATGAGTGCTGTGATGTAGGCGGCACGACGTTGCCTGTCGGCGAAATGAAGCGCCTGTGATACAGAGAATACGCAAGCAGTACTGGAAATATTGGAGGAGTCAGAGTTGTCAACAGGGCAGCGCGACAAGCTGTCAACGTCCTGGTGCAGGCGGCCAGACTTTTACACCACGGAATATGAAAATTCTTGTAGCCTCGAAGGCCATCGACTAAGCTGGCCTGCAGGGTCTTTTAGGGATGAGAGCCAGCAGAGAACATGATGGTCAGTGACTACGGGAAAAGGGTGACCGTAAAGGTACGGACGGAACTTCGCAACCGCCCAGACAACAGCAAGGCCTTCTCGTTCCGTAATGGAATAGTTGCGCTACGATGGTACTAGGAGGCGGCTCACATAAGCAATAACGCGATCCTGACCACGCTGATGCTGGGCTAAGATGGCACCTACGCCATGACCGCTGGCGTCTGTACGCAATTGTGGAGGGGCCTCAGGTTCGAAGTGGGCGAGAACGGGTGGTGAGGGGAGAAGAGTGGCGAGACAAGAGAAGGCGCTTCTGAAGTACCCCCGAGAATTGTACGCCATTCTTCAAAAGATTAGTGAGGGGTCTAGTAATTGCCGCAAAATCTTGAACAAAACGACGAAAGTACAAGCACAGCCCTACAAAACTTTGGATGTCTGCGGCTGTCTTCGGAACCGGCAAGTCTCGGACAGCACGAGTTTTTTCGGGATCAGGCTGTACTCCGGAAGCGTCGCCGAGCTGGCCCAGAAGAGTAATTTGGCGGCGGCGAAAACGACATTTGTACGAGTTAAGTTGCATCTTCGCCTTTCGAAATACATACATAAAGTATAGTTGTTAGACGCTCAAGGTGAGTGTGGAACGCTGCCTAGAAGACAATGACGTCGTCGAGGTAGCAGAGACAGGTGAACCATTTGAAACCTTGGAGCAAGGAGTCCATCATACGCTCAAAAGTGGCAGGCGCGTTGCATAATCCAAACGGCATTACTTTAAGTTGGTATAGGCCATCAGGTGTGATTAACGCGGTTTTTTCTCTGTCCATAGCGTCAACAGAAATCTGCGTGTATCCAGAACGAACATCGATAGAAGAGAAATAGCTGGAACCGTGGAGGCAGTCAAGGGCGTCGTCTATACGTGGGAGCGGGTAGACGTCCTTCTTAGTAATGTTGTTCAGATGACGGTAGTCTACACAGAAGCGCCACTTGTCGTCCTTCTTAACCAACACCACAGGTGACGCCCAGGGACTCGAAGAAGGCTCAATGATGTTTTTATCTATCATTTTGTTCACTTTGAATTACTCGGCGTTCCGACGCAGAAACTCGATACGGTCGTCAGCGGATAGGCGTAGCATCGCCAGTAAGAATCCGATTCTTTACGGCGAACGTCTGGCCTAAAGGGCGATCGTCGAAGTCGAAAATATCTTGGTAGGACGATAATAATTGGCAAAGGTATTCCGCCTGTGCAGAGGACAGGTGCGTCGCTACCATGTTCTTTATGTTGGGATCGGCGCACGAGGCTGGCGCGAGGGGCATGCTAAGCTCGCAAGAACCATCGGTCGATAAACCTGCCATGTGATGGTCGCCAAGACAATCAACGTTGGCAAGGCAAATACCTTGTGGTAGAATTTGCTTTGCCAATCTTAAGGTAAAGATAAGCATGCGAGTGCGGTTCGCAGTAACAGTAAGTATACTGTGAGGCACGATAACGTCATGCTGTAGTGGAATGTCAGGCAGGGAAGTGACAAGTTGCTCACCATCAGGAACTGGTGGGGAAGACGACAGTTCAATATAGGCTACTGACTTTGGCGGAAGGCGAAGAAAGCCGGTGGGGCGTAAGCGGCACTGGGGTACGTCTGAAAGTTCTGCTAGAACCGGCAACTCAAGGCGAAGGGTACTCGCAGAGCAGTCAATAAGAGCCTAATGCATGGAGAGAAAATCGAGGTCGTGAATTAGGTCGTGGGGGTAATGAGCAATCACGGTGAAGAGGACAGGAGCGTGGCAGCCGGCAATGCTGACAAGTGCCGTACACATGTCGACGATAGGCACAGTACCGCCATCCGCAACGCGGACAACTTGTGCCGACGCTGGGGTGAGGAGCTTTTTGAGTCATCGTTGTCGGAAGGCAGCCCTCATTATAGAAAGATGTGCTCCTGTATCGCCTAGTGCAGCGGCAGGATAGCCGTTAACGCTAACGTCAAGAACGTTTCGGTTAGTAGATAACGTGAGCAGAGGATTCAAAGGCGGGGTCGACAACGCAGCTTCACCTCCAGAAGCTGCAGTGCCTAGTTTTCCGACTGGATCCGGGAGGCGATAGGCGGCACAGAGAAGCGACGGGGTTGGGGCGAACGAGACTGATGGCTTCGAGGTGAGGGCAAGCGGCTGTAGCGAAGGCTCGGAGCAGGGGCATCAGCGGAAGTTAGTTCATGACGGGTGGCATAGGGAACAGAAGGTCCAAAGGTACGGGAAGAAGTGGCGGCGTGTGTCCGAGGAGGTGGTGGCCATCGGTTGCGGCAGTGACGAGCGACGTGGCCGATGCGACAGCAGTGGAAACAGATCGCCCTGTCCTCATGGGTACGCCATTCGGACGGGTTGCGGCGAGATGTGGCAGAAAAGGACTGCCGGGGACGAGGAGGGCCGCTAGAGAACTGGGGAACGCTGGGTTGAGACGTTGAACACACGAAGTTCAGACTCGTGTTCTCAAATTCCTGTCTGACGACGGCCTCAATCATCGCAATGGTGGTTGCTGGTGGATCAGGAGGCGTCGTGGAGAAAGCTGGCGCACATGCGGCCTCGAGTTCGCGGCGAACAATACGGGTTACGTCGTCACAGGTGGTGGTCTCACGTGGTCCACCCTCGCATGTCGACGTAGCAGCAGTGTTGGGTAGCCGCGTGATGCGGTGTGTGATACGGCGGCTCTTAGCTTGTTCAAGGCAACGGCATTCTTTCATGATGGCGTCGATACTCGAGACGTTGCCGAAAACACGCAAATTGAAAGCGTCGTCGGCGATGCCCTTTAGCGCCACTTTATCTGCTTCAGACATAGTATTGTCAGCTTTGCGGCATAGAGCCAAGACGTCGAGGATGTATGAAACGTACGGCTTTGCAGATGTCTGAACACGAGACGCAAGAGTCTTCCTCGCGGCAACCTTGCGCCCAATGGTGCCGCCGAACAGTTCCCGTAGCTTTCCTTTGAAACTGTCTCAACTGGTTATCTCGTCGTCATTCGTTTGGTTCCACACGCGTGCGGTGCCGCCGAGATAAAAGATGACATTGGTGAGCATAATCGTTGGGTCCCGACCGTTATTAGCTCTGGCGTGTTCATAGAGCTTGATCCATTCGTCAACGTCCTGCCGCTCCAGGCCAGAAAACACACCAGGGGCGCGATGTTGGGCAACCGTGACGATTGGAGCAGAAGGGCAAGCCGAAGCCGTTGGGGAAGGCGGTCTCGTCACCGGGAGGCATGGTGACAAGCTCGATGTACCGACCACTTCGGAGTTCCGTGGCGACGACGGGAATCGCTAACCTCCACCAGAGTGTTACGTGTGGAAACACAAACACGAAAGAGGTTATTTACAGGCTATTTACACTGGAGCCAAACAGCCAGGCCGAGCCTCGCTCGCACGAAAGGCACACACCAACTTTGTCGTCGTTCTCGCGGCTCGTCTCTTGAGCATCTCTCGATGATATCGTAATAATATCGACCCTCTTTACTACTTTAACGTGCACCTGACCCTAATTACAGGGGTGTTTTTGTATTTCGTCCACATCGAAATGACGCTGGCGTGGCCGGGTCCATCCCCCTCATTTGTGCTTAGCACCGCAACACCAACGCCACTAAGCAACCAAGTCGGGTTCATAGAGCAACGCAGCTTCATACACGCGTCGTACATAACGCGTCTCGTTTGCGGAAACACGGTGTGTCTCCACATTACTTTAATGCTAATAGAAATAACGTCAACGTCATTTGTGAGAAGGGCTCGGCTATAATGCTTCCTTTGTTCCAAGTTCTTGTTTTCAGTGTTTTCTTTTTACTTAACTTGTCTTGGTTCCAGATTTGCAGCATTTTTTGCGCTTGTGTTCATAGATGTACGCGAGGTATTATATACTCGCTATTAGATAACATCTCTTAGACAGCCGTTATGCCTTGTCTGTCACTAGGGTGAAAATAATAAAAAAATCACACACTTTGCCGTTAACGACGCCTTAAGATAGTGGGCGAATACAGACAGCCGTTAAAACATTTGGCAACGCATTTCCAAGTGGTTGTGGTTCAACACCAAGAAAAATTTTTGCAGCCTAACACCGCAAAAGAACAATACAGACATTCATATTGTGCAGAAGGTTACGGCAGGTTCTAAGCTTTGGTCAATCTACAGTATGAAAGGCTGTGAGAACTAAAGGGACACTAAAGGGCAAATCCAACAGACCCATCGCAAAAATCGACTTTGCTAGCAAAGCCCGATCGCGCATGCACGCGGCTGAACTGATATCGGAGCAAGGTTTTTATGAGCAACCGAGCCTAGTAGGCAAGGGCGAGGGCAGGCGAACGTGATGTATCGCGGTAGATAACCACTCGTGCTGAGCTTCCTTTCACCGTAGCCGTGGACGAGTGGTACGGGCGTCCGCCACGGCTACGGGAGGTGGCTGGTTCGAAACCCACCGGCCGGCACTCACCGGTTCGATAAACCTGGGCACAGGTGTCCCCCGACCTGGCGCTCGGTTTCCACAGGGGTGTTAAGACCTGGAAGCGATGCGTGGAGTCCCGCCGCGCCCTACCGGGCAACCTGTTTCGACCATTAACCTGGAAGGGTGGTACTTCCATGTCCGTGTTTGTTCCTGTGTTTGACCCATATGTGCACACCCGCCTGGCAGGCACATGCCTGCAGGAGTGCTACGCTAGCCGTACCTCCTCGCAGCGCACGTTGCCTGCAGGCTTACCCCAAAGCTCAGAACCCAGTGGCTGCATGTCTGGCGGGCACTGCGCCATGTCGATCACGCACGCTTTTTTGGCGCATCAGTCGCAGAGAGCCAAGTAAAGATAGATTTGATAAAACTTGGATTGGATTCTTACACTTTTATTTACTTCAGACGATTTTAACAAATCCGGCTTCTGTGCGACAGGAGAGGAAAGGGTAGTAATGCCAAATAATATTTACCACTTTGTGCAGGTAAATACCCCAAAGCTACTGTTCAGCGTTTATCATCTATATACAGAGAAAGTGTAGACACCACTTTAATGTGGGAACTAACGTGAATTCAATATCGTCCTTTTACGTATAACGTGTTCCACAGAAACTGTCAAACTGTTAGCTTTTACGCAAAAGCTGTTACTGCAATGGTATGACCACTCGACAGCGCTGGTATATAAAAAAATCAATATAATATTTTTCGAAGCTTTGTTACTTTTACGTTACTTTAACACTCTGAGCTACATATAGACAATGAATAATTTCTTCCTATGTATTCTGCTGTCTATGTCCCTAAGTCTAACTAAATCTCACAAATTTTTCTGGAGCGCAAGTTACTAATGTCATTTTACTTATCAATAAATCTCGTTGCCTCTAACCTACCGAGAAAACAGCATCTAAATGACTCAGGTATAACCAGAATAATTATTTACAACGCAAGGCGAAACCAAGAAAAAGAACGGGCGCCACGGTCGCTGTCTTACAAAAAGCGGTTTATTGAGTACATGTGACAAGCAAAGACGCAGAGTTACCAAAAGGAGGAAACAAGACAAGAAAGGTAATTGAACCGAAGAAGAGCTGACGATGCATGGCATGGTGCGTATAGTTCGCCATTACCTAGCAAAACGAACTGACAGTTTGTTTGAGGAAGAGATGTCGTGCTAACGCTAGACGGTGTATGCATGCTAATAAAAAAAAAGCAAACGGCAATCTATGGCGGTCAGAATCGGCAAACAATTGGCGGTCAGAAACTATGCGCAAGGCAGAATTTCGCCGAAGGCCGAGGCTATACACAAAGCCAACGACAACTATGTCACCTCCGAGGAGACGGAGGAACGACACATTATGTGGTTCCCGGTTCACACGTCCCCCGACACCCCCGCACCCAACATCAACGAGGAGGTCCACCGTGTAGCGCGAGGTCTCACATTCCGCGCCCGCGATGAAGGATCCTCTCTTGGGGTTGGAAATCCAACGGAGGCATGGACATAGAGGGACAGAGAGGGCCTGAGAAGATTGGACGATAACAGGTGGGCAGCTAAGCTATTTAAATACCTATACAGAAAGAGCATTGACTCACAATGGCGGAAAAGAACTAGGAAGCTAACCAGTAAGTATGCCAGACACGAGGACGGAGAAAGACAGAGCATTAAACGAGGGGTTAAAAACGCGGAAGGTAAAAATTGGATAAATTCAATGAAAAAGAAGCATAGTGTTGAACTATATCGATACTGGAAGCAGCAGATCAGGAAGGAAGCGTTTTATGATAACTCAACAGGCAGTGTCCTACTCCTTGAAGCTAGGTCAGCATGTCTTAGAACGCGCAGCTATAAAAAGAAATTTAACGAAGAAGAATACGCATGTACTGTGTGTGGTAAATCTGTAGAAACAATAGAACACCTCGTACTAAAATGTGATGGTATCCATCCTGATGTCGATGCGGGCGCAGTCACGCTTCCTGAGGCCATAGGGTTTAGAGATAACAATAGTCATGTAAATAAATATGCGGTGAAAATTAGCAAAAAGCGATTGGAAGATTGGTGGCTCAAAAGCAGAGAGGTGACATAAGGTTAAAAGTGTGGCCAGATATATATAAAGAAAATGACAAATTTTAATAACTTACAACACAGTTAAACAAAAAAGAAAGCTGAGCATGGTGGCAACTGCCATCACCCCGTTTCAAAGGGGACGCTCCTACCTTCCATCCATCCATCCATCCATGGTGCCGCCCATGAAAAACGGTGCATACATGACAGGACAGAGGTAGAGAGAAATCGCCACGAAAAAGTCGTTTCGACCTTTGCACCGCATCGAATATGCACAATGCCCTCTGGAGGCCCCTGCGCGCCGCCGTCTTAGCCACTTCACAACTGTAATTATCGGTGACTGCCGCAAAAGCATTGCAAAAATTGCAACGCTTACCGTTCTAACAACGTGCAAGTCCAGAGGGAAGCTATAGATAGAATAATACAGAGGAAGGGACAATGGAGGCCGAGAATGGCAAGAACCGAAGCAGTCGAGAAACAAGTGAATAACAGCCTTGCCAATTCTCGCTCGCAGCTCCCATACAAGGGGGGGGGAGGTGATTGGGAGAATGAATTAATAGAATTTATTCATAGGAAAGACAGAGAGGTCGACCTGAGCTAGTGCACTCTAGTCTGCTACTCTGCACTGGGGAAGAGGGAAGAAGAGTGAGAGTATTGGGATGGATGATGATGATAAGAGAAGTGGTGAGTGCTTATGTACATGAGACAGTTGCCTCGCTAGAGCCGCTCGTCGAGCTTGGTGTCCTGCAGAAACTTCAACAATACTTTTGTTGCACGCATTGAAATTGCAGTGTCAGGCCATGGGCCGAGGATAGCTTCCTCCGACAGTAGTTGTCTGCCAACGCTGGCTAGGAAACTGTCTAACGTCCTTCGCTCCAGCATATATGCAAGGCAGTCGCACAGTACATGTTGCAGTGTTTCGGGCATCTGGCAGTGTTCACAATTAGGGCTGTTCGATTGGCCGATGAGGTGTGCTTAGCAACGGGCGAAAGCAACGCCGAGCTGAATCCTGTGTGGCAATGATGTTTTGCTCCGTGTAAGCTTCGGGGACAAACAGAATTTACCGTCTGGGTCAAATGTATGTAGACGTCTGTGAATGTTGTCATAGTGGGCTCTTTAAGCCTTTGTAAGGTCCTGCTTGAGTGCCTTGATCATGAAGTTGGTGCCAGGTCGCGGACGCCTGACGTGACCTGACAGGCTCGCGGAGCTCGCGGAGAGGAAGAGGAGGCCGATCTTGCCTCACTGTCAGCGAGTTCATTGCCAAGAACCGCACAATAGCTAGGCACCCATTGAAAGGTGATCACTTGGCCACTTAACTCGGCACTGTGATGAAGTTCGACGATTTCCAGCACGAGCAGATAGTATGGTCCTTTCTTTAAAAAGTATTTTAGCGCCTGTAGCGCTGATTTGGCATCGCACAATATCGTCCATTTATTGGGTGTCTGTGTTCTCATAAAACGGACAGCCTTCCGTATTCTCCCGATTGGGAGACGGTGACGTGAGAAAGCAGGGAAATGCTACAACTATAGAGACGACAGCGGTTGCGGGGAAATTGGATAAATTTAAGGTCAAGTTACGGTACGGTAGGTTTCTGCTATTTATGAAAAATAAACACCATGCAAATTTGTCAAGCGGGCAGAGCCGAAGCAGAGCCGCATTAAAGCGCACAAGTGCGTCTAGGCGACACTACGGAAGCGGCCACACGTCAAATCAACGATTCTGTGCCCACCGGGGTAACCTTGCGGATGGCATCTATCGAGATCGCGGGCTTGATCGCGACCCCGGCAGCAGCATTTTGACGGGGGCGCAAAAAAAGAAAAAAAAAGTTCGTACACTTAGATTTAGGGACACGTTAAAGCATACCACAGTGTCAGAATTAATGTGAAGTCCGCCACTACGGCGTGCCTCATAACTGGAATGTGGTTTTAGCACCTACAACCCTATAATTCAATTAAAGTGAATACTGCTGCCCGTTGCGATGTGCCATGTGAGGCAATGAATATGCTCAACCCTCTCAGAGGTTATGAAGTACGGTGCGCAACAACTTCTCAAGCAAACACCACCTCTCCCTGTGTGCTCTGTGCACTATACAGAAAAACTGCAGCGTTGCACGCAAGCTAACGTATAACATCAACTCACCACTCTCGTATTGGACTAAACGTTGAATAAAGTAAACATTTGCCGTCAACATCACTTCGAATTAACGTCAATCAAAGTAAACCGCACAGAAAGCTTAGCTTACATCGATTCCCACAGTGAGTGGGATCCGCATCTTTTCTTCTATACTCCAGGCAGGCACTTACTCACGTTCTTGTAATTCAGTTAAAAGATCGCATTGGGGCTGGACATGGCATTCTATTCGCTACTGAAGCGTGACTGCGAAACAAAAAATTTTGCGTCAGAGAGGAAGCATTCCCCGGCTTTCCCGATGCGCCCCGCTTGGAACTGCCGGTGCAGGCATGTCGTCCGCCAGTCGAACGAGTCGTGCTCCGACCCCGGTCGCATAGGATCCACTGCCGGGATCGCATTGTCCGCGTCTCAGATGTGAGGTAAATGTGAACGGAGAAAATTCGCGTTGACAAGTGAAACGTAACTATCAAAAGAATCAGCAGCAGTGGCGTAGCAACAGGGGGGGCCGGGGGGCCGTGGGCCCCGGGTGCGAGGGGCCAGGGGGGGGGGGGTGTCATACACGTCTGAAGACACCCCTCTTCCCGCCGGCTACACCTGGGGGGGGGGGGGTGATGACAGAAGACCTATGGGCCCCGGGTGCCAGACGACCTAGCTACGCCACTGATCAGCAGCACTAGAAAACATGACGCACACTGGCAATTATGCAGTTTAGGGCGCAGTAGCCCCCCCGGCACATGAATGCAGCTTTTGCGCTCACCCTTGGGTAGGATAATCGCAAGGCTGCCGTCCATGCATTCGATGATGACGGGAATAGCGACGCGCCGAAGGAGACTCTCCTCCACGGCTGCCATTTCTTCGGACGTCTTCGAGAAATGGACCCACTTGTTGCGTGCCCCTGCGTTTACGACAGCCTCTGCCACGCGTCGAACACACTCGCTCACGGTCCACTGCAAGAAACGGATCGCCTCCTCGATCCCTACGGACGCTTGGGAGCTCACAGTGGAGAAGCGCAGCGTACGCAGCACCTCCCGCTCCGCCGACGGTCCCGTCGCTCGCTCTGCTTCTAGTTCCACCACCGGTGCTTCGCACAACAACAGCACCGTTTCCTTCTACAGTGGAAACTGCCGTCGAAAATGGTCATCCGGCACGTCAAACGCGTCATCTGGCTGCCCATGTCCACCTCGGCGACGGCGAATAGCCACCGCCATAGCGAGCAGTGGGCAGTCATTTTTTATGCCTTTTGAAACGACCCTGCCTCAGGCCGTCCCAAACATTTATGCCTTATGCTCCGCTTAATGAGTGCGTCAACGTCATTTCGACGTTTCGGTCTTTTGCGGGTTCCTGAATCGCGTCATTGACTGACAAAATGGGCACGGCCCAGTCATTTTCGACCAACTGTAGCGGTGTGATGGCGGCAAAAGGAATAAAAAAGTAGCAGAATTCCCACAATATCGCGCGCCTCTTTTAAACTGACCATCATTGCAAGTCTCGCCACGGCCTAACAACCATCCGTGGCGCACCGGACGCTGCAGGCTTGATCACGCAGCGTATCGAAATCTCTCGAGGCGGCTCGAAACCCGCGCCGCGGAACTCACGGACCGCTGCTATGAAAAGAGCACAGGCTACTCTGTCTCAGCACGAAATCATGGTGATCAATTGTATGGTGCTCTGTATCTGCCATTTGAACGTCCCTATTGAAAATTATAAATTAACATTTAGCGTAGTAGAAGTCACAGCTTGATTGATATTATAAACAAGCATTAGGAGGAACTCAGAAGCAATAACTTGCGTAGGTAATGAGGTTCTGTACAAAGGGTTAGGAGCCATCATTATTCAAAAGACTAGCGCAAAATAGCAAGGACACAGACAAAGAAGACGACAGGACGAGCGCTAAGAAGACACAGACAGAGAATACGAGCCCTGTCGTCTTCTCTGTCTGCGTCCCTGCTATATTGCGCCAGTCTTTTGAATAATGATGACACACCAATTATCCCAACTTTCTGCCTTGGTTGGGAGCCACAGATCGCATTTGCTTAGGTTTCGACTGGTTGCCCGGATGAACTCGTTTTGTTCTCGCAACGATACCCGGATGTTCTCGTTTCGCTCTCGTCTTGAGTGCCCGGATAACGGCTCTGGCTTTTGGCTCAAGGTCTCTTGAAGGTCGCCGACAACGGGAGCTAAAAGCATTTCATTCTTTATAAAAAAAGAGGCTGCGCGGAGGTTGCAGCATACCCGCATGATCTGCAACCAAATTAATTCGGCTAAGAGGTTGACCTCACGCGACATGTACTGCAAGGAGCAACGACGGGGATAAGACTCCTGCAGGCATGTGCGCACTGGGCCGGTAAACATACAGGGGACGAACACAACGAGAAACACTAATGTAGAACCACCCTATATAGCGGGCTGCAGCGTTCGAAACCGGGTAACCCAGTAAGGGGCAGCGGGACACCGCGCAGCAACTCCCAGGCGTTTATTCACCCCGTACACTACCGGGAGTCGGTTCGGAGAACACCTGTACCCACCAATAATGTTCCAGCGGGTGTCGGACGGTGGGTTTCGAACCAGCCACCTCCCGTAGCCGCGGTGAACGCCCAAACCATTCGGCCACGGCTACGGTGGCATAGCTTGCTTTGAACGCATTTATCAGCAACGCTAGACCACACTCGCCCTCTCGGCGGCGCTTTTCGCTTATGGGAAACTGTTTACCTTCATTCTATCTCAGCTGTGCGCAGGCTAAGCCAATTTTATCTCTTCTATGCCGCGCAGATGAAAGTGGGAGATGACAATATCAGGTAAATTCACAAATACATCAGATCGATGTTTGCGACCGACGCGAAATGGAGACGGGTGTGGCAAAGAAAGCCATGTTTTAATATTTTACTGAACATGTTTGTGCGTTCCTTTTATTTTAGGGCTATTTGAATTCATAGTCAAGTGCCATCCCTCGACGTTGCAGTAAAGCAAAGCATATGGTGATAAGGTGGATTCTTGGGCGAGTTGGTGAGCCAATATCGGCAAGTTTGCACATCGCAAAAGACGAGGACTGAAGGAAGAACACAACACAGGCGCTGACTTCAACTGATCATTATTTGCGAAATCGTCTAGATTTTTACCTGAACTGCAGCATCACTGACAAAATGTTTCCCTGCTAGAAGCTATTTCAATTTGGGGGAGACCCAGCAGGGCGAAGTTTTGTCAGTAATGTCGTGTTTCATGCAGAGGTGTTCTTGTATAGGTCAACGGGCATGATATCAATGGGCAGAACATTGGCATGATATAAGCATACAATACAGATCTTGTTTTATTTGCCAAATAATTCTGACAGGCGGCATTCAGTTGATTGGTGTAAGTAAAAAGCACTAATTGACCAACGCGCTTGTACTACACTATTCCCATGGTTCACATCTGGAAAAACTACCTGTGCATCACTCTATCCGACAATATAAACTTTTTTTTTCTGATGTCCGTGCTTCATTTAAAATACATTGTAACTGTGGGCAAACCTCGTGTTACTGTAGCAGCTGCCGCAAAAATTTGAGAGTATGCCTAAAAGAAGTCTTCAGCTGTTCTTGTCAAGCTGTCCATTAGCCAACATTTAGCGTAAAGTTAGCAGGGCTTACTGAAGTATTTCTAGACGTCCATGGCTACAAAATATCTAGATCAAGACAGCTAATAGCCTTTTGAATTAGCCGTTCAAGACATCTTTTAGACATCAAATAGCTGCTTGCGTGTTTCGTGGGTGGGTGAGCTTGGCAAGCGAGTGTCATAGCATAGCGTGACCATATCAGAGCATGTGGCATATAGCCAAAGTATCAGAAGCCTAATAATTACCACTAGATGTTTCACATAAACGAGACTCCAGTAATATTGTCTGTCGCAGCGTAGCTCGATGCTATTCACATTATCATCGACAGTTATAGTGAGATGAATTCTCAGGTATTTTATTCTTTCTTCCATCGCATTAGTCCTATACTTTTTATGCCCCCCTTCCCCTCATGGTATAAATCAGGGATGCGCACTCCCCTAAGACGCAGCGTCATGCGCCAGATCACCTATTCCAGAGACCGACAGGTAAACAACTGCGTTGTCACTTTGTGCGATCGCAAAGTCAACCTTCGAGGTTGATCAGCCTTTGAGGATAAAGCGCTCGTCCTGTTGTGTTTGTTTTCGATTACTGTCCTCGTCTTCTTCGCGTTGCTTCTTGTTTTAATCAAGTTAAAACCAAGTTCAAGAGCGTCGCTGTCACGCAGACAACACGCGCTGGCGCGCGTTCACTTCAAATCCTTGATCGAGTATTGCGGAGCGAGTTTTAACGCTGAAGGGGACAGCTAAAAAATTACGGGAGAACTCATCTCGTAATGACTGTCGACGCTTATGCGAATAGCATTCGAGCAATATGTAGCGACGCACCGTATTCATGAAATGACGTTTCTTTAAAACATGTAGTGGTCATTGTGCGACTTTAATTGCTTCGCCTCTATGCGCCATACTCCGATATCATCCCACTTTGAAGTGACACTCGCTTTTCGAGGTCACCCATGAGCATGGCGGCATGGCGACGGCTGTATGACGCCAACGCAGAGGCGATGGAATGACGAACAAATGATATGATGGGTCGACAAATGCGTTATAACGACAACGGTGTGACGACAATAAGACAGCGATTCCTAAATTATGACAAAGGTGTAAAGACAACAGCGTGATGACGGCGACATGAGGACAATGAGATGACGACGACTGTACGACGACGACTTCGAGACAACGCAGGTAGGACGACAAACGGATGGCGAAATTGGAATGACGATTGTGCGGCTATCGCGAAGGCATGACGACGACGGTATGACAAAGGATGCATAATAGTGACGGTCTGAAGACGATGCATTGACCACGACGGCATGGCAACGGCGGCATAATCACGACTGAATGACGACGGCGTGATCGCAATAGAATAACGAACAAGGAATAACGCCCATGGATCGACGAATGTTGTATGACGAAGACGGGATGAGGACAATGTAGCGTACGTCACTCACGACGATGGCATGATGACAGCAGTATGACGACGACTGTGTGAGGAAGATGGCTCGTGATGACGGCATGACGAGAGTCGGGTGTGGAAGTAACAATAACGACGATGTGATGACTGCGACGGCACCACGACGAAGGCATGACAACGAATGTATGACGACGACTGTATGATGGCGTTGACGCGAAAGCGGCGTGAGGACAATGTTATGACGACGTATGTATGATGGCAGTGGTACAATGATGACTGTGTCATGAAAGCTGCACGACGACGTTGGTATGAATACGACGGCATGACGAGAGCCGAATGACGACGCTGGTGGGGCGACAATGGCACTACCATGACCACATGACGATGGCAGTCCAACAACGGATGCAGGATAGCGACTGTCTGACGATAACGGCATGACAACGGTGGCATAATCACGGTTTAACGACCATAGTATGATTAAACAGAATGAAGAACGATTGACGTCGATGGAACGATGGTATGACAACGACGGCATGACGACAATGGGATGCATTTACTGAAGTGATGACAAGGATAAAACGAAGGCGTGACGACGACAGCATAAAGAAGACTGTGTGACGACGATGGCGTGATCATGACATGACCAAAACCCGATGACAAAGCTGGAATGACGACGACAGCATCGCGACCATGAACACATGAACACATATCTGGTGGTCGAAGCAATTAGACATTTTAGACCACTAGCTTGGAGTAGAAGATATGACGAGAGTCAGATCACGAAGACTGAAAGACCACGATGACATCACCATGGCGGTGTGACAAGGAATGCGTGACGAAACTGTACGGCGACGACGGCGTGACGAGAATCGGATGACAAAGCTAGAAGGACCACGACGCAACGACCGCGACGGCATCAGGACCCCAAGGTCATAATGGTGGCCCGAGCTATTAGGCAACTAATCGGGCCACAGTGTGGGGGTTGAAGGCCTGATGGCGACGTCATGCCGAAAGTGAGGTAACCAAGCTGAAATGACGTTGGAATGACCTCGATGGCATCACAGCTAGGCACGTTAGATAGATAGATAGATAGATAGATAGATAGATAGATAGATAGATAGATAGATAGATAGATAGATAGATAGATAGATAGATAGATAGATAGATAGATAGATAGATAGATAGATAGATAGATAGATAGATAGATAGATAGAAAACAGCTGCGCGTGTCAGATGTAATCAAGCAATATCAACGCGATATTGATCAAAAACGCAAAAGAAAACGTCTTCTCAAATTTTATGTAAGAAACTAAAAGATAAACTCAGCTAGAAGTGGCGCCGTTTGGGTAGGCTGCGAAATGACTTCTCCAAGACGGCTTGTAGAACTTGCAAGCAATCACAGCTTTTACGCCAGCATCATTATATACAAGCTCCCTCATATAGCTAGCGGCCAGCTATATAATCCAGCTATATAAAACAGGAGTCGAACCAGCGACTAGAGGCACGACCGCCGATTGATCCTCTTCTAAAAATAAATATACGCCTAATGTTATCAATGTAGTTATCATTACCTACCTTAATGCAAGAAACATTCATGCCTCTCTCAGCCAACGAATCATCATTTAGTTACGGTTTAGCAGGAGAGAAAAAGATATCCTGATTATGAAAATTTATCCTACATTATCATCGAACCTACGAGACGTTTTGTGACCCTTCCGTGCATCTGGAAAAAAAAAAAGAGGCTACGCGGAGGTTGCAGCGTACCCGCATGATCTGCAACCAAATTAATTTGGAGAAGAGGTTGACCGCACGCGGCATGTTCTGCAAGGAGCAACGACGGGGATAAGACTCCTGCAGGCATGTGCGCACTAGGCCGATAAACATACAGGGGACAAACACAAAGACAAGCACGAATATAGAACCACCCTTGCGAGCTGCGGTGTTCGAAACCGGGTAACCCAGTAAGGAACGGCGGGACACCGCGCAGCAACTCCTTAGGCGTTGATTCACTCCGCACACTACCGGGCGCCGGGTCGGGGAACACCTGTACCCATCAATAATCAGCCGTTGGGTGTCGGACGGTGGGTTTCGAACCAGCCACCTACCGTAGCCGTGGCGGACGTCATAACCACTGGCCCACGGCTACGGTGGGATAATTAGATAGATAGATGCAGTCAGCAACGACGTGCAGTCAGCAACGCTAGACCACGCTCGTCGTCCACGACCCAGCCTAGCGCGCATTGAATGCTGCCTGCTTTCATTTTATCTCAGCTGTGCGCTGGCCATGCCAATTGCAAATTCTCGGTGTCACATAGACGAGCTGGGCTAGTGCTTATATACACCCTATATCCAAAAAATAAAAATCAAACCTTGGGGTTTTACGTGCCAAAATAACGATCTGATTATGAGGCGCGCCATTGAGGGGGACTACGGAAGTTTGGACCACCTGGGGTTCTCCGTGCACCTAAATCGTACTACACGGATGTTTTCGCATTTTGCCCCCATTGAAATGCGACCGCCGTGGCCGGGATTCGACTCCGCGATCTCGCGCTTAGCAGCCCAACACTATAGCCAATATCCAAAAATATAAGACCTTTTCATCGGGCGAGGAGGAAAGGGCACGCGGCGAGCCACCTTCCTCTGTGACTTGTGCGAGCCGGCTCGGCTCGCACAAGTTCACGGCAAGGTCATCTGGGATTGGGTAGCTTCTCGGTGCAGTGGCGACAACAGTCTGCAAATATTTCTCTATGTGCGCATACAACCGACGTGCATCATCAGTCGCGTTTTGTGTATGTGTTATGACCTACTTTGGCTGTATCGGTCATCCGTCGACGAAGACAACCGGCGTCTATGAATTGTCAGCCTGAATGGAAAAATTTCCTCATTATCTGATCGCTTGGTCGTGAAACTGAAGCGTAAAAGTACACGCTAGTTTACGACCAACGCCATGCAACCGCAAAAGCTGAAGCCGCCAATCATTATAAAATATTTGTGTCGGCCGCCAGCATGGTACTCGGGCATTTCAGGCATAGTGCACTTGAAATTGTGGTGAACACTAATTCCAATAAGATCACTCATTTCAATGGGAGGTGTCATGACCTATGGGAACCGCAGGTGCAGGCCGGTACAGAAATGGGTGTCAATCGGTTGTGCCTGGGATGCATGTGCCATCAAATCTACCTGATTAATCCGCTACAAAATTTCAATCAAGGCAGAGCAGTCGTCCGGGTTTGCCATAAGGAGTTGCTCCTGCACGAGCCACCCACAGGAAATAACATGACCGTTTTCGAAGGAACTCCTCTTCCCAAAGGAAGAACAACTCCTCTGACAGAAATGACAGTAGCTCAGAGTAGAACATCCCGAGAAGTGGAAACGTAGCGGAGCGACCATGTCCCGCGGCAGCTGCCTCGCACCAGTTACGTCAGAAACAGGAGGCCCCCGCAGCATCTAAACGTAGCGCGAAGCGGCCATGCGAGCAGGGCCCAGATGCAGTAAAGCGGTTAGCTCGAAGGCAGTTGAAACCAGCATGCACGGCCCCCCAAAATACATTAGCAGTGACGCATTGCAGCAGCGCATGCTTGTTGGATTCTTGAACGTGGCAAATGGGACACAGCGAAGCTAGGACTTTGCCCCACCGCTCTAGCCTCTCAGGCATTGGGAGCGCTTGCCACCCTGAACACCACATGAAGTCGCGTAGACGGCCAGGCAGAAACGACGCCGTTATCGCACTCGACGACACACAATTGGAACCTATGCGGCGCGCTGAGGGAACTATAGGAAACAGTAATGCTGACATTGGTATCCACAACACGGTTTTTGAGAAAGTATAGACAGTGGCGTAGCTAGGTCGTCTGGCACCCGGGGCCCATAGGTCTTCTGTCATCCCCCCCCCGGGTGTAGCCGGCGGAAAGAGGGGCGTCTTCAGACGTATATGACACCCCCCCCCAATGGCCCCTTGCACCCGGGGCCCACGGCCCCCCGGCCCCCCCTGTTGCTACGCCACTGAGTATAGATCAAGACATACCAATTGTACGTAGCGATAAACTGCCACGGCCGTAGCGTCAAATACAGGTGTGTTTACCTGCTTATGTGGTTTGACTTCGAAAAAAAAAGAGCACCAGAAACGCGCCAGGAACCGTGTAACCAGCATAGACGCCGATTGGATTAAACTGCAATGAATGCTTCCAAGCGTAACCTCTCTTACTGTCCATATAACTATCAAGGCTTCAAACGTTGTTTTCTACAGAAACGCACTGTGATAAATCATATCATACCTAAATGTCCTCATTGCTGCAAATACATGTCTTGAAGCACTCAATTCGTTAATGAAGCAAAACTTCCTCACTTTCTATTCACACTTTTTAACTATTTGGTAGTCAAATACAGCAAGGTATTGCCATTGGGAATGACAGAAAATTCGCGTGATAATGATCTATCTATCTATCTATCTATCTATCTATCTATCTATCTATCTATCTATCTATCTATCTATCTATCTATCTATCTATCTATCTATCAGGTCGACGCAGTGCCCAAGATGTCTAATATTTTGAGCCACTAGGAGGTATGGGCTCCTAGTCGTGATGCCATTATGGTCATTCCTTCGTCGTCATTAAAGCCTTGCCATCCAACTCTTGTCATGCCATCGTCGTCACTCCTTGACCCATGAGTCCAAATTGTCTAATAGCTATGGTCACTGGATGTGCGTGGTTGTGATACCGTTGCAATCTTTGCACCATCGTCATTTCATGCAGCTTTGTCATCCGGTTCTCATCATGCCGTCGCCATTACGCCATCATCGCTGCGATGTCACTTTGTCAGTGTCATCACTCACGAAACGTCATCCCATTGTCATCATTCCATCGTCGTCATACCGCCTTAGTCTTTCTGTCAACACCAATCCTTCTTAGTAATTTATTGCAATCATACTTTGGTCATTCAGTATTGATTATGCATCCCTTCTCATGCCATCCACGTCAGATAGTCGCTGTTATGCAGGAGTGGAAGTGTCTTTGCTGTCACACCAGCTTTCTGCGACTGTCATCATGCCTTCATCGCACGCCATCGCCGACATACAGGTTTCGTGACACAATCACCGTTACGCGATTGTCATCATGCATTTGTCATCCGTTTGTCCTTGTGCCGTTGTCACGCCATTGTCGTTATTGCGTGGTCATCATACAGCCGTTGTCACGCACTCGTTTTCATGACGTCGTCTTGATGCTGTCGAGGTCGTTGCATCCTCTTCATTGTGACTTCGACATCTAATTCCCATCATGCCGTCGTCGTGAGCCATCATCACACAGTCGTCGACATAACATTGTTATCATGCCATCGTCATCACGGCGTTGCTTCACCATGTCCACAACTGTAGTAACTCATCCCATTGTCGGCCTCCCATTGTCGTTATACCGCGGTCGTCGATTCATCGAAGTAATTCCTTGTCATTCTATCGTAATCATGCTTTCGTCATTCAATCGTCACCATGCCACCATAGTCATGCCATCATCATCATTACGTCATCCGACAGACGCTGTCATGCAGCCGTTGTCACACCGTAATCGTCGCGCCACCTTGGTCGCGCAATCGTCGTAATTCCAGCATCTTCACGCTGTTTTCTTGCCTTCGTTCTTACCCCTTCGCCGTTTACAGTCATCGTCATCTGATTGTGGTCATGTCGCCGTCGCCACGCTGTCGTTGTTACGCCATCATCATAATTTAAGGATCAACCTCTCATTGTTATGTATTTGTCGTTGTACCACTTTTGTAGTTCTATAAATATAATTCCTTCTTCCTTCCATATTAACTGTGTCAGCGTAACGCATTAGTCACTATGATGCCATATGTTCATGGGTTAGCTTGGCAAGCGACTTTCATAGCATAGCGTGACCATATCAGAGCATGTGGCATATAGCCGAAGTAACAGGAGCCTAAGGATTACCACTAGATGTTCTAGAAACACGAGATTCCAGTAATATTGCCAGTCGCTATGTTGCTCGAATGCTATTCACATTATATCATCGACAGTCATAGTGAGATGAATTCTCACGTATTTTATTCTTTAATTTTGCATAGCATTAGTCGTATACTTTTTATGGCCCCCACCCTCATGGTATAGATCAGTGATGTGCACTCCCATAACAACTAGCATCACGTGCCTGACCCCCTATTCCGGAGGCCGACAGGAAAACAAATGCCTTGTCACTTTTTGCGATCGCCAAGTCAGCCTCTGAGAATACACTGCTCGTCCTGTTGTGTTTGTTTTCGGTTACTGTCTTTGTCTGCTTCGCGCTGCTCCAAGTTTTCCTCCAGTTGAAACCAAGTTCGAGAGCGTCGCTGTCGCACAGACAAGGCACATGGGAGCGCGTTCCCTACAAATCTTTCTTCGAGTATTGCGGAACAAGTGTTTAACGCTGAAGAGATAGCTAAAAAATAACAGAACTCACCTCATAATGACTGTTGACAATAATGCGAATAGCATTGAAGCAATATGCAAGGACACCGTATTCTTGAAGTCACGTTTATTTAAAACATGTAGTGGTCATTCTGAAACTTTCGTTACTTAGACTATATGCGCCATACTCCGATATCGTCCCACTTTGAAATGACACTCACTTTTCGAGGTCACCCATGAGCACGACGGCATGGCGACGGCTGCATGACGCCGACCCAGTGGCGATAGAATGACGAACAAATGATATGATGGGTCGACAAATGCGCTATAACGACGACCGCATGACGACAATAAGACAGCGATTCCTATATTATGACAAAGGCGTAACGAGAACAACGTGGCGACGGCGACATGAGAACAATGAGATGACGACGACTGTACGACGAATGACGTGACAGCATGGGTATGATGACAAACGCATGGCGAAATTGTATTGACGATTGCGCCGCTATCACGATGGTATGACGACGACGGTATGACAAAGAATGCATCGTAGCGACGGTCTGAAGACGACGCATTCACCACGGTGGCATGGCAACAGCGGCATAATCACGATTCAATGACGACGGCGTGATCGCGGTAGAATGACGAACAATGAATGACGTCGCTGGATCGACGAATGTCGTGTGACGACGACGGGATGAGGAATATGGAATGACCTCACTGAAGTGATGATGATGGTATGATCATGTATGATGACAGAGGTATGACGACGACTGTGTGAGGAAGATGGCTCATGACGACGGCATATGACGTCACTGAGGGTGAAATGTTAATGTTTATTTACCTGTACGTGCTCACACTTGTTAATTTAATGACTAAGCGAATGCTTCCAAATTTATACGGCCGACAAAACTACCGTCCTTACTTCGTATAGTTGTCTACTAATTTGATATCGCAATCGATATGCTTCGCCTTGCGGGTGAAACTGCTACTTTTTGCTTGCGAAGACTGTTTTATTTGTGGGAGGAAACCCCTTGCAGTAAACTATGTATCCGCATATTGTATTAACAGATAACAATTTTAACGCCTGTCAAAGTGAACAGCGCTCCTTATTCCGTAGCAGAGCAGCACCCACACTGCTGGCATCGTCATAGGTTTCGGGACAACTAATTGGTGCCAGATCACAGCTTAGAACTTGAGTGAGAATGCTGCAGTAATGTCATAGTAGTGAAACAAATTTTCAGGAGCACAAAACTGATCTCCGAAGCTAATTGTAGGCAAACAAGCATGCGCAGCATGCGACTCGAGAACATTGATCAAGGTAAACGGGCGGCTAAAGTGCACCAGCATCTGTACCTGAAAAGCGTGGATGCAGAATGGAGGAAGAGGTCAAGAAAGTTGGCAAACAAATACATGGTTATTGAAAGTGTAAACAGACAACCAGTAGTCATCAGGAAGAAAGTGAGTGAAAAAGAGACAGTGAATTGGATGCAAAAAATGGAAACAAAAAAGACAATAGAGATTTACAAGATTATGAAGAAAGAAATTACATGGGAAAATTTACGATAAAACGAAGCAAAGGGCGTTAATATTTTAGGCTCGAGCTAGTTGCATAAAGGCAAACACATACCGGAGCAAATATTCGCAAAAAATCAGGCATGCGTATGTTGCAATGAAAATCCAGAGAACACTTAGCACATTCTAATGGAATGTGAAGGGTTTCATCCAGCGAGACCCGTAGATAACACTTCCCAGAAGTGCTTGGGTTTAAAGCGGACGGTAGCATCGACTGGCCTACAGATAAGATAAACAAGATACGTTATGAATATTGGTGGGGAAAAAGGCAGGGAAAAGATTGATTCAATTGGGTCCATTACAGGCATATAGGTAGTGGTTCAAGGTAGACAGAGAAGTTTCATTCGAGGAAGAGGAGGAGGAATAAGCTTTATTTGAAAGAATGAGCTGATGGTGGAGTCGTCCAAGGTGGGCGGCATCACTAGTCCAGGATGCCGTGGGCCTGAGCCAACAGCTTGGCCCTAATCACCGGACAAATGCTGGTCTTCAGGGCTCGGGCTTGTCAGCTGGGCCTCCCACTGCTCGACGGTTGGTCGTTATGCGTGGTGTCGACGGGTTGTGTCCACACTCCCATACCATGT
This sequence comes from Dermacentor variabilis, assembly GCF_050947875.1. NCBI lineage: Eukaryota > Metazoa > Arthropoda > Arachnida > Ixodida > Ixodidae > Dermacentor > Dermacentor variabilis. Next base: position 9,122,380 of record NW_027460335.1, on the reverse strand, counting down.
GGCAGAGGGTATTGGACGTAGGGCAGAATAGAAAGAAAGATTAAAGAGATGTATACATAAATGCTAGAATGAAAAGCATGTATAGCATACCTCAGTAACTCAAGCAGACTAGGCGACTATTTGTCACCGCACCGCTTCAAAGGGGCTGCCAATAATTCATCATCATCATCACATGGCGGCACCCATGATAAAAACGGTCTAAATGCCGAAGTATTTGTACAAGCGAAATTGTGGCGGGGCTCGCAAACTTCGTTTTAATGCTTTACTGAACATGATTGTGCATTGGTTTTGATTTATCAATACAGGAATTCATTCTCAGGTGCCATCTTTGGATGTTGTTTCGAAGCACCGTCAGTCATTTTAGACACGGCACGTCGAAACAAGTCGCCAGATAGCCAGCACAGGCAGAGCGGCTACTTTCGCCTCTATTCAGATGTCTCCTCATACATCTGTTCGCTGCCACTCGAGAATCAGAACACACGTGCAATCGCATGACAAAAGCTAAAACTTCATTAAGCATCTGCGCAAATTTAATGAAAGGCCCTGACTGGAGCAATTTCACAAACACAGGACATCAAGCGCAACTCACCCTAACTCGCGCACAGTCACCTCTGCCTATTAGCAAGCCCGTCCGGTCTTCTAGGTATCTTTTTTCCGCATAAACTGTAGTGTGTTTCCCCAGCTCGTCCACTGTCGAATTTTTCTTTGCTAAGACTGTTCAGCAATGAGGCACAACAAAATGAGGCAATAAATTTAAATGCACAGGCTAAAATCTTGGCATTGGTACTTCCTGTACCCTGTAAAAAAACACGCAAGAATTTAGCCATGGGTATCGTTCATCCGAAGCGCAGAAGTTTTGGATGGGAATGTCGGCGTAGGTTTCCGTTCTAAATCAGAGGACATTTGTGACTGCCGTCAGGACCGTACGGACCAATATGCCGATATCTAGCTGCGGCCACAAAATGTGTGATGTCGCTGATTAGTGAAGTACACGTTGGAGTAATCGCTGGACGATGAAGGCCGTTGCTCAATTTTATAAATCTAAGACTTTCAACCTACAAAAGCTTCTCAATTTTGCCATTAGTAAGACGGCCGTTACCAACATTGTCAGAGCTCTATGCATGCTCAACATGTCCTATTGCAGTTACATTGTCTGTACACGTACGCTTCTATTTCTTGGAAGCTTTATTTTTTCAGGTTTCTAAGGTCCATGGTTGGTGTCTATGTGTCTTTATTTTTTCTATAGTTTCAACTTCAGTGGACAAAATTGCGTCATAATTAATATTCTTAGCATGGCCACGCTGTCTGCTTGAAATGTTGCCAGAAGTAAGCATCCTCGTCGGGATTTGTACCTGCACCTCTTAGTGCACTCTCCTATTGTGTTGAAAAAAAAAACTAAATTATTCACTTCATGAAATCAATCGATCAGTCAGTGGGGGGTCGATCAATCTATGAATCAACTGATCAATAATTCAATGCATCAGAACGTTTTTGGTAAACAGTTAATTTGACCATCGTTATCCTTATAGGACACTAAATCAAGAAAAAATTCAACATTTGTTATACAAGACAGTCGTTCCCAAAACCCGTGCTATTAACTGCACATAATGCATTATTCAACTGTGAATATATATTTCAGAATTCATAAGTTATTTTCATTTGACGTAACAATTTGCGCGTAGTGGAGCAAAGGTGTGTGGTGATGCCTCACGCCTAAAAAGCCTCCCTTGTAGACTGGAATAACATTTCTTGCTTTCCATTTGGATTATAAACAACCGTTGGCGAGGAATTGTTTTATAATATGTAAAGCTAAATTGACAGTGGCGTTAAACAATGCTACAGCTGACAAGGAGATGTGTCAGGACCAACAGTTTCTGAATTTTGTACTTCCCCTGTAAAATTTCCCTCTCATTCCTGCCGCATGGTGGTACGCTGCTAACAGCACACCAGATTAGCAGCTATGCGTGAGCAGAAATTGTGCCCAGGTTGTGTAAAATTGGTACAGTAATTCACCAATTTAAGCCAGGACTTTTTGCGCGCCATTAGTCTGACTGGCTGCACATAAAGAACTCATAGGCAGGGGTTACATATCGTTGCAATGCCCGCAAGCTCGATCAGATGATCGCTGCGTGATGGTGATGATCATAATTTTCATACTATGGCAGATACCCACGACAGGAGTCCACCAAGAAGCGTGTCCGTGTGCTGATTATAATCATTAGTCTCACACTATGGCACATGCTTCTAATGCGCGATTGATCAAGGGGCTGGTGCATTTAAAATTAAATAAGAAATTAGGAAATACAAGCCTATATAACATTTGTCACATTTTATATCACAGGTACACGAGAATACATGCAAGCTCCAGTTTACTTTATGCTCAGGATGTAGGAATGAAGTGAACTACAACAAATGCGTTGGATTTGAATTTGTTTTCGGACATCAAATCCAACATCTCGATTTTTTCCCTTTATTAGGGACACTCACGTTGTTATTGCTTCATTACTCCTTACACACGAACATCAAAACGTCAAAAAGGCCTTTTGCCTAAGAGCCACCTTCTGCACACCTACCGAAAAATAATGAATACTTGCAAATTTTTTAAGTTCTAATTTCGACTTTCGCATCGCCTTCGAAAACATCATATTCAAATGTCTATCTTGATATAGTCTTTATCAGTATCTTTTCGGCGCTACAAAGTTGTGCCGCAATATGCGAACAGGGATGCAAAATAAGCATGTGTCTAGAGTTGTGTGAAACCACATTCGAGAGCGCTGTTGTCGCACATCAAGTGTGCTACAGCAGCGCTCTCGAACAGCATTTCGAATGACTGTATTAAATGGCTGACTTTCACATCGCAAGAAAGTTACATGGTGGTGGTTCACCTGTTAGCTTCTGCAATAGGCAACGTGGCGTGTGACACTGTGTGTTAGAGGAGCGCACGCTACTGATATTAACTATTTGGTGACCATAAGGAATATGACTGAAGTGCTACGAAAAAAAAAGAAACAATATTATCGGTTGTAATAGGTGCAGCGCTGCCATGTTACTTTCACACGGTCATCTAGTAGGGTAGAGTTATTTCGCTGAAACCCACTTGTTGCTTTTGTCCCCTTCAACTTATGGCCCGTTCCCACGAGGAGGACTATTGACCATGCTTCGCAATGGTCAATGGTACTACGACAAAGGTACTAGTGGACAAAACTCGCCACAGCCGTGAAACATCGCGTACGGACTTGCCTCGGTTGCTAGCGGCGCAAGTTGCCCCGGCAAAACCGGCAGCCCTACTACTCGCCTGACAGACACCATTTGACTAGATCGAAATGGACCTTTTCGGCCCACTTCCTGGGTCTAGTGCAGGAAACCGCTGGGTTATTGTCGAGACTGATTATCTGACTCGCTATGCCGAAACAAAGGCTCTCCAACAAGACACAGCGGCAGAGGTGCCGAGGATTTTCACAAAGAATGTTGGGCTGAGACATGGTGCACCAACCATCGTAATTAAAGATAGAGGAACCTCATTCACGGCAGCGCGTTTAGATAATGTGATGATGCTCAGTGGAACGACTCACCTCAAGACAATAGCGTATACCATTCAATATTAACGGACACACAGAGCACCTAAAGAAAACACTTGAAGACACGCTTTCATGTACGTGGGTGTAGAACGCAATAATTGGGACGAGATCCTGCCTTATATAACTTTTTGCTTAGAACACCACTAAGCAAGAAACAACATGGATGACTCCGTTCAGCCCTGTTGATGGACTGTTGATGGATGAGAAGCAAGGACGATGTTCAATGCAATCGTCCCACACGAATGCGATGGCGCTGACAAGGATGCAGATGCGTTTACACAACACGCCGAAGAAGCTAGACAACCAATATCCGTGAGGATCTGCCAACAGCAATACTATGACACAGGTTGCCACAATGCTCGCCATAGACTAGTAACCTACGAAACCGGTGACACAGCTTGGTTTTGGGCGCCCCTCCGAAGACCTCTGATTTGAGAAGCTGTTAAGGCAATACCTCGGGCCGGACCAAGTACTATGACGTCACCTACATGGTCGTTCCAGATAGCCCCTATTACAAGATGTGCCGCCAGCACCGGCCTGAAGTTGTGCACCTAGCATGCATGAAACAGTATGTCATCGACCGAGTGTGCGAGAAGCCGTCCACCAGTGATCTCCTCTAGCATCAGGGCGACAAACACAATGATGGGAGCTTTAGTAGGCTTCATCTCCTGCGTCAGCCTAGCGGAGATTGGAAGACGAAGAAAACGTCTTTATGCTAGACTGCTAAAACATGTAGCCATTGTGAACAAGGCTCCCGTCAGGGGAGCCGAAACGTCTTTTCTTGTATTCATTCAGTGGTCGGTGTCCTTCTTTTTACCCTTCTTCATGTTGCCTCCCGACCAGACGGGCTTCCGTCAAAACCTCAACTTCATAAAACATGTTCAATACCTTATTTTTGTTGATTTCATTTGTGTGTACCACCTCTCAAAATCTGTGTTATCAGTTAGTTGCCAAATGCTTCGTTATGAATGTTCGCCTTTACCCCTTTTGCTATGTTGTTGAATGTATGTTTCAATCTATCCAGTGTGGCCAATCTCCATCGTCGGTACAAGCCATGTTTTGAGGCAAGAACTGCATGATGTATTTTTCGTTACCGTCCATCAATAAAAAAGGTGAGCGTGGACATATCCCGGACATGGTGCAATAAAGGGCCGACCCGCAGCGGAGGTGAAGCAAGCTTCAAGCCCTTCGCCCCTAATAATGATACTAATAAATACCAATAAATAAAATAATAAATCTCGAAGCATTGTTTCAAGTCGATGGGTATGCTTGAATAGTTTGTTAACAGCACGTGGACTCACGAGCAGGAAGCATTACCCTATATGCAAAGGGAAAAATGTATGCACAATCATATATTACATCTTTGACTCAGAAGAGGACAATGCCACTGATTGTGGCGGTCTGTGCTGTACAAACGAAAGGCAGAATTGTGAGATCCCCTTTGTATATATCTCCAGGCACAGGCAAATGTGATATAGAGAAGTTCATCATCATGCAGTCTGCATGGGTTAGGCGTGATGACACTACCCCTGTGATAATTGTTGCAGACTTCAATGTGGACATTTCAAAGCCAGACAAGAACTAGCTCACTCAGTTTGTTCTAGAATAGCTTAAAGTGCCCCACCAATCCAAGTCACTCAATTGCTCAGCAACGGTTGTGCACAGAGTTAACTTTGTCCAAGATTTGGTCTAAGGTTGTAACTGAACCAATCAGTGTATATCACAATAACCGCAAAGCTCTCGTCACTACCATTACCAAGTGATGAAAATAGATGTACCCTTGTCAGGCCCTGTGTGATGCGCTACAGCCTCGCCAGTCATCCACCTTCACAGAATGGAAAGGCTACTCAATTTTTTTTATTGCGGGTCCTCGTCTCCCATTTTCATTGCACCGTGACAATATATACATATGAATATATATATCTACCAAGTTACCGGCTTCGAACATGGAGTTTTTTTTTCCGTTTTGACATTCCTAATGGTAGTACATTAAAAGTGAGCGCGTGCATATTCTTCGATGATGAAAATAGAAGATACAGGACGCGTTTATCACCTAAATTCGCTCCGCATCTCTGATCCTACTGTGGCCTTGTGGGGCGTTTCTACGAGGTGAAGCACGTCGTGTCTCATGATTAAACACATTTTAATCTTAAAGGTTGTAGCTTCCTCTGCAAGGTCCACCATGGTGGCTAAGGGACACATTCATTACTGAAATATGCAGCGCGTCAGTCAGTATAAGGTATGTGAAGATGTTGAGCGATCTAATTTCTGTGAGTGCTGGCAAGCTTATGACGATCTTTTGCGCGGCTTATGAGCTCATTCACGCCAGGCATGCGCCACATGTTTAAAAGGAGCATTACCAGTCGTATATGATCCTAAACAAAGGGCGCGGGTTGGTTTCACGAACTGAGGACACGAGTGGCATGTCCGCTTGCGAAGAAAGGTGCCTTGGTTTGCTGCGCTACTGTGAGTCAGCCTTTAACGTATATGCTGACGGCATATGCACCTGGACGTCGGTCTTTACGCAAGTGCACGCACCGTTCCAAAAAGCAGTGTTCCTGACATCGACGTACCTCAGTGCTAAGGCCTCAGCATTTTGACCGAGAAGTGCGCATTGGTGGCTTTTACCCCCAAGCCCATGACATGAAACCCCATTTCTGTTGACCGCCAAACGATTTCATATACAAAGACTCACCGATTCCTAGCCGTTATTATTGAGAGAGACCTTTCATGGATCTTCCACATCTTACATTTGAAGGCGACGTTAATCTCTATGCTCAATCGCCCACTACACATACGAAGATTTCTCGCCGGTAAAAGGTGGGTCACATCCGCGATATCTATGGTTCAACTTTACAGGACGCTCTTCCTAGGATACTCAATTGGGATACAACAAATCAGTGCTGTCCAATGCTGGCAAAACTAACATCTGTGTCCTACAGGGCATTCAAGGCACAGTCTTTCAAACATGTCTTGGGATACCTTTGCTGTGCTTCAATTGTAGCAACAATTGCCAGTGCGAGAGACCTCCCACCAACAGCTTATATAGGTATCAATACACGCCGGGCACATATTCACCATATATCCAGAGCTCCTGACCACCATCTTCCCTCGCTTTCCAGAGAAAAGAACCAATGAGTCATTTCCCAGATCAATTATGTGTAGCTACAGCACTCTGTGTCATTGAGATACTCACCGATAACAAGAACCCTACCTCCTATGTAATGCCTGAAAAAGCCTCCTGTTCACTTTGCTGCTCCAGGAGTTGTGGATAAGGCTAGCCTGTCCTCCGTGGCTCTCAAGATCACAAGGAAGCTTTTACATAGTTAATACACTAACGGAATCCATGTTTACATGGACGGTTCGGTCTCGGAAAGTTCGACACTTGCCACTGTTATACCATTCCGATCGATCGTCATCAAGTAAGACTTCACACGTAACGACATCTACAGTTCCCAACTCATGCGGCTAAGTAATACATCAAAAATATCCTCCTTGCAAATGGACAATACTTGTGACTCAAAAGCAGCCCTTCAAGGCGCGCGAAGTTTACGACGAGGAAATTACAACCAACTGGTGTTCCAAATCAACGGAATTTGTAATTGCGTTTTTCAACGAGGTCATGATATAGTCTTACAGTGGCTGCATGAACATTGTGACAACGTTGGTAACCACCTCACCGATGATGCTGCCCAACGTGCCTAAGCTGTAGCACCAACACTTCTTACGCATTAATCAACAGCAGACGCGATAAGATCGCTTCGCTATTTCACACGTACCATCAAGTCGAGTCACTGAAATACTCCGCAGAAATCTAACCATGGATTATAAAGCCTAGACCGATCACTAAATCTGCAGTAACAAACAAATCTTTCATAAATTGACGCTCATTGCCAAGTCAACTGTGGCTAGTAGTAGCCTTCACTAACTCATATAATTATGGCATTGGAATGGCTGACTTACCCAAGTACGCTAAGTGCAGGTGTGAAGAGACCATTGATCATCTCCAGTGCCACTGTTCACGCTTCGATAAGCGCCAGACTCTCCAGTGTGCCTTCAACAGACTGGACAATCGTCCATTCGCTGAAGCAATAGTCTTAAAAGCCTGGCCTCATAGCTCATGAGCCCAGAAAACTACTCAATCTCTTCTACAATACCTGAAGGCAACAGGTTTGAGCGCCCGACTATAGATACGCTACACCTGGCTTAGCGCATACGAAGGCGTCACCAAGACTAGTCTCTCTCTTTCTTTCCCTCCCTGATTCCAACCCTACACATAGGGTAGCAAATAAGATGGTCTAGTTAACCTCCAGGCCTTTCCTTCCTTCCTTCTCTCTCTGCGTTTCTAGTGAACTAGAAAACGTTCTAGAGCTCTAGCTGCAAAGTACAAGAGTAGCCAGAAATATGCCTCGCTTGCACCAAATACGTTTCTAGTTCAATGAGAGAGAGTGTGAAAAGGAAGAGGTACTATTCACAATCACTCTCTCACTACAATTTAGCTCGAAACTGGAAACAGGCTTTACTCTTCTCCTTCTACTCTTCTCTCTTTATTGAGGCAAATGTCTCATGAGTCAGTTGACCTTCAAAGTCCTCGAGCAAAAAGGCTTCGACGACGTGAAAGGTATAAAAAGACTACGAATCTTCAACCTATGGTGGAAGTCGAACCCATGACCCTTGGCATTGGCTAAGGCTACAAACCCTCGATATTTGGTGGGAGAGGAACCGCGACCATTTATGGGAGTCGAGCCCACGGCCTTTGGTCTTAATGAAGGCAAAGTTAATTCAGGCACAGTTAATCAAGATAGAATTCAGGCACTCGAACCCACAAACTTTGGTCGGAGTCGACTCCATTCCCTTTAGTGGTAACTAAGGTGAAGTTAATTAAGACACAGGTAATTAAGATGGGATCAAGCAATCAAACCCACCACCTTTACCTTTTGGTGGGAATTAGCGAAGTTAATGAAGGCCAAATTATTTAAGATAGAGTTAAGGCACTCGAACCTACAACCTATGGTGTTAATGAAGCTGATTTAGACCACAGTTAAGATAGGTAATTGAGGGAGTCGAACCCTCTACATTAGGAATAAATATGGATGACTAAGTGAAGTACACTCAGCAAATTAAGGGGGACGACTAAGCAAATTAAGAGGATGAATAAGGTTAGTGGCAGAGGATGAGTGGCAGGTTAGTGCATATCTCTTCTGCTCCATCTGCGACACCTGATCGCGGCTGCATGCGTCCTATCTTTGAGGCAATCTGTGGTTGGTTCGAAGGCTAGCCGGCTAGCCAGCTTTGCGTGCTCTTTGTTCTCGAGCGACTATTTTGCGTTGAAGCGACAGGCAGAAAGGGGAATTCGCGCGCTGCTGCCACCGTTACTAATCACGCCAGCATTCCGACAGCATGTGTTTGCGGTCACAGAGCGAGATGTCTTCCTGTTTGCCTTCGCGCACAAGATAACATGCTTGTTAGTTTACTTCGTGGGCGAATGTTTACAGGAGTTCATGGAACTAATAAAACGACTAGCCTTACTTCGTGTTGCTGCTTAATAATTTGCAATCGCAACCAATGCTTCGCCTTTGTGGCAAAACTGTTACTTTCTCATACCCTTTCCCAAACACCGCAATTCAGGTGTCCACCATTGTCTAGGACAGTCAGCGAAATTTTGCTCTTTTTACAGCCACATCTCTCTCTCTTTTTCCAGGAGGAGGGAGTAAAGAGAAGAGGAGGTAATCGCAGCCACGTACTGCTACGAGGTACGCCTAGGAGTGCTTCTCATTCCCTTTCCCAAACACCGCAATTCAGGTGTCCACCATTGTCTAGGACAGTCAGCGAAATTTTGCTCTTTTTACAGCCACATCTCTCTCTCTTTTTACAGGAGGAGGGAGTAAAGAGAAGAGGAGGTAATCGCAGCCACGTACTGCTACGAGGTACGCCTAGGAGTGGCAGATGCCTTGTTGAGTCTCCCGGCTGCTGCTGTCGCTTCTTTATGAGCCTTTGACACCTGACGGGAACGCGTGTTCGCGGAATTGGGGCAACATGCTCGACGACCACCAGTGGTTTCAGTGCCATCGTTTGGCGTTGGCGCGCTTTTGGGGAAAGCCTTGTGACAATGCAAACATTCATAAATGTGAGGCATTTCTCTCATCAATCAAAGTAAAAGCGAAACGCGAGGCCCACCAAGGTCACGCGGACCACCATGAACCACTCGCTCGCTCTACAGGCAGCGAGTGAGCGGCGCACACACTGCGTACTTACTTGCGTGCGCACCACAAATAGGCATGGCTCGGTTGTACTAGGTGTGCTATGTTGCACGTAGGCCTCCACTCGTAGATCGATACAACAATGGGCCCACAAGTGTATCAAGTGGAAGAGGAGCGTAAAAGTGCAAAGGCTACGGAGAGACATAAGATCGAGAGATGCGTACCGTAGTGGCAAGGCAATAGCAGAAGCGTTGGGACTACGAGCAACGAGAGAGGAAATGCTCAGCCAAGGAGCAGCGCCTCACCAAGCAGCGCAAACAAGAGTAGCAACGTGCAGCCTAAATACAGTCAAGCGGACGACCGTTGAATAGGCCACCAAGACCAAACGGCGCCGAATGAAGGATCTTGCGGAGCACACATGTGTATGTTCAAAAGCACTTCGCCGAAGAGGAATCTTGTGGGGCGTGTCGAGTCTGCGACCGCCGCCTCTTGTTCCTATCATATGTCGTCAGGGTGTTGCAGCCCGTGCGTGTGGACATCTGCGAGGGACATCCACTGGACGTATTAGACATCCCTACAATATCCATGTCCCGATAGTGGATATCCATAGAACGTCACTGTTGTCACTGGGTGTGCCTGGGCCCCTCTGTGGCAGATGTTACACATAAATGTTTCGTGTCGGCGTCGTAGTTTAGCTTACACTACGTGAAACCTGGCTTTTTGCATGGTCCGAAATTTCATTGAAATCTTTGACTTACCATAGGTTTAATTTTTTTTATTGAATGAAAAACGAGCCTTCGAAGCATCTCAACGAACATTGGCGGCAGGCATCAGAGTGCCATAAATACTCTAAAATAATACCTTTTGCAAATTTGTTTAGATACCGTGTAGGTGGATGCGTCATGACCTCAGGATATGCTGGCTTGCTCTATTGATGCTACGGCTGCGACTACCCCAAACGAGTGCCACCAAATGAAACAAATTGCAAATTTTTTTTTCCGAAGAACATTATCAAATCTCTTCTCACTCATTGCACAGCTAGTCTCGATCTTGGCAACTTTTACGTCATGAGGTAGGTAGCATAAGAGGCTTGAGTGCCTTGATCATGGAGTTGGTGTCATGTCGGGGACGCCTGACGTGACCTGACAGGCCCGCGGAAGTCGCGGAGAGGAAGAGAAGGCCGATCTTGCCTCACTGTCAGCGAGTTCATTGCCGAACACCACAATGGCTAGGCACCCATTGAAAGGTGATCACGTGGCCACTTAACTCGGCACTGTGATGACGTTCGACGATTTCCAGCACGAGCAGATAGTATGGTCCTTTCTTTAAAAAGTATTTTAGCGCCTGTAGCGCTGATTTGGCATCGCACAATATCGTCCATTTATGGGGTGTCTGTGTTCTCATAAAACGGACAGCCTCCCGTATTCTCCCGATTGGGAGACGGTGACGTGAGAAAGCAGGGAAATGCTACAACTATAGAGACGACAGCAGTTGCGGGGAAATTGGATAAATTTAAGGTCAAGGTACGGTACGGTAGGTTTCTGCTATTTCTGAAACATAAACACCATGCAAATTTGTCGAGCGGGCAGAGCCGAAGCAGAGCCGCATTAAAGCGCACAAGAGCGTCTAGGCGACACTACGGAAGCGGCCACACGTCAAATCAACGATTCTGTGCCCGCCGGGGTAACTTTGCGGATGGCATCTATCGAAGTCGCGGGCTTGATCGCAACCCCGGCAGCAGCATTTTGACGGGGGCGCAAAAAAAAAAGAAAAAAAAAACGCTCATACACTTAGATTTAGGGACACGTTAAAAAATAGCACAGTGTCAGAATTGATGTGAAGTACGGCGTGCCACTACGGCGTGCCTCATAACTGGAAAGTGGTTTTAGCACCTACAACCCTATAATTCAATTAAAGTGAATACTGCTGCCCGTTGCGATGTGCCATGTGAGGCAATGAAAATGCTCAACCCTCTCAGAGGTTACGAAGTACGGTGCACAACAACTTCTCAAGCAAACGACACCTCTCCCTGTGTGCTCTGTGCACTATACAGAAAAACTGCAGCGTTGCACGCAAGCTAACGTATACCATCAACTCGCCACTCTCGTATTGGACTAAACGTTGAATAAATTAAACATATGCCGTCAACATCACTTCGAATTAACGTCAATCAAAGTAAACCGCACAGAAAGCTTCGCTTACATCGATTCCCACAGTGAGTCGGATCCGCATATTTTTTTCTACTCCAGGCAGGCACTTACTCACGTTCTTGTAATTCAGTTAAAAGATCGTATTGGGGTGCACAAGACGTTCTATTCGCTACTGAAGCGTGACTGCGAAACAAAAAATTTCGCGTCAGAGAGGTAGCATTCCCCGGGTTTCCCGATGCGCCCCGCTTGGAACTGCCGGTGCAGACATGTCTTCCGCCAGTGGAACGAGTCGTGCTCCGACCCCGGTCGCATAGGATCCACTGCCGGGATCGCATTGTCCGCGTTGCAGATGTGAGGTAAACGTGAACGGAGAAAATCTTCGTTGACAAGTGCAACCTAACTGTCAAAAGAATCAGCAGCACTAGAAAACATGACGCACACTGGCAAACATGCAGTTTAGGGCGCAGTAGCCCCTCCGGCACATGAATGCAGCTTTTGCGCTCACCTTTGGGTAGGATAATGGCACTAAGGCTGCCGTCCATGCATTCGATGATCACGGGAATAGCGATGCGCCGAAGGATCGAGACTCTCCTCCATGGCTGCCATTTCTTCGGACGTCTTCGGGAAATGGACCTACTTGTTGCGTGCCCGTGCATTTACGACAGCCTCTGCCACGCGTCGAACGCACTCGCTCACGGTCCACTGCAGGAAACGGATCGCCTCCTCGCTCCCTACGGACGCTTGGGAGCTCCCAGTGGCGAAGAAGGGCAGCGTACGCAGCACCTTCCGCTCCGCCGACGGTCCCGTCGCTCGCTCTGCTTCTAGTTCCCCCGCCGGTGCTTCGCACGACAACCGCACCGTTTCCTTCTACAGTGGAAACTGCCGTCGAAAATGGTAATCCGGCACGTCAAACGCGTCATCTGGCTGCCCATGTCCACCTAGGCGACGGCGAATAGCCACCGCCATGGCGAGCAGTGGGCAGTCATTTTTTATGCCTTTTGAAACGACCCTGCCTCAGGCCGTCCGAAACATTTATGCCTTATGCTCCGCTTAGTGAGTGCGTCAACGTCATTTTGACGTTTCGGTCTTTTGCGGGTTCCTGAATCGCGTCATTGACTGACAAAATGGGCATGGCCCAGTCATTTTCGACCAACTGTAGCGGTGTGATGGCGGCAAAAGCAATAAAAAGTAGCAGAAAAGTAGCAGAAAGTAGCGCACCGGACGCTGCAGGCTTGATCACGCAGCGTATCGAAATCTCTCGAAAACCCGCGCCGCGGAACTCACGGACCGCTGCGTTGAAAAGAGCACAGGCTACTCTGTCTCAGCACGAAATCATGGTGATCATTTGTATGGTGCTCTGTACCTGCCATTTGAACGTCCCTATTGAAAATTACAAATTAACATTTAGCGTAGTAGAAGTCACAGCTTGATTGATATTATAAACAAACATTAGGAAGAACTCAGAAGCAATAACTTGCGCATGTAATGCGGTTCTGTACAAAGGGTTGGGAGCCATCATTATTCAAAAGATTAGCGCAATATAGCAGGGACACAGACAGAGAAGACGACAGGACGAGCGCTAAGAAGACACAGACACTAAGAAGACACAGACAGAGAATACGATCCCTGTCGTCTTCTCTGTCTGTGTCCCTGCTATATTGCGCTAGTCTTTTGAATAATGATGACACACCAATTAGCCCAACTTTCTGCCTTGGTTGGGAGACACAGATCGCATTTGCTTAGGTTTCGACTGGTTTCCCGGATGAACTCGTTTTGTTCTCGCAACGGTACCCGGATGTTCTCGTTTCGCTCTCGTCTTGAGTGCCCGGATAACGGCTCTGGCTTTTGGCTCAAGGTCTCTTGAAGGTCGCCGACAACGGGAGCTAAAAGCATTTCATTCTTTATAAAAAAAGAGGCTGCGCGGAGGTTGCAGCATACCCGCATGATCTGCAACCAAATTAATTCGGCTAAGAGGTTGACCTCACGCGACATGTACTGCAAGGAGCAACGACGGGGATAAGACTCCTGCAGGCATGTGCGCACTAGGCCGGTAAACATACAGGGGACGAACACAACGAGAAACACTAATGTAGAACCACCCTATATAGCGGGCTGCAGCGTTCGAAAACGGGTAACCCAGTAAGGGGCGGCGGGACACCGCGCAGCAACTCCCAGGCGTTTATTCACCCCGCACACTACCGGGAGTCGGGTCGGGGAACACCTGTACCCACCAATAATGTTCCAGCGGGTGTCGGACGGTGGGTTTCGAACCAGCCACCTCCCGTAGCCGCGGTGAACGCCCAAACCATTCGGCCACGGCTGCGGTGGCATAGCTTGCTTTGGACGCATTTATCAGCAACGCTAGACCGCACTCGCCCTCTCGGCGGCGCTTTTCGCTTATGGGAAACTGTTTACCTTCATTCTATCTCAGCTGTGCGCAGGCTAAGCCACTTTTATCTCTTCTATGCCGCGCAGATGAAATTGGGAGATGACAATATCAGGTAAATTCACAAATACATCAGATCGATGTTTGCGACCGACGCGAAATGGAGACGGGTGTGGCAAAGAAAGCCATGTTTTAATATTTTACTGAACATGTTTGTGCGTTGCCTTTTATTTTAGGGCTATTTGAATTCATAGTCAAGTGCCATCCCTCGACGTTGCAGTAAAGCAAAGCATATGGTGATAAGGTGGATTCTTGGGCGAGTTGGTGACCCAATATCGGAAGTTTGCACAGCGCAAAAGACGAGGACTGAAGGAAGAACACAACACAGGCGCTGACTTCAACTGATCATTATTTGCGAAATCGCCTAGATTTTTACCTGAACTGCAGCATCACTGACAAAATGTTTCCCTGCTAGAAGCTATTTCAATTTGGGGGAGACCCAGCAGGGCGAAGTTTTGTCAGTAATGTCGTGTTTCATGCAGAGGTGTTCTTGTATAGGTCAACGGGCATGATATCAATGGGCAGAACATTGGCATGATATAAGCATACAATACAGATCTTGTTTTATTTGCCAAATAATTCTGACAGGCGGCATTCAGTTGATTGGTGTAAGTAAAAAAATTACCGACGATTACGTTACTTCCTAATGCGAAATTTGAGCGCAGCAAATAAGCTGTTTCACCTTTTCGATAGATTGAGGCAAAGAAATCGAGCAACACATGTATGCGCTATCACAGAATTTTTTTTTATTTTTCACACGTATTCCTTTAACAAAGACTCCACTAGGTAAGCTTCTGCTTCGGCGGCACGCACCTCTGGATTCTGACGGCGACGGCGCTGGGCCTCTGCTCTGGCAGCTCGTTTAGCAGCAGCAGCAGCAGCAGCAGACGGAGGACTTCCATCGGTCGTCTCGCTCATGGCTCAGAAAGAACTGGCAGATAATTTCGCAGTGGCGAACGGCAGCGGCAATTTCGGCTTGGGCGGTGCACATATACAGATCCGCCGCCACCGATCTGGCTCTCTGATTGCCACCGCACAGGGCGAACGGCAACGGCAATTTCGGCTCGGGCGGTGCACATATACAGATCCGCCGCCACCGATCTGGCTCTCTGATTGCCACCGCACAGGGGTTGCATTGGAGGAGGAGCGAAGAAAGGAATTAAGTTCGAGCCGGCGCTTTGACAACCGGAGACTCGCAGGAAGAGGGGGGAGGGGGGCGGCGTGTACACCCAGCGGCAAACGATGGGGGCAGAAGCGCGCGCAGCAAGCGGACAACACGATAAAGGGAGGAGGGAAGAGATAGCAGCGACTGACTGATGCCGCTGAGGCCGATAGTGAGTCAACCCCAGCTGCGGAGTTGGTTTCAGGGACAACGCCGCCGATGCCGACACAAACAATATGATACCCTCGCTTCCGCAGCGCTAAGAACCAGGTCTAGCCGTGAGAAGGTGGTCACGTATTCGTCGACGTGCCGGGGCCTACGTGAAATAACCGGCGCGTCGGCAACTGAAGAGCACCCTATCCGCCACACAAGAACAGGGGGGGGGGCCTTTTCTCCTCTTTCTGCATGGCGGCGACGGTGTTCTATGCAGTCACGTTATCTTGACTCACTAGCGGCGTCAGCGGCATCCAGCGGTATCAGTCGGTCGCTGCTAGCGCTGGGGGGATGAAAGGGGGGCGGAGCTGGTTACGAGGCCGACGACGACGCCGACGACGACGCGAAACCCAGGAACGGACGCCAAAGAGCTGCGCTCTAAAAGCACTAATTGACCAATGCGGTTGTAATACACTATTCCCATGGTTCACATCTGGAAAAACTACCTGTGCATCACTCTATCCGACAATATAAACTTTTTTTTTCTGATGTCCGTGCTTCATTTAAAATACATTGTAACTGTGGGCAAACCTCGTGTTACTGTAGCAGCTGCCGCAAAAATTTGAGAGTATGCCTAAAAGAAGTCTTCAGCTGTTCTTGTCAAGCTGTCCATTAGCCAACATTTAGCGTAAAGTTAGCAGGGCTTACTGAAGTATTTCTAGACGTCCATGGCTACAAAATATCTAGATCAAGACAGCTAATAGCCTTTTGAATTAGCCGTTCAAGACATATTTTAGACATCAAATAGCTGCTTGCGTGTTTCGTGGGTGGGTGAGCTTGGCAAGCGAGTGTCATAGCATAGCGTGACCATATCAGAGCATGTGGCATATAGCCGAAGTATCAGAAGCCTAATAATTACCACTAGATGTTTCACATAAACGAGACTCCAGTAATATTGTCTGTCGCAGCGTAGCTCGATGCTATTCACATTATCATCGACAGTTATAGTGAGATGAATTCTCAGGTATTTTATTCTTTCTTCCATCGCATTAGTCCTATACTTTTTATGCCCCCCTTCCCCTCATGGTATAGATCAGTGATGCGCACTCCCCTAAGACGCAGCGTCACGCGCCAGATCACCTATTCCAGAGACCGACAGGTAAACAACTGCGTTGTCACTTTGTGCGATCGCAAAGCCAACCTTCGAGGTTGATCAGCCTTTGAGGATAAAGCGCTCGTCCTGTTGTGTTTGTTTTCGATTACTGTCCTCGTCTTCTTCGCGTTGCTTCTTGTTTTAATCAAGTTAAAACCAAGTTCAAGAGCGTCGCTGTCACGCAGACAACACGCGCTGGCGCGCGTTCACTTCAAATCCTTGATCGAGTATTGCGGAGCGAGTTTTAACGCTGAAGGGGACAGCTAAAAAATTACGGGAGAACTCATCTCGTAATGACTGTCGACGCTTATGCGAATAGCATTCGAGCAATATGTAGCGACGCACCGTATTCATGAAATGACGTTTCTTTAAAACATGTAGTGGTCATTGTGCGACTTTAATTGCTTCGCCTCTATGCGCCATACTCCGATATCATCCCACTTTGAAGTGACACTCGCTTTTCGAGGTCACCCATGAGCATGGCGGCATGGCGACGGCTGTATGACGCCAACGCAGAGGCGATGGAATGACGAACAAATGATATGATGGGTCGACAAATGCGTTATAACGACAACGGTGTGACGACAATAAGACAGCGATTCCTAAATTATGACAAAGGTGTAAAGACAACAGCGTGATGACGGCGACATGAAGACAATGAGATGACGACGACTGTACGACGACGACTTCGAGACAACGCAGGTAGGACGACAAACGGATGGCGAAATTGGAATGACGATTGTGCGGCTATCGCGAAGGCATGACGACGACGGTATGACAAAGGATGCATAATAGTGACGGTCTGAAGACGATGCATTGACCACGACGGCATGGCAACGGCGGCATAATCACGACTGAATGACGACGGCGTGATCGCAATAGAATAACGAATAAGGAATAACGCCCATGGATCGACGAATGTTGTATGACGAAGACGGGATGAGGACAATGTCAGCGTACGTCACTCACGACGATGGCATGATGACAGCGGTATGACGACGACTGTGTGAGGAAGATGGCTCGTGATGACGGCATGACGAGAGTCGGGTGTGGAAGTAACAATAACGACGATGTGATGACTGCGACGGCACCACGACGAAGGCATGACAACGAATGTATGACGACGACTGTATGATGGCGTTGACGCGAAAGCGGCGTGAGGACAATGTTATGACGACGTATGTATGATGGCAGTTGTACAATGATGACTGTGTCATGAAAGCTGCACGACGATGTTGGTATGAATACGACGGCATGACGAGAGCCGAATGACGACGCTGGTGGGGCGACAATGGCACGACCATGACCACATGACGATGGCAGTCCAACAACGGATGCAGGATAGCAACTGTCTGACGATAACGGCATGACAACGGTGGCATAATCACCGTTTAACGACCGTAGTATGATTAAACAGAATGAAGAACGATTGACGTCGATGGAACGATGGAATGACAACGACGGCATGACGACAATGGGATGCATTTACTGAAGTGATGACAAGGATAAAACGAACGCGTGACGACGACAGCATAAAGAAGACTGTGTGACGACGATGGCGTGATCATGACATGACGAAAACCCGATGACAAAGCTGGAATGACGACGACAGCATCGCGACCATGAACACATGAACACATATCTGGTGGTTGAAGCAATTAGACATTTTAGACCACTAGCTTGGAGTAGAAGATACGACGAGAGTCAGATCACGAAGACTGAAAGACCACGATGACATCACCATGGAGGTGTGACAAGGAATGCGTGACGAAACTGTACGGCGACGACGGCGTGACGAGAATCGGATGACAAAGCTAGAAGGACCACGACGCAACGACCGCGACGGCATCAGGACCCCAAGGTCATAATGGTGGCCCGAGCTATTAGGCAACTAATCGGGCCACAGTGTGGGGGTAGAAGGCCTGATGGCGACGTCATGCCGAAAGTGAGGTAACCAAGCTGAAATGACGTTGGAATGACCTCGATGGCATCACAGCTAGGCACATGAGATAGATAGATAGATAGATAGATAGATAGATAGATAGATAGATAGATAGATAGATAGATAGATAGATAGATAGATAGATAGATAGATAGATAGATAGATAGATAGATAGACAGATAGACAGATAGATAGATAGATAGATAGATAGATAGATAGATAGATAGATAGATAGATAGATAGATAGATAGATAGATAGATAGATAGATAGATAGATAGATAGATAGATAGATAGATAGATAGATAGATAGATAGATAGATAGATAGATAGAAAACAGCTGCGCGTGTCAGGGGTAATCAAGCAATATCAACGCGATATTGATCCAAAACGTAAAAGAAAACGACTTCTCAAATTTTATGTAAGAAACTAAAAGATAAACTCAGCTAGAAGTGGCGCCGTATGGGTAGGCTGCGAAATGACTTCTCCAAGACGGCTTGTAGAACTTGCAAGCATTCACAGCTTTTACGCCAGCATCATTATATACAAGCTCCCTCATATAGCTAGCGGCCAGCTATATAATCCAGCTATACAAAACAGGAGTCGAAGCAGCGACTAGAGGCACGACCGCCGATTGATCCTCTTCTAAAAATAAATATACGCCTAATGTTATCAATGTAGTTATCATTACCTACCTTAATGCAAGAAACATTCATGCCTCTCTCAGCCAACGAATCATCATTTAGTTACGGTTTAGCAGGAGAGAAAAAGATATCCTGATTATGAAAATTTATCCTACATTATCATCGAACCTACGAGACGTTTTGTGACCCTTCCGTGCATCTGGGAAAGAAAGAAAAAGAGGCTACGCGGAGGTTGCAGCGTACCCGCATGATCTGCAACCAAATTAATTTGGAGAAGAGGTTGACCGCACGCCGCATGTTCTGCAAGGAGCAACGACGGCGATAAGACTCCTGCAGGCATGTGCGCACTAGGCCGATAAACATACAGGGGACAAACACAAAGACAAGCACGAATATAGAACCACCCTTGCGAGCTGCGGTGTTCGAAACCGGGTAACCCAGTAAGGAACGGCGGGACACCGCGCAGCAACTCCTTAGGCGTTGATTCACTCCGCACACTACCGGGCGCCGGGTCGGGGAACACCTGTACCCATCAATAATCAGCCGTTGGGTGTCGGACGGTGGGTTTCGAACCAGCCACCTACCGTAGCCGTGGCGGACGTCCAAACCACTGGCCCACGGCTACGGTGGGATAATTAGATAGATAGATGCAGTCAGCAACGACGTGCAGTCAGCAACGCTAGACCACGCTCGTCCTCCACGACCCAGCCTAGCGCGCATTGAATGCTGCCTGCTTTCATTTTATCTCAGCTGTGCGCCGGCCATGCCAATTGCAAATTCTCGGTGTCACATAGACGAGCTGGGCTATTGCTGATATACACCCTATATCCAAAAAATAAAAATCAAACCTTGGGGTTTTACGTGCCAAAATAACGATCTGATTATGAGGCGCGCCATTGTGGGGGACTACGGAAGTTTGGACCACCTGGGGTTCTCCGTGCACCTAAATCGTACTACACGGATGTTTTCGCATTTTGCCCCCATTGAAATGCGACCGCCGTGGCCGGGATTCGACTCCGCGATCTCGCGCTTAGCAGCCCAACACTATAGCCAATATCCAAAAATATAAGACCTTTTCATCGGGCGAGGAGGAAAGGGCACGCGGCGAGCCACCTTCCTCTGTGACTTGTGCGAGCCGGCTCGGCTCGCACAAGTTCACGGCAAGGTCATCTGGGATTGGGTAGCTTCTCGGTGCAGTGGCGACAACAGTCTGCAAATATTTCTCTATGTGCGCATACAACCGACGTGCATCATCAGTCGCGTTTTGTGTATGTGTTATGACCTAATTTGGCTGTATCGGTCATCCGTCGACGAAGACAACCGGCGTCTATGAATTGTCAGCCTGAATTGAAAAATTTCCTCATTATCTGATCGCTTGGTCGTGAAACTAAAGCGCAAAAGTACACGCTAGTTTACGACCAACGCCATGCAACCGCAAAAGCTGAAACCGCCAATCATTATAAAATATTTGTGTCGGCCGCCAGCATGGTCCTCAGGCATTTCAGGCATAGTGCACTTGAAATTGTGGTGAACACAAATTCCAATAAAATCACTCATTCCAACGGGAGGTGTCATGACGTATGGGAACCGCAGGTGCAGGCCGGTACAGAAATGGGTGTCAATCGGTTGTGGCTGGGATGCATGCGCCATCAAATCTGCCTGATTAATCCGCTGCAAAATTTGAATCAAGGCAGAGCAGTCGTCCGGGTTTGCCATAAGGAGTTGCTCCTGCACGAGCCACCCACAGGAAATAACATGACCGTTTTCGAAGGAACTCCTCTTCCCAAAGGAAGAACAACTCCTCTGACAGAAATGACAGTAGCTCAGAGTAGAACATCCCGAGAAGTGGAAACGTAGCAGAGCGACCATGTCCCGCGGCAGCTGCCTCGCAACAGTTACGTCATAAACAGAAGGCCCCCACAGCATCTAAAAGTAGCGCGAAGCGGCCATGCGAGCAGGGCCCAGATGCAGTAAAGCGGTTAGCTCCAAGGCAGTTGAAACCAGCATGCACGGCCCCCCAAAATACATTAGCAGTGACGCATTGCAGCAGCACATGCTTGTTGGATTCTTGAACGTGGCAAATGGGACACAGCGAAGCTAGGACTTTGCCCCACCGCTCTAGCCTCTCAGGCACTGGGAGCGCTTGCCACCCTGAACACCACATGAAGTCGCGTAGACGGCCAGGCAGAAACGACGCCGTTATCGCACTCGACGACACACTATTGGAACCTATGTGACGCGCTGTGGGAACTATAGGAAACAGTAATGCTGACATTGGTATCCACAACACGGTTTTTGAGAAAGTATAGACAGTGGCGTAGCTAGGTCGTCTGGCACCCGGGGCCCATAGGTCTTCTGTCACCTCCGCCCCCCCGGGTGTAGCCGGCGGAAAGAGGGGCGTCTTCAGACGTATATGACACCCCCCCCCCAATGGCCCCTTGCACCCGGGGCCCACGGCCCCCCGGCCCCCCCTGTTGCTACGCCACTGAGTATAGATCAAGACATACCAATTGTACGTAGCGATAAACTGCCACAGCTGTAGCGTCAAATACAGGTGTGTTTAACTGGTTATGTGGTTCAACTTCGAAAAAAAAAAGAGCGCCAGAAACGCGCCAGGAACCGTGTAACCAGTATAGATGCCGATTGGATTAAACTGCAATGAATGCTTCCAAGCGTGACCTCTCTTACTGTCCATATAACTATCAAGGCTTCAAACGTTGTTTTCTACAGAAATGCACTGTGATAAATCATATCATACCTAAATGTCCTCATTGCTGCAAATACATGTCTTGAAGCACTCAATTCGTTAATGAAGCAAAACTTCCTCACTTTCTAACTATTTGGTAGTCAAATACAGCAAGGTATTGCCATTGGGAATGACAGAAAATTCGCGTGATAATGATCTATCTATCTATCTATCTATCTATCTATCTATCTATCTATCTATCTATCTACCTATCTATCTATCTGTCTATCTATGTATCTATCTATCTATCTATCTATCTATCTATCTATCTATCTATCAGGTCGACGCACTGCCCAAGATGTCTAATATTTTGAGCCACTAGGTATGGGCTCCTAGTCGTGATGCCATTATGGTCATTGCTTCGTCGTCATTAATGCCTTGCCATCCAACTCTTGTCATGCCATCGTCGTCACTCCTTGACCCATGAGTCCAAATTGTCTAATAGCTATGGTCACTGGATGTGTATGTGGTCGTGATACCGTTGTAATCTTTGCACCATCGTCATTTCATGCAGCTTTGTCATCCGGTTCTCATCATGCCGTCGTCATTACGTCATCATCGCCGCAATGTCACTTTGTCAGTGTCATCACTCACGAAACGTCATCCCATTGTCATCATTCCATCGTCGTCATACCGCCATAGTCTTTCTGTCAACACCAATCCTTCTTAGTAATTTATTGCAATCATACTTTGGTCATTCAGTATTGATTATGCATCCCTTCTCATGCCATCCACGTCAGACAGTCGCTGTTATGCAGGAGTGGTAGTGTCTTCGCTGTCACACCAGCTTTCTGCGACTGTCATCATGCCTTCATCGCACGCCATCGCCGACATACAGGTTTCGTGACACAATCACCGTTACGCGATTGTCATCATGCATTTGTCATCCGTTTGTCCTTGTGCCGTTGTCACGCCATTGTCGTTATTGCGTGGTCATCATACAGTCGTTGTCATGCACTCGTTTTCATGACGTCGTTGTGATGCTGTCGAGGTCGTTGCATCCTCTTCATTGTGACTTCGACATCTAATTCCCATCATGCCGTCGTCGTGAGCCATCATCCCAAAGTCGCCGACATAACATTGTTATCATGCCATCGTCATCACGGCGTTGCTTCACCATGTCCACAACTGTAGTAACTCATCCCATTGTCGGCCTCCCATTGTCGTTATACCGCGGTCGTCGATTCATCGAAGTAATTCCTTGTCATTCTATCGTAATCATGCTTTCGTCATTCAATCGTCAACATGCCACCATAGTCATGCCATCGTCATCATTACGTCATCCGACAGACGCTGTCATGCAGCCGTTGTCACACCGTAATCGTCGCGCCACCTTGGTCGCTCAATCGTCGTAATTCCAGCATCTTCACGCTGTTTTCTTGCCTTCGTCCTTACCCCTTCGCCGTTTACAGTCATCGTCATCTGATTGTGGTCATGTCGCCGTCGTCACGCTGTCGTTGTTACGCCATCATCATAATTTAAGAATCAACCTCTCATTGTTATTTATTTGTCGTTGTACCACTTTTGTAGTTCTATAAATATAATTCCTTCTTCCCTCCATATTAACTGCGTCAGCGTAACGCAGTAGTCGCTATGATGCCATATGTTCTTGGGTTAGCTTGGCAAGCGACTTTCATAGCATAGCGTGACGATATCAGAGCACGTGGCATATAGCCGAAGTTACAGAAGCCTAAGAATTACCACTAGATGTCCTAGAAACACGAGATTCCAGTAATATTGCCAGTCGCTATGTTGCTCGAATGCTATTCACATTATATCATCGACAGTCATAGTGAGATGAATTCTCACGTATTTTATTCTTTAATTTTGCATAGCATTAGTTGTATACTTTTTATGGCCCCCACCCTCATGGTATAGATCAGTGATGCGCACTCCCATAACAACTAGCATCACGTGCCTGACCCCCTATTCTGGAGGCCGACAGGTAAACAAATGCCTTGTCACTTTTTGCGATCGCCAAGTCAACCTCTGAGGATACACTACTCGTCCTGTTGTGTTTGTTTTCAATTACTGTGTTTGCCTGCTTCGCGCTGCTCCAAGTTTTCCTCCAGTTGAAAACAAGTTCGAGAGCGTTGTCGCACAGACAAGGCACATGGGAGCGCGTTCACTACAAATCTTTCTTCGAGTATTGCGGAACAAGTTTTTAACGCTGAAGAGATAGCTAAAAAATAACAGAACTCACCTCATAATGACTGTCGACAATAATGCGAATAGCATTGAAGCAATATGCAAGGACACCGTATTCTTGAAGTCACGTTTATTTAAAACATGTAGTGGTCATTCTGAAACTTTCGTTACTTCGACTATATGCGCCATACTCCGATATTGTCCCACTTTGAAATGACACTCACTTTTCGAGGTCACCCATTAGCACGACGGCATGGCGACGGCTGCATGACGCCGACGCAGTGGCGATAGAATGACGAACGAATGATATGATGGGTCGACAAATGCGCTATAATGACGACCGCATGACGACAATAAGACAGCGATTCCTATATTATGACAAAGGCGTAACGACAACAGCGTGGCGACGGCGACATGAGAACAATGAGATGACGACGACTGTACGACGAATGACGGGACAGCATGGGTATGACGACAAACGCATGGCGAAATTGTATTGACGATTGCGCCGCTATCACGATGGTATGACGACGACGGTATGACAAAGAATGCATCGTAGCGACGGTCTGAAGACGACGCATTCACCACGGTGGCATGGCAACAGCGGCCTAATCACGATTCAATGACGACGGCGTGATCGCGGTAGAATGACAAACAATGAATGACGTCGGTGGATCGACGAATGTCGTGTGACGACGACGGGATCAGGACAATGGAATGACCTCACTGAAGTGATGACGATGGTATGATCATGTATGATGACAGAGGTATGACGACGACTGTGTGAGGAAGATGGCTCATGACGACGGCATATGACGTCACTGAGGGTGAAATGTTAATGTTTATTTACCTGTACGTGCTCACACTTGTTAATTTAACGACTAAGCGAATGCTTCCAAATTTATACGGCCGACAAAACTACCGTCCTTACTTCGTATAGTTGTCTACTAATTTGATATCGCAATCGATATGCTTCGCCTTTCGGGTGAAACTGCTACTTTTTGCTTGCGAAGACTGTTTTATTTGTGGGAGGAAACCCCTTGCAGTAAACTATGTATCCTCATATTGTATTAACAGATAACAATTTTAACGCCTGTCAAAGTGAACAGCGCTCCTTATTCCGTAGCAGAACAGCACCCACACTGCTGGCATCGTCATAGGTTTTGGGACAACTAATTGGTGCCAGATCACAGCTTAGAACTTGAGTGAGAATGCTGCAGTAATGTCATAGTAGTGAAACAAATTTTCAGGAGCGCAAAACTGATCTCCGAAGCTAATTGTAGGCAAACAAGCATGCGCACATCGCGCTGGGTGATCCGTCCACCTCATCACCGCAGAAACTACGGCCATGTTGACATGAATGGATGCAGTACGTTGCACAGAACTGTTTCCCACGGAGAATATGCCTATTCATACTAATAGACCATGCAACCCGAAAATAACCACCAGAAACTGCCGCTCAGCGTACGCCTGACATACAATAAGGAGTGCTCGCCCAAGCCAGCATGCAGACTGCCCATAGATGGCGCCACTGCATACGCAATACGGTACCCAATCGCGTCATTGGGGCTGCAATAAATATATGGTGGTGCGTGTAATCTGCAAAGGAGTAATGGCGCCAGCACTGACGTTCGCAAATGCCGTTGTGTGCTTAAAATCGGATATCTTGTTGGGGCTCGAAGGTAACCAAAGATCGGCAGGCCGGTTGGCTTTGGACGCCCACGGCCAAACCACAAATGAGGCAGTGCAGGATGACATGGGTTGGGCCTCGTTTGAAGTCACAGAAACGCTGAGCAAAATTAGTATTCAAGAAAGACTCGAGAACATTGATCAAGGTAAACGGGCGGCTAAAGTGCACCAGCATCTGTACCTGAAAAGCGTGGATGCAGAATGGAGGAAGAGGTCAAGAAAGTTGACAAACAAATACATGGTTATTGAAAGTGTAAACAGACAACCAGTAGTCATCAGGAAGAAAGTGAGTGAAATAGAGACAGTGAATTGGATGCAAAAAATGGAAAGAAAAAAGACAATAGAGATTTACAAGATTATGAAGAAAGAAATTAGATGGGAAAATCTACGATAAAACGAAGCAAAGGGCGTTAATATTTTAGGCTCGAGCTAGTTGCATAAAGGCAAACACATACCGGAGCAAATATTCGCAAAAAGATCAGGCATGCGTATGTTGCAATGAAAATCCAGAGAACACTTAGCCCATTCTAATGGAATGTGAAGGGTTTCACCTAGCGAGACCCGTAGAGAACACTTCCCAGAAGTGCTTGGATTTAAAGCGGACGGTAGCATCGACTGGCCTACAGATAAGATAAACAAGATATATTATGAATATTGGTGGGAAAAAAGGCAGGGAAAAGACTGATTCAACTGGGTCCATTACAGGCATATAGGTAGCGGTTCAAGGTATACAGAGAAGTTTCATTCGAGGAAGAGGAGGAGGAATAAGGTTTATTTGAAAGAATGAGCTGATGGTGGAGTCGTCCAAGGTGGGCGGCATCACTAGTCCAGGATGCCGTGGGCCTGAGCCAACAGCTTGGCCCTAATCACCGGACAAATGCTGGTCTTCAGGGCTCGGGCTTGTCAGCTGGGCCTCCCACTGCTCGACGGTTGGTCGTTATGCGTGGTGTCGACGGGTTGTGTCCACACTCCCATACCATGTGGTAGAGGGTATTGGGCGCAGGGCAGAAGAGAAAGAAAGATTAAAGAGATGTATACATAAATGCTAGAATGAAAAGCATGTATAGCATACCTCAGTAACTCAAGCAGACTAGATGACTATTTGCCACCGCACCACTTCAAAGGGGCTGCCAATAAATCATCATCATCATCATCACATGGCGGCACCCATGATAAAAACGGTCTAAATGCCGAAGTATTTGAACAAGCGAAATTGTGGCGGGGCTAGCAAACTTCGTTTTAATGCTTTACTGAACATGATTGTCCATTGGTTTTGATTTATCAATACAGGAATTCATTCTCAGGTGCCATCTTTGGATGTTGTTTCGAAGCACCGTCAGTCATTTTAGACACGGCACGTCGAAACAAGTTGCCAGATAGCCAGCACAGGCAGAGCGGCTACTTTCGCCTCTATTCAGATGTCTCCTCATACATCTGTTTGCTGCCACTCGAGAGTCAGAAGACATGTGCACTCGCATGACAAAAGCTAAAACTTCATTAAGTATCTGCGCAAACTTAATGAAAGGTCCTGACTGGAGCAATTTCACAAACACAGGACATCAAGTGCAACTCACCCCAACTCGCGCACAGTCACCTCTGCCTATTAGCAAGCCCGTCCGGTCTTCTAGGTATCTTTTTTCCACATAAACTGTAGTATGTTTCCCCAGCTCGTCCACTGTCGAATTTCTCTTTGCTAAGACTGTTCAGCAATGAGGCACAACAAAATGAGGCAATAAATTTAAATGCACAGGGTAAAATCTTGGCATTGGTACTTCCTGTAACCTGTAAAAAAACACGCAAGAATTTAGCCTTGGGTATCGTTCATCATCCAAAGCGCAGAAGTTTTGGATGGGAATGTCGGCGTAGGTTTCCGTTCTAAATCAGAGGACATTTGTGACTGCCGTCAGGACCGTACGGACCAATATGCCGATATCTAGCTGCGGCCACAAAATGTGTGATGTCGCTGATTAGTGAAGTACACGTTGGAGTAATCGCTGGACGATGAAGGCCGTTGCTCAATTTTATAAATCTAAGACTTTCAACGTACTAAAGCTTCTCAATTTTGCCGTTAGCAAGAAGGCCGTTACCAACATTGTTAGAGCTCTATGCATGCCCAACGTGTCCTATTGCAGTTACATTGTCTGTACACGTACGCTTCTATTTCTTGGAAGCTTTTTTTTTTAGGTTTCTAAGGTCCATGGTTGGTGTCTACGTGTCTTTATTTTTTCTATAGCTTCAACTTCAGTGGACAAAATTGCGTCATAACAAATATTCTTAGCATGGCCACGCTGTCTGCTTGAAATGTTGCCAGAAGTAAGCATCCTTGTCGGGATTCGTACCTGCACCTCTTAGTGCACTCTCCTACTGTGTTAAAAAAAACAACTAAATTATTTACTTCATTAAATCAATCAATCAGTCAGTGGGGGTCTATCAATCTATGAATCAACTGATCAATAATTCAATGCATCAGAACGTTTTTGGTAAACAGTTAATTTGACCATCGTTATTCTTATAGGACACTAAATCAAGAAAAAATTCAACATTTGTTATACAAGACAGTCGTTCCCAAAACCCGTGCTATTAACTGCACATAATGCAATATTCAACTGTGAATATATATTTCAGAATTCATAAGTTATTTTCATTTGACGTAACAATTTGCGCGTAGTGGAGCAAAGGTGTGTGGTGATGCCTCACGCCTAAAAAGCCTCCCTTGTAGACTGGAATAACATTTCTTGCTTTCCATTTGGATTATAAACAACCGTTGGCGATGAATTGTTTTATAATATGTAAAGCTAAATCGACAGTGGCATTAAACAATGCTACAGCTGACAATGAGATATGTCTGGACCAACAGTTTCTGAATTTTGTACTTCCCCTGTAAAACTTTCCTCTCATTCCTGCCGTATTAATCTCTAATGGCCGCATGGCGGTATGCTGCTAACAGCACACCAGATTAGCAGCTATGCGTGAGCAGAAATTGTGCCCAGGTTGTGTAAAATTGCTACGGTAATTCCCCAACTTAAGCCAGGACTTTTTGCGCGCCATTAGTCTGACCGGCTGCACATAAAGAACTCATAGGCAGGGGTTACATATCGTTGCAATGCCCGCAAGCTCGATCAGATGATCGCTGCGTGATGGTGATGATCATAATTTTCATACTATGGCAGATACCCACGACAGGAGTCCACCAAGAAGCGTGTCCGTGTGCTGATTATAATCATTAGTCTCGCATTATGGCACATGCTTCTAATGGGCGATTGATCAAGTGGCTGGTGCATTTAAAATTAAATAAGAAATTAGGAAATACAAGCCTATATAACATTTGTCACATTTTATAACACAGGTACACGAGAATACATGCAAGCTCCAGTTTACTTTATGCTCAGGATGTAGGAATGAAGTGAACTACAACAAATGCGTTGGATTTGAATTTGTTTTCGGACATCAAATCCAACATCTTGATTTTTTCCCTTTATTTGGGACACTCACATTATTATTGCTTCATTACTCCTGACACACGAACATCAAAACGTCAAAAAGGCCTTTTGCCTAAGAGCCACCTTCTGCACACCGACCGAAAAATAATTAATACTTGCAAATTTTTTAAGTTCTAATTTCGACTTTCGCATCGCCTTCGAAAACATCATATTCAAATGTCTATCTTGATATAGCCTTTATCAGTATCTTTTCGGCGCTACAAAGTTGCGCGGCAATATGCGAACAGGTATGCAAAATAAGCACGCATCTAGAGTTGTGTGAAACCATGTTTGAGAGTGCTTTTGTCGCACATCAAGTGCACTACAGCAGCGCTCTCGAACAGCGTTTCGAATGACTGTATTAAATGGCTGGCTTTCACATCGCAAGAAAGTGACATGGTGGTGGTTCACCTGTTGGCTTCTGCAATAGGCAACGTGGCGTGTGACACTGTGTGTTAGAGGAGCGCACGCTACTGATATTAACTATTTGGTGACCATAAGGAATATGACTGAAGTGCTACGAAAAAAAAAACCAAGAAACAATATTATCGGTTGTAATAGGTGCAGTGCTGCGATGTTACTTTCACGCGGTCATCTAGTAGGGTAGGGTTATTTCGCTGAAACCCACTTGTTGCTTTTGTCCCCTTCAACTTATGGCACCTTCCTACGAGGAGGGCTATTGAGCATGGTTCGCAATGGTCAATGGTACTACGACAAAGGTACAAGTGGAAAAAACTGGCCACAGCCGTGAAACATCGCGTACGGAATTGCCTCGATTGCTAGCGGCGCAAGTTGCCCCGGCAAAACCGGCAGCCCTACTACTCGCCTGACGGACACCATTTGACTAGATCGAAATGGACCTTTTGGGCCCACTTCCTGGGTCTAGTGCAGGAAACCGCTGGGTTATTGTCGTGACTGATTATCTGACTCGCTACGCCGAAACAAAGGCTCTCCAACAAGACACAGCGGCAGAGGTGCCGAGGATTTTCACAGAGAATGTTGGGCTGAGACATGGTGCACCAACCATCGTAATTAAAGATAGAGGAACCTCATTCACAGCAGCGCGTTTAGGTAATGTGATAATGCTCTGTGGAACGACTCACCGCAAGACAATAGCGTATACCATTCGAAATTAACGCACACACAGAGCACCTAAACAAAACACTTGAAGACATGCTTTCATGTATGTGGGTGTAGAACGCAATAATTGGGATGAGATGCTGCCTTATATAACTTTTTGCTTAGAACACCACTAAGCAAGAAACAACACGGATGACTCCGTTCAGCCCTGTTGATGGACTGTTGATGGATGAGAAGCAAGGACGATGTTCAATGCAATGGTCCCACACGAATGCGATGGCGCTGACAAGGATGCAGATGCGTTTACACAACGCGCCGAAGAAGCTAGACGACTCACACCCGTGAGGATCTGCCAAAAGCAATACTATGACACAGGTTGCCACAATGCTCGCCATAGACTAGTAACCTACGAAACCGGTGACACAGCGTGGTTTTGGGCGCCCCTCCGAATACCTCTGATTTGAGAAGCTGTTAAGGCAATACTTCGGGCCGGACCAAGTACTATGACGTCACCTACATGGTCGTTCCAGATAGCCCCTATTACAAGATGCGCCGCCAGCACCGGCCTGAAGTTGTGCACCTAGCATGCATGAAACTGTATATCAGCGACTGAGTGTGCGAGAAGCCATCCACCAGTGATCTCCTCTAGTATCAGGGCGACAAACACAACGGTGGGAGCTTTAGTAGGCTTCATCTCCTGCGTCAGCCTAGCGGAGATTGCAAGACGAAGAAAACGTCCTTACGCTAGCGTACTAAAACATGTTCAATACCTTATATTTGTTGATTTTATGTGCATGTCCTCTCAAAATCTATATTATCAGTTAGTTGCCAAATGCTTTGTTATGAATTTAAGAATGTATGTTTCAATCTATCCAGTGTGGCCAATCCCCATCGTGGGTACAAGCCATGTTTTGAGGCAAGAACTATATGATGTATTTTTCGTTACCGTCCATCAATTAAAAAGGTGACTGTGGACCTATCCCGGAGATGGTGCAATAAAAGGCTGACCCGCAGCGGAGGTGAAGCAAGCTTCAAGCCCTTCGCCCCTAATAATGATACTAATAAATAACAATAAATAAAATAATAAATCTAGAAGCATTGTTTCAAGTCGATGGGTATGCTTCAATAGTTTGTGAACAGCACGTGGACTCATGAGCAGGAAGCATTACCCTATATGCAAAGGGAAAAATGTATTTACAATCATATATTACATCTTTGACTCACAAGAGGACAATGCCACTGATTGTGGCGGTCTGTGCTGTACAAACGAAAGACAGAATTGTGATATCCCCTTTGTATATATCTCCAGGCACAGGAAAGTGTGATATAGAGAAGTTCATCATCATGCAGTCTGCATGGGTTAGGCGTGATGACACTACCCCTGTGATAATCGTTGCAGACTTCAATGTGGACATTTCAAAGCCAGACAAGAACTAGTTCACTCAGTTTGTTCTAGAATAGCTTAAAGTGCCCCACCAATCCAAGTCACTCAATTGCTCAGCAACGGTTGTGCACAGAGTTAACTTTGTCCAAGATTTGGTCTAAGGTTGTAACTGAACCAATCAGTGTATATCACAATAACCGCAAAGCTCTCGTCACTACCATTACCAAGTGATGAAAATAGATGTACCCTTGTCAGGCCC
This sequence comes from Dermacentor variabilis, assembly GCF_050947875.1. Classification (NCBI taxonomy): domain Eukaryota; kingdom Metazoa; phylum Arthropoda; class Arachnida; order Ixodida; family Ixodidae; genus Dermacentor; species Dermacentor variabilis. The sequence continues at coordinate 9,090,169 of NW_027460335.1, read as the reverse complement.
TGTGTGATGCGCTACAGCCTCGCCAGTCATCCACCTTCACAGAATGGAAAGGCGACTCAATTTTTTTTATTGCGGGTCCTCGTCTCCCATTTTCATTGCACCGTGACAATATATACATATGAATATATATATACCTACCAAGTTACCGGCTTCGAACATGTTTTTTTTTCGTTTTGACATTCCTAATGGTAGTACATTAAAAGTGAGCGCGGGCATATTCTTCGATGATGAAAATAGAAGATATAGGACGCGTTTATCACTTAAATTCGCTCCGCTTCTCTGATCCTACTGTGGCCTTGTGGGGCGTTTCTACGAGGTGAAGCACGTCGTGTCTCATGATTAAACACATTTTAATCTTAAAGGTTGTAGCTTCCTCTGCAAGGTCCACCATGGTGGCTAAGGGACACATTCATTACTGAAATATGCAGCGCGTCAGTCAGTATAAGGTATGCGAAGATGTTGAGCGATCTAATTTCTGTGAGTGCTGGCAAGCTTACGACGATCTTTTGCGCTGCTTATGAGCCCATTAGCGCCGGGTATGCGCCACATGTTTAGGAGGAGCATTACCAGTCGTATATGATCCTAAACAAAGGGCGCGGGTTCGTTTCACGAACTGAGGACACGAGTGGCATGTCCGCTTGCGAAGAAAGGTGCCTTGGTTTGCTGCGCTACTGTGAGTCAGCCTTTACGTATATGCTGAAGGCATATCCACCTGGACGTCGGCCTTTACGCAAGTGCATGCACCGTTCCAAAAAGCAGTGATCCTGACATCGACGTGCCTCAGTGCTAAGGCCTCAGCATTTTGACCGAGAAGTGCGCATTGGTGGCTTTTACCCCCAAGCCCATGACATGAAACCCCATTTCTATTGACCGCCAAACGATTTAATATACAAAGACTCACCGATTCCTAGCCGTTATTATTGAGAGAGACCTTTCATGGATCTTCCACATCTTACATTTGAAGGCGACGTTAATCTCTATGCTCAATCGCCCACTGCACATACGAAGATTTCTCGCTGGTAAAAGGTGGGTCACATCCGTGATATCTATGGTTCAACTTTACAGGACGCTCTTCCTACAACTGGGATACAACAAATCAGTGCTGTCCAATGCTGGCAAAACTAACATCCGTGTCCTACAGGGCATTCAAGGCCCAGTCTTTCAAACATGTCTAGGGATACCTTTGCTGTGCTTCAATTGCAGCAACAATTTCCAGTGCAAGAGACCACCCACCAACAGCCTATATAGGTATCAATACACGCCGGGCACATATTCACCATATATCCAGAGTTCCTGACCACCAACTTCCCTCGCTTTCCAGAGAAAAGACCCAATGAATAATTTCCCAGATAAATTACGTGTAACTACAGCACTCTGTGTCATTGAGATACTCACCGATGACAAGAACCCTAACTCCTATGTAATGCCTGAAAAAGCCTCCTGTTCACTTTGCGGCTCCAGGAGTTGCGAATAAGGCTAGCCTGTCCTCCGTGGCTCTAAGAAGATCACAAGGAAGCTTTTACATAGTTAATACACTAACCGAATCCATGTTTACATGGACGGTTCGGTCTCGGAAAGTTCGACAGTTGCCACTGTTATACCATTCCGATTGATCGTAATCAAGTAAGACTTCACACGTAACGACATCTACAGTTCCCAACTCATGTGGCTAAGTAATACATAAAAAATATCCACCTTGCAAATGCACAATATTTGTGACTAAAAAGCAGCCCTTCAAGGCGCGCGAAGTTTACGACGAGGAAATTACAACCAACTGGTGTTCCAAATCAACGAAATTTGTAATTGCGTTTTTCAACGAGGTCATGATATAATCTTACAGTGGCTGCACGAACATTGTGACAATGTTGGTAACCACCTCACCAATGACGCTGCCCAACGTGCCTAAGCTGTAGCACCAACACTTCTTATGCATTAATCAACAGCAGACGCGATAAGATCGCTTCGCTATTTCACACGTACCATCAAGTCGAGTCATTGAAATACTCCGCAGAAATCTAACCATGGATTATAAAGCCTAGACCGATTACTAAATCTGCAGTAACAAACAAATCTTTCACAAATTGACGCACATTGCCGAGTCAGCTGTGGCTGGTAGTAGCCTTCACTAACTCATATAATTATGGCATTGGAATGGCTGACTTACCCAAGTACGCTAAGTGCAGGTGTGAAGAGACCATTGATCATCTCCGGTGCCACTGTTCACGCTTCGATAAGCGCCAGACTCTCCAGTGTGCCTTCAACAGACTGGACAATCGACCATTCGCTGAAGCAATAGTCTTACAAGCCTGGCCTCATAGCTCATGAGCCCAGAAAACTACTCAATCTCTTCTACAATACCTGAAGGCAACAGGCTTGAGCGCCCGACTATAGATACGCTGCACCTGGCTTAGTGCATACGAAGGCGTCACCAAGACTAGTCTCTCTCTTTCTTTCCCTCCCTGATTCCAACCCTACACATAGGGTAGCAAACAAGACGGTCTAGTTAACCTCCAGACTTTTCCTTCCTTCCTTCCCTCTCTGCGTTTCTAGTGAACTAGAAAACGTTCTAGAGCTCTAGCTGCAAAGTACAAGAGTAGCCAGAAATATGCCTCGCTTGCACCAAATACGTTTCTAGTTCAATGAGAGAGAGTGTGAAAAGGAAGAGGTACTATTCACAATCACTCTCTCACTACAATTTAGCTCGAAACTGGAAACAGGCTTTACTCTTCTCCTTCTACTCTTCTCTCTTTATTGAGGCAAATGTCTCATGAGTCAGTTGACCTTCAAAGTCCTCGAGCGAAAAGGCTTCGACGACATGAAAGGTATAAAAAGACTACGAATCTTCAACCTATGGTGGAAGTCGAACCCATGACCCTTGGCGTTGGCTAAGGCTACAAACCCTCGATATTTGGTGGGAGTGGAACCACGACCATTTATGGGAGTCGAGCCCATGGCCTTTGGTCTTAATGAAGGCAAAGTTAATCAAGATAGAATTGAGGCACTCGAACCCACAAACTTTGGTCGGAGTCGACTCCATTCCCTTTAGTGGTAACTAAGGTGAAGTTAATTAAGACACAGGTAATTAAGATGGGATTAAGCAATCAAACCCACCACCTCCGGTGGGAGTGGAACCCACCACCTTTACCTTTGGTGGGAATTAGCGAAGTTAATGAAGGCCAAATTATTTAAGATAGAGTTAAGGCACTCGAACCCTCTACCTTAGGAATAAATATGGATGACTAAGTGAAGTACACTAAGCAAATTAAGGGGGACGACTAAGCAAATTAAGAGGATGAATAAGGTTAGTGGCAGAGGATGAGGCAGGTTAGTGCATATCTCTTCTGCTCCATCTGCGGCAGCTGATCGCGGCTGCATGCGTCCTATCTTTGAGGCAATCTGTGGTTGGTTCGAAGGCTAGCCGGCTAGCCAGCTTTGCGTGCTCTTTGTTCTCGAGCGACTATTTTGCGTTGAAGCGATAGGCAGAAAGGGGAATTCGCGCGCTGCTGCCACCGTTACTAATCACGCCAGCATTCTGACAGCATGTGTTTGCGGTCACAGAGCGAGATGTCTTCCTGTTTGCCTTCGCGCACAAGATAACATGCTTGTTAGTTTACTTCGTGGATGAATGTTTACAGGAGTTCATGAAACTAATAAAACGACTAGCCTTACTTCGTGTTGCTGCCTAATAATTTGCAATCGCAACCAATGCTTCGCCTTTGTGGCAAAACGGTTACTTTCTCATTCCCTTCCCCAAACACCGCAATTCAGGTGTCCACCATTGTCTAGGACAGTTACCAAAATTTTGCTCTTTTTACAGCCACATCTCTCTCTCTTTTTCCAGGAGGAGGGAGTAAAGAGAAGAGGAGGTAATCGCAGCCACGTACTGCCACGAGGTACGCCTAGGAGTGGCAGATGCCTTGTTGAGTCTCCCGGCTGCTGCTGTCACTTCTTTATGAGCCTTTGACACCTGACGGGAACGCGTGTTCGCGGAATTGGGCAACAGGCTCCACAACCACCAGTGGTTTCAGTGCCATCGTTTGGCGTTGGCGCGCTTTTGAGGAAAGCCTAGGGACAATGCAAACGTTCATAAATGTGAGGGATTTCTCTGATTAGTCAAAGTAAAAGCCAAACGCGAGGCTCACCAAGGTCACGCGGACCCCCATGGACCACTCGCTCGCTACTACAGGCAGCGAGCGAGCGGCGCACACACTGCGTACTTACTTGCGTGCGCACCACAAATAGGCATGGCTCGGTTGCACTAGGTGTGCTATGTTGCATGTAGGCCTCTACTCGTAGATCGATACAACAACGGGCCCACAAGTGTATCAAGTGGAAGAGGAGCGTAAAAGTGCAAAGGCTACGGAGAGACATAAGATCGAGAGATGCGTATTGTAGTGGCAAGGCAATAGCAGAAGCGTTGGGACTACCAGCAACGAGAGAGGAAACGCTCAGCTGAGGAGCAGCGCCTCGCCAAGCAGGGCAAACAAGAGTAGCAACGTGCAGCCTAAATACAGTCAAGCGGACGACCGTTGAATAGGCCACCAAGACCAAACGGCGCCGAATGAAGGATCTTGTGGAGCGCATATGTGTATGTTCAAAAGCACTTCGCCGAAGAGAAATCTTGAGGGGCGTGTTAAGTCTGCGACCGCCGCCTCTTGTTCCTATCATATGTCGTCAGGGTGTTGCAGCCCGTGCATGTGGACATCCTGCGACGGACATCCACTGGTCGTATTAGACATCCCTACAATACCCATGTCCCAGTAGTGGATATCCATAGAACGTCACTGTTGTCACTGGGTGTGCCTGGGCCCCTCTGTGGCAGGTGTTACACATAAATGTTTCGTGTCGCCGTCGTAGTTTAGCTTACACTATGTGAAACCTGGCTTTTTACATGGTGCGAAATTTCATTGAAATCTTTGACTTAGCATTGGTTTAATTTTTTTTATTGAATGAAAAACGAGCCTACGAAACCTCTCAACGAACATTGGGGGCAGGCATCAGAGTGCCATAAATACTCTAAAATAATACCTTTTGCAAATCTGTTTAGATACCGTGTAGGTGGATGCGTCATGACCTCAGGATACGCTGGCTTGCTCTATTGCTGCTACGACTGCGACTACCCCAAACGAGTGCCACCAAATGAAACAAACTGCAAATTTTTTTTTTACGAAGAACATTATCAAATCTCTTCTCACTCATTGCACAGCTAGTCTCGATCTTGGCAACTTTTATTTCATGAGGTAGGTAGCATAAGAGGGTTTATAGGCCACTTACCTATAAAGTTCGCATACTACGTGGCGCCTGCCGTTAAAGAGATGTTGCACACGAAGGTAGGCAGAATAAGAGGATAGTCACTCACCAATACTTTTGCAGGATATGTAATCATTCACGTGCACACATTGTCCATACTCTCACGAGTTCATAGCCGCTTCCATTCACACTTAGTGGCACCCACTCGAGATCACGCTCGGGACCGCTCCCACTCACACGCATACTCGCATACGCTCACTTTTTTGCCGAAAGTCATGTCCATACTAATCACTACGCAAACTCGCCATTACCGACGTTCAATCATACTTACGTAACTGGCCGTCACTCTCTTTCATAACACAACCACTCACTCTTTGTCGCTCAATAATGCTCCATCTGGTCAAGCCTGTGAAATGAACATGGAGCGATTGTACGTGCTAATATGGCAACATATGGTTCCACATCCTCTACCAATGGCCGTGAATGGCATTGGCTAAGACTCCCAGGGCTAATCATGTACAGACGCGGCCACTGCTAGCAGTTACACAGCACCGTATGGCGGCGCTCCGTGGAACGCAAAAGGTAATGAAATGGTGGCAATTTACCAAGGACTGAAGCAAGGATGTCCTTTGTCTCCATTGTTGTTCACGCTTTATGCTAAGGGTGTAGAAAGACTGGAAAACAGCGAATCTAGGTTTCGTTTATGCTACATGCGTAAAGGACAAATGGTGCAACACAAGCTCCCTAGACTGATGTATGCGGACGACATAGTGCTAAAAGCGGACAATAAAAGAGGTTTACAGACACTTGCGAACATATGTGGCGGTGCAGAAACAAATCTAAACCTCAAGTTTAGTACAGAGAAATCGGGAATTATGATTTTTAATGAAGATACGAGCAATTACGTGGTGTCAATTCAACTGCATGTCATACCCATAGTCAAGCAATATAAATAACTCGGCGTATACATAAACGAAGACTTGCTCAAACACCCACTAAGACCTGGAAATGAAGGGGAAGCGAATGCTGCAATAATCAAACACAGAGCATTGTGGGGCCAAATTAAGCATAAGGTGGTGTGTGGAATCTGGAAAAGTGTAATGGTGCCAGTGCTAGCGTTCGCAAATGCCATACTATGGTTAAAATCGGATATCATGTCTGGATCGGAAGTTGACCAACGATCGGTAGGCCGGTTGGCTTTGGGAGCACAAAGTAAAACCCCAAATGGGGCAGGGCAGGGTGACATGGATTGGGCCTTTTTTTTAAGTCAGAGGGGTAGCGCGACAAGCTGTCAACGTCTTGGTGCAGGCGGCCAGACTTGTACACCACGGAATACGAAAATTCTTATAGCCTCGAAGCCCATCGACCAAGCCGGCCTTGTAGGATCCCTTAGCGATGAGAGCCAGCAGAGAGCATGATGGTCAGTGACTATGGAGAAAGGGCGACCGTAAAGGTAAGGACGGCGCATCGGAACTGCCCAGACAACCGCAAGGCATTCTCGTTCCGTAATGAAATAGTTGCGCTCCGATGGTGCTAGGAGGCGGCTCGCATAAGCAATAACGCGATCCTCGTCACGCTGAAGCTGGGCTAAGACGGCACCTACGTCATGACCACTGGCTTCTGTACGCAATTCTGTAGGGGCATCGGGGTCGAAGTGGGCGAGAAGGGGTGGTAAGGTTAGAAGACTGACGAGACGAGAGAAGGCGGCGGCTTCAGCAGTACCCCACGAGAATTGTACGCCATTCTTCAAAACATTAGTGAGGGTTCTAGCAATTACCGCAAAATCTTGAACAAAACGACGAAAGTACGAGCATAGCCCGACAAAACTTCGAATGTCTACGGCTGTCTTCGGAACCGGCAAGTCTCGGACAGCGCGAGTTTTCTCGCGATCAGGCTGTACTCCGGAAGCGTCGCCGAGATGGCCCAGAAGAGTAATTTGGCGGCGACCAAAACGACATTTGGACGAGTTAAGTTGCATCTTTGCCTTTCGAAATACATACATAAAGTATAGTTGTTAGACATCAAGGTGAGTGTGGAACGTTGCCGAGAAGACAATGACGTCGTCGAGGTAGCAGAGACAGGTGGGCCATTTGAAACCTTGGAGCAAGGGGTCCATCATACGCTCAAAAGTGGCAGGCGCGTTGCATAATCCCAGCGGCATCACTTTAAGTTGGTATAGGCCATCAGGTGTGAGTAACGCGGTTTTTTCTCTGTCCATAGCGTCAACAGCAATGTGCGTGTATCCACAACGAACATCAATGATATAGAAATAGCTGGAACCGTGGAGGCAGTCAAGGGCGTCGTCTATACGTGGGAGCGGGTACACGTCCTCCTTAGCAATGTTGTTCAGATGGCGGTAGTCTACACAGAAGGGCTACGTGTCGTCCTTCTTAACCAACACCACAGGTGACGCCCAGAGACTCGAATAATGCTCAATTATGTTTTTATCTATCATTTTGTTCACCTTGAATTACTCGGTGTTCCGACGCAGAAACTCGATACGGTCGTCAGTGGATAGGCGTAGCATCGCGAGTAAGAATCCGATGCTTTACGGCGAACGTCTGGCCTAAAGGGCGATCGTCGAAGTCGAAAATATCTTCGTAAGACGATAACAATGGCAATGGTATTCAGCCTGTGCAGAGGACAGGTGCGTCGCTACCTTCCTTTACGTTGAGATCGGCGCACGAGGCTGGCGCGAGGGGCGTGCTAAGCTCGCAAGAACCATCGGGTGATAAAGCTGCCATGTGATGGTCGCAAAGACAATCAACGTTGGCAAGGCAAATACCTTGCGGTAGAATTTGCTTTGCCAATCTAAAGTTAAAGATAGGCATGCGAGTGCGGTTCGCAGTGACAGTAAGTATGCTGTAAGGCACGATAACGTCATGCTGTAGTGGAATGTCGGGCAGAGAAGTGACAAGGTGCTCACCATCAGGAACTTGTGGGGAAGACAACAGTTCAATATAGGCTACTGACTTTGGCGGAAGGTGAAGAAAGCCAGTGGGGCGTAAGCGGCACTGGGGTACGTCTGAAAGTTCAGCGAGAACCGGCAACTCAAGGCGAAGGGTACTCGCAGAGCAGTCAATAAGAGCATAATGCACGGAGAGAAAATCGAGGTCGTGAATTAGGTCGTGGGGGTAATGAGCAATCACGGTGAAGAGGACAGGAGTGTGGCGGCCGGCGATGCTGACAAGTGCCGTACACATTTCGACGATAGGCGCAGTACCGCCATCCGCAACGCGGAAAACTTGTGCCGACGCTGGGGTGAGGAGCTTTTTGAGTCATCGTTGTCGGAAGACAGCCCTCATTATATAAAGATGTGCTCCTGTATCGCCTAGTGCAGCGGCAGGATAGCCATTAACGTTAACGTCAAAAACGTTTCGGTTAGTAGATAACGTGAGCAGAGGATTCAAAGGCAGGTCGACAACGCAGCTTCACCTCCAGAAGCTGCAGTGCCTAGTTTTCCGGCTGGATCCGGGAGGCGATAAGCGGCACAGAGAAGCGACGGGGTTGGGGTGAACTAGACTGATGGCGTCGAGGTGAGGGCGTGCGGCTGTAGCGAAGGCTCGGAGCAGGGGCATCAGCGGCAGTTGGTTCATGACGGGTGGCATAGGGAACAGAAGGTCCAAAGGTGCGGGAATAAGTGGCGGCGTATGTCCGAGGAGGTGGTGGTCATCGGTTGCGGCAGTGACTAGCGACGTGGCCGATGCGACAGCAGTGGAAACAGATCGACCTGTCATCAGGGGTACGCCATTCGGACGGGTTGCGGCCAGATGTGGCAGAAAAGAACTGCCGGGGACGAGAAGGGCCGCTAGAGAACTGGGGAACGCTAGGTTGAGACGTTGAGCACACGAAGTTCAGACCCGTGTTCTCAAATTCCTGTCTGACGACGGCCTGAATCATCGCAATGGTGGTTGCTGGCGGATCAGGAGGCGTCGTGGAGAAAGCTGGAGCACAGGCGGCCTCGAGTTCGCGGCGAACAATACGGGTTACGTCGTCACACGTGGTGGTCTCACGTGGTCCACCCTCACATGCCGACGTAGCAGCAGTGTTGGGTAGCCGCGTGATGTGGTGTGTGATACGGCGGCTCTTAGCTTGTTCAAGGCGACGGCACTCTTTCATGATGGCGTCGGTACTGGAGACGTTGCCGAAAACACGCAAATTGAAAGCGTCGTCGGCGATGCCCTTTAGCGCCACTTTATCTGCCTCAGACATAGTATTGTCAGCTTTGCGGCATAGAGCCAAGACGTCGAGGATGTATGAAACGTACGGCTTTGCAGATGTCTGAACACGAGACGCAAGAGTCTTCCTCGCGGCAACCTTGCGCCCAATGGTGTCGCCGAACAGTTCCCGTAGCTTTTCTTTGAAACTGTCTCAATTGGTTATCTCGTCGTCATGCGTTTGGTGCCACACGCGTGCGGTGCCGCCGAGATAAAAGATGACATTGGGGAGCATAATCGTTGGGTCCCGACCGTTATTAGCACTGGCGTGTTCATAGAGCTTGATCCATTCGTCTACGTCCTGCCCCTCCAGGCCAGAAAACACACCAGGGTCGCGATGTTGGGCAACCGTGACGATTGGAGCAGAAGGGCAAGCCGAAGCCGTTTGGGAAGGCGGTCTCGTTGCCGGGAGGCATGGTGACACGCTCGATGTACCGACCACTTAGGAGTTCCGTGGCGAGGACGGGAATTGCTGACCTCCACCAGAGTGTTACGTGAGGAAACACAAACACGAAAGAGGCTATTTACAGGCTATTTACACTGGAGCCAAACAACCAGGCCGAGTCTCGCTCGCACGAAAGGCACAGACCAACTTTATCGTCGTTCTCGCGGCTCGTCTCTTGAGCATCTCTCGATGATATCATAATAATATCGACCCTCTTTACTACATTAACGTGCACGTGACCCTAAGTACAGGAGTGTTTTTGTATTTCGTCCACATCCAAATGACGCTGGCGTGGCCGGGTCCATCCCCTCATTTGTGCTTAGCACCGCAACACCAACGCCACTAAGCAACCACGTCGGATTCATAGAGCAACGCAGCATCATACGCGCGTCGTACATAATGCGTCTCGTTTGCGGAAACACGGTGTGTACCCACATTACTTTAATGCTAATAGAAACAACGTCAACGTCTTTTGTGAGAAGGGCTCGGCTATAATGCTTCCTTTGTTAGCAAGTTCTTGCTTTCAGTGTTTTCTTTTTACTTAACTTGTCTTGGTTGCACATTTGCAGCATTTTTTGCGCTTCTGTTCATAGATGTACGCGAGGTATTATATACTCGCTATTAGATAACATCTCTTAGACAGCCGTTATGCCTTGTCTGTCACTAGGGTGAAAATAATAAAAAAAATCACACACTTTGCCGTTAACGACGCCTTAAGATAGTGGGCGAATACAGACAGCCGTTACCCGCCGTGGTTGCTCAGTGGCTATGGTGTTGGGCTGCTGAGCACGAGGTCGCGGGATAGAATCCCGGCCACGGCGGCCGCATTTCGATGGGGGCGAAATGCGAAAACACCCGTGTGATTAGATTTAGGCGCACGTTAAAGAACCCCAGGTGGTCAAAATTTCCGGAGTCCTCCACTACGGCGTGCCTCATAATCAGAAAGTGGTTTTGGCACGTAAAACCCCAAATATTATATTATTATTATTACAGACAGCCGTTAAAACATTTGGCAACGCATTTCGAAGTGGTTGTGGTTCAACACCAAGAAAAATTTTTGCAGCCTAACACCGCAAAAGAACAATACAGACATTCATATTGTGCAGAAGGTTACGGCAGGTTCTAAGCTTTGGTCAATCTACAATATGAAAGGCTGTGAGAACTAAAGGGACACTAAAGGGCAAATCCAACAGACCCATCGCAAAAATCGACTTTGCTAGCAAAGCCCGATCGAGCATGCACGCGGCTGAACTGATATTGGAGCAAGGTTTTTATGAGCACCCGTGCCTAGTAGGCAAGGGCGAGGGCAGGCGAACGTGATGTATCGCGGTAGATAACCACTCGTGCTGAGCTTCCTTTCACCGTAGCCGTGGACGAGTGGTACGGGCGTCCGCCACGGCTACGGGAGGTGGCTGGTTCGAAACCCACCGGCCGGCACCCACCGGTTCAATAAACCTGGGCACAGGTGTCCCCCGACCTGGCGCTCGGTTTTCGCAGGGGTGTTAAGACCTGGAAGTGATGCGTGGAGTCCCGCCGCGCCCTACCGGGCAACCTGTTTCGACCATTAACCTGGAAGGGTGGTACCTCCATGTACGTGTTTGTTCCTGTGTTTTACCCATATGTGCACACCCGCCTGGCAGGCACATGCCTGCAGGAGTGCTACGCTAGCCGTACCTCCTCGCAGCGCACGTTGCCTGCAGGCTTACCCCAAAGCTCAGAACCCAGTGGCTGCATGTCTGGCGGGCACTGCGCCATGTCGATCACGCACGCTTTTTTGGCGCATCAGTCGCAGAGAGCCAAGTCAAGATAGATTTGATAAAACTTGGATTGGATTCATATACTTTTATTTACTTCAGACGATTTTAACAAATCCGGCTTCTGTGCGACAGGAGAGGAAAGGGTTATAATGCCAAATAATGTTTACCACTTTGTGCAGGTAAATACCCCAAAGCTACTGTTTAGCGTTTATCATCTATATACAGAGAAAGTGTAGACACCACTTTAATGCGGGAACTAACGTGAATTCAAAATCGTCCTTTTACGTATAACGTGTTCCACAGAAACTGTCAAACTGTTAGCTTTTACGCAAAAGGTGTTACTGCAATGATACGACCACTCGACAGCGCTGGCTGATAAAAAAGAAATCAATATAATGTTTTTTGAAGCTTTGTTACTTTTACGTTACTTAAACACTCTGTGCTACATATACACAATGAATAATTTCTTCCTATGTGTTCTGCTGTCTATGTCCCTAAGTCTAACTAAATCTCACAAATTTTTCTGGAGCGCAAGTTACTAACGTCATTTTACTTATCAATAAATCTGGTTTCCTCTAACCTACCGAGACAACAGCATCTAAATGACTCAGGTGTAACCAGAATAATTATTTACAACGCAAGGCGAAACCAAGAAAAAGAACGGGCGCCACGGGCGCTGTCTTACAAAAAGCGGTTTATTGAGTACATGTGACAAGCAAAGACGCAGAGTTACCAAAAGGAGGAAACAAGATAAGAAAGGCAATTGAACCGAAAAAGAGCTGACGATGCATGGCATGGTGCGTATAGTTCGCCATTACCTAGCAAAACGAACTGACAGTTTGTTTGAGGAAGAGACGTCATGCTAACGCGAGACGGTGTATGCATGCTAATAAAAAAAAAACAATCGGCAATCTATGGCGGTCAGAATCGGCAAACAATCGGCGGTCAGAAACTATGCACAAGGCAGAATTTCGCCGAAGGCTGAGGCTATACACAAAGCCAACGCGAACTATGTCACCTCCGAGGAGACGGAGGAACGACACATTATATGGTTCCCGGCTCACACGTCTCCCGACACCCCCGTACCCAACATCAACGATGAGGTCCACCGCGTAGCGCGAGGTCTGACATTCCACGCCCGCGATGAAGGATCCTCTCTTGGGGTTGGAAATACAACGGAGGCATGGACATAGAGGGACAGAGAGGGCCTGAGAAAATTGGACGATAACAGGTGGGCAGCTAAGCTATTTAAATACCTATACAGAAAGAGCATTGACTCACAATGGCGGAAAAGAACTAGGAAGCTAACCAGTAAGTATGCCAGACACGAGGACGGAGAAAGACAGAGCATTAAACGAGGGGTTCAAAACACGGAAGGTAAAAATTGGATAAATTCAATGAAAAAGAAGCATAGTGTTGAACTATATCGATACTGGAAACAGCAGATCAGGAAGGAAGCGTTTTATGATAACTCAAGAGGCAGTGTCCTACTCCTTGAAGCTAGGTCAGCATGTCTTAGAACGCGCAGCTATAAAAAGAAATTTAACGAAGAAGAATACGCATGTACGGTGTGTGGTAAATCTGTAGAAACAATAGAGCACCTCGTACTAAAATGTGATGGTATCCATGCTGATGTCGATGCGAGCACAGTCACGCTTCCTGAGGCCATAGGGTTTAGAGATAACAATAGTCATGTAAATAAATATGCGGTGAAAATTAGCAAAAAGCGCTTGGAAGATTGGTGGCTCAAAAGCAGAGAGGTGACATAAGGTTAAAAGTGTAGGCAGATGTATTTAAAGAAAATGACAAATTTTAATAACTTACAACACAGTTAACAAAAAAGAAAGCTGAGCATGGTGGCAACTGCCATCACCTCGTTTCAAAGGGGACGCTCCTACCTTCCATCCATCCATCCATCCATGGTGGCGCCCATGAAAAACGGTGCATACATGACAGGACAGAGGTAGAGAGAAATCGCCGCGAAAAAGTCGTTTCGACCTTTGCACCGCGTCGATTATACACAATGCCCTCTGGAGGCCACTGCGCGTCGCCGTCTTAGCCACTTCACAACTGTAATTATCGGTGACTGCCGCAAAAGCATTGCAAAAATTGCAGCGCTTACCGTTCTAACAACGTCCAAGTCCAGAGGGAAGCTATAGATAGAATGGTACAGAGGAAGGGACAGTGGAGGCTGAGAATGGCGAGAACCGAGGCAGTCGCGAAGCAAGAGAATAACAGCCTTGCCAATTCTCGCTCGCCGCTCCCATACAAGGGGGGGGAGGTGATTGGGAGAATGAATGAATAGAATTTTTTGATAGGAAAGACAGAGAGGTCGACCTGAGCTAGTGCACTCTAGTCTGCTACTCTGCACTGGGGAAGAGGGAAGGAAAGTGAAAGTATTGGGATGGATGATGATGATAAGAGAAGTGGTGACTGCTTATGTACATGAGACAGTTGTCTCGCTAGAGCCGCTCGTCGAGCTCGGTGTCCTGAAGAAACTTCAACAATACTTTTGTTGCACGCATTGAAATTGCAGTGTCAGGCCATGGGCCGAGGATAGCTTCCTCCGACAGTAGTTGTCTGCCAACGCTGGCTAGGAAACTGTCTAACGTCCTTCGCTCCAGCATATATGCTGGGCAGTCGCACAGTACGTGTTGTAGTGTTTCGGGCATCTGGCAGTGTTCACAATTAGGGCTGTTCGATTGGCCGATGAGGTGTGCGTAGCAACGGGTGAAAGCAACGCCGAGCCGAATCCTGTGTAGCAATGATGTTTTGCTCCGTGTAAGCTTCGGGGGCAAACAGAATATACCGTCTGGGTCAATTATATGTAGACGTCTGTGAATGTTGTCATAGTGGGCTCTGTAAGCCTTTGCAAGGTCCTGCTTGAGTGCCTTGATCATGGAGTTGGTGTCAGGTCGCGGACGCCTGAGGTGACCTGACAGGCCCGCGGAGGTCGAGGAGAGGAAGAGGAGGCCGATCTTGCCTCACTGTCAGCGAGTTCATTGCCGAGAACACCACAATGGCTAGGCACCCATTGAAAGGTGATCACGCGGCCACTTAACTCGGCACTGTGATGAAGTTCGACGATTTCCAGCACGAGCAGATAGTATGGTCCTTTCTTTAAAAAGTATTTTAGCGCCTGTGGCGCTGATTTGGCATCGCAGAATATCGTCCATTTATGGGGTGTCTGTGTTCTCATAAAACGGACAGCCTCCCGTATTCTCCCGATTGGGAGAAGGTGACGTGAGAAAGCAGGGAAATGCTACAACTATAGAGACGACAGCGGTTGCGGGGAAATTGGATAAGTTTAAGGTCAAGGTACGGTACGGTAGGTTTCTGCTATTTCTGAAAAATAAACACCATGCAAATTTCTCGAGCGGGCAGAGCCGAAGCAGAGCCGCATTAAAGCGCACAAGAGCGTCTAGGCGACACTACGGAAGCGGCCACACTTCAAATCAACGATTCTGTGCCCACCGGGGTAACTTTGCGGATGGCATCTATCGAGGTCGCGGGCTTGATCGCGACACCGGCAGCAGTATTTTGACGGGGGCGCAAAAAAAAAAGAAAGAACGCTCGGACACTTAGATTTAGGGACAAGTTACAGAACACCACAGTGTCAGAATTAATGTGAAGTCCGCCACTACGGCGTGCCTCATAACTGGAATGTGGTTTTAGCACCTACAACCCTATAATTCAATTAAAGTGAATACTGCTGCCCGTTGCGATGTGCCATGTGAGGCAATGAATATGCTCAACCCTCTCAGAGGTTATGAAGTACGGTGCACAACAACTTCTCAAGCAAACACCACCTCTCCCTGTGTGCTCTGTGCACTATACAGAAAAACTGCAGCGTTGCACGCAAGCTAACGTATAACATCAACTCACCACTCTCGTATAGGACTAAACGTTGAATAATCTAAACATTTGCCGTCAACATCACTTAGAATTAACGTCAAAGTAAACCACACAGAAAGCTTCACTTACATCGATTCCCACAGTGAGTGGGATCCGCATCTTTTTTTCTACTCCAGGCAGGCACTTACTCACGTTCTTGTAATCCAGTTAAAAGATCGTATTGGGCTGGACATGGCGTTCTATTCGCTACTCAAGCGTGACTGCGAAACAAAAAATTTTGCGTCAGAGAGGCAGCATTCCCCGGGTTTCCCGATGCGCCCCGCTTGGAACTGCCGGTGCAGACATGTCGTCCGCCAGTGGAACGAGTCGTGCTCCGACCCCGGTCGCATAAGATCCACTGCCGGGATCGCATTGTCCGTGTCGCAGATGTGAGGTAAACGTGAACGGAGAAAGTCTTCGTTGACAAGTGCAACCTAACTGTCAAAAGAATCAGCAGCACTAGAAAACATGACGCACACTGGCAAACATGCAGTTTAGGGCGCAGTAGCGCCTCCGGCACATGAATGCAGCTTTTGCGCTCACCCTTGGGTACGATAATGGCACTAAGGCTGCCGTCCATGCATTCGATGATGACGGGAATAGCGACGCGCCGAAGGAGACGCTCCTCAACGGCTGCCTTTTCTTCGGACGTCTTCGGGAAATGGACCCACTTGTTGCGTGCCCGTGCGTTTACGACAGCCTCTGCCACGCGTCGAACGCACTCGCTCACGGTCCACTGCAAGAAACGGATCGCCTCTTCGATCCCTACGGACGCTTGGGAGCTCCCAGTGGAGAAGAAGAGCAGCGTACGCAGCCCCTTCCGCTCCGCCGACGGTCCCGTCGCTCGCTCTGCTTCTAGTTCCCCCGCCGGTGCTTCGCACGACAACCGCACCGTTTCCTTCTACAGTGGAAACTGCCGTCGAAAATGGTAATCCGGCACGTCAAACGCGTCATCTGGCTGCCCATGTCCACCTCGGCGACGGCGAATAGCCACCGCCATGGCGAGCAGTGGGCAGTCATTTTTTATGCCTTTTGAAACGACCCTGCCTCAGGCCGTCCCAAACATTTATGCCTTATGCTCCGCTTAATGAGTGCGTCAACGTCATTTTGACGTTTCAGTCTTTTGCGGGTTCCTGAATCGCGTCATTGACTGACAAAACGGGCACGGCCCAGTCATTTTCGACCAACTGTAGCGGTGTGATGGCGGCAAAAGGAATAAAAAAGTAGCAGAATTCCCACAATATCGCGCGCCTCTTTTAAATACAACATCATTGCAAGTCTCGCCACGGCCTAACAACCATCCGTGGCGCACCGGACGCTGCAGGCTTGATCACGCAGCGTATCGAAATCTCTCGAGGCGGCGCGAAACCCCCGCCGCGGAACTCACGGACCGCTGCGTTGAAAAGAGCACAGGCTACTCTGTCTCAGCACCAAACCATGGTGATCAATTGTATGGTGCTCTGTAACTGCCATTCGAACGTCCCTATTGAAAATTACAAGTTAACATTTAGCGTAGTAGAAGTCACAGCTTGATTGATACTATAAACAAACATTAGGAAGAACTCAGAAGCAATAACTTGCGTAGGTAATGCGGCTCTGTACAAAGGGTTGGGAGCCATCATTATTCAAAAGACTAGCGTAATATAGCAGGGACACAGACAGAGAAGACGACAGGACGAGCGCTAAGAAGACACAGACACTGAGAAGACACAGACAGAGAATACGAGCCCTGTCGTCTTCTCTGTCTGTGTCCCTGCTATATTACGCTAGCCTTTTGAATAATGATGACACACCAATTAGCCCAACTTTCTGCCTTGGCTGGGAGCCACAGATCGCATTTGCTTAGGTTTCGACTGGTTGCCCGGATGAACTCGTTTTGTTCTCGCAACGATACCCGGATGTTCTCGTTTCGCTCTCGTCTTGAGTGCCCGGATAACGGCTCTGGCTTTTGGCTCAAGGTCTCTTGAAGGTCGCCGACAACGGGAGCTAAAAGCATTTCATTCTTTATAAAAAAAGAGGCTGCGCGGAGGTTGCAGCATACCCGCATGATCTGCAACCAAATTAATTCGGCTAAGAGGTTGACCTCACGCGACATGTACTGCAAGGAGCAACGACGGGGATAAGACTCCTGCAGGCATGTGCGCACTAGGCCGGTAAACATACAGAGGACGAACACAACGACAAACACTAATGTAGAACCACCCTATATAGCGGGCTGCAGCGTTCGAAAACGGGTAACCCAGTAAGGGGCGGCGGGACACCGCGCAGCAACTCCCAGGCGTTTATTCACCCCGCACACTACCGGGAGTCGGGTCGGGGAACACCTGTACCCACCAATTATGTTCCAGCGGGTGTCGGACGGTGGGCTTCGAACCAGCCACCTCCCGTAGCCGTGGTGAACGACCGAACCATTCGGCCACGGCTGCGGTGGCATAGCTTGCTTTGGACGCATTAATCAGCAACGCTAGACCACACTCGCCCTCTCGGCGGCGCTTTTCGCTTATGGGAAACTGTTTACGTTCATTCTATCTCAGCTGTGCGCAGGCTAAGCCAATTTTATCTCTTCTATGCCGCGCAGATGAAATTGGGAGATGACAATATCAGGTAAATTCACAAATACATCAGATCGATGTTTGCGACCGACGCGAAATGGAGACGGGTGTGGCAAAGAAAGCCATGTTTTAATATTTTACTGAACATGTTTGTGCGTTGCCTTTTATTTTAGGGCTATTTGAATTCATGGTCAAGTGCCATCCCTCGACGTTGCAGTAAAGCAAAGCATATGGTGATAAGGTGGATGCTTGGGCGAGTTGGTGATCCAATATCGGCAAGTTTGCACAGCGCAAAAGACGAGGACTGAAGGAAGAACACAACACAGGCGCTGACTTCAACTGATCATTATTTGCGAAATCGCCTAGATTTTTACCTGAACTGCAGCATCACTGACAAAATGTTTCCCTGCTAGAAGCTATTTCAATTTGGGGGAGGCCCAGCAGGGCGAAGTTTTGTCAGTAATGTCGTGTTTCATGCAGAGGTGTTCTTGTATAGGTCAATGGGCATGATATCAATGGGCAGAACATTGGCATGATATAAGCATACAATACTGATCTTGTTTTATATGCCAAATAATTCTGACAGGCGGCATTCAATTGACTGGTGTAAGTAAAAAGCACTAATTGACCAATGCGGTTGTACTACACTATTCCCATGGTTCACATCTGGAAAAACTACCTGTGCATCACTCTATCCGACAATATAAACTTTTTTTTTCTGATGTCCGTGCTTCATTTAAAATACATTGTAACTGTGGGCAAACCTCGTGTTACTGTAGCAGCTGCCGCAAAAATTTGAGAGTATGCCTAAACGAAGTCTTCAGCTGTTCTTGTCAAGCTGTCCATTAGCCAACATTTAGCGTAAAGTTAGCAGGGCTTACTGAAGTATTTCTAGACGTCCATGGCTACAAAATATCTAGATCAAGACAGCTAATAGCCTTTTGAATTAGCCGTTCAAGACATATTTTAGACATCAAATAGCTGCTTGCGTGTTTCGTGGGTGGGTGAGCTTGGCAAGCGAGTGTCATAGCATAGCGTGACCATATCAGAGCATGTGGCATATAGCCGAAGTATCAGAAGCCTAATAATTACCACTAGATGTTTCACATAAACGAGACTCCAGTAATATTGTCTGTCGCAGCGTAGCTCGATGCTATTCACATTATCATCGACAGTTATAGTGAGATGAATTCTCAGGTATTTTATTCTTTCTTCCATCGCATTAGTCCTATACTTTTTATGCCCCCCTTCCCCTCATGGTATAGATCAGTGATGCGCACTCCCCTAAGACGCAGCGTCACGCACCAGATCACCTATTCCAGAGACCGACAGGTAAACAACTGCGTTGTCACTTTGTGCGATCGCAAAGTCAACCTTCGAGGTTGATCAGCCTTTGAGGATAAAGCGCTCGTCCTGTTGTGTTTGTTTTCGATTACTGTCCTCGTCTTCTTCGCGTTGCTTCTTGTTTTAATCAAGTTAAAACCAAGTTCAAGAGCGTCGCTGTCACGCAGACAACACGCGCTGGCGCGCGTTCACTTCAAATCCTTGATCGAGTATTGCGGAGCGAGTTTTAACGCTGAAGGGGACAGCTAAAAAATTACGGGAGAACTCATCTCGTAATGACTGTCGACGCTTATGCGAATAGCATTCGAGCAATATGTAGCGACGCACCGTATTCATGAAATGACGTTTCTTTAAAACATGTAGTGGTCATTGTGCGACTTTAATTGCTTCGTCTCTATGCGCCATACTCCGATATCATCCCACTTTGAAGTGACACTCGCTTTTCTAGGTCACCCATGAGCATGGCGGCATGGCGACGGCTGTATGACGCCAACGCAGTGGCCATGGAATGATGAACAAATGATATTACGGGTCGACAAATGCGTTATAACGACAACGGTGTGACGACAATAAGACAGCGATTCCTAAATTATGACAACGGTGTAAAGACAACAGCGTGATGACGGCGACATGAGGACAATGAGATGACGACGACTGTATGACGACGACTTCGAGACAACACAGGTAGGACGACAAACGGATGGCAAAATTGGAATGACGATTGTGCCGCTATCGCGATGGCATGACGACGACAGTATGACAAAGGATGCATAATAGTGACGGTCTGAAGACGATGCATTGACCACGACGGCATGGCAACGGCGGCATAATCACGACTGAATGACGACGGCGTGATCGCAATAGAATGACGAACAAGGAATGACGCCGATGGATCGACGAATGTTGTATGACGAAGACGGGATGAGGACAATGGAATAGCGTCACTCGCGACGATGGCATGATGACAGCGGTATGACGACGACTGTGTGAGGAAGATGGCTCGTGATGACGGCATGACGAGAGTCGGGAGTGGAAATAACAATAACGACGATGTGATGACTGCGACGGCACCACGACGAAGGCATGACAACGAATGTATGACGACGACTGTATGATGGCGTTGACGCGAAAGCGGCGTGAGGACAATGTTATGACGACGTATGTATGATGGCAGTTGTGCAATGATGACTGTGTCATGAAAGCTGCACGACGACGTTGGTATGAATACGACGGCATGACGAGAGCCGAATGACGACGCTGGTGGGGCGACAATGGCACGACCATGACCACATGACGATGGCAGTCCAACAACGGATGCAGGATAGCAACTGTCTGACGATAACGGCATGACAACGGTGGCATAATCACGGTTTAACGACCATAGTATGATTAAACAGAATGAAGAAAGATTGACGTCGATGGAACGATGGTATGACAACGACGGCATGACGACAATGGGGTCAATTTACTGAAGTGATGACAAGGATAAAACGAAGGCTTGACGACGACAGCATAAATAAGACTGTGTGACGACGATGGCGTGATCATGACATGACGAAAACCCGATGACAAAGCTGGAATGACGACGACAGCATCGCGACCATGAACACATGAACACATATCTGGTGGTTGAAGCAATTAGACATTTTAGACCACTAGCTTGGAGTAGAAGATACGACGAGAGTCAGATCACGAAGACTGAAAGACCACGATGACATCACCATGGAGGTGTGACAAGGAATGCGTGACGAAACTGTACGGCGACGACGGCGTGACGAGAATCGGATGACAAAGCTAGAAGGACCACGACGCAACGACCGCGACGGCATCAGGACCCCAAGGTCATAATGGTGGCCCGAGCTATTAGGCAACTAATCGGGCCACAGTGTGGGGGTAGAAGGCGTGATGGCGACGTCATGCCGAAAGTGAGGTAACCAAGCTGAAATGACGTTGGAATGACCTCGACGGCATCACAGCTAGGCACGTTAGATAGATAGATAGATAGATAGATAGATAGATAGATAGATAGATAGATAGATAGATAGATAGATAGATAGATAGATAGATA
Organism: Dermacentor variabilis; assembly: GCF_050947875.1. Lineage (NCBI taxonomy): Eukaryota > Metazoa > Arthropoda > Arachnida > Ixodida > Ixodidae > Dermacentor > Dermacentor variabilis. Next base: position 9,068,642 of record NW_027460335.1, on the reverse strand, counting down.
GATAGATAGATAGATAGATAGATAGATAGATAGATAGATAGATAGATAGATAGATAGATAGATAGATAGATAGATAGATAGATAGATAGATAGATAGATAGATAGATAGAAAACAGCTGCGAGTGTCAGAGGTAATCAAGCAATATCAACGCTATATTGATCAAAAATGCAAAAGAAAACGACTTCTCAAATTTTATGTAAGAAACCAAAAGATAAACTCAGCTAGAAATGGCGCCGTTTGGGTAGGCTGCGAAATGGCTTCGCCAAGACGGCTTGTAGAACTTGCAAGCATTCACAGCTTTTACGCCAGCATCAGTATATACAAGCTGCCTCATATAGCTAGCGGCCAGCTATATAATCCAGCTATATAAAAACAGGAGTCGAACCAGCGACTAGAGGCACGACCGCCGATTGCTCCTCTTCTAAAAATAAATATACGCCTAATGTTATCAATGTAGTTATCATTACCTACCTTAATGCAAGAAACATTCGAGCCTCTCTCAGTCAACGAACCATCATTTAGTTACGGTTTAGCAGGAGAGAAAAAGATATCCTGATTATGAAAATTTATCCTACATTATCATCGAACCTACGAGACGTTTTGTGACCCTTCCGTGCATCTGGAAAACAAAAATAAAAGAGGCTACGCTGAGGTTGCAGCGTACCCGCATGATCTGCAACCAAATTAATTTGGAGAAGAGGTTGACCGCACGCGGCATGTTCTGCAAGGAGCAACGACGGGGATAAGACCATCATGGTCCTCAGGCATTTCAGGCATAGTGCACATGGAATTGTGGTGAACACAAATTACAATAAAAACACTCATTCCAACGGGAGGTGTCATGACGTATGGGAACCGCAGGTGCAGGCCGGTACAGAAATGGGTGTCAATCGGTTGTGGCTGGGATGCATGCGCCATCAAATCTGCCTGATTAATCCGCTGCAATATTTGCAGCAAGGCAGAGCAGTCGTCCGGGTTTGCCATAAGGAGTTGCACCTGCACGAGCCACCCACAGGAAATAACATGACCGTTTTCGAAGGAATTAACTCCTCTTCCCAAAGGAAGAACAACTCCTCTGACAGAAATGACAGTAGCTCAGAGTAGAACATACCGAGAAGTGGAAACGTAGCGGAGCGACCATATCCCGCGGCAGCTGCCTCGCACCAGTTACGTCTTAAACAGAAGGCCCCCGCAGCATCTAAAAGTAGCGCGAAGCGGCCATGCGAGTAGGGCCCAGATGCAGTAAAGCGGTTAGCTCCAAGGCAGTTGAAACCAGCATGCACGGCCACCCAAAATACATTAGCAGTGACGCATATTGCAGCAGCACATGCTTGTTTGATTCTTGAAGGTGGCAAATGGGACACAGCGAAGATAGGACTTTGCCCCACCGCTCTAGCCTCTCAGGCATTGGGAGCGCTTGCCACCCTGAACACCACATGAAGTCGCGTAGACGGCCAGGCAGAAACGACGCCGTTATCGCACTCGACGACACACTATTGGAACCTACGCGGCGCGCTGAGGGAACTATAGGAAACAGTAATGCTGCCATTGGTATCCACAACACGGTTTTTGAGAAAGTATAGATCAAGACATACCAATTGTACGTAGCGATAAACTGCCACGGCCGTAGCGTCAAATACAGGTGTGTTTAACTGGTTATGTGGTTCGACTTCGAAAAAAAAAAGAGCGCCAGAAACGCGCCAGGAACCGTGTAGCCAGTATAGACGCCGATTGGATTAAACTGCAATGAATGCTTCCAAGAGTGACCTCTTTTACTGCCCATATAACTATCAAGGCTTCAAACGTTGTTTTCTACAGAAATGCACTATGATAAATCATATCATACCTAAATGTCCTCATTGCTGCAAATACATGTCTTGAAGCACTCAATTCGTTAATGAAGCAAAACTTCCTCACTTTCTATTCCTACTTTCTAACTATTTGGTAGTCAAATACAGCAAGGTATTGCCATCGGGAATGACAGAAAATTCGCGTGATGATCTATCTATCTATCTATCTATCTATCTATCTATCTATCTATCTATCTATCTATCTATCTATCTATCTATCTATCTATCTATCTATCTATCTATCTATCTATCAATCTATCTATCTATCTATCTATCTATCTATCTACCTATCTATCTATCAGGTCAACGCAGTGCCCAAGATGTCTAATATTTTGAGCCACTAGGTATGGGCTCCTATTCGTGATGCCATTATGGTCATTGCTTCATCGTCATTAAAGCCTTGCCATCCAACTCTTGTCATGCCATCGTCGTCACTCCTTGATCCATGAGTCCAAATTGTCTAATAGCTATGGTCACTGGATGTGTATGTGGTCGTGATACCGTTCTAATCTTTGCACTGTCATCATTTCATGCAGCTTTGTGATCCGGTTCTCATCATGCCGTCGTCATCACGCCATCATCGCCGCGATGTCACTTTGTCAGTGTCATCACTTACGAAACGTCATCCCATTGTCGTCATTCCATCGTCGTCATACCGCCTTAGTCTTTCTGTCAACACCAATCCTTCTTAGTAATTTATTGCAATCATATTTTGGTCATTCAGTATTGATTATGCATCCCTTGTCATGCCATCCATGTCACACAGTCGCTGTTATGCAGTAGTGGCAGTGTCTTCGCCGTCACACCAGCTTTGTGAGACTGTCATCATGCCGTTGTCGCACGCCATCGCCGACATACAGGTTTCGTGACACAATCACCGTTACGCGATTGTCATCATGCATTTGTCACCCGTTTGTCCTTGTGCCGTTGTCACGCCATTGTCGTCATTGCGTGGTCATCATACAGTCGTCGTCACGCACTCGTTTTCATGACGTCGTCGAGATGCTGTCGAGGTCGTTGCATCCTCTTCATTGTGACTTCGACATCTAATTTCCATCATGCCGTCGTCGTGAGCCATCATCACACAGTCGTCGACATAACGTTGTTATCATGCCATCGTCATCACGGCGTTGCTTCACCATGTGCATAACTGTAGTAACTTCATCCTATTGTCGGCCTCCCATTGTCGTTATACCGCGGTCGTCGACTCATCGAAGTAATTCCTTGTCATTCTATCGTAATCATGCTTTCCTCATTCAATCGTCATCATGCCACCATAGTCATGCCATCATCATCATTACGTCGTCCGACAGACGCTGTCATGTAGCCGTTGTCACATCGTAATCATCGCGCCATCTTGGTCGCGTAATCGTCGTAATTCCAGCATCTTCACGCTGTTTTCTTGCCTTCGTCCTTACCCCTTTGCCGTTTACAGTCATCGTCATCTGATTGTGCTCACGTCGCCGTCGTCATGCTGTTGTCGTTACGCCATCATCATAATTTAAGAATCAACCTCTCACCGTTATGTATTGGTCTTTGTACCACTTTTGTAGTTCTATAGATATAATTCCTTCTTCATTCCATATTCACTGCGTCAGCGTAACGCAGTAGTCGCTATGATGCCATATGTTCATGGGTTAGCTTGGCAAGCAACTTTCATAGCATAGCGTGACCATATCAGAGCATGTGGCATATAGCCGAAGTAACAGAAGCCTAAGAATTACCACTAGATGTTCTAGAAACACGAGATTCCAGTAATATTGCCAGTCGCTATGTTGCTCGAATGCTATTCACATTATATCGTCGACAGTCATAGTGAGATGAATTCTCACATATTTTATTCTTTAATTTTGCATAGCATTAGTCGTATACTTTTTATGGCCCCCACCCTCATGGTATAGATCAGTGATGCGCACTCCCATAACAACTAGCATCACGCGCGTGACCCCCTATTCCGGAGGCCGACAGGTAAACAAATGCCTTGTCACTTTTTGCGATCGCCAAGTCAGCCTTTGAGGATACACTGCTCGTCCTGTTGTGTTTGTTTTCGATTACTGTCTTCGTCTGCTTCGTGCTGCTCCAAGTTTTCCTGCAGTTGAAACCAAGTTCGAGAGCGTCGCTGTCGCGCAGACAAGGCGCATGGAAGCGCGTTCACTACAAATCTTTCGAGTATTGCAGAACAAGTTTTTAACGCTGAAGAGATAGCTAAAGAATAACAGAACTCACCTCGTAATGACTGTCGACTTTAATGCGAATAGCATTGAAGCAATATGTAACGACACCCTATTCTTGAAGTCACGTTTATTTAAAACATGTAGTGGTCATTCTGAAACTTTCGTTACTTCGACTATATGCGCCATACTCCGATATCATCCCACTTTGAAGTGACACTCGCTTTTCGAGGTCACCGATGAGCACGACGGCTTGGCGATGGCTGCATGATGCCGACGCAGTGGCGATGGAATGACGAACAAATGATATGATGGGTCGAAAAATGCGCTATAACGACGACCGCGTGACGACAATAAGACAGCGATTCCTAAATTATTACAAAGGCATAACGACAACAGCGTGGCGACAGCGACATGAGAACAATGAGATGACGACTGTACGACGAATGACATGACAGCATGGGTATGACGACAAACGCATGGCGAAATAGTATTGATGATTGTGCCGCTATCACGATGGTATGACGACGACGGTATGATAAAGAATGCATCGTAGCGACGGTCTGAAGACGGCGCATTCACCACGGTGGCATGGCAATGGCGGCATAATCACGATTCAATGACGACGGCGTGATCGCAGTAGAATGACGAACAATGAATGACGTCGGTGGATCGACGAATGTTGTGTGACGACGACGGGATGAGGACAATGGAATGACCTCACTGAAGTGATGACGATGGTATGATCATGTATGATGACAGAGGTATGACGACGACTGTGTGAGGAAGATGGCTCATGACGACAGCATATGACATCACTGAGGGTGAAATGTTAATGTTTATTTACCTGTACGTGCTCACACTTGTTAATTTAATGACTAAGCGAATGCTTCCAAATTTATAGGGCCGACAAAACTACCGTCCTTACTTCGTATAGTTGTGTAAGTACTAATTTGATATCGCAATCGATATGCTTCGCCTTTCGGGTGAAACTGCTACTTTTTGCTTGCGAAGACTGTTTTATTTGTGGGAGGAAACCTCGTGCAGTAAACTATGTATCCGCATATTGTATTAACAGATAACAATTTTAACGCCTGTCAAAGTGAACAGCGCTCTTTACTCCGTAGCAGAACAGCACCCACACTGCTGGCATCGTCATAGGTTTCGGGACAACTAATTGGTGCCAGATCACAGCTTAGAACTTGAGTGAGAATGCTGCAGTAATGTCATAGTAGTGAAACAAATTTTCAGGAGCACAAAACTGATCTCCGAAACTAATTGTAGGCAAACAAACAAACACGCGCACATCGCGCTGGGTGATCCGTACACCTCATCACCGCAGAAACTACGGCCATGTTGACGTGAATGGATGCAGTACGTTGCACAGAACTGTTTCCCACGGAGAATATGCCTATTCATACTAATAGACCGTGCGACCCGAAAATAACCACCAGAAACTGCCGCTGAGCGTACGCCTGACATACAATAAGGAGTGCTCGCCCAAGCCAGCATGCAGACTGCCCATAGACGGTGCCACTGCATACGCAATACGGTACCCAATCGCGTCTTTGGGGCTACAACAAATATATGGTGGTGCGTGTAATCTGCAAAGGAGTAATGGCGCCAGCACTGACGTTCGCAAATGCCGTTGTGTGCTTAAAATCGGATATCTTGTTGGGGCTCGAAGCTAACCAAAGATCGGCAGGCCGGTTGGCTTTGGGCGCCCATGGCCAAGCCACAAATGAGGCAGTGCAGGATGACATGGGTTGGGCCTCGTTTGAAGTCGCAGAAACGCTGAGCAAAATTAGTATTCAAGAAAGACTCGAGAACATTGATCAAGCTAAACGGGCGCCTAAAGTGCACCAGCATCTGTACCTGAAAAGCGTGGATGCAAAATGGAGGAAGAGGTCAAGAAAGTTGGCAAACAAATACATGGTTATTGAAAGTGTAAACAGACAACCAGTAGTCATCAGGAAGAAAGTGAGTGAAATAGAGACAGTGAATTGGATGCAAAAAAATGGAAACAAAAAAGACAAGAAAGATTTACAAGAGTATGAAGAAAGAAATTAGACGGGAAAATTTACGATAAAACGAAGCAAAGGGCGTTAATATTTTAGGCTCAAGCTAGTTGCATAAGGGCAAACACATACCGGAGCAAATATTCGCAAAAAGATCGGGCATGCGTATGTTGCAATGAAAATCCAGAGAACACTTAGCACATTCTAATGGAATGTGAAGGGTTTCACCGAGCGAGACCCGTAGATAACACTACCCAGAAGTGCTTGGATTTAAAGTGGACGGTAGCATCGACTGGCCTACAGATAAGATAAACAAGATACGTTATGAATATTGGTGGGAAAAAAGGCAGGGAAAAGATTGATTTAACCGGGTCCATTACAGGCATATAGGTAGTGGTTCAAGGTAGACAGAGAAGTTTCATTCGAGGAAGGGGAGGAGGAATAAGCTTTATTTGAAAGAATGAGCTGATGGTGGAGTCGTCCAAGGTGGGCGGCATCACTAGTCCAGGATGCCGTGGGCCTGAGCCAACAGCTTGGCCCTAATCACCGGACAAATGCTGGTCTTCAGGGCTCGGGCTTGTCAGCTGGGCCTCCCACTGCTCGACGGTTGGTCGTTATGCGTGGTGTCGACGGGTTGTGTCCACACTCCCATACCATGTGGTAGAGGGTATTGGACGCAGGGCAGAATAGAAAGAAAGATTAAAGAGATGTATACATAAATGCTAGAATGAAAAGCATGTATAGCATACCTCAGTAACTCAAGCAGACTAGGTGACTATTTGACACCGCACCACTTCAAAGGGGCTGCCAATAATTGATCATCATCATCATCACATGGCGGCACCCATGACAAAAACGGTCTAAATGCCGAAGTATTTGTACAAGCGAAATTGTGGCGGGGCTAGCAAACTTCGTTTTAATGCTTTACTGAACATGATTGTGCATTGGTTTTGATTTATCAATACAGGAATTCATTCTCAGGTGCCATCTTTGGATGTTGTTTCGAAGCACCGTCAGTCATTTTAGACACGGCACGTCGAAACAAGTTGCCAGATAGCCAGCACAGGCAGAGCGGCTACTTTCGCCTCTATTCAGATGTCTCCTCATACATCTGTTTGCAGCCACTCGAGAATCAGAAGACACGTGTAATCGCATGACAAAAGCTAAAACTTCATTAAGCATCTGCGCAAATTTAATGAAAGGCCCTGACTGGAGCAATTTCACAAACACAGGACATCAAGCGCAACTCACCCCAACTCGCGCACAGTCACCTCTGCCTATTAGCAAGCCCGTCCGGTCTTCTAGGTATCTTTTTTCCGCATAAACTGTAGTATGTTTCCCCAGCTCGTCCACTGTCGAATTTTTCTTTGCTAAGACTGTTCAGCAATGAGGCACAACAAAATGAGGCAATAAATTTAAATGCACAGGCTAAAATCTTGGCATTGGTACTTCCTGTACCCTGTAAAAAAGCACGCAAGAATTTAGCCTTGCGTATCGTTCATCCGAAGCGCAGAAGTTTTGGATGGGAATGTCGGCGTAGGTTTCCGTTCTAAATCAGAGGACATTTGTGACTGCCGTCAGGACCGTACGGACCAATATGCCGATATCTAGCTGCGGCCACAAAATGTGTGATGTCGCTGATTAGTGAAGTACGCGTTGGAGTAATCGCTGGACGATGAAGGCCGTAGCCCCATTTTATAAATCTAAGACTTTCAACCTACAAAAGCTTCTCAATTTCGCCATTAGTAAGACGGCCGTTACCAACATTGTCCGAGCTCTATGCATGCCCAACATGTCCTATTGCAGTTACATTGTCTGTACACGTACGCTTCTATTTCTTGGAAGCTTTATTTTTTTAGGTTTCTAAGGTCCATGGTTGGTGTCTACGTGTCTTTATTTTTTCTATAGTTTCAACTTCAGTGGACAAAATTGCGTCATAATTAATATTCTTAGCATGGCCACGCTGTCTGCTTGAAATGTTGCCAGAAGTAAGCATCCTCGTCGGGATTTGTACCTGCACCTCTTAGTGCACTCTCCTATTGTGTTGAAAAAAAAACTAAGTTATTCACTTCATGAAATCAATCGATCAGTCAGTGGGGGTCGATCAATCTATGAATCAACTGATCAATAATTCAATGCATCAGAACGTTTTTGGTAAACAGTTAATTTGACCATCGTTATCCTTATAGGACACTAAATCAAGAAAAAATTCAACATTTGTTATACAAGACAGTCGTTCCCAAAACCCGTGCTATTAACTGCACATAATGCAATATTCAACTGTGAATATATATTTCCGAATTCATAAGTTATTTTTATTTGATGTAACAATTTGCGCGTAGTGGAGCAAAGGTGTGTGGTGATGCCCCACGCCTAAAAAGCCTCCCTTGTAGACTGGAATAACATTTCTTGCTTTCCATTTGGATTATAAACAACCGTTGGCGAGGAATTGTTTTTTAATATGTAAAGCTAAATCGACAGTGGCGTTCGTGCTTTCGTGAATGGTATTTTCCCCGATTCTATGAAAATTGCCAAAGTGATTGTATTGCATAAGGGAGGCTCTGTCGCTGATTTAAATAATTATAGACCGATATCCATACTACCTCTTTTCTCAAAAGTGTTGGAACGACTCGTAAAGTGCAGACTAACTAAATTTCTAGATAAAAACCACGCCCTTGTGGACCAACAGTTTGGCTTCCGTGAACACAGATCTACTGAAATGACACTTGTTAAGATCAAAGAAAAACTCCTTAGTAACATCGAGAACAAACTATATACGGTTGGTCTTTTCCTGGATATTAGAAAAGCTTTCGACTCCATTGAACACACTATCCTATTTAATAAACTGTCATACTACGGAGTTCGCGGAGTGGCCCTGAAACTGATTCAAGATTACTTCACTACCAGACAACAATACACGTGTTATAATGGGTTTTGTTCACACAAGAAAGAAATTGCACTCGGTGTCCCTCAAGGGTCAATTTTGGGTCCCCTGTTCTTTATTCTATACGTAAATGATATTGTAAACATACTGCTTACTCCAGACATAGTCTTGTATGCTGACGACACAAGTTTGTTTTTCTCAGGTGACAGTCTACGAGTGCTAGAAATTACAGCTAATAATTGGTTAGATCAACTTTTAGTTTGGTTATCAGCAAACCACCTGCAGTTAAACGTCAATAAAACAAAATATGTGGTTTTTAAGCCTAGAAATAGGCCTGATGACTGTGCTTTTTGTGTAAAGTTCAATAGTTGTGTAATCGAGCGGACTTCAGCTTTTAAATTTTTAGGTGTGCTTTTTGATGAGAACCTGAGTTTTACACCTCATGTAACGAAGATTCATTCTAGCATTTGTAGGTCAATAGGCATATTGTGTAAAATTCCTACTTGGTTGAAACGCTGTCTGTATTATGCTTTAATTCAGTCTCATCTTAGTTATTGCCTGTTGGTATGGGGGACTACATTCCAATAAAACTTGGATCGATTGATATGTCTCCAAAAACAAGCAGTTCGCTGTGTTGAGAACCTTGGACCCCGCAATCACACGGCACCTTTTTTCACAAAGCATGCACTTTTAAAAATTAATCAACTGTATGAACTTAAGCTCGCTATATACATACGAGGCGAACTCGTGAAAAATTCACTCATTCTTTATCAAAACCACCTCTCAAGCTACACCCAATACAATTTCAGGCATGACCATATTAGAGTTCCATTTTGCAGGACGAACTACGGTAGAAAACAACTAGCATACTTAGTCCCATCCTTCATAAATGCACATCCTAACACGATCACTATAGTGCAGAACTTCAGATCATTAAACTGCTTTAAAAGTGCCATGAAAAAATATTTGCTTTCCCTTTCTGATTGACATTGTGCTAATTGGTTTTTGTGTGTTTTACGTACAATTATTTTAAGTGCGTTTCATTTTGTGCTTGTAAATATATAAAGTTTTTTTCGTGTTCATATTACTCTGTTGATCCTAAACTATCTCTACTTGGAAAGTTGTATAGTGATTGTTGAATTTAATGCACGTATGTTTGCAATGTATGCTATGTATGTCTAATCCACGCTATTGATATGTGTGTATACTATCTGTATGTTATATGCTACCGCACTGTTGAGCAATGTATGGGTGACAGGGCCTTAGTCAGGCAGACAATGTACTGCCTTTAGCCTTGCCATCCAAGACCTTCACTGTGTCTAAATCAATGCTGAATAAAAATAAAAACAATGCTACACCTGAGAAGGAGATGTGTCTGGACCAACAGTTCCTGAATTTTGTACTTCCCCTGTAAAATTTTCCTCTCATTCCTGCCGTATTAATCTCTGATGGCCGCATGGCGGTACGCTGCTAACAGCACACCAGATTAGCAGCTATGCGTGAGCAGAAATTGTGCCCAGGTTGTGTAAAATTGCTACAGTAATTCCCCAATTTAAGCCAGGACTTTTTGCGCGCCATTAGTCTGACTGGCTGCACATAAAGAACTCATAGGCATGGGTTACATATCGTTGCAATGCCCGCAAGCTCGATCAGACGATCGCTGCGTGATGGTGATGATCATAATTTTCATACTATGGCAGATACTGTGGGGTCTCTCACAGCCGTACTCTTGGGACAAAGGAACGACAACACAGTAGTGCAAACAATCACAAGGGCATTTATTGCACCTTTTATAAATCAATGCCTGCTAGCCGAGTTGCTATCCACAAAACATGCCGATGGGCGCGCGACAAATCTAGAAGTCTGACTCACCGCGACCGGAAGCGAGCGAATATGTTCGCCCCATGCTGGATCCCAAGGCCTGGTCGTTCGCGTGTATGGTCACGCGAATCGTGGCGCGTTCGAGGGCGGCCACGCGAGGCGGTCTCGCAGAAGCATGGGTCGGCGCGCACGCGGGATACGTCCCCGCCGCGCGCCGACCCGCCGGGCAAGAGGGTCGCTGCACGTGCGGCACGGCCGTCCCGCTTCCTGTCTCGAACCCAACAGCCCGAGCGCCTTGTCTCCCGACGCCCGAGTAACCCCGCAACTCCGCAGCGGCGCGACGCTCGCGCCATCTCTCGCACCGCGCTTGTACCACTCCAACCGCCGCGGGCGCCAGGCCACGCGGCGGGCGAAGCCGCCCTGCAGGAGACGAGCAATGCGGGAAAACTAGATCTCAGGGGAGGCGTGAGAGTCACGCATCCCCACAATACCCACGACAGGAGTCCACCAAGAAGCGTGTCCGAGTGCTGATTATAATCATTAGTCTCGCACTATGGCACATGCTTCTAATGGGCGATTGATCAAGTGGCTGGTGCATTTAAAATTAAATAAAAAATATGGAAATACAAGCCTATATAACATTTGTCACATTTTATATCACAGGTACACGAGAATACATGCAAGCTCCAGTTTACTTTATGCTCAGGATGTAGGAATGAAGTGAACTACAACAAATGCGTTGGATTTGAATTTGTTTTCGGACATCAAATCCAACATCTCGATTTTTTCCCTTTATTTAGGACACTCACGTTGTTATTGCTTCATTACTCCTCACACACGAACATCAAAACGTCAAAAAGGCCTTTTGCCTAAGAGCCACCTTCTGCACACCTACCGAAAAATAACGAATACTTGCAAATTTTTTAAGTTCTAATGTCGACTTTCGCATCGCCTTCGAAAACATCATATCCAAATGACTATCTTGATATAGTCTTTATCAGTATCTTTTCGGCGCTACAAAGTTGTGCCGCAATATGCGAACAGGGATGCAAAATCAGCACGTGTCTAGAGTTGTGTGAAACCACATTCGAGAGCGCTGTTGTCGCACATCAAGTGCGCTACAGCAGCGCTCTCGAACAGCATTTCGAATGACTGTATTAAATGGCTGGCTTTCACATCGCAAGAAAGTTACATGGTGGTGGTTCACCTGTTAGCTTCTGCAATAGGCAACGTGGCGTGTGACACTGTGTGTTACAGGAGCGCACGCTACTGATATTAACTATTTGGTGACCATAAGGAATATGACTGAAGTGCTACGAAAAAAAAAGATACAATATTATCGGTTGTAATAGGTGCAGCGCTGCCATGTTACTTTCACGTGGTCATCTAGTAGGGTAGGGTTATTTCGCTGAAACCCACTTGTTGCTTTTGTCCCCTTCAACTTATGGCACGTTCTCACGAGGAGGGCTATTGACCATGGTTCGCAACGGTCAATGGTACTACGACAAAGGTACTAGTGGACAAAACTCGCCACAGCCGTGAAACATCGCATATGGACTTGCCTCGATTGCTAGCGGCGCAAGTTGCCCCGGCAAAACCGGCAGCCCTACTACTCGCCTGACAGACACCATTTGACTAGATCAAAATGGACCTTTTGGGCCCACTTCCTGGATCTAGTGCAGGAAACCGCTGGGTTATTGTCAAGACTGATTATCTGACTCGCTACGCCAAAACAAAGGCTCTCCAACAAGACGCAGCGGCAGAGGTGCCGAGGATTTTCACAGAGAATGTTGGGCTTGAGACATGGTGCACCAACCATCGTAATTAAAGATAGAGGAACCTCATTCACGGCAGTGCGTTTGGATAATGTGATGATGCTCAGTGGAACGACTCACCGCAAGACAATAGCGTATACCATTCAAAATTAACGCACACACAGAGCACCTAAACAAAACACTTGAAGACATGATTTCATGTATGTGGGTGTAGAACGCAATAGTTGGGACGAGATCCTGCCTTATATAACTTTTTGCTTAGAACACCACTAAGCAAGAAACAACACGGATGACTCCGTTCAGCCCTGTTGATGGACTGTTGATGGATGAGAAGCAAGGATGATGTTCAATGCAATGGTCCCACACGAATGCGATGGCGCTGACAAGGATGCAGATGCGTTTACACAACGCGCCGAAGAAGCTAGACAGCTCGCATCCGTGAGGATCTGCCAACAGCAATACTATGACACAGGTTGCCACAATGCTCGCCATAGACTAGTAACCTAAGAAACCGGTGACACAGCGTGGTTTTGGGCACCCCTCCGAAGACCTCTGATTTGAGAAGCTGTTAAGGCAATACTTCGGGCCGGACCAAGTACTATGACGTCACCTACATGGTCGTACCAGATAGCCCCTATTACAAGATGCGCTGCCAGCACCGGCCTGAAGTTGTGCACCTAGCATGCATGAAACTGTATGTCAGCGACTGAGTGTGCGAGAAGCCGTCCACCAGTGATCTCTAGCATCAGGGCGACAAACACAACGATGGGAGCTTTAGTAGGCTTCATCTCCTGCGTCAGCCTAGCGGAGATTGGAAGACGGAGAAAACGTCTTTACGCTAAACTACTAAAACATGTTCAATACCTTATTTTTGTTGATTTCATTTATGTGTACGTCCTCTCAAAATCTGTGTTATCAGTTAGTTGCCAAATGCTTCATTATGAATGTTCGCCTTTACCCCTTTTGCTATGTTGTTGGATGTATGTTTCAATCTATCCAGTGTGGCCAATCCCCATTGTGGGTACAAGCCATGTTTTGAGGCAAGAACTATATGATGTATTTTTCGTTACCGTCCATCAATAAAAAAGGTGAGCGTGGACCTATCCCGGACATGTTGCTATAAAGGGCCGACCCGCAGCAGAGGTGAAGCAAGCTTCAAGCCCTTCGCCCCTAATAATGATACTAATAAATAACAATAAATAAAATAATAAATCTCGAAGCATTGTTTCAAGTCGATGGGTATGCTTGAATAGTTTGTGAACAGCACGTGGACTCACGAGCAGGAAGCATTACCCTATATGCAAAGGGAAAAATGTATGCACAATCATATATTACATCTTTGACTCACAAGAGGACAATGCCACTGATTGTGGCGGTCTGTGCTGTACAAACGAAAGACAGAATTGTGATATCCCCTTTGTATATATCTCCAGGCACAGGCAAATGTGATATAGAGAAGTTCATCATCATGCAGTCTGCATGGGTTAGGCGTGATGACACTACCCCTGTGATAATTGTTGCAGACTTCAATGTGGACATTTCAAAGCCAGACAAGAACTAGCTCACTCAGTTTGTTCTAGAATAGCTTAAAGTGCCCCACCAATCCAAGTCACTCAATTGCTCAGCAACGGTTGTGCACAGAGTTAACTTTGTCCAAGATTTGGTCTAAGGTTGTAACTGAACCAATCAGTGTATATCACAATAACCGCAAAGCTCTCGTCACTACCATTACCAAGTGATGAAAATAGATGTACCCTTGTCAGGCCCTGTGTGATGCGCTACAGCCTCGCCAGTCATCCACCTTCACAGAATGGAAAGGCTACTGAATTTTTTTTATTGCGGGTCCTCGTCTCCCATTTTCATTGCACCGTGACAATATATACATATGAATATATATATCTACCAACTTACCGGCTTCGAACATGGAGTTTTTTTTTCCGTTTTGACATTCCTAATGGTAGTACATTAAAAGTGAGCGCGTGCATATTCTTCGATGATGAAAATAGAAGATACAGGACGCGTTTATCACCTAAATTCGCTCCGCATCTCTGATCCTACTGTGGCCTTGTGGGGCGTTTCTACGAGGTGAAGCACGTCGTGTCTCATGATTAAACACATTTTAATCTTAAAGGTAGTAGCTTCCTCTGCAAGGTCCACCATGGTGGCTAAGGGACACATTCATTACTGAAATATGCAGCGCGTCAGTCAGTATAAGGTATGCGAAGATGTTGAGCGATCTAATTTCTGTGAGTGCTGGCAAGCTTACGACGATCTTTTGCGCTGCTTATGAGCTCATTACCGCCAGGCATGCGCCACATGTTTAAGAGGAGCATTACCAGTCGTATATGATCCTAAACAAAGGGCGCGGGTTGGTTTCAGGAACTGAGGACACGAGTGGCATGTCCGCTTGCGAAGAAAGGTGCCTTGGTGTGCTGCGCTACTGTGAGTCAGCCTTTAACGTATATGCTGACGGCATATGCACCTGGACGTCGGCCCTTACGCAAGTGCACGCACCGTTCCAAAAAGCAGTGATCCTGACATCGACGTACCTCAGTGCTAAGGCCTCAGCATTTTGACCGAGAAGTGCGCATTGGTAGCTTTTACCCCCAAGCCCATGACATGGAACCCCATTTCTATTGACCGCCAAACGATTTCATATACAAAGACTCACCGATTCCTAGGCGTTATTATTGAGAGAGACCTTTCATGGATCTTCCACATCTTACATTTGAAGGCGACGTTAATCTCTATGCTCAATGGCCCACTGCACATACGATGATTTCTCGCTGGTAAAAGGTGGGTCACATTCGTGATATCTATGGTTCAACTTTACAGGACGCCCTTCCTAGGATACTCAATTGGGATACAACAAATCAGAGTTGTCCATTGCTGGCAAAACTAACATCCGTGTCCTACAGTGCATTCAAGGCCCAGTCCTTCAAACATGTCTGGGGGTGCCTTTGCTGTGCTTCAGTCGTAGCAACAATTTTCAGCGCGAGAGACCTCCCTCGAACAGTTCATATACGTATCAATACACGCTGGGCACATATTCGCCATATATCCAGAGTTCCTGACCACCATCCTCCCTTGCTTTCCAGAGAAAAGACCCAATGAGTCATTTCCCAGATGAATTAGGTGTAACTACAGCACTCTGTGTCATTGAAATACTCGCCGATAAAGGGAACCCTACCTCCTATGTAGTGCCTGAGAAAGCCTCCTGTTTACTTTGGTGCTCCAGGAATTGCGAATAAGGCTAGCCTGTCCTCCGTGGCTCTCAAGAAGATCACAAGGAAGCTTTTACATAGTTAATACGCTAACCGAATCCATGTTTACATGGACGGTTCGGTCTCGGAAAGTTCGACAGTTGCCACTGTTATACCATTCCGATCGATCGTCATCAAGTAAGACTTCACGCGTAACGACATCTACAGTTCCCAACTCATGTGGCTAAGTAATACATCAAAAATATCCACCTTGCAAATGGACAATATTTGTGACTCAAAAGCAGCCCTTCAAGGCACGCGAAGTTTACGACGAGGAAATTACAACCAACTGGTGTTCCAAATCAACGGAATTTGTCATTGCGTTTTTACAGTGGCTGCATGAACATAGTGACAACGTTGGTAACCACCTCACCGATGACGCTGCCCAACGTGCCTAAGCTATAGCACCAACACTTCTTATGCCTTAATCAACAGCAGACGCGACAAGAGCGCTTCGCTATTTCACACGTACCATCAAGTCGAGTCACTGAAATAGTCTGCAGAAATCTAACCATGGATTATACAGCCTAGACCGATCACTAAATCTGCAGTAACAAACAAATCTTTCACAAATTGACGCAGCATTGCCGAGTCAGCTGTGGCTAGTAGTAACCTTCACTAACTCATATAATTATGGCATTGGAATGGCTGACTTACCCAAGTACGCTAAGTGCAGGTGTGAAGAGACAGACCATTGATCACCTCCAGTGCCACTGTTCACGCTTCGATAAGCGCCAGACTCTCCAGTGTGCCTTCAACAGACTGGACAATCGACCATTCGCTGAAGCAATAGTCTTACAAGCCTGGCCTCATAGCTCATGAGCCCAGAAAACCACTCAAGCTCTTCTACAATACCTGAAGGCAACAGGCTTGAGCGCTCGACTATAAATACGCTGCACCTGGCTTAGTGCATACGAAGGCGTCACCAAGACTAGTCTCTCTCTTTCTTTCCCTCCCTGATTCCAACCCTACACATAGGGTAGCAAACAAGACGGTCTAGTTAACCTCCAGACCTTTCATCCCTTCTCTCTCTGCGTTTCTAGTGAACTAGAAAACGTTCTAGAGCTCTAGCTGCAAAGTACAAGGGTAGCCGAAAATATGCCTCGCTTGTACCAAATACGTTTCTAGTTCAATGAGAGAGAGTGTGAAAAGGAAGAGGTACTATTCACAATCACTCTCTCACTACCATTTAGCTCGAAACTGGAAACAGGCTTTACTCTTCTCCTTCTACTCATTCTCTCTTTATTAAGGCAAAAGTCTTATGTCTCATGAGTCAGTCGATCTTCAAAGTCCTCGAGCAAAAAGGCTTCGACGACACGATAGGTACAAAAAGACTACGAATCTTCAACCTATGGTGGAAGTCGAACCCATGACCCTTGGCGTTGGCTAAGGCAACGAACCCTCGATATTTGGTCCGCGACCATTTATGGAACCATTTATGGGAGTCGAGCCCACGGCCTTTGGTCTTAATGAAGGCGAAGTTAATTCAGGCACAGTTAATCAAGATAGAATTCAGGAACCCGAACCCACAAACTTTGGTCGGAGTCGATTCCATCCCCTTTGGTGGTAACTAAGGTGAAGTTAATTAAGACACAGGTAATTAAGATGGAATTAAGCAATCGAACCCACCACCTCTGGTGGGAGTCGAACCCACCACCTTTACCTTTGGTGGGAATTAAAGCGAAGTTAATGAAGGCCAAATTATTTAAGATAGAGTTAAGGCACTCGAACCCACAACCTATGGTATTAATGAAGCTGAATTAGACCACAGTTAAAATAGGTAATTGAGGGAGTCGATCCCTCTACCTTAGGAATAAATAGGGATGGCTAAGTGAAGTACACTAAGCAAATTAAGGGGGACGACTAAGCAAATGAAGAAGATGAATAAGGTTAGTGGCAGAGGATGAGTGGCAGGTTAGCGCATATCTCTTCTGCTCCATCTGCGGCAGCTGATCGCGGCTGCATGCGTCCTATCTTTGAGGCAATCTGCGGTGGGTTCGAAGGCTCGCCGGCTAGCCGGCTTCGCGTGCTCTTTGTTCTCGAGCGACTAGTTTGCGTTGAAGTGACAGGCAGAAAGGGGAATTCGCGCGCTGCTGCCACCGTTACTAATCCCGCCAGCATTCTGACAGCGTGTTTGCGGTCACAGAGCGAAATGTCTTCCTGTTTGCCTTCGCGCACAAGATAACATGCTTGTTAATTTACTTCGTGGGCAAATGTTTACAGGAGTTCATGGAACTAATAAAACGACTAGCCTTACTTCGTGTTGCTGCCTAATAATTTGCAATCGCAACCAATGCTTCGCCTTTGCGGCAAAACTGTTACTTTCTCATTCCCTTCCCCAAACACCGCAATTCAGGTGTCCACCATTTTCTAAGACAGTCACCGAAATTTTGCTCTTTTTACAGCCACATCTCTCTCTCTTTTTCCAGGAGGCGGGAGTAAAGAGAAGAGGAGGTAATTGCAGCCACGTACTGCCACGAGGTACGCCTAGGAGTGGCAGATGCCTTGTTGAGTCTCCCGGCTGCTGCTGTCACTTCTTTATGAGCCTTTGACACCTGACGGGAACGCGTGTTCGCGGAATTGGGCAACAGGCTCCACAACCACCAGTGGTTTCAGTGCCATCGTTTGGCGTTGGCGCGCTTTTGAGGAAAGCCTAGGGACAATGCAAACGTTCATAAATGTGAGGGATTTCTCTGATTAGTCAAAGTAAAAGCCAAACGCGAGGCTCACCAAGGTCACGCGGACCCCCATGGACCACTCGCTCGCTACTACAGGCAGCGAGCGAGCGGCGCACACACTGCGTACTTACTTGCGTGCGCACCACAAATAGGCATGGCTCGGTTGCACTAGGTGTGCTATGTTGCACGTAGGCCTCTACTCGTAGATCGATACAACAACGGGCCCACAAGTGTATCAAGTGGAAGAGGAGCGTAAAAGTGCAAAGGCTACGGAGAGACATAATATCGAGAGATGCGTACCGTAGTGGCGAGGCAATAGCAGAAGCGTTGGGACTACGAGCAACGAGAGAGGAAGCGCTTAGCCGAGGAGCAGCGCCTCGCCATGCAGCACAAACAAGAGTAGCAACGTGTAGCCTAAATACAGTCAAGCGGACGACCGTTGAATAGGCCACCAAGACCAAATGGCGCTGAATGAAGGACCTTGCGGAGCGCACATGTGAACGTTCAAAAGCACTTCGCCGAAGAGGAATCTTGTGGGGCGTGTCGAGTCTGCGACCGCTGCCTCTTGTTCGTATCATATGTCGTCAGGGTGTCGCAGCCCGTCTATGTGGACATCCTGTGAGGGACATCCACTGGACGTATTAGACATCCCTACAATATCCATGTTCCGATAGTGGGTATCCATAGAATGTCACTGTTGTCACTGGGTGTGCCTGGGCCCATCTGTGGCAGGTGTTACACATAAGTGTTTCGTGTCGGGGTCGTAGTTTAGCTTACACTATGTGAAACCTGGATTTTTACACGGTCCGAAATTTCACTGCAATCTTTGACTCACCACTGGTTTAATTTTTTTTTATTGAATGAAAAACGAGCCTTCGAAACCTCTCAACGAACATTGGCGGCAGGCATCAGAGTGCCATAAATACTCTAAAATAATACCTTTTGCAAATCTGTTTAGATACCGTGTAGATGAATGCGTCATGACCTCAGGATACGCTGGCTTGCTCTATTGCTGCTACGGCTGCGACTACCCCAAACGAGTGCCACCAAATGAAACAAACTGCAATTTTTTTTTTTTTTTACGAAGAACATTACCAAATCTCTTCTCACTCATTGCACAGCTAGTCTCGATCTTGGCAACTTTTACATCATGAGGTAGGTAGCATAAGAGGGCTTATAGGCCACTTACCTGTAAAGTTCACATACTACGTGGCGCCTGCCGTTAAAGAGATGTTGCACACAAAGGTCGGCAGAATAAGAGGATAGTCACTCACCAATACTTTTGCAGGATATGTAATCATTCACGTGCACACATTGTCCGTACTCTCATGAGTTCATAGTCGCTTCCATTCACACTTACTGGCACCCACTCGAGATCACGCTCAAGACCGCTCTCACTCACACGCATACTCACATACGCTCACACTTGCCGACAGTCATGTCCATACTATCACTACTCAAACTCACCATTACCGACGTTCAATCATACTTACGTAACCGGCAATCACTTCCTTTCATAACACACCCACTCACGCCTTGTCGCTCAATAATGCTCCATCTGGTCAAGCCTGTGAAATGAGCATGGAGCAATTGTACGTGCTAATATGCCAACATATGGTTCCACATCCTCTACCAATGGCCGTGAATGGCATTGGCTAAGACTCCCAGGGCTAATCATGCACAGACGCGGCCACTGCTAGCAGTTACACAGCACCGTATGGCGGTGCTCCGTGGAACGCAAAAGGTAATGAAGTGGTGGCAATTTACCAAGGACTGAAGCAAGGATGTCCTTTGACTCCATTGTTGTTCACGCTTTATGCTAAGGGTGTAGAAAGACTGGAAAACAGCAAATCAAGGTTTCGTTTATGCTACATGCGTAAAGGACAAATGGTGCAACACAAGCTTCCTAGACTGATGTATACGGACGACATAGTGCTAAAAGCGGACAATAAAAGAGATTTACAGACACTTGTGAACATATGTGGCGGTGCAGCAACAAATCTAAACCTCAAGTTTAGTACAGACAAATCGGGAATTATGATCTTTAATGAAGATACGAGCAATTACGTGGTGTCAATTCAACTGCATGTCATACCCATAGTCAAGCAATATAAATAACTCGGCGTATACATAAACGAAGACTTGCTCAAACGCCCACTAAGACCTGAAAATGAAGGGGAAGTGGAATGCTGCAATAATCAAACAAAGAGCATTGTGGGGCCAAATTAAGTATAAGGTGGTGCGTGGAATCTGGAAAAGTGTAATGGTGCCAGCGCTAGCGTTCGCAAATGCCATACTATGGTTAAAATCAGATATCACGTCTGGATCGGAAGTTGATCAACGATCGGTAGGCCGGTTGGCTTTGGGAGCACAAAGTAAAACCCCAAATGGGGCAGGGCAGGGTGACATGGATTGGGCCTTTTTTTTTTTGAAGTCAGAGGGGCACAGAGCAAAATTAGTTTTGAAGATTCAAGAACATATCTGAAAACAAATGGGCAGCTAAAGTGCACAAGTATCTGCACTTAAAAAGCGTGGACAAACAATGGAGAAAGAGGTCAAGAAAGTTGGCAACCAAGTACAAGGTAACTGAAACTCTAAGTAGACAGCCAGGAGTCATCGGAAAGTGAGAGCGACAGAGACAGTTGAATGGATGCAAGGAATGGAAACAAAAAGGACTATGGAGATTTTCAAGAATGAGAAGAAAGAACTGAGAAGGGAAAGTCTGTACGATAACGCAAAGGGTGGTGCCTTGCTATTTGAGGCTCGAGCCGGTTCCCTAAAGACAAAAACATACCGGAGCAAATATTCTTAAATAGATGAGGCATGTGTATGCTGCAGCAAAAATCCAGAGACCACTCAGCCCATCCTAATGGAATGCTACGAGACTCACCCAGTGAGACCTGTAGGTAAGGTACACCTTCCAGAAGCACTTGGGATTAAAAGTGGATGGAAGCGTCAACCGGTCAGCAGTTGAGATAAGCAAGAGACGTTTAGAGCATTGGTGAAAAAAAAGGAGGGAAGGGATTGATACGACCGAATTTCTTACAGTCATGGCTAGCGGTACAAGGTAGATATTTAAGGGGAAAGAAAGATTAAGGAGATCTATACAAAAATGCTAGGTAAAAGACGTGTTGCACACCTGATTAAGTGAAACAGGCTTGGCGACTATTTTTCCCGTCCCGTTTCGAAGGGGATGCAATTATATTATCATCACCACCACCACCATGGCATTTCATGAAGTCCTGCGGTGTAAGCACAATCAAAGCGGTAGGCGGAGCACCGGCACGTCGTCTGCTACGGTTCCTTCCAAATATTGTGTGCCTGCACGCAACAGTGATAACTCAAAGGTGCGAGTATAAGCAATCGAGATACCAATGTGCGAGGCAGAGGGGAGGAACCATAGGAGATGATGCACCAGGCGCTTTCTCCATCGCTTTGCTTACGTCCACTGACCTCCACGAAAATTGTTCTAGTGGGGATCAGTGATTGCGCATGCCCCACAAGGCTTCGAGAGGCGTCAGTGGTGGCGCTTCATGGAGCGATGCCATGGGCTCTTGTGTTCCCTCTAGCAGTGGCACCGAGCCTGTACTCATACACAAATACCCAAGAAAGTCTATGGGAAGGTGGCCACTGCGGTAGCCTAACGTAAAGCACCGCAAACATAGGTACGTAGTATGTAACATGTGGGTTCAGCTTCAACCTGCAGCAACTTGCCTTTTATATTTTGCATTGAGTGATTATTTCTTCAATTTTATGAAAGAAGCGACAGTTTCATTTGAAAGGCGAAGCACCAAATGCGATAGCAAATTAGTAGACAGCTATATGAAGTAAGGATAGTAGTTTTATCAGCCGTATAAACTTGTAAACATTCGCTTACTAACTACATTAATAAGCATGCATACTCGCACAGGCAATTATGAACACATCTCTCTCGATAACCATGGAAACTCGATTTGAAAACATTGGAGTGAGGAAGCGTGGCAGAAGCAGCGAGCGAGAGGCCACCTCTCGCTTCAACGTGAACTAAGCAGCCAGAACATAGCGTCCACAAAGCTATGAGCTCGTGGCGAATCCAGACTCTGTACTCATCGCAAATCACTTTCAAGATAGCGCCTGCGCAGCCACGCCATACACAGCAGCAACCGGAGTAGAAAGCACCTCAACCCGTCCCTCCCACCGGTGCCTTGCTCGCGACGAAAGATGATGTGCTTCTTCCCCACTTTTCTCCCTTGCGCACACGAGGTTGAACCGCCACCGTCGGGCCGCCGTAGCACGCTTTCACTTGCACACACAGCAAACGGCGCGCGGCGACGATGTTATCACCTTTGGACTTCTTATGGAACATCACAGTGACGACAACGGCAAAAATGCACCTGGACTGTCCATGTATTTGCTATCGCAACAACAGTTATTGCCTTTATGCTTTCCTTGGCCGCCTTGTCTGTTTACTTCATATGTGTAATTACCTTAACTCGGTTAACTCGTTACACGTCATCAAATTCTGGCTCTGTGTTACAATGATCTGCCGTCATCTCCATTTTAGTATCAAATTAAAATATCTTATTTACCAACTTAATTCTTTGCTAAGCATAATCCTTTTGCGTGCTAGGAGCAGGTGTACAGTTTCTAAACATTTTAATATATGGGTCACTAATCATTTAAAGCACAAATCGGATGTAATCATGATTTGCGGTTTTGAAATAGGCGAGCATAACTGCACAACATCTTTTTGTTTATCTTAAAATCTTGTGTTTTTCCAAACTTTTACAAGCTACAGCATCATCGCATCACAAGCAGTCAACAAAGATACACGCAGTTGCTTTTTCACCGGGTCTCAGAGACCCAGAAATTCCCTTTCCACAGCTGCAGCCATCTCTTCATCAACAGACCCAATCGACCCATTCGACCAGTCATCTGTGGACTTTTCACTGTTTGAACGTTCACTGTCCTCCGGCAGTTCACTTCTCGGAAACTTTGGTGGCTGTGATGCCTCATCTTCTGTCAAACATTCGCGCCCTCTTTTCCGGCGCCGTCGCTTGCTCCATCCACGTGGACACTCGCCACCCGAGAGCGACTCGGCAGACGATTCGGTGTCCGAATTATTCCTCGTATCCGCTCCGAGCACGGAAGAGTCTTGGCTCGACTCTTCGTCTTGCACCTTTTCCGCATTTTCCTTGCTCCGTTCTGCGTCGTCATCATCATCATCGTCGTTGCTGCATTCGTCCTCAACTTCGCGATCCATTTCCAGCAGCTGCTCCGACGACATGCTTAGGTACGGGTTCGCCTTCTCATCGAGTTGCGGGTGGTCGTCTTTGCTTGACGATGGTGCGCTGCATTAAAGAGAATAAAGAACACAATTCAGTTAGAGTAGTAGTTCATTACCTCCCCCTCCTCCCGTTTTCCGGGGCTTCCCTGTCTGTCTGCCCTTTGTATGGTCATAAAGAAAATCAAACTTGAA
The DNA here is from genome assembly GCF_050947875.1 of Dermacentor variabilis. Classification (NCBI taxonomy): domain Eukaryota; kingdom Metazoa; phylum Arthropoda; class Arachnida; order Ixodida; family Ixodidae; genus Dermacentor; species Dermacentor variabilis. Next base: position 9,044,723 of record NW_027460335.1, on the reverse strand, counting down.
CATCTTGATTCCCCTTATTTTCTTCTTGATCATTGCATGGCAACGTTTTGAACCATGGCGGCTTCATGTAAAGGCAGCACACCAGTGTTTATTGACCACTTTCATTACCAAGGTTGAAGGACCTTTCCCAAAATAAGTGTTAAATTAATTCGAAGACAGGGTTGCTTTATTTGACAAGTGCAAACAAGAACTTTCCTAGCACAAGGTCAACTTCATTTGATACAGGACCTTGTCAGTGATCCCCCAGCACAATGCACAGACTATGGAAAACACTCAAACACTATAAAATTATAGCTAGATCTTTTTCTATCTGATTTTCCGGACTTTACCATGAACGCAGTTCCCAAACAGCCCTAACTGAAGCCACGATCGCACCAGTTTTGATTATCTCGCACGTCGTCAATCCGCTTGCAGCCACAGCCACCACCACAACAAAGCTAGGCCTAGCTGCTTCGACATGTGCTACCAAGCTTCCTGCTGTTCCATGCAATATTTTTCACTGAAAGAATTGACCACTGCCAGAAATGGCGCATTTGTCATCCTGCCGATGGCTTCGCAGCGGGAAAAGCATAACAAGAGTCAAGCGCTGCATAATGCCAGTTCCCAAAAGTCAGCTGCGCCGCAATACAGAAGTGTTACTAGGTGAAGAATAGGTGATATATTGCAGTGAAGCATACTAAAATTGGAAGGGGGCCACTGTCATGGGACACATTTTGCATTAATTATACACATGTGTACCCACCGTCTGCTGTGACAGTAAGAGCACTGATACGCCGAATAAGTGTACACTGGCAGAGCTTCAGAGCTATGCTATGTACCTGTGGCGACTTGAGCCCTTGGGGGCAGTAGAAAGCATGCATTTTTTTTCAGAATGCCAGATTTTTCAAACGTTTTCATGGCACCCAGGGAGCCCGTAAAATTGGACGCTGACTATATATCGAACTGATTCCCCACTCCTTTTATTGCGATAGCATTACGTGAACACTCCGAGCGCATTTTTGCCATCGTCGTAGGCTTTGCCGTCACGTCTCGTATAAAGTCCAAGGGCGACAACATCATCACCGCGCGTCGTATGTTGTATGTTCGAGTGAAAGCACGCGAGGGAAGCTGATGATCACGACTCGATCTGGCATGCGTGAACAAAGAAAGCGGAGAGCAAATGCGCTCTGTTCCGTCATGTGAAAGGCCGCGGGAGGCATGGAAGGGAGGGAGAGGCGGCGTTGTGCTTTGGCAGCAACTGCACATTTCGCGACCGGGCGCAAGGGGAACTGACGATTGCGGCTCAATTTCGCCCGCCATATTGACCATTTTCACAGCGATCCCATGGGCGCTGCCATATTTGATCACGTGGTGACGCGCCCATTGCTTGCCTCAACTGCCTCCGTTGTCTCTGTGTTTATAATGGGTTTGCATGATGCCGGGGCGGCTTAGAAAACCTCTGTTTCAGGAGATATCGTAGATGGTGACTGGGTGGACGAAACGAAGCTTTGGCCACAGCTTCAGAGAACAAGCGAGAGTGCTTTTAGAGCTGGTTAAGTATGTCCAAGTGGTGCACGCAGCATATATCGTGCTTGTTCTAAAAATGGGGCCAAGTATGTATTCTAGGCTATCCAAACTTTCCGCTTATGAATTGAATTGGGATTAATGTATTTTGCTCTTCGCTCTTTATTTGGCAAATATTTTGAAGCAGTGATTTCTGACTTCCTCAGTGCGGTCACTATCTGATTATTTTCTTCCTAATCACTCCCGGATGTGCCCACTTCCGATATATTTGTTTTTGCTGCGTGCAAGGCTTGAAACGTAGCCGTTTTAATTGTACCTTGTGATACCTTGTAGCAAAAATGTATTATAACTAGTAGGTTGCTTACTCTTGAGTGTAGTCCATCATTTATTGTGCATATATGCTGCGTATATATTCAAGTGTGTGCCCATCCACTCATTGACACATTTCAATAGAGCAGGCGTAAATTTCTGTGCTAGTTGGGGTAGATCCGTGCTCACTGTGCGCGAAACTTACTATGAGAAGAAGCAGCGCTACTGCCTTTGTCACTGTTTGAAGAGCAGTATTCACCCTTACTCACTCAGGGCTGAAGCACTTCTTTTTGAAGGTTAGCGATACAATGTTCGCAGATGAGCAAATTTCTGTATCCTCACGGAAAGCCGTACATCTCAAAGTGCCGGTAACATGTATGGACAGTTGCAGCAGCAGTCTGCGAACTTAGCCATACAGATTCATTACATTCCTTAACATGCCAGTTACTATTTTTGCAGCCAACCATTCTGCACACATCTTCAATTCACATGAATCAATCCAGCATGACTGCAACACAGTGCGTTAGCGAAAACTCAGTTGCATTTCTGACAGATGATTGCAGCGAAGCAAGTTGGAAGTGGTAGTGACTTCGTATTTGTGCGCTGTCGCTGAGGCTACGTGCCGCGCGCTGCTAAAAGCGCCATCTCATGTCTCTAGAACTGCTCCGCAAAAAGGGTCAATAAGGAGAAAAGTGTGTACACAGCACGAGAGAGAGGGAGGGGATGGCTTCGACTCCGCCAAGTGCGTAGTTTGGACGGTTGCGCGCACAGTATCGCCGCTCTTGCGTTGAAGCAATAGATCACAAGAACATCACTTGGCTCGCTGCTGCTGCCACGCTTGCTCACACCAGCGTTTTGACAGGGAGTGTCCGTGCTCATCGATCGTGACGTGTTCATGTTTGCTTGTGCACGCTGACCCCACGCTTGTTAATTCAGTTAGCAAGCGAATGTTTCCAAGTGTATACGGCCAATAAATCTACTATCCTTACTTCGTATAGCTGTCTATTAATTCGCTATTGCAATCGATGCTTCGGCTTTCGGGTGAAACTGCGCCTTTTTTATTTTGTTGCAGACTAGTTATATGTGGTTTTGACTATACTGTCAAATGAAGCAGCTGAGTAGCGTGTTTGTTTTATTTCTGCCTCTTCATCAATTCGACCAACCAGATAATTCTAACAATTTAGTCTGTCCCATCAAGGTAGGTGTAAGGCCTGTGGCATACTGGCTCAGCGTCCAGCTAGCTCAGCCCTGACACGGTGAGCTAGTACGCAAACGGGCACACTATGTTAGAAGCTGGATACATAGCACCCTGACACACCTTTGAATGGATTTTATCCCAAGGATTACTACTCGGCTTACTGGCTCACTGTAGCCACCTACTAATCTGTTTGTAGCACAGAAGGCCAGTGGAGAAAAGCATGCTGCACAAGAGGAGACCGGCATGAAGGGCAGAACCCCCGAGCAAGCTAGATGGCATCCCCGGTTTACCTCTTCATCTTATGCCTTGACAAAAAATTTCCTGTAAATAAAACTCGTCTGACCAATGTGAACTACTACTGCATCTTTGTTGGACCCCAGCGCTTCGATAGCATGTGGCGGACCAGCACTCACTACTTTGGCTCAAGAGGGTGAAGGCAAGCTAAAGGAGCTATATTTACTGTCAAGTTAAAAAAAGTCGCATAAAAATAAACTAACAAGCAAAACAACAGAGGCTTTTCACAACAGAAAGCATGCAGATATGTGCATTAGTGAGCCAGCTGTGGCTTTCAGTGACAAATAATTCGCTTGATGTAATAGTTCTGCGGAAGCCCGCAAGGTGGAGGGAAGTAATTAATACTATTTATTAAATAATTAACTTTTCTAAACATGTGACCTTTTGCTCTTGCTGCTGTTTGTTTTATGTTCTTTGAATCATTTTGCACATGCTCACTACAGTTAGCTGGGTACATATTGTAACGGACAGCTAAGGGAGTCCAGATACAACTATTTATTGTGGGCTAACTTGTGCCCTGGGAGTAAATAAAAAGCACTGCCGCATTCTAAACGGGAGATCAGGAAGGCCTTCTTCTTCTCTCTCGAGCGTCGCGTCACCTCGTATTCTTCTTGTAGACGCCGACAACGGCCACCTGCGATGCGAGTGCGTGTGGCGAAAACACGTGCCATTATTTCGTCTTTTCCTCCAATACGCCGGTCCTCTTGAGGGGGGCGCACAAACCTACACGCATTGTTTAGATATGTTTCTGCCTTGTATCATTATCCCCCCTCCAAAACGCATCGTCCCGATGCGTAAAGCGACGAAATTGTTCACAAGCTGTTGTCTATACCAAAGTGGTATATGGCTCAGAATAGATGTTTGGTCAAATATTCACTGCCTGTCATAATATGGCTTCAGTCTGACCACATGTACAGTTTCTGTGCAATGCCGGTATCGTGATAAGCTCACTTGTCCTTCTGGCATAACTTCGTAGTTCAGGGGACTGACGTGGCGAAGTACTCGATAAGGGCCGAAATAATGGCGCAAAAGCTTTTCGGACGAACGCGCGTCCGCACGGGAGTCCACACCCGTACTTTGTCGCCTGGTGCATACTCGACTTCCCTTCGCCGCAGGTTGTATTGGTCTGCATCAATGCGCTGCCTTTGTTGAATGCGATGTCACGCCAGCTGACGTGCTTCTTCGGCCTTCTGTGTAAAGTCATTGATGTCAGGGTTCTGTTCTGTACTGTCGCTGACAGGCAGCATTGCATCCAAGGGTGTGGTAACTGTTCGTCCAAAAACAAGTTGGAATGGCGTTACTTGAGTGGTTTCTTGCAATGCGGTATTGTAGGCGAATGTCGCATAGGGTAGGATATTGTCCTATGTACGGTGCTCTAAGTCTACGTAAATTGACAACATATCAGTCAGCGTCCTGTTCAATCGCTCGGTTAGCCCATTTGTTTGAGGGTGATAGGCAGTTGTTTTCCTGTGGCTGGTATGAGTCAGTTTCATAATGGATTGCGTCAAATCAGCTGTGAACGAAGTTCCTCAGTCCGTGATAATAATTGCAGGGGCACCGTGTCATATACTATCTTGGTGACAAAGAATTCAGCCACTTCAATGGCCGTTGCACTGATTAGAGAGGATGTCTCGGCATATCGGGTTAGGTAATCCGTCGCTACTACAATCCAACGTTTCCCTGATGACGATGTCGGAAAGGGACCAAGCAAGTCCATTCCTACTTGTTCGAATGGGGCTCCTGGGGGTTCTATTGGTTGAAGGAGGCCTGCAGGTTTTAATGGAGGCGTTTTGCGTCTTTGGCAATCCCGACATGTTCGTATATAATGCTGTACTGAATTCAGTAGCTTTGGCCAGCAGTACTTAGCATGAATTCGGGCGAATGTTCTGCTCCCTCCGAGGTGTCCTGCTGATGGGTCATCGTGACAGGCTTCTAAGATTTCGGATTGCAAAGCTGAAGGAACAACGAGTAGAAATTTCTCTGTGCTGTGTACAAAATTTCTTTTGTACAGGATGCCATTTTTCATCACATACGATGCCAATCGCCGGCAGAAAACTCGCGGAACATGGACGGGGTGTCCCTCGAGGTGCCTGATGAGTAGAAGCAACTCGGCGCCAGACTGCTGGTGTTTGGCCATCTCAGATGTGGTTACGGCTCCAAGAAACGGAAATTCATGTCCATCTTTCACAGGAGCAGATTCAACCGGCGCACGTGATAAACAATCAGCGTCACTGTGCTTGCGACCTGACTTGTACACGACCGTTATGTCGTATTCCTGCAGCCTCAGACTCCACCTAGCAAGTTGTCCAGAAGGATCTTTCAAGTTTGCAGCCAGCACGGTCTACCGTATAAGTATGGTCGGAATTTTCCTATGGCCCATATTATTGCGAGGCATTCTTTTTCTGTGGCTGAATAGTTGGTTTCAGCCCTCGAAAGAGTGCGGCTAGCATTTGCAATCACTCTTTCCCCTCCGTTTTGCCATTGAACGAGGACGGCACCGAGTCCTAAGTTGCTGGCATCTGTGTGGATGTCTGTTTCCGCTTCCTCATCAAAGTGCGCAAGGACCGGGTGGTTTTGATGTCGCCGTCGCAGCTCATTGAATGCATCTTCTTGTTCACTGTGCCATATGAAAGGCGCATCTTCTTTCGTTAATCGCGTTAACGGCTCAGCAATCTTCGAAAAATTTTTGACGAAAGGCCTGTAGTAGGCACAAAGTCCTAGGAATCGCCTAACGGCCTTTTTGTCGGTTGGTCTAGGAAACTTTTCTACTGCTGCAGTCTTCTCAGGGTCAGGACGGATGCCTTCGGAGCTAATCACATGGCCGAGGAAAAGGAGCTCATGGAAGCCGAGGTGACATTTTTGTGGCTTTACGTCAGCCTTGCTGAACTAATAGCTTTGACCACAATCCTTAGTCGTTCCACATGCTGAGCAAAGGTGGTAGAAAAAATCACAATATCGTCAAGATAAACCAGACAGGACTGCCACTTTAACCCGGAGAGCACAGTGTCCATCATCCGCTGAAAGGTGGCACGTGCGGAACAGAGGCCAAACGGAAGTACCTTGAATTCGTATAGTCTGTCTGGTGTGACGAATGCTCTCTTCTCACGATCCCGTTCGTCCACTTCTATTTGCCAGTATCCGCTTTTGAGGTCGAGAAAGGAAAAGAATTTCGCATCCTGTAGTCTATCGAGGGTGTCGTTGATCCTCGGAAGTGGATAGACATCCTGCTTTGTGACGACGTTTAGCTTCCGATAATCAATGCAGAAGCGCAAAGTCTGATTCTTTTTCTTTACCAGCACCACAGGCGAAGCCAACGGGCTGGTCAATGGTTGAATTATATTGTCTCTAAGCATTTCTTTGACTTGTTTGCTGATGATCTCTATCTCCTTCGGTGACACTCGGTAAGGATGCTGGCAAATAGGCCTCACAGCTTCGTCGACAATGATACGGTATTTGGCGGTGGATGTTCTCTGGACTTTCGATGTCGTTAAGAAACACGAGGCGAATTCTCATACAAGGTTCTCTATTTGCTGCTTCTGGCTCGGTGATAGTGCTGCTTCGATGTTGACGGATGAAAGTATGGAGTCTACATTGTCAGACTCCAGTAGTGCAGCATCAGAAGGGCTCAAATCCGTAATCTGTTCATAATCGTTAAGGCGGGCAATGACGGTTCCCTTCGCAACATGCTGGACTTCATTTCCAAAATTAGTCAGGACGACATTTGAACACCCGTCATGCAGCCGAACAAGACCCCTTGCCATACAGATCCCTTTTAGGAGTAAGAGCCCAGTGTTACTGTCTGCTATTCCTTCATAGTCACTGAATACGGTGCTTCTTACGGCGACAGCTATGCTGGATCTTGGGGGTATCGTGACGTCGTCGTCTATAATCTGAAGCGCATCGAATTGTTCTTCACACTCGAATGTCGCGATGGTGTGCTTCGTTGAGAATGACACACAGGATTCTTGCAAGTTGATAACTACACCATTCGCCTGCAAAAAGTCCATTCTAATAATTAAATCCCTTCAGCATTCTGATAGGACAATGAAACTGGCGATGTATGTAAAGCCGCGTATTCAGATTCGAGAAGTGCACCTGCCCACCGGGTTGATAAGGTGTCCACCGGTGGTTCGAATTTGCGGTCCTCTCCAAGGAGTCAGCATTTTTTTCAGTCTTCTGGCAAGTATTTTACTCATAACGGAATGGTCTGCGCCTGTGTCTACTAAAGCAGTAATTTCGCAGCCGTCTATAAGCACACATAAATCGGAAGCTATGTCACTCTTTTTGCAACTGCTCTCGTGTCCGACGTTATATTTCAGAATCAGCGCTGGAGGCTTTGTTCTTGCGTCGACAGCGGCCTCACCTCCACAGGTCGCCAGTATTAGTTTTCCCGACGTGGGCTTTGGGGGCGTCGCTTTGGGGAGCTTGAGGATGGATGCGGGCTCGGTGATCGATACCTCAGCGACACTGTTGACCGAGGTTGGTGTTGCTGTGAAGTCTGCGGGCTTTGGCGCGTTGACAAATATTCCTGGATCTCGAAAGGGCGTTCACCATTTCTTGGGCAAGGAGCGTTTACGGAAAACCCCTGAAGTCCCGCTCTGCGGTATTCGCACATCCTGTAGAGATGACCAGCTTCGCCGCAGTGGTCGCACAGCGGGATTCTATCAGGAGTGCGCCATATGTCAGCCTTCCGGAATCTCGTCTCCGGCGGAGACGGCAAGAACCGAGGTTCGGGTGCATGCGCAGTTGCTGCGATGAAAGTACGTCCTGGAGATCCTCTGAGTACCTCGGCGTACAATATCGTCAGCCATGCCGGTGACGACGCTTGCGGCTGTGCTGGCAGGTGCTGTTGGTGGACTGCTCGTCTCACTTCTTCGCGAACCACTTCTGCTAACGAAGAGACCGCTGTGGGGCTGTTGTTCAGCTGTTGCCTCTGGAGCTCTTCTCGAACCACAGATCTTACGAGTTCTCGTAAGACCTCGATGCTGTTCCTGAACATTGCCGACAGTGCATCCATAGAGGCGACGTTCATATCGCGGTTGTAGAGTCTCGCACGCTGTTGAAGAGTCCTTTCCATAGTTGTCGCCTCGGAGCGGAATTTGGCAACGGTGCGTGAAGGGCTGCGAACCAAATCAGCAAAAAGTTCCTGCTTCACACCGTGCATCAGGTGCAGAAGCTTCTTGTCCTCGCTCATGCTCGGGTCGGCCCGGCGGAATAAGCGGGACATATCTTCAAAATATGTTGCCATGCTTTCGTTGTTTCGCTGGCTTCTTGCTTGCCAGCTCTATCCTGGCGGTCTGTGCTCGGATACGTGGCCAACAGCTCTCGGATATGTGGCCAACAGCTCTCGTCGGAAGTCATCCCACGACCGGAGGACAGCTTCGTGGTTTTCAAACCACGTTTGCGCACAGGCTTGCAACACGAAGTAAACATTGCGGAGCTTCCGGTTTTCATCCCATCCACTGTAGTCAGCGACGTGCTCGAAGCCTTCCAACCAGTCCTCGGCGTCTTCGAAGGTGTCGCCGTGAAAAGGCTCGGACGTTCGCGACTGATCAACAATGATGCAGGTTGAGGCTGTCTGTGATATCATTTCAGTATTGTCTACTGCTGCTATTATAGTCTTCTCCGACAAAAGTGGAAACTCAGGCGGCTCACCACGTAGGCGACGGCTCGTGCGCTGGTGGACAGGCATAAGGTCGTTGGGTCTGAGATGGCGTGGTTCCAGGCTGCTTCCTCCAACTCGAATTGGGCTGGAAATCATTACCCCGCACCTCCACCAGAATTCTAACGGACAGTTAAGGAAGTCCAGATACAACTATTTATTGTGGGCTAACTTGTGCCCTGGGGGTAAATAAAAAGCGCTGCCGCGTTCTAAACGGGAGATCAGGAAGGCCTTCTTATCTCTCGAGCATCGCGTCACCTCTTCTTCTTGTAGACGCCGACAACGGCCACCTATGATGCGAGTGCGTGCGGCGAAAACACGTGCCATTATTTCGTCTTTTCCTCTGATACGCCGTTGTCCTCTTGAGGGGGCGCACGAACCTGCGCACATTGTTTAAGTATGTTTCTGCCTTGTATCAATATTTACCGGTTTTTCTAGAACTGCCATATTTTACAGACTATAGAAGATTAATAGTTGAAATTATGCGGTACTGAAAAATTTGTAGGCACAGTGTGAAATTTTTTTAAGCATGCCCTGAACCTTATAAAATAAAATTGTATGTAATCTGCACCTATAGATAGTCTGCATATGTACATGAAAAGTAGACGAATGCATCGGGCATTTCGTGAGAAAGTGTACAAGTGGACTGTTGATTCTTGGCACGCCATCCCATCTCAAGTTATTGTCAACGGTTTAACAAAAGGTAGACGAAAACTCCTCTAACAGAGATGTCAGGTTCTGAATGCGATGAAGACATGGATGAGGCGTTCGATGAATCCGACACGTTTGACTTGTTTCACTCCGACTGCCTTGACGAGAGTCCTTTACTATACGCGGCCTAATAAGGGGCCCAGACTTTTACAAGTTGAAAAAAAAAAAAAGAATCTTTGTTTCTCTACTGTATACTGATTCATACCTGCGGACTATACAGCAGGTGTGGAATATCCAAAGAGAAGTTTTTATTTTAGACCCAAAGGTCCCTTGGACTGACTATACACTGGAAAAATATGGTACACTGCGTTATGAGTTAATGCTTGTTCGTAAATTTCCTGTGTTCTTTGTCCTTTGTGCGTGCTTCACTTTAAGCAAGAATAACTACCAACTCACCCAACTTTCACTCCTTTGTAACAAAATTCAACTGTATACAGTAAAAGCTTGTTACTAAAACCACAGATTAACACTTTTTTAGAATAGTGAAAGTTTAAAATATCCCCAGCCAAAAGGTTATTGTTTTAATAAAAAAATATTTCAGTACTATACTATTAATTCTAAAACACTGAATATTCCAAATAACCAAAATTTTATGTTGTATCTATTACTCGCATATCAAAATATTGAATTTGTACCACGAAATATCCTGCACATTTGCAACTTAAGAAACTGAAAAATTAGGCGTGCCACCATGTTAGCAGGTATTCCTGGATGGCTCTGGTCACAAATCCCCACCAGCTCTATTGTGATTGCCCGCAGTAATGGTTACCCATCAAAATATAAATACACAAATTGGTGCTGTCGGCACAGCATCAAAGTGAATTGCGATGTTCTCTGAAGCCATGGGATCATCATCTAACCCATTTCATTGTTCCAAATCGGGACAATCAAGAAGGATTCAGAACAATCACCGGCGAAAGGAAGGTTTGCTATGAATGCCACCTGGCCCCGAGATCAATCAGCAAGTTGGCAAATAACACAAAGAAAGCATTAAAATTTGTGGATCTTTCCAAGTTTCGGTAACATTTGGTGATGGTGCACAGTGGCACAGTTTGTACAGTAGGATCTTGTTGATACGATCCTGTTTTGTATGATTTCCCAATGCCAACAGCAGTAGATGCCCACCCATGTCGTGAAAATGCCGGAATGCACTCAGACTCCTCTCCTGTCACCAGCCAATCTCCATGCTAGTTGACACTTGTCACATTCATTGCTATTGCCACCAACCCCACTGCGACAAGCACCTTCATCTATCTGCTTTACAGCGTGTGTAGCATAGTGGCGTTCGAAGCATACTGCGTATCCTAGTAGGTGATCAGTGAAATGCGCAGCTGTTCCCTGTTGTAGGCAACTTGAAGAGAGCGTGACGTTGTGCGCTGGCAGCAACGTATACAGCCGTTGCCCACCAACTCGATTTTGTTTCAGCTTCCCGTCACCACCTTAACACACTACACAACAGCAAAACAACAAAGTGTGACTAAGGCTGCTTGGGCCCCGCCGACTCAATGCACGCAGGTGCAACGATTTTCGTCGAGTGGGCACGTCAAAACTTTCCGCCAAAACGTGCCAATCAATGACGCTGCCGATGTAGGCTCAATTCGAACAGCGAAAGTGTAAGCTTGTAGAAGCCACAAAAACAACATGCGTCTTTTTGGAACAGCCCACGTCAGCGTCTCGTGCTGCAATAATGACTACCTACAATGCTTTGCGTTACGTAGATATCAACTACACTTGAGTCTGACAATTTCTTAGTGACTTCGAATAATGTGTTTTCCCAGTTGCAGTCAATCCCAGATATATCAAACTCAGATACACAGAATTATTGTCTATATCAAACAGTTGTAAAATCCCCTTGAACAACTGATGCAAAAGAACAGTCATGTACCAGGCGTACATTTAATTCCTGTTCCCCACCACACTCAATATATCAAACGCTGCGCCACATCACACCCCTGCAAGTGCACTTCTCCTTAGACGTGTGATCCTTTCTCTTTAGAACTGAGGTTAACAGCGCGAATAAAACAAGGACACAAGGAAACAAATACTACAGACAAGCGCTGACTGCCAACCGGAAGTTTATTTGAAATTCACCAGTCATTTATACTTTAATCAGCATAGGCACGCGCACACCCAATCCTTTCTCGCGTTGTCGGAAATATTTAATGCTGATGAATTCGAAATGGCACTGTTTTGGCAGACACTGTCAAACAAGAGATTCAATCTGAAGGACAGTACATGCTATGAAGGAAAAATGGGCAGAGTGCTCTTAATTTTGCTCACTGTGAATACGGATGGCTTCTGCAAACTGCAGTCATTCGTTTTTGGGAAGAGCAGATAGTCACTCTGCTTCAAGAACACAAAAGGCTTTGTGGTACAATACTCATTCTACATGAAAGCGTGGATGACACTTGATCTTAGTTTCACTGAGTGGCACCTGGCATGGGATGCCGAACTGGAGACGCTGTGTCGCCAGAATTGTCTTGTAGACAAGGGCTTTCCTGGAACGGCATTTTAGGATTCCGCAAGTGGCCAAAATAGATTTCATCCCAACCTACACCTAGATGGATCTTTACATTACACTTTCGATTTAGCAAAATCACCGTACGACACATCTGCACTTTGAGGAAATACCATTGCGGCAGTGGCGCGCAACACCCATTGCTGTGCAATTTGCGGGTCTGTGCTGAATGCATTTCATTTGTGCTCATACGGTTAGTAAATGTTCTGGAAGCTGGAAGCCACTTTAGAAACTAACAGTATGTGTGTAGTGTCGGCAGTCACCGACACAGGGGCCAGAGGGGAAAGGCTGAGAATGAAGGGATGTACCAGCCATCAGAGCACTGAGCGGCATGCAAGAAGAGAGGCATGACCCTTTAGGGTGGCCGAGAACCAAGCACATTTAGCTCTAACATCAAGTCGGTTCGGAAACCGGGCACAACAGTCTGCCTGGCTCATTGCCCATGTATGACGATCAGCTGCTTAAATGGAGTAGTGTTTGTAACGGACATGCAGCCAGACATGTTCATGCATGATTCGTAGTGCAAGTACGCTGATGTTGGCAAGGCACATATCCATGCAAGCTAGCATGCTTCCATGGTGGATCAATTTGTACCTTATCTTGAATCAAAAAACGAGCAACAACTACATCGACATGGGCAATGAGCACTGCAGGCTCATGTCTGGGTCATTTGGGCTTTTAAGGTTAGCATTGCGATCATCCTCTCAAAGGCCATTTTGCACCACAAGAAAACTGCAACACTCGTGAGCAATAAGTAAATCATTTTAAGTCACTTCTGTACGTACAAGGCACTCATTTTTTTTTTTTTTTAATTTTGGATTTTGTGTGCAAGAACCACGATTTCTTTATGAGGCACGCCATAGTGGGAGACTCCAGGTTAATTTTGACTACCTAGGTTTCTTTAATATGTACACAATGCACAGTACATGGGTGTTTTTGCATTTTAAAATATAAGACTAGGCCTTGAAGGAACAAATTGGCAAGTTCTGGCTTTTCACAATCTCAGGAAAGTGTCTAAGACGTGTGAAGATCTCAGATAAGCTTCACACACACACATTTTATATTTAGAATTCTCGATATAGCGAACTATTTCATGCTTTCAATAGCATTCGAATTCATATCCTTCGCATTCAATATATCCGAGTTTGACATTCCTACAGCTTACACCACTTATAATGTGCCCACCTACATAGTGCAGAGTCAGCTCCACACGCGGCTTTTTCTGACTCCCATTTACTTTCCCTGAAATCTATATATACGTATAGCGCTTACAGTGCAAACAAGCGAGACAAACTACTGGCTATCATGTGGATTCAGCAGGAAACTCCCACATATAAGCATGGTCGTGAGCACGCTTCTCAACTACGTGAGCCTGGGAGGGGAGAACGATGAAAGCGACGTGGAGAGGCAAGCATGGAATTAACGGACAAGAAATAAAAATTATGAGGATCCCACGCACTGTGGGAATCGAAGAAAGCTAAGCTTTCGGTGCTGCTTGCTTTGATTGACGACAACCAACGGTGATGCTGACGGCTAATGTCTAATTTCTTCAGTGTTTAGCACATTATGAAAGTGGTGAGCTGATGGTAAATGTTACCTTGCGTGCATCACTGCTTTTTGTCTGAGTAGTACACAGAACACACAGCGAGATATGTTTATTTGAGGCGTTGTGCACCACTGTTCATAACGACCAAGAAGGTTAATACTGTCATTCACTCACACAGCACATCGCATCCTGGCAGAAGGTTCTTTAACGAGCACCTAAATCTAAGCACACAAGCGTTTTTGTATTTCGCCTCTATCGAAATGTGGCTGCCGTGGTCGGGATCGAATCCACGACCTCGTGCAATTCCATTGCCACAAAGTTACCGTGAGGGGCACAGAAGTGTTGACCTGGTGTGCGGTCACTTTCCTAATGTCATCAGGCACTACGGTGCTTTAATGCGGCTTTATGTCTGCATCCAGTGTGTGAGTTCTCCACTTGACAAATTTTCATGGTGTTTTTCAGAAATAGCAGGAACGTACCATACCTTGAATTTATAAAGTTATCCAGTTTGTGCACTACCGCTTTTGTGTCTAGTAGGAGCATTTCCTTACCTTCTCACATTACATTCCCCTCTCCCGCCCTCCCCCCCATATGTATGCGAGTTGTGAACGAAGAGTGCCAAGGGTGTTATTCACTCGTTTCATGGCTGCATCAGTTCTACCCCTCCCCCCATTCTCTGCTTACTCTCTCCTACACCCTCTCAACCATTCTATCCGCTTCCCCTCTGGACAGTTGCATGTTGTAGAAAAGCAACTGCTGCAGTTTCTGCTATGCTTTTTGGGGGGTCATGGATAATTACAGCCATGAAGAGGGTATCGTGGCCTAGGCAGCTCCAGAGGGATTGTGCACATGCAACTAGGTGAAAAAAATGTCCAAATGAGCTTCTCGCATCGCCTTTCCTCTCTGCCACGCTCCTGCCATGCATACACATGCTCTGAACCACCCCCCCAACGCCGTGTGCCAGGCAGCAGCAGCAGCAGCAGCAGTGGGAAAGTCGAAAGAAGAGGCAGAGAAAGCTTCACTTTAGAAAGTGGCGGCATTTGATGCCGGCACACAGGGGTTTCATAGGTGACGGAGAAGCGTGTGCATTGTTGCTCTTTAGCTCTTCAGTTTGTGCGTGCCGTTGCTCGTAAAGAGCAGATATTGCATGTGCAACCTTGACTGCCGTCAGCTTAAGTGATGATCTGCACATTTAGTTCGGTGCTTTTAGGCTTTATGTATACATGCAAGCTTCTGCAGTTACTAACAGCATGCATTACTTTGCCTGCTACGTGCAGAGACCGTCGAACCGAAGCTGAGAGCCCACGTCGGCTTTATGTGGCGAGCCCTGCCTCCTTTCTTTTTCCACTTCTATTTTGCTAAGCAGCCCATTTACGGTGGTGACGTTGTGCTTCCACACTAGACAATCTACAAAAGTGATGTGTCATGGTGAGTGACATTGCCAGCTAGGACTGCAGTGTACGTGGTACTGTTTGTGTGCGTCACCTCAACTCTGGCTGGGAGCACTGCTTCCCGAGAGGGAGGATGCACAGTGTGGTTAAAAATTTCAGCTGTTATTGCAGCATGCAACACTCTCATACTCTGCAGACACAATCATCTGAGCGTGGTATATACATCTGTGATTTACGTCCAAATGTGACACGTACATGTGTCATGTATGTACATACATACTGTAGAACCTTGTTGATATGATCCGTCACGTACAATTTCCTGGTGCCAACGTTCGTAATCGAGAATGTAAACAAGGACCCAATTGAGTTATGCTTAATAAAGAAAAGCTTTCTTTGCCTCTTCTGTTGACTTTCCGGGTGCTGTGGCAGCCTTGCTACGCGTGCCGCTGGACTTTTTACAACACCACCAGATGGCGTACGCTTCTGCGCGCATCCTGGCCAGCGCCGCCACACACCGGGATGCTTAGTTAGTGCGTATGGCACATGCTGCACTTGCTTTCCTATGCAAAAAAATGCTGGGCTGTGGAGGTTGCGTGCAGGTCTGTGATAGCGTAAACATTACAATCATCCATAGCCTGATGAGAGCGCTTGGAGCTGGTGTCTCAACAGGGTGCTGGTCACGTATGCATAAGGAACACGTAACTATGCACCAGAAAAATGGCTCCAAAGCGTGCAGTCAGCGTCGAGGACACCCAGGCCCCAAAGAAACGTCGTCCGGAAAAGGACCGTCTTCCCTATGCAGCGAAACGCGGTGCAGACTGTGAATGTATGTATACAATGTATACATACAATGTATAATAATTAGTTGAATTATGTATCCCCCCAAAATTTAATAAAATTTGACACTTCTGCTACAAAGCAATTGTCATTTGAGGCAATGATAATGCCCAACTCTCAGAGATTATGAAAAATGATGCACAACGCCTCAAGCAAGCATGTCTGCCTGTGTGTTCTATGGACTACACAGACAAACAGCAGTGGTGCATGCAAGGTAACATTTACCATCAACTCACCAGCCTTGTATTGGACAAAATACTGAAGAAATTACACATTAGCCACCAACATCACTGCAAATTATCATCAATCAAAGCAATCAGCATACAAAGCTTCACTTACATCGATTCCTGCAGTGCGTGCGATCCCCAAATTTTTTCGTACCAGTTCGTACGTTCCTAAAACGGAATATTTCGGCACCAATGTTCAGTATATCGCCAAACTGCATATCATACGATACGTTTTCCACCTGCAGGTCATATATAAGGCAGCTGCCCGCCACGACCACTTCAATGCTATGCTCACCTGCCAGTGTCACGTGAAAACGATGGCAAATAGGAAACTCGGTTTGCTATTTTGGTACCAGGAAATCTCCTCCCAAGTCACCACACACCTCCAACCCTATTGCAATAGGCATCTTCACCTATTTGTTTTACAGCGCATGGCATACCTGCCAACCTGGCGAGATCCAAAATTGGGAGACTTTATTTGCGCCGGGGGGGGGGGGGGGGGTTCATTGAAACTTTCAGGCAGTGTTCGGTGAGTCCTTTTGCAGGGACCTTGCAGTAGCAGACTTTGCGCACTTCAAAAATTTGTCGGCGTAGCTTTGCTCAAAACATCGTCCAGACTGACGGCCCTTCACTAGCAGCAGGTGTTGGAGGGTTGTGTTGCACATTGATGAGCAGAACTTAGTCCTATTTTTTCGCGCCGTGCTAAAAATCCTCTCACACTCTGCATTGCTATGCGATATCACAAGTAAGTCCAGCATCACCTCAGCAACTTGGTGAAACATGTTTTCCATCAGTGTTTTTCATTTTTCCAACCATAGACCACTGCACGTCCCACTTTTCTTCATTCAGACTGTCCTCTGGAAGACTGTGTGCCCGTAGTGTGGCAAACTCAGCTTTGAGAGCATCTAAAGCGTCTTCAGCAGATTCATTGGAATGTCGGGGCAGCAGCTGAGGAAAACTCTGATTAAGAAACGAAAACTCGAGAGCAATGCCTGCGATATAATTTTCAGGTTTGCCGCCTCCGCACTCTTCAGAGTTGCATCCACATCTATAGTGCTTCGCCTCGTCGCATTTCGGAAATATTTTCCATAGAAGAGGCTCAACGTAGCGCTGACACTAAGGGGTTAAGGGGTAGGTTGTGTTCGACAAGAAATCCCGTAAACAGGCGCTCCACACGTATAACACTGTAACACAAGGCTCAGTGGTGCGCCGCCGCCACCCGATTCAAAGGGTTGAGCCTCATTCATCCATCCATCCATACTGTCGTCGCACTTGTTCCGAAGAAAGTTCACTATGTTGCCTTGCTGCTCAATGGTGTGAACACGGCTTTGATGCTTCGCCGTGGAAATGTGCCGTTTCAAGTCGCCTTTGACACCGTGAGACACGCTGACGTCGCATCCCCACGTTGTACAAAATGCAAAATGTTCTCCTTTTCTTGATGTCAAGAAGCACCGAAATTCAGAAGTATAAGATCGCAAATACTTCTGCAAATACCTCTTCTTCGGCTTTGATAATGCCATGGCATCAAGCACACGAGGATTCTAACTTTACACAATGCACCGCACACAGACAACCTAGCCAGTACCACTAATCATACACACAAGCAGCAGCAACAAGATGCACCATGGACAAAGGCATGCATGAAATGCAAGAGCTACACTGCCTCTGGCTTTGGTCGGCTTATTAGGCACTGTAGTCGGCTGCTTAGTCGACGATACTGATGGTGCTAGTGCAGCCGTTGTTGGTGATGCTGACAATTACGATGCAGCTGTAGATTCCACGGTGCCGGTTTCGCAGAAACCATTATCGTGCGAATGGAGACCACTTTTCGGGAGATATAAGACAGTGATCGTACAATCGGAAAGTTCAGTAAAAATCTGGAGTCTCCTGGGCGAATCGGGAGGGTTGGCAGGTAAGGCATGGGCTGCAGTATTGTTGGAGGTGTACAGCATGCTTTTAGTAGGCGATTACCCAAGCACGGCACCATTCCCTCCTGCAGGCGCCCCCCACCCTTATCACGTGCCGCACTCAGGCAACACTGGCTTGTCAGATCCAGTACAAGAATCCAATCCAATCTAATTCAATCCTACTTTGTAGCCTGAACACTGCGCACCATTTGTTGTTTTGTTTTGGCAGTGTCAAGTCATGCATTCCTACACGGTAGCAAAGAAAATTGAGGTCATCCAATGGCATCGAGAAAACGCAAAAATGTGACCAAACATCCCGACAATTCAAGCTCGACCAGAAACGGATACGAGAATGGGAGAAGAATTTCGACAATTTGCTGCAGCAGAACTACAGGAAAGCCAAACTTTGACAAAAGCTAACTAATGGCGCACTAGTGTTCAGTGAATACATGGACGATGCACAGTTCGAGCTCTCTGAGCATGAAAGAAGTGCAGGACGTGCCACTGGCCACCGGCTGCTTTCTGAAGAGGCTGTCAAAATAGCCAACAACATGCAGTTGCGAAACTTCAGAGCTTCCAGCTAGTATATAAATAGGTGGAAGCAGCGATTCGGCGTTGCGATGCACTGAGCCACGAACAAGAGCCAAAAGACGCTCGAGAAATTTTCAGAGGCAGCAAGTGCCTTTCAGATTGTTGCGAACTCCCTGCGACAGTGCGATGGCTCCAACACAGAACACCTACATAAACTTGAAGAAAATTAACTGTACCTCCCATAGTGCAATGGAAATAAGAGTAGTGGTGGTGTTGTGAACTAACGTATGTGACCGAGAGATGCAGCTAGCAATATCAAAACTAATATCATCATTATTACATAGTGAGCAATATGGCCGCTATGGTAGCAGCTAGTACGGCTCGTTGTGCTGCACGCTCGCTGGTTTTCAGTGCTATGTTATTGCTTTCAGGGCAGCATTCATGTGTACGACACTCTAACATGACTACAGGTATCTTTATTATGTCGCGAGGTGACCGAGAGGCCTCAAGTGGCAAAGAAACACTTCAAACAAGTAAGCTTACATTGTTTATTGTGAATGGTGAATGAAGCAGTACATGCCCACAATTTTCATACAGGTCAGGTAGAGTTAATGTTGTCAGTCATTGAGTTTACAACATAGAGAAACACAGATAGTCATCTATTTAATGAAATTGAAAGCCGAAATTAAGTTTTCTGATCGTGGAACAGGTGGAACGAAGCTTCAGACAACGATACCTATGCTGGGCTACCCTTGTACTTGTACTATGTATAGTGCTGCTTGACATGTTTCATAGTATGCTGTCTGTATTCAACGATTTCAGGTATATTAAAAAAAAAAAGAGTGCTCGGCAAAGATGTACTGTCAGCAAGATAAACTCTAGCTGTAATGTCCCATCGTTTTCATAACAAGATGGCGAGAGGCATGAAGTGTAGGGGGAAAAAACATTACGCTAAATTCGACACCACACATTGTCTGGCCTTGGTGGTTCTGCTGCACATTTAGTGTTCAGGCACGGCAGTAAAGGCTTCGACACAAGTGGAGTACAGTCGACACTCATAACAACGGACCCTGATAATCCGACAAAAAATGTCTGTTTCATCTGAAGTTCATAATATCTGAAATGCTTACTTCCAAAACTTTTTCATGTTATAGCAAAGAGTGAGTGACGAACGTCAAAAGTAAAGAACAAAAAAAAAAGGTTGCAGTTTCACCCAAGAGGTGAAGCACCGATTGCAATAGCAAATTAGTAGACAGCTATGTGAAGTAAGGATAGTAGTTTTATCGGCCGTATAAAGTTGTAAACATTCGCTGACTAACTAAACTAACAAGCATGGTGTCACGTGCGAACAGGTAAACATTAACACATCTTGCTCAATGAATGCTTAAAGCTGCTGTCAAAACGTTGGAGTGAGGAAGCGTGGTAGCAGCAGCGAGCGAATTGCCCTTTGTGCTGTCTCTCACTTCAACGCGAACTTAACGTCGAAAGCACAGAGCATACAAAGCTAACGGCACTGGACACACTTTATCCACACCATAGAAGCTCTCAAGATGTGGCACCCGTGCAGCTGCACCATAGGCAGAGCCGTAAGCAGCAGCAGCAGCCGCCGAAGTAGAAACCCCTTCTCCCTCGTCCCCCCCTTTCCTCACAAGCAAAAGATGATGGCGCGCTTCCACCTCGCCTCCCTCCCTCACACGTGCTATAGTGAGCAGCGTTCATCAGCTGAACCTCGCAAGTCACTTGCCAGCCCGCGTCGACACGGCAAACGTCCATTTTATACAACTGATTTTGACAAAAATTGCCACTAATTTCATCTGCTGCAGCCGATAGTCTGTAATAGTGTGGTCCATTAAAAGCAAGCCTCGTTGCATTAATAAAATAGGTAGAGCAAACTAAGGCTGAAATATGATCCATTATATCCGAAAGTTTGTTGTATGCAGGTCCGTTGTAATGAGCATAGACTGCACTCGTAGGAAAGTGAGGAATGTTGTGGGGACAACAGTGCTTACAAGGACCTCTGCAAATATTGTGCGAATAAACAGGAACACTAAATAAACACATAAGTAAGGCCAATTAATGCTCATGGATCCTTGGAAAATGCAATTTACAGTTTCATGTTGAAAAGACATATCGGTTTGTGTAAGTCGTGCGGTTAGTCCCGCGGGGCCTGGGCACGCAGGGACGGACCGACATGTACCGCCACTTGCTTAGACGAGAAGGGAATGACCCTCCTTTATTGGGCCCGAACATATAGAGACACACACAGGTCACAGGGGGCGCCACACTCTGGTGGCAGCCTAACGAACAGGGCTGAACTATGGCGACCTCTACATCTCCCCCCTTGAAGCATTGAAGGTTAGACGGGAGGGACTCAGGAAGCCAAGCGCGTCAAAAGTTTCACAAGTTCAAACGGCGTGGTGGAACGACAGGCTGGCCGTAACGTGTTCGTGTCACACAGTCACTGCGGTCCCTGACTGCAGGGTACTGTTGCACAGACTGTCCGAGGGGGACCATTGATTCCACGATGTTGGCAGGCTGATGTTCCTGGCAGTGAACTTGCTGCAGTGGTGGTGGTTCCTCTCCGGAGGTAGTAGGCCCAAAAGGCACTAGGTGATGCCGGTTGCGCTGTAGGGTGCCACCTCACTCCGTTTCGACCACGTAGCTGGATTATGCAACGCCCCTGCCACCTTTGAGCGTATAATGGACTCCTTGCTGCAAGGTTTCATATGGTCCACATGCCTTTGCTGCCTTCACGACCATCGTCATCTTCTCGCCAACGTTCGACACTCACCTTGAGCGTCTTACAACTATACTTGATGTATTTCGGAAGGCGAACCTGCAACTTAACTCGTCTAATTGTCGTTTTGGCCACCAGCAAATTACTCTTCTGGGCCATCTCGTTGACGCTTCCGGAGTACAGCCTGATCCTGACAAAACTCGCGCTGTCAGAGAATTTCCGGTTCCTAAGACAGCCGCAGACGTTCGAAGTATTGTAGGGCTGTGCTCGTACTTTCGTCGTTTTAGATGTTACGACAATTGTTCGACCCCTAACTAATCTTTTGAAGAAAGGCGTACAATTCTCGTGGGGCAATGGAGAGGCCGCCACCTTCTCTCGTCTCGTCCCTCTTCTAACCTCCACCACCCTTTCTCGCCCACTTCGACCCTCTTGCACCTACAGAATTGCGCACAGATGCCAGCGGTCATGGCGTAGGTGCCGTCTTAGCCCAGCATCAGCGTGGCCAAGGTCGCATTATTGCTTATGCGAGCCGCCTCCTAGCACCATCGCAGTGCAACTATTCCATTACGGAACGAGAATGCCTTGCTGTTGTCTGGGCGCTTGCGAAGTTCCGTCCTTACCTCTACGGTCGCCGTTTTTCCGTAGTCACTGACCATCATGCTCTGTGCTGGCTGTCATCGCTAAAAGATCCTACAGGCCGGCTTGGTCGATGGCCTTTGAGGCTACAAGAATTTTCATATTCCGTGGAGTACAAGTCTGGCCGCCTACACCAAGACGCTGACAGCTTGTCGCGTTACCCTGTTGACGACTCTGACACCTCCAATACTGTCAGTGCTTATTGCATATTCTCTGTATCACAGCTGCTTCATTTCGCCGACGAGCAACGCCGTGACGCCTACATCAGAGCACTCATTGACCGTTTTGAGCACTTTCCGGCCGATGCTACTCTACGCCTCTTCGTCCCTCCGCAAGGGTACTCTGTACCATTGTAACCTTCATCCGGACGGCTCTGAGTTCCTACTTGTAATACCTAAACACCTCCGCTCCACCATTCTAGAAGAGCTCCACGACGCACCAACGGCAGGACGTCTCGGCGTATGTTGAACCTATGACCGTGTACATCGCCGTTTTTTCTGGCCAGGTCTTGCCCGTTCCGTATGACGTCATGTCGCCGCTTGTGAACTCTGCCAACGACGCAAGAAGCCTTCCCAGCTCCCCGCTGTTTACCTGCAGCCGCTCGACATCCCTGCCGAGCCCTTCCATCGTGTCGACTTAGACCTTCTCGGCCCATTTCCGGAATCTACATCAGGAAACAAGTGGGTTGCAGTCGCGGCGCACTACGTGACCCGCTACGCTGTAAACCGCGCTCTTCCAACCAGTTGCGCAACTGATGTTGCAGACTTCCTCCTACATATCATTTTGATGCATGGTGCTCCGCGTCAATTGCTAACAGACCGTGGCCGTACGTCTTTGGCCAAAGTCATTGACGACATCATGCGTGCCTGCTCAATCCGGCATAAATTTACCACCTCCTGCCACCCCCAAAGGAACGGCGTCACTGAGCGCTTGAACCGCACCCTCACAGACATGCTATCCAAATATGTTTCGGAAGACCACCGTAACTGGGACCTGGCTCCACCTTACATTACCTTTGCATACAACTCTTCCCGTCTCGAAACTGCTGGCTTTTCCCCGTTTTACATCTTGTATGGCCGCGAACCAACGCTACCAGTGGACACTGTGCTTCCGTCCGCCACAGCTTCAACTAGCGATTATGCCCGTGATGCAATCGCCCATGCTGACCACGCTCGCCAACTTGCGCGCGTTCGTCTACAAGTGTCTAAAGACAAGCAGAAGCAACGCTACGACCTCTATCACCGTGATGTCCATTTTGTGCCTGGCAGCCTCGTGTTGCTTTGGTTACCTTCGCGTAAAGTTGGTCTTTGTGAAAACTGCTTTCATGTTACACAGGCCCATATCGCGTGCTCCGCAAAGTGACCAATGTCACCTATGTAATTGTTCTAGCCACTCCCACTACGTCCTCCTGTGTCAACCAGTGACATTGTCCACGTCGCCTGACTCAAGCCCTACAACTCTCCACGCGCCTTGGATATTTAACAGCACCGTGACGGTGCTTTTGCCACCGGGGGAGTAGTATTACGATATCATCGAGCGATGCTCAAGGAATATGTTGTACCCGTTGCGCATGCAAAGAAATTCAAAGTTGAAAATGCGAAGCAGTGATTTTTTACTCACCGTTGCCCGCACCCAGAGGCTGCAAGGTTAATCCATTTTCGCGGGTAGTGACCAAACAGACTGTGCGCCGTTCCAGCGGCAAATTTTCATGCTAGCTAGCACATTCTTCTTTAAAAGCAACAAGTCATTAGGCGGCAAGACATGGCAGATCACTAATGACGGAAGCCGTCGAGCCATTGTGCCAGTGAAACGCCGCAGCTGATAAAATTCACCGTCTTTAAACACGTTCGCTTGGTGGTGGCTATAGAATGTTGGATACATAAACAGGCTGAGATTTTATTGTTATCTCACTAAAGCGAACCTGCGTGATGCTGCTCAAAGAAAACGACCACCCCGTTCACAAACATTAGTGCCGTATAATTTGAATCGATAAACAGTATGTACTGCAATCAGTAGGAGTGGGCTGCTGCATATCACACGTCAGTGAGGTTTCAAAACCTTTATTCAAGTAATAAAGCACAGACTTAATTAACAGAAGTCCAATAAGAACAACTGTCTACCTATTTTGTAGCAAAATGACATGTTAACCATGTTTGTCGGTTAATATATATACATATATAGATCAAGTATTTAGCCCATTGAGCACCCCTAGCAGAAAAAATATAAATTAAAGTATGTGACCAAATTACAGTAGCTCCTCTTGCGCGCTTCATGCTGGAACGTGCCACGGTTGATTTTTAGCCCTCTGTAGCGATCACTGGAACTTGAGAGTGTGCGGGACCTAACTACACTCTGTACAACACTGCCAATATGAATCAGACGATGGTCTGCGTCGACAACCCAGCCAACAGCACAAACAATGTGGCCGACGAAAGCAGCGTACGCATCGCAAACACTAAATGTGCCTCGCGAGGTTTCATGGTTGCCCTAGCTGCACGCACCACCAGCCACAAGCTCCCAGCCTTCTATCTTCAAAGAACCAAGTGGAAAAATTACAGCCAGGGCCTTTGCGTGCCTTCACATACCTGATGAGAATAATTTTATTTTTTGATGGGGGCGAGGAGTCACTATATTGCCGAGTTTGTTCTATCACAATGCTGACTTTTTATTTTTTTTACTCGTAGCTAATGTTTATGACTTCAGAAAAGATGTAAGAGTGGCTATTAAGAGTTCGGGGCCCTAACGATGATGACATGAGGCAGTTACTGGTACTGGACTAAGCACCCATTCATAAAATGCAAGCTGCAAAGAATGCTTTCGAGGAACAGGATACCGACGTGCTCTACATGCCTGCGAGGTGCGTGAGCATCCCGCAGCTGGCTGACATATATTGGAACAAGCCATTTAAATCCACTCTATGGCGTTTGTGGGAGGAATATATGCACGAGGAGGAGAGGACACCAAAAGAAAACTTGAAGCTGTCGCGGCAGCAGGTCCTTGATTTTGTTGCTGAGGCATGGGCCGCTGTACTGGAGTGCAGCATTACAAACGCACTCGATGGTTCAGAGGACAGAGACTGCATAGCGTACTGGCAGATGTTGGAGCCACGGCGCCAGAAGACCGGGGCGGACTTCAAGAGGAATGCTGCGAGCTTTCTTTGCTACTGACTCTGAGGAGTTTTTCGATGGTTTCGAAAGTGACTAACAGGAGTAACATTTTTGGCCTAACAAAGTTCATCTTCCGAATAAAATTTTAAAGCCATGCAAACTGTGTGTGTTTTTTTTTTTGCATGAGAAAATTTTGGTGTTGCCATCTTGAATTTTTGTGCCATTCCGGGTTGCGCACCCCTTCCCCTCCCCCGCTTTGGGGGGGGGAGGGCTTGCTCAAAATTTTACAGTAGTTATTGGTTCCCCTCCTAGCTGCATGCGCATTTTCACAGAGAAAGAGAAAATCTGCACACACTAGGGGACCGACAGCCCATCTGTCCCACCTGGGCATTCACAAGTGCGAAATCGTAAGCAAATTCACACCATGTGAAATGGACTACACTCAGCTGTTGAGTTCGAGGAACATTAGACTCACCAGGACCACTCTTCTGAGGCCGCAAGTGTTGGCGCACTCCCGGCAGTTGCTGCCTGGGGCCCAGAGCCGGCAGCACGCTCCCCGCTCCGCCATATCCTCTTCCCAGTCACCGCATCGTACACGGGGGCTTCCACCAGCTGCTCAAGCTGTTTTTCATGCAGAAGGGCCACTTCAGCCACAGGCTCCTAAGCAATCAAAGAAAGAAAAAACACTTAGCTGTTTCACGCCAAAGCAGGTTAGTCGGTTTGATGCGCTTTCAGTAAAAACATCTCTTTCCTATCAGTCTCGTCTTATTTTTCCATCAGCTCGCCGCCTTGACCCGTTGAGAGTCAAAGACACAAATACATGGCACTGAGAAGAAGTCCCAAATGGCCAATGCTGTATAGAGTTAAAGCTAGATATAACGAACTTGAATGTAAGAAAATTCTAGATATAACGAAGTACCTAACTTTTCACAACCTCTTGTCATAGAACACCATGTATTAAGGACCTCAATATAATGAAGTGTGTTTGTATTCGATTTCAGTATAATGAAATTTCGCTTCTGCCACAAAGAAATGTCGAGAAAATAAATAAAATCTTTAGCAAATGCTGAAAAAGAAAATTGAAAAGAAAAGCGAAATGACTGAATTACACGCAGCTGCTTGCAAATGCACCTCTCAGCCGTGGCTGCACATGGCTGAGCACATATGCAGCCGTGTACCCTGCTTTAGAGATAATCTACAGCATGTGCAAAGAGTGAGAGTGTGGAGACTGCGTGGCATCACATAAGCTGTCTTCCCGCGCGTTCAGTATTGGGGGTTGCGTAATCTCAAGCTTCGGTGACCCGTTGGAGCAAGAGGCAGACGAAGCATTTGCTCCTCGCTGCCGGCGCTTCTCATGATAGCGTCGTTCTAGTGCACGCGAAAGCATGGCTGGCTTCGCTTAATTCGTACCGCCGATGTGAATATATCGTCAGTGTGGCGTGAAACCATATCATTCGTCGCCGACTCCCAAATTTATCAAAATGAATTGTTTTCCTCTTCAAATTTACTTTATTCGATTGCCCGATAATTAGGAAAATTCTGCGGCCCCTTTCTGTGTAAGAAAAATCTATCGGCAACTGTACTTGTTTACACAAAAGGTCGAATTTCAATACAATGAATTTTTTATATAACAATGCAAACTGATGATTTTACCTACTTTGTTATATCGAGCTTTAACTGTATTTACGACGATGTCATCCCTATGCTTGAAAAACACGCTAGTTCTGCAAGTCTGCTGCCCAAGAAGTGCTGCCACATTGTGTGAATACAAGAAATTTTTTTGTTACTCCATAGTCTCTTGGTTTTAGTTCCATGGCTTGCTTACGCCAGTGTGCCAACGACTTGTTTGTTTATTGCTTACAGGAGTGCGATTACATCTGTTGACAAGTGAGTGCTAGTATATACAAGCAATACCGCTGTATGCGAACGATGCTGCCATGCCTGTGTGTCTTTTCTTGAGACTCTTGAAAACTGATTGCCCCTCGTTGGCAATGGTACAAGGAATTACTGCAAGTTTCTGACTCATTAGGTTCTTCTCATGTGTGCACAACCATTGAGTTTGGTGGCCTGCACGCCATCTTGTGGCGTGCAGGTGGGACGCGCTGCGCAGTTAATGGCAGCAGATACGAACGCACGTAGGCAAAAGTATCGGCCCGTTTCGGCATCATTCGTTTAAGGGGAATATAGGAATGCGAATTTCATGATTATTCCGCATTAAAAACGCTGTCCAGGAGGCAATATTTTGATCGTTATATCCGATACATGGTGAATAACGTATCATTATATATGTGTTTTTTCTCATAGCCCTAATGTATAAGTTGACACTCTTAAGTCAGCTCATTGTTATAACCGATATATTGTTATATGTGGTATCACTATAAGTGGACTGCACTGTAAACAGTGCATGTTTACCTACGGAAAATATTTTTTGTCACTTTATGGCCACTCTAAAAATATTATCATAAATTTTTTTGGAATAGGTCACTCTGATAATTTTAAATCTGCAATAAAAAAATCGACCTTGGAGGGTTGAATTAGGCAAAGAAAAATTGACTCTCAAAGGGTTAAAGGGACCAGTAAACCGAAACACTGAATAAGCTTACGTCGATAAAGTATTTTTGAAGAACTCTACTTTTCCTGATTTCGAGGTGGCAGGTTGATTATTAAAAAAGCAAATTACAGTCGAAGTTCTCATTTTCGTTCCATGCCAAAACCTCAGGGCTGGTACGTCATTGCGACGCCACAGATTGCAAAGTATCTTTTCACATTCACACTATTCCCAGATAGCCCAGATGCCCACTGGCACCCTTGGTGCCTTCGGCACTTGCTCGGCATCGAGCCGACAGCAGCAGGTGGCAGTGAGCCATTTGCGTGGTGATCCCAAAAACTTTCCATAGGGGAGTGGCGCAGCACGAAGCTGCAGAAGGCTTCTCGCTAGTGTGTTCATTCCTTGAGAAAAAATGAATCTTCAAACACATGTGCAAGTGGCCAGAAATATTTGCGCGCTTGCGTTGCTGCAGTGAGGTATGTTGTACATGCAACGTCTAGACAAAGTATGCACAAAATCTTTCCCACTGTAGCCCATATTTCATTACAACCAGGCCCGATAAGAGCAGAATTTATTGCAGGAATAATATAGGCAAACCAAACTAAGCGAGGAGAACGGTCTGTTATATCCGAAAGTATGTTGTATGTGGATCCACTGTAACATGCATGGGCCTATTTTTGGAAGAGTAATTAACTAACACAGCTTAAATAATGTTCCCTTTTTGGGGCTCCTTCTACATTTCCTCATCATTTTCCCACTTGTTTCTCAGTGTACTGACTGATTGATTGATTGATTGATTGATTGATTGATTGATTGATTGATTGATTGATTGATTGATTGATTGATTGATTGATTCATTCATTCATTCATTCATTCATTCATTCACAGGTGTTAACCTCCCAAAGCAACACAAGTGCAATGCGGAAACCTTAGTGGAGAACTCTGGATTAACTATGACAGCTTAGAGTTCTTTAGTGCACTTATATATAAAGTATGTGAGCATTTTTGCATTTTGCACCCACCAATAATGTCGCTGTCATGGCCAGGAGAACCAG
Source organism: Dermacentor variabilis (assembly GCF_050947875.1). Classification (NCBI taxonomy): domain Eukaryota; kingdom Metazoa; phylum Arthropoda; class Arachnida; order Ixodida; family Ixodidae; genus Dermacentor; species Dermacentor variabilis. The sequence goes on along the minus strand of NW_027460335.1, from coordinate 9,016,006 downwards.
TGACTTCATGTTTAGCAGCAGAATGCCCAAACCACTCTGCTATTGAAGCAGATGTTTACTGGCTACAATGGGACAATAAGGCAAATACTACTTCATCAAAATTAAAGTGACACGCATTCTTCAAATAAGAGGCAGAACCGATGGGCCCAATTTTCGTCTATCACTACCATATGAAGCCACACCATATGAAGCCAAGAGATAACAAAACAAAGGAAAGCATAGGCAAAGCTATCGTATTTACTTGAATCTAGGCCGGCCCCGATTCTAAGCCAACCCCCAAATGTCCAAAGCCAGGAAAAATTAAAATATTTACCTCGAATGCAGGCCGAACAAAAAAGCGAAGACAGCGTTCACAAAATGGAAACAGCATTTACTTAATGTAAACATGCCGAGCTCACTCTACATTATCATCGCTGCTAGCCTCATCGATAAGCCTAGACCACACGTACACTTGCAGACGCGCACAGGCTCGCGTCCGCGCGCCCATGCATGCGCAGACAGTGTGGCATCGCACGCGTCGAAACGCGGTGCGATCTCGGTGAAAAGCGCCTCTTTGTTATTGTTATGGTAATCATTGTTATCTTCTTTATTGCTGTCATCTCTTCGTTGCAGCACCGTAAAAGCTTCTCCCATTGCCTCTTCCAACGATGGAAGTTTTTCTCATCGATGATGAAGTCTCGCCTGGCTTACTACGCCTCTGCAGCTAGCACAACTTTTTGTTTGAAAGCGGCACTATAGTGTGCCATTACGATAACACCACGCCGCACGCCGATACTAAAGAATCAGCTCCGATACGACACAGATCAAAGTGACGACATTGCTCGTGTACTTCAGTTGGCTACTGGCCCGGCTAGTAACAGCTGCGATACTGACTTTTCTAGATGGTGCTAGCTATGGACCATATTTATTATTTTCAGTTACAAACAGGCATGTTTTTTTAAATCCTAAAATCTAAGACAGCCCTAAAGTTTTGTATATGATTATTTGGAAAAACCTATCTGCCTAGATTCAAATAAATACAGTATTTTTAGTTTATATTTGAAGCGCACAAACGATGACTACAGCAGGACCTCGATATGGTCCCATTTTACAGAATTTCCAGATGCCAACATTCGCGATCAAGAATACATAAAATGACAAAATGTAGTCACTTCTTTCGTACCAGTTGATAAGTTCCTGGAAAACACATTATTTCTACACCAACATCCATTATATCACCAAACTGCAGTCGTTTTCTGAGCGCTAGATCCCACATAAACCATAAAAGGTGCGAGACAGGTGCAATCGAGGACAGTGGGTACCACAACGGCAGCTTCCCCACAGCACTCGTCAGCCCATACCACGCGAAAAAGTCTACACCAACTCAGTTTTCATTCCCGCACTAGCCAATCTCCTCACGGATCATCACAGCATCACCATTCACAGCAACAGCCTCCAACCCACTGCGATGTCTTCACCAATCTGCTTCGCAGTACTACACGCACTGTGATAACCCAAATGCGCCACCATTCTTTGCTGCAGGCAGTGCGAAATGAGCGTCAAGTTTCACTCTGGTGGCATCGTGGCATTGTAGTTCGACATTGCCCACCAGCTCAACTTCATTTCGGTTTCTCATTGCTGTCTTAAAATAACAACCCGTGTCTGGACTCCACAAGCTTGGCATGCATTGGCGCCTTGTGCCGCAACAATTCTCCTCATCGAGTGGGCACTTCGAACGTTCCTACCGAAATGCATGTCAGAAAAAGCTGCCGAGCTAAGGCTAATTCAAGAAGCCCGAACATAGGCTTGCCAAAGATATAAAACAGCCATAAGCATCTCTGGCCACTAAGGTCACAGCAGTGTGTTGGCGACGCATGTTGCAACACTTTACACAATACTTCACATTACGTGGATGTCAACTACATTTGAGTCTGGCAAAGATTTTCACCCCTTCAGATTATATGTTTTCCCGATTAGTACGCTTTTCTTTGTTTTGTCTTTTTCCGAAACATGTTGAACAGAATCGAATTCTGGGGTTTTATGCGCCTGAGCCACAAGGTGATTGTGCGTCACGCCATAGTGGGGGCCTCCGGTTTAATACTGACCACCAGGGGATGTTTAACATGCCTCCAATGCACGGGACAGGGGTGCTTTTGCATTTCGTACCCATCGAAATGCGGTCGCAGTGGCCGCGATTCGATCTCGCGACCTCGTGCTTAACAGCACAACACCACAGCTGCTAAGCCACTGCGTGTTTTTCCAAAATGTGTGAACAAGGTTCTACTTAAATGGAAATGAAAATGGATGGACAAATAACTGGCATAGGTGATATATGAACCCACGCCCTTGCGTTAAGTGAGCACTGCACTACCAATTGTGCTACAGCGGTGGTTGTTTCCCCACTCCCATTCTTGAGCATTTATGAATGTGTACAAGATCTGACCTGGGGAGTGTTGGCCAGCACCATTCCTGGCAATGGTGGCAGATGTGGAACATCCTTTTGGCAGATGGCGTCCCATATTATGTGTTACAAGGTTCGACAGCATTACTTGGAGGTGGGTAGACTTGTTCAAGAGAATAAAGAAAAGTTTCAGAGACGATTTAGCGGTAAATGCTAGAGATATGCATTAGGCTTTACATGGCACCCTTCTGAGATCCCCAGATCCATGCTTTAAACTGCATTCACCACATTACAAATTGTTCAGGAGTTCACTTGACATGTCTTGCTTTTTCAATTAGCGAAATGCAACTGATGGTGGTCCGGAGCAGACTACCGTCAGTTACACTATATACAACAAGAACTTGTTAATTCAGATTTTACAGGACCAAGAAAAATGTCCGTATTAACCAAATGTCGAATTAAGGTATCAAGAAAACCACAAACAAATGCTTAACGTGTCAACACGCTTTTATTTACTGAATGAATGAGCCAATCCTGTTCCCATTTTGAACAAAAGCAGTGCAGAAGCTACAATTCTCATTTCGTGGCTGATCAGTGCTTGCAGCTGTGAAGGCCTCGCGACTTCCTTCACAGCGTGCATCTTCATCTGAAACACACCTTTTCGCCAGTGAGCTCATCGGCCTCCATCGTGATGTATCTGGTACTCTTCATCCTCAACAGCTTATGAAACCAAACTAGGTACCGTTTGCTGCCACCGCTGCAGACGAAATCGTGGCCACTGTCGACGCGATCATGGATGGCGACTTTGTGCTTCTGCAATATGCAACACATCCCGCTAATTCAGACTGAAATCCGCACTACCATCGATAATTAGAACTCCGCACCATTGTGGATGGGGAGGGCCGCTGCACGGGCTGTGAAGCTTTGCTTTTATCATCTAAGGCCCTTTGTTTAAGCCTGACTGGAGAGAGACATGTTGCGCATGGCCAGCCACGGTCAACGCCTCTGTTGCAGGTCGCTTCTCTCCTGTGAGGTTCCATATAAAGCTCAAGGGCGATAAAATCGTCGCCGTGTGCCGTATGATGTATGTGCGAGCAAAAGCGTGCAAGGGTGAGCCAGCAAACGTGGCTCAATTTCACGTGTGGTGTTGTGCCCGGCGGCCCTCCAGATCGGGGGAGGTGCCGCACCTGTGACATGCAGTGTCACGCCTCCACTCGTCACACCTGTCAGCAGCATGTGTGCCCGGCGGCCCTCCAGATCGGGGAGATGCTACATCTGCAACATGCAGTTGTCAGGCCTCCATTTGTCATACCTGTCAGCAGCCTAAATTGGCCTGTCCATGCCAGAGTGAAGGTCAGTGCAAGGCTACAACTCTGTATGCCTGTCAGCAGCCCAAATTAGCATGACCACACCGGGGATTGGAGTCAGCGTGCATTCCTCCTACTTTCCTTCTTGGTGCCCAGGGAGGGGGATGCATTTCGACCAGGCGCACCAACTTTCCCTCTTGGTGCCCAGGGAGGGGCCGCATGTTTCCGACTCGGCGTACCGATAAGGGCCCCAGCTCATCGATACCATCAGCGCACCGAAGGGGCAACCAGCTCACCGAAGCCGGGATTGGTCTCCTGACACCATCTGTCTCCTGACGCCGGATTGGTGGAAACCAGGAACAATTACGACGCCGGCATAAAAAGCGGATATGGATGGCTGAGAAGGGGCGCTCGGAAACAGTGCGACTCGGACATGCTAAGACGCTACCATAGTGTGCTCCGATAGTTGGAGCCCTTTTGTAATCTCAACTATGTACCTTTTTGATATATTCGTTTTTCTTCATTCTCTTGAAATGTTGCTCGGAACCCTTTCTCCCAGCACCTGGCACGGCACCACCAATGGAAACTTCATTGACCGCACGAACCCCCGACTTCGCAAGAGTGGTAGTCAGTGGTGAGATACAATAAAATTGTAAGTGAAAAGGTCGAGGCAAGTCAAAAGAAACCTGATATGATGTGGGCGAACGCGAAAAGTGGGTTGTTCGATTCGTTGTTCGCTGCTGCGCCGACGACCTGGATGGTGCGCGTGCATAAAAAGCGGATATGGATGGCTGAGAAGGGGCGCTCGGAAACAGTGCGACTCAGACATGCTAAGACGCTACCATAGTGTGCTCCGATAGTTGGAGCCCTTTTGTAATCTCAACTATGTACCTTTTTGATATATTCGTTTTTCTTCATTCTCTTGAAATGTTGCTCGGAACCCTTTCTCCCAGCACCTGGCACGGCACCATCAATGGAAACTTCATTGACCGCACGAACCCCCGACTTCGCAAGAGTGGTAGTCAGTGGTGAGATTGACCTCATTGAACTTGAGATGTGCTGACAATCGCAACAGCATGAGTGAGGAAGGTGGGGCGGATGCGCGCCCTTTCCCGTCGCAAGCAAGGCACGGGAGTGAGGGATGTTCTTCTACGGCGGCTGCTGCTTACGGTACGGCCATATGGGCGCTGTATCTTGGAAACGAGCTGCAATGTGGCTAAAGTGCACACCCGCATGGGCATAGGCATGGGCCTCATCTTCAAAGCGATCTGCGATGTTTGCAGAGTGCGCATAGTGCTGGTAGCTTGGTAGCTTCGTATGCATGTGGTTTCAGTGCTTCTTTCGCGTTGAAGCAAGAGCTGTACGAACATCAATTCGCTTGCTACTACTGCCACGATTCCTCACTCCAGCGTTTTTCACCGAGTTTCTGCGGTCATCGAGGGAGATGTGTTTATGGTTACCTGTGTGCGCATGACACCGTACTTGTTAATTTACTTACTAAGTGAATCTTTATAAGTTTATATGGCCGATAAATCCACTATCCTTACTTTGTATAGCTATCTACTAATTTCCTATCGTAATCGATGCTTCTATTTTCAGGTGAAACTGCGAGATATTGTTTTTCTCCGTGCCAGTCGGCGCAAAGAATGCGCGGATGGAGCAAGAGCCATCTCGACAACGGGTACGTTAGACCGTGTTGGCTGTATCCAGTTACAGTGGTTGCACCAGTGCTGCGAAGTATAGTTGTTGTTCACGCCAACATGACATAGCATGTGTGCACACATGCTCATGCCATGTCGGACTATATAAGCGCCTTAACTCAGTGATTTTTTTTTTTCTCTGACTTTCATCAGTTTGAAGTTTGTATAATTTGAATTTTCGTAGTATTCCCGCAGAATTCAAATGAACAAGCTTTTACTGTACACAGTTATGAAAGTACGCGGCCGAAGTATGCAATGAATCGAAATGAATCTACCATTTGCTGCAACTATAGATGAAACCATGGCGGCGATTGACGCCGATCATGGCCAGCAAGTACGCAGTTATGAAAATACCCGACCGAAGTACGCACTGAGTCGAAACGAAACTACCGTTTACTGCAACTGTGGACAAAACTGCGGCCGCTAAAGACGAGATCACGGCCGGTGAGTACGCAGTTATGAAAGTGCGTGGCCGACGCATGCACTTAGTCAAACCGAAGCTACCGTCAGTTGCAACTGTGGATGAAACCACGGCTGCTATCGACGCAATCATGGATGGTGACTTTGCAGGAACAGGGCCAGTATTCTGTAACACTTCAGTTTTCGAAGAATTCAGTTTGGGGGTGGCGTCACGTTTGGGCAGTCTGATGACATAATAAAAACGAGAGGAAGGAGAGAAGCCAATCGACGCGCAGGTTTTTTCTGTATGTGAACATCACAAAGCAAGGGAAAATATAGGAAATTACGAACGTTTCTCGGGAAATAAAAATCATTTGTTCATGTTATTGTTGAGGTTTCTGTTTTTCATTATGAAACGTGTGTGACATACTCGTGGTGAGTGATTTAGCATATTTTGTTTACTGCAGCTCACTCATTTATGCCGCTAGGTGGGATGCCGTATGCTGGCTTGCCGCTTTCGAGGAACCGTTGCCTGATCACCGCCGTTTCATATGTCGTCTTCGGAAATTTCACCCAACCTTTTTCTTTGCCAATGGTTGTTATAGCTTCAGAAAAAAAAGAAAAAAAATGCGGCTGACTGACGGTGGGGACAGGGCGAAGGTTTGCAATGCGCATAGCACTTTGGGCACAGTATCAATGCTGCTAGTGCATTGGGGTCTCAAAACAACCTCAAGCTCCTCGCATAGGTGGTGCACTGTCCCTTTGGAGAGCCTCAACTGCCTCCTGAATTCTTCATCTCCCACCTCAAATGTGCCTTGTTGATGTCATCACTGTCTCTCACGAACGCTCACTAAAAGCACTAACACAGGTGCCATGGAGATCACCATCGACGTCGTTTTGCTCAGAACGCCAATCTCACCCATGCACACAGCCCGCATAAGCTCTGCACATGGCGTACAACACTTCAGATCACATCGAAGCACCTCGTGCCACTTCGCTTTGCAGCAGACGACAAATTCAGTTTCTGCATGATTGACATGCGTGTGACTGCACCATAACATGTGTGCACGCCCCGAGATGACAGCGTCACCCAGGCGTTGACCAATCACTGCTCGCAAAGCGAATTCATCGAAAACTGAAGCGTCACAGAATATGGGCCCAGTGGCAAAGGAGTTTATCAATGGTCTCTTCAATTCTGCGCTTAGTGCACATGGGTGAGTCAGCCATTCCATTTCAATAGCTGTCAATTAATGAAGGCTACTCCGACGGACAGCCGACAAGTAGTGTTGCGCCACATCATGAAAGATATGTTGGTAACTGCACTTGTAATGTTGGATCCAGGCTGTATAAGTGCAGGATAGAGTTCTGCGGAGTATTCCAATGACTCAAAATTTAGTTACGCGCAATATGGCAAAGCTCTCTCGCAGTGTTTTATACCTTAAAGGTACAAGGAGAGTCAGTGCTCCTGCATGGGCACATCGTGCGTGTCTAAAACAGTTTCTCACAATATTACCTGGACGGAAATTTGGCGCTACCATCCACAGTGAAACCTCATTACTATAAACACGGCATCAACAAATTTTTCAGATTATCGAAGATTTCATAAATCCTATGCTGATTGCTTATAGTTTTAGTGTAAAAGTATTTCCATATTACAAACCTGACAATACTGAATGTTTCAGAATAATGGTCATTATTCAGTTTCCGTATCATGCTGAGAATGCCTCAGTACTATGAATGTAATTCCAAAATCCAGGAATTCTTCGATTTCAGTGTATCCTTCATGGCAGCTGGAGCTCTATATGGAACATCAATGCGACACCGACGGCAGAAATGTACCTGGAGTTCAGATCATGAACAGCAGGTTGCCATTATCCCTCAAGAGAAAAGTGTATAATAACTGTGTCTTACCAGTACTCACCTACGGGGCAGAAACCTGGAGGCTTACGAAAAGGGTTCTACTTAAATTGAGGACGACGCAACGAGCTATGGAAAGAAGAATGATGAGTGTAACGTTAAGGGATAAGAAAAGAGCAGATTGGGTGAGGGAACAAATGCGAGTTAATGACATCTTAGTTGAAATCAAGAAAAAGAAATGGGGCATGGGCAGGACATGCAATGCGGAGGGAAGATAACCGATGTTCATTAAGGGTTACGGACTGGATTCCAAGGGAAGGGAAGCGTAGGTCCATACAGTTTAATCTCATTGATATGATCCCATTATGTACAATTTCCCGGTGCCAACGATCGTGATTGAGAACAACAAAAAAAAAATGACGCAATAGAGTTACGCTTATTTTTTACTGGCTCGTACATTCCCGGAAAAACACGATTTTTCGGCACAACATTCAATACATCGGCAAACTGCGATCGCATGATACATTTTTAGGCCACTAGATCCTATGCAAACAAGAAACTGCATGAAGCACGTGCGATCAAAAACAGTATATAGCCACCCGCTGCAGCAGCTTCACCGCAATACTCGCCCACAAGTCTCATGCGAAAACGACGGGACACACACAGTTACTTATTCCAGTACCAGCAAATCACTTTCAGGGTCGTCGCACGCAGCATTCACAGCTGTGGTCGCCAACCCTATTGGAATAAACATCTATGCCTAACTGCTTTAAAGTGCATGGGGCGCGGTGGCATTGGTAGCGTATTGCATGCTTTTAGTGGGCGATAATACAAACGCGCCGCCATTCACTGCTGCATGCAGCACTTAGGCAACATACAGCGTCGCCCACCACCTCAATTTCGTTGTGGCTTCACGTTGCCGTCTTTAAACACAGCGCAAAGGAGAATAACAAATGTGTCTCAGGCTGAGAAAGCCCCACCAGCTCAACGTGCATCGGCATCGCGTGCCTTGTGTACAATGAGTCGCATTACGTACATAACAAATACAGTTGAGGCTGTCAAATTTTTTGGCTACTTCGGATCTTAAGTTTTCACGGTTAGCATGCTTTTTTCTCGCATTCTTTTCCAGAATGTATGAATGATGCTCTACTGTAATTGCTATCGCAATACAAACAGTTCTCTATGTACTATTCTAGCAGATAATGAACCGTTCGTTCCGACAGATGGAATGACGCTAGCCAGATGCACCTTCAAGTGTGCTGGCTCTGCGACAATGCCGATCCGAAGCCCTATCCAACGCCTATCCAAGCATTCCCATGCATACAACAGCAGCCCAGCACCAGTTTTCCCTCTAGGTAATACAGTGAGAAACTCTATAGACTAAGAAAAAGGCATGACTAAGTTTTCTGGGGTGATGAACACACTGCTGCTACAATGCGGTTAAAAGGGTCTACAGTGGTCTGTTGACAGCACCTCGTACAGAACACTCATTGCTTGAACAAGAGTCAGTGTCAACCCGCCGTGGTTGCATAGTGGCTTTGGTGTTGTGCTGCTAAGCACGAGGTCGCGGGATCAAATCCTGGCCATGGCAGCCGCATTTCGATGGGGGCAACATGCAAGAACACCTAAGTACTTAGATTTAAAGAACCCAAGGTGGTCAAATTTAATCTGGAGTCTTCCACTACGGCGTACCTCATAATCACATCGTGGTTTGGCACATAAAACCCAATTTTTTTTACCAACGGTCAGTAACAAAAGAACCACACACCCCGAGGTTCGGGCTGATGGAGGCCTGCTGCGGACGTCTCTCGGACGCGCCTTCTCGACTGGACGGCCTGAGTGGGAAGAGGGCTTCAGCGACGTGCTCCCAACGCTCAGCACAGCACCACAGCCACGATGGGTGCACCACATGAACACCAGGCATGCGGCGAGCCTTGTTCACCTGGGCAAAGCCGTGAAGGGGACGGAGCACACAGGTGTGACCAGGCACAGAACACAGTACATGACGGGCCAATAAAGTATAACCTTGGTGCCACCATTAGAGGGGCACTAAAGAGGAACACTTTATTAGTTTAGACTGGTAAAGTATTCGTTAAGAACTATACTTTTGTTAGTTCCCCAGCAAGAGTTCGATCAATGGATGAGAAAATGAAGGGCTAGCTGCCATTTTCTTATCTAATAACTAACCTATTAATATGAAATTAACGAAAGTAGAGATAAGAAAGGATGCTTTATCAGTCTAAACTTATTTAGCCTCTCTCTGTAGTGTCCCCTTAATAGAAAATGCTGTTCACTCACTTGGCCTAAGCAATAACTTATTTACACGGCTCATTGCAGACATGTCGGTTTCATTGTCTTGTTGCGAGATAACCTGTTGGATAGCCTGAAGCCCCAGGATGAGAAGCAGGTGTCACTACTAATCCTGGGAGACACATGGTTAGCTGCGGGTTGAATTTTTATTCTTTTTTTTATTTGGCCTCAAACGTATACCATTTGGTAGAGGTAGCATGACCTTCCAGTTTACAGAGTTTCTTTGTTTCTAGGATAGAAATGGTTGCTCCCATTAAAAATGCTTTGGAGTTTCATAAATCCAGATTCTCAAGTTGGTGACCCTTTGGGATAACTTTACTACTACTACACTGCCTTTACTATTGAACATACAATGCTGCTTTGAGGCAATGGCCTTATCGTCACAATGTAGTGACAGTGAAGAATCAGTGGCAAACTGTGAGTTATGAATGTAACTCTGTATTGGGTGAACCTGTACCCAGCAAAGCAAGTAACACTTTGAACATGACATTAGTGGCAAGCACAATCAACTGTCGTCTAGAACTGATCTATGGATCAAGTGCGTCTGCTATTTATACATGACTCAGTGTACATTCTAGCATAATCATTGGTGCCAGCATACATTCAAGAAAGTACAGTCGAACCTAGTTATACTGAAGCAAAAAAAAAAAATGCCAATCAGTTCGATATAGGGCATAATTCGATATAAGCCTGCTAAAGAATTGAACGTCATAAAAGCCCATACCATCTATAAAAGTACTTTACTGATGAAATTAGCTTATATTCATGTGAAATCGTTCTGTATCTTCTCCCGCTTGGGCAACCTCGCTGCCTGCGACAGCCACAGTTATCCACATTGTCTATCGAGTCGGAGCAGCTGAAGCCGCAATTTTCCACACTCGCGCAGAAGCACCATGCTAGTGTGAGTACAACAATCACCTCAGAGGATGTGGGAAAAGGATCGCCGCTCCTTGCCTCATTGTGCCCACTTTCACTTGTGTTGAGTACGATGTTAGCAGTGTAGTCTCCATTTTCAGGCTCTCCCGTGGTCGCGACACCACCATCCGCACTCACAAACTCGTCGATTGTTGATCCATCAATGGCTTCTGGAAATTGTGACAGCTCGCTCCAAACTTCGGCAACACCAGCATTAGCTTCGTCACATTCATAAGCATTTTCAGAGTCATCACCAGGCACACAGAAGCTGGCATGTCTAAAGCAGTTTCAGATGAACCACTTGTACACGGCCGTCTCAATGCTATGGCCATGCGTACACGTCGGGCACCATGGGCACCGGGTCATTTGTCCACTTTAGCCCTAATCTCCCACTTATTTTTTAAGACCATGCTGGGAGTGCACCTCAGAATCTTGCACGCTGTGGTGACAAATGACTTCTTACCGCAACTATGATCACTTGATTTACGATTTCGAACTTCACGGCGAAAGCAAATCCAGTGCGCTTCATGTTAGCCATCTCGGCAACACTGCGGGAGAAGGCCCACAAGGCGAAACGCAACGAACGATAAAAGCAGCAAGGCAACTCGGACTTCCACCATCTTGCATGATGAGAGCACAAGAGCCTCTGATTGGCTGTCTGAGCAGGCGCTGCGGGCGGGACAGGATGATTTTTTTCAGGGGGTGTCAGCAGAGCGGTCACGGTAGGGAGAGTGGGTAGATGGAGCCGCGCTGCTGGGCTAAACCACTTTTGGTATGCGCCAGCAGGTTTTCTTGCCATCGCGAGCAAAAGCTAACTTCTAGGGGCACTTTTGCGCTGCTTCACGTTCAATATATCGGGAGTCGCTGCTATTATTGTTCGATGTAAGCGTAACTTTTGCTATATATTCTCATAGTAACTATACCGTATACCATGTTCAGCAGTTGTTGGATATACAGGATAATTCAATGTAAACATGTTTGATATAGCCGGGTTCGAATGTACAACACTATTTACGTCGCACACACATTTTCATCACACAAGATTCTTTAGCTGCAGAATCAGCAACAAAGTTTGAGAAAGTGATAACAATGTAGCAGTTGTTAGCCAGTAAAAAAAAGATCGACATAAAAATATAAACAATGTACAGTGCCAATATTACATGCACCTACACATACTGCAGTTCTTCTTTTGTTCTTGTCTTGCACTGCTTCCAATGTTACTACCAGTATGACGTTTTAATACGACAATCTACACATACAAAAGATGGAAGGCTAGCGCTGGCTATTAGTGATTGTGTGTTTCGTGTCATTTGCGTTCTCACGGCTTAGTCCGCATTGAAGCGAGATGCAGCATAAAGGTCAATTCGCTCGTCGCTGTTGCCGCTCTTCCTTATGCCAGCATTTTGATGAGCGTCCGCAGTGATATGTTCATGTTTCCATGCTAGTAATTAACCGTTTACAAGTTTACATGGCCGATAAAACTACTACCCTTACTTCGTATAGCTGTCTAATAATTTCCTATCGCAATCAATGCTTCACCTTTTGGGCAAAACTGCAAGCTTTTTTCGGTGACTTCGCTCTTGCCAATTTTGGCTGCTTCTGGAACATTTATGCATAAATTTGCTTGAAGCAAGTACTCCCCTAATGTCATTTCACCATCAAGACTTCCAACTGAAAGTTTGGAGACCAACAGGCAAAAGTTTTGGGAACAGTATTTTTGTAAACCTTGATGAAGCATTCGTAAAAGAGTAAAACGAGTCCCAATTTGTCAACATTACAGAACATTCTGGAGAGTTGGCATGTATTTGTATCTCCGTGCACTTATGTCAATTCTTCTCTGCGTCAATATGTGCCCCTCTTTCAACTGCTATGTTTCAGCAATTAGCCAAACAAGAAGTATTTCTAATAGCAATCTGACAAAGACAGTAGATATGTCGGACTAAAGTGAAACCTCGTTAAACCATAGTTGGCCGCAGCTCAGAAGTACGTACTAAATGGTAGTACTGCTTAACCGAAATAGCATGAGATCGCCCACTTACCTGTCAAAAACAGAACTTGGAGAGAGTGCGATGAAAGGGGGAAAAACATGCAGCATTTATTCAGTTTGCGCGACAAGTGTTATTTTCGTTTGATGCCGCCACGGCTTAGCAGCGACGACAGTGGCCTGTCGTCGACTCCGTCATAATTGGCTCATTTGCGCAAGATGCGCGAGGCAGCCAATCGCAGTCGAGAATTCCGATCTGTATCAGGCTTGATCTTGATTAAAAGTGTTCACTGGCATTACTGAAGCTGCGAGCCAGCTTTTCAGTCAGCCCCCTCTTCTCGCCAAGCACTCGCATGGCAGAGTCCTCGTCCGCGTTACATGTTCTCCGTGCACGCAGGCGGTAGCGCTGCAGAAGTCGTGGGGCGCCTTTTTCATTGCAGGGTGCTGTTCTCGTCTTGGCAATTGCATTCATGAGGCTGACGTAATGCGCAGCTTCTGCCACTGTCGGGCCTGAATCGTCCGTGCTGTCGCTTTCCGTATCGCCTTCGTCACTGTCACTGGTGGACACTTCGGCAAGAACAGCGGCAATGATTGCGAAAAGTCGAACCTCGTAGCCGACACCTCTTCGCGGTTGCAGCAGCGCTGCCGAGCAACTTCTTCGCATCCTAAATGAGACACACAGTAGCCAACAATAGATCCTTGTCGCGTGCCAGCACCGACTTCTTCATGTCACATTCGATAGCACAAGCAATGTCACATTTTTCTTCTATGCTGAGCACTCGGTGTCTTTTTTATCAGAGCTTCGGCATGACGCAACTCCTTTTTTGCACGATGCTACAACGGTCTCTAGCAAGGCGCCGAAATGATGTTGATGTGGCTTCACACGCGAACGCACAGGGCGCTTGGAGACTGTTCTGATCTCTGAGGCTTGTTGTTCTGCCGGGCCGCCCGCTGGAGACAACGCACCGCCGTGTTTGCGTGACGAAAAGTGGAAACACTACATGTTAACCGATATGTACGCAATAAGCTGGTATGGTTTATGTGGATACAAAACACATTATTTTCAATGGCCACTGAGTCGGCGATTTGACTTTACTACTTTTAAAACCAAACTACAGTTTAAGCAGGTACAGTTTAACAAGGCTTTACTATAGTTACTCTGTCATACTGGAAAAACAAGCTGCTCAAAATTATCATACTTAAAAAGTATAAAAACAAACAAAAGTAACTTCGAAGTTGCAAGCCAGCACCATGCATTAAACTGCCACCATTCTTTTGCACTGTACTCTGTTTTACCAGACTAACTCTTCCTCCAGCCAAGCTTGCCTAGCCACAGCGACACAGTATTACCTTTGCTGTGCCAAGCCTTGCTGCTACGAGATGGGTCACACCAGGGCTGAGGTCACGAGACACAGTGGCGCCTAAAGATTTCGCAACTTGCCATGCACGGCTCTTTTCAGCAGGCTGTATAGAAAAGAAAGAAAAGCGGAGACCCGACTCAGATGCCGGCCATGACAACACTGTGAAGGTCACTGATTTTGGGGGAGAGGGGGGAGGGAGTCTAATGTGACAGAGAAACACAAGGGCTATGAGAGATGCAATCCACAAAAAACAAATAGGTGTAAGCGACCGCTTGTCCAGCTGCCTTTTCTTTTTTTGAATTAATCTCTTTTTGATGCCCTTTCCTTTCTTCCTTTCATAAAGATGCTATACTGCAGACGAAGTGATAATAACCCTTTAAGTGATTTCACATTCGCAGAAAAAAATGATCTTATGTTGCATCTTTTTTTAACTAAAATATTTTCGAACTTCCCTGTTAATAGAACACTTCCCATGTGTTTTCAAGTAACTTACAACTTACTTCATATTCTATGTGTGCAAAAACCTTATTTGAGCTCCTCACTAAGTGATATATAGGCATTTGCCTTCGCTACAAATGGTACCATTGGAAATGAGGAAAATGCTTTTTTATTCAGTGCTTCAAAATTTAAACTAATCTGTAAGGCAAAATAAAATGGCAGCTTTCTTTTGGACGTGCGACCCACGTGCAAGCTGCCAATGGCAGACGCCACAGCAAGTGCTACAAGATGACGAATGACCGATGACAATCGGCTTGGGCATGCATAAGGACTCTTTCCCACATGCATTTGCCACTGAATTCGATACCTGTCCCTGACTAAGAACAGATGTATGTGGGTGGCAGAAAAGTCAACATAAAAGCTATCCACGTTTACAGTGAATTAGCACAAGCTTTCTTGCATGACAGCCACAAGACGATGAGAACTAGTTAATGTGTAGAGCTGGTACAGCTATGACCACAGCTCCACTTACACCACCAATACATGATAATAAGAGCAGAGCATGCACGGGAGACACAATATTGTTCCTCTTCAACCTCAACATGGCGCATTGGCTGGAAAAAAGAATAAGGGGAATTGAGAGGCTTTGTTTTTTGTTAGTTACGACCATACATGTGAAGCAGACAGACAAAAAGTCCGGCCTCTCAGTTCAGCTCATTCACTTTCGTCGGATAGCAAGGGTCTCGACTCTGGCAACTGTGTTGCCTTCAGGTAGAATAAAATAGTTTATTCCTCCAGTTGCCAGCTCCTAAGTTCACGCACTATGTGATGCTTGTGGTTGAAAAGGACATTCCACATCCGCAGCCATGGCTTTCATAGGAGCTGGCCAACACTCCCAGGGCTAATTTTGCAGACACACATGTGGCAAAATGATGCGGTGCCGCTTCTGCGTCTGTGCGCCATGTCGGCACTTCTCAAAATGTGTGCCGGTGAGGATAAGAACACTCTCACTAACAGAAGCTAGATAAATCATGCGTACACCTCGAAGGGGATCAGTTGCTGTAATCTGTCTCGCCTGGAAGCATTAAAGCCATGCTTTCCCACATCTGGTGACCTGGAAACCGAACCTACCGCACCGCCATGGCCGACCAGGAAGCCCTTGCCACTTTTCGCTAACAAGTGCAACAACTTCAACACCAACTGCAGGCCCAGCAACAGGTGATCCAAAACCAAAAGCAGCAGCTTCAGGAACAGCAGCAGTGCACCCAAAACGATTCTGCACAGCCCCGCTCGGGCCACGCCCACCAAAGCTCCACTCCAGTGATCGCCGTCAACACAGGCGCTGCTACTACTGTGGCCATCGCTGACCCGGACGGCTGTCACATCGCCGTAAGACTTCCACCGTTTTGGGCAGACTCACCGGAAGTGTAGTTCGCACAAGTAGAGGCGCAGTTTTCTGTGGAACGTATTACCCAGGATCGGATGCGCTACGACTACGTCATCGCCCATCTGGACTCTCAATACGTGACTGAGCTTCGCGATATACTCGCAAGTCCTCTGGCTGACGAGTGCTACTTGCACCTGAAGACAACTGATCTCATGGCTTTCACCTTCAGAAGGGCAGAAAGTGCGCCAACTACTTCAGCCTAAAGAGCTCGGTGACCGCAAGCCATCGCAGTTCCTGCGCCATATGCGTGCCCTCGCGGGCAACATGCGGATTGACGACTCCCTCCTCCAAACCATCTGGCTTGAGCGCCTACCATCACATGCACAGGCGATCCTCAAAATTCAGCCGAATCTACCGCTGGACCAGCTTGCCCAGACCACGGACCGAGTTGTCGAGGTCTCTCTATCATTGGCACCACCCACCGCCCATGCCGTCGACGCCCCACAGTCCACCCCTGAGCTCGCGCGCCGTATCGACGACATCATCCATTGCTGAACTTGATTCAAAGGCATCTGGATCAACGCCCACAGTCACGTCCCTGCAACTGCTCTCAAAGCAATGACCGCAACAACTGATCGCATCGTAACGATAACGGCCGCTGCAACAATCATCGTTGCTTCAGCGACAGGGCCCAGAAATGTCAACCACTCTGTTCAGTCGGACATCAGGGAAGCTTCAACAGCAGCCCGTAGGGACGGCCGCGAGCTGCCAACTTGGAGGCCGTCGCATTTTTGTCACCGACCAAGTCACTAAGAGGCGGTTCCTCATTGACTGCGGTTCCTACATCTGCTGCTTTACACAAGCCTTCCTGCACGTTAAAAGCCCTTGCACATCCTTTGAGCTAAGTGCAGCGAATCAATCGAGCATGAAGACCTACGGCTCACTCCGCCTTTACATCCACCTCAAAAACGTATGCCGTGAATTCCCATGGAATTTCATCATCGCCAACATTGCAGAGCCAATAATCAGCTCCGACTTCTTGGCGTATCACAATTTCCTACTAGACTGCCAACACGACCAACTTATTGACGCTACAACAGGTCTCTCCTCGCCGGGCCAGCGTACGACCATCCAACAGCCCAGCATTAAGGTGCTTGCCATCCAAAATCAATCGCCGTACCATGCCCTCCTCGCAGAATTTCCCGACTTGACTCAACGTAACGGGTGTCCGGGAGAGCTGCGCCATACAACCATCCACTAGATCCATAGTATTCCTGGCACGCTGGTCTCCTGCTGTGCCCGTCACCTAGCTCCGGACCACCTCCAAATCGCCCAAGCTGAATTTGAAGCCATGCTCCGCGAAGGAATTGCCCACCGCTCCTGGGGACCTTATGCGTCACCGCTCCATCTGGTGCCAAAGAAGACCAATGGCAGGCGGCCCTGTGGAGATTTGAACACCGGCACCGTCCCTGACAGGTACCTCATCTGTATACAGGATTTTGCCCACCGCTTACACGGCAGCACCATATTCTCGGTTGTTGACCTCGTAAAGACCTAAACACAAATTCCTGTCAACCCAGATGACATCCCAAAGATAGCAATCATCACACCTTTTGGCTTATTTGAATTCCCTTTCATGAGTTTCAGCCTTCGCAATGCGGGACAAACCTTTTAACGCTTCATTGACAAGGACGTCTGCTGCTTACACTTCTGCTTTGTCTACCTAGACGACATTCTGGTCTTCTTTCCCAATGAAGAGGACCACCGCCAGCACATTCACCAACCTTTCCAGCATCTCGACGACCACGGCTTACTCATCAACGTCCAGAAGAGCATGCCCGGCGCCCCCGTGGTCACCTTCCATAGCCATTAAATCTCTTCAGAAGGGACTAGACCCTTGCCTGATCACATTCTCGCCTTTAAATACTACGCTCAGCCTACCACAGCAAAAGACCTCCGCCGTTTCCTTGGAGCCGCGTCGGCTCATCACAAAATGAACACCGGTGAAGATAAGAACACTCTTGCCAACAGAAGCTAGATAAACCATGCGTGCACTACAAAGGGTATAAGTTAGTGTAATGTGTCTCGACCTGAAGCATTAAAGCCATGCTTTTCCACACACACAAACATCCGATAATTGGATGATGGCTGTTGCAGCAGTTCTACAGAGCAAAGCATGTAGAATGCCAAAGACATGGATTTGGCTCTAACTGACAGCAAATTGCCTTTTTGTCCACTTTAATTTCCAGTTTTCTTACCATCTTTTACATTTCAATGAAACATAACAGTTAGCTTTTCCTGTGCTTTCTCTGATTTCATTATCGGTTTGCTTTATAGAGATCTGTGGGCTGATTCGCATTTGCCCAGCCATTCATAACTATAAAGAAAACCCGCAGGCATATATTTGTGCAAGACGGTGCATTCTCATGCCTAAAAGTGCTCCCTGACCTTTTGCACAGGCAAAGATTGGGATAGGGCTCTTAGAAGCTATCTTTAAAGCCTAGCAATCTGCTGCTGTCTCTGGCAATGAAATGACAATGCTGGAGCTTGGTTAAATGTATGAGTGCATGCCATATTGTCTTTGTAGTAATTACCTGCATTCTACAAAGATATACTGTTGGTGCAAAGTTAGCACCTCTTTCTGGACATTTTTTTTTTTCAGCATCTTTGCTATAGTTAACTACAAACTAGTATAGTACTTACTCTTCTCCATTCTCTACTGAGTAAACTTTTCAGAAATTGACAGTCTCGGTTTAGGCCAAAGCCAAGCATACAGAAAGGAAATGTTTTTCCTCTTGGGGTATTATTTTTATTCTTTCCAACATTTTGCTAACATATAAATTAAAAAATGGGGTTTAACGTGCCAAAACCACTTTCTGATTATGAGGCACATCGTAGTGGAGGACTCCGGAAATTTCGACCACCTGGGGTTCTTTAACGTGCACCTAAACCTAAGTACATGGGTGTTTTCGCATTTCGCCCCCATCGAAATGCGGCCGCTGCAGCCGGAATTCAATCCCACGACCTCGTGCTCAGCAGCCCAACACCATAGCCACTGAGCAACCATGGCGGGTTTGCTAACATTTCTTATGTAGTAAACTGCACACAAAACAAAACAGGCAGCAGGCCAACAACCAGATTCAAACCCTGCAACCAGGAGTTGACCTGTGCAGATCTCTAGCAGCTGAGTAGTGGTGGCGGCTCCCCAGTCCTCTATTTTCCTGGGTATTTATGTGCCGTCATGGACCAACGAAATGCAAGTGGGAGTGTGTGTAGTATCGGCGCTACTGTGAGTAATAGCACGAGAGTGCGATTTCGCATCACTATGTGTCTTTTCAGCAAAGATGGCACAGGCATCTAACTAAATGTATAAACGAAAATCATGCTGATATTACAAGACCTGGAGAAAAAAGAAATGAAAGAAGGCATGGACCACCGAAATGCAAGTGGGAGTGTGTGTAGTATCGGCGCTACTGTGAGTAATAGCACGAGAGCACGATTTCGCATCACTATGTGTCCTTTCAGCAAAGATGGCACAGGCATCTAACTAAATGTACAAACCAAAATCATGCTGATATTACAAGACCTGGAGAAAAAAGAAATGAAAGAAGGTGCTCTAGTCAGCCCCAAGTCGTACATCCCTCATTTGTCCATGACGTTTGAGTAACCTTGTCTTGAAATTAGACAGAACTGCTCACAGCCATCATGGTGTTTGTGGAACACCTTTCGAAAACTTCCGCACAAAGTTAATGTGGAACTAAACTCACAGGCAACTTTTGGTGGCACTGCAAGAAAAGCTACAGAGCCAAAGCGTGCTTAAGAGTTAAGAGCTCCCCTAAAGAAAGTCCCCCTTCCTTATCTGCATTAGCTTAACCTGGGGAAGAGAAAACACACGCCTCTACAATAGCAAAACAAACAACAAAATACATCACGGATTGCTAGATTTCACTTATTTGTCAGTTTCTCTCTTCTGCATTTGGTCAAGTGTGGGACTTCTGCAAGTGGAAGCCATGGTGATTCAGCATCTCTTGCAAGAAATCGTAAGCACCATCTAACTCCGCCAGAATACTTGGTACGGAAACACACATGCAGAAGCTTCGGCCCTGTAGCATTCCCTTGATTGCCACAGAAAGGTGCCCACAAGTATAGAAGCGAGAATTTAAACAGCCAACGTACACTATGACACTACGCAAGGCATGAAGGCCGGAAAGAACTTGCAGTCTATTGATTGATAGACTGAGGGGAAAAAGCACGTGGTTTATGAGAGATGCTGCAATCGAGGGCTGTGGATTAATATTGATGATCGCGAGTTCCTTTATGCGCACCCAAAGAAAAGTAAATCAGCCTTTTTACATCCCACCACCGTAGGAACATTCACGTAACAGACAACATTGGAATGCGACCTCATGTTCAACAGTACTGTACTTTAGTCACTTACTCCCTAAGGTTGGTACAGTGGTTTATATCTAATTCCAAGGGGGCGAGGAAATTATTCTAATAAAATACAGTTTGAACAAAAGAGGTTGCCTTTGAATATTGGGTTTGATAATGTGTGCATAGAGCACACAATAAGGACTTTGACCAATATTTCGGGAACAGCTGGAGACAGCCAAAAAGTCTGAATAAACCAAGTTAAATATATTAAATTTGCTAGAAAATAAGTCTTTATTCCAAAAAAAAATGGAATGGTGTCCGGCCAGATAGCGCAGCAAAACATGGACATAAGAAGAAATGAACGGATGAAGACAAGCGCTAACTTTCAATAACAAAATTATATTTCTGGGATCGATCATACTTATACAAAAAAAAGAAATGTGCACAGCGATATTAACCTTATTTCCAAGTACCATTCCATGATGACGAACCAACAAGCCCACATCGCCATCCTCATCATTTTTATACAAGTGGCCACAACAGCTGGTCAACGCGTCGCTGCACACATACAAATATGCTTGCATGCAACCTGTCTGTAAACCACTGTCAGTTAAACCACTGTCATGGCCATTGCTACAGGCAGACAAAAGAACAGTTAAACCTCTATATAACAAACTTCAACACAGCAAAACTCTCGACATAATCAAGTATTTACCTTTTCATAACTTCTTGTACACAGAACACCATGTATTTAGAACCTCAATATAACGACGTGTGCTTATACATGATTTCAACATAACGAAATTTCACTCCAGCTGCGAAGGAATACCGAGGAAATAAATGTGAACTTCCGTGGTGTTAGGTGGTCAAATGGTGGAATTATAAGTGGCTGCTTGTGAACGCACACCTCAAATCGTGCACCACTGGGCGATCAAGAGCGACTGCTGAAGCAGAGCAGCATCCAGGGTGTCTACCAAGTTGACATTTCCAAATTCCCCGAGTTTTCCAGGTTTTGCCTGAGTGCCTTTGCAAATTTCCCTGAGTGATGGAGAACTATGTTTGATGTCAAGATGAGCTAAAACCATATCGCCCGATGCTGTCACTCTCCAGTAGGCATATGAAAAAAATTGAGAAAAAAAAGAACAGCTTAATCCAATTTGAATACTAAGGAATAGTGTTCATGTTATTCAAAAAGAGAATAGAAGGGAAGGGTTAGTAAAATGCACAGCAAATAAAACGTCTTCGAAAGAAATTGCGAATCGAGTCAGACATTCTCATATACGAATAAAAAAGGAGATGCATACAAAAGCAAATATTTTCTAATATGATCTATTTCTGTCAACTGATAGCAAGCTCAGTGGTATGAGGCCCCAACTTTGTCACAATTGAGATTCTCTCTCAACAGCTCGTCAGTCAACATCAACTGTCCTGACATACTTTCAGCCCGCGCACGACACCTCAGTGTTGTGTTTCACTGCTTTAAAGAGTTTATTTTGGTTTGGATGAGGGACACTTGCATTCCGACGTCAGCCAACACTTTGTTTTTTGAGCTCAAGCCCCTTGAAAAAAGTGGCGGCAGGCTTCCTTTCCCGTTCATTCTTCAATGCGTAAGTCCTTTCTGTTCTCGTCCTCCTTCCACCACACGTTCGTCCCACGGACCATTTGAAGCATCTTCTTGGTCAGTTGCACAGTCCACGTCTGAGTTTTCGAACTCCTTAGGATCCGCGAACACATCCGAAAAATCGGCCAGTTGGAAAAAAATAAATGCGTGTCATTTATTGCCCTTAAGGGCTCAAACCGCCACAGGCACATTCGAAAACATTCTGAAGGACTGCCGGTATACGTATCGGTGCTCGTACTGTGGCAGGAAATACCGGGTGCACGAGTGTATAATTAAGGAATACATACTGAGTCCCGTGGCAGTAGCCCCTTCCCAAGCTTGTTATGCTTCACTGTAATACTTTTGCGTATGCTTCACCAAGTAATGTTTCTGTACGGAGGCGAAGCTGACTTTCGGGAACCGGCATTATGCAACGCACCGTGCTTTCCAAGCTTCTAAGCCAATCGCGAGGACCGCAAAGGCGGAGTCTGGGCCATTGCTGAGAGCAGCGAATTCTTTCAATAAAAAACATGACACCCAACGGCAAGAAGCTTCACAGCGAACGTTGAAGTAGCTAGGCCTAGAGTTGCCGCAGCGGTGGCTACGGCTGCCAGCGGATCTGCATGCGAGAGTGCCGGTTTCAGGCGGCGAGGTAATCAAAATGGCAGCAGTGGTGGCTTTGATTAATGCCGTTTCGGACCTGCGGTCACGGCGAAACGTCCGAAAAATCGGACGGCGAAGAGTTCTTGCGTCTGAAATTTCAGGTGTTCTGACACATTGACTCTATCGGGTACGTAATGGTGCCGTGAAGCCGTCCAAATTATCGGGAATCCGGAAAGTCAGTCGTTGACTGTACACTGGCAACTCCTCCAGCCGACGACAGGACATCAAAGACGATTCATTACAATTCCTGTCTGTTACTCGAGCCAGCATTACCACGACTTTTGACCCTTTCAATAAGATTACAGCTAACTTTCCCTGAAGGCACAAATTCCTTGAGTTTTTCCAGACTACTCAAAATCCCTGAGAATTCCCGGTTTTCCCGGTTGGTAGACACCCTGAGCATCATGTTCCATATAAAGTCCAAGTGCGCGCAACCCGAGCGCTGTATACTTTGCGTGCGAGTGAAAGCATGCAAGAATGAGCCGAGGAGGATGGCAGCTTGATGAGGCTGTTGTGCGTCTTCCGACACGAGCAAGGGGAAAGGAGCAGAGGGGAGCGAGCTCGCGATAAGGGGATCAAGTGCAAGCGAGGGGAGGTGGGATGGAGGAAGTGGGGAGTAGGTTGGCATGCATCTCTTTTTCCAGCGTAGCTGAGCACATACACAGCCCGCACGCCCTGCTTTAGAAGGAATCAGCCACACGTATAAAAAGTGGTCAAGCCGAGGTAGCGTAGCATCATGTGCACCGTCTTCCTGCGCATTTAGTACTGGAGGTTGCATAATCTCAAGTTTTGGAAACATGTCGAAGCGAGGGGCAAACTAAACATTCACTAAGCTTCTAAGCTTCTCACGATAGCGTTGTCCCACTGCAAGCAACACTATCAGCCCCGGGGGCAGAGCGAACGCAAGAACGTGGCTGGCTTCATTTCGTACCACCGATGCGAAGATATAGTCGACAAGGCACGAAACCATACCTTTCATCGCTGACTCTCAAATTTAACAAAACAAATTTTTTCCTCATTCAAGTTTACTTTTTCCAATAGCTCGATAATTCGGAAAATGTTGCTGCCCCTTCCAGGTAAAAAATATATCAGTGCATAGAAGGTTAAATTTCAATGTAATGAAACATTGATATAGCGAAAAAAATGCTGATTTTAATGACTTCGTTATATCAAGGTTTAACTGTGGTTTCTAAATGCACCAAACCTCGATGCCCTGCAACATAAACCGAGGCTGACCATGCTGTATGATCGTGGGTTTCTTCACAACAGTCACTGTCTAGCAACGAGGATGAGGTTGGCGCCATTTGAAGCTGCTTGACGATTGTGAACTACAAAAATTTGTAATGGCAGTCAAAGAAGTCTCATAAGACCATGTCACAAATTTAAAAATATAAAGCAACAGACTCAGATGCAGGAACTCATGCAACAAGCAAGACATGCAGTTCGTCACAACTTAGCGGCTTGGCTTGGGCAGTGGTTTGAGGAGTTGGCTATGACTGGATCGGTTAGGTGACTAGGTCGAATGTTACTTTCGGTTTCGGGGTAGCGCCGGCTACATATCTAAATGTCACTTTACTGCTTTTGACTAGGTCAACTAGGTGGCCAAATTGGCACATGGTCACATAGGCAGAGAGGGACGGAGTTTGAATTCTCAAGCAGAGCGCTCGCTGTATGGCGCCCAAGATTTCCTCGAAGCTGTCTAAATTAATAGTTGATGACTGTACCATATAAAGAAGGCCTAGTGTCTTACAATTTATTTTTTGAAAGCACTGTCTAAGAAATTATGGAACACTGATCAAGTGTGGCTAAGCTGAGCATGGAATGCAAAGAGAAGGATAATCACACTGGTGTGCCCTGTAGAGTACATGCCTATTGGATAATGCCAGGGCATTTAGTGCTGGTCATTCGTTGCCAATGCAAAACATCTTAAAAGCCAAATTCCTTATTGCATCAATACAGTAGAATCCCTTTGATATGTTTTTCAAGGGACCATGGGAAAAATCGTAATAGCCAGAAAAATGTAAAGGTGAGGAAGGGCGCAAATCGCATCAGAAACAGGTCTAAATGGCTGTCAGTACAGTTATCAGACATCTTGGCACTCATACAGTGACTGAAGATGGGGCGTGTATAATTAAGGAACATGCACAATCTTCTGTGACAGTGGCTCCTTTCCAATCTTGATGTGCTTCCCTGCAATATTTTACATATACTGCGATGCACAACATGGCGCTACTGCGGCAAAGGTGACTAAAGGACTTATTCGAATAAGAATCGAATACAAATAGCAAGTATCGAATATCGAATCAAATATTGAATACTCAAATTAAGGTGCATACATTTACAGTGGAATTATATTTTCTTTCAATATACTTAGGTACCATGCTACACCGACTAGTGCAAGACGGCTAAACTATCATGACAAATGATCTGTTTTAAACACAAGTCCACTAACTTTTATTAGTCTCTTAACCACTTTATATCCTGGTTGCAAACAACGTTTCCAAGTAAGAATGGCTGCGGTATGACCAGCTTACTAAAAAAGCTAAATAAATGGTTCAGGGTGCCTACCAAACTGACATTTCCAAATTTCCTGAGTTTTCCGGGTTTCCCCCAAGTGCCTTTGCAAAATTCCCTAAGTGACACAGAACTCTGTTTTATGCCAAGACTGGCTGACACCATGTCGCCTGATGCCGTCACTCTCTAGTAAGCATGCTAAAATATAAACAAAATGACTTAATCCAGTCTGAATAGTGAGGAGTAGTGTTTATTTTATTCAAAAAAAGGAATAGAAGGGAGGTGTTAGTAAAATGCAAAGTAAACAAAATATCTTCGAAAGAATTGTAAAGCCTATTGCAAATCAAGTAGAAAATTCTCAAATACGAATAATAAGAGATGCATACAGAAGCAAATATTTTCGAATATGAGCTATTTTTATCAACTGATAGCAAGCTCATTGGAATGAGGCCCGAATTTTATCAAAAGTGAGATCCTCTCTCAGCAGCTGGAAAGCCAACCTCAATTATCCTGACATCCTCTCAGTCCGTGCACAATGCCTCAGTGTTTGATTTAAAGAGTATATTTTGGTTTGGATGAGGGGCACCTGCATCTCGGCTTTAGCCAACACTTCTTTCTTTTTTGAGCTCAAGCTACTTCAAAGAAGCGGCGGCACACTTCCTTTTCTGTTCATTCCTCAATCCGTAAGTCCTTTCTGTTCTCGTCGTCCTTCCGCCATGTGTTTGCCCTTGGACCATTTGAAGCATTCTTTTGGTCAGTTGTACCATCAAGATCTGATTTATCGGACTCCCTAAGAGCCACGAAGACGTCCAAAAATCGGGAAGTCCAAAAAAATGAATGCATGTATTTTACTGCCCTTAAAAAACAGAGACAAAGAATTCACAGTCACAACGACACCAAGGTGGCGCGGGCAGGCCGCATGAGCCGGGAATGGCGCACACGTAAAGTTTGACTTCATTTCGGCATTTGCGTGTGTTTTGTGGGCCGCGGTGAACTCAAAAGTAGTGCTTTTGTTTTGGTACTTAGCGGTTGAATTAGATGCTGATAATTACAGGTAGTTTATATGAGACATACACCCCAAAAAATATTGTTTTTCGAAAATCGACTTTTTCGAAATTTTTCGGTTTTCGGGGGCCTCGTCACCCCTTAAGGACTCAAATCGCAACAGGCATGTTCGAAAAAGCTCTGAAGGCCTGCCAGTACACTTATTAGGCATATCGATGTTCGTACTGTGACAGGAGACGGCGGGTGCACACATGTATACTGTATTTTCCGATTTATAAGTCGCACCTTTGTATAAGTAGCACCCCACTCAAAACGGCAGTTTTTCCGAATAAAAGTGTCTATCACCGGTGTATAAGACACGCCTATCCATTCGGTACGTGATTAAAAAAAATACAGTGACGTTTCACTTTGTGAACGTGGGTCATGCGCAAGCAATGATATGGACACTCCAGGCGCATTTGTGCCATCATGGTCACCGCGATGTATTGTATGAAGTCCAAGAGTGATAACATCGTCCCTGCGCACCATATAAAGTGCATGTGCGACTGAAAACGTGCGAAGGTAAGCCAAATTGCACACAATGGCGGAAAGTGAGAAGGCAGCGCGGAAGGGAGGGGGGGGGGGGTTATTCTAGTAGCAACTGCGTAGTTCGCACAGCAGCACGCACCATATCTTGAAAGCAATCTGCAGATGTGACAACTTCAGAGTCGGTTGACTTGCGGCCTGCTGCCACTTGCGTTGCTGCTCTGTCCTTCTCACATTGCACTCCGCAACTCGATCATGAGAGGAACCCAGTACCTCCATAGCACGCATACAGCACTGTCCTGCTTTGGAACCAGATAGACAGGTGAAGACCAATTGCTGAAAAATGGATGAATAACACAGAGCTGAAGCACGCCACAAGATGGCGCTAGCTGCTTCATGCGCGTCGGCCACAGTCGCTCCCAAAGAGAGAGAGAAAACTTTAAAAAAAAAAGCGACAAGCAAAGCGGCGCAGTGGCGCACGTCCCGCGTCTCGCGATAGCAGGCTGACGCCACCGAAGCAGCGTGCAACCAACGGTTAAACCCAGTTCGAAGATGGCGCCGACAAAGCGTGAAGCTGTGTCACTTGACACGAAGATGGATATTTTGCAGGGCTCTCGATGTGGCTTCAGGTGAGCGCCCTTGTGAAGAAGTATGAGCTCGCCCAGTTAACGATATCAACCATCTTGAAAACTAGGAGCACCGCAACTGTGAAGGCAAGAGCTATCAGCGGCCATGCCGATCAGCGGAAAAGGGGTTAGAGACCCTTTGTACAC
Source organism: Dermacentor variabilis (assembly GCF_050947875.1). Classification (NCBI taxonomy): domain Eukaryota; kingdom Metazoa; phylum Arthropoda; class Arachnida; order Ixodida; family Ixodidae; genus Dermacentor; species Dermacentor variabilis. Next base: position 8,988,514 of record NW_027460335.1, on the reverse strand, counting down.
CAATGTTGAACAGGCGCTTTACCAGTGGTTCATCACCAATTGCTTCAAGAAGGCAGGCTTTGTGCGTAAGAACGAACTTCCCCAACCCACTGAGACCAACACGGTGGAAGCCGCTGATATAATCGAGCTCTGGGAGCTCGTTCCTACTGGTGACACAGGTGGTGCGTCGAAGGAGGAGTTTTTGACTGCAGACAGTGCTGCCTCGTTCTGCGATGAGGACACCGACAAGGCGTTCGCCGAAGATGTGGTGTCTCGACAGACGGCAAAGTTGTGCGACGGTGGCTTTTTGACCCCGACCTCGATGTCCACGCAAAGTGCACTGTCGTCGGTTGACTCCGTAATTGATTTTATGCATGCTAAAGGATTGCCGCCAGTGTTCGCGCGGCAGCTGGAATCCATGCACACCGCAAAAGCAAGTGCGAATTCGGACTATTTCGGCGCGCCTAAGCCTTGACACAGTCATTGGCGCCAGAAATAAAGTTTGTTTTTCACGGCCTACTTTCTACGTCATCTATTCTTTAGAGCAAGTAGCGAATTCGAACCTGCAAATGCATGTTCCGCGTTTTTTTTTTTTTTTAATAACTGCAGTCTAGATATAGCAATCATCGGTCATAATGGTCATATTTTTCGTCTTTCTCGATATCGTTATGGGTGGACTGCACTGTACTATTATGGATGAGATAGTTCAAGTGGCTGAGGAGTTCTATAGAGATTTATACAGTACCAGTGGGACCAACGACGATAATGGAAGAGACAATAGTCTAGAGGAATTCGAAATCCCACAGGTAACGCCGGAAGAAGTAAAGAAAGCCTTGGGAGCTATGCAATGGGGGAAGGCAGCTGGGGAGGATCAGGTAACAGCAGATTTGTTGAAGGATGGTGGGCAGATTGTTCTAGAGAAACTGCCCACCCTGTATACGCAATGTCTCATGACCTCGAGCGTACCGGAATATTGGAAGAATGCTAACATAATCCTAATACATAAGAAACGGGACACCAAAGATTTGAAAAATTATAGAGCGATCAGCTTACTGTCAGTTGCCTATAAACTATCTAAGGTAATCGCAAATAGAATCAGGAACACCTTAGACTTCTGCCAATCAAAGGACCAGGCAGGATTCCGTAAAGGCTACTCAACAATAGACCATATTCACACTATCAATCAGGTGATAAAGAAATGTGCGGAATGTAACCAACCCTTATATATAGCTTTCATTGATTACGAGAAAGTGTTTGATTCTATCGATCCTCAGCAGTCATGGAGGCATTAAAGGGAAGCTGAAACACTTTTCGAAAAAAATGAGTTCTCTGCGGCATTCTACAGTTTTGTGTCCCCTGAACACGAATATCTGGTTCAATAAGGGCGGAAACAAACGCAAGCGGCTGTTTTTCCAAGAAAACGCGCACCAGCGCCTCAGGGCATCGCGCGAACGCCGCTGTTGCCCGTGATTGGTCGGGGCCGCTGTGACGTCGTTGGCGGTAGTCACCGGTCGGCGCCGCCGCATGTCTCCGTTTCAATGCGTAGCACCATTCCTTTCTCTCTGGTAGCACGCGGTTCTGCTGTTCTGGCTTCATAGCTGAGTTGCAAGATGGAACGTTCTCGCTGTCTCCGACAGCTTGTATTGTCCCGTACACGTTTGAACCCACAGCCGATACGGAAAACGATGGCGGCAACAGAGTCAACGACGATATTGAGTGTGCCAACAGCGAGAGCGATGTGTGCACCTTCTCGCGCGCTGGAAATCTTAGCTCGTACGTATGTTTTTTTTTTTCATGTAGCTGCACGTTGCAATGATGGGAAAAAAATGCGCTAAAGTGTAACTGGGAACATGCTGCTGGAAGAATGCCGAAGCACTAACTCCTCATTAGATTTACACGGGCGCAATTCCGCGATGTCAAGCACCTTGCCGCTGCTTGTCTAAAGTCCCATGGTTTTTTCAGCGTTGATACACGATCGCAAACATAAGTGCCGCGTTTCAAAGCGCGCACATGCAGTGCTGTGAGGTACAGTCATGGAAGTTGCTTCTCATACACATCCAGAGATGAGCAGAGGTATTATATGTTCAATATTCATACTATGGTTCGACGACTTTGCGAGTGTGGCTCGATCAAGAATCGGTATGCGTGCTCCATGCTAGTGTTGACATAAAGATATTAGGCAGTCTTAGCACCACCGTGTGGTAAACACGATAACTGAACCGTACGTCGAATGTCACTAGGCAAACCTACACTCCATTTGATACCTCAGGTGCATCGCTGTGGAAGCTACGCTCGAAGTCCGGTCACCAAAATTTATTACTGCGCGCGTTTCCGTCTATGCTTCGCAGCGTGCCAGCGGAGTTTGCTCGCGCGAGCATGCACGTGAAGCTGCCGCGACGGGCTGCAATTAAAAAATACCGAAAAGAAAATTTTTTTAAAAGAACGTGTTAGCAGCCGTATAACTACACGGATGGTTTCTATGGGTAAATTCTTTTTTTATTTTCATTCCGAACTGAGCTTATATATGGAAAGCTTCCTGAAAAATCGGGTCAAGAAACACCGAACTTTTTCTAAGTGCGAACGCAGCCACTGCAAGAAGTATCTCAAGCCTCCACAGCGTTGCACTTGATGTATGAAACGGAGTATAGCAACGCTAGCAACAACGCGTTTTCGCATTTGTCGTAAGGGTATCCGGCTATGCTAAAACTGTGTTACCAGACGTTAATGGCTGCAAATGTTCGTATTTCTCCAGTGCATCAATGTGGGCCTAATCACGCTTTCATTAAACTAGGTGCACCTGCATGTGCTGCGTATTGATGGAAGATGAAGAGAACTGCTTCTGCTGCCAGGAGGTGCAAGAGATTAGGAAAAAACAGAAGCGCACGCAGTGCGTAACAAGTTCAAGACAATTCAGGACTGTGTGCCTCAGCAGGGCAGTACTGGAAGTGGCACTTGCCCAGAAAGGAGTCGAACCGGCTGGACAAGGCAAGAAGTTTACACACAGGTGTGAAAATGATATAGCCAATGGAAAAAGAGTGATGCGGAACAGCGCGGAACAACGCCGGGCTTCAGTCGCGCCGATTTAATTGGAATACCGATTGCCCGCATCGTTGTCAAGCTCCGATGATAGTCACTGTCGCGGAAATGGTCCGAGCACAGCACAGTTGATTTCGTCGGCACGAACTTATCTCTCCTCACCGCACGTACCCACTGCGCTGAAAGCTTCTTTTCCTTCGGGAATTTGTGAAACACCACATCGTCTCACCCGCCTGTGTTCGCGCAGCCGAATGCTGCACAGAACGAGGGCATGTTGGGCGCCCTTGGCTGTAGGCACTCACGCAGCACAGAAAGAAAGAACAGTTTACGAAAATCGCAAAACAAACGTGAGCGGCGGCGGCAGATCTCTCGTAGTGTCGTTCAGTAAAGCGCAGGACGGAAAGAGGCATGCCAGCACATGTCAGCACGCCGGTCCGCAGCTCGGTTGGCTCGGTCTCCGCCCATGACGTCACTCTCGCCGGTTCTCTCCTCTGCCAACGTCCTCACCCGGCGCTCCGGGAAGCGACGGGGGCGTGTCCGCGCGGGTGATTTAGAAAGCGATTTCCGCCCGTTATATTAACAAAACGAAAAAAAAATTTCGGAACCGTAAATTATTAGGTCTGTTCTTCCCAATCCCAGCAATTCATAGAAATTGAAAACCGTTTCAGCTTCCCTTTAAGGAATCAGGGTGTAGAAGAGCCGCATGTAAAAATACTGAAAGATATCTATAACGGCTCCACAGCCACCGTAGTCCTCCATAAAGAAAGCAACAAAATCCCAATAAAGAAAGGCGTCAGGCAGGGAGATACGATCTCTCCAATGCTATTCACAGCGTGTTTACAGGAGGTATTCAGAGACCTGGATTGGGAAGAATTGGGGATAAAAGTTAATGGAGAATACCTTAGTAACTTGCGATTCGCTGATGATATGGCCTTGCTTAGTAACTCAGGGGACCAATTGCAATGCATGCTCACTGACCTGGAGAGGCAAAGCGGAAGAGTGGGTCTAAAAATTAATCTGCAGAAAACTAAAGTAATGTTGAACAGTCTCGGAAGAGAACAGCAATTTACAATAGATAGTGAGGCACTGGAAGTGGTAAGGGAATACATCTACTTAGGGCAGGTAGTTCCGGATCCGGATCATGAGGTAGATCTGGATCATGAGACGGAAATAATCAGAAGAATAAGAATGGGCTGGGGTGCGTTTGGCAGGCATTCTCAGATCATGAACAGCATTATCCCTAAAGAGAAAAGTATATGATAGCTGTGTCTTACCAGTACCCACCTACGGGGCAGGAACCTGGAGGCTTACGAAAAGGGTTCTACTTAAATTGAGGATGACGCAACAAGCTATGGAGAGAAGAATGATGGGTGTAACGTTAAGGGGGATAAGAAGAGATCAGATTGAGTGAGGGAACAAACGCAAGTTAATGACATCTTGGTTGAAATCAAGAAAAAGAAATCGGCATGGGCAGGACATGTAATGAGGAGGGAAGATAACCGATGGTCATTAAGGGTTACGGACTGGATTCCAAGGGAAGGGAAGCTTAGCAGAGAGCGGCAGAAAGTTAGGTGGGCGGATGAGATTAAGAAGTTTGCAGGGACGACATGGCCTCAATTAGTACATGACCGGGGTTGTTGGAGAAGCATGGGAGAGGCCTTTGCCCTGCAGTGGGCGTAACCATGCTGATGATGATGAACAACACAAAGGTTCCTATGAAATATGCAGCACTTCAATAGGCGCAATAATGGTAATGCTGTGGTAACTAAGTGCTTTGTTTCACTGAGTGTAAACGTAGTGAACAGCAACCATACAAACTTGCTGATACACACCTGACCATACAAGAACTCACCTGATTCATGGGAACCACTCCCGAGAACACAATGTGGACTCCCTTGAGAACCTTGCGCCGCACGTAGGGAACAACATGCTTGAGGTCGGGAATGCGACCCCCTTCCTCAGTGGTCATCTGGTCATAGATGGCATAGTAGGCACAATGGATAGTTCGCAGTATCTCTTCCAGATACAGGAGGTAGTCATCCTCGTCCTCGTCCTCGTCACGCTGCTTTTCTGGACTCTTGTCTCCTAAACTTTCGTCAGGGCTACCAGGTCGCTCCGGAGTTGTAGCAGCTGGAGAATCGGACCCCGTGTTGGGGCTACCACTTGACTTTGCTGTTGCGTCATCCTTGTCTGCAGAGTCATCTGCAGAGTCGTCTGCCGTTGTGTTTTCCTTGGCAGCTAAGTCATCAGCCGCAGTGGCAGACGACTCTGTGGCACAAGTGGCATCATCTGTCGCGACTAGTTTCTCCTGGTTGTTCCTATCCAGCTCTTCAGTGGATGGCACGGATGAAAGAACAGGCCCTGCACCACCAGGGCTGCTTTGTATGTTTGCCACATTGTCCTCAACCTTGCCATTGTCTGTGGTTTCTTTGCTGCCATGAGCTTCACTATCCATGGCCTCTTCTGCACTGTCTGACTTCTGGTCAGTGCCATCGGGTGGTTCTCCAGATGCAATGGACGGAGGATTGGACTCTGTGCCATTACTCTCCTTTGGCTTTTCCGCATCTTCCTGCTGGATGATGTCATTCGCTGTGGCTTCCTTACACTCTTTGGCTGGTGCGTCTGCACCTTCTGTGACGTCTGGCTCCTGGTCTTGACCACTGGATGGCTCCGTGAGCATTTCAGTGGGGGAGCCGGAACTAACGTCAGGGTTGTCACCTTGGCTCGGAGAGTCTTTTTCGTTAGCCGAGTCTACAACCGCGCCTTCATCTCTTGAAGAAAGAGTATCCCCTCCTGCTGCCTCAGACTTCTCGATTGTGCCATTACTTTCCTTTGACTTTTCTCTTCTGGGAGCCCCTGCAATGTCTTCCTGAAAAGGACAGAACAGATACTGGCTGTTACAAAGCACCATCAGGTCTCATCATCTTGTGACTCATTAACGTTAGTAGCGGTGAAGGCCTCGAAATTTCCTTCGCAGTGCAGCCGGGGCACGTCTTCATCCGACACACATATTTAACTTCCGGGCACACATCCCAATTATTTTTTCGCCAGGTAGCTCGTCGACCATGGCACGAAAATCCTTTTAAGCAATAAAACGTTCTCTCTCTGCCCATCGCGATGTAGTCAATGCTCTTCATCGTCGACAGCTTCTGCCATGTTCGTGACACTGCAAGCACAGTCATTGCACCAAGTCAAAACAAAAATATTGTTTAATGCAACCGCTGTGGACAAAACTGTGGTCACTATTGCCGACTCATCAACGGCAACTATGCAGTGCTGAAGGCATATGGCCGATATACTCACTGAGTCAGAATGAAACTGCGATTTGCTGCAAACACTCTGGACAAAACCATGGTCGCTATTGACACAATCATGAATGGAAACTATGCAATTAAGAAGGCACATGATCAATGCGGAGTTATTATGCGTGGCAGTAGGCGCTAGAATAAAGAATATAAAGGCACAAACAAGCACGAAACGTTCCTGGTACGATTTCCACTGATGACCACGGCAATGCAGACTCCACCACTTTGTTTTGGTTGGACACTAGCGCTGCATTTGCTCTCTTGTGTCACACATTTGTGGCACTCCAATTAATTTGAGCTCCAAGAGTTGCCCAAATCAACCAGTGTGCAGCATGTACGTCCGAATTAACAAGCTTGATTTCATGAAATATTGCATATGCCCGGTGGAACCAGAGGAAGAGTCCAAATTATCCCATTTAACAAGGCTCAAATTAACAAGGCTCTACTGTACTTCCAGTCTCACGCTCGAACCGGTCCCACAACTTTGGTTATTGCCGATTAAAAGCACGCAGCACTACATTCTAACAGCACTATATCACATGTGCTGTCAAGTTGACAGGTGAAGATGCTTAGCATAATCGGGTTGGCGGCGTGGTAGCTATGGGTGCGACGAACCATGAGGGGATTCGACCGAATCCAAAGAGAAAACTGAGAGCGCAATGACAACATTCCTGGAGGAGACAGGTCTGGCGTCTCACGTAACAACACTTCATGGATGAATGATACAGTTTCAAAAGTATGGACAGCTGGTCAAGTTGGTACAGTTTCATTCTTGAAAAACTGAGCAGCTAAAGACAGGACAAGCGTAAGCAATTTGACAAGGCTTGGCCCAGTTAGCAGGCAGGCGAAGGTACTTAATGCGATACGGCTGGCGGTGAGAGTTACGTGTTCCACATGCGCCCATCCTTGTCGAATTTCTTATGGTTTGTCCCGTCTTTAACTGTTCAGTTTTCAAGAATGAAACAGTTGCTGTTGCACATATATTTCTGTTTATTTTGGCAATTCCCTTTGCTTTATATTTATAATCACCATGTATAGCTACATCCCCTCCTCACTTTTTCTTATATTATATGTGTCTTATTTTACGGTAATGCTCCTCATCTCAACCTTCTCTCTTAGCCTCTATTTTTCTCACGCTTGCAGGTCAGTTCAGGTGCCTGCAGGAAAGTGAGACAGTAATGATGCCCAAAGCCTATCATTTCCTTCCTCCCTTCTTTTCTTTTTGATACAGCGAACTACTGCTGCTGCTGCTACTACTACTACTAGTTGGGCGATGCACTGAACGTTGGTGCCAAAAGTTTTCCGGGAATGTATTAGCCGGTAAAAAATATGCACAACTGTATAGAGCCAATTCTTTAGTTTTCAATCTCAAAAGTTGGTGCCAGGAAATTGTACTAAATGGGGCATACCAATGAGGTCCCACTGTATATGCAAGTGCATTCAAGAAATGAAATATACATCTATACACCTGAAACAATATACCTATTGCACCTTGGCTACCTTTGTCTATTGGCTACCTTTGTGGTCACAAAGTTAGTCCCTCAAAGTAAGTCACGCAAATGAGAACACTCATGTTTAAAAAAATTCTTTTGACGACATTTGTGATCAAGACCTGTACTACTAGATTTGCCACAGAAACCAACATATTTTGGATCTCATTTTATGAAGCAAGAATGTCCTATACAGTAGACTTCTATTAATTCGACTCCGGTTAATTCGATCCTGACCTAAGGTCCCGGCAGGCACCCATATATTTCTATGGGTTCATACTTCTGTTATGTTGATTTTAAAATTGGCTTTCCCCTTTGAACTCCACTCATCAGCTTCGACAAACACAGCCGTGATATGCAGCAAAGCATGCCAAAAATTAAAAAAAAGGAAAAACTGAATTATGGGGTTTTACATGCCAAAGCCACGATATGGTTATGATGCACGCTGTAGTGGGGGACTCCAGAAATTTGGACCACCTGGGGATTAGTGGGCCTTCCTATTTGGTTGCACCTGGACTAGTACAGCCTCGGCTGTACATTAGTTCTCAACACTTTTTTTTTTTGCCGGTGTCACACGCCACTCCAAGCCTGTAGCATGAGTTTATGGAGGTCTTTAACATGCACCTAAATCTAAGTTCTTCAATTATACAGGCATGGATGCACCATCTCTGGTCACAGTACGAGCACCTAGGCACTTAATAAGCATACGGGCATTCATTCAGAGCTGTTTCTGAAGTTGCTGTGACAACATGAGCCCTCGATTCACCCGCCATGCGTGTCTCATATATAAGACCATTAACGGGGCCTAGTATGCATTCTTTCATTATACGCTTGCGTATGCACCGTGCACCATGAAGTGGAGAAAAACTATCTCTGCTTTGGGAAAGCTGGCGAAAAGGAAGGCAGTAAGATTATAAAACTCCGAAAGTCAAGGAAACGTTTAAAGTCAACAAAAGAGAGGAGTCTATTTAAAACTCTGCAGGCCTGCCAGCAAACTTAGTAGCTCTCTCAGTGTTCATACAGTGACCGGAACTGTGCCTGTACATGCATAAATTATGGAACACATGCTATGTCCCGCAACAGTAGCACCTTTGCAAGTTTAGTATGCTTCACCGCATAACACGCCTGCAAAGCGGCAAGGCTAACTTTAGAGGCAAATACTGCCAAGTGAATTAAAGACGTGCTTCGCCGATTTTTCTGCTTTTTTTAATTCGACCTGCCGGATCATTCGACCAGTTTCGTCGGTTCCACCACAATAAAATTAAAGGAAGTCGGCTGTAAATGATACAACGAGCTGCTCTTGTTTTTTCCTAGTGCATACTAAAGATTAACTCATTTAGCACCTTGGTTGGCTTTGGCCTTCGACCAAGGCCAACCAAGCGATCACAGCATGCCAGTGAGGAGCAGGGAGCCGCAACACGTTGGCTGCCCACTGCTGAGCGACGTAAGCAAAATGTCGCCTCAGGGGGCGCAGCAACATGTGTGCTGCAGCCTGCCAGTTTTGGTTTTTGCACTCAGATAGCCAAACTTCATTGTGCCCCGATTCGGTGCGTAATCACGTTTTTCCAGAACCGGAAGTTCATGTGGCTCGTAGGAGCGCTTGCTTACAATGTGTAAAAGTTACTTAATTCAATACATAACAAATCAATTAATGATAATTACAACATTTTGAAGTTGATTAGAGTTTTTATTGACTAGCAACTAATTACTTTGTGCCACTTGTCACCACTTACGGCGTGTATCTGACGGAACCATCCTTTCGTTTCAAAATGGCTATTTTCAAATATTGCTTCATGCTTTCGTAGAAACACTCGGTGCATAAACTGTCCTTACCGCTGTAGGGAAGTAAGTCGACTCAGGCTGGGCGCATGGCGGGGCATTTATGTCGCCCGTCTTGTCGAAGAACAGGTACGGCTTCACCGGCACCAGGTTGGGCGCAAAGTTCCACACATCCTCGCGGTCATCTATGATGCACACCATGGAGTCTCCACAAGGAAACAGCGCTCTGAAAGAAAAAAAAATAGGAAATGCATCCAGAAATGCCAAGAGCGCGTCATTTTACTTTCTGCTTCTGAGTGCTTTGACAGAATTATCATTGTTATCACATTATCACTCTTGTACGAGAAGTGCTTCCTGTCTCGAAAACTTAGTGAACGTTGCTAACAATTAAACAGCAACACAGGCCGGTGTAATCACATTGTATGTATGGTGCCGATAGTCAACTACGCCAATTGTTGAGGAAAATGTAATGATGCATAATAGACAAGGTGCAAGGTTGAAGATCAGTATGCAAAAGACAAAGGTGTGGGAACACTCGAATATCGCCGAATCAAATAGTGCTAGTTCAAATAATTCCAGTTGCGAATCAAACATTTGCTACTTGACTTTTCAAATATTCGGTATATTCGATGTAGAGACCCGCGCAGCGCCACGTAGCACATCCTGCACGTTGCACGCTCAATGCCGCGCAAACGAGCTGCTCACTTCGTCGGCCCAAAAGGAGAGCCGAGCGCACCGAGTAAGAACCGATCCGGCTGATGCGGTGGCGGATTTCACTTCTGCGAGCACTTCTGGCCTACTACCGCATGCACTTCCCGACGTCGGCCAGAACCACCTCTGTCAGCCCAAGGTTTGTTCAGATCAACAGGACCGACCGAAATGATAATGCGAGGCAGGCAGAGGGAATGGCTACAATTTACGACTTTAACAAAATACTTGCACCCTAGTGACCGCGCCGAAAACCAGCCGATTTAGGTTCAGCCTCAGGTTCACACATTCCATCGTGCGCTGCAACATTGCCTCGTAGCTCTCAAATCACCATTATGAGACTGTGCACATGCCTGATAAAGGAAAAAAAAAAAAAAAGACAGATGTCAAAAGAATTTTGCTGCGTACTGTTATGCATGTCATCACGGTGGAAAGACAGCAGTGTAGGAATTCATTTTTTCCAGACGGTGCGTATCGGAGACTGACATGGATAAGAATCTTGCACATTGAAAAAAGGTGATCAATGATACTACGCTAGTTTATAGGAAACACTTCACTCGGGACGACTTGCTTAGTCCCGGCGAGTAGATCCTTGCTTTCTTCTTATATATATTAAATATGTTGCTCGCGTTGCAAATCTCAGTGTACTTAGTTTAGGCAGGTACTATAATAAATTAGTGACGTACCCTTAAGCTTCATTTAGTTTCCTTAGTTTAGTTTACTGACCCTGCGTTATTGTTACTAATGCCTTAAGTAGCACGAATACTCTCGCTAATGTACTTATGTCTGTAGGCACCTGTAGCAGAAACCATAACTGTAGTTCGGAAAGGCTGTAGTTGATCATGACACATGTTATGCCGCGATGCAGTACAGTTAAACCTCAATATAACGAAGTCGGTAAAATCTGCAATCTAAATTTCGTTCTGTTGAAATTCAACCTTTTATGCAAATAACTAGAGTCGCCAATTGGTTTTTCTTACACGGGAAGGGGCTGCAGAATTTTCCGAATTATCGGGCAATCGAAGAAAGCAAATTTGAATGAGAAAACAATTCATTTTGATAAATTTGGCAGTCAGCGATGAATAATGCGATTTCATGCCATGTGCGTCGACAATATCTTCCCGGCAGCACGAATTGTGCAAAGCCAGCCACACCTTCCCGTGCACTCCACCCCCATGGCTGATATGTAGCATCAAGGCTGCCACATTCGAGACCTCAACTATGGTGGCTCACACTGGCCTCAACTTATCCTTTTGCCCCCGTTCATATTCCCTCTTCATCATTATTTCTTACACGTCAATTTCAATCACAGCTAATTACCCCTATGCTTTCCTTGGCCTCATTACCTGCTGCGTTTACACATGCCCCTTGGCAGTGAACTTGCCTCTTGGTAGGATGGTAACAGGACAGCTAATTTCTTCTACCTCCTCCAGCAAAGATTTATTTTGAAAAATAATTTCAGTAAAACACACCTTAGATGGCATTTTACAGTTTCCATTGTATAACCAAACTTTGCAATGGGGCCTGGTGAGGGGCCCTTTAACGGGTCAATGGAGTCCATAATGTGAACAGAAACTCAGCATGCCTACATTACCCTTAAAAACATCATTAAATCGGCGGAGGCATTGTATTCACTGCATTGTTGAGAGGTTGTTAACGAGTGTTAAAAACGTGAAAGCACTTTGCAAAATGAAAAATTTTGTAGAATCAGGTTTCAAATCAAGCTTGCATTTGTGTGATTTCGTGTTCATCCATGTGTCAACTAGTGCGTTGCCTTTTGCACAGCACTGTATATACACCTGTAATAAGCTCAATTTCTTTCAGAAAAAAAAAAAACTAAACCAAAGTTGGTGTTTGCACTTATTGCGCCAGTTAGAAGCCAAGGTAAGAAAAGAGTTCGGTATTTCCTGGCAGACAATATTGTACTTCCGCAAAACTAAGCTGAAAATCTGAGAAGTCAGCCAGGAAATCTAACAGGGCTCAAAAAGAAAGCATGCAAGTCAGGATGTCTACTCTAAGCTCGAAAAAGCTCTGAATGAGCATGTGATTAAATGTCATGATTGCCAAGCAAGTCCTAGTCTCGGTTTGCATATTGAAACTAAAGTGCAAGGCTCTCGCACTTCGAATGAATGTTGAGAAGTGGCTAAGAAGTTTAAAGAACCGAAATGATCTCAGGTTTAAGATGTTTGGTGAAAGCGGCACTGTCAACAATTCAGCTGTCATACAGTATCGCAACGGAAAGTCTCTTTTGCGGCAGCTCGTGTCTGAGAACATTATCAACTGTGACGAAACCGGGTTGTTTTACAGGATGCTTCCAGAAAAAAAGCTTGCCTTTGCTGGTGACCTCTGCCTGGTACCAAACACAGAAAAGAACGGCTGACCATCTTCAATGGCAGCACCATGCCGGGCAGCAAGAAGCTTCCTATGCTCGTCATAGGGAAGTCAAAGAATTCAGGGTGTTTTAAGGGGACAACCCTACCAGTTCTGTACGAAGTGAACAAGAAGGCTTGGAGAATGCAGAAGTTATTCAAAGAATACAAGAGTTATTCAAAGAATACATTTACAGGTTGACCAGAATGTTTGAAATGCAGAATCAGAAAGTGCTGCTATTTGTAGATAACTGTGATGTACAGATGGAATTCCTGCCACTGAACATAACCGTAATGCTTCAGCTGATGGACCAAAGTATGGTTGTCACTCTCAAGCTCCTGTACAGGTGACACATGGTGTGCCACATGGCGCTGTGCTCGGACAGCGGTAAAAGTTAGAATGTTGATCTCATGTCTGCTGCAAGCACGCTTTCGGACACAAAGGAAGTGGTAAGACAAGGCACACTTCACAACTGTTTTTGCCACATGGGCTTGTACTGAGACGGCGATCTGATCTGAAAATAACGACGTGCCCAATCAGTCCCCTTTCATGAACCTTGAGACACACAAGCTGTGCGCTGCTGGCGTTTCGATTCCCACCAAGACAACACTTGAACAATTCGCTGATGCTGACGAGCTCGAGCTCTGTGTAGAATTAACCAATGATAAAAATCATCCGACCAGTGACGTCCGTCAAGCGGATTCAGCCAACTCGGACATGGAAACGAAGAGCAAGCGTACCTGCACTGCCAACAAGCTGCAAATTGACGCAGCACTGATGACACCATCATCAGTGTACATTGATGACACTGCCCAGCCAAAATTGTAGCAAACATTATTGCGTGCAATGAGAACACCATACGAGAGTGAACTGATCAATTTGTGAAGCCACTAGAGCAACGTAAGGCAGCATTCTGACTTGCTTTGAGAACCCCAATTGAAAACGGCGCCAGCTCATTTGATGACACCACCCTCGATCGACATCTCTTTGTTCTTATTTGTGTAATTATCTTGTTATCGCCTGTTTTTAGGACCCCCTCAATGATTCATTAGCAAAGTTGCATAATTATGCTACTCCATCCTTAACCTTTTCCATCCAGGAAACACATGTAAAATGGAGTTTTATGCACGCATGACTTTTTTTGTACAGACTGCCTGCCGTTTCGCATGCTTTAATCGTGCTCAGGGAGTTCGAAAAATTGGACGTTGGCTGTATAATGAAGTACAGCACTTCACTTGCTGATATCAGCAGGCAATGTATATATGCTTATGACAAATAACAAAAATAAGGTGTTTTCCTGTCCAGATCGGTCTCTGTTCTAATAAAGTTCAACTGCAAATAAAGAGATAAAGACAAAGTGCACCATACCTTAGATTGCCAGTCTTGGATGTGGGATTGAAGCACTCGTCCCGCGAGAGGATCCTGTGCGAGAAGTAGCGTCCATCGGGGTCCAGCAGGGCAGCAATGGCGTGCGCATAAGGCCTTGCCCCGAAAGTGCAGATGTGCAGTTCATACAGCTGGGACACCTGCTCAAGGAAGTGCTGGGTCCTTGGCCGCACCCGTGTGTGGTACCAGGGCGACTGGGGCCCACACAACTGGAAGTGGTGTACACCCTGGACACCCACAGAGCATCACACAAGTTTGTCACTTTTATGATTACCAAATTAATTCTGCGTTATAGTGTCACTTCTACCACCTCCAGTAATTTCTTGTTATACTGAAACTGCTTCATTTGCAGTATCACTTAATTTAAAAATATTTAATGCATTAGCATTCTTAAGGTACTTCACACACTTTCTGGGGGCTACACACGTATGTATGTACCATGTATGTATGTGACCGCTTTACAACCTACCTGGGTCACTGGGTAGTCCATGGTTGCATGGTTAGTGCATTAGGCTGCTGTGATGAGGGAACAGTGTTTGAAGCAAACCGTCGGACAAACTTGGGTCACTGAGTAGTATGTGGCAATGTTTATATACGCGCCACTCTTCAACAAACCTCTTTCACGCCGACATGTGTCTCTGTGGATGCGATACTGGGTAGCACTGCTGTTCAATGAAACTCTTTGATGCTGACTTGGATCACTGGGTATGTCCCACTGGGTTTGTGCTGGTGTTCAATGAACCCTTCTGATGCTAACTCAGGTCAGAGGGTATGTGCCAGTGGGTGCGCGTTGCTCTTCGATGAACTCCTTTGACGCCAACTTAGGTAACAAGGTACGTGCCACTAGGAATGTGCGGCTCCACAATGTGAAAAAGGTAAAATATCCCTTCAATTTCTCCGACAGTGAGTGGAAACAAGCCCATGCTACAAGGGGTTCTCAAGGACGGTAAACTATGTGCCACTGAGTGTGCAGCCACGCGAGGTAACGATTCTCAGTGTTCGCAGGCACTGGCGTGCCACGCCTCTCATCTCGGAGGCCACACGCGGGCTTCTCTGCGGTGCCACCAGATGGCACAGCATGTCCAGAAAGAAAAACACGAGAGAGGTGCCCGGCTGCCGTATGACACGTTTCACAGCGTTTGCATGGACTGGTGTGCCGTACATTTCGAAGGCTATGCGCAGGCTTCGTGGCAGCAGCTCTAGGTGACAACGGGTGTTCTTGGGGAGGCATGAAAGAGGAGTCAGGCTGCAGTACTCACCACATACAAAACTCCTTTTGAAGGTGGCAATATGTCATGTCGCTATAATGATTCAATGCTAACGCATTGCCGTCAACAGCATCGTGAGATGGGTTCTGCTACAATTTCTTTGTGATCCCTACCACAGTGCATGCCTTTTAGATTGGATTACTAAAGTGCAGTAGCACTTAGGACGCAGTGTGAATAGAGAGGTCCACATGGGACCACTACAGCACACGATGACCCATAGTGCTTCCTAGTGCCAACCTGCCAAGACAAAAGGGCACCGCAAGTGTAACTCCTCCACATGGCAGTAGCATCTTTCTTGGAACTGTGTTCAGGCAGCTGTTCGTGGGCATTAAAAAAATGTCATAACTGTCATACCACCACTCTCCAGTACAGCTTTGCTTCAATATACATCTTACAGGTGTGCACCCAATTGGGGTGCATACCCTACAATCATCATCATCAGCCTGGCTATGCCCACTGCAGGGCAAAGGCCTCTCCCATACTTCTCCAGCTACCCCGGTCATGTGCTAATTGTGGCCATGTTGTCCCTGCAAACTTCTTAATCTGATCCGTCCACCTAACTTTCTGCCGCCCCCTGCTGTGCTTCCATTCTCTTGGAATCCAGTCCGTAACCTTTAATGACCAGCGGTTATCTTCCCTCCTCATTACATGCCCTGCCCATGCCCAATTCTTTTTCTTGATTTCAACCAAGATGTCATTAACTTGCGTTTGTTCCCTCACTCAACCTGATCTCTTCTTATCCCCTTAACATTACACCCATCATTCTTCTTTCCATAGCTCGTTGAGTCGTCCTCAATTTAAGCAGAACCCTTTTCGTAAGCCTCCAGGTTTCTGCTCCGTAGGTGAGTACTGGTAAGACACAGCTGTTATACACGTTTTTACTTAGGCATAATGGCAACCTGCTGTTCATGATCTGAGAATGCCTGCCAAACACACCCCAGCCCATTCTTATTCTTCTGATTGTTTCAGTCTCATGATCCGGATCCGCGGTCACTACCTCCCCTAAGTAGATGTATTCCCTTACCACTTCCAGTGCCTCGCTACCTATCGTAAACTGCTGTTCTCTTCCAAGACTGTTAAACATTACTTTAGTTTTATGCAGATTCATTTTTAGACCCACCCTACTGCTTTGCCTGTCAAGGTCAGTGTGCATTTGCAATTGGTCCTTTGAGTTACTAATTAAGGCTATATCATCAGCGAATTGCTAGTTACTAAGGTATTCTCCATTAACTCGTATCCCCAATTCTTCCCAATCCAGGTCTCGGAATACCTCCTGTAAACATGCTGTGAATAGCATTGGAGAGATCGTATTTCCCTGCTTTATGCCTTTCTTTATTGGGATTTTGTTGCTTTCTTTATGGAGGACTACGGTGGCTACGGAGGCGCTATAGATATCTTTCAGTATTTTTACATACGACTCGTCTACACCCTGATTCCGCAATGTCTGCACGAGTGCTGAGGTTTCGACTGAATCAAACACTTTCTCGTAATCAATGAGAAGCCATATATAAGGGTTGGTTATAGTCCGCACATTTTTCTATCACCTGATTGATAGTGTGAATATGGTCTATTGTTGAGTAGCCTTTACAGAATCCTGCCTGGTCCTTTGGTTGATAGAAGTGTAAGGTGTTACTGATTCTATTTGTGATTACCTTAGTAAATACTTTGTGGACAACGGATAGTAAGCTGATTGGTCTATAATTTTTCAAGTCTTTTGCGTCCCCTTTCTTATGGATTAGGATTATGTTGGCATTCTTCCAAGATTCTGGTATGCTCAAGGTCATGAGGCATTGCATATACAGGGTGACCAGTCTTTCTAGAACAATCTGCCCACCATCCTTCAAGAAATCTGCTGTAACCTGATCCTCCCCAGCTGCCTTCCCCTTTTGCATAGCTCCCCAAGGCTTTCTTTACTTCTTCCAGCGTTACTTGTGGGATATCAAATTTCTCTAGACTATTCCCTCTTCCATTATCTTCATGGGTGCCATTGGTACTGTATAAATCTATATAGAGCTCCTCTACCACCCACCTCACATTATTATGATTCTAATTTAGTGCCTTTGGTTTAAATAAAACACATTACCACTTAAAACAAAATTGGTGACTTAGTTATAATGAGTGTTTCTATAACCTACAATGTTCAGGAAACAATATCCAGTAAGCAACCAAATCAAAACACAAGACTGAGATATTTTAATCACACGGAGTAAATTTAATGATTGCCATTTGTCAACAGCTACCCAATAAAGCAAGAGCAATAAAAAAGTAGGGACAAGGAAGGTATGACAAAGTTTTTTTGTTGCGGAAGTCCTTTGAAGGCCAGATGCAACAAAATTTCAGACCATGCAAGAAAGCCTAGTTTAAAAAAATACAGATACAGAGGAGCCGCTGTGCAAAACTTGTTTGAAATACGAGCGGAAGTGTAACGAAAAGCTAATAAAAATAGCTGCTTTTGGTATTGAAACTGAAAAAAGAGATGCTGTCACTGCTCGCCAGAAGTGGCGCATAACCTAATGAGCCGCTCTTTGGCATGACCTTCGAGAATCTCTAAGGCCATGCTGCTGTGTAGCTTAGACACTGTGGACTTCGCGGGGTGCTGCTACAACCCCTCTCACTGTCGAGACACTCAGAACTACCACATCCTCTAAGTGGTCCCTGATTCTCCAGGTTGATGGCAATTCAAGTTATCCCAAACACACGGCACCCACAGCACGCTGAAAATGGCTGAAAATCTCGGACACAATGTGCTGAGATTTATGTCACAGTGGCACCACCAGGGTACACACATCGTCTGGTTAAGTGCTGTTAAAAGGCTGCTTACACACACACAAGAAGACTACAATCGCCAGCTTTGCAGCTTCACTGCACCTTAACTTAAACATTTCTAGCAAAAGTTAAATTTTGTTGCAGTTGGCCTTGAGGCATGAAATGCCTCACATCCCAGTGTGGTTTCAAATGGTTAAATCCACATTGAAGCAAAACAGTGAATCCAGTGGAATTCAAAGTGAGCGCAAAGAATCCAGCACAAGTAATGCCCGCACACTGCTATGGGACCGAACTTTCAATCATTTTCATCTTGAATTTAACTTTTGCTGGATAATTTGAACTTGGTCGTAACACATGCACCCAACCCTAATGGTGATCACAGTTGGTGACGCCACTAGCCGCAGCGTTCATCATGGCAGCACTTAACGTACAGTGAATGCCTCAAACATGCGTTATCTCCCATCCTAAACACCTATGTTCAGCTTTCCCCAGAAAGATTTGAAAGTGAGAACAGTAGCTCACAATGAATTATTCCAGTATTTAACTAATTCTATTGCATGCCTTTCTTCCAGGAAAGTGTTTGAAAATTGCTTAGGCGGTGCAGTCTGATAGGAAACTTAAAAACTAAAACCGCATTCGCGGCGTTCAATTGTCAAAGCCAGCCTACAGTGCCATGGATGGCAAGAGAGTGAGTTTTCTCACATAGTACAACAATGACGCCGTGCCGCTTTCAGTCTAATTATGGAAGCACATTCAAACAATAAGTTATTTTACACATTACGTTAGCGGCAACAGGTCACGTCACAGGTTCTTGCTGTTACTGAAAATTGTATGTCGCAGGATAAACTAGTGGTTACCGTATTTACTCGCATAACGATCGCACTTTCTTGTAAAAAAAAATTTACTGAAATTCAAGGGTGCAATCATTACGCGGGTTAAATTCTTGCGGGAAATTTAACCCGCGTTGACTTTTCATCCCGCTGCTGCGGGATGACAAGTCAACAGACAGGCGGCTACCACTGTAACAGAGCAGGACACCAAAACAAGAATGGCGGCCAGTGGAGCAAGCTGAACGCGCTGAAAGTGATTTTTGGTCATCTCGTGAGTACATTACGCGCATTGGAAGAGTTTCTTTCGTATCAGTAATGAATAATATTATTAATATCAGCAAGTTTGCGACAATAACGTAGCCATGTCGACTTTGAGAGGACAGAAACAAAGATGGGCGTGCATAGCTGCCAGTGACATCGAAACACATGTCGGGCGTGCTGCGGAAACTGCGGCATTTGTCTTCACTACTATCCTAACAAGGCATGTTTCCGTTAAGGGTGGGCGAATATCTTAGCTGTGTTACAAGCATCAGCATTTGAATAGGGTACACTTCTAACCTATTTGTGTAAACATGGCCACCATAGTTGCCGCTCGCGATTTGTTGCATGCCCACGAGTGCAGACGAGAAGAATCGAAAGGCGCCTTTTTGTTGTTGTTGGCCAAAACCATTATGAAGCCTACAAGTAATAAAGCCAAGGCATGTTTGGATGTAGCTTTCTTTTTTTTCATGGAAGTGAGGAAAGTGATGAAAGGAATGAAATGGGGCATCTGCTTAAGAATGTTTGCTGCGTGCAGACCGCTTGGTATGTCTTCAAGAGTCGTTTGCGCAGCATTTGGCAGTTTTCGACAGACGGTAAGCGCAATCCTCATTAGCTAGACTTGGCACACGACATATCGCTGCGACAAGTTCGGGGTGCGATCATTACACGGGAAAGGAAAAAGATAGAATTTTGACGACAAAATTCAGGGGTGCGATCATTACGCGGGTGCAATAATTACGCGAGTGCGATCAATATGCAAGTGCGATCAATAGAGAGCTTTAGCAGTGCCGTATTACGATACAGTAAGTGCGGTATACGGTACGGTATTACCGTTCCGTACTAACATACCGCGATGACCGAAGACGTTTTAGCTGCGTTTGTCGCTCGATGCGTACGGTAATGTGATAATGATGATAGCGGCTAACATTGGGGCTTTGCAGAATGCAATAATTATGCGCTGAGCGCGAAATATTTATTTTGACGAATACTTTTAGAAAGCTTTAGCTTGTCCATACACGCATTATTTTTTACAGAAGCGCCCAGCTACGGCAAACTTAAGACGCCAGTCACAAGGCCGGTAGCGACATCTTGTGACACTTCGTCCTGCAACATGTGAAACCTTTTGTTACATAGGTGTTCTTATCTGATCAATACATAAAAAAGGGTTTGTTTCTTGTAAATTGCACTGCTGCTGACACTTTACACCAGCAGATAAGTAGAATCTAGTTAGTAACTGCAATCAAATCTCTGCGTCCCCTCTAAGTAAACTCTGCATCACTAGATGGCGCCACCTACCTGATTTTTTTTTTTATGCCACTGTTTACTTGTCACTTCGTCGCTCCGCAGAAGGTGATTTAAAGTAACCTCTTGCCTTGGTATTATCATGGTAAAAAAAGCACGCGAGACGTGGACTCTGTGGCCGACATCAGCTTCTCACTGTTTTGGCTTGGTGCAGCTCAGCTCGCGACCCACGGTGCCAGCCGAGCCTTACCGACTCCTTACCGTCTAGTATGCCGCACAGAAAGTCACTCCATACGGTAAAGTTCATGCATGCACAGTCCTCGACCGGTACGGTATTACGTACTTACCGTACCGTATACCATACTTTCCGTAGCACCGCTATAAGTCCCTATTATGCAAGTAAATACGGTAGTCTAGGCATGGTCACAATCCTGTTTGCGATTGTTGCAGAGTCATTTGATAAATGCACACTGTCGAACGTGCTGTGGACCGTACGAAGGATGACATGTCTGAGTCTTCATCTTTGGTGTTACTTTGGTGTTACTGATCTCAATCCAATGGAGCAGCTCGATCTTATCGATAAACAAAAATGGTTTTCTTCCTGTGTTGCAGTTAAAGACGTGAGCTGTTTACATATGAATGTACAATCTGCTTGTAACAAACTTGGTGAACTAGAAACCTTTTTCGATGACATAAATGACCTCTGTGATGTCATTATGTTATGTGAAACCTGGTACTCAAATGATGTTAATATTCTTCGACTACCGCAAAAGAAAACATTTTGCTTGAACAGAACAACTCGACGTGGCGGTGGTGTCTCTCTGCTGGTGAAAAATTCCATACCCTGTGACATATTGGAAGACTTTACAACAATAACGCATAACTTCGAGTCATTGTGCATTCAAGCTGATGGTGTTATATTTGGTGTGTGCTATCGTCCACCAGAGGGTATCGTGCAGGAGTTCCTCACTTTTGTAGATAATCTGTTGGCGTATGCATGCGAAAACAAGCAAAAAGTGGTCCTTGGCGGTGATTATAACATTGACATGAGTGCATGTAGTGCTAGACAGCATGACTTATTAAATATAATCTTGTCGAACGGTTGTATAAATGTTATAGAATCGAGTACTAGAATCACAATGTCCTCGGAGACCACGTTAGATCTATTTATTATAAATTATGAGCCTTCATATGTGAAAAACGCTGTTTTAAGCTGCCCAATTGGTGATCATAATCCAATACGCATTTTTATCGAACGCCAGTTAAAAAAGGTAAACAAAAATATAACTAGGATATTTCAGAACGTCAATGAGCGTACAATGGCAGCGTTTCAAACAGAATTACAACGAGTAAGTTGGGAGGACGTACTTGAGGAACATAATGCTGAAAGAGCCTACAATATCTTCATTGAAAAATTCTTAGTTGTCTATAAGAAACACTTCACCGTTAAACAATATAAGCCCAAGTCGTGCCGTAAACCATGGATAACAAGAGAGCTACTAAAGAAAATAAAAAAATGTGATAAGTTGTACGCCAGATTCATTAAAACTCGTGAAATTGCTGATCTTAAAGAATTTAAAGTTTACAGGAACAGTCTAAACAAGGAAATAAGGAAAACCATAGATAACTATTATCTACAGTCCTTTTTATTGTGTGATGGAAACTCAGAAAAACTGTGGAGGAACCTTGATAATATATTGGAGCGGAAACAACGCACAGAACCTATTGAAAAAATTAGCCTAGAAGGTCGTTTACTGTCCGAAACAGACATGGTGAATGCCTTTAACGAATATTTCCTGAACAGAGAAACACAAGCGCATACGCGCCCGAAAGCCACTCTCTCCCTACCCGGAAACTCAAACACAGTCTTTTTCCATCCAACTAATGTTGGCGAGGTCTGCTCTGTATTTATGGCAATAAAAAACTCTAAAAGTTGTGATTCAGACGACCTGCAGATAAAACCCATAAAATACGTCATACACGATATAGCCCCCATTCTAGTTCATATCCATAATACCTCTATTGCTGAAGGCATCTTCCCATCAAAAATGAAGGTAGCTAAAGTCATTCCAATACATAAGAAGGCTGACAGGCTCAATATTCAAAATTATCGCCCCATATCAATTTTACCGCACTTTTCTAAGGGACTTGAAAAAATAATATTGATCCAGTTAACATCCTTTTGTGAAAAATATCGCGTTGTCACGAAAGCTCAGTACGGCTTTCAAAAAAACAAATCAACACAGTTAGCACTACTACACCAGAAAGACCATATACTGCAAAATTTTGAAAGGAAGCAACTGACAATAGGTATATTTATAGACTTTACTCAGGCATTCGATTATATTAACCATAACCTATTATTAACAAAGCTTGATACGTATGGTATCAGGGGCCTCCCACTGCAGTTAATTAAGTCATATTTAGAAAAAAGACAGCAATATGTGCACATAAATACATTAAATCGTTTTCTGGAGAAATAAAAACAGGAGTCCCACAAAGAAGCATTCTTGGACCGCTACTTTTTAACTTATATATAAACGATATCGTTCTGATCTATCCCAAGGCAAAATTTATCATATATGCAGACGACACTAGTGTGTTTATTTCATCGGCATCTTATACTAGTTTAATAAACAGCGCAAACGAGTTTCTCCATAACATATCCTCATGGTCTATAGAAAATTATCTAAAATTAAATTCAAATAAGACAAAAGCCGTAATCTTTCATGCGAAAGGCACAAAGATTCCACAAAGCCACACTTTAGAGATGAACAAAGGGAGCATAGAAATAGTAAATGAAATTAAAGTATTAGGTACATACTTCTCTAGTACTCTAAACTGGGATCGACAAGTAGATTCTGTAGTACAAAAGCTTAGTCGTATAACAGGAATGCTGAACAAGAGCAGATATCGCCTACCAACATCCGTAAAAATATTAATTTACCACTCACTATTTGCATCACACATTAATTATATGCACCTTGTGTGGGGCACAACAACTGAAACTAACCTCAGGAAAATACACTTACTACAGAAAAAGATCGTACGTATCATTGCAAATGTGCCATATCACAGTCACAGTGAACACCTCTTTAAACAATACAACATACCTACAATCTACTCTCTATACAACCGCTCTCTCCTTCGTATATGGCACTCAAACTCAAACTCTGAAAACAGCGTATTTAATGAAATTGCTTGTCTGCAAAGAAATACAGCTACCTATATTACCCGTCACGGAGAATATTGGTCTATACCCCCTTCAAGAACTAACTACGGTTTGCAAATGACGAAAAATAAATTACCCAGACTGCTTAATACATTACATGACGCTGGCATTGACATCATTAACATAACACGGTCAGAACTGTCGTTACTTATCAGAACCTTCTCCTAAATAATGAATCAAGCGTAATTTCTTTTTCACCTGTATTCACATGTGTGTCTTGTTAAATGTTTGTAATGACATAATTTTTGCTCGTCCTTTTCTGTCTCTTAATTATTCCAATATTAATCGACCATCGTATCTTTTCACTTTTAATTATGCATCGTCAAGTGTACGCGATTTTCACTTTTATTTACGTATTGCCAAGTGTATGTAATGGGGTGGTGCGTAATATCTGCATTACTTTTATTTGTCCTTATCCCATTTCTTTGTTTCTTTTTTGTTTGTTCCGTTATAGAAAATTCTCTTGAATTGATTGATGATTGTAATTATTATTTATATGTAATGTTCTTTGCGTACGGCTGATTGCGCTACTCACTGCCACCATGTAACACGGGGGCTAAGGGCACCTCAAGCTGCCTCATTGCAGCTTTTATCTTAGCCCCCGTCATTGTATTTTAGCAATGGAAACAAATAAAGAAAAGAAAAGAAAGTGCTGTCCGAGAGTGATGATGACAACATAAGGTAAATAAATTTCCATTTTGTGAAAGTAAAGCTTGCTGGTTTCACCTTTCAATTATTGCCTGGATTGAAGGAAAGGTGAGTCCTTCTTGCTAAAATATTGACATGTGTTCTTGTTTATCTTTCTCCGGTGACCGCTTTTCACCGGCTAACAAATGTCAAATGTTATGGCTCGGCACACGATGCATCGGAAGTTTCTCGAATGATATCGATGGTTCTGTCCGTTCTCTATTGTCACCAAACCTTATGCAATCTGATTGTATACGCGACACAAAATAATTGTGTGGTATTTTCTGGAAGGCACACAGGCACCAGCGCTTATGCTGGTAGCTTCAACAAGTTACGTGTAAAAGTCAACGCACTTTACCTGCACATCAAATTTTCGCCAATCGCCGACTTTGCTAGCAGGTATCATTGTGCATTTGTGTTTTGCTGGGCACAAGTTAGCCCAATAAATAGTTAAATGAGTAACTCACAGTTTTGACACTACATCGTTCTTCACCATCACTACAATGTGGCATCTGGTGAAAGTGCTTCATTGTTTATGTTCTGGACACCCCTGTAGATCCGTGAAGTAAGCACCATCCAGGAAGACAACACCAATGTCACTGTGGAACATCAGCCAGCCGCAGGCTATAAAACCTGCCCTAAGAGTGTGGACTTCAATCCGAGCAGACCAGATCGACCAATACCAAGTCAGTAGGCACAATGACCAGCTCTAGCATCACTTGTCCTGTGCCAACAGCCTCGGGAGCCACCAACTTTCTATGGGTCATCGGCTGATGACCCAGAAATCTGGCTTCAGACCTACAAAATATTCACAACATTAACTGGAACTGTGAGGACAAGCTGCGCCATGTCTATTTCTCTTTGGGTGACTCTGACATGGTTTGAGAATCAAGAGCCAACGTTAACGTCATGGGACCTGTTTCGGAGTAGCTTTCTTCAGGCCTTTACAACTGTTGTATGGAGAGAAAGGGCTGACTGAAGTCCTTCAAGAACAATGAACGCAGCTAGACCCGCCTGTTCCGCCATGCCAACCCGAATATGTCAGAGGCAAAGAAAGTTTGTTTCCTAATGCGGGGAGTGAAGCAAGACTTGTTCGGTGGTCTAATTTGCAACCCACTGAAGACCCGTCACAGAATTTCCCTCGGAAGTTACTGCCATCGACAAGACGCTGGAAATGTGCACCAGACAACCCGATCATCAAATGGCTGCGCCAACGTAGGAGGTCCAAGCAGTTGGCACCAACTTGCGTGAGACCATCTGAGCAACTGTGTGCGAGAAGCTACACAGGACGTTCCCTAGGTTGCAGCCTCGGGTGGCCTCAATCGCTGACATGCGAGAAAAAATACAACGGTCAAGTGCAGCCAGAATCAACACAGCCCCAGCCTGAAGCAGTGACCTACATTGCCGTCGCCTGTCATCAGCTTCCTTTACCACACCCGTGCCAGAGCCCGGTAACGTTGCAGTTCCACCGCCAGCAACTGCTATTACCAGCCCATCTGCCTGTCAGCCTGCACAATGCCCCGAGGAAGACAGACATGTGGCAAGCTCCCAACCACCACCTGCTTTGCTATCACTGCAGAGAAGCAAGCCACGCCTACCGCCGATGACAACACCCGGAGAAGGTACTATGAGGCTTCACCATCAACACGCCACGTCCACAGCTTGGTGAACAACCATGTGACATCGCCAGCTACCTCACTGCAATGCCCCGACGACTGTCCTGTTCGCCGTCACTAGGGCGCTACCTACCACTGCTGTGCAGACTATACAGTGGCCCAGCCCTGGGCCGGATTAAACCTCGAAGCCAAGAAAACACTATTTAAAAAAGAGCTGATGACCCGACATAACATCGCTGAGACAACCCAATGCAGCCGTGACCCAACACTGCGTCAACACTGCAACGCAAGACAAAGAACCTCTGTCCTCGACATGCTTCTCAACGGCCACAAAGTCACCACTCTAGTGGACACAGGAGCCGATTACTCTGTCAGAAGCAGATAATTCGCAGCCCAATTCAAGAAAGTCAAGACTGCATGGGACAGCCCTCACATTCGGACAGCTGGAGGACACCTGATAATTCTGAGTGGAGTCTGCACAGCAAGGATTTGAGTTCATGACCACACCTACCCTGCGATGTTCATTGTACTTCAACAGTGCTTGCGAGATGTAATTCTGAGCACGGGCTTCCTGAGCCAACACAGTGCAAATTATCAATATGAAGTGCAAGTCGATAATGCTATCCCACGACCACATGATACCACCGGAGAGCTCTCATAGTTACCATGCTTTGAGTGTGCTCAAAGATCAAGTCAGCATCGTGTCTCGTTCCAGCATTGTTATTTCCGTCGGCAGCGAAACACCCACTGATGTAGAAAGCATCATCGAGGGCGACCAACGTCCACTGCTCAATCATGAAGATTGCGTAGCAAGTGCTCAAGTGCACAAAGGGAATGCAAAAGTAATGCAGGAGTTCAAGCACATCAACAAGGGCACGATGCTCGCGTACATTGAGGAAATTGTGGAAACCAGCAACGCGTTTGTCCTCTCGGATTCTGCCACATCTACCCCAACGACCATAGTTCTTGAGGCAGACTTCGACCTAAATCCGAGTCTTCTCATGAGTAAGCAGCAACAGCTAAGAAGTCTTCTCGAATGATACAAAGACTGCTTTTTGATGTCATCGAGGATTCAACAAACACCAGTTGCTAAGCAATGCATAATAACTGAAGAATTAGCTCAGCCCCTCCGTCAGAGAGCCCACACCGAGGCAAATACTAGAAGATCAATCAGCTGTGTGTTTTCGTGTTTTTTCTGCCTCTTGTTTAATTCAACAAAGGCAGATAATTTGACCAACTTCGAAGGTCCAGTCAGGGTCGAGTTAATGTAAGTTGACTGTAAGGAGGTCCAAATGCAATACGATAAAAGCCCAGCTTGATGCAATTAAGTTTTCACACTGCCAAAGGACAAGGTACCTTCACATCTGGTGGCACATAATTGCTTGTGGTGTGGATGAGCGTCTGGTCGAGATCCACCAGAAGGACGAGCTTGCGTAAGCTGCGCAGCCGCTCTTCATCGGCTTTGCCCAGCTGGCGAGCTTGCTGAAAAAGTTTAAAGCACTTTAGCGAATAAAGGTCTTGCACAAGTGTATGAGCACGTAATTCGGCATTAAAGGGCCCCTGAACAACCCCTAACATTTTTTTACAAATTTCAAATAGACATGTGCATGTTGTACAGAACGCTCTGATGACCATCCGTGGCTACTGCGGCAGCAATAAGCGACGTGGGGACGCTACAAATACAAAAAGCAGCTCCTCTCCTGGCCTTTTTGGCATCTCTTTTGGTACTCCTTCGCGCATTGTGATGTCACCAGGGTGAAAAACTGTTGACTGGTTGGTTGATGAGGAACAACAGAGCCAGCATGAAAACAGCCAGCTGAGTGTTCTGAGAATGGAGGGAGGCTCGCCCATCGTGCAGCCCTGAACCTTTCATGAAGCTTCCATTTGGTCGGCGTCGCGTGGAGGCTGATAAGGGGCAGACAATGGAGGAGTCTTTCTTCTGGTCTGCTGAAACGACCTGCAGCTTTCACTGTGTCACATAATGTTGGTGAGAGTATGCGACGAGGAGGAGCAAGAGCTTAGTGGGGAGAACAGCGAGGGTGAAACAAACTGTGGTGGCCACGTAGACGTTCAACAAATGGCTGCAACTTTGCTATCACTGCATCATTCTAAAGAAATTATTTAAGCTATATGTGTTCCTTCTAGACTCGGACACATCAGCCACTATGTAATTTTCGAGCTGTGGGTTGTTTAGAAGCCCTTTAAAACACAACCACAATGACAGGTACACTGATACCCATCACAGGCACTTCTGCAAGGTACGCTCGCTTATGGTGAGCTTTTCTTGGAGTAAAACAAGTTTTTTTAATGTCGCCTGTGGCGGCCTTAATGTCCTATTCCTTGAGCTGGATTGCTGAAAAAGATGGGCACTGCTTGCACAAGAAATCAGAACGCATAAATAAATAATTAACAACACTTTAATTCTAGGCTTTTATGTGCTAAAACCACAATCTGATTATGAGGCACACCGCAGTGGAGCACTCCGTATTAACTTCGACCACCAGGGGATCTTTAACGTACTCAAAATGCACAGGACCATGGGTGCTTTTGCATTTCGCCCCCATCGAAATACCTTCGTCGCGGCCAGGATTTGATCCCGCGACCTCATGCTTAGCAGTGCAACACCATAGCCACTAAGCCACAACGACAAGTAATTAATAACCCGTCACAATGTAAATTTTTAACTACTTACTTACAGCCCATATTGCCATTTATGAACTGCAGCTGGCGAGCTTGCACTCGATGGCACTGCGTATAATGAGGGTGCAGCTTGTGGCATCAACAATACAGATTTAGTAGCCGAGCTTATGGTAGGTTATGGTGTCTCATCTTCAAAATTTTCCGTTCTTAGAAAAAGATATGGGTCGACCTTTACTTCAATTATATATTTCTATTCCTCCGAGAGTTCAATATACAGGCATCAACCTATACCCCTCTTCGACCTAATTTCGATCAGATACGGTAACCATACAAATTGCAAAGTGGAGGGGAGAGCCAAAGAAAGCTATTGCTTCAGAAAGCAAACTGAAGTTTTGCCTGAAACTGCACAGATCTGTCACGGAGACACTGACATAATTGGACAAGACCAAAAAGACGGGAGCACAAAAGGCAGGTGACGCTGCCTGCCTGAAGTTCCCTCACCAACTCACTGTGATGTCACAGATCATGACAGTGTCTGCTCAGGTCCAGTTAATTGTTTATATGTTAATAAGAGATACACTGCGTTCTATGCATCGTAACGGGATCAAACACTCTGTCATAATTACGGATGGGTGCAGAACTATGTTGAAATCTATGATGGCACATTGATGTATAGTGCTCAGCGATTCGAGTGCGATAATTAGCCCAAATGGCAGTGCGCACTTTTTGTGCCACAGGTGGGTGGGTGTCAGAGACACCAAGCTGTGGCATGCGACAAAGGCAAGAGCCTTTGTGTGATGCATTGTGACTGAATTTGGTCCTCCCAGCAATTGCCCAGCAATCGTCAGTTTTTTTTTATTTTTATTTTTTATTTGGGAATACTGTCAATCCCTTCTTGGGATTTTTACAGGAGAGGGCAAAACATACAAATACAGATTCAGTGCTAATATATATATATATATATATATATATATATATATATATATATACATAAATATATTTAAGGGTAAAAAAAATAAAGGCAAAAACATGCAATACACATGACAATAATAAATAAACTGATGATGGCACTTGAATACAATAATTACACTGAGAGGAACACTGTAATATAAGATTATGAACAAGGTTATGCTTTGAGGAATGCAAGCACAGAGCTCTCAGCGAGGGTAATAAATTTGTCTATGGTGCGCTGGGCCATGACTGATGGATGCAAGCGATACCAATCTCGGACAACTTGTGGAAAAAAAGAATATCGGAAAGTATTATTGTGACAGAAATATTCTTCAAGGGCGAGTGCATGTTGTGACGTGTTAGTCTTGTAGTGTTTATACGAACAAAATCTGTGGGAGACATCTTTAATGCATTATTAAGCAGTAAGTACAAAAACTTTAGACTGTGTAATTTAGCACAGCTGGACCACGTGTGAAGCCCAGCCGTGGGTAAAAGATCTGTGGGTGA
Organism: Dermacentor variabilis; assembly: GCF_050947875.1. Classification (NCBI taxonomy): domain Eukaryota; kingdom Metazoa; phylum Arthropoda; class Arachnida; order Ixodida; family Ixodidae; genus Dermacentor; species Dermacentor variabilis. The sequence continues at coordinate 8,958,461 of NW_027460335.1, read as the reverse complement.
ATGCACGCATCCATAGCAGTTGAAGATAAAGCGCACAGCTTTCCTTTGAACCATTTCGAGTGTTTTAACATTGTTTTTAGTGTGGAGGAACCAAGCTATGTTAGCGTATTCTAAGACCGAACGGATAAAGGTGACGTAAGCTACAAGTTTTGTATCAGATGTAGAATGACGAAGGGCCCTTTTAAGAAAAAATAACTTGTTCATTGCTTTGGTAGCTACGCTTTGAACATGTGTAGTCCAGTTTAAGTCAGAAGTGATGACTACACCCAAGTACCGATATTCAGTCACACTACTGATATTCATGTTATTACAAGAGTATACATATTCTAATTTACACTTTTTCCTTGTAATGGACATAGAGACCGTTATTTCGAAATTAATTACCATCTGCCATTTATTACACCACTTTGCAATTTTTTCTTAGAGCGTTGTTAAGTTTTTCCTGGTCATTAGTCTTTTATTTCTTGGTATAGCACACAGTCATCAGCGAATAGTCGCATTTTTACATCAGTTTCATTTGATATGTCGTTAATAAAAAGTAGAGTTCAAGAAGTTCAAGTAGTGGTGGCCGTAATGTGGGCCGATTATAACGTTTGAATGGTTGAGCGCTGTACCAGTGCCGAGGCTTTGGCGTGAAATTCAACATTACACATTACAAGGCCTGTCCTATGCCATTTCCTCTTCTTAAGCAGACCAACAATTTCCAAGAATGTGTCACAAGATTTTGATGGAAATGAAAAGGCCACGATTTATAGTGATAGAATCGAGCATGCTGTCCAAGGTTCAAGTAGAGTCTGTAGGTATAACCATAACACCAGATCTCACTTGGTCGTCCCACATAACAAACATTTCTAACGAAGCAAATGAAGTTATTGGCTACCTCAGACGAAACCTATGACTCGCTCCTCCTTCTGTGAAACTTTTAGCATATTTAACGCTACTTCATCCGAAACTTTAATATGCTTGCGTTGCCTGGGACCCACACCAATCTAATCTGTCTAAAACGCTAGAATCTGTCCAGAATAGGGCAGTTAGGTTTATATATTCAGATTACTCACGTCACTCCAGTGTCACTAACCTAAAGAACAAAGCCCATCTTGTAAACCTAGAATTGCGACACAAAGTCGCTCGACTAATTCTCTTTCACAAATCCTTCCATTCTTTGTCTGACGCATCTGTTATCATGCCCGCACATCGCACATCTTCCCGTACTAACCAACAAAACACTGTTTATCCTGCGCATGCCCGCACAACTGCACATCTGTGCTCATTTTTTGTTCAAACAGCCAAGGACTGGAACGACCTTCCGCCCCATGTCGTGCACCACTCCAGCCCCACTCTGTTCAAAGCGCACATTGAACAAACCCTGTACGAATGCCCACCCCTTATGTAACACCCCTGCACTGGTGTATTTCAGGTATAATAATAAATAAATAAATATATAAATAAATAAATAATTTTCAATAAGCATAGAAGGTAAGAAAAACGGCATGTTTCACCACGCTGCGGTGAAACCTTTGTATAGATATGGTTGCTGACCATGTAATCATAGACTATTGTACGAAAGTTAGCTGTTATTAAGAGGACTACAAGTACAGCTTAACATTCCAGTCTTTGCATTATATAGGCATTTTACGCTTTATTCTATGCATATTACGACCTCAAAAGGTTTACGCAAACAAGTGGTACTGCCTTCGTAGCAACAAGTAGAACAACAGAACCTAGGTGAGCCGTGGCATCACCTAGTGCATGGCAGCACACATCAGTGCTTTTGTACGTGCGAGTTTGTGAGTGAGTAGCCCGAGTTCTGTGGCCTCCTTGTGAGATACAAAAAGCCATCAACTACTTGTGCCATAAATGGGCGCCAGCTCTGCCTCAATACATAGCATATACAAGCATATCTTACCACTTCTCACTAATGCCAGCTTAGGACTGCTATCCCACTCGCCTACAGGGTGTCTACAAAGTCGACATTTCCAAATTCCCAGAGTTTTCCAGGTTTTGCCTGAGTGCCTTTGCAAATTTCCCTGAGTGATGCAGAACTATGTTTTATGTCAAGATGAGCTGTAACCATATCGCCCGATGCTGTCACTCTCTAGTAGGCATATGAAAAAAATTGAAGAAAGAAAATGACTTAATCCAATTTGAATACTAAGGAGTAGTGTTCATGTTATTCAAAAAGAGAATAGAAGGGAGGGGTTAGTAAGATGCACAGCAAATAAAATGTCTTTGAAAGAAATTGCGAATCGAGACAGACATTCTCATATACGAATAAAAAAGGAGATGCATACAAACGCAAATATTTTCTAATATGATCTATTTCTGTCAACTGATAGCAAGCTCAGTGGTATGAGGCCTGAACTTTGTCACAATTGAGAATCTCTCTCAACAGCTTGTAAGTCAACCTCGACTGTCCTGGCATACTCTCAGCCCGCGCACGACGCCTCAGTGTAGTGTTTCACTGCTTTAAAGATTGCAAATATTGGCAAGTCTGAGAGCAACAAAGTGCATTTTGAGTGGCACCTAATTTTTATTGGTTTCCGAGAAGCCGGTGATGTTGGTGCAACAAACAAGAAGGTCATAGCACTGGCCCCCCATTGCAGGGTGCCTATAGTACTGCGTGTAAGCCAACATTGCGTATAGTATTTCAACATATCTTTTTACAAGCATTCTCCTGAAAGAAACACTTTCAGCAATATATTTTGGACCTTTTCTTTATGTATATATATTTGTTAGTATTAATAAAAACGATCGCTGTATTTAGGTAGCTTTTGCAAAAGTACATGGTAGTAAATGGACTAATGTTAAAAGGTGTTGCAGCTTTCAAGTTGCACCACTTTTGTTTATCCTCTCCAGCACAAAAGAAGGTCGGTGCCTCTGCATGTCATATGAGTACCTACATCTTTTGGTGCCTTCACCTTCACTTGTGTCTTTCTCTTCAATTATAACTGGTTTTATTACTTCCTCCTGCATGTGTATCAGGGCTATGCTTGCATGCTTCGCTCAGAAGAACTGTGTGTAGCATCGCTAGTTTATGATCAGACCCCGGTCAATAGGAAGGATGGCATCATACTCACCTCCTGAGTGACACGAAGTTCAGGTACATTGTGAATCATACTGACGGAGGCCACGTCGGCCGCGGTCGGCACTGCTTCCCCCAGCCTGAACGCAAAAAACAACGATCGCTATAACGTAACGTTGCTTGTTCTCGAGTTAACTAATTCGCACTGCAGTAAAGAAAATCAACAATGGCGAATTCGAATACAAGCACCGCAATTTGCCATGTTGATCGAGCGTCACTTTCTTCCAGTTTCACTTTCTTCTACCACGGTCCGCGTATTCGAATGAGCACTTGTTCATATTCATCAGAACGTTCATCGCAGCTGGCGAACACAAGACGACGCACTTACTCTCTCAGGTCGGCCCCGCATTCGGCACAGAGGTCCTTCATGACGACGGGATGCGTACACAGGGCCAGCTTCAACAACACATCCCTGCAACACGATACAGCTAATCAATATCCACTCGACAACTGCGCTTTCGAGGCGCGCTCAACGCAGCGTACCCGCGTTATTTCTATTTATCCGCATACGCACAAGGATGAAGGAATAGGACGCGATCGGCAAATAAGCCACACACAGGCAATGAGTAGGAGTCAAACGGAACAACACGAGTGCAAATTTAATCTGTCGCTCGAGTAACTGCCCGCTACGAATGCGCTGCAAACAGAAAAACGCCGAAGGCACGCGCATGTCGGTGTAGCAAGGCTAAGTGCGAGCACAAAACTCCGTTGCTCCGATAATCGTAAGCACTGCATTCTTTTCGCAGCTAATGCGGCGAACTCGGCAATGCGACTACGCTGTTCAAACGAAAGCGCGCGCGCGCGCGCGCATCGCATAATTTGAAACGGTGTCGTTCAGTTCGGCAAACCCCGCGAAAGAAAGAATCGAACGTTACTCGCGAAAAGCAGCCAGGTGCAAATAGAACTAGCTGAACGAACAAAACCGCAATCGTTCGTACCCTGGTTTTAGGACGTCTCCTTCTTGGGCCACCAATGTGTCGACGGTGCCATCACATTCGGATTTGAGCTTGTACAACTGCGCGTCTGCGTCGGAACTTTCGCCGGATTTCTCGTACAACAAGATACCAGTGCCGTGCGAAATCCGGCTGCCCGCTTGGATCTTCCATTTGGCGATCTTGATCGGCGTACGGCCCGTATGCCGAAGCACGGAGGCAGAACTGTTTACGTTTTCCATGTGCCGGAGATCAATAAACAGGACTCCCGAAGGGAGGCAGCCATTACAATAAAGGTAGCTCCGCAGCACAATAATAATGTTCGAAATGTTATGTTGATATATTTTTTTAACTTTTAATAAGTGAGTTTTTTGTTTTCTTTTTGAAAAATAGGCTCATTTAAAGTTTTTTCAGTTAATTTTTACTTTTGCTCAGTGCGAGGCCGTCGTCGTTACTATGACCACTATGACATTTTTGTCAGCGATCACCAACCAACGCACCAACGATCGTTGATTGATCCACTGTGTGCTGCCAAGGGGGGTTTGAGTAACTTTATTAGATACTATACTACAGCACAGCTCCTTTCCTCAGGGGCGCTTTATAAGCCGCGTAACAGTTCAAGCGTTATCATAGGAAGGTGTCAGAGCGTACAAACTCGTGCAGCATTATAAGCGGGAAATTCAAAACTAACGACCAACGTAATTGTAGTGATTCGGTTGAGCCGGTTGTGTATGATCGGGTGGGGGTGGTGCGAAAGGCAGGGACAGGAAAGAAGACACAGACGCACATAAGCCTGTGTGTCGCAGTGGTTCTCCTTTTTTGTAGTTTTTATCAGTCACGCTGCCAGCGCATCCCGTGTGCATGCCGTGTTGTTCGTCTACAGAGGTCACTCTACCCAGGTGTTTCCTTGTATGCGGAACACTTCCTTTTAAAAGCAAATGTTGTGCCTATACCTATGCCGTCCTCGTAGGAAAAAGTTTATTAATATCTATTCACGGCCATTGCCAGGGGTAGGGTTAGAGGGTTCTCTTTCGAAGATATTGCCACAGTACATTCCTCTGCGTTGGGGAGTATGCATCGGGGTACATGCGGTTGTAAAGCACGGGGTTCGGAAAAGTTCGTGTCTGAAGGAGTCGCCAAGTGGTGGATTAAGACTTATTCAATGTTTTGTGTGCTGGGGGGTAGCGTAACCGCGCTCTGCGGTAGTGCAGGAGAATTTCTCTCAACTTAATCATTCGGACCGGCGCGTGACCGCGATGCAGAACAGAGGGCTGGTCGGGATCGGAAGACGCCGGTGAAGGTTGATGCGCCCGGTGTGCGAGAGCTCGGGCGGCATCGTGGGCTGCTTCGTTTCCAGCCAGACCCGAGTCAGGGGCCCAGATGATCTGCACGCGGCGTTGCCTTGGGGGAGGAGTGCCAGAGAGAATCTTCTGCGCTTGGGGTGCTATCAGTCCTCTTGCGTAGTTACGAATGGCCGTTTTTGAATCGCTGATGATGCAGTGTAAGCGTGCAAGGCCCGCGCTGACCTCGATCATATTATCTGGCAATGCCCCAAAGCCTCACCCACCAACACCTCCCTCACTAACACGCATCATTAGTACGGCCGAGCAGTGGGAGACATTTCTGCTCAGCTTGGACCCAGAGGAGGAGCCCTGGGCCGTCCGGACGGCCGAAGACGCCGCCGGAAAGCAAAGACTGGCCGCCGTCTGAGGAAGAGGGAGGATTGGGGGTTAGTCTCCCGACCCCCGCCACCCCTTAAACCCATCAAGGACATAATAAAGTTTTATCTCTCTCTGCGTTGGGAGCAGGGAAAACGAAAAGAAAGCGCAACCAGACGGTTGACGATGGTGACAGGGAGGAGAGGCAAAACACAAAACGGGCAAGTCTACTCATAGCCTATAGATCGAGTCCGGACCCATATTTTTTCGAAAATCACTTAAGGTCCAGACGGACTAAAACTATTCGCGCCAAAGGCCGGGTGTGGCAACGCTGGGTGCTGCCTGAGCCATGGCCTGAGCCAGCCTCGCTCCGTCCAGAGGGTCCGCAGTGGCCAGGGGGCGCCTTGAGAGTGGCTCCAGACTTGACACCGGCTCAACGGGAGCCGCACAACTGGCAGCGCTTGCCGCCTCCGAGGTAGGCGGTGCTTCGCTGGCAGCGACTCGTGTTGCCGTTGGTCCCCCTGCGGGCTGGAATTCTGAAGTGGCAGCCGAGGGTGCAAGCCAGGTCCCGAGGCGAGGCCTAACATGGTCGGCGTGCCGATGCCACGTGGCCCCGTCTGGCATGCGGAAGAGCAGCGATGAGGCGCTGGCAGAAGACACCACCTATCCGGCGGACCAGGGTGGGCCAGGACGAAAGTTCCTGACGAAAACTGGAACTCCCGACTCCTGCAAAGGCCCGGGACGGCACCCTCGGTTAGCAGCCAGCTTCTGCTTCAGCTGCTTCAGGAGCGCTGTGGATCGGAGGTCCGGATGCAAGACGTCCAAGGGTGTCTTGACCATCCATCCCAGCCGGAGCTCACAGGAGGCATGGCCTGTGACATAGTAGGGCGTGGTACGGTAGTGGAACGGTACCCTAAGCAACCTGCGTCCGGAAATCCCCAGCCTGGCTCTTCTTGAGCTTGTCCTTTATGGTCTGCGCCACGCACTCGGCTGCACCGTTTGAAGCAGGGTGGTACGGCGGAACCATCATTCAGCGGATACCGTTCTTTGTCAGCCAGGCCAGGTACTCTGTGCTGGCGAAAGCGGGACCATTGTCGGACACGATGACGTCCGACAACTCCTGGTTGGCGAAGACCTGCTGCAGCGCTGAAATGGTCACGCCTGCTGATGGAGTGGTGACAGATAGGACCTCCATTCACTTCGAAAAGGCGTCTACCACCACCAGGAAGTAATGGTCCTTCAAGGGCCTCCCAAAATCAACATGCAGGCGGGACCAGGGTCTCTGTGGGAACGGCCAGGAGGCGATTTCCATATGACGTGAGGCCCGCTGATACTCCTGGCAGACTTGGAAGTTCTGCACCATGTGAACGATGTCCTGGTCCATGCCACTAAGCGTGGGACCGGGCCATCATCTTTGTCTTTTCCACGCCAGGAAGACCCGCGTGCAGCAACTGCAGGACCCTGGACCAGAGACTTTGGGCTATCACCAACTTGGAACCCCACAGTATAGCAGCCCTGCTGCAGGCTATCCCCGGTGGCCTTGTGGCTAAAGACCCGCTGAACCAACTCCTCCCCTCGGGACGCCGCCTTGACCACCTGGGAGAGGACTGGGTCCCGGTTGGTGGCCTGTGACACCGCAGATCTAGAGAGTACCTCCGGGTACGCGTTCTCTCGCATGAACACTTCAGCAGGTTCTCTAACAACAGCAGGCACCTCTTGCAGGGGCAGGCAGCTCAGGGTATCAGCAGATCTCTGGTCCTTTCCCGACCGGTAGACCAGCTGGTAGCTGTAGGTTGCCAGCCTCAAGGCCCAGAGTACCACTCGAGGTGATGCCTGCACGGGCAGCGCCTTGTCAGGTCCCAGCAGCCCAACAGTGGCTTGTGGTCTGTGACCGCCGCGAGCTTCCGGCCCCACAGATACTGGTGAAAGCGCTCGACCCCGAGCATAAGGGTGAGGTTTTCCTTTTCCAGCTGGCTTTAACGTTGTTCTGCAGCATGAAGCCGACGAGAAACAAATTGCACAAGGCGTTCCTGGCCATTCTTGTGCCGGTGCGCAAGGACGGCGCCCATGCCGTGTGTCGACGCATCTACGGTCAGGACGACAGGCTCGACAGGCTATGTACATCCATTATGCCTTATCTGGCAGTCTAACAATCATGTAGATAGTACATCCTATAAACAGCCACGCTTTTTCTCATAAAAACGGCACATGCGCGAGACGTGACATGTACGTGACTTCAAGACGTTGACATTTGGATCAATCATAGACGTTGAAGAGACGTTCGTGGTTCCCAGGACATTTGAATGTGTCCTTGTACCTTTCATGTTATAATACTGTGCTTACCGTTTCGAGTATACATATCAGTATATCTCTTTTTTTCTTTCCATTTTGTGTTCTTGTTATTTATGCACTTGAAGAAGTGCATAGTAATTTTGTCACCTTGCGCTTGCCTTAATTGTGAATAACATTCTGAATCAGTCGTTAGACTGGCCTTATAGTTCTACTGCATTTACTTTTTAGAGAATTCAAATGTTCTTTTTTCTTCATTTTTTGCTCAGGTGTTTCTATGAGTGACAGAATAATTTTGTATTTCTTCCCTATTGAATACCCTCAAAGGTGTTTAGGGGACTTAAAGAATTAAGCAAGAAAAGATAATATGCAATGTGGATACGGTCTTAAGTTAGCATCAATCGGTGAACTTGCTCAGTTCAACTACTGCACTTGCCTTTACGCGAAAACAGCAAGAAGCAAGGCTATTGATTCATCCACCCTTCTTGCGTACACTGTAAAATAATTAACACAATGAAAATTTAACACGGGTGTAAATCGGTCTTTAACTTACACTCTTACGCCAAAACAGGATGTCAATGTGTGAGTTATATGCCAATTTACACCATTATTGGCTGTTAAGGGTATAAATTATGTTGCAGTGTACCCCTGACCCCTTCTTTTCGTCGCAGTGACAGGCAAAACGGACGCATATAAGGAAGGAGTAGAGATTTCTTGGGCGGGGCAGGTGACGTTGACCTCGACAGGCTACATCGAAGCGCATGTAGGCTAGCAGGTGCAAGCCTATCGCCGTCTTAGCTTTCTGGCAAATAGGTTTTCATCGATTCTATTTGGCTGAAACCCAAGTCCAGAAAACAAAAGGAGGCACTTTTTGTTTTGGTTTAAACTGACAACGCTGAACACTTGTAGTTTCGATTTTTTCTGGAAGTAATTCCCGTATCTTCGAGTAATTCAAACACAAACCTAATGTTCAATAGCTCGGCAAGGGAAGAAGAGAGAGAGGGAGAAACGAAGAGGGAAAGGTAGGTAGGTTAACCAAGGACGTGCCTGGTTGGCTACCCTACACTTGGGGAGGGGAAGAGAACAAAAATTCAAGATCGCCAGTCAGCCTATGGAGTCTGTAAAGGTGTACATTTATAAAGGCGAGTTACTCACAATAGACCCTGATCACGAGAAGGAAACTTACAAGAATAAAAATGGTTTGTATAAGGCAGGCGTTACCAAATCCTGGATAGGAGCTTATTCTTACCACTGTCATTGAAAAGAAAAGTGCACAATTATCACATTCTACCAGCGCTAACATACAGGGCACGAACATGGAGGTTAACAAAGAAGCTCTAGAACAAGTTGGGTGGAACGACAGGGGACAGGAAGAAAGGGGTGTGTATCAGAGAGCGAGCGGGGATGGCCGATATTCTACTTGACAGTAAGAGAAAAAAATGTAGCTGGGCGGGCCACATAATGCGTAGGATATATAGATAACCGGTGGACCATTAGAGTTACAGATTTGTTGCCAAGGGCAGTGGAGCGCGGTCAAGGACGACAGAAAACTAGGCGGGGTGATGAAATTAGGCAATTTTCAGGGGCAAGTTGGAACCAACTAGTGCAAAACAGAGGTAATTGGCGGTCACCTTCGTCCTGCAGAGGACGTAAAAATAGGCTGTGTGTTAGAGAGAGACAGTGTGATAGTGCGTGTGTGCAAGTGCGTGTGTGTCTGTACGTGTTTCATCAATTCTTACTGCTCATCGACCTGCGTCGGCTTGCGTCCGCGTTTATTTTTTTTTTCCCTTCATGGCACCCTCGCCGTCTGGGTCGGTGACACGCACCTGCATAAACGTACAAAAAAACAATCTCCCTGCACTGGATCTCTTTACAAGCTGCCATTTCACTTTGCATTGTGAATTACTTTAGTGCAGGTACGTATTGAAGTGTCAAAACAAACATGGCTCAACATACAGCTTTCATTTGGCATTTCACGGCGCGGCGTATGATTGTTTATTTGGCACATTTCTGTAGCGTGTACAGCGGCTGAGTGCACAGCGTGCTACCTCAGTGCAGGTGTTGAGAAGGCTTTGCAAACTACGCCGTTGCCGTGTTGTCACGTCGCCGTTCTTGTCACCGACAGAATCTGTGCACTAGTGACAGCTGCATATTTGGTGGCAATCGTAAAAATTCGGAAAAAGTAAAGGTTGGGGAGGAGCGCGTTGTTTCACGAGGTGTCCTTTAACAGCTGACGCTGCCCTTGATCTACCCTCGCTTATAGAGTAGTTGTACAAACTTGCTTGGCATTTCTCGGGTTGCGGAGCAATATCTTCACTCCACTTCCTAGAAACAAAAATCTACTGTGCTGGATTCAATGTGTGAAGTCACAGTGGAAAGATCATTTGTGTTGGTTCCCTTCAAAAGCATATTGTTCGAAGACCTCACAGTCCACGGTGTCAAGTCAATCACTACAACAACTAATTTCTATAAAATTTAGTAAGTTATTAATGGGAAATAATTTAAGGCCAGAATATTAAGCATCTGCCCGTAACACAAATAATAAGAAGGATGAGAGCTTTCAGGAACTATTTGCACGTTCTATGCAACAATGCTCGCGGCGGTTTTAGCAAATATGGCCTTAAAACGCAGCAATTCGGTTCGGACGTCCAGTCTTCTTTCTTTTTTTTTTTTTGACCAACACGCGAAAGCTAGAAATATATAATAACACCTGCAGATGTAGCCGTCTCGATGGAAATTTAGCGAACACACAATGACTGACGACGACTGGACGCCAAGTAACGCCCTTTACTTGCCAAATCTACATCACTTTTGACTAGCTGACGTCTTTCGAAATAACGTCGACGCATTTTGCGAAATGCTTGGGTACGGCTGAGATTACTCTTTCTCTCTCGCTCTTATTTTTCCTATCTCTCTTTTACATCATCATCTTCTTCTTCTTCTTCTTTGCATCTCACTGCCGAAGACTGACCGAACTTACGAGGAAGCTTTAGCTTAGGACGAACTACAATTTTTCTACTAAAATACAATTGAAACGCAGAAATGCTTTCATGAAGCAACCATTGCACCAATTTGACTGAAATTCCAGGCAACTAATTAAGAGTGATATCTGAATTTTTTTTCTTGCTCCACAATCGGTATAGTCTAATATCAATCCTGGTATATACCTGTCTCCCACTTTTTCTAGGCGGACCGGACATGTTCACAATCACGACCTGACACCATGCTTCGCACGCACTAACCTTCTTAAAAAAGTTATGGCGTTTTACGTTCCAAAACATGATTTCATCATGAGGCATGCCGTAATGGAGGACTCCGGAAATTTGGACCCCCTGGGGTTCTTTATAGTGTAGCTAAATCTACGTACATGGGTGATTTCGCATTTCGTCCCCATCGAAATGCAGCCGCCGTGGCCGAGATTCGATCCCGCGATCTCGTGCTTAGCAGCTCAACACCATAGCCACTAAGCAACCACGGTAGGTACACTAACATTCTCAAACACTTGTTTTTTTCCGCGAACCATCAGCGAATGGAACGCACTGCCTTCAAATGCTTTTCAGAACGTGGCCTTCCTGAGTTCGAAAAACACATGTATCATTTCGTGTAAACATCATTGTTGATAACGCCATATCCTTTTCTATATGTTGACAGCTTATAAACTAACTTGTGTTTGCTTTTTCTTTGTGCACATATAAAAGAGATTTTACTCTCACTTTACACACAAGCGGCATTAATCCCTCCTGACGTTATTTGCCTGCAAGAGGTGAGAGCTCGACCGAAAGCGATCACGGGTTACAATAACACAAATCGACCCGACACAACCCAAAGGGACCACGCTCACCCGGAAGGATCTGGCAACGGCCCTTAGGGCAGTTCCCAACGAAGACGCACCCCAGCACATCCTCACGATCTCGCCAGCAAGAAAGGGCGACCGAAACAAGCCCTGTGTAACGTGCACCGTTCTTCAACACCCCCCCCCCCCTCTAACACAGGAAGGCAGATTTCGAGCGAGTCTTCCAGCACTTGCACGGCTTGCTGAAACCGCGTGATCTTTTCATCATAACTGGAGGCTTTAACGCATGGCGCACTACGTGGGGATGCGCAAAAGACAGCACCAAAGGCACCAGACATATAGAAACCATACATAGATAGGACTATGCACTGCTCACAACGCCTGGCACGTCAACCGGAATCGGCAACAGCCACACGAGAGGTACCACACCGAGTCTCACGATAGTAAACAACGCCATGAGAACGAGCTGGAGAGTCCTAAACGGCTCGCTGAGTAGTGACCACTACATTATGGAAATAACCAGCGAAACGTCCAAATTCCGCCGATTCACGGGTAAAACCAGACTCACAAACTGGCCCAAATTCCGGGCGCAACAAAAGCCCAATAGCGAGCCTCAGTGGTGCCCTTCGGAAAGCCAAGGGAACCCAGCTACGCTAGCGGAACGGATTCTGCACATTAGGAATCTTTCCAAGAACAACACCACGACGTATCAAACGACCACGCACTCGCCAGCCATGTACAACCATTTGGTGGACCTATGGGAGGCATGCCGAGGCCTCGCCAAGCAATGGCAACGTTAGAAGTACAACTTCAAGCTCAGACTCCGCATCGCAGAGATCGAAGGGCAAACGCATGCGCACGCGCAACAACTACACAGAAACAATTCGCGCATGTTCGGTGGCTCACTCAAAGGTACGTTCGGCGCCAAGAAAACCTGGAGCATACTGCACAGCATCCTCGACCCTACAACCACAAAGAGGGAAAAAAACGCAACCATGCAAAAACTCATGGGAGAATACCCGGGCACCCACGAAAAACTCATATGAGAACTCAGGCAACCATGAACGGAGAACGGACCGAGAATCCGAAACAATACCCCAGATGCGGGGGATCCCTCAATCAACAACTCCACAAGCCCATCGCGTGCAAAGAAGTGTACGCGGCAGTACAGAGCTTCAAGAAAAACATGGTTCTGGGCCCCGACGGTGTTACCAACGCAATGTTAAGGAACTTACGCAAAGAAACTCTCCAAGGCATCACCCAATAATTCAACGAAGAAATCTGGAAACCAAACGAAAAACTACCTACGGAATGCACCACCGCTCAAATAGTACTCATACCCAAACATGGCAAGCGATGCAGCTTAGATCAATTACGCCCGATCTCGCTGACGTCCTGTTTGGGCAAACACTTTGATAAAGTCGTCCGCACATGAATCGAACACCACATGGAACAACACGAGCCTCACCCCGCCTCCATATATGGCTTCCGGAAAGGAGTGTCGGTACAAGCCGTCTTCTTCTTGCTGAAAGCCGAAGTGCTTAACTCAACCCCGGGCAGCTTCAACAACTTACTCCTGGCCCTCGACGTAGAGAAAGCCTTCGACAACATCGTCCCCGAAACTGTCCTAGGCGGCTTCGCCGATATAGGAAGCGGAGCACGCGCGTACCAATACGCCGCGGACCTTTTGGGCGAACGCAAAGCCCAGATCGGCGCGACAGGCACGAACTGAGACACCGACGACCAACCGCAGAAAGGCACCCTGCAAGGTTCCATCATGTCCCCCTCGCTATTCAACATCGGACTCAAGACACTCGTCCTACAACAAGAAAGCATTTCGACCCTCGGGAGCGTCTTTTACGTCGACGACGTCGCCCTCTGGGCTACCAAGGGCTCGTATGAAGAGCGACAAGACACAGTACAGACGGCCATTGACCACATCGAAACCTGCAAGCAGCGGGCATGACATGTGCCTCTCACAAGTCAGAGTACCTTCACATCCGACCACGGAGAGCCAGAGAGCATCGAGCACCCCCGATCCAGCTCACAATCATTGGTCAACCGATCGAGCCATCCTCGACGGCGTCCACACTCGGCGTGCACATCCACACCAGAACAGCCATCGAAGAAAGCTACACCATCTAAACCACACACACACACACACACACACACACACACACACACACACACACACACACACACACACACACACACACACACATATATATATATATATATATATATATATATATATATATATATATATATATATATATATATATATTGTGACACGTGTGCTTGTTTATCGCGTGACCGTGCTTCGACGTCTAACAAATCTTATCATTCCAAGTGGATCCGCCTTGCGAACTCCATGGCTAGAATTTGCAAATTGGAATATGGGCCATACTGTAATAGTTAAAAAAAGTAATTAGTGAATTTTATTCGTTGGTCGATTTTGCATCTCAATTTCTTCTGCAAGTATTGTCCGCTGCTTGGAGTAGACCAGTTCATGAACTAGAATTGTGATAACTGCCACAGGCAACTCTTAAAGATTTTTGAAAGTGTTCGCTGAAACACCCCATATATATATATATATATATATATATATATATACTCATATGATAAGAAGCCATCATCCATTTTCATTTCCATTAATTTATCGCTTCTTTATTTCATTTGTTAAGCACAGGTAATTTCCCCTATGTAGTCCTAGGCGTCAGTGTTTGTTGGCTTCTTATGATATGACTAATAAAAATCGGGCCCCTGATAGTAAAAGGGGCGTCACTGCATACGGCAGGTGTTACCAAATCCTGACTCGGAGCTTACCACTGTCACTGAAAAGTGTACAATAATTGCATTCTACCGGAACTAACATATGGGGTGGGAACTTGGAGGATAACTTAGAAGCGCGAGAACAAGTTATGTACCGCGCAAAAGCGATAGAACGAAACATGTAAGGCGTAACGTTAAGAGACAGAAAGAGAGCGGGGTCGATCATAAGGCAAACGGGGATAGCCGATATATTCTAGTTGACATTAGGAGGAAAAAAAAAATGGAGCTGGGCAGGCCATGTAATGCGATTTCTTTCTCTACAACAAACGCCACTTATAGTGGGGCCGCCGGCGCGCTCTGCAGACTCCCCTGAGCTGCACTTTGCGCTAGTGCTAACGGCTTCGCTAGCGGCGCACAGGATGAGCGTGCCGATGTAAGCGAGCATTACACTCCCATTGACAGTCCTGCGGCACTACTCCGGGAACCGCTCAATTCATACGCTATTTGTAGCAGAGAAGCGGGTGCGACGGCATGATGACGTCGCAAGCGATGACGGCGTGACGATGTACTCGTAACTTGCAACCGACGACGTCTTCAAAGTCATCTAGAGTGGTAAGGACGTCAGTGTCAACAAAAGCATCTGTCATAAAGCGCCGGCGGCAAATGAACCAAGAATTTGGATGACAAGGGAGGCGACAGCGGGAGAGGACGATGTGGAGCTTTACATCGCGTCGCTCCAACGTTTCGCTTGATGCAGTACGGTCGGTCAACCTTGATGCGATAATGTCGGTTGCGCGGTGGCCCATTCCGCACGACAAAGTGCCTACAAAAAGAAATTACGATGAAAAAGTGTATATGAAATGCGGGAAGCCAGCCACGTGGTAGAGGTAGCGGTAGGTCAGCCGATTGAGCTCCTCAATCACACTTTGCAGTGGGCGAACGCAGTTTGAAGAATCAATCCGGGACTTCGCAGATGTGTGACGTAATGCTAACGCATTTATCTCGCATTTACCGCTACATCGCCGCTGAATTCTGAAAAAACTTATTCTCCCTCCAATTTGTGTTAAAGGCTTTGTGTGGTTGAAAGAGCTTAGCCTGCTCTATTGTGAGCGGTCTGATGTGCTATTTTTACAACGGAGTAACCTGTATACCGAAGGATTTTGGCAGTCCGAAGCACTTCTTTGTAAAGGCGTTTGATTATAATCGTGCGGTTTAAAATTAAAAAGAATTCATTGGGAAGTTAGCGCTTGTCCGTGTTCGCCTTGTCGCTCTTGTTTGCCTTCGCGCTTCAAGGTAACTAGTATCTCTGAAGTTGCTATTGTAAAAACGTACCTGAGGAGATATTGCAGCTCTGCATGTTCTTGTTTTCTTGCTGGCGGTAGAGAAACCTAACGTACTTTTTGTAAAGCACAAAGTTTAGCCATATATCTCTGCTGGAAAAAGGTGCACGTGAAGTAAGTTGCAGGACATTTCATTCGATATAAGGCGTTGCTTGCTTCAAATTATTTGCCGGTTTCATAATTTTATTTTAATAGTAAGTAATTATTAACACCTTTATGTAAAACTATGTAAATAATTATTTAAAAGATGCTTTATTGAGTACATAGCCCAACGTATACTCCAGGCGAAGGCCGCGTGATGAAGCTGTTAAGATCGCCGAGTGTTCTTCAAAAAAAAGAAGAAAGACATTGTTGGCAACACTGGCTGGTGGGATTTCCCATTGTTTTGTATGTTGTATGTCAGTATTCTAAGATTTGTAAAGTTCCAGTTCTGGTGACGATTAAGTGAAATTCGTCGAAAAAGAAAGTTGCAAAAAAGGTAAAGCAAATGCAGGGATGTCAGCCAGTCGAATACCCGGTTTGCTGCACAATGCAGGGCAAATAGTGTTAAAAGGTGGAACAAAGAAAGGCGAGAAGGCATTGGGGGTGTCGGTTCGTTGTGCGATGCATACCGAAACTAGTCACTCACGGAAGTTTGTCGAGTTTGGGAATTGCAGCAATGCACGCATCGCTTTCTGGGCTTGGGAGGTTTTAGAATGGTGCCTATAATAGAAGGTGAACCAGAATACGGTGACATGCGTTTCCACTGTAAGAATATTACAGGGTTTTATGTGTTTACGGCCTGCTTTGTTTCATCTAAAACTGCCATGTCAAAATGTCATTTTCGGTAATTGTTATTTAATAACCAGTTTGCAGGTTTGTTCGACTGGTTTATCTTGAAACAAAAATGCACAATCGTTGTGCAATCAGCCGGTTCATTGGTGGAGCGAGCTGCTGAGGAGGCTTTGACGCCTGTCGGAATACACGGAGACAGCGATTCCAGACGCTTCATTGATGAATGCGAAGCGAAAAATGAAGTGCAGTCTCGTTGCGAGATTTCAGGCAAAGTAATAATGAGTGCAAAATGTTCTCTTATATTTCTTAAACAACAACGAATACAACAACAACGGGGGATAGGCCATGAATAAGGCGATGTCGTCATGCTTTTGTCGTCGCCGTACTCTTGTCGTTCCCGTAACACGCGCTCAGATTACACAAATTATACGAAATTTCGACAGCTTTATGCTACGCAGCTATATCAATTGGCTTAAGACAGTCATCGCTAGATCGTATGCTATAATTTTAAACCGAAGCTTCCTGTGCCGTTCCTCTGATTTTGCGTATGCTGGCTGCTGTGTCCTACGGCAAGCCGATCCCGGAGGCCGTGGAAACCATGGCCGCTCGTATAGACCGTTTTTTCGTAGGCGCAGCCATATTGTGAACGCAGTGGCGCCGCCTATGAGCAGCGCCATAGTGGCTTGGGTGAAAGCGGTCTTTTGCATGGCAGGTATACGCTCGGCGGTAGGTTCTGGCGTTTGTTTTCGCGGTCGTGCGGTCTGTTTAGTATGACGTTCGTCTTCTACGTGGTAAACGGTTCTTTGAGACGTGCTGAAGTGGTTTAAGGCGTCATGGCCGGAATTTCTGCTGGCGTTGAGGTGGACGGAACATGCAGCGCGATGTGTGTGCGCATATTTGAGCCAACAATCAGACTCGGAGATCAACTGTGTATTTCCGAATGTTCCAATCACTAATGTGACCTTATTGCAGTATTATCCTCTATTTCTAAGCTGCGGTTTAGGAGCCATAAAACATACGCGACGATCGTAACGGCGTGGGTACCGTTCTGCTACGATATGAGCTGTGCTGTTATACTTTGACAAGCATTCAAACTATTCGCTGCAGGTTACGTTGCGTGACTACTTGGTTGGATGGATGAGGTTTCCACCCATGAATAAAATAGTTTTGGCTAGTAACAGCAGCATACCTTACAGTCTGAATTAAGCTTGTCCAGCAAAGCGACCGTTCCAAGTAGTAGTAGGTGCTGGATTAGATATATTTGTTCTATTAGCGCATTGTCCAAGTACGGCATCAGCGGTTATATATTTATAAACATTGTGCGGCGTTACCCCGTTTTCTTTTGCTATTTATAGAAAGAGGATGATAACCTAATTTTTTTTTCGCTTGTGTTCGTTCAGTTCTCTACGACGCACTCACACGTATTACGGAAACTTTGCGCTCAAAAAGAGCCACCGCATTCTTTTTATGCGAACACTCTCATATATTATGGCTGCAGTGTATACAGGCCAAAAAGGCAATGCCAAAGCACACAGCTTATATATGTATCGTGCTGGCTCACCAACCGCAGTGATGGCTGTGTTGAGCAGCGCCATGGCCCTCATGCAGCAAGGCTAGCGTAGACATATGGTAATTTCAAGCATACTAGACTTGAAATGCGTGAGAACGATGCCAGTGTATCACAAATATTTGATAGCGCCGGGCGCTTAGATGTTTCGTGGTTACCTTAGGTTGGCCGTGCACGAGCATGCGCTCTTATGTTTTATGTTTCACTCCCTACGCCATTCGATCAGAGAGTGAGCTGATTTACCATTTAATGCTGGTAATACAGAGACGCCGGTTTTCTTTGTTTAATTAACATCGATATAAGCAAAATAGTAAACAACGGATACACGCGCCGCGACTCATTATGCGCGTCACATTTTTGCGCCTCCAAGACATATTTCTGCCTACAGTAGTTACCGATGCACCGAAAGGCTTCCCTAACTACCTTATATGAACGAACATGGCGTAAATTTCACAAAGTAAGATCTGAAACATCTCAATATCGTTCCGCAGCACGCGACAGCAATACTTTCAAGCAGCGCCGCGCCGGATCGCCCAAGCCAGAGAGGAGGAAAGGCTCTCCGCACGCCCTATCCTCCTCGCCCGATGAAACGGTCTATAGACCTTTGCACCGGAAGCCTCGAACCAGAGAGTGGGAAACGGATATCAGGCCCCCGGTAGCGAGAGTAGCTAGCGCCTCATAGTTGCCATCTCTTGCTCGAGTGTCACGCGCGCAGTTCCCGCATTGGCTGCACGACGTTTTCGCGATTTTATGCTTATCCGCACAGGCTATGCGAACGTCCGGGCAGCACTGCGCTGTGTACGGTTGTTCGAACAACCAGAAGAAGCGCAATGCAGCAAGAAAAGTGCAGTGCAGCACGCACAATGTTCTGCTTAAGAGGACTGCGGCTGCATCATGTACCTGTTGTATCGCTTTCCTTGCGACGCGGTACTGAAGCATCGCTGGATTAGCGATGTAAATAGTAGAGGATTCCTCCCTGCCGAGTCGTCGCGCGTCTGCTCGATTCATTTTATCGACGGGGAGCGGACATCTGAGAATCGAGAGCCGATGCTTCAGCTCGGATACGCGAGGTATGTAAGATGCGCTGTGTGTGTCTCCATCGTCAGCCCCTATTGTTTAGATGGGCTATAAATATGCAAATATGAACAAACAGGGTCAATTAAGTTTTGGCCTTGTTGGGTCTCTTTTTTTATTGAAATGAAAATAAAAGAAAGAGACGTAGTCACCTTACAATGGTGAGGGCTACTCCTTTTCTCATAGCAGAAGCAACAATATAAAAATATAGTGTAGAAAAATGAAAAAAAAAATTATGAAAAAATGACTTCATAGGCTGAGAAAGCCACAGCACAGTCCTATACGACTATGAACATCACAGTGTAAAAGTCAATTGCAAGTTGCACCACGATTAGTTCGTAAACAGTCACAAACACACACAAACGGCCATGATGTAGTCTTCGATGAGCATATAAACAGATGAAGAATTACAGTGTTAAAATATTTCATGCACAACAACAAAAAATGTATAACACGTAATATAGAAGCACTAGTAATTACAAATAGAAAAATGTTTTAGTGACATCGTGTGATTATTCAATGCAATGCCTAGTATTTGTTGAGGACGCCTGTGTCTGCATAAAAATTTTCAATTGCGTTCAATGCTTTTCGCTGTGCTATTTTCGATGGCCATGGGCCCAGCAATTTTGCTAGTGAGAAAGGCCGGTGAGGATCGATGAAGTGCAGCTCTTGTTCTAGCTGCTGTCTTTGTATCTCGTATATGGGGCATTCGAGGAGTAGATGGCGAACATCCTCATCGTCGTGGCCACAGGAGCCAGCCGGGGAAGGAGCCCGTTTGATGCGATGTCGGCTCACGGCGACAAGCCGACAGTGGCTGACGTCGACGCCATTCCGCAATCCCACGGACTGATTCGCAGCCACAGGCGCTCAAAACAGGAAAGCATTCGCCGTAATGCGTAAAGCGACACCTCTCAACACTGGTGATACTTGCACTAAAGGTCCAAAACGACGCTGAGGAGACTTAAGACATTGAGAATCATGGGTGAAAGCAGCTGCAGCGCTGAGCTGACGCTTGCCGGCGTCATCTGGCAGTCGCGTGCAGTAGTACGGCCGCCGCCAGCAGGAAAGTTTCCGTCTCGATGCGTAGCCGATGCCTCTCGACACTGGTGAGAATAGCACGAAAGTGGCAAGACGACTCTGTGAAGGCCGAAGATACGGAGATACACAGATGTAGATAGCAACCAACGTTTTTAGATCTGTTCGTTGATAGCAACAGCAGCGCTGAGCCGGCTGAGGCTGAGCAACGACAGTCCAGTATGGCGTCGCCGCCAAGCAGACGCTAGGCGGCGCCAGTAGTCCAAATATGGTGGGGCCCGTGGAAGCCTCAGTGCAAAGGTCTAAAGTTGATGCAAGTGGATACGAAAGCTCAAACATACAGAAAATGTGAGCGAAGCATGTAATTGCAGAGAAAGAGAGTTATTTATAAAGTAACAGCACGGAAGCAATACTTGGACACAATAGGAGGGCTGAAAGGCGGCGCTGACTTCCAACTGGTTTATTTTTTTCGAAACATACACACTTTTACTCGATACAGAGGCTGGGAAGACGCGTCACGCGGAGCCGAAAATTCAATACGCCGACTAGTAAACTTAAGTGGAGGAGCTTCGTGTGGCAGTGATGAGCACTGAAGACAGCTGCAAATATTCCTCAAAGTGGCGGAATGCTCTCTACTGCGCCAGCTTGTGTTGCTTCTTACGAGGTCATTCTGTCCGTGGCGTCTTTAATTCATTCACACCGATGGTCACCGTACTTCTAACAAGCCGTATTGATATTTCATGAACATTTGGGCAAAAAACATCTAAAGAAGCTATTCAGTAGACGTCCTGAATGCGTTAACCAAAGTATTCTGTGGTGACACTAGTAATAGTTTGCTACCGCTTATAAGTTAAATACGAGTGCATTTCAGGGAACCTCGGTTATGTTTGGAGAAAGACATCAATTACTCGTCTTCGCTTGGACGAAGACGTCTATAGCCGTTGGTAGCTGTTTCGAGACGATTTTAAGAAACTGTATTTCGCGCGATTAAACGCGAATCGGAGCAACGTCGATACGCAGCGAATGGCCAGGAACGCGTGAGCGCACTTGCTTTTAGTCGCGAAGCAGGCGCAGCATCATAGGCAGTGAGCAGATAACGGCGGAAGTGCACCGTGGATTTAAGAGCGCATACAAGTGCTTTGAGAAACACTTACCGTAGCACAAGTTCGGTACGGCGCTCAGTGTATGCATGATACTCTATAGTTTCTGTCGTACGTGTCTGCGACGGCGCAGCCCCACCATTTTACCTTGAGCGAACCCTTTCCCGGAGAATACGAGTACGTGTTCAACTTGGTCATGCGCTTTATATCCATGCCAATGGACAACCGCACGCCAAGTTTCATCCTAGACGCCAGCGCTCGTTTCTCCCCTGGCGGAACGATTTCATCTCCAACGGGTGTAGGTTTCCGCCGCCGCTCCTGTTAGCGGTAGCGCCCGCGTTCAGTTCGCGCTGCGCGCGAGACGTCTCTTGTTTGCGACAGCACCTCTTCGGATGACCGGAAATTATCATTGTGTTATTAACTGTCACGACAGCAATGTAAACACGAAAGGGTTGATGCCACCAGTGAAATTCTGCCGATTCACAAGAAAATGGTACGAAAAGAGCAGACGACAGACATCGATTACTGCGGTGCGCCGAGCGAAGTAAACGACAAACGAGGGGAGCTCGTTCATTGATCACTCCTGAGTATGACGGTTTTTATATGTAACCCACATGAATTTAATAATTACTCGGTACATAATCCTTTTATTCATATAAAAACTTCAAGTTGTTCGACGAGCGCTTGTCCTGTCTTCTTTCTCGTGTTTCGTTTGCGTGTGCGCTGCCCAAGAATGGAAACCACTTCTGTTGTATGCGCTAGCAGTGGCCGAAGTTACGCGTGCCGAGAAATTGACTATGTGCACGATGCATTGAACATGACCGGAGTTCATTCCCGCTTCACCACTGCACCGATCGATCGAGTTACTGGACGATACACGCCCGCGTCTTGGTCGCGCCGGCATTGCTGAAGCAGGAATGATTACTAAGACTTCCAACTTCCGTCTCTTGAGCACTGTTAAATAAATGGCCAAGCTGTCTACACTGCTGCCTCTATTCCATATTGTAGGGGACGTACTAGTTAATGTTGATGTCGTACTTGTGCTATGCAGCGATATATTTTGTTTATTTCCGCACAGTGTCGATGGAAGTCCGTTATCGCCATCAGAGACAACACGGATTTGTAGCAAACATATTGTGAGAAACTGAAAAAAAATGATTTTAGCTCGTATGTGCCGCATCGTATGTGCTGACAATTTTTCCGTCGGCACATACGATGTCGTTTCCAATTACCTGCTCAGCGTCACTTACATGGTCAAACAGACGCTGCGCTTTCGCCACATTGCAGCCATAAAAATAATCGTCAAGCGTACC
Source organism: Dermacentor variabilis (assembly GCF_050947875.1). Classification (NCBI taxonomy): domain Eukaryota; kingdom Metazoa; phylum Arthropoda; class Arachnida; order Ixodida; family Ixodidae; genus Dermacentor; species Dermacentor variabilis. The sequence goes on along the minus strand of NW_027460335.1, from coordinate 8,935,732 downwards.
GATCTTCTTAAAGGCAAATAGAAGCGTGTACACACACACTTAGGGGAAAACTCGGAACGTATTGCATCGCAATGCGGCAAGCAATGGAGTCGTGCGGCGGCAGCAGCTCGAGGAAGCGCAGACGCTCGAGGGGCGGAGTAGTGATCTGCGTCGTCTGCAACGGCGGCGCGCGCTGGCCGCATTGTCGGGAAGCGTGCTACTGTCAGGGGCAGTGCATCGATTTCATCGGTACTGCGGGAACTGAGCTGATATTCTTTACTAAACGTTGTGCGTCGCCAAACTCTCAGCCTTCATTGGCGATAATGGAGTTCCAGAAACTTCTTTTGACAGCATGCTTCGTTTGTTCTCTCGAAAGGCCGGGGTACTGAGCGCGTGCTCGTATATTTCTTCACTTTCTTCAAGCAGCGACAAGACGCGCCAAGATGCGCGCGCAACGTGCTCAGTCTTTGTTTGACTCGAAAGGAAAACAAAGCACTCAACAATGATGACTATGGGGGTCGAACACGATGAAACAAACGGATACGATTAAAGGAATGTTTTAGGTTAAGACAATGAGCTGGAAGTGATTTTTCTCGACAATCATTCACTACACCAACAGACCCTGCCCGCCGGCGGGGAATTGGACGCGTCACGCTCGGAACTTCAGTTAGTATCTCGTCATGGCCCCAGTGGCAGCGATGACAGCGCTCATCCTGGAAGGCAGTGAAGTGTAAAATGATTTGATCAGGGATGTGTTCATTCGCAGCACGTCTCAGTCGCTGACGATGGTGGATCGAAGCCTATCCTCGGGCGACCGATAGAGGGGATAGTGCGGCAGCGATACTTTCAACGAGCCCCAGACATCTTAAATGATGTTGGCGCCCGGGGATTGAGGCGACCACTTCAATAGAGTGACTGCGTGCTCTTCAAGCAGTTCTTGCACAACACGAGCAGTGTGGATCGGCGACCTATCGCGTTAGAATATATAGTCGCCTTCCAGAAACGGGCAGTCAAGAATGTATGCAATCAGTACGTCGTCTTTGACTGCCCTGCAGCGATGAACTTACCTTCGAGGCGTATCAGTGGACGTTGCACAACGCTTAGTAAATAATACCGGCTCATTTCACGCAGTAACGATGAGATCGACGCCCTGCAACTGACAGTAGAAGGTTTCCCGACAATGCGGCCAGCGCGCGCCGCCGTAGCAGACGACGCCGTTCAAGACCCCGCCCCTCGAGCACCTGCGCGAGCTGCTGCCGCCGGCTGACTCAAGCGCTCGCCGTATCGCGATGCAATGCGCCCCGAGTTTTCCCCTAAATGTGAAACAGACTGTACATCGCCCTTCGATTGAAATGTCCACGCGCGCACACGTAGGCACACACCGCGCGCGGCACGAAAGGTGCCCAAACACGCGCAGTGCAGGAGGCAATCAAGGCGGTGCGAACGAGAGGTGGGAGAGGAGTACCACCCACTAATAGAATTTTGCTTCGCATGCGGCGCTCTCAACGCCGGCGCAGCAGCGCCGCTCTCGGTGCCGTTCTTGTCCATAGCTACCGAAAAAGTACTATCGGCCAAAAAAGTAAATGGACCACGGCACAGGTGGCCGGAGCGGCTGCGGGGCCACACCGGGGCGCTGCTATCTCGCTCCGCGCGCTGACGGCGAGAGTGCCCCAACTGACGCCAGACGGCCAGACTTTGCCCTCACTCTCGCGCGAGGCCTTGTCACGCTTGATAAATTTCTAGTGCACCGTTCGGTTGCTCTGCTGCTGATGGTCGCGACGAAGGGGACTGTGCATCGCCGGTAGTTTAGCACATGGCGCTGTCGAACAGTAGCGGACGGTCGCGGGGCATAAAACCGCACCACTGAGAAGGAACGAAGACTCGTTCTTAACGTTGTTTTGCTTATATTCACCGCACATCTCATATTAGTGCATTTCGCTGGCGTCCACCGCTGCTCGCTTTTAGGCAACACAAAGCAAGGAGCCGCAACGGCGACTACGGTGAAGGCCGCTCCATGCGCGCTCTTTCACGCCGGCGCGATAACTTACAGGCGCCAAGCTTTGCTGCCGGTGCAGGTTTTCTGTCGATATTACTTTTCCAGCATTGTCTCCAGCAGTGGGTGTAATAACTATAGCAACGACGCCTCTCAAAACTGCTTTAATTCGGTACTACATTACGCAGCCCGTTATGAAACTTTCTTTACAAGAATACCGTCAGAAAGAGACGATTGGAAAGGCGAATCGGAAAAAACTAGTCGCTCGTGAAAGCTTATTCACGGAAGCAGATAAAAGCAGATCAGCTTTGGCATGCCGTGAAGGAAGAGTGGGAAGCCCTACGCGGACGTCTGGAGCTAGTGGCCGCGCTCTATGACTCGATGCCAAGACGAGTAGGCCGAGTCATCGCAGTCGACGGCGAATTTTCATCCCATTGAGGACCTCTTCAACGCATGGAACCCCATTTTTTATCTTCTTCCGTGAATAAACTTTCACGAGCGACTTGTTTTTCCGATTAGTCTTTCCAATCATGTCTTTCTGACGGTACTTTTATAAAGAAAGTTTCATAACGGACTGTGTATTGTAGTAGCGAATTGAAGCAGTGTGGAGAGGTGCACTGCTATAGTTAATAAACCCACTGCTGGAGACAATGCCGGAAAAATAATCTCGACAGAGAACCCGCGCCGGCAGTAAAGCTTGGCACCTGCAAGCGCGCGTCACCGTAGCCGCCGTTGCGGCTCCTTGCGTTCATATCCAGCTTTTCTGGACACGTACCAACTAGCGCCCCAAGCGGCCCCGGCACGAAGCTAGCGCGTTTTCAATGGAACGAGCGGGTTTTTCGCGAATAACAAAAGCTGCAGGTCGATTATCAAAAAACGCAGGTGACAGACGTGTTCTGGAAGACAATCCACACGAGCCAAGTGCAGTGATCACTCTATGGCACGTAAGAATTTTGTTCCCACAGCGGTTAAAGATTTAGCAATGGAAGCCTATGGAAACGACGAAAATTTGTACTCCATTTTCGAGGCAAGAACCGCGGCTGTGATTACACTACGGCTTCTATCGCAATACGCAGTGCAGCGTATGTAGTCCGGAGACTCAGCTTTCGACTGATGCCTAGCTCGACTCTCCACACACGGCGTAACACTGTTCCCAAAAGCGTTTTTTGTAACACTGTCGTGAAAATTTACGTGGTGTCTATAAAAAGACGTTCGTACGCCTGCGCGAACCCTTGAAAGCCGTGGCCGAGCGGTAGAATTGCGCGCACCTTTAGTCACGCTTCGCGGTGGCCGCGGTTCGATTCTCGCTTCGGTCTTCTTTTTTTTCCGCATAGGACCTAGTTTTGTAGTCTCTCACTAGATGGCAGAAACACAAAACCCAACATTTGCTTTCGGTTCTGGTTTTTCAGCGGCGCAGTTTTTTTTTACAGCCGCATAGGACTTAGTTTTATAGTCTCCCACCAGATGGAAGAAACACAAAACTCATGATTTGCTTTCGGTTCTGGTTTTCCAGTCGTTCTCTTGAAATATTACGTTTTCTATTTTTCCTTCCTAAAACACAGCAATGTCGTGTTCATTTGTTAGGTCATCGCATTTATGAAGGTTTTATTCATTGGACATCATAACTAGAAGCTTGCGCAAAGCTTTGTGCTACGCAAAAAAAAAACTTTCGTGCTCTGTAGCGTGGCACCTGGGAGAACAAAATGGCCATTCTTATTGCGTCCTTCTGGAAGGTGCGTTTTCTTCGACTTTCCCATGTCTTTAATACTCCGAGCGAATGAGGTCAACCTGGGCCACAATGCCACCCGGTGGCCAGTGCCATTCCTACGCAACATTCGTGCGGAACAAAGTGTCTGCTAAGCTGAGTCGCTGCCCGAACGTTAATTATTTCTAAAGATTCATCCAATTAAGAAATGCACCAAATAGGAGATGTGCAGCGTGTGGATTAATAGCTACTGGTAATGTGTCCCCTACAGCCAAGTGGTATGAATCCGTAGGTGTGGCCGTAAAAAAATAATTTGAATAAATGTCCCGTGCTGTGTCTGCCCCGGTCGCTCTACAGAGAAGCTAGCTTGGCTAGCCGTCAGTATTTAGGATCAACATATGGCGTCACTCGTTCGGTGCAGTTGCTTTTAATGCGAAGCATTCTTTGGTGAGTGCCCCAGTGATCTGGTAGCAAAATCGTGCGAAATCGTGTCTGTAACGCCAAAAAACTTGACGCATTTCCCATATGAATCATCATCATCATCATTTATTTACCCTTAAAGGCCCTTGGCTTAGGGCATTACATAAGGGGGGGGGAGCAGTCGTTACATATACAATGGTCGGTAACAACAAAAAAGCAACACAAAGTTCAGGATTCATGTTCAACATTAACATCATTAGAAGCATCAACACTAAGATAGACACAGCGGCTCAAGAACAACTTGGAAACAAAACAAAACACGCATACACATTCAAAAACACGGCAAAATAGCTCAGCTCTTGAAATGTGCTGTTAATAAGTGCCTGAATTTATTAGGTTCTATTTCAGTAACTATGGAATCGGGTAAGTCATTCCACAATGTAATGGAGCTAGGTAAAAAAGATTTATTAAATGAGTTTGTGGAGCCATGTATGCGCTGCAAACTTAAGGAGTTGAAAAGACGGCGTGAGGTGCGAAGCGGCGGGTGTAATACAGAATTTCTTAGCTGCGGGAAGGTATAGTATAATTTGTGAAATAGGCAAAGCTGTGAAATTTTACTACGAAGTGCCAGGGGTTGAAGATAAAGGGATGCCTTGATAAGAGTTATACTGTGTCGTCTGTCATACTGCGATGTGATAAAACGGGCCGCGCGATTTTGGATGGCTTCAAGCTGATCGATTAGATAGTTCTGATGGGGATTCCAGATCGCCGAGGCATATTCGAGTTTCGAACGGATGAATGTTACGTAGGCGAGTTGACGGACAGAACGGGGTGAAAAAGCGAGGGATCGTCTGATAAACCCAAGCAACTTAGAAGCATCTGCACAAAGTTTTGCAATGTGCTCAGACCATGTTAGTTTGTTGTTCACGATGATTCCAAGATACCTGTATGATTCTGTATAATACATAGGTCTTTATAAAAGGGGGTGTGGTGGTCAACTTGAAATTGGAAGTGGCGTCAGCACAAATTTGGCCGTGATACAGGGATTGGTCAAGTTGAATGTGGTAGTGATATGGGAGTGGCCCAACCTAAATTTGGGGTGAAATGGTAGTGAGCCAAGCTGAATTTGAGGCTGATATGGGGGTGGCTCAACCTAAATTTGAGGTGATATAGGGGTGGGTAAGCCTAAGTTTGGGGGAATATGGGGGGTGGGCCATCCTGGATTTGGGGAGGATACGGGGGTGGGAGAACCTAAATTTGGGAGAAATATGGGGGGTGGGCCACCCTAACCATGGGGCTGATATGGGGCTGGGTGAAGCTGAATCGGGGGTGATACGGGGGTGGGCTAAACTAAATGTGGGAGTGATTTGCGGTTGGCCATCCTAAATTTGAGGTGATAGAGGGCTGGGCTAGGCTAAGTTTGGGGCTGATATGGGGGTGGGCGAACCTGGATTTGGGGCTGACATGGGGTCGGGCTAACCTAACCATGGGGGTGATGCGCGGCTGGGCCAAGCTGAATTGGAGGGTAAAATATGGGTGGACTAACCTTAGTTGAGGGGCGATTTGCAGTGGGCCATCCTAAATTTGAGGTGATCGAGGGTTGCGCCAGCGTTAGTTTGGGTCTGATATGGGGATGGGCCAACCTAGATTTTCGGGTGGTATTGGAGTGGGCCAATCTAAATTTGGTGGTGTTGTGGAGGCGGGCCAATCTATATTTGGGGGTGATCCTACCTAAATGTGGGAGCAATCTCGGGGTCGGCGAATCTGAATTTGGGGGCGTTATAAGGGTGGGCCAACCTAAATTTTGGGATGCGTCGGCTCGAAATTTGGAGGACGATTTATGGAAATTCGTCTGTGGACCAACTTGAAAATTAGGGGTGGCCCAATTGAAATTCGGGTTTAAGCCAACTTGAGGTTTAAGGCTGGGCAAAAAGAAAATAGGGCGTGGCCGACTTTAAACTTGAGGGTGGGCCAATTTAAATTTGAGGGTGTGCCAACTTGAAATTTGGGGTTGGGCCTACTTATTGTTTGGGGTGGGCCAATTGAAATTTGGGGGCCTGTTTACGAATAGTTAGACAACACCAGTGGTGTTTCTGCATATTTTTCATCATCGCAAAGTACGTACGTCAATACTTGTTACCTATATCCCTCAAGGTGAGCTACCACTCGAGCCTTCCCAGCCCACTGAGCTAATGATGTCATGGGTGTGCTGTCATCGTGACGACTGCGACGTTCAATGTGGAGATCCACAAAAACAAATCGCAGACCGAGCTGACCATTTTCACACCAATGACATTGCTAACACATCGCTCGTGCTAGACGCAACACAAGCTTACAACGATCATAATTAAACTTTCAATCGCACGCTAGTCGACACGTTCTCAGTGCAGAATTTCGTCAATCATCTGGATAGAAACCATGCTGGATGTTTTACTGTTATGTTGGGCCGTTTTTCACGAAAGCCTTTCCCACAAAGACAATACATTTTTGAGATTGACGAGGCAAGCTAGTACATAACTCATACGAAGCAAACGTATAAAGGGTTATAGTGATTTCTCAAAAAATATGTTAGGTAAATAAGATTTCAGATGGTATTATTTAGACCGGGCATGACAACGATTTCTTCCCGCCTGTCACAGCGCTTTCACCGAAAACCTAATCATTTTGCTCAAACGCGTTGCCCCAATACTACATGTGCTGAATGTAGAAAAGTGCGGTGCGTGGTCACAGCTTCAAAGCCAGTCTATTTTGTGTACTGTTGTTGATATTGTAGAAATGTGGAGTTTTCCTCTTCATAAGAGCAAAAAAAGAAAAAAAATATTACAGATAGTAGCTGAGCGCAAAGTACATTGGAAGATCTGAAACCAGCAATTATTTTTAATTTGCGGGTTGGTCTTCCCTGCTGGTAGATTGCTGTCCGATCACTTCAACGAAGTTTGTTTGTGTGCAACTGCAGCAAAAACAAAGATACTACCATTTCATTGCGAGGACCTTTATGCCATTCACACGCACAATAAGGACACCAGATAATTGACACTGTCAGTTTATAAACTGATTTTGTTTTGCTAATTTCAGTGTAGCGTGGTGTCTGCGAACGGAGTATTTTCTTAGTATCAGTCCAGTGTTAGCAGTGCGAAGCAGTTCGGTCTATCATCTCCGTGAGGCCATACTAGCCATTGTAGCGCTTGACTCCAGGCCAAGTGCTAAAAACTTGGTGTGCTTCGTCCTATCCGCAGGTGGTCCATCCATTCTGTTATGGTGGCCTCCTCCCCATTTTAGCTTCACCATCGCGAGAGTGCGCAGAGAAAGGAAGCTTTCTTCACTATCAGCCCCAGCGGGGTTCCACCACTCGTAACTGCTGCAATTTGCAGCAGTTACGGCTGGGCATGCTAACTACATCCTTAGTTTCACAATGGCTCATCATAATCATGATCAGCCTGGTTACGCCCACTGCAGGGCAAAGGTCTCACCCATACTTCTCCAACAACCCCGGTCATGTACTAATTGTGGCCATGCCGTGCCTGCAAACTTCTTAATCTCATCCGCCCACCTAACTTTCTGCCGCCCCCTGCTACGCTTCCCTTCCCTTGGTATCCAGTCCGTAACCCTTAAGAGGAAGCTTTAGCTCGAGTGCTCCTATCTAAATACATGTAAAAGGAGAATTCGTTTTTTTCGGCAACCACTGCACCAAATTTGACGAGGTTTGTTGCATTTAAAAGAAAAACATAAAATCTAGTGACTGTTGCTTTCGAATTTTCGAGTTAAGCGTCAATTGTTTATTAAAAATTGGCGAAAATCGAAACTTTTCAAAAAACGAAACTATCAAGTTTACAACTCCGTAACTCAACCACTAAAAATGATAATACAATTCTGTGAATGGCATCTAGTAGTACATCCAAAGCGGACAAAATCGATATGTTGCACATGAATATAAAAAAATGTATTCATAGGGAAATACAACTTTTGCAAAACCGTTCTAACCAACGTAACATATTCACGTAAGATGGAAAATGACATATTGAATTTGTCCGCTTTGAATGATCTAATGGATGCCGTTTACAGAACCACGATATAAATTCTTTATGCAGATCTATGAATTTGTAAACTTCGTGCTTCTATTTTTTTCAAACGGTCAAATATTTGAAGATCGTTTAAAAAAAATTCAAGCCTTAAATCGAAATTCCGCTTCCAACAGTCACTAGAATTTAACTTTTTCTTTCATATGCAACAAATTTCATCAAAATCGGTCCAGGGGTTATCTCATAAAAACGTTTTTGCGTTTTACATGTATTTGAATAGGCCGCGTCGGAGTTGGGCCCGAGCTAAAGCTTCCTCTTAATGACCATCGGTTATCTTCCCTCCTCAATACATGTCCTGCCCATGCCCATTTCTTTTTCTTGATTTCAACTAAGATGTCATTAACTCGCGTTTGTTCCCTCACCCAATCTGCTCTTTTCTTATCCCTTAACGTTACACCTATCATTCTTCTTTCCATAGCTCGTTGCGTCGTCCTCAATTTGAGTAGAATCCTTTTCGTAAGCCTCCAGGTTTCTGCCCCGTAGGTGAGCACTGGTAAGACACAGCTATTATATACTTTTCTCTTGAGGGATAATGGCAACCTGCTGTGCATGATCTGACAATGCCTGCCAAATGCACCCCAGCCCATTCTTATTCTTCTGATTATTTCCGTCTCATGATCCGGATCCGCCGTCACTACCTGCCCTAAGTAGATGTATTCCCTTACGACTTCCAGTGCCTCGCGGCCTATTGTAAATTGCTGTTCTCTTCCGAAACTGTTAAGCATTACTTTAGTTTTCTGCAAATTAATTTTTAGACCCACTCTTCTGCTTTGCCTCTCCAGGTCAGTGAGCATGCATTGCAATTGGTCCCCTGAGTCACTATGCAAGGCAATATCATCAGCGAATCGCAAGTTACTAAGGTATTCTCCATTAACCTTTATCCCCAATTCTTCCCAATCCAGGTCTCTAAGTACCTCCTGTAAACACGCTGTGAATAGCATTGGAGATATCGTATCTCCCTGCCTGACGCCTTTCTTTATTGGGATTTTGTTGCTTGCTTTATGGAGGACTATGGTGGCTGTGGAGCCGCTATAGATATCTTTCAGTATTTTTACATACGGCTCGTCTACACCCTGATTCCGTAATGCCTCCATGACTGCTGAGGTTTCGACAGAATCAAACGCTTTCTCATAATCAATGAAAGCTATATATAAGGGTTGGTTATATTCCGCACATTTCTCTATCACCTGATTGATAGTGTGAATATGATCTATTGTTGAGTGGCCTTTACGGAATCCTGCCTGGTCCTTTCTTGACAGAAGTCTAAGGTGCTCCTGATTCTATATGCAATTACCTTAGTAAATAGTTTGTACGCAACGGACAGTAAGCTGATCGGTCTATAATTTTTCAAGTCTTTGGCGTCCGCTTTCTTATGGATTAGGATTATGTTAGCGTTCTTCCAAGATTCCGGTACGCTCGAGGTCATGAGGCATTGCGTATACAGGGTGGCCAGTTTCTCTAGAACAATCTGTCCACCATCCTTTAACAAATCTGCTGTTACCTGGTCCTCCCCAGCTGCCTTCCCCTTTGCATATCTCCCAAGGCTTTCTTTACTTCTTCCGGCATTACCTTTGGGATTTCGAATTCGTCTAGACTATTTTCTCTTCCATTATCGTCGTGGGTGCCACTGGTACTGTATAAATCTCTATAGAACTCCTCAGCCACTTGAACTATCTCATCCATATTAGTAATGATATTGCCGCCTTTGTCTCTTAACGCATACATCTGATTCTTGCCAATTCCTAGTTTCTTTACTGTTTTTAGGCTTCTTCCGTTCCTGAGAGCATGTTCAATTCTATATATATTATATTTCCTTATGTCAGCTGTCTTACGCTTGTTGATTAACTTCGAAAGTTCTGCCAGTTCTGCGCGTGCTGCCACAATGGCTATCGCGCGCAGAAAAAGTAGAGCTGTGGTCGCTATCACTACCACGAACCCATGTCAATGCAGATGTAAGTACCTGGAGGGGCTGGGCATGCTAACTTCTGCGCTACGACCCGCCGCCGCCACCTCAGATTTTCTATGCATACCTGCTTCTTGTTTCTATTGCACACGCATGCAGGACAAACGCGGATAAGTAATTGGATTAGATTGGGAAAACGTTTATTGAGCCTGCAGTAAAGCGCGAAGGCGCGCTTCGCACGTGACCTACGTCGTCATCGTGGTGGTGTTAGGAATGGCCGTACGGGGTGGCAACGTGCCAGCTTTCAGCCCGCAGCACCTGTTCCAATCCCACCAGACAGGGCGCACTTCAGAGAACTGCGGATGACCGGCAGCCACGTGGCGCGCGGTCAACTCAGGAATGTGGTACTCGGCTGCGCCACCCGAGACAAAGCAGAGTTCTACGAAGCCCTCTGACGTCGGCTCCGGACCCTTTTCCCCTGTGCGTGTGTGCCGCACGTGTTTGTGAGCCCTTCGCCAGAAGGGCTGGTCCACGGGGACATCGAACTATGACGTCGAGCGGAGCGCTTATAAGCAGCGTTTACCGGCTGCTAGAGCGTGCTCGTCGTCGGGAGCTGAGTGCTCGTTGTCATGCTAGAAATGTACTAGTGAGCTGTGTGCTCGTAAGCTGTTTGCTGTATGATAGTCTTGCGGGCTCCATATGGGAGTCGCGCTAAACTGCCAATGTATCTTCCTTAAAATATTAATATGTAAATAAATCCTGCTCGCCTAGTCCTGTCGCCACAAGGTCCTCCCTACGGCTACGACTGCCGACTCTTACAGCGGGTGCTCTGCGAGGATCCCCGCTCGCCGTTGCCGGCTCACCAGGCTCCTGCCTAGCCATCGCCTCGATGACCTGCTCGACGGCCTGTAGTTGTATTTCTTGGTCTTCGCTCCACGTTGCTTCCTCAAGCTGCGGCGGTATATGTCCTGAGTTAGCTTGGCTTGGATGTATGGAGCAATCCCATAGCATGTGCTCGAATGTGGCCTTCTCCCTGCAGCACGCTCTGCACTTGTCATGGTGGTGCGATTCTGGTTACATCCTATGCAATAGCGCCGGGCTTGGAAGTGTTCTCGTTTGTAGTTACCTGAACAGCACGGTCTGCGACCTGCTGAGCCCTTTGCAGGGCGGCGGGAGAAGTCTACGGGGCAGCCGAAAGCCTTGGTCAGTTCGTTATAGGTGGTCATCCGGTCTTTGGCGCTGAAACACAGCGGGCAGCCATTGCCTTGGGCGCGGTCGGTTAATCCTCGCGCTCGGGCGTGTGCCGTTTCGTTGCGATTGGCATGCTTCTCCGACGCTTGTCCTGCGTGCTCCGGGAACCACTTGATTCGAGTCCTCTTGTCGCGGTATGCCTGTCGGAGCAGGACGCGTGCCGACGTTGGGGCAATTCTTCCTTTGGCGTAGTTCCTCACCGCCTGTCTGGAGTCGCTGAGGATCATGTGGCATTCTCGGGTTACGATGGCCAGGGCGATGGCTATTTCTTCTGCTTCCTCCACTTGCTTGCTAGATGTGCTGGCAGTCGCCCGCACGGAGTCGACCACCGCGATCGCGAAGCAGTTGCGGCCGGCATATTCGGCTGCATCCACGTATCTGGCACCGGTGTCTTCCGCGTGCAGGTCCGTTAGTGCCTTGGCTATAGCGCGTCTTCTGCCTTCGTTGAATTCCGGATGCATGCTCTTCGGCAAGGGGTCAACCCGCGCGTTTCATCGTACGTGGTCGGGGACGGGGCATTTTGGTCCCTGCTGTTCATGATAACCGATGCCTAGACTGCACAGGATCTTTCTGCCGGCCTTTGTTGATGACAATCTTTCCAACTGAGCGGCTCTTTGCGCTTCGATGACCTCGTCGAGCGTGTTGTGTATGCCCAGCTGGAGGAGACGTTTCATGTTGGTAGTTTCAAGTAGACCGAGGGGTGTCTTGTAAGCCCTCCGGATTAGGATGTCTAGCTTGTTCTTTTCGCTTTTCACCCACTTGTGGAAGGCTGCCACGTACACTGGCAGAGTACGAAGGAGTGTATAAGCCTGATGAAGTTTTCCTCCTTCATGACTCCCTTCTTGGTGGTAACGCGCTTGAGCAGTCTGCTGGCATTGGACGCCTCACCCATGCTGAGGGTGATGGTGTCTCCGTTCCTGCCGAGCGCTTCGATCGTCATGCCCAGGACTCGGATCTTGCTGACCATCGGTATTGTGTTACCATCCCTGGTGCGGATCTTGATCTTTTCGTGTTTCCTTTGCTTCTTGATTCTGTGCGTTTTGATCGGTTGGTAAAGCAGGAGCTCCAACTTACTTGGGGAGCAACGCAGTCCCGTACCTTCCAAGCTTTCTTCGATCGTGTCGACTGCCGTCTGTGGCGTGGATTTTGTGCGGGCATCACTGCCCCCGTCCACCCACAGCGTAATGTCGTCCGCGTATATCGTGTGCTTCAGTCCTTCAAGCTGGCGTAGTCTTTTGGCAACTTGAATCATAGCAAGAATAAATAGCATGGGTGAGATGACGGAGCCTAGGGAAGTGCCCTGGCTCCCTAATGTCTTCTCGTCCGTCTTCAGGTCGCCGAGTCTGAGCTCCGCCATCTGCCGGTGACGATGCCTTTGAAATATTCGTACGACCTCTCGCCTAGGTTTAGATGGGATACCTGCGCGAGGATGGCAGAGTGCGTAACTTTGTCGAAGGCGCTTTCTAGGTGGAGCCCGAGGACGGCTTTGGTGTCCCTAGTTTCGCCGTCGATGACCTGATGTTGATAAGTAAAAAATCTCAGTGCCCTCCCACTCTCTGAAGAAATACGACCCGCAAAGCTGTGTATGTGGGCCCCTTAATGGCGAACTGCACCTCCGCCGTATGTCGGCACCGCGTTGCACTGTCTTCGGGATCGGCCCACGTATGGGGAGTGCTTAATGCCTGCTTCACCTCCGCCGCTGGTCGGCCTGGCATGGCGTTACATTCGGGATCAGCCCACGTATGGGGAGAGCTGAACGTTTGCTGCACCTCTGCTGCGGGTCAGGCCGGTATTATGCTATCTTCGGGATTTTGCTCTATACGCGGACGCCATAGTGGGGAAAGTAGCCCTTAAGAGGAACCTTTAGCTCTGGTGGTCCTATATAAATACATGTAAAAGGAGAACTCGTTTTTCTCCACAACCACTGCATCAAATTTTACAAGGTTTGTTGCACTTGAAAGAAATACTTAAAATCTAGTGACTGTTGGTTTAAAATCTTTTATTTGGGTCATCATTTGTTTATTCAAAATTGGCAAAAATCACAAATTTTCAGAAAACGAAACCAACTTTACAACTCTGTCTTTCGGCAATCAAAACTGATATCACAATTCTGCACATTGCATCTAACAGCACATCTAAAGCGGACAAAATTGATATAATACGCTTGAATCTAAAAAAATTTAGTAATGTGGAAGTGCAGCTTTTCCACAACCCTTGTTCACAACGTAACGACTTCACGCATGATATAAATCGGCATATTGGATTTGTCCGCTTTGAATTGTCTAAAGGATTCTGTTTACATAACCGCGATATCAGTTCTTGTTGCGGAGTTATTTGTAAACTTCGTGCTTCTGTATTTTTCGCACTTTTGAATTTTTGAAAATCTTTTACCAGAATTCAAGCCCTAAATAGAAATTCGCGCTTGTAATAGTCACTAGAATTTACCTTTCTCTCCCGAATCCAGCAAAATTTATTAAAATCGGCCCAGGGGTTACTCAGAAAATCGTTTCGGCGTTTTACATTTATGTGAATAGGCCACGTCGGAATTGGGCCCGAGTTAAAGCATACTCTTAACGACTTCGTTGTAAAAAAAGTAATAAAAGAATAAAAGAAAAAAAATCGCCTCAGCCGTCAATATCGCCGCCTCAGATTTTGTCATGATGGCACCGCCACCATCGGCACGGCTTCCTGAGCAGCTACCAAGCTGTTCCCTTTCGTTATCTTCCTTCGCTCGGCGGCAGTGCACTGTCTTGATGCCGACGACACGCTAAATCTGCACCATCATTCCGTCATGCATCGCTTCTGCGACCAAGCAAGCTTTCGGCGGCACACGTTCACTGCCGTATTGACACTAAAACTTTAAAATGCTTGCCTTCGAGAAAGCAGCGTGAATAAAAATGGAACGCGACTATGTGACCATGGGGAACATGTTCACGGGGCCATACTATTGATGACAGCACCACAAAAGGCTAGATGTGTTCAGGTTGACTTTACAGGTTTGGAAGGAAAGACTGACGGGCTAGTTGCTTCATTATCACATTAAGAACAGCACTTAATGTTAGCGCAGTTTGTGTGTGGTTGCCCCTGTGTGTGTCCCGTCGTGAAGTGCTGTTCTTTCTTTGACTTCACAGATGTTCTTTTTCTGCGTCAGTTACGTCTTCCAAGAGTGTTTACTTGGAAAATTTTTGTTCGCATTGCTCTTACAGAAGCATATTTAGTCGAAATTTGTTCGTTTGGCTGCTTAATCTCGAGGACGGGCTCCAAACTGCTCATTTTCTTTAACCACGTAAAAACCCTTACTGAAAATTTAATTACGTAGCTTTGTTAATTACGCAAACAACTTCTCAACTTACTCCGCATCTAGAGGTTACCAATCTGAACACTTGAATGATAAAATGATGTTAACATTGTTTGCATCGTTCGAATGGTTTTGTTTTGTGCAGTTAAAAGCAGCCGGCATATTGATGGTGCTGTAGACTTCTTATAAAGTAAGTGTGAAAGTTTGGACAGGTTATCTTGGCACAAATCAACTTCATGAGCTTAAGCACATGACCCAACCTTGCACGTCTGTCTTTACAACCGATTCTCATACATTATACAAGAAGCACCTCAGCGCTACGGTACATCCCACAAGGTGTGCGAGAACATTGTGCGCGCTCCCGACTAGGTTTCTGAGCGTTGGTGGCATCAGACTCGGTTTCCTGGCATCATAAGGAATAAAAACAGCTTCCTGGAGGAAAGCATTGGGTACATTTTCAGCACTTTGTAACATATGGATCAGCACGGATATGTACGTTAGAACGAAAAGTACTGAAATATTAAGGTGAGGGTTTCGCTGCATGTATTTTGGCTGTCTAATGTTAAGATCTAAAGAAAAAATGCTTTGATTTTGTGACAAATAATGCTGACATGAAATATGAGCTCCGACACAGTACTCGTGTTGGAACTGGCCCCTGGAATACAGGGCTACATTAAACCACGATATGCTGGTTTGATAAATACCAGTAATTGTAAAGTGGTTCGCTCTTGAATTTCCTGTATGTCAATCGGCGCCGCTGTGCAGTGTTGTGGGCCCTTTTTATACCACCAGCACTATGTTTCAGCTAATATTGAAAGCAACTGTATTCCTTCTTTTAAGGGGGGGGGGGGGGTTTAGCGTCTAACCACAGTTCCAAAGTTATCAGTTAGCTCAAGATGCGCCTGCATGTGTTTCTAATATCCAGTATGTTGGCACGGATTCAATAGCGAAAGAGCGCTATCTTATCAGATTGCGCGCGTGAAGCGAATACTGGCGTACATTCTCCATCACATTTGCCGACCCGAGATTGCGCTGCGATGTACGAGCATTCCAATCTGACGAACCGACGCCTTGATCCGTAGATCGGAATCGGAGGAAGCACTTTGCGCGCAGCCATCGGTATCTTTGAGTGTTATTTTCTTTTCCAGCGCAAGCTCATCTTATAATGAGTAACATTCGTGACTGACTCTTTTGGAAGTGTTTTGTTCTTCACATCACTACAACGTGAGAGTATAGAGGTGCTCCAGCTTCATTGAGAGAATACTGGGAAATGGACTAGGCCTTTTCTTGCGTATGCGTTTACACATTAACCACACCAATTTATTTTCCATAACTTACGTTTTAATTTAGGGGGCTGTAAAGCACAGCAACCTTTTACTAACAGGATGTTTTATTAACAAAGAAAATTTAAATGCTTATTAGTCGGCTTTCACTTCATGGTAAAGAATTCCAATAAAGATCTACTTACGATAATTAAAAGCCTATCTGTTTGACAGCGTTTCATCTGGGTTCCCCTTTGCAAGGTAATACAGACTTGCAGATTGTTCGTATTGGGCACCCTCGACATATGTCCAAGCGCCAAAGAAAGGGTCATTCCGAATGTTTCATTTCAGGAAGGCGTGTTACCCTCCTGTCTTTCATTCCCGTTCGCAAACACGCATAAGACGAAAGTGCTGCTTGAAGAGCGTCGTTAGTCCAAGCCAACTAGCTACCGTAACTCACCTCGCCTATATCGCTGTCATTTAGGCTTACATAAGAAATATTATTATTTTAAACCGACGCATCACGAATCCAAAAAGAGCTGCGCGCGACCAGCCCAGCTAGGTTTCTTTCATTTCGTACATCGTCGTAGCGGCTAATAGTAGCTCACGAAGCAGAGCACTGAGTGTGGATATGGCAGAGAAGGTGTTCTATATAATGTCTCGTCACTCACCGAAAATTGCCCGCCGTGCTACTGGCCTTTCCTAGAAAATTGTATATGTGACGCCCAGCCATTTGGAACACAGCAACTTTGTTTTGCGATGGGAGAGTCCAGGTGAGAGACGGGGTGGTTATGGAGATAAAGACACGCTATTTTCTGCCGTAACCTAGGCATGCATGGATGAATGCCTTTATTTATTGAGAAAAAGGAGGAGCAAGACTCAGTGGAAGCACGTCTCAGCAGACTGGGAAAGAAGCGGGGGACAAAGAGGAAAAGCTGGGGCCTGGGTGGCAGGCGAAGTCGCAGCTTAGAGGCGAGAGAATATAAGCAAGAGTTGGCGAAACCAGTTGAATTCCAGTGTAGATGTGTGATGTGCCGAGTAAATGATTGGAGTCACCGCCCAGCATCCGTCCTTTGCGGCAGTATAAGCTCCCACCGTTCTTGGTAACAAACCTTTACTGAAAACCAACCTTCGCAATTACTTATTCATCAGCCATGCCTAGCCACGTATTCCTTAGTGGCAGGGTCTGTGGATTACATCTACGCTGTCCCGACAAGTTACGACCATAACGTGGCACTTGCGGTTACGGATGCCATACTCGTGACTCTTACTATACTACTACTATACTGCGCGAATACTACAAACATGGGTTTACTGCACAAGTTAGTGAACAGACATTTTAGAACCGCGTTTTTCGCCTTACATACGCCCAACGCAAGCACCATTGTAGCATGTCACGGTGTGAGTCCCTTCAAGACAGAGACGCGAACGCAAACATAAGAACGTGTTAGAAGACAGGGTCTTGGGCCTCGTGCCAAACATATCCAAGCCAACAATATGTTAACAATCATGCCGTCGTTTCTATGCAAAGAGGTTGTGTATTTAAACTTCTGGAGTGACAGTCCAATCCGCCACCTACGGGAGCGCGTGAAGCCGCCGGGGGCCACATTGTTAGAGGAAAAGGAGTGCCGCCACAGTACGTGGCTGCGGTATACGCGCGACGCAACCTGTGCTTGCGGTTCTGCGATGAAAAAATAAAGTTAAACCCCTTTAGGAAGTATATCAGTCCGCCATTTGGTGTCGCAGTTGTCAAAAATAAAATGTCATGGTGGTGGCTGCCTAGTGTGCTGTGTACAATATTGTTACGAGGAGTTGCGAAGAAATGGTTTTATTTACAGGAGAATTGGACGATGATGGTAGCGTGATCGTAGTGCAGCCCGGCCTCTCTAACTCCTCGTTTTCTTCGTCCTCTCTTTCTTCTCTTCCTGTCCGTGCCTTTCGTATCTGTTAAATTTCCCCGCAAGCAGACGAAGCCCGTGGGGCGAGTCAGGATGTACAAGCAGGGTAGAAAGGCTTCAGGCGAGCAATATGAGTCAGCTGAGTTCTGCTTGATCGCCGACCATTGCACAGGGGGCGAGCTATGACGTAAGTGAGTTCGCTCAGGCGGTCCACAACTACAAATGGGCCTGAATATTGTGACAAGAACTTTTGGTACAATCCACGCTTGCGTTGCGGTGTCCAAAGGAGGAATAAGTCACCTTTTTGCAGCGATACTTGTACGTGACGGTCGTCGTATCGCTCTTTCGAATGACTTTGCGAGGCCAGAGTACGAAGACGAGCTATTCGACGCGCTTCTTCAGCGAGACACAAAGTCTTCGATACAGAATCATCACTGTGCAGAACGAAGGGTAGGAAAGTGTCCAGAGGGCTTCGCAGTAACCTTGCATACAGGAGGTAAAATGGGCTATAATTCGTGGTTTCGTGCTTCGCAGTGTTGTATGCATAAGTGATGAAGGGCAGCACGTCGTCCCAGTTCTTATGATTGGAGGAGACGTACATAGCAAGCATGTTAGTCAGCGTTCTGTTTGTCCTTTCAACGAGGCCATTGGTCTGTGGATGATATGGCATGGAATGACGGAACTGTGAAGTGCACAAACGAAGTAACTCTTCAATGGCATCAGCCGTGAACTGGCGACCACGGTGACCACGGTCGCTGATGATGACACGTGGTGGGCCATGACGAAGGACCACGGAACGGAGAAGGAAGGCCGCCACGCAAGCAGCGGTGGAAGACGGTATGGCTGCAGTTTCTGCATACCGTGTAAGATGGTCTACGCAGACAATTATCCAGCGGTTCCTGTTGCTAGATGTCGGGAATGGACCCAGAAGGTCAATGCCTACTTGCTCGAACGGCGTACTGGGCGGTGTCAATGGCCGAAGGGGACCCGGGGCTGCGGTGGTCGGTCGCTTGTGACGTTGGCACGTTTCACAACTAGCGACATAGCGACATAGCGCTTGGTTGCTTCGTACATCTTGGGCCAGTAAAAGCGCTCCTGCGTGCGGTGCAGCGTTCGTACGAAGCCGAAATGGCCGGATGTCACATCGTCATGCATGGCGCGTAGAACCTCGGAGCGGAGACTCTCGGGGACAAGAAGCAGAAAACGCGCTCCATGCCCGGAGTAATTAGTTTTGTACAGCAATTTATCACGGACAGTAAAGCGACCGCTGCCTTTAGAAGTACGGGCGGCGACAAAAAGCGGATCAAGGGTAACATCATCCCGTTGTTCTCGCTGAAAGTCTGCCGCGTCAGGGAACGTAGGAGTAACAGCAGCGAGACAGTCGTCAAAATTCTCAGCATCGCAGTCGGTAGTCGCAAGAGGAATCCGAGAGAAGCAGTCTGCGTCAGCGTGACGACGGCCACTCTTGTACCCACAAAGTCGTATTCCTGGAGGCGCAGCGCCTAACGTGCGAGGCGACCAGAGAGATCACGCAAACCGACCAGCCAGCATAAAGAATGATGGTCGTTGATAATCTTG
Organism: Dermacentor variabilis; assembly: GCF_050947875.1. Classification (NCBI taxonomy): domain Eukaryota; kingdom Metazoa; phylum Arthropoda; class Arachnida; order Ixodida; family Ixodidae; genus Dermacentor; species Dermacentor variabilis. The sequence continues at coordinate 8,916,366 of NW_027460335.1, read as the reverse complement.
AATGGTCTACCGTAAAGATAACATCGAAACTTTTGTACGGCGAAAACGGCTGCCAGGCATTCCTGTTCCGTGACCGTATAATTGCGTTCAGATTTGCTCAGACAACGGCTGGCATATGCGACAACCTGTTCTGCACCACTGTGACGTTGTACAAGCGCCGCTCCTATCCCGATTCCCCTCGCATCAGTGTGAACTTCAGTCGGGCAAGATGGATCGAAGTGACGCAAGAGGAGTGCTGACGTTAGTATAAACTTCAGTTGAGAGAATGATGCGTCACACTCTGGCGTCCAATTAAAGGATGCATTTTGTCGCAAAATACTTGTCAACGGGTAAACTATGTCGGCAAACCGGGGAACAAAACGACGAAAATACGAACATAGGCCAATGAATGAGCGGAGTTCTCGTGTTGACTGCGGTGGCTTGAAGGAGCTCACTGCTTCAATCTTACGAGGATCGGGTCTGACGCCATCCTTGTCGACTAAGTGTCCCAGGACCAGTGTTTGACGTTCGTCGAACCGACACTTTTTTGAGTTTAGGACCACTCCAGCTTTCTCAATGCAGTCGAGAACGAGGCTGAGGCGTTCGTTATGTTCTTCAAACGTGCGGCCAAAGATTACAACATCATCGAGGTAACACATGCATATCTCCCACTTTAGACCGCGTAGTACTGTGTCCATGAATCTTTCAAAGGTGGCAGGAGCATTGCAAAGGCCAAAAGGCATAACATTAAATTCGAATAGGCCATCTGGAGTCACGAAAGCGATCTTTTCCTTGTCGGCAGGGTCCATAGGTATTTGCCAGTACCCCAATCGCAAATCAAGTGTTGAGAAGTAAGAAGCAGCGTGTAAGCAATCACTGACGTCATCGATTCGCGGTAGTGGATAGACATCCTTCTTCGTCACTGCGTTTAGATGTCTGTAATCCACGCAGAATCTCCAGGAGCCATCTTTTTTTCGGACCAGGATTACTGGGGCTGCCCATGGACTAGATTACTCTTGAACGACACTTTTGTTCATCATCTCCTTGACTTGCTCGGCAATAACTTTGCGCTCGGACGATGGCACTCGGTAGGGCTTCTGGCGGATGGGGTGTGCTGAGCCAGTATCTATTCTGTGACGAGCGCAGGACGCGGTATGACGGTAAATGAAGGGCTGCATCTCCATGCGTGAAATCAAATTCGGCCTCATGCCTGGCAAGGACTTGTACCAGTGCTTGCCGTTCCGATGTACCGAGAGCCTTGCTGATCATGCCAAGCATTAGCTCTTCAGAATGGCGATTATCGCAAGGAAAGTAAGCTGTAGAAACGTCCGTAGTTAGTGCCGCTATTGAAGTACATGCGGCTTCATCGAAAAGAGCGATTTTCATACCGCGAGGAAGGACAACCGGCGTGGCGGAAGAGTTCAGCGCCCACAATGTGGCGACTCCTTTCGTCATTCACACGACAGAGCAGGGCACAAGTATATTTTTTAGCACCGTTTATTCGGAGAGGCCTAACTACAAGGTCAACACAATCAGTATCAACAGTAGTTGTAGAAACACGAACGGGCGTCAGGCACCACGATGGTACAATCACTTCATCAAGAACACTGACTGTGTCTGTGTCCTTGTCTTCACTACCCAAGCTTTGTTCAGAATGTGCTGATATAAATAACTTGTTCAATGAGATTTCGCCACAACCACAGTCCACGGAAGCGCCGCACTGTTCAAGAAAATCGATACCAAGAATAACGTCGTGCGAACAACGAGAAAGAACAAGGAATTCCGACACAAACACTTTCCCAGCCAACAAAACACTCACAGCACAAACACCAAGGGGATGAAACCACTCGCCGCCTACTCCACGAAAGGTAATACCGTCGTTCCAAGAAAACATAACTTTGTGGCCTTGCCGGTTTTTCAAAGCGAGGCTCATCACAGACACAGTCGCCCCAGTATCAACTAACGCCATGGTCGGTATTCCGTCAATCGAGACATTCACTGTGTTTTTGAACATCACAACAGGCGGAGGTATTTCTTGCAAAGACCGTCCGGCGACCACACATCCACTGGCCGCGGATGCTAGTTTCCCGGGGGCGGTCAGGAAGAACGGCGCCGAGGGGACGCAGAGCGACGGGGACGGCTATTTGGAGGCGTGAAACTCTGCTCAGATGCTGGCGAATCGCTGCGTCTGCTCTCGTGTGAGAAGTGATCCCTTGGAAGCAAATCGGTCGTCCGCAGGTCATATGAAGTACGGGTTCTGGGTGGCGAGAACATCGATGGTGTCCTACGTGATTGACGGGCTTGGCGACAATACCGAACTATATGGCCTGTGGAACGACAGTTGTAGCACACGGGAGGGTCGCGGTTCACAGCGTCTACCTCGAAACGAATGGTAGACGGCTGCGGGCGGCGAGAAAGTTCGTGGTCATGTGGATAACGTGTCTCTGCTGCTTGCTGAAATCCGTTATATCTTTCATAAGTCGCGTCGTGGTAGTAGGGTCGGTGCTGTTCTTGTCGTGGCCTGACAGAAGTCGCAGGGCCTCGGGGGTAAAAACGCGGCTGCTCTTGTTGTGGCCGAGCGCCATAAGTAGGGCCTCTGTCGTAGAGACGTGACTGCTGTCGGGGCGCGAGTTCATAATCCTCAGTGCCCCTTGCCGCAGGATACGGGGAGAAGGATGCCACGTTTGGCTCAAAATCTGGTGGTAGGCGGAAGCTACGAGTGCCTGGATATGTCACTTGCGCGTGCAGGCTGAGTTCTTCCCGAACTATTTGTCGGATCGTTGATTCAAGATCAAGGGGCTGGTTGCTGTCCACGCTTGCAACTGTCGTTACATTGGCTAGCCTGCCAAACTTCGGCGTTATGCGCCTCGTCTTTAGTTGCTCGAAAGTTCGACAGTGCCGAATGATGTAAGCGACGGAAGCCAGGCTGTCTTTTGCAATGAGGAAATTGTAAACATGCGCGGCAATTCCTTTTAGGATGTGTCCGACTTTGTCTTCCTCGGACATTCCAGAGTCCACCATCCTACACAGCTTTATTACTGCCTCAATGTAGGTCGTGCAGGTTTCGCCTGGTACTTGCGCACGTTGCAGTAGCGTCTGTTCTGCCCTTTTCTTTTTCGTCGCGGAGTCACCGAATCGCTCTTTGATTTCCGAAACAGATCTTCCCCATGTTGTGAATGTTTCCTCGTGGTTGTCGAACCACACCAATGAAGTATCGGTTAGAAAGAACACGACGTTCGAAAGCTGAGAAGCGCTGTTCCACCTGTTGGTGGCACTCACCCGGTGATAATGGATGAGCCAATCCTCGACGTCTTCGTCCGATCTTCCGGCGAAGGGACGCGCATCTCTCAGTTGCAGAGCAGAACTTGGGGCAGCAGTCGGAATGGGCCGCTGTTCGTCTGCGTCGTGGGACATATTCAACTCCGGTAGATTCGGTGGGAGTCCAGCAAGGCGACGGCTCCGTCGAAGAACTTGTGGTTCAGCCTCCGTCTTCGGGTGTCGATTACGCAGCACCTTTCACCACAACTGTTACGAGGAGTTGCGAAGAAATGGTTTTATTTACAGGAGAATTGGACGATGATGGTAGCGTGATCGTAGCGCAGCCCGGCCTCTCTAACTCCTCGTTTTCTTCTTCCTCTCTTTCTTCTCTTCTTGTCCGTGCCTTTCGTGTCTGTTACAATGTGTTGCGAGAACTGAAAAACAGTCGCTTCCTGATTTCTTCATTCAGTAACCTGCCGCGTGCATCGGCATTGTGATGCCCTTTCGTCGATACGTGGTGCCGGCCCGTACTGACACAACGACATGACCCGAAATGTAGTATCCTTATGCCATTTCTTAAAAAGATCACTATTTGTTTAAATCAGCGTTTTTGGTTGAAACCAAGAAAAAAATATTCGACGGTAGGTATCATTTTTGTCCGGCATTTGAGTTCTAGCTGAAAAGAGTCGGTGAAAGCAAATTTACAATAAAGCTAAGGCGACCCACAATCTGCACACAGCCGCAAGCCTACATGCGCTCCACTGAGAATAACCTGCCAAAGTTAAGGTCATGTGTCAGCTGGCCGCTCAAGCAATCTTTACTTTTTTTTTCGTTTCTGCATCCATTCTGCCTGCGTCTGCGGCAAAAACGTGAAGTGGGATGGTGGTGGTGGTGGTGGTGGTGAATTGTAGCAGCAGGCGGGTTTAGCCTGGCGAACAAGTCCGGCAATTGCTCCAGGCAGATAGATAAACAGAAATTGGTGGAGGCAGGTGGTAGCGTAATGGTTAGCGTGCCCATTTCCCAAATGCAAGATGGAGCATTTGGGAGATGGGCTCGAATCTCGGTGGTTTGTTTGTGAAGACAGCTTTCTGTGGTCTCTGGTGACTGCGAAGCTCAGAATGAGGCGACATCCTGACGACAACGGTCGCCGTCAACGTAACAGAATAAGCGGGCGTGCAAGGTCACGTCTAAAGCCGAAAGCACATTCGGAGGAAATACACTGTACTCTTGCCGACAAAAAAAAACGTGATGAGTAACGAGCGGTGTTGTTGAGCGAGGCTGTAGACGGATAATGTCACCATAGACAGGACAACGCTCCCATCCTGGTGCTCAGCGGAAATATACGTCGACAGTGTGTCAATTAGCGTGTAATTGATACTTCAATAAGGTCGTTGCGTGTTTGTGTTGTGTCTAGCAGGAGCTAGTAGCGTAAGAGATGACACTGGAGAGAAGGCGGTGAGCGAAGTCCGCGAAAAGTAATTGAGGATAGCCATATAGAACGTCGACGCCATGTTGAATAAAGCCTGCGACTTCAGTTGCTCAGCCGACAGAAAGGCTTGTGTCGTAGCATACCGCTGGGCGTATTTGGTAACCACAGCGATAAACACACATTTTGCGGAAGTAAACAGAGGAAAGGGACGTAGTGAGTTGGCCGCCCTTTTCGAGCTCTGGCATAGTATGAAAAATGAATGTGGGGAAGTATGACGCACAAAATAGTATATGTCAACCCAAACGAATCAGCGTGGTCATACTTGCGCGACACGCCATGGTGGCCTGCCACCAATACATCATGAACTTGAAGTGATGAGAGTTTTCATTGCGTACTTGAGAATAAAAACGAGCACGTCAGAGACGTCCGAGGGACATTTCTAGGGTACAAGAGCACAACCCCCCCCCCCCCCAAAAAAAAATCACGAATATAAGCTTACGCATATGGGCGTCGTAAGATCGAGCACTTCGGCGCTCGTTGATCTTCTTTAGGATCACTTCAGCATTTCATTCAGCGTTTCTTTCTGAGAAAAAGAGTTGAAGGCGCCCGTTTATTTGCATCACAATGGCAGGCGTAACCAGGCAAACATTGACAGCATTTCATTAGAGAGTGCCTGCGTACTCTGTGGAGATTACGCATGACAATGACATCAAACGCAGAAAGCTTTGCTTACATCGATTCGCACATACATAGGATTCGCATAATTTTTTCACTCATTGAATACAGTGCATTCTACGGTGTCATTCTTCGACAAAACAGATGGTACCGATTTTCGCGTAATGAGGATTGGAACAAATTGTCTCACCTTCCGGCTGTCACCTTTCTCCTACTGCCAACATTCCTTCCGCTCCGTAGTTGCTTAGCTTTTATTGGGTTCGGCTGCTAATCACGAGGTCTCGAGATCGAATCCCAACCACGGCAGCGGTATTTCAATGGGTGTGAAATGCGAAAACCCGCGTACTTAGGGCTAGGCACACGTTAAAAAATCCCAAGTGGTCTAAATTATTCTCGAATCCTCCACTACGGTGTGCCTCCTAATGAAATCGTGGTTTTGGCAAGTAAAACCTCATAATGTGTTATGTAACATTCGTTAAGGATGTCCTGGGCAGTCGCACAACTCTTGAGTACAATTAAGCGTCAGGAGTTGTGCGCGAGGTCTTTGAGTATGTGGATAGCCTTTATGGCGTTTGATAGGTGCTAGTCTACATTGCGGCTATATAATAAAGGCGGAACGGCAACATGGTAGAGAATGGGGAGAACACACAAATCCCGCATATATTACTGCACAATAATTTTAAATATCGTTCTTGCTTCAGGCACGTGGACAACCGCCATAGGAGACTACTTTGGAAACTAACTGCAAGTACTGTATATGTCATACCCAATGGTGTACCTGGCCTGGTGGCCAGTAAATGGAGACGTAATATTGCGAACAGCTTCGGCTATAGCGTGCTAATGGACAACGACACAAACTCAAGTGACTAGTGCAAGAGTGGACAGGGAACACTAAAGACGGTACAAGGACAAGCGCCCAGTTGGATGTTTGCGCGCTTATCCTTGTCGCCTCTAGTGTCCCGTGTCCACTCTTGCGCTAGTCACTTTAGCATGGAATACCAACTAGCCCGGTCTCACAGCCTGCGACGACACAGGGACAGTTTGCTCAACTCTTGTATCGTGACTTTTGTGTTAAGGTGAAAAACCAACTTATCCATGCATATGTCTTAATGCTTAAGCACATCTAGATTTGCAGCTGCGGCGGTGGCCCATGTGTGCGCATTGCAATGTCGCTAGTGAAATAATTTTGTGCACCTTAACGAATTCGATAGTGGAAAATCAAAATCCGTCCACGACGGCGTCTCTAGTAGGCGCTGTGCGATGTTCGGACGTTAACAATGTATGCCGACTGAAGAAAGGCTGCCCCGAAGTACTTCTGACGATTAGGCTAGCTTCTTTACTCCGTAGAATGAAAAAAGAAAAGGAAAAGAAAAAAAAGAAAAAAAAAAGAACCGCATCAAAAGCCCAGAATCAACCATTGCTCGTCGCGACTAAACGCTCTTAGGATGACGAGTAATTTCTAGGCGACGAGCGAATACGCTTGATCAAGAACACTGATAACACCGGCGGGACAAGCATTGTGGCGAAGTTCAATGCGCAGGGATAGCTTTTATTTTTTTTATTTTGTTTGGTTGACGTCATCACGCGTCACCGCGGGAAGTTTGAAAAGTTTAAGGTTAGTACGCCACGTGGTGGCACTCACGCGAACTAAACCCTCATGTCCAGAAAAGCTGGATACGGTGTTGCCTAAAAGCGAGCAGCGGTGGACGCCAGCGAAATGCACTAATATGAGATGTATGGTGAATATAAGCAAAACAACGTTAAGAGGAAGCTTTAGCTCGGGCCAAACTCCGACGCGGCCTATTCAAATACATGTAAAACGCAAAAACGTTTTTATGAGATAACCCCTGGACCGATTTTGATTAAATTTGTCGCATTTGAAAGAGAAAGTTAAATTCTAGTGACTGTTGGAAGCGGAATTTCGATTTATGGCTTTAATTTTCTTAAAACGATTTTCAAATATTTGACCGTTTGAAAAACATAGAATCACGAAGTTTACAAATTCATAGCTCTGCATCAAGAACTGATATCGCGGTTCTGTAAACGGCATTCATTATATCATTCAAAGCGGACAAATTCAATATGTCATTTTACATCTTACGTGAATTTGTTACGTTGGTTACAACGGTTTTGCAAAAGTTGTATTTCCCTATGATTAAAATTTTTTATATTCACGTGTAACATATCAATTTTGTCCGCTTTAGATGTGCTATTTGATGCAATTCACAGAATTGTATTAACATTTTTAGTGGTTAAGTTACAGAGTTGTAAACTTGATAGTTTCGTTTTTTGAAAATTTCCGATTTTTGCCAATTTTTAATAAAAAATTCACAATCTAACTCAAAAATTCGAAACCAACAGTCACTAGATTTTAAGTTTGTCTTTTAAATGCAACAAACCTCGTCAAATTTGGTGCAGTGGTTGCCGAGAAAAACGAATTCTCCTTTTACATGTATTTAGATAGGAGCACTCGAGCTAAAGCTTCCTCTTAAGAACGAGTCTTCGTTCCTTCTCAGTGGCGCGGTTTGATGCCCCGCGGCTGTCCATTACTGTTCGACAGCGCCATGTGCTAAACTACCGGTGATGCAGCCCCCTTCGTCGCGACCGTCAGCAGCAGAGCAACCGAACGGTGCACTAGAAATTATCAAGCGTGACAAGGCCCCGCGCGAGAGTGAGGGCAAAGTCTGGCGTCAGTCGGAGCACTCTCGCCGTCAGCGCGCGGAGCGAGATAGCAGCGCCCCGGTGTGGCCCCGCAGCCGCTCCGGCCACCTGTGCCGTGGTCCGTTTACTTTTTTGGCCGATAGTACATCGTTCTTCGCAAACACCAATGAAAGATTCGTTTAAATCACTTGCCACAGGTCGTGATACGTGCACAATTTTGTTTATATTCGCTTTCCCAACCTTTCTATCGGTTTTTTTTTATCACCAGCAGCCAAGTACAACCGAAGCAATAAAACTGGATGCCGCCGTTAACATTGATGGATGTTCTCGCTTGGCCTTCGAAACGACCTTTTACGGTTCGTTGCTTTGGCTTGTCGCTATAATTATCTTGTTGCTGTGGTAATCCTGGAAGCAGTTCTAATCCTGACGAGGTAGTGGATTTTGCTGTTAAGAGTGGCACCAAGGTTCTGCTTATTCATGTATGTGGCGGTATTAGCAGAGGCTTGTAGTTCACGGCGGTAAAGTCGTACTGTATTTGATATGACGGTGCATGGTTTCCTTCCGCTATAGAAACGTTTTAAGGTCCCCTACCCTCCAGTATTCCGTTTGTACCGTTTTGGGATCACATCGAAAATCACATGAACAGATGTATTTACCCGCTTTGCGGTAACGTCAGTCAAGATCAAAAAAATACGCCTGTAGTATAGCGCTTTTTTCGCTATTATTAATGCGATACGAGTGTTACAAGTACTCAAGAGATAAGTCGTGCTTGGATGCAGCGTTAGCAGCCGCACGCATTCTTGAGAGCGTCACGGGGAAATGAGTGTTTAGTGACGTGCTGGAGTGGATATGCCGGAGAGTAAGGTGGCCGAAGCAAAGTATACTGCCCGGCAGAAATATGGTTACGTCGTAATGTCCAAATCGAAGCTCAGAAGTCAGTGTACAAATTTTATACCCTACTGCTAACGGCGCCAGATAAATGCGAATGATGGTGACTAGCGTTTTCTACGGAGCGCTTCTGTTTGGACAAGTTAGCGCACCATACTGCAGGTTAAACAACGCAAAAAAACGACTGCGCACATGTACACACAGCACCAGCGCTAAACTACCAACTGAGGTACGCAAATCAGGGAAAGGGAATGGGAGGGGACTGTTCTCTGAATTACCAACTGTTCAGCCCTGGTTATCAGTGTGCACTGACGTCTACTGCGCGGTGTTTGGCTTGCATTTTTCTTTACACGTCAATACATCAAGGTAGCCGGAAACATAAATAAAGATGTGACTGTGTTGCGTATCAATCTTGTTTTGAAGTCGTGGTAATTTTATAAGTTGTGTTCTTAGCGCACACAACACGAAAGTAAGCGCGGAATAGCAGGAGCTACCTAGTCACAAGAGATCAACACTAATCTAAAACGATACAGGAAAAAAAAAAGGATACCTAGAGGAAGAGAAGATTGCCAGTCTTAGAAATAGCGGCACTTATTAATAGGGTGCATTTTGGAGCCAGGAGAACACGAGAAAGCCCTAGCAAAGGGTTCAAAGTTTCTCACCGCCACAGAGCAATCAGGGGAGTACTGTGCTCCCGTCAGCACTTCAATCCTGCACATAGTGTGGCAGAACGTGAGAAAAAATATTTGCTCCGGAGTGTACGAGTCTAGGCCCTGGAGGGGCAAGTCTTTCATCGGGTCACGAAAACGCTTGTACGCTGAATAAGCAATATCTAGAGCAGGTAGCATGGGGAATACCACCTGCTCCCTGTCATCTGCCGCAGGGCACGAGAATGCCTCCCAGAGTCGCCATGTCGAATTGGCTCCCCAAGTGGTCTCGTTGGGAATCGGGCGCAATATCATAAAATTTAGCGCGTCGACGAGTTCCTTGGCAAAGAGGAAACCGATGCCCCCATAAATCATCGCGCTTGTGCCGTTTGAGTAATACAGCGGTGGGTGTACACTGGCGGTGGATGCCGAGACGGCGTTCGGGATGTATTTGTACTCGAACAGCCGGTTATTGCTAACGCGGTAAGTCTTCACAGCCTCTTCGTATAGGGAGCTGCCTCTGGACTTCTGTAGCGCTAGACGAGCACTGTACCACTGCGAGAAAAAGTCACGGGAGTCATTGTCAACCGCGCCATAGAGCCTGTCGAAGCTTCCCTGCGAGCGAAGGACGCCTTCTGGCCAAATGGCGGTAGCTGTTTCCTTAAGGACATTCAGCAAAGTAGACTTCGTGGTATCGTTCATGCGGTCACTTGAGCTGATCTTTTCGATCGCCAGAGTCTTGATGCGATGAAAGTAGCGAGGAATCTCGCGCACCTCATCTTCCGTAAACTGAGACTTGGTTATGGCAGCCAAAAGAGTGTTGTAGGTAAGTTCCACTTGCAAAACGCAGCACACGGTGTTCAGCACACTTCCTAGGTTCCCAAAGTCGACGGCTGCTACGGTCGCAGGCAGCACATTGCTCGAAAAGGTGCCGACGCTTTGAACAAACCACCAGGTCGTGTGAAACCAAAGCGTCTGCGCCGAGAAGGCCACGAACAGCTCCTCAATGGCTGCCATTAGACGCTCGTTGGTCGCCACGAGGAAGTCGCCAACCATGACGGGGGCGTCACTTCCGTAGACCTCGCGCAACACGTCCATCCACATTACGGGTGTGAGCTTACTCGCTATCGCCGGTGTGCCTCCTAGTCTAATGAGTTGCGGCCGGTACACACTCGATTTGTCGGCATTGCCGAGGGCTCCCAAGATCGCCGACTGCACGTCAGCGCTGTCCTTGAGGAAATAGTGGAAACTCCCATGAACAGAAAGGTCGTCCCGAAACAAGCAGATTTCGAAAAGGTGCAGGTACCAGTCGTAGGCGCCTCTGTAGTCCAGGAGTTTCTTGTTGAAGTACTGCCACACGGACGCCATGAAGGACGAACTGACAACGAACGTTCGTCCTCGGCTTCCGAAAGTGTCATGCCGCTCGATGTGGAACCACAAAGGGAGCGCCCAATTCACGTCCAATTCGATGAGAAGTTGAAGGAACTTGGCGTACTCGTCGGGGCCAATGTGAAACTCGTTTTCTGGCCACGCAAACCCAAGGGCCACCATGAAGCTCTTGAGGCTGCTCAGGGACGAAGCGTAGTCGTCGGCCTTCGTAGCGCAGGCTATCATCATTTGCTGCGCTTTGTTCGAGGCGGCACTCGCGCCCGCCTTGCTCGAAGTGAGCTCCGCTATTCGATAAAGCCAGTCGGCCAAGACGTCGTGGACGAGGGTCTGGGTGATTCTTTTATATTTGTGCATCCAGCCCGAGCAGACGAAGCGGCCGAAGTCCTCGCACGGGTCCGCGCCGTGGATTCGGCTCAGGCCCAAGGCGCTGACATGGTCCTTGCAGTCGGAGGTGTCGCAAGTGGCTTTTACCTTGGGCTGCGTGGCGGCGATGTACACGACGATCAGGACGACCGACACCAGGACAACAGAGAAGGAGCCTAACACAGCTGCGAGCGCCATGGCGATGCGGGAATGTGTTTTTTGTCGAGTCTTCTTTGGTCTTACTTTGACTGACGCCTGCAAGACGTAGAGCCAGAATGGGAAAAAAATTATCCTAGTTGTAAAATGAAGCAGCTCTGCGGTCTGACACCTTAGTTTGCACATGCAGCGTTTATATAGTTAGAAGTACAGCTGTGCATATTAAACACAAGGTAGCTAGCAAAACACGATTGCCGGTACAGAGATCGGAAGTGGACTGCTATGCGTGAAAGACGCTGACTTCCGGCCATATATAACGGGCTTCAGGCGAAACTTGCTGGGTCGCCTCCTCTTAAGTGAGACACATATGTAGCACGGGCGATAGCCTAACTTGAACGTTTTTTTTCTGCTTTATAGGTGGACAGAATGCCCCGAGTACCTTAGGACACGTCAATTAACTATGATCTTGTGCGCCCCGTTAGTGAATTTGAGGTGTTATTAGTGCGTGAAAATTATTGCGGTGTTTTTTCTTAGAGTGAAGGAGTCTGTATATGCTTCTATAGCCATATTTAAGTGAAATCACTTTTATTTCTCAGCTAAGCGACTAATCAGATCAAATTTTTATATATGGCGCAGAATAAGCGAAGATAATCTAAATACTACTACCTGAGATCACTTCGTTTTCATTGCTTGGAGCACATGTTTGCGCGCTAAAGGTTTGCTTCTGCGCTCAACATCGTTTCCGTGCGAATATGAAATAAATAAATCAATGAATAAATAATTAAATAAATAAATAAATAAACTAAAGCATCGGAATATACAGGTTTTCAGTACTGAGATTGCTACAAGCAACTCAGGATCACGGTCATTCAACAAACGGCCGCAGGAATAGTTGGTCTATATCTGCTGATTATCTTAAAGTGGAAATGTAAACAGTTTTATTAACGTTCCCCTGTCCTAGGTCGAACACTTACGTCACATTATCTGGGTTACTTGAAGACGCAGACAATATAGATAAATCGGTGTGTGCCACCAGTTGATCAATGATGCTGAATATATAATTTTCCTTCAATAACTTTCGGACACATGTCTCAGTTGCGGAATTGCAGCCAAGCAGTGTAATAAAAGAATGCCCAATTTATAATCCGGTGCTTAGCTCTGGATTCAAGAAAAACGTATATGCGGCTAATGCCAGCTCCATAGAGCACTTATGGAAGTCCCTGCATGCCTCGTCGAAAAGCTTCCGTCTATGCGCACTTTCTCAGCGGCACGGTCTTCCGGCAACACAGCAGTACGATCGTGATTACCTCGTTCTTTTAAGGGTGATGCGATTTATGCTGTGCCACGAAGGGTGAGCACTGCGCGTTCAAAAAATCTTGGGCGCTCGCGTGATTATTCACGGACTGGTGTTGAACGACTTCACGTGCACGCGGCTGAGTGGCCGACATACATGCCCAGTCCGATAAAAGAAGTCAGGACCGTGTGTTTCTCGCCTGGTCATTTCCAGGGGAGCTTTCGGGCGAAGAAATATCGATCGAAATTATGACTTGCTGAGCCGTATTCTATGGTAGGCTTGATCATTAATGTGCAAAAGATTGAAGTATTGTTCCGTAATCTGGCGATATTAGAAACAAAAGTGTGGGATAAATAGTAAGCGCCCTAATAACATTTCATTAGCGCTACTTCTTTTTGAAATAAGCCTCTTCCCCTCGAAGCCTCGACAGCTCTGGTTCCGCTTCGGTGGCGTATCCTGGATCGAAAAAAAAAAAAAAGAAGAACGCACGAGAACAGTGCTGTTCGATAAGTTTGGACTGAACTCAATCGCGAGTGTTTACATTTTCATCAACCAGCTGATGCAACAAAGCAAGGTGGAGCCTTGCTATGAGGTGGTAACAGTCAATATTCGTTATCCCGCATGGAACTTGCCGGCGATCTTGAATTGTGCGCAGAATGCAATCGGAGTCGAAGCGTGAAGCACGACGAGCAAGCAAGCTCAGGTGGCGTCACGCGTCATATACACGTTCGCTATAGATGTCCACTGTCGCTTCGCGCGAACTTATCTGGTCCTGAAGCTGCGGTAATAATGCGCAAAGCAGCATGCTGCAACGCCCCCATGCAAGGCGACCGGAATGGTGTCAGTGTTATCGCGATCGGTGTCAGTTGCGACACGTTATTTCAGATTGCTGTAAACAAGCTTGTTGTCCGAGATAAAAAGATAGAGGGGGGCTCTTCTGTCCCAAGATATATCAGTGTCCCCATGACCCGTTGTTTAGACACTTTCTTCCATCGCACACGATAGGCTGTTTGAAGGAAACGTTGCTCGCTGCCAAAGTATCTAAAGACCAACGAACACGGTCTTGTAAGGCCCATTTTCTTGGTAATAAAAAAGCTGCGCTCTGGGTCTTTAATCCTACATGCCAAGAACACTTCCGATTCGGCATCCATCGCTTTCAATCAATAATGTTTATTTTTGAGAGGACTACATAGAAAAAACTAAATAGAAATAAAGTTTACGCTGCTCCGATTGCCTCGGCTGCCCACACTGTTCGACAAAGCGGTAATGGTGGCATACATATATCAGAGTACTGTGGTATTGAAGAAAACGTTAAAGGCAATAAATTAGGGAAAATCACGTACAAGTTGCAAGCACATGAGGCTAACAGACATTGAAGCCAGTCATTGTCGGTTGACTTCGTGTGGTTGCAACTGGGTCATTACACGCCAGCTGTTCCAACCGTGTTACTCGACCAATATCCATTTCTCTCTCTCTCTCTCTCTCTCTCTCTCTCTCTCTCAAAAAAAAGAAGATCACTTATGTAAGCATTGCTTGTAGAGCATTTTTACAAAGTATTTTAAGCGAAAAAACTTATTTCAGTCCGTGAGGCCATCTGAATTTCACGAAATAATGGAAAGCAAAGTGCGAAACAAAAATTTGCCGGAAATTCATTCGAACATTGCGTTCTTGCGTTGTGTGAACATTGCGACTTCCTTATCAAACAGTTTCACAAAATACGTTTGTGTTCGGTAATGCTTAACGAGGCAAAAATGCTCAAATTAGAGCGTTTTTGGGAAATATTTTACAAAGCATAGTTAGAGTGTGCATAGTCAAGGAACAACACCTGTAATTAGTTTATTAGAACTGTCCCAGAAACGTAGTATCTAGTTAAATTACTTTCCCCCTCTGTGCTGCGCACGTCATCTAAAATAAAGGCCTGAACTTGGCACAAATGCTAGCTATTCTGGCCTCTGCTTAGACGTCGGTAGCCCACTAAGGGGGGTCCATGAAAAAAATGCGCAGCGAAGCGGATTTACTCGAGAAGCATAGCTACTTTCGCCACGAAAATATTAATCGAAGTAATATGCGTTTTAGCCGAGAAAAATATTTTTTCAATTTTGAATTTTGAACTGAAAGCAACACTTGCACGACACACGTTCAGTCACCGTGGAACCAGCGAAAGAAGACGAAAAGAGCTGGTGAATATTGTTGATAGGCAGGTTTATTCAGCATATCTCACTATTCCGTGACGTGTCTCTACCATTAAATTTCCAGCTACTTGAGGACTGATAGACAGTAGTCGACAGCTTTTGTTAGGACACGTAGCGCGGGCCCTTTGTGATGTCAAACCTGAGGAAACCAATGAGTGCAGCTTTGTATTATTGGGGGCATTGTGATGTACTTAAGTCAATGATATTGTCAGATTTTTGAGACTGTGTTTGTTATCCCCTACATATACGGGGTGATCATCTTTAAGATTTACGGAATTAAAAAAAAAAGAGGCTGTTGCAGACAACATAATTCTAGTCCTTGAGGGGGATTAGTCGAAGAAGCGGACATTTCTTGCACTAGAAATCAAAACACATGTTCAATGAATTACCAATATTTCACTATTTAGCTTCTTAATTGTAAATGAATTCTGGGGTTTTCTGTGCCGAAACCACGATTTGACTATGAGGCACGCCTTAGTGGGGTCTGCAGATTAATTTTGACCTCGAAGGGATCCTTAACGCGGTCCCGATGCATCAGACACGGGCGTTTTCGCATTTCACCCTATTGAAATGCGGCCTTCGCGGCCGGGATTCGATCCCACGACCTCGTGCTTAGTAGCGCAGCACTATAGCCGTTAAGCTACCGCGTCGGGTCATTTATTAATTAATTAGTTCACAGCACATATCGCAATTTATGGATTGTAGCCGGCGAGCTCACAAGGCGTATTTAACTTTGAATGAATTTCCAGAATGACATTAGTTTCGAGTTATGTGCCATCAATCTCACCGCAATACTGTACTGTTGTGCCACTTACTTTTTAAACAGAACGCTCTTTATGCATTACGATGAGCAAAACGCGAACAAGGTGAAAGCATGAGCCAACGTTTCGAGAAGTGGATTTGTCTTTTTCTAGGCAAATCGAAACGTTGGCTTCGGCTTCCACCTTGTCCTCGTGTTGCTTATCGTCTTGAATTTCCATCTCCCGTTTTCCCCGTGTTTTCTTTCATGCTCTGAAGCACAAAAGTAACTGGAACGCCCACGTATTTCGTCCCACATTCCAGGAAATAATACATCGAAGCTGGTGTCATTCTGGAAATTAATTTCAAGTTCTTGCAGGCTCACCGGCTACGATTCGTGAATTGCAATATGTGCTGTAAAGTAACTCATTAATAAGTAGTGATTTTGTTAATTAGCTGAATATGTGTTTTGATTTCTCAGACTAGTAATGTCCACCTCGTTAACTAATCCAGCTCCAGAACAAAATTGGCGTAATAGTTCTGCGGAAAGCCGCAAGGTGTAGAGAAGTAATTAATAAAAGGAAAATGCGGGTTTTCGCAGAACTATTACGCCAAACTCCCCTGCTTTGCTTCAAATTCTTGATCATTTCGACTTCGCAATGCCATCTGCTAGCCGCCCGGCTGGCTGAGGTGGTAGAGCGGCTGCCCCGGACAGTTGTTGGTCCCGGGTCCGAGTTCCAGACCAGGACGAATTTTTTTTTTTCGGCTGCGAGGCTTTCCTTTGTAGGAATTGCTACGACTGAGTGGATGTCTCATATTCCCTTTATTAATAAGAACAATAATTATGCTTACTGCCACAGGTGCTTTTTTAAATATAATGTAACTCTTAAAAATTATCACCTCATATATAGTATACAAAGAATGCAGAAGGAAAAATAAAGAACCGCAAACAATATGCCGCGAATACACCACCTATGTTTTTTTTTTTTGCGCCACCAATTCTGTTAGTTTATTTGTCCAACAAGCATGCTACAAGGTGAAGTCGAAGCTCGAGCCGAAATATTGCAATGGTGGAACTCAAATTGAATTTTTTTCTCTCGGTGAAAACGCAAATTACTTCGATTAAAATTTCCGTGGTGAAATTTGTTATGCTTCTCAATTATATCCACCCTTCAGCGTATTTTTCCATGGACCGCCTTAGTGCGTTACCAACGTCTAAACATAGGCCAAAAATAACATTCTTGCCAAAGTCAGGCTTTTATTTTAGAGCTTGTGCACAGCATATATATTGGCAAAAATAAATTTGGGACATCGTAAGTGTTAGGGGCAGTTCTATACAAATAGCTCCAGGTTTTCTTTCGTGACTGTCTTTTGTTAAAAATTTCCCCAAAGCACTGCAATTTGCGTATTCTTAACTAGACGCTAAGGATTGGAAAACATAAAAGCCTTTTATGAATCAGCTTTATAATCAAAGCACTGCGTTCAGACAATGTAAAAAAAGAAGAACGAAAGTTTAAAAGAATTAGCGAAAAAGTAGATTTTTGGGAAATTTTCGTTTCACACATGCTTTTCCACCCTTTGGTGAAATGCAAATGGCCCTCACAGGCACTAAAAAAATTCCCGCTGAAAATATTTTAGGAATATACTGTGCAAGTAATGCTCACGTACATATATTTTTTGTAATTTTTTAGAGAAATGGATATTGCTCGAGCGCCGCGGTTGAGACAGTTGGCATGGTATGACCGAATGAAGAGAAATTGAGCCCCTCCGGTTTTGTTATTTCTTTAGCCCATGAAGCACAAACAGTGTAAGAAATAGAAAATCATAATTAGCGGAATGAAACAAGAACAACAAAACAAGAAAACGCATAATTAAAGCATGTAATATTAGAACTTAGGAACAGGATGTAAAGGGTAGATCACGATAATGAATTACGGAAACATCGTCATAATGCAATAAATAATACAAAGCGACGAAATCCAAACAAGAGAGAAATTCACAGGAAGGTTGAGGCTTGCAGTGATTAACACTGGCTAAACCGTGCCTTCGTTCGACAACTGTTAGAACGAAGAAAGTGATCCTTCAGTAAGGTTAATCTTGATGAAAGTTAAATTATGGGGTTTTAGGGGCCAAAACCACTTTCTGATTTTGAGGCACGCCGTAGTGGAGGACTCCGGAAATTTCGACCACCTGGGGTTCTTTAACGTGCACCTAAATCTAAGCACCACGGGTGTTTTCGCATTTCGCCTCCATCGAAATGCGGCCGCCGTGGCCAAGGTTAATCTTGCTGAGCATTCGTAATGAATACGAATAAGTTACTTAACGCACGCGCACTCCACGGATTCTAAAGTGGCGCTGCAGCAGAAACGCAAATTTTGTCAGCGAAAGGAATGGTCGCGTCGCGTGTCATCGTTACTATACAACGAAACACAGCGCCGGGACAACCAACTCGGCGAGTTGTTTACATTCATCATACAGCAGCACAACGAATGGACGCTTTGAGGCGGCACAGCGCTTGTGTTCTTTCTCCTTTCTGGGCCTGTTGCGTGTCTACAGTAGAAAACCCAGAGCGCACCGTATTTTACCGGAACAATGACAAACAGCGACACTTATCCCCTTTCACTGACAAAAACCTGCATTTCTCGGCCAGCGCCGCCGCAGACGACGAATGAGTGACCTATTTTTGGCAGGATTGAAAAGAGCTGCGTTCAAGCATCGTGCGAAAGAAAATGTCTCGCGAAATGATGGCGATGATGATGACTGACGATGTTCAACGTCTGGAGGAAACACTAATGCCTTGAGAGACGCCGCAGTTAAGGGCTTCAGGTGAACTTTTGCTACCTGGCACTTTAACCTGCACCCAAGTTTAGGTACACGAGCGTTTTCGCATTTCGCCTACTTATCATAGGGTAAAACTCAAAGGGGGGCATGACCACCAATTTTCCATCATAATACGTATTGTGTGAGGTAATCTTTGTGCGTTCGAGAACACGTTGGCATAATTTTAGCTCATTTGAGCCAGCACGTAATTTATAATTACATTTTTTATATTACACTCGAATTGCATAACAGTCGAGCAACACTGACAAGTTCGTGTTATAGTTTGTTAACGAAGCTTCCCCTCAAGTCTAAATATTTTAAGGCAGTTTTCCTAGTCTATAAAGCCGCTCGAGTTCACGCTGCTCCTCTGGCGGCCATTTTTCCAAGAAATTATGCCTTCCAACCACTCAGAATGCCGGTGACAACTTCACGTTTGATCAATTCTGGATATTGTAAATAGTAAACAGCTACTTTTGCTTACATGATCGGCCATGACATTGAAATTGCTGATACAACGGAAAGCATTGCACCGGATGCACGTATATCGAGCTGTGTATGTTGAGTGAGATAAGAGCTGCACTATAGGCATCGCAGGCAGTTTTAATTGGAGGCAAACTTGGCAAGTGCGCCTCGAATGATAAATTGTTTTGTCTAAACCGAAACAGCGCGAATTGGTAGGCTGAATGAAAGAGAGACATTCTTATTGAATGACAGGAAGTTATTCGGCATATATCTGGCGATCACTCAGGAAATGGTTGTTGTGGAACGACGAGTCGGTTCTGATGTACGTCGCTATAAAAACGCGCGAGATAGTGTCGAGCAGCCTATATTGGCTTTTGTGTGTGTATATATATATCAATTCTAAATATTGTAAGGCAGTTTGTCGTGTGCGTATCATGGACACGCATGCTTATATCGCCTTCCGTTTCCCTACCACGGTTGCGCTTTAAAACCAACAGCGCGCGCATGCGATCCCATAGATGAGATGAATACATATATATAGAAAAGTATCAGTCATAGCTCTCGTAGTATAGCCTTCTGAGCCGTTTCCCTTTTCTTTTTCTTCTCTTTTTTTTTCTTTGAAATAAGTCCTATTAGGGTTATAATTACACGAAGGTATTTCGCCCTCGCCAGCAGCAGTACTTGAGATAGCTATTCCGGCGGCTAGCTTCCCACGCTATGCGTGCCGCCCCCGCACCTGTTTAAGCTTTTTCCTAGACGCTAGAGCTATACAATGTCCGCGCAACCTTGAGCGATCGGAAAGCGCGTTTTCCACCCTGGGCCGGCGGAGAGGGGAGACTTTGTTCCGGCCGCGAAGCTCTCTACATCTCAGTAAGGTGCCTGGTGGTGGTCTCGTGCTGACGATGCCCTCTCGGTGAGCGCATATTTCCCCCCTCATCTTTTAAGAGATTCAATACATACAAGCATTTGTCTCGCAAACCAGATTTATTTCAAGGGAATTTTCCACGTCTCAATAATTTCTCTCGTCGTATACGAGTGCTGATTGCCGTGTTATAGTTTGTTAACGAAGCTTCCCGTCAAGTCTAAATATTTTAAGGCAGTTTTCCTAGTCTATAAAGCCGCTCGAGTTCACGCTGCTCCTCTGGCGGCCATTTTTCCAAGTAATTATGCCTTCCAACCACTCGACTGCCGACTTCCAAAATCGACTGCCGCGGACAACATCAGTCCCTTTCCACATAAGTATGAGGCTCGGAGCAGGAGCTTTGGCGCTTGAAAGTAACCGTTGGCTTGACGAACCAACCGACTGAGCTACCTTTCCGGGCAACATTGAAGGATCACGAGTTCAAATCACATGTTATGTTCCTTTTTTTCCCTTTTTTTCTTTCTTTTAATGTATTTTCCTTCCTTTTATCACTGTACGGAAACCCTCCTAAAAAAAAATTATATATCCTCAATTATGTGTGGCCACACATGTGCAGGTCATAAATACCAGGTTCTCTAGCCGAGTGCCATCCATGCGGTATAACCGAGCTCAGATTGGTCCACCTTGACTGATCAAATAGGGCACCACTGTAGGTTAAATGAGGCGTACAACTCATGCGGGACCCGCCGTGGTTGCTCAGTGGTCATGGTGTTAGACTGCTGAGCACGAGGTCGCGGGATCGGACCCCGGCCACGGCGGCCGCATTTCAATGGGGGCGAAATGCGAAAACACCCGTGTACTTAGAATTAGGTGCACGTTAAAGAACCCCAGGTGGTCGAAATTTTCGGAGTCCTCCACTACGGCGTGCATAATCAGAAAGTGGTTTTTGTCACGCAAAACACCATAATTCAATTTTTAATTTAACTCCTGCGGGGACGGTAGAGTATCCGTCTCCAGTGCAAGAGGACCGTGATTCAAATCCCGGTGCCGCGCAATTCTCCACCGGAAAATACAAAAAAGAAACCGTGTGTTGAGAAAATTGCACAAACAGGCCTGGAGTGCGGCCTGATCCCGGTGACCAGAACCGGTAACGCACTCTCTCACCAGAGCAGGATTGGCCACCCTGGTGCAGTACTTGGCCACAACCTCCTATATGAATACAACAATCAAACCCCGGCCCTCAGTCCCCAGCAGCCGCGAAGCAACTGACCACGGCGGCGGTCAGATCTGTAACGCTGCAGAGGGTGCTAAGAATACCTGGCTCCGGACAGGCCGCCATTGGAATCTGAACCTGGCAACGTTTAACGTTAGAACGCTATCTAGTGAGGCGAGTCTAGCAGTGTTATTGGAGGAATTATAGGGTAGTAAATGGGATATAATAGGGCTCAGTGAGGTTAGGAGGACAAAAGAAGCATATACAGTGCTACAAAGCGGGCATGTACTGTGTTACCGGGGCTTAGCGGAGAGACGAGAACTAGGAGTCGGATTCCTGATTAATAAGGAAATAGCTGGTAACATACAGGAATTCTATAGCATTAACGAGAGGGTGGCAGGTCTTGTTGTGAAGCTTAATAAGAGGTACAAATTGAAGGTGGTACAAGTCTATGCCCCTACATGCAGTCATGATGACCAGTAAGTCGAAAGCTTTTATGAAGACGTGGAATCGGCGATGGGTAAAGTCAAAACAAAATACACTATACTGATGGGCGACTTCAATGCCAGGGTAGGCAAGAAGCAGGCTGGAGACAAGTCAGTGGGGGAATATGGCATAGGCTCTAGGAATAGCAGAGGAGAATTATTAGTAGAGTTTGCAGAACAGAATAATATGCGGATAATGAACACCTTTTTCCGCAAGCGGGTTAGTCGAAAGTGGACGTGGAGGAGCCCGAATGGTGAGACTAGAAATGAAATCGACTTCATACTCGGCGCGAACCCTGGCATCATACAAGATGTAGACGTGCTCGGCAAGGTACGCTGCAGTGACCATAGGATGGTAAGAACTCGAATTAGCCTAGACTTGAGGAGGGAACGGAAGAAACTGATACACAAGAAGCCAATCAATGAGTTAGGGGTAAGAGGGAAACTAGAGGAATTCCGGATCAAGCTACAGAACAGGTATTCGGCTTTAACTCAGGAAGAGGACCTTAGTGTTGAAGCAATGAACGACTATCTCATGGGAACCATTAAGGAGTGCGCAATAGAAGTCGGTGGTAACTCCGTTAGACAGGAAACCAGTAAGCTATCGCAGGAGACGAAAGATCTGATCAAGAAACGCCAATGTATGAAAGCCTCTAACCCTACAGCTAGAATAGAACTGGCAGAACTTTCTAAGTTAATCAACAAGCGTAAGACAGCGGACATCAGGAACTATAATATGGGTAGAATTGAACAGGCTCTCAGGAACGGAGGAAGCCTAAAAACAGTGAAGAAGAAACTAGGAATAGGCAAGAATCAGATGTGTGCGTTAAGAGACAAAGCCGGCAATATCGTTACTAATATGGATGAGATAGTTCAAGTGGCTGAGGAGTTCTATAGAGATTTATACAGTACCAGTGGCACCCACGACGATAGTGGAAGAGAGAATAGCCTAGAGGAATTCGAAATCCCACAGGTAACGCCAGAAGAAGTAAAGAAAGCCTTAGGAGCTATGCAAAGGGGGAAGGCAGCTGGGGAGGATCAGGTAACAGCAGATTTGTTGAAGGATGGTGGTCAGATTGTTCTAGAGAAACTGGCCACCCTGTATACGCAATGCCTCATAACCTCGAGCGTACCGGAATCTTGGAAGAACGCTAACATAATCCTAATCCATAAGAAAGGGGACGCCAAAGACTTGAAAAATTATAGACCGATCAGCTTACTGTCCGTTGCCTACAAAGTATTTACTAAGGTAATCGCAAATAGGATCAGGAACACCTTAGACTTCTGTCAACCAAAAGAACAGGCAGGATTCCGTAAAGGCTACTCAACAATAGACCATATTCACACTATCAATCAAGTGATAGAGAAATGTGCAGAATATAACCAACCCTTATATATAGCTTTCATTGATTACGAGAAAGCGTTTGATTCAGTCGAAACCTCAGCAGTCATGGAGGCATTACGGAATCAGGGTGTAGATGAGCCATATGTAAAGATACTGGAAGATATCTATAGCGGCTCCACAGCCACCGTAGTCCTCCACAAAGAAAGCAACAAAATCCCTATAAAGAAAGGCGTCAGACAGGGAGATACGATATCTCCAATGCTATTCACAGCATGTTTACAGGAGGTATTCAGAGGCCTGGAGTGGGAAGAATTGGGGATAAAAGTTGATGGAGAATACCTTAGCAACTTGCGATTCGCTGATGATATTGCCTTGCTTAGTAACTCAGGAGACCAATCGCAATGCATGCTCACTGACCTGGAGAGGCAAAGCAGAAGGGTGGGTCTGAAAATTAATCTGCAGAAAACTAAAGTAATGTTTAACAGGCTCGGAAGAGAACAGCAGTTTACGTTAGGTAGCGAAGCACTGGAAGGGGTAAGGGAATACATCTACTTAGGGCAGGTAGTGACCACGGATCCGGATCATGAGACCGAAATAACCAGAAGAATAAGAATGGGCTGGGGTGCGTTTGGCAGGCATTCTCAAATCATGAACAGCAGGTTGCCACTATCCCTCAAAAGGAAAGTGTATAACAGCTGTGTGTTACCAGTACTCACATATGGGGCAGAAACCTGGAGGCTTACGAAAAGGGTTCTGCTGAAATTGAGGACGACGCAACGAGCTATGGAAAGAAGAATGATGGGTGTGACGTTAAGGGATAAGAAAAGAGCAGATTGGGTGAGGCAACAAACGCGGGTAAACGACATCTTAGTTGAAATCAAGAAAAAGAAATGGGCATGGGCCGGACATGTAATGAGGAGGGAAGATAACCGATGGTCACTAAGGGTTACGGACTGGATTCCAAGGGAAGGGATGCGTAGCAGGGGGCGGCAGAAAGTTAGGTGGGCGGATGACATTAAGACGTTTGCAGGGACAACATGGCCACAATTAGTACATGACCGGGGTAGTTGGAGAAGTATGGGAGAGGCCTTTGCCCTGCAGTGGGCGTAACTAGGCTGATGATGATGATGACATCGCGCAAAATCTTTGCGCCATGTACACATGTGCAGGCATTTGTTTACATATGCCGCAAGCAACTACAGAGAGAGAGATAGAGAAAGAGAGAGATGAGAGAGAGAGGAACGCGCGGCAGCTAAATATCGTAGTTTTGTTGAGTACGGATTCGAGAGACATGCATGCATGGAATGCATGCCACCAAACAATATGCGCTCATAACAATTTGCGTTGTGCGAAGTAGCTCCAGACTTCGTCTCTCTTGTACGGCTGGCTAAGTAAGCGGCGCAGCGATCATGAAATTTCATGAAATATAGCACTCCACAGTACGAAAATGCATCGGCAGCATTTCGCGCAACGCCAATGTCGCCATCTATGTCGACCACGTTTACTACGCTCTATTTGAACGCGGCAGCCGACGCGCGAAAGTCTCGGAGGCCGTGTTTGATCACTTGAGGTGGTGACGATGAAATGCAAGTCAGAATGTGCAGCGCATATGACGCCATCGCTGCTTTTGTTGCTCAAAGATTCTTCGCTTGCTTCTTCACGCGAAGTTAGCATCGTCGAAGACATAGCACGCGATATCTTGAGCAAATACGGCAACAAATGGCAGCTATGTGCGGACCTCACGTGGTGCGGTGCCTGATTTTGCAGCAGACGATGGCTCGGTTCCATGCAGCCCATGACGTCACACATGGCATGGCAATATGGCTGTCGGCTCCGGAGGGCGAGAGTTTAAGCCAGCGAGTTCTAGCTCATATTTTTGGCAGGAATGTGTCTTTACTGCCCAGTTTTTTACTCGTGCATAGCCATAATGGACCCTCTACTACAATTTGTCGCGTTAAACCGTAAATTGTTGGGTAACCGCGTCATGCCGCTTTAAGGCAGGAGAGACTACGCTGAGATGACCGAGGTGCGGCAGCGAATTGCCTCCGCGACTAAAGAAATAAACCCGCTGACCGGACTCGGTCCAGTTCGAAGCGCGTGTTGCCATGTTCTTCGTCGGCGGGGTCACTGGCCATCCGGCTCAGGACGTCCATACAGAGTGCGTGCCCATTGGTGGACGCTCGTGTGCACCCGCGCTTGAGGGGCTAATGACCTTGCCTTCTCTAGTTGCACCTAGCTATAGGAATGCACCCGCCGCAGCTGGCAATCGAACCCGTTACCTCATGCTCAGCGGCAGAAGCCAGCGTACGCAGTGCAGCGTCCACGGTAAAACAACTTCAGCGCGAACGAGCTGCTGGGTGAACAAGACGCTTCATTTATACCTGGTTCCGCCTTTTTTTATGTGACCTATTGTTGTCTTTATATCATGCAAGAAAGTTAGTGGAAGTGTGTAGCCGCTGTCCAAAAGAACTACGACCCACCATGCTACCACAAGGACGCGAGAAAGTGCACTGACCGTGACAATTCCATCATCCCATCTCAACCGCTCGTTCCCTTGTGTCCTTCTGCCGACGCTGTGGTCCGATGATGTGGGTGCTGTCACCGGCGTAGGCACAAAAAAAATAAATAAAAAAAGTAACAGATTGTTCAAGCACTCGTGATGAAAAAAAATCACACGAATTAAATTTC
The DNA here is from genome assembly GCF_050947875.1 of Dermacentor variabilis. NCBI lineage: Eukaryota > Metazoa > Arthropoda > Arachnida > Ixodida > Ixodidae > Dermacentor > Dermacentor variabilis. The sequence goes on along the minus strand of NW_027460335.1, from coordinate 8,890,822 downwards.
CACTAACGCTTGACGTTATACAGTTAAATCTCGATACAACGAAGTAGGCAAAATCGGTAATTTGCTTCGTCATAGCAACATTTCGTTGCATTGAAATTCGACCTTCTACGCAAATAAACAGTCACCGATCGATTTTGCTCGCATAGAAAGGGGGCGCAGAATTTCCCGAATTATCGGGAAATCGAAAAAAAAATGGGAAATTTGAATGAGAAAACAACTCCTTTTGATGAATTTGGTAGTGGCGAATGATACGGTTTCATACCACCTGCGTCGACGATATCATTTCGGTTGTATGAATTAAACGAAGTCAGCCGCGTTTTCACGTGCATTCCGCCCCTGCGGCTGATAGCGTCGCCCGCACTGGAACGACGCTATCGTGAAGAGCGCCGGCAGTGAGGAGCGAATGATTCGTCTGTCTCTCGATCCAATGAGTCACCGAAACTCGAGATTACACAACCTTCAATACTAAAGACGCGACGCGGGAAGACAGCCTACATGATGCCACGCCGTTTCGGCACTACTACTCTTGGCATACACGGCAGGTTACCTCTAACGCAAGGCGCACGGCTGCATGTACACTCAGCCGCGTTTACACGACCGAGACGCGCGCCAGAAATCGCGACGTGCGCCAACTATATCGAGAATTTCGTTATATTGAAGTTTGTTATATCGAGGTTTAACTGTACTGCTGTTATAATATTTCGACAAAGGAGGACCAGCACTTGTAGGTCCTTCGTATGAATCGTTAAGTGCTGCGTACTATTCTTACAGCGTTTGTGCAGCCTCATTTTGGGAAAATGGATGAAATACCCCCTCCCCACCCCCCGCCCCTGTGCTCTGCATATGCGTATTACTTTACTCGCTGCGTTTATAATCATGTGGCACTACATACAATTCCGAAGCTCAATAACGCAGCCTAGGAAGTGTAAATTTTTTGCTACATATTGCGCATTTTTGGGTCTCGAAACACCTGATAAACAGGAGTTTACCAGTGTGGGTGATCAATTACCCCTACAATGACATGTTGAGCTCTATCAAACGCCACCATTCCTGCTCGGATAGACAAATGCACGGCCGAGCTGCGCCTCTCTGAAAGCCGCGCGCTAGGCTAAATTTAGCTCCAAATACGTCATGAGTAATACGGACCGCGCAAAGAGCGAAGCAATGATAAATGTTAGGCGTAACATTAAGACGTACGAAGAGACTGGAGTGAGGCAGGGAGCTAATGGCAATAACCAATATTTGACAATAGGAGAAAGAAATAGAGCTGGACAGACCATGTAATTCGCAGGGCAGATAACCGCTGCGCCATTAGTTACATAATGGGTGCCAAGATAAGGGAAGCGCAGTCGAGGAGGGCAATAAACTAGGTGGGGTGATGACATTGGTAAATATGCAGGTTCAAGTTGGAATAAGCTAGTGCAAGACATAGGTATCGTGGGAAAAGGTCTTCGTCTCGCTGTGGACATAAAAGTAGGTTGATGATGCTGAGGAAGATGACGTCACAGGTGGCGTGACAATGGCGCCATCTGCGCACGCAACGCGTGTATGGTCGAGTAACGGCTTTTTTTCTATGCACAACGACACAAAAGTAAGGCCCGGGGATAGTACGGTTGCAAAGACACAAACAATAATTCCACAACATGTTTTCGTTATATCGGTTTCAGCAATCGGCCCCATTTGACCATTTTGAAGGACATTCCACGCGCAAATGAGTTCAAAAGAAGGAAAGCGTAAAATATGACGTATTCTTGAAGCCTAGAAGCGGACACTATAGACTGTACTTCTAACAGAACAGAACCGTTCAATCAACATTTCACGTTATAGAAACACAAAGTAGAAAGTTGACCAAAGTGGTGTGATTAAAGGCGATTAATTAAATTCTAAGGATACACGTGCCAAACCTACGATCAGGTTATGAGTCACACCGTAGTGGGGCTCTCCATATTAAGTTTGTCCACTTGGGGCTCTTCAACGTGCACTCAAGAGACTGTGCATGGGCGTCTTTATTACGCCCCCATCAAAATGCGGCCAGCGCGCGCCTGGGATTTGATCCCGCGACCTCGGGGGTAGCAGCTCAACGCCAAAACCACTGGGCCACCTCGGCGGGTGGTTGAAGGGGCACAGACGGACCTTTCAACTTGTGTGGAGTGGACAAGAATTTCACATCGATGCATTGTTCCTGCACACAGTATGAAGTCGTGCGAGAAAGCACTTGACTCATGCTTGCGGATATCCTCAATAGGGACATTATGTTAAATTCTACTGTCCAAAATTTTATTTTGCGACCAGACGACACGTCATCCACATATTACCGATTGCAAGACGGACGTTTGTGGTGAACTTATGGTACGTCTAGAGTGTATCCCGTAAAGCAACATCAGATAGAACACGACAGTAGCATTCAAGAGACCGCATGGGGTAAACACGCATGTCCTGCAAAAGAGCCTTCAGTGACTGACTGTTGAACATGAAAGCTACTTGCCCCATCATAACGTGCCAGATGAAAATTCGCTCATCGCGTCAAATCGTTGCTCATATTCGGTGTTCCCTCTAAAACAGTGCGCGTGCACGGCTATATAGGACGCGTTCGCTAGTCACTCACCAGTTCCCGTTGGCGCCGTGGGAGTCCCTTCAGTTTGAAGCCTGCTCGCGCTGGCTGTGTGGGCAGCTGACTCCGGCGCTGTCTGTTCCGTCGGTAGTTCGGTGCCAGTGTAGGGCACCACACTCCAGACAGGAGTCGGGGTAGCGCTTGCCGGCCCCCGGACGAACGAGCTGCTCGAGGTGGCCGTGCTAGCCGACTTGCCGAACTCCGCTTCCTGTTGAGCACTCGAGGTGCCCAGTCCGATCTTCTTCAAGATGGGCCGCAGTTTCAGCGGTGCCTTCTTCGACATCGCGAATGGCGTCGTACAAAGAACGCAGGACGACTTCTTCATCTTCTCCTTTTCCCTATACGCGGCCCTCGCCCGTACTGGGAAATTGGTTGGTCAAGAACGTAATTCGAAGCAACATTTTAGTTTAGTACACTGGTATTTTTTTTAAAGCTGCACCAAATATGTTAAAAAATGCCTGTGGTAGATAGCATAATTGTAACCCTCTTCCTAAATTAATCGGTGAATACTGGCACGTGAGTGGCTATGCGGAATTGCTTATGAAGGTCGAAAACAGCCGTATCGTCCCCGTAACAGTGGACCAACCCGCGAACAAGTATCTTTGAGAAGCCCGCTACGCATAAACAATTCCTTTTTTTTAACCTCCGGCTCGCTTGAAAGGATCTTTGTCTGTATATTAAAAAAAAAAAAAGATCTGATGCAGGTCGCTTGGGCAGGCCGGAGGTTTGCACGCACAGCGCAACTATTTCCGCGATTTCATCACTGAGATCCGTGAGACTGAACAAAATAAGGTGATCGGCAGGAAAGAACTGTTTCGGCTTCCACGAAACACCTCGATTCGACGCCACAAAAGAGAAACTTCTTCACAGCACCTAGCGAAAGAACCGCTGTGAACCTGGATGTCGTAGCCATCTTAGTTTGTTTGAATCATGTCGCCAGCTTAACTAGCCGATTCTGTAGTTCCCAATGCCTGTAGCGGTTCCGGTCGTATCAATTCCCTGCGTTTTAGAGCGCAGCTCCTAGGCGCCCGTTCCTGCGGCGAGCGTCGGCGTCAGTGAACGAACGAGCAGAGCGAAAGACGAAAGAGCGAACGCGAAGCGCAGCGGGGGATGAAAGACACGAGAAGGGAAGCGGAGGAGGAGGGTGCAGCGGAACCATGAGGCGAAAAGCGGAGGAAGAGGTCATGGCGAAAGGACGAGAAGAAAAGTGCAGTGTGACGACGATGGTTATGAGATGGCGCCAAAGTAGCGCGCATCGTCTAGTAGGTTTCTCTGCGGCGGGCGCTGCGAATCGCGCCCAATCGCCACCCAACACATTGGCTCTCGCGATCTCCAGAGTAGCGAGGCAGTCACGCCACACTTCGCTCCATTTGTAACGTGCCGCAGGAGACAGATTGTCCGCGCCAGCCAATGTATCGCGCAATGAAAACTCGTATAGAGAGCACTCATATTGCGCATTACGGAGCATCGTAATCGCCGCTGTATTTTGTTACACGAATGCTCTAACGTCTCTCCTTTATGTCTTGCTCTGGACACTGTCGTGTCTCGGAGTGGCCAGCGCTCATATAGTTGGTCATGACATCCACCTCTACCGCACAGTCTGAATGATTTGCGGGTAAATCATTCCTATCATAGCTACCTCGACTGGCGGAAGGCTTCAAACACATCGGGAAGATGCAGTTTTTTTTCATTTGCGCAACATTGCTCGCATGCTTGGGAGTTGTCCACAAGTGCACTGCCCTGTTTACATTGTGTTTAGAGCACTTTTCTGAGCAATTCAGCTTGGCACTGGCCCTCTTATCTTATGAGCACAGCCACTACCGACTTCTGCAAGAGCAGCATTCGTGACGTACTCCCTTGATAACTGATAAATCGTCCACAGCTGGCCTAGCTGCTTCTTTAACATTCCATAGGCACAGCGTCTCGTCGCGCTCAATCCGTTCCCCAACAACGGGCTCCTCAGCAACTATACGACACTGTCTACGGATCTGGCAACCCCCATGAATATGCATTAATTAGGGTCACAGGGATCAGCGTCTATTTCTACCGTCGGTAGAACCGTGCGTGCTACTTCATCGCACCTTTCGTGCGCCACTTCTACGGGTGCCTGACATTCCTGTTTCTTTGCTTCAAACTACTGCTCCAATCGTTCAGACTCTTTATTGAGAGCTTCTATCTGTTTCGTTACTCGCTTACATCTTTTCCTCACTAATTTTGTTTTGTTCCTGCCTAATTTGTTCACGCTCCTGCCGTTCTCACTCTTCTGGTTCCTTCTTTTCTTGTTCTTTTAGCATTAAGTTGCCTAAATATTCTGTCTTCATGATCACTGGGCGTTCTTACGTTCCTCGTCGGCGCCGTATCTGAAACAGGGTCGAGTCGCGGCGCGCCCAGGCAAGCGTGTGAAGTCAGCCCTTTTCTCCGATCTTCTGCGACAGAGCGTAATTTGTACTCCGTTTAATACATAGTAGGTGGCGCTACGAGGGAGACGTGTCTCACTTTCCGGGATATCAGGAGGCACTTACTTTTTGACAGGGCGCGTAAAGAACACGGCATCACGTTTCTGTCGCAAAACACGACGACACGTTCCGTCTTAAACTTCTAACTCACGCTTTCCAGAACATTTCTTCATTCTACATTCCCCCTCAACTCAATGTCGGTGATGATTATGATGATGATGATGATTATGTCGTTTGTTGGCCTCTCTTTTGCAACGAGGCGGCGGCAAATAGTCATCTAGCCTTCTTGATTTGATCAGATTTCACTACCTCTATCGTCATCTAACCTTTTGCTATCTGATCTCGATCTTTGCTTTCGTATTTAAAACTTCCATCACTATAGTATACCATTAACGACACTTGCTATGACTCCGGTTCTATTAATATCTTCCCCGTTTTTCGTCCATCAGTACTCTAATTGTCTCTTACTTGTCTTGACTGCTGAACAGTGAATCTGATTGGATTGGAAAAACTTTAACAAAAGTCCTGCACGACGCACGTCAGCGCGCAGTGGGCGTCTTCCCCGCAGGGACCGACAGGGAGTACCTGGCGGCCGCTGCGCGAGCATGCTGGACAGCCCATTGCTGGTCTTGTAGGAGCAGGTTTCGCATGATCTTCTCCCATTTGTCGGAGGTAGAGTCGGGCGGAGCGTTTCTGCACTCCCAGAGCACGTGTGCGAGTGTCGCCGTGATCCCGCACGAGGGGCACGCATCGTCTGGGTAGATGATGTGTAAGGTGGCGGGGTTTGGATAGGTATCTGTCTGTAATTAGCGTAGCGTTAGCTCCTGCGGCCTGTTTATTTGGGGTGCGGGGCGGAAAGAGACGTCGTCCCAAGTAAAAGTGTTTGGTGATTTCATTGTAGGTTACTGGGGCGTCCCTGTTCGCCTCCAGCTCATCGAGACGTGGTTGTCCGGGGGTGACGGCGCGGTCGGTAAGCGCGCGCGCAGCGTCGTGGGCTGTCTCGTTGAGGTTGGGCGGGGCGCCCGGGATCCAACCCAGGTGGGCGGGATACCAGATGACGGTGTGGTGTTTGAGGGTGCTCGGATCAGCGCCCTGGAGGACGCGTAATGCCTTGTCGGAGACGACTCCTCTCTCGAACGCTTTGATGGCCGGTCTCGAGTCGCTGAATATTGTCGTTCGCTTATAGCCGAGCATTGCCAGGGCTATGGCCACTTGCTCCGCCACCTCGGGGTCAAGTGTGCGTACTGTTGTAATCGCGCCGCTGGCGCGAGTTGTTGGGAACTCGGCGCTGACGCCCGTTGTTGCACCTGGGTCGCAAGCCCCAAGGGTAGCGTTGGCCTGGCGGCCTGGGGTACAACTGGAAGCATCCGAAGGTCCCGGCAAAGCATGAGTCGACTGGTAACAACAAAACAACTTGTTTATTCTAACATCGCAAAGAGTTGGCGGTCAGGTTGACCGAAGTAGAGAGACGGGAGTGCACTTTACTCAACAGAAGAAATCGGAGCCCTCTTTTGGCGTCCGGGGGCAGCTGCTTTTATACTCTCGCAGTTGAGGGCAAGAAGGAACCCCTCTGTAGACGAGCACGTGACTGTGCCGCTCGGGCACAATGGGATAAGGTGACGCAGCGTCGTGTCGGCGCCACTCGGACCCCCCTTGCTTCACAGTTGTTGGGAGCTCCTCTCCCCGGCTGCCGCGCTTCGACAAGCGTGGGCACAATGGGAAGAGAAGGAGGAGCAGCCGTCGTGTCGGCGCCGCTCGGACCCCCATGCTTCACAGTTGTTGGGAGCTCCTCTCCCCGGCTGCCACGCTTCGACAAGCGTGGGCACCAATATGCACATACACTCACACACGCACATGAAGACACGTGGCATCGGAACATGCCTGGACGCGCTTGGCAGGGAGGCGTAGCGGCGGCGCCGAACGGGCCAAAATGTCTGCCGCTTTGAACGAAGCCCTGGCGTCTGTTGTATCCTCGCCGGCTTTACCGCGCGTCGTAGGCGAAACGTAACAGACCGCCCCGCCGGGGGAAGGAGATCCCGATGGTCAGGGGACTGCATCCGCTGTCCGGAGGGATGTCGCTCGATGATGCTCATAACCGAAGTCGGGCGTCCCTCGACGTTTCTTGAGCGCAGCGCACAGAGAAGGCCTCGTTCTCTCGTTCAGGTTCGCACAGGACACTGCAAAGTGACTTCGGGAGAGTTCACATTTTTGTTCTCGTTCCCGGCAAGCGTTAGAACTACGCTGAAACTCAACCGCTCAGTCAGCAAGCACGGCACAACCCTCACTAAGCCCTGCCAGGCTCTTTCCCCTTCTATACCACTGCCTAGTTCCTTACAGTAGTCTAGCAGCACTTAGAACGCGTCCACAAATTGGAAAATTGCACTAGAAAGCATGTCATCACTTTGAAACACTAAACAAAAGTAATATGTTAAAAATCCTGCCTCAGGAAGAAAAACATCAGTAACAAACAATTTTGAGGCTGATTCCTACGTTAGGGGCTTCGACTTAAGCCATCGGCGTTACCGTTGAGACTCCCCTTTTTGTAACGCACCTCAAAGGAATATTGTTGCAAAGCGAGGCTCCAGCGCAGGAGGCGGCCATTTTTGGGAGAGATGGTCTGCAGCCATTGGAGAGGGCAGTGATCCGTCTCAATGATAAACCTCGAGCCGGCTAGATAGCATGACAATTTCTGAACGGCCCACACGAGACACACACACTCTTTCTCGGTGGCGCTGTACGCCTGCTCACGACTGGTCAGCTTACGACTAGCATACAGGACGGGGTGTTCTACTTCTCCATTTTCCCGTTGGCACAGTACAACGCCCATGCCTCGCTCACTAGCATCGCACTGAACTACGAACCCTTTTGTGTAGTCTGGCGATCGTAGCACAGGCTGGCTTGTTAGGGCGCTCTTTAGGGCGCTAAAAGCTCTTTCCTTTGTCTCGTCCCATACGACTGTTTGGGGCTCTGTTTTTCTTAGAGCATCCGTCAGGGGAGCCGCGATATCAGAGTACCTGGGGATGTACCTCTGATAGTAGCCGGCGACACCTAAGAACGACCGAATATCGGTCTTCGTGCGCGGTTGCGGGAAGTCTCGCACAGCGGCCACCTTTATTTCAGAGGGGCGGCGACGACCCTGACCAATCACGTGACCGAGGTAGACAACCTCGGCCTGTGCTAACTGGCACTTAGGAGCCTTGACTGTCAAGCCCGCTTCGCGCAGGCGGGTTAGCACTGCCCGCAAGTGTACCATATGCTCAGACCAGGATGCGGAGAATATCGCTACGTCGTCTAGATACGGTAAAGCGAATTCTTGCTGTCCCCGCAACACTTTATCCATGAGGCTTGAAAAACAGTATGGCGCGTTCTTCAAACCAAAACTCAACACTTTAGGACGGAATGTTCCCATTGGTGAAATGAACGCCGCATACCTACTAGCCTCTTCTGTAAGTGGAACCTGCCAATAACCCCTGACAAGATCTAGGGTGGAAATAAACTGAGCGCTACTAACTTTCTCAAGGCGCTCCTCGATGTTAGGGATCGGATAAATTTGATCCTTAGTGATGGAATTAAGCCTGCGGTAGTCGACGCAAGGACGAGGTTCCTTGCCCGGTACCTCAACTAAAATCAAAGGGGAGGTATAATCACTCTCACCTGCCTCAATAACACCGAGCTGTAGCATTTTCTTTACCTCAGCCTCCATAATATCGCTCTGGCGGGGTGACACCCGATACGCCTTGGATCGTACTGGCTCTGGGGAGGTAAGTTCTATATCATGAGTAAGTACAGAAGTCCTACCAGGCCTCTCAGAGAACAGACCTTGAAACTCTTGTAAGAGCTGGTGTAGTTCGGTTTTCTGCTCAGGCGACAGCGGTGATCCACTGACTAAGTTACTAATGACTTGATCGGTGTCTTCCCTGTTCGTCACTGAGCCTAGTCCCGGAAGCTCGACCGGAAGCTCTTCAGGAACGTTTACCATCATGCACACCACTGCTTCCCTTTGTCTATAAGGTTTGAGCAGATTACAGTGGTAAACTTGCTGTGCTTTCCGCTTTCCTGGCAGACTCACCACGTAGTTAACGTCCGACAGTTTCTGAACAATTCGTGCTGGGCCCTCCCACTGCACGTCTAGTTTGTTGTTTAGCGATGTGCGCAATATCATGACCTCATCGCCCACCTCAAAACGACGGGCCCTGGCGGTCCGATCATAATAAACCTTGGCCCTCTGCTGGGCCTTTGCCATTGCTTCACCTGACAACTCCTGTGCCCTTCTTAAGCGTTCGAGGAGCTTAAGCACGTACTCCACCACGACTGGGTCGTCGCCCCTGCCTTCCCATGATTCTCGAAGCATGCGAAGCGGAGATCGCAGCGAGCGACCGTACACCAGTTCAGCTGGCGAAAACCCCGTAGCTGCATGCGGCGCGGTCCGTAATGCAAACATCACCCCAGGCAGACACAGCTCCCAGTCAGTTTGATGTTCAAAACACAATGCTCTCAACACGCGCTTCATGACGGAGTGGAGCTTCTCAACGGAATTCGACTGTGGGTGGTACACTGAGCTGTGTAACAGCTTTACCCCACACCTTTCGAGAAAAGTTGTCGTCAAAGCGCTAGTAAACACTGTGCCCTGATCTGATTGGATTTCCGCAGGAAAACCAACTCGCGCAAATATGGACAGTAGTGCATTGACTATCTCAACTGAGCTGAGTTCTTTAAGCGGCACTGCTTCAGGGAACTTTGTCGCTGGGCAGATCACAGTCAAAATGTGTCTGTACCCCGTGGCGGTTACCGGCAGAGGTCCCACTGTATCAATAACGAGCCGTCTAAAAGGCTCCGTAATGATAGGTACCAATCTCAACGGCGCCCTCGATTTATCCCCTGGTTTGCCCACCCGCTGACAGGTGTCACATGTCCTCACGAAATGGTCTGCGTCCCGAAAACACCCTGGCCAATAGTACTCTTGCAAGAGACGGTCCTTAGTTTTCTTAACTCCTAGGTGTTCGGACCACGAACCCCCGTGCGACAAGCGCAACAGATCCTCACGATAGCATTGAGGCACGATCAGCTGATCGAACTCCACTCCTCTGCGGTCTAGATACTTCCGGTACAGGACTCCACCTCTTTCCACAAAGCGAGCATTTTTCTTGGCGATACCTTCCTTGACATTGCAGCGTATGTTTTCTAGGCTGCCATCCTTCTTTTGCTCGGCTATCAAAGCCGACCGGCTGACTTTTAGCAACCTATCAAGTCCGTCTGACGTAGGCGCGATGAGCAAATCTGCAGATAGCTCTTCTAACTTTCCCGCATCGGGAATTTCCTCTCCAGTATCTGGTGCCTTTAACGTTACAGACTCAAGTTTATTCAGTTCGGGCGTGCTCCGAATATCAGCTTGCTGCGCCTCTGACCCTTTTTCATTGTTCGATAACGTCGGCCCCGCAACTACCGCCTTTGCAGCGAGCTCCCGAACCTTCGATCTGGTTAAGGCCTGAACGCTAGCCTCACCAAACAAAAGCCCCTTCTCGCGCAGGAGGAGATCGGACCTGTTCGAAAATAGGTACGGGTACTGGGGGGGCAGCATAGATGACACTGCCGCCTCCGTCTCAAGCGCTCCGAAAGGTCCTTCAATAAGCACTTTTGCTACGGGCAGACACACACTATGAGCTTCCACGGCTTGCTTGATCCATGCGCACTCGCCCGTGAACATATGGGGTTCTACGTAAGACGGGTGAACTACATCCATTGTAGCTGCGGAATCGCGAAGCACTCGGCACTCTTTCCCGTTCACGAGGAGGTCTCGCATGTAAGGCTCGAGAAGCTTCATGTTCTCGTCAGTGCTGCATATTGACAAAAACACAACTTTTGGTTTTGTTTCCGGACACTGCGCCGAAAAGTGACCCGGCTTCTGGCACGTATAACAAACGCGCGCTTGCCTCGTCTCGAACCGCTTTCTGCGTTCGGCTTCGGCTGCCGCCGTCTCCTTAGGTTCGGTCGCACTGCTTTCACTCGCATCCGCACTACGTGTGTTCCCCTTTGCTCTCATGGGTGTGAACTTCGGCCTCTCAAACTTCGAGCCAAATTCACCCTTTTGACCGTCCTTAGCTCCGCGAGCCCGACGCGTCACAAACTCCTCGGCTAGCTCAGCGGCTTTAGCCACCGTACAAACGTCTGGCCTATCCAAGACCCAGTACCGCACGTTCTCAGGTAACCGACTATAAAACTGTTCCAGCCCGAAGCACTGCAGAACTTTATCGTGGTCACCAAACGCTTTCTCTTCTTTGAGCCACTCCTGCATGTTTGACATTAGCCTGTACGCAAACTCTGTGTATGACTCACTTCTGCCTTTCTCATTTTCCCGAAACTTCCGACGGAACGCCTCCGCTGACAGCCGGTACTTTTTTAGCAGACTCGATTTCACTTTGTCGAAATCCTCTGCCTCCTCTCTATCCAAGCGAGCGAACAAAGTGAGCAAGCGCTGTGGCCACGTTTCCCGAGAGAACGCCTGCTTCTCGCACGTTCGCTCAAAGTTAACCAGGAACAAACCAATGTCCTCTCCAAGCTTAAACGGCCGCATCAGGTCAGTCATTTTGAACAATACGCGTTCTCCTGCACCGTGTGCCTGACTTCCATTACGAGCGCGTTCCATCTCTACCTCAAGACGCTTCATTTCCAAAGCGTGTTGACGGTCGCGCTCTTGTTGCTCTCGCTCTTTCTGTTCTTTACGTTCACGCTCTTCTTTTTCTTTCTGTTCTTTTCGTTCACGCTCATCTTTCTCTTTCTGTTCTTTAAGTTCGCGCTCCTGTCTCTCTTTTTGCTCTTTAAGTTCGCGCTCATGTCTTTTTGACCTCTCCTCAATGGTCTCAAGGCATTCCGACAGCTCGTCATCCTCAGCTTCTAACTCAAGAATAGCCTTTAGCAGTTCTGGTTTTCTGAGTTTGTCTGAGACATCCAGACCCAACTCTCTTGCAAGCTCCAGCAATTTCGGTTTGCGCAACGACTTCAAATCCATGGCTGCTCTGAATGCTGCTTTCTCTACTGCTTACTATTGTCTTGCCGCAAACTAACCCGGCAGCAACGACAACCACAATTACCAGCTCTGTTTCTGACACTAACAAAAGCCTGGCAAAGCTCAGAAGAAGAAAGTCCCGCACTCACCAAACCTCGCAGCCAAGAATCCAGCGCAGTCGTTCCGCTGCAGGCAACCAGTCATCACACAGGGCTCGTTGCACTGCTCCCGGATGGTCGTTGAGCTGCTCAGCATACAGTCAACTGCATCTCTTCGCTGCTGGCCTCCGTTGTCGCGATCTCACCGCTGGCAGACAGTTGTAATCGCGCCGCTGGCGTGAGTTGTTGGGAACTCGGCGCTGACGCCCGTTGTTGCACCTGGGTCGCAAGCCCCAAGGGTAGCGTTGGCCTGGCGGCCTGGAGTACAACTGGAAGCATCCGAAGGTCCCGGCAAAGCATGAGTCGACTGGTAACAACAAAACAACTTGTTTATTCTAACATCGCAAAGAGTTGGCGGTCAGGTTGACCGAAGTAGAGAGACGGGAGTGCACTTTACTCAACAGAAGAAATCGGAGCCCTCTTTTGGCGTCCGGGGGCAGCTGCTTTTATACTCTCGCAGTTGAGGGCAAGAAGGAACCCCTCTGTAGACGAGCACGTGACTGTGCCGCTCGGGCACAATGGGATAAGGTGACGCAGCGTCGTGTCGGCGCCACTCGGACCCCCCTTGCTTCACAGTTGTTGGGAGCTCCTCTCCCCGGCTGCCGCGCTTCGACAAGCGTGGGCACAATGGGAAGAGAAGGAGGAGCAGCCGTCGTGTCGGCGCCGCTCGGACCCCCTTGCTTCACAGTTGTTGGGAGCTCCTCTCCCCGGCTGCTACGCTTCGACAAGCGTGGGCACCAATATGCATATACACTCACACACGCACATGAAGACACATGGCATCGGAACATGCCTGGACGCGCTTGGCAGGGAGGCGTAGCGGCGGCGCCGAACGGGCCAAAATGTCTGCCGCTTTGAACGAAGCCCTGGCGTCTGTTGTATCCTCGCCGGCTTTACCGCGCGTCGTAGGCGAAACGTAACAGTACCGTGGTGGCGTTTAAAGTCCGTTGCGAGGACGAGACCGCTACCGCGGTGAAGGCCCGGATGCATCGGTAGGCGGCGGCGTCCACGAAAGCGACGTCATCCGATTTCTTGTTCATTCGTTTGAGGAATGCGGTGGCCCGGGCTAGGCGCCTGCCTCGATTGTGTTCCGGATGGACGTTTCGCGGAATGGGTGCGATCGTTATCAGGTCGCGGAGCTCGCGGAAAACCGGCGTAAACTCCGGTGGATCCTGGGTGTTCGGTGAGAAGCACCCGAGCTCGCGCAAGATGTGACGGCCGGTCTTCGTCATCGCCAGTCGTATCATCTGCGCTCTTTCCTGAGCCTCAGCGATCTCTTCGAGGTTACTGTGCACCCCTAGCTCGAGGAGTCGATACGTCGGCGTCGTGATCGGGAGCCGAAGGGCCCGCTTCACTACCTTTCGGATGAGTGTATTGAGCTTGTCACGCTCCGATTGTTTCCACTTATGCATTGCTGTGACATAGGTGACGTGACATAGGACGAACGCGTGTACGAGACGCAGCATTGTCTTCTTTAAGGCTGTGGTGATGGTTGGCCACCCTGCGTACGAGTCGTATTGCGTTGTCCGTCTTTCTCGTCAGCTTGTGGACCATTTGGATGTTTGATCCGCCCGCCTCGATAGTCATTCCCAGTACTCTGATGGAGTCGACCATGGGGATTGGGCGACTGTCTCTGGTGCGGACGGTGATGTCGCACTCGGTAGGTGGTTTCCATCCCTTAGGCCTTTTGCCTTGTCGTTTTGGGCTGTACAACACCAGCTCCGATTTGGCGGAGGAGAACTTGGGGCCCGTGTGGTCGAGGTAGTAGGATTCGGCAGTTTCGTCTGCCTCCTGCAGAGCGGATTCGATAAAGCCGTCCGACCCCGCGGAGCACCAGATGGTGATATCGTCCGCGTATACCGTATGGTTGAGGCTTTGTATCTTCGAGAGGCGTTCGGAGAGCCCAATCATCACCAGGTTGAACGGCATCGGCGAGAGGACGGAGCCCTGGGGGGTGCCACGCTGTCAGAGCTCGACTTCTTCCGAGGTGAGGTCTTCGGCACGGAGCATGGCCTTGCGACGGGTCAGGAAGGAGCGGACGAACTCGTAGAATCGGCGCCCGAGCCATAAGTCCGCGATTGCCTTAAGTATTGCCGAGTGCTGGATGTTATCGAAAGCCTACTCCAGGTCAAGGCCGAGTATGGCGAAGGTGCCCGAAGTAGCCCCGGCGTCTATGATCCGGTGTTTCAGGAGAAGCATCGTATCCTGCGTCGAGAGCCCGTGTCGGAAGCCGATCATGCAGTGTGTGAAACAGTCCTGGCCTTCGAGATACCGGCCAACTCTGTTGAGTACGACATGCTCGGCCACCTTACCCAGGCACGACATGAGCGAGATGGGGCGAAGGTTATCGACGCCAGGTGCCTTACCCGGTTTCGGAATGAGGATCGTCTTGGCGAGTTTCCAGACATCAGGTAACTCGCCCCGCCCCCACAAGTCATTGATGGCACCCGTGAGGTACACGACCGAGGGGTCGTCTAAGTTCCGCAGGAGCTTGTTGGTTATCCCATGGGGGCCCGGGGCGGAACGGCCGTTTAGTTCGTGGGGAGCCCGGCGTATCTCTTCGACGGAAAATTCGGCGTCGAGGAGGGTGTTGTCGGTACCTGTGTAATTTGGATGTAGGGTCGGCGGGCCTGTGGGTATTGGCAGGTACTTATGCACAAGCGTCTTGACGATGTCATCTGGCGAAGCGATGCCTTTGGCCTGGTGAAGGACTTTGGTGAGCGAGTGGCGCTGGTTCGTGCGGGTGTTGGTGTCGTCGAGCAGGTGTTTGAGGAGGTTCCACGTCTTCCCGTTGCGGACCTGTCAGTCGACCGAGTTACACACCTCGTCCAATTGCTGTTTCGATAAGGCGCTGCAGTGTTCCATTATGGTCTGGTTCAGTTATACAATGCGTTTGCGGAGCCTGCGGTTGAGACGCTGGCGCTTCCATCGTGTCAGTAGAGACTGTTTGTCTTCGAGCAAGTGGGCGAGGCGGCTGTCCATCTTCTCGGTTGGCATATCCGTGTTGAATGTCTTCGTGGCCTTACCGACGTCGGCCTTGAGCTGAGGCGTCGACGTCTCGAGGTTCGGGGCAGTGTCTGGAGGGAGTCGTGAGGCGCGAGCCTTGCGAAAGAGGTCCCAGTCGACCCACGTGTACGACTTGGGCTTCTTGACAATGCTGGGTAAGTGCACGGCCAGTATCAGATGGTCGCTGCCAAGATCCTCCTCAAGATTGGACCAACGGGCATCGGCTGTGTTCTTGACGAAGCAGAGATCTGGAGTGGTGTCTCTGTGCGTGGACGTGCTGATGCGGGTAGGGAACGTCTTGTCTGTCACTAGGGTGAGATCGAGCTCGTTCGCATGCTGTGACAGCGCGGTGCCCTTGGGGGTGTCATATACGTAACCCCAGGTGCGATGCGCAGCACTGAAGTCACCAGCTATCACGAGCGGGTTTGAGCCTGCAAGGCGGATGGCTCTCTGGAAGAGGCGTCGGAAACGGTGACTCTTTTGTCTGGGGCTGCTGTACACGTTGAGTATGTACACACTTTGTCGGGACGCGTCGCTTGGGAGAATCTCCGTCATGACGTTGTCCACCTCGGACTTGCCGAGGTCATGCGCGAGGCAGGTGAGCTTTTTAGAGACCAGCGTGGCAGTACCACGTCCTCCCGCGAGGCCTGGTAACGACTGGTAACCGGTGAACGTAGCGGTGTGTGTTAGAGTTTCTTGCAGTAGGATTACGTGGGGCTTGGCATCGTGGCTGCGTAGGTATTGCTGCAGGGAGGCTTTTCGCGTAGTGAAAGCCCTGCAGTTCCACTCGCAGAAGCGGAACGCTTCATCTCGCCTGGCCATCTTGATGCTTGTGGGGGTCGGCCCGGGCGCCTGACAGTGAATATGAATCCTTCCGTCTGAATCCCAACGCTTCTGGAAAGTAATGCCCCTCTATAATTTTCAAGGTAGCGCCATCTGCCGCGCGCGCTACCCAGGAAGTTCCTGTAGCAGACGGCGCTCACGCTGAACCGCGGCATTCGTGAGGGGAAAAAATATCTGCACACGCGCGGAAATAAAAGCTACTGGTGCCTGACTGTGGTGAAACACGAAAGAAGGGCCCGAACTGCTAAATATAGTCCTTTACTTTCAGCTGAGCGCTGAAACAAAAACACTCAAGAGAGCGGAATGAGGACTTGATCGCCTCGATTCCGCATGTGTACATTTCGTTCGTTTGCGCTCAATCCCCGCGCGAGCCTTGGTGATTGCTAGCGCTTAACCCCGTTTGCTCTGTGACTTCTTTTGCTTATAAGAGTGCTGCGTACACATAGCGGCTACTCTCAACGAAGAATTCATGTAAAAAAGAAGGCTGACAGCCGCTTGGACCGAAAAGCTTTCGACATAACGTCGCTGAAACGTGCGACCCTCACGGCAGCTAAACAACATCCTGTGTGTGTGTGTGGAAACAAGTGCGCTAACAGTCTTCTTGCCACTGAGTGTGTCGGTCGTGTAGCAGTTACGCGACGACTGTTGTGTTTTGTGGTTCAGTGCTATGAGCCAGTGAAACTGTCGTGACATTCTGAAGCGGCGGTATGGATCGTGTCTGCGAGTCTTCTCGATCGTGTTCGGGTTGCCAGCGCGATCTAATCTCGCGGCACATCAACATCGAGCGTAGTGTGTGCGCGTGTGTGAATGAGGTTGACTGTTCTCGTGAACCGTGCGACGCCGCCAGGTAAACTTTAATCATGACGCGCATCGTTGTGTTTATGCCTTTTCACCTCCGTGCACCGCTAAAGCCCCGTAAGAATTAGAGGGCCCTTATACAAAACGCACGCGGATCAGCCTAGATATTACGGCACTGTGTTTTGCTGGCAATCCGTGTATCGCTTCTGGCGTTTTTCTTATGTTAATTTGCAGTTGTGTGCTTTTCATCAGTAAAATGGCACCGCCGATTACTGAAACAATTTCGAGTGTAAGGGAAACTTGGAAGGAACGAGCTCGCAGCTATATGTAATGTACTTTGATATATTGTATTATACTTTATTATTTGATGGCCAGAAGCAGTGGCTATGCAGTATTTGTTTTTAAAGCAGAGTAATGCAGGCACTTAGGAATATATTTATTTACATATGCAATGCACAAAATACGATTAGGATATGCAGACTTGGAAACGACTTTTTGGACATATTGTGAAGTGCAGTTAACAACGCGTGCACAAACACAGGAAGTAGTAAAATTCGCTGCTGAAGTTTGTGATTTTTTTATCGCACGTAACGCAATGCGGATATTTGTCAGTGAGTTAATGCGCTTCTGTCCCACTATTTACTTGCATGCAAGGTCATACTGCACTTGCTAAGTCAAAGGGCTCATAATGCACTAAAATCAATAATCTCCACAGACTGCGGCCGTCAACATTCAAGCGCGAATGAATTACTATCGCAGCTCTGCACACACACGTGTATATTTTCTCTCGCACCTTCGTATCGCTCTACGTTACTTTCCTCGCACAGTCGTGCAGTTACCGATGGTTCAGTCTTTCCGTCAGTAACTCTGGTTATCTTCTGGTTAGGTTTTGTTTGCCGCGCGGGACGCAAAATAACTTCTTGCCGTCCTCCGTCTGATCTCGGCACCCACACGCACAGCAACAAGGCATTTCGGTCCTTCGCATCCTAGGTCATATACTGAACTATTCAGTGGGCTCATAACGAACTAAAATAAATAATCTCCACAAACTTGGGCCATCAACATTCATGCGCGCGAGTGAAATACTATCACATCTCGACACACGCACGTGTATACTTTCTATCGCACCTTTGTATCGTTCTATGTTACTTGCCTCGCATAGTGGTGCAGTCACCGACGGTTCAAAGTCCTTCCGTCCCCCAATTCTGTGCAACCATACTTTTCTTCCGGTTAGGTTCTGGTTGCCGCGCGGGATGCAAATTAACTTCTTGCCATCCTTCGTCCGGTTTCGGTACCCAACCGCACAGCGACACGGCATTTCGGCCCTCCCGGAACGAAATTATCGCAGCAATGTGCATAGCACAACAGGCGACACACGCGCACTTCGCACGGCGCGCAGGAACTTTCGTGGAGGCAAAGGGGCAAAGAAAAGTCAAATGTCACCGCTCAGCCTATCGCTGGCGTCGTCGGCTGGATCAAAGCCTTTCTGTACTTTAAAATTTTTGAGGGACTTTAGTGGAAAGTGGATGGTAGCGCAGCTCCCCGGCGGAAGTAGTCACTGCGCTTCAACAGCACTCCGCGGCAATTCTTGAGAAGCGTGGCGCTTTCTTCAGTCGAGGGGTCGCGTCATGATCCACTCGGTGGAGTCGAGAAAGAGCTTCGAATCGATGATCGTTTTAGAACACAGCGACAAAACTTAAAATGCAGCGACAAACCAAACTCCCATATCGGGAGCTTTAGTTTTCCCGTAAACTTCTATATCATTTGCGGATCGCCTGGTCACCGGAGCCGTGGATGGCTGAAGCAACGCTGAAAGCGAAATTTTGTGGCGTTTTCTCGGACTACAACGCGTGTAAAAATATTTGTGCCGAGTTAGCGTTCTCGTAGAAAGGAAAATTATAAAAAATACTGCAAGTTAACGATTATCTCACTAGCAACGCTTTATACCAGCAGTTAAGTGGTATACATATGTGTTAACTACAGCGGCTACAGTGTTAGCATTGCGCGCACTCAGTTTAAACTCTGCGTCACCAGAAGGCGCTACCAGCGCTGTTGCTGCCATGCGCCTCACGGGTAACCCGGTATTCCGCAAACGGCAGTACGTTGACGGATACGCTAAAACGCCCTAAGTGTTTAATTATATAACTGTTTGTAATAAGTGTCTAAAAATCTGTAACATAACTCTAGCAAATCTATAGCGTGTCTAACAGAACTCTCTAACATGTGTAACAAGTATGAGCCATGTAGCTCAGTTGAGAACCATTGTACACTTTCACTGCTCGCATTTTCGACAAGAAAAAAAAAAGAAATAGTTTATCACTTGTGAACAAAAGAGACAAAGATGCGTCATGTCAACATATGTTGCACTAAGTGTCATACCGATTGGTCACAAGATGTATCGTAATTATCATTTATTTGAAATACCTTACAGGCCCGTTGGGCATTGTGTAAGGGGGGCGTCCAAATCCTAACAGTGAATAGACAACAAGAACAAAAAAGAAAGCAATGTAGAATACATGATAAATGAAATTTTAGCACATAATCACGGTACAAAAGAGAAGACCTAGCAACGCGGAAGCAACAAGAGATATGGCACATAGGTTAAACCACACGAAAAAATAAAAAAAGCGCTTGGCGCATGGATCAGTGTGATAACCATCAAGCGTGATATCGCATAATGTACGGCAAGAAAAAAAATGGTAGAAAAAGGAAACCGAAATGCGTAACAGCAAATCAGTGAAACAACAAAAACAAAATATGAACCTAGACATGCTAAACGACGGCTTCAGTGAAATGTGTAATGAGGTGGTGATGAAAGTGCTGATGAACTGAAGGCTAAAGTGTCCCCAATAACCATGTAAATCTCAAATGATTGTGCAGTCCGTTGGACGTGCGAGATGGGGACATCGAGGTGATTTGAGCACGATCTATTGGGTTACTTGTGAAATAACGTTAGTCGAGCGATGTCACGGCGTGTGCGTAAAGATTGCAGATAGACATTAGATTTAATCTGGGTGACGCTTGAAAGGGTAGTTGTAGTTTCTTGAGATGAATCGTGCTGCAATATTTTTAATGGATTCCAATGTGCTGACCATGTTGGTATAATAAGGAGGTGATGATCGGAACCTGTTTTACCACCGAACGCGTGGCGTTACATTTTTCTGCGGCGAGCGGCCGCAGTGTGGGCCTCGTTACGCCCACGACCAATAACGTAGTACGTCCCACAGTGGAAGCAAGAAGGAAGCGCAAATGATGCATGATTATACGTAAACCTACGTCCACGAGTTGCAACCGAAATATATGAAGCGTGCTCTTATCTCACAAGTAACTTCCAACACTGCCGAGGATACGAGGTTTACGTAGGCAATTCTGCGCCGTGGAATATAGTTCCGGGCGCAACTGTCTGATTATTGGGTGGATCGTAGAGATTTATTTTTCCTTTGTGCCGGATAAGTCACATTGATATGTGGTATGCGAGGTCCTTTGAGCATGCAAGATTTATTGATTTATCAGTCATCTTCTGTGCTACTGTTCTCGCTTTGGTAACCAACGTCAGACTCTCCATTGTGCCTTGAACAGATTGGGCGACAGGCCATTTACAGAAGCAACCATCTTGGGTGCCTGGCACACAGCTCATTAGTCTAGAAAGCAATTCGGGTGCTTCTTCAGTACGTGAAGGTGACAGACTTGGGTGCCCGACTGTAAACATCCTGCACCTAGCTTTGTGCACGTGAAAGTGCGATATAGACTCATGCCTTCTCTCTATCTTTCACTCCCCCTCCCCACGTGTAGGGTAACAAACTGGACTCAGTCTAGTTAACTTCCCTGCCCTTCCTTCTTCCCTTCTATCGCTCTATCTATCCTGATCGTCCTCGTCAATGTCATGAGGCCCATGGTCATTACTTTAAGCTTTTGTTCAGCTGTCCTACAATATATACGTACTTGCTGAGAAACTTGCACCAGTCACAATGAAAGTGAAAAACTGCCATCGGTTCAATTCTGTTTTCTCAGGAGAACTTGAAGCGTGGTCAATACAGCAGAAACCTAATGGCTATCCATCGAAGCAGCACCAAAACCCGAAGTTCTCCACCGTATCGAATCAATTGAAAGAAGTCGTAAATCCTTAGTTGCCTTCAATTCATGTGAATTCCGGTCGATATCCCCGTCCTGATAACTCACACATAAGTACGAGTTCTGGCTTTAGTAGCTGGTTCAGATCTATGCTGAAGGCTGCTTTCTGCTGAGACATGCTACAACCACAGTATCATTATAGGCACCTACATACGCTATATTGGTTTTGAGTAAGTCTACGCTAAAATATCGGAAGCCTCAAGCGCAAAGCCAGGCATTCGCCCTGTAGCGTGTAGCCGTATGCGCTGCGTTCATCCAGCCACTCGCGAACCAGTTGTTGGGATTGGCGTTGGGTGCAGGTTCCATCCCACCGCTGCCACCAGTTACTGCGGCTCGGCGTTGTGTTTAGGCCAGGAATCTCCCAGGCACAAGGATGAGTACGTTCGGGAGTACAAGTCAAAGAAAAACTTTATTTTAGATTATTTACACCGGCTCCAGATATGGAAGCCCACTACACGTAGGCACACTTTAAATGTCTCAATATCTCAATAAAAGCTCCAAGTAAGCTTGCGTCGACAGAGGTTGTCAGTGCGTGAATGCGGAATGAATCTTCTTCACAGTGAGAAAGAAGGCCCTGACCAGTGAACGTCGGGTTGGAAGAACGCGCGAGACATGCAGGGCAAAAAAAAAAAAAGAAGAAAGGTGAAAAGCGAAAGAAAAAAGTTCGGCAGAGACACATAAGACTGCTTACGTGTGGGAATGCGAAGGCATCGTAGTCGCTTTTAGGAAATGTTTCCGCTTAGGTATTCAACCGTATGTCGTTGTGCACGTTGTAAACTTGCACAGCCTTCCTTTTTTGTGTTGCCTTGCTTCGTTGTCTGCCGCGTGCTTCCGTGGGCGACCACGTTTCTCAGATGCCGCTGGGGTTAGACGCTTCGTAGTGCATCCTAGTAGACACAGCACCGATAAAATCCGAAGAGCAAGGGTGCGAGGCAGCGACGTGGCGTGTGCAATGCCGCACGCACTAGGTACACCTCGTTTTATACACTCATAATTTGGCGTCGAGAATGCATTGCAATAGACAAAGCACCGATGAAACTCGAAGAGCACGTGACACGTGGGAGGTATTGAAGGAGGCAGTGACGTGCGTGTGCAATGACGAATGCGCTAGGCGCAACTTTAAACAACCATAACCGTGGAGCCACTGTGGCGTCGGGGGAGCGTGCTCGTCTCGCACCCCGCATTCCCCTGGTTCGAGTTCCACCCAGATCGTGATGTAGCAAATTTTTGTTTCAGTACCGTTAATGGACTTTGTTTACGAAAACGGCTCTCACAAATCCAACGGAAATCCGAGCAATTTTGACGTGTTTTTACTTCTCGCGCCGTCGGCCATTTTTGGTGCCATCTTTCGGTCATGCAGCCGAAGAGAACGCCGTAGTTTCGCGTAATGGGTAATATAATGCTTTCGCATTGAAAGTTTATCTGGCGAGTTAGCACTAGATGCGTGAGAAATGCGTTAGCTTTGCAAGCGTCTTTGACGTACCGGATTAAAGCCGCGTGATTAGAACGGAGTTCAGCACATTGCAAGGTGTTGTTCAGGAGCTCACTCGACACACGTCATGCCTCTTCGATCAGCGAAGTGCAATTGACGATTGTACGAAGTATAGACCCCATCAACAGTTACACTGTAAATATATTGTCACGTTGTAGAGACGGTCAAGCACTCAGTAGCGAAACTGTCAATGACGAAGTCATTGACAGTTTGACCTTGTGCCACTAAAAGCAAGTGACATTCAAAGCACGCACACACACACAAAAAAAAAACAGCGAACACACTCGGCTATCGTCGAAAATGTGATCTGCAGGTCAAGCGTGTCGGCTTTTATACATGGCTCGTCGAATGTTCCAGCGCAATTGCTGGTGCCCGCGTGCCCTCACAGGCAACACAAAGTACTACACAACTCGCGTCGTGCATACAGTCAGACTGCACGGGGCTTGAAGGCACGAGATTCGGTGACACAAGATGACGCAAGAGCATTAGAAGACACTCTCTACTTTGTTTTTGAACATCATAACAGCTTTCCTTGATGCGCCGTTGAAGATTATCCATCTCGCAGATGTAGACCTCATTGCCTTCGAACGCTCTTCCCGAGCATTCTATGCCAAAAGTGTGTGTTGACTGGGGTAGGGCGCATGTGCTAGACACTGAAAGTACTTTAACCTCGTGGCTTCATCTCCAGTCATTGGTAATCCAGTCCACTGATTCCACGCTGAACCGCAATAACGGCAACTTTCCTTCCATTTATGCCCGCTATTTGCGCCATCTACTCCGACGTCGTCCTTGGTCGAGGAGTACCGAAGAGGCACCCCACGACCAAGTAGGGCGGGCACCTGAGGCCAGTGGAGCCCTGTACTAGGGGCCCCACGCACCTGCTTCGACAACCCTTTCCTTGTACAATAAAATTTTTTTGTTCAATTGAATTATTCGCAAGTACGTAATTGTCTTCCTCCTTTCGTTTGCTTACTCGTGATAAGGCCCCCGTATGGGAGCTCAAACGTCTCGTTTTCATTTCTTTTTATGGGCTTTATCGGTGTCCGTTTTAACTTTGACTATGAGCAATCCCCACGAGACGAGTTTTCGTCGAACTCTTGATTTAGTAGGTTAATTTTGCTACAAATTTAATTATTGCAGGGAAGTGAGGTTTCTCTGCTATTGAGCGATGGTGGAAATAATTACTAAGAAGTATGTGTTGTCCCTCGAAATCAGATTTATTGTGCTTTTTGACTCGTAGTTTCTTAAGCAGGAAGCATCATTACATCTCTGAAATGTAAAAAGGAAAAAAAAAATTATGCAGCGCCAGACGAATGTATGTAACAAATATATGCTGTCGTCAGGCAAAACTTGACTTACCAGAACACGTGTTGTCTACTTGTTTCAAATATATGATGGGAATATTGCAGTATTGTTCGAATACGAATCGGCAGTTAAATGGAAGATTTCCCACAGAACCTTTTGTAGCCCACAACGTACAGTTCGTTTTTTCTAGTGAAAAAGAAATCGGGACACAGCGAATTAACAATATTACCTGAACCTTACAAACCAATATTTTATGCAGGAGATTGGAGCGATTCTTGGTTTCTGAGTTTCACAAAGTCTCAAGAAACGCCACCATAACTTACATTAAAGTTGTGTAGTTATACAAGCTGAAGCCATGATCTTATAAGGCACGCCGTAGTGGGGAACTTGGGATTAGGTTTTAACCACTTGACGTTCCTTGACGTTCACCTAAATCTAAGCATATGAGCGCTGTTACATTTTCCCACCGTCGAAATGCGGTTGCCGCCTTTGGGATCGAACACACGACCTCGAGTTTAGCAGCGCAACGCCATAGCCACTTATCCACCACGGTGGGTAATGCAGCCGTATCTTTTCTTAACCCACAGGTGCTGCTAATGCTTCGAGCACAGGCAACACATGTCGCACGTTATGCAATTTTAGGGAAGTCAGCCGAATTAAAAAAAAATACAGCTGGATTCTGGGGTTTCCCGCGCCAAAAGCACAATTTGATTATGAGGCACGCTGTAGTGGAGAGACACAAGTTTTCAGCCGAAGCTCGGTATAGATTATATTTGCCAACACTCCATGTGAAATTATTGAGAAAGAATTCACTTCACATGTGCCCATAAGAAAAGGCACGAATGCATTATACGGGGCTTTCGCGAAATGCGCAAGAAATTTGTTGAGATTAGGGAACCTTATATATATAAAGGGTTTACCCTGGATTACTTTTGCTAGTCGCACACATTTTAATATGACTCGATGTAGTTATAGCAAAACAACTCTGCAATTTAGATGAACTTTTTTAACAGCAGGGCCATGCGTTTGGCTACTGTGGAAGATCCATCCTAGGAGCTCATAACCTTTTCTAGAGTTCAAAGATGCTGACACTCCTGATTTTTACAGCGTACTTTCAGCTAATGTCACACACACACACAAAAAAACTAAGTAGCCGAGTAGTGCAACTGTTAATCTATGAGTTGCATGGTTGCTTGTGCCCCACCGTCTGGCAAGCATGAAGCCACCGATGTCGTGGCGGTTGTACAACGCCCGCCCAACCGTGACGCACAAGCAGACTGGCCTACCGTGATTGTTTCAGTCAGGTCCTTTCCCCCGTGCCAGGCAATGACTGCGCACCACCATCTAAAGACGCGCGCAGCCCCGAGCACCAATCTTAATATGAAATGTTAGCTTTCACACTGAGGCTGTTCGATGGCGCTGCCATCTCGTAGGAACGGCTGTGTAGCCACGTGGTATTTATCACAGCTCGCAGGCTTTCTCTCTTCACTGGAAAAGAATTCTGGCCTTACTTATCTCACGGTGACTGTCAACGCCAGTGCGATTAGCCTTGCGGCAATGATGCGAAACACCCTGCTGCTGAAGTCACGTTTATTTAAAACGTCTAGTAGTGGCTTTTGAGACTTTCGTTGCTTTGACTATGTGCGACATGCACTGTCTCTAGTATCAGCCCAAATTTCTGTGACATTTACTTGCCGAAGTTGCCCATGAGCATGACGACATGACGACTACTGTACGACGACGAGGCAGTGACCACGATCCAATGACGGCGAAGGATACACCCTCAGCCAAAGTTACACCCTTTGGGGTGTATCTCTGCTACACAACACTAATCGTCATCTGCCTTGCTTGCGTTTCCTTTCTTGAAAACGCCGCACCCGCTACTTTCCTGTCGGGAATGCTATGCCATGCTGATAACGCACATGTCGTTCGTTACTGGAAAGTACCGAGCTCGCCGCGTTAAAGAAAGGAAATGCGGACAAGACAGAAGAATTTTATTGTTGTGTGGCGAAATGGTGTAATTTTGCTTAAGAGTGTAGTTTCGACGGGACGTCAAAAGCGGTATGACGACGACAGAATGACGACCATGAAATGGCACTTCTAAAATAATGGCGATGGTATAACGACGACAGCGTGGCGACGACGGCATGGGGATAATGAGATGATGACGAGCGTATGACGGTGATGGCGCGATGAAGATTGTATGAGGAAAACAGGCTGACAAAGCCAGAATGTCGACGGTGGTATGAAGACAGATGCGTGAGAGTGACGACGCAATAACTACAACGGCATGACAATGACGGCAAAATCGCGACTGAATGACAGCAGGATTACGAATAAATGACGGTAGGAATGACGTCGATGGAACGGCGCAGAAGGTTTGACGACAATAGGATGACGTTTCTGAAGTGATAACGATGGTAAGACAGCGTGACGCGAATGGCAGGACTACAGTGGTACCACGACGATAGTTAGACGAAAAGAAAATGACAACACTCGGATGACGTCGTCAGAGTGACTACGATGGAAGAACCACAAAAGCATCACGACGACCGTATGACAACGAATATATGCAAATAAATGTGTGACGAAGACGCAACGACGAAGATGGCATGACAATGGTCACGTTCTTTCACAAATAAAATGTTTTAAGTTTCCGCCTTGTGTGTCCCAGCGTTCTTTCTTGCGTCCGTGTCCTTTATGCGCAACTCCGTACATACTTAAGTGGCGCCGTAGTAGTTTCATAGGGCTTGCAGCATGTTCTGCCGTAAAAGAATTATGGGAACTCATCTTGCGATGACTTTCAACGGTAGTACGATTAGCATTCGTGCTATGCAGTCACACATCGTATTTATGAAGTCACGTTTATTTTACCGCGCCAGCGGTCATGCTGAGAATGTCGTTGCTTCGGATATGTGCAACATACACCGGTATCGCCCCACTTGGCTCTAAGTAACTCGCTTCCTATGGTGACCCGTGCGCATGGCGCAATGACGAGTGTATGATGCTGACACATTGATCACGATGGAATCAGGAAGCAAGAATAATTTCCGTGGACCGACAAATGTGATATGACACGAATTCATGATGACAGTGAGGTGACAGTTCCTAAAAAGTGACGGTGATAGGACGATGATGGCGTGATCAACGGCGATGGTATGAGGGCGAACGGATAACGAATCTGAAATGACGACGATCACAAGACCACCAATGCATGACGACAATGGTATAATAACGGATT
The DNA here is from genome assembly GCF_050947875.1 of Dermacentor variabilis. NCBI lineage: Eukaryota > Metazoa > Arthropoda > Arachnida > Ixodida > Ixodidae > Dermacentor > Dermacentor variabilis. Next base: position 8,863,778 of record NW_027460335.1, on the reverse strand, counting down.
CATGATAGCGACGGTCTACGGACGACTTAATGACGACTGCGTAACTGTGCCATCACCATCATCGTCATCATCATCAGCCTGGCTACGCCCACTGCAGCGCCTAGCCAGGCCTCTCCCGTACTTCTCCAACTGCCCGGTCATGTGCAAATTGTGGCCATGTTGTCCCTGCAAGCTTCTTTATCTCATCCGCCGACCTAACTTTCTGCCGCCCCCTGCTACGCTTCCCTTCTCTTGGAGTGCAGTCCGTAACCATTAATGGCCATCGGTTATCTTCGCTCCTCATTAAATGTCCTGCCCATGTCCATTTCTATTTCATGATTTCAACTAAGATGTCATTAACTCGCGTTTGTTCCCTCATTCGATCTGCTCTTTTCTTATCCTTTAACGTTACACTCATCATTCTTCTTTCCATAGGTCGCTGCGTCGTCCTCAATTTAAGTAGAACCCATTTCGTAAGCCTCCATGTTTCTGCTCCGGAGGTTAGTACTGGTAAGACTGTGCCATAATACCCATTTAGCATGATTGCGATAGAATGACGAAGGAGGCATGACATAGACGATTTGACAAAGGCGGTATAACGATGACGGGATGAAGAAAGTGGGATGACGTTACTGAAGTAAAGACGATGGTAAAAGGATAGCGTGATGACGCCCCGACAACAATAGTATGACGAAGACTGCGAGGCGACATGGGCGTGCCGATGACGGTGCAACGACGACGACATGGCGAGAGGCGGATGCCGAAGTTAGAATGACGACACTGAAGCGACTGCGACGTCATCTCGACGATGGCACGACAATGAATGCTGGACGACAATGTTGCGGCCAAGACACCGTGACAATAGGACAATAGCATGACAACGGAGGCCGAATCCCGATTGAAGGCCGACAGATGGATTGCGATAGAATAACGAAGAAGGATTTGTGTCGAAGGAACGATGATGACCGCATGACGAAGATAGCATGGCGAGGACGTCACGACGATACTGTGATGACGGAGCTAGAATGACTACGGTAAAGCAAAGGCTATAGCATCACAACAATGAGTACAGGACAACGACTGTATGATGACGACACAAGGCAGACGATGTAATGGTAAAAAGTATGAGGAAATAGGATGACGATGCGCGTGTGAGGACAAGGACGTTATGTGAACTGTATCATGAAGACTGGGTAACGACCATGGGACGAAGACGACCGCATGACGAGAGTTGGATGACGAAGCTCGAGTGATGACCACGGCATGAGAACATATGCATGATAGCGACTGTATTACGATGACGTATGGTGTGGTGGTGGTATGGTGGTGGTATAGTATGGTGGTGTAGCCCCCACCGACACCGCAGCGTGGAGACACTAAGGTCGGCGCTCTCGGACGGCGCCTTGCTACTGGCTGCGAAAGACTACGAAAATAAAGTTGGGCAGCGCGTACTCGATGCGCCAGCAGAGCACACGCTCTTCTAGAAGGCGGCTGTGCTAGTCTCCTTGTGGGGGTGCTCCACTGCTACCCTTCCGTTCGCAACAGCGGTGACCCGGGCGCGATACGAACAGGCAACCTTCTGATCATGAATGAATGAAGACGGCGTGATTACGATAGAATGACGAAAAAGTATTCAAGTCGACGGAAGGAGGAAGGTGGTATGACGACGGCATTGCATGAATGGTTTGACAACTATTGGGCGACGATGGTGGCGTGACGAAGACGACATGATGAGAGTCGGGTCACGAAGTAAGAATAATAGCGACGGAACGATCATTACGGCATAACTGTAATGGTATGACAAGAAATGGAAGACGATGACTATATGGTAATGAAAAAGAGATGACGATGGCATGACAACGATATAAGTATAACGGCATGACGACGAGCGTATGAAGACAATGGCGTGACGAAGACTGTATCACGAAGCCGGCATAACGAATTTGGCGACATACGGCACGAAGATGGCTGATGAAGCAGGAGTGACGGCGATGGAACGACCACGACGGCTTCAAAACCGCGAGCACATTCCCATTGCCCCAGGATATTGACAACGTGGGTGACTGTGCAGTTGTAGAATGCGTGACGACAACGGCATGACGAGAGTCGGATCACGAAATTGGAGTGAAGACGATGGAATGAGCTAGACGGTATGACGACCAACAGCACTCACCTAGTTGCCCGAGCTGACAGACAGCTTGGTCCACAGTGCCGTCGTAAGAGGCTAGATAGATAGATAGATAGATAGATAGATAGATAGATAGATAGATAGATAGATAGATAGATAGAAAGGCTAAAAAGGCCGGAAGTAGGCAACAATTGAATCATAATAAATAATATTCAATGTGTGCCTCACTAGAAACGTTATTTTGATGTATTTTATCGTTCTCTAAAACAGTAGTTCATACTTTGAAAATTTGAACAGTTATTAAACATGTAAGCTAATTACTTTTAATTCGATTTTTCGACGTCAGTAAGTGAAAAATTACTCTCGATTTTTCGAATTCGCAGCAAACATTATGATATTTCTCTTAATCGCATAAAATGATGGATATTCTTTTAAGCTTTATGCATAATAACTGCTCATGTTCATTGTTCCCAGTTAAAATAAGTGCTTGAAGATATTCTTTGTGTAATCTTCGTAGAAGCTTCATAATTCTAGAAAGGATTTACAACACATATATTTTTGTTGAGCTTCGCTTTTGTATATGATACCTGTCACGGGCTGAACTTGGGGTAGTGTATATAGTAGAAACAGATATTCATGCTTAATTAAACGCCAGTACGTTGGAAAAAATTGCGACATCGTTAATGTTAAAAAGAATAGGCTGTCAAGATATTTCAAGCATTACAATTGCTTTTTAAAGCACGTGCTTTTTAATTAGCGCAAAAATGAACGTAAACATTAGAACATGCCTTAGAGATAAAATGTATATTGAGAGGAATGACAGTGCATTAAAAAGTACTAAAACTCACTGTTTGATTTCGGAATCGTGTCCATATTTAAAATTAGGCACGTTGAACTGGAGTACAGCACTTCATAAGTGCTCCTTACATCTATTGTCTCTGGAAGTCCTCCTGTAAGTTAGCAGAAGCAATTTGTTGAATTCGCTTATTTACAGTTAAGTTCGCTGATGAGTGTGGATGAAACGTTCATGCGAGGAGGTAATTACCGTATCCTGTTGGCACATAGTAATATATAATTTCTGTCTCACATTCAGTTAAGTATGGAAGTTTATGATAAAAAGCCACCGCATGCACTGGCAGTTCTTATATTGATTGTTATAAAGGTGTATACAGCTTTTGAGAGCAACAGCTGCAACGGGGACTTCCTATGTAGGTTTCTTCTTCATTGAGACAAGCTTTACCGTCTTCATTACTCTGATGTACAGGCAACAGAGCTACATCGTAAAAGCGGTATTGGATGTTGTGGTGCGATGCGGCGCGCAGAAAAAAAAAAAAAACGCTCGAGACAGCCGGCCTTCAATCTTCGACTGAGAAGACTGGACGAAGTCCGAATTGCAGCAACTCACTCTTGTTGGTGATCACGGGCCGCTGCATGGCCCGCTCGACCACCTTTTCCAGGGGTCCGAGGCAGTAGGTGCGGGTTTCCCCCTTAATTATACTTACACTTCTTTTCCCACTAACGTGGCAGTCAGAAGCTCTCGGATTCTCAGGGCGGCCGTGTATACTGACGAGCACAGGCGGCTATACGTGGTGCGCTCGACTACCGGTTCCAAAGACACAGCGCGGTCCTACTGACGAGGACGGCCAGTTTCTCTTTACGAACGCTCTTCAGTCGCTATATAGATAGCTGTCATTTTGACAGTGAAAACAATTTTACAGCGAATAGACGCTAATGGCCAGTTTAACGGTTCTTGCGATCGGTACAAGGGCTGGTCATCTGATGTTATCTTCAGCCACAGGGCGCTAAAAAACATATATCTCACCTAGGCCAGTAAAAACATTTAGCCAGGATCCACGGATAGCTAGCGCACTGTGCAGCTCAGTGTTTTACTTGGTATCTGTTGCAGCAGAGAATCGCGGGCTGCGCCGACAAGTTCCCACTATATTACCGTCGCATGTTGAGTTTCCGTCTAATAGGGCTGTGGTTTGTATGCAGTGGCGCATTCATCCTGGAAAGTCCGGAGCGTAAGTAGAAAAGGTGCCTGCTGTATATCTAGTGGCACGCAAGGCGGAATAGGAAAAACACATAGTTGCCAGATTCCACATTTTGGCGGTAAGCTTGCTCTGATGTCATCCATAGCAGTTGCACCAATCAACTATAGTCTGCTTAGCAGCACTTAAAGAGAGCACGACATTCAGGTCCTGTAGGGGTTCTTAAACTGAACTCTCGTTGAAGGCTCTGGTGGCTGGGAATATTGTCTAAAATAGGCAAAAGTGTTGTCTTCTTGTCGCAATATAGGGCCATGACATGCCTGTCTATCATCAGATTATAATTCTAACTAATAGTTGTAAAAATTGTAACTGAAAGCCCGATATTGTTTACAGACGAACCAAAAAGGTGCGCTCTCGGCACAAGTATGAACCCCAAATTTCAATTCGATCGCATTACAGCGACTGCCATTCTGGCTTGGTCTGTGTGTCCTCAAGAAGTGAACGTACACTTTTATTTTGTCTGCTCCGAAAGATTTCAAAACAACGTGTGCGCCGTGTAGCCGTGTAGGACTCTCCTTGTTCCACATGCTCGGGTAGCGCACGACACAGCAATGGCGTTACAGTGGCTTTATACACGCAATCGTTTTATGTGAATGAGAGAAACCTGTGCATAGCAGCTATCTCCGACCGACCGCTGAGATGCACTTGCGAAAACAAACCTGCGCCTGGAGCCGTATGTTGACCTTCAACTTCAATGATTTAAAAGTCGGTGTAGCGAGATTGCTTTACTGCTGAAGTGTGATATAAAAGAAATTAAAATGCGAATTTCCCACCACAGGAATAGTCCCCAAGTATTGTGACTTTGCTGCTTGACGCCTATGGATTAACATGCAGCGTTCAATTCAAGCCAGAAAGATCCATGTCACGGTCCCTATAAAGCCAGGATGATTAGACAGCGAAGGAAAGTTGTGCCTCCTGTAATCAAGATGATTGTGCTATGACCACCGATTACGTAGCGAAATGAGAATGATAAAACAAAACAAATGAAATGATAAAACAAAATCTGTGATTATTGTTTCATCAAGCTATTATATATAGTCTTTTAGAGAAAGTAGAATATATACAAGGTGGTACCACATAACTTGAGCCAAGTATTTAAAATGAAAGGCGCGTCGGAAGCGAATTGAACCGAACGCATATTATTCGCAATAGCCTATAGTAACTTAGACAATATATTGTTTTTCTCCATAACTCACTAATTAATTAAGTTTAATGACCCAACTTTTTAAATTATTGACTGAGGACCCCAAGTATGAGGCACAGGTTTGTAGAGCACCTTCAGAAACCACCGATCGAGTTGCTTCCTTTACGATAAGTCTCACGGAGTCCTTTTTTTTCCGCGTTGCAAAGAAAGGCCTCGAAATATGAAAAAAAAAAAGCCACGTGACGGAGCGTTTGCGCAGTGATATTGTGCTGCTCTCAAGCGTGCGCTAGGTGAACAAGGTCGGCTGCATCGTGACTGGCGACGAGGAAGCGGCAGGGCGCTCTTTATCTCATCGGCAGCGCTCGGCCAGCAGCATGCGTTTTCGCCGTCATTCGACGGGAGCCGACTTTGTTCACCGAACCCACGCTTGCGAGCAGCACGATACCACTGCACAAGTGCTCCGTCACGTGGCTTTTTTCATATTTCGCGGGCTTTCTTTGCGACCCGGAAAAAAGGACTACGTGAGACGTATCGTAAAGGACGCTACTCGATCGGTGGTTTCTAAAGGTGCTCTAGAAATGTGCGTGTCATACTTGGGGTCCTCAGCCAATAATTGAAAAGTTGGTTAATTAAACTTGGTGAGCTATGGGAAAAACAAAAAAATTGTCTGAGTTACCATGGGCTTTTGAGAATAGCATGCGTTCGGTTCAATTCGCTTCCGACGTGCCTTTAATTTTTAATTTTTGGCTCAAATCATGTGGGACACCCTGTATACAACTCCGCTAGTACTTGCACATGGTAAGTCACGCCACCAGCTCGCCTTAGTCTCGTTCAAGCTTGCATTGTTAGCCCAATCATACACCACCTGCCTTACCACAATCGCACATTCCCAGGCCGCGCGAATGGATGCCGTTCTGCGTACAGCCGCCAAGGCTGCGCTCGGCTTACCCCATCACTTCTCCACACGCCAAGTCCTCCGTTTGAGCGTGCAGAACACTGTTTGCGAACTCATAGAGGCCCACCGCAACAATCAAGTGCAACGTCTTCATTACATCTCGCAAGGCTTCTTGTCACACTCCTCGCCTACCGTCTACTCGCAACTTTTCTTATGGCCACCAGCCTCCCACTCCCTGGTATATTCGCGGTGGCATTCGAGCGGCCCCCTATTAAAAAAAAAAATCCACCCTGACCCCCACCTAAGCTGATAGCGTGCATGGAAGCGTGTAATCGATGACGACACCAGTGGAGCACACGCCCTTTACACGAACATCGACCGCCATCCCCTGCGCGACGGTTTGAGTCTGGGGGTCATCGACGCCGCAGCTACTCTGTGTGCACCCGGTAAACTCCTCAAAACGGACACTCGTGCCGCGGAGGTGGGGTCATCAACCTGGTCATCGCTTACGCCTCTATCCATACCTGCTAAAGTGTGCGTCGTCTGGGCTGCAGGACATGTCTACACCTCTGGGCAACGAGCGCGCTTAGGCACACTTCCGTAAACTCGCCAACCAGAAAGCATTGGATGAGCCGGTAACCTCGGATATCGCACCCCTTCACGTCATAGACCATGGCCATACGCTCGCATATCACCACAAATTTTGCTTCTCTTTAACTGCACGTCGCCTCTATCTGACTGGTTCTAAATCTGTCGCATGGCGCTAGTTTCAGACCTTCTTCACCTGCTTCGCTACTCTAGACCGCTTCTATACCCAACACAGTAACATCCGGATTGCCAGTTTTATGGCACCATGCTACCCTTTACCGTATACCTCCTTAGCCTTCCCTAACCTTCCCAACCACTGTGCCATCTCCTCACTAATCCTTTACTCTTGGGAAGCTGTGCTGCCGAACTTGGACCCGGGTCCCAGTGCAGTACAATATGACGGGTCGAGGACATCGCGCGGCTCGCAGGTGACCTAAATAAGAGCTCTTCCGTCAGATAACTTTAACCCTCAGAGCACAATAAAGGTTTATATCTCTCTGTCCTTGCGCCACCACTGAGGTGAGCGAGAGGGAAAAAAAAATCTGTGGAGTGACCAAATAAGTTTCGTCTTGATGCTCCAGGGTGGCGAACTCAGTCCAGGATGCCTTGAAGTCTAGCCACATCAATAGCCTTTTCTACAAGCTGAAGCTGCTCTCTCCCAAATCTTTATTCCGGAAAGGTAGAGGTTGGGAGGAGTAAGTGGGGATAGTTCGCATCGGCCTATTATGTGTCTCAGCGTCTCGGCCTCCTCGCAAAAGCGGCAATGCAGGTAGCTGTCATTGGGACAGAATAGAGATAGAGATTCTTGTTTAAGGAAGGAGAAAATTGGGATAAAGTGCAGCGCAGTAACTGCCTCTCCGTTGAGGGCACCTGAACCGCGCTGCACAGGGGGGAAGGGGAATAGATAGAGGGGTGAAAGAGGGGCGGCGGCGGCGGCTAGAACGCCGTGCGCGGGCAAGTCGGTGGCCTTCGCCTATGAGGCGCGGTGACGCGCCTAGTCGTGACGGAGCAGTGCTTCCTGCGCGGCGAGAGCCGCGTCACACATTTGACGAACGTTGCCGTCGACGGCTGGGCACTGGACGAGCAGGGCCCGGAGTGCAGCAGCGAGAGCGGCTATTAGCGCGTCTCTGGGGCCGCTGTTCGCAGCGGTTGGAGGGCCGCATGACGGCTCAGCTGCGGCTGTCTGGTTGTTGCGGCCGCGCAGGCCGTCACTGTACGATCGGCCCTGCGGGGAGCTAGTACGTAGACGAAGCGGCCGTACGCGGCTCGGTCGGTGCGGCGCCGGCTAGTTCAAGCGCTTTTTTTGCGCGATAGGGGCCGCTGAGACGAAGACAGCAACACAGCCGCCCTTCTCTCGCGCTGCCACTCAGGACAGCTCGGTTCGGTTGAGGGGTGACGGCCACCGCAATTTATGCAGCGTGGCTTTTCGGCGGGGCAGTCTCCTGCGGCGTGCGACTCACCGCAACGAAGGCAGTGGGCGTCGCGGAAGCAGGTGGCGCCGGCGTGGCCGAAAACGCCGCAGCGGTCACATTGTAGTGGTCGAGGCAGACGGGCACGAACGGCGCGGAACTGCTTGAAGAGTCGCACGTTTGTGGGTACGACGCTCCCGGCGAAGGTAACAGTGACGCTAGCGCCACTCCGTGAACATGACAGCACCGCGACGGGGGCTTCGATATTTTCTTTCACAGTGCGGGCGTCGAAGGATGGGTCGACCCCATAAATGACACCCACACAGGAGTTGCTGTGCAGTGCCTTCGAGCGCACCGCCACGTCACTGATGTCGCACACTGTGAGGAGGGGCGCCAAGTCGGCACCGCGCGTCACCTCCGCGGCCACCACATTGCGACGAAAGTTCACGCGAGCGCATCTCACACCTGGAACACAGGAGAGTTGGGCCGCGATACTATCCCGCGAGAGTGCCAGGAAGGTTGCTTTGCTCCCAGTGGGACGGTATAGAACCGTGACTGAGGTATCGTGAGCGACACCGCCGTCAGCGGGTGGGGAATGCGGCTCGAAGTCGACGAACCGTTGAAAACGGCGTCTCCTTCTTGCGGGCTTCTCCGGCTGTAACGCTGCGGGCTGGCAGGGTTGGGCGTTTTTGGCTGCCTCCAGCAGCTGCGGGGAGTTCCGCTGGTTGAGCTGCCCTGTTCGCTCAGGTACTGGGGCAGGGGTAGGTGCTCTCGGCCGGCTCTTGTTGAACGAGGGGCCGTCAGCTGGGTCGTCACCGACGGGAGCGGCCACCGCCGCCGGGAGCGATCCCTCGTCCGCCGCAGGTGCGGTGGGCTCGCTGTTGGTAAGCGGGGGCGACGAGCAGGCCGTCGGCGATGACAATGATGGAAAATCCGGCCGGACAGGACTAGCCTCGGGCGAGGTGGTCGCGTCCGTGCGGGAGGACGTAGTGTCGGCACCAATCATGCTTGCGGTTGGCAAGAAGAAGGTGCCGGCACTCTTGCCGGTGTCGCCGGTCGACGGGCAGCTGGCATCGTCGTCGGTGGAGGCAGCCGAAGTGGGGGCCTCTGAGGTGGTGTCCGTTGAGGCGGACTGTGTGGCGTGGTGGCCGCTGGGAGCAGTCTCCGGCGCATCAAAAGGAAACGCGCGGAAGGAAGTATCCAGGGGTATTGGAACGCGCGCGGATGGCGTCGCACTCCCCTGCGAAGGTGGGCATGACGGCGTGGAGCTCGCCGAGTCGGCCGACAGTGCACGCAGCGTACGTGCCTTCAGCCCGCGCTTCCATCGCAAGGCAGGAGGCGATCCGCCGGTGCGCGGCTGCCGTCCACGCGGGTGGTGCTGCAGGGCTCGTCGGGACTCCGAGTCGTCGAAGACAGGAGATGGCTTCTTCGGCCTCTTCCTCTGCTGCTTCTTCGGAGGGTCACCCATAAGAGATGGGGCCTCCGTGCGGAAGCGTGGCTCAGTAGGTCGTGCCAGCTGCAGTGCGAGCCCTGAAAAGGGCTGCGCTCATGAGCGCGGTCGAAGGCGGAGACGTGCGCGCGCGAGCAGTGGCGGGCGAGCCGTAGTCGTCGGAGCGAGGGGCGATGCGACCGCTCGCTTCGAGTGTCCGGGAACGTCTTTGGGACAGAATAGGTGGAGCTGCGTAGGATGGGACGGAATTAGTCTGCAGCGGTCGTGGGTGTCGTTCGTGCACTCTAAGTCGGTATTTTTTGTGCGTGTGTGGGGAGAGCGGGAGAGCGCGAAAGTCTAAGAACTGTGTGATATTGTCCCGAAGTTAGCAAGCGAGGCCCTGGCAAAAAAAAAGTATGTTTTTAATGGCTGACGCTCGTAGACCAGGCGTACCACTACCCACTGCGTAGTTCCCATTCAAGCGGCCGGCGGGTGCAGGAGCCAACCTCTGTCGTGTCATCTCTCCCCTCTCAAATGCGACCTTATCTCTTTATGTTTGTATTTATGTATCTATGTATGTTTATATCTGTTTTCCCGCCTTCCTGGGTCATTGGATGCTACGCGGTGGAACGATTAGCGCATCGGGCTGCTGTGCTGAGGAACAGGGTTCGAAATCAAACATCGATTCAACATGGGTCACTGAGTACATATGCCTATGTTTACATAAGTGCTGCTCTTCAGCGAACCTCTTTCACGCCGACATGGGTCACTGTAGATGTGGGACTGGGCAGGCCCCGCTGTTCGAAGAAACTGTTTCAGCCGACTTTGATAACTGGGTATGTGCCACACGGTCTGCGCTGGTCTTCAATGAACCTCTTTGATGCCAACTTGGGTCACTGGGTACTTGATCACAAGTGTGCGCCGCCTGTCAATGAATGTCTTTGACGCCAGCCTGGGTAACTAGGTATGTGGCACTGGTAATGTGCCACTATACAATGACAAAGAAGATCCCTTCAATTTCTCCGATGTTGAGTGTAATCGCGTACACGACACAAGGGTTGTTCAAGGATAGCGACCCAATGTTTAAGCAGGCTATGCCACAAATGCGCGGGCTATGTGCCGCTTGCAATTAACGTATTTAGCTCCGATTTTTTGACCACCTGCGACATTAGTGCACTTCAATGAAAATTTCGCCACCTTGGGTCACTGAGCATGTGTGCCTCATTGTGCGCCAAGCGGGGCAGCAATTCTCAGCCTTCGCAAGCACTGCCATGCCACGCGTAGCGTGTCAGAGGCCACGCGCGGATTCTTTGGCAGCGCCACTAGACGGCGCTGCATATTCAGAACGAAGAGCGAGAGAACAGCCCGGGGTTGCCGCATGACAGGTTTATCAGCGTTCAGACGCACTAGTGCGCCGTGTTTTTCGGAGGCACCACGCAGGCTTCGCGGTGGCGGCGCTAGATGGCGCCGAGTATTCTTAGGGAAGCACGAACGAGGAGTCTCGCTGCAGTACACGCCTCATACATAACTCGTTTCGACGGTAGCCACATGATGTGTCACTGTACTATTCGCTCTGCTATAACCGACGACAGTCATCGAGAGCTGAGCTCTACCGTTAGTTTTAGTTTCCGCGATTTTTTTCTTGCGTTAAGAGGTTTTTATGTTTACATTGCATTTAGAGGATATCAGCGGGCTTTTAACACGATGATAAGTTGATAGGTTATATGAAATTTAAAAATTATAAATAGGTGCGGGCTATCTCACAGGTCGCCGATCATTAGCAACGTGCGTCTTTCTTTTCGGAAGCGTGAAAATTCCTACGTGTGAGTGTACACTGTAAACATATTTGGCTCACACGTCAGGTTACTTAGCTTATGGGCAAAGTTACTTTAAGCAAGAGCTCTTCAATTAAATTCGTAATTTCAGCGACCACCATTTCATGAATTATTGCTGATCTTCCTAAGAACGACGACGGCATGACAAGGACGGCAAGATCACGATTGAATGACGATAGCGTGATTTTAAATAAAATCACGAAAGGAATGACGTCAAAGGAATGACGAAGGAGCTATGTTGATAATGGCAGGACGTTTATAAAATGATGACGGTGGTATAACGACGACAGCATGGCGATGACCGTATGAGGACAATGGGATGACGACGAGAGTATGACAGCGATGGCGTGACGGCGACGGTATGAAGAAAACAAGCTGACAAAGCTAGAATGACGACGACGACGGTATGACGAGAGATGCGTGAGAGTAATGACGCAGTAACTACAATGGCATGACAACGACGGCAAAATCACGATTGAATGATGACAGCAGGATTACAATAAAATGACGGAAGGAATGACGTCGATGGCACGATGCAAGAGGTTCGACGACAATGGGATGATGTTTCTAAAGTAATAACGATGGTAAAAGGACAGCGTGTCGCGAACGGCATGACTACAACTGTATGACGACGACCGTTTGACGAACACTAAATGATAATACTCGGATTACGTAGTTAGACTGACCACGATGGAAGGACCACGACAGCATCGCCGGCGACCATATGTCAACGAATGCACGAAAAAAAGATTGTGACAACGACGAAGATGGCATAGCAACGGTATAAAGACAATGGGATGACGAATGTATCACGAAGAGATTGTGACGATGCTTGCGTGACGGCGATGACATGACGATAGTCGGATGAAAACGCTGGCGTGGCGACGATGGAGCGACCCCGACTGCATCATGACGACGCCATGACGACTGCATGACGACGATAGCGTGAAGACTATATGAAGCGAGTCGAATCACAAAGCTGGAACGACGACAATACAATTACCACGACGTCAGCACGACCACGAGCACATAGATAGTGGTTCCAGATATTAGACAACTTGGTCCACTGGATCGGCATAGAAAGCATTACGACGACATAATGACCAGAGTCACATGATGAAGCTGGAATGAGGACGATGGAACGACTACGGCGGCATCACGACCACGAACAAACCCAAGCAGAGGCTCAAGTTGGTATACAACTTGCGCCACTGTGTTGGCGTAAGAGGCTGGACAGATCGACAGAGAGATAAATAGGTACATGGATATATATACAGTATTGACAGATAGATATAGCTATAGATGGATAGATATATTTAAAACGCCTTAGGTAGGCAAATATAGCTAATTGCATTGAAAGCCTCTTGCGGTCCCAACTTTCACCCTGGAGCTTAACTTTAGAAAATCAGGCTGAACCTATGCTGCAACCAAACCCGACAATTTTCTGTTTGACACTGATGGAGATGTACGGAACCGTGTTTTATAAACGGCCGTCTTACGAGGAATATATAACAAGAACGCAAGGAAGAAAACACAATATGACATGTGCAGATAACAGAATGCTGGGGTCTTTAATGGACACTCACTATGCAATACTACAAGGGCAATTACCATAAAAATGGATTGAAGAAGATGCTTTACAAGTTAATTAATGACATTCTATGGGAGCCTACACATATTTGATGTCTTACCTGTGATCTACCTACAAAAGTAACCTACAATATATATCCGCAAAGGACGCTGAAAGAAGCTCCGTGACCCTATCACATGAGAAATTAGAATCTTCACCGGTATGCATTCTTAGAGCGCGTCTAGAAGGGCAACGTGCGACGTATTGTAGAAGAATACAGGCGTGCATGCCGCCATACCAGCCATACATTCCACCACAGAGACACCACTATTTCGTGCTGGGTTCCCCTTAGGACTTAGCAGGCATGCGGTTCACCTCCTCGAGGCGTTGACAAACCGCGTGCACTAGGGTGTGCCCGGTGCAGGGACGCATATTATGTTTTTGTGAACGGTGGGTGTCCGGCGATGGGTTTCGAACCAACCACCTCTGGCAGTCATGGCGTGTGCCCCATGCACTGGTTCACGGCTGCGGTGAAGGAACGCGCTAAAAAAATACCTATTTCAGTGTAATACTATTACTGATCTTGAAGTAATTAGTGCTTTTTTTGCGGAACAAAATTATTCGTCGCTTCGGCTTCTAAGACGCGCACTAGTAGCGTAGTCGCATTTAGCTAACAAGTTGCTGAGGAACGCATCGTGCAGCTCAGCTAAATTATCAGAGAAAAAGTTAGGAGATAACCACTCACAGTGAGCCATACAAATATACAGAGTCGCACGGGCGGTTTATATTGGGGAACTGGACCGTGCTTTCTGCGCTTGAGCGCGCTACTGAAGATCTGGCCGTTTTTCACCCTTATAAGGCACTGACACGCCGTGGTGTTGACTCTCTCACGATAATAATAAATATTCGGGAGGTTGCACCTGCGCCAGGTGCGCCTGCACTTAAAATCGGCTGAAAGAAGCGGCTGCGTTTGAGTACAGATGATGGAACGGAAGCGTCGTGGCTAAGATTAACAAATGTTTTCGAGCGTTGAATACCACTATTGTTGTGTCCTAGTATGTAGAGCTTGTGGCATGTTCCGCCGTAAAAGAACTATGGTAACTCATCTCACGATGACTGTGGACAGCAATACGATTAGACTTCGATTTTTGCAGCCACATAGCATATTTCTAAAGTCATGATTCTTTCGCTTCGCCAGCGGTCATTCCGAGGCTGTCGTTGTTTCGGATATATGTGACGTACACTGGCATTGTCCCACTTTTCCTCATGGAACTCGCTTCCTAAGGTGGCCCATGAGCATGGTGGCATGACGTGTCTATGACGCTGACACAATAGCATCGATGAAATGTTGACGAAAAAAATCTAGAAAATAGAAACCAAACAATTTCATAGGTGAAATCGTACTTAATTTGTGAATACACTTAGGATAGGCTAGAACGTGAGAGACTACCCAAGGATTACAATGCAAAATGATGCATCACAATGATACAACGTCTGCATTAAAACACGCGGAGGAAAGGTGTGCTATTGCGATCTCGGATGCCACCATACGCAACAAGCGCACATCGTACGGCAAGTGGGAGCACGTACTATTGTCATCATGCACGCGTTGCCAATTTTCTGAGCGACACAAACACACCATAATCAAATACGCATGCCCGTATCACTAATCGCTCCTATATTTATAACAGTATTATTATTTCTGCTGTCGGAGGAACCTTCCTCCGGCTCGTGTCAAAATGTTTCCCCAGCATCGCTGCGCGGTTCACTGATACACGCATACAGCAATATGCTGCACTTGTTGCGTTGTCATGGGAATTTCTATGCTTCATGGTGACTGGGGTACACTTATTGTTGAAATGAGTAAATGCGGTTAATAACTCATTCTCGAGCATCTTTTTTAAGGCACACCATTTTCGCTTTACTCGGCGCAGTTGTCATTCGGAGGATGCACGAAAAACGCCCAATGTGTCAAATTTTGAAATCATTCCGATGCTGAACGCAAATTGGCGGCTTGCATTCCTGCCGTTGCAGCCGCCTTATGGTGCGGGCGAAGTGCGAACATACTCGTGTTCCTAGATATAGGCGCACAATAAAGAAGATCGGGCAGTGAAAATTAATGAGGCGGCTTCCGATAAGGCATCTATCATAACAGTAATTTTGGTTTAGAACTGCATTAATCAATCAATGAAGCAATCAGTTGTTTAAACCATTAAACGAACATATTTTTCCGCATTGCAATTGAGCAAGATATAAAAGAAGCCTATGCTTACCAAACTGGTAAACGTGAAGGAAGTGTTTGTTATCAGACTCTGTCACCCAATGAAGAAAAAACCATTCCCTGGAAGAAAAAAAAAAAAAACAACGTCAGAAGTGCAGCAGACATCTGTTGGCACGCACGACTTGATGTAAACGAATTTTGTTTCTTATAAACTTTTCATGCCCTTGAGCGCCGAATCGCGGCGTTTTAAAATAAAATAAAGCAAGTTCAAGAACAACTCGCTTGGTCCCCAATTAAGAAAATACGGACGCGAAAGATATGATACACTTATATGGCCGTGGCCGTGTTAAGTAACAAATATCAGTAGCACCGAGGTGTTCGATTATAATGCGAATCATACTTTGGCTAATCTCGGGTACTTGTCGCTAGGTAGGGAGGTAGATAGGTTCCTGTCTCACTTTGTTTCGGGCCACTTCAATGAAAATAAAATTGAAACGTCCAATGGCGGGCTCCAAATTTTGACTTGAGAACGCAGCTGCCCAGTGCTCTAACCGGTAGGCCACAATATTCTTTTTTTTTAACGTAAAGTTCTTTACTTCGATGTCTTTCAGACGCTCAGCTTAAATGCAGTAGTAAAAAAGGCAACATGATAATTTGCATTAGGGTTCAGTGAGCTAGACTGCTCAGAAGGTTGATGCTGCGTTATATCGGACCGCTAACCTAGGGCAATAGACTTGTGGACACACCCTGTCATCGCACTTGATTCCCACTCCATAGCCCACTCACCAGGCACATATTTACGCATTCAAAGGCAAGGAAACTGTAATATCAACTTCCAGTTATATTAGGTCTACGCTGATGAGAGAAATCTTAATGACGGGAAGAGGGGTCAGACGAACAACAGGTTTGACATGCTACTAAGATTTAATACATAACAATAGATCAAAAGACCACAGAAAAGAGAGAACGCAGACACATCTACTCGTACAATAAATTACGGCAGAACTCACCTCCCGATGACTGTCGACAATAATGCGAGCATTCAAGCAATGTAACGACACACCATATCACTGAACTCACGTTTACTTAAAATTTGTAGTGGTCATTGTGAAAGTTATGTTGCTTCGGCTATATGCGACATACAAAATCCCCGTTATCGGCTCATTTTTGTAGGAAAATGGTCGCCAAGACCGCCAATGAGCATGACGGCATGACTTGTGTGACGACGACGCAGTGACGACGATGGAGTGACGAAGAAATGGTGCCAGTGTAATCTACAAGGTGGTATGGCGAAGTTGATATTACGATTATAAAATGATACGCGATTGACAGTGTGACAACAATGGCACGAGAACAGTGATCGCGTCCACGACGGCATGGCAGCCACGGCTAACAACGGTGTCATATTCACAATTGAACTACGACAGCGCGATTGCGCTGACATACGTAGAAGAAATGGCGTCGATGGAACGAGAAATACTGCATAACGACGATGGCATGACGACGCTGGGGTAATGTTTCTGAAGTGATGAGGATTGCAAAGCGACAGCGTGACGACGATGAGATGAGGACATTGCTATCACAACGATTATGTGACGACGATGGCATGACGAGATCGGGATGACGAAGTTAGCATGGCGAGGAAGGAACACCAAGGACTGCATCACGACGACGGTACAGCAACAAATTTAATATTTAATCTGTATTACTGAAGTTTTCCGTTTTTCTTTGTATAATTATATTTTTACCGCATTATGCTTTTTTTGTGTCGCTCTCGAGTTATTTTTACGTTGTACCATGCATTGTCATCTGATTAGTATTCGTGTGTCCTTACTCCTTTCTTGCATACTTATCTGTATTTATTAGCCCCTCCCCTCTGTAATGCTTCATTGTAAGCCCTGAGGGTACTATAAATAAAAAAAATAAATAAATGCGTAAGGACAAAAGTATGACGACGAAGCCATCACGACGATGGTATGGCCCCGGTACGACTGGTGTGAAACGACGACACTATGACGAGTCTGATGAAGAAGCTGAAGTGAGGACGAAAGAACGACTCAGACGGCATTGCAATGACGGGCAGACAATGAATACCTGTCGACTGTACGATGGTATTACCGGCCACATGGCATGACGACGATGGTATGAAAACGAATGCATGATAGTAGCTTTCTGACGAAAACGCCATGACCACCATGGCATGACAACGGACACATAATCACGATTAAACGGCCACAGCATGATTACGCTAAAATGACTGATAAGGGACGAAGAATACGGTATGACGGCGACGGCACGAACACCGCCTTTCTGAAGTGATAAAAACGGCAAAACGACAGCATGACAACAGCGGCATAAGGACAATGGCAATACGACGCCTGTGAGACGAGAGTAGGATGATGAAGTTAGAATGACGACGATGAGAGGACCACAACAGCAACATGACAATGGTAAGACAGCGAAGGCATGACGTCGACTGTATGATGACGACGCAATGACGACGATGGTATGAGAAAGGTATCAGGACAATGGAAGACGAGTGCAATGTCGATAATCACGTGACAACTTTTGCGTCACGCAGCCTGCATGACGACAATGGCCCGACGACGATGGCGTGACGAAGACGGCATAAAAAGAGTTGGATGACGGAGCTGGAGTGACGGCTACAAAACAACCAAGGCTGCATGACAACAAATGCCTGACGTTTGTATGACTACAATGGGGTGACGACGGTGGCATGATGACAGCGGAATGACAAAGCTGGAATGGCAATGATGCAACGACCTGGACGCATGACGACACCAAGCACATACATAGTGGCCCAAGAATTAGACAACTTCGGTCACTGGGTTGGTGTAGAAGGCGTGGCAACGACGGCAGGACGAAAGTAAGATTACGAAGCTGCAATGACGACGATGAAACGATAACGATGGCACCACCACAACTACTACGTAACTAGTGGCTCTAGGTAGTAGATAACTTCGGCCACTGGTTGGGCATAACAGGATAGATAGATAGATAGATAGATAGATAGATAGATAGATAGATAGATAGATAGATAGATAGATAGATAGATAGATAGATTGGCTCAAACGCCTGAAGTAGGCAAAGAATGCCAATCGCCTTAAATCGGTGAGAACCATAAACTGAACAAATAGGAAAGTCGTGCTTTCTGGCACCACCAATAAAGAAAAATATGTAGCGACGTTTGACTTCGTGAACTTTGGTTACGCGCGATCTTATGGTTGTTATTTCAGAATTTATAAGCTATGCGGTGTTGCCTGACATACCCGCATTTCCTGAAGACGCCTGGCCCTTTCTTCGGGAGTTTCCTGGGCACGCCAAGCCCGCGCGGTTTGCCGGGCTTGTTCAGATCGTGCCCGGCGCTTCGCGATGACTGCAGGGTCGGCCGACTCGCGCTCGGTGTGGCGCTGTATGCGTCGCTCCTCCGCCCTTTTCTCTCGGTGCTCGGCTTCTCGATCACGAGATGAACCCAGTACGTCGATAGTGCACACAGAACCCGTATGAACTGGCAGAGGAGGTTAAACCAGCGCGCCGCCGCCTACCCACCTCCTCCCCCCGCTACTATTCGCCTACTCTCTCCTTTCCTGCTTCGCTCAATGCCACGCAGACTTTCCTCTAGGTAGCGTTGCTTTGCCGCGTGCTCTAAAGTTACTGTATATGCTACCTTTGGTCGCATATATAGTAGCTGTACTGATCTCAGCACGCTTCTACGTACTTTTCCCGGCGCGCGGTTCTCTTCTCCACCACCTGGCGCCTTGCTCCTCCGGCGCTCGCTGCCCCCGCGGCGGCACATAATGTCGCCGATTTCACAGACGGAGCATGTATGCTTTGCGTGTAAAGCTTATACATCTCTGTGGTGGAGCCAAAAGGAAAAAGGGTCAACATTTTGTTGTTCTGCGGCCAGTGTCGTCCCGGCTCAACACGCACTCCCCTGGTTTTCCTTCCCCTGCTGTCTCGCCACAGTTATGAGAGCGAGATCAGCCCCTTTCACTTCGAAAGCGACGTTGTCTCTTATTTATTTATTTACCGTCTGCTGCGGTCACGAAGGGCCATGCAGGTGGGAAGTTTCTATACGATTGCACAGTTTTGTGGCACGAATGAAGCCGCGCGGCAGACAAGCACACAAAGTGGATAATAGAAAGCAAACATAATAGTGTAACTAGACCCATTACAAGAAACCGGTGCAACCTGCCAAGATAAAATAATACAGCTCATAGGAGACAGACAGACAGACAGACAGACAGACAGACAGACAGACAGACAGACAGACAGACAGACAGACAGACAGACAGACAGACAGATAGATAGATAGATAGATAGATAGATAGATAGATAGATAGATAGATAGATAGATAGATAGATAGATAGACTCAAAATGGCTGAACTAGGCAAAGAATGTTGGTCGCATTAAAAGGAACCGAGAAATACAATTTGCGCATATACCCCCAAAGACATGGTCACGAAAAAAATTAATAATACCACTAGGCAAGGTAAGAAATGCATCAAGTTTGCCTTCAAGAAAGCTCGAACTATAAGGGTGAGAACTGTCACAAAGAAACTTAACGAGATACCAAGTACCACGCATACAGATATACTAAGCCCAGCCCACCTGCACAAACCGGCCTGAAAAGAATTTTTTTCTCCTCGTGCCTTCCTGATTTGATAACTATATGAAAGTGGGCAATACGTGGTGAAAACCTCTGCACAGTGGAGCAGCTGTAGTACATAGAGACGTTTTGTTGTCAAGAGCGTGTTGGATGCCTCAACTTTAACAAAAAAATGAAGATTGCGTGGTACAACAGCTTTAACCTAACGTTAAATGGCTGTAACCCTCTCTTTACAATAGTGCACTTATTGGAGCACCGAGGTATTTTGGTGGCATCCCAAACCACTTCGTTCCAGCGAACGGAGTAGGTGTAGAGCACTATGATTGAAACTAGAGACTTAAGCATTTAATGAGATTTGCATTATTTGCCTACTTCAGACGTTGTGAGCATATCTATCTATCTATCTATCTATCTATCTATCTATCTATCTATCTATCTATCTATCTATCTATCTATCTATCTATCTATCTATCTATCTGTCTGTCTGTCTGTCTGTCTGTCTGTCTGTCTGTCTGTCTGTCTGTCTGTCTGTCTGTCTGTCTGCCTGCCTGCCTGTCCCTCCGCTTACGCTAACCCTATGGTCTAGGTTCTTTAGGTATGCCCATGTGGTCGCGAAGCCGTCATGGCTGTTCCATCGTCTTCATACCAACTTTGTCATCCAACTCTCGTCATGCCGTTGTCGTCACGCCGTTGTCGTCACGCCGTCGTCGTCGTGCCATCATCGTGCAGTCGTTGTGACACCGCCATCGTGATGCCGTCCTTGTCGTCCTTGTCATCACACAATCTTCGTCATACAGATTTCGTGATACAGTCTTGATGACGCCATTGTCTTCATGCACTTGTCGCCGTCCCATTGTCTCTATATAACGTTGCCATTCTATCATATAATTCTACCTTCGTCACCCGACTAACATCATGCCGTCGTCGCACAGTCGTCGTCAAACCGTTGTAGTCATGTCAGTGCCATCGACGTTCATCTGTCTTCATCATCCTATTGTGATGAAGTTGTCATTGAGTCTTCATTATGCCGCCGTTGTCATGCAGACGTTGTCATGCCATCGTGGTTGTGCCATCCTCACCACTGCAGCTTCGCGCAACCCACCCCAGGTAAGCTGGGCTAAGGTAGCCTCTTCCAGCTGCTCCTCACACCAGACTGCTAATAATGAATCCCTCCTTGAAGAAAATGCAATTCTAAAAGCCGAAATTCAAAGACTTAAATTAGAACTCCAATCTCGTCACCCCTCTACTTCAACCTCTGAAGCCCCTCTCTCTAACACGACCCTTTCGACTCATCATCCATCAGCCCTACCTGAAACCTCTTCACACCGCCCCATGGACACTAGCCCCTCCACTGAACGGGAACCGCCTCACCCTCCCCCCAGCAAACGTAAAACTCCGAGCACTCCGCGATCAGAGGACACCCTAGAGGAGACAATCTTAAATTATAACGACAGACTAACCGCTTTGGAGACTAAATTCCATAATATACTCACTGCAATTGAAAAAATCAATACAGATTACACAGCCAGGAATGAAAAGCTAGACAAATTTATTGAATTCGTACAAGCACACATCCAACAAACTACAAGTTGGATAGCTGGAGTCACCGCGAATCATCCTAACATAGTTGCACCTGCTCGATCCGCCTCCCCACCAGCTCCGCTTAACAATGGCCAATAACCCGACCCGCTCCGAGTTTGAAGTGTGGCAGTGGAACTGTAGGGGGTTTCGAAAAAAGAAAGCACATTTCCAGCAGTTTCTAGCCTCCTCTTCTAATCTCCCAGCTGTCATTGCGCTTCAGGAAACTCACGGACTAATCAGCTTCCCAGGTTATAATGTCTATCAGAACAATAAGGTCTCCCGGCCCGATACGGCAATTCTTATGCAAAAGCACCTCACTGCCAATCACTCCCAATTCGACAGCGTCGATATAGAGCACGATTTTCTAGAAATTATTCCTCGCAAAAATAATGCACCTGGCCTTTACATTCTCAATATCTATAGTCGTCCACAAGACAAACATCACCGCTTTGACTCCCTTTTCGTTCAAGCTATTGCCGCTGCCACCCACCACCCCCTCCTAATCCTTGGAGATTTCAACGCACCCAACCATTTGTGGGGTCACTCCGTTTCTACTCCTAAGGGCAGAGCCCTATGGATCCACATACAAGACCACAGACTCACATTACATAACGACATCGATGCACCAACCAGGCTAGGCAATAGCGTAGCTAAGGACACCTCCCCCGATCTTACGCTTACACACAGAATCCAACACGTCACATGGCACAACTCACAAGTTAACCTCGGCAGCGACCATTACATCATTACCATCACACTACAATTCAAACACAAACCCTTTGCACCCAAACGCCTCAGCCTTACCAATTGGGACAATTTTCGAGAGGCCCGCCAGATATCAGCTCCCACAAACATTCAAGACATTTCAGAATGGGTTCAGCAACTACACGCAGACGCCCAGACGCACACTACCACTCTGCCCCCCGAAACCGCTCTCACTACGGTTGATTCCAAGCTTCTACACATGTGGGAAGCCAAACAGTCTCTTCTCAAACGGTGGAAGAGGCAACTGTTCAACCGAAAACTAAGACTCCGAATTGCCAAATTAGACCTCCAGATCCAGGAGTACGCCACACAACTGGCCTGTCAGCAGTGGGGCCAGGTATGTGAAAGCATGCATGACAACCTCGATAACAAGCGCACATGGCAACTCTTGCGACACTTATTAGACCCTACCACATCGCGCACACACCACAACCATAGCATAAACAAACTGCTACATGCACACAAAAACAATCTCAACGGATTCTTCGACGACCTCCGCCATAAACATCTGCCTCCCGCTCAGAAGTATGACATGCCAAAATATACTGGCGAACCCAACGACCTACTTAGCGCCGCTATCACGGAAGCAGAGGTTCGCCATGCCCTCGCCACCCTGCGCACAATGTCAGCACCAGGCCCCGACCTTATTAACAATAAAATACTCCGCAATCTAGACGACAACTCTGTCACAGCCATCACGGCATACTTCAATCACTGCTTTGACACTGGCACCCTCCCTAGTTCGTGGAAAGATGCCAGGGTAATTTTTATCCCAAAGCCAAACAAACCCCTCAACACTTCTAATCTCAGGCCTATATCACTAACCTCTTGTCTAGGTAAAACACTCGAACACGTCATCCTCAACCGACTCAGTAAATAAATGGAGGACAACAACCTTTATCCATCAGAAATGGTAGGTTTTCGAAAATCTCTCTCATGCCAAGATATCATGCTTCGAATGAAGCATGACATCATTACACCCAATAGCAGTCTAGATACGCAAGCAATTCTCAGTCTGGACCTCCACGGCGCCTTCAATAACGTTTCACATTCCGCCATCCTCCGAGAGCTTAATCTCATTGGGGTTGGCGGAAAGACATATGACTACATATGTACCTTCTTATCCAACCGTACCGCAACGATACACATAGGCACAGAGCAATCCCTTTCATACGCTTTAGGTAGCTACGGCACGCCCCAAGGCTCAGTGCTGTCCCCTTTTCTTTTTAATCTTTCTATGATGCCGATGGCGCAAGCATTGCGGTCTATTCCCGATCTCAAGTTTTCACTCTACGCCGATGACATCACTCTTTGGACGACTGGCGGCTCCGACGGAAAGATTCAAGACACTCTACAGGCCGCAGCAGACGCCGTCGTGGCTCATGCCGGAGCTATGAATCTCACATGCTCCCCTCAAAAATCCGAGCTGCTACTTCTGCCATCCCACCGGGGGACCGGAAAACACATGTCTAGCATAGAGGTAATCCTAAACCACATCCCCGTTACTAGAGTGGACAGGCTCCGGGTGCTCGGTTTACACATTCAAAGCAACCGGCTCAACACATATACTCTACATACACTCCAGACCACAGTCGATCACACCCTGCGTCTTCTAGGGCGAGTCTCCAATAAACATGGCGGACTAAAGGAGGCCGAACTTCTCCGCTTGATTCAGGCCTTCGTTATCAGTAAGATTACATTCGCAACACCATATCTACATTTGCTTAAATCAGAATCAGATAAGATCGACACGCTTTTACGCAAAATATATAAATTCGCTCTCGGAGTCCCCATACGTACCTCCACTGAAAGGCTAATGCTTACTGGAACTTTCAACACACTTTCTGAACTCACAGAAGCCCACCTCACATCCTAATATAGCAGACTTTCTAACACCGCAACAGGTCGACACATTCTACAAACTCTTTCTATCACTCCGGCATCCATCATCAAGACTAAATACACCATTCCACATCACATACACGAGAACCTCTGCATCCCACCACTTCCTAAAAACATGCACCCTGTGCATCACAAACAGCGCAGGAGGCAGCGAGCAAAGGCTCTCCAAAAACAATTCTCCACCTCTAAAGACGTGCTCTATGTTGATGCAGCCGAATATGGGAACAGAAATCATTACGCAATATCAGTCATTAACTCTCACGGGCAGGTCGCTGCGGCCGCCTCCATTCCTGGCTCTTCCTCGGAGGAGGCGGAGGAAGCGGCCATAGCCCTGGCCCTCACAATTCCAAATTCATCAGTTATCGTTAGCGACTCCAAAACAGCCATACATAACTTCGGAGCGGGTAGGGTCTCTAAGCCAGCTTTTTCTCTCCTCTTGGCTCATCCTTTGAATCAAACTGTGGCATTAATCTGGACTCCCGCGCATGCGGGCCTTGCCGGAAACGAGGCGGCTCATGCCAGTGCCCGAGGATTTACAGTCCGGGCTCAGGCATCAGATGCGCCGGACTTCGCCACGGAGGAGGCGCCGTTTACAGCGCGGGATCGACTTATTACTTACCACGAAATCTGCACACACTACCGATTAGACCGCTTAACCTTTCCGCCACTCATGGGCAAATCCCCGCGTAGGTGTGAAGTTCTGTGGCGACAGCTGCAGACTCGCACCTTTCCGTCCCCTTACCTCCTCCACCGCATTCATCCCGCCATTTACCTTTCTCCCTCTTGTAAATTCTGTGTATCTCCCAGAGCAGACTTAAACCATATCATGTGGGGGTGCCCTAAGCACCCCCTTCCCCCTTTCCTCAAGCAATTAATATCTAGTGAGGAGCAGTGGGAGGCTGCCTTGCGCAGCTCCAGGCCCGATCTTCAGGAGGCCATCCTGGAGTGGGCTGAGAGGATAAAGGAGGCCTACTTCAAGTAGTTCCTCCCCCCACCCTCTATTCCATTGCCCCCTTCCCTTTAAAGAGGGATAAATAAAGTTTTTCATCATCATCATCGTCATACGTCACGATGCGGCTATCTGAAACATTTGGCGCTTGCGCCCCCTGCAATTTCTCGTCTTCGCTCCTCGTGACAGCTCACGCTTAGGGGCGCTGTATTAAACTGCACTATCACTGCGGTCAGCCCCTATTTCTCAGTGCTTTTCTTCCAACCCTACGTAGAAACCGTGCGACGGTGACCCAACTTCATGATCGGCACGAGTTATGCACATTTTTACATTTTTTCGCCGCAGTAGAAATGTCATTGTACTTTTAACATAGACGACATAACATAAACATATGTAAGTACGATTGCATAACAGTGGCAGATCACCTCACATTCTACGTTCCCATCACTAAACCCCGTTCGGTACTTACGTAAAGCCAAACCATCGGCAAGTCCACGCCAAGTGGCCGCAGTTTTCTCCACACAAACGTCTTCAACGTGATCATCGTCGTGTTGCAGTAGTTACACACACGTACGCTCGCGTCATGCGCACAACAGCTCAATTTACATAAACACGCTGGTCCACCTGGTAACGCTTTGGGGAACCCTAAACAATGCTGGATAGTCAAGTATCTACAAAATGTGGCGCGTATAATCGATTCAAAATTTGTGGAATATGCAGAACTTCGCTTCGTTTCATCACTGTCAATGCCATCATGCACGAAATATAATCACGCTTTTCTTTGTTGCTCAATTTCAAGCTACGCAGTTGCCCTGACACAAGTTGTTAATGACATTAGTTCGTTGCTTCGAAGTTTCAATCGCTGCTATTAGTTAGGCCATGCTGACGGGGCTGAATATTTCGTATTTGGAAGTTGTGTCAGACTCATCAATTTCGGGGCAGTTTATAGGTGACGCTTGATCGTATTTCGGGAAAAACGCTCTAGCAGCATGTTCTGCAAATTGATGTGGCGAACTCTGCATCACTAACGTAACGCTCGCTGCAGGGTCAGGTTCCTTATGACCGCGTTCCATTGAACGGAACATACGCCATAGTGCTCTGTTTCCAATGCCCGATCCAAGATTCTCGCACCACTCATACCATCGTCGTTGAGAAAGTTGCTTTTCGTGCCGACGCGCCTTCGCCGCTATATGGTTAGCACGTGCACGGCTACCTGGTGCATCGGGATTCCTCGACGCATACACTTCTGCCTGACGTCGCTTTGCCCAAAGTTGCAAAATGGCGAGGACCGGTTGAGGTTGTTCCTCGTCAACGTACATGAAGAGTCTTTATGTATGAACCACCGTTTCTTTGCTCTAAGATAAATCATGATGGCCTTATTTGGCTTAGCATATTCTTGTTTGCTAGCTTCTACATGGGGTGTAGTTTGCTAAGTTACGTGTTCTTTACAAGAGAATTACGAATTTTTAGGAGGCTACCCCAGAACTGGGATCGCAAACCTGTCGATGTTGAAGAAAGTGTAGGAGAAAAGTCCCGATCCATCCAGTGTCTGCAGACACTACTATTGGAATCTATATCTGTGTATTTTAATAAACTAAGTTTCAACAGCCACCCGGAAACAATCATGAGTCAACCTCACCACATCACCTTGTATTGAACCAAGCGCAAGCTCCTCTAGCACTCCGGCGGCCACCTTCTCTGTGAGAGTCCCCGCTTTAGTGCGCTCAGAAAAGAACTTTCAGGATTGTTAGATGGTCTTGACAAACGCCCTTTGTCAGAGGAAAGGGTGCTAGGATACTTGCCGCTACCGTCCTCAGCACAGACAGCTTTGAAAGCGTTGTTGCGCTTCTTGCGGAGAACTCGACTTAGAGACAGACTTTAAGCAGTGCCGTATGCTCCTTTCCTTTTTCCCTTTTCATTTTTGCTCTTCTTTCCTTTTTAGTAACATCTCTTTTCTACTATCTTTTATTCTTCTTACCCCCTTTCCCAGCACAGGATAGTCAGCCGGTTTGGGAACTGGCTAATCTCCCTGTCTTTCCGTCTATTCCTGCTTCATCCTCCTCCTCCTGCTCCCCACTTGGCAGGACGCGGTAGAAAAGCTGGAGAGGTAAATAGCAGTCGTGGCTATCAAGTCTTAGGGGGAAAAAGAATTGCAGACAAGCTTCCCCCACCCTCGAAAAATTCCCCCCGGCCTTGTAAAATAACCAGGATGCGACGCTCATTACATTATACACTCGAATATAACGAACATTAAGCTAACTTAAGGTATGTATTCACGAAATATTGTAAATATTTGGCTTAAAGCTTGTGATGTTCGGTTAGGGAAATTTGCTGAGAGAATCCAGAACAAACTTTAAAAAAGAACGAGCTTCGAATGATGAATCGAATATAAAAAATTACAAATTTCAACAAAAAGTAAAAAGTCTGTTCGGCAACACTAGGCTCGTCCCGATGGTATTCCTTATGAGGTTTTCAAGAACATGGTAGGAGCAGCTCTCGACGCACTTCCCCAGGCTATTAATAAAGTATGGGAGACTGGAAACGTTCCACCTGATTGGAAGCATTAAATTGTTGTCGCGATTCCGAAACCATGAAAGTCTCCAAATAGCCTGCAGTCCTTTCGCCCAATTTCACTAACCTCAACTGTCTGCAAGCTCGCTGAAAAGATGCTGGCCACACGTGTTTCCTGGTGGCTTGAACGCCACGATAAATATCATCCTGCTCAAATTGGATTCCGTTCTTACTTGGGAAGAGAGAGAGAGTAAAACTTTATTCAATGTAAATAAAATAAGGCACGATGGTTGGAGCCCCTATTCCAGGGCCCCACTGGCACGAGCGGCTCGCTGGGCTTGGTCCAGAAGAGCCAACTGGCTCTCCCGACCCTCGTCCGCAAGCCATGCCTCCCACTGCCTATTCCTCATTAGTGGATGTTGGTGTAATATGGGACTGTCTATGTGCGGAGGCCTCCTGGGGCACTCCCATGTGATGTGTTTTAGTGTGGGTGTGTCTGTGCACCACGGGCACTCGTCAGAGAACCTCGTGGGGTGTATTCTGTCTAGGTGGTGCAGGTTGGGGTATGTATTCGTCTGAATACGACGCCAGTCCCTCTCCTGTTCGCTGTTTAAATCGGAGTGAGGATGTCCAAAACGTCTCCGCTCCTGCCTTTGCTGTAGGAGGATGTCACGAGAATTCGGTGGAAGGACGTCGCTAGGCCATGCCGTTGCTCGGACGTTCAAACCTCGAGCAATACGGTCTGCCCTAGCGTTTCCTGCCAGTCGCTCGTGTGCCGGGCACCAGACGATAGTGTGGTGCCCCTCTAGTTGAGTGCCTAAAATTTTGATTATTGATTTGGGTGCCGTTCCTTGTAAAAACAGGCGGCAAGCCGCTTGTGAGTCGGATAATATGACAGCCGAATTGGTTTGGCGCTCGGCGTCCTGAATGGCCAAGGCAATGGCTGCAGCCTCTGCCACGCATGCAGAGGCGGTTTTGAAGGATGCCGTTGTTACGTTGTTGTTGCATGTAGAGACTATGGTGAAAGTGTCTGAGCTGGCTCGACTGGCATCCGTATAATACACCCCCGGTCCCATGCCGAAACGTTTGTGAAGGGTCTTTGCCCTTGCTCTGCGTCGTCCGGGATGGTACTTGGGGTGCATGTTTTTGGGAATTGGGGCCACCGCGATGTGCGATCGAACATTGCGGTCTATCTGTGCCGTTTCCTCTCCGCAATACTGGGGTCTCAGGGGAAAGCCTAACCTCGCCAATACTTCCCTGCCCTGAGTTGAAGAACAAAGTCGTTCTTTCTGGGAATATAACGTCGCGACTGCGTACTCGTCAAAAGTATTGTGCAGGCCCAGTCCCTCGAATCTCTCTGTGCTAGTGCATTCGGGAAGACCAAGGGCGGCTTTGAAGGCTTTTCTTATTATTGCGTCACACTGTGCACACGGTAGTAGCAACAGACATAACGAAAGCTTATGACAATATAGACCATGAAATCATTATAGCCAACCTCATCGGCCGGGGACTTCCACCGCGGGTGATAAGATTCATCTACTCATTCCTTCAGAATCGCACATTTGCGATTAGAGTAGATGGGAGGCAAGAAAGATACTTCACATCGAACAGAGGAGTCCCACAAGGTTCGGTTTTGGCTCCTCTTCTCTTCAAAGTTGTTCTAGTACCTCTAGCCTGGCAACTACATCGGATTCCAGACGTGAGGTTCTTAATCTATGCGGATGACGTCACTTTGTGGTCCGTGCATGAAGACATATCTAGACAAACTCAACAGCTTCAAGAAGCCCTTGATGTTCTGAACAACTACGCTCGGAAAGCGGGGTTGGACATTTCCGTCCAAAAATCAAGCTATGTTGTGGTGGCCAACAAGAAAGGACGCGCAAGAATTACGCAGCACCCCTTTACATTTAGACTCGGCGCAGTGACAATCCCTGAGGCTTCTGAGGTCCGCATACTGGGTCTCGATATTCACCACTCCGGCAGTGGTGCACACTGGCTCCGTAAAACCAGACAGAGTTCGACAAAAACACTTCACCTTATTCATCGCATTGCAGCAAAAGCAGCTGGAGCTCGTACTGACGTAGCTCGACGGTTGGTGCGTGCAGTCTTGCAGCCACGAATTTTATATAAAGCACAATTTCAACGGCTGACTTTGGCACAGCTGGCACAGTTGGAGACGATTAATCGCGATGCTATGCGCACAATCACAGCACTGCCCCGCATCACTCCGATACCAACCTTACAGGAACATGCCCAGCTCAACACAATTGCAGAGCTAATTTTGCAACGTGAAAAAGCACGTGAAATAAAAAAGCAACTTATTCCGGCTGTCGCTGCGTTGCATGCTCATTTTCAACGCGGCTCTCGGATTGACAATGAGCCCTATCCAATGCCTCCCTGGGAATTCACCAGCATCACAACTAATGAGCCAACGAAGTTACGACGCAGAGATACAACAGGTATTATTGACGAACACAATATCGTCGATGCTTCATGCGCTAACACCTGCAAAGTCTATACGGATGCTGCCATTCTCGCAGACGGCGGAAGGACATCATTTCTGAGTACTACGCATAATTTCATCAGAGGCCACCAGCGCTATTTATCTACGGAAGCCAGCGCTCTAGCAATGGAACTTCAAGCCATCCACGACGCTGTGCAAGATGCGACATCTAAGCTGCCTACCCTCAAGCAACTAGATATCTTCACGGATTCTTTAGCGGCTATTCAGGAATTCAAGAAGGTTGATAAGGCGATGGAAATCTGCGAGACAATATACTCTATGAATAGTAAAACAGCCACTTGCGTCAAGGTACACTGGATTCAAGGCCATTCAGCGAACCCTCACAACATTGCTGCTGACCAACAGGCACACTGCCCTCCTAATCTTGATCTTCCGCCTATTCTCCTCCCACCCCAACCCCGTAACTCGCTGCGAGCCCGAAAAAATTTTCTCCGGCAGGACACACGCGCTCTTATCCCACCGTGTGTCTGCTCCCTCCCCCTTCACCTTACTAGGGCGGAGGAAGTTGTGCTTAGGAGGCTTCCGGCCGGGGTGGCCCTTACACCGGCTGTTGTCTCAAGGTGGAACTGGTCGCATTTACTACTGGGAGCTACGTGTCATACTGCTCCGTTCCTGTGGTGGAAGCAGATGCATACCACCTAATATGGACCTG
Organism: Dermacentor variabilis; assembly: GCF_050947875.1. Taxonomy (NCBI): domain Eukaryota; kingdom Metazoa; phylum Arthropoda; class Arachnida; order Ixodida; family Ixodidae; genus Dermacentor; species Dermacentor variabilis. The sequence goes on along the minus strand of NW_027460335.1, from coordinate 8,833,014 downwards.
TACGGGTTTACAATCGGAACGCTCGCGTCTCCTACTGCAAGCCGGGGTGGCCGGGGTGGCCCTTACACCGGCTGTTATCTCAAGGTGGAACTGGTCGCATTTACCACTGGGTGGTACGCAGTGGCGTAGCCAGAAATATCGTTCGGGGGGGGGGGGGGGGGGCCTCACGTTGCAGCACGGCCTCCTCCTTAAGAGGAAGCTTTAAGTCGAGTGCTCCTATTTAAATACTTGTAGAAGGGGAATTCGTTTTTCTCTGCAACCACTGCACCAAATTTAATAAAGTTTGTTGCATTTAAAGGAAAATGTTTAATTCTAGTGACTGCTGGTTTCGAATTTTTCATTTAGGTGGTCGATTCTTTATTAAAAAATGGCCAAAATCACAAAATTTCAGAAAACGAAACTATCAAATTTAAAACTCTGTGACTCAACAATGAAAAATGATATCACAATTCTATGAATTGCATCTAATAGTGCATCTAAGCGGACAAAATAGATATGTTACACATGAATCTAAAAAAATTTAGTATTGTGGAAATAAAACTTTTGCAGAACCCTTGTACACAACGTAACCAATTCACATGATACAAATTGACATAGCAAACTTGTCCGCTTTGACTGTTATAATAGATGCCGTCTACAGAACCGCAATATCTGTTCTTGATGCACAGGTATTAGTTTGTAAACGTCATGCTTCTATTTCTTCAAACTTTCCAATTTTTCAAAATAATTTAAACAAAATTCAGGCACTAAATCGATGTTCTGTTTGCAACAGACACTTGGATTTTACTTTCTCTCCAAAATGTAACAAATTTCAATAAAAGCGATTAGCAGGATTATCTCAGAAAAGCGTTTCTGCGTTTTACATGTATTTGAATAGGCCGCGTCGGATTGGGCCCGAGCTAAAGCTTCCGCTTAAACAATTTGTCAAGCGATCAAATACATGAATAATAACTGCATTGCCATTGCCAAAGATGCTGCAAACGAATTCTTGAATGCTACGCACTGCCAAACAAGCAAAATATGTATTTTTTCATAAAAGAATATACTCGCCTGTGCCAAAAATTACGCCCAAAATAACTGATATCAATGCCTCCATATTTTTTGTCTATATATTAAATAAAGAAAATATCACGCGAACTTTAGAACTATATCAGTTCGAAACCAGGAGAGGAGTGCATGCCACTGATATGAAAATTGAAAAGGCAATGAAATGAACGAGTTGAGGACAAATATGTTAATGAAACTTTGTCATTCAAGAACCGTGTTTACATCCTTGTATATATGCAATGGCCAGTGAAAAATCTCAATGACGCTGTCGTTTGTTCGAATGTATTACGCAGGAGCAGCTGTCCCCTGTCGTGTATCGTGAGTAATATCGTGAGTGTACCGCAGTTATATTCGCGACAAAGAGCACGTATAAAAAGCAGGAGTTCTGCAAGATATACGAGGGTAAGTCAAATGAATGTGAGCCAATGGGAATATGTGACAAACGGGGTACTCTATTTAAAAGTTGTCTTCATGAGAATTTAGACATTTGTCCCATTGACTAACAAGTCGCATGATTCCCGTCTTATAAAACTCCTTGGGTTGCTGCTTCAAAAAGTCTGTAACTGACTCTTTCACGTCATCGTCCGGCACGAATCTGGTTCCCATGAGCTGTTTTTTCGTTTGCCCCAAAATGTGGAAGTGGGGATAGGCATTGTCGTGGAACAAGATGACCCCATTCGTCCATTTTCCACGTTGTTTGTTCTTGATTGGGACACGCCGCCGTTCCCGCGTTTCACAATATCGGAAACAATTGATAGTCTCTCAAGATTTAGCAAATTCTATCAGTAGTGGCCCCTGACGATCGAAAAAAAAGTCAACACCTTTCCGGCGGAAATGACAGCCTTTGCGTTCTTTGGGCGTCATAAATTCGAATGTTTCCACTGTAAGCTTTGCCGTCGTGTTTCAGGCTCGTAGTAGTGGCATCATGGTTCGTCCCCGATCACAATTGCAGACAAGAAGTCGTCATCCTCATTGTGATACCGGATCAGATGAGTCAAAGCAGCGCGAAACTTCTCCGTCTTCTCGCTGTGGATCAAAATCTTGGGGATCCCATTGCGCACAGAAAAGCCGATAACCGAGGTGCTCATGAATTATGGCATGAACCGAACCGTGACTGATGTTCAGGCGGTCTGCCAGTTCATCGATGCTTATCCTCCGTTCTTGTCCCGTGAGCTCATCAACCTTTCAAATTGTGTGGGGGGGTGATTGCACGATGGTTTTGTCCCGGTCTTGAAATGCGTTTGCAACTTTCCCGTCCTTCTTTGAACCGTTTGCTCCAACGCTTCACAGTGGCCAATGAAATGCAATGTTCAACGTACACGGCAGCCATACGGCGATTAATTTCTTTTTGGGAAACATCTTCAGCTTTAAAAACTTCGCGACACCCAGCTGTTCAACTTTTGAAGTGTCCATTATGTCACGCAACCATATCCAACCCAGTGTATCAGAGCATTAAAGAATTTTTATCCTTACACCTGCGTGTCACTTTTGTAAACGAGACATGCCGCTCTCCTACGCGCATGCCTCGCAGATAATGAACCGAATCATTATTGCGCGGTTAGGGTAGGCTCACTTTCATTTGACTCGCCCTCGTACATTAAAAATTCAAAGATACAATGGGATATACAAATGCGAAAATACGGCTTGATAAAGGACAAAAAAGTGTCACTGGAAACAAAGTTCGCTGCATGTATACACAAAACCTCGCAACAAGATATTTAAGTATACGTATGAGTCTCCAATGAGTCTGTGTATGTAAGAAAAACTAACTGTATATAATGCGTCGAACAAGGCAAATAAACATGTTGCGCAATCATAGATTCACAGAATCCTAGATTCCGCCCCCATTCCATCCACTCCCCCGATGTATCGCGCGCGACGGAATGTGGCGCGCTTGCTCCCCGCTTTTCTCCTTTGCACGCACAAGACTGAGTCACCATCGTGGGCCGACCCATTCTACTTCCTCCCCTACGCTTTCACTCGCACATACAGTATGCAGCAAGCGGTCACGATGTTATCACCCTTGGACTTTATACGAAACATGTGGGTGACGGCGACGGCAGGAATGCGCCTGGAGTGTTCATATAATTGCTATCGCAATAATATAATAAACGTTTCCGGCAACTGAAGCATCCCGTCCCACATTACTTTCCAAAAAAGAAGTAACAAAATCGAACTTTCACCATGCGACAATTCGCTGCGCCGGGACAATCTTTTTCTTTTCTTCTGCGGGGCGGCGGCACCGAAATAATAAAAAAAAGGATGCATAGGAAAGTACGTTGGCCAGAATCGAATGCCTACTTTGGGCACCTAATGGGGCTACGGAAGGAATACCAAAGAAAACATGAGACGCTTAGTCCACTGAGAACCATACGCATACAGCTCAGTACCCTACACCGGCGAAACAAGGCTTTTTGGAGAGGTTCCAATTAAAGCGAACGCGGTGCAATCCTTCGAGTCCCCACAGTGATGGCGGCGAGCGACCATTGTTTTTTTAGCATCTACTAGTCAGAAAGCGCACAAAACTCTGCCAGGCGAAAATCCACTCGGCCAGAGCAAACCGAACGCGCACCGAAGTGCGCCGCGCGGTGGTCGGGGCCATACGAGAAAAACGTAAGTATGCGCTCTGGCTGGCTCTGGCAGCCCGCGGGTAGGGTAGCGAGAACAAAAAAAAATGAAGAGGCTCAATGTGTCCTCGCGAATAAAAGTCAAAGTAGAAAAAATAAATAAGAAGGTAGTCGCTTTGGCTGGCTTTAGTGTCTTGACATGGATGTTCTGGCGTAGGTTAGAAAATCGTTGATATTCTTTTATGTGACATGACGACGCAAATGAACCACCACAACGCTTCGTCTCATTGGACCTCGCTGCGTGCTTTCTCAACTTGTCTGCTAGTGTGTTGATTTGGCTTGTCTCGTTGCATGTTCCGATGTAAGACTTTAGGAGAGTCAATGGACCTTTGGCGTCAAATGTTTATAACAACAATAAATCCACAAAGTTCCGCAATTGAAAATCTGAAGCACAACTTTGGAAACGTCAATGCACCTTTCACATCAAGAGCTTATGAGATTTATACCCATAAAGTTTCGCAATTGATATCCATGCGCTCCATAGATTCCGCGGCCTCAGCGAGATGCCGCGGCGAGTCCGCTCGCCATCAAAACGCCCTTGAAACTTTGTGCTCGAATGGGACTGCTTGGCGTTATGTGACTCCCGGTGTATGGGCGTTGCCGCGAAATCCAGCCCGAGTTCGCAATCTTCGTGGTTAAACGTCTTTTCGAGCGCCAAAAAGGCATTCTAGACAAAATCCAGGATGATTTCCGGCACCAGGCCTCGCTTTGGTCGGCGGTGCATTGACAGCACGAAAGAATTTCGGGTGGAGGGGGCTGAAGCCCCATAAGCCTCCCCCCCCCCCCCCCCCCCCCTGGCTACGCCCCTGGTGCTACGTGTTCATACTGCTCCGTTCTTGTGGTTGAAGCAGATGCATACCACCTAATATGGGCATGTACTGGTTTAAAATCGGAACACTCGCGTCTCCTATTTCAAGCTGGCCTCCACTACAGTGTGACAACCAGCTATGACCGCTGGATACATGACAACAGATTCCACAAAACACTGCTTCAATTCATACACAACACAGGCCTCACCGCACACATATAATACACATATACGCACCAAGAATTATGCCTTGAGGCAAGTCTTTATCGCAATAAAAAAAGTACGTACCTTATCTCCGTAGCGTTGTCCTTGTCCTGGAAAATAGAAATATGATAAACAAAGATAGCTGAAGTATAAGCTCTCACACAACACTACGTTCTTGTGCGTGTGTGTGTGCGGGCGTATGTGGAAAGAGCGGTTCTAACTAGGTGGACTATTTTAGATATCAGAGACAATTGAAAGTGTCTGCTCTGGCAAACATTGCAGCGCTGAAGAAACACAAGATTCCCCTTCTTTTCTAACAATTATTATTATACATATTGTGGAGAAACCATCGAATTGTCTAAGTTGGCAAAGCTTTTCTTGCCTATTGGCTAAATCCTCTAACGTGTTGCATTACTCTTCCTACGTCGACGGGTCACATCATTTTATGCATTATCAAAGACTTTGAGGCCGATGTATGTCTCACTATGGTCGTGTATAACATTGCATGGCCGGGCTTAGTCGCGTTCGAAACCTTGACTGATATTGCACGCCACGCTATGCTGTGCGTGTGCCTTCTGCCATGGACAGTGCGTTGCGGCCAACTTCCGCATGATCACCTTACAGTCGGTACCTCTTCAACACATTTCTCCTGTAAAAATTCAACAAATTACCACAGCATGAAAGCCCGTACAACTTCACAAAAGCAAAGTTCCCATTTAAACAATCGGTGTATTGTCAACCACCCACCCCATCAACACCTGCCCCGACTCCACAGTGAAAGCTTCCGTTAAAAGCAAACATACGCTTCGTTTTGAATAGAACATGGAAGAACGGAAGAAGAACCAAACAGCTTGAAATAAAGCAAGCGCAGCAAGGAGTATATGGTTCGAGAAAGTCACATTCGAATTTGTTATACGTTAACCAAGGCTACAGAAGCAGCACGTTCGGCACTGTGTGCAGACGCTGCGCACAGCAGACCACTGCACGTGGTCAATGCTGCAAACAGTAGGCAACTCAAACAGATCCAGCTTTTTCGCATATATGTGTTTAGGTCGTGTCGGTCCCACAGACGCGATATAATATACGCTCTATATCTACCAAGGCCGTCTAGGTGACGCCGAAGACTTAAAGTTAATGCGGTCTGGCGAACAACTGAGATCAAATGAAAAGTCAGCACTTGAAGAGCGCAAGGGGCAGCAGGAGAGGGCGAATGTGGACTAGCTTTGCTGATAGCTATGTCAGCATCGAGTTATTTCACTCTAGCCGTGTGTGAGTTGTTTGGGCGTCCGCCACGACTAGGGGAGGTGGGTGGTTGGTTTCAAACCCACCGTCCGACGCCCGCTTGCTCGATGTTGATGGGTACAGGTGTACCTCGGCCCGGCGTACGGAAGTGTCCGAGGTGAATCAACGCCTGGGGAGGGGGGGAGGTTGCTGCTCAGTGTCCCGCCGTCCCCAAAGAGGTGAACCGGTTTGGAACACTAGTCCCCAAGTGTGGTTCTATATATACATTCATGTGTGTTTGTCTTTGTGTTCACCCCTATATCTTGACCGGCCTAGTGCGCATATGCGTGCAGGAATTTTACCCCCGTCGTTGCCCCTTAAAGAACACTTCGCGTGCGTTCCAATCTTTTACCCGAATTCATTTGCTTGTAGATCATGCGGGTGTGCTGCAACCTCCGTGCAGCCTCTTGTTCGTTTTCCAAAAGTACGGAAGTGTGCCAAAATGTTTGTAGGTTAGATGATATTATAGAATAAATTGTTATATTAAGAGTAATTCCTTAACTGTTTGCAATTATTTGGCTATTTCAGGTGTTTGGAGCCCCTCTATCCATGTAGCCATCAATCTAGCCTCTTACGCAAACCCAGTAACCCAAGTTGTCTGCCAGCTTAGGCTACTTGGTATGAGTGCGTGGTTGTGATGCAGTCGTTGTAGCTCCGTCGTACTCATTCCAGCTTCGTCAGCTGACTCATGATGCCGTCGCCTTCACGCCTTCTACGCCGACTTCCTGGCCCAAATTGTCGTATAGTCTGGGCCACTAGGTATGTGCTTGTGGTACTATCGTGCTCGTTCCGTCGTCGTCGTTTCATCATCGTCATGCGATTCTTGTCATCCCATCGTCGTCACGCTGTTGTTTTGCCATCGTCGTCACTTTAGATATGTCATACCATTGTCAAAATGCCGCTGTTACCACACCCCCTTTATCGCTCTATCGACGTTATTCCATCGTAACAATGCTGTCATCATTCATTCGTGATTGCCGCCGTTGTCATGGGATTGTCGTCATTGCGTCATCGTGAAACAATCGCTGTCTTGCATCCACTGTCACAACGTCGTCACTATGCAATCGTGCTCGTACCATCCTTGTCAGTGCAGCCTGGTAATCCGATTGTCGTCGTGCGGCGGTATGACGACGACGGGATTACCAAGCTGTGTTGATTACCAACGCAATCCTAGTCATCCCATTCTCCTCATGCCACTATCGTCACGCTGTCGTTATACAATCGCATTATTTCAGGACCATCTCTCCGTTGTGAGGCCGCCGTCGCCATACCGCCTTTTGTGTTTCATCGACGTCATTCTACCGTCGTCACTGCGTCGTCGTCATACATTCATCATGATGCATGCCTATGGGTGACCTTGGCAAGCGAGAGCCGAGGCGAAGTGGGCCGACCCCGGAGATAGTGCAGGGCGCATGTAGCCGAAGCAACGGAACTCTTCGAATATTACAACAAATTCAAATTCACGTGACTTCAGCAATAGTGTGTTTCGCTTTGTGGCTTCAACGCTAATTGCATTAGCGTCGACAGTGATTGTTAGATGGGTTCTATTGTAACTTTTGAATGTCGCGCCATGTTTTAAGTTATGTTGATGAAAAAATAGCCAGCGGCGATTTACCGGTAAAAGCTTTAGCATTACGTTGCACCTCATTGACTTCACAGATAGTTCTCGTTCACTCGACACTCATCCTGCCTCTTCGTGGAGCGAAGTGCAACTGACGGTGGTCCGGAGGAGACTGAGGCGACGGCGCCTCATAGTCACCCCCCTTTTCTTCTCGACAGAGCTTATTCGTAGCTACGCTGATCTCTCTCCGTCCCTCTCAGCTCCGATTGGCTTCTAGACCGCCCATGCTTTTCTAAGATCTCCCATCCCCTCTATACTACTGCCACGTGACCGGCTTCACATATCTGGGACCCACTTCACACATTTCAAACGTATACACGTTTTTCTACTTTAACACTGCTAATACTAACACATTAAATTAAAGGCTGTTTCTGGCAGCTTCACGATCAAACGGTATTCGCTGGCGTTCTATATCATCTACGAGACGGATTGAACCGGCAACCGAATGCCTGAAAGTGATTCGTCATGCTCAATTTCTTTTTCCAAAGAAGAGACTGCGGCATTGAAAAAAGACGCTGGCATTTAACCAAAGATTCGGCCGGCAAGACAAAAGCTTTTTTTTTCCCGCTGGGACGAAATACTCTCGCTTATAGTCGGTAACGTTGTTGCTTCATCTTATAGCCCTCAGATGGCAGTAGTCTAAGATTTTCGGGTGAACGAAAAGGACTGTTTTCAATGTATCCGCAGAATGCGGGCTCCATTTACTGGTGCAAGTACCACCTTCAGAAGAGAGAGAGAGAGAAAGCTTTTTACTTAAAATGCAGAGTGTTTAGCCAGCGTATTTTCTCATACATGCTAGTCTGCAGGGAATGAGACGAGTGAGTAGAAAGGCCCTAGGAAAAGGTGGGCAGAAAAAAATAGGAAAAAATATGCAGGTCGTGAAATTCTATAGAATTCTATACTGACCAGTACAGTACCCAGAGCAGCCACGCGACCTTCATTCGAAGGAGAGATGAAAATTGCACGTTGGCTCCTTCTATAACAAGCAATGTAGTCAGAAGAGCTTTACAAGAAATTACACGGAGGCAAGCGGCAGGAAAATACGTGATGACAGTTGATTTAATCAAAGCGAAATGCAAGAATGCCCGTGTACCGTGCATTCGGTGCATGTTAAAGAATCCCAAGTAGTCTAAATTATTCCGGAGCCCCGCATTACGGCGTGCTTCATATTCCAATCTCGGTTTTAGCACGTAAAAACGCTCAATTTAGTTTAATTTATTCAAAGATGGAGGATATATTATGCTTGATAAGTTTGTGGCCCTTGAGAAACTATGCCTCGCAACATCAGGTGTACCAGAGAGCTGGAAGAATGAGAAGGTTATGCTAATTCACATCAAAACCAAAAAGCTCATGTCTAGCACGAACAATGCTTATCAGTCAGTGAGCACCGTTCGCTTGAAGCACTCCGTTGCTTTGAAATTCCAAGCGGCGTTTAGTTGGGACGACCGGTATAATGTGCAGATTGGGGACGTAAAGCCTAGTAAAACGTAGTTACTGTTATTTCATGTTAAGGATTACCCCGTAGGAAGACCCGGCAACCGAAAGACATGCACCGTGTGTGAACTGAAGTCTCAGAATGAAATCAAACACAAAACAAAATAAAATGTACTACATCAAACGAAATATCTATTTTATGGTTCACACATGATATAGGATGGCACTTTGTAACCGAAAACCTTTGACATCGTTGTTGGTAATAGTCGTTTAGGACGACAATTTCCCTTCATTTGCTGACGAAAGTACTGTTGCGTCGTCTTTAGACTACCCCCTAATTGTTACGTCCGGTGTGACATAAACTGCGTTTACTGCGTATTTTCGTATCTAGCTTCGTCCCTTTCCATGCTTATGTTACACGTAGTGTTCTCCCGACATGGAATTTTCGTAGCGCCCACAAGAATGCCAAACATTATTACAAATTAAAATAAAAGCTTCAGTACGTTCCATTCTGATATTTGTTTCAACCGTAAAAGAATCACCAAGGAATAGACAACTGGATATTTCGTTCTAGGACAGTCACTTAGCAGTAGAGTCGAAGTTTCTTTGCCACCGTGACGGTATATGATAGTGATAACTGATGCTTACTTCAAATCTGCGACTAAGATTGTTGGTGTGTAACCGCTACAGAATGTGGCGCGCTGCGCAAACTGTATAGAGTTTCTTCTACAATACTCCATAACACATTAGGATACTCTGAACTATAAGGTTCAATAAGACAGTAATATTTGTGCAATGCGCAGCAATTGATGCTATAGAATGTTATTATACAGCTATACGCAGTAGGGTTAGCAGTCATATCAGCTAGTATAAACTGCTGTAAACAATTCCTTATTAACTAAATTAACAAGCACGGTAACAGGCGCGCATAGGCGAACTTAATGAACGCAGGTACTTGCTGTCAGGAAGCTGACGTAAAGAACGGCAGCAGCGGTGACAGAATTCGGCTTCGGGCTGCCTCTCGCTTGAATGCGAACTAGGCGCAGGAGAACGAGACCACACGAATCCATTACCTTGGGGATCGGCTAGCCTTGGAACTCACGGCAGATATCCTCCAAGATAGGATGCGTGTGGTCAGAGCAGAACCGAGACGTACTATACCCTGCTCACTTTCGTTCGCTCCCCCCTCCTAGCGAGCACACATCTCCTCGCTGACCTTTGTGCGCGCGTACAGTCGGCGCACACCCTCCCCACCTTCCACACATGCGCGCACGAGGAGACGCCGGTGCACGGAGATACCATTCTTCTTGGCTCACCCTAGCGCGTTTTCCCTCGCACCTACAGCATGCAGCGCGCGGCCACGCTTTTATCGCATTTGGACTTTATACGGAACATCACGGCGACGCCAACGGCGGAAATTCGTTTGGAGTGCCCATATAACGGCTAGCGCAATGAAAAATCAAAACAGAAATGCAAAGGCCATTTATATATTCACATGCGAAGACATTCATTTCGTACCAGTAAGCTCCATATATAAACGCTGCGCCGATATCTTAGATAAGGTTGGTTATTTGTACATACTTACTTCATTAGTAGTTTCGTACTTTAAAATACGGTGGATATAGTAGCCTTTATCAGATGTGTAGTAAAATGCTGACTTCATGCACTTGTAGAAATGCCCAGGGTAGAGATCTTGAGTCATTCCCACAAGGAAGATGTCCGGACCAAGTAAAATCTGCATTTCAAATAAATCACAAGCTTTACCAAAGTAATGTTATTAAAATTGACATTAGATGCCGATTCTGCTTACACTGTAGTAATTTTAACGTGTTTACTTATGCACAATGTTGGCTCCTATAATTCTTTTAGAAAAGCATGCTTCAGATATATTTTTTGCGGGGAGCATGAAAATAGAAATTAGTTGGCTGGAATGAAATAATTGCTGAATAATGAACGTCTTAGTGATATGTTCTCGAATGGTTACAACTTCAGGGATCGCCATGTAGAAGTAGAATGTTCCGTCTTGCTGAACTAGACGAAGACGTGGAGCACTCTCCGTGGAGTAATTCACGTGAGATTCCTCACGTGAATTACTTCATGGAGAGTGCTGTAATCGAGGATGTTTGAAGTCGAAAGGGACATAAGAAACTATTGCGCAATCTGCGAGACCCGTGCGAAGAAGGCTAAGCACCGCCGCACGACGGCACCATAACTGAAACAATCTTCATTCGATTCCTGAGCAATCTTCCAAATTTGGTATAACCCAAACACATATCAGCAACAGGAACTGGTGTGACTGTTTCTGTCTTCGCGTACGGTAAACTAGATAGTATATAGAGGTGCCTTTCGAATAAAAAAGTTGTTAGCAGCGCTTGCGATGTGTGTCTGGGTGTCTTTCGTTCGGATAATTTCGTTGAGCTACATTACGTTCTAGTAATCATCATCCAGCCTGAAAGGCCATGCAGCAAAAGCCGCTTTTTCTTGGGCCTCAACCACTTAATTTTCCATATTTCAAAATTCAGGTTCTGTAATTGGGCCTGAATCTCTCTGAGTTGCTCTGTGAAAACAACGAGCCGGTCTGGACCAAATGCCACCACTGGCCATTGGGTGGATGCACATGGCACAATGGTGCGCTAGTGTTCACTGTTCACTTGTTCGTGGCATAGAGCACTGAATCGCTCTGCTGGCCAGAAAGTACACTTGCACCGGCACGCCGTGTTGCTATTCCACCTTTGACGACATTCACAATTTATTATGCGGTGGTAATGAAAATAGCTACGCAGCGGTGCCGTACCCATCCGCAGCCAAATGAATACGTTTGCGCACTAGCTCAGATGGTGCTAAAGATATTAGCGACATGCACTGTGGAAGTCCACATCCGGCGTAAGAGATTTGCGCATGCTCCGATTCACATTAGGCGCAGCAACAATTGCAGGCTAGCCATCACATTGTTGTGAACGAGATAATCACATGGGATCAAGTGCGCACGCGCAACGACACCTGTCCATCGTTTGGCACACCTTTTAACGATTACGGATTTCTGTCGAGGAGTCTCCTCTTCTGCCGAAGAGCCAGCCTGCTGAAGCCGCTGCAAACGTTCACCTCGGGGACGCTCACAGTGTAGCGGCATTATTGCTGACAGCTTCGGGTCATCCTGATCTGTCGAGAAAGTCATAGTTTGAAGGCAGCGACACACAAGAAGATGCGGAGACAGAACGGTTGTGGCAAAGTCATATTAATATTGCGATTAGCAATATTGGGCGTTTGCAGCCTATCTATCTATCTATTTCGCTAGAATAGCAGCTTGGGCTTGTTGGTTTTCCATCCTGGTTATAAGAAGCCGTGTTTCTTTCGGAATAAACGTTGTTGAAAGTCAGCGCTTGTGGTGTCTTCTTGTCTCGTATCTTGTCTACATTTTGCGCTGTTACTAGCAGGACTATCTATCTATCTATCTATCTATCTATCTATCTATCTATCTATCTATCTATCTATCTATCTATCTATCTATCTATCTATCTATCTATCTATCTATCTATCTATCTATCTATCTATCTATCTATCTACTCTTACGCCGAACCAGTGGCCAAAGTTGTCCTCTGTCCTCTAGCTCCGCGCACTAGGTATGGGCTCATGGTTGTGAAGAGGGTGAGGCTGCTGCATCATCAGACTTTAGGCATCGTTCGCCTACTCTCGCCACGCCGTCTCCGTCACGCACGACCCGGTACAAAAGTTGTCTTAACTGCTTCTGCCACAATACGTGTGCACTCGTGGTCATGACGCCATCGTGGTCGCTGCATCGTAGTCCTTCCGTTTTCACCATCCGACTTTCGTCATGCCCCCGTCGTCGTCATACTATCCTCGCCTTACACTTCATGCATTCGTTGCCATACCATCGGTCTAATGACGTCGTGGTCGTTTCATCGTCGCCACTCCAACCTCGGCTGTGGGCTATCGTCATCACGCCATCGTAGTCTCCACGCCGTCGTCATCATACAGTGCTTATGCATTCACTGGCATACCGTCGTTGCCATGCCGCCGTTGTCCTTCCGTCATCGTCACTCCAGCTTCGTAATACGGTTATCGTCATGCCGTCATCATGACGGCGTCGCCATCTTTGCTTCACTAGCACGCTGTCATGGTCTCATCATATAAGCTATACTTGCAATAAAGCACTGCAAAAGCTCGGTTACGTACGGCGTACTTTGCGCAGCGCTGCCTTAAATACTAAGCTCGTCACTTTCCAATGAGCAATCCGGTTTCTCCTCGAATACGCCTGTGCAGTATGGAATTCATATGAAAAGCGCCCATATTGAGAAGTTGCAAATAATTCTGGAAACAGCTATCGGGTTCATCTACCATCGTTATGATGGCAACCAGGTACGTGCCTTCTTCCCTCCGAAATTTCTCTGTCAGTATGCGGCCTTGCAGGCTTTCCTCCCCTTCCTTCCCACCACGACCCAGGTCAAGTGTGTGACTCCCCCTCTAAAAAATTTTCTGGCTATTCCACTGGTGCTCCGCGCACGTTTTCCTTAAAAAATCGGGTTATACTTCTGGTCGCCACCAGCATTGGTAAAACATATGTGTATAATGCCCGTAAAAAGTATGTTTTGCTATATCATGCTACACAAGTGCGTCTGCGCCTTCTGTTCCGTTCACTGCGGACATGCATGTTTTTTGCACAACACTGGTTACTGTGGTAAATCGCAGAAGAAAACTTACAACAGCTACCTAATGCAACTGTAGCACTTGCTTAAAGTAAAAAAAAATTCAGAAGCCTTCCAGTATGTGAAGATGGAGGATCGGTGAAGCTATATTGCTTAAAAGGTATATTAAGGTCTATATTGTGGTTATGCTATATTGGTTGAATAAAGGCATAAACACATAACTTCGTTGTTTCTTACGCGTTTTTTTATTTTTTTCGTACTTTGTTATTTTTTTTACTTTACACATATACACTGACCTTTCGACGCGCATCGCCATAGACTAGTGTTTGGGCAACACCGTGCTCTTTATGCTTTACTGGCTGAATAAAGGCACAAACGCTAACGTCGTTGTTTGTTTCATCTTTTCTTATTTTAATGTATTTTTTTCTTTCTTTTTCTTTTTGTTACTATTTATATTTTCTTATTCTTTCATTTCTTTCTCTTACTTTACGCGTATACACTGAAATTTGGACAGGCATCGTCATAGACTAGCGTTTGGGCAACAATCGATCCGACACATTGTTTTTGTCAACATCTCGGATACATTTTTTCCAGGTCCTAGCCACAGACAGCTTAGCTGTAAAATATCTGTTATTACCCCTATGCTTGGGACCTCTTTGAGTCCCATGTGTGACAAGGGTAGTACAAGGACGCGTTACAGGTCCGTGGGCCCACAGGGGTATGTGTCATTGTGCTTGGACCCTTTCTGCATTATCACCAGGATCGGCCCCTACGATTTATTTTTGTGAACATCTGGCACACATTTTTCCCAGATCCTAGCGATAGACAGCTTCGCTGTAAAACGAATCATATGGTTTTGTTTCATTCCCGTACTTCTTGCGACACTGTTCAATTAACCTTGTGGAATATCGATTGCCTCTTTGAGTAACCGCAAGGTTCTATTGCCGAAGCAATAATCAATAATAACATCCCCTTTTAGATAAACTACTCTTTCTTCCAAATGCAAGCACCATGCATGGGTCTAATTATGTTTTTAGCAAAATTTGAATTTTGCGCAGTGGATTGGAAGGGGCAGTGTTAAGTACGAAAGCTAACGTTAACAAATACACTGAGTAGTAGCTTGCCAATAGATCAGTCCATTTATTTAGAATAAAGTGGTGCTGTAAGTTGTTTCTAATATGGCCTATTATTAAATAAATAATTGTTTATTAATTTATACCTCAAATGCCTTTGGTGCGGGTTAGAAAATGACAAGTGAGTTACGTTTGTGCTAGGTCTTCGATAAATTAGAGGAAGTCGCTAGGATTGGAGTGGTGCGTAGCGTCGGTGAGCTGATAATTCGAGCCGTTCGCTGTTCGAACGAAAATTGAGTTGTGATGTGCACTAGTGCGCACAGACGCTGGGTACACAGATTTGGAATGACTGTTGCAGAGGAAAAGGCTATGAGCAGGTATAATAATCGAGCGAGCAAGGGACGAGTGATAAAACGTGCAGTAGAGGAATCGGCACGCTTTCTGCTTGACTCAAGACTGGGGAGATTAGCTCTATGCTTTACTTCAGAGATTCCAGAATAGTGAGAGTAATTGGAGAAAACAAATCCAATAGCCCGCTTTTGCATGGATTCAACGACTCTTTATAGGTTAATCTGATGCGAGTCCCGAAATTCGCATGCGTATTCTAGCTTGGGACGAACAAACGTTTTGCGCGTTAGCAGTTTTACGTGAGAAGAGATACACTTAAGGTTACGCTGGACATATTCAAGGCCATGGTTAGCGTAATTTGTTAGATTTCCTTACTGATGCGACCAACTGAGATCCCTAGTCACTGTGATATCCAGATGATGACAATAAAGATAACCCCGAACCAAAAACAACGTACCTAAGACCTTGGAATGAAGCTCGGTGGTGGAAGGAGAACTGACATTTAAGCGACGCAAGAAGTTCTAGACCAGTTTTCAACAGTTAGTAAATTATTTTCATGGACAATGTTAACATGGAAGCTGTAAATAGGCTGGTAAAGTACACAATTGTCTGTGAAAAGGTGAATACACTAGGAGATGTTAGTCGGTTGGTCATTAATGAAGATTAGAAAAATTAATGGTCTGAGGACTATCCCTTAACAAACTCCGTATGTAACAGGTACAAATGAGGAAGTATGCCAATTAGCAATGACAAAGTGTTTTTTGTTTGTGAGGCAGCCACACAGGAAGTAGAAGACGAAGGCGCCTTGTCAAAGCTCTTCTCAAAGCACAGGAAAAGGCTCTCTATGGGGAAATTGGGATCAGTGCTTCAGCTGATGTCATGAATAAATTATTCAAGAGTGGCCTACCAAATTACCAATAAGGTACTTGTAAATTTTGACAGCCCCTCGCTACTAGAGCTTACCGCTCATCTTAACGAAGTATGGAGGAAAGGAAACCTTCCCGAGGACTCGAAAATAGCCGAGGTTCGTCTGATACCGAAGCCAGGGAAGCCACCAGCCAGTGAGAACCTACGACCGATCTCCCTCACTTCGTGTGTAGGAAAGCTCCTAGAGCACATCGTTCTCAACCGGCTAGAACCATTCATGGAGGACTCGGGGAAACTTCCAACAACGATGATAGGATTCCGTCCACACCTCTCAACTCAAGACATGCTACTTCAGCTGAAAGAGGAGGTTATTGTACCAGCGACACGCAACTCCCCCACGGCTATCCTCGCCTTAGATCTTAAAGGGGCGTTCGATAACGTCAAGCACACAGCAATCTTACAGAGGCTAAACGCGCTGGGCTGTGGGGCCAGGACGTACTCCTATATCAGAGATTTCCTCTCAGATAGAAAAGCCATCCTAAAGGTCGGGGACAAAGCCACAAACCCCTTCCTACTGGGCGGGCGCGGCACACCACAGGGCGCAGTGTTATCCCCTCTCCTTTTCAATATCGCCCTAATAGGCTTACCGCCGCTCTTCGATAACATCCCAGGAATCCGGCATGGCCTATATGCCGACGACATTACCATCTGGTCGTCCACAGGGTCCATCGGGGAAATGGAGAACCACTTGCAGGAAGCTGCAGACGTGGTGAGCGACTATGCTAAGTCATGCTGGCTCAGCTGCGCCCCCCAAAAGTCGGAGCTACTCCTGGTCTCACCGCGAAAGAAGCACACATCTGACTCGCCCACTATCAACATACAACTGGAGGGACACACCATCGTTACGTCTCGGAGCGTAAAGATATTGGGGATGGTTTTCCCGTCGGATCGCACCAACACAGTATTAATTCAAAAGCTGAAGAATACAACAGCCCAAGTTACGCACATGATCCGGCGAATAACAACCAAGACAAGAGGCATGGGGGAGGCGGACACGCTTCGGCTTGTCCAAGCCTTCGTCGTGTCTCGAATAACTTACGCTATTCCATACGCACTACTCAACGAGACGGAACTCAAGAAAATCAA
Source organism: Dermacentor variabilis (assembly GCF_050947875.1). Classification (NCBI taxonomy): domain Eukaryota; kingdom Metazoa; phylum Arthropoda; class Arachnida; order Ixodida; family Ixodidae; genus Dermacentor; species Dermacentor variabilis. The sequence continues at coordinate 8,815,894 of NW_027460335.1, read as the reverse complement.
CACAATGATCAGAACGGCATATAAGCAGGCGATGGGCCTGCCAATCAGTACGTCCACAGAGCGCCTACTACGACTAGGTGTGCACAACACGGCCGAGGAGCTGATGGAGGCACATTTATCGAGACAGCGAACAAGGCTGGCGGTTACGGAAGCAGGGCGGTCCATTCTCTTAAGCCTGGGGCTCTCTACCCCTCTGAGCCGTCCGCCGCCTCAGACTGTGAGCTTACCCCATGCCATCCGGAGCAACATCACAGTACGTCCTCTACCTCGCAATATGCACCCAGTGCACCACGCAGAGCGAAGGGAGGCCCGCGCCGTGGCCATACACAAGCGATACGGGACTTTACCCTCTACAGCCTACACGGACGCGGCTTCTTACTCCAGACGCACAGCCACAACAGCCACCGTAGTCGTCAACACAAAACATCGGAGCAGCATTTCGCTCACACGAAACAATCCCCTCCAAGCCGAGGAAATGGCCATAGCTCTCGCGCTCTCCCAAACAGAGGTTGAAGTCATAGTGACCGACTCCCAATAGGCGTGCCGCAACTTTGCTAGCGGCAGAATTCACACCACTACGCTCCGGATCATCCCTCAAAAGCCGCCAACGAGATCAGTCATGATCATCTGGGCGCTAGCTCATCAAGGCATTCCTGGCAACGAGGTCGCCAACCACGTGGCTCGAGATCTGACCCACCGAGCCGACGCCGAGTAATCTGAATCCGAGCGCGTGCACCCTCTAGTCTCTTACCAAGACATCACACAACACTACAAGCTAACCCGCAGAACATATGCACCCCCACACAAGTCACTACCTTGAGAGCAGGAGCGATTCCTCCTAGCTCTACAGGTTAATACATTGCCCCACCCAACCAGAAATCATCTCATAGACCCAACACAATTCTCTCCGCAATGCCGCTTCTGCGTAGAGCCCGGGTCCCTCACGCACATTGTAGGGGGTTGCAGAGTGGCACCATTAAATCCTCCGAACCCTTACCCCACTAACGAGCTTTGGGAGAGAGCCTTGGCCAGCTCCGACCTCGAGGATCAGCAACGGCTGATTGCGAGGGCCCAGGACGCGGCCCGAGCTCAAGGCATTCTGGAATGAGGACGCCCATCCAAAGCTGCATTCACCCAATAAAAATGTTTATTCTCTCTCTCTCTCACACACACAGTAAACCTTTTTGGAAGCCATGTCTCTGTGGGTGAAAAAAGACAATAGAGATTAGGAATGTGGTTATATGGAAATAGATGACTTGCTCATTTAATTTTCAGGACACATTGGTTAATGAAATAGGTCGATAGCTGAGACGTGATGATGTAGTACCTTTCTTTGGAAATGGGCTCACCTTGCCCACCTTCAAGTTCCGTGGCACCACTCCAAACAAGCGAGACCCTTGGAAAATAGGAGATAGGATGATACGTGTACTAAGTTTAGTATCTTTTAAGACTTTAGACTTATTTGCATCGATGCCGGCAGAAGATAATATGGTCAATTACTTTAGTGATACTGTAGCGACATAGACGAGACCGACAGCCGTGTTGTCCTGATAGAACACTACTTTCTTTTCTTATTGCGTGCTCCCGAGCAGCTCAGCTCGACACTCGCTTCAGCCTCGTCTTCCCTGGTTGTCTTGTGCGACTCATAGCGTTTCCCGCCACTGTGTTCCCGCGCTATACTCAACATCCCCCGGGGTCACGGTGTGGTCGTTTGCCTCCAAAGGATACAACAGGTTAACGGCACGCCTGATTTGCTGGCCGTTTGGGAAGGCGATTCTGAAGTATCTCCCGATTTCGTCCCTGCCTGGGAACGGTTCGACCACTCTACCGAGTTTCCACTGCATTGCCGGCACGTTGTCGTTCTTGAGAATCCCCAAATCGCCAACGTGCAGTTGGCACGAATGCGATGACTTCCAGTGATCAGCGCAGTGGAGTGGTAAATAGTGTTTCTTGCATCGTTTCCATAATCGGTGCATAAGCTCGTCTCTGTACTTCATCGGCATTCGCAACTGATTCGCGGAAAAGCTACGCAGACAGCCGGTGGTTCTCGCTGGTAGTCGCACTACGCGCTTGTCCATTAAGAAGTTCGATGGCGTTAGCGCCTCTGCATACTCGGTGCGCTCGCAGAGCTGCGTTAGAGGGTGGGAGTTAACAGTCGCTTCTATCTCAGCCAGCACTGTGAGCAGTTCTTCGTAACCGAGAATACTTAGTCCGAGGCAGCGCTTCAGCGCATCCTCAATTGCCCAGATGGCGCGCTCCCAGAAACCACCCTACTACACAGCTCGTTCGGCGATGAATCTCTACCTGATGCAGTGAAAACTTGGCTGGCCGTCGACAGTCCAGCTGAGCAGCAATAGCAGTTGCTTGGAACATCTGCCGAATGTCATGGCGTTATCAGAATAAAGTGTAGATGAAATACCACGTCTGAATGTAAATCGACGAAAGGCAAGGGTGAATGCTCGCGCTGTCACGTTCGCGGTTATATCTAAGTGCACTGCTTGTGTCACCTGACAGGATAAAACAGTAATATAACGCTTCGCAGACTGTTCCGTAGAGCGGCAGTAAAGTGTGCAGCAAAAGTGAACTCCTGCGACGTCGAACGGTGACGTTCCTGCTATGCGGTCTTTCGGTTACTGTGCCACCGGGACCGATGCTACATGCAAACGCCGACGGTGGCACGGCAAGCACAACTGAAGTACCGTCTGAACGGTTCGTCTGCCCTTCAAGATTCAAAATCTTGACTGGAAGTCCAGAAGCGTAACTTGAACTCCAGCATGTAGTAGACGGACATACGTTGCAGATACTAAGAGCCATGGAAACACGTGGTGTAAGATGATTGGGTGTTTAATGTCCTCTAGTGCATCGAGTTCCTATAAGTGGCCTCTAACTCTAAGCAGCCCGTTCTGGTCAATATCCGGTCGTAGGGTGAGCACGCGGGAACCTGATGGCAACGGCTGGCCAGCCTGACGTGCCGCGATCTGGGCTGGTAAGGCGGTTTTATTTCCAGTGACGTCAGCGGCCCTGACAAAGATGGCAGCTTTCGAGAAGTGTTGCTTCGAGGCAAGGCCTCGAAGTCCCCTCATGGGAGACCTGAGCCCGGATCGTCAAATTTGCCGGATTCAAAATAAAGTTTTTTTCCATCCATATGCGCATCTACCGGGGGGCAAATGCGTCATTTGCCATCCCCGCCACACTGTTGAAAGCGGGCACTTTCGGGTGCACGCAGGAAAGCGCGACAAAGCTGCAGCTGAAGCTAAAATTTCTTTCTCATTAGAGTGAGCACACAAACTACATAAGCAGTGCTTTTCTTTGCTACGCATTCCCCGCTCGGACAGTGATGCTTGTTTCTTGCGCCTTCTCAGGACGTCCTGTATAGCGGACGACTCGCGGGATTCGCCATACGCGCTTGCGTTGCGGAGAACGCCTGGCGCTGGGCTGTTCCCTCACTAACAAAATGATGCAAGTTGCTTGCGCAACTTGCATCATGTTCAGTTATTTGGGACCGCTATATCTGTATTCAAAAACACAATCAGCTTGATACATTTAACCTGCGGGCAAGAGAAAATCGGGGTAATGTATTATAATCAGCCGCGCCCAACGACTTCTTTGCCTTATGGCATGAGATCGTTGGATGATCAAATGCTGGAACTATTTAATCCCTGTTCAGACATAGCCGACCTAGCGTTGCAGTCTCGGTATCTTGTGACCATGAAAAATCCAATCAAATCTCTTACAGTTATAACTGCGGAATGTATTTTGTAATCTCGGCTTATCGTAGATATGCTCGTGAAAATGACCTTGGTCGAACGTGCAGAGCCGTTTTAATACCTGTAGAACGCTGACTTGAATTTTTCCTAGAAGCCTGGGTCACTGCCGACTTTTACAATTTAATTTCCAGCCTGTTTATAAAAAAAATATGCGTGGCTCTGATAACACAAACGCCACAGGCTAGCGAAGTTGGGGGAACGCCAGTGAAGCAGTGCCAAACCGCACTCTTAGTCTAACTTTTGCTGGGCTTCTTGCCGCTCTGGTTGTCTCCGGTGCTTGCTATAGCAGAGCCACACATAATTGTTTCCTCGCTTTCCTTGTCCGCGCAAGTTATCGCGTGCATTGTGAATGCGCCACGATAAGGCGAAATCATAACGCGGCAAGCGTTTTGATTTCGCAACTCGGAAATGTCTCTTGTTTTTGTTGTTCACATGTTTAAAATTTTTATTGAACCGAGGGGATGATATGCGCTCTGTAACATAAATAGTTGATATGTATTCATTCATTATTTCAATTTGTTTTTAAATATTAGTAGTTAACTTATCTACCCGGGAAATCAACTGCGAACGGAGTGTAGGACTCAGCTAGGCGTCCATTCATGCTTGCATAATCCCCATTATTGGGTACAGTCTTAATAATTTCTTTTGTTTTTTAAGGCTTGCAATGAATGGAACCGTGAATTATTACGTGATCACTCAACCCCGGTAAGGTGGTTAGTGACGAGACGTTATCACGATGTGACGTAAACAAAACATTTAACATGTACGCACTTTGATCAGCGAGTTTCGTTGGCTGAAAGATTCGTTGCGCAAGACAAATGTGAGTTACGTGCTGAAAATTTTGAATAATTCGTCATTTCTTGATGTAGGTGTTAGCCGGTGAAGTGAAGCCTGTTTATGGAGAGAAAGTTAAGAGGAAGCTTTAGCTCGGGCCAAACTCCGACGCGGCCTATTCAAATACATGTAAAACGCAAAAACGTTTTTATGAGATAACCCCTGGACCGATTTTGATGAAATTTGTTGCATTTGAAAGAGAAAGTTAAATTCTAGTGACTGTTGGAAGCGGAATTTCGATTTAGGCCTTGAATTTTCTTAACACGATTTTCAAATATTTGACCTTTTGAAAAAAATAGAAGCACGAAGTTTACAAATTCATAGCTGTGCATCAAGAACCGATATCGCGGTTCTGTAAACGGCATCCACTAGATCATTCAAAGCGGACAAATTCAATATGTCATTTTACATCTTATGTGAATTTGTTACGTTGGTTACAATGGTTTTGCAAAAGTTCTATTTTCCTAGGATTACATTTTTTTATATTCGTGTGTAATATATCAATTTTGTTCGCTTTAGATGTACTATTAGATGCAATTCACAGAATTGTATTGTCATTTTTAGTGGTTGAGTTACAGAGTTCTAAACTTGATAGTTTCGTTTTCTGAAAATTTTCGATTTTTGCCAATTTTTAATAAAATATAGACCACCTAACTCAACAATTCGAAACCAACAGTCACTAGATTTTAAGTTTGTCTTTTAAATGCAACAAACCTCGTCAAATTTAGTGCAGTGGTTGCCGAGAAAAACGAATTCTCCTTTTGCATGTATTTAGATAGGAGCACTCGAGCTAAAGCTTCATCTTAACATCGCCGCGCAAAATGATGGAAGTGTCACGGTATGTAAACGTTAGAGTAAAGCAATTCGTATAGCGAAACGGCGAAGGTTCAGCGCCAGTAGGGCGAAAGCATACATAGAATACAACAGGTGGGTATGAATTGCAAGAAACAGGAAATAAGGCTTCGATTGACGTAGTTCACTCGAGTACTGAGCACATGCGACTACGGTGGGTAGTCAACAATGCCACGCACACCTTCACGGGTCCGCCGAAAAATAAAAAGTTCGGGGAAAATGCGCAACAGTTCAGATTCATCAAAATGAATTCAGTAATGTTTCGGTAAGTGCTACTGTTTGAAGTTCAGTTGCTTCGATAAGGTAGTAGAGGGAATCACGTTTCGGAAGAATGCTTCTAATTTTCGTGTATAGAAACGGGAAAGTGTCAAACCTGTTTTCGGAGGCATTAAGAGACAACTATATGTTTTACGTGACAAGACCCTACTTTTGGCATGATCAAACACACATCTCCTGCCGTCTATAATCAGCTTGTCGTGACGAAGGTTAAAACATTTCTTTTGGAAGTTGCCACATTCTACCACGTTTTCGTGGCCAACACGAGTGTTGAGAGAGTAATCTTCGGATATTCTGAAGCCTCATTCTCTTATTCTTTTTTTTTTGCATTGTAAAGTCCATGCTGCTTTAGTTTGAAGTTCACGAGATTCGCAATAATGGCTCTCTATTTATGTTCGAATGTTCCGAGCCGGGGGGCGCACTCTGTATCAGTTGACTGGATACCAAGAATAAGATTTGAACAGCAGTGTTGTATAATCAGACTTTCAGATTTATCCCACGTTTAATGGTCGGAATCGGGAAATATAGTCAGAATTGACAATATGATTATATTTATTAACGCGTAAACTGAGGAACATTCAATTATTCTTGTTCGTAGTTCTTGATTATATCTGTAGGTAGGTTACAGTGTTACAGTGTTGTATCTGTTACGGCTGCTTATTTATTTCTTATTTAACGAAGCAACGGGCAAATAGGCTATAATTTCCGCTGTATACACAATGCTTGAGGCAATATTAGAGAAATATTCTCTCTCAAATGTTCAATATTTATTATTTTGTGTGCGGATTCGCTCTCAACTAGCAATAATGTTCTGTATATAAGGGCGCAAATGTAACATGCCTGAGAGGCTGCCATGAAGGAGAAAGGTAATACTACAGCAGGCTTTTTTTCTATGCCCTCTTCGGCTAAGATTAAAAAACTTGACTCGAGTACTTTCATTATATAAGGCGTCGAATTACAGAAAGAACGCTCACCGTACGGATATCAAAGGTCCTCTTGACTTGAATGTCGTTGCGTAACCAATGGTTTTATTGAGTGAAAAAAAAAGACCAGTGAAATCAGGTTCTTTAAAAACTGCAATTTGCATTTTAAACTTATAATAGGTACCCTAGTAATAACAATGAAAAGTATCAATAAGAGGTTACTTTTGCTATCAACACAATATAAAGTACTGATACATATACCAAAAATTAAACTGCAAATCAGATGTGAAAACGATTGAAGAGGCCATTAGAGCGAAACCACAAAGGCTACAAGTAATACTATGCTAACATTGCACAGAATTCGGTATACCAAAGAGAAATATTACCAACTAATTGTCGCACGGCGCATCTTTTCAAAATTTGCGTGTTGATGAAAGCGAGGACGCAAATCACAGTACGTTCTGGTGGTCAACGATTATACATAGCCGAATAACAACGTAAAAAATACATCATGGATATGAATTTAAGTAGCGTACGTCCTTTCAGCAAACCACGGAAGATAAACAAGACACAGCTTCGATAGTTTTAGCTAGTTGCGTTTCCTAAATATAGACAATGAACAACGGAAAATGTTAAATTTTACGACCGAATGTTTACATGCTATTGCAGCTTCCGGTGAAGCGGAACCGTTTTCCGCTTCGCCGTGGCGAAAAAATTGGTGCGAGACCGATTTTTTTCGCCGCCTGGTTTTCCGCCCATTTTTCCGCTTAGGCCGGCGGATTTTGTCAAGTTTTTTCCGCTTTCGCCTGCTCCGAGACCAAGTGTGAACGTAGCCTAAATCCTTGTTACAAATATTCGACGCGCTTTCTTCAAATAAGTTGATATTTCAATTAGAAGCGTTGACTTAGGGGCATAACTTCTAAAGAAGTTATGCCCCTAAGTCTAAGACAACCTTAGATCTACAAGTTTGCTTTTAACACCATCTTCTTTGGTATACCGATTTGAAATAATGTTAAACGTCGGCAAACGCGCTTGTTCCCATTTCCGGGTAACACGCACTCTTCTGCTTATTAACAGTCATCCTATCTGCACTAGCCAGGCCTTACGGGATGTTCCGGTGGTCTTAGAAGGGTTGCAACTCTTCGCAAAAAAGCCCTCTCTTTGCTCGTGTGTAGTTAACGTAACTTCGGTATTTCTATCAATCCGTCCTGATGTCTGTTCAAAGTATTTACGTTCAAGTAGTGTACAAGCGCCGGACTGCTACTGTATGTGTGTGTGTGCGTGCGTGCGTGCGTGCGTGCGTGTGTGTGTGTGTGTGTGTGTGTGCGTGTGTGTGTGTGTGTGTCTGTGTCTGTGTGTGTGTGCGTGCGCGTGTGTGTGTGTGCGTGCGTGCGTGCGTGCGCGGTGAAGGGGTGTATTTAATAACTAAGCTGGTAGCGTCAAGCGTAACCGAGAATTCAGGCGTCGTAGAGGAGGAAACGCTGGATGGCCGAATGGCTCTCTCTCATGCCCAGCGCTGGCGATCCAGCTGGTTCAATGGTTGCACTGCAGACGTCGAATAGACGATCTGGCTGACCTGGTGCGTGTACTCTTCTTCTTCCTCACAGTTACTCCCGGTGCAAAATCGAAGCCATCTTAGCGACTTACGACGTTGAGACGAGCGGGTCCTAGTTTTTCTTCAGGTGGTGAACGTGAACAACATCCCGACCACAGCGGCGCCTGTCGGATGTCAGTGTAAGCGGCTCTATGACCGGAGAGGTGAGTTCGACGATGCGGTATGATCCGTCATAGTTCGAGAGAAGTTTTGTGGAAAGTCCAGGCGTGGTACAAGGCCCAGACAACAAGAAGAGTTTGCCGGGAGCGAAGTTGAGGTTGGTAGTTTCGCCATCACGATTGCATATTTGTCATTGTTGGTCGACGGAGGTGAAATTTTGAGCTAACTGACGTCATTCTACGGAATGTCTGGTGGCGGATGAAACGGGAGCACATTCTGACGCGGCTGGTTGATGAAGTGAAACCATATGGATGGTATGAGAAGGATGGCCACCGTAGAGAAGAACGTATGGGGAAAATCCCATAGTACTTTGTAAAGCCGTATTATATGCGTACGTGAAAAACAATGATGATGTCCCAGCTTGTATAATCCGATCAAATGTACATTGGGAGCACGTCGCCAAGGATTCAATTTAAATGCTCCGTAAGCCCATTAATTTGAGGATGATATGCCGTGGTGGTTTGGTGAAGAACGCGGCATTGAGCGAGCAGAGCTTCCACCACCTGCGATAAAAACACGCGGCCTCTATGGCCCAGCAGTTCCCGAGCTGGGCCATGACGAAGAATGTAACGATGGGGAAGAATGGATGCAAGGTCACTGGTGGTAGCTGCAGGTAGATCGGTGGTTTTGGCATACCGGGCAAGGTGATCAACTGCGACAATAATCCATCGTTTGCCAGCAGGTGTTAGCGGTAGCGGCCTTCGCAGGTCAATACCCACACGGTAAGAGGCACTAGCAGGGCACAGCAGCGGCTGTAATAAACCGTGGGCCGGATGAGGCGGGGATTTGTTGCGTTGGCATTGCGGGCACGAGTGCACAAACTTTTTAACAAAGCTAAACAATTCCTCGCCAGTAGTAACGGTGCCAAAGGCACTCATACGTCTTGAAGACGTGTGCATGAGCATATTGTGGGCCGATGTGGAAACACGCGCACATATCGGAATACAGGCATCTCGGGATAACGCAGATCCACTTGTGACCATCGGGCTGGCAGTTGCATCGATACAAAATGCTATTCCGGACGGCGAAATGAGCAGCGTGACGACGCTGAGAATGGGAGATGCAGGCGAGCCAGAAAAGAGATCCAAAAGAGGAATTCTTCTCCTGTTATGGCGTGAAAGTGTCGGTGTCGAGTGACAACACTGCCTCAAAAATAGAGAGGGATGCAGTGTCGGCTGGCAGCGGAGAGCGTGACAGGTTGTCTGCGTCAGTGTGCTTGCGGCCGGAGCGGTGGACTACGTGTATGTTGTAGTCTTCAATGAGAAGAGCGCTGCGGGAAAGGCGTGCAGCCGGGTCTTATAAAGAGGATATATATTGGCCGTATAAATGAGGGCGAAACTTTCCGAGTGCCCAAACGATGGCCAGACATTTTATTTCTGTGACGCTAGAATTCGTTTCGCTTTTGTCAGTGCACGACTGGCGTAAGCAATGGCGTACTCGGAGTAGCCAAGTTTGCACTGCGCAAGGATAGCACCAGTGGCATCGGTATGTACTTCAGTTGGGGCGGTGGGTTCCTAGTGCCGTAGTATAGGTGGAGGCGTCAGGAGATGGCGTAAGGTTACGAACGCAGTGTCGCCTGCAGGAGACCAGGACTATGGGTCGTTGGTGCCACTTAAGAGTTGTGTCAGAACTTACATAATCGAGACAAAGTTGCGAAGAAAGCGCCTGAAGTAACAACAGAGGCCAATGAAGGCGGCTAGTTCTTTGAATATCTTAGATTTTGAACATTGATATATCCCGAAGTCTTGATGGGTCGAGACAGATTCCATCTTGGGATACCACGTGACCTAGAATCATGAGCTCGCGCGCGGTGAACTGGCACTTTTTCAGGTTCACTTGCAGGCCTATGTTGGTCAAGGACGCCAACACTCGCCTAAGGCGGAGAAGATGTGTGTTTAAATCGGGGGCGAACACAACGATGTCGTCGACGTCGCATAAACATATCCTTCATTTTAGGGCGCGAATGATATAGTCCATCCTTCGTTCAAACGTTGCAGGCGCATTGCATAGTCGAAATCTCATCACGTTAAATTAATGTAAAGCGTCTGCAGTAATGAAAGAGGTTTTAGGGCGATCAACTGCTGACATCAGGACCTGCCAGTAGCCTGAGCGTAAATCCAACGAAGAGAATTCAGCGCCTTGACGTCAAAGAATTGACGTCAAAAGAAGATCGGAACTGGGCAAGCAGATGAAGTAGCTGGGAGCGTTGCTCGGAATTAAGGTGATCGGAAATGAAAGGAGCGAACGCGGCAGAGCGGAAGTGAAAAAAAGCGCAAAAGTCAGTAAGCTCTGCATACGAAGCATCCGGCCTGTCGATAAAACAAAGGCATAAGGGAGCTGAACATGCCCAAGTGCTTCGCCGCGGAGAGCCTTCGGCTGTGTAGGAAGCGGATTGTAGACAGCTATCTAGATGAAGCCGGCTGAAATGTTAAGCGTAGAAAAAGAGGGGAATATTTTTGCGGGTTATGAAGAGTTCCGAAGGAGTGAAAAGACAGCCTTCAGAGACAGCGCTGCAGAAAACGGAAACCACGGCAGACGAGTACGGCTGTATTTCGATCTCATCCCGAAGGACCAGCTCAGCGGGAAGGAAAGTGGTGCCGGCGAGGGGCACATCACACAGAGGCAATAGTTCGACTTAGCACGCGAAAAGTTGATAACGGCATTGTTTGGTAAGAGAAATTCCGAACCAAGTATAGCACCGGGAGAACAGGACGGCAGGACCACAAACTCGACAATGTAGAGAACGCCCTGAATAACGGTTGTTGTTGTGCATGCTGTTGAAGCATGAACTGGCTGGGCATTGTAACTTCTTGTAGAGCGCGAGAGAGGCATTCGTTTAGTACAGACACGGTTGCTCCAGTATCAGTTAGTGCAATGGTATGGACACCGTCAACAGTAAAGTCGACAACGTTCGAAGGCAACAACACAGGACTTGTAAAGATCGATGGCCACGAAGTTCCTGCCTCTTAAACTGAGGCGCTTAGCCTTTCTCTTGCGTGGGTGAAGGATGCCGACGCATTGGAGACAACTAGCGGGGACGCTGGGAAGGTCAACGACGTGCAAGTAACGGGCGCTCTGCTGGTGGCCCGCTCTACTGCTTACTAAAATAAGCGCCGTGGAAAGGCTACAAGTCGGCGTAGGGAGGTGTTTGCACAGAGCCATTAGAGTGCAGCATGCGACTGCGGTTGAGTCGTGCAACATGTCGCGGAGCATCGGGGCGAACTGTGTAGGAGGCGGTTGCGGCAGTGGCTGTTGTTGAGGAAGCTGAGCGAAGGGTAGTAGAGAAAGCTGACGTGAAACTTCCTTCTGCAAGAATGCTTGGATTTGTGTGAATAGAGGTGAGTGGTCAGAGCAGACGGCCATCATGAGAGCGCTTCATCAGCCACTGAGGGTCGCCTGGTCAAATATCGCTGCCTGCTGAACTCGTCGTAGCTTTGGCACAAATTTATGAGCTCAGCAAGCGTACTCGGACTCTTGGCGATCAGCATATGAAAAACGTCATCGGCGATGCCCTTCAATATATGTTTCACCTTGTCATTTTCGGGAATAAAAGCATCCTTCTACACATCTAGAACCTCTTCAATATAAGTGCTGAATGATTCACCCGGTTCTTGCGCTCACTCTTTCAATCGCTACTCGGCACGCAACTTGTGAACGGCGGGGCAACGGAAAACTTCAGTGAAACTTGTCTTGACCGGTGACCAGGGCTGAAAGTCGGTTTCGTGATTTTTATACCACAGGTGAGCCACACCGGCAAAGTGGAATATGACGTTATTCAACATGGAGGTTCGTCCCTTCGATTGTGCAAGCTCACACTTTCATATGAAGACAGCGAGTCGTTGACGTCTTGCTAATCCGTACCTCATCCGTAGCTTTGTGCCGTAGAGCGCCAAAGCAGGCCACGGACGATGTCGGCGACGCCTGCTGTCTGGGGTCAGGCATGACAGATGGCATAGTCCGAGACCGGAGTCGAAGGTTGTAGATGTTCTTGCAGACTCAGCACATCCACCAATTGTAGAAGGGTGTACGTAATAATTCAGCTGGTAGCGTCAGGCGTAACCGAGAAATCAGGCGGCGCTGAGCACGAATCGCTGGATGGCCAAGGGGCAATCTCGTTCCAAGCACTGGCAGTCCGGCTAGCTCAGTAGTTTCACTGCAAGCATCGAATAGACGATGTGGCTGGCCTTGTCCGTGTCAATATGCACATATATATATTCAGAGGAAATATGAGAGCCCTGTTGGTGTAGAGCAGTTTTACCAGTTGGTATAGAATTGTCAAGAATAATATAGCTGATGTTGCGTTTCGCCTGCGACACGTGGTTTTGCCGGCGCGACTGCGGCGGGGCGGCAGACATTTTGGCCCGATCGTCGTCGCCGCAACACTCATCGCCAGGTGTTTCCAGGCGCGACTGCGGCGATGCGACCGCCTAGGGATCATCCTCGCATTCCAGTCATTGTGCCCGAAACAGGCGATGCCAAAGCAGGGATCTCGTTCCAGTCATTTTGCCCGAAACAGGCGATGCCAAAGCAGGGACCATCCTCTCATTACAGTCATTGTGTCCGACCGGCAGCGCCACGACAGGGTGCTACGAGATCGTGCTCGACATGGTGCTACGGCATCGCTACGACAGTGTGCGTCACCATTAGCCCATTGTACATTCACGTGCTCGTCTTTTGAGGGGTTCCTTCTTGCCCTCAACTGCGAGAGTATAAAAACAGCTGCCCCCGGACGCCAAAAGGAGGGCTCCGATTTCTTCTGTTGAGTGAAGTGCTCTCCCGTCTCTCTACTTCGGTCAAACCTGACCGCCAACTCTTTGCGATGTTAAAATAAACAAGTTGTTTTGTTGTTACCAGTCGACTCTTGCTTTGCCGGGACCTTCGGATGCTTCCAGTTGTACCCCAGGCCGCCAGGCCAACGCTACCCTTGGGGCTTGCGACCCAGGTACAACCACGGGCGTCAGCGCCGAGTTCCCAACAGATCGTACCAGCAGTCCGATCCAAACATCTGGTTGGCAGCGGTGAGATCGCCTCCGACTTCAGACAACTGTCTGCCAGCGGTGAGATCACGACAACGGAGGCCAGCAGCGAAGAGATGCAGTTGACGGTATGCTGAGCAGCTCAACGACGATCCGGGAGCAGTGCAACGAGCCCTGTGTGACGACTGGTTGCCTGCAGCGGAACGACTGCGCGGAATTCCTGCCTGCGAGGTTTGGTGAGTGCGGGACTTTCTTCTTCTGAGCTTTGCCAGGCTTTTTGTTAGTGTCAGAAACAGAGCTGGTAATTGTGGTTGTCGTTGCTGCCGGGTTAGTTTGCGGCAAGACAATAGTAAGCAGTAGAGAAAGCAGCATTCAGAGCAGCCATGGATTTGAAGTCGTTGCGCAAACCGAAATTGTTGGAGCTTGCAAGAGAGTTGGGTCTGGATGTCTCGGGCAAACTCAGAAAACCAGAACTGATAAAGGCTATTCTTGAGTTAGAGGCTGAGGATGACGAGCTGTCGGAATGCCTTGAGACTATTGAGGAGAGGTCAAAAAGACAGGAGCGCGAACTTAAAGAGCAAAAAGAGAAACAGGAGCGCGAACTTAAAGAACAGAAAGAGCGAGAGCAACAAGAGCGTGACCGTCAACACGCTTTGGAAATGAAGCGTCTTGAGGTAGAAATGGAACGCGCTCGTAATGGAAGTCAGGCACACGGTGCAGGAGAACGAGTATTGTTCAAAATGACTGACCTGATGCGGCCGTTTAAGCTTGGAGAGGACATTGGTTTGTTCCTGGTTAACTTTGAGCGAACGTGCGAGAAGCAGGGGTTCTCTCGGGAAACGTGGCCACAGCGCTTGCTCACTTTGTTACCCGGCGAGGCGGCCGACGTAGTCGCTCGCTTGGATAGAGAGGAAGCAGAGGATTTCGACAAAGTAAAATCGAGTCTGCTAAAAAAGTACCGGCTGTCTGCGGAGGCGTTCCGTCGGAAGTTTCGGGAAAATGAGAAAGGCAGAAGTGAGTCATATACAGAGTTTGCGTATAGGCTTATGTCGAACATGCAGGAGTGGCTCAAAGAAGAGAAAGCGTTTGGTGACCACGATAAAGTTCTGCAGTGTTTCGGGCTAGAACAGTTTTATAGTCGGTTACCGGAGAACGTGCGATACTGGGTCTTGGATAGGCCAGACGTTTGTACGGTGGCTAAAGCCGCTGAGCTAGCCGAGGAGTTTGTGACGCGTCGAGCTCGCGGAGCTAAGGACGGTCAAAAGGGTGAATTTGGCTCGAAGTTTGAGAGGCCGAAGTTCACACCCATGAGAGCAAAGGGGAACACGCGTAGTGCGGATGCGAGTGGAAGCAGTGCGACCGAACCTAAGGAGACGGCGGCAGCCGAAGCCGAACGCAGAAAGCGGTTCGAGATGAGGCGAGCGGGCGTTTGTTATACGTGCCAGAAGCCGGGTCACTTTTCGGCGCAGTGTCCGGAAACAACACCAAAAGTTGTGTTTTTTTCAATAGGCAGCACTGACGAGAACATGAAGCTTCTCGAGCCTTACATGCGAGACCTCCTCGTAAACGGGAAAGAGTGCCGAGTGCTTCGCGATTCCGCAGCTACGATGGATGTAGTTCACCCGTCTTACGTAGAACCCCATATGTTCACGGGCGAGTGCGCATGGATCAAGCAAGCCGTGGAAGCTCATAGCGTGTGTCTGCCAGTAGCAAGGGTGCTTATTGAAGGACCTTTCGGAGCGCTTGAGACAGAGGCGGCAGTGTCATCTATGCTGCCACCCCAGTACCCGTACCTATTTTCAAACAGGTCCGATCACCTCCTGCGCGAGAAGGGGCTTTCGTTTGGTGAAGCTAGTGTTCAGGCCTTAACCAGATCGAAGGTTCGGGAGCTCGCTGCAAAGGCGGTAGTTGCGGGGCCGACGTTATCAAACAACGAAAAAGGGTCAGAGGCGCAGCAAGCTGATATTCAGAGCACGCCCGAACTGAATAAAATTGAGTCTGTAGCGTTGAAGGCGCCAGATACTGGAGAGGAAACGCCCGACACGGGAAAGTTAGAAGAGCTATCTACTGATTTGCTCATCGCGCCTACGTCAGACGGACTTGATAGGTTGCTAAAAGTCAGCCGGTCGGCTTTGATAGCCGAGCAAAAAAAGGATGGCAGCCTGGAAAACGTGCGCTGCAATGTCAAAGAAGGTATCGCCAGGAAAACTGCGCGTTTTGTGGAAAGAGGTGGAGTCCTGTACCGGAAGTATCTAGACCGCCGAGGAGTGGAGTTCGATCAGCTGGTCGTGCCTCAATGCTATCGTCAGGATCTGTTGCGCTTGTCACACGGGGGTTCGTGGTCCGGACACCTAGGAGTTAAGAAAACTAAGGACCGTCTCTTGCAAGAGTACTATTGGCCAGGGTGTTTTCGGGACGCAGACCATTTCGTGAGGACATGTGACACTTGTCAGCGGGTGGGCAAACCAGGGGACAAATCGAGGGCGCCGTTGAAATTGGTACCTATCATTACGGAGCCTTTTAGACGGCTCGTTATTGATACAGTGGGACCTCTGCCGGTAACAGCCACGGGGTACAGACACATTTTGACTGTGATCTGCCCAGCGACAAAGTTCCCTGAAGCAGTGCCGCTTAAAGAACTCAGCTCAGTTGAGATAGTCAATGCACTACTGTCCATATTTGCGCGAGTTGGTTTTCCTGCGGAAATCCAATCAGATCAGGGCACAGTGTTTACTAGCGCTTTGACGACAACTTTTCTCGAAAGGTGTGGGGTAAAGCTGCTACACAGCTCAGTGTACCACCCACAGTCGAATTCCGTTGAGAAGCTCCACTCCGTCATGAAGCGCGTGTTGAGAGCGTTGTGTTTTGAACATCGAACTGACTGGGAGCTGTGTCTGCCTGGGGTGATGTTTGCTTTAAGGACCGCGCCGCATGCAGCTACGGGGTTTTCGCCAGCTGAACTGGTGTACGGTCGCTCGCTTCGATCTCCGCTTCGCATGCTTCGAGAATCGTGGGAAGGTAGGGGCGACGACCCAGTCGTGGTGGAGTACGTGCTTAAGCTCCTCGAACGCTTAAGAAGGGCACAGGAGTTGTCAGGTGAAGCAATGACAAAGGCCCAGCAGAGGGCCAAGGTTTATTATGATCGGACAGCCAGGGCCCGTCGTTTTGAGGTTGGCGATGAGGTCATGATATTGCGCACATCGCTAAACAACAAACTAGACGTGCAGTGGGAGGGCCCAGCACGAATTGTTCAGAAACTGTCGGACGTTAACTACGTGGTAAGTCTGCCAGGAAAGCGGAAAGCACAGCAAGTTTACCACTGTAATCTGCTCAAACCTTATAGACAAAGGGAAGCAGTGGTGTGCATGATGATAAACGTTCCTGAAGAGCTTCCGGTCGAGCTTCCGGGACTAGGCTCAGTGACGAACAGGGAAGACACCGGTCAAGTCATTAGTGACCTTATCAGTAAAGCACCGCTGTCGCCTGAGCAGAAAACCGAACTACACCAGCTATTACAAGAGTTTCAAGGTCTGTTCTCTGAGAGGCCTGGTAGGACTTCGGTACTTACTCATGATATAGAACTTACCTCCCCAGAGCCAGTACGATCCAAGGCGTATCGGGTGTCACCCCGCCAGAGCGATATTATGAAGGCTGAGGTAAAGAAAATGCTACAGCTCGGTGTTATTGAGGCAGGTGAGAGTGATTATACCTCCCCTTTGATTTTAGTTGAGGTACCGGGCAAGGAACCTCGTCCTTGCGTCGACTACCGCAGGCTTAATTCCATCACTAAGGATCAAATTTATCCGATCCCTAACATCGAGGAGCGCCTTGAGAAAGTTAGTAGCGCTCAGTTTATTTCCACCCTAGATCTTGTCAGGGGTTATTGGCAGGTTCCACTTACAGAAGAGGCTAGTAGGTATGCGGCGTTCATTTCACCAATGGGAACATTCCGTCCTAAAGTGTTGAGTTTTGGTTTGAAGAACGCGCCATACTGTTTTTCAAGCCTCATGGATAAAGTGTTGCGGGGACAGCAAGAATTCGCTTTACCGTATCTAGACGACGTAGCGATATTCTCCGCATCCTGGTCTGAGCATATGACACACTTGCGGGCAGTGCTAACCCGCCTGCGCGAAGCGGGCTTGACAGTCAAGGCTCCTAAGTGCCAGTTAGCACAGGCCGAGGTTGTCTACCTCGGTCACGTGATTGGTCAGGGTCGTCGCCGCCCCTCTGAAATAAAAGTGGCCGCTGTGCGAGACTTTCCGCAACCGCGCACCAAGACCGATATTCGGTCGTTCTTGGGTGTCGCCGGCTACTATCAGAGGTACATCCCTAGGTACTCTGATATCGCGGCTCCCCTGACGGATGCTCTAAGAAAGACAGAGCCTCAAACAGTCGTCTGGGACGAGACCCAGGAAAGAGCTTTTAGCGCCCTAAAGAGTGCCCTAACAAGCCAGCCTGTGCTACGATCGCCAGACTATACAAAAGGGTTCATTGTTCAGTGCGATGCTAGTGAGCGAGGCATGGGCGTTGTACTGTGCCAACGGGAAAATGGAGAAGTAGAACACCCCGTCCTGTATGCTAGTCGTAAGCTGACCAGACGTGAGCAGGCGTATAGCGCCACCGAGAAAGAGTGTGCGTGTCTCGTGTGGGCCGTTCAGAAATTGTCATGCTATCTAGCCGGCTCGAGGTTTATCATTGAGACGGATCACTGCCCTCTCCAATGGCTGCAGACCATCTCTCCCAAAAATGGCCGCCTCCTGCGCTGGAGCCTCGCTTTACAACAATATTCCTTTGAGGTGCGTTACAAAAAGGGGAGTCTCAACGGTAACGCCGATGGCTTAAGTCGAAGCCCCTAACGTAGGAATCAGCCTCAAAATTGTTTGTTACTGATGTTTTTCTTCCTGAGGCCGGATTTTTTTAAACATATTGCTTTTGTTCAGTGTTTCAAAGTGATGATATGCTTTCTAGTGCAATTTTTCAATTTGTGGACGCGTTCTGAGTGATGCTAGACTACTGTAAGGAACTAGGCAGTGGTATAAAAAGGGGAAAGAGCCTGGCAGGGCTTAGTGAGGGTTGTGCCGTGCTTGCTGACTGAGCGGTTGAGTTTCAACGTAGTTCTAACGCTTGCCGGGAACGAGAACAAAAATGTGAACTCTCCCGAAGTCACTTTGCAGTGTCCCGTGCGAACCTGAACTAGAGAACGAGGCCTTCTCTGTGCGCTGCGCTCAAGAAACGTCGAGGGACGCCCGACTTCGGTTATGAGCATCATCGAGCGACATCCCTCCGGACAGCGGATGCAGTCCCCTGTCCATCGGGATCTCCTTCCCCCGGCGGGGCGGTCTGTTGCGTTTCGCCTGCGACACGTGGTTTTGCCGGCGCGACTGCGGCGGGGCGGCAGACATTTTGGCCCGATCGTCGTCGCCGCAACACTCATCGCCAGGTGTTTCCAGGCGCGACTGCGGCGATGCGACCGCCTAGGGATCATCCTCGCATTCCAGTCATTGTGCCCGAAACAGGCGATGCCAAAGCAGGGATCTCGTTCCAGTCATTTTGCCCGAAACAGGCGATGCCAAAGCAGGGACCATCCTCTCATTACAGTCATTGTGTCCGACCGGCAGCGCCACGACAGGGTGCTACGAGATCGTGCTCGACATGGTGCTACGGCATCGCTACGACAGTGTGCGTCACCATTAGCCCATTGTACATTCACGTGCTCGTCTTTTGAGGGGTTCCTTCTTGCCCTCAACTGCGAGAGTATAAAAACAGCTGCCCCCGGACGCCAAAAGGAGGGCTCCGATTTCTTCTGTTGAGTGAAGTGCTCTCCCGTCTCTCTACTTCGGTCAAACCTGACCGCCAACTCTTTGCGATGTTAAAATAAACAAGTTGTTTTGTTGTTACCAGTCGACTCTTGCTTTGCCGGGACCTTCGGATGCTTCCAGTTGTACCCCAGGCCGCCAGGCCAACGCTACCCTTGGGGCTTGCGACCCAGGTACAACCACGGGCGTCAGCGCCGAGTTCCCAACAGATCGTACCAGCAGTCCGATCCAAACACTGAATACAAAGCGCAGAGGGCACTCATCCGGCCTTGTCTTCCTCTATGTGCTGAGTGTTGCGCTATTTTATCATTGGCAATGTTTTCTTTTTAATAATTGCCAGCAGAGATGAATCTTGTAAGTTGTAGTACAGGTTCCTAAATTGGGGGGGCCACGTGTTTAAAAATCCGCCCCATGTATTTTGTTTGTGTGAAGGCAGCCCTGTATGCCTTATTTACTATAATTTGTGGTATTTAAGAATAATAATCATTGCCACACTAGATACCTTCCTTCTTACGAAGACGAGCTATTTCAAGAGATATGTTCAGATGGGCACAAGCATTTCCGGATGGCAGGTAAACTATTCTTCTGCGCGGATCAATCGTTTAACCTGGTGAAAACTTAACTGTGACTGAGCCACTGATAAATTACACAATATTTATTCGACCCTATCATGAAGACCTAAAAAGTGCACTTATACACCTTATTACAAACGCGAAAAGGCTTATGCAGCCGGCCTTCTGTCCAGTGCTTCCCACTCCGCACGCTTTGCTATCTAACTGCGCCGCCGCGAAGTCCGAGTGTAGCACGGGCTCGACTCCCGGGAGAAGCGGAGAAAGTGAAAATAATTGTTTTTGTCACTTTAGAATGGCAAACACGCGGTTACTCAAGTTGGTGCCAGAAAGCGTTATAAAAAAGCGACACACTGCGTGTGGCACCTATTCAGGGACCCAAGTTGGCGTCAGACAAGTTTATTGACCAGCGGAAAATACCTAGTACCACATACCCCGTGACTCAAGTTACTCTAAAGTTGGTTTATAACCCTGTTCCATAAGCAGAGAAGCCCGATGCTCTGCCCATTAAGGCTTGGACTACCTACCGAGTAACCCAAGTTGTCTGGGAAAAGGTTAAAGACAGACAGACAGACAGACAGACAGACAGACAGACGGACGGACGGACGGACGGACGGACGGACGGACGGACAGACAGACAGACAGACAGACAGACAGACAGACAGACAGACAGACAGACAGACGGACGGACGGACGGACGGACGGACGGACGCAATGGTAGGTAGATAGGTAGGTAGGTAGACAGATAGATAGTAGACAGAAACAGAGGCAGACTGACTGACAACGACTGGAAATTTCGTGAAGTACCTTAAGAGGAAGCTTTAGCTCGAGTGCTCCTATCTAAATACATGTAAAAGGAGAATTCGTTTTTCTCGGCAACCACAGCACCGAATTTGACGAGGTTTGTTGCATTTAAAAGAAAAACTTAAAATCTAGTGACTGTTGGTTTCGAATTTTTGAGTTAGGTTGTCAATCTTTTATTAAAAATTGGCGAAAATCAAACATTTTCGAAAAACGAAACTATCAAGTTTACAACTCTGTAACTCAACCACCAAAGATTATAATACAATTCTGTGAATTGCATCTAAAAGTACATCCATAGCGGACAAAATTTATAAGTTACACATGAATATAAAAAAATTTAATCATAGGGAAATACAACTTTTGTAAAACCGTTGTAACCAACGTAACAAATTCACGTAAGATGTAAAATGACATATTGAATTTGTCCGCTTTGAATGATCTAATGGATGCCGTTTACAGAACCACGATATCAGTTCTTGATGCATAGCTATCAATTTGTAAACTTCGTGCTTCTATTTTTTTCCAACGGTCAAATATTTGAAAATCGTTTTAGGAAAATTCAAGCCCTAAATCGAAATTCCGCTTCCAACAGTCACTAGAATTTAACTTTCTCTTTCAAATGCAACAAATTTCATCAAAATCGGTCCAGGGGTTATCTCATAAAAACGTTTTTGCGTTTTACATGTATTTGAATAGGCCGCGTCGGAGTTGGGCCCGAGCTAAAGCTTCCTCTTAAGAATGCTAATCACATTGAAATGTTTTCGCTACCATTACTCTGATGCAGTCTTTCAAACGAGATTTCATTCTTTATCAACAAAGATACACCCGGCCTAATGTGGTCGGTTTTTCGCGTAGTTAGGAGACACTTTCTAAAGATCTTTGATATCAGCTGTTATGCAAGTTTGGTGAGCGCTAAATGTAAGCCTTTTAGTTGATCAAGCTGGTTAATTGTACTATAAGCATTCGCATTATTTGGTTATTTGAGACGTTGTTACTGTGGGCGATGAGATAAGTGTCCTGTATTGGACTTCCAGCTTTTCGGACAATTAGGATCAATTGAGAGAAGGGATACGCTTTCATTTCCCTCCGTCCCTGCTGTACAGGTCACTGTTCACTTGTACTTTGTCCTAAACTCGGGTGACTTCGTTACTCGAGGCTTCCATGACTTGACACTGCTCCATAGCTGTTGCTGATAGCACGCACTCGAGGTGAAAGGTCTTCGCAAATTTGACTTCACCGTAATCGGACATTTGAGGAAATGTTGAGGAAGAGTGGCAAAAGGAGACCATCACTCTTCGCACTAGGCCTACTCTTTGTGCTGTACTTCGGACACGTACAGCAAAGCCGAACACGAAACAATGCATTATGTACGGAGGAGATGGGGTACGTCATTAGCATCACCAACAAAATAAATATTTGATAGGCTTTATCCTTTTAAATACGTGACAATTACTGAAATGTTTAATATTGTGCTCAAGAGGTTTTAGTATGACTTTTATTTGTATCAGGTCTGCTTAATGCCTAGATGCGTTTATTCCAGGCAGCTTCTGGGTTCAGAGGGGCGTTCACATTGTTATTTTTAAAAGTAATTTGTAGAGTATATTTGTAGTTTGCGTTATCTCCAGAAACACCGCAGATAATTAAACTAAACCTTCTCGAATAATTTCCGAGGTAATCTTGCTTGAGTTTTAGATGGTACATTTTTTGTAGGTTAGCGGCTGTTCAGGGAAAGATAAAGCTTTGTTTTCTAGTAAGGTCAGTTTGTGTAGGTTCTTATCAAATGACGTTAGCCGCCATTCACCGCTTTAAAATTGTGGTGTTCGACGTTATGCGCCAAACACGAAGTTTTTCAGATAACTTTGAATTGTATAGATCCTTGACAATCCTTCGAGACATAATCTTCAACTATGGCCTGGCAACTCGCAGTCTCACAAAACCACGCGGCTATTACTAGTTTATGAAATCGACTGGTTTCAATGATAACTGCAGGCGCGACGAGCAGACACATTGATTAACCCTGCTAGTGCCCTCCTACTCCTTTCTTATCTCCAGTAATCCTCTTACCGCGACGTTGGGCAGCAAACAGGATGCTCGTTTGGTGTGCCTTCTTACTTTGAACTTCGACTCACTGTGCTTTCTTCCGACATTTGTTATTTGGGGTGAGGAGTCTACGTTTTAATCACAAAAGTGGGACATGCAAGCTGTGACAATTTGTGTAACTGAAGTTCTTACTTACCACAATCTCTATAATCAACACATTGTCCATCTGGGCTGCGATGTTTTTCTGGCCAACAGCGACATACTATGTCATTTGGACTACAATGCCTGTTACGAACTGTTGGGCATCGCTTTTCGTTCACATTTTTACAGAGGGAAGGATTTTCATAAGAACCGCATACTAGAATAATGAAAAAACAAAGGTCAGTGTAAGAAATATAACAACACGTACACAGCAGCTCGTCTCTTGAAAGTAAATTATGATAATCAATATCCACTACTACAGAATTACTCCGAGCCTACTGAAATACGGACCACTAACCGGCCAAGGAAAAAAAAACAACTTCTGTGGAAGATGAAGTATAGCAAGAAGGTTTAGCAAGAGAACCTGCTTTCACACGAGTTTTTGAAACAATGATGCACTTATGGCCGGTGTCATAATTATTTTGTTCCAAATATTTCCGCGAGAATTCCGAATCTTTATGGTACTTATTCATGTGGCTTGTCCATGAATAAAAGAACGTATTGGCTGCGCCTACTACTGTAAGGCAACTCTTGGGTTGAAGGTGTGCGCCTAAGGCATACGGACGTAGATTGTGTTCATAGATAGTGTGAACAGAAACGTTCTGATGGTAATAGAGCTTATGGCGCTGCCATATTCAGACACATAAAACTACCTGGATGGATTTCGCTGAATGATAGTGCTGTTGTAGACAACGCCTAATCTAGCACTCTTTCGCGTCCTGTGTAGTTTACGTGCTTGATAGGACCTAGAAACCTTTGCACCGGCTGCAGCAGCCAAATGACTAAGGCGAACCCACGGTCCCGAGCTGGGCTCGAGGTGCTGGTTTCGATTCCAACCGTGGGGCCACATTTTGATGGGGGCGAAATGCAAAAAACGCACGCGTACCTAGATTGAAGTGCACAACCCCGGGTGGTTAACATTTATTAGGACATTTCTACTGAAACAGGTGTCATAATGAAGTCATCGTTTTGGCACGTAGAACCCCCGAATTTGAAATATTTTATCAAGACACACAAACGAAAAAAAAGGAAGCTCTTAAAGTATTCGATAGGCTCGTGCTCATTGTGAACACGCAATATGAATATGGGCGCGTCGCCAAGTATCAACGCGTTTTTTTCTTCTGAAGCCTGTAATGGGAGCCAACAATACAGTGTCAAGTAAAATATAAAGAAAAGAATATGATCTAATGTTCGCAGTCTTATTTGCCGTGCAATTGCAGCAAATATTCGCTTACTGATTAAGTTAGAAAGCATGGTGTCAGGCGCGCAAAGGCAAAAATGAAGAGATTCCATTTTGATGACCACGAGCACATGCTGTCGCAACGCTGGCTTGATCAACGGTCAAACCGATGGTGGCAGACGCTTCCGTTGCCTTTCCCTTCAACACGTCTCCCAAAGTTGACATGATTACGCGACCTCGAGGCACTAGGTGCGGCTGAACACCGCGAACGTGCCGCGAAAAACCATCTCGGCTCGCGGCAGCTTGGCCTCTGCCGGGGATAAGGAGCGGGGGCGCACGGCTTCGCTGGAGGAGCAGAAACGCGCACACTTTCCATCATCCCCCCCCCCCTCCCTCACGCGTGGTTGGCGCTCACTTGATCCCAGTACTGCGCGCTGGATTCCAACTAACCTCTTCCTTACGGCGCGCATCGAGCCGCCATCTTTCTCGGCTCGTAATTTAACGCTTTCACCCGCACCCACAACATACGGCGCGCGGGGCCGCTATATGTTATCGCATTTAGATGTTTATACGGAAGATCATGGCCACACCGACAGTGAAAATTCTTTGCAAGTACCCATTCTGTTGCTCAGGGACAGTTTACAAGGGCAGCATACGTGGGTGGAGGCTGTTAATGTTGTAAACAGTTCACTGAAGTTGGACATGTGGCTTTGTAACACTGCATACATGGACGACCGAAAGTAATGTGTATCTCACGTACTTTTCCCCGATGGGAACTCGTCTGGCATGATTTTTTTTCTCTATGTACTTGTGTGCGCCAGTAAACGATGGGCCCAATATTGCTCGTGTTCCAGCCCTGGTTATGGATTTTTTCCTGCCTTGTATTTAGGAGTAAGTGTGAACACACGTACAAGCTATTCCTCGGCCGATCGTGAAGGCGATGGAACGTCCTATTCCCTCTTAATCACTATTGTTGGTGACAATCTAAAAATAAAATGCTTCACCAAGCTAGTCGGACAACATAGATATTAGCACGTTTTGATGGGCAATAAAAGGCGCAAGACAGTAGTAACTCGAGATCGCTGAAAGAGGCATTCGTCCGGCAGTGTACATAAATATTGTTGCGAGGCGGAGACAAGCGCGAATGTTGTTTATGCAAGGCGAATGCTGAAGGCACCAACTGACACTAGAATATGGCGTCCCGCAGCAACAGCGCCCCCACAACAACACTTCTTCGTCATCGTCTCTAGTCTGCACGTCCTGTTCTGCATCGCGACACTACGCCGCCGGGATTAGAGCGCCGACCCGGGACCAGCGATTACGGCCCGGTGGGACATGAACGCCATATTCTAGTGTCAGTTGGTGCCTTCAGCATTCGCCTTGCATAAACAACATTCG
The DNA here is from genome assembly GCF_050947875.1 of Dermacentor variabilis. NCBI lineage: Eukaryota > Metazoa > Arthropoda > Arachnida > Ixodida > Ixodidae > Dermacentor > Dermacentor variabilis. The sequence continues at coordinate 8,790,484 of NW_027460335.1, read as the reverse complement.
CGCTTGTCTCCACATCGCAACAATATTTATGTACACTTACGGCCCGGTGGGAGACATGAACAATGTCAGTTTTTGGCTATATGGACGACAGGTCTGGCTCTTCGGGAGCAAACTCGTACGTCATATCTAAAAGCTGTTGCAGGATTCGGTAGGGACCTGAACATCACGACAGAAGTTTTCCCGATAGGCCAACAGGACCAGATGGTGACCACAGGAGCACGAAGGAGCCAGGTAAATAATGCACGTTCTTACGGTGCGTATGGTAACGGGACTTCTGGGCAGCCTGGAAATCAGTGAGGCGAGCGCGGGCAATGGAAATCGCATCGCGGGCATAAGCAATGTGCGACTGTGTGGCTTGTGGAAGTACAGTGTCCAGGGGCAAAACGGGATCACGGCGAAACAGTAGATAAAACAGTGGGTAACCTGCAGTGTCATGGCGGGATAAACTGTACGAGAAGGTGACATATGGCAGAGCAGCGTTCTAGTGATGGTCTGAAGAAACATACACAGCTACCATGTCGGCAAGCGTTCTGTTCAGTCGCTCTGTGAGGCCGTTAGTCTGGGGATGGTAAGCAGTTGTTATTTGATGCTCAGTAGAGTATAGGCGGATGATATCATCAATGACCTTTGAGAAGACGTAACATCCGCGATCCATGAGGAGCTGACGTTGAGCACTGTGATGCAGGATGACGTTGTGTAGGAAGAAATCGGCGACGTCAGTGGCACAACTTGTACGTAGAGCTCGCGTAATGGCGAAGCGCGTGCCGTAATTGGTTGCGACAGCAACCAATTTGTTGGCCTTAGTTGAGAAAGGCGAAGGGCCAAGTAGGTCGATTTCCACGCGAAAGAAAGACTCAGTAGGAATATCGATGGGTCGCAAAAGCCCAGCGGGAGCCATGCGAGTAGGCTTCCGACGTTGTCACAGGTCGCAAGCAGTCATACTGGTGCACAGATCGGCAGAGGTTGGGCCAGAAGAAAACGCGCCAAACTCGGTCAAATGTGCGATTAACACAGACATGCCCAGTGGTGGGCGCGTCGTGGAGTTGTTGAACGGTGCGTTGAAGGTGCCCCGGTATGGCCATCAATAGGTCAGCACCATCAGGGCTTAAGGTTCGTTTGCACAGGACTCCGTCGGAAATACAGAAGATATCATCAATCAATCAATCAGCTTTATTTCCTTGGAATAGGAGGAGTACGGGACTAAAAGCTTGAGCAGCTTGACGAGGTCCCGACCCCTTTACAGTTGACAAAACAGCAGGATGACAGTCAGTCATGCACAACGAGTTCAAATAAATCAACGAATAATACATAGCATCGAGCAACAAAAAAAGTTTTGTAACAAAGCTGAAGATGAAGGGAAGGATCAGGAGTTGATGAGCTTAACCGATCCATGATGGTTCGCAGAAAGGGATCACGGTACTATTCATCACCAATGTTGAGGAGCCTTGAAATGGACATATTGCTTGTGTCGGACTCGAGGTCTGTGGCTGCCCGTGGGTCAACACAGTTGCGGGACAAGCAGTCGGCGTCCTTATGTACTGAAGCAAGGTTTGAGTACGGGCTAGTTGGTATTCCATGGTTCAATCGTCACTTACAGCGCATACATAGACGGAGGACAAAAAAGAACGATGTAAACGGCTGGATTTGTCTACTACAAAGAAAGTGTACTCTTGCAAGCTCAATGCCCAACGCCCAAAACGTCCGGTAGGGTCCTTCAGCGCGGAAAGCCAGCAGAGCGTGTGGTGGTCGGTAATTGCGCGGAAATGGTAACGAAATAGGTATGGGCGAAACTTCGCTATCGCCCGAAAGGCACTCGGGCTCCGTGATAGAACAGTTGCGCTCGCTCGTGGACAGAAATGACTTGCGTAAGCGACAACGCGTTCTTGACCACGCTGAATGTGGGCAAGAACAGCACCGATGCCGTGACGACCAGCATCTGTACGGATTTCTGTGGGTGCTGAAGGGCCACAATGTGCTAAAATTAGGGAGCTCGTCTAAAGCCTGATGAGTGCTGTGAAGGCTTTGGCCTGCCGCTGTCCCTACGCGAAAGCGTCATCGTCCTTTAAAAGCTCGGTGAGTAGGCGCGCAATGTCAGCAAAATTTTGACCAAAACGACGAAAGTACGAGCATATTGGGCCTATCAAGCTGCGAACGTCCTTAACTGAGGACGGCACAGGTAAGTATTGCACGGCCCGAACTTTGGCTGGGTCGGTTGAATTACATTGGCGTTTGCATGATGCCCAAGAGCGGTTCTTTCACGACGACCGAAGTGACACTTCGACGAGTTGAGCTGAAGTTTCGCAGCGCTAAACACTGCAAGGACAGTCGCAAGACGATCAATGTGGGTTTCAAAGGTTGGAGCAAAAGGGATCACGTCACCGAGATAACACAGACAGATGGTCCACTTAAAGCCTCGGAGAAGGGTGTCCATCATTCCCTCGAACCTCGCTGGGGCATTGCAAAGCCCGAAGGGCATGACTCTGAATTGAAAAAGTCCATCAGACGTAATAAACGCTTTCTCCCGAACCTTTTCATCAACAGCGATCTGCTAATAGCCCAAGCGGAGGTAAATCGACGAAAAATATTTCGTCCCATGTAGGCAGTAAGCTATCGCAGGAGACGAAAGATCTGATCAAGAAACGCCAATGTATGAAAGCCTCTAACCCCACAGCTAGAATAGAACTGGCAGAACTTTCTAAGTTAATCAACAAGCGTAAGACAGCGGACATCAGGAACTATAATATGGATAGAATTGAACAGGCGCTCAGGAACGGAGGAAGCCTAAAAACAGTGAAGAAGAAACTAGGAATAGGCAAGAATCAGATGTGTGCGTTAAGAGACAAAGCCGGCAATATCGTTACTAATATGGATGAGATAGTTCAAGTGGCTGAGGAGTTCTATAGAGATTTATACAGTACCAGTGGCACCCACGACGATAGTGGAAGAGAGAATAGCCTAGAGGAATTCGAAATCCCACAGGTAACGCCAGAAGAAGTAAAGAAAGCCTTAGGAGCTATGCAAAGGGGGAAGGCAGCCGGGGAGGATCAGGTAACAGCAGATTTGTTGAAGGATGGTGGTCAGATTGTTCTAGAGAAACTGGCCACCCTGTATACGCAATGCCTCATAACCTCGAGCGTACCGGAATCTTGGAAGAACGCTAACATAATCCTAATCCATAAGAAAGGGGACGCCAAAGACTTGAAAAATTATAGACCGATCAGCTTACTGTCCGTCGCCTACAAAGTATTTACTAAGGTAATCGCAAATAGAATCAGGAACACCTTAGACTTCTGTCAACCAAAGGACCAGGCAGGATTCCGTAAAGGCTACTCAACAATAGACCATATTCACACTATCAATCAAGTGATAGAGAAATGTGCAGAATATAACCAACCGTTATATATAGCTTTCATTGATTACGAGAAAGCGTTTGATTCAGTCGAAACCTCAGCAGTCATGGAGGCATTACGGAATCAGGGTGTAGATGAGCCATATGTGAAGATACTGGAAGATATCTACAGCGGCTCCACAGCCACCGTAGTCCTCCACAAAGAAAGCAACAAAATCCCTATAAAGAAAGGCGTCAGACAGGGAGATACGATATCTCCAATGCTATTCACAGCATGTTTACAGGAGGTATTCAGAGGCCTGGAGTGGGAAGAATTGGGGATAAAAGTTGATGGAGAATACCTTAGCAACTTGCGATTCGCTGATGATATTGCCTTGCTTAGTAACTCAGGAGACCAATTGCAATGCATGCTCACTGACCTGGAGAGGCAAAGCAGAAGGGTGGGTCTGAAAATTAATCTGCAGAAAACTAAAGTAATGTTTAACAGGCTCGGAAGAGAACAGCAGTTTACGATAGGTAGCGAAGCACTGGAAGGGGTAAGGGACTACATCTACTTAGGACAGGTAGTGACCACGGATCCGGATCATGAGACTGAAATAACCAGAAGAATAAGAATGGGCTGGGGTGCGTTTGGCAGGCATTCTCAAATCATGAACAGCAGGTTGCCACTATCCCTCAAAAGGAAAGTGTATAACAGCTGTGTGTTACCAGTACTCACATATGGGGCAGAAACCTGGAGACTTACGAAAAGGGTTCTGCTGAAATTGAGGACGACGCAACGAGCTATGGAAAGAAGAATGATGGGTGTGACGTTAAGGGATAAGAAAAGAGCAGATTGGGTGAGGCAACAAACGCGGGTAAACGACATCTTAGTTGAAATCAAGAAAAAGAAATGGGCATGGGCCGGACATGTAATGAGGAGGGAAGATAACCGATGGTCACTAAGGGTTACGGAGTGGATTCCAAGGGAAGGGATGCGTAGCAGGGGGCGGCAGAAAGTTAGGTGGGCGGATGACATTAAGACGTTTGCAGGGACAACATGGCCACAATTAGTACATGACCGGGGTAGTTGGAGAAGTATGGGAGAGGCCTTTGCCCTGCAGTGGGCGTAACTAGGCTGATGATGATGATGATGATGAGGCAGTTAAGTGCGTCATCGATACGAGGCAATGCACACAGGTCCTTGTTGGTGATCTTGTTCAGATGGCGATAACGAACACAAAATCTCAAGGTGTTGTCTTTTTTCTTGACCAGGACGACTGGTGAGGCCCACGGACTAACGGGAGGCTGGATGGTGTTCTTCTTCAGCATCTTCGCGACTTCACTGTGAATGATGCTGCGCTCTGCCGCAGACTCGCGGTGGGGGTGGCGATGGACGGGACTTGCGTCACTGGTGTGAATCCGATGAACGACTACTGCTGGCTTGCCGAGCGGACGGTCATCGAAATAAAAAAAATAGCGGTAACTAAACGGAATGCGCCTACGGTCTCCAGTTTGAGCTGGAGAGAGGTTGGTAGCGATCATTTTATTTACATCTTGGTAGGGTGACGTAGCCGAACGGTGAGACGCGGCGATAGGGCTGACAGAGGCAGAAATAGTGGGTGCGAGCGGAAATATCTTGTAGTCATTCACAGATGTCCGACAGACCTCTGTCATGTTACCGGGAAGAACATATGCAACAGACGCGACGTTCAGAACGGGAAGCGAAGTAGAATTATTGATAATGGTGACAGCGGTGACAGAGCCCGACGCTATACTGTAGAACAACGTTGACAAACGGAGCTACAATATAGTCGCCATCAGGAGCATGTAGTCCAGAGTTAAAAGGTACAGTAGTAGAGGATTGAGGCGGCAACCGGCTGAATTCGGCAGAACACAGGCACGCATTATGTGCAACAGAAACAAAGTAGCTGTCACTAGGAAGGTCCAACTGCACCACACCTGTAGAACAGTCTATTAGGGAAGAACGGGTCGAAAGATAGTCCCGTCCCAAAATCTTATTTATTGTGCTAGAGCGCTGTGCATGCGGACATGGACAGCGCTCTAGCACAATAAATAAGACGGTGGTTTGTTGGCCGGCAATGGTTACTCGCGCTGTACACATTAAATGTCTTTCTCGTTTTTTGTAACACGCGGGCAAACTCGTAAACACCATCGCAGATTTACAGGCTACATGACTGGTGTCTATGTGCTTAAACTTCACCCCAGATAAATTTAAACAAATTACACCGTAGCCCAATGCAAATAGAACGACGCGTGTTAGCGTTTTCGGCGTACTGCCGTCGGCAACGCATACTGTGCACAGTACTGCAGGCGCGAGGACCTTTCGGAGTCTTTTGCAAAGGGCGGCACTCATTACAGAAATCTGCGCACCATTGTCGATGAGGGACTTAGCTGGGACCTCATTCGCCTCAACGGCTAATACACTTTCAAGGGTAGGCGATGTCATGAAAGGATTTGCAGGCCAGGTCGTTGATGCAGCATCACCTCCGGGAGCCGCACCGACTAGTTTTCCTGTGGCACGAACGCGGAGGAAGAAGAACGACGGTCCTGCGGCGAACGAGACCAACGACTTAGGGGCGGTGGTGGCCGGCTGGTTCAGGAGGTGGGAAGTACGTTGTCGGTATTCTTAGATGAAGGACATACAGAGAAATGGAGAGCACTTTGAACTGGACGTTCGGAAGGTAAGCTTCACCTAGGGGGCGATGACCGACGACGGCGGCAATCACGAGCGATGTCCAACACGCGCGAAATTGAAACAAATCAGTCTATCGTCCGGTGTTCTCAAGTCGGCCGGGTTACGACAGCGAGTTGGAACCGCTGAAAATGTGGAAGCAGTGGTTGGGCGGGACCGATCTTAACTGACGGCGGCATCGCGAATGAAACAGAGACGGGAGGCCTAAACTTGATATCTCTTGTCTGGCAACGGCCTGTATAAGCAAGACAGAACATGCGTTGTCTGGGGAATGCTGGCGAGGAACGGCGGGAGATATGGCTTCGAGATCGCCGCGAATTAACCATGTCAAATTTTCTTGTCCAGACAGAGGAGGTCCGCGTGGCTGTTCCTCACACGAAGACGTGGAAGCTGTATTTGGTAGCCTGTTGAACTGCTGTGCAATGCACGCTTCCTCTTAATCAATTCGAAATTGCGGTACTTTTTGATGATCGCGACCACCGAGTCATAGTTCTGCAGAAGCAGGTTAAATGCGTCATCAGCTATGTCCTTCAGGAAGTGGCAAATCTTGTCGGTCTTGTTCATGACTTTGTCAACTTTACGAAAGAGCACGAGGACATCTTGAACATATGCCACGTAAGATTTTGTTGATGTTTGAGTACCGGTCGATAGCTCCTTCTTCGCTGCCAGCTGACGGCCAAAGGGCTTTCCAAAGAGGTCTAGCACCTGGTTGCAGACGTCCCAACTCGTTATGTTGTGTTCGTGGGTCTCGTACCATGCTAGTGCTGTGTCTCGGATATAGAATATCACATTCGTTCGCATTAGCGTTGGGTCCCGCCGATTATTTTGGCTTACGCGCTCATACCAGAAAATCCAGTCGTCAACATCCGTACCATCGATGCCATGGAATGTCCCTGGGTCTCGTAGCTTCGACAATAAGACGGTGGCGAAAGTCTGCGGCACCGGAGGTGGGTGGTCGCTGATTGTGACGCTTTGGCTGCCGATCATCGTGTCAGGGCTCAAGTGGCGACCGCTGCGGAGCTCCGTATTGGTACCCCGCACGTCCACCAAAATGTTTCGAGGCGGAGACAAGCACGAGTGTTGTTTATGAAGGCGAATGCTAAAGGTACCAGCTGACACTAGAACATGGCGGCCAAAGCACCCCAGCAACAACACTTCCTCGTCACCGTCTCTAGTCTGCACGTCCTGTTCTGCATCGCGACAATATTGGCTGATGATGATGATGATGATGATGATGATGATGATGAACAGGCGATAAACGTTTTAGTCGCGCCTCCAAACGTTCTGAACACGAATGAAGGGTTATTTGTACGCTCTCGAATTCGAACACAATTTTTGGACATCACAAAAAAATTCATTCGCCCTAAGGCATGCGTACAGCTTTGTTATGTATCAATACTGGTGCATACATTGAGTACCACATAACGTATCGCACACTCAATAGAGCGTACTGGATATAAAGAAAAAGAGCAAACAAAAGAGTAAACGCCGTCTGCGTGACACGGACTTTGCCATTGCTGCTTCAGTGTACATGTAGAGTGTACATGCGAAAACATTATTTGTGACCTTCACGAGGGTTGCAATGTGGGCTTGTTGGTAATGCATCTTCAAGGAGAGTATGGTAGCGCGATTCAAAGACGGGACAAGAGAAGACACAAAGGGACACGCACAGCGCTAACTTCCAACACTGTTTATTGTCGAAAACCAGGTCGTACTTATACACTCAGACCACATGAGTCACAGGCACGTGAACAGATTAACAATCAGAGCGATACATTTTGTGATATGCTAAGCCATGCGCAAAAATTTCAGTTCTTTTTCAGAGAGAGCCAATGATGGTTTGCTGATACATGAATCCCCTAGGGCATCAATCTGCTCGGCTTCTATTATAAGTCTAGTGAGTTCGCACTTGTTTCTACCGGTAATGATTGTTGATTCGAAGAGAGGGGAGCACTTATGTTGCTTACAATGAAGGGAGAGAAACCCATCTGATACAAGTTTGTCGACTTTATTTTTGTGTTCGCGCAGTCTATCATTAATGCATCTGCCCGACTGTCCGACGTAATACTTCCCGCACGATAAGGGTATAATCAGCACTTTACTAACACTATACTATGCTAACTATATACTATATACTATACTATACTAACACTATACTATATATATATTTAGTATACTATATACTATACTAACATTATACTTATAAGGGTATATAAGGGTATATTCTCAGCAGATGTTAAGGACCTGTATTATTCTTTCCCACAGAATGAATTGTTAAGTTGTGTTCAATCATGTATAGATGAATTTGGGGCAGTAAGATTTAGTACGAAGGCGGGCACAACCTTTGAATATTTTTTAGAACTTTTAGACTTGTACATGAAGTCAACATTTGTGCAAAGAAGTGACATTGCGTACCTTCAAAAACAAGGGGTCCGTATAGGATCCTGCTTAGCGCCTGTTTTAAGCAACTTGTACTTAGCCAAGCTAGACAGAGACCTGTGCTCACGCATCAATGATACAAAAGTTGTTAAAATATTTCGATTTGTTGATGATCTTTTGGTGTTTCTGAATGTTCAGCCAGACAACTTTGACACAGAGTGTTCAGCTATTAGTAATATTATACGCGAGTGCCTTTGTCCTCTAGAAGTTACGTTCGAAGTGCCTATAGAACAAAAGATCAAATTTCTGGATATTAAATTTACCTTCGGTGATGAACTAACTTGCTGGTGTTACAGTCCCCGGACAAATAAACCGTTGTTGTCATATCATTCAGCCCATTCTAAACTGGTAAAAAGAGGAATTGCGAAAATGTGTTTCACTAACGCACTAACTAAATCATGCCATCATTGCACTGACGAAGCCTTCACACAACAAGCCATGCGGCTACATGAAGCAGGATATCCCAATCATGTACTGACATCAGTTGCAGAGGGAATACTTCGGCAAGTGCAGCAATTAGGGACTGCTGAACGAGCGGAAAGAGATAGTAACCGAGAGAAAAAAAGACCAACAGTGATACCTTATATCCACCGGTTGTCGCACAACCTAAAGAAAATTGCCCGCCGAGGTAACACTGATGTGGTTTTTTCAGCACCCAACAAACTAATCAGCCTGTGCAGGAAAACAAGACCAGAAAAGAAAGAAAGTGCCCCTAGCTGCCAAGTTAAGCACAGGAAGAAGTTCAGAGAAAGTAAGACTTCAATTATATATCGTATGCCCTTATCGTGCGGGAAGTATTACGTCGGACAGTCGGGCAGATGCATTAATGATAGACTGCACGAACACAAAAATAAAGTCGACAAACTTGTATCAGATGGGTTTCTCTCCCTTCATTGTAAGCAGGATATCCCATGTACTGAAGCAGGATATCCAATCATGTACTGACATCAGTTGCAGAGGGAATACTTCGGCAAGTGCAGCAATTAGGGACTGCTGAACGAGCGGAAAGAGATAGTAACCGAGAGAAAAAAAGACCAACAGTGATACCTTATATCCACCGGTTGTCGCACAACCTAAAGAAAATTGCCCGCCGAGGTAACACTGATGTGGTTTTTTCAGCACCCAACAAACTAATCAGCCTGTGCAGGAAAACAAGACCAGAAAAGAAAGAAAGTGCCCCTAGCTGCCAAGTTAAGCACAGGAAGAAGTTCAGAGAAAGTAAGACTTCAATTATATATCGTATGCCCTTATCGTGCGGGAAGTATTACGTCGGACAGTCGGGCAGATGCATTAATGATAGACTGCACGAACACAAAAATAAAGTCGACAAACTTGTATCAGATGGGTTTCTCTCCCTTCATTGTAAGCAACATAAGTGCTCCCCTCTCTTCGAATCAACAATTATTACCGGTAGAAACAAGTGCGAACTCACTAGACTTATAATAGAAGCCGAGCAGATTGATGCCCTAGGTGATTCATGCATCAGTAAACCATCATTGGCTCTCTCTGAAAAAGAACTGAAATTTTTGCGCATGGCTTAGGATATCACAAGATGTATCGCTCTGATTGTTAATCTGTTCACGTGCCTGTGACTCATGTGGTCTGAGTGCATAAGTACGACCTGGTTTTCGACAATAAACAGTGTTGGAAGTTAGCGCTGTGTGTGTCCCTTTGTGTCTTCTCTTGTCCCGTCTTTGAATCGCGCTACCATACTCCCCTTGAAGGTTATTTGTGAGCCTCAAATTCATGAATGACGCCCGCGGCACCACACAAGCGCAAAGTCTCTGCTCAGGCAAACAGGATTTGGACATCATTCTGGCTATAGAACACTCTGCCTCGAGAGATGATTAGGTACTGCGTAGACCAGCGGCGACGAAGCTCAGCTTGACCGTAAGATTTGCCAGCCTATTATGTTTGCCTATATCCCTGAAATCAAGCGGTTTAGCCCGTTTAAAACGGCGGCTTCTTAGAGCATAGCTCTTAGGCACCCATTCGTGCGTCGGCGGCGTAACTGAGCGAACGAGCACAACGAAAGATGAAAGACCGAACGCGGAACTGACGATGAAAGACGTGAGCCGTGAACGGCGGAGACCAATGAGAGCGGTCCTTCAATGACGTGCGCGGAGTAAATTGATGTCATGCGGACCCGCGCGACCGCTCTATGCGTACTCGTATCTGGGACCAGCCGGACCACTCGTTTCGTACAATCGTCTGCTCACGTCAACTTTCACTCGCGCTTGTCTGGCTTGCTTGGTTTGGTCTCATTCGCACTTGTTTCAATTGTCATGTTTTGCGATTGTTTTGTAGTCTGATTGCATGCGCGACGGGAATTGTATAGTACTTTCTGGAAGCCGCGTGGCATCAGCGATTACACTGAAACTTTTGAAGAGTCGTGTATAAATGCCGACGCGCTTGACCCGTAGATCAGATTTTCGACGGTTACCGACTCTGCTACACGTCTCTCACAAATTCATTGCCTGGGTATACCCCGGAATGAAAACACGTCTAGAGGTGCGCTAAAATTTCGCATTAGGGAGTGTCATAATTCTCGGTGAATTTTTTCCGCACAGATCTGTCTTTGTGTCAGTAAAATTAAGATGAAACCTGAATGTCTGGGCAAATCTTATGGGTGATCCTGACACCAGAGCTAAGCTAAAGACAGTGTTCTAGATTAAAAGAAGGAGCTTCAATTTTCCAATCAGCCTTGCATTTACACTACCATGGTAAGGTGATTTGACTGAGTTCGCTGCAACTGGCTGGGATTTACTTCAGCGGGCGGAGTTGTGCAGTATTCTTAGGATCTCACCAACTGAAGTTGCCACGAAAGAAGGATCTTCTGTAATCAAATTGTCGCCCTGCGGTGTGATGCACTCGCGAAGCGTCTCAAAGCGATAGCTTGCACCAGGGAAGTACAGTGGCAATCCTTTCGGACGCTCGTCCTATGATAGCGTCCGTACTTTAGAAGTAAGGAGAATTAGGCATTGCACAGCCTCGTGCAGGCACGGTAGTGGACAATCTAGAGGTAGGAAGTGTGGGCAAACATTGATAGAGTCAAAGCTTTGACACACTAATTATTCGGATTCGCATTCAAAATTACTATTCTGTACTTCTAGATACTCGAAACTATCCGAATATTCCGAAACAATCTAGTGCTAAAATTTTGTTACTGTTATATGTCTGCTAAACGAATTATCAGAAGAGAAAAAAACGGCAGAAGTTTTCGAAGCACTATACCAGTAGGTACAAAATGGGTAACGCAAGCTTTGTTTTTGGCTTCCAGGCTCAATAATGAATAGATGAAAATCGTGCTTTGGCGCGTAGACAATAAATTGAAACACACGCACGCACGCACGCACGCACGCACGTACGCACGCACACGCACACACACACGCACACGCACACGCACGCACGCACACACACACACACACACACACACACACACACACACACACACACACTCACACACACACACACACACACACACACACACACACACACACACACACACACACACACACACACACACACACACGGAGTTGCTTCAAAGTTCAACATGCAGGACTCGACGTAGCATATGCAGGAAAGAGATGGCGTGGACCTTCTGGAAGTAAGACGTGTTTACTTGAAGTTTTCGGCTGGTGAACTAGCATTCGTCAGAGTACAGTAACGCAAGAACAATGAACAGCAAATAAAAGAGACCCCTATTGTGTTCATCTGCACTTTGAGGACACGTTACTGGAACAAGTTACAGAGCAAAAGTTCTTGGGCGTATGAATTACAGAGGACCTTACTTGGAATACTCATGTTGACAAATTAAAAAGTGAGCTATCTCGAGTTACTGGCTGCATGTATAAAATACAAAATATACTACCCACCTTACTTACCAACATTATATTACTCACTTTTCTATTCAACACTCAGTTATGGCATTTTAGTCTGGGGAACTACGACAGCTTCAAACTACAACAAACTAATCATTGTACAAAAGAAAATATTGAGAATGTGTGAAAACTATGTGGGTGACAAACGAGGACTCCGAACAAAACCGCTCTTCATTAAATATAGCATGCTTAAAGCAGATCAAGTTTATTATTTCAAACTACTCCAGTGGATATATAAATATAGGCTGCACACAATACCTGTTGACAGTTGCACCTCATACCCAATACGTAAACCACACTATGTAAAGCCCGCCACAAGAACTAATTACGGAAAGCAAACATTGAATTATCAAACGATTAATATATTAAACACTGATCACTTTAACGTACAATACACACAATCCTTCCACAGTTTCAAAAATGACTGTAAAAACCTATTAGTGGGCAGTGACATTGCATTTTCATATTGAGTAACTTGTGCTCATCCCTGATAACACATATAACCTCAGTTATGTTAGATTTTTCTCCGCGCTTGTAAATCATGTTTGCCATTGTTTCGGCATTTACATTGTGTATCAGTCTAAACCTTCGTTTCTTTTTTTTTCTTCTGAAATGTTTCAATGTACTGATCTACTTACTGTATGTGCTATTTATTTTCGAGCAAGTGATTGTATGGTTTTTTTTCTTTATTGACTTCTGGTGTAAGCCAATTTTATTGTTATGTAATACTTATTGCATATGTATCTTCTGCTTTTTCGAAATCTATCCCGTTGAAGCAAAAGTAATGCTTTGGAGACATGTGTTCTGAATAATTGAATTTTTCGTTGCTGTGTGCTGTGTGTTAAAGATAGGTTCGACAAATATGTATGTGAATGATATGTCATGCTGCCTTGAACTGTAGGGGCGCAGAGGCTCTGTCAGGCATTTTGCCTTTACCTCTGCCCCCTACACGGAGAGAATCCGTGAAACAAACAATAAAGAAAAAAAAATAAAAGCACGGTATCGAGAGCAGGAGACGCACTACCTGCTCTGACTCGAACTTACACAGCGCATAATCAATCATTACCAATGACGTGCATATCAGAATATAGAACAAAATGAAATGCTAATGCGTTCAGGATACAATATATGCAAGCATCACTCTCAGGTAAGTGCCAGCGGGTACCATGATTCTGCGTAGAGAAAACAAAATGCCCTACATGTACACATACAAAGGCGTGATGCCAGCACATGGCACCTCTAAACGCAACCTCGAATTATCTGAAAAATAGAGGTGTTAAGCGTACACTTTAAGCCACATGCGTCAAAAGGCACCAAGTAGAAAAATATATTAAATAGGAAAATAAATGAAAAATTAAAATAAAGAATACAAAAATTAATGACGAGATGACATCATAGATGTATTACACTGTGCGGTGAGTGTATAATCGTGCTCGATCAGGTTAGACAGGTTAGTTTACCTTCGTTTTCATTTATTCCAGACGAGACAGTGTTACATTTATGAATAGGGTAAGATTCGCGGAAGGTCGTGGTCATGGCTGGTGCGGAATCCAGATTCGAGTATCGTTACTTTGAGTTTGTTAAATGAGTGGCCCGGCATGTTAACGTGTTTCGAGAGTGGTAGGTTTGGTTGGGACTTGGCATGCGATCTGTGATCGTTAAAACGGATACTGAAATGTGTTTTAGTCTGGTCTATATATTGCCTGCGGCACGTACTGCACTCTAGGAAATGATATACGTTACATGAGTGACAGCTGAAACTGCCTTTAATTGTGAACATGAATTGGGTGGCTGTGCTGGTAGCAGTCAATGTAGGTGTTATATGAGGGCAGACTTTGCAATGTGGTTTATTGCAGCGGCCGCAAGCGGTCCGGTTCGAAGTGGTGATTTTTGAAGGCGTTAGTATGTCACCTATGTTTTTCTAGCGCCTATACACGACACGAGGTGGCTCAGGAAAAACGGCTTTTAACCTGTCGCTTTGGGTGAGAACGTTGTAGTATTTGCGGAGTATACCTGAGACCTTAGGTTTAGACGCGGAATGTGTGACTATCAAATTAGCCGACTGGGATCCACTGGGCTTGTTTCTGCCTTTTAAATGTCCATCCGGTCGTCTCCTGCCGCTCGGTGTATCGCGTCATCGATCATCTTTTCTTGATATTTGCGGTTGAGAAGTCTCTTTTGAGCTCCTGGCAAGAAACATTAAAATAAAGCGCAGTGCCTGGCTATATGGAATCGCAGTCTTGCAATAACGCAGGTAGCTGCTTCCAAAATGAAGAAATTGATGATTATCAGTTGGCTTTTTGTAGAATATTGTAATTAGGCGTCTGTCGAAAATAGTAACAGTGACGTCAAGGAAGTCTGTAGGCGATGGTGAGTAATGATGTGTGAATTTGATAGCGGGGTGTGCCTGGTTGAATGCCGCAACGAAGTTTAAGAGTTCTCTTTCGCTTATGTGTCCAAATACAAAATATATCGTCGATGTAGCGTTTAAAGCACATAGGTTTCAGTCGTACACTCTTAAGAAACGCGTCACCAAGCACTCTCATGAAGGCCGTATGTTAGACCGCATAGTTAGGGCCTATTTTCGTTCTCATCGATTTTCCACTAATTTGTACATAATGAGAATGATTAAATTCGAAGTTGTTAAACTCGAGAGCTTACTTCAGCAGAACCTCGAGAGTTGAGCTGCCAATGGGGCTATGACACTGGAGGTCTTCATAGGAGTTCAAGACAACCCGAGTGCCATCCCTATGAGGAATATTCGTGCAGAGAGAAGCGACATTCATCATCGCCAGAAGCGAGAATTCAGGAATGGTTAGGTCTATTATGTCGTTAAGAAAAGCATTAGTATCCTTGACGAAAGAAGAAAATGCGGCTGAAATAAATTGTGTTCTACGGTCCACGTAACGAGAGATCTTTTCTGTTGCAGTTTTCATGCCGGATATAATGGGACGGCCTGGATTACATGGTTTATATACCTTGGGCAACAGGTCCGGCTATTGGACTAAGTGGGATCGAGGAGCGTGCTGTCTTATCGTCGATCTTCTGCTGCTTCACCAATGCTTTTATGGTGCCCTTTATGACGGAAAGGAATTCTGCGGAAGGGTTACAGGGAGGCCTTTATGAACCGTGCCGTCAGTTAACCGTCTTACAGCTTCTTTTATGTAATTTTCTTTTGTCATCACCACGAATGAGCCACCCTTATCTGCCGGTTTATTAATAATATCATTACGTGTGGTTAGGCTTCTAAGAGGATTGGATTCGCTAGTGAAACACTACAATATTCTTACCCAAAGCGACAGGTTAAAGGCCGTTTTTCCTGAGCCACCTCGTGTCGTGTATAGGCGCTTGAAAACCATAGGTCATAATAACGTCTTCAAAAATCACCACTTCGAACCCGACTGCTTGCAGCCGCGGCAATAAACCACGTTGCAAAGTCTGCCCTCATATAACAGATACATTGACTGCTACCAGCACAGCCAACCAATTCATGTTCTCAAAAAAAGGCAGTTTCAACTGTCACTCATGCAAGGTAGTGTACTTGCTAGAATGCGGTACTTGCCGCATGCAGTACATAGGTCAGACTGATACACCTTTGAGGATCCGTTTTACCAATTACAGATCGCATGCCAAGTCCCAACCAAACCTCGAAACACGTCAACATGGCGGGCCACTCATTTAGCAACCTCAAAGTCACGATACTCGAATCTGGATTCCGCACCAGCCATGGCCACGAATTTCGCGAATCTTACCTTGTTAATAAATTTAACACTGTCTCTTCTGGAACAAATGAAAACAAAGAAAAACTAACCTGTCTAACTTTAGATCGAGCACAAGTATACACTCACCGCACAGTGTAATACATCTATGATGTCATCGCGTCTTTTATATAATTATTTTTTGTTTTATTATTTTATTTTACTTCATTATTTAATATTTTTTTCCACATGTGGCCTTTTAACACATGTGGCTTGAAGTTGTACGCCTAACACCTCTATTTTTAGATAATTCGAGGTTGTGTTTAGAGATGCCATGTGCTGGCATCACGCCTTTGTATGTGCATATGTACGGCATTTTGTTTTCGCTACGCAGAATCATTGTAACCGCTTGCACTTACCTGAGAGTGATGTTTGCATATATTGTATCCTGAACAAATCAGCATTTCATTTTGTTCTATATGCCGATATGAGCGTCATTAGTAATGATTTATGATGCAGTGTGTAAGTTCGAGTCAACTCAGATAGTGCGTCCTCTGCTCTCGATACGGTGCTTTTAAAGGTGGGTGTGAATTGTGCATGCGTTACTGTACTCTGACGAAGGCTAGTTAACCAGCCGAAAACTTCAAGTAAACACGTCTTACTTCCAGAAGGTCCACGCCATCTCTTTCCTGCATATGCTACGTCGAGTCCTGCGTGTTGAACGTTGAAGCAACTCCCTGTGTGTGTGTGTGTGTGTGTGTGTGTGTGTGTGTGTGTGTGTGTGTGTGTGTGTGTGTGTGCGTGTGTGTGTGTGTGTGTGTGTGTGTGTGCGTGTGTGTGTAAGCTCGCAACCGCATCAGATATATTGTGCGCCGCCTCAGCGCGAACAGCTGGGGCACGGAAAATCTGCCGAAGCTGTTGCAAGAATGTGCGCCCACTCACGAAGAGCGGGCTCATGGTTCTAAAACCAGGTTTTCGCTATATAGGACAGGTGGAACAGGACGTTCCGTAATTTCTGTGAGCTGTCCCACTTGTTCAAGTCGCTTACGAGGTCGTAGTTTTGGAGCCAGTCCTCTACGTCATCCCCGCGTAGACCAGCGAAGACTTGGGGGTCGTGCTGGCGGCTGTTGATGGTGATGACGGAAGTGGAACGCTGCAGTGTAGCAGCGGCCTCGGACGTGCCGGGATGCAATGAAGCGAGCATGGCCGGTGGTGTTACGCGGCGACTCCGGCGGAGGTCCAGTAAGAACGTGCGAGAGGTCTTGGGGAAAGAAAAGCACCTCGACCACTTGTATGGAACCACTTTATTGCAGCCGAGCTCGTGCTACTACCACGAGGATCAAGCTGTGCTGCTGCTGATCATTATACAGATGAAGAAGGTGTACAGTCGATGATGATATGTCGAGATGATGAAGTTGAAAGTCAGGCATGTGTTACGCTCACAATATATATATATCCTCTGCATGTAGATTCATAGCTAATCCAACATGTTGTTATTGCTGAGTAAGGTTAGTAGCACCCTTACTAGACAACCTAAAATGCGCCATTTGCCTGCTTTATTTTGCCCATTGCACCCCATTCACATTACTTAATTCGCTATAAGGCATCGCGGCATTGCTCTATGAGATTCAAGGGACTTTCAAGATATGACACGTGGATGTGTTAATATTTCCAAGACACACCATGCAGTCATCGGCATGCAAGCTACCTTGCAGGCAATCCTTCAACCCTATGATTTATAAAAATGAATATCAGGGGTCGGCAGGGAAGGCAACGAAGTGTGGCTGCTCATCGCTCCTGTGAAAAATCTCGCCTTCCGCGTAAATACGTTCCATACTTCTAGAGATTAGACCACAAGCCATCAAAGAACGCTGCGGACGCTCATGCGCAGTCTGGTTTTCTGGCATTCAGCGAATGTCACTCCATCGGCCCAGCAGCTGAATTGTGCATCGGGACTAGGCCTAGTGCCTCCGGTGACGCGCTGGCCGCGGTAGATTCGCCGGCACTGCTCGTCACGACGGCATTACCGGCCGTACAATTGACACCTGAGCCTGGATCCCAGCTTCTGGTTCCTGCTCAAAGTCCTTCGGCTACAGCCCACCTGTCGCCTTCCCAACATCCACATCAGACCGTGAGTGATCTGCCCTCAGGGCGGAGACCGGCGATGGCTTCCTAGTCACAGATTGGGAATGGGGCTCCAATTGTTGTGCATGACGAACCAGTACCCGTATGGACTTGTGTTCTGCGCTACCATTTGTGCCGTCGGCCCCCCGTGGTTCTCAGGAGCGTCCTTCGGAACAATCTGCACCAGATTCGTCGTCGGCCAACAGCGGCTCCCAAGGCAACCGTTCCTGTCTAATGACTGACCACCCAGTTGTGTCGACACCGGGCTCGGTTTGCTATAACGCAACCATTAAAGCTCTGGCCCCCACAAGCCTCACGGGGATTCCGAACAGGATTATTCAGGCGAACCTAGACGATTGTCTTGGCACCACAGGATTCCGCGGCTTCACGGCCAGGAAAAAGTCAAATACCATCGCTGCGTGGCTCCCGACATTGGCTGCTGTCGAGCGCTTGCAAATGCTTCAGCGTCTCTCGCTTACAAGCAAAGTCACCGTGCGGTCCAGGTGTACCTGGTAGAGGGCTCGGACTTACAGCGCTGTGTCGTTTACAACGTTGACGTTGGCGAGGACCAGACTGCGTTCCAGCGTGAGCTCTACTGTCCTACTCAACGTGTCATTCAAGCGCGTTACATGCGAAAGGAGCGCTCTTGCATCGTCAACTTGCAGGGCCCACCAACTCCCCCAGCCCCCCTGTACTACTATGGCTGCATTCTACGACCTCGGCCATATAACACTAGTGTCGTCTATGTCGTTTATTGTTACAATTGTTTCCGACCTGGCCACATGCACCAATCCTGTCCGTTTACAGCGCCAGATCAAGCTGTACTAGCTGGCACAGTGTGTTACCGATGTGGACTCTGCAAGACCGACGACCACGATATCACTTTTCCAATTTGTTCCACAAAGCTAAAGGCCACTCAGAAGGTTCGTCGCGGGGTTCATAAGCAATAACCTCAGCATGCTGCCACACAACCAGTGCCTACATCTAACAGGTTTGCGGCGCTCCAGTGGGATGACGACAACTGGCCAGAGCTTTCCGAACCCGACCCGCCTGCACCCCATTCCCAACAGACTTACAGTGACAAAGTTCGCAAACACGGCCGTCGGTCGCTGATTACACAGAAGCAGAGCGTGCCGGAACATGCACGTGATGATATGGCAGCAGTTGACAATCAAATTGCCCGCCTGTTAGCGGAGGTTTCCAAGCTCCGACAACACCGTGAACTACTTGCACGTCGCTGACTTGCAATGGAATCTCACACCACTACAACTATCGATTCCGCTGCATCATCGTCCCTGTCAAGCCCTGCTGTATGCTTCGCAGATTCTACAAGGTCTTCTGCTCCGTTGCCGGATAACTCTACAACATCTCTTTTGCGGTTCAGGGTCAGGCAGTTATCTAATTTAACATCTGTGATTTTACAACGCCTGGACTCGTAATCAATAAGGTGGGTACAGGAGTTTGTGGTGTGCTGCAGTGGAACAGTAGATGCCTTTCCACGAGGGTGGGGGAGCTTAATGCCCATCTACGTATAAACAAGCTGCAGGTGTGGGCCCTGTTACTACAGGAGACCAACGCCCCGCCTGCCATTCCGGCCTTCAGTGGATACGTGTCTCCTTCGATGAGTGACCGTTGCGTGAACACAGCTGCCCCACCAGGAAACGCGGCAGTGTATGTTGATACGCACTATCCTCAGGTCTGCCTTTCTCTTGAA
This sequence comes from Dermacentor variabilis, assembly GCF_050947875.1. NCBI lineage: Eukaryota > Metazoa > Arthropoda > Arachnida > Ixodida > Ixodidae > Dermacentor > Dermacentor variabilis. The sequence continues at coordinate 8,770,584 of NW_027460335.1, read as the reverse complement.
AACTGGTGTAACTCATATCAGGAGGTAGTGGCAGTAGCTGTGAAGTTATCCAAGGCAACTGTTGCGGTAGTGTCATACTACTTAATACCAGCCGGTGGCTCTTCTTCAAGGATTAATCTGGGCTGGTTATTGAATGTCCGTTGACAATATCCAGCGTGTCCTATTTTAGTTGGTGGTTATTTCAACGCCCCTCACCCAGACTGGGGGTACTCTACTTCAAGCCCTCGAGGTAGGCGTGTGCGGGACGCCTTCGCGGATGTGTTGTTTGTACTACTAAACCATCCCGATTCAGCAACGCGGGTTGTGCCTCAAGCTAGACGTACAACATACGCACCGGATCTTACGTGGTGGTCGGGTCCCGGCACTCCCACTTGGCACCTGAAGCCCGGCTGCTGGGGTAGTGACTACCACGCTATCATCATCGGCCTTCATTCGTCGCAGGCCCGCCGAGCGCGCCACAAGTGTACTGTGGTCAACTAGGACACCTTTCGCTCCGTTCTCCAAGATAACTCTGTGGACTCGTCACCAGTACTTGTTGACCGCATACAAAGCGCGCTCAATGAAGCTACAGCCATCAGCAGGGTAGACGTCGACCGACTGGCACCGGATATCGGCCTGCTCAACTTGTACGCTGCTCGCAGACAAGCTGAGCTGGCAGCATCGCGAGACCCCACTTCTGCACAAACATGTACAAGACTAAATTTTCTTAGTGCTAAGGCCCGAAGATATGAACGCGACCTCTCGCGATGGCACTCGCATACATGGTGTGAGCGGTTTTCATCCATGACATCGAATGCTTCTCTCTGGCGAACGTTCCGTGCCATGGAACACAGTTGCCGCCGTTCACACGCGGTGGCCACAGCCTGCTTCGCTGCTGGCTTGTCGCCGGATGATTTAGCCAGAGAAGCAGCCTGGAAGTTATTCCCTCAGTACGACGTATTGCTTCGAACAGCCAATGGTACTTCCTTGGCAGGCATTGCGGCACATATCGGCAAGTTACCATCTACAGCAGACTCCGAGGGGATTACAAGTCCAGACTCTGTTACTTATGAGGCTTAAAGGAACCTGAGTTGCGCTGTGCTGCCTCAACTCCTCGACAAGGTATAGCTAGATGTCCTTGTCCCTCGGGGCTGGAAATCGGCTATTGTGATCCCGATTCCGAAACCAGGCAAGCCGCCGACCAACCTTGACAACTTCCGATCCATTTCACTAATGTGAACGTTCTGCAAGCTTGCTGAGAAAATGCTAGCCACACGCCTGTTGTGGTGGCTAGAGCACCGCGGTTTCTACCACCCTGCTCAAATTGGCTTCCGCCCATCCATAGGTACAAAGGATGGGCTGGCTGTCTTGGCATCCTCAGTTTTATCAACTCGTAGCCACACTGTCCGTACTGTCCTCGCTATGGACGTCGAAAAGGCGTATGATAACATCAGTCAAGCTGTCATTTTGGCTTCAATTGACGTGCTACATTTTCCCCCTAGAGAATGGAATTTTGTAAAATCCTTCCTTGAAGGCCGACACGTTGCAATTCGCCTCAGTGGTGACGCCGTAGGCTCATTTGTCCCTCTTCGCGGCGTACCCCAGGGATCGGTATTGTCATTCACATTATTCAATATTGCTTTCCTCCCGCTTGCATGGCGCTTACACGATGTACCCGACATAAAGTTCTTGTTATATGCTGATGACATCACGGTTTGGAGCACTCATCGTGACCTGCAGACTCAGGCCGCCGCTCTTCAATCAGCTTCAGATATGACGTCGACGTACGTTTTTTCAGTCGGCCTTAGGCTTTCCGTCAGCAAATCTGCTTACATGTCAGTCGCCAGTCGCTGGGGCCGGCGTAAACTTTCTGCAACACCCATTCGTCTTCATCTAACCGGAACCCCACTTCAACAATGTTCAACCAAAAAAAATCTGAGTCTGACGGTCCACGAATCGGGAACCGGAACTGCGCGGCTCTCCAGCGCTAAAAAGCAGGCGATTCAGACGTTGGGTATGATTAGGCGCATTGCTCCTAAAACTGGCGGCGCCCGCTCAAATGGTGCTCGACAGTCGGTGAAGGCGGTAATGCGACCATGCCTTGTTTATCCAGCCCAATTTCAGCATTTGACGAGGGCACAATGGCATCGCCTGGAGGGTGTTAATAGCGAGGCAATGAGGGTCATCACTTGCCTTCCCCACTACACCAAAATCATGGGTCTTCAAGAAAATACACAGTTGAGCACACTAGATGAGCTGGTGCAGCAGCGACGTGATGCTCGCAGGCTTAAGGCCAGCCTTTCACACACCATGTGTGCTCTCAGGGCTTACGCTTTCTTGTACTCAATTCTGCCTCCACCATCGCCAGTTCTTCCTCCCTGGAGTTTTGTACAGCTGAGCGATAACAAGCCAACTGATATACGTCGCCAGACATCAAGTCACGCGGCGTCGCCGCTTCGTGACCGAATTATAGCTCAGGATGCCCACCTGCCGCTTGACTCCACCGTGCTTTACGTTGATGCAAGCATTCAGGACTGTTAAACGACCACTGCAATTTATTGCCCTTGCGCGCCTGCTCTTAATAAGACGACCCTATTTCAAGTCCAAGAACCTCCTTCCTCCTTTTGTGCTGAGCTCTTTGCTGTTCGAGAAGCGTTGTGCCCTGTGTCCACCTTTCCCATGGTCCCCATGGCCCGCATCGTCATCCGCACTGATGCCCTCCAGGCGACACGGCTTCCGCGACGCGTCAGTCGCAGCCCTGAAATATGTCAACAGATCCATCTTCTGGCGGCACGCATCCCGCAGCAAATATCTACCGAGTGGATCCTACGCGACCTTCTAAGCTTCCAAAGCCGTGAAGATGCTGCGACCCGCCCAGCGGCCTCTCCATCGTCACTGCCTCAACTCTTTCACCTAGATGATTCCATCCTCCTTTTAATAAGAAAGGAGCACCTCCGGCGCCGCACACGTGCTTTCATACCTCCGTATGCGGGAAACCTCCCCCGCGCTCTTACCCGTGCAGAGAAGGTTGCTCTTCGGAGGATCCGGATCAGGGTTGCCCTCACTCCTGCCATGGCTCGGAAATGGCCACACTTTCGCCAGTTATATCCTCGCTCTGGGTGTCCGCTCTGCAAGTCGCGAAATGCTGAAGCCGACATCTACCACCTGCTGTGGGTTTGCCCTGCACTGAAACCGACGAGGCTCCGGCACCTCGCAGCAGCAGGACTTTCGCCACTTAATCCGAGCGATCACACTGCGTGGACACAGGGAACACATTATCGATCCCTCTTGGACTTCATTAGATCTGCAGATCTTTTTTTATTCATTTAATCATGCTTATTCACTACCATTCGAAACCCCTGTATGTACTGAGGCATTTATCCTCACATTAAAAGAAAGAGCAGGGGCCAAGAACCGAACTCAGTGCAGAACACTGGAAGTGGCAATTATATCTTTGAATTGGGAACTATTACCCGCTACACGTTCTCTGTGACCTTGAAGATAACCTTTTTTCCACTGAAGTATGGCATCAAGTTAGCTTGAGCAGTAGTAATGAATGTGGGAGCCCGTCAAATGCCTTCGTAGAGACCAGGAATGTAGCATCTACTTGTTCAAGTTGGTCAAAACTGGCGATGAGGTAATGACTGAATTTTAGAAGCTGCGGCATGCATGAGGGACAAGATCGAAACTTATGCTGACCGGTTGTGAAGTACTTATGTTCTAGACGTTTGATGACCACACTATAGATCTGTTCCTGGTAATTAAAGCAAACACTCGTTAGCCTTTTTTCGGCGTTTCTCTTTAACAAGAAGCTTCGTCTCTTTAGGTCAGAATGAATGCACAAAGATGTTCCCGTAAAACGTGTGCTATCCTTGTGCACTGCAAAGAAACGTGTGAATACTAAATCATTTCACGATGTCACTGTGCAAGCAAGAAATACTCACTTTTATGGCGGTGATCAGTGCGCATGTGAGCTGGAGGCTGCCAGCTTAGTAGAGCCGCGAAAAAGAAAATTTTCCGTGTCAACATTTTAAGAATCTTCCTATACCCACTTGCAGGTGCTAGAATATAAAAAAAGCATGTGCAAGCGCTTCAAGTTATGCACGACCGAACGAAATAATTTGACGCGAAAATTGTGCAACACTACGGATGGTATCTGCTAGGGTAAAAAATTTGTCCCGAGGACATTGTTGTTTATGCACACTAGAACGACATTGAAAAGTTATATAAGCACTCACATATTTCACGGTTATTTACTCCCTAAACGGCCCTTGAGCATTCCAGGTTTTTCAAAAATCTGCGAATGTGCAAAATAGGATCTGATGCCTTCAAGTTGAAATCTTGCAGGAAAAATAACGAGGACGCCGCTAACGATGTCCTCCCAATTGCTCCTTTCTTACATCACCTTCCTTTCCATAATGCACTTACGGTAGCATTACAGGCTCGACATCTCACAAAAGCGCCCGAGAGCGACCGAGGATAGTTGGCAAGGCATGTGTGACACTTTAACAACCGCCGGTTCTTTATTTGATAGAAGGATACAGGGGGTTCTACGTATGTTCGTGACGTTCGCGACCGAGCCATGGATCTCTATCATGGACGGTAAAACAGCAGCAATCAGTGGCCCGAGCAACATTCAAAGAGAAGAAACGAGAACAGCAACGAGAAGGAAAACTAAAGAAAATGGCCAAGATTCCCGCGTGGCCATGCCACCTTGCCATCACCATTTGTAGCTTCCAGCCATGGAGGAAGGAAACTGAGGAGAGGCCCTGCTCCCTCCGCGCGCTGGGAGAAAAGTGTGGAGGAAATGACGTAGTAGGTTCTCCTTCTTTTGCGGTTTTTTTTTATTTATTTGCTCTAGCGGCCACGCCTTTGGGGCCACAATGGCGGCTTTTTTATGGTTATGGGCGCTCACACGTGTTTCTCGATAGGTTTCGTACCGTGGCAAAGGCGCCGTGTGGGCAGGTTTGCGTTGGTCTCCGTGTTTTGTTGCGGTGTGCTAGCTGGAGCGTGCTCTCCCAGATGTTGCTGTGGCCAGATGGGACAGGAGGAACTAAAGTTAGTGAAATGAACGCGCATGCAACGCTGTGCGCAATGTACCTCGCCACGGCAATTGCAACGGACGACGGAATATCCGCAGGAAATATTGCCTTCTTTGGCGGAATCATGCTAACGTGCCATCGCAGAGCGAAACCGATGCGTTTCAGAATCTGTACAATAAACGCCTTGCAGGTCAGTGATTCCTGTGTTTGACAGCGCATATGGTGCATTTGGGGCACGTAGAACGTACGTTATGAATTCATAGTTTGTGTGTTGTAACAACTTGCTTTTGTGCATATTAAAACACACCTTACTTAACTGTTGCTTGTTACTCGCAATACTCGCGACAGCACGAGGTCTTTTAAGCAGAGCGCGTTGGAGGTTTATGCACACATGCACAGGTGTATCTCAATACACGTGCTAATAGAGCGTTACGCAGAATATGTGCATTTTGCTGCCCTCGGCCCCGCGCGCCTGCCAGCCGACGCCTCATCCTGGAAGATGGGAAAGAAGCGGCTGCTTTGACTTAAGGAACGAGTCCTCCCTACCGCAGGCATATCTTATATGTGCGCGCGAGTAGCGCGGGGAATCGAAGGTTAGCGGATGCGCTGCAAGAGTGAGCAAGGCTCCACAGAACGTACGCCCGCGAACACATGAAACGGCTGTTCAATGGTCGCACGTAGGCCGGTTCTACGAGCGCACTGTTCTGCACCGTGCGCCGGCTACCACAAAACTTTGGTCCAGGGATGCTTCACTTACCGTGGTAAGAAGGCACCTCAGGCCAAAGTCAATGAATCTAAACGCGGAGTCAGAAATGACCTTCGGCCTCCTCGCCGGCGCACTGTCGTAGTGATGCGCGGCCACCCGAAGTTTGTTCAATAAAGCACCACGATTCCTCAATCGAGAATGTGTTTGTGCTCATAAACTCCAAATGGGTCGCAAATGGCTCGGTGTGTCGTACGTGTCTCGAGTGCGTTCTTGCAGTGCAGTGAGAATGCGTACATTTTTTGCGTATCGCCAGACGTCTAGCTCGCAAGTCCATCTGAGAGCCCAAGGAAGCCCAGGCTAAGAAAAGCAAGCAGAAGACAGCGATAAAGGTGATCTTCTTTTAAGAACACGCAAGAACTGAGCAGCAGCCGGTACCTGCGGTTGATGAGGACAGTTCATTTGGCAAGCCTTGTAAGGCATGCTTATTTTAATAAAAGCCGGTAAAAGCGGCCTATTCGACCTCACGGCCATATTTGCGAAGTTCATTATGAACTTCTTTCAACAAGACTTCGGCAACGGTAATACAATGAGACATCGCGATTGTTTAGTATTGCTGCGAAGCGCGCGCGTCCAAGCAGCCCCTTAGCGCGCAGCGCGCCGTGGTTTCGCGAGAAATGTAAACAAGAGAGGAGAGCTGGCCCGATAGGCGGAGCAACGCCACGAGCAACGCCAACTTCCGGCTTCACTTTAGCTTCACAAAGAGTGACGTCAGGGCCTCTCCTGAGTTTCCTTCCTCCGTGCTTCCAGCGCTCTAGCGAAGACCACAGGAGAGAGGAAACTACTCATCGGTTGGATGAATACCTATAACCCCACTATATATAAAGCATCGAAAAAAGTTTTGCAGGCGGAGGATCGTGAGCCAATAATCATAAAAATTCTACAGAAACCATCTCATGATGACTGTTGATGCTGATGTGTTCAACATTGACTCAAGTTAGTGACGCAATGTATTGCCTCCATGGAACCTAGTTCTTTTTGAGGCGTGTACTGCAGCGGGACTCCACTTTCGCGCATCCCTAAGAACACTCCGCTCCTTCTGGTGCTGCCGCCGCAAAGCCTGCGCGTGGCCTCCGAAGTGGAAGAAGAGCGTGTGCGTGCAAAAGCTTAGAAACGCGTCATGCGCTTAGCGGGCTGCTCTCTCTCACTTGATGATGTTGATGATGTTATATGGGCATCAAATTTGAAACAGGTCGGCGACGAATAGTCATCTGGTTCGCACAAGGTAATCATGTATGCTTTACATGCTTTTAATTCAAGCATTTTTGTATAAATCTCTTTGATATTCTTCGCTTCCTCAAAACTTCTCTATCTACCATCTACACTTTTCTGGGCGCGTGCGCCATCTAGCGGCGCTTCCGAAAAGTCCGCGTATGGCTTCCAAGACGAGATGTATGGCGCGCTGGTGCCTGCGAGCGCTGAGAATTGTATACTGTGCCAAAATTCGACGCACACTCACTGGCACATACTCAATGACCGAAGTTCCCGAGAGGTTCAATGAAGAGTGGCATTTATTCAGCGCATTCATGGCGCCACTCGCTAAAGCATTGGAGTGAAATACGTTCATTCAAAACCGGCACATAGGCCGTGTATTTGTGCCGCAGCCTGATAAAGCGTCGGCTTGTTGGCCTTAATATGACGCTCAGCATCGCAGAATGTTAAGGTATTGTAGCGGCTTCGTTAGTGAATTGCTATAGAACAGTACCCACAGCAGGACTGGACGCGTCGATCATCATCAACGTTGGTGAGTCAGCCTTGCGGTGTACAAGCAGTATGGCCTTGGTGAGCGCACTCTTTACTTGAGTGAATGACTCGGTAGCCTGTTCAGTTCATTGCAAGGTCGATTCTTTGTTCTTTCTTGGCAGCATGGCGTCGAGAGGAGCGAATAGCTAGCCCATTTCGGGATGAACTGGCGATAAAAGTTTATGAAGCCGAGGAACTGGCGTAACTTTGTTACTGATGTGGGCAGAGAGAAACCCTGGATTGCGTCAACTTTGTCTTGCAGCGACTTAATACTAGAGGGATTTACAAGATGCCTGATGAACTCAAGCTGCTGCTCTCCAATTTGACTCTTCATCGCATTGGTCACGACCCCATGGCTTTCAACGCGCAAGAACAGCTATATGAGATCCTACTTGTGTCTTCAGGAGAGCGACTTGCAACCAACAGCTAGTCCACGTAAGCAAATACAAAAAAGAGCCCTAAGGTTCCCGAGTCTACAAAGCTTCGGAAAGACTGACCAGCGTTACGAAGGCCAAAGAGCATCCGAACAAATTAGAAAAGGCCAAACGGGTTGGTTAAGGCGGTTTTCGGTATATCATCTTCCGCGACGGGTAGCTGATGGTACGTATGGTGTATGTTTGTAATCCAGTGCAAACTAAAAATCCGCGATGGTCCCAACGAAAGATATGGTTTCAGTGGTACTGGTGGTATCCGTACCGGTTGTAGCACTGTGCACTACGACCACATGATGATACTGCTGTGCGGTGACACCGGTGGAATGTGGAGTGATCTTGTATGTTTCCCTCACGGCAGCTAGCGTTCTGAGGCGCCCTAATTAAGACGCTGCCTCTGGTCGCAGGCGCTGTCGTTTGGGACGCTGCGGGCTTCAAGATAAATTAGGTGTCTCACGCTTACCGTTATTTTCCCAAGTAGCCCTGGAAGACATTGTCTTCATGACGTCACTTAGGCGTTGAATCGCCTTTCAGCTTTTGACAACGAAGCTGTATATGACTAGGATCTCGGGAGTCCTTCGCTTCCGCAGCTGAAACTCAACCAGAGCGGAAGGCGTGCGCCGCACAGCGCCACCAGATGGGGCTTGCCTCCACGTATCGAAGGCGAACCTAGGTAGGACATTACGCAGTATAGCAGCAAGAGCTTGGTGGCGCAATCCACCGCCCCGTTCCAAAGGGGACGCTCATAACATCCATCCATACATCCATCCATCCATAGAAGGAGCGGCGGCGCCGGCCGTGCGGGAAACATAAAAAAAAGGAACTGAAAGCTCGCCTTCGCGCATAGCGTTCGCCGCAAGCGTTTCACGGTAACGATTATGGTTGCATAAGCTGCAGTTGCCGGGAATCGGCGTGTGTAGCATACGAAGAAGGGAGTGACATAAGTACACGTTAGTAAAAGAATCCGCCTACCAACTGACTTCATTTGGGTTCTGATAGCAATATGGAAAGACCATGTATAGTTAGGACCCGAGAAGAGCAGCGTGAATACAATGAGGAGCAACGGGAGCGGCAACGTCAATATACACAACGGCGTCATGCTCAGGCTAGGCAGGACTCATCTGTTCTTTCCCTAAGCAAGCGACGCACAGTTAGGGCGCCTGAAGAGCAGCACAAAACAGCAACGGCAATATGCGCAACGGCGTCGCGCTGAGGCTCGGCAGGAGACTGCTCAAGGAAAGGTCACATTGGCCTATCGGATCAGGTAATACAACTTCGCAGTCTAACAACACCTTCACAGCGTCGGTTGGAGCACATATTTTTTACGCACATGCGTAACTGTCCAGCTAGCGCAATCAGCGAATGTTTGTCCAACGCAGCGAAGGAAACGGATGAGAAAGTTGCCTGGAGGGAAAGAGAATCAGGCGCCGGGGAAAGTACGAAGAAGCGCGCGACAAGCAACGCCACCCAGAGGAAAGTCTAATTGACGTTACACGAAGGCAGAAGGAGAAACGAGGCAAAGCGTCGCGGAGGAGGAAAGTGGGCGGAGGCGCGCTGAGTTGAAATTCTCTGGCAGTTTCCACGTGCTTTGTTTGCGATGCCGACGTACTGTGTTCGACTCCTCATAATATCGTACTCGCGCGCCGTGCACTGTGTGTGCGAGTGAAAGTATGCGACCATGAGCCGAAGAATGCGGCTCAATCTCGCGTGCGTAAGAGGGAGAATCAGGGAGGGAGCGTGCCGTCTCCCGTCGGCAACATGTCACCGGGGGCGTGGCACTAGCGGAGATGCCGGACGTGCGCGCGCATGCGCGAGTCAGTGTGGATACAAGAGAGTAAATGTGGGGACTTTTGCTCCATGAACATATGACTCTGCCTAGGTACTACGGAAGAGTTTCTTAGCGCGTGTTCTGTGCGTTTATCCCTAGGCGTGCCGGCAGAAGTCGCGGGGCGCGGTAGTGTTTAACTTAGCGTCGCAAGTTGCCGGCTGGACGTAATTATATCTATTCAATCGTGTTTATTACTAGTTGAAAGAACGTGTCATTATTTCACATTATTGGCGGCGCCTCCAGGAAACCAAAGCGGCAACGAGGACACCAAAGATAGAGGGTTGGGGCTCGCCGAAGCCTGTGCGTGCCAGGGGTCTATAAGATCGACTGTCCGCTCTCGCGAACAGCGAATTTTTCGTGCGAACCCCCCCTGGCACGCTTCGGCCTCCGCGGCCCCAACCCACGGTATCACCCTGCTTCCAGCTTTGACCTCCCCCCCCCCCCCCCAACTACCTCTTGGGTGCCCCGGAGATCTTGTGCCGCCTGCTCTATTATAACCGTAGGTGCTGTCCTGAGGCCTCAATTTGCCGGTTACATGTGCCCTCCTAGAGCAGCGCTTGTAAAAATTGCAATCTATCGTCGCTGCGACCCGCGACTTTACAACAGCAGTCAGAACCTTACCGCTTCAAACACAGCGATCACCAAATGGTGTGACCGTGACCACTGCCTCACCGCGCGGGCAGCCAGCGGTTGAGCGTAAACACACTCGACCGCACTACGCAATGCCGGCACGCCTAGGGGACAAACGCGTAGAACACGGGGTAAAGAAACTACCTCCGTAGTGCCTAGACAGAGTCACATATTCAAGGAGCGAAGGCCCCTAATTTTCTCTCTCGCTACCCGCTCTTACGCGCGCCTGCGCAGAAACGTCGAGCGCCGCGAGAAACGTCCCGCCCCGCTGTACCTTCAAGGAATTGTAAAAAATGGCACCAGGGGAGGGAAGTTGGCGTTGTACTTCGGCCGCGAGATGTGGCAGGCTTTATCTGGCAAGCAATTTCCTTTTGGGTCAAAGTCTAGGTGGGCCGATGGTTGGTAGCTTTGTGTGGGCTGCGTTGTCGCCGATGAGTTTGCGTTGAAGCGATAGACACCACGAAGGTCACTTCGGTCGCTGCTGCTGCCGAGATTCCTCACGCCAGCGTTTTGAGAGTGTTGTGATCGGCCGTTCATCCCGCGACACCCCTCGGTCACGGCTCGCACGATTTTAGTGAAAGGGCCGACGGTCGTCGGGATGGTTCTCGACCCAGATGATTTATGGCCAACGCGTGAGTACCTCGTTCATGAGAGGTTTCAGCGATTAGCAATGTTACCGCTATCACCTCTCAGCAGCGGAAACTGACGTGTGCAAACCAGAGATGTGCTCAGTGCCACCCGGCCACCACCCCTCAGAGTATGACCTGTCCAAGCCTGAGACGCGCTCAGTATGACCCGGCCCGCTCAGTATGAACCTATCAATGTACGAGCAGCGTCGGCGAAAGGGGCGACCTACCTCCGGGTTGGTGGGACCTGATGTCATCGAGCGCCTGACACCGGATTGGGGGAAGTGACTAAACAAAGATCACACACGGCATAAAAGGAGCTACGGACGGCGAGGGTGATGAGCGACTACCACTCTATCACCAACTTTTCTGTATTTCTTTGCATTTGCTTGTAATTATGTAAATATATACGTGTTTGTACAACGTCCTAAATATCGGACGCAGCCTCACGTCTATCTCACTCCTCCACGAGGAAAGAGGATCCCACGTCTTCGGACCCCGAGTCACAACAACAGCACATGTCTGCGGCCATCGAATGTGATGTGCTCATGTTTGCCTGTGCGCGCTGACGCCATGCCTGTTAATTCAGTTAGAAAGTGAATGTTTACAAATGGGGCGTTCCACTCGGGTGGTTGTTGGAGTAGAGTGACGGGTTGGGCCTGTTTTTAAGTTAGAGAAGTACAGAGCAAAAGTACTTTTGAGGAAAGACTAAGGAACATAGATGAAAATAAATGGGTAACTAAAGTGCACAAGTATCTGTACTTGGAAAGCGTGGACACAGAAAGGAGCAAGAGGTCAACAAAATTAGTAACGAAGTACAGGGTCATCGCAAATGTAAGTCGACAACCAGGAGTCATCAAAAGAAAGCGAGAGAAACAGAGACAGTTAATTGGACGTAAGGAATGAAAACAAGAAGGATCATACAGATTTACAAGAATGAGAAGAAAGAAATTAGAAGGGGAAATTCTGTACGATAACACAAAGGGCAGGGCCTTGCTTTTTGCGGCTAGAGCCGGTTGCCTAAGGGCAAAAAAGTACCAGAGAAAATACGCAGAACTATATGAGGCATGTGTATGCTGCAGCGAAGATCCGGAAACCACTCAGCACATCCTAATTGAATGCGAAGGGATTCACCCAGTGAGAACCGTATGTAACGTACACCTTCCAGAAGCGCTTGAGTTTAAAGTGGACGGAAGCGTCAGCGCTATCGTCAGTCAGTTCGTCAGTTCGTCAGCAGTCGAGATAAGGACGAGACGTTCGAATATTTCTGGAGAAAAAGGAGGGAAGAGATTGATACGACCGGATCCCTTAGTCATAGCTAGCAGTACAAGGTAGATTTTGAAGGAAAGAAAAAGACTAAGGAGATGTATACAAATATGCTATATAAAACATATATAGAATACCTGATTAATCAAGTAGGCTAAGTGGCTATCAATTTTATCATTGCCGTTCTCGCAACATTAGTTGTAAAACACGTACTTTCTACGCCCCTGTTTCAAAGTGAATGCCATTAACTCATCATCATCATTTTGGTGTGCATGGCGCGGCCACGCGAGCCTTGTCTTGAATACGATCTGCGATGCGGATAGTGTAGGCGTCTAGGCGCACCGAGGGCCAATAGCTTCGTGTGCAGTATACGCTAGCGCGTCACCCGCATTCACGAAGTGAAACGTCACTGTAACTTTTTGTTCGTGAATTTAACATCGTAACACTTTGAGGGATTTCGGCTCATCATTCCTTTATCACACCAAGAAAGAATTTCATCAGTATCACACTGCAGAACATGTGCATCATTACTGCATGTGACTTAGCAATACAATGCACAGACTCCGGCATAGGACTTGGTGGTCGACTGGATACAGAAGCAAGGTCGGGGTACGGGCTAGTTGGTGTTCATTGGTATCAATTGTCACTTACAGCGCATACATAGACGAGGGGAAAAAAAAAGACGACGAAGACAAGCGCTGATTTTCGTCGTCCTTTTTGTCCCTCGTCTATGTATGCGCTGTAAGTGACGATTGAGACTGGATACAATTGGGGAATTATTGACAAAAGCAAGAATAATATTGACCCGAGTACGGATCCTTGTGGTATGAAAGACGGAACACTCACCGGCAATAACGAAAAGCCGTTTATCAACACACGCTGGCCGTGCGCGTGGAGGTAATATTATAACAAGCCAAGACGTGAGCTTGAAATGACAAGGCCTGACATTTGTAGAACAGCAAATTGTGCCTCACAACAGCAAACGTCTTTATGATGTCAAGGAAAACGTATCAATCTGCAGACGTTGGCTGATTCCAAGCGCATTATCATGAAATTATTCTGCTAATTGCGTCGTAGACGTAAGTGGGAGCAAAAACCATGCTAATTAGAAGCGAAGAAAGAGAGATCGTCCTTAAGATCTTTTTTCAAGCCTCAGTTCAGTGTCTTGCAGCAAACATAAGTGAGAGAAATAAGCCTGTAGATTCACAAGCTTGTATGTGTGTATTTGCAAATTTCGAGTCAAACAGTAATTTTCTCTAACCAGCGATTTTTAAACAGTGTGATAAAATAAGTGGTGAGCCCTGCAGTACAAAATTCAATTTTTTTTACTAGAGCTACCGTTGGTGTCGAGGGTTAATCTGAGTTTAGCTTCGGGAAAAGCAATTGGACACCGATCTGTGCTACTTAAAAATAATGACACGATGTACTAATGCTACATATTTACCACGGAAGTCCACTGATGGGTTTTCATCTTTTCATGTTCTATTCGGGCTGATGTCCTGCAGGCTCCGCACAATAGACAGCCGAATATCATTGCCCTGTGGTACCATCAGCACAGCTCAAAGTGCAGCCTCGTTCACTCCGCCATTGCCGAAAGCGAACTTTTAACAGTTCTAGCTGGGACTCTACAACCTAATCTTTGTCCAACAAAACCCTTCGTTTTGGTCGGCAGTGACCTGTACGTCCGCTTACGTGTCACACGAGGAGGCGGGACCGGTGAATCGCCTCTGCCGTAGACCACTGCTCCCAATGAAATTAAACTGCATCTGTCCGCCCAAGAGCTGTTTCATAAGTGGCTGCTCGCTTACATGTTATTACTTGCACAATAGAACCCTTCCATACATTTTGAGGGACCTATGTAAGCATCGGAGACAAAAGTACGCATGCAGACTGCTGAAATTCCTTGTCGACATTAGAAGTACTTCCAAAGCGATTGATGATGTTGGTGATAGTGTGTGAGGATGAAGGCCCAAATTATCATCAACATGTTTGATAGATGTCATACAGAATGATGACGAGGACAGTGTGACGAGCAGGGTAACATGTCTATGAAGGCGATAACGTCGCGACGAAAATAACATAATAGGCCGTTTTAGCAGAACGTTTTTGATGGTCCGCTCCGCGGGCGAGCGGACGGGAGCCCCCTTTCCGCTAGGAAGCTTTCTAAGCGGAGCGCGGCGAGCGCGTCAAGCGGGTCTAGCGAAGCAAGATGGCTGCCCCCAGTGCTGCTGGCCCGTCAACGAGTTTGTTTGAATCGGGATTTGTAAAGCGCCAACCTAGAGTACACTTTAGGAGACACGAAGATCGTCTACTTCGGGAGGTTGTAGCCATGAACCCGTTTCAGAAGCCTGCCATGTGTACACGTTTGTTTATGCGGATCACGTTTTAGGTGTACTGAAAGAGCAAAAAACCTTGCCTTGGCTACAACACAGCGTAACGGCTTTGTTAATCTAAGGACTGTATATATAAGAAATGCAAATGCAATGTATTGCGTGAAATGCCTTCAGACATTTGAGTAATTCCAAATATATTATTTTATTGCGGCAATTACTACAACTTGAGTATTATGTTCATAGCGGCTTTACCTTCTGCGGCAAGGTGGCGCGCCAGGCGAGCACATACCTTTCGGACGAAGCTGGGCGCTCTGCTAAAGCTGATTCTTCGTCCGCCGCTCCGCTAACTGTGAGCGGGTACGCGAGAGCGGAGTGGACCGTCAAAAACGTTCTGCTAGAACACTCTAATGACCAACACAGTACGATGAAAACAGTCCAGACAGCGTAAAGACAGCGGCATCACCAAAACGGAATGACGGCAGCGTGATGACGATGAATGGACAATGTCTCCGCACCGGCACATACTTCTCCGCTCATTAACATGATTCTGGCTATATTGGCCTCGAGCACCACCACTGGAAAAGCTGGCGCCACCGTCGGCGTGACGTGCTATTAGGGATCACGTGGACATAGCGGCCGCGTCGGCTGCTTCGGGAGCGCCGAAGCGAGCTGAAAACGAGTTTGAATTCCCTCGTACGCTGCGGTCCTCATTTAGTGGCGATATTTTCCCGCTTCGAGTGTCGCCTTTACAACGCTTGAAAGCACTACAATAGGTAGTGACTGCCTTTGAAGGCGCGCAACATGGTAGGCTACTGCTCGGTGCCGCAGGGCCGGACGCACGTAACGGAGGCCGGTGTCAGCCTTATTCACACGTAGCCGCAGGACAAGAAGCTGCGTGAAGCTTGGCTCGCGAAACATAAAACCGGCAAACAGTCATCGGCTACAACTCGGGTATGCAGGAAGCACAGACGCGAGGAAGATTGCTGCTACAGCGCCCGGTATGCGATGTTCTGAAAACGCGCACTGAGACGCTCGCCCGAGTCTGCTGCACGACTAATATTATGACGGTTTGGTCTATCAACTTGTCGATACTATAGATACTGGAAAGTTCAGTGGAGTGGAAAGGCAGCGGTAAGAAGCATATTTAAATAAAGCGTGGCATATGGTCATGTTTGTATTATGAATTAATGCACTGGATTACAAAAAAGGAGCAGCGGGAAATTGCACGCTGAGAACACCGATAAACATAAAGTGCGACGCAACTCGAAAAATAATATTGAAAAGTCAAAGAACTTAGAAGAAAAAAAAAGATTGAATCGTCGCGACGGCACATCATAGTCCCTGTAGGCGTCGAAGTCTCTACAATGAAGTTATTTTTGAACAGCTCTGATAGCTCCCACGCAACAATGGTTGCTTGTATACTGTCAAATGCTCATATTCTGCGGCCTAAAGCTCATGGCACGGTGCGAGAACACGCGCGCTGAGAAAGCAAAGCAGTGCGCGGACAAGCATGCAGACGCGCAGTCGGTCGCTGCGAATCAGCGCGATCGCTGCATTGAGGCTTCTTTCTATTACGCTCCACTTAGTTATACAGACACTGTAAGAACATATTTCAGATCATTTGCTCTCAGCGTTTACCTACCTTTCGCGCAAGAAGCCGGTTCGGGAGTCTCCATCGCGGCGACCGCGCGCAGTGGCGTTCACTGTACGTATTCGGTAAAGAGATAGCGTCTGTAAACGATTGTGTGCTTTCAGTTTGCCCAAGATTATTATTTATACAGTAAACAACTTCTCTCGTTTCGAAAGTACTTACAGAAATGTCCGGGAGAGCTCGCGCATGGTGTTTTGAGTGAGCGCTGACTGCAAAACTTATGAGGAGCGCGCCGCGTGATCCCTCATACTACGCCAGCGAGGCGCTTCCTTTAAGTGGCGACTCCGTAACTCCTCGCCGCCAATACTCCCATCATTCAGTCTAAATTATTGAGATCTTTACCACTGTGATTCTCGCTCTATGTGGAGCTATGAACAGCGAATCACAGAGACTGCGCGACGATGTTCTAAAACTATGGTCAGAAATGTTCCCACGAAATTGGTGGCGTTTGTCCAAAATCAACGAATTAGTCAAGAGGCTAATTGATACATATACCTGATCTGCGAATGCAGTCGCCAGCCGCTGGCACAGCAAGTGGTGCAGGAACAGCACAACGGTACACGCTGACGCGCATTTTACTTTGTGATTTAGGTGCGAGAATATGCAAATAGGATTAAACGCTAGACATTTTAGCGTGAGGAAGGGCAGGTCGCACTTGCCAATGTAAATATCGGTCGCCATAATTGATTCCTTGTTCGCTAGGCGCGATGAGTCGGTCGACCTCCGTCAGTCGCTGCCATTAATACCACCTCAGCGAAACCGAGGTGGCATTTACGGCAGCGACTGACGCTAATTTAGCGTTTTCTATTGCCGAGCAGGCAATAGGAAACGCTGAATCTCGACTAAGGCCGCAGAGTCGACGTCAGTGAAGCATGTGCCCTGCAATTTGTGCGGATACGAATTATTTTACGGATCTATAGAGATATGCAACACAGTGCCACGACATCCACAGCATCTGAACCGTAAGATCACACAAACTTTTTGAGCGACAGCACGTGCTTATGGAAGAGCTTCTTGGAGTCCGGCGACGAACGTACCCTGCAGATTCGTTGCGCGAGAGCACATGACCTCAGCGGTGAGAGTCCCCAGAGCATGAAGAGGGGAGAAAGTGCCAAAGGAGGCTATACCTCTCAAAATGACGAAGCACAGAAGACGCACAGTCGAGCTCCACTGAATCGGCTCGGCAATGAAATCAGGGCAGCTGGCGGTTTCCGCTGCTGGCTGATGGTTTCCCAAATGTTAAAGCGGAGCTTTCTTGGCCTGTGCCCCAGCATTATGGGCACTTGCTACAGTATAGCGGAACGGGCTGGTTCAAGGAGTATTGGAAACATTGGCGGCCAGGAGCGGCCATGTGATGTAAGCGCTACGGAAGGCTAAACACAAACATAATGGTAATGAAACTAAGTCTGATGAATAAAAATGCTGGCTGGAGAATTAAGAAGAGTGGATGCTCAAGCGCGGAGTACAGCAGATTCACGTGGCTGCGTGAAAAACGTAGAGCATGGCGAAGATTTCGCCGGAAAACCCGAAGCGGAGAAGTGCAGACTTCTCGTAAACGGTAACTTGGGCAGCCTCGCTAGGCATTAATGAAACAGCCGCTGCACCACGGGTGTGATCGACTCTTGTTTCTGTCGGATCTGTCCACAGAGTAAGAGAGCGACAAGCATACGTTATTGAGCGAGGCTTTTCAGAGTGAAAGTATGGCCAATTTTATAGTTTGCTTTGAATAATTAGAAACAGTAATTAAGCAAGAAGAAAGAGTCCAATAAATTCAAATGAAGCTTCACGTTAACCGATCCCCGAAGTGTGTGTAAAGCGTATACCTTTCTTTTTTGACACATCTAGATAATTAAGCAAAAGGAAACGCTACAGTCTCTCTGTAAGAATCGGAAAAAACTTCAATCAGAGAAAAGATGTCGTATTTTACATGGCTCGGAAGTTTTCAACACCGTTACTTAAACATTTGCCCACAGCGCTCCTGCTGAGTCACTTTTCATCATTTTCAAGTTGTAACTTGATACGCTAGGTACTTATACGGTGTTTAAATGTCTATCGCATCGCACTTGAAAGGTCAGTCGAGAGTTTTGTAAAATTTGAGCACCTCCTTAATTACCGCGCACATGTTTAACTTTGTTCAGACATCACCCGTGGCGCGGCCAACGGCTAAGGCATATTTAGCATTGCTAATGTCAGAGTCTTAATGATAATAATTGACGATTTTAGGGGCCAATAGTGGCCGCTCTTAATCGCAATAGCAGCTCCACGAACGGTTAGAAAAATAATCTACACTGATCTTAAATGATTGGCTGGATAACTGGAAGATAATAACAGAGTTATTTCTGCTAATATCATTCTAGTGAATATATTGTATAATACTGTAGTCATAATAGTGTTTTAATGCGAGTAGCAAAATTTGCCTACTTCAGCCATTTTGGGTCTGCCTGCCTCCATGCCTGCTTGCCTATCTATCTATCTATCTATCTATCTATCTATCTATCTATCTATCTATCTATCTATCTATCTATCTATCTATCTATCTATCTATCTATCTATCTATCTATCTATCTATCTATCTATCTATCTATCTGTCTGTCTGTCTGTCTGTCTGTCTGTCTGTCTGTCTGTCTGTCTGTCTGTCTGTCTGTCTGTCTGTCTGCCTGCCTGCCTGCCTGCCTGCCTGCCTGTCTGTCTGTCTGTCTGTCTGTCTGTCTGTCTGTCTGTCTGTCTGTCTGTCTGTCTGTCTGTCTGTCTGTCTGTCTGTCTATGCGCGTCAGGACCAAGTTATCGACTTTCTTGGGCCACTACACATGTGCTCCTGGTCGTGATACCGTCGTGGTCGTTTCCATTGCCTATCTTCATCCCACGTTCGTGACCTTACTCTTGTTTTCACTTCGTCGTCACACCATCTGCCAAGACCGAATGGCGCAAGTTGTATAATAGTTTGGACCATTAAGTATGGGCTCGTGGCCATGATGACGTCGTGGTCGTTGCATCGTCTTGATTACAGCTTTATCATCCGACCATGCTCATACCTTCGTCGTTACACCATTGTCGTCACACAGTCGTAATGCATTCCTCGTCAGATCACCATCGTGATGCCGTCGTAGTATTGCAACCGTCGTCATTCCAGTTTCGTGATCTTACTTTTGTCATTTCATCGTCGTCACTCCTTCCACGACCCCAGTCACCGAAGTTGTCTAATAGCTTGAGCCACTAAGCATGGGCTCGTAGTTGTAGTGCCATTGTGGTTGTTGCCTCATCTTAATTCCAGATTTGCTGTTTGGCTTTCTCATGCCCTCACCGTCGCGCTATGGTTGTCACACAGCCGTCGTCGGGCCATTGCCGCCGCGCTGTCGTTTTATAATGGTCATCTCTTCCGTAACATCATCCCATGTTCGCCGAGTAGTAGTATATTCTATTATAATCATCATCGTCATTGGAACTTCGACATCCGATTTTCGTCATGCCATCGTCGTGAGCCACCGTCTTCATAATGTCTTCGGTATACGGTTTCCATCATGCCATCGTCATCTCGCTGTTCCTACACCATCATTACTTCAGTTCCGTCGTCCCATTGTAGTCCTTCCATTGTCACTATACCGACCTCCTCGATTCATCGACATCGTTCCTGGTTCTTCATCATATTGTAATCACGCTGTCGATATTGAAACGCAATTATGCCACCTTTGTCATGCCATCAACTTCATTGCATTGTCGTTACGCGGACGCTATCATGCACCCATTGTCATGCCATGCCATTCTCTTCATGCCGCCGTCGTCATGCCATCGTCGTCATTCCAGCTTCTTCCTCGGCTTCTCGTTATGCCGTCATCGTCAGGCCATCGTCACCACACAGACATCATCATCTTGTCCTTATATCGCTGTCATGCTGTTGTCGTTGCACAATCGCGTAATTTAATCTCATTGTCATCATGGCGTCGTCATTACACTTCCTTTGTCGTTCCATCGATGTAATTATTTCTTCTTCATTCCATCGTCACTGCGCCGGCATCATACAGTCATCGTCATGCCGCCATGCTCATGGGTGATCTTGCTAAGCGAGTGCCAGAGCAAAGTGGGACAACGTCGGAGTATGTGGCATATAGCCTAATGAACAGAACTCTCACAGTTACCACTACACGTGTTAAATACGCGTGACTTCAGGAATGCGGTCTCTCGTTATACTGCTCGAATGCTATTCGCATTATTGTCGGCAGTCATCGCGAGATGAGTATTGCCATAATTTTTTGCATGTTCAAACAAATTCTTAGCTGAACAAAGCTTTGTATATTCATATATTGAGCAATTGCTTAGTGTCATTATTGCTTTCTGCAGCATTATTTTTCTGTATTAAAACACAATGCATCGGTAGTAATCAGCGACGAATCGGAAAATTTTGAATGTTAGAATGGGAAAGAAAAATAGCAATAAAACTCGAAAGATTCAGCACGCAAAAAATAGGAAATATTTGCAGTGTATCTCAAGGTTGCTCCTGCAAGAGAGGTATTGTGGAAGTTAAGGTGAGAGAGATATTTTTTGTTTGGGTTTCAGATTTACTACTGTTTGTTCTGCGCAATGCTTGCAATATTATGCGACAGGAATCGTCACTACGAGACTGAAAAACAAAACGGAAACTCACAATACAACTGAAACAAATGTCTGGATGAAACACAACTTTTCTTTACGAAAAATTCGACTTACTGTGATACGTGCTCTGTAGTTCCGATAAATTATTGTAGCAGTTATTGCAGTACTGTTTGAATAAAGATTGATAATCAGCTCGAAATTTTCCCACAGCTCTTCTTTTCGCGCACAACGTGCAGTTCATTTTGTCTAGGAAAGAATTGCAAGATGTCATGTAAAAATGGGAACAGGCTTGTGCGACATTACGAAATCGTACCCCGGTTTCAACGAAGGTGTTTCTTTTGAGAAGTTGTAATAAGACGTTTCGTTGCATCTAAAGAAATCACATATTTTAAACGTTAGTCGCCTATGACTGGTCCGTTTGAAACCTTTCTCGCATACAACGCTTCTGACCAACCTTTTAGAAAATTTTTTAAAAATCAGCAAGTTCTGCGAACAATTTACTTCTCCAGAACACTGGCGACAGTTTCCCTTTCCCCGTTTCCGTTAATCTATTCCTCGTCGCGTTCACAGTTTTCCCTGGGCAGCGGGATAAATTCGGCGTTGTTGCTTACAGCGTTCAGGATCGCTTGTTTAAGTTATTTACTGCGATAGCCCTAAATATTCTACACGCTTTCTACTTGGCCTGGAGATTTCACATGCCCTCCACCTAATTGTGAGAGAATATAAACAGGGTAACCTGTTTATTTCACCGAAAACACCCGGGAAACTTAATACATATTTCGTATAATGCATAAAATGAGGAGAAAGTTACCAGGGTTCAGTAATTATTTGATCCGGTTTGTATAAACCAAGACCCTCACAATTTCGCTACAGATTACACATAATATGTTCCGAATTTTCACGAAATATAAATTTGGTACAATGTGGTGTCATGCAAGCTAAACTGCGCTCTCTTGAAACACTCATAACTGTCCGGAGTGCTTGCATACGAAATATATTGCAGAACGGCAATTCACCCACCCACTTAGAACTAACTATTCCTACACACCAGCCATTAGATGGCCCTTACTTGCACTAAACATAAAGAAGGTGCCTTAGTTAGTTTTTCGAGAGCACAGCGTCGACCGTGTATAGCGCATGCAAATATCGAAAAAAACGAGATTGCAATAATAATTTGTAAAGCTCAGGATTAAACAGAAACGTTGAACTTTCTCGGCGTATCGAAGTTACGAAGGCAGCAGCTTGTACTAAATAACTGTTTGTGTAATCCATAGTTTTTTCGGGACATGGGCAAGTGACGCTGATTGCGGCAGTTAACAGTTAAATTTCTAGCACTTGATAAATAATGTTTTCATAAGAGCATTTTTTGATGCACACGAAATTATCCACCACAGAGACTTGCCATACTGGCCCACCCATTTTTCGTAAGCTTCATGTTAGTGACATTTTGTTGTGTAAGGAGAGGTAAAAAATTTAGTTGCAACAAAGCAGAGAGATTGGCCTGAGCTATAGCAGGCTTTGGCCTGCTGATGTACCCTGAGAAAAGCAACGGGGCGGAAAAGGGCTGCTGAATGATGATGATGATGATGATGATGATGATGATAGGAGGAGGCGCGTACACAAGTTCACAGCGTCGTAGTTTCTCTTAAGCCATGCGTCTAGCCCAGTGGCTTGGAGGAAGGCTATAACGGAGTTTCTAATCAAGGCAGCGCTGTTTGCGTTAGGCCAAGAAAGCTCGTAGATAGTGTTCTCTTATCGACGTTTTGAAAGGAACAGACGAGTAGAGCGGCAAGTTCGGCTAGTTGGTGGAAGTTCGTCTTGTAATAAGGGGGTTACAATATTTACAATGATAAAAAAGGCTTCATCATGCCAATACACCATCCAAGAGCGCCGCCGTAACAGTCTCGCATCCAGAAATTGCAGCTGACAATCAGCAAGTACAACGGAAGGATCGCTAATACACACACGTGTTTTCTTCTTTACAACATACGCCTCGAAGAGCTCCAGTGTGCGACGGTCCTTATGAGTGTATAAAATTTCAGTTTTTTCTTTCTAGTAGAGGAAGGCACACCTTCCTGGCCTCTTTTTCACAAGCGTTGCGATATTTTGCAAAGTGAGAATGCTCATCAGATGACCGATTTTTAAAATGTTCCTTTAAAACAAAATTATTATAGCGTCCGGTCTGACCAACTTAAACTCAGCTGCTAGCCGCCTGGTTAGCTCCAATGGTAGAGCGGCTGCCTTGTGAAAGCGGTGGTCCCGGGTTCAAGACCCCGACCAGGACGGATTTTTCTTCAACTGCGAGCCTTTTCTTTCGAGGAACCCATATGGGTTTCCTTTGTAGCAATTTGCTACGTTTGGGTGGATGTCTCATGTTGCCATTATTAATTCCTTCTCTCCACCTTGCGGGCTTCCGCAGAACTATTACGTCTTGATGATAATTTATTGGCATCCTTATTGAAACGGGGCGGTCGCAAGTAGTCACCTAGTGTGCTAGGCTGCGTGGTTGTTGGCCATTACACTCTGCTAGTTGTCATCGCTCAAAACTTGTTTGGACGCCTCGGGCGCTCGGTACTCCGGTTGAAGGAGCATCAATTTCATGTGATCTATAATTCTGGCAGGAAACATGGCGCTAAGGCTCTAGTGTGCTGGGCCCTGCTGATATCACCTATGAGCACACCCTTCCATTGCGCTTCAGGTGACCGTAAAGATAGGTCTTCACTAGCTGTGTCACTGATAGCCGTTATCGAGAGGCTGCCTTCAAATCACTACACTCAGTATGTCTCTTCCAAACGTGCTGGCTCCTAGTGCCACCGCAATATCGATAGTCTACGTGGAGCATCTCGTTCACCTATAGCCAAGCTTTGTCGCCAAATGAAGCAAATTAAGATCTAGAACAGTGCGTTGCAGCACTACATCTACCACACTGGTGAACATTGCTAGGTTCAAGTCCTTTCTCATTCGCTGCGCACACTAGTCGTTTCTTCTGGAATGGCCTTTCCATCATTGTAGCGAAATATGTCGTTTCTTGCATGCTTTGTCAGCGAAGCAAATGACCAAATCTCCAGCTGTACTGCTTCAACCCATACCGCATTGCGAGACGCTTTTGCCATCATTGCCGTACACTTTTTTTGACCTTTTCATATTACACCAGAAAGTCATCGATGGATTGTGACTGCTGTCGAACATGTCACACGTTACGCGGAGGTCTCTCCTCTACGCCCTGGCCCTGCGTCAGACCTTCACACCTTCTTTCTAGAAGCTATCGTGTTACGCCATGGAGCGCCTCGCGCCATTTTAAGAGAACGGGGCCAATTTTTTCTATCCGCAATCCTCGAGAAAGTACCAAGAACCTGTCGCACAAGGTATACGACTACGACAACCTACCACCAGCAAACAAATTGCTTGACAGAGTGATTTCATCGTGTATTAACTGACACGATATCGATTTTTGTTGGACCAGACTTCAAGAACTGGTACATAACTCTACCATTTGTGATGTTTGCTCAAACCCCGCTGCCCAGCGAAGTACCAATTACTCAATTACCTGCCTCGTTTACGGCCATCCGCCTACATTTACTATCCAGGCCACTTTCTTGAATGTGCCTAAGAACTGCTCTATCAGAACTGTGTGCCCCAGACTTGACCCACATCGTCAACGTGCTCAACTCAATACAGCGGCCAGCCAAACATTACAGCAAGCAATGTTACGAACGCTCTTGCCGTGGTCTTTCCTTTCGTCCAGGAGATGAGGTCCTGCTCTAGAATACCTTTGGTGCAGCGCTAAACGTAACACGGACACAAGAAGGTACATATAAAAAGACAGCACACAGTGCTTGTCTTTTTATATGTGCTTGCTTGAGTCCGTGTTACGTTTCGTGATGCATCAAAAGCGTTCCTGTTGATTCCCCAACAAGCCCATATCGCTACTCTTGCTACTCTAGACACCCGTCCGTATTTATGCCTCGTTTGGGAAGTTCCTCGTGTTTTCTAGACCCCTACGTCATCACAAAACAAACTTCGCCTGTGAACAAATGCGTCACTCCCATTGAAGTGCCTCGTGACCATCCTTGGTGCAGTTCTAATATCATTCACGTTTCGCGCCTCAGCCATTCGTGTGCGGTTTCTTAGCAGTGTAAGTTGCGGCCAGGCTGGCTACTTGCGCGCGCGGGGAAATTTTGTGAGAGCGCTGCGCGTGCTTTTTATCTTCCTGATCTCTACATCATATTCATCATGACCACTGTGCCGTAGTAGTCAGTGCAATGCTGGCTGGACTAAGGACGTTGCCTGGGGCGTAACCGTGTCTTATATTATTACTAATCAATCAAACGCTTATTGTAGTGCCCAGGAAGAGCTAAGCCTTTGTAGAGGCGTACACACAGAGTGCAGACAAGATGTGCAGAAAAAATAAATGTGGTACGGAGGCTGGCACAAAAGCAAGTTAATCACACAGAATCATTATGTATTCTTGTGCAGAACACGGAAAATCAATTGGGAGATATGTTAATACAGGCAGAAGATATGTTTCCTGTAACCAAACCATAGGACAGTGACTACCGCTACAAGGTCACGCTGAAACCGCGCAATGCTGCCTTGTATTTCTTGCGGTACGCAAAATTGTACATGATCAAAAAAAATTTGGCAAATGTCTAGTATAACGAAGAACGTTTTACACGACGATAATGTGCGAGTTGTTGCGCCTTGATTTTGTAAGTGCTGGTTATGGCTCATTATAAGGGTTTACAGTAACCGCAACGGCACAAGTAGTGTACGTTTTATGAATTGTGGCAAACAATATAGGTAATCCAGCAAATCCGGGGAGCATTAAAGTCACCGATATTTCACATTCTTTGGTTAATATGAGAAATTGTAATGATATCAAATGACGCTAGGATCAGACCAAGTGCTGCAGACGCTACGCCCGGTGCTAAATAGAATGCAGCACCTGAACCGCACAGGTCTTTGCAAACTGCCTCATGATGACATTCTAAGTCATAGAGACGGGCACATTCTATCAAACTATCAACGGCGATAAGGGCGATAGCACCCTTATGCTTCCAGGAGAAATATTGATGATCCCTATGAAAAATGCTGTGGTACGGAGCAAAACATCCTGTACATTTTATTTAAGTACAGTGGCCATGTTTTCGGTAGAACTATCCTAATATGTGACGAAGCAGCAACATTTGCAAACTACAGTCTCTTTCGTAAGCAACGAACAGTTTGGTAGAACCTGCATACAACACTCGCCTTTTCTCCTATCTTTTACTGTCCCGTATTCTTGCTGATTCTGCAATATATAATACTACTACTACTGCTACTACTAATACTACTACTACCCGCCGTGGTTGCTCAGTGGCTATGGTGTTGGGCTGCTGAGCACGAGGTCGCGGGATCGAATCCCGGCCATAGCGGCCGCATTTCGATGGGGGCGATATGCGAAAACACCCGTGTGCTTAGATTTAGGTGCGCGTTAAAGAACCCAGGTGGTCAAAATTTCCGGCGTCCTCCACTACGGCGTGCCTCATAATCAGAAAGTTGTTTTGGCACGTAAAACCCCAAATATTATTACTACTACTACTAATAATAATAAAGTATGTGTCTAATGGTGGGTTTTGACACAGAGGCCTGAGCGTGGCAGGCTGCAGGTCTCCCATTAAACTACGGATGCTCTCAGGTTGGTGTGACCTCGCAGAATCGGAGCCATATCTTTAGCTAAGCTCTTTGGTTCTGAAAGTTGCAGTAATGATTTGAAATACCTCTAATTAAAGCAAGTACTTTCAAACCTTGCCCGCACATGACTCATTGCACGGACACTATTTCGCAGAAATTGAATGTTACTCAAAAGGCATTCTTTGAGGAAACCAGTAGAACTTCCATATAAATATTGTAAAGTGTCATAATTAAAGGTCAACTCCACTAACTTTTCCGTGTACACTGACCTAATAAAATTTCGAATTTATGTTCTCTTTTGCACTCGATTATATGTGCCAAACAATACGAGTGCATTCATTTCGTTTTTCTGAAAATGAATTTTCAGAATTGGCTGCGCGTTCGCGGCTCATGCCCATAAATCTATGACTTTTTACTGGCCATCCTGTGTTTCCGAAGTCCGATACTACTCCACCAGCTGGCCCAGAAATGACGAAGCTGGCTCCTTTTTCTACGAGATGACGGCCGACAGTAATTGTTTTGACAGTGGTGATAACCGGTAGTTCTCATAGTCAGGACTAACCTGATGAGAGCGAGTCTTGCCAATTTGATCCGGAACCCGCGAAAGATCTGGTCGAATTTACCGGTGAGTGCATCAGGCTTGGCAACAAAGAGCACAAAGTAGTCGTCGACATAGTGTAAAATGCTGATTGAATAATAATAATATTTGGGGTTTTACGTGCCAAAACCACTTTCTGATTATGAGGCACGCCGTAGTGGAGGACTCCGGAAATTTTGACCACGTGAGGTTCTTTAACGTGCACCTAAATCTAAGCACACGGGTGTTTTCGCATTAAATGCTGATTCACCTTCTGGCCCAAAGTGATCGCGAAGGTGACTATCTTAGTGAGCTAAAGTAAGGACACTTAAGTTCGGGGGAACGCGTGGGCCTACGCACACTCCATCTTTGCGTACGAAGAAATGATCGTAATGCCTGACGACGGCGGAGCGAAGGTAGAAGAACAACAGGTACATAAACGTGCCGATGCTAGTTCCCACGACGTTCGTTTCCACGACTGTCGTTTACCATCTGCCCCTGTGCCCACTGGTGTCCACGTTGTACGCGGTCATGATATGTCTGGTGCAGCAAGAGTAGCGTGAGCTGCTTCAGAGCCGCGACGGTTGATTGGCCTCCTTGGTAATTTCGGGAATAGCAAACTTCACTTGAGGCTGAGGCAGGCACCACAGGGGAGGCGAGACTTCACCACCGGTGTATATGCACTATTGATTAGCACTGATCACTCTTGAAAAGGTTGCTTGAGGTCTCTCGGTTGGTACGGTTCTCGGTTGAGGTCTCTCGGTTGACAGATCGAAAATGTGCGCAGTGAGAGAGTGTGTCTGAACCATATCATCTCTCATGATGTGAATTGTAGCTGTGGTTCAGGTGCACAGAGGCAGCCCTAAACCTGTGCGTAGGGCTCGACCTTGTGTGCTCTACAGAGCGCGAATGTTCGACGTGCCTGTACTTGACAATACTGGTACACTGTAATGCAGTAGTCCCAGGAAAAGTACCCTGTACAGACGCAGCATAGAATTGACTGGTGTACCCCTGTTTTTCCCGCAGAGGAATTTGAGGACTTCAGCATTGAAATGAACTTCTTCAGATAGACGCTGTGAGGTATCTCCACGAAAGGTTGCGATCAATGACACCCAGAAAGCGATGCGTCTTAATATAGGAGAGAGCTTGACCGTCGATTGAAATGGGATTAAATGACATTTGTTTGCGCGTAAAGCCAACCAATTCAAACTTTTCGGTAGACACACTGAGGCCTTGTTCTCCGAGATAAGAGGCTGTCAAGGTTGCTGCCTGCTGAAGCCTGGCCGGCACCTGTGGGCGAGTTAGCGCAGAAGCGCAGATGGAAATGTCGTCGGCATATATCGAAACATGAACCATTCGTAGTAAGTACTCCGCAAGTCCTACGAGGAGCAGGTTGAACAATACGGGGCTCTACACTCCACCCTGTGGCACGCCACGGGAAATGTAATGTTTCGAAGTTGGGCCGCTTTGGTCTGCAAGAAAAAGCGCCTCTCAGTCAAATAGTCCCGAATCCGTTGATACATATGCCCACCAACTACCACAGCCACATGCGTCGTGAAGCCCTCAGATCTAGAAGGGGCTTCGTGTGCCAGTGCTTTCTTTCCACCTGTTGGTGCGCCGCACGCAGCCTCTCCAGTTCTTTATCGACGTCTCTTCACCTTACTGACCTTGTAACGGAGCAGATGAATGCGTTTATCGCTTCTGCGATTCAATCTTCCATATTATGTGAAAGCCCTTACCGACATGCGTCATCGATATGCTCCTTAAACCTTGACCAATCAACTTTACGCAAGACAGTAGAGGAGCATTGCTCAACTCCACTAATATTTATGTATGTTGCAATATGGTCTCTAACGTCCATAAACGATTGGGCGCTCCAGAATTGCCATCGTTAACAGAATAGATATCACGGTAGGCAGCAAGGAAGTCAGGACTCCTGCCTCTGGAGTCAAGTTTAGTGCTTCCCCTTTGCTGGTGATGCTCGTTAAAGTAACCTGTGAAACACAGGAACCATTGGTCATTAGCAATACTTCCTTAAGCCTTCGTAGCGAGGCAGTCCGAGTGGAGTGCATGTATTTAGTTCGCAAATAACCAGTATGGGGAAACGATTTGTAGAAACGTATTGGCGAAAGTCTGCTATGCGGGTCCGGAGACCTATGGCATTCCATTGGAAAATAGACGCACATTGAAGTTCAGTGCAGAATGGGACAATTGGTTGAGCCACGGTGCTTAAACGATGCTAGTAAGTACTGCGTTTAGTGCATCCAGTATTTGCAATGCACTTCGAGCTGCTGGTTTTTACAGCTTGTTCAGTCTCATGCGGACTGTATTTATCAGCGATTGCAGTATCACAGCCACT
This sequence comes from Dermacentor variabilis, assembly GCF_050947875.1. Classification (NCBI taxonomy): domain Eukaryota; kingdom Metazoa; phylum Arthropoda; class Arachnida; order Ixodida; family Ixodidae; genus Dermacentor; species Dermacentor variabilis. The sequence goes on along the minus strand of NW_027460335.1, from coordinate 8,741,096 downwards.
TGCCTGGCCTGGTCGCACAAATCACCGACACTAGACGCCGGGGATTGCCCATCAAAAGTTTGCTGTGATTTTGTTGGTGATAGCTCTCGTTTTGGTGACTCAGTGGCCTTGCCCTTCGTGGTCAAGTCAAGTCAAGTTTATTTCCAACACCGAGTCGGAGGTCCTTGGGCGAAAAGATGTCGCAGACATCTTGAAAGTGCCCAAGGAGCCATTAAATAGCAGCAGGCAGATTGCAAAAATAATCATCTGAAGCGCTGTACAAGAAAGTAGGCATGAAATATAATTCACGCAACGCAACACTTTTAGTGCACAAAAACAATTTCATATAATACAGATGTCACACAATCCTTGTAAACACTTGTGCAAAGGCAACAAAAATAATTTTATACATCAAATGAAATATATATCCAGATAGCAATAGAAAGATGTTGTTGGAGTGGTTCTTACATGTGTAAAAGCATATTTCGCACATGTTTCTTGAATTTACATTCTGGCAGTTCGAATTTGGTGCAAGTTAAGAATTTGTTCAGTATTGCTGGTATCTGGTATTGAAGAAGACATTCTCCGTAGCTTGTACGGGAAAAGAGAACTGGTATGGATTGATTTCGGAAAGAGTATCGGGGGGAGCTACCAAATGAAAGTTCATAAAGCTTGTTTTTCTTTGTATAAAGTAGCAGTTTACATGTATAAAGATCACTTGCTCTAGTAATATCGTGCTTTATGAACAGCTGATGAGTACGTAGTTCGCGACGGTGCCTATAAATGTTTTAAAATATTCTGAGAACCTTTTTCTGCAACATCTCGAGTCTGTTTAGGTTCTGAACAGACGTTTTTGCCCATACTAGCGTGCAGTAAGATAAGCGAGAGTAGAAGTGGCCGTAATATATAGCTTTTTTTAGCCATAATGGAACTAGGTTTGATAACCTGTACAGACAGCCTACAGTTTTGCCCAAATCAGAAGCAAGCCTTGACACATGGGTATTCCACGACATGTTTTCCTCGAACCAAACACCTAGAAATTATTGCTAACGTTGTACCTTGAAAGGAGAATTGAAGATTAATACATGGTTTGTTCGTAGGCCTAAAAATAACATATTCTGTTTTACGTGCGTTTAATGCAAGTTTGTTTTCATTTAGCCACGCTTCCAACTGCCTTAAATAATTCGTTACAGTAACTTAGAGAAGCGGTCAGAAAGCGGCCGATTTTCCAGTTTTTGGAAAGCTTTGGCAAGTTCATGTCTCTCTGGGATGTATCGTGGACAGTGGCACAGCAGCTGGTGGATGTTTTTTTCGGTGCCACAAACCTCGCATGCTGCACTGTCAGTCACTCCAATTAATGTACTGTATGCCTTTGTGAAGGCAGCTCCTTGCCATAGGCGACAGAGAAGCGTAGCTTCACGTCGAGGAAGTGCGAGTGGAGGTCGGAGTTGCAGGGAGGAGTCTAGTTGATGCAGTCGTGTAAGTCGTAAGTTTGGCGAGTTCCACTCGGTCAGTGTGAGACTGCGTGCCAGGTGTCGAAGCTGCCTTGCGGCATCTGTTCTCGAAAGCGGAATCGGAACGCTGTGCTCTTCTTGATGCGCTGTGCGAGCAGCGTTATCGGCGGAATCATTGCCACTGATTCCACAATGGCCAGGTACCCATTGAAAAACGATCTCATGACCTTTTTGTTGGACGTGATGGGAAAGTTTCACGATTTCGTTTGTCAATTGGTCATGGCATCCGTGTCGGAGAACTGACTGCGTGCACTCTACACGAACTGCAAGGCTCGTAGCTGTAGTGGCAAATTGGTAAACGTAAATTGACTTAGCAAACGCCCGTGGTTGGGTATCTGTAGGTAAATAAACAGAGAAACCTCGATGACCGCGAGCATTATTGGCTATAACTACAGGGTCTTGTCGGCGTGGTCGCCTTGTGTTGACCTCGCGTACGGTGGCACGCTCACGCCGGGCACGATGTGTGCGTCCACTTCGTGCATTTCAACTGCAGTCTTTTGTCGACGCTGTTGCTTAACCGAGGCCTCTTCTTCAATCAGCGCCACGTCAGGGTGCCTCGGGCGTTGAGGTACAGCATACACCACACAGACAGTGGCATATTGTTCCTACATCTACACTGGCGATTTTGTCTGTGCGCATGTGTGGGCCCGGCTTGCTTCATTGCAATTAGCGTTTCACTGGAGCTTCTCAGCCAGCATTCTCACAACACACGGATGCATTTTAACGCGATAGCATTAAGGGCCCCGAGTCGCAGAAAATCCGGTGTCGGCGTTCAGCGCCAGGCGTTGCGTAAGGGAAAATTTCCGTCTATATTTAGGTATATGTATTTTTCACGTCTTGCTGTATGTCATTCCGGCATATTCGGGTTTTATTGGATCACATTTTTATCGCTAAAGTTGTTCATGCTCTCTCTTATATTCTTGACAAAGTTATTACTGGAAATGTTGAGAATGACATCCCCCAAACAAATGTCATGAAACCAAACACCGACAGCGCACGCGGTTTATGTTAGTAATCTCAGGCTGAAATATTGAAGGTGTCAAACAAAAACAGCAACCTGAAAACAATGCAAATATTTTGGAGTGGCTGTGCACAATCTCCGGGATTGGCCCACGAAGAGGCCGCGTTTCTAACTGAAAGCTCGCGTTGGTGCATAGAGTTCGCCACCAGCGTTTTCCAAGTAAACATTACGGTTACAAAAGCTGAAGTTGCCGAGAAGCTTGAGATGCTGTCAGGGATCTTTGAGTGATATTACGTTCCACTCTTAAAGGCGAAGGTTCAGTGTTCTCCGAATTTTTCGGCGCTATGTTAGATACGCGGTACCTCGCTGCGCCAACCATACACCGGCAGGTGCATAATGTTCTAGCCACCTGCCTTGGCTACTAACGTGTGGCGAAACGATGGCACTCCACGACAGGATCTGTAAGGTCTGCATAGTCTGCATAGGCTGTTGTACAATTCGCGCCAGTAAGCAACGTGGCCTTACCTGAGGTGCTAGAATACAGTTTCTTCTGTGCACCAGTCTCTGCGATGGGAACATGAACGCACATAGACAACTCTCGCCGCCTGGCGTTCAAATTCTAACGCAAAGGGAAATCATAGCGGTAATGTGAGTAATGTTATTCAGAAAACATATTAAAACAAAGGAATCAGTATGTTTAAACGCAATTATTGATAATGACGAAACATTGTGACAACGTAAACTCGCCAAGCGTCTCAATGCGTTGTTTGCACGTGGGAAATTTTTAAGGATGTTTTATTCAAGTTACCCAGGCATGCTCCCGGGGCTCAAAAGTTAGAGGGTCGAGCTGTTGTGCTTAGGGCCCTCTTTTTGGAATCCTGCCATTGGGTAAATTTATTTATGTTTACATATTACGAAGTCTTTCTTAGTGGCTTATCACCAAGTTTCTATATCGGGTATCTTTCAAACCTCTTTTATCGGCCAATCGCGGATAGAGTGCCACCGGCCGCACCAATAAGATTACATTACTTTCAGGTTTAAACTTTTATATTATTTCGGACTTTCATATTCAATAGTCTGAGCGGCTTAAGAAGAAAGACGTGCGCTGTCAGTATTATGTTTTATGACATTTGTTTGTGGGCAGCCATTCTGAAAATTCAGAGGAATAATTTTGTCAAGATTGTAAAACCTTGTATGAGCAACTTTCGTGGTTGAATAGTGTGGCAACATAAATCACCAATGCAGCGAGTCACGTAGCATGGACATGGTATTTGCATACATATACCATTAAAATTAAAATTAAAATATAGAGTTTTACGTGCCAAAACCAATTTCTGAATATGAGGCACACCGTAGTGGAGGGCTCCCGAAATGGGGATCTTTAACGTGCACCTAAATCTAAGCACACGGGTGTTTTCGCATTTCGCCCCCATCGAAATGCGGCCGCCATGGCTGGGATTCGATCCCGCGACCTCGTGCTCAGCAGCCCAACATCATAGCCACTGAGCAATTACGGCGGGTTACATATACCGTAGTGCCGACGGAGACGGCGGCGACGAAGCCCAAAATTTGTTTGGAATGTCCACAGGATTGCTATCGCAACAAAAACGACTGAATTATTCGCGAGGCTTCGCTAAACAGCACTAAACAGCAAGGTAAATGCATCTGGCAGCGAATCTTCCATGCAGAAACCCACACGTCGAAAACATGGCGGTTCATTGGTACTTCATGGGGCTTAGCTCCGTTTATGTGACGAGAGAACACTTCCAACGGAAGGAAAAATAATGTTACGGCATAACCGTTCAAAACAGGAGTGACGTCATTTTTGTTCGCATCCGCGACAAATTTGTTTTGGTGGCCTGCCATTAGAGCTGTATACTCAAATGCCCTACCAGTCTACTATAGGTGGCCGCTAGGAGCTTTCAGCGCGGAAAGCGATATAGCAAGAAGGTCAGCCGCATGGATGTCGAAATAGCACGCCTGCACGAACATGCTTTCTTTGCAAGACGACGAAAGCTTCGTGTGTAGGGTGCTGCTGGTCTCATCGTCAGACGCCAAGCCTGTCGGTCAGTACCGCCGCACGAAAACAGCTAATGAAAACAATTATCTAGCTGTCGTAAGTCACTACTGTTGACGGAGGATGTTAAGAAACGATGAAACCAGAGTGCCACAACAATTCTGACATTCGTTAACAAGCAAAACAGCGCTACGAGTGAGGGGGGTGTATTGTAACAGGTGAACTTTGCGACCGTGCCTTTCTGCGCACCCCAAGAGCTGTATTGCAGTGAAACTGAGTGAGAGCAGCGTCAATGCCCCATCTTGTTGCGGGTCCTCACAAAGATCTATTTATTGTTAATGATAGAGTAAACTAGAGCAATTCTCTTGCCTCGCCACGTGTATATAAATTTGATTAGGAATATTATTTTCGTTAAGTTATTCAAACTGCATCTCCTTAAAAGGAAAAAGGACGCTTTTTTCTGTTTCAGTGTTTGTTCCTGCTCACATATTCGCACTTCATTCACTGCTTCCATAATGACCCTTTCTGATGTCGGTGACAATTGCTTCTGAACCGCTTTTTACCCGTAGCTTCGCGACCTACTTGAATCGACCTTGAGACCCACTGGAAGGGTCTCAAGGTTGCGCTTGAGTGCACTGGAGACCAACTGGAAGAGTCTGCCGGTGGCCTTTGAACGCACTGGAGCTCTGCGGCGCTTCTCGCAGTTCGGTTAGCGATACTGAGCTCAAATTCACCCGAGGCTACCATTCTATCTCACACAACGGCACTCGCGGCAGGCGGCATCTTCGTGCTCCCATCACGTCTGCCGTTGCCATGAATGTGGGCGGTGAATGTGCGTGGGCTGCGCGGCAGTTTTCGCTGTTTCTTTGCGGGAAGCTCGTCGTATCTTACAGCTCATAGAGTCATCCACAGCCGTCCCGGAGCAGCGCGGACATAGCATGCGCGTACCTAACAGATCTGCGCTAGTTCTGTGTGCACTCCACGCTTCGTGTTCTGGGAGTGGAGCTGTGCTTCGCTAGAGACCAGCATCGGCTAAGTGGTTTAGCAGAGTCACCGTCTCAGGAGTGAATAATGGCGACTCCTTGAAGCTGGGAAACATCGCACGGCAAGCCGAACACATGAGCCCTCGGTTCGTTACGCACGTCACCAATAGAAGGTAGTTACTGTTCAAAGTTGGGCGTCAAAATATAGAATCACTCTACATGACTCTGGGTAGTGTCGCTAAATCGCGCCAAAAGGGGGCTTCCCAAATGAGACGACCCAACGACGTGCGGCGACCGAGATACCGCGGGCTCAAGCACCAAGCGGAGAGGCCTGGCGGGCTCTCACCATACACATCGAGCTCTCTCTGTCTTCCAGAAACAAAGCCCATGCAGGACAGGATACATTTCTTGGGTAGAACACTAAACAAGACAATACAGCACTATTTAGACGCGCGGAGCTCACTCACTGTTCGCTGCTGCCGATGGCGGAGGAAGGCAGGTGCCACGCCACGTTGAACAAAGGTACGCAGACGCCACCCGAGATGTGTTCGCAGGCACTGCTTAGCGCTTTCCGCCGCCGACTCTGGTCAGCGACAGTTCGCACACACATAATGTGACACACCAAGCGCGTGCGACTACCGCAAGAATCGAATGCAAAACCACACAGAAAGCCAAACTGAGGCAAGACGTCAAAACATGTGAATATCCCAAGGCCATAGAGATGCAGAATCAAATAGATGGTCACTCACGTACCTTGTCGCTTGCCTCTCGTGACTTGCACTCGTCCTTCCCGTTACTAGATAAACCGTACGTTGCGACCACGCTCGCCAGTCAACGCTTCTCCCCTAGGCCCGACCCAACCGGAGGGCCACCTAGCTCGACGTCTCGGGACGCAGCCGCGGCGCTCGGGACAACAGCTGGGGCCGAGGGACCGGCGTTGGGGGTTGTCTCGCACTGGCGAATAATCTCGAAGCCGGAGGGACAGCAAGGACGGCGTGCAGTGGACCGAATGAACTCTTCGAAACTCTACTCAAGAAACTGCAGTCGCGAATATCTTCGAGTGCAGGAAAGCAAGAAAGAGTAAAAGTGTAACAGTCATGGTAGAAAGTTCCATTTCACAGGGCGAATGAGGTTTGCCTCTGTTTTTGGGTGGGAGTGGAAATCACTCTATACAAATATATCTTCAGTCGAAAACAGATTTATTGTGCTTTCTTGGCTGGTTATCTCATAAGCAAGAATCATCGAGATCGCTCTGAAATGTGACAGGGAAAACAAATTTTTAACACAATGGAAGACGAACGCACGTAGCATCTATATATATACGTTTTCGTCACGCAAAGCTCGACTTACTAAAGCACGCGTTGTCTACTGTTGTTAAATATATGTTGGGATCGATTGTTGCAGTGTTGTTGGAACGAGAAAGTATAGGTGTGTGGAAGATTTCCCACAGCGCCTTCTGTGGTCCACATCGTACAGTCAGCTTTTCCTGGAAAACGATCAGGACAAAACATAATAAAAACATCAAAGTGAATTTTAAAAACCTATATTTTATGGATGGAACTTCTTAACCTTGTACCTTTGGTAAGAACGAGCGCTAAATAAACATGGAAAAAAGGAAGAAAAAATTGACCAACGGTTACGGCACTCCCTAATGCGAAATTTGAGTGCAGCTCTACATGCGTTTTTATTTCGCGATATATTGGCTGGCGCGCACAATTTGTCTCGTGCGGTACGTTGCAAGCGGAGCGAAGCGTTGTAAAACAAATAATGCTCAAGCACAACGATAGCGGCGAGCAGAGTCAGCGATCATCGAAAATCTGGTCGGCGGGTGAAGCGCGCCGGCTTTTATACGTGACTCGTCGATAGCTCCAGTGTAATCGTGTTGCTTCCAGAATGTACTCACAATTCGCGTCGCTTATAGAATCAGATTATAAACACAATGGCGCCATCTTGTAGTCTCGTGCGACACTCTGCTTTCCTCCTCACTCTTTCGTCCTAATCTCCTCTTCCACTTTCCACCTCATGCTTTCACTGTAGCCTTCTCGTTCACTTTCCTCTTCGCGCTCTCTTTCATCTCCCGCTGCGCTCTGCGTTCGCTTTTATCTTTCGCTGTGCTCGCTCGCTTGGTTACGCCGAGGAACGACGTCGAAGCGCGGCGACGCTCAATGCAGGAACGGGCGCCTAAGAGCTGCACTCTAAAACACGACAACACGGCATCGACTCGCAATTGATATTTTGTTGAGGAAGTTCACACACATATATAGAAATCGATGTACAAAAACCCAGACATGCACAGGACACATGAGACGGTTCGATGATGTAATTGTCAGGACTGACATAAATAGTGCAATTGTTTCTCGTGAAGAATGACTAATTTTTCACTTACAGATTAACGTCCGATTGAACGGCGCGGAGCGGTCTTTCAAGTTTTGCGCTGCGAATAATGCACCCCAGCAGTACGCGCTGCCCGAGCCAGCAAGCAGTAGCAGCCTGTGGTACGAATTCTGCATGCCACCGACGCGGCGATGCCTAAGATCACGTGTTACGCGACGCCATCAAGCAAAAAAAAAAAAAAGAAAATTCCACATCCGCCAGGGCTCTGAGTGGTGCTGGCTAACACTCCTTAGGCTAGATTTGGTAAACATAAATACCGAAGTTAGTGCATGGACTGAGAGTCATCGCCGTAGCACAACAATTAAAAAATCACCGTAGCACAACTGTTAGTGCAATGCACGTGTAATGCCGAGGTTGTGGTTTCGGCTCCCACCAGTGTCACGTTGTTTTTTTCGTACAATTTCATTTTTCTTTTCTTTGGCCAAGTTGGCGTTAGGCTAGCACTGCACCGACTCTATGACCACTTGCGTCGGTATAGACCAAGGTAGGTGCAGCCGGGTAAAAGTTGGCAAATATCGGATGAGTACTGAGCATGTTGATAAGGTGCGAGAAGGCAAACGTCTCTTAAGGGCTCCATGAAAAGAGCAAGTCTTGCCTCCGAAGCTCAGTAAGTGGCTTCAATCTGTCCGCAAATTTCCTCAAGAAGCGGCGGAAGCATGAGCAGAGCCCTAGAAAGCTGTGGACATGCTTTGTAGATCGAGGAATACGGAAGTTCTTGACTGCGTAGACTTTTTCTGCGTCTGGTTGTGCTCCACTATCATCTGCGAGATGGTCCAACACTGTGATTTATCGGTGGCCAAAGTGACACTTGCATGAGTTCAACTGCAGTCTGACCCGACGAAAAACGTAGAGGACGGCTGAGAGACGCTCTATATAAGTCCCGAAACTTGGTGAAAAAACGATGACGTCGTCCAAGCAACGTGAACATGTGGAGCATTTGAAGCATCTGAGCAGAGAGCTTATGAGGCACTCAAAGGTGGCCGGTGCGTTACAAAGTCCGTAAGGTATTACCTTGAATTGGTGAAGGCCATCAGGTGTTACAAATGCCGTCTTTTCAGCGTCCATATTGTCCACCGCAACCCTCCAGTACCCCGAGCATAAATCGATGGAAGAGAAATAGTGGGCACCATGCAGGCAATCAAGAGCATCATCAATTCGTCGCAGAGGGTACAAGTTCTGTTTCGTAATTCTGTTAAGGTGCTCATAATCCGCACATAATCGTTGTGTGCCATCTTTATTTTTCCTTAACGCGACAGGCGATGACCAGGGACTGCAAGATCGCTCGATGATGTTCTTGGCGAGCTTCTTGTCAACTTCACTTTGATTAACTTGACGTTCACGGTCGGGAAACCGATATGGGCGCCGATGAAGAGGAAGCGCATCGCTGGTAATTAAGCGATAAGTTGCGGCTATGGCTTGACCAAAGGCAACGCTCCTAATGTGAGAAATGTCTTGGCAGGAAAGTAGAACGTGGTGGAGTTCTTCCATCTGCTCAGGTGTCCAGTCAGAAGCGATTATCAATTTAATGGCGCTGTCAGGGCAAGAATATAACTACTGATGAACCGGGGAACCAGGAAAAATGGCCATCGGGAGAGCTAACACTTTTCGTCCATGCAAGACGGAAATGAGGGCGAGTGACATGCCTTATGGCAGCACTCGTGGTGTCAAGCTGAAATTTACATTAGGAAGCCAGATGTAGTTCGCCACTATAGACATAATAGCTGAGAATAGCGTGGGTGAAGATGTCATTGATGGGCGTGCAAACATTCAATGTCAGGAACTGGTGATGACGACATGGATTCGAGGTAAGTCAACGTGTGCGGTTGCAAGCTCGCGTACTCGATAGAACAAAGGTGGCTCGGAGGTGGGTTTGCGGGGTCCAGAAGGGGAAAATCAATACGGAGGGTGCTGGCTGAACAGTCAATGAGGGCAGAGTGCACCACACAAAACTCGAAGCCCAGGATGAAATCATGTGAACATTTGGTAAGTACGGCGAGTAGAACAACTTTCTGGCGATCAGCTATGCAAATACGAGCGATGCACATTCCAACGACAGAAGCTGTTGCGCAATCCGTGACACGGATGACTTGAGTCATCACAGGGGTCCTAATTTTCTTCAACTTTCGCTGACAATGAGCACTCGATCATCATAGAAAGGTGTGCCCAGGGTCGCACCCTTTGGTACTTATCTTGTTACAGAACAATAATCGTAATCTGCCTTGCTTGCGTTTGCGTTCTTGAAAACTCCGCGCTCGCTACTTTCTTCTCGAGAATGCTGCGTCTTGCTTATAATGCGCAAGTCGTTCGTTACTTGGAAGTGTCGGGCTCGCAGTGTTAATGAAACAAAATGCGGGCAAAACGGATATCGATTATTTTTGTAGGACAAGACAAGCCCTAAAGGGTTACATTTTTTAAAGAGTGTAGATATCGTCAACAGAGTTTTTCGGTTTGTTCAAACAATGCAGCGCCACCTATTGGAGTTGCATTCCTTAGTTTTCCGCCTCGGGCCGTCGTAGAAAGGTCGGGGAAGATGGTTGGCGGGGCTGGGCAGAGCGGACAGGCGACGTCGGGGTGAACGCCAGCGTCAGTAGCGAGGCTGAGCCACATGTTCTTGAGGGACAACTTGTTCAGAACTGGGCACATACAATCGATGGCGACCAGGCGCATTACAGTAACCGGGAAAATTTTTCTGTAATGCAGAACAGCAATTCCTGCAGTAGAGAGAGATGTGGCCAACGCAGTGACAAAGAAAACAATATGCTTGTCGTCAGTAGTTCGCCATGGGACGGATTCCGAAACCGTGGGGAAAATTCTGATGCAGGTCGACGTAGAGGCGAATGTGGCTGGACATCGGAGCGAGGAGCCGAAGAAACAGACTACATACCCCTTTGGCGATCTCCTGTCGGACTACGACTTGAATAAAGGGTACAGGAACCGAAGGCGGGCCGAAGAACTAGGTTCCAGGGCACTTGGAGAGGCCACTTCGAGTTCACGATGAACGGTATTCGCCCAGCTGCTTGCTGGGTGAATAAGTGCATCACACGATGATGTCGCTGCGGTATTAGGCAGGCGCTGGAAACGATGTGCGTTGCGTCGGCTTTTGGCTGGTTCTACGTGGCAGCAATCTTTAATGATGGCATCAGCACTCTTAAAACTAATAAACACAAGAAAGTTAAAGGCATCGAAGGCAACACCTTCAAGGACGTTCGCAACCTTTTCCACTTCGGTCATGTTTTTGTCGGCTTTGTGGCATAGAGCAAAGAGGTGTTGTATATAGGTACATATGGCTCCGTTGACGCCTGCACGCGAGTAGATGTTTCCTTCTTGGCAGTGAGCTGTCGACCTAAGAGGCTCCCAAAGAGGTCGCGAATATTCTTCTCGACGCTGTCCTCGTGTTCATTGGTTTGAAATGATACTCGAGGCGTTCCGCCGAGGTAAAATATAACATTTGAGAACACAGTAGTAAGGCCTCACCTGTTAGTCCTGATGCGTTCGTAGAGGTTCTGCCAGTCAACCACGTCGGAACTGTCCAGCTCTTAGAAGACGCGAGGATCTCTGGAGGCGGAAAGTGTGACGAAAGTCGTTGTGGTAGAGCAGCCGGTTGTCGAGGTTAATCGGTCGGAGGCATGGTGAAAACCTTTAGTGAGCGTCCACTGCGTAGCTCCGTCGCGAGGATAGGAACAGCAAACCTCCTCCGAATATGTTTCGTCTAAATTTGCAATTCAGGTATATTTGCAAGTGCATATCTATGTAGCCTTGCCAATTGGAACGAACGATCTGTACCATGTTATAGCGTCGTCGTTCTCATCGTCTATTCATGATCAATCATGATCAGCCTGCTCTTCGTGAATGACATAATTGTTCCGTAGCAATATATATATATATGTATATATATACATATATATATATATATATATATATATATATATATATATATATATATATATATATATATATATATATATATATATATTTACTACCTCTCGCTGCTCTATCGTTCTAGCCGCTAACGCCTACTGCCCAGAGTGTTTCACAACATTTGGTGGAAGGTGCTGGACCTTTTGCAAACATGGAACTCCGAAGCCGGACGGTCCCTGTTGCATCTCCCATGCCTCAGGAAACTAGTCCTACCGATCCACCCCAGGCACCACCTCCGGTAGTCTGTCCTGGTGCGCCACGCCAACGGGATCCTCCCATATTCAATGCACTGACGATCATGACGTAGAGAACTGGCTGTCATCGTACAACCGAGTGAGTGCCCACAACAAATAGACTGAAGCTTTCAAGCTTGGTTACGTACCATTATACCTTTCCGGAGTCGCCCATCTTTGGTTCCGCAAACATGAGGCTGACTTTTCCTGCTGGACAGCATTCAGAACGAGACTTCATGAACTCTTCGGTCACCCTGGTGTGCGGAAACTTCGGGCTGAACAACAGCTTCGCTATCGTGCCCAACAAAAGGGCGAAACATTTACGAGCTATATTGAGCATGTAGTTGACATTTGCCGGCGTATCAACCCAGATATGACCGAAGATGACAAGCTCAACAACGTCTTGAAAGGCATAGAAGATGACGCCTTCCAAATGCTCTTGGAAAAGACTACTCAGACGGTCAACGACCTCACAACGCTTTGCCAGAGCTATGAGGAGCTGCGCAAACAAAGGCTTTCTACGCGCCGCGCTCTCGCTCCGGACGTCGCGCCTTCAGCTCTGAGTGATGGTGTCAGTGCTACTCCTTGTAGTTCAGCAACGTTCGACCAAATCAAGCAATTTGTACGAGAAGTGGCTCTTCTGTCAGTCAGTCCAGCGTAAGAGTCGCCCTTGTCTACCGATCTCCGTCAGGTGATACAACAACAAGTCGCTAACGCCGTAACACTTGCTGATCAACCGCCTGTTCCACTTACGTGCGGTGCCGTTGTCGCGAATCCAAGGCCTCCGTCTGCAGCTATTCAACCCAGACTTACCAGCGCCTTTCCCTCACTTCCGCAAGCGGCGGCAACATGTGCACGTACAAGCAGCTACTGGCCGCCACAGCAGCCCATGCAACCACCTCGCCAATGTTTCCATCAGTCTCCACCCGCTGTTCTCAATACATGGCGCAACCTTGACAACCGGCCTATCTGTTATTCGTGCGGCCTTCCTGGACATGTAGCACGGCTTTGCCGCCGGCGCGGATGGTATCCTTCGGATTCTCTGAGGGCACAAGGCAACGGTTTCGTCTCTCCGACCCGTTCCACTTCTGCCGCTTAGTACTTCGAAGCCTCGCCTCCTGCTTGCCGAACCTTCAATACCCGCCGATCTCAGTCTCCCCATCGGCATTCTCTTTCGCCGCTTATCCGTCACTCTGAAGCTATCCGAGATGAAAACTAAGGACCGCAGTTCCGGAGGCAAGAACTGCGATCTCAACGAACTCCTCAAGACCTCATTTATTTCCTGCGAACGTCCTTGAAGTTTATGCAGAAGACTTTGCCGCTCATTCGCTTGTAGACACGGGAGCAGCAATATCAGTGATTTCGGACCAGCTTCGTCTTAACCTTACAGAAGTCGCGACGCCATATTCTGCCATTTCATTACGTACAGCAAGTTCAGTGCCGATTGAACACTTCGGGAAGTGTACCGTGCGTGTTATAAGCGGCACTTTATACCACGTTGAGTTCGTTGTTCTTCCTCACTGGTCCCATGCCATGATTTTAGGATGGGACTTTCTGTCCCCTAATCATGCCGTTATAGATTGTGCCCGTGCTGAACTCGCGCTGTCGCCATTCGGCCACACCGTTTTTGAAGATAATGATGACGCTTCCGGTCGTGTGCTCATCACGTCCGACATCGAGATTCCTCTATACTCTGCCGCACTTGTGCCCGTTTCCTTCGTTGTGTCTTCCGACTCCACAGTTCTTTTCACACCGTCTAAGCTTGTTGCTCGCCGTCATCCCTTCTTGCTTCCTTTGCCCTTCTCGCGATTCGTCAAGGTTCCAGCGCACTTTATGTATAGAGCCTATTTACTTGCCCTGCTCGCCTGCTTCGCGATGAGTGTCTTGGTTATGCTGACGAAATTGAAACAAGCTTCCTTTACGGAGTGCCTGACGACTCGGCTTCTCCTCCGGTTGACGATCTGGCCCTTCAAGTTTCTCCTCACACGCCGCCGTGTGACCAACCATTTTCCCGGTGTATTGATCCCAACCTCGCTCCAAGTCAGGACGCCCAGATCGTCGATCTCCTTGAGCGCTTTCGCACGTCATTCCACCTACAACAATCTCGCTTAGGCCGTACTTCCACTGTCGTCCTCCACATCGACGCCGGCAACCATGCGCCTTTACGCCACAGGCTGTATCGTGTATCCGCCATTGAGCGTAGCGTCAGCGCTGAGCAAGTTGGAGACATGCTCCTACGCGGCGTCATACAACCTTCGCACAGTCCCTGGGCTTCTCCCGTAGTGCCGGTCAAAAAGAAATATGGCACAATTCGCTTTTGCGTGGACTACCGGCGACTCAATAAGATCACCCGCAAGGATGTTTATCCACTACCCCGTATTGACGACGCACTAGAATGCCTCCAAGGCGCCGAATTCTTCTCATCTCTAGACGTACGATCCGGGAACTGGCAACTGCCAGTGGCCGAGTCATACCGTCCAAGAACGGCCTTCATCACACCTGACGGTTTATTTGAATTCACCGCGATGCCATTTGGCCTGTGTAACGCGTCTGCCACATTTGAAAAACTGTAGGACAACATCTTGCGTGGCCTCCAATCGCAGATATGCCAGTGTTATATGGACGACATCGTCATCTTTTCACCAGACTTTCCTTCCCATTTACTTCGACATGAACGCGTCCTCAAGTGCATCGCCGATGCTGGCCCCCAGCTTAACTTCAAGAAGTGTCGCGTAACTGCCCGGCACCTGGTCATCCTCGGCCATATTGTGTCGAAAGAAGCGGTACTGTCTGGTCCGGCAAAACTACAAGCTGTTTCCCAGTTTCCGCTACCAACGACCTTCAAAGAACTGCGCAGCTTCATTGGGTTAGCGTTATACTTCCGCCGTTTCATCCGCAACTTTGCCACCATTTAGCACCTTTACTGCAGCTTCTTAGTGGTGGCCACAACCTTTCGACCTGGTCACCGGGTCGTGATGCCGCATTCAGAAAGCTGCGTCGTCTCTTGACGTCACCACCAATCCTGCGCCATTTAGACCCAAGCGCTCCAACTGAAATACACACGGATGCCAGTGGCGTCGGCCTTGGTGCCGTTCTCGCTCAGAGAAAGGTTGGCTTCGATGAGTATGTCGTCGCCTTTGCCAGTCGTGCACCCACTAAACCCGAATCAAACTATTCGGTAACAGAAAAAGAATGCCTGGCTATAATTGCGGCCGTAACCAAATTCCCTCCGGATCTCTATAGACGCCCATTTGACGTGATAACTGATCACCCCTCGCTGTGCTTGCTGTCGTCCCTAAAAGAACGATCCGGTCGTCTTGCTCGATGGGCCCTTCGACTGCAGGAGTACGACATCCGAGTGCTGTACCGTTCTGGCCGAAAACACTCGGATGCGGATGCCTTGTCTCGTTCGCCACAAACAGGTGAGGTTAGCTCCCCGAAGGCCTCATTGTCCGAGCCTTCCCTTGCTGCCACGGACATTCTTCTGGCGCAGAAGAAAGACCCATGGATCGTGTCCATGCTGAATTTCTTGTCCACCCCATCGACACCCACTACTAATCGCGCATTACGTCGCCAAGCACATCACGTTTCCATCCGCGACGGGCTCTTGTACCGTCGTAACTACCTCCTGGATGGCCGCAAATGGTTGCTTGTCATCCCTCGGAATCTGCGTTCGCATATTTGTGCAGCATTCCGCGACGACCCCCAGTGCGCGCATGCAGGTGTACTAAAGACGTACGCGCGTCTACGCCTTCGTTACTACTGGCGGGGAATGTATCGATTCATCCGCCATTATGTCCGCTCCTGCCTCGTTTGCCAACGTCGCAAAGGTACCCCTCGTCGTTCAACAGTCCCATTGCAGCCGTTTCCTTGCCCAGCACGTGCTTTTGATCGAGTAGCCATCGAAATTTATTGACCTCCGCCGACCACATCAGACGGCAATGGCTGGGTAATCGTGGCCGTCGAACATCTTACGCGCTATGCGGAAACTTCCCATTTGTCCAGCGCTTCTGCGCGTTACGTCGCCTGGTTTCTCCTACGCCACATCATCCTTCGCCACGGAGCTCCCAGGCAATTACTTAGTGACAGAGGCCGCGTCTTGCTCTCTGACGTCATCGAGGCTCGCCTCAAAGAATACTGCATCATTCATCGCACCACAACTGCATATCCTCCGCAGACTAATGGCATGACCGAGCGCTTTAATCACACTCTTGGTGACATGCTGGCCATGTACGTTGCAACGGATCAAAGCAAATGGGACCATGTTCTACATTTCTGGCCAACGCTTATATTACTGCCAGGCAGACTACCACAGGATTTTCGCCCTTCTATCTCCTGTACTGACGCGAACCTTCCACAATGGATACTATCCTTCCGTACCGCCCTGACACCACGGAAACCACTACCGTATCCGGAGCTGCTGCACACGCAGAACAGTGTCGCAAGCTATCCCGTACATTTACGGCAGAAGACCAGCAACGCCAGAAGCACCATCGAGAAACTTCCCATGCCTCTGTATCCTATGCTCCTGGCTCACTGGTGTGGCTTTGGGTTCCAGCCCCTACCCCTGGACTGTCACCGAAACACGCGTCGAAGTACCATGGCCCATACTGCGTGATAAACCAAACGTCTCTAGTCAAGTATATCGTGGAACCCCTCGAGCTACCTTTGGAACGTCGCCGTCGAGGACGTGAAATTGTGCATGTCCAGCGTCAAAAGCCGTACTGTGACTCGTCTGTGTTATCCTACCCATAGGTCGACGGGACGGCTTCCTTTTCCGCGAGGGAGCTAACTGTACTGTAAACTAAGGAGCAGTGAGGCTGTGGCTATGAGAGAGAAAACGACGACGAGAGAGACAAACCTTGTTTCGGTGCTCGATCGGCTGCACTTCCTCTCGCTGCTCTATCGGTCTAGTCGCGTACGTCGACTGCCCAGAGTGCTTCACGACACACACACACACACACACACACACACACACACACACACACACACACACACACACACACACACACACACACAGATATATATATATATATATATATATATATATATATATATATATATATATATATATATATATATACATAATTGCAGACACTGTGCCAGTGGTTATGGGTCCATATTTGGCCAATCCCTCAGAATGCGTGTACCACTGGGACCCAGTGGGTATAAGGCTTGAGTAGGAAGTTCTAGCAGAGATGTTATGGTCCACTATGCTTAGACTAGTGCGTCCTAAGTATTTCCACGCAGCTGCCCAGCTGGAACGGCAGTGCGCGGGCGCACAACGTTCATGCCGGCAGCGGAATATAGAATGTTGCACTCTCTCCATTACAAAGCTGATTAACTGGAGCGAAAATGTGCATTCACTTGCGCTTTCGACGTTTTGCACTGAATCTGACCACGCGTCGCTTGCATCTCCGGGAGACGCGCTTCTGGATAGAATTCACTGACGCTTCGCTAATCGGGAGATCACGAAAATAAGTGCGTGGGTGACGTGTGATCTGGATTTACAGCAGCCGCCACAGGCGGACCTCCGCTCATGCAGCGTTTTGTTGCCATAGAAACAACGCACCCTACTCTGGTGCCATCTCGTAGCCATCATCACCGCAAAGCCCTTCTTGCGCGGCACTCTGCTTTTCTTCTCACGCTTTCGCCACGCCCGCCTTCTGAGCTTACCACCTCATTGTTTCATTGAACCCTCATCCTCGAATTTCCTCTTCGCGCTCTCTTCGCTGTCGCTATCTTTCACCTCCCGCTTCCCTCTGCGTTTGGCTTCATCCTTCACTGTGCTCGTTCGCTCGGTTACGAGGGACAACGCCGACGCAGACAGTTGCCTTAGGAACGGGCACGTATGATCTGCGCTCTAAAAACGATGGCAATGCACTTCTCTGCAGCCATCTCGCCGAGAGAAATCTGAGTGCAGCGGAGCATAAGCTACGCTTTGCTAAATGTATCTAATGCGTAGCGCCACAGCTCCAGCGGTGATGAAAAGGTCGAGTTAGGCACAGCACGCGTGGAAGAGCGTGCGCGGCTTTGTGCAGAGTAATGAACACGGTACTGATTCACCGGCCACAACCCGGTCTCTCAACACATCTTCGTCAATAGCCTGGTGCCCTATAATGTAAAACTATTTCAATCTGCGCTTATCCCAAATGCCTGATGTGAATATACATCACCACATTCGCAACCATTGGGAAGTGACCCGTAGCGTTGTTTGAGCAGTCCAATCGAACGTTTTCCTCGTGTATAGGAGGACACTTTTGTTTGCTTTCGAAGCGAATAGCCTTGCCGACCTTCACTCGTTTTTCTTATCTAATTGGCTGAGAAGATGCAGGCAGCATGCAGCAGTGGAGATGCGAACTATATTAATAATATCGAACTATTATTAGGTAATGACAATATTGATATTGTATCCAGTATAAAATCTCTTGGCGTTATATTCTCTGAGACACTCCCAATTGGGACTTACAAATATAAAATATTCGTGCTAAAATGAGCAGGTAAAATGGCGTTTTATGTAAACACATGTTAACGCTTCCCACACAGGTTAAACTCCTCATTTGTAATTCATATATAGCGCCAGTGATTACTTATTGCCACACAGTTTGGGGTACGACGACAGAACACAATAAACAGCGCCTTCTTATTGCACAAAAGCGTGCGATAAGACTGATAGCTAATATACCGCGGAATGCTCACACCAGAGAATATTTCAGGCAGTTCAATATTTTCAGAATAACTGCCTTTTATGTGTTCAAATTGCTTTGCATTTACAAAACTGCTGTAGCAACGAACAATAACTTTATGCTAACAACGTTTCAGCTAGTAGGTCAGGAACCTATATATGATGTACGTCGCTCTATATCATGGACCCTACCATTAAGTCGCACGAAATACCGCACACAATCTTTATCGTACAATCTGCCTAGGTACCTAAATGTTCTAGAAGATAATCGTTTTTATCTTAGGTTGCTTTTTACACAAACTCTCATGGAATTGATAAATCTTTTCGAGCCTTCGAACGAATAGCTCACCTGTGTAACTGTATGACAATACATTGTAGGGGACTTGAATGAATTCTATTTATCTGTATCTTTGTCTATGTTGGCATTAGAATTGTGTAATGGGAATTGGCGAAGAAATTGTGTAATCGCGTTAATTGTGTAAAATCATGACAATGTAATAGATTACGGGTA
Organism: Dermacentor variabilis; assembly: GCF_050947875.1. Classification (NCBI taxonomy): domain Eukaryota; kingdom Metazoa; phylum Arthropoda; class Arachnida; order Ixodida; family Ixodidae; genus Dermacentor; species Dermacentor variabilis. The sequence continues at coordinate 8,721,901 of NW_027460335.1, read as the reverse complement.
TTGTGATTTCGAATTCTGTTTCTGTGTATACTTTGCAAACTGTCGCATTGCCTTTGTTCTTCACTGCACTTCTGCTCTGTAGGGCGTAGGGGGTCCTCAAGCTGCATTCGGCAGCTTTTTCCCTTCCGTCCTCTCTCATTTCGGTACTTTGTTTTGAGATAAATAAAAATCTATCTATGTATCTACCTATGGTGGGTCCGAGCTAGTGCAGTGAAAATAGATAACCGGTTGAGGAGGGCGGCGCGTACGTTTGCGAATGGTCTGCTTTCGCTCGCTTAGCTTGTGGTGGCTGGTCGAAAATCGCGGTGGCGTGCGACGGAAGGTAAAAAAAATGCCGCTAACGGATCCTCAGTGAAGAAAAGTTGGCAGAGCGAGGCCGCATACGTGGCCGAAAGGGTTCGAGCACGTTATACTGTTATGTAAAAAATGTTTATCATATGCAAATAAATTCATTTTTCTTGTCAACTATGAGTATCTAATGCGAGAGAGATCCGCGGGTTGTCATTTCATATTTTTACAGAATGGGTAGATTTGGGCTATTCCGAAAAATATTCATTTTCGTTCTGCATATTACTGTTTTAGTTACCACGCCAATTCAGATCGATCACCGGTGATCAATGCATTAAATGGGCTGTTTTGAGATGGTGGAGCCGTTTCTAATGCACTGAGCGTCATCCAGGATTTAGCCGAAACATTGGACATTTAGGATCAGTTTAAATAAGTACGGCTCCTGAGACGTAGTGAATTTTGACAGTCCTTTTTGTGAACTAATGCGTGTGTATTGCAGCGAAAAGGAGCGTGGCTTTCATTCTCTGCCGCACTCAAGATAAAAAGCATGGCACTCTTGATTACGGTGCAGTAACATATTTTTTTTTATCAAGAGACTCCCAGCAAGTCAAGAATTAATTTTTTATCGTAGGATTTGCCTTCTTACAAAGCTGAGCATCGATACCCACCTGAAAATGACGTTAGCGAGCTTTTGTTCGGAGTACTAGTAGTTTTATTCCACCAAAGTGCATTTCTGAAAGTCAGCTGGATGTTCCACATGTGTACCTGACATTTTCAGCCAGTCTCGAAAAGTTTCGGTATTTGCTTCTCTACAAAATCCCAAATTTTACTACGCGTTTATCGAAAGTCGCTACCATGGTGCGGTCGCTCGTGGCTGCGCCGCGAGAAAAGCGGCCAGATCGGAAATCTGCTGCACCCGCACTTGAATTTATCGATCGGGACTCGAGCTACTAGTCCGAAAATGACGACTAATCAGATTCAAACCCTGACAGTGACGATGTTTTCAGCCAATCCATGACATCCTCAGCTGTTCATATGCGAGTTTCGTTTACGGTGTTGAGTGGTCTCTTTCTTCGTGCGCTTATTTGCCGATCTTCTTGTACGACCTCAGAGCTATACTTATATTCTTCAGCGTGAATACTTCGCTTGGTCATGGTGTGCGGCCATCGGCAGAAAATAAACTTTCGTTCAGTCCAAGAAGGCCGCCCGGAGCCCATCTCGGCTTGCAGTATGAAGCAGCTAGTGCAAAGCAGTTTACAATGGGGCGAGATTTATTTTTGCTCCTCTTTACGGCATACTTAATGAAGACCATTATCTGTAAAAATACATTCAATTATGCTTGGAGGCATAATTGTGATGTTTCCCAGCTACACTGAGAGTGATCGCTCTTGGAAAGAGGTGACTCCTCACGAACCGGTGAAGTTCATTATACTTCTGATCGGACCATCGTCAGAAGATGCCAAAAAAGTCGTAACTTCGAAATGTGCTACGAGGACCGCGACGTTGGGTAAAAGACAGGCTTGTAGTGGGAAGAGCGCGAAATGCACGTATGCTTCACAAAAACCAGCAACTACCTCACCGCATGGCACGAGCGATGAAGCAGTTCCATTGTTTTTGTTTCTTTTCCTTTTTTTTGCATGGGAATAACGGCGATGTACTCATGATGTATTGATGCGAAAGCATCAAATGTACCATTTAACGAAAGAAGCCGGCGTATGTAGCAGCGAAACAGCACCTAAGTATCCGTTGGCTGGGAAGACAACGTCGCCAGCGCCCCTCGAGGGGGGCTAGTGGGCGAAAGGGAACGCCTGCTGCTCCATGTAGCGTGCAATGTGTTGCTTGAAGGTAGAGGACATCGCGACGCCACATCATCCTCGCTCTCGCTCTCTGAAGCCGGCACGCGGTCCATATCTCTCGCCCCCGCTATCCTTAGCTGGTGCGCGCGCCTGCCGGCCTAGGTGACCGCGCTGCTGCTTCTTCAGTCTGTCGTCACCCAGGACGCTGGTGGCATGCGGTATATGCCCCGCAGGCTGCTGGTGCCTAAGGCATCGACGCTGGGATAGTTGGTGTTCCATTTGGAAGGGGAAACAGCGCGCAAGGCGAGGAAAAATAAAGATCGACAACACATGCGCTGACAACACACCACATCGAGAACACAGCGCATGTGTTATCGATGTTTCTTTCGCCTCGTCTCACGCGCTGTTTCCCCTTACTGCTGCTTCTTGTTGGCTCGAGCGGCACGTACCTCTATGGTGCATTACTGGCAGTGCAAAACACGAAGGGCCGCTTAGCGGCCTTCAGTTGGACATTAATTGCTTCGTACTCACAACTCATAAGTGCTTAGGTGCCCTCGAATTCTTTTCAGCCACTATTCCTGGGTTATTTATCTTTAAAATATATATTCTGAATTTGCTTTCATATTAAGGTTTCTGTTGATATGATGTTTATATTGTTGTACTTATCAACTTGCTACAAAAATGGCAATTTCTAGAATTCAGTTAACAAATATCTGTTGTTTTTGTTTTGCAAAGTATGTTTTTTGAAAAGAAAAAGCACATCATTATATACAATTTGTTATGCTGCAATGTGCATTGGAATATGATTTGTAGTCTAAAAAAGATTATTCCTGAGATCTATAAAAACGACCATTCTCTCCAGGAAATGAAACAGTTAACGCGTATATACTTAATGCGTACAAGTCACTTTCATGTGCTGAGTTTCAGCGGTTTTACGACGCGGCGTGAAAGACAGGCAAAATAGACAGGCAAAGTCTGCTACGTCAGTGGCGCACCTGGTTAGGAGAGCCAGTGTGATGGCGTATCGAGTGGCGTAAATAGGTACAACGGCTACCTATTTGTTCCACGAAGATGACGTAGGAAAGGGATCTAATCCAACACGGAAGAACGATTGCGCAGGGACGGTTATCGGCAGGAGATGACCGCCAGGTAATACCTGAAATGATTTCCGATGCTGGCAGGAATCACACGCAGCAATATAGCATTGGACGGAGCGAGCGAGACCGGGGCTGTAGAAGTGGCCGTCGACGCGGTTGTACGTGCGAGATAACTCATGGTGCCCAGAATGGGTACGTCATGGAGCTCAAAAAGCACATTTCGTCGTAGAAGTTTGAGGAAGATAAGAAGATCAGACCTACAAGCAGCAAGTTCCTTCGGCATATAATGTCGTCCTGGAGGACATATCGGCGATGAGAGGCATCGGTAGGTAATGAGTGGAGATAATCGATGAGTGTTCGCAGCGATAGGTCCCTGTACTGGTCTTCGGCGTTGTTAGAGATTGTAGACAGAGCGAAAATGCCGTTGGCTGTGCTGCAGTAGGCGTCGTCAGGCTTGTCGACCGGATAGTGAGACAGGTATTAGGCGTCCTTGTGGAGATGGCCAGGTTGTAGATGATAGAATAAGAATAATCTTGTAGGCGTAACGCCCTGCGACCAAGTAGTCCTGTAGGATCTTTCAGTAAGCACAACCAGTGAATCGCTGGATGGTCCTTGAGAAAGTCGGTGTGTGTCGAGGGAAAATATTCGGCCATATGTGAATCGGTGGAACTTCACAACCGCCCCAGCTAGCGCAAGACACTCATGCTCAGTGATGAACTAGTTGCTCTCAGAGGCTGCGGGAAGTCTGCTGGTGTAAACAATAACACGGTCGTTGTCCCGCTGTCGTTTTGCTTGTAGTGCGCCGATTCCATGGCCGCTGCATCAGTACAGACTTAGGTAGGTGCAAAACAATCAAAATGAGCCAGAACAGGTGGTGTTATTTGTGAGAAGGTTAATGAAATAGAACATTGCAGATGCCTCGTTAGCGCACCACTTGCAAAGAGCGTCTTTCTTCAAAAGCTCGGTTAGTGGGTCTGCTATGACTGCGAAAGTTTTGACGAAGGGGTGGAAGTACGAGAAAAAGTCGATGGAGCTGCGCACTTTCCTCACACACTTCGGAACAGTGAAGTGCGTAACACCATGAATTTTGCCTGGGTCCGGTTGCACAACGTTCACATCAATGGGATGTCCAAGCATGGTAATCTGGCGACGACGAGAGTGGCACTTTGATGCTTTGTTGAGTTGTAGATCGGCTCCACGATAAACGTACAGGACTGCTCCGAGACGCTCCAGATGCTTAGCGACCGTTGGGGAGAATAATATAACGTTGTACAGGCAAAATATGCATTAGGACAATTTGAAACCGTGAAGGAGTGAGTCCACCATACGTTCAAATGTGGTTGGACCATTACGTGGAGACAGGGGTCATGCTGGTATCTACGTCAATCGAAATTCCACTAAGTGAACGTTGACACTAAGATGCTGACAATCGTCGGTACTTTTAAAAAAGGAGCGCCTTCCTGTTCTGCCTAGGGTGTCCAAACCACACCTTAGTTCACCTTAGGCGCTTTAGTTCCACCCAAGCTACTTGCCCGTGACGTCAATGTGAAGCCGTCTTCTGAGGCTGCATACTGTTTAAAGTGTGTGCTATTTGTCGCCGCAACCGTGTTTGCGTTCCCGCCAACACATTCATCTAGTGAAGGAGTGCTTGGGAATTTTGGATAGTGTATTTCCAGTGCGTGAAATTATGTCGCTCACCTCTGCCTTGTCTTTGCTGGAGCAATGCAACTGGTGCACTTGCTTCCCCCTTTGTGTGATCATCTCAGGCACAACGCGTAATCTTTGTGCGAACCTTCTCCTCCATGGAGGCGAAATACTGCTGGATTCGTCGATTCTGACACCATTGGTTTGCCTCAGTCCGCTGCAAGTGTTCTAGGGAATACGAATGAGATTTCAGGAGCTATCTTGCGCGCTAACAGGCATGCTGTGCCAGAATGGAGACACGCGATCAGACAGAATGCAGAAGGGCTGTAGGAACGATGTAGCTGAGGCTACGGTGTTACTATTTACTTTGCTCTCTACTTGTGCCGGTAAGAGCATGCCTTTATCTGCAAATAAATTTATATGTAATTCCTCAGCACCAATCTTGTGTCCCTCCGCACTCGCCCCCCAGCAGGCACCTCTCATCAGGACGGTACTGACAACGGCATGGGGGCACTTAACATTTGTGTGACGCCCCGGTAGCCTAGGCGATCTATTCATTTCATAGACACGCCGGTGCCCTAGGCTATAGAGCGCGGCTCTTTGTCTGATGCCAGACTGTAGAACTCGTATCCCTAAACCCTACATTGCGTCACATATAGAAAAGAAGCCTTTGCTGCTGAACAGACTCCGTAAACCAATTTATCTTACTTTTCCAGAAATACGGAATACTCGGTATTCGATTTGGCACTCGAATGTTTTTACAGCGAAGCTGTCTATGGCGAGACGCGTAGACCAACAATTCTTCATGCTTGGGCCGATCCAGAAGATTGTGAAATTCTGAACCGACCCGCGGCGGAGGTGAAGCAGGCGTTAAGCACTGCCCATACGTGGGCCGATTCCGAAGATAGTGCAATACCGGGCCCAGTAACGGTGGAGGCGAAGCAGGCGCTAAGCACTCACCATACGTGCGCCGCTCCCAAAGATAGTGCAATGCCGGGCCGACACGCGGCGGAGGTCAAGCAGGCGTTAAGCATTGCCCATACATAGTGCCATACCGAGCCAAACAAAAGCAACAAATGAAAAAAAAAATGTGATGTTGTTCAAGAACATAAAGCATTATTAACAAGATTTGAATTATGCAAAGTGGCTGTTAGTTACCCTCTGTTGCTGTTAACAAGTCCGAAAATAGAATTCTCGGGCGACGCGATTATATCCAAGAGAGACATGTTCATGGTAGCTGCAGGGCAACTGACGCTATTCCAAATGTACTCATGTCCCCCGTACATCCTCGTGTATACAGACGATTCGTCTAATAAAAATTCTTCGACATCAGCATTCGTCATTCCACATTTGGCGCTCCAGCAAACATTTAAATTATTCCGAGAGACATTTTCTGCCGCGGCAGCACTATTTGCAATCCTGTGTCCTTCGCGTTTCATAACATCAGAAAAGAATGCGCAATAATTGGTTATTTTAAGCGATTCGCAAGCCGCTCTCCCTTTTTGCATATATTTGTATCCTTTGATAAGCCAGGAGGAGTAGCCAGTGCCGCAATAAAGGCGCCAACATCTCCGAATATTAATTTCAATAAAAAAACTCAGATTCATTGCAGGGGAAATTTTTCTTTGCCTTACAGGGGGAGGTTGCGCAGACAGGGTTAAAGCCCTGACGAAATGGAAAGAGTACGCTAGCCGTTTTCTCTTGCTTTCCCGCCTCGCAAGGGCAGTTTTTATTGTAAATGCGACGTGAGCTGGGGGGGGGGGGGGGGACGTGGAACACGTGGTTTCTACGGCATCCTTGATAATGACAGCGAAGCGATATCAGGATTCCAACACCTCTTTCGAGCAGCCCATGTTTGTGAAGCGCAATACATAGGTGGAAGCCAAATGTTTCATCTCGCTTTCTTTGCTTTCTTTGTTTTTAGAACTAACCGTTGAAGCAGCCGTCAATTACACTTCGGGTTTTAAAACTAAACGGCGAACTGCCCAGTTAGCTCATGACATTTTGTTGCGAGATTTCCATGAAAAAAATCAAAATAAAGCTTCGTTTTACACGTTGCACTGCTTGCAAACTTTTTTTGCTGCATTTATAAATCACGAGGACACCTAAGCAAACATACGCTATGTCGTAATTTTAGCATTAACACATTTAAGATTGAACAATACTAAAACATCACAAGCCGTTGAAGCATGCTGACCATGCATATACTATAGATGGCGGGAGAACTATCCCTATGGGAATTAGTGGGGTGGTTGTACTGCATGAGATAAGTCACCAAGGTAATATTCCTCGACCTTGGTAACGTGTTTTGCGTATTTTTCAAGTTTTTCACGGGTCTGATGACATCAGCGTTAGGGTGTGTTCATAGGTAACTCGATAAAACTACCAATATTCCTTTCATACGCCTAGGAATTACAGCAATGGAAACGAACTGCCCGACCATTCCCGCAGTCGGAATGGGCAGATTTTTCATTCCGAGGAATTTAAAGGGATGGAATTGCGGCAAGTTCAAATTCCCCGGAATGAAATTGGAATGGAAGGGGGGCGCCCATTCCGCTACGCTGCCGCAAATCTCCTCAAAAAGTCGACATGATGTCATGGCCATACCACTTTGTAGTTCCATCGAGGTTATTCGTCTCTCGTTATTATATCCCAAGCAAGTTGTCGGCATTCAATGGGGATTATGCCGCGGCTGTCATCCCACTATCGGTATATCCTCATCATATATCCGTTTTCATATGGTCGCCGTGATGCCGACCCAGTGCCTGTATAGTTGATTGTAACATTTACGTCCCGCTCTAGTCATGTCATCATCATCACTTCCTTGTGCTCACACAGTTGTCGTGATACAAGCGTCATCAGGCCGCAGTTGCGACGTTGTCTTTCTACTATCATCATCACATCAGTAATGTTATGCCAGTGTGTGCATGCCGTCTTCATCATACGGCCTTCATCGAAACATTGGCTTATTCCTTTGTTCTCGGTTTATTGTTCTCATTCTGAGGTAATGCAGTCGTCTATATGCCGTCGCTGTCATGACTTCTTCATTGCGTCGTGGTCAGACTGCCTCTCTCATCCGTGCGTCGTCATACCGTTGCCGTCAGGCCATCGTCGTCATACATTCGTCCTCTCCACATTTCCCTCATGACATCGTTGTCACAATTGTCGTTGTCACACCACTGTTATCAATGAGGAACTGTTGTCTCATTGTCGTCACGTGGTTGTCGTCGCCATACCGGCTTAGAAGTTCAATTGGAGTTATTCCTTCGTCCCGATTTCATCTCAGCGAATGCGTCGTTCTCAAATTCGTTATCCCGCTATGCTTGTCGGCCAACTTCGCAAGTAACTGCAATAGGTCAAAAAAGGGGCGATACAGGTGTGTGTAACATACAGCCGAACGATGACCACTGGAGGAGGCAAATAAGCATGACTTCTAAAATGCGATTCATCTGTATATAGGTTAAATGCAATTAGCATTACCGCCTCTGGTGATCTTGAGATCAGTTCTGTCAAAACTTTCTGCCAAGTCAATATCTGTTTAGCAAATTACCCCCAGTTTACCGTGTGGGGTATGGGTGCAATCATAAGCATTCCGCTGTGTATGCGCAGAACATAAATATACGCCATTGCTAAAATAAGTGCCATGTAAGAATGGGGTAAGTTCCCTCGCGGTCTGCAGCGTAAAACTTCGCCAGATCATGAGGATGAATTACTAAAAAAAGACATACATAACCTCGCACTGCTCCTACTACCCTGACGAGAAGTGTGATGCTATCGTGTGTCGCGCGCAGTCACGCCGCCACACTCTCACTCCCTACTCGCTCTATAAGGCATAACCATTGTGTGACGTCCATTAGAGCTTATAACGCCTTCCAACTTTTATACTCTGCGGGGTGTCCTACACCCGCCATGGCATATCAGCAGCCATGGCGATGCGTTGCTAAGGCCTAGGTCAGGGTATCTCATGCCAGTCACGACGGCGACATCTAGTTGTTCACGAAATCCAAAAACGCTCGTATACCGTGCAGCAGGTGCACGGTAAAAAATTGCAGGTATGGTATAGCACGGTAAAACTTTATTGAAGTCCTGCAGATCGTGAGTCTTCATGATGCGGGCCGCCCCCACGTGAGAACTGGAAGGCCAAGCCTCTCTGCCGCATCGTGGATCTGCTGGACCACCCAGAGTTGGTCAGCAACAAATGCTGCATTTCGCTACGCCAATTTTTGAAGGAATTTCGTGCTGACGAATTCAGAAATCATGTTAGGAGTCCTGGTAAACGAGAGGGGATCTTCTTGGCTTAACAAAATTAAGAATAACAACCCCAAAATTTAGGCGGGATACCTAAACGCAGGATTCAAATTAGCCTGCTCAAGCTATCCGCATTGCTCTGCAACTTCCCGTTCTTAAATCTAACGGAGAAGTTCTACTGTTGGAGAGTGAGGCTCCATCGGAGAAAGCGGCCAGTTTTGTGTGACATTTGCTTGAGCCATGTCAGTGGTTAGTGGTCGGTCTCGAAGATGAACCTCCCTTCGTTCAAGTACCACGACAACTTCGGGGCTGCGCAAACGAAACAAGCACATTCCTTCTCTGAAGCGCTGCAGGTTTCCTATCTTACCTTTAGTTTACGGCTGGCATAGAACATAGGATGTTCCTCATTATCGTCGCCGACCTAAGTACCACGCCCATACCTCTGTCACTTGCGTCGCACTGTTTGTGTAGTCTGGCGCACGAAGCACAGGACTAGAAACCAATAGCGTTTTTATATCATGGAAAGCGTTCTCTTTGTCCTTATCACAGTGCATGCTATTCGGTGCTCCCTTTCGGAGGGTGTCCGTTAAAGGACTTACTATTCTTGAGTTATTCCGAATGTACCGTTGATAGTACCCCACAAGTCCCAAAAACGAACGAATGTCTGTTTTCGTGCGCGGATGTAAAAAATCTCCAATCATAGCTATTTTCATCTTCGCCAGCCGTATTGTGCCCTGACTGACAACATGGCCCAGATAAGTAGCCAGCTTACCTCAACCATGAGAACACCTGTTTGAGGTGCGATACGTGCTGTTCCCAGTTGTCCGCAAAAATTGCTACATCATCAAGACATGGCAAGGCGAACTCCTGCAATTATTTTAAGACAATATCCATTAACTTAGAGAAGCTAAACGACGCGTTCAACAGCCCGAAGCTGAGGGCGAAAAGTGCCTACAGGTGAGGTAAACGGGGCATAGTGGCTGGCACTTTCTGAAAAGGGAGCTTGCCAGTATTCCCGCACGAGGTCTATAGTTGAAATGTATTTAGCAGCGCTCTTTCGATTCGTTCCTCAATGTTCGGTATCGGACTTGATGAAAAGAGCGCTACGAAGACGCGGACTAAAAGAACAACATGTACGACAGACAAGGCGCTTGTCCGTCGTACAAGTTTTTCTTTTAGTCCGCGTCTTCGTAGCGCTCTTTTCATCAAGTATGCAAAACCAACTCGCCCCCATCAAGCTTCTGCTGCTTCGGTATCGGGCACAGCTGATCGCTAGTGATGGCATTTTACCTACTGTAGTCATCACACGGACGACGGTCCTTATTAGGGGCACGGCCGCAGGATAAAAAAGAAACGCGCGGCTGCGCCGTGCATCGAAATCGCTGTCATTCTCCGCGGCGCCACCAGTGCGGGTCTGTTGTCCGGGATCGGCGTAGAAAATGCGCGAGGAACGCGCTTCGAACGCCGTCGCCCGTGGAAACCGACATGTCCCGTCCCCGATAGCTAGCGCCATTCGGCCCAACCAAGCGACCGAGAATGCAACTACGGCTGAGACATTCTCTCCCATTGCAGCCCACCTGACGTTGCAGGCCGCACCTTTTTTTTTATCCTCCGGCCGCCACCCTCAGCAGGCTCAATAACTCCAAACTCTATAGCATGCGCTGCATCTTTGCTCCCATAATTTGTCTCTGTCGTGGAGACACTCTGTAAGACTTTGATCTTGTGGGTTCAGTTGATGTCAGCTCTATATCATGCGTTATTAGTTCGGTTTTACCTGGCCAATCGCTGAACCTGTCGAGATATTCCCCTAACAGCCCTCTTAGCTCATCTAGCTGTCGGGATTTCCCAAGCATACCGAATGTTTTACCGCTTCTTCCAGGCTGATTTTAGAGTTGGAGGTCGCCTTTTACTCATTAAACTCGGTACTAGTCTCATCCTCTTCCTTGATGGTACAGTTAACGGCTCCGCTCCACTCCACGTACGGCTTCATCAAATTACAATGGTCTATCCTCACCTCCTTCCTGCGATCGGGCATTTTCAGACCATATTTAGTATCTGAAAGTTTGTGCAACACTGTAACAGGTCCGTCCCAGTGAACTTCAAGTTTGTTCTTTCTTGAAGGTTTGAGGATCATTACCTGGTGTCAGGGGTTAAACGTGCCAAGCCTCGCATACTTCTCGTAATAGAACTTGGCGTTCTTTTGAGCTAGTCTTTTGTTCTGTTCGGCTAGTTCCTGGGTTGCACTTAGCTGTTCCAGCAGATTCAGCACGTGTTCTACCACTGTTGGAATCTCTCCTCTTTCCTCCCACATCTCTCCTAACATTCTCAGTGGAGAACGGAGTGTCCTCCCATACACTAGTTCTGCTAGCGAGAACCCCATAGCCTCATGAGGAACCGTTCGCAAAGCAAACAAAGTGGCCGGAAGACAATTCGCCCAGTCTTAATTGTCCTCGTAACAGAGCACCCGCAAAACTCGCTTAAGCACTGAATGCCACCTCTCTGCACTGTTTGACTGAGGGTGATAGACGGAAGTGTGCATCAACTTTACCCCGCAGTTTTGTAAGAATTTGAAGTCAGTGAGCTGGTGAATCCCTTGATCCGCCTGAAACCCAACTCGTGCGTATACTGACAAAAGCGTATCTACTACTTCGGTGGAGCTGAGCTCTTTCAGAGAGATTGATTCCGGAAACATTGTAGCCGGACACAGCATGGTAAACAAGTACATCTAACTCGACTCTGCCTTTGGTAGAGGCCCTACCGTGTCTATCACAAGCCGTCTTAAAGGTTCTGTAATTAAGGGCACTACCTTTAGTGGAGTTTTCCAGGTTTCTCCTGGTTTACGCAAGCGCTGGCAGGCATCCCATGATCTTACAATGTTTTCTACATCGGTTAAACAGCCAAGCCAGTAGTATTCCATAAACACCCTTTCATTTGATTTGTTCATGCCTAGGTGGCCAGACCACCCATTTTCATGACAGAGACTCAAAAGGTCCTCCCTGTACTTTGTAGGTACGACTGACTGATCTAGAATCCTGCCCTTTCGGTCTCTGTAGGGCCGATACAACAATCCTCCTCTTGTATCGTCACGTTGCGCCTAGCAATGCCTTCTTTACCTGCGCGATGCAATTTAGCTACGCTGTCATCATTCTTTTGCTCCACTGCCAGTGGCCCTCTGGCCACATGTAAGAGCCAATCAAAGTTCTTTCAGACCGGTGACAGTAAGGACGCTGTCTTGCTTGCGAGTGCGTCAGCTGGCTGTTTCTGCAGGGGTGAACTTTGACATCCGAGTGATACGCTCTCATTGAGCTGGACAGCTAGCAGGCTTTCCTCGACCGTTTTTTGTCCCTCGAGCCTAGCTCAGATTCGGTTACTGAATTTACCTCTTTTGCTACTTCCGCTGGAGCAGCTTTTGCATTTTCAGCCGAAAGCGACCCAATTTTATGAGTTTGGCCTCGCGTCAACGCCTGTACACGCCCTCTCCCAGTTTAAGCACCTTGTCCCGCAGTAACTGATCCGACCGACTCGAATAATATGTAAAGTTGCTGAAGCGACAAGAATTTCGAAACTGCAGCCTCGTTCACGAGCTCCCCGAACGGTCTACTGATTTGGACTTTGGCTATGGGTAGACACACGCTGTGTTCTTCTACAACCAGTTTTAACCATGCTACTTCTCCCGTGATGTCATCTGTGATGGATGGACAATGTCCATAGTGGCGGCACTGTCTCGCAGCACCCGGCATGGTTTCCCATTAACTTGCAGGTCGTGAATATATGGGCTTCAAAGTTCAATATTGATACAAGACAGAAACATTTAAACAACGTGCGCAGGTTCGTGCGCCCCCTCAAGACGACAAAGGCGTATTGAAGGAAAAGACGACGAAATAATGGCACGTGTTTTCACCGCACGCAATCGCATCGCAGGTGGCCGTTGTCGGCGTCTACAAGAAGAATACGAGGTGAAGCGACGCTCGAGAGAGAAGAAGAAGGCCTTCCTGATCTCCCGTTTAGAACGCGGCAGTGCTTTTTATTTACCCCAGGGCACAAGTTCGCCCACAATAAATAGTTGTATCTGGATTCCCTTAACTGTCCGTTACAATATTCTCGCCTTTTTCATCCACGTAGGAAAAAACTACGCTAGGCTTCACGCAGTTTTCAGCGATATGTCCAAGTTTGTGGCACTTATAACAACGCATCGGTCTGAAGATTAGACTTTTCTTTTCTGCTCTTTTTGTACAGTTTCCCCGTTTGACTTCTCGCTCATTTGTGAGGGCTTTTCCTCCACTTCTACAGGCTCCGGTCGTCTAGTCTGCGAACCCTCTTTGAACGGAAATGGTCTGCGCTGTCCATTTCAACCATACCAATTTCCGTCGTCGGCGTTCAGCTTTCTACGCGTTGCATACTCTGAGCGGTGGACTCGCGGTGGAGACGAGAATAATATTCACTTGTTGGGTTTTCGTGCAGCTAAATTTTAGCACACGAGCGTTTTCGCATTCAGCCCCAATCACAAAGCGGTGCCATCGCAGTCCCAAATAGAACTCGCGACCTCTTTCTCAACAGCATAACGACGACATCGTAGCCACTAAGCCGCCGAACCGGTCACCGAGTGACCCTTTGAAACGCCTTATCACCCAAAACATATCATTTGCTGCAGGCGCATTGCAAATGTGTGTGTTCTTGCCAGTCTTCGCCAGTGGACACCTCAAAGCATCTTTCTCGCCCTGTGTGACATCTTAGACTCACGTGGCAATCTAATCTCTGGGTAAGCAGGAGGCAGGTCAGCGTTAAAGTTCGCGGACGCTCACGCACGTCAGTTGCAGCCCCTCCCCCACTGCCTGACTCGTTCTTATCATGATTTTGCCGTGGAATACGAGCACAGGACCACTTAAACAATTCAGGAAACTCTGCGGCATTACGCAATAGTGAGGTCGAGGAAATTAAATGATTCAAATACCCGTTGAAGTTGCACAAAATACCACACTGTCTTCATTCTTTACTTATTAAAACCGGAATCAATAAAATTCATCTATTATTTATTTTATTTTCGTCATTCATGTATCTATTTATCTGGATAGTCTAAGAGCCCGGAGGCAGGATGGAGAGAACTGGTGAGTATGTACGTAGTCATTGGCAACCACCTTGAAATTTTTCGGCGTCGCAGATGACAGCGACTAAGGCAGGAAGGTGGTTCCAGTCGTCATCGATCGCTGGTACTAATGCGTGAAAGTAAGCGCTGATGTTGCATGGCCTTACCAGTACCGGACCTTCAATTGGTGGTCAGTGCGAGATGAAATGTCAGGTGGACGTAGGAATAACTCATCTTTAAGGTAAATTACAGTGCAGTACAGCAGGCCTAACATCATCAGCATCCACTAATCTCTCTCTCTTTTCCTCTCTCTCTCTTTCTCTCTCTCTCTTTACGCTCCCAACAGTACGTTACCTGCTGCCGTAGCTTAGCGGCTATGTCGTTGCGCTTGGTGTAATAGGTTGAGCGTGGGGGTGCTGTGCTGGAGGATGTGGGTTCGACACGAACTGTCGCGGACCCATTACCAGCATGATTAACACTCTTTCGGAATTTCTATCAGTTTATGGCTAGCAATTGAAGGCATGTCGCTCCGTATTTCCACTCCTTGAGGCAAGCTTGCGCCTTTGGATATTGACACGCGTACCTGGCTGTGATTTTTCGGGGGACCGCATTTGACCCGCTGTAAAATTGAAGTTACTGCTCAGCGCAAGACGCGCGAAGATGCATGCATAGCAACTTTCTCGAGTGTTATCGTTGATCTTATATGTTGTCAATGTTATCGCCGACCCTTGTGTATTCACACTGTATTCGCGATACGAATAGGTTTGCGGATTCTGGAAGGTACGCAAGGCACCAGCGATTGTACCCACTGAGTGTGTATCCGAAAAGACAAGTTGGCCCATTCGGTATGTGTACTGGGTATGTAGCACTGGGTATCTAAAAAAATAGACAACATAGGCCACTGCAAAGTGGAATCTCAGTGCAATTATCATTCTTTCAGAACTATAGGCACTATTCAGTAAGTCGGCCTGGATCGAACATCCTTTGCGTCAACTTGGTCTTTACTCTTCTTACCTTTCCCTTCGCAGAGTAGCAGGCCACACACAAAGCTTTTCCTGCCGGCCTCTCTGCTTTCTCACATTAGGAATGTTCCCTCATCCCTCTTGGCCCCTAGGTATGTGCGCCATTTTGTTCTTTCTCTGAATAGGTAATTTTGGAGTAGACCACTTTGCCAATTGGGTATGAGCCAATAGTTATGTGCAAGAATAAACAACTTGGGTCACTGAATATGTGCAAGTGGGCATCTGTCACTGGGTGTGTGCCCGAATATTCCGCTTTGTCCATTCGGTATGTGCAAATGCAAATGTGAAACTAAGTATGTGAATGTCCTCCACAATGGGTATGTGCCTCTGAGTAGGCGCCCCGATAGACAAGCAAAAGAAGAACCAAAGTGCTACATATCGGCATCATAAAATTTTAGAAGTCAACTACAGAGAAGTGGAAAAGCCAGCATAATGAACAGCCGAGCGTGAAGAAATTGATGAAATGAACCGAATAGCGCGCATTGAACGTGGATGGTTGAGCAACAAAAGAGTGAAGATGTCCGTACCAGAAAATTGAGCGAAATCGACTACATAGAAGGGAAGAATGCAACAAGACAGTGTGTCCCTACTTTGCTTCAGTGTTATTCGAAAGAACGCCTGCATTGATCATGACAGGAGCTCCACCGAATATTGTTTTTAAAGAAAATCATGGAATAACATTAAGGTAAGAGCACACCAGACTAGTGAGACAGGTTCCTAGGATAATTATGGTAATCGCCTTATTAAAGGATGAAGCGAAATAAACTATTTTTCGTTCGCCAAGTATAAAGCGGAGATGCAAACGCCGTACAAAGGCACGCGACACTGTGATAGACTGTGAAGTGCGCGAGCTGATGAAGAAGAAGAAGTGTTTGTTTCGGTCCCTCCGCATCGCTAGCTCTCGTCTGGAATCGTCTCTTTGGATACCGCAACACACTACAAACCCCGAAGAGCGACATCTGAGAACCAGGCGATGGACGTCGTCCTCCCCCAGCGACTGGCCAGCGCCGATCTCCGGACAAGCGAATCTTTTGACTGCGAGGAAGCCTTTGGTCACGGCCCTTTCCAGACGAGGATGCTCGTTCTCATTCTTCTGGGACTTTTCTCGGTTAATTGCCAAACCGTGGTGATCTCCCTTGTCACAGGTGACATCGACCATTGGTGCAAGCCGCTCGCCGGATTCAACATCTCTGCAGCCGATTGGAAGAATATTGCCATACCAATCGAGGCCGATGGGCGCTTCAGCCGCTGCCGCATTTACGAACGCTGCAAGCCACCCGCTGAACACGGCGATTCCGCTGAGCCTCACAAGACCGGCGCTGTTCTAACCGGGGCCGACGAGTGGCACAGCCGATGTTTCCAAAACACCAGCGACCCACGCGACGTGCCCTGTGAAGAGTGGGACTACGACGTTAGATCGGCCGAGGCCAGTGCGGTGAGCTCTTGGAACATGGTGTGCGACCGACGCTTGCTTCCGGCCACCCTTCTCGCGCTGCAGAACGCCGGCGCCGTTGTTTCGCTCATCCTGGCCGGAGTCTTCGTTGACTACGTCGGAAGGAGAGCCATGCTCCTGTCCTCCGCCGCAGCATTAGTGACCTGCACGGTGTGCACCATCGCGCCCACAAATTACGTGCGCTACGCTGTGGTGCGGTTCCTTACCGGGGCCAGCGTCGCGGTACACATGATTTTTACCTGCCTCATCCCGTTCGAGGTGATGACGCACGCGCACAGGCCGCAGCAATTGCTCCTCCTGGCGGTTCTGGGCATCACGTTATGTGAGGTCTGGAGTGTCATTCTCAAACCGGTGGTCATCGACTGGCGTCTGAAGCAGGTGATGTTCCTGGCCCCGATGTCTCTCCTGCTCCCCGCTTTGTCTACCGCTCGAGAGTCGCCCCGATGGCTCGTCGCGAAAGGAAGACTGGACGCGGCCGAAGCACTCATGATGGAGGCTGCTGAAACCAACAATTTCCCACTTCCTGTCACGGCCTGTCTCGTGGAGAAGCTGAGAGAACAGATCACGAACCACGCAAGTCGCGAAGGTGCGGATACGGAAGACTTGGTCGACTATCGCTCCCTCCGGCGTCGAGCGTTGGCCATGTTTGCCGTTTGCTTCTCCATGTCTTTTATATTTCACCTCGGCGCCTTTTCGACGGCGTCGTATAACGAATTTTGGATCCCGTGCTTCACGGTTGTCATCACACTGGCGACGTACGCGGGGATGCACTTCCTTATGACCGGCGTCGCACTCGTCAGAGTTCTCAGCGTGTGCTTCCTGTTGACGGGCACCATACAATGCGCGCTGAGTGTGGCTGTGGGCGGTGGATACATCATGATCACAAAGACTTTACTCGTCCTGTCCAAGGGTGTCTCTAACGTAATCCTTGTACACTGTTACACCTACGTCCTCGAACTCTTTCCATCGGCAGTGCGAGCCGGTGTCTTCTGCTGGGCGTTTGCCTTCGGGCGTGTCGCGGCCATGTGCGCGGCAATGACCCTCGTCCTGAAGCCAGCCGGACACGAAGACCTCGTGTTCGCCGTAGCGGGACTTTTCCTCTTCCTCTCCCTTCTCGTCATCCGCGTCCTGCCACGCACGACAGTGGTGGAAGAAGCACGAATCGTGGCCAGGCGCGCTTCAGACTTCTCCAGGATGTCCATGCATCACATGAAACGAACCCTCGTACAGAGGATATTACGCAAGAAGTCCAAGACAGGAAGCGAGAGCTCCAAGTCATCCAGCAGGAAGAGTGGGAGGACTGGTGGCAGCAAAAGTCCTGACAGTTTTAAAGTGTCACGTCGATTCCAAACCTGGCCAATGCTGGAATGAAGCCACAGGAATATTTGTATGAAATTACTGGGCGCGATGTCCTGTTGGCTACATCAAAAAGTCGCTTCTTGTGTTTTGGTCTGCTGTAATTATGCTTTTAAATGTTCTTTCGCACTCGTAACAATGAAACTCACGAACTTGAGTTCTAACTTAATTCCTATCTGTTTTGACGGCACAGAGTATTTTTGTGTGCTTCGTGAGCGTTTTCCATATCTGGCAAATATAATTTTATCCTTTCGACAGCTAAAGCATTGGCCCTCTCAAAGTTGTTGTGTGTGTTTGACCACGAGACTACTGAAACTTACTTCAGAATTACAGGCTGCACGTTGGGAATGGAAAAAGCATGGTTTTTTGCATTGCGAATTTGCACGTCAACGCATGCACACATGATATGACCACGCGCACATATATATGCGTACTACCTTGACCAAAATTACGTGGATTAGGGATTCCCCGATAAAGGCGACTTTGTTCCTCGGCCTACGAATGTAACTAACTTCAAATTGAAGACTACAGTCCGAACTGATTTCGACAATGGTCGGACTACCACCGCGCCGAAGTTCCCCTAGTAAGGTAAATATAGAACTAATGTGCACCGAGCCATTCAATGAGAGAAAGAACTTTATTTAGTCGCCTGCAGAACAGCACCATGACTAAATGGCGCCGCGACGCGGGCCCCGGACGTCTTCTCAGCGGGTGGTCTCTACTCAACTCCAGCGCTTGTTATACTACCGCGGTCGGTCGCACTCAGGGGGACAGTCTCGTCGGTTTCGTTCGGTCTTTGTCTTGCAAGGGCCGCCGAGACCTGCTGGACGGCTCCGGTTTAGATTTCGAGGTCGTAGCATTCCGCCGCAGCCGCGAGTCACGGCGGAATCGTTGAACTTGTCGAAGCTTCGTCGGGGAACTTGGTGCAATCACATAAGATGTGCGTCAGGGTGGCCCTCTCCCGCTGGCACACGCAGCACACATCACTCACATATACTTTCGGGTACAAATGATTCATTAACACTGGGGTGGGTAAGGAACCAGTTTGTAATTGTCTGAACAGCACCGCCTCCGCTCGGTTAAGCCCCGGGTGCGGGGGTTGGAAAGTCCTTCGAGCCAGACGGTGAAACTGTTTAAGTTCGTTGAATGTCGTCATGAGGTCCTTGGCACTACACCATGTTGGACGGTCGGTTGCAGCGGCGCGGTTGGTTAGCGCTCGCGCCACTGCGTGTGTCGTCTCGTTGTGGTTATCGTGCTTCTCCGACGCATCGTTGCCCGCGTGCGCCGGGAACCACTTGATTTTAACATACCTATTCTCTCGTTGCAGGTCAGTCGAGCACAGAACGCACACAGCCTCGCCACAAACTTTGCCTTTGGCATGATTCCACACTACACTTCGCGAATCACACAACACCGTCTGGCACTCGGGGTCGGCAATGGCCAGGGCAATGGACTCGTAAGCTCGCCGCTGCCCTCGTCGCGCGCCGGACCACGCGTCGATGACCGCAGCTACGTACGCCGAGCTGTCTCGCTGATATTCTGCTGCATCCGCGAACTTTGCGTGCTCGTCCTTGGCGTGAACGTCAAAGAGGGCCTTGGCCCTCGCCGCTCTTGTCTCCTTGTTAAACTCCGGGTTCATGCTTCTCGGGATGAGGTCTACCCGAATCCGGTGCCGGGTCCCGTCCGGGACAGGAACGTCGCTACTCGCCTTTTTCGCCCCAGGCGTGAAGCCGAAGTACTGAAGTACGCGCCTGCCAGCTTGGGTCATAGAGAGCCGCTCCAGCTGGGCGGTCCGTTGCGCTTCCGCAATTTCCTCGAGGGTATTGTGTAACCCCAGGCTCAGGAGCTTGTTGGTGTTCATACACTTGAATAGTCCGAGCGCCGCCTTGTAAGCTCGTCGTATAAGGGCATTGATCTTATTCTTTTCACACTGCAACCAGTTGTGGAAGGCTGCAACGTAGGGGACGTGGCTGATTACGAATGAGTGCACAAGCCGAATCATGCTTTGCTCCTTCATCCCGGCCTTGTAGTTTGCGACCCGTCTGATGAGACGTATTGCGTTGGTAATCTTGGCTGTAAGGCGGCAAATGGTCTCGCCGTTGCCCCATCGCTTGTTTATAATCATGCCGAGCACCCGGAATTTGTCGACCTCCGGGATCACTTGGCCGTTCCTCGTCACGATCTTGATAGCCTCGTAATCCCTCGGTTCGCTCTTGTTAAGTCTTCTTGGTAAGTCTTCTTGGTTCGCTCTTGTTAAGTTCGCACTTGGTAACTCCAGCAGTTCTCACTTGCTCGGTGAGCAGATCAAACCGGAACCGTTTAGCTGGTTTTCGATCGCGTCGACGGCTTCTTACAGCGTGCTCTCATTGTGCAATACAATGCAACGCTCTCAATGCGATGCAGTGCTTGCTTCTCATGCAATGAGATGCAATGAAGAAGGCGCGAAGCTCATTTCCAAAGGGTGCAGAAATAAATGCCGCAGTTCCCCCCGAAAGACGAAAGGTCGAGACGTCTATATGAAGTTTGCATAGTTGTTCTATCGGCCACATAAATATGTGAGCATTCTTTGTAATTAAATTAACAAGCATGGTGACACTCGCACACAGGCAAACGTGAACACAAATCGCTTCGATGACCGCGGACACTCGCTGTCAACACACTGGCGTGAGGAATCGCGGCAGCAGCCGCGACCGAGTTGCCTTTCCTTCTGCATCTCGCTTCAACGCGAGCTAAGCGGCGAGAACACATCACATATGCACAAAGCCGCCAACCCTCGGAACGCCTAGGCACTTTGCCCACCTCAGATGGCTTTCAAGGTAGGGACCACGCGGCCACGCTCAGCCGTGCCATATACCACCTCCACAGGAGTAGAGGCTTCTCTCCAGTCTCATCACGGCATCCTAGCCTCTCCGCCAGCGGCCAGCGTTCCGCTCGCGCAGTCCCGATTTACACCTTTACTTGACACAGCTGCGGGAAAGTAGCGTGACCCATCGCTCCTAGATCACGCCGCCGACTGTGAGCTATACGGCGAGAACGCACGAGCAGCAACAGCAGTAGCAGCACACAGCCACGGTCCGCAAGAGAGGCGCAGGGAAGGCGGGCGTGTGCTCCAAAGAAACCTTCACTTTAAAATAACTGTTGATTGTCCAGCCGTATTCGAACTAGCGATGTATGAATGTGACCTCTGGGTGCAAGCTCTAAAGCCCACTGCTCTTCTAGCTGAACGGTAGAAGGAACATCGACCGTCACTATAAGCTATGTGGAGAGATCGCCACTCTAAACCATATTATCTGGGGCTGCAGGAAGGCCCCCCCCCCCCTACTCTCTCATGGCCGCTCCCTCCTCGCCGGGACAAGCCAGGAGGATCAGCTACAGGGCGTGAACAGAGCCGGGGTGGTGGCTGGCAGGCAAGACCTGACAGGCTACCCTCCCCCCTTGAACGACACTTTTGTCGATTAGTTTTACCTACCTACCGACCTGGCAACCAAATTGAAATTGAAAGCGTAAATAGACAACCAGGAGCCACCAAAAAAAAAAAGCGAGAGAAACAGAAACAATGGATTGGATGAAAAAAAGATAGAAACAACAAGGACCATGGAGATTTACAAGCATGCGAAGAAATAAATCAGAAGGGAAAATCCGCGCGATAACACCAAGGGAATTCCCTCCCGATTTGAAGCTTGAGGTGATTTCCTAAGGACAAAAACACGCAGGAGCAAATTTTCGCAACTAGATGAGGCATGTGTAGGCTGCACAGCAAAACTAGAGAGACCACTCAGGACATGCTAATGGAATGCGAAAGAATTCACCCAACGATACTCGCTGGTAACTTGCACTTTCCAGAAGCGCATGGATTTAATGTGGACGGAAGCATCAACCGGTCAACAGTCGAGATAAGCAAGCGTCGATCGTTAGGAGTATTGGTGGCAAAAAATCAGGGAAGAGATTGATACGACCAGATCCGTTGCAGGCATAGGTAGTGGTACAAGGTAGACAGAGAACTTTCGAGAAATGGACTAAGATTGAAGAGATTACACAAAAATGCTCCAATGAAAAGCATGTACAGCATACTTGAATAATTCAATTAGGCTACCTAAATATTTGTCAATACCGCGTTTCAAAGGGGATCCTGATACGTCATAATCATCAGAGTGTTCAGGTGTTTGTAGAGGAAAAACATTGATATCAAGCAGAGGAAAAGAACTAGGAAGCTTACCCCAGCTAAGCGACCGGTATGTTGTGCATCATGGCGACAAAAAACGTCAAGCGGGAAGTCATAGAGGCTGAGATAATCTCATGGGTGGCGGCAATGGAAAAGAAACCTGCAGTGAATAATTACCAAAAAAGAAAAAAGAAATCAGAATAGAATCATTTTACGATAACTCAAAGGGAAGCGTATTACTTTTCGTAGCGAGATCGGGATGCCTTAGACCGCGTGGTTATAAAGCGAGGTACACCAAGGAAGAAGAAGCATGTGCTTGCTGCGGAAAAGCTAGTAAAACGATGGAACGTGTCTTAGAATGTGCAGATATCTACCCAGCTGTCGGTTTAGGCTCTGTAGGTTTAGACCTCCTCGAAGTCCTTGAGTTCGGGGATTGGATGTTTGGTGGCAGAAAAGTAGAGACCACAAACAACGGAAGCGTGCGCGCGCGCGTGTGCGCGTATTTCTGTGTCTGTGTGTATGTGCGTATGTACCAGCGTGTGCCTTTCTGTGTGTGTATGTGTCTGTACGTGTGTATGTGCGTGCGCGCGCGTGTGTGGGCGTGTGTGTGTGTGCGTGTATGTGCATGTGTGTGTATGCGTGTGTGCGTGTGCGCATGCGTGCGCGTCGCAGAAAATTCAGTGTCGGCCTCGGTGGCGTTATCCGTGAGGGAAAAATCATCCCGAACCACGCAGGCCCTCCGCGTGGCGCAGAGCCGTTACTGAACTGATCGGATTTCTCAAAATAAAATGCGGCAGGATACTCGTAAAGTGCGACTTACACACAACCTACAGACATGATATCGTCGGATATTTATTTGAATATACGAGATAACATAATTATGTTAGGCGGAAGCTCAAACACAAACCCGTTTTCCTGCTGCCGCTTGAGATTTCGCGTGGCTGTGCACTACCTCCGGGATCGGCCCACGCAAGAAGCCGTGTTTCTACCAGCAAGGTCGCCTTAATCCTTAGCGTTCGGCGCCAGCGTTTCCCAGTAAATATTATGGTTACGTAAGCTGCAATTGCGGGGAAGTGTGGAAACCAGTCAGGGAACTTCGCTGTTGCGTTCCTGTCCTGAAGGCGAAGGTTACGAGTCCTCTATATCTTTTTTATCTTTTTATAACCCAAAGAAGAAACGATCGAGTAAATAATTATGCTTTCAAGCTTGAATTCATTGTGAGTACAACCGACAATTAACCGTGTTCCTCGCTACTGCGAGACCGTCAAAATGCGTCTCCAGTGCAGCGACATATAATATGACGAAATGTTGCCGTATTACGCCCCAAAACCCCGATTTCATTACCGAAGCGCGGCTTAAAATACTTGACTACCGAATGATTTTGACCACATAAGGTTCCTTAACCTGCACCTAACGAGCGTTTTTGCTTCGCCCCCGTTCATCTGCGGTCCCTGCGATGGGGTTCGAACCTGCGACATGGAGCTCACCAGCGCAATGCCACAGCTGGAAAGCTGCACAGCAACGAGAAGGGCCAATTTGCGAGTGTGAGATTCGCATAAACTTTAGAATAGGAAAGTAACCTCTAGTGTATGGGCGTACAATAGGAAGGGCCGATGTAGATGTTTTCAGCACAACAGCGCAGTACTTTGCGCACGCTTTGAAGTGGTCGCATAAAACTTGATGCAATTGATTTAGTTAGTCGTCGTTGTAGTTTGTCCGCATAAAGCAGGCTTGAATGTTTACACGTAATTTCATTTTAGCGCTATATACCCCGTGGAAACTCAAGCGAATAAAAAATAATAATTGTTCGTGGCACTCGACCAATGCAGGTTCGATAGCTTTATTTTAAGGTTGAACTCTAGCTTTAAGAAAAGGGGGATAAATAATTTTTCTTCAAGTATTCCGTTAAAAGAAGCACTACTTGATATGGACTATCACCGTGTGATTGGGACATCTTTTGCATCTCTACGGCTTAATGAGGCTGATTATCCGTTGAGAAAATGAATAAACTCTCAGTTTTTAAAATCCGCCACGCGGATGACACCTTCGCAACATCTGGAAATTCAATTTATTTCCACGTACTTGGATAACTGTACAAGGTAAGGGTTCCCAAGAGGCCGCCAGATTCAGTTATCCACGCTTACATTGAAAATACAGAGTAGGGATTGTTATTCTTTATCGACTGGCAGTTAATACGGACCCATCGGACGCTTTCAAAACCCAAGATGTCAAATGGATCCGTTGCAAGAACTTCAATGTGGTGGCGCCATTACGTTACGGCATCCGTCCTGTCTTATCAAGCGTTAATGACTGACTTGGTTTGGCTTTTTAACGCTGGGGCTGAAAACTTCAGATTTATTTTAGGCGAGCTCGCACAGCGTCTTATTCTGCGTCACCTTTATCCCCGCACTGGAAAAAGAGAGATACTCGGACGGTGCAACTGTCTACAGTCATTGCCTGTATCAGCACGCAGACTACACGTGTAAAGTTACATGCAGAAATTTACCGTGACCTTCAGAGAACATGCCACTATATAAAGTCAATGAAACTCATCTTGGAAGCACGCTGCCTCTCTTAAGCAGATGCAAATTTGCACTACATGCTATTGATTGCTACACGATTGATTATTAACGCCGAAAACAAATGTTATTGCTCAATTTGTAGACGCTAATTAATATCAAGGTTGGTTATAGTAAGCCGCAGTTGCTGCTCTGCCTTCCTTCTCGCACCATGTCGGAAATTCTCTACTAATACTTTAAGCAGGGAAAGGCGCAGTAGCTCTAGCGATGGTTTTCGCAGGGAGCGCAAGTCTGTTATATGAACTAAGCTATCACATAGTTGGCGCGCACTAGCGCATGCGAACAGTACACTGGGCCTATCCTGAAGGCGCCGCAATAGGTTATGTTTTTTGCGCAGGTCACTCAAGGTCAAGGAGGCAAAGGGCACTCTGCGAACCCCATTAGGGTTGATTCGGTATTTTATATTTATTCTGGGTTGTTTTGAGGCTACTCGTGTGCAGTCTGCCATGTTCGGCGGCAGTAATAATTATACTCCTATCGCAGAAATGTGGGGAAAACGTTGTGCGGATAAAACGCAACCTGGGAATCAGTGGACACAAACTTCCTTTTCTTCCTTTTTTTCTGACGTGGACGCTCGCATTATTGCTAAATATGCTGAGCTTATACGCCGTTACAGTAATGTATACGATAGGTGACGTTATGTAGATACTGTGTGTATGTCTTTATACGCTTTGTCATCCATGGGATGAACTTCATAGAAATGTCGTCCTCTGCCGTCTACGGTTGCGTTTTCTTTTCCTTGGTACCAATTCCGTTGAACAAACACGGTGTTTCAGCGAGCACTTTCAGAAATTCCTAAAGGTTTTCTGTGCCAGAAAATACAATTCTTGTTCATTAGTTAGTCTATTCGAAATGGCAGACACTACTTGCACAAGAAATTGAGATGCACAATCGACTAATTAACCGAAGTTAGCTAATTAAGTTTTAACTAATTACGTCCTTGTCCATATTGCAATTTACAGATTATAGCCGGGGAGTTTGCAAGGCGGATCCACTTGGAACGAATTCTCAGGACGACACCAGTTTCGAGATATTCATTCTCAAACTTTGAGTAGAAATGCATTGGCGTTCCAGTTACTTTCTTATCAAAACCTAGTTTATTTGCATTCAAGCACAAAAGTATCTTCACGACAACCTCTCGAAAAGGTTGTCATCTTGAGAATTCGTTCCAAGTGAACCCGCTTTGCGAACAACACGGCTAGAATTTGTAAATTGCAACTTCGGCAGTAAGGTAACTAGTTCAAAACATAATTAGTTCATATTTAATTACGTTAATATGCATTTTTTGCACGTAATGCCCGCCTCTTCGAATAGACCAACTCATGAGCTAGAATTACGCTATCTGCCACAGGAAACCTTTACAAATTTTGAAGGTGTTATCTGAAACACCCGGTATTACAGGCAACAGCATTCCTGCTCAAAGCTCCTATGTTTGTTCGATACGAATAGATTTTTTATTATTGGTACACAACGTCAAACAAAAGTCTGCAGGATTATCAAGAAAGAAAGAAATACATAAATTCCGTCGAGCCGGATTCGAACCAGCGACCTCTGGATGTCCGCTTGGGATGAAACCTCTACAGTCCACCGCTCTACCAACTGAGCTATCGACGGCACGGTATCAGCGCGTCTACCTGCTTGTCTGGATTGCAGAGCAGCACGCAACGTGGCCGAGTAGCGGGATAATCGAGGCCTGGCACGTGGAACGCAGTGCGAAGGTGTCTCTTCGGTCGCAGAGTTTTTCCTTGAGCAGAAAAGAGCGACTGCGCGCCTCCAATGTGTCTTTAATTCTTCCTTTGTTATCGAGGCTGTCGTCGCCAACTACTGAGTCCACGTGACTAAACAAAGTATAAACGCGAGTGTTGGTTGAGTTTCTTCTACGAGTGCCTCATACTTATCTTGGATGATTGACCAAGAATATAGGATCATTCTTGAATATAATTAGTCGAATCTAAAGAGAAACACTAATGAGAAATTTTGAATATATCAAAAGAAGATAATAAATCTTGATTTTAAAAATTCAATAATTTAGCAAGGAAGTCGTCCTGATTTATTTATGAACCTTACAATAGCTGCAACAACATCCGTATAACAATGTCCTTGAGAGGAGGCTTTGAAATATCGAATTTCTGGAAAGACTAGATTTCATCCAGCATCGTGAAATTGTCCCACTGAATTTGCTTTCTTAATCGAGAGAAATCGCGGCATGACAAGAAGTTTTCTATCGACTCATCTTCACGTCAATAAGGAGGAGGGCGCCAGACCAGACCTATGCAGACAATAGATTCATGTAGATATTCGACAGAAGAATTTGGTAAATACGCGACAATTTTGATTACTGTTATCTACTTCCTCCGCTCCTTCTAAATCTTCAATGAAAAACGCTAAATAAAAGAAGCATTAGAATGATAATTTGTAGGAGTGGATTTATCGGGACTTCAAAATTTCGTAAATCCTTTTTTTTCATGGTAGTGGCTATTACGGAGGTCATTATGTTCTCGCTGAGGATGTTCGTTCGTCTGTTTGTCGTCAGATAACTTCCCCGACATTTCGGGTATGTCATCGATCCGTATTTAGCCTCTTTTACGTCAACTTGGTCCTTGCTCTTCTTTCTGTTATCGACTCAGAGTAGCAAAGTTTTTCCGGGAGGCCTCTCTGCTTTTCTCGAATTACAAAATGTTCTCTTCTATCCCTTGAGCCACTGGGTGTACGTGTCACTGGGTGTGTTGCCTAATAGACAACTTGGAACAGCCTGGGTGAAGGGGTAGTTGCCAACAAAACCACTTAGACCATTCGGCATCATTCTCAGCCTATCTTTTTTTTCTTTCGTGTCCACTGCAGGACGAAGGCCTCCCAGCGATCTCCAATTACCCCTGTCTTGCTCTAGCTGATTCCAACTCTCGATTGCAGATTTGCTCATTTCGTCACCGGACCTAATTTTCTGACTTCCTCGACTACGCTTCCCTTCCCTTGGCACCCATTCTGTAACTCTCTAATGGTCCATTCGTTATCTACCCTACGCCTTACATGGCCTCCTCAGCTCCATCTTTTTTTCTGTTAATGTCGACTATAATATCGGCGGTCCCCGTTTGCTCTCTGATTCACACTGTTCCCTTCTGGCTAT
Source organism: Dermacentor variabilis (assembly GCF_050947875.1). NCBI lineage: Eukaryota > Metazoa > Arthropoda > Arachnida > Ixodida > Ixodidae > Dermacentor > Dermacentor variabilis. Next base: position 8,694,049 of record NW_027460335.1, on the reverse strand, counting down.
TAACGTTACACCTAACATTTTTCGTTCCATTTCTCTTTGCGCGGTCCTTAACTTTTTCACCACTTTCCTTGCTGGCTTCCAAATTTCTGTCCCATATGCTTGCGCCCGTATAATGCAATGATTGCCAGCTTTTCTACGACAGTGGTAAGCTCCCAGTCAGGATTTCGTAATGCCTGCCGTATCCACTCCAACCCATCTTTATTCTGTAAATTTCCTTATCATGATAAAAGCATTAGTAATTAGTAATTGACCAAGGTAAACATACTACTGAACATACTGAAGAGGCTGAGTGGAAATAATGAATTCTTGTTCTCTTGCCAGGCTATTGAACATTACCTTTGTCTTCTGCATATTAATCTTCAACTCCACGTTTAAATTGTCTTGGTTAACGTACATAATAATTTTTTGTAGTCAGTCCCCACTATTGCTGAACAGGACAATGCCATCTGCAAACCGAAAGTTGCAGAGATATTCGGGTTGATCCTCACTCCTGAGTCATCCAATTATGGTAGCTTGATACTTCTAAGCATGCCGTGTAGAACATTGGAGAGATTGTGGCTCCTTGCCGGACACCTCTCTTTATAGGTATGTGAACTGCAAATGTAAAGCTCGACACGTGAAAATTCTTGGTGAATCCTTCATTATGGGTATGCGCCAGTGGGTAGAGTCCCAAATAGCCACGCGGAAAAAGAGACAAGAAGTGAAGTCGGCACCATATAATTGAAGAAGTCAGCTACAGACAAGTGAAAAAGCCGACACTAAGAACAGCTGAATGTGGAGAAGGAGTGTAATACACCCAGACTTATACCCAACGGACAAGTGCAGACATTGCAACTCTAGAGCCACCCTGGAGCATATCCTATGGGAATGTACGGCTGCAATACAGGGTAACGGTGATGCAGCCTCAAACAGCGACCGCCTCCGCGCGCGCTGGGAGTCTCCGTTGCTCAGCTCGGACCTGCAGCACCAACTCTGGGCCGTCCAGCGAGCCAAGGAAGCTGCCAAGGGCCAACAACCCTTGGCAGAAACCTAGGCGGGGACCAGGCGCACCCCACCAAATCGCAGGGCACTGAATAAAGTTATTTGAATGAATGAATGAATGAATGAATGAATGAATGAATCAATCAATCAATCAATCAATCAATCAATCAATCAATTACCTTATGTTCCACAGTGTAATTTACAGGTTATAGCATGGAGTTTTCGAGGCGGGTCCAGTTGCAACGAATTCTCAGGATGACACAACTTTCACGATACTAATTCCCCATATTTACGGAGAAATGCATTGGCATTCCATTTACTTCCTTATCAAGACGCGCTGTTTTATGCATTCAAGCAAAAAGGATCTGGATCCGAACCTCGTGAAAGGGTTGTCATCCTGATAATTGGTTCCAAGTGGATCTGCTTTGCGAACAACACGGCTAGAAAATGGAAAATACAACTTGGGCCATAAGGTAATTAGTTCAAAACTTAGTTAGTGCCTTTTTAATTACTCTAATATGCATACAGTCTTCTTGCACGTAATGTCCGCCTCTTTGAGTAGACGATCTGATGAGCTAGAATTGTGCTATCCGCCACAAGAAACGTTTACAAAATGTTGAAAGTGTTCTCTGAAACACACGGCACAACATATGCAACCGCATTCCTGCTGAAAGCGCCTATGTTTGTTCGACACGAATAGATTTTTATTTTGGTTGTTACACAACGTTAAACGAAAGTCTGCAAGGTTATCAATAAAGAAAAGAAATACGCTCAGTCCGTCGAGCCGGATTCAAGCCAGCGACCTATGGATGTCCTCTTCGAATCAAACCACTACAGACCGCCGCTCTACCAACTGAGCTATCGACGGCACGGTGACGAGGCGTCTACCCGCTTGTCTGGACTGCACAACAACGTGGCCGAGTAACGGGATAATTGAGGCCTGGCAGGTGGCACGCAGTGCGAAGGTGTCTCTTGAGTCGCAGCCTTTGTCCTTGAGCAGAAAAGAGCGATTGCGCGCGTTTTATGCGTCTTCCTTCCTTTGTAATCGAGGCGTGTTGTCGCTAATTGCAAAAACCACACGATTAAACGTAGTATAAACGCGAATGTTGGTTGGGTTTCTTCAACGAGTGCCTCGTTCTCGATATGGATGATTCACCAAGAATATAGGATCATTCTTGAATATAATTAGTCGAATCTACACAGAAACGCTAATATAAAATTTCGAATATATCAAGAGAAGAGAATGAGTTAACATTTTTTAAAAATTCGAAAATTTACCAAGGAAGTCGTCCTGATTTATTTATGAACCTCACGACAGCTGCAACAACATCTGTATGATAATGTCCTTGAGAGGAGGCTTTCAAATATAGAATATAGGGAGCGGCTAGATTCGATCCAGCACCGTGAGATTATGCCACTGAAATATGCTTTCTTAATCGAGAGAAAGGGCGGCATGACAAGAAGTATTCTATCGTGTCATCCTCACCGCGATAAGGAGGAGGGCGCTAGACCAGATATATGCAGAGAATAGACTAATGAAGATATTCGACGGATGAACTTGGTAAATAGGCGACAGTTTTGATTACTGTTATCTACTTCCTCCGCTCCTTCTAAATCTTCAATGAAAAACGCTAAATTGAAAAACGCTAAAAAGAAGAACACACGCGTCATCCATCTATACACCCATAATGGTTGCCACTCTATACACAAAAGCACAACCAGGATCGACGAGGCAAACTTGGGAATGCTTGCTTTCCCGGAAATCAGCCCTGCTCCTGTTGAACAAGAGCTGGAGGGTTTAGCGAATAAATCTCAAGAAAAAGTGGAGTGTACTCGTTTTGTATAAATGTCACTGACCGTCCCAAGCTGGGAGTACCAGCCCAGATCCAAAAAAGTAAATCCTGGGCTTTCCTTCCAGCCACTCCAATTTCATCAAGAATGGTATTGCTCTCTCTAGCTTAAGAAACGCTTTGTGGAAGTCGTGCCTCCGCAAAGTAGGCGATAGCGTGTCTAGGGCAAGTAGCCCGGCTCCAGATAGCGGCGTTCCCACATTCGACTGGGCATGATGTCCTGTTTGCGACATCACAAAGTCGCTTCTTGAGTTCGAATCTTCTGTAATTATGCTTTTAAATGTTCTTTTGCACTCAGTGCGAAGTAAAGCACAAACTTTCTTATGTTTTAGCATCCTATCTGTTTCATGTTCAGAGTTTTTTTTGTGTGTGTTTCGTGCCCGTTGTTTCTTTTACTTTGCAAATATAATCTTTATCATTTTGACAAAAATTGGATTGAAAGTTTATGTGTGTACTTGACCGCGAGAATACTGAAGCTTATCTCTGAAGGCTGACCTGCCCGTTGCGAATGTATATAGAGGAGCATGATTTTTTGCATTGCGAATATATACATAAACGCATGCATACATGCTTCAATGACCACGCACCCACATATATGCGCACTCCCCTGACCAATATTACCTGCAATAGGGATTTCCCGATAGAGGCGACCTTATTCCTCGGCCTATGAATGTAACTTTAATTTGAAGATCATAGTCCAAACATATTTCCAGTGTGGCCGGACGACCACCGCGCCAGAGTTCCCCTACTAACTTAAGTATGACACTGTTGTGCACCGAGTCATGCAGTGAGATGCTGTGAAGAAGGCGCGAAGCTCATATTTGTCGCAAGGTGCTTTGGAAAATAATCACACCACGAATCCAACGCAATGTCCACCCACAACTGCATGTTGTGTAAGAAGGGCAAGCGTATTAACCGTTTTCGCCACCGGTCGCTTTTAACAACGATGGAACAATGATAAGTAAAATCGTCCGTTTGTTCCTGCCTTTACGTATTGTTGCATCATGGTAGATAAATATTGCAAGTTTTATTGCCCGATTTGCCTCTGTAACCCGTACGTTGACTACTATCGCCAACATCTTGAATACAGCGACTGCACCGGAACTTTGATTAAGTATTCTTTCGAAACCGCCTTATGTCAAAGTATCAGCTGCTTCATTTGGCTGATTGGTTAATATTTAGATTGATTTACTTATTTATTTATTAATGTATTTATTTATTTGTTTATTTATTTATTTATTTATGCGTGGATCGTTTTCTTTGGCTCTTTAACGCGTTTTCTAGGTCAGTGGGCTTTCTCCGCTGAAGGCTCGTGCTCTCACGGTAACAAGTTGCAGTACATGTTCGACGTCAAACGCTCGTTTCTTTCTTTTTTTTTTCTTTATTGATACTGTTAACCCTCGCTTGAGGGTTGTTACAGGGAGGAAAAATAGTAGAACACAGGCAAATTGGACATTTCATCGCATCAGGTTGGGTGCCCACGATACAAGATATCAATCAAGCATTCAAATTTGTGCACGTCTGTCCGGTCTACAACAGCAAGTAAGGCTTTCCACATTTCAAAAACATCCGGGGAAAACGAATAACGAAAAACATCAACACGTGTGTTATAAGGCTTGACGGCTCTGCTATGGTTTATTCTGTCGCTAAGATTTGCAGGGAACTGGGCATATTTTTCCTTTTTTATCTTCAAAAGCCTTTGAAGTATCTGAAGAAAAATTTTAAGTCTGGCTCTTTTGCTTCGGGTTTCCAGCAACTCAAGCCCACACGAACGCAGAATTGTTGTTACCGAGTCCGTCCTTCGGTACCATGAAGCAATAAAAAGAGCAGCCATTCTCTGAATTCGTTCTATTAAAATTTTTCGGTGGGGGCTCCAGACAACACAAGCGTATTCTAATGATGGGCATATGAGAGTTTTAAAAGCAAGTAATTTCGCATCCTTCGTTGCATGTTCTAGCTTTTTCTTCAGGGAATACAGTTTTTGTGAAGCCGTTGAGCACAGGTGATCGATATGTTTACGCCAGTCTAAATTATGTGAAATTGTGACTCCTAAATACTTGAATGTATCTACATTGCTTTGTTTGTTGTTTGCAATGTTATAAAAGAATGACGACAAACTTTTTTTGTTAGTAACATATGTAAAAGTCGATTTGTTGTATTTGATTTCCATGTCCCATTTCTCACACAGAAGTTGAACGGAATGAAGAACCCGGTTGATTCTGATTTAGTCATCAATGTGCGTTACCGTAGAATAAATTAAACAATCGTCAGCAAAAAGCTTCAATTTCACAGGTAACATGACAATCTCTATAATGTCATTAGTATAAACCAAGAACAGCAACGGTACTAAAACGGACCCCAAAAGGACACCAGAAAGCACTTCTAATGGAGGGGACAAGCTCTCGTCCTCACGCACATCCTGCCTGCGATTGTGTAGGTAGGCTTCAATCCATTTTAGAATAGTGTAATTTATTCCTGCTTTATGTAACTTGAAAAGTAATTTATTGTGTGAAACTTTGTCGAAGGCTTTCGCAAAGTCTACACAGATGACGTCAATTTGCTCTTGGGTGTCAATAGCTGAAGTAAAATCATAAATAGTTTCTATGAGCTGGGTTATTGTAGACAGTCCCTTTCGGAAACTATGTTAGTGTTGATAAAAAAAAGTCGTTATTTTCAAGAAAAACGAGAATATGCTTGCTTATGATACGCTCTAAGACTTCACAACAGACGCTAGTCAGGGTAACTGGGCGATAGTTATTTACTAGCAATCGGTTACCGCTTTTAAGAACAAAGTTATGACAGCGCAACGCCAGTCTTGTGGCAACAAGTGAGTTCGCAATGACATAACAAAGATTATATTTAAGAAAAATGACACCCACTCCGCGTATTGCTTTAGAAATTGGGTTGGTATTCCATCCGGCCCACTAGCCATCTTCGAATCTAAAAGTAGCAGCTGGTTAAACACGCCTGCTTGAGTGACGACAAGATTTTACATCCCACATGAAAATGAAGACGGCAGACAAGCGTCTGCGCAATTGCTGCTAGGCGCTGAAAAAACTGATACGAAAAAAATTATTAAAATGACTCGCAATATTTGCTTTTCGCGTTACTGTTATATTGTTAACTTGGATCTTGTTTATTTGTCCTTTTTTTCATTCAGATAAAGCCAGAAATTTTTAGGTGATATTTTCATAAAGGTATTTAGTGTTTGGTTAATGAACCGCTCTTTTGATTCCTTCAGCGCTATTTTCAATTCCCTTCGCAATTTCGACACCTCAGCGGAGATACCTTCCCTTTTGCGTAAGCGCTTTATTTTGCGTTTATACTGAATGATACGTCGAATAATCCAAGGGTTCCGTAGTTTTATATTATTTAGTCGAGTTGGGAGGAAACTAACAACGCAATCTCTTATGATTTTTTTTTGAGGCGCTAGCCATGGTTCGTCAACCAATTCACAATCGCAGACAAGTTCAAACCGGTTAAATACCAATTGTAAGAAATCGAGAATGGATGTGTAGTCTTCCCGACCATAGTCCTTAACTTGCACCGCTATAAACGGCTGGAAACGAGTGCTTGTGCTAGACAGTATGTGCACAAGAACCATATTATGATCTGACAGACCATCTTCCACAGACACTGTATAGACACCTATTTTATTCGAAAGAAACACCAAGTCCAACAATGACCGAGTTTCATGCGTTGCCCTCATGTTTTATTTCCCGATTTCCTTTAGATTCTGCGAGATCATCATTTGAAGCAGCTTTTAGCTACTAGAAATTTCTACGTGCCTAGGTAGTAAACTGTCCCGGTTAATATTGCTACGGAATAGTATTTCCAATGACGAAGAGGCGAGCCGTAAGAAGACGACGACGACGATTAGAGGCTAGCGTGGGTTGTTGCCTCTTGGCCAAGTGTGGCGTATTACGTTGTAAATATAGCAGTACCGAGACCTATCGCGGCGAGCACTCATCGAGCATCTGCGCTCTACACCTGCCGACGCATCCGTTCGCCGATATGTTTTCCAGGGCGGCATTCTGTACCGATGGAACTTCCTCCCTGACGGATCTGATCTTCTTCTTGTCGTGCCAAAACATCTACGACAGACTGTGTTCTTTGGGATGCATGACGCACCCACTGCAGGACACCTTGGGGTAACCCGCACGTACGACCGCGTCCGCCGCCGCTTCTATTGGCCCGATCTTGCTCGCTCCGACCGACGCCATGTTGCTGCCTGCGATACCTGCCAGCGTCGGAAAACACCTCAAGTGCTGCCTGCCGGTCATCTCCAGCCGATCACCGTCCCTGTGGAACCGTTCTTTCGTGTTGGATTAGACCTCCTCGGCCCCTTTCCCACGTCATCCTCTGGGAACAAATGGGTAGCCTTCGCAACTGATTACGCCACCCGATATACTATCACTCGGGCTCTCCCTACCAGTTGCGCCACTGACGTCGTGAACTTTCTCTTGCGTGACATTATCTTACTTCATGGCGCCCCGCGACAGCTGCTTACTCACCGTGGTCGTAACTTCCTCTCAAAAGTTATCGCCGACATTGTGCGTTCCTGCTCCACTCAACACAAGCTGACTACTTCATACCATCCTCAAACCAATGGCCTGACAGAGCGGTTAAACCGTACTCTTACGGATATGCTCTCCAAGCACGTTTCCAAGGAACACCACGACTGGGACATTGGCCTTCCTTACGTCACATTTGCTTATAATTCTTCCCTGCACGACCCCGCCGGATTTTCTCCATTTTATTTACTCTACGGTCGCGAACCGACCTTGCCCATTGACACGGCACTTCCTCTTGCTGCGATCTCAACAAGCGAGTATGCGCGCGACGCCTTCGCCCTCGCCGACCATGCACACCAGCTTGCCCGTGCTCGACTGACCGACTCGCAAACCACTCAGCAGCGTCAGTAAAACGCCCGCCATCGTGACGTACAGTTTTCGCCTGGTGCGCTCGTGCTCCTGTGCTCGCCCTCTCATCACGTCTGACTTTCAGAAAAGCTCCTTTCGCGATACGCAGGGCCCTACCGCGTGCTGCGCCAGGTGACTCCTGTGATATACGAAATTGCTCCTGTGGGCTCAACCTCGTCATCTACTCTGGCGTCTAGTGATCTCGTGCACGTCAGTAGGCTCAAGGCCTACTACACTGTTTCTGAGTCTGGCCTTTAGTCGCTCGGGGACGGCGGTTTTGCCGCCGGGGTATAGTGCTGCGGAATAGTATTTCCAATGACGAAGAGGCAAGCAGTAAGAAGGCGACGACGACGATTGGAGGCTAGCGCGGGCTGTTGCCTCTTGGCAAAGTGCGGCGTATTACGTTGTAAATATACTTGTATATCGCTTTTCATCTGCGTCTTCTTACATAACGATATTAAGTAGATTAAAGTTCCCTGTCATTATTAGTTTTGTGTTATGATCCAAATGATTGCATATGAAATCATTCAGCTCATCCAAAAACACGGGTGCAGCGGCAGGTGGCCTATATACTGCTCCAAGAAGATATACAGTGTTCGCGTAAGTATATTTTCACCCCACTGTCTCAGCGATAGTACATTCAATCATTACAACATCATAGTGCTGTTTAACAATAATCTCAACGCCTCCACCGCGAGTGTCTCTACCCCATCTAAACATTCGGTAGTTTGGTGGCACTATACAGTGACTAGGTACATTGGTGTTCAGCCATGTTTCGCTTACCACTAGCACATGAGGGGTCTCCGTCAGCAACACGTATTCTAAGTTACCTTATTAACAATACTGCGTGCATTCAGTGACAAGATTCGAAGCTATGAATCGGTTGAAGTACACGGATAATCGCTGGGACTGCCTGAGGGACCAGAGTCATCACGCGTGTCAGCTGTCGTTTGTGCGCTGTGCTTGTTCTTATCTCGGTGAGTTAGAAGAAAACGTGAGCTTGTCGTCGTTCAAAAATACCTTCACGCCCTTCGCCCTTTCGGCTGAAGCACTCGCCCACAACTTTCATCGCACATCTACTGTTTCCTTTGCATAATCATTGCTGGTACAAACTGATTTTCCTTTAAGTCTTTTGCAGTTCTTCAGTACCTGCTCCTTTTCTCTGGTATCATAACACTTCATAATAACTGGTCTCTATCGGTTACTGTTTTTTTTACCAATGCGATGAATTATTTCTGCAGTTTTAACTTGAACCCCCAGTTTTTCATGAAACAGTTCATCAACGGCAGCTGCCCTCAAGTTCGCCTCTGAGTCACCGCTTTCCTCCGAGATTCCAAAAACCAACAGGTTGTTGCGCTGGCTGCGGTTTTCATACTCGATCAAGTTTTCAGCCTTGTGCCGAACTATAGCCTCAAGATGCCCAGTTTTCTTGTTCATTTCCTTTTCTTGTTCATTTCCTGCATCATGACAAGAAATTCAGTCAGTCAATCTGTTTTTGCGTTTAACTGCACGACGTTCTCGCTTTTTGAGGATAGACGGCAATCAGTCGCCGCCTGATTCTATATAGTTGTTTGCAGCAGCTCGGCCGATTGAGCCCCGGGATTTTCTTCTATGTCTCCTGACACTAATAGCAACATCATGGACCAACAGTCAATAAAAATGCAACAAAGCCTGTGAGGGCTACAGCAGGATCACCAAAATTTTTTGCCACTTCTGTAGGAACAATCAGTACATTAAGGACCAACCTGCACAATCAGCAGAACCGGGTGAGCCATGCTGTCCGCAGGCCAGGTGCCGTGCCGTGCCCTGGGCAACTCCAGCGATTTTCTTTTTACTACAGCAGGGTAACAACAATTTCACGTTTCTGAGACCTTCCTGTCACGTATGGCATATCCGATAGTGGAATTTATCGGCAAATTTGAAAGTACCTTTAAATAAGCGAAACGGCGCAGCAACAAAATTTACATCTGGCAGAGCAGTCGAGTAAACCACTTCGTGTGACGTAAATGCCAGTCAACGAAAACGGCGAAGGGCAGACTCTCAGCCGATTCGTGACCGTGCCGGACCATGGCCACAAATTGTTGGGGTGACAATGTCAGCCGCGCCAGCTTTTCGGAACTGTCGAACAGTGACAGCTCCGATTTCGATCGACTCAATAGCCATGAATCGACGTTCGCCTTCGACATTCCGTCAGACCGCCAGCAGCAAGCGCAACGTACCGCACCGCAATGCAACACAAAGACCTAGGGTAAACCCTCACCGCTGATTTGATACGGGTTACTTGCTATTTTAGGTGTTTCACCCCTTCTCCGGGAATCGTTTTACAGCACTCATTATGAGACGTCTTGGAACGCTTCTTTCCGCACGTGTATGTCGATCTGTAGAGCGCACTGTTTCGCCTCAATTCCTCACGCCAAACACTGGCTATGGATCAGGATCGTGGTATCCACGAAGCCGTCGTTTCCCATCTGCCCGTGCCATAATTTCCCTCGTAACTGAATCTGGCCAATAACTGAGGAGAAGCCAAGGCAGGTCCGAGGCGATTAACGAAATCTATTTTGTAAACATCCGTGACAATCTCCAGCCTGCTGTTCTTGAAGAAATTACGGAAGTGTGCAGGGAAACGCACCCGTCCGTTGACCTTTTGGACGCAAGGGCTCTTGTTCGAGAGCTTCTTGGTGTCTGAAGTTTTAGATGCCACGCTCCCCTTGGCGCTGTTTCGCGTTTCTTCGCCACCTGTGCTAGAATGTACTAGAAAATACTGGGACAGTGGCAAAATCGGTCCTCGAATACGTGGACAGAGCGTGAAGCCTTTGCCGCGAACACCCGCCGTAGGCTCTGCTTTGGTGAAACCGTGGGCTTTCTCCCTTCGAAAAAGCGGCGGGCATCTGATACATGTGTGATTTAGCCACTAACGCGATAACACCGGTGATGTTAAATTGTGCGAAACTGTGAAATAATCCTGGAGCGACTAGCCACGCGAAAGTATGCGCTTGTGTCTCATATGTCAAGATTTATATCTTTCCTTTCTACGCGGACAACTTTCCCACCGCATTGGTCGTGTTGCGACTCACCATTCTGAAAGCGCCGATTCATTGTGGCACCTGATTCGTGTCTCGCGAATTCACGAGCGACCTGACGCCAGCCCTGCCAGCTCCAACTGCGGTACGGGTTTCCACGAGACGTGCGTCCACCTTGTTTTGTGTGACATGTTGCGTGGTTGTTCAACGCTGAAGTAAATGCCTCGCGCACCTGCGAAACACATATCGAGTGTACCATCGCCAGGAATAACGGGCTGCCTGTCAACAAGTTCATTTTGGGGGTGACAATTAGGCGGTGAAAGCGAGACGGAAATAGAGGACGCCCCTTTCGGGCCACAAAGAATGGGCAAGAAGCATAACTGCGAGTCAGCCTAGTTGGAATAGATTCATTTTTAAAGAACTTTTTGCGCGCAAAACAAACAAGGACAAAGAAAAGGAGCAACACAAGGACGGGCGCTTTCACGGACCGCAATAATAAGCACAAGAATTGCTGCGTTGTTTAAGCCATAGTTGGGACAAGTAGAAAGAGGGCCGGAAGAACTAGAAATGAACTGAAGCATAACTGCGACTCGGCCTAGTTAAAAGTGAATCTGTTCATTTGTACCAAATGAATCTGTACCATAGAAGTCATCAGGAAAATGCACGGAGGTTAACCAGGATGCACCCGGCAGGCTACACTGCACTGGGCAAGGGACATTCTGTGGCTGTGAACAATTAGTGAATGTTTTTCTGGGCTACATGTTACTGTGATAAGTACCATGAAAGAAAAAAACATCCGAATAGCTCAGTTTGTAGAGTGGTGAACTGCAGCAATGTCATCCAAACCGGACATCCATACGTTGCTGCATCAAGTGTCTCCTACAAAAATCTCCACGTTGAACCGTTTATCATATAGTGGCGGGTAATTTTCCAATCAGAAGAAGGAGATCGCAATTGACAGTGACATCGTCACCAATTTCCTGAAGCTGTCCTTGACCCAGATGTTCGTCTTTCAGACAGATACCCATGTTCCGCACTGGTGATAATTGTACACGCCTACTGCTTTGGTGAAATGTGTTCTTTTCGGTGGCTCTGTCACCGAGGTGGCCCAGCTAATAAAATCAGAGCCTCAAGTAGACACCACAACAGGTACACTTCCTTGTAAGCACCAGCCGGAAAGGTACATTCTACGGGGGTATGCGGTCTGCCGAACAAGACCCCAGTCTTCGAGGACTGCATGGATGCGCGAGAGATGTGTGACGTGAACTTGTGCTAGCTAGAAAACAGGGTCTGTTTCGCAGGCCTACGCGTAAAGTGTCTACTACAGCTTTACCGCATCCTGGCCAACCCAGGTCACCTCCTCACTCAGTCACACTGAAAGGTAAAAAAAAGGGGGGTTTTCGTTGTGAGAACAGCATTTTTCTACCAGCTCGTTCGCCATATTTTGAATAAAATTAAGATTTAGTCTCAAAAATAAATTTCTACGCAGAAAAGAGTTAATCATGCGGGCTTCGTAGTTGGCGACACCAGGCTCGATTACGAAAAAACACAGACGCATAGAAAGTGCGCAATCGCTACTTTCTACGCAATGACAAACGCTGCGACTCAAGAGAAACCTTCGCGCTGCGTTCCATGGGCCAGGCCTAAATTATCCCGTTACTCGGACACGTTGTTCAGCAGTCCAGACAAGCCGGTAGGCGTGCCGACATCGTGCTGTCGATAGCTCAGTTGGTAGAGCGGTGGACTGTAGACGTTTTATCCGAAGCGGGCATCCGTAGGTCGCTGGTTCGAATCCGGCTCGACGGACTGAATGTTTTTTTTTCTCTTAGTAAGTCTTGCGGACTTCTGTTTAACGTTATGTCACCATCACAATCAAACATATATTTTGGTCCAACAAACGCAAGCGCTTTGAGCAGAAATGCAGTTGGCTGTTACATATTAACCCTTTATATCCCACAGGTGTCTCACGAGGTGAACATTGCTGAAATCTATATTTTTAAAGAGTTCATGTTCATGGAAAGACACGTGAAAAAAGTTAAAACGATTCCTCTTCATTTTATAGGAAATTTTATTACGCCACAAACGTTGCAGCTAGGAGTGGGGGGTAGACATTCCCCGAAAATTTAGGATGCATGAAATTTCTCAAAGCAGTTGATTTTTTGTGCATCAACGCACAAATACACAGAACACTTTTTACAAAAGAACCTTGTGCGCCTGGTGCATGAGCTTAACTTGCACATGGGGGCGTTTTTTTTTGCGCCACTTTCACTGGCCAATGGCCAACATTGTCGTGCCGCACAGAATGTTCAACATGATGGGCTCTCTTTGAAACAACTACAGCTGCTGAGCCTGATGCCTTCAATGAACTAGATGGTGACACAACACTCGCAGGCACAGGATCATCACCATCCCGGTTCAATTCGGGCATGCCCTCGAGTGAGCGCATCAATCCAAGTGCCACCCGGAACTTAAAGTCAACCAGCTGCATATCTGCCGATTTCGCTTCGCGGTAAAGCAGAAAAGCGTTCACAACCCCAAGATCGATAAGGTGAAAGCATATCCTTTTGTACCACTTCTTTGTTTTCAAGTCATTTCTGTAAAATGACAGAAGCATATCTGCTTTGTCTACTCCACCCATGCTCTTGTTGTACACCCTAATGATGTTGGGCCTCTGCACATCCACATAAGTCTTGGTCTTTCTGTCGTAGCGCCTGCATGTATCAAAAGGTTCAATGCTGTGGATGTTTGATGCAGCTGTCACTGTGCGGTTGTCGTTCCAGGCACAGATGACAATTCCTGTGCTCTTTTCTGAGCAGAAGTCGAGTGATCCTCTCTCTGCTTTTTTCAATTCCTTTTCAGTTTTTAGAGGGCAGTTCCCCATCTTGTTTTTCTGATGGTGGCAGTCTCCAAGTCCTCTCATTTTCATTCCATTTAAAAGCTCGATGGAAGCGAAGAAGTTGTCGAAAAATACTTCTGTTCCCGGAGGGCAATCATGAGTGAGTCGCAAAACGACCTTCCCACTTTCGCCTACGTCTGCCGTGGTGTTTGGGGGGTCTTCGATTAGGTTGTCACCATACATGTAAAGCCGATATACGTATCCAGACCGGCCTGCCAGGGCCCAAGCTTTGTAGCCCCATTTTTTAGGCTTACTCTTCATATAAACTTTCAGAGAATGTCTGCCCTTGAAAGGGATAACCATTTCATCTACAGCAACGCAAGTTTCAAGTTTGGCAGCTTATGAAAATGTGTTATTTAAGCTCGTAAGCACATGTCGCACCTTATGCAAAAAGTCATAGCCTTCTTCTCCTTTTTCCCGCGCTTCATCATTGTTCCCTGCATGAAATAGGGACATGATTTCGTCGAACCTGTTTCTTGTCATGCAGTCGCCGATATCCGCTTGACGAGTGTTCGCTGACCAGTACATCCTTGTAAAAGGAAGGTCAACAACAGACATGTAAAGGACAATGCCAGTAAACGTGCGCATCTCGAGGACTGACACCGGAAGGATTCGCGTGCGATTTTCTTGGGTGCTGAATCTGTTCGTTTCGAAAGTGAGGAACTCAATGAGGTCAGAGTCAACGAGTTTCAGGAACATGCTCAAGGGGCGCTTCACTCTTTCTAAACCGTCCGCAGGCTTCAAAACACTTTCTTCCTCTCCCCTATTGATATTGATGTCCTTTTTCACCCAGTGCCAAATTTCTGTTTGCTTCTTGTTTTTGGTTGATGTGACTTGCACGTCTTCACTGTCTGAAGAGCTTTCGCTGACATTCTGCACTGTTCTCTCCAGCGGCGTGTATTCTTCATCGCAATCCGACCCCTCCAAGTTTTCGTCCTCACTTCCACTAGGGTATTCAAAAAGAATTGCTTGAATTTCTTTGTCAGTCAAGCGCTGCCTGCATATAAAAAAAACGTTCTTCAAAATCAATACACTAGCACAAGTCGCTGCTAGACAACGAGTATGAAGGTTCACTTGATGGAAATTAAATTCGGTGCCGCAAATACTCTGACATAAGCGCTCAATGAAATCATGCTCGTTCATGCATTTCTCTGGAAGGACGGACCCCAGCTTCCTGTCTGCCACAAATGTGTATCTAAGCTGAACGAAGTGAAATGCTCGACAAGGAGCAGTCGTAGCAACGTGAAACTGCGTAAGTATATTCGCTAGACTTCCGCAAAACTGCTGTCAGTGTTTTCAATATTACATTATCAGAGTTCAGGTTACCACAACAGAAAAATAACGCACACTTAACGCCTTGGCCGGCTGCACGTGGAGTCCATGTTTTCGATGCTCAAAATGCTGTTGTGCGGTCCCCGTGGCGCCATCTACTGACAGCGAGTGCAAGCACCAGCTGCCGCGTTCGTGGAAGCTAGGAGCACGGGGTTCCTAAAGCATATTTTCTACCTCGAAAAAAATTAAAATAACACTGCCACGTTTGTGGCACCTAGGATACAAAGGGTTAAACCAAATTGGCGCTAAGAAAAAGGAAAGACAACCGTAAACTGCAGAGGATGACACAGCAACGAAGTTCATAACATATCATGGACATGGAAATCAGTAACTGGATATCGCGGAAAGGCTTTTTCTTTCAGTGAACATAACATAAACACCTCTAAAGCAATCTGCAACGCTAGCAAATCCTGGGTGAAATATATTCGGGGCCTTGGGTGGGTCGATAGTCGTATAATGATATCGCGTTGCAGTCGTTAAGCTGAAGCATGCTAACCTACTTGCTAACTTACTCCGTGATTGACTTTGGTGTTCTCGTAGAGCATACACAGCTGAGCAAAGGGAAGAGGGGGTGGCATTACGAATAGCTGAGTTGTGAAGAGGCGATCCACGAAGAACCTCTCTGACGTCATACGTTTACAGCGGCAAGGAGCTTGGAGAAAAACCGCAACCCATGTGGCGCCGGTTAATTCTCCAGAAATGGCGTTTGCATTGTGCAGCGAGACAGTTAAGGACGTTTTACGATGCCTTTGTACGGAGTAAGAATAGGTCATTGAATGTCAATTAAGGAGTGACAATCGTTCACTTTTTTCAAACAGCATGATAATTAACCTCACTCATCCTCGCTCATTTCTTCGACACGAGCAAAGTCATCACAGGCATAGCCATCAACATGCATATAAAGGGAAAAAATCATCGCTTCTGCATAACTTAGAGTATATACGTCATTCTAACGTCACATAGCGTCAACCATTCAGCATGAATGCAAGTGTCCAGGCCATCACATTGCGCCCACGGCGGCCGCATTTGGATGGTAGCGAAATACAAGAACTGTCAGGATAAATCCTGAATACAAGGCTGGTCAGAATAAATCATGAGCCCCCCACAACAACTTGCCTCATAATCACGTTGAGGTTTTGGCAGGTAAAACCACAAAGTTTATTTTAAATGTCCAGGTAAAAAAAAAGATTCGCATCCACAGAGTGCAAGGATACGGGGGATCCGCATAACGTTTTTTACACACTTCTGCGACGAAGTATGACGAGCGTATATTTTCACAACCGAATTAGCTCGATTGCGGTTCGTTGAGTGCACATCAACTCCTTGACCGTGAGTGCCGTGCACTACAATTATCACCTAGTGCGCCGCCTTCAGGATCATCATCATCCCCAGCCTGGCTACACCCCCTGCAGGACAAAGGCCTCTCCCATACTTCTCCAAGTACCCCGGTCATGTGCTAATTGTGGGCAAGGTGTACCTGCAAACTTCTTAATCTCATTTGCCCACCTCACGTCGGGCCGCCCCATGGTACGCTTCCCTTCTCTTGGAATCCAGTGCGTAACCATTAATGACTGCTCGGTTATCTTCCCTCCGCATTACATGCCCTGCCCATGCCCATTCATTTTTCTTGATTTCAACTTAGATGTCATTAACTCGTGTTTGTGCCCTCACTCAATCTGCTTTCTTCTTGTCCCTTAAAGTTACACCCATCATTCTTCTTACCATATCTCGTTGCGTCGTCCTCAATTTAAGTAGAACCCTGTTCGTAAGCCTCCAGGTTTCTGCCCCGTAGGTGAGTAGGTGAACCCATCAGTACTTTACCCATCGCCGATTCCACATCTTCATAGAAACTTTCGACTTCCTGGTCATCTTGACTTGATGTAGTCGCGTAGACCTGTACGACCTTCAATTTGTACTTCTCAATAACTTTCATAACAAGATCTGCTACCCTCTCATTAGTGCTATAGAATTCCTGTATGTTACCAGCTATATCCTTATTATTCAAAAATTCGACTCCTAGTTCTCGTCTCTCCGCTAAGCCGTGGTAGCAGAGGACATGCCCGCTTTTTAGCACTGTATGTGCTTCATTTGTCCTCCTAACCTCACTGAGCCCTATTATTTACCATTTAATGCCCGCTAATTCCTCCAATAGCACTGCTTGAATCGCCTAACGAGATAATGTTCTAGCGTTAAACTTTGCCAGGTTCAGGAATGCAGGCCTTCAGGATAGGGCTAGCGTATTGTTGCATGTGGTAGCGCATTCAAGCCGTGTTGAAACTAATTTTAGATTGCAGGCATGTGGGGGGGATCTCTGCGAAAACCTTCCATAAAACTGCTGCGCCATTCCCTGCTTAAAAGTATTAAGGGAGAATTTCCAACATATGCGAGAAGGAAGGCGGAGCAGCAGTTACGGCTTAATATTACCGTCTGCACCTTGCCTTCGTTGCAAAGTTGTTACGTTGTCATTCCTCTGAATTTTGCTAACTAGATTCACTGAACAAATGTCATGAAACAATGTACCGACAGCGCATGCCTATTATGTTAAATGTTCTCAGTCTGAAATATTAAAAGTGCGGAAACAATAAGCGAAGATTGGCCCACGCAAAAGACCGCGTTTCTGCCAGAAAGCTCGCCTTTATGCGTTGCGTTCCCCACCAGGGTTTCCCGGTAAACTTTGCTGTCACATGCGCGCCTGTTCCGGGAAGCGTGAGAATCAGTCGGAGATATTTATATGCTATCGCGTTCCACTCTTGAAGGCGAAGCTTAAGTCTCTTCCAATTTTTTTTCGATGTATATAGTCTCAGTTTAGCACTGTGCAATATTTGTAAGGCGTAGTCGACTAACGCCACCCATGTATCCACGCAGAAAATTGAAATTGCAGTGGTCGTCTTGCTTTTATTCATTACCTCCAGCGTATTACTTAGCGTAGCCCACGTTGTATGAATCGGCAGCGTGCTGTGTAAATTCTTCAAGGTTCCTCAGTGTGTCCTTAAAAAAGCAATTTTATTACTTTATTTCCTAACGTGTTCGTACCCACTAACGTGGGAAATTTCCGTAGGCAATGCAACTTTATAGAGGCAGTCTGCGTGCAAATACAGGCAATATCAACAGGCAATTACTCCGGTGGTCCGAGCGTCTCCTTTTTGTAATGCGGAGATAAACACGGCGCGGAATAAACCGCTCTCGGAGCAGGCCTAAAAACTGGTCTGAACCTTTCTGCTCCAGTGCTACAAAGTAAAGCCTAATCGGCCGGTGAGGCTTGATAAGACAGAAAAGATGCCGCTACTGAGGCCAGGTGGTGTTGCCATGTTGCACCTTTGCAAGAGATCCGTTTAACGTCATTTTTTAACGTATTTTAACGTCGAGCCTTCTGGTAGAAACACGCCCTGTTGCGTGGGCCGACCCCGGAAGTAGTGCACAGCCGCGCGAAATCGGAAACGGCTGCTGTAAAAAGGGGTTTGTGTATGCGTTTCCATGTAACAATATTAATTTCTCTCGTATACTCTAATGAAAATCCGACGCTATCATGTCAGTACGTAGCGTGTAAGTCGTACTTTACTAATTTTCTGACGCATTTTACTCAGAGATAATCAATCAGTTCAGTAGCGCCTATGCGCCACGCGGAGGACCTGCGTGGTTTGAGAGTATTTTTCTCTCACAGACAACGCCGCCGACGCCGACAGCGGATTTTCTGAAACATGGGCCATTAACGCTATGCCATCAAAATTTTGTGGCAGTATATCCTTGGACGTTTCATTGCATTTTAACCGACTAAGCCAATTTCTCTCAGAATTAGAAAAAAAATCATTGCACGTACCGGGTATCGATCACAGCACCTGTCGCGTGCTAAGCGAGCGAGCGCTCTACCATCTGAGCTACACCGCCGACAAGTAATAGCGGTAACGTAACGGCTTTTCACTCCGTACCGCTTTTCCCCCTAAAACTACGTCGAGCGCAGAGACCGGAGACTTCCGGAGGCATCCGGTTCGCACTGGAATGACGTGCTATATTCGAATCACTTTTACGGGCGACAGATGTCAGTGAGAGATGCGGACCGGACGAAGCTTACTCACCTATGAAGAAATTCGCAAGCATTTGCGCGCAAGTCCATGCAGCGAAAAGGAGGCTTCATTCGTGCGGCCACAAATCTTCTTCCGATTCGTAAGTTTCCCAACGAATACTGATTGATTGATTGATTGATTGATTGATTGCAGCCAAAAGCATCAAACGGGCTACGTGTATACGCGTAGTGATGGACAGGAGAATAACAGTCACTTGCTGGGTTTTCGTGCACCTACTTTTCGGTACACGAGCGTTTTCGCATTCCACCCCCTCGCAAACAGTTCCGTTGCAGACCCGAGTGGAACTCGCGACCTCTTTCTCAACAGCACAACGACTACCATATGTAGCCACTAGGCCGCCGAGCCGGTCACCGAGTGTCACTTTGAAACGGCTTTTCACCTAAAACGCTTCAGACGCATTGGACGTGTGTGTGCTCTTGCCGCTCCGCACAAGTCGACACCTCAAAACGTCATTCTCGCACGGTGCGATACCTTAGACTCGCGCGGCCATCCAATCTATGGGTGAGAAGGAGGAAGGTTAGCGTTAAATTTTGCTGACGCTCACCCACTTCAGCTCCCCCTACCCGGCTGACTCCTTCTTATCACGAGTCTGCCTTGGAATACGAGCACAAGACCACTTAAACAATTCAAGAAACTCTGCGACACTTCGCAAAAGCGAGGTCGACGGAATTAAACGATTGAAATCATCATTAAACTTGCACGAAATACCGCACTGCCTTCATTCTTTCCTTATTGAAACCTGAATGTATTCCATTCCCCTCTTTTTTCTTTTATATTTATTCGTTCTTTTATTCATTGGTTCATTTATTTATTTGAATATTCTGAAGGCCCGGAGGCACGATAGAGAGGAGTGGTGAGTTAATACGTAGTCATTGGCAAACAACTCGAAAGTTTTCGGCGTAGCTGATGACAGCGACGAAGACAGGAAGGTGGCTCCAGTCGTCGGCGGCCGGTGCTACTAATGCCTGAAAGTAAGCGCTGATGTCGCATTGTCTTCCACTACCAGACCTTCAGTGCGGGATGAAATGTCTAATGGACGTAGCAACAACTCATCTTTAAGGCCAATTTTAGTGCAGTAAATCTCAATGCAGTACAGCAGGCCTACCAACTTCAGCTTCCATTAATCGCTCTCTCTTTCTCTCTCTCCGATCATACGGCAGACGTACTGATCCAGCATATCTGCCTGGATCAACATGAATTACGTCAACATGTTCTTTCCTTTTCCCACTTTTCCCTGCGCAGAGTAGGAGGCCCCAGTCAAAGCTTTACCGACCGTCTTCTCTGCTATCTCACATTAGGAATGTTCCCTCATCCCTCTTGGTTGCTGGGTATGTGTGTGATTTCGTTCTGTCTCCGAATAGGTAATTTGCCAGTAGACCACTTAGGCCATTTCGTATGTGCCAATGGGTATGAATAGGCATGTGCAAGAATAGACAACTTGGGCCCCTGAATATGTGCAACTGAGCATGTGTCACTGGGTATGTGCCAGAATATTTCGCTTCGCCCATTCGGTATGTGCAAATGCAAATGTGAAACTAAGTATGCGAACGTCCCCCAGAATGGGTATGCGCCACTGTGAGGGTTCCCGGATAGACAAGCAAAAGAAGAGCCAAGGGGTTACTTATCGCCAGCGTAAAATTTTAAAAGTAAGCTACAGAGAAGCGGAAAAGCCAGCGTCAATAACAGTCGAGTGTCAAGAAAGTAGTGTAATGAATGGGGCAATAGCGCTCATTCAGTGTGGATCGTTGAGCAACAGAAACGTGAAGATGTCCTTACCAGAAAATTGAGCGAATCGACTACATAGAAGGGAAAAATTAGACAAGACCGCGTGTCGCTACAAATTGCTTCAGTGCTATTCGCATGATTGTTTGCATTAATCATGAAAGGAGTTCCAACGGGTATTTCTTTTTCAGACAATCATGGTATAGTTCTTCGATAGCAGCCCACCAGACTAATAGGACAGGTCACTAGGATAAATATGGTAATCTAATTATTAAAGGATAAAGTGAAATGGACAAATTTTTTTTCGCGAAGTTGTAAACGGAGATGCCAACGCCGTGCAAAAGCGCGCGACACTGTGACAGGGTGTAAAGTGCATGCGCTGATGAAGAAGAAGAAGAAGCCTTCTTTTCGGCAGGTCCACTCAGCTGGCGTTTAGTGAAAATCTTCTATTCCAATACTGTTCAGGACTACCAACGCCGAAGAGCGACACCTGAGAACTGGGCGATGGACGTCCTTCTCCCCCAACGACTGGCCGGCGCCGATCTCCGAACAAGCGAATCGTTTGACTGCGAGGAAGCGTTTGGTCATGGCCCTTTCCAGAAGAGGATGCTCGTCCTCATTCTTCTAGGAGTCTTCTCGGCTAATTGCCAAACCGTGGTGATTTCCCTTATCACTGGTGACGTCGACCATTGGTGCAAGCCACTCGCCGGTTTCAACATCTCTGCAGCCGATTGGAAGAATATTGCCATACCGATCGAGGCCGATGGACGCTTCAGCCGCTGCCGCATTTACGAACGCTGCAAGCCACCCGCTGAACACGGCGATTCCGCTGAGCCTCACAAGATCGGCGCTGTTCTAACCGGGGCCGACGAGTGGCACAGCCGATGTTTCCAAAACACCAGCGACCCACGCGACGTGCCCTGTGAAGAGTGGGACTACGACGTTAGATCGGCCGAGGCCAGTGCGGTGAGCTCTTGGAACATGGTGTGCGACCAACGTTTGCTGCCGGCCACCCTTGTCGCCCTGCAAAACGCCGGCGCCGCAGTTTCCCTTATCCTTACCGGAGCCTTCGTCGACTACGTCGGCAGAAGACTCATGCTACTGTCCTCCGCCACAGCGGTAGTCACCTTCACGGTGTGCACCTTCGCGGCGACAACTTACGTCCGCTACGCTGTGGTGCGCTTCCTTACCGGGGCCATTGTTGCGGTACACACGATTTTTACCTGCCTCATACCGTTCGAGGTGATGACGCACGCGCACAGGCCGCAGCAAGTGCTCCTCCTGGCGGCTCTGGGCCTGACGTTATGTGAGGTTTGGAATGTCGTCATCAAACCCATGGTCATCGACTGGCGTCTGAAGCAGGTCATGTTCCTGGCCCCGACGGCTCTCCTGCTCCCGGCTTTGTCTGTTGCCCGAGAGTCGCCACGTTGGCTCGTCGCGAAAGGAAGACTGGACGCGGCCGAAGCACTCATGATGGAGGCTGCTGAAACCAACAATGTCCCACTTCCTGTCACGGCCTGTCTCGTGGAGAAGCTGAGAGAACAGATCAAGAACCACGCAAGTCGCGAAGGTGCGGATACGGAAGACTTGGTCGACTATCGCTCCTTCCGGCGTCGAGCGTTGGCCATGTTTGCCGTTTGCTTCTCCATATCTTTTGTTTTTTACCTCGATGCCTTCTCGACGGCGCAGTATAACGAACTTTGGATCCCGTTCCTCACGGTTGTCGTCACAATGGCGACGTACGCGGGGATGCACTTCCTAATGACCGGCGTCGCCCTCGTCAGAGTGCTCAGCTTCTGCTTCCTGTTGACGGGCTTCATACAATGCGCGCTGAGTGTGGCGGTGGGCGCTGGATTCGTCATGATCAGCAAGGCCTTACTCGTCCTCTCCAAGGGCGTCTCAAACGTAATCTTTGTACACTGTTTCACCTACGTCCTGGAACTCTTTCCATCGGCAGTGCGCGCCGGTGTCGCATGCTGGGCATTCGCCTTCGGGCGTATCGCGGCCATGTGCGCGGCAATGACCCTTGTCCTGAAGCCAGCCGGACACGAAGACGTGGTATTCGCCGTTGCGGGACTTTTCCTCTTCGTCTCCCTTCTCGTCATTCGCGTCCTGCCACGAACGACAGTTGTGGAAGAAGCACGAAGCGTGGCCAGGCGCGCATCAGACTCCACCAGGATGTCCATGGATCACATGAAACGAACCCTCGAACAGAGGATGGTACGCAAGAAGTCCAAGACCGGAAGCCAGGAGAGCTCCAAGTCATCCAGCAGGAAGAGTGGGAGGAGTGGTTGCAGCAAAACTCCTGGAAGTTTTAACGTGTCTCGTCGATATCAAACCGAGCGAACGCTCGAATGAAGCCACCGGAAGCTCAGTATCAAGTGACTGGGCACGGTGTCGTGTTGGCGACATCGAAAAGTCGCTTCTTGGATTCGTATGCTATAATTATGCTTTTAAATGTTCTTTTGCACTCAGCCCCCCATAAAAAGGAACTTTCTTATGTTCTAACCTCCTATCTGTGTTGCCTTCACACAGTATCCTTGTGTGTTTCGTGCGCGTTCTTTTCTTACCTGGGAAATATAATTTTCATCACTTTGATAGATAAACATTGGCTCTTTGAAAGTTTATGAGTGCGCTTGACCGCGAGACTACTCCAACTTACCTCAGATGTCCAGGCTGCGCGTATAGAGTGGAAAAAAGAAGCATCATATTTTGCCATTGCGAATATATACATAAAGGCATGCATATGTGCTTTATTGACCACACGCACGTATAATATATATGCGCACTCCACTGCCCAATATTACCTGGAGTAGGGATTCCCCCGATAGAGGCCACTTTGTTCCTCGGCCTACGCATGTAAGTTGAAATTGAAGACTACAGTCCAAACTGATTTGCACTGTGGTCGGACGAGCGCCGCGCCAGAGTTCCCCTACTAACTTAAATGTGAAACTGTTGTGCACGGACCCATGCAATGAGAGACAGTGAAGAAGGAGCGAAGCTCATGTTTGTCGCCAGGCGCTTTCGAAGGTAATAAAACCACGAATCAAATGCAAAGTCCGCACGCAACCGCGTGTTGTTTAAGAAGGGTAAGCGTATTAACCATTTTCTCCACCGGTCGCTTTTAACAACCATGGAACAATGATTCTGCTCCAATGAACAATGAACAATGTTCCTGCCTGCAAGTATTGTTGCATCACGGTACATAAATAATGCACGTTTTATTGCCCCATTTGCCTTTGTAACCAGTACGCTGACTACTATGGCCAACATTTTGAATACAGCGATTGAACTGGAACTTTTGTTAAATTTTCCTTCGAGACAGTCGCACCGCCTTATACCAAGCTATGAGCTGCTTTATTTAATTTATTTATTTATTTATTAATAATGTAATTAGTTATTTATATATTTATTTATGCGCGGATCGTTTTCTTTGGCTTCTAACCCGTTTTCTGGGTCATGAGCAGCCTTTCTCCGCTGAAGGCTCGTCGTCTCATGGTACCGAGTTGCAGTACACGTTCGACGTCAAACGCTCTTTTGAGGGCAACTCCGGCGATTTTATTTTTACTACAACTGAGTAACGGCAATGTCATGTTCCTGAGACCCTCCTGTCACGTATGACGTATCAGATAGTGGAATTTATCAGCAAATTCGGAATTATTTGAAATAAGCAAAACAGCGGAACGACATTTACATCTGGCCGAGCAGTCGAGCACACCCCTTCGTGTGACGTAAATGGTAGTCAACGAAAAGGGCGAAGGGCAGAGACGCTCAGCCGATTCGTGACCGTGCCCGACCATTGCCACAAAGTCTTCGGGTGACAATGTCAGCCGCACCAGTTTTTCGGAGCTGTCGAACAGTGACAGCTCCGATTCCCATCAGCTCGACAGCCATGAATCGTCGTTCGCCTTCGACATGCCGCCAAACCGCCAGCGTCAAGCGCAACCCATCGCACGGCGATGCAACACAAATACCTAGGGTAAGCCCTTACCACTGATTTGATGCGGGCTGCTTGCTATTTAGGAGTTTTACCCCCTTCTTCGGGAATCGTTTCGGTGTGCCTTTTTTCATGTTCCTGTCCGTGTCATTTTTTACGCGCTAGTGCAATGTCCCCTTATACGTATAACTCAGGATCGTCGAATCCACTTCGCCGTCCTCACCCCTCTGCGTGTGACGTCATTTCCGTCATAACAAAATGCGGTCAGTAACTGAGGAGGAGGCGACGCAGGTGGTCCGAGGCAGTTGATGAAATCGATTTGTGAAACAGCCGTGACACTCTACCGCCTGCTGTTATCGAAGAAATTACGGAAGTGTGCAGAGAAACGCACCCGTCCGTTGCCCTCTTAGATGCACGGGTTCTTGTTCGAGAACTTCGTGGTGTCCGAAGTTTTAGATGCCACACTCATCCTTGACGCGCTGTTTCGCGTTTCTGCGCCGCCTGTGCTAGAATGTTCTAGAAAATACTACGAGAGTGGCGAGATCGACGCGTGAATATGTGGACAGAGCGAAGCCTTTGCTGCGAGCAGCCGCTGGAGGCTCTGCTTTGGTGAATCCGTGGTATTTCTTCACTCGAATAAGTGGCGGCCATCGGATACAAGCGTGCTTTAGCCATTAACGCGATAACACCGGTGACGTTAAAATTGTACGACGCTGCAAGGTAATCCTGGAGGGACTAGCCGCACGGAAGTACGCGTTTGCGTCTTACGTGGTGATTTATATCTTTCCCTTCCACGAGTGAGACTTTCCCACCGCATTGTTCGTGCCGCGACTCGCCATTCTGAAAGCGCCGATTCATTGTGCCACGTGACTTGTGTCTCGCGAATTCAGGAGTGACCTGGCGGTAGCCCTGCCAGCTCCAACTGGGGCATGGGTTTCCATAGGATGTGGGTCCATTTCGTTTTGTGTGTCGTGTTGTGTGGTTCTTCAACGCTGAAGTAAATGCCTCGCCCATCTGCGAAACAGCCATCGAGTGTTCCTTCGCCAGGAAGAACGGGTTACCTGTCGACAAGTTCACTTTGGGGGTGGCAATCAGGCGGTGAAAACGAGACGGCAGTAGAGTACGCCCCTTTCGGGCCACGAAGAATGGGTAAAAGTTTGAGCTCTGGGGAAAACGGAAGATTGCGCCCCTCATTCAAACATAGTGGTATACAGCGGCCACGTTTGATGAAGCGCTGCTGACGTCAGTTGCTTTTTCTGCGGTGAACAGAAGCGTGCTACGCTGAACAACGCTGTCCTCAACCTGGGGGAGGGGAAGGGCCAAAACATGTTGCCTTTTCACGTGTCGCCTCGGAGATCTTCAAGAACCAAGACAGCGGTTCGTCTCCTCAAGCTAATAGCACCCACCCGCCCGAGGTCCGATGACTGCTTTCATTTTATTCTCCCTTCTGGGTTATTTAAACAGCCCCGCGACGCCTCTTAATATTTCCTGTCATGTGAAGCCTTCACCTTGTTCTAACTAAAACGTTCCAATTTTTGCAACGCAACGTCGTCATCTCTACTTGGTCGCCTTGTACGTCTGGCTAATGGCACGTTCAGCTGGGACTCCTACCATTTAATCAACGCCGGGTGGGTATCCACCATCCCAACAATCCGCATTCGTTGCCCGCGCAGTTTTTCATAAGCGGGATAACATAAAGTAGTGAGCAGTGACCTGCCCAACGGGAGGCGTGACGTATTGTATGTCAGGATAAATTGTGGGGACGGCGCACA
Source organism: Dermacentor variabilis (assembly GCF_050947875.1). Classification (NCBI taxonomy): domain Eukaryota; kingdom Metazoa; phylum Arthropoda; class Arachnida; order Ixodida; family Ixodidae; genus Dermacentor; species Dermacentor variabilis. The sequence continues at coordinate 8,667,535 of NW_027460335.1, read as the reverse complement.
ACCAGCCAAACGTAGCAGATATGTTCATAACAAGCGTCTAGCTAACGTTGGCACTTGGCGCTTCATTTTATTTCTCTATTGGTCAGGACCAAAACACCGCTGTAATGCAGCACTTAGTGCTGGCAAGGTTGTCATAAATGCGTTGGCTAATTAAAGGAAACACCCCATGGACGTTGCTAAAGAAAGCTTGTAGAACCTAGGTCCATCGTTCGAAATGTAATTTTTGAAAGTGCTGCCCTTTGACTCTGAAGCAATGAGACATTGCATACACCCCTCAGCAGTTGTAGTGGTGGTTCTTAACAGCTTCGCTGAACGTCCACATATTATTTTTAATCTGAGGAAAGCAGAGAGGCCGAACGGAATTGCTTGATCCCTGGCCTGCTACTCTTCCTTTAGAAAAGAGAGAAGAGCAAGGACCAAGTTGACGTGAAAGAGGTTCGATACGAACCGACAAACCAAAAAGTACGTGAAGTTAGTTGATGGCAAATAGACTAAAGGTCATCCTCAGCGAGGATCAAATGAGGTCTGAAACGGTAATGGCCTTAGGAAAAAAGGAATGATAAAACTTTGAAGTTGAGAAACCTCCGCCCTAAAAATTACCACTTAATGCTTTTTAATTTCGCCTTATTCACTGCAGATTTAAAAGACGCGGTATAAAAATACGATGGTAATCAAACCTATCTTGTGTTTACCAAATTACGCTGTCGAATACCTGCATTAAACTGTTTTTTGCATCCCAGACTTATCCCTGAGGACCTAAATAATGTTCTTCATACAATACCATACCATGAATTTGCCTGGCGCCCTCCTACTAGTGTGCATAATGTGGTGAGGAGGAAACGGTAGAACACTTCCTCTTGTCATGCTTGCCGCCATTTCTGCCCATTAAGAAAACACCGTATAAAGACAATTCCACATTATTTTTATTGGACCTAGTCATTATCGATATTCTGTATTTGGAAACTACCTCCCCACGACACTGTCATACGGATGTTGTCGCAGCTATTGTGAGAGTTATAAATTAATCGGGACCACCTTCCTAATAAATTTTAGATTCTTATCTGACTTCCTTCTATGTTTCTATATATATTCAAAATTTCTCACTAGTGGTTGTTTGCAGATTCGACTAATTATTTTCCCAACTCACCCGATTGTTGGCCAGTCCGCATCGTGGGTATGAGCCACTCGCCGAAGAAAACTAAGCGACCCGCTTGGCGTTTCTATCTCGTTCAATCATGTGGACTTCGCTGTTCGCGGCAGCAGCCTCAATTAGAAAGGAAGACAAGGGAGAGAGAAGTTATCAGGGAAATTGCACGGAGGTTAACCAGGATGAACCCGGTAGGCTACACCGCATTGGGGGAAGGGTGAAGGGAATTGAAAGAGGAGAAGGAAGGGATGTTCGCAATTTTGCACTGTCTGCTGAATAGTTTCGAACTTTCCTCGCTAAAACTTATTCATCAATGTTATAGATTTTGAAACTTATTACCTTGACACGTCTGTAAAATCTGATCGAGTCTTGGACAATCCCCGTGAGTGAATATGCGCCAAACGCATCAAGGACGTCATCATCATCAAGCGCTCATCGCTGACTCAATGAAGGACAACTCAGTCAGGGGACTCAAGGACAACACTGTCACGCAGAGACGCCTTCGCACTGCGTTCCGCGTGGCATGCCTCAATTGTCTCGGGACTAGGCCCCATTGCGGCCGTCTGTGTCATGCGGACGAACACCCATACATTGCGCCGCCGTCCCGTTGATGCTTAAGTTAAGGATGCCGTCCTGTTTTTGGAGGTCCTTCAACCGACTGTACAGCAAAACTTTTAAATGAGCCCATATGGTTTGCGATACCTGCTGCCGACCTCTGATGATAACGAACGTTTTTACTGCTTTTTTTATTTCTCATGGGAAGGCACAGTTTGTGGAAAGCGCGAATGAAAGACCGGCAACGCCGCACCGTTTCTCCATTCAAGGGTGAATCTCATTCTCGTGGCTGTGCCGTGAAAACATGTTTGCGGTAAATGTGATGTTAAACAGGACTGGTACCCCATTTGCGTGAGGCGCTTACCACCGCTTTCAAAGCGGAACCAGCAGTTCGTCCTAAAGCTTGAACAATGCGTTTTCTGTGTGTGTTACTTTCATTGCGCCCGCCATTCTGTGGCTGTGAACAATTGGTGAATGTTTTATTGCGTTACATGCTACTGTAGTAAGTACCATGAAAGAAAAAAAAATTCCGAATAATTCAGTTGGTAGAGTGGTGAACTACAGCAATGCCATCCAAAGCGGACATCCATACGTCGCTGGATCGAGTGCCTCCTACAAAATTCACCACATTGAACCGTTTATCATATAGTGGCGGGTAATTTGCCAATCAGAAAAAACAGATGGCAATTCGTCGTGACATCGTCACCAATTACCTGAAGGTGTCCTTGACCCAGATGTTCGCCTTTCAGACAGATACCCATGTTCCGCACTGGTGAAAATTGTACACGTGTACTGCTTTGGTGGAATGCGTTCTTTCCTGTGGCTCAGTCACCGAGGTGACCCAGACAATAAAATCAAAGCCTCATGTAGACACTACAATAAGTATGCTTTCTTGTAAGGACTAGCCGGAAAAGTGCATTCTGCGCGGGAATGCTGTCTGCAGAACAAGACCCCAACTTTCGAGGAGCACATGGATGCGCGAGAGCTGTGTAACGTGAATTGTACTTGCTAGAAAACAGGGTCTGTTTTGCAGGCCTCCTCGTAAAGTGTCTGCTACACCCTTTGTGCATCCTGGTCAACCCAGGTGACCACTCACTCCCACTAAAAAGTAAAAAAAAAAAAGATTCTTTCGTTGCGAGAACAGCATTTTTCTACCCGCTTGTTTACCATATTTTGAATAAAATTAAGATTTACTCGCAAAAAATAATTTCTGTGCATGAACGAGTTTCTCACGCGGGCTTCCCAGTTCGCGACAGCACACTCGATTGCAAAAAAAGATGCATAGAAAGGGCGCAATCGCTATTTTCTACTCAAAGGCAAACACTGCGACTCAAGAGACACCTTCGCCCTGCGGCATACGCGCCATGCCACATTTATGCTCTTGCTGCAAAACATTCTTTTATAAACTTCATAGTGAAACCATACCAGTAAAAACTTGGCTACAGAAAAAGGGTATCTTTGTCTCTCCTGTTACCTGTCGCCTTTGTGATGTGCTAGATACAATTGAACATTGTTTTATTAGCTGCATTGATGCCATCCTGTTTTGGATGCCCTCCAACGGACTTTACAAAAGGATTTTGAGATTAACGCTCATACTGTGCGATACCTGCTGCCGACCTTTGATAATAGTGCACCTTTCGATATGTTTTTTCTCGTGCCAATGTTCAGCTTGTGGAAAACGCGAATAATGGACCGAAACGCTGAATAGGTGGTACTTAGAAGGGTACATTTTACACGAATGACACTACACCTAAAACATGTTTATGATGGTCTCGATATACGACCGGACTGGTACCCCATTCTGGTGAGGTGCTTACTCACCACCCTTTTAAAGTGAAATCAACCTTTCTACTCACAGTATGAACGCTGCCTTTTCTGTGTGTGACTTTCATTGTGCCCTCCATTCCCTGACTATGCAGAACGGGACGAATGTCGGGTTGAATCCTACTCCAATAAATACCATGCAAGAAGAATAACATCTCGGGCGGTGGAGCAGTCCAGACAAGCCGGTAGACGATACCACGCCGTGCCGTCGATAGCTCAATTGGTAGAGCGGTGGACTATAGAGGTTTCATCCGAAGCGGACATCCATAGGCTGTTGGTTCGAATGCGGCTCGACGGAATGAATATTTTTGTTTGCTTTTTCGAACCTAATATTCTTGTAGGCTTCTGTTTAATGTAACAATCAAAATCAAACACATTTTCGGAGAACAAACGCAGGCGCTCTGAGCAGAAATGCAGTTGTCTCTTAAATAATAATTTCTGACACATGCGAGTAGGAAGGTAGAGCAAGAACGGTGGTTTAATATTACCATCCTTACTCTTAGCGTCAACCAGTTGGACCATGTTGTATAATTCGTTCTTTATCACCGTCCGGCAATATTTGCAGGTACTGGTGTGCACTAACAACGCAGAATTAAATTACAGCGGTCGTCTTGCTTTTAATCATTACGTCCGGCGTAATACATTGCGTAACACATGTCGCAGCAATCAACCGAATCCCCAGCAAACCCGCATCGGCTGAAAAGAAGCTGCGCTGTTCAACGAGTATTTTTATTAAATTCATATCCTGCCCTTCGTGAGGATTCCGCTAAATTTCTCTACGCAGTGCAAATTGACGCAGGCAAGCTGCGTGTGTGTAGATGCAGTATCTACAAGTCACGTCTCCATCCAACCAAGCGTCTCCATTTTCCAGTGCGGGGATAAATGCGGCACAGAATTAAAAGCCAGTGTGAGCTGGTCAAAAATTACTCTGAAGCTAGCTATTCCAAGTCAAGCCAAGTCAATAACTGAGGCTTGATAATCAGGAAGGATGCCGAAACGGAGGCCAGGTGGCTCTGCCACATTAAAATTCTTGCCACATCTCCCTTTGACGTCATGGATTTTGCAAGCGTCCGCTGGGTTTAGTTAAGTGCCAGTCGATAAGGAATTACTGTCTTTTCAATGCGAAAGAAAAGAACTTAACCTCGTGTCCTTTTGGCAACGCTTCCTCCATGAAAATATCTAAGCACGTGGAAATTAACTAAACTTTATAACGTCAAAAAGATGTCATTGGCACCGCGTAAAATAAACAATAACTATTTATTTGTTTTCTCACCTAATGAAGCCTATTAAGCCGAAAATATGCAAAAGATTTGTGAATCACACGTCGGAAGTGAGAAGCACCCCCCGGTGGTGCTTCTCTTAACGGAATGCGGGCAGGAAAATCTTGTATCACGTTCTTTTTTTACCTTGTTTTTCGCAGTTAGAGTTCCACTTTATTGAGTCTACGTTGCTCGAGTGCCCCCAAACAATCGTTTTTTTTTTATTCGCCTGAGTTTTCACGTCACATATAGCGTATAAATAAAAATTCCATGTAACTATTAGAACCCGCTTTACGCAGACTAGCTACAACGGCGACTGATGAAATGGATTACATCACGTTTTATGCAATCTCTTCAAAGCGTGCACAAAATTCTGTGCTGCTTGTGCAGAAAACTGCCACACAGGCCCTTCCTCCTGTAAGCTTATACACTGGAAGAAATTTTCTTATTTTAAAGGTTATACATAAGAAAAAGAAGGAATTACCATAAGAAAAAGATGAATTAAGAAAATTTGAAGTCCCGATAAATCCACTTCTACAAATTATCATTTTAATGTTTTTTTTTAAATTTAGCGTTGTTCATTGAAGGATTAGAAGAGGCGGTGGAAGTAGAAGACAGTAATCAACACTGCCGCGTATTTACCAAATTCATCTCTCGAATATCTACATTAATCTATTATCTGCATTGATCTGATCTAGCGCCTTCCTTCTTATTGCAGTGAGGATGAGACGATAGAAAACTTCTTGTGATGCCGCCGTTTCTCTGGATTAAGAGAACATACTTCAGAAGGACAATTTCACGGTGCTGGATCGAATCTAGCCTTTCTCGATATTCTATATTTCCCAGCCTCCTCTCTAGGACAACATCTTACGGATGTCGTTGCAGATGTTGTGAGGTTCATAAATAAATCTGGACGACTTCCTTGCTAAATGCTTGATTTTCTTTAGATTCATTCTCTTCTTTCGATATATTCAAAATTTCTCACTAGTGTTCCTTTTTAGATTCGACTAATTGTATTCAAGAGTCATCCTATATTGTTGGTCAATCATCTATAATGAGTATATGAGGCACTCGTAGAAGCAACTCAGCCAACACTCGCGATTATACTATGTCTAGTCGTGTGGACTTTGCAGTTAGCGACAACAGCCTCGATTACAAAGGAAGAAAGTAGCGTAGAAGGCGCGTAATCGCTCTTTTATCCTCAAGGACAAACGCTGCGACTCAAGAGGCACCGTCGCACTGCGTTCCACGTGGCAGGCCTCAATTAGCCCGTTACTCGGTCACGTTGTTGTGCAGTCCAAACAAGCCGGTAGAGGCGCTGATACCGTGCCGTCGATAGCTCAGTTGGTAGAGCGGTGGACTGTAGAGGCTTCATCCGAAGCGGACATCCATAGGTCGCTGGTTCGAATCCGGCTCGACGGACGAACTGCCCTTTAATTCTTTCTTGATAATCTTGCAGACTTTTGTTTAACCTTGTGAATCAATCAAAATCACATATATTTTTGCCCAACAAACGCAGGCACTCTGACCAGAAAATCCGTTGGCTGTTATATATGTAACCGAATTGGCGCCAAGTAAAAGAAAGCACAACCGTAGACGACAGAGGATATTGTATTGAAGTTTATAACATTGCAAGGACATGGAATGCAGTCGGCTGATGGGGGAAAACGGTAACTGGATATCGCTGGGAGAGGCATTTTTCTTTCAGTGAACATAACATAAACAACCCTAATGACCCGCCGTGGTTGCTTAGCGGCTATGGTGTTGGGCTGGGAAGCACGAGGTCGCCGGATCAAATCCCGGCCACGGCGGCCGGATTTCGAGGGGGGGCGAAATGCGAAAACACCCGTGAGCTTATATTTAGGTGCACGTCAAAGAACCTCAGGTGGTCAGAATTTCCGGATACACCCATTAGGGCATGCCTCATAATCAGAAAGTGGCTTTGGCACATAAAACCCCATAATTTGATTTTTTAAACATCTCTAATGCAATCTTCAACGCGAGAGAGAAAATATATTCAAGGTCGTCGGTGGGTCGATAGTCATAGTGCTATCGCACTACAGTCGTTCAGGTGACCGCAACGACAACCGAGGTGGCACCGGTAAATTCGCCAAAAATAGCGTTCGCAAAGCTCGGAGGGAGACGCTAAAGGCCGTCAGCCAACGCCTTCATACGGAGTATTAATTGGCCATTGGATGTCGATTAAGGAGAGACAATCGCTCACTTTTTTCAAGGAGCATAATAATGAACCTCACTCGTCTTCGCGCAATTCTTTAAGAGGAGCAAAGTCATCACAGGCCTGACCATCAACACTGCATATAAACAAAAAAAAACGCTTCTACACAACACCACGTATAGGTTACATTAACGTCGTATAGCGTCAGTATATTTGGCGTGAGTGCAAGAATCCGGGCGATCAAGTCGTGGCCGCAGCGGGCGCATTTCGATGGGGGCGAACTGCAAAAACGCCCGCGTAGCGTGCATTATTGGGTGCATGTTAAAGAACTACAGGTGGTCAAATTGATTCTGAGCCCCCCACTACGGCGTGCCCCATAATGAGATTGTGGCTTTGGCACGTAAAACCCCAGAGTTTAACTGAAGCGTCCAGGTCAAAAAGAAAAAAGAAAGAGAGATACGCATTCAGAGACTGCCAGAATGCGTGGGATCCGCATAACGTTCCTTACATAGTTGTGCGACTAAATATTGCGACTGTATCGCAACATGGCAGCCTGCCACACGAGGAAGTTTAAAACTGCACACAAAATATTTTGACAACCGAATTAACCCGATTGGGGTTCCTTGAGTGCCCTTCACCTCCTTGACCTTGAGTGCCGTGTGCTACCAATATCACCTAGTGCGCCGCCTTCAGGATAGGGCCAATGTATTATTCGCTTCAAGCAGTGCCCTCAAGTCGTGTTGAGCTAATTTTAGATTGCAGGCATGCGATCCCTGCGAAAACCTCCCATGAGACTACAGCGCCTTTCTCTACTTATAAGTAAATTTCTCACACATCCGAGAAGGAAGGCAGAGCAGCAATTGCGGCTAAATATTACCGTCAGCACCTTGCGTTCTTTACAAGGCTGTTCAACATAGATTCCATATGATATTCCTCAGAATTTTGCGAACGAGTCACTGAACAAATTTCATGAAGCAAAGCACCGACAGTGCATGCCTATTATGTTAAATATTCTCAATCTTAAATATTAAAAGTACGAAAAAGTAACAGAAGATCGGCCCACGCAAGAGACCGCGTTTCTACCCGAAAGCTCGCCTTTGTGCGTAGCGTTTGCCGCCATAGTTTCCCTGTAAACATTTCGGTCATGCGCTCCTGTTGCCAGGAAGCGTGAGAAACAGTCAGGGATCTTTATATGCTATCGCGTTACACTCTTGAAGGCGAAGCGTCTTCTAAACTTTTCCGATGTAGATAGTCTCTGTTTAGCACTGTACAATATTTGTACGGACTAGTCGACTAACCCCACCCATGTAGCCACGTAGAAAATGAAAATTGCAGTGGTCGTCTTGCTTCCATTCATTACGTCCAGCCTAATACTTAGCGTAGCCCATGGTGTATCAATCAGCAGCATACAGTGTAAGTTCTCCAGAGTTATTCAGTGCGTTCTTCAAAGATAAATTTTATTAACATTATTTCCCAACGTGTTTCTCGAAAGTCAGGGTAAATTTCCGTATGCAATGCAATTTTATTCAGGCAGTCTGCGTCCATTTTTTTTTCTAATTCGAAAGTTTGCCCTTAGGCGTAATACAAAGGACATTAAAAGTACACGAACAGATTCGACTCGTGCAAAAAAATCGAGAACTGAACGATGATGTGGTCCATGAATCCAACGTTCAAGGTCAGGTGGGAGGCCAGGTCGAAGGCCTGTGGCTCGGAGGTGGCGGAGACGACTTAGATGAAGTCCTTGGCAAGTCCATAGTAGGTGCGTCACTTTCACCTGCGTCCAAATACAGGCAATTACTCCGGTCGTCCGAGCGTCTCCCTTTTGTAATGCGGAGATAAACACGGCGCGGATTAAAACATTTTCAGAGCTGGCCTAAAAATTATTCTGAAGCTTTCCGCTCCAGCGCTACAAAGTCAAGCCTAATCGGTCAGTGAGGCTTGATAAGACAGGAAGGATGCCGGAACGGAGGTCAGGTGGCGTTGCAATGTTGAAACTCTTGCAAGAGGTCTGTTTGACGTCATGGATTTTGCAAGCTTCCACTGTGTCTGAGTTAACTGTCAGTCAATAAAAAATAACTACACTGTGTTTTCAATGTGAGCGATAAGTGAACCTGTTGGCCTTTAACGAACTTTTTCTTCGTAAAAATTACTCAAGCAGATGGAAATAAACTGCAGTTTCTGACGCCACGGCGATGTCATTAGCGCGGTAGAGTTTTAAAAAACTCACAGGGGATTCAGTTTCTCACCTGATAACCAACGTTATTAAGCCGCACACATGCAAAAGATGTGTGAATCGCACGCCAATAGGCTATGTTGAGCAGCGGAATCTTAACGGAATCTTAAGGAATGTTCTCTTAAACGCCCCTCACCAGGTCTGGCCATTTTGAGCTGACAAGCGCAGATCATACATTGCGCGATAACAATCGTGTCTGCAAAGTATTACATCGCTATGCGCCGCAGAAAGATCTGAAATCCGAACGTCGTTTCCCTCCTCACTCGCAGCCGCCGCGCTCCAATCTGGATGGTGACGTAATCGTGCCCCTTCGCTTACGTAATCGTGTCCACAGTGTGACGTTGTTCATGGTGACACGTTACTTCGAGAATTATTCAAGACAACATATGTTATCTGTGCGATCTGCTGCTTGAATTGACGAATTGAACTTCAGAGAAATCATAAAACGCACAAACTTAATGTCTGTGTGTTTTTTGTTTTACTTCGCGCCCAAGCAAGGAAGCTGTACTTCCGCTTGGTCTGCTTGTTCCCACGGTCGTGTGGTCACGTGCGCAGGTACCGAAACTGTGTCAATTTCTACCGGGTTCCAACGCGTGATCATGCTCTGCGATCCGCTTGTTCTGCCTCAGTATTCGGCTAGCACTTAATTATACCGCTAGTCATGTTTCCTTGTGCACAGCGCGCAAAATCGTGCGCTGCGCGAACGAGCCAACAGCTCGCGCGTGACGCCATCGGTGGAAACGCGTAGCGCCGAAAAAAAAGAGCGAGGAGCAAAAAAACATGAAGGCGGGGCCTGTGACGTATGCGTTACGCGATTCTCGAGGTCCGGTAAGGGAGAACGCAGGAAGGAATTTCACTTGCGAAGGCTAGACGGGGCGAGTGGAGAGGCAGTCTCGCTATGCAGTGGAGCCAGCCTGCTGAAATCATTGGTTCGCGTCACTGAAATATTTCTATCTCGACTATTAATAAGCCGACTTGAAAAATATTTGCGGCAGAACGCTCCCTCGAGGACACGTAGCAACTTTCATCGTATAACCAAAATAAGCTAGGGGGCCTGGTGAGGGGCCCTTTATCAGAATCCTGGCAGGAAAATTATGAATCATGCTTGTTTTTTCGTAGTCTCTTTCTTTAGATGTTCGATTTCAAAATTAAGGTATCAAGCCTGAATTCTATCAGCCCTTTAAACAATTATTTTCAGGAGCTGAGTTGCCATGGTGGCATAACGGCGAAATGAAATCACATGTAATATCGTTAAAACCCACTTCATGCAGACAAGCTGCAACGGCGACTTATGAAATTAATCACATCATCTTTTATGCGCCCTGTTAAAAAATTTACAGTAATGTTTCACTTCATGAATGCGGGTGACCGGCAAGCGTATGGGTGCTGTAGCGCACACGACGCTATCGGCCCTCGGTGCGCCTAAACGCCAGCACTATTTGGAACGCAGATCGTATTCAGGACAGGGCTCACGTGGCTGCACCATACGCACCAACCGTCAGAGTAGAACGTCCCGTTGTAAGCATTCGCTTACTATCTAAATTACCTGGCATGGTGTTAGCGTGCATAGGCAAACATGAACACTTCACACTCGATGACCGCGGACACTCGCTGTCAAAACGCTGGCGTGAGGAATTGCGGCAGCAGCAGTGAACGAAGTGACCTTCGTGCTGCCTATCCCTTCAACGCAAACTGAACGGTGAGAATACAGTGCACGTGAAGCTACGGGGCATCGGCTCACGTAGACTGTGTCGTGGGACACTACGGTGGCACCGCTGGCAGGGTAGTACCGTTCAGCACCGCATTATGGCACGGTGGTAAGGGAGAGTTCGCACTCTTTCCTCGTGACAGCTTGCGTCTTGAGAGGCTGCACGTCTGGTCACAGCATCGGCAATCAGTGGCGGTGGCAGGCGCTGCACGGGGTTCCAAATGCGTTGCTTGATGTCGTTCGAAGTACCGGTTGGCTTCTGCGTACAGGTGAGGCATGCTGGTAAAGGGGAGTGCCCCTATGCAGTATAGTGCCGCAAATAACCACCTCCCAATGCATGCTTAACATGTTATTGAAAAGTAGGCGGGGTTGGTTCTTCATAACTTTTTTTTCGTTATTCATTAATAGCAAACATTCCGGCAGCGCAATTTCATTCAGATATACGTGTCAGAGGTTGTGTTCCAAGTGTAGTTTAAAAAGTACGAAGGACGCTTAACGATTTTTATTCTCAGATTTGAGCGTTGTGGTTGTCCATAGGGCTGATTGAATGTGCACACAGAACTTACAGGCAAACCGGAGCCAGCACGGAGGCCCAGGCGCCTTCCTCGTTCGCTTGCTTCGCGGCTTCAGACAGACACCGCCGATTTCACGAGCTGGCCAGTTACGCTCGCGCGCCAGATGCCAGCAAAATGCTGTGCTGTTGGTGCTGAAAACTGCCACATCAGCCCTTCCTATTGTACGCCCATACACTATAAGTATTTTCCTATTGTAAATGTTATGCAGATCCCAATAAACAAGTCGTTTATTCTGCACCTACTCATTCATCCAGGTTGTCGAGTCCCAAATTGTCTATTAGGCAGCAAAACCAGTGGCACGTATACCTAGTGGCTCAATGGACAGAGGAGAACAATTCTAATGCGAGAAAAGCAGAGAAGCATCCCGGAAAAACTTTGCTACTTTGCGTTGATAAAAAAAAAAAGAAGAGCAAGGACCAAGTTGATGTGAAATAGGCTAAATACGGATCGACGACATATCCGAAATGTCGGGGAGGTTATCTGATGGCAAACAGAGAGACAGACATCGTCAGCGAGAACATAATGACCTCTTAAATAGTCCCTATCAAGGGAAAAAAAGGAATTACGAAAGTTTCAGGTCCCAATAAATCAACCCCTACAAATTATCCGTTTAATGCTTTTTAATTTAGCGTTTTTCACTGAAGATTTAGAAAAGCAGTAGAAGTAGACGGCAGTAATGAAAATAGCAGCATACTTACCAAACTAATTTGTCGAATATCTTCATGAATCTATTATCTGCATAGATCTGGTCTGGCGCCCTCCTCCTTATTGACGTGAAGATAAGTCGATAGAAAACTGCTTGCCATGCCGCGATTTCTCTCGATCAAGAAAGCACACTTCAGTGGGACAATTTCACGATGCTGGATCAAATCTAGTCTTTCCAGAAATTCAATATTTGAAAGCCTCCCTAAAGGACATTATTATACGGATGTTGTTGCAGCTATTGCAAGGTTCATAAGTAAATCAGGACGACTTCTTTGCTAAATTATTGAATTTTTAAAATCAGAATTTATTATCTCCTTTTGATATATTCAAAATTTCTCATTAGTGTTTCTCTTTAGATTCGACTAATTATATTCAAGAAAGATCCTATATTCTTGGTCAATCATCCAAGATGATTATGAGGCACTCGTGGAACAAACTCAACCAACACTCGTGTTTATACTTTGTATAGTCACGTGCACTCAGTAGTTCGCGACAACAGCCTCGATTACGAAGGAAGAATTAAAGAAGCATTGGAGGCGCGCAGTCGCTCTTTTCTGCTCAAGGAAAAACGCTGCGACCCAAGAGACACCTTCGCCCTGCGTTCCACGTGCCAGGCCTCGATTATCCCGTTACTCGGCCACGTTGCGTGCTGCTCTGCAATCCACACAAACAGGTAGACGCGCTGATGCCGTGCCGTCGATAGCTCAGTTGGTAGAGCGGTGGACTGTAGAGGTTTCATCCCAAGCGGGCATCCATAGGTCGATGGTTCGAATCCGGCTCGACGGACCTTATGTATTTTTAACGCGATAGCGTTAAGGAGCTCGTGTCGCAGAAAAGCCGGTGTCGGCGTCCGCGGCGTTGGCCGTGAGCGATAAATCACGGCAGGCACTTCATAAATAAAAAGCAACTTCCAAGATGGGCTGGGTGGGAATCGAACCAGGGTCTCCGGAGTGTGAGACGGAGACGTTACCACTGAGCCACGAGTTCGATGCTTCAAAACGGTACAAAAGCGCCTCTAGTGAACGCGGTGTTGCCTTAGAAACGAGCTGTTTCTAAGGCTCAGGCGTGCGTCGCTTGCTCAGGTGCACATTTCGTTGTCGCCCCGAACGCTGCGTTGCTCGACGCTCACCGCGTCCGATGCGGGGCGCGTAGTCACTGCGCCGTAGCCCATTGTCTTACACCCCTTGGCGGGTCGACGGGAACGCTGTCGCGTTCCACTGTTGAAGGTGAAGCTTAAGCGTCCTCCAATTTTTTAACGCGATAGCGTTAAGGAGCTCGTGTCGCAGAAAAGCCGGTGTCGTCGGCGTCGGCGTCGGTGTCGGCGTCGGCGTCCGCGGCGTTGGCCGTGAGCGATAAATCACGGCAGGCACTTCATAAATAAAAAGCAACTTCCAAGATGGGCTGGGTGGGAATCGAACCAGGGTCTCCGGAGTGTGAGACGGAGACGTTACCACTGAGCCACGAGTTCGATGCTTCAAAGCGGTACAAAAGCGCCTCTAGTGAACGCGGTGTTACCTTAGAAGGCTCAGGCGTGCGTCGCTTGCTGAGGCGCGCATTTCGTTGTCGCGCCGAACGCTGCGTTGCTTGACGCTCACCGCGTCCGATGCGGGGCGCGTTGTCGCTGCGCCGTAGCCCAATACCCTTTGGCGGGTCGACGGGAACGCTGTCGCGTTCCACTCTTGAAGGCGAAGCTTAAGCGTCCTCCAATTTTTTCTTTCTTGATAATCCTGCTGACTTTTGTTTATCTTTGTGTACGAATAAAAATTTTTAAAAATCTATTCGTGTTGAGCAAATGCAGGCGCTTTGAGCAGAAATGCTGTTGCCTGTGATACCGCGTGTTTCAGAGAACACCTTCAAAATTTTGTAAAGGTTTTCTGTGGCAGATAGCACAATTCTAGCTCATGAATTGGTTTACAAGAAAAGGCGGACGTTACGTGCAAAAGAAATTAAAATGTATAATACATTCATTAACAAATATTGACTAATTAGGTCTCGGACTAATTGCCTTAGACCCAAGTTTCAAATTACCAAGTCAAGCAGTCTTGCTCGCAAAGCGGGTCCTTTTGGAACGAATTCTCAGGATGACAACCTTTTCGAGAGGTTGTCATCCAGATACTTTTGCGTTTGAATGCATGAAACGACCGTTTTGATAAGAAAGTAATTGGAACACCAATGCAGTTCTCCGCAAAGCTTGCGAATTATTATATCGAAACTGGTGTCATCTTGAGAAATCCTTCCAAGTGGATCCACCTTGCAAAGTCCACGGCTATAATCAGCACATTGCAATATGGACCATAAGGTAACTTATTATTTAACTTATATAACTTACTTAGTGAATTTTACCCGCCGTGGTTGCCCAGTGGCTATGGTGTTGGGCTGCTGAGCACGAGGTAGCGGGATCGAATCCCGGCCGCGGCGGCCGCATTTCGATGGGGGCGAAATGCGAAAACACCCGTGTACTTAGATTTAGGTGCACGTTAAAGAACCCCAGGTGGTCGAAATTTCCGGAGTCCTCCACTACGGCGTGCCTCATAATCAGAAAGTGGTTTTGCACGTAAAACCCCATAATTTAATCATTTAGTGAATTTTTGTTAATTATTCATTATGTAATTCAATTTACTGTGCAAGTAGTGTACACCCGTTGGAGTGCACTACCTAATGAACTAGAATTGTATTATCTGCCACAGGAAACCTTTAAGAATTTCTGAAAGTGTTCGCTGAAACACCGTCTTTGTGCAACTGAAATGCTGCCAACGAAAAGAAAACGCAACCGTAGACGTCAGAGGACGGCATTACAATGAAGTTCATCACATGCACGACACAGCGCATAGGAGGGAAAGAGACAAGAAGGCAGGGAGGTTAGCCAGAATCACGTCCGGTTGGCTACCCTACACCGGGGGAATGGGAAAGGGGGAAAACAAGGATAGCAGGAGAGAGAGGAGGGAAGGAAAGAAGGAAATTGCAGTGAGTTCGCTGACGTGTGTGGCCTTACAGAAATTGCATTAATAGTCACAGATGGTCGCACAAGCCCGTCGTCCTTAAGAAGCACAAAAGTGCCCTCACCGCTTTATGAGCCGACGGGCGATGGGGGCGTTGTTCCAGCAGCACCTGCACAGAAAGCGGCCGGTTGTCCCGCTTTTGAAAAGCTTTGGCAAGTTCTTGTCTCTCAGGGGTGTATCGTGGACAGTGGAACAGCAGATGATCGATGTATAAAAGCATAAACACAATATCTCCATAACGTAACCTATCATATACATTACTGTAACGACGTATACCATCAACACATTTAGCAATAATGCGAGTGTCCACGTCAGAAAAACAAGAAGTTACTGTCCACTGACTCCCGGGTTGCGTGGTATCAGCATAACGTTCTTCCGAAATTTCTAAGACGGGAGTTTAATTATTACTGCCGCCCAACATGACAGACTGCACACGAGGAGCCTCAAAACGGCACAGAACATATTTCAAATACCGAATTAACCCTAATGGGGTTCGTTAAGTGCCCTTTGCCTCCTTGACATTGAGTGACCTGCGAAAGCAATATCGACTATAGCGACGCCTTCAGAATAGGCGAGGTGAACTGTTCGCATGCGCTAGTGCGTGCAAATCACGTGGAGACATATTTTAGATTGCAGGCACGCGCTCCCAGCGAAAACCTTTAATAAAGCTTCTGCGCTTTTTCCCCTGCGTAAAGTATTGAGAGAGAATTTCCGACACATGCAGAAGGAAGGCAGAGCAGCACTTGCGGCTTACTATGACCACCCTTGATATTAGCGTCTACACCTTGAGCGACAACATTTTCGCGTCTAGGTAATCAGTGATGTAGCAATTAACATCACGGAGTGTAAATTTGCATCGGCTTAAAGGAGGCTGTGTTCTCCCAAGACGATTTTCATTAACTTTATATGCCGGCGTTTTCTGTTAAGGTCAAGGTAAATTTCTGTATGCAATGCAACTGAAAACTGCCGCATTTTGTCCTTCCTACTGTGCGTCTATACATTAGAAGAAAGTTTCCTATTTGAAAGGTTATGCAGATCCCACACTCACAGATTGGCCATTGTCGTTGCTGCACAGTTTTCTGGCTCTGGTCGTTGCGCCGATGAGCTTTATGTCGCGGGTTTGACACCCCTCGCGGAGACACCAGATGAAAGGCGGGGGAGGGGCAGTGAAAAGCGCTCGTTGGCTGCACGTTAAGGAGTCTGATGTGGTCAACATCATTCTGGACTCAATTATATTAGGACGCGCTTCGCAATCAAATCGTGGTTTTGGGGCGGAATACCACAACATTTGGTCACAATATTCATCGCTGCAGTGGACACACGTTTTGAGCGTTTCGCAGTAACGAGGAACGTGATTAGTTATTAGTTGTAGTCACAAAGAACTGAAGCTCGAAACCATAATTACTTACTCGATTGTTTTTTCTATAAGTTATAGAAAGAGAGAAAAAATTGGAGGATGCTTAAGCTTCGCCTTTAGGAGTGGAACGCGACAGCATTCAAAGATCTCGGACGGCTTCTCACGCTTCCTGGCAACTTCAGCTTACGTAACCGTAATGTTTGCCGGGAAACGCTGGCGGCGAACGCTACGCCTGATGGCAAGCTTTCCGGTAGAAACACGGCCGCTTGCCTGGTCCGATCCCGGAGTTTGCGCAGAGCCACACGAAATCTCAAACGGCAGCTGGAAAAAGGGTCAGTGTTTGAGTTTTCTCATTACAGAATTATGTTTTCTCCTATATTCAAATTAAAGACCAACGCTATCGTGTCTGTAGGTTGTGTGTATGTCACACTTTAGGAGTTTTCTGACGCATTTTACTTTGAGAAATTCAGTCAGTTCAGTAATGCCTCTGCACCACGCGGAGGGCCTGCGTGTATCGGGGGATTCTTTCTCACGGGTAACGCCGCCGACGCCGACATTGGATTTTCCGCGACACGGACTACCATGTCAAAATTTGGTGGCAGTATATCCTTTAATGTTCCATTACATTTTAACCGAAGTTCGCAATTTATCTCAGAGCTAGGAAAAAAATTCATTGGAGGTACTGGGTATCGATCACAGTACCTCACGCATGCTAAGCGACCGCTGTACCATCTGAGCTACAACCTCGACAAGGAATGCCGGTAACGTAACGCTTTTTCACTCCGTACCGCTTTCAGCGTAACACTACGTCGAGCGCAGAGACCGAAGATTCCCGGAGGCAACCGGTTCCCACTGGAGCGAGGTGCTGCATTCGAATAACTTTTACTGCAAGAGATGTCAGTAAGAAATGAGGGCCGAATGAAGCCATGAAGAAGTTTGCAAACATTTGCGCATAAGTCCATGCAGCGAAAAGGCTTGTCCTTCATGTGGTCACTTTAGGGCGCGGTCCAAATCTTGTTACGATTTGAACTTTTCCCAACTATTGATTGATTGATTGATTGATTGATTGTGTTGAAGGCCAAAAGCATCAAACGGGCTACGAGGCAAAGGCGTAGTGGTGGACTCGAGAATAATATTCACTTGCTGGGTTTCGTGCCCTTACCTTTCGGTACACGAGCGTTATAGCATTCCGCCCCCCTCGCAAAGCGGTGCCGTGGCACTCCCGAATGGAACTGGCGACCTCTTTCTCAACAGCACAACGACTACCATATATAGCCACTAGGCGGCCGAGCCGGTCACCGAGTGTCCCTTTGAAACGGCTTATCACCCAAAACACGTCATTTGCTGCAGACGCATTGGAAGTGTGGGCGTTCTTGCCAGTCCGCGCAAGTGAACGCCTCAAAGCGTCATTCTCCTCCGGTGCGATACCTTAGATTCACGCGATCGTCTAATCTCTGGGTAAGTAGGAGGAAGATTACCGTTCAATTTCGCTGACGCTCGCCCCCGTCAGCTCCCCCCTCCCCGCTTGACTCGTCCTCATCACCAGTTTGCTGTGGAATACGAGCACAGCACCACTTAAACAATTCAAGAAACTCTGCAACACTTCGCAATAGCGAAGTCGAGGAAATTAAACGATTCAAATACTCATTGAAGTTGCACGAAATACTTCACTGATTTCATTCTTTTCTTATTGAAACCGGATTCAAAAGCATTCACCACTTATTTATTTTATTTTATTCATTCATTAAGCCATGTATTAATTTATGTATTTGCATACTCTAAAGGCCTGGAGGTACGATAGAGAGGAGTGGTGAGCATGTAAGTAGTCATTAGGAAATATCTCGAAATTTTTCGGCGTCGCAGATAACAGCGACGAAGGCAGGAAGACGGTTCCAGCCGTCATCGGTCGATGGTACTAAAGCGTGAAAGTAACCGCTTATGTTGCATGGCCCTATCAGTACCTAGCCGCCCTTTCCACAGCGTTTACATTTCTTCTGTCTTGCATGCACAGCTTCACAGATTGTGGGATGCTTCTGTAAAACTGTTCTAGACACATGCATTCAATAATTATGTTTCTGCTCCCGTACGCATTCGCGCTTTTCAGCAACTCGACTAAGTTTGTCTTTAAGCTATATGCAAATTCCGGATATCCCTCGCTATCCTTCTTTCCCGTGCTTCTAAACCTTTGTCGAAAAGCTTCGGCTGAAAGGCGGTACTTCTTCAAAAGAACAGCCTAAACAGCCTACTACAGTTCTAAACTGAACAACCAGAAAATGAAGCCTAGAGAGTCAAAGCAAGAACGAAGCGCACTCACCGCAGACACAGCACCACGTCAAAAAAAATCCGTCTCACCGCTGCCAGCCAGTTGCAGCACCCTTGCATAATCATATGCATCTATTGTACTGAGTCTGGCGATTACTTCTGCAGCCTCACACGGCAACATAGACAGCAACTGCCTGTGGTCGTGTACTCGGACCGAAGTTCATCTTCTCGCAAGTCCTTTCGAAATTACTACGAACAAGCCGATGTCGTTCCCGACCTCAAATGGCTTTAAAAACAGCCTGTCCATGCAGTATGATTCTGCCTCACTTGACCGTCCCACAACCCCTTCACTTCCTTGAGGCAGCTCCAAACGTTTTCTTTCAAGCTCAAGTTGCATTTTTCTCAACTCGCGTTCCTCTACCGTTCTTCTCTCTCTCTGTCCCGTTTCTCTATTTTCCTCAGAAGTTCTAACCCAATTTCAATGTCCTCCTCACTGGCCTGTTCGGAAATCAGCTGCAATATTTCCGACTTTAGCATTTCATTTCGTACATCTAGGCCCAGTTCCTCAGAAACAATCAACGATTAGCCTCTCAGCAGTGTCCTTAACTCCTTGGTTGCTGCTTTACTGCCTTGATCTTGTTCGCTAAACATACCTAGGTAAACACAACCTAGCTAACAAACAACAATCTAGCTTCCCTACAGTTCTAAACTGAACAACCAGAAAATGAAGCCTAGAGAGTCAAAGCAAGAACGAAGCGCACTCACCGCAGACACAGCTCCACGTCAAAAAAATCCGTCTCACCGCTGCCAGCCAGTTGTAAGAGTTGGGGTCGGGCATGAAATAAATGGTAGCTGGCCCATGCCGTCGTCCGACACATCCACGATTAGGAGGTTGTTGAAGGGAGGGACTTGTTCTTATCGAGAACAAGGAATATGGGATTTATTTACGATATTTATATGAAGGGTGGAGGAAGTCACATTTCATCAGTCTAGCATGACTGAAAGAGAAGGCACACCAAGCAGCCGTAAACAGCTGCTCAAAAACACTCTGTCTTCCCTAGATGAGGGAGAACTGCCGTTGAACCTTCCACCAATGGCAGCGTCTAAAATCATCGTAGTCGACCCGCCTTTAGGGGAAGGGTTCATACACTCACTTCCGCACTTTGGTTTCACTGGACAAACAGAGGTGAGGGGGTTCTCGTAGACAGGGGTCTATACCAAAGAGGCGCCTCTTGATCCAAGAGCTGACCCCGCAGTCAGTAGCCGCCGCAGCTTTCCATTGACTGTGACGACTTCTGGGGCCTGCGAGAAAGCACCACAAAATATCCTTTTCCAGGAGTTCTCTCGCTCTAAGCCAACCGGGAAGGCGACAGCGAATCAACTAACAATACTTGGTCCGCCGAAAGTGGTTAGAAATTCCGGCGCCGTTGGGCTGTTTAGTAGGCTCATTGTCGTCTTTACAAAGCGAGTCGTCGCAGCGGGCTGTGGAAATTTTGCAGGTCGGTACTCCTGCAGTCCGATCGTAAACGTATGCAGCAACCGTTTCTTGTATATAGGTTGATGTCTCTGTCTTCTAACTATGTCCACCCCTTTGTCCTTAGACTGCGTTTCTTGGGACTATACAGTAACAGTTCCGATTTCAAAGTGGAGCATCTGACAGCGGTGGGTTTGATAGTGTCGATGGCCTCTTGTAAGGCTCCCTCAACCTGACCATCTTTGCCTCCTGTGCACCGTATAGTTATATCGTCAGCATACATAAAGTGTTTGATGCCTTAAATCTTGAGAAGCTTTCTTCTAAGGTCGACGATAGCTATATCGAAGAAAGAGGGGGAAATGACCGCCCAATGTGGCGCGCCCTTCTTCCCTAGTTGCAGCAGCTCTGATTAGAGATCGGCCATCTGGAGGGTAGCCTTCCTATCCGAGAGGAACAATTTGACGTAGTTGTAAAATCTCTCACCCACATTAGGCCGAGATATTGAGGCTACAACATTTTGAAGGGGCAGCGCAAGATGAAGACAGGAACGGACAGTACGGCGCTGAACTCACAATTAACTTTATTCGAAGGCCCCCATACACAAACTTATGTACTACAACCCATGGCCACGTGCTCTCAATCGATGGCGTCCTGATCAGTGCGCAGGCAAAAACGGAAAATTCTGTGAAATACAATATTAGGGGGCTTAAAAATTCGAATTCACGGTCCTACAAACTTAACGATGGCATGCGTACACAACACGACGCTTTTTTCTTGATATTGTAGGCTTCAATAATCTCCCTCGAAGTCTGAATTGCGAGTGCATGCACCATTCCCCCCTCTCTGCACGGCGACCGAGCAAAACCTCGTAGTCAAGATGTCAGGCGAGAAGGTTTCTTGTAATAGGATGGCCTGGGGCTTCCTTTCACAACTGCATAAGTATCCCTGTAGGAGAGCCTCGTTCTTAGAGAAGCCTCTACAGTTCCACTGCCCAATTTGGCATCGCTCATGTGGCGGAGCCGTCTCTTACACGCTGGACACCGATCGTAGGTGGTGCTAGTATCGCAGCTACATGGCTAACTGCTGGGTCAGAAAGACGTATCATCTTGCTTTGCATATCAGTCACTCTATCACCTAGCTGTTTCATACTTTCGCACAAAGCGGTCAATATCTCGCGCACCTCAGATTTAGCTTTACGTGGCACGTTCTCCTGATCACAAGTTATTGTCCTCTTCTTCGGGGATCGCGACCCGTCGGTACCCTCGGCGATTGGGTCTTCCAGAATTTGCGCATTGATGGTAGAGGTGGGCTCCGTCTTCGTAGCGCCCTTAATCTCCGTTATCTCAGGTATTAGCCTTATAATGTTCTCTCTCATAGCCGTGTTCTCGCGCTCAAATCTTGATTTTTTTTCAAACTATCATCACCATCAGGTAGCGACCTCGACATCACCTCCGATGGTTCTCCACGGACCAGATCTGCCCAAGTGGGGCGGCCCTCCTTGTGGATGACCTGCTGCTGCTGCAGGTGCCCCCTAGCGCTGGATCTGGTCCTGGATCGGCTTCGGGGCTCGAAGCGAACCGTGGAAGCAGATCGACTTATGGAGCGACCACGCGAACGGCACCGGGATAAACCCCTAGAACGCTGGCCACTCCTAGACCGCGATCTGGAGCGGCGGCGGCCTCACTCGAGGGCTGGTTGCTGGGGGCGATGCTGATCCAGATCCGGTAACTTGAGTTCGGCACCGTGATATTCCGGGATAGTGCTTCTTCTCCAGCTACTTTCACCTCTAGCTCGTTCTCTTCGACAATCTCGATTAGAAAGCGTTTTCTGCATTCTTTCCCTGCAGTGAGATGACTCTCGCCGCCCAACTTGCATTTAGGCATGCACTGATACTGTTCGTCTGGGTTCCCGGCTCCACGTCCTCTGCATATGGCTTCGTAGGGCGTCGGACATAAGTCGGCACGATGGCCGAGCCATCTGCAACCGTACAAGATGTCGATCTGCCTACGATATAAAGTACATCTGACCAATGCATTCTCATACCTGACGTAGTTGCGTACCTGCTATCCGTCAGACGCAATTATGAGGTTGCCGGTGTCCTTGATTCCTTGGTTCGCAGCGCCAGGGGCCTTCTTCCATTAACAATCTTGCGCTGCAACACGTATGGCCCATCACAACGGGAACGTCTCGTATTATGCCTTTGCACGTAGCATATCGTGCCGTGCAGTATGTCGCTTGCTCGTGAAGCGACCCGCCACCAAAATATTCTCGATCCTGACATCCTCAGATGGTCGCATCCTCCTCCTCGGGGTTACTGACCATGACGACATACTATTAATAGTTAGGACAGATAATGTCCGCTTTATGCTTCGAATCCTCGATGCAAGCAGCAGTGTTGATTGCATCAGCCACCACAGTTGGGCCTATCCTTGATATATCTAGGCTACTTTCAATCTAAACACAATTTTGATGTCCCCCCTGGGAAGCGCCGGCATTCTTTCACATCGACTCATGCCACTCTTGACACCAGCTCCGGTCCTGCTACGATCGGTCTGCCCGGGCACCGCGCAAGTCTTTGGACGGCTAATTGCAAGCCGCAATCCTATTGAAAATCGTCGGGGGCAAGTTCCTCCCTTGCACATTGTATTTTTCCATAGAAAGAAGTGCACTACCTATTCATTATTGAAATGCTCGACACACTAATCTGTGATTCATGCAACTGTGAACCAAAAATCGAGCGCGTGTTATGCTTTTGTAATCTCTATGTGACATCGAAACAGACGTTTTTCGAAGGGTGTTAAACCGATTAGACAGCTGGCCATTTTCAGATGCGAATATTTTCCCACCATGGCCCTACGCATCGCGCTTTTATAAAGCGACGAGGACGCTGCCACAATTGATGAAATCGACAGGCCTCAGTGTCCGATTGTAGGCGAGAAGTGATAGACAACCGCTCTTGTGCACACTGAGCGAACCTTTTCCCTACATCTCCGTTCTTTTAGTCCGTTAAACCCCTTCCCCCGTGTAGGCTAGAAAACCAAACCTGCGACAGTCGGCGTCACTATCTTCCCTTTCTTCTTTTCCTCCTCCATTAGAAGTGGTATTGAACTCTCAAGATATTTACTTATTCTATTCACGAGGGTTCCGTTCCATCACTTGTGCTCAAACAGACGGCTTCTTTCAGCAGAACTAAAGTGCACTCGCCCTTTGCGCATGCGCTAACTTATGAATGCTTAATATTATCGTCGGACATCGGCGTGTAACTGCCTCTTAAGAGTCAAAAACAGCCCGATCATCAGTAGTAGGTTCAAGCACACAAAGCACTGTCCCCAGGTGCACCATGAGCGTAAAGTGCAAAGCAGTATATTTCGACGGCTAGCCGGGTGTTGTTCTTTAGAGTGGTTTTTACTGATATTTGAGCTGATATCGCAGGCCACGTCGGCCGCCACCTTTCTAGCTAAAGGTAACTACGCTACATGCACTTAGCCCGAAGAAGCCAAAATTTGGTCGCGGAGAACTGCAAGAAAGAAAAACTTGAATGCGAACTTAGATAACATCACGCTGAAACAGATATTATTAGGCAAAGCCTCCACCGCTGCCGTGGCGTGTTTGATGGGACGTCCGCCACAGCTTCGGTAGGTGGTTGGTTCGAAACCCGCCGACGGACACCCGCCAGAAAAGGGTACAGACGTCCTCCATAACCGGCGTACGGTTGTGTACGGGGTTTGTGAACGCCTGGTGGAGGTGACGAGGGTCAGCCCGCAAGGGTGGTATTGCTCTATACGCATGTGCGCGTGTGCCTTAGCTCTCCTCGAAGGTGTCTTTGTTGAACGCGTACATTTGCTCATGAATGAGTCCCGCATGGCCATTCATTATCCGGTAAGAATGCATACCGGTGACTGCTTCTCCATGGGAAAAAAAAAGCATGATCCGACGTACCTCCTTTTTTTCATTCCTCTTAACGGATATTTCTGTCGGCTACGTATGGGCAGTGGGGTCGAGAACAAATTGGGCATAATATATACGTAGTCTGGAATTCAATACCATAAAAAATGAGTAAGACGTCTATGCCAAGGTATGTTTATAATTATTGCCTTGTTGCTTATACATAACGAGCATTCATGTTGTGCTTCGTCGTTCGATTAGTGCAGTTTATCATAGCCTGTTTTTTTTTCCTTCTGCTGTTCTTAAGTTTACCAATCGCACGGCTGTTTATACAACGCGGTTACATAGGAGCTTATCAGAGTGTCGAAGAAGAAGAAGAAACATTATTGAAGAATAAATAGTCCGGCAGTTCTTGCTGTGGTGGCCTCAGGTGGCGGCACGAGGTCCTTGGACTCGGGCGGCATCTTCGGCTTGCCGGATGTCCCAGAGTTGGTCCGCCAGCTCTGAACTTTTGATAGCCGCTTCCCAGCGGCGGCGACGCTTACGGCGAAGGTAATAATAATAATATTTGGGGTTTTACGTGCCAAAACCACTTTCTGATTATGAGGCACGCCGTAGTGGAGGACTCCGGAAATTTTGACCACCTGGGGATCTTTAACGTGCACCTAAATCTAAGCACACGGGTGTTTTCGCATTTCGCCTCCATCGAAATGCCGCCGCCGTGGCCGGGATTCGATCCCGCGACTTCGTGCTCAACAGCCCAACACCATAGCCACTGAGCAACCACGGCGGGTACGGAGAAGGTCACCGGCGGCTCCCGAATCCGTGGCGGCGTCGGGAAGAAGCGAGCTCGAGCCTTCCCGTACTCTGGCAACGGCCGCGATTATGGACGCGTCGCGAACGCAGCTGGTTTCATTACCGTTGTTGCCGGCATGTCCCCAGAGCACGTGTTGCAGCGTTGCTCTCTGTCCGCACGTTTTACACGCTTCTGTTGGATATAGCATTGGTGTAAGATAGCGTTGATAGCATTGGTGTAAGATAGCGGGGCTAGGGTAGGTGTGTGTCTGGAGCAAGCGTAAAGTTACGGCCTCGTTCCTGTTGAATTTATCGTGCGGTGGCGGGAATGTGCGTCTTTCGAGTCTGTAGTGTCGCGTGAGGTCTCTGAACGTGGTTAGGCGATCACCCCACGCCCAGTGTGTTTCTTGTTGCTGTATTTCTTTTGTAGTGTCCCGATCCGGCAGATCCAATGCCCCGCTCTCGGGGGCGGTGGCGGCGGCCACCTAATCAGCGGCGGCTCGGCGTGTGAGACCTCGAGCCGTGGCGTGGGCCGTCTCGTTGCCCGCGAGCGGAACATCGGCGTGTGCCGGGGTCCATAGGAGGCAGACCGTGGAATTTTGGAGTTGCGAGGGCGATGACGAGTCACCGTCGTCAGAAATTTGGAGTATGCGGGACGCTTCCCCAGAAACACGACCGTGCGCGAAGCCGCGGATTGCCGCCTGCGAGTCGCTGATCACGATCCCAGCGTTCGGCACCGCGACGAGTGCTAGGGCTATCGCGGCCTCTTCGGCCGCCTCCGTCTGTCGCGTGGTCCCCGTGGCGCTCGCGAGGCACTTACCCGTGTGGTCTACAACCGCGATCGCGTGTGCGCTTCTCCCACCTCCATATCGCGCCGCGTCTACGTACACCCGGTCTACGAACTACCCGGCCATTCCACGAGTGGTAATGAGCTGTTCGTTCATACCGAAGATTTGAAAGGAATGAAATTACCAAAGGTCTAATTCCCCGGAATGGAATTGTAATGAAATGGCGCGCCCATTCAGCAACACACTGCCGCTAATATCCTCAAAAGGCCGTCGACGTGATGTCATGGCCACACCATTTTCTATTTCCATCGACGTAAATCGTCTCTCGTTATTATATCCCAATCAAGTTGACGGCATTCAGTGGGTATTATGCCGGGGCTGTCATGCCACTGATGACATAGAGTCGTCATCATATATTCGTTGTCATACCATCGTCGTCATGCCGGTCCAGTGCCTGTATAGTTGTGATCGTAAGTTTTATGTTTTACGCCAAGTCGTCATCGACACTTCCTTGTGCTCACACAGTCGTCACGATACCGTTGTCATCACGCCGCAGTCGTGACGTTGTCGTTCTACCATCGTTCAGTAACGTCATCCAAATGAGCGCATGCCGTCTTCGTCATACCGACTTCGTCGAAGCATTGACTCATTCCTTTATTGCAGGCATTCTGAGGCAGTCTGGTAATGCATTCCTCATTATGCCGCCGCTGTCACCACTCCTTCATTAGGTCGCGGTCAGACCGCCTCTCTCATAGCGCCTGTTCTGAAACCGTTGTCGCTGGCCGTGGTGGTCGAATTATTGTCATTATAATGTATTATCCGTGCGTCGTCATACCATTGCCGTAAGGCCATCATCCTCAACAACCTCCGCATTGCCCTGATGACATCGTTGTCACAATGTTGTTGTCATACAACTATTATCATCTAGGAATTTTCATCTCATTGTCGTCATGCGGTTCCCGCCGCCATACCGGCTTAGAAGTTCCATTGAAGTTATTTGTTCGTCACGATTTCATCACCGCAAATGCATCGGTCTCACAGTCGTCATCCCGCTATGCTTATGGGCCATTGGTCCAGCAACTGCAATCAGCCGAAGTAGGGTGATACAGTCGTGGGTAATATACAGCCGAACAATTACCACTGGAAGAGGTAAATAAACATGAGTTATGAAATGCGATTCGTTCGTATTTAGGTTAAATGCAACTCCTATTACCGCCCGTAGTGATCTTGAGATCAGTTCTGTCAAAACTTTCTGCAAAGTCAATATCTGTTTTGCGAATTACCCCTAGTTTACCGTGTGGGGTATGGGTGCGATCATAAGCATTCCGCTATGTATGTGCACGGCATATATATATGTCAATGCAAAAATAAGTGCCGTGTGAGAATGGGGTAAGTTCACTCGCGGTCTACAGCGTAAAACTTCGCCATATCGTGATGATGCATTACTAAAAAAAGATATACATAACCTCGCACTGCTCCTACTGCCCTGACGACAAGTGTGATGCTATCATGTGTCGTGCGCAGTCACGCCGCCATAATCTCACTCCCAACTCGCTCTATAAGGCATAATCCTTGTGTGACGTCCATTAGAACTTAAAACGCCTTGCAGCTTTTACGCTTCTCGGGGTGTCCTACACCCACCATGGCATATCAGCAGCTATGGCGATGCGCTGCTAAGGCCGAAGTGACGGGATCTCATGCCAGCCAGGACAGCGACATCTAGTCCACGAAGTCCAAAAACGCTCGTATGCCGTGCACCAGATGCATGGTAAAGAAATGTACAGGTATGGTATGGTACCGTAAAACTTTATTGAAGTCCTGCAGATCGTGAGTCTTCATGAAGCGGGTCGCCCCCACGTGAGAATTGGATGGCCAAGCCTCTCTGCCGCACCGTGGGCCTGGTGGAACACCCAGAGTTGGTCAGCCAGAAGAGGGCACCGGAGAACCGTCTTCCATATGACCGAGCTGTTATAGACAATAGAGCGTGACCTGGCATACCGCCAGAGCATGTGTACTAACGTGGCAATTCCTCTGCAATCACGGTAAGTACCATCGGTGTAAGTATCCGGATAGATTTTATGCAAGGGCGGCGGATAAGGAAACATATTCTGTGTAGTAGACAGAGCGTTGCTGCTTCAGCTCTATTGAGCCGCACATGAGGAACGAGGTAGGTTCTACGGCTGAGATAGTAGTGTTTAGTAATCTCGTTGTAGGTGGAGGGCTTGTCCCTGTTCTCTGTAGGGTCGGCTTCCGGTTGGTCGCGGGTACAGCGGTGGGCAAGTGCGCGCGCAGTGCCGTGAGCCGACTAGTTGGGGTTAAAAGGAACGCCTTCTATCTGGCCCTCATCTGCAACCAATAAATGAAGTGGTGCGTGACTGCCCTACCTCACGAAATCTGAGGGCCTGTTTCGAAACGGTGCCTTTTCCAATTGCTCTAACTGCAGACCTTGAATCAGTATAGATGACATACCGTGAGCAGGGCAGGGCAAGAGCCATTTGTTCAGCATTTTCGGAGTGATTGGTCCGAACCGAAGCAGCATTGGTAATTCCTTACCGACCATGGACAGTGACGATGGTGAACACCCGACGTCTCTTACAAGGAGCTGCATCCACAAAGCTGAGTTGTCGCTGATCACTGTGTATTTGTCAAAGGAAATTGGCCGTCGTTGCCCTCCTTATACCGCGATTATGATGGGGGTGCACGTCCGTAGTTATTGGCGCGACCAGAATGTTTTCACGAACCGATGGGGGAACGTCACAGATCTCCTCCGTTACTATATCGGCGTGACATCCGAGTTCCTGCGAAATGGATCTCCCTGCCTTCTTTGTAGTAAGGCGACTTAGTTGAGCGAGCTCCTGGGTCTCTGCAATCTCTACTAGACTATTGTGAATGCCAAGCTGCATTAAGCCCTCTGTACAAGTGAATAGACTGTTGAGCACAAGGGCTGTTGAGGAGGCGCATTGTTGTTTTTACAAAGCGAGTCGTCGCAGCGGGCTTGTAAAATTTTGCAGGTTGTTACTCCTGCAGGCCGATAGTAATAGCCCCTCCATGCCCCTGAAAATCTCGACTGGCCAGAGCTGATAACCGTTGGGCAGGAAAAGAATGGCTGGTGGCAAGAGGGGGATGCCTTGGCTTGGAGCGACCAGCTGTGAAATGATGACACCGCCCCAAAACATGCAACAAGGACAGGCAACTGCAAAGCGAACCGCGCAACACGGCTCTCCGCCGAGATGACGTATCTTGGATCTCACCTTAGACTCGCTAGGCTTCAAGGAAAACAAAAGTACAGAAACAGCAAATGCGGCATTTCGCTACACCAATTTTTGAAGGAATTTCGTGCTGACAAACTCAGCAATCATGTTTGGAGTCGTGGTAAATGAGATGGGATTCTCTTGGCTTAGCAAAATAACAATAATAGCCCCAAAATTTAGGTGGTATCTCTAAACGCAGAATTCCAATTTGCCTGCTCAAACCACCCGCATTGCTATGCAACTTTAAGTTCTTATATCTAACGGAGAAGTTGTACTCTTGGAGAGTGAAGCTACATCGGAGAAAGCGGCCAGTTTTGTGTGACATTTGATTGAGCCATGACAGAGGTCAGTGGTCGGTCTCGAAGATGAACCTCACTCCGTACAAGTACCACGACAAGTTCTGGGCTATCCAAACTAAACAAGCACATTCCTTCTCTGAAGCACTGCAGGCTTCCTATCTTGCAGTAAGTTTACTTCTGGCATAGAACATAGGATGTTCCGCATTATCGTCGCCAACCTGACTAAGTACGACGCCCATATACGCACCAACAATTATGCCTTAAGGGCAAGTCTTTATCGCAATAAAAATAAAGTACGATGCCCATACCCCTGTCGCTAGCCTCGCATTGAACTATGGATTCCTTTGTGTAGTCTGGCGCGCGAAGCACAGGACCAGAAACCAATAGCGCTTTTATACCTTGGAAAGCGTACTCTTTGTCCATAACTTAGTGCACGCTATTCGGTGCTCCCTTTCGGAGGGCGCCCGTTAAAGGACTTACTATTCTTAAGTAATTCGGAATGTACCGTTGATAGTACCCCACAAATCCGGAAAACGAACGAATGACTGTTTTCGTGCGCGGCTGTGAAAAATCGCCATTCGTAACTATTTTCATCTCGGCTGGTCGTATTGTGCCCTGTCCGACAACGTGGCCCAGATAAGTAGCCAGCTTAGCTCAACCGTGAGAACACCTGTTTGAGGTGCGATACGTGCTTATTGCAGCTGTCCGAAAATATTGCTACATCATCAAGACATGGCAAGGCGAACTCCTGCAAGTCCTTTAAGACAATATCCATGAACTTAGAGAAGCTAAACGGCGCGTTCTTCAGCCCGAAGCTGAAGGCGAGTGGGCGGAAAGTGCCTACAGGTGAGATAAATATGCCATAGCGGCTGGCACTTTCTGAAAGGGGAGCTTGCCACATTTCTCGCACGAGATCTATAGCTGAAATATATTTAGCAGCGCCAACTCTCTCGATTCGTTCCTCAATGTTGGGTATCGGGTGCAGCTGATCCCTATTGATGGCATTTAACCTCCTGTAGTCAACAACTCGAAGACAGTCCTTATTTGGGACACGGCCTAGTAAAGGGATTCTAGAAGTATTAGCGATGATGTGTAGTCACTCTCAGAGGGTTCAATAACTCCCAACTCTAGTATGCGCTGTATCTCTGCCTTCCTAATTTGGTTTTGTCGTGGAGACACTGTCAGACTTTGATCTTGCGGGTTCGGTTAATGTCAGCTCTATTTCATGCGTTATTAGTTCGGTTCAACCTGGCCGATCGCTGAATCGGCAGAGATATTATCCTAACAGCCCTCTTAGCTCATCTAGCTGTTCGGGTTTACCGAGCTTACCGAATGATTTACCACTTCTTCTAGGCTGACTTCAGAGTTGGAGGTCGCCTTTTACTCATTAAACTCGGTACTAGCGTCATCCTGTTCTTTGATGGTACAGTTAATGACTCCGCTCCGCTCCACATATGGCTTCATAATTGCAGTGGTCTATCCACACCTGCTCCCTGCGACCGGTCCTTTTCAGAGCATACTTAGAATCTGATAGTTTCTGCAACACTGTAACAGGTCCATCCCAGTGAACTTAAAGCTTATTCTTTCTTGAAGGCTTCAGGATCATTACCTGGTCTCGGGGGTTAAACGTACGAAGCCTCGCATTCTTGTCGTAATAGAACTTGGCGTTCTCTTGAGCAACTCCGATGTTCTGTTCGACTAGTTCTTGGGTTGCACTTAGCTGTTACAGCAGATTCATCACGTATTCTACCTTTGTTGGACTCTCTCCTCTTTCATCCCGCATCTCTCTTAACTTTCACAGTGGAGAATGGAGCTTCCTCCGATACACTATTTCTGGTGGCGAGAATTCTGTAGCCTCATGAGGAACCGTTCGCAATACTGACAAAAACGCGTCTACTACTTCGGTGGAGCTGAGCTCTTTCAGAGGGATTGATTCCGGAAACTTTGTAGCCGGACACAGCGCCGTAAACAAGTACATCTAACCCAACTTTGCCTTTGGTAGAGGCCCTAGAGTGCCTAGCATAAGTCGTCTTAAAGGTTCTGAAATGAAGGGCACTACCTTTAGTGGAGCTTTCCAGGTCTCGCCTGGTTTACGCAAGCGCTGGCAGAGACCACATGATCTTACATTGTTTTCTACAGCTTTGAAACAGCCAGGGTAATAGTATTCCATAAACAATCTTTCATTTGATTTCTTCATGCCTAGGCGGCAAGACCACCCATCTTAATGACAGAGACTCAAAAGGTCCTCCCTTTACTTTGTAGGTACGACTGATTGATCTAGAATCCTGCCCTTTCGGTCTCTGCAGTGCCGATACAACAATCCTCCTCTCGTATCGTAACGTTGCGCCTAGAAATGCCTCCTTTAGCTGCGAGATGCAATTTAGCTAAGCGTTCATCATTCTTTCGCTCGACTGCCACAGGCCCTCTGTCCACATGTAAGAGCCGATCAAAGTTCTATGAGGCCGGTGATAGTAACGATGCTGTCTCGTTTGCGAGTGCGTCAGCTGGCTCTTTCTGCAGGGGTGAACTTTGACATCCGAGTGATACGCTCTCATTGAGCTGGTCAGCTAGCAGGCTTTCCTCAGCCGTTTTTTCTCCCTCGAGCCTAGCTCGGATTCGGTTACTGAAGTTACCTCTTTTGCTACTTCCGCTGGAGCAGCTTTTGCATTTTCAGCCGAGAGCGACCCAATTTTATGAGCTTGGTCTCGCGTCAACGCCTGTACTACGCCCTATCGCAGTTTAAGCACCTTGTCCCGCAGTAACTGATCCGACCGATTCGAATAAAATGTAAGGGTACTGCAGCGACAAGAATTTGGAAACTGCAGCCTCATTCTCGAGCTCCCCGAACTGACTAATGATTTGGACTTTTGCATTGGGTAGACACACGCTGTCTCCTTCCACAAGCTGTTTTATCCATGGTACTTCTCGCGTGAAGTCATCTACCGTCCCGTAAGAGGGATGGACAATGTCCATAGTGGCGGCCCTGTCTCGCAGCACTCGGCATTGTTTCCCATGAACTTGCAGGTCGGGAAGATATGGGCTTAAATGTGCAATAATCCCGTCTTTTTCATCCACGCAGGAGAAAACTACGCGAGGCTTCGAGCAGTTTACAGCGATATGTCCATGTTTGTGGCACTGATAACAGGGGATTGGTCTAAAAGATTCGAATTTTCTTTTTTGAACCCTTTTTCAACGGAAATGGCTTCCGCGGTCCATTTCGACCATCGCAAATTGCGTCGTCGGCGTTCAGCTTTCTACGCGTTGCGTACACTTCCGCTAATTCAGCCGCCCTTTCCGCAGTGTTTACATTTCTTCTGTCTTGCATGCACAGCTTCACAGATTGTGGGATGCTCCTGTAAAATTGCTCCAGACACATGTATTCAATAATCATGTGTCTGCTCTCGTACGCTGCCGCGCTTTTAAGCCACTCGACTAGGTTGGCCTTTACGCTATATGGCAATTCCGGATATCCCTCGCTATCTTTCTTGCCCGCGCTTCTAAACCTTTCCCGAAAAGCTTCGGCTGGAAGGCGGTACTTCTTCAAAAGACTAGCCTTAACACTTGCATAATCATATGCATCTTGTGCACTCAGTCTGGCGATTACTTCTGCAGCCTCACGCGACAACATAGAAAGCAACCGCTGTGGCCGTGTAAGTTCATCTTCTGACATGTCCTTTCAGAATTTTCTACGAACAAGCCTATGTCGTTCCCAACCTCAAATGGCTTTAACAGCCTGTCCATGCAGTATGATCCTGCCTCACTTGATCGTCCCACAGCCCCTTCACTTCCTTGAGACAGCTCCAAACGTTTTCTTTCAAGCTCAAGTTGCATTTTTCTGCTCCTTGGTTGCTGCTTTACTGCCTTGATCCTGCTCGCTAAACAGACCTATGTGAGCACAACCTAGCTAACGAACAACAATCTAGCTTCGCTACAGTTCTAAACTGAACAACCAGAAAATGAAGCCTAGAGAGTCAAAGCAAGAACGAAGCGCACTCACCGCAGACACAGCACCACGTCAAAAAATCCGTCTCACCGCTCCCAGCCAGTTGTAAGAGTTGGGGTCGGGCATGAAATAAATGGTAGCTGGCCCATGCCGTCGTCCGACACATCCACGCTGAGGAGGTTGTTGAAGGGAGGGACTTGTTCTCATCGAGAACAAGGAATATGGGATTTATTTACAATATTTATATGAAGGGTGGAGGAAGTTACATTTCATCAGTCTAGCATGACTGAAAGAGAAGGCACGCCAAGCAGCCGTAAACAGCTGCTCAAAAACACTCTGTCTTCCCTAGATGAGGGAAAACTGCCGTTGAACCTTCGATCAATGGCAGCGTCCAAAATCATCGTAGTTGACCCGCCTTTAGGGGAAAGGTTCATACAGTCACTTCCGCACTTTGGTTTAACTGGACAAACAGAGGTGAGGGGGTTCTCGTAGACAGGGGTCTATACCAAAGAGGCGCCTCTTGATCCAAGAGCTGACCCCGCAGTCTGTAGCCGCCGCACCTGTCAATTGACTGTGACGACTTCTGGGGCCTGTGAGAAAGCACCAAAAAACATCCTTTTCCAGGAGTTCTCTCTCTCCAAGCAAACCGTGAAGGCGACAGCGAATCAACTAACAAGACTCGGTCCGCCGAACGTGGTTAGACATGCCGGCGCCGTTGGGCTATTTAGTAGGCTCATTGTCGTCTTTACAAAGCGAGTCGTCGGAGCGTGCCGGGAAAATATTGCAGGTCGGAACTCCTGCAGGCCGATCGTAACAGTATGCAGCAACCGTTTCTTGTATATAGGTTGATGTCTCTGTCTTCTAACGATGTCCGCCCTTTGGTACTTGGACCGCATTTCTTGGGATTATACAGTGAGAGTTCCGACTTCAAAGTGGAGGAACTGACACCGGTGGGTTTCATAGTGTCTGTTGCCTCTTGCAAGGCTCCCGCAACCTGACCATCATTCCCTCCTGTGCACCATCTACTTATATCTTCCGCATATATAGTGTGTTTGATGCCTTCAATCTCGGGAAGCTTTCTTGTAAGGTCGACGACAGCTATATTGAACAAAGAGGGGGAAATAACGTGCTCTTCTTGCCTAGTTGCAACAGCTGTGATTCGAGATCGGCCTTCTGGATTGTAGCCTTCCTATCCGAGAGGAACGATCTGACGTAGTTGTCAAATCTCTCACCCATATTAAGCCGAGATATTGAGGCTACGACATTTTGACAGGCAGCGCAAGATGACTAAGACAGAAGGCAGGAAAAGACAAGACAGTGCTGAACTCACAATAAACGTTATTCGAAGGCGCACACAAACTTATGTACTGCGAGCCATAACCACGTGCTCTCCCATCGATGGTGTCATTAACAGTGCGCAGGCAAAAACGGAAAATCCTCTAATCTAATCTGAGACGGCTTAAAAATTCAAATTCGCGGTCATACAAATTTAACCATTGCATGCTTACACAACGTGACGCTTTTTTCCTGATATTGTAAGCCTCAATAATCTCCCTCGTAGTCTGATTTGCGAGTGCATGCATCCCTCCCCCCTGACTGCGCGGCGACAGAGCAAAACTCCGTCATCGAGATGCCAGGCAAGGTTTCCTGTAATACGATAACCTGGGGCTTCCTTTCACAACTGCGTAAGTATTCCTGTAGGAGAGCCTTGTTCCTAGAGTAGCCCCTACAGTTCCACTGCCTAATTTGGAATGTGTGATGGGCCGGAGCCGTCTCTTACAAGCTGGACACCGACCGTAGATAGGGCTAATATCGCAACTACTTTGGTAACTGCTGGGTCAGAAAGGCGTATCGTGTTGCTTTGCATCTCAATCACTGTATCGCCTGAAAGTTTCATCATTTCGCGTCAAAAGGTTAACATCTCACGAACCTCAGATCTAGCTTTATGTGGCACGTTAACCTAATCACAAGCTATTGACTTCTTCGGATATCGCGACCCGTCGGTACCCTCGGGACTTCCAGGAGGAGGAGGAGTAGATTTTAATGGAGAGAAAGGAGGAGAAGTCGGCCTGGAGAACGTGTCTCTAGCCTGCTACTCCTCACTGGGGAAAGGGGAAGTGGGAAATACAGGGAAAGGTAGGTGGCGGGTGATTATGTTATGGTACAATGAGATACTATATACACGTTTTCCAATATGCGGATGCGCATTGTAGACGCAATACACGTGAGTAATCTTGTCCATACAAAAAGTAATCTTGTCACAAAAAGTTATCGCGCAAACACATTTCGCACTGACTGCACGTCTCACAGCTTCTAGAGGCGATCGTCTCAACCAGTCTCAATTAAAAAGTTCAAAAGTGATTTCATGGCACGATGGGCACAGTAAGCACTCCACCACGCGCCCAAAAGCTTTTTTTCCGAAAAGGGGCGGGAGTCCAAGCTGTCAACTGTAGATTTAAGTGTTCTGTGTTCGGCCGCATATTGAGGGCACACGCAAAGTACGTGAGATATTGTCTCGACAGTGTGACAGACGCTACATTCCGGGTCGCGTGTTTGTCCAATCTTGTGAAGGTATCGGTTGGTGTATGCCACACCCAGCCGTAATCGATGAATGAGTGTTTCCTGGCTTCTCCGCAACCGAGGTGGAAGCCGGAATTGTAATCCAGCGTCAAGTCTATGGAGGCGCTCTTGTCGATGTTCGGGGTTGTCCCAATGTCGCGCCGTAGAAGTTTTAAGGGAGGTATGGAGCAAGGCATTAATGTCATACCGGGAAAAATGAATTTTTATAATAGTTCCGTCAATGTGCGCCTGTTTTGCTTCTGCGTCAGCCTGTTCGTTTCCAGCTATTCCACAATGGCCAGGTATCCACTGCAGCACGATGGTATGTCCGGAATGAGACGCCTCAGGAAGCAGAGACATGATGTCATAAACCAGAGGACTATATGCGGTTCTGTCACTCATATAATTGCTGATGAGTTGCAGTGCTGGTTTTGAGTCGCAGAACACTGTCCACTTCTCGAGACTTTGTTGCAGTATGCAGCGAACTGCTTCTCGAACTCCGGTCAACTCAGCTGTTGTAGACGACGTCCTGTGCCCTATCTTGAACCGTTGTGCGATCCCCATTCCTGGCAACGTGTAGGCCGCCGCGGAAGAGGTCTGTTTCACAGAACCATCTGTAAAAACATGTTCGTAATATCCATACATGTAAGCAATGTATGATAGCGCGAAATGCTTGAGGCCAGCAAGCGGCATCTTCGACTTCTTCGTTATTCCAGGGATTGAGAGCCTCACCGTTGGCTTTGCCATCGCCCAGAGTGGAACTTCGGGTATGTCATACGGTTCGAAGTCCGACGGCAATAAGTCTTGCTGCGACAACACGGCTTCTGAGTAGGCGGACACAGGCCGTACGCTTGTGACGTTTGTGAGTGGATGGTTCCTGTGTCTAGTCAGTAGCCTTAGATGCACTCGCAATGGCTCATGTTGCAGATAAACTCGAGCTGGGCACGCACGTGCCTCTGCAATGCAATAGTGCCCCAAGTAGACGCACATCGTGATAGTCCTAGGGAAATTCTCAGTGCGCGAGCCTGAGCACTTTCAAGTGTGCGTACAGCAGTTGTACTAACACGAGAAAGTACAGGCGCACTGTAGCGGAAGTAGCCAAGAAAAAGTGCCTTGTAGAGCTGCAGAAGAGATGACTTGGATGGCCCCCATGATTTTCCAGACATATGTAGAATGATCTGAGTAAAGCTGTCTAGCTTTTTTCTTAATCCAGAGAGGTGCTTCGACCAAGATAAGTCACGGTCGATGATGACTCCGAGAAACTTGTAGTGGGTTACAGAAGGTATAATCTTCCCATCAATCATAATGGGGCAGCACGCCATTGACTTTCGTGTAAATGCCATGGTTGCACTTTTTTCCGGTGAGAGCTGCAGTCCGCGACTGTTTAGGTATGTCGACGTTATTGACACCGCGCGCTGCAGCTTCGTTTGCACTTGTAAGCGCGTTAAGCTCATGGTCCATATACAGATGTCGTCTGCATACACAGAGACCGAGACTGTGCCTGCGTGTCCTTTGACCAGTCCGATGAGAACGATATTAAATAAGGTTGGGCTCAATACACCTCCTTGAGGCACTCCACGATAGACGGGGTGGTTCTTTGTTTCACCGTCTGGAGTTGTCATGAATATCGTTCTCTCTTGAAGATAGCTGGCTATCCATTGATGCATACGTCCCCCGACGCCACATTCTTCTAGGGCATTTAAAATTGCATCATGCAGAACGTTGTCAAAAGCACCCTTGATATCTAGAAAGACAGCAGCCGTTAATCGACGGCGACGTTTCTGATGTTCAACAGTTGTTACTAGGTCAATGAGGCTGTCGATTGACGACCTGCCCATTCGGAAACCTGTCATTGCGTCTGGATATATATTACGCTTCTCCAAAAACCACTCCAGGCGCGTCAAAACCATGCGTTCCATGGTTTTACCTACGCTACTGGCAAGCGCCACAGGTCTGTAGGAAAGCATAGCATGGGGTGTCTTGCCTGGTTTCAATAATGCCACAATTTTGCTTGTCTTGCAATGTGCAGGCACAGTTCCCGAGGACCACGAGAGATTGTATAAAGCCAGGAGCTCTTCAGTCGCTCGAGGGCCTAGATGGTGCAAGGTAGAATAGGTAATGCCATCAGGACCAGGCGCACTTGAGTGTCTTGAGGAGGAAATCGCTGCACGTAGCTCTTGTAGCATGAATGGGAGGTCGAGACGATCGTCCATTGTTGGAGGAGCACACCTGAGCACTGAAGCTACCGATGTTGGAGATCCAGAGAGGTGTATGCAGAAATCTTCCGCGATTTCCTTCTTACTGCGCATCTGGATGATAGCCAAAGCTCGGAAGGGACGTAGCTGTTGTGGAGGCGATGGTAGTGCTCGTACAATATGCCATATTGAGGACAACGGTTTTCTTGGGTCCAGGCTGGTGCAAAAGGACCTCCAACTTTGTCTGTCGAGCTTGTCTAAGTATCCTTGAATTTTCTTTTGCACACGGCGTGACGTCCTCAAGTCTGATATCAATTTAGTTCACCTGTATTTCCTCTCGGCGCGACGTCGGACTGCCCGCAGCTCTTCATATATAACGTCAACGGATGTTCTTGAATTTGAAGTTTCGTTGATGCGTGTTGTTGCGTGCATTGCTGCTCTAATGCGCTCTTCAATCTCTTTCGGTGAAATTACAGAGTTGCAGGATTCTTCTAGCTTGTTCTGAAAAGCATCCCAGTCAGTGCGTCGCGTATGGGAACTTGGAAATCTTGTAAACCATCTCAGTTGTACATAATAGGTAGATGATCACTGCCATACGTTTCAGCATCTGTGCACCAGGCAGCAGAAGACGAAAGGCATCGTGAAGCGATAGCTAAATCGAGACAGCTGCTGTACGTTGTGCCACGAAGACATGTTGGTGAGCCATCGTTCAGGATCTCAAGATCGTTGCTGCTTGTGAAGTTAAGAAGTTGTCTTCCTCGAAGGTTTGTGATGCTACTACCCCAAAGATGGTGGTGCGCGTTGAAATCGCCTACTATAATATGTGGTCCTTGGCAAGAGTCAAGAACAAGTTTCAGGTGTCCAGAGTCAAATCTTCCTCTGGGGAAAATATAGCCATCGATGATAGAGATTATCCGGCGCTTTAGCTACAGTGTTATAGAGACGTACTCGTTGCTGTTATGCACCGGAATTTGGTTAGCGAATACGTGAGGTCACATCGTACACACAGTAAAACTTTGCTAGTATTTCCACTTGTCCCAGACGCGAATTGTTCATATCCAGAGAGTCTAAATGGCGGTGTCATATTCGGCTCGCATATTACGATAACTGGAAACCGATGCTTGAGCACTCTCTGTTTAAAATCTCCCAGGCGACTCCGTAGACCTCGAGCGTTCCACTGGAATATTACGGAACCGCTTATCCTTTCCTGTAGTGACAACCTTGAAGTTGATGATGCCATGGCGTTTACTAGCCTTTATACAGCAGCAAGCACTGGTTCTAGTGCGTCGAGAATTTGCACCGCAGCCTTGGCAACGGGCGTCTTAACTCCGATGAGCAGCATTCGCAAGGAACGAATCAACTGTGCAAGCATTGCCTTGATTTGCCTATCCGACGATGAAGGTTCATGTTCACGCTGGTGTTCCGGCTGCACTTCTGTACTCCAAGATGGCAGGGAAGGCGATATTGTAGTGTCCTTGGTGTTCAGAAGAGTAGACGTGGTTAAAGGTGCCTGTGCACTGACGGTAGAGGTGGGCTCCGTATTCCTAGTGCCCATAATCTCCGCTATCTCGGCTAATAACCTATTGATGCTCACTGTCATCACCCCCAGGCAGCAACTTTGACATCACCTCCGATGGTTGTCCACGGACCAGATCTGCCCAAGTGGTGCGGCCTTCCTTGTGGATAACCTGCTGCTGCTGCTGCTGCTGCTGCTGCTGCTGCTGCTGCTGCTGCTGCTGCTGCTGCTGCTGCTGCTGCTGCTGCTGCTGCTGCTGCTGCTGCTGCTGCTGCTGCTGCTGCTGCTGCTGCTGCTGCTGCTGCTGCTGCTGCTGCTGCTGCTGCTGCTGCTGCTGCTGCTGCTGCTGCTGCTGCTGCTGCTGCTGCTGCTGCTGCTGCTGCTGCTGCTGCTGCTGCTGCTGCTGCTGCTGCTGCTGCTGCTGCTGCTGCTGCTGCTGCTGCTGCTGCTGCTGCTGCTGCTGCTGCTGCTGCTGCTGCTGCTGCTGCTGCTGCTGCTGCTGCTGCTGCTGCTGCTGCTGCTGCTGCTGCTGCTGCTGCTGCTGCTGCTGCTGCTGCTGCTGCTGCTGCTGCTGCTGCTGCTGCTGCTGCTGCTGCTGCTGCTGCTGCTGCTGCTGCTGCTGCTGCTGCTGCTGCTGCTGCTGCTGCTGCTGCTGCTGCTGCTGCTGCTGCTGCTGCTGCTGCTGCTGCTGCTGCTGCTGCTGCTGCTGCTGCTGCTGCTGCTGCTGCTGCTGCTGCTGCTGCTGCTGCTGCTGCTGCTGCTGCTGCTGCTGCTGCTGCTGCTGCTGCTGCTGCTGCTGCTGCTGCTGCTGCTGCTGCTGCTGCTGCTGCTGCTGCTGCTGCTGCTGCTGCTGCTGCTGCTGCTGCTGCTGCTGCTGCTGCTGCTGCTGCTGCTGCTGCTGCTGCTGCTGCTGCTGCTGCTGCTGCTGCTGCTGCTGCTGCTGCTGCTGCTGCTGCTGCTGCTGCTGCTGCTGCTGCTGCTGCTGCTGCTGCTGCTGCTGCTGCTGCTGCTGCTGCTGCTGCTGCTGCTGCTGCTGCTGCTGCTGCTGCTGCTGCTGCTGCTGCTGCTGCTGCTGCTGCTGCTGCTGCTGCTGCTGCTGCTGCTGCTGCTGCTGCTGCTGCTGCTGCTGCTGCTGCTGCTGCTGCTGCTGCTGCTGCTGCTGCTGCTGCTGCTGCTGCTGCTGCTGCTGCTGCTGCTGCTGCTGCTGCTGCTGCTGCTGCTGCTGCTGCTGCTGCTGCTGCTGCTGCTGCTGCTGCTGCTGCTGCTGCTGCTGCTGCTGCTGCTGCTGCTGCTGCTGCTGCTGCTGCTGCTGCTGCTGCTGCTGCTGCTGCTGCTGCTGCTGCTGCTGCTGCTGCTGCTGCTGCTGCTGCTGCTGCTGCTGCTGCTGCTGCTGCTGCTGCTGCTGCTGCTGCTGCTGCTGCTGCTGCTGCTGCTGCTGCTGCTGCTGCTGCTGCTGCTGCTGCTGCTGCTGCTGCTGCTGCTGCTGCTGCTGCTGCTGCTGCTGCTGCTGCTGCTGCTGCTGCTGCTGCTGCTGCTGCTGCTGCTGCTGCTGCTGCTGCTGCTGCTGCTGCTGCTGCTGCTGCTGCTGCTGCTGCTGCTGCTGCTGCTGCTGCTGCTGCTGCTGCTGCTGCTGCTGCTGCTGCTGCTGCTGCTGCTGCTGCTGCTGCTGCTGCTGCTGCTGCTGCTGCTGCTGCTGCTGCTGCTGCTGCTGCTGCTGCTGCTGCTGCTGCTGCTGCTGCTGCTGCTGCTGCTGCTGCTGCTGCTGCTGCTGCTGCTGCTGCTGCTGCTGCTGCTGCTGCTGCTGCTGCTGCTGCTGCTGCTGCTGCTGCTGCTGCTGCTGCTGCTGCTGCTGCTGCTGCTGCTGCTGCTGCTGCTGCTGCTGCTGCTGCTGCTGCTGCTGCTGCTGCTGCTGCTGCTGCTGCTGCTGCTGCTGCTGCTGCTGCTGCTGCTGCTGCTGCTGCTGCTGCTGCTGCTGCTGCTGCTGCTGCTGCTGCTGCTGCTGCTGCTGCTGCTGCTGCTGCTGCTGCTGCTGCTGCTGCTGCTGCTGCTGCTGCTGCTGCTGCTGCTGCTGCTGCTGCTGCTGCTGCTGCTGCTGCTGCTGCTGCTGCTGCTGCTGCTGCTGCTGCTGCTGCTGCTGCTGCTGCTGCTGCTGCTGCTGCTGCTGCTGCTGCTGCTGCTGCTGCTGCTGCTGCTGCTGCTGCTGCTGCTGCTGCTGCTGCTGCTGCTGCTGCTGCTGCTGCTGCTGCTGCTGCTGCTGCTGCTGCTGCTGCTGCTGCTGCTGCTGCTGCTGCTGCTGCTGCTGCTGCTGCTGCTGCTGCTGCTGCTGCTGCTGCTGCTGCTGCTGCTGCTGCTGCTGCTGCTGCTGCTGCTGCTGCTGCTGCTGCTGCTGCTGCTGCTGCTGCTGCTGCTGCTGCTGCTGCTGCTGCTGCTGCTGCTGCTGCTGCTGCTGCTGCTGCTGCTGCTGCTGCTGCTGCTGCTGCTGCTGCTGCTGCTGCTGCTGCTGCTGCTGCTGCTGCTGCTGCTGCTGCTGCTGCTGCTGCTGCTGCTGCTGCTGCTGCTGCTGCTGCTGCTGCTGCTGCTGCTGCTGCTGCTGCTGCTGCTGCTGCTGCTGCTGCTGCTGCTGCTGCTGCTGCTGCTGCTGCTGCTGCTGCTGCTGCTGCTGCTGCTGCTGCTGCTGCTGCTGCTGCTGCTGCTGCTGCTGCTGCTGCTGCTGCTGCTGCTGCTGCTGCTGCTGCTGCTGCTGCTGCTGCTGCTGCTGCTGCTGCTGCTGCTGCTGCTGCTGCTGCTGCTGCTGCTGCTGCTGCTGCTGCTGCTGCTGCTGCTGCTGCTGCTGCTGCTGCTGCTGCTGCTGCTGCTGCTGCTGCTGCTGCTGCTGCTGCTGCTGCTGCTGCTGCTGCTGCTGCTGCTGCTGCTGCTGCTGCTGCTGCTGCTGCTGCTGCTGCTGCTGCTGCTGCTGCTGCTGCTGCTGCTGCTGCTGCTGCTGCTGCTGCTGCTGCTGCTGCTGCTGCTGCTGCTGCTGCTGCTGCTGCTGCTGCTGCTGCTGCTGCTGCTGCTGCTGCTGCTGCTGCTGCTGCTGCTGCTGCTGCTGCTGCTGCTGCTGCTGCTGCTGCTGCTGCTGCTGCTGCTGCTGCTGCTGCTGCTGCTGCTGCTGCTGCTGCTGCTGCTGCTGCTGCTGCTGCTGCTGCTGCTGCTGCTGCTGCTGCTGCTGCTGCTGCTGCTGCTGCTGCTGCTGCTGCTGCTGCTGCTGCTGCTGCTGCTGCTGCTGCTGCTGCTGCTGCTGCTGCTGCTGCTGCTGCTGCTGCTGCTGCTGCTGCTGCTGCTGCTGCTGCTGCTGCTGCTGCTGCTGCTGCTGCTGCTGCTGCTGCTGCTGCTGCTGCTGCTGCTGCTGCTGCTGCTGCTGCTGCTGCTGCTGCTGCTGCTGCTGCTGCTGCTGCTGCTGCTGCTGCTGCTGCTGCTGCTGCTGCTGCTGCTGCTGCTGCTGCTGCTGCTGCTGCTGCTGCTGCTGCTGCTGCTGCTGCTGCTGCTGCTGCTGCTGCTGCTGCTGCTGCTGCTGCTGCTGCTGCTGCTGCTGCTGCTGCTGCTGCTGCTGCTGCTGCTGCTGCTGCTGCTGCTGCTGCTGCTGCTGCTGCTGCTGCTGCTGCTGCTGCTGCTGCTGCTGCTGCTGCTGCTGCTGCTGCTGCTGCTGCTGCTGCTGCTGCTGCTGCTGCTGCTGCTGCTGCTGCTGCTGCTGCTGCTGCTGCTGCTGCTGCTGCTGCTGCTGCTGCTGCTGCTGCTGCTGCTGCTGCTGCTGCTGCTGCTGCTGCTGCTGCTGCTGCTGCTGCTGCTGCTGCTGCTGCTGCTGCTGCTGCTGCTGCTGCTGCTGCTGCTGCTGCTGCTGCTGCTGCTGCTGCTGCTGCTGCTGCTGCTGCTGCTGCTGCTGCTGCTGCTGCTGCTGCTGCTGCTGCTGCTGCTGCTGCTGCTGCTGCTGCTGCTGCTGCTGCTGCTGCTGCTGCTGCTGCTGCTGCTGCTGCTGCTGCTGCTGCTGCTGCTGCTGCTGCTGCTGCTGCTGCTGCTGCTGCTGCTGCTGCTGCTGCTGCTGCTGCCGCCGCCGCCGCCGCCGCCGCCGCCGCCGCCGCCGCCGCCGCCGCCGCCGCCGCCGCCGCCGCCGCCGCCGCCGCCGCCGCCGCCGCCGCCGCCGCCGCCGCCGCCGCCGCCGCCGCCGCCGCCGCCGCCGCCGCCGCCGCCGCCGCCGCCGCCGCCGCCGCCGCCGCCGCCGCCGCCGCCGCCGCCGCCGCCGCCGCCGCCGCCGCCGCTGCCGCCGCTGCTGCTGCCGCCGCCGCCGCCGCCGCCGCCGCCGCCGCCGCCGCCGCCGCCGCCGCCCCCTGGCTCTGGATCTGGACCTGCATCGGCAACGGGGCTCAAAGCGAACCATGGAAGCAGATCGGCTCCTGGAGCGACCATGGGAACGGCGCCGGGATAAACCCCTCGAACGGTGGCGACCCCTAGACCGCGATCTGGAGCGGCGGCGACCTTCCTTGGGGCTGGTTGCTGAGGGCGATGGTGATCCAGCTAAGGAACAGGATTTCGGCCGCACAATTATCCTGAGTAGGGCTTCTTCTGCGGCTCCTTTCACCTGTAGTTCGTTCTCTTCAACAATTTCGAAAGACGTGTGGAATTAGAAAGCGCTTCCTGCATTCTTCCCCTGCCGTGAGATGGCTCTCGCCGCACAACTTGCATTGAGGCATGCACTGATACTGTTCGTCTGGGTTCGCCGATCCACATCCTCTGCATAGGGCTTCGTTGGGCGTCGGACATAAGTCGGCACGATGGCCGAGCCTTCCGCAACCGTACCAGATGTCGATCTTCCTACGATATAAAGTACATCTGACCAATGCATTCTCATACCGGACGTAGTTGCATACTTCGTATCCGTTAGAGGGAATTATGAGGCTGCCGGTGTCCTTGATTCTCTTGGCTCCCAGCGCAAAGGCGCTTCTGGCGTTAACACTCTTGCGCTGCAACACATATGGCCCATCACAACGGGAACGTCTCGTATTACGCCTTTGCACATAGCATATGGTGCCGTGCGGTATGCCGCTTGCTCGTGCAGGCGACCCGCCACCAAATACATTCTTGATCCCGAGATCCCCACA
Organism: Dermacentor variabilis; assembly: GCF_050947875.1. Taxonomy (NCBI): domain Eukaryota; kingdom Metazoa; phylum Arthropoda; class Arachnida; order Ixodida; family Ixodidae; genus Dermacentor; species Dermacentor variabilis. Next base: position 8,622,898 of record NW_027460335.1, on the reverse strand, counting down.
CGGTCGCATTCTAGTCCCCGGGGGTGCTAACAATGACGATATACTGTTGATAGTTAGGACACATCATGTCCGTTTCACGCTTCGAATCCTCGATGCAAGCAGCGGTGTTCATGGCATCAGCCACCGCAGCCGGGCCTATCCTGAATATTTTCAGGCTACTCTTCAATCTAATCACAATTTTGGTGTCCTTCCTGGGAAGCGCCGGGATTCTTCTGCAAAGAATTATCCCGCTCTTGACACCACCTTCGGTCCTGCTACGATCGTAGTGCCCTGGCACAGCGCAAGTCTTTGGACGGCTAATTGCCAGCCACAATCCTCTAGAAAATCGTCGGAGCCATGTTCCTCCCCTTGCACAGTGTGTTCCATGGGAAGAAGTGTACTACTCATTCATTATAGAAATGTTCGACACACCGATTTGTGACTCATGCAACTGTGAATGAAAAATAAAACGCGTGTTGTGCTTCCGTAATCTCTATATGACATCAAACGCGACGTTCTTCGAAGTGTGTTAAACCGATTAGACAGCTGGCCATTTTCAGAGACGAACATTTTTCTACCATGGCCCGACGCATCGCGCGTTTGCAAAGCGATGAGGACGCTGCTACAGTTAATGAAATCGACAGGCCTCAGTGACCGACTGTAGGCTTGAAGTGATAGACAACCACTCTTGTACACACTGAGAGAACCTTTTTCCCTCCCTCTCCGTTCTTTTAGTCCGTTAAACCCCTTCCCCCGTGTAGGCTAGAAAACAAAACCGGCGACTGGTTGGCTTCACTATCTTTCCTTTCTTCTTTTTCTCCTCCAATAGAAGTGGTAATGTACTCTCAAAAATATTTACTTATTCTAATCACGAGGGTTCCGTTCCATCACTTGTGCTCAAACAGGCGGCTTCCTTCAGCAGAACTATAGTGCACTCGCCCTTTGCGCATGCGCTAACTTATGCATCCTTAATAGCATCGTCGGACATCGGCGTGTAACTGCCTCTTAAGGGTGAAAAACAGCCCGATCATCAGTAGTATGTTCAAGCAAAAAAGCACGTTCCCCAGGTGCACCGTGAGCGTAAAGTGCAAAGCAGTATATTTCAAAGGCTAGCCGAGTGTTGTTCTCTAGAGTGGTTTTACTGATATTTGAGCTGATATCGGCAGGCCAATGCCGTCACCACCTTTCTAGCTAAAGATAACTACGCTGCATGCACTTAGGTTGAGGAAGCCAAACTTTGGTTGCAAAAAAAACTGCAAGAGAAAAAACTTGCATGCGAACCTAGATAGCATCAAGCTGAAATAGACATTATTAGGGAAAGCCTCCACCGCTGCCGTGGCGTGTTTGGTAGGGCGTCCGCCACGGCTTCGGTAGGTGGTTAGTTCGAAACCCGTCGACGGACACCCGCCAGAAAAGGGTACAGACGTCCTCCGTAACCGGCGTACGGTTGTGTACGGGGTTTGTGAACGCCTGGTGGAGGTGACGAGGGTCAGCCCGCAAGGGTGGTGTTGCTCTATACGCATGTGCGCGTGTGCCTTAGCTCTCCTCGGATGTGTCTTTGTTGAACGCGTACATTTGCTCATGAATGAGTCCCGCATGGCCATTCATTATCCGGTGAGAATGCATACCGGTGACTGCTCCTCGGTGACTGCTCCAGCGGTGACTGCTCGGTGACTGCTCCAGCGCAAGAAAGAAAAGTAAGCATGATCCGATGTACCTCCTTTTTTTTCATTCCTCTTTACGAATATTTCTGTCGTCTGCATATGGGCAGTGGGGTCGAGAACAAATTGGAGCATAATATATACGTAGTCTGCAATTGAATTCCATAAAGAATGAGTAAGACGTCTATGCGAAGGTGTACTTATAATTATTGCCTTGTTACTTATACATAACAAGCATTATTGTTATTCAGCGATCAATTAGTGCAGTTTATCATACCCTGTTTTTTTCCTTCTCCTGTTCTTAAATTTACCAATCGCACAGCTGTTTATACAACGCGGTTTCATACGAGTTCATCAGAGTGTCGAAGAAGAAACCTTATTGAAGAATAGTCCAGCAGTTCTTGCTGTGGTAGCCTCAGGTGGCGGCTCGAGGTTCGTGGACTCGAGCGGTATCTTCGGCTTGCCGGACGGCACAGAGCTGGTCTGCCAGCTCTGAACTTTTGATAGCCGCCTCTCAGCGGCGGCTCCCGCATCCGTGGCGGCGTCGGGAAGAAGCGAGCTCGAGCCTTCCCCTACTCTGGCAACGGCCGCGATTATGGACGTGTCACGAACGGAGCTCGTTTGATTACCGTTGTTGCCGGCATGTTCCCAGAGCATGTGTTGCAGCGTTGCTCTTTGTCCGCAAGTTTTACACGCGTCTGTTGGATATAAACGCGGATAGCATTGGTGTAAGATAGCGGGGCTAGGGTAGGTGTGTGTCTGGAGCAAGCGTAAAAAAGTTACGGCCTCGTTCCTGTTCAATTTATCGTGCGTTGGCGGTAATGCGCGTTTTTCGAGTCTGTAGTGGTGGGTGAGGTCTCTGAACGTGGTTAGGCGATCACCCCACGCCCCGTGTGTTTATTGTTGCTGTATTTCTTTTGTAGTGTCCCGATCCGGCAGATCCGATGCCCCGCTCTCGGGGGCGGAGGCGGCGGCCACATAATCAGCGGCGGCTCGGCGTGTGAGACCTCGAGCCGTGGCGTGGGCCGCCTCGTTGCCCGCGAGCGGAACATTGGTGTGTGCCGGGGTCCAGAGGAGGAAGATCGTGGAATTTTGGAGTTGCGAGGGCGATGACGAGGCGTCGATGTCCGAAATTTGGTGTATGCGGGCCGCTTCCCGCGAGACACGACCGCGCGCGAAGCCGCGGACTGCCGCCTGCGAGTCGCTGATCACGATCCTAGCGTTCGGCACTTACCCGTGCGGTCTACAACCGCGATCGCGTGTGCGCTTCTCCCTCCTCGATATCGCGCCGCGCCTACGTACACCGCCTCGTTGCTGTTACCAAACTTCTTCTGAAGGTCGCTTGCTTGTTTGTTGCGTCTCCCGGCGTGGTGCGTCGGGTGCATGTTCTTGGGAAGCGGCGGGATGATCAGGCGGGAACCGCCGTCTTTTCTCCATGCCGAGTGTGGTGGATGCCGGGCGTCTCGAGGATGCATCGACCTGCCTTTTACCTCGATAATCAAAAAGAATTTTCTTTGTTTTGTGCATGAAAATGTTCGGGCTTATCGATTAGATTTCAAGCCAGAAATGAAAATTTTCACCGTTCGAAGCTTTTTCACTCTGCAATTTTCAGTTCAGAAGCATATGCACGAATATATCGCAAAACATATGCACGAACGAAACCTCACAAATTTTTTACGACACTTTGATCAAGATTCATATAACCGTGTTTTATTAACGGACGTCATATCGGTAAATTTTCACCATATATATTTTTTTACCGCGTACGCGCTCGACGGGGTACGAGCATTGCTGGATTTAGGGACTACCTAATTGCCGCCGCGGTGGCCGACATGAGATCCGGCAACCTCGTGCTTAGCAGCGCCATGCCGTGGCTGCTGTGACACCAGGGAGGCTGCCTGAGACCCCGCAGAGTATAAATGTGTGAAGGCAATTTAACCTCTCGTTGGCGTCATACAAAGTCTGCGCGTTCTTGAGACAGTTGGGCAGAGAATGGGGCGGAGTGGCTCCGCACGACACCCCAATGCATCACTCTTCTCGTCAGGACAGTCGGAGCAGTGGAAGACTGCGTATGTATTTTACAGCGAAGCTGTCTTGGGATAGTTTCCAGCATTTGATCTGCGCGTGTGATCGATGGCGTGGCACTTCCAAGCATACTGCTGAATACGGACAGCAACTTTTTATTTCTGGTACAGGCGTGAGTTTTAATTGCTGGGCGATAGCGCATCAACCATGTCTGTAAGAGACGTAGCTCTGCGAAACAAACTGCTTCTCGGCTTTGACATGGCAAATTATCCGCGAATTTCCGGCTGTGGCGTGGCGTAGTGGTAAAGTGACTGTCTTGGGATCTGTAGGTCGGTCGTGCGAATCCTTGTCGGAGCAGTTTTACGTTTTTTTATATTTTTTTATTGCACTAAAGCGCTCTTTCTTGCTCTCTGTATTCAAACAAATATATACGGTGTCCAGGCACCGCATATATAACGCGCTAGAGCTGTTTTTCGCACGAGTAGCCAGAGCCTTCCCAGCGCCCCAGCGTCCAGCGCGCTGCACTGGGCCCATAATCCGGCGCACTGGGTCCCAGCGGCACTGGTTTTTGCAATAGGGACGCCTTTGCACATAGCATATGGTGCCGTGCGGTATGCCGCTTGCTCGTGCAGGCGACCCGCCACCAAATACATTCTTGATCCCGAGATCCCCACACGGTCGCATTCTAGTCCCCGGGGGTGCTAACAATGACGATATACTGTTGATAGTTAGGACACATCATGTCCGTTTCACGCTTCGAATCCTCGATGCAAGCAGCGGTGTTCATGGCATCAGCCACCGCAGCCGGGCCTATCCTGAATATTTTCAGGCTACTCTTCAATCTAATCACAATTTTGGTGTCCTTCCTGGGAAGCGCCGGGATTCTTCTGCAAAGAATTATCCCGCTCTTGACACCACCTTCGGTCCTGCTACGATCGTAGTGCCCTGGCACAGCGCAAGTCTTTGGACGGCTAATTGCCAGCCACAATCCTCTAGAAAATCGTCGGAGCCATGTTCCTCCCCTTGCACAGTGTGTTCCATGGGAAGAAGTGTACTACTCATTCATTATAGAAATGTTCGACACACCGATTTGTGACTCATGCAACTGTGAATGAAAAATAAAACGCGTGTTGTGCTTCCGTAATCTCTATATGACATCAAACGCGACGTTCTTCGAAGTGTGTTAAACCGATTAGACAGCTGGCCATTTTCAGAGACGAACATTTTTCTACCATGGCCCGACGCATCGCGCGTTTGCAAAGCGATGAGGACGCTGCTACAGTTAATGAAATCGACAGGCCTCAGTGACCGACTGTAGGCTTGAAGTGATAGACAACCACTCTTGTACACACTGAGAGAACCTTTTTCCCTCCCTCTCCGTTCTTTTAGTCCGTTAAACCCCTTCCCCCGTGTAGGCTAGAAAACAAAACCGGCGACTGGTTGGCTTCACTATCTTTCCTTTCTTCTTTTTCTCCTCCAATAGAAGTGGTAATGTACTCTCAAAAATATTTACTTATTCTAATCACGAGGGTTCCGTTCCATCACTTGTGCTCAAACAGGCGGCTTCCTTCAGCAGAACTATAGTGCACTCGCCCTTTGCGCATGCGCTAACTTATGCATCCTTAATAGCATCGTCGGACATCGGCGTGTAACTGCCTCTTAAGGGTGAAAAACAGCCCGATCATCAGTAGTATGTTCAAGCAAAAAAGCACGTTCCCCAGGTGCACCGTGAGCGTAAAGTGCAAAGCAGTATATTTCAAAGGCTAGCCGAGTGTTGTTCTCTAGAGTGGTTTTACTGATATTTGAGCTGATATCGGCAGGCCAATGCCGTCACCACCTTTCTAGCTAAAGATAACTACGCTGCATGCACTTAGGTTGAGGAAGCCAAACTTTGGTTGCAAAAAAAACTGCAAGAGAAAAAACTTGCATGCGAACCTAGATAGCATCAAGCTGAAATAGACATTATTAGGGAAAGCCTCCACCGCTGCCGTGGCGTGTTTGGTAGGGCGTCCGCCACGGCTTCGGTAGGTGGTTAGTTCGAAACCCGTCGACGGACACCCGCCAGAAAAGGGTACAGACGTCCTCCGTAACCGGCGTACGGTTGTGTACGGGGTTTGTGAACGCCTGGTGGAGGTGACGAGGGTCAGCCCGCAAGGGTGGTGTTGCTCTATACGCATGTGCGCGTGTGCCTTAGCTCTCCTCGGATGTGTCTTTGTTGAACGCGTACATTTGCTCATGAATGAGTCCCGCATGGCCATTCATTATCCGGTGAGAATGCATACCGGTGACTGCTCCTCGGTGACTGCTCCAGCGGTGACTGCTCGGTGACTGCTCCAGCGCAAGAAAGAAAAGTAAGCATGATCCGATGTACCTCCTTTTTTTTCATTCCTCTTTACGAATATTTCTGTCGTCTGCATATGGGCAGTGGGGTCGAGAACAAATTGGAGCATAATATATACGTAGTCTGCAATTGAATTCCATAAAGAATGAGTAAGACGTCTATGCGAAGGTGTACTTATAATTATTGCCTTGTTACTTATACATAACAAGCATTATTGTTATTCAGCGATCAATTAGTGCAGTTTATCATACCCTGTTTTTTTCCTTCTCCTGTTCTTAAATTTACCAATCGCACAGCTGTTTATACAACGCGGTTTCATACGAGTTCATCAGAGTGTCGAAGAAGAAACCTTATTGAAGAATAGTCCAGCAGTTCTTGCTGTGGTAGCCTCAGGTGGCGGCTCGAGGTTCGTGGACTCGAGCGGTATCTTCGGCTTGCCGGACGGCACAGAGCTGGTCTGCCAGCTCTGAACTTTTGATAGCCGCCTCTCAGCGGCGGCTCCCGCATCCGTGGCGGCGTCGGGAAGAAGCGAGCTCGAGCCTTCCCCTACTCTGGCAACGGCCGCGATTATGGACGTGTCACGAACGGAGCTCGTTTGATTACCGTTGTTGCCGGCATGTTCCCAGAGCATGTGTTGCAGCGTTGCTCTTTGTCCGCAAGTTTTACACGCGTCTGTTGGATATAAACGCGGATAGCATTGGTGTAAGATAGCGGGGCTAGGGTAGGTGTGTGTCTGGAGCAAGCGTAAAAAAGTTACGGCCTCGTTCCTGTTCAATTTATCGTGCGTTGGCGGTAATGCGCGTTTTTCGAGTCTGTAGTGGTGGGTGAGGTCTCTGAACGTGGTTAGGCGATCACCCCACGCCCCGTGTGTTTATTGTTGCTGTATTTCTTTTGTAGTGTCCCGATCCGGCAGATCCGATGCCCCGCTCTCGGGGGCGGAGGCGGCGGCCACATAATCAGCGGCGGCTCGGCGTGTGAGACCTCGAGCCGTGGCGTGGGCCGCCTCGTTGCCCGCGAGCGGAACATTGGTGTGTGCCGGGGTCCAGAGGAGGAAGATCGTGGAATTTTGGAGTTGCGAGGGCGATGACGAGGCGTCGATGTCCGAAATTTGGTGTATGCGGGCCGCTTCCCGCGAGACACGACCGCGCGCGAAGCCGCGGACTGCCGCCTGCGAGTCGCTGATCACGATCCTAGCGTTCGGCACTTACCCGTGCGGTCTACAACCGCGATCGCGTGTGCGCTTCTCCCTCCTCGATATCGCGCCGCGCCTACGTACACCGCCTCGTTGCTGTTACCAAACTTCTTCTGAAGGTCGCTTGCTTGTTTGTTGCGTCTCCCGGCGTGGTGCGTCGGGTGCATGTTCTTGGGAAGCGGCGGGATGATCAGGCGGGAACCGCCGTCTTTTCTCCATGCCGAGTGTGGTGGATGCCGGGCGTCTCGAGGATGCATCGACCTGCCTTTTACCTCGATAATCAAAAAGAATTTTCTTTGTTTTGTGCATGAAAATGTTCGGGCTTATCGATTAGATTTCAAGCCAGAAATGAAAATTTTCACCGTTCGAAGCTTTTTCACTCTGCAATTTTCAGTTCAGAAGCATATGCACGAATATATCGCAAAACATATGCACGAACGAAACCTCACAAATTTTTTACGACACTTTGATCAAGATTCATATAACCGTGTTTTATTAACGGACGTCATATCGGTAAATTTTCACCATATATATTTTTTTACCGCGTACGCGCTCGACGGGGTACGAGCATTGCTGGATTTAGGGACTACCTAATTGCCGCCGCGGTGGCCGACATGAGATCCGGCAACCTCGTGCTTAGCAGCGCCATGCCGTGGCTGCTGTGACACCAGGGAGGCTGCCTGAGACCCCGCAGAGTATAAATGTGTGAAGGCAATTTAACCTCTCGTTGGCGTCATACAAAGTCTGCGCGTTCTTGAGACAGTTGGGCAGAGAATGGGGCGGAGTGGCTCCGCACGACACCCCAATGCATCACTCTTCTCGTCAGGACAGTCGGAGCAGTGGAAGACTGCGTATGTATTTTACAGCGAAGCTGTCTTGGGATAGTTTCCAGCATTTGATCTGCGCGTGTGATCGATGGCGTGGCACTTCCAAGCATACTGCTGAATACGGACAGCAACTTTTTATTTCTGGTACAGGCGTGAGTTTTAATTGCTGGGCGATAGCGCATCAACCATGTCTGTAAGAGACGTAGCTCTGCGAAACAAACTGCTTCTCGGCTTTGACATGGCAAATTATCCGCGAATTTCCGGCTGTGGCGTGGCGTAGTGGTAAAGTGACTGTCTTGGGATCTGTAGGTCGGTCGTGCGAATCCTTGTCGGAGCAGTTTTACGTTTTTTTATATTTTTTTATTGCACTAAAGCGCTCTTTCTTGCTCTCTGTATTCAAACAAATATATACGGTGTCCAGGCACCGCATATATAACGCGCTAGAGCTGTTTTTCGCACGAGTAGCCAGAGCCTTCCCAGCGCCCCAGCGTCCAGCGCGCTGCACTGGGCCCATAATCCGGCGCACTGGGTCCCAGCGGCACTGGTTTTTGCAATAGGGACGCCTTTGCACATAGCATATGGTGCCGTGCGGTATGCCGCTTGCTCGTGCAGGCGACCCGCCACCAAATATATTCTTGATCCTGAGATCCCCACACGGTCGCATTCTAGTCCCCGGGGGTGCTAACAATGACGATATACTGTTGATAGTTAGGACACATCATGTCCGTTTCACGCTTCGAATCCTCGATGCAAGCAGCGGTGTTCATGGCATCAGCCACCGCAGCCGGGCCTATCCTGAATATTTTCAGGCTACTCTTCAATCTAATCACAATTTTGGTGTCCTTCCTGGGAAGCGCCGGGATTCTTCTACAAAGAATTATCCCGCTCTTGACACCACCTTCGGTCCTGCTACGATCGTTGTGCCCTGGCACAGCGCAAGTCTTTGGACGGCTAATTGCCAGCCACAATCCTCTAGAAAATAGTCGGAGCCATGTTCCTCCCCTTGCACAGTGTGTTCCATGGGAAGAAGTGTACTACTTATTCATTATAGAAATGTCCGACACAAAGATTTATGACTCATGCAACTGTGAATGAAAAATAAAGCGCGTGTTGTGCTTCCGTAATCTCTATATGACATCGAACGCGACGTTGTTCGAAGTGTGTCAAACCGATTAGACAGCTGGCAATTTTCAGAGACTGATTTTTCTACCATGGCCCGACGCATCGCGCGTTTGCAAAGCGATGAGGACGCTGTTACAATTAATGAAATCGACAGGCCTCAGTGACCGACTGTAGGCTTGAAGTGATAGACAACCACTCTTGTACACACTGAGAAAACCTTTTTCTCTCCCTCTCCGTTCTTTTAGTCCGTTAAACCCCTTCCCCCGTGTAGGCTAGAAAACAAAACCGGCGACTGGTTGGCTTCACTATCTTTCCTTTCTTCTTTTTCTCCTCCAATAGAAGTGGTAATGTACTCTCAAAAATATTTACTTATTCTAATCACGAGGGTTCCGTTCGATCACTTGTGCTCAAACAGGCGGCTTCCTTCAGCAGAACTAAAGTGCACTCACCCTTTGCGCATGCGCTAACTTATGAATCCTTAATAGCATCGTCGGACATCGGCGTGTCATCATCATCATCATCATCATCATCAGCCTAGTTACGCCCACTGCAGGGCAAAAGCCTCTCCCATACTTCTCCAACTACCCCGGTCATGTACTAATTGTGGCCATGTTGTCCCTGCAAACGTCTTAATGACATCCGCCCACCTAACTTTCTGCCGCCCCCTGCTACGCATCCCTTCCCTTGGAATCCAGTCCGTAACCCTTAGTGACCATCGGTTATCTTCCCTCCTCATTACATGTCTGGCCCATGCCCATTTCTTTTTCTTGATTTCAACTAAGATGTCGTTTACCCGCGTTTGTTGCCTCACCCAATCTGCTCTTTTCTTATCCCTTAACGTCACACCCATCATTCTTCTTTCCATAGCTCGTTGCGTCGTCCTCAATTTCAGCAGAACCCTTTTCGTAAGCTTCCAGGTTTCTGCCCCATATGTGAGTACTGGTAACACACAGCTGTTATACACTTTCCTTTTGAGGGATAGTGGCAACCTGCTGTTCATGATTTGAGAATGCCTGCCAAACGCACCCCAGCCCATTCTTATTCTTCTGGTTATTTCAGTCTCATGATCCGGATCCGTGGTCACTACCTGCCCTAAGTAGATGTATTCCCTTACCCCTTCCAGTGCTTCGCTACCTATCGTAAACTGCTGTTCTCTTCCGAGCCTGTTAAACAATACTTTAGTTTTCTGCAGATTAATTTTCAGACCCACCCTTCTGCTTTGCCTCTCCAGGTCAGTCAGCATGCATTGCAATTGGTCTCCTGAGTTACTAAGCAAGGCAATATCATCAGCGAATCGCAAGTTGCTAAGGTATTCTCCATCAACTTTTATCCCAAATTCTTCCCACTCCAGGCCTCTAAATACCTCCTGTAAACATGCTGTGAATAGCATTGGAGATATCGTATCTCCCTGTCTGACGCCTTTCTTTATAGGGATTTTGTTGCTTTCTTTGTGGAGGACTACGGTGGCTGTGGAGCCGCTATAGATATCTTCCAGTATCTTTACATATGGCTCATCTACACCCTGATTCCGTAATGCCTCCATGATTGCTAAGGTTTCGACTGAATCAAACGCTTTCTCGTAATCAATGAAAGCTATATATAAGGGTTGGTTATATTCTGCACATTTCTCTATCGCTTGATTGATAGTGTGAATATGGTCTATTGTTGAGTAGCCTTTACGGAATCCTGCCTGGTCCTTTGGTTGAGAGAAGTCTAAGGTGTTCCTGATTCTATTTGCGATTACCTTAGTAAATACTTTGTAGGCAACGGACAGTAAGCTGATCGGTCTATAATTTTTCAAGTCTTTGGCGTCCCCTTTCTTATGGATTAGGATTATGTTAGCGTTCTTCCAAGATTCCGGTACGCTCGAGGTTATGAGGCATTGCGTATACAGGGTGGCCAGTTTCTCTAGAACAATCTGACCACCATCCTTCAACAAATCTGCTGTTACCTGATCCTCCCCAGCTGCCTTCCCCCTTTGCATAGCTCCTAAGGCTTTCTTTACTTCTTCTGGCGTTACCTGTGGGATTTCGAATTCCTCTAGGCTATTCTCTCTTCCACTATCGTCGTGGGTGCCACTGGTACTGTATAAATCTCTATAGAACTCCTCAGCCACTTGAACTATCTCATCCATATTAGTAACGATATTGCCGGCTTTGTCTCTTAACGCACACATCTGATTCTTGCCTATTCCTAGTTTCTTCTTCACTGTTTTTAGGCTTCCTCCGTTCCTGAGAGCCTGTTCAATTCTATCCATATTATAGTTCCTGATGTCCGCTGTCTTACGCTTGTTGATTAACTTCGAAAGTTCTGCCAGTTCTATTCTAGCTGTAGGGTTAGAGGCTTTCATACATTGGCATTTCTTGATCAGATCTTTCGTCTCCTGCGATAGCTTACTGGTTCCCTGTCTAACGGCGTTACCACCGACTTCTATTGCGCACTCCTTAATGGTGCCCATGAGATAGTCGTTCATTGCTTCAACACTAAGGTCCTCTTCCTGAGTTAAAGCCGAATACCTGTTCTGTAGCTTGATCCGGAATTCCTCTAGTTTCCCTCTTACCGCTAACTCATAGATTGGCTTCTTGTGTACCAGTTTCTTCCGTTCCCTCCTCAAGTCTAGGCTAATTCGAGTTCTTACCATCCTATGGTCACTGCAGCGTACCTTGCCGAGCACGTCTACATCTTGTATGATGCCAGGGTTCGCGCAGAGTATGAAGTCGATTTCATTTCTAGTCTCACCATTCGGGCTCCTCCACGTCCACTTTCGACTAACCCGCTTGCGGAAAAAGGTGTTCATTATCCGCATATTATTCTGTTCTGCAAACTCTACTAATAATTCTCCTCTGCTATTCCTAGAGCCTATGCCATATTCCCCCACTGACTTGTCTCCAGCCTGCTTCTTGCCTACCCTGGCATTGAAGTCGCCCATCAATATAGTGTATTTTGTTTTGACTTTACCCATCGCCGATTCCACGTCTTCATAAAAGCTTTCGACTTCCTGGTCATCATGACTGCATGTAGGGGCATAGACTTGTACCACCTTCAATTTGTACCTCTTATTAAGTTTCACAACAAGACCTGCCACCCTCTCGTTAATGCTATAGAATTCCTGTATGTTACCAGCTATTTCCTTATTAATCAGGAATCCGACTCCTAGTTCTCGTCTCTCCGCTAAGCCCCGGTAACACAGTACATGCCCGCTTTTTAGCTCTGTATAGGCTTCTTTTGTCCTCCTAACCTCACTGAGCCCTATTATATCCCATTTACTACCCTCTAATTCCTCCAATAACACTGCTAGACTCGCCTCACTAGATAGCGTTCTAACGTTAAACGTTGCCAGTTTCAGATTCCAATGGCGGCCTGTCCGGAGCCAGGTATTCTTAGCACCCTCTGCAGCGTCACAGATCTGACCGCCGCCGTGGTCAGTTGCTTCGCGGCTGCTGGGGACTGAGGGCCGGGGTTTGATTGTTGTATTCATATAGGAGGTTGTGGCCAAGTACTGCACCAGGGTGGCCAATCCTGCTCTGGTGAGAGAGTGCGTTACCGGTTCTGGTCACCGGGATCAGGCCGCACTCCAGGCCTGTTTGTGCAATTTTCTCAACACACGGTTTTTTTTTGTATTTTCCGGTGGAGAATTGCGCGGCACGGGGATTTGAATCACGGTCCTCTTGCACTGGAGACGGATACTCTACCGTCCCCGCAGGAGTTAAATTAAAAATTGAATTATGGTGTTTTGCGTGACAAAACCACTTTCTGATTATGCACGCCGTAGTGGAGGACTCCGAAAATTTCGACCACCTGGGGTTCTTTAACGTGCACCTAATTCTAAGTACACGGGTGTTTTCGCATTTCGCCCCCATCGAAATGCGGCCGCCGTGGCCGGGGTCCGATCCCGCGACCTCGTGCTCAGCAGTCTAACACCATAACCACCGAGCAACCACGGCGGGTCCCGCAGGAGTTGTACGCCTCATTTAACCTACAGTGGTGCCCTATTTGATCAGTCAAGGTGGACCAATCTGAGCTCGGTTATACCGCATGGATGGCACTCGGCTAGAGAACCTGGTATTTATGACCTGCACATGTGTGGCCACACATAATTGAGGATATATAATTTTTTTTTCGAGGGTTTCCGTACAGTGATAAAAGGAAGGAAAATACATTAAAAGAAAGAAAAAAAGGGGGAAAAAAGGAACATAACATGTGATTTGAACTCGTGATCCTTCAATGTTGCCCGGAAAGGTAGCTCAGTCGGTTGGTTCGTCAAGCCAACGGTTACTTTCAAGCGCCAAAGCTCCTGCTCCGAGCCTCATACTTATGTGGATAGGGACTGATGTTGTCCGCGGCAGCCGATTTCTTGGGAAAATTGGATTTCTTGGAATTTCTTAGAAAAATGGCCGCCAGAGGAGCAGCGTGAACTCGAGCGGCTTTATAGACTAGGAAAACTGCCTTAAAATATTTAGACTTGAAGGGAAGCTTCGTTAACAAACTATAACACGGCAATCAGCACTCGTATACGACGAGAGAAATTATTGAGACGTGGAAAATTCCCTTGAAATAAATCTGGTTTGCGAGACAAATGCTTGTATGTATTGAATCTTTTAAAAGATGAGGGGGGAAATATGCGCTCACCGAGAGGGCATCGTCAGCACGAGACCACCACCAGGCACCTTACTGAGATGTAGAGAGCTTCGCGGCCGGAACGAAGTCTCCCCTCTCCGCCGGCCAAGGGTGGAAAACGCGCTTTCCGATCGCTCAAGGTTGCGCGGACATTGTATAGCTCTAGCGTCTAGGAAAAAGCTTAAACAGGTGCGAGGGCGGCACGCATAGCGTGGGAAGCTAGCCGCCGGAATAGCTATCTCAAGTACTGCTGCTGGCGAGGGCGAAATACCTTCGTGTAATTATAATAACCCTAATAGGACTTCTTTCAAAGAAAAAAAAAGAAAAGAAAAAAAAAGGGAAACGGCTCAGAAGGCTATACTACGAGAGCTATGACTGATACTTTTCTATATATATGTATTCATCTCATCTATGGGATCGCATGCGCGCGCTGTTGGTTTTAAAGCGCAACCGTGGTAGGGAAACGGAAGGCGATATAAGCATGCGTGTCCATAGACGACAAACTGCCTTACAATATTTAGAATTGATATATATATATATACACACAAAAGCCAATATAGGCTGCTCGACACTATCTCGCGCGTTTTTATAGCGACGTACATCAGAACTGGCTCGTCGTTCCACAACAACCATTTCCTGAGTGATCGCCAGATATATGCCGAATAACTTCCTGTCATTCAATAAGAATGTCTCTCTTTCATTCAGCCTACCAATTCGCGCTGTCTAGGTTTAGACAAAACAATTTATCATTCGAGGCGCACTTGCCAAGTTTGCCTCCAATTAAAACTGCCTGCGATGCCTATAGTGCAGCTCTTATCTCACTCAACATACACAGCTCTATATACGTGCATCCGGTGCAATGCTTTCCGTTGTATCAACAATTTCAATGTCATGGCCGATCATGTAAGCAAAAGTAGCTGTTTACTATTTACAATATCCAGAATTGATCAAACGTGAAGTTGTCACCGGCATTCTGAGTGGTTGGAAGGCATAATTTCTTGGAAAAATGGCCGCCAGAGGAGCAGCGTGAACTCGAGCGGCTTTATAGACTAGGAAAACTGCCTTAAAATATTTAGACTTGAGGGGAAGCTTCGTTAACAAACTATAACACGGCAATCAGCACTCGTATACGACGAGAGAAATTATTGAGACGTGGAAAATTCCCTTGAAATAAATCTGGTTTGCGAGACAAATGCTTGTATGTATTGAACCTATTAAAAGATAAGGGGGGAAATGTGCGCTCACCGAGAGGGCATCGTCAGCACGAGACCACCACCAGGCACCTTACTTAGATGTAGAGAGCTTCGCGGCCGGAACGAAGTCTCCCCTCTCCGCCGGCCAAGGGTGGAAAACGCGCTTTCCGATCGCTCAAGGTTGCGCGGACATTGTATAGCTCTAGCGTCTAGGAAAAAGCTTAAACAGGTGCGAGGGCGGCACGCATAGCATGGGAAGCTAGCCGCCGGAATAGCTATCTCAAGTACTGCTGCTGGCGAGGGCGAAATACCTTCGTGTAATTATAATAACCCTAATAGGACTTCTTTCGTCGGCGTGTAACTGCCTCTTAAGGGTCAAAAACAGCCCGATGATCAGTAGTATGTTCAAGCAAAAAAGCACGTTCCCCAGGTGCACCGTGAGCGTAAAGTGCAAAGCACTATATTTCAAAGGCTAGCCGGGTGTTGTTCTCTAGAGTGGTTTTACTGATATTTGAGCTGATATCGCAGTCCAATGCCGTCACCACCTTTCTAGCTAAAGATAACTACGCTGCATGCACTTAGGTTGAGGAAGCCAAACTTTGTTTGCACAAAACTGCAAGAGAAAAAACTTGCATGCGAACCTAGATAACATCAAGCTGAAATAGACATTATTAGGGAAAGCCTCCACCGCTGCCGTGGCGTGTTTGGTAGGGCGTCCGCCACGGTTTCGGTAGGTGGTTAGTTCGAAACCCGCCGACGGACACCCGCCAGAAAAGGGTACAGACGTCCTCCGTAACCGGCGTACGGTTGTGTACGGGGTTTGTGAACGCCTGGTGGAGGTGACGAGGGTCAGCCCGCAAGGGTGGTGTTGCTCTATACGCATGTGCGCGTGTGCCTTAGCTCTCCTCGGATGTGTCTTTGTTGAACGCGTACATTTGCTCATGAATGAGTCCAACATGGCCATTCATTATCCGGTGAGAATGCATACCGGTGACCGCTCCTCGGTGACTGCTCCAGCGCAAGAAAGAAAAATAAGCATGATCCGATGTACCTCCTTTTTTTTCATTCCTCTTTACAAATATTTCTGTCGGCGGCATATAGGCAGTGGGGTCGAGAACAAATTGGAGCATAATATATACGTACTCTGCAATTGAATACCATAAAAAATGAGTAAGACGTCTATGCCAAGGTGTACTTATAATTATTGCCTTGTTATTTATACATAACAAGCATTATTGTAATTCAGCGATCAATTAGTGCAGTTTATCATACCCTGTTTTTTTCCTTCTTCTGTTCTTAAATTTACCAATCGCACAGCTGTTTATACAACGCGGTTTCATACGAGTTCATCAGAGTGTCGAAGAAGAAACCTTATTGAAGAATAGCCCGGCAGTTCTTGCTGTGGTAGCCTCAGGTGGCGGCTCGAGGTTCGTGGACTCGAGCGGTATCTTCGGCTTGCCGGACTGCACAGAGCTGGTCTGCCAGCTCTGAACTTTTGATAGCCGCCTCTCAGCGGCGGCTCCCGCATCCGTGGCGGCGTCGGGAAGAAGCGAGCTCGAGCCTTCCCCTACTCTGGCAAACGCCGCGATTGTGGACGTGTCACGAACGGAGCTCGTTTGATTACCGTTGTTGCCGGCATGTTCCCAGAGCATGTGTTGCAGCGTTGCTCTTTGTCCGCAAGTTTTACACGCGTCTGTTGGATATAAACGCGGATAGCATTGGTGTAAGATAGCGGGGCTAGGGTAGGTGTGTGTCTGGAGCAAGCGTAAAGTTACGGCCTCGTTCCTGTTCAATTTATCGTGCGGTGGCGGTAATGCGCGTTTTTCGAGTCTGTAGTGTTGGGTGAGGTCTCTGAACGTGGTTAGGCGATCACCCCACGCCCAATGTGTTTATTGCTGCTGTATTTCTTTTGTAGTGTCCCGATCCGGCAGATCCGATGCCCCGCTCTCGGGGGCGGAGGCTGCGGCCACATAATCAGCGGCGGCTCGGCGTGTGAGACCTCGAGCCGTGGCGTGGGCCGCCTCGTTGCCCGCGAGCGGAACATTGGTGTGTGCCGGGGTCCAGAGGAGGAAGATCGTGGAATTTTGGAGTTGCGAGGGCGATGACGAGTCGTCGATGTCCGAAATTTGGTGTATGCTGGCCGCTTGCCGCGAGACACGACCGCGCGCGAAGCCGCGGACTGCCGCCTGCGAGTCGCTGATCACGATCCTAGGGTTCGGCACTTACCCGTGCGGTCTACAACCGCGATCGCGTGTGCGCTTCTCCCTCCTCGATATCGCGCCGCGCCTACGTACACCGCCTCGTTGCTGTTACCAAACTTCTTCTGAAGGTCGCTTGCTTGTTTGTTGCGTCTCCCGGCGTGGTGCGTCGGGTGCATGTTCTTGGGAAGCGGCGGGATGATCAGGCGGGAACCGCCGTCTTTTCTCCATGCCGAGTGTGGTGGATGCCGGGCGTCTCGAGGATGCATCGACCGGCCTTTTACCTCGATAATCAAAAAGAATTTTTTTTTTGTGCATGAAAATGTTCTGGCTTATTGATTAGATTTCAAGCCAGAAATGAAAATTTTCACCGTTCGAAGCTTTTTCACTCTGCAGTTTTCAGTTCAGAAGCATATGCACGAATATATCGCAAAACATATGCACGAATGAAACCTCACAAATTTTATACGACACTTTGATCAAGATTCATATAACCGTGTTTTATTAACGGACGTCATATCGGTAAATTTTCACCATATATATTTTTTTACCGCGTACGCGCTCGACGGCGTACGAGTGTTGCTGGATTTAGGGACTACCTAATTGCCGCCGCGGTGGCCGACATGAGATCCGGCAACCTAGTGCTTAGCAGCGCCATGCCCTGGCTGCTGCGATACCAGGGAGGCTGCCTGAGACCCCGCAGAGTATAAATGTGTGAAGGCAATTTAACCTCTCGTTGGCGTCATACAAAGTCTGCGCGTTCTTGAGACAGTTGGGCAGAGAATGGGGCGGAGTGGCTCCGCACGACACCCCAATGCATCACTCTTCTCGTCAGGACAGTCGGAGCAGTCTTGGGATAGTTTCCAGCGTTTGATCTGCGCGTGTTCAAAAACTATCATAATGTGGACCACGTTTACGGCGGTATGAACCTGTACAGGGTATGACTAGGCCGAGCGACGTAGTTTACCTCAGTACCATTTCCCCCCTATAATGTGTAGGCGACTTTTCATCCCAACTGTGCAAGAAAAGCGCGCCTACGAAGAGCAACGACGAGAGCAGAACCGCGATTGTGCGCGGCGAAGGCGAGCGGCACAGAATGCCGACGAAACTCGTGCAGCAGATGTCAAGCGTATGTGGGTCGCAAGAAAAGATGACACATGTCGCGAGGTATAGAATACTGCCTGGTTACTTCGGCACAATTGTGCAAGCGTCGATCGGTTCAAAGGTGCGAACACCAGCTTCCAACGAGACCTTCCGTACTGCCACTTAGGCCCCACTTGCAACGCGTGTCACAGACTGTGATTTGACAACTACTCACTCATTTCGCGGGCGCGAGGGTCGCCGAGTAGGGCTACCTTTCCTTGAATCTGTTAGCGCGGTGTTTCCCCGACCAGTGCATGCCCGACTAGTGCCTGTGTGGTACGTGTCGAGATGCTCTCTTGAAGGGTGCCGTTACGCGTTTCGCACAAAACGAAGTGTTACGTGTATCCGCCCATGCCGGCGCACTTTCTGAAGCTCAACGTTCTTGAGGAACAGCTAGTCACGCGTCGCCTTCCCTTCATGTGAACTGAACGTTTGCCGTACGTGGGCGGCCAGTTGCGAATGAACAGGTCATCAACATGCCCATTGACGTGCAGGAGACAGTTCAATTTCCTTCACGTGACATTGACAACGACATGGCCGTCGAAGCACACATCAAGCGTTGTCTGTTGCCCAGATTGGGGATGGAATCGTTGTCGCAACCCACCCCATATGCGTTCATCCCGGAACGTCAATGAGGAACCTCGACGCTTTCGTGATCATTACGTTTGGCTGGATACTCCCAGTGGACCACAATCCCATCGTCATTGTGGGTGACCTTACCTTGCATGTGTCTCGTCCCCGACGGAAAGTGGTTCCTGGTCTTTACCTGGGGAAGCAACGGCCTTCAATGTCACACCTAGGCTAACGTCTCTACGACACACCATCGGCCATGCAATAGCCTAACGTTCGCTAAGACCAGTGTCGCCGCAGAGCCCATGGCCGTCTATCATAGCAACCATAAAGCAATAATTACTGTGGTCACCAGATAAACGTAGGTACCAATAAACATAAAAAGTGCCCACTCGTGCCTTGTGGTATATTATTTAATTGTTTTATTTTACTTTGTTTGCAGTTACGTAACGCTACACTGGTCACGCACCTTCACAGAGCTACATGGCTCTGAATTTTTTACTCAAATATCCTGAGGATCTGCCCGAACTTTTAATGTCCGCTATGCAATGAGACTGGCCACATTTCTATACGGCGCTTCTTTTGGCATTGGCGTACATTTTGCCTTGATATACCCAAGGGAATAGCTTTTGATTGAACTCGTATGTAATACAGAAAACTGATGTTTTTTCGCAAGACAAATAATAACTTAGAAAAATTACGGCAGAATTGATCTCAAGATTACTATACATGGTGATGAGAGTAGCACTTGAGCTTTGCATGGACACATCGCATTTAGAAAATCACGTTTATTTCACTATTGCAGTAGCCATTCTTAGGGATATGTGACACACCGCTATTGCCCCACTTTTCCCTATTGCACTTCGTTGCCATTGTGGCCCATAAGCATAGCGGGATGAGGACTGATGACACCGATGCGATGGCTGCGATGGTATCGCGAGGAAAGAATGGCTTCAATAGAACTTCCAAACCCGAATGGCAACGACTGCGGCGTGCCGACATTGAGATGACAATTCCGAAATAATGACAGTGATATGGCGACGACAATGTGAAAACGATCTCATGAGGGAAAGCGGTGATGACGAATGCATGACGAACGATGTCCTGAGGGCAACGATATGACAACGGATGGATGATGACGATGGCATGGCTGCCACAGCTTGACGACAGCGGTATGACAACCTAATTATGATAACGATGGTCTGAATATGACGGCAGTGGCGATGATATGACAACGGCGCTATAATGACGATTGTTTCACGCCATCGTGATTACGTTAAATTGAGAAAAAAATAATAAGTTAGCGCATCGACGAAGACGGGGTGACGTAGCTGCATGCGGAGAATAGGATGACGTTACTCAACTGATGACGATGGTACAACGAATAGGTGACGCCTACGGCTTGACAGCAATTGTATCACGACCACCATAAGAGGGCAAGGACTTGGCAGTAACGACATGAAGTGCACGGGATGTCGAAGTTATAATAGCAGCTGTAGAGCGACTGCGATGGCATCACGACGACGATGTAACAACGGATGCATGATGAATGTATGACTACAATGGCCTTATCGTGACTGAATGCCCACAGTTTGATTAGCAGAGAATAACGAGATAGGAATAACGCCCATTTCAATGGCAAAGCGGTATGACCTCAACGATACTGCAAAGAGATTGGCACGAACACTAGCGTTTCACTTTAACACAGTTTCACTTTAAACACAGTTTCACTTTAAACTCGAACCAAAGATAGCGTAGGAAACACGCGAGGCCTGTGTTGGGTATCAAAGTGATGAGTGCCCCGGAAATTACCAGTCGTTATACCGATATCCGACAGGACAGTGCACGCTATGGTGCAGGAACCGCGTTGTTAGAGTTCTGACAACATTTCGCGCGCATCCATTCGAATATTCATAGGTTAGCCGCCATGGCGCCAACGAGCTTGGAAGGCTATATGCTTGGATATATATGCTATATGGCTATATTCTTTATGCTAGGAGGCTATAAGGCTATATGCTAGGACCTTTTGAAAGCACCAAAAATTCGCCACTAACCCTGTCGCCTATAGACGCCGTAGATTGGAGTGTCCGGAAGGCAGTTCCAAGGATCTCCCAGACATGCCCTGCTAGCACAAAAGTGCTCTATGTCCGATTCAGTTTAGTTTCTGGCGCTTTGCAGACCAGGTTTTCAAAACATTTCGAAAACGTTGGTCTTGCACTACGACCGAAAAGGACTGAAATAAACACTTTTCCTGTCCTATCGATATCTGATATTTAATCATTCTTAGGGTTTCATCATAAAGCAGGTGAAGAAGTGGTCTTGCAAAGTTTATACCAATATAAGACTAATTTTCGTGCATACCAGTAAGGGCAAGGTTCGGATCATCGGCGTCTAGTACAACAAAGCTCCTTGCGCAGCGCGAAGCGCGCTATTACATGCAAAGGCCAACACAACGCCTACCAAGACGCGCACAAGCTAAAATGTCTGCGAGAATAAAAATAAAATTGAAAATATCGCCATTGGTGTGCAGCAACCGTCCCGAATACGAAAGTGGAAATGGCATCGAACTATATATAAAAAAAAAGAATATGTAGGCGTCAGGACAGGTGCCCAGGCCAGGGATTTTACGTATAGAGTGCGTCAAAACAACCGAGTAGGCTCCCGCTTTAAACAACGCGCAACGCCAACACTCTTGCTTTTATTTCTTATTAATCTCACCACAGCAACGTTTACGAATTATGGTGTGGCTATGTTGGTAACGACGCTATGGCATTTTTTAATTTTTTACAAATATATATAGGTGCGTCCCGCACATATATAATTAATTATATGTATACGTTCTTATACGTTGGCTGAATAAACGTACACTCGGCAAGTGAGAAAAATTAATCTCCACAGGTTGACGTTTCGCCGCCCAATACACAATATTGTTCACTATGAACGAATGCATGGCGGTCTTTATTATAAATCCGTCGGAAGGCGTAATGCGCTTGCGTACAACTCAGGGAGGGGTTCCCGTGACCTGTTTACCGTGTTAGTAGTAGACTGTATGCAGAATGATTCAAGGAGCAATCGGGATGATAATTTTTTCTCTCTTTCGATGGTAGAAGCCGAATGCCAGTTAATACTTGTCCAGTTTTTTCGTGATGCTCTGCGAGGGCGGTGGAAACGGTGTGTCCTGTGGCTACATCACTGCCGTGTTTTAATGTTCCCCATCTCGCCTACTTAGCACGACTGGCAGTCCTGGAATGGACTTTTCTAGATGACGCCCGGAAATGTTTCTTATTAGAGGCGGTCTTTGACTCGGGTGAGTCGTTGTTTTAGCTGGCTTGAAGGGACGTGGCAGATTTCTGCATTATTATCTTTGAAAATTTTTCACATTGACTCGCTCACGCCTCGTGCATAGGGGAGAGACGGCCGTTCTTTTCTTTTTTTTCTTTGTTCTCATCGGCCGCACAGGGGGTTCAGCTGCACGCTCTTCTTCAGTCTTTATAAACTGGCGCGGTAGCCATTGCTGACCAAATCCTGGATCACTCTCTTCAACTCAGCTCTGCGTGCCTATATAATAAACCAAACCATGCGTTCGTTCATTGTGAGCAAGGCACCCGTATTTTGCGCCGAAACGTCAATCTGTGGTTCAGAATTTTTTTCATTTGGCGAGTGCACGTTTATTCAGACACGTTCTTTCCTCGCCAGAGGCGTTTTCCTCAAACTCTAGGCGTCCTTGTTATATGGTAAATTATATATAATAGTACAGATTATAACATACAATATAAATATAATCCATTTGGTTATAAGCAATATAAGCGATATGTTCTTTTGTGTTCAACGTAATAGTTCATGAAGGAAAATCAACTCATGCCTTTGCTTCGACCTGTTGATCAATTCGACTTCGCCCTGCCATCTTCACGCCGCTTGGTTAGCTCAGATAGTAGAGTGGCTGCCCCGAAAAAGCGGTGGTCCCGGGTTCGAGTCCCGGAGAAGGAAAAATTTCTCTTCAACTGCGAGGCTTACTCTATCGAGGAACCCGTACGGGTTTCCTTTGTAGAAATTTGCTATTTTTGGTTCGATGTCTCCTTTAATATTGTCACGGCTCACTTGGGACAAGAGCGGAGAGCGTTATTTAATCTAGACAATTGGAACAAGCGTTCACTTTAAGCTTCTTCTTCTCTAGCACGCTCGCTTGCACACACGAGGTCGTCGTCGTCGTCGTCAGCGCGGTTGGGCACAGATGGCGTCGCGGCATTTGCCCCCCTTCAGAAGGAGCATCGCCCTGATGCTCGGCGGGTAGCACGCTGTGTCCAGCCGACCAGTCTTGTCCAGTCTTGCTTAGCCGTATTGTAAGCAAACGTTACGTAGGGTAGTATTTGGTCCCAGGTATTGTGTTCCACATCGACATACTTGCACAGCATGTCCGCCAGAGACTTGTTGAGGCGCTCCGTAAGTCCATTGCTTTGCGGGTGATATGCTGTCGTCCTTCTGTGTGCTGTGCCACTGAGCGTGAGTACAGTTCGCACAAGTTCAGCCGTGAACGCGGTTCCCCTGTCGGTTACGATGACCGCTGGAGCACCGTGCCTCAGGACGACGTTTTCGATGAAGAACTGCGCGGCTTCGGCTGCTGTGCTGCTCGGAAGTGCCTTGGTTTCTGTATAACGCGTGAGGTAATCTGTCGCAACTATGATCCACCTATTTCCGGCAGTTGATATTGGGAATGGGCCCAAATGGTCCATCCCAATTTGTGCAAACGGTGTTTCCGGCACTTGAACGGGATGTAATAGTCCGGCTTCGTTCGTAGGTGGCACTTTTCGTCGCTGACAGTCAAGGCACGTTCGAACGTAGTGCTTCACCTGCGTTGCGAGCCGTGGCCAGTAGTATTTCTCTGTGATCCCTGCTAATGTTCTTGTGTAGCCTAGGTGGCCCGAGGTAGCCTCACCGTGACAGGCCTGCAAGATTTCAATGCGAAGAGTTTTAGGGATGACCAGTAGATATCTCTACCCTGTTGAAGAGAAGTTCCTCCGAAAAAGAACACTGTTTCGTAGGCAGAATGATGACAAGTTCCTTGAGAACAATCTGGGCTTGTTTGTGGTGCGGCCTTCTAAGAAATCAATTAGTGAAGCGAGCTCGTGGTCATCTTGCTATTGTTGAGAGATGGTAGCCGCACCAACAACTCCTAAAGAGCCTGCGGATTCGTCATCATCTCGGCCTGACGACTCGATCGGGGATCTGGAAAGGCAGTCAGCGTCTAAGTGCTGCCTTCCCGATTTATAGACCACTGTTATGTCGTGCTCTTGAAGCCGTAGGCTCCAGCGTGCCAAACGTGCAGATGGATCCTTCATGTTGGTCAACCAACAGAGAGAATGGTGGTCACTTATGACTTGAAATGGGCGGCCGTATATGTACGGGCGGAACTTGGTAACGGCCCATACTACAGCCAAGCATTCCTTCTCTGAGGTGGAGTAGTTCGACTCGGCACGTGACAGTGTTCTACTCGCGTAAGCGATGACTGGCTCAGCGCCATCTTGCCGCGAAAGAAGGACGGCGCCTAGACCCACATTGCTGGCGTCGGTGTGAATCATTGTCGGCGCATCCACGTGAAAGTGGGCAAGAACAGGCGGAGCTTGTAGACGGTGCCGCAACGCGTTAAATGCCGCCTCCTGCTCTTCGCCCCACACAAACGTGACATCTTCTCAGGTTAGGCAGGTGAGCGGTGAGGCGATGCGTGCAAAACCCGCAATAAATCGCCGGTAATATGAGCATTGGCCCAGGAAGCGTCTGACTGCCTTCTTGTCCGTAGGCCTTGAAAACTTTGCGGCGGCTGCGATTTTCTCAGGATCAGGTCTGACACCTGTGTGACTTACAATGCGGCCCAAATACTGAGTTCTTCATAGCCAAAGTGGCACTTTTCAGGTGTTAAGGTAAGCCCAACGGACCGTATTGCTTGAAGAACTGACCGTAGCCGACTGAGATGTTCATCAAATGTGGCAGAATAAACAATCACATCGTCTAGGTACACTAAGCAAGTCTTCCACTTAAGGTCTGAGAGAATAGTATCCATTAGCCTTTGGAACTTAGCTGGGGCGGAGCACAAACCAAAAGGAAGAACTTTGAATTCATAGAGCCCATCAGGCGTCAGAAACGCAGTCGTTTCGCGATCCCGCTCATCGACCTCTATTTGCCAGTATCCACTTTTTAAGTCCATCGATGAGAAGTAACGTGCATGCCGTAGCCTGTCGAGGGAATCGTCGATGCGTGGTAAGGGATACACATCTTATTTCGTAACCCGATTGAGCTTGCGATAATCGATACAAAACCTCAGGCTACCATCCTTCTTCTAAACGAGTACCACGGTCGATGCCCAAGGGCTTTTCGACGGCTGGATGACATTTTCTTGACTTGCTGCTCTATTGCTTCACGCTCATTCTCAGCCACGTGATAAGGACGCTGTCGGATGGGTATTGCTGTTTTCTCCGTAATGATGCGGTGTTTCGTCAGTGGTGTTTGACGCACTCGGGACGTTGCAGAGAAGCAGTCCTTAAGAAGGTCGATCAGGTGTCTGAGCCTTTGTTTCTGTTGCGGCGCTAAACCTGGGTCAACGTCGACGACGGGTGTAGATGGCATCGTATGGGTGGTTGATTCCTCGTTTACAGCAAAGCAGTGTTGGACGTGGTCAATTTCGTCAAAGTACGCCACAGCGGTGCCTGTACTGATGTGCCGGCGTTCAATGGTAAAATTTGTCAGTAGCACCTCTGTGCGACCGCCGATGAGGCTGACGATACCCCGAGCGATGGCAATACCTCGATGGAACACAAGTGCAGCTAGGTGTTCGGCTACACCGTCCGTGTGAAACAGTTTTCCGCAACTTACGGAGACAAGACTGCATGATAGTGGTGGTATGCAGACGTCGTCGTCGGCGACACGTAAAGATGTACGTCGGTGATCTTCGTCTTGGTTAGTGTCAGTACTAGTTGACAAGGTTATCTCGCCGTCCCGTATGTTAACCACGGCGCCTTACTCCCGCAAGAAGTCCATTCCAAGGATGAGTGATCTGCAGCACTATTTTAAAATCATAAATGTGGCGACAGAAGCTGTATTTCCTATATGGAGCCGTGCAGGACATTTTCCTGTGGGTACCATTATCTGGCCCCCGGCATTTCGAACATAAGGGCCCGTCCATTGCATTTTGACTTTCTTAAGCCGGCATGCCAACTGCTCACTCATTATCGAAAAGTCTGCACCAATATCAACTAAAGTTGTCACGTCGTGCCCATCAATTGTTAAGAGTAGGTCGGCACTTACAAATTCGTCGGCTGAGAATGAGCGTGAAGCAATACAGCAGCAAGTCAAGAAAATGTCATCCAGCCGTCGAAAAGCCCTTGGGCATCGCCCGTGGTACTCGTTTAGAAGAAGGATGGTAGTCTGAGGTTTTGTATCGATTATCGCAAGCTCAATCGGGTTACGAAATAAGATGTGTATCCCTTACCACGCATCGACGATTCCCTCGACAGGCTACGGCATTCACGTTACTTCTCATTGATGGACTTAAAAAGTGGATACTGGCAAATAGAGGTCGATGAGCGGGATCGCGAAACGACTGCGTTTCAGACGCCTGATGGGCTCTATGAATTCAAAGTTCTTCCTTTTGGTTTGTGCTCCGCCCCAGCCACGTTCCAAAGGCTAATGGATACTGTTCTCTCAGACCTTAAGTGGAAGACTTGCTTAGTGTACCTAGACGATGTGATTGGTTATTCTGCCACATTTGATGAACATCTCAGTCGGCTACAGTCAGTTGTTCAAGCCATACGGTCCGTTGGGCTTACCTTAACACCTGAAAAGTGCCACTTTGGCTATGAAGAACTACAGTTTTTGGGCCACATTGTAAGTCACACAGGTGTCAGACCTGATCCTGAGAAAATCGCAGCCGCCGCAAAGTTTTCAAGGCCTACGGACAAGAAGGCAGTCAGACGCTTCCTGGGCCAATGCTCATATTACCGGCGATTTATTGCGGGTTTTGCACGCATCGCCTCACCGCGCACCTGCCTAACCTGAGAAGATGTCACGTTTGTGTGGGGCGAGGAACAGGAGGCGACATTTAACGCGTTGCGGCACCGTCTACAAGCTCTGCCTGTTCTTGCCCACTTTCACGTGGATGCGCCGACAATGATCCACACCGACGCCAGCAATGTGGGTCTAGGCGCCGTCCTTGTTTCGCGGCAAGACGGCGCTGAGTGAGTCATCGCTTACGCGAGTAGAACACTGTCACGTGCCGAGTCGAACTACTCCACCTCAGAGAAGGAATGCTTGGCTGTAGTATGGGCCGTTACCAAGTTCCGCCCGTACATATACGGCCGCCCATTTCAAGTCATAAGTGACCACCATTCTCTCTGTTGGTTGACCAACATGAAGGATCCATCTGCACGTTTGGCACGCTGGAGCCTACGGCTTCAAGAGTACGACATAACAGTGGTCTATAAATCGGGAAGGCAGCACTTAGACGCTGACTGCCTTTCCAGATCCCCGATCGAGACGTCAGGCCAAGATGATGACGAATCCGCAGGCTCTTTAGGAGTTGTTGGTGCGGCTACCATCTCTCAACAATAGCAAGATGACCACGAGCTCGCTTCACTAATTGATTTCTTAGAAGGCCGCACCACAAACAAGCCCAGATTGTTCTCAAGGAACTTGTCATCATTCTGCCTACGAAACAGTGTTCTTTTTCGGAGGAACTTCTCTTCAACAGGGTAGAGATATCTACTGGTCATCCCTAAAACTCTTCGCATTGAAATCTTGCAGGCCTGTCACGGTGAGGCTACCTCGGCCCACCTAGGCTACACAAGAACATTAGCAGGGATCACAGAGAAATACTACTGGCCACGGCTCGTAACACAGGTGAAGCACTACGTTCGAACGTGCCTTGACTGTCAGCGACGAAAAGTGCCACCTACGAACACAGCCGGACTATTACATCCCGTTCAAGTGCCGGAAACACCGTTTGCACAAATTGGGATGGACCATTTGGGCCCATTCCCAATATCAACTGCCGGAAATAGGTGGATCATAGTTGCGACAGATTACCTCACGCGTTATACAGAAACCAAGGCACTTCCGAGCAGCACAGCAGCCGAAGCCGCGCAGTTCTTCATCGAAAACGTCGTCCTGAGGCACGGTGCTCCAGCGGTCATCGTAACCGATAGGGGAACCGCATTCACGGCTGAACTTCTGCGAACTGTACTCACGCTCAGTGGCACAGCACACAGAAGGACGACAGCTTATCACCCGCAAAGCAATGGACTTACGGAGCGCCTCAACAAGTCTCTGGCGGACATGCTGTGCAAGTATGTCGATGTGGAACACAATACCTGGGACCAAATATTACCCTACGTAACGTTTGCTTACAATACGGCTAAGCAAGACACAACAAGAATGACGCCATTCAGTCTCCTCCACGGTCGAGAAGTGACTACAATGCCGGATGCTATGCTTCCTCATGATTCCAGCGATTCCGAGACTGACGCCGCAGATTTTACAGAGCGCGCCGAAGAAGCAAGACAGCTCGCACGCGTTCGCATAACTAGCCAGCAAGACCGTGATGCGCGACGTTATAATCAACGCCATCGATGCGTCGTCTACCAGCCCGGCCAACGAGTCTGGGTTTGGGCTCCAGTACGCCGCCGAGGCGTCGCGGAGAAACTTCTGCGCCGATACTTCGGACCGTACAAGGTTCTACGACGCCTTAGCAACGTCAACTATGAAGTCATTCCTGACAGCCAATCCTGCTCGAGGCGCCGTCAGGACCTGCCTGAGACTGTGCACGTGGTGCGCATGAAACCTTCTTTTGCTGAATGACATGGACAATTGCTGGTCGGCTGGACACCGGGTGCTACCCGCCGAGCATCAGGACGATGCTCCTTCTGAAGGGGGGCAAATGCCGCGACGCCATCTGTGCCCAATCGCGCTGACGACGAGGACGACGACCTCGTGTGTGCAAGCGAGCGTGCTAGAGAAGAAGAAGCTTAAAGTGAACGCTTGTTCCAATTGTCTAGATTAAATAACGCTCTCAGCTCTTGTCCCAAGTGAGCCGTGACAATATTAAAGGAGACATCGAACCAAAAATAGCAAATTTCTACAAAGGAAACGCGTACGGGTTCCTCGATAGAGTAAGCCTCGCAGTTGAAGAGAAATTTTTCCTGGTCCGGGACTCGAACCCGTGACCACCGCCTTTTCGGGGCAGCCACTCTACTATCTGAGCTAACCAAGCGGCGTGAAGATGGCAGGGCGAAGTCGAATTGATCAACAGGTCGAAGCAAAGGCATGAGTTGATTTTCCTTCATGAACTATTACGTTGAACACAAAAGAACATATCGCTTATATTGCTTATAACCAAATGGATTATATTTATATTGTATGTTATAATCTGTACTATTATATATAATTTACCATATAACAAGGACGCCTAGAGTTTGAGGAAAACGCCTCTGGCGAGGAAAGAACGTGTCTGAATAAACGTGCACTCGCCAAATGAAAAAAATTCTGAACCACAGATTGACGTTTCGGCGCAAAATACGGGTGCCTTGCTCACAATGAACGAACGCATGGTTTGGTTTATTATATAGGCATGCAGAGCTGAGTTGAAAAGAGTGATCCAGGATTTGGTCAGCAATGGCTACCGCGCCAGTTTATAAAGACTGAAGAAGAGCGTGCAGCTGAACCCCCTGTGCGGCCGATGAGAACAAAGAAAAAAAAAGAAAAGAACGGCCGTCTCTCCCCTATGCACGAGGCGTGAGCGAGTCAATGTGAAAAATTTTCAAAGATAATAATGCAGAAATCTGCCACGTCCCTTCAAGTCAGCTAAAACAACGACTCGCCCGAGTCAAAGACCGCCTCTAATAAGAAAAATTTCCGGGCGTCATTTAGAAAAGTCCATTCCAGGACTGCCAGTCGTGCTAAGTAGGCGAGATGGGGAACATTAAAACACGGCAGTGATGTAGCCACAGGACACACCGTTTCCACCGCCCTCGCAGAGCATCACGAAAAAACTGGACACAGTATTAAATGGCATTCGGCTTCTACCATCGAAAGAGAGAAAAAATTATCATCCCGATTGATCCTTGAATCATTCTGCATACAGTCTACTACTAACACGGTAAACAGGTCACGGGAACCCCTCCCTGAGTTGTACGCAAGCGCATTACGCCTTCCGACGGATTTATAATAAAGACCGCCATGCATTCGTTCATAGTGAACAATATTGTGTATTGGGCGGCGAAACGTCAACCTGTGGAGATTAATTTTTCTCACTTGCCGAGTGTACGTTTATTCAGCCAACGTATAAGAACGTATACATATAATTATATGTGCGGGACGCACCTATATATATTTGTAAAAAACTAAGAAATGCCATAGCGTCGTTACCAACATTGCCACACCGTAATTCATAAAAGTTGCTGTGGTGAGATTAATAAGAAATAAAAGCAAGAGTGTTGGCGTTGCGCGTTGTTTTAAGCGGGAGCCTACTCGGTTGTTTTGACGCACTCTATACGTAAAATCCCTGGCCTGGGCACCTGTCCTGACGCTTACATATTCTTTTTCTTTATATAGTTCGATGCCATTTCCACTATCGTATTCACCCGCCGTGGTTGCTCAGTGGCTATGGTGTTGGGCTGCTGAGCACGAGGTCGCGGGATCGAATCCCGGCCACGGCGGCCGCATTTCGATGGGGGCGAAATGCGAAAACACCCGTGTACTTAGATTTAGGTGCACGTTAAAGAACCCCAGGTGGTCAAAATTTCCGGAGTCCTCCACTACGGCGCGCCTCATAATCAGAAAGTGGTTTTGGCACGTGAAACCCCAAATATATATATACTATCGTATTCGGGACGGTTGCTGCACACGAATGGCGATATTTTATTTTTATTCTCGCAGACATTTTAGGTTGTGTGCGTCTTGGTAGGCGTTGTGTTGACCTTTGCAAGTAATAGCGCGCTTCGCGCTGCGCAAGGAGCTTTGTTGTACTAGACGCCGATGATCCGAACCTTGCCCTTACTGGAATGCAGGAAAGTTAGTCTTATATTGGTATAAACTTTGCAAGACCACTTCTTCACCTGATTTATGATGAAACCCTAAGAATGATTAAATATCAGATACCGATAGGACAGGAAAAGCGTTTATTTCAGTCCTTTTCGGTCGTAGGGCAAGACCAACGTTTTCGAAATGTTTTGAAAACCTGGTCTGCAAAGCGCCAGAAACTAAACTGAATCGGACATAGATCACTTTTGTGCTAGCAGGGCATGTCTGGGAGGTCCTTGGAACTGCCTTCCGGACACTCCAATCTACGGCGTCTATAGGCGACAGGGTTAATGGCGAATTTTTGGTGCTTTCAAAAGGTCCTAGCATATAGCCTTATAGCCTCCTAGCATAAATCATATAGCCATATAGCATATATATCCAAGCATATAGCCTTCCAAGCTCGTTGGCGCCATGGCGGCTAACCTATGAATATTCGAATGGATGCGCGCGAAATGTTGTCTGAACTCTAACAACGCGGTTCCTGCACCATAGCGTGCACTGTCCAGTCGGATATCGGTATAACGACTGGTAATTTCCGGGTCACTCATCACTTTGATACCCAACACAGACCTCGCGTGTTTCCTACGCTATCTTTGGTTCGAGTTTAAAGTGAAACTGTAATAATTAAACGCTAGTGTTCGTGCCAATCTCTTTGCAGTATCGTTGAGGTCATACCGCTTTGCCATTAAAATCGGCGTTATTCCTATCTCGTTATTCTCTGCTAATCAAACTGTGGGCATTAAGTCGCGATAAGGCCATTGTCGTCATACATTCATCATGCATCCGTTGTTACATCGTCGTCGTGATGCCATCGCAGTCGCTCTACAGCTGCCATTGTAACTTCGACATCCCGTGCTCTTCATGTCGTTACTGCCAAGTCCTTGCCCTCTTATGGTGGTCGTGATACAATTGCTGTCAAGCCGTAAGCGTCACCTATTCGTTGTACCATCGTCATCAGTTGAGTAACGTCATCCTATTCTCCGCATGCAGCTACGTCACCCCGCCTTCGTCGATGCGCTAACTTATTACTTTTTTCTCAATTGAACGTAATCACGATGGCGTGAAACAATCGTCATTATAGCGCCGTTGTCATATCATCGCCACTGCCGTCATATTCAGACCATCGTTATCATAATTAGGTTGTCATACCGCTGTCGTCAAGCTGTGGCAGCCATGCCATCGTCATCATCCGTCCGTCGTCATATCATTGCCCTCAGGACATCGTCGTCATGCATTCGTCATCACCGCTTTCCCTCATGAGATCGTTTTCACATTGTCGTCGCCATATCACTGTCATTATTTCGGAATTGTCTTCTCAATGTCGGCACGCCGTAGTCGTTGCCATTTGGGTTTGGAAGTTCTATTGAAGCCATTCTTTCCTCGCGATTCCATCGCAGCCATCGCATCGGTGTCACCAGTCCTCATCCCGCTATGCTTATGGGCCACAATGGCAACCAAGTGCAATAGGGAAAAGTCGGGCAATAGCGGTGTGTCACATATCCCTAAGGATGGCTACTGGAATAGTGAAATAAACGTGATTTTCTAAATGCGATGTGTCCCTACAAAGCTCAAGTGCTACTCTCATCACCATGTATAGTAATCTTGAGATCAATTCTGCCGTAATTTTTCTAAGTTATTATTTGTTTTGCGAAAAACCACCAGTTTTCTGTATTACATACGAGTTCAATCAAAAGCCCTTGGGTATATCAAGGCAAAATGTACGCCAATGCCAAAAGAAGCGGCGTATAGAAATGTGGCCAGTCTCCTTGCATAGTGGACATTAAAAGTTCGGGCAGATCCTCAGGATATTTGAGTAAAAAATTCAGAGCCATTTAGCTCTGTGAAGGTGCGTGACCAGTGTAGCGTTACGTAACTGCAAACAAAGTAAAATAAAACAAATAATATACCACAAGGCACGAGTAGGCACGTTTTATGTTTATTGGTACCTACGTTTATCTGGTGACCACAGTAACTATTGCTTTATGGTTGCTATGATAGACGGCCATGGGCTCTGCGGCGACACTGGTCTTAGCGAACGTTAGGCTATTGCATGGCCGATGGTGTGTCGTAGAGACGTTAGCCTAGGTGTGACATTGAAGGCCGTTGCTTCCCCAGGGAAAGACCAGGAACCACTTTCCGTCGGGGACGAGACACATGCAAGGTAAGGTCACCCACAATGACGATGGG
The DNA here is from genome assembly GCF_050947875.1 of Dermacentor variabilis. Lineage (NCBI taxonomy): Eukaryota > Metazoa > Arthropoda > Arachnida > Ixodida > Ixodidae > Dermacentor > Dermacentor variabilis. The sequence goes on along the minus strand of NW_027460335.1, from coordinate 8,589,780 downwards.
ATTGTGGTCCACTGGGAGTATCCAGCCAAACGTAATGATCACGAAAGCGTCGAGGTTCCTCTTTGACGTTCCGGGATGAACGTATATGGTGGGTTGCGACAACGATTCCATCCCCAATCTGGGCAACAGACAACGCTTGATGTGTGCTTCGACGGCCATGTCGTTGTCAGTGTCACGTGAAGGAAATTGAACTGTCTCCTGCACGTAAATGGGCATGTTGATGACCTGTTCATTCGCAACTGGCCGCCCACGTACGGCAAACGTTCAGTTCACATGAAGGGAAGGCGACGCGTGACTAGCTGTTCCTCAAGAACGTTGAGCTTCAGAAAGTGCACCGGCATGGGCGGATACACGTAACACTTCGTCGTGTGCGAAACGCGTAACGGCACCCTTCAAGAGAGCATCTCGACACGTACCACACAGGCGCTAGTCGGGCATGCACTGTTCGGGGAAACACCGCGCTAACAGATTCAAGGAACGGTAGCCCTACTCGGCGACCCTCGCGCCCGCGAAATGAGTAAGTAGTTGTCAAATCACGGTCTGTGACACGCGTTGCTAGTGGCGCCTAAGTGGCAGTACGGAAGGTCTCGTTGGAAGCTGGTGTTCGCACCTTTGAACCGATCGACGCTTGCACAATTGTGCCGAAGTAACCAGGCAGTATTCTATACCTCGCGACATGTGTCATCTTTTCTTGCGACCCACATACGCTTGACATCTGCTGCACGAGTTTCGTCGGCATTCTGTGCCGCTCGCCTTCGCAGCGCACAATCGCGGTTCTGCTCTCGTCGTTGCTCTTCGTAGGCGCGCTTTTCTCGCACAGTTGGGATGAAAAGTCGCCTACACATTATAGGGGGGAAATGGTACTGAGGTAAACTACGTCGCTCGGCCTAGTCATACCCTGTACAGGCTCATAGCGCCGTAAACGTGGTCCACATTATGATAGTTTTTGAACACGCGCAGACCAAACGCTGGAAACTATCCCAAGACAGCTTCGCTGTAAAATACATACGCAGTCTTCCACTGCTCCGACTGTCCTGACGAGAAGAGTGATGCATTGGGATGTCGTGCGGAGCCACTCCGCCCCACTCTCTGCCCAACTGTCTCAAGAACGCGCAGACTTTGTATGACGCCAACGAGAGGTTAAATTGCCTTCACACATTTATACTCTGCGGGGTCTCAGGCAGCCTCCCTGGTGTCGCAGCATCCACGGCATGGCGCTCCTAAGCACGAGGTTGCCGGATCTCATGTCGGCCACCGCGGCGGCGTTGAGGTTGTCCCTACATCCAGACACGCTCGTACGCCGTCGAGCGCGTACGCGGTAAAAAAATATATATGGTGAAAATTTACCGATATGACGTCCGTTAATAAAACACGGTTATATGAATCTTGATCAAAGTGTCGTAAAAAATTTGTGAAGTTTCGTTCGTGCATAAGTTTTGCGATATATTCGTGCATATGCTTCTGAACTGAAAATTGCAGAGTGAAAAAGCTTCGAACGGTGAAAATTTTCATTTCTGGCTTGAAATCTAATCGATAAGCCCGAACATTTTCATGCACAAAACAAAAAAATTTCTTTTTGATTATCGAGGTAAAAGGCAGGTCGATGCACCCTCGAGACGCCCGGCATCCACCACACTCGGCATGGAGAAAAGACGGCGGTTCCCGCCTGATCATCCCGCCGCTTCCCAAGAACATGCACCCGACGCACCACGCCGGGAGACGCAACAAACAAGCAAGCGACCTTCAGAAGAAGTTTGGTAACAGCAACGAGGCGGTGTACGTAGGCGCGGCGCGATATCGAGGAGGGAGAAGCGCACACGCGATCGTGGTTGTAGACCGCACGGGTAAGTGCCGAACGCTAGGATCGTGATCAGCGACTCGCAGGCGGCAGTCCGCGGCTTCGCGCGCGGTCGTGTCTCGCAGGAAGCGGCCCGCATACACCAAATTTCGGACATCGACGACTCGTCATCACCCTTGCTACTCCAAAATTCCACGATCTTCCTCCTCTGGACCCCGGCACACACCGATGTTCCGCTCGCGGGCAACGAGGCGACCCACGCCTCGGCTCGAGCCGCCGCTGATTATGTAGCCGCTGCCTGAGACCCCGAGAGCGGGGCATCGGATCTGCCGGATCGGGACACTACAAAAGAAATACAGCAACAATAAACACACTGGGCGTGGGGTGATCGCCTAACCACGTTCAGAGACCTACACTACAGACTCGAAAAACGCGCATTACCGCCACCGCACGATAAATTCAACAGGAACGAGGCCGTAACTTTACGCTTGCTCCAGACACACACCTACCCTAGCCCCGCTATCTTACACCAATGCTATCCGCGTTTATATCCAACAGACGCGTGTAAAACTTGCGGCCAAAGAGCAACGCTGCAACACATGCTCTGGGAACATGCCGGCAACAACGGTAATCAAACGAGCTCCGTTTGTGACACGTCCATAATCGCGGCCGTTGCCAGAGTAGGGGAAGGCTCGAGCTCGCTTCTTCCCGACGCCGCCACGGATGCGGGAGCCGCCGCTGAGAGGCGGCTATCAAAAGTTCAGAGCTGGCAGACCAGCTCTGTGCCGTCCGGCAAGCCGAAGATACCGCTCGAGTCCACGAACCTCGAGCCGCCACCTGAGGCTACCACAGCAAGAACTGCCGGGCTATTCTTCAATAAGGTTTCTTCTTCGACACTCTGATGAACTCGTATGAAACCGCGTTGTATAAACAGCTGTGCGATTGGTAAATTTAAGAACAGGAGAAGGAAAAAAACAGGGTATGATAAACTGCACTAATTGATCGCTGAATTACAATAATGCTTGTTATGTATAAGTGACAAGGCAATAATTATAAGTACAACTTGGCATAGGCGTCTTATTCATTTTTTATGGTATTCAACTGCAGACTACGTATATATTATGCTCCAATTTGTTCTCGACCCCACTGCCCATATGCAGCCGACAGAAATATTCGTAAAGAGGAATGAAAAAAAAGGAGGTACATCGGATCATGCTTACTTTTCTTTCTTGCGCTGGAGCAGTCACCGAGCAGTCACCGCTGGAGCAGTCACCGGTATGCATTCTCACCGGATAATGAATGGTCATGTGGGACTCATTCATGAGCAAATGTACGCGTGCAACAAAGACACATCCGAGGAGAGCTAAAGCACACGCGCACATGCGTATAGAGCAATACCACCCTTGCGGGCTGACCCTCGTCACCTCCACCAGGCGTTCACAAACCCCGTACACAACCGTACGCCGGTTACGGAGGACGTCTGTACCCTTTTCTGGCGGGTGTCCGTCGGCGGGTTTCGAACTAACCACCTACCGAAGCCGTGGCGGACGCCCTACCAAACACGCCACGGCAGCGGTGGAGGCTTTCCCTAATAATGTCTATTTCAGCTTGATGTTATCTAGGTTCGCATGCAAGTTTTTTTCTCTTGCAGTTTTGTGCAACCAAAGTTTGGCTTCCTCAACCTAAGTGCATGCAGCATAGTTATCTTTAGCTAGAAAGGTGGTGACGGCATTGGCCTGCGATATCAGTTCAAATATCAGTAAAACCACTCTAGAGAACAACACCCGGCTAGCCTTTGAAATATTGTGCTTTGCACTTTACGCTCACGGTGCACCTGGGTAACGTGCTTTTTTGCTTGAACATACTACTGATGATCGGGCTGTTTTTGACCCTTAAGAGGCAGTTACACGCCGATGTCCGACGATAATATTAAGGATTCATAAGTTAACGCATGCTCAAAGGGCGAGTGCACTTTAGTTCTGCTGAAAGAAGCCGCCTGTTTGAGCACAAGTGATGGAACGGAACCATCGTGATTAGAATAAGTAACTATTTTTGAGAGTACAATACCACTTCTATTGGAGGAGAAAAAGAAGAAAGGAAAGACAGTGATGCCAAACAGTCGCCGGTTTGGTTTTCTAGACCACACGGGGGAAGGGGTTTAACGGACTAAAAGAACGGAGAGGGAGGGAAAAAGGTTCTCTCAGTGTGTACAAGAGTGGTTGTCTATCACTTCAAGCCTACAGTCGGTGACTGAGGCCTGTCGATTTCATTAATTGTAGCAGCGTCCTCATCGCCTTGCAAACGCGCGATGCGTCGGGCCATGGTAGAAAAATGTTCGTCTCTGAAAATGGCCAGCTGTCTAATCGGTTTAACACACTTCGAAGAACGTCGCGTTTGATGTCATATAGAGATTACGGAAGCACAACACGCGTTTTATTTTTCATTCACAGTTGCATGAGTCACAAATCGGTGTGTCGAACATTTCTATAATGAATGAGTAGTACACTTCTTCCCATGGAACACACTGTGCAAGGGGAGGAACATGGCTCCGACGATTTTCTAGAGGATTGTGGCTGGCAATTAGCCGTCCAAAGACTTGCGCTGTGCCAGGGCACTACGATCGTAGCAGGACCGAAGGTGGTGTCAAGAGCGGGATAATTCTTTGAAGAAGAATGGCGGCGCTTCCCAGGGAGGACACCAAAATTGTGATTAGATTGAAGAGTAGCCTGAAAATATTCAGGATAGGCCCGGCTGCGGTGGCTGATGCCATGAACACCGCTGCTTGCATCGAGGATTCGAAGCGTGAAACGGACATGATGTGTCCTAACTATCAACAGTATATCGTCATTGTTAGCACCCCCGGGGACTAGAATGCGACCGTGTGGGGATCTCGGGATCAAGAATGTATTTGGTGGCGGGTCGCCTGCACGAGCAAGCGGCATACCGCACGGCACCATATGCTATGTGCAAAGGCGTCCCTATTGCAAAAACCAGTGCCACTGGGACCCAGTTCGCCGGATTATGGGCCCAGTGCAGCGCGCTGGACGCTGGGGCGCTGGGAAGGCGCTGGCTACTCGTGCGAAAAACAGCTCTAGCGCGTTATATATGCGGTGCCTGGACACCGTATATATTATTTTTGAATACTGAGAGCAAGAAAGAGCGCTTTAGTGCAATAAAAAATATAAAAAACGTAAAACTGCTTCGACAAGGATTCGAACGACCGAGCTACAGATCCCAAGACAGTCACTTTACCACTACGCCACGCCACAGCCGGAAATTCGCGGATAATTTGCCATGTCAAAGCCGAGAAGCAGTTTGTTTCACAGAGCTACCTCTCGTACAGACATGGTTGATGCGCTATCGCCCAGCGATTAAAACTCACGCCTGTACCAGAAATAAAAAGTTGCTGTCCGTATTCAGCAGTATGCTTGGAAGTGCCACACCATCGATCACACGCGCAGATCAAACTCTGGAAACTATCCCAAGACAGCTTCGCTGTAAAATACATACGCAGTCTTCCACTGCTCCGACTGTCCTGACGAGAAGAGTGATGCATTGGGGTGTCGTGCGGAGCCACTCCGCCCCATTCTCTGCCCAACTGTCTCAAGAACGCGCAGACTTTGTATGACGCCAACGAGAGGTTAAATTGCCTTCACACATTTATACTCTGCGGGGTCTCAGGCAGCCTCCCTGGTGTCGCAGCAGCCACGGCATGGCGCTGCTAAGCACGAGGTTGCCGGATCTCATGTCGGCCACCGCGGCGGCAATTAGGTAGTCCCTAAATCTAGCAATGCTCGTACGCCGTCGAGCGCGTACGCGGTAAAAAAATATATATGGTGAAAATTTACCGATATGACGTCCGTTAATAAAACGCGGTTATATGAATCTTGATGAAAGTGTCGTAAAAAATTTGTGAGGTTTCGTTCGTGCATATGTTTTGCGATATATTCGTGCATATGCTTCTGAACTGAAAATTGCAGAGTGAAAAAGCTTCGAACGGTGAAAATTTTCATTTCTGGCTTGAAATCTAATCGATAAGCCCGAACATTTTCATGCACAAAACAAAAAAAATTCTTTTTGATTATCGAGGTAAAAGGCAGGTCGATGCATCCTCGAGACGCCCGGCATCCACCACACTCGGCATGGAGAAAAGACGGCGGTTCCCGCCTGATCATCCCGCCGCTTCCCAAGAACATGCACCCGACGCACCACGCCTGGAGACGCAACAAACAAGCAAGCGACCTTCAGAAGAAGTTTGGTAACAGCAACGAGGCGGTGTACGTAGGCGCGGCGCGATATCGAGGAGGGAGAAGCGCACACGCGATCGCGGTTGTAGACCGCACGGGTAAGTGCCGAACGCTAGGATCGTGATCAGCGACTCGCAGGCGGCAGTCCGCGGCTTCGCGCGCGGTCGTGTCTCGCGGGAAGCGGCCCGCATACACCAAATTTCGGACATCGACGCCTCGTCATCGCCCTCGCAACTCCAAAATTCCACGATCTTCCTCCTCTGGACCCCTGCACACACCGATGTTCCGCTCGCGGGCAACGAGGCGGCCCACGCCACGGCTCGAGGTCTCACACGCCGAGCCGCCGCTGATTATGTGGCCGCCGCCTCCGCCCCCGAGAGCGGGGCATCGGATCTGCCGGATCGGGACACTACAAAAGAAATACAGCAACAATAAACACACTGGGCGTGGGGTGATCGCCTAACCACGTTCAGAGACCTCACCCAACACTACAGACTCGAAAAACGCGCATTACCGCCACCGCACGATAAATTGAACAGGAACGAGGCCGTAACTTTACGCTTGCTCCAGACACACACCTACCCTAGCCCCGCTAACTGACACCAATGCTATCCGCGTTTATATCCAACAGACGCGTGTAAAACTTGTGGACAAAGAGCAACGCTGCAACACATGCTCTGGGAACATGCCGGCAACAACGGTAATCAAACGAGCTCCGTTCGTGACACGTCCATAATCGCGGCCGTTGCCAGAGTAGGGAAAGGCTCGAGCTCGCTTCTTCCCGACGCCGCCACGGATGCGGGAGCCGCCGCTGAGAGGCGGCTATCAAAAGTTCAGAGCTGGCAGACCAGCTCTGTGCCGTCCGGCAAGCCGAAGATACCGCTCGAGTCCACGAACCTCGAGCCGCCACCTGAGGCTACCACAGCAAGAACTGCCGGGCTATTCTTCAATAAGGTTTCTTCTTCGACACTCTGATGAACTCGTATGAAATGGCGTTGTATAAACAGCTGTGCGATTGGTAAATTTAAGAACAGGAGAAGGAAAAAAACAGGGTATGATAAACTGCACTAATTGATCGCTGAATTACAATAATGCTTGTTATGTATAAGTGACAAGGCAATAATTATAAGTACAACTTGGCATAGACGTCTTATTCATTTTTTATGGTATTCAATTGCAGACTACGTATATATTATGCTCCAATTTGTTCTCGACCCCACTGCCCATATGCAGCCGACAGAAATATTCGTTAACAGGAATGAAAAAAAAAAGGAGGTACATCGGATCATGCTTACTTTTCTTTCTTGCGCTGGAGCAGTCACCGAGCAGTCGCCGCTGGAGCAGTCACCGAGGAGCAGTCACCGGTATGCATTCTCACCGGATAATGAATGGTCATGTGGGACTCATTCATGAGCAAATGTACGCGTGCAACAAAGACACATCCGAGGAGAGCTAAAGCACACGCGCACATGCGTATAGAGCAACACCACCCTTGCAGGCTGACCCTCGTCACCTCCACCAGGCGTTCACAAACCCCGTACACAACCGTACGCCGGTTACGGAGGACGTCTGTACCCTTTCCTGGCGGGTGTCCGTCGGCGGGTTTCGTACTAACCACCTACCGAAGCCGTGGCGGACGCCCTACCAAACACGCCACGGCAGCGGTGGAGGCTTTCCCTAATAATGTCTATTTCAGCTTGATGTTATCTAGGTTCGCATGCAAGTTTTTTCTCTTGCAGTTTTGTGCAACCAAAGTTTGGCTTCCTCAACCTAAGTGCATGCAGCGTAGTTATCTTTAGCTAGAAAGGTGGTGACGGCATTGGCCTGCGATATCAGTTCAAATATCAGTAAAACCACTCTAGAGAACAACACCAGGCTATCCTTTGAAATATACTGCTTTGCACTTTACGCTCACGGTCGGCCACGGCGGCCGCATTTCGATGGGGGCGAAATGCGAAAACACCCGAGTGCTTAGATTTAGGTGCACGTTAAAGAACCCCAGGTGGTCAAAATTTCCGGAGTCCTCCACTACGGCGTGCCTCATAATCAGAAAGTGGTTTTGGCACGTAAAACCCAAAATATTATTATTATTATTACGCTCACGGTGCACCTGGGGAACGTGCTTTTTTGCTTGAACATAATACTGATGATCGGGCTGTTTTTGACCCTTAAGAGGCAGTTACACGCCGATGTCCGACGATAATATTAAGGATTCATAAGTTAGCGCATGCGCAAAGGGCGAGTGCACTTTAGTTCTGCTGAAAGAAGCCGCCTGTTTGAGCACAAGTGATGGAACGGAACCATCGTGATTAGAATAAGTAACTATTTTTGAGAGTACAATACCACTTCTATTGGAGGAGAAAAAGAAGAAAGGAAAGATAGTGACGCCAAACAGTCGCCGGTTTGGTTTTCTAGACCACACGGGGGAAGGGGTTTAACGGACTAAAAGAACAGAGAGGGAGGGAAAAAGGTTCTCTCAGTGTGTACAAGAGTGGTTGTCTATCACTTCAAGCCTTCAGTCGGTCACTGAGGCCTGTCGATTTCATTAATTGTAGCAGCGTCCTCATCGCTTTGCAAACGCGCGATGCGTCGGGCCATGGTAGAAAAATCTTCGTCTCTGAAAATGGCCAGCTGTCTAATCGGTTTAAGAGACTTCGAACAACGTCGCGTTCGATGTCATATAGAGATTACGGAAGCACAACACGCGTTTTATTTTTCATTCACAGTTGCATGAGTCACAAATCGGTGCGTCGAACATTTCTATAATGGATGAGTAGTACACTTCTTCCCATGGAACACACTGTGCAAGCGGATGAACATGGCCCCGATGATTTTCTAGAGGATTGTGGCTGGCAATTAGCCGTCCAAAACTTGCGCTGCGGCAGGGCACAACGATCGTAGCAGGACCGAAGGTGGTGTCAAGAGCGGGATTATTCTTTGTAGAAGAATGGCGGCGCTTCCCAGGGAGGACACCAAAATTGTGATTAGATTGAAGAGTAGCCTGAAAATATTCAGGATAGGCCCGGCTGCGGTGGCTGATGCCATGAACACCGCTGCTTGCATCGAGGATTCGAAGCGTGAAACGGACATCATCTGTCCTAACTATCAACAGTATATCGCCATTGTCAGCACCCCCGAGGACTAGAATGCGACCGTGTGGGGATCTCAGGATCAAGAGTATTTTGGTGGCGGGTCGGCTGCACGAGCAAGCGGCATACCGCACGGCACCATATGCTATGTGCAAAGGCGTCCCTATTGCAGAAACCAGTGCCGCTGGGACCCAGTGCACCGGATTATGGGCCCAGTGCAGCGCGCTGGACGCTGGGGCGCTGGGAAGGCGCTGGCTACTCGTGCGAAAAACAGCTCTAGCGCGTTATATATGCGGTGCCTGGACACCGTATATATTTTTTTGAATACAGAAAGCAAGAAAGAGCGCTTTAGTGCAATAAAAAAGAAAAATAAATCAAAATGCTCCGACAAGGATTCGAACGACCGACCTACAGATCCCAAGACAGTCACTTTACCACTGCGCCACGCCACAGCCGGAAATTCGCGGATAATTTGCATGTCAAAGCCGAGAAGCAGTTTGTTTCGCAGAGCTACGTCTCGTACAGACATGGCTGATGCGCTATCGCCCAGCAATTAAAACTCACGCCTGTACCAGAAATAAAAAGTTGCTGTCCGTATTCAGCAGTATGCTTGGAAGTGCCACACCATCGATTTGCACTTGCGATTGCTATTTTAACTACCCGCGCCGAGATCGCTTCCCCACCGAAGCTTAGGCCTACCGTATCCGCCAAGTCCGTCCTCTGGGCGTGTCTAGGCGCAGGAATCAAGAAATCTAACAAGGATAAATCACTCTATATGTCAGCTTTCGCATCGATGTTCTTAAATAAACAGTTTTTTCATGTCTACAGTGCCAGCACAAGAAGCGATGACCGCAGATGTGACGCGTCATAAACACAGGTATGTGTGCTATCGCCGAAGCCTCCCAGCGCTAGCCCGCGCTTCTCTGACGAACATCTAGAACTAGACAGGCGTGTTGACTGAAAGGCATCACTGAACTAAGGAAATGGTGCATATCCTTTGCGTGAAGAACAAGAAATGGCTATCGAAATCGGCAGTAACAGGCCATACACCATCCCGGGTCGGCGGTTCATCATCATCATCATCATCATCATCAGCCTAGTTACGCCCACTGCAGGGCATAGGCCTCTCCCATACTTCTCCAACAACCCCGGTCATGTACTAATTGTGGCCATGCCGTCCCTGCAAACTTCTTAATCTCATCCGCCCACCTAACCCTCTGCCGCCCCCTGCTACGCTTCCCTTACCTTGGAATCCAGTCCGTAACCCTTAATGACCATCGGTTATCTTCCCTCCTCATTACATGTCCTGCCCATGCCCATTTCTTTTTCTTGATTTCAACGAAGATGTCATTAACTCGCGTTTGTTCCCTCACCCAATCTGCTCTTTTCTTATCCCTTAACGTTACATCTATCATTCTTCTTTCCATAGCTCGTTGCGTCGTCCTCAATTTAAGTAGAACCCTTTTCGTAAGCCTCCAGGTTTCTGCCCCATACGTTAGTACTGGTAACGCACAGCTGTTATACACTTTCCTTTTGAGGGATAGTGGCAACCTGCTGTTCATGATTTGAGAATGCCTGCCGAACGTACCCCAGCCCATTCTTATTCTTCTGGTTATTTCGGTCTCATGATCCGGATCCGTGGTCACTACCTGCCCTAAGTAGATGTATTCCCTTACCACTTCCAGTGCCTCGCTACCTATCGTAAACTGCTGTTCTCTTCCGAGACTGTTAAACATTACTTTAGTTTTCTGCAGATTAATTTTCAGACCCACCCTTCTGCTTTGCCTCTCCAGGTCAGTGAGCATGCATTGCAATTGGTCTCCTGAGTTACTAAGCAAGGCAATATCATCAGCGAATCGCAAGTTGCTAAGGTATTCTCCATCAACTTTTACCCCCAATTCTTCCCACTCCAGGTCTCGGAATACCTCCTGTAAACGTGCTGTGAATAGCATTGGAGAGATCGTATCTCCCTGTCTGACGCCTTTCTTAATTGGGATTTTGTTGCTTTCTTTGTAGAGGACTACGGTGGCTGTGGAGCCGCTATAGATATCTTCCAGTATTTTTACATATGGCTCATCTACACCCTGATTCCGTAAAGCCTCCATGACTGCTGAGGTTTCGATTGAATCAAATGCTTTCTCGTAATCAATGAAAGCTATATATAAGGGTTGGTTATATTCTGCACATTTCTCTCTCACTTGATTGATAGTGTGAATTTGGTCTATTGTTGAGTAGCCTTTACGGAATCCTGCCTGGTCCTTTGGTTGACAGAAGTCTAAGGCGTTCCTGATCCTATTTGCGATTACCTCAGTAAATACTTTGTAGGCAATGGACAGTAAGCTGATCGGTCTATAATTTTTCAAGTCTTTGGCGTCCCCTTTCTTATGGATTAGGATTATGTTAGCGTTCTTCCAAGACTCCGGTACGCTCGAGGTTATGAGGCATTGCGTATACAGGGTGGCCAGTTTCTCTAGAACAATCTGACCACCATCCTTCAACAGATCTGCTGTTACCTGATCCTCCCCAGCTGCCTTCCGCCTTTGCATAGCTCCTAAGGCTTTCTTTATTTCTTCTGGCGTTACCTGTGGGATTTTGAATTCCTCTATGCTATTCTCTCTTCCACTATCGTCGTGGGTGCCACTGGTACTGTATAGATATCTATAGAACTCCTCAGCCACTTGAACTATCTCATCCATATTAGTAACGATATTGCCGGCTTTGTCTCTTAACGCACACATCTGATTCTTGCCTATTCCTAGTTTCTTCTTCACTGTTTTTAGGCTTCCTCCGTTCCTGAGAGCCTGTTCAATTCTATCCATATTATAGTTCCTGATGTCCGCTGTCTTGCGCTTGTTGATTAACTTCGAAAGTTCTGCCAGTTCTATTCTAGCTGTAGGGTTAGAGGCTTTCATACATTGGCGTTTCTTGATCAGATCTTTCGTCTCCCGCGATAGCTTACTGGTTTCCTGTCTAACGGCGTTACCACCGACTTCTATTGCGCACTCCTTAATGATGCCCATGAGATTGTCGTTCATTGCTTCAACACTAAGCTCCTCTTCCTGATTTAAAGCCGAATACCTGTTCTGTAGCTTGATCCGGAATTCCTCTAGTTTCCCTCTTACCGCTAACTCATTGTTGGCTTCTTGTCTACCAGTTTCTTCCGTTCCCTCCTCAAGTCTAGGCTAATTCGAGTTCTTACCATCCTATGGTCACTGCAGCGTACCTTGCCGAGCACGTCTACATCTTGTATGATGCCAGGGTTCGCGCAGAGTATCAAGTCTATTTCATTTCTAGTCTCACCATTCGGGCTCCTCCACGTCCACTTTCGACTAACCCGCTTGCGGAAAAAGGTATTCATTATCCGCATATTATTCTGTTCTGCAAACTCTACTAATAACTCTCCTCTGCTATTACTTGAGCCTATGCGATATTTCTCCACTGACTTTTCTCCAGCCTGCTTCTTGCCTACCCTGGCATTGAAGTCGCCCATCAGTATAGTGTATTTTGTTTTGACTTTGCCCATCGCCGATTCCACGTCTTCATGAAAGCTCTCGACTTCCTGGTCATCATGACTGCATGTAGGGGCATAGACTTGTACCACCTTCAATTTGTACCTCTTATTAAGTTTCACAACAAGACCTGCCACCCTCTCGTTAATGCTATAGAATTCGTGTATGTTACCAGCTATTTCCTTATTAATCAGGAATCCGACTCCTAGTTCTCGTCTCTCCGCTAAGCCCCGGTAGCACAGTACGTGCCCGCTTTTTAGCACTGTATATGCTTCTTTTGTCCTCCTAACCTCACTGAACCCTATTATATCCCATTTACTACCCTCTAACTCCTCCAATAACACTGCTAGACTCGCCTAACTAGATAACGTTCTAACGTTAAACGTTGCCAGGTTCAGACTCCAATGACGGCCTGTCCGGAGCCAGGCATTCTTAGCACCCTCTGCAGCGTCACAGATCTGACCGCCGCCGTGGTCAGTTGCTTCGCGGCTGCTGGGGACTGAGGGCCGGGGTTCGACTGTTGTATTCATATAGGAGGTTGTGGCCAAGTACCGCACCAGGGTGGCCAATCCTGCTCTGGTGAGAGAGTGCGTTACCGGTTCTGGTCACCGGGGTCAGGCCGCACTCCAGGCCTGTTTGTGCAATTTTCTCAACACACGGTTTTTTTTTTGTATTTCGTATTTGCCGGTGGAAAATTGCGCGGCACCGGGATTTGAACCATGGTCCTCTTGCACGGGATACGGATACTCTACCGTCCCCGCAGGAGTTAAATTTGAAAAAAATTTAAAATGTGAGGTTTTATGTGACAAAACCACTTTCTGATTATGAGGCACGCCGTAGTGGAGGAGTCCGGAAATTTCGACCCTCTGGGGTTCTTTAACGTGCACCTAATTCTAAGTGCACGGGTGTTTTCGCATTTCGCCCCCATCGAAATGCGGCCGCCGTGGCCGGGATCCGATCCCGCGACCTTGTGCTCAGCAGTCTAACACCATATTCACTGAGCAACCACCGCGGGTGCCGCACGAGTTGTACGCCTTATTTACCCTACAGTGGTGCTTTATTTGATCAGTCAAGGTGGACCAATCTGAGCTCGGTTATTCCGCACGGATGGCACTCGGCTAGAGAACCTGGTATTTATGACCTGCACATGTGTGGCCATACATAATTGAGGATATATATAGTTTTTTTAGGAGGGTTCCCGTACAGTGATAAAATAAAGGAAAAGACATTAAAAGGAAAGAAAAAAAAAGGGGGGAGAAAAACAAAGGAACGTAGGAGGTGATTTGAACTCGTCACCCTCGGATGTTGCCCGTAACGATAGCTCAGTCGGTTGGTTCGTCAAGCCCCAGGTTACTTTCAAGCGCCATAGCTCCTGCTCCGAGCCTCATACTTACGTGGAAAGGGGCTGACGTTGTCCGCGATAGTCGCTTTTTGCCTGCCAACGAGTGGTAGGAAGGCATACTTTCTTGGAAAAATGGCCGCCCGAGGAGAAGAGCGAACTCGAGCGGCTTTAGAGACTAGGAAAACTGCCTTAAAATATTTAGACTTGAGGGGAAAGCTTCGTTAACAAACAATAACACGGCAATCAGCACTCGAATACGACGAGAGAAATTATTGAGACGAGGAAAATTCCCTTGAAAGAAATATGGTTTGCGAGACAAATGCTTGTAAGTATTGAACCTCTTAAAAGATGAGGGGGGAAATATGCGCTCACCGAGAGGGCATCGTCCGCGCGAGACCACCACCAGGCACCTTACTGAGACGTGGAGAGCTCTGCGGCCGGAACAAAGCCTCCCCTCTCCGCCGGCCAAGCGGGGGAAAACGCGCTTTCCGATCGCTCAAGGTTGCGCGGACATAGTATAACTCTAGCGTCTAGGAAAAGCTTAAACAGGTGCGAGGGCGGCACGCATAGCGTGGGAAGCTAGCCGCCAGAATATCTATCTCAAGGACTGCGGCTGACGAGGGCGAAATACCTCCGTGTAATTATAATAACCCTAATAGAACTACTTTCGAAAGAAAAAGAAAAGAAAACAAAAAGGAAACGGCCCGGAAGGCTATACTACGAGAGCTATGACTTATAATTTGCTACATAAATATATACATATATATATATATATATATATATATATATATATATATATATATATATATATATATATATATATATATATGTGTGTGTATGTATGTATTCATCTCATCTATGGGATCGCATGCGCGCGCTGCTGCTTTGTCTCTGCGTGCAGTAGTTAAGAGAGCCAGTTTAAGGGCGGAGAATAAGGAAGGAGAGGAAAGCAAAATTGCAGCACCGTGGTTTTAAGCGCACCCGTGGTAGAGAAACGGAAGGCGATATAAGCGTGCGTGGCTATGATACGCACACGACAAACTGCCTTAAAATATTTAGACTTGAGGGAAAGCTTAGTTAACAAACGATAGTACAGCAATAAGCACTCGAATATAAATATAACCTTAATAATAACTGTAAATATTCATCTCACCTATCGGATCTAATGCGCGCGTTGTTGCTTTGGCTCTGCGTGTAGTAGTTAAGAGAGCCACTTTAAGGGCGGAGAAGTAGGAAGGAAAGAAAAGTCTCTGAAGCAAAAATTGTAGCGCCGTTGTTTTAAAGCGCAACCGTGGTAGAGAAGCGGAAGGCGATATAAGCGTGCGTGGCCATGATACGCACACGACAAACTGCCTTAAAATATTTAGACTTGAGAGAAAGCTTCGTTAACAAACGATAGCACGGCAATCAGCACTCGAATATCGTTATAACCCTAATAATAATTGTAAATATTGATCTCATCTATGGGATCTAATGCGCGCGCTGCTGCTTTGTCTCTGCGTGCAGTAGTTAAGAGAGCCAGTTTAAGGGCAGAGAAGAAGGGAGGAAAGGAAAGCAAAAAATGCAGCGCCATGGTTTTAAAGCGCACCCGTGGTAGAGAAACGGAAGGCGATATAAGCGTGCGTGGCTATGATACGCACACGACAAACTGCCTTAAAATATTTAGACTTGAGGGAAAGCTTCGTTAACAAGCGTTAGCACTGCAATCAGCATTCGAATATAATTATAACCCTAATAATAATTGTAAATATTCATCTCATCTATGGGATCTACTGCGCGCGTTGTTGCTTTGTCTCTGTGTGTAGTAGTTAAGAGAGCCAGTTTAAGGGCGGAGAAGAAGGAAGGAAAGAAAAGTCTCTGAAGCAATAATTGTAGCGCCGTTGTTTTAAAACGCAACCGTGGTAGAGAATCGGAAGGCGATATAAGCGTGCGTTGCCAAGATACGCACACGACAAACTGCCTTAAAATAATTACACTTGAGAGAAAGCTTCATTAACAAACGATAGCACGGCAATCAGCACTCGAATATAGTTATAACCCTAATAATAATTGTAAATATTCATCTCATCTATGGGATCTAATGCGCGCGTTGTTGCTTTGTCTCTGCGTGTAGTAGTTAAGAGCACCAGTTTAAGGGCAGAGAAGAAGGGACGAAAGGAAAGCAAAAAATGCAGCGCCATGGTTTTAAAGCGCACCCGTGGTAGAGAAACGGAAGGCGATATAAGCGTGCGTGGATATGATACGCACACGACAAACTGCCTTAAAATATTTAGACTTGAGGGAAAGCTTCGTTAACAAGCGTTAGCACAGCAATCAGCATTCGAATATAATTATAACCCTAATAATAATTGTAAATATTCATCTCATTTATGGGATCTAATGCGCGCGTTGTTGCTTTGTCTCTGTGTGTAGTAAAGAGAGCCAGTTTAAGGGCGGAGAAGAAGGAAGGAAAGGAAAGTCTCTGAAGCAAAATTTCAGCGCCGTTGTTTTAAAGCGCAACCGTGCTAGAGAAGCGGAAGGCGATATAAGCGTGCGTGGCTATGATACGCACACGACAAACTGCCTTAAAATATTTAGACTTGAGGGAAAGCTTCGTTAACAAACGTTAACACAGCAATCAGCATTCGAATATAATTATAACCCTTATAATAATTGTAAATATTCATCTCATCTATGGGATCTAATGCGCGCGTTGTTGCTTTGGCTCTGCGTGTAGTATAGTTTCAGAGCCAGTTTAAGGGTAGAGAAGAAGGAATTAAAGGAAAGCAAAAAATGCAGCGCCGTGGTCTTAAAGCGCACCCGTGGTAGAGAAACGGAAGGCGATATAAGCGTGCGTGGCTATGATACGCACACGACAAACTGCCTTAAAATATTTAGACTTGAGGGAAAGCTTCGTTAACAAGCGTTAGCACAGCAATCAGCATTCGAATATAATTATAACCCTAATAATAATTGTAAATATTCATCTGATCTATGGGATCTACTGCGCGCGTTGTTGCTTTGTCTCTGTGTGTAGTAGTTAAGAGAGCCAGTTTAAGGGCGGAGAAGAAGGAAGGAAAGGAAAGTCTCTGAAGCAAAATTTCAGCGCCGTTGTTTTAAAGCGCAACCGTGGTAGAGAAACGGAAGGCGATATAAGCGTGCGTGGCTATGATACGCACACGACAAACTGCCTTAAAATATTTAGATTTGAGGGGAAAGCTTCGTTAACAAACAATAACACGGCAATTAGCACTCGAATACTACGATAGAAATTATTGAGACGAGGAAAATTCCCTTGAAAGAAATATGGTTTGCGAGACAAATGCTTGTAAGTATTGAACCTCTAAAAGATGAGGGGGGATTGATTGATTGATTGAAAACATCTTTATTTGTAGGATATTCGTAGAACTCGTGGGTGGGCCGCCTATTCCGGTAGCCCACTGGTTACTACTGCTGCGCTGGCCCTCCCCACCAGCCAGTGCTGACGGTCAGGATCATCGCTGAGCAGAATAGCCTCCCACTGCTCTTTTGAGGGATTTGGAATGGGGTCAACTATGGGATTAAATTGGCAAGCCCACACCATGTGGTAGAGGTTAGCTACCTCTCCACAGTGTGGGCATTGCGGGGAGTATAGTGTAGGGTACCACTGGTGTAACTTAGCTGGCGTTGGGTATGTATTAGTTTGTAGTCTCCTAAGAGTGTTCTCTTCCAACTTATCGAGGGATTTATGTGGTGTTGGGTACTCCTTCCTTGCTGTTCTGTATGGTGCGAGATTGTCAGCATACACTGCTAAAGCAGTTAGGTCCCAGCACTCTTTACGGTCATCAGGGGGAGACGCCCGGTATAGAAGAGCTCGGGCATGCCTGTGAGCGGCTTCGTTTCCTCCTGGTAGTTCCAGGTGACCGGGAAACCAGATGACTGAGGCTTGGCTGGGTGGATGCTTAGTCAGCAATGACAACCCTGACCTGTGAATTAATCCATTATTGAAGTTGCGACAGGCGTTCTGGGAGTCAGTGAGCACATCGGCGTTGGGGTTAGATGCTATAGCTAATGCAATAGCTGCTTCCTCTGCGTGAGTGGGTTTGGATGTTTTCATCGAGGCGCAATTCACCACCAATCCTGAAGGCGTTGAGACCACAATAGTCATCACTCCATTCTTTGGCCCTGCGGCGTCCACATAGAAGGTGTTAGGTTGCTCGTCCCATTTCTTCTGCAGGGCTTCCCCTCCTGCTTTTCTCCTTTCGATGTTATATGCGGGATGCATGTTCCGCGGAATGGGGTACACGTTGATGCGTCTCCTCACATCACGTGGTACCTCTTCCCTTTGGTCTATCGTATAGGGCAGATTAATATGGATCTTTTCGAGGAGGTCTCTACCTGGTTTTGTGAGTGCGAGCCTATTGAGTTGTGAGACGTATTGTGCTTCCCACATCTCTTTGAGGGTATTATGTACTCCTAGAGCCATGAGCTTTGCCGTTGGCGTGGAGTTTGGTAGCCCCAGTGCCGTCTTGTAGGCCTTCCGGATCAGTGCCTCCAACTTTTCAATTTCCGACTTGGAGAGGTTAAGGAATGCCGTCCCGTACATTATCCGAGAAATCACGAAAGCCTGCACCAAGCGGATGGCGTCCCTTTCCTTCATGCCATGGTGCTTATTTCTGATACGATGCATCATCCGGAGGATTTGCTCGGTGGATGTTGTAAGCTTCTTCATAGTGCTGGTATTCTGTAGCCCCTGCGGGATATACAGCCCTAGGATCTTGATCTCCGTGGGTTTCGGTACTGAGTGGTTGTCTATATACACCGTGATGTTCTGTGCCAGGGGTGTCCTCGGGTTCTTCAGGATGAGCAACTGGGACTTTTCCGGCGCACACTGGAGGCCTCTTTCCCTGGCGTACTGGTCCACCGTGTCCGCTGCTGCTTGAAGACGCTCCTCGATCTCGGCGTCACTCCCCGAGTTGCACCAGACAGTTATATCATCCGCATACAATGTGTGTTTGATACCCGGGATTTCGGAGAGAAGGCCTGGTAGATCTTTCATAGCCAAATTGAACAAAAGGGGTGACAGTACCGCCCCTTGCGGAGTTCCTCTAGGGCCTAGAGTGATGGGATCTGATTTTATTCCACCGAAGTTTATAGTGGCTTGCCTTACTCATAAGAAGTTTTTGACATAGTTGTAGGTTCTGGCGCCACAGTTGGTGTCGGCGAGGCGTTGAAGAATATTTTTATGCAGAACGTTGTCAAACGCTCCTTTCAAATCAAGTGCCAGGATGGCCCTTGTCTGTGACTTGGGTGGTGTCTCAAGGAGATCCTTGTACAGGTTGTTACGTTTCGCCTACGACGCGCGGTTTAGCCGGCGCGGCTGCAACAAAGCGGCAGACATTTTGGCCCGTTCGGCGTCGCCGCTACGCCTCCCCGCCAAGCGCGTCCAGGCATGTTCCGATGCCACGTGTCTTCATGTGCGTGTGTGAGTGTATGTGCATATTGGTGCCCACGCTTGTCGAAGCGCGGCAGCTGGGGAGAGGTGCTCCCAACCCCTGTGAAGCGAGGGGGTCTGACAGGCGACACGACAGTGTGAGCCACCTTCTCCTCCCCATTGTGCCCGACCGGCGGCGACACGACAGTATGCGTCACCTTCTCCTCCCCATTGTGCCCGACCGGCGGCGACACGACAGTGTGAGCCACCTTCTCCTCCCCATTGTGCCCGACCGGCGGCGACACGACAGTATGCGTCACCTTCTCCTCCCCATTGTGCCCGACCGGCGGCGACACGACAGTATGCGTCACCTTCTCCTCCCCATTGTGCCCGACCGGCGGCGACACGACAGTATGCGTCACCTTATCCCATTGTTCCCGAGCGGCACAGTCACGTGCTCATCTATAGAGGGGTTCCTTCTTGCCCTCAACTGCGAGAGTATAAAAGCAGCTGCCCCCGGACGCCAAAGCAAGGGCTCCGATTTCTTCTGTTGAGTAAAGTGCACTCCCGTCTCTCTACTTCGGTCAACCTGACCGCCAACTCTTTGCGATGTTAGATTAAACAAGTTGTTTTGTTGTTACCAGTCGACTCATGCTTTGCCGGGACCTTCGGATGCTTCCAGTTGTACCCCAGGCCGCCAGGCCAACGCTACCCTTGGGGCTTGCGACCCAGGTGCAACAACGGGCGTCAGCGCCGAGTTCCCAACAACTCGTACCAGCGGTCCGACCACAAGAACTGGTGGCAGCGGTGGGATCGCGACAACGGAGGCCAGCAGCGAAGAGATGCAGTTGACTGTATGCTGAGCAGCTCAACGACCATCCGGGAGCAGTGCAACGAGCCCTGTGTGATGACTGGTTGCCTGCAGCGGAACGACTGCGCTGAACTCTTGGCTGCGAGGTTTGGTGAGTGCGGGACTTTCTTCTTCTGAGCTTTGCCAGGCTTTTGTTAGTGTCAGAAACAGAGCTGGTAATTGTGGTTGTCGTTGCTGCCGGGTTAGTTTGCGGCAAGACAATAATAGGCAGTGGAGAAAGCAGCATTCAGAGCAGCCATGGATTTGAAGTCGTTGCGCAAACCGAAATTGCTGGAGCTTGCAAGAGAGTTGGGTCTGGATGGCTCGGACAAACTCAGAAAACCAGAACTGCTAAAGGCTATTCTTGAGTTAGAGGCTGAGGATGACGAGCTGTCGGAATGCCTTGAGACTATTGAGGAGAGGTCAAAAAGACAGGAGCGCGAACTTAAAGAGCAACAAGAGAGACAGGAGCGCGAACTTAAAGAGCAAAAAGAGAAACAGGAGCGCGAACTTAAAGAACAGAAAGAAAAAGAAGAGCGTCAACACGCTTTGGAAATGAAGCGTCTCGAGGTAGAGATGGAACGCGCTCGTAATGGAAGTCAGGCACACGGTGCAGGAGAACGAGTATTGTTCAAAATGACTGACCTGATGCGGCCGTTTAAGCTTGGAGAGGACATTGGTTTGTTCCTGGTTAACTTTGAGCGAACGTGCGAGAAGCAGGGGTTCTCTCGGGAAACGTGGCCACAACGCTTGCTCACTTTGTTACCCGGCGAGGCGGCCGACGTCGTCGCTCGCTTGGATAGAGAGGAGGCAGAGGATTTCGACAAAGTGAAATCGAGTCTGCTAAAAAAGTACCGGCTGTCAGCGGAGGCGTTCCGTCGGAAGTTTCGAGAAAATGAGAAAGGCAGAAGTGAGTCATACACAGAGTTTGCGTACAGGCTTATGTCAAACATGCAGGAGTGGCTCAAAGAAGAGAAAGCGTTTGGTGACCACGATAAAGTTCTGCAGTGCTTCGGGCTGGAACAATTTTATAGTCGGTTACCTGAGAACGTGCGGTACTGGGTCTTGGATAGGCCAGACGTTTGTACGGTGGCTAAAGCCGCTGAGCTAGCCGAGGAGTTTGTGACGCGTCGGGCTCGCGGAGCTAAGGACGGTCAAAAGGGTGAATTTGGCTCGAAGTTTGAGAGGCCAAAGTTCACACTCATGAGAGCAAAGGGGAACACACGTAGTGCGGATGCGAGTGAAAGCAGTGCGACCGAACCTAAGGAGACGGCGGCAGCCGAAGCCGAACGCAGAAAGCGGTTCGAGACGAGGCAAGCGCGCTTGTGTTATACGTGCCAGAAGCCGGGTCACTTTTCGGCGCAGTGTCCGGAAACAAAACCAAAAGTTGTGTTTTTGTCGATATGCAGCACTGACGAGAACATGAAGCTTCTCGAGCCTTACATGCGAGACCTCCTCGTGAACGGGAAAGAGTGCCGAGTGCTTCGCGATTCCGCAGCTACGATGGATGTAGTTCACCCCTCCTACGTAGAACCCGATATGTTCACGGGCGAGTGCGCATGGATCAAGCAAGCCGTGGAAGCTCATAGCGTGTGTCTGCCCGTAGCAAAAGTGCTTATCGAAGGACCTTTCGGAGCGCTTGAGACGGAGGCCGCAGTGTCATCTATGCTGCCTCCCCAGTACCCGTACCTATTTTCAAACAGGTCCGATCACCTCCTGCGCGAGAAGGGGCTTTTGTTTGGTGAGGCTAGCGTTCAGGCATTAACCAGATCGAAGGTTCGGGAGCTCGCTGCAAAGGCGGTAGTTGCGGGGCCGACGTTGTCAAACAATGAAAAAGGGTCAGAGGAGCAGCAAGCTGATATTCAGAGCACGCCCGAACTGAATAAAATTGAGCCTGTAGCGTTGAAGGCGCCAGATACTGGAGAGGAAATGCCCGATAAGGGAAAGTTAGAAGAGCTATCTGCAGATTTGCTCATCGCGCCTACGTCAGACGGACTTGATAGGTTGCTAAAAGTCAGCCGGTCGGCTTTGATAGCCGAGCAAAAAAAGGATGGCAGCCTAGAAAACATACGCTGCACTGTCAAGGAAGGTATCGCCAGGAAAAATGCGCGTTTTGTGGAAAGAGGTGGAGTCCTGTACCGGAAGTATCTAGACCGCAGGGGAGTGGAGTTCGATCAGCTGATCGTTCCTCAATGCTATCGTCAGGATCTGTTGCGCTTGTCGCACGGGGGTTCGTGGTCCGGACACCTAGGAGTTAAGAAAACTAAGGACCGTCTCTTGCAAGAGTACTATTGGCCAGGGTGTTTTCGGGACGCAGACTATTTCGTGAGGACATGTGACACCTGTCAGCGGGTGGGCAAACCAGGGGACAAATCGAGGGCGCCGTTGAAATTGGTACCTATCATTACGGAGCCTTTTAGACGGCTCGTTATTGATACAGTGGGACCTCTGCCGGTAACAGCCACGGGGTACAGACACATTTTGACTGTGATCTGCCCAGCGACAAAGTTCGCTGAAGCAGTGCCGCTTAAAGAACTCAGCTCAGTTGAGATAGTCAATGCACTACTGTCCATATTTGCGCGAGTTGGTTTTCCTGCGGAAATCCAATCAGATCAGGGCACAGTGTTTACTAGCGCTTTGACGACAACTTTTCTCGAAAGGTGTGGGGTAAAGCTGCTACACAGCTCAGTGTACCACCCACAGTCGAATTCCGTTGAGAAGCTCCACTCCGTCATGAAGCGCGTGTTGAGAGCCTTGTGTTTTGAACATCGAACTGACTGGGAGCTGTGTCTGCCTGGGGTGATGTTTGCATTAAGGACCGCGCCGCATGCAGCTACGGGGTTTTCGCCAGCTGAGCTGGTGTACGGTCGCTCGCTTCGGTCTCCGCTTCGCCTGCTTCGAGAATCGTGGGAAGGCAGGGGCGACGACCCAGTCGTGGTAGAGTACGTGCTTAAGCTCCTCGAACGCTTAAGAAGGGCACAGGAGTTGTCAGGTGAAGCAATGGCAAAGGCCCAGCAGAGGGCCAAGGTTTATTATGATCGGATCGCCAGGGCCCGTCGTTTTGAGGTGGGCGATGAGGTCATGATATTGCGCACATCGCTAAACAACAAACTAGACGTGCAGTGGGAGGGCCCAGCACGAATTGTTCAGAAACTGTCGGACGTTAACTACGTGGTGAGTCTGCCAGGAAAGCGGAAAGCACAGCAAGTTTACCACTGTAATCTGCTCAAACCTTATAAACAAAGGGAAGCAGTGGTGTGCATGATGGTAAACGTTCCTGAAGAGCTTCCGGTCGAGCTTCCGGGACTAAGCTCAGTGACGAACAGGAAAGACACCGATCAGGTCATTAGTGACTTAGTCAGTGGAGCATCGCTGTCGCCTGAGCAGAAAACCGAACTACACCAGCTCTTACAAGAGTTTCAAGGTCTGTTCTCTGAGAGGCCTGGTAGGACTTCTGTCCTTACTCATGATATAGAACTTACCTCCCCAGAGCCAGTACGATCCAAGGCGTATCGGGTGTCACCCCGCCAGAACGATATTATGGAGGCTGAGGTAAAGAAAATGCTACAGCTCGGTGTTATTGAGGCAGGTGAGAGTGATTATACCTCCCCTTTGATTTTAGTTGAGGTACCGGGCAAGGAACCTCGTCCTTGCGTCGACTACCGCAGGCTTAATTCCATCACTAAGGATCAAATTTATCCGATCCCTAACATCGAGGAGCGCCTTGAGAAAGTTAGTAGCGCTCAGTTTATTTCCACCCTAGATCTTGTCAGGGGTTATTGGCAGGTTCCACTTACAGAAGAGGCTAGTAGGTATGCGGCGTTCATTTCACCAATGGGAACATTCCGTCCTAAAGTGTTGAGTTTTGGTTTGAAGAACGCGCCATACTGTTTTTCAAGCCTCATGGATAAAGTGTTGCGGGGACAGCAAGAATTCGCTTTACCGTATCTAGACGACGTAGCGATATTCTCCGCATCCTGGTCTGAGCATATGGCACACTTGCGGGCAGTGCTAACCCGCCTGCGCGAAGCGGGCTTGACAGTCAAGGCTCCTAAGTGCCAGTTAGCACAGGCCGAGGTTGTCTACCTCGGTCACGTGATTGGTCAGGGTCGTCGCCGCCCCTCTGAAATAAAGGTGGCCGCTGTGCGAGACTTCCCGCAACCGCGCACGAAGACCGATATTCGGTCGTTCTTAGGTGTCGCCGGCTACTATCAGAGGTACATCCCCAGGTACTCTGATATCGCGGCTCCCCTGACGGATGCTCTAAGAAAAACAGAGCCTCAAACAGTCGTCTGGGACGAGACAAAGGAAAGAGCTTTTAGCGCCCTAAAGAGTGCCCTAACAAGCCAGCCTGTGCTACGATCGCCAGACTATACAAAAGGGTTCGTTGTTCAGTGCGATGCTAGTGAGCGAGGCATGGGCGTTGTACTGTGCCAACGGGAAAATGGAGAAGTAGAACACCCCGTCCTGTATGCTAGTCGTAAGCTGACCAGTCGTGAGCAGGCGTATAGCGCCACCGAGAAAGAGTGTGCATGTCTCGTGTGGGCCGTTCAGAAATTGTCATGCTATCTAGCCGGCTCGAGGTTTATCATTGAGACGGATCACTGCCCTCTCCAATGGCTGCAGACCATCTCTCCCAAAAATGGCCGCCTCCTGCGCTGGAGCCTCGCTTTGCAACAATATTCCTTTGAGGTGCGTTACAAAAAGGGGAGTCTCAACGGTAACGCCGATGGCTTAAGTCGAAGCCCCTAACGTAGGAATCAGCCTCAAAATTGTTTGTTACTGATGTTTTTCTTCCTGAGGCAGGATTTTTAACATATTGCTTTTGTTTAGTGTTTCAAAGTGATGACATGCTTTCTAGTGCAATTTTCCAATTTGTGGACGCGTTCTAAGTGCTGCTAGACTACTGTAAGGAACTAGGCAGTGGTATAGAAGGGGAAAGAGCCTGGCAGGGCTTAGTGAGGGTTGTGCCGTGCTTGCTGACTGAGCGGTTGAGTTTCAGCGTAGTTCTAACGCTTGCCGGGAACGAGAACAAAAATGTGAACTCTCCCGAAGTCACTTTGCAGTGTCCTGTGCGAACCTAAACGAGAGAACGAGGCCTTCTCTGTGCGCTGCGCTCAAGAAACGTCGAGGGACGCCCGACTTCGGTTATGAGCATCATCGAGCGACATCCCTCCGGACAGCGGATGCAGTCCCCTGTCCATCGGGATCTCCTTCCCCCGGCGGGGCGGTCTGTTACGTTTCGCCTACGACGCGCGGTTTAGCCGGCGCGGCTGCAACAAAGCGGCAGACATTTTGGCCCGTTCGGCGTCGCCGCTACGCCTCCCCGCCAAGCGCGTCCAGGCATGTTCCGATGCCACGTGTCTTCATGTGCGTGTGTATGTGCATATTGGTGCCCACGCTTGTCGAAGCGCGGCAGCTGGGGAGAGGAGCTCCCAACCCCTGTGAAGCGAGGGGGTCTGACAGGCGACACGACAGTGTGAGCCACCTTCTCCTCCCCATTGTGCCCGACCGGCGGCGACACGACAGTATGCGTCACCTTCTCCTCCCCATTGTGCCCGACCGGCGGCGACACGACAGTGTGAGCCACCTTCTCCTCCCCATTGTGCCCGACCGGCGGCGACACGACAGTATGCGTCACCTTCTCCTCCCCATTGTGCCCGACCGGCGGCGACACGACAGTATGCGTCACCTTCTCCTCCCCATTGTGCCCGACCGGCGGCGACACGACAGTATGCGTCACCTTATCCCATTGTTCCCGAGCGGCACAGTCACGTGCTCATCTATAGAGGGGTTCCTTCTTGCCCTCAACTGCGAGAGTATAAAAGCAGCTGCCCCCGGACGCCAAAGCAAGGGCTCCGATTTCTTCTGTTGAGTAAAGTGCACTCCCGTCTCTCTACTTCGGTCAACCTGACCGCCAACTCTTTGCGATGTTAGAATAAACAAGTTGTTTTGTTGTTACCAGTCGACTCATGCTTTGCCGGGACCTTCGGATGCTTCCAGTTGTACCCCAGGCCGCCAGGCCAACGCTACCCTTGGGGCTTGCGACCCAGGTGCAACAACGGGCGTCAGCGCCGAGTTCCCAACAACTCGTACCAGCGGTCCGACCACAACAAGGTACAAGAAGGCGTCCTGGGTCGATAGGTGAGGGCGAAAGCCGAATTGAGTGTTAGAGGTTGTTCTCTTCTAAGTATCTACTGAGTCTCGTGTTGATGACTCTCTCTATGAGCTTGCCCAAACACGAGGTCAGCGATATCGGTCTAAGATTATCCAGTTTAAGGGGTTTGTTCGGCTTCGGAATGAAGCGAACCTCGGCCGTCTTCCAGGATATTGGTAGCGTTCCTGTAGCCCAATGCTGCTCGTTGAAGCATTCCACCAGCGAGGTGATGGTGTCATCGCTGAGGTTAAATAAGAGCTTTGCTGTTATTTGATCTGGACCTGGAGCTGCATTTTTTCTCATGGCTGCAATTTCTGCTTTGATCTCTTCTTTCGTGAGTGGGATGTCCAGCTTCGCATTCGGCAGCCCAGAATACTCCGGTTATTCCACGACTGGGTCCGTGCACAGATACCTGGTCTAGAGCTTTTCCATCAACTCTGTGTCCGTACCCGGGATGGTGTGTACAATCTTCGTGAGCCTGTCTTTAGTGGCCGACTTGCTGCTGCTGGGGTCGATTAGGACACGCAGGAGCTTCCAAGTCTTTGAAACACCTAGCTTCCCCTGAATACCATCGCAGAGCGTATTCCAGTTCTGTCTGGCCAAGGATATGGCGTAGGATTCTGCCTTTTTGTTTATCTCATCTATTTTTTTCCTTAGTTTGCGGTTAAGCCGCTGTCTTCGCCATCTCTTTGTCAACGAGTGTCTTGCTTCCCATAAATGTAGAAGGTGCGGATCGACCGCTGGGCAATCTTCTGTCGTGCAGACCTCTTTCGTAAAGGCTTTCAAAGCTTGCACCTCACCCTTAACCCATTCCTCTAGGTTTGTAATAGGGTTTGCAGTAGATGCTCGGGCCTGTCTCCACCTGTCCCAGTTCGTAACTCTTGCGATACCTATTTTGCGTTTGCACGCGTTTGTGCTTATCTCCAGAGAGAGGATGAAGTGATCGCTTCCCAGGTGCTGTTCGGTATTCTTCCAAATCGCGCTGTTTATGTTCTTGGTGAACGTCAGGTCCGGACACGTATCTCTACTAACACTGTTTCCCAGCCTCGTAGGGTAAGTGGGATCGGTGAGGATCGATAGCCCTTCTTGCGTCACTACTTCTTCCAGTTTTCTGCCTTTTGGTGTCGCCGCCGGGTAGCCCCATGAAGGGTGCGGTGCGTTGAAGTCGCCCCCAATCACGCAGGGGGCATGGCCCGCTAAGCTCAGAAATTTGTTTATGAGGGAACCCAATCTTGCGTGCCTGTCTTTGGGAGGGCTGTAAACATTCAATACGTGCGTGCTTGTTGCTCCTCTTTGGAGAGGAAGAATAGTAATATAGCAGTGCGCAATATCCGGCTCGAAAGGGTCGTGCAGTATGGCAGTGTAGAGTTTGTGCACTAACGTGGCAGTTAACTGGTCTTGCTGATAAGTCAAATAGCCTTGGAGTTTCATAGGTATTAGGTGGGGTTCTTGAATTAGGATAGCTGCCGGTGGGTCAGATTCCTGAGATAGTAGGAGATTAAGAGCCGCCTGCTTTCTCCTGTAGCCCCGGCAGTTCCACTGCCAGATCTTCATTCTAGGCTTGGCTGGCATGGTGAGTCCGTATCAGAGGGCTCGTCCACTTGCATTGTACGAGCGAATTTGGACTTATGTCTTTTATCCGCATGTTCCTTCCGAAGTGCAGAAATTGCCGTCTCCGTGTATCGTCTGTTATTTGCAATCTGCTCTCGAATTTCTTGGAATTGGGCGTTCACGTAAATTGGAAAGGCTCGAAACTCCTCCTTGAAGGATCGGAGTTCTTGGATAATTTGCAGGTAGACCTCGCCTAAGGCAGGTTGGGAGCTAGGCACCTGCTTTGTTTGGCTTTGAGGAGTAGGCTGAGTTACCGGCGTTATTGCATTAGTAGTGGATCGCTTAAGCTCTTGGTTTTGGATTGTTAAAGTGCTGACTTGTTTTTTAAGACTTTCTATCTCTTTTTTGAGTGCTGCCAACTGCGTGTTATTCTGCGGGGAGGTCGAGGGGTGGGGAGGCCACTCTGCAAAGCTCACCTTCGAATCTGAGAGCTGACTCGAGGACGTCTTCTTCAGCGCCCCGGTGGTCTTCGTGAGGTTCTCCTTCCCTTGTTCTTTACCCGCCTCCACGTGACTGGCGTTCTGGTTGGAGCCGGTTGCCCGGCGTCTCGAGCTCGAACGGCCGCGAGAGGTGGAACGAGAGTGAGAGACTGATGACGACGCCCCTCGCCATCGCTGTTCAGGCTGCTTCTTCTGCCTCGGCCTGCTCCTACCTTCTTCAAGTTCCGTTGTTGATGCCGCGTTTGATGACGTGGCACTAGCGTTCTTGTTCAGCGGTCTGCGGAATTTCTCCTTGCAGTCCCTTGAATAAGTCTTGTGCGGACCCTTGCACAGCGCGCAAACGGGTGCGCACTCGTGCGTCTCATCTGGACTCGGCGTTCCACAGTTCTGGCAAGCAGCCCCCTTGGGTTTCGGGCAGACGTCTGCTCGGTGACCTCGCATTCCACAGTTGATGCAAGCCGCCCTCGTTTTCCGGTAGATGTAGCAGCGGCGCTCTGACCACCCGTAGTTGACCGTGAATGGAACTTTCTGGCCGGCGAAGACGATGACTGCCGACGTAGTCTTGCCCAGACGGCGCGCTCCCAGGATTGTATGGCTGGGTGAGGAGACGTCTTGGAAGATAGAGTCATCACCCACTTCAGGCTTGATATTATGTATTACACCCCTGCAAACGTCCTCTGGCAAGGCAACGTAGGCGGTGACTGTTATACTCTTCCGTCGAGGTGCAGACTATTAAGCTTGGCGAGGCGGAACGCATCTTCCTCACAGTGAGTACATATCATTATAATGTTCTGCTGGCTAACAACGCGCAGAGTTGGCTTTTCTTGTAGCGGTGTGTCGAGGGCCGCTTGGATCCCTAATTCGAGATCGAAGGAGCGTGGAGCCACAGATTGCAGATCCACCATGGTTTTAGGTCAGATGATGACCTTGTATGGAAAATTCTTTAAACTCGGTAGACGTGGAAGTCTCGGTGCGGAAGGCTCTCGGCGTTCTTTCTGCTCCGGCTCTTGCTTGGGAGCTGTCGATTTAGCTTGCGCCGCTCTTTCGTTGTTGCGCCGGGACCATATGTTCCAGCCATGGCTGTTGTCTTCCTTCGGGAGACCCTGCGGGGGCATCAGCTGCTGCTGGGATGTTGGTACAGGACTGAAGTCCATCTCCGTCGGGTCGTAGCCTCTTAGGGAATTCATAGTAGTCGCGGTAGTCATGAGTGAAGCGGGAGCACTCACCGGCGAACGTCGTTAGACCCAGCGTTGCGCGAACGCCATGCCGCGCATCCGCGGGCGCACCTGCGTCTCCGCTGCGGTGATGCACCCAAACCACTCGGCCGTTAGGGTAAGCGCTCTTCTCGTGGTGCTGAGAAGCCAGACTGTCTTTACCGCCGAGAATATGGCACTCACAGGTTCACTGGTGGTACCAGGCGATGCCAGGCGTTGAAGGGACCCCGTGGATGGTAAATATACGGTGATCCAATATAGTAATCCGCCGCAATCGAAGATTGTCAACGGAGCCCACGCATCGAACGTCCGCTCTTGACGAACGCTTGCAGCGCCTCCCTCATGAGGGGGGAAATATGCGCTCACCGAGAGGGCATCATCCGCGCGAGACCACCACCAGGCACCTTACTGAGACGTGGAGAGCTCTGCGGCCGGAACAAAGCCTCCCCTCTCCGCCGGCCAAGCGGGGGAAAACGCGCTTTCCGATCGCTCAAGGTTGCGCGGACATAGTATAACTCTAGCGTCTAGGAAAAGCTTAAACAGGTGCGAGGGCGGCACGCATAGCGTGGGAAGCTAGCCGCCAGAATATCTATCTCAAGGACTGCGGCTGACGAGGGCGAAATACCTCCGTGTAATTATAATAACCCTAATAGAACTACTTTCGAAAGAAAAAGAAAAGAAAACAAAAAGGAAACGGCCCGGAAGGCTATACTACGAGAGCTATGACTTATAATTTGCTATATACATATATATATATATATATATATATATATATATATATATATATATATATATATGTATGTATATATATATATATATATATATATATATATATATATATATATATATATATATATATATATGTATGTATGTATTCATCTCATCTATGGGATCGCATGCGCGCGCTGCTGCTTTGCCTCTCGTGTAGTAGTTAAGAGAGCCAGTTTAAGGGCGGAGAATAAGGAAGGAAAGGAAAGCAAAATTTCAGCACCGTGGTTTTAAGCGCACCCGTGGTAGAGAAACGGAAGGCGATATAAGCGTGCGTGGCTATGATACCCACACCACAAACTGCCTTAAAATATTTAGACTTGAGGGAAAGCTTAGTTAACAAACGATAGTACAGCAATCAGCACTCGAATATAATTATAACCCTAATATTAATTGTAAATATTCATCTCATCTATGGGATCTAATGCGCGCGTTGTTGCTTTGTTTCTGCGTGTAGTAGTTAAGAGAGCCAGTTTAAGGGCGGAGAAGAAGGAAGGAAAGAAAAGTCTCTGAAGCAAAAATTGTAGCACCGTTGTTTTAAAGCGCAACCGTGGTAGAGAAGCGGAAGGCGATATAAGCGTGCGTGGCCATGATACGCACACGACAAACTGCCTTAAAATATTTATAGACTTGAGAGAAAGCTTCTTTAACAAACGATAGCACGGCAATCAGCACTCGAATATAGTTATAACCCTAATAATAATTGTAAATATTCATCTCATCTATGGGATCTAATGCGCGCGTTGTTGCTTTGTCTTTGCGTGTAGTAGTTAAGAGCGCCAGTTTAAGGGCAGAGATGAAGGAAGGAAAGGAAAGCAAAAAATGCAGCGCCATGGTTTTAAAGCGCACCCGTGGTAGAGAAACGGAAGCGATATAAGCGTGCGTGGCTATGATACGCACACAACTGCCTTAAAATATTTAGACTTGAGGGAAAGCTTCGTTAACAAACGTTAGCACAGCAATCAGCATTGGAATATAATTATAACCCTTATAATAATTGTAAATATTCATCTCATTTATGGGATCTAATGCGCGCGTTGTTGCTTTGTCTCTGCGTGTAGTATAGTTAAGAGAGCCAGTTTAAGGTTAGAGAAGAAGGAATTAAAGGAAAGCAAAAAATGCAGTGCCGTGGTCTTAAAGCGCACCCGTGGTAGAGAAACGGAAGGCGATATAAGCGTGCGTGGCTATGATACGCACACGACAAACTGCCTTAAAATATTTAGACTTGAGGGAAAGCTTCGTTAACAAGCGTTATCACAGCAATCAGCATTCGAATATACTTATAACCCTTATAATAATTGTAAATATTTATCTCATCTATGGGATCTAATGCGCGCGTTGTTGCTTTGTCTCTGCGTGTAGTATAGTTAAGAGAGCTAGTTTAAGGTTAGAGAAGAAGGAAGTAAAGGAAAGCAAAAAATGCAGCGCCGTGGTCTTAAAGCGCACCCGTGGTAGAGAAACGGAAGGCGATATAAGCGTGCGTGGCTATGATACGCACACGACAAACTGCCTTAAAATATTTAGACTTGAGGGAAAGCTTTGTTAACAAGCGTTAGCAAAGCAATCAGCATTCGAATATAATTATAACCCTAATAATATTTCTAAATGTTCATCTCATCTATGGGATCTACTGCGCGCGTTGTTGCTTTGTCTCTGTGTGTAGTAGTTAAGAGAGCCAGTTTAAGGGCGGAGAAGAAGGACGGAAAGGAAAGTCTCTGAAGCAAAATTTCACCGCCGTTGTTTTAAAGCGCAACCGTGGTAGAGAAGCGGAAGGCGATATAAGCGTGCGTGGCTATGATACGCACACGACAAACTGCCTTAAAATATTTAGACTTGAGGGGAAAGCTTCGTTAACAAACAATAACACGGCAATCAGCACTCGAATACGACGAGAGAAATTATTGAGACCAGGAAAATTCCCTTGAAGGAAATATGGTTTGCGAGACAAATACTTGTTAGTATTGAACCTCTTAAAAGATGAGGGGGGAAATATGCGCTCACCGAGAGGGCATCGTACGCGCGAGACCACCACCAGGCACCTTTTTTCGAAGTTAAAATAGCAATCGCAAGTGAAAATCGATGGTGTGGCACTTCCTAGCGTACTGCTGAATACGGACAGCAACTTTTTCTTTCTGGTACAGGCGTGAGTTTTAGTTGCTGAGCGATAGCGCATCAACCATGTCTGTACGAGACGTAGCTCTGCGAAACAAACTGCTTCACGGCTTTGACATGGCAAATTATCCGCGAATTTCCGTCTGCTGGCGTGGCGTAGTGGTCAAGTGAGGGTCTTGGGATCTGTAGGTCGGTCGTTCGAATCCTTGTCGGAGCAGTTTTATTTATTTTTCTTTTTTATTGCACTAAAGCGCTCTTTCTTGCTTTCTGTATTCAAAAAAATATATACGGTGTCCAGGTACCGCATATTTAACGCGCTAGAGCTATTTTTCGCACGAGTACCCAGTGCCTCCCAGTACGCCGCGCCTTCCCAGCGCCCCAGCGTCCAGCGCGCTGCGCTGGGCCCATAATCCGGCGCACTGGGTCCCAGTGGCACTGGTTTTTGCAATAGGGGTAATACGAGACGTTCCCGTTTTGATGGGCCATATGTGTTGCAGCGCAAGAGTGTTAACGCCAGAAGCCCCTTTGCGCTGGGAGCCAAGAGAATCAAGGACACCGGCAGCCTCATAATTGCCTCTAACGGATACCAAGTACGCAACTACGTCCGGTATGAGAATGCATTGGTCAGATGTACTTTATATCGTAGGAAGATCGACATCTGGTACGGTTGCGGAAGGCTCGGCCATCGTGCCGACTTATGTCCGACGCCCAACGAAGCCCTATGCAGAGGATGTGGATCGGCGAACCCAGACGAACAGTAACAGTGCATGCCTCAATGCAAGTTGTGCGGCGAGAGCCATCTCACGGCAGGGGAAGAATGCAGGAAGCGCTTTCTAATTCCACACGTCCTTCGAAATTGTTGAAGAGAACGAACTACAGGTGAAAGGAGCCGCAGAAGAAGCCCTACTCCGGATAATTGTGCTGGCGAAATCCAGTTCCTTAGCTGGATCACCATTGCCCCCAGCAACCAGCCCCAAGGAAGGTCGCCGCCGCTCCAGATCGCGGTCTAGGGGTCGCCACCGTTCGAGGGGTTTATCCCGGCGCCGTTCCCATGGTCGCTCCAGGAGCCGATCTGCTTCCATGGTTCGCTTTGAGCCCCGTTGCCGATGCAGGTCCAGATCCAGAGCCAGGGGGCACCTGCAGCAGCAGCAGTAGCAGCAGGAGCAGCAGCACCAGGTTATCCACAAGGAAGGCCGCACCACTTGGGCAGATCTGGTCCGCGGAGAACCATCGGAGGTGATGTCAAAGTTGCTGCCTGGGGGTGATGACAGTGAACATCAATAGGTTAATAGCCGAGATAGCGGAGATTAAGGGCACTAGCAATACGGAGCCCACCTCTACCGTCAATGCACAGGCACCTTTAACCACGTCTACTCTTCTGAACACCAAGGACACTACAATATCGCCTTCCCTGCCATCTTGGAATACAGAAGTGCAGCCGGAACACTAGCGTGAACATGAACCTTCATCGTCGGATAGGCAAATCAAGGCAATGCTTGCACAGTTGATTCGTTCCTTGCGAATGCTGCTCATCGGAGTTAAGACGCCCGTTGCCAAGGCTGCGGTGAAAATTCTCGACGCACTAGAACCAGTGCTTGCTGCTGTATAACGGCTAGTAAACGCCATGGCATCATCAAATTCAAGGTTGTCACTACAGGAAAGGATAAGCGGTTCCGTAATATTCTAATGGAACGCTAGAGGTCTACGGAGTCGCCTGGGAGATTTTAAACAGAGAGTGCTCAAGCATCGGTTTCCAGTTATCGTAATATGCGAGCCGAATATGACACCGCCATTTAGACTCTCTGGATATGAACAATTCGCGTCTGGGACAAGTGGAAATACTAGCAAAGTTTTACTATGTGTACGATGTGACCTCACGTATTCGCTAACCAAATTCCGCTGCATAACAGCAACGAGTACGTCTCTATAACACTGAAGCTAAAGCGCCGGATAATATCGATCATCGATGGCTATATTTCTCCCAGGGGAAGATTTGACTCTGGACACCTGAAACTTGTTCTTGACTCTTGCCAAGGACCACATATTATAGTAGGCGATTTCAACGCGCACCACCATCTTTGGGGTAGTAGCATCACAAACCTTCGAGGAAGACAACTTCTTAACTTCACAAGCAGCAATGATCTTGAGATTCTGAACGATGGCTCACCAACATGCCTTCGTGGCACAACGTACAGCAGCTGTCGCGATTTAGCTATCGCTTCACGATGCCTTTCGTCTTCTGCTGCCTGGTACACAGATGCTGAAACGTATGGCAGTGATCATCTACCTATTATGTACAACTGAGATGGTTTACAAGACTTCCAAGTTCTCATACGCGACGCACTGACTGGGATGCTTTTCAGAACAAGCTAGAAGAATCCTGCAACTCTGTAATTTCACCGAAAGAGATTGAAGAGCGCATTAGAGCAGCAATGCACGCAACAACACGCATCATCGAAACTTCAAATTCAAGAACATCCGTTGACGTTATATATGAAGAGCTGCGGGCAGTCCGACGTCGCGCAGAGAGGAAATACAGGTGAACTAAATTGATATCAGACTTGAGGACGTCACGCCGTGTGCAAAAGAAAATTCAAAGATACTTAGACAAGCTCGACAGACAACGTTCGAAGTCCTTTTGCACCAGCCTGGACCCAAGAAAACCGTTGTCCTCAATATGGCATATTGTACGAGCACTACCATCGCCTCCACAACAGCTACGTCCCTTCCGAGCTTTGGCTATCATCCAGATGCGCAGTGAGAAGGAAATCGCGGAAGATTTCTGCATACACCTCTCTGGATCTACACCATCGGTAGCTTCAGTGCTCAGGTGTGCTCCTCCAACAATGGACGATCGTCTCGACCTCCCATTCACGCTGCAAGAGCTACGTCCAGCAACTTACTCTTCAAGACACTCAAGTGCGCCTGGTTCTGATGGCATTACCTATTTTACCTTGCGCCATCTAGGCCCTCGAGCGACTGAAGAGCTCCTGGCTTTATACAATCTCTCGTGGTCCTCCGGAACTGTGCCTGCACATTGGAAGACAAGCAAAATTGTGGCATTATTGAAACCAGGCAAGACACCCCATGCTATGCTTTCCTACAGACCTGTGGCGCTTGCCAGTTGCGTAGGTAAAACCATGGAACGCATGGTTTTGGCGCGCCTGGAGTGGTTTTTGGAGAAGCGTAATATATATCCAGACGCAATGACAGGTTTCCGAATGGGTAGGTCGTCAATCGACAGCGTCATTGACCTAGTAACAACTGTTGAACATCAGAAACGTCGCCGTCGATTAACGGCTGCTGTCTTTCTAGATATCAAGGGTGCTTTTGACAACGTTCTGCATGATGCAATTTTAAATGCCTTAGAAGAATGTGGCGTCGGGGGACGTATGCATCAATGGATAGCCAGCTATCTTCAAGAGAGAACGATATTCATGACAACTCCAGACGGTGAAACAAAGAACCACCCCGTCTATCGTGGAGTGCCTCAAGGAGCTGTATTGAGCCCAACCTTATTTAATATCGTTCTCATCGGACTGGTCAAAGGACACGCATGCACAGTCTCGGTCTCTGTGTATGCAGACGACAGCTGTATATGGACCACGAGCTTAACGCGCTTACAAGTGCAAACGAAGCTGCAGCGCGCGGTGTCAATAACGTCGACATACCTAAACAGTCGCGGACTGCAGCTCTCACCGGAAAAAAGTGCAAGCATGGCATTTACACGAAAGTCAATGGCGTGCTACCCCGTTATGATTGATGGGAAGATTATACCTTCTGTAACCCACTACAAGTTTCTCGGAGTCATCATCGACCGTGACTTATCTTTGTGAAGCACCTCTATGGATTAAGAAAAAAGCTAGACAGCTTTACTCAGATCATTCTACATATGTCTGGAAAATCATGGGGGCCATCCAAGTCATCTCTTCTGCAGCTCTACAAGGCACTTTTTGTTGGCTACTTCCGCTACAGTGCGCCTGTACTTTCTCGTGTTAGTACAACTGCTGTACGCACACTTGAAAGTGCTCAGGCTCGCGCACTCAGAATTTCCCTAGGACTATCACGATGTGCGTCTACTTGGGGCACTATTGCAGAGTGTCAGGAGTGACAATCAGAAAGAAATAAAGAAGACGAGGAAGAAGGAGTGGAGCGCGAGCGCGTGGAGCCGCCATCTGGGAGAAGGGGCGCGCGCAGGAAAGGACGTGGTGGCCGGGCGCAGTGTTCCAGGAGAAGACGGCCGGAGATCGCCTCTCTGGGTCCAGCCCCAAGTCCTAGGCGACACATCGACGCCCCGCCCGAGTACCAGGCTCGGCGAGCAGATGTCTGACGTCGGAACTACCGCTGGCCCGGACCTACCCGCCAGGACACGTCAGCGTTTGTGCCGCTGACCGTGGACGCGCGGAGGCTGGCTACAGCCAGTCACTGTCCCGTCCGGAGAACTACGCTGGGCCGGCGAGCACCGGGAGCGCCAGCCGGCACGAGCCGCGCTTTGCCGGAGCGCGACAGCCCCGCAGCGACCGTGCCTTCGTCACGTCGGCCGGGGCATCGGGGACGCCGGACACTAACAACGACTGACGACGACCAGATCGCATCGACGGACCACAGACCGGGGGGACGCCGATACTCGCGTCGAACCAAACCGGTACTGTAAGCGCCACTACTACAGCGAATAGACGATCGCCGCACAGACGTTTGTAAACGCGGTAGTGTGAGCGGAAAGCTGAGCAAGGGTGGACGCATTCCGTGTGTGATAAGTGTTGAATCTGACCGTCTGTTCCTGTTACTAAAATAGCCGATTGAATGAATGTTACGTGTGTATTGCATCTTGCGTTCGTGTGTTCCTTCCGCCCGCTGAAGCAAGCGTACCAGGCGTTAACGTACGCGTGACAACATTGGCGAGCCTGCCAGGATCCCTTTAACTTTGTTACGTGCCTCGGTGTGTCTTGAGCAGCGGAATGGACCTTGAACGTTTGATGACGGCAGGGAGTGCCGCGGGTATGTCGGCTGAGGCCATAATAGCACTGTATCACGAGGAACAGAAGCGATTAAGAGAAGAACGCGCAGAGGCGCGAGAGGCTGCGAAGGAAGATGAGGAGAGAGCCAAGGCCGCTGAGGAGAGCGAAAGATGCGGACGAGCGTGCATATAGGAACTTGATGTTGGAAAAAGAGCTTACGGAAAAGAAATTACAGCTGCGCATGAGTAACAGTGGAGAAGAGGCAGGAAATAGGAGCTCAGACGTGGTACCTCAGAGAATCGCGACAGTGTGTCCCCAAAAGCTTATCGCCCCTTTTGACGAAAGGCGAGATGACCTAGATGCCTACATGCAGCGTTTCGAGCGAATAGCAACTGGACAAGGCTGGCCGAAGAGTGACTGGGCGACGGGATTGAGTATGTGTCTCGTGGGGGAAGCATTGGCCGTGTACAGCCGGATGTCAGCGACTGATGCACTAGATTACGACAAGGTAAAGCAGGCTCTCCTACAACGCTTCAGACTAACGGCCGAAAGTTTCAGGGATAAATTCCGAAGCTCCAAGCCACACGATAACGAGACAGGCCAGCAATTCGCCGCTCGCATCTCCAACTACTTTGATCGTTGGTTGGAGATGGCTAACATAGAGAAGACATTTGAAGACTTGAGGGACAACATGATTGCAGAACAGTTCCTAGCATCATGTCATCAGGGCGTGGCAATATTCCTGAAAGAGCGCAACTTGAGGACGGTGGCGGAACTATCTGAACATGCCGACCGCTATTTAGAAGCCCAAGGCCAAAAGAATTTGGGAAAGGGGAAGGAAGATAAAAGACACCAGATGAGAGAGAACACACTCGAAGCACAATCAAATGTTTTATGTGTGACAGGATAGGGCATCGGGCTGTGAATTGCCCCTTGGGTCGTACTCGCAGTTCGACGTTGAAGTGCGAGGGGTGCGGACGGCATGGACATACAATACGAACCTGCCGAGCTAAGTCAGAAAATAAGACTGCCTGCATTGTTGCGAGCGAAAATCCCATTGCTGTTGACAGTACGCGAATAGAACAGAAGGAGGCCAGCGACAAGGCAAGTGCTGTCACGACGGCTCCGAGGTCAGAAGACCCGGAAACCTCGATGCCAGTAGTAGTGGGAATGCTGCAGGGACGAAAAGTGTCGGTACTAACAGATACTGGGTCCAACATTGTTCTGGTAAGGCAATCCATGGTGTCCGACAGAGATATCACTGGTACAGAAACACCAGTTCGATTGGTGGATGGTACAGTACGGCGAATGCCTATGGCTCGTGTGTTGCTGTTGACGCCTTATTATTGCGGTTGGATTGAAGCCCGATGCGTCAAAGAACCGCTGTACGACGTCATTCTTGGGAATGTGCCAGGAGCCAGAAGAGTGGATGATCCAGATCCCCTCTGGAGTTTTCCCAATATCCAGATTACACGTAGGATGGAGCATGAATCCACCGAAGCCGGGGGCAGAGATAACGAAAGAAGTTCGGATCCGTATATCGGAGAAGCTAGCATATTGTCAGTAGAGAAAAGCACAAGGAACCAGGATAGAAAAGATGTCGGTATAAAGAATACTTCAGGCACCGGCATCGATATTACCGCGAGAGAAATGAAGAAAAGGCAAGAAGCAGACAGTACGCTTCGACATTATTTTGAAATTTTAGGGAAATGGATTCAGAATAAGAAGAGCCGGGTCGTACATAAGTTTGAGAAGGTTGGAGAATTACTGTATCGAATAGCCAGAACCCACGAGGGAAGAGAAACACGACAGCTAGTAGTGCCAGCGAGTTTACGAAGAGCAGTCCTCGAGTTAGCGCATGACACTATAATGGCTGGCCATCAAGGAGTAAGAAAGACGACCAGCCGAGTATCAGAAGAATTCTTTTGGCCGTGCATGCAAAGTGACAGGAAACGGTTTGTGAGATCTTGCGAGATATGTCAGAGAAACACACCAAAAAGGTTGATATCAGAGGTACCTCTAGGGACTACGCCTATTATCGAGCAACCATTTCAAAAGGACGCCGGAATGGTCATGACAGAGTTGGTTGCTGAAAGCCCCTACCAAGCAGACATCCCAGCAACAGAAATTACGCCTCAGAAGGCGAAGATAACAAGCATGATGTCTAAACCGAGCGTATGTGAGAAAAGACGGACTCAAGAATTGAAGAGCAATGAACGCATCATCGCTGTGTCCGACCACTTTGACAAGCCCAGGGCATGCAGGGCTGGGTCCCGCCCCAACTCCTGGTTTCATCTAAATCATTCTAGTCGAGGCAATGTCGCGATGAGGCGCCAGCGTCGAGAGTTAGGACTAGTGCACAGCTTCCTGTCGGGCTGTATCGATGTCAGACAACAACCGGTAGGCAGGAGTACGCGGATTAAGTGAGTGAACGTGCCGCGAAGGACATCACTGACTTTGCAGAATATGTTCGTTTACGTGTTTACTTCGTGAACATGTTCGTATACTGGGGAACAGCTTCCTGCGCATGCATATAGTGTTTAGAGCTTCTGAGGAGTCTTCCTCAAACACTCGCGCAATACAATGCCGTGTGAATGGTGCTGCCGTTGACATTGACGTATTGTTAAGACTCGGCAGAAACTTACGTGATGTGCGTGTGCGTAAAGTGAAGTGCGGTGGAGTGCAGTGAGGTGTGAAGGAAGAAACGGCGAAGTGAAGTTCTATGTGATGTAGTGCAGTGAAGTGAAGTGCAGTGACGTGTGAACGAAGTAGTGGCGAAGTGAAGTTATATGTGGTGTGGTGAAGTGGAAGTGCAGTGTCCGTGTACATCCAAGAGGTGACGAGCAGTGAGGGAAGCTTTCGCGGAGCGAAAACTTGGAAAACAGGGGGGCCATTGTCAGGAGTGACAATCAGAAAGAAAGAAAGAAGACGAGGAAGAAGGAGTGGAGCGCGAGCGCGTGGAGCCGCCATCTGGGAGAAGGGGCGCGCGCAGGAAAGGACGTGGTGGCCGGGCGCAGCGTTCCAGGAGAAGACGGCCGGAGATCGCCTCTCTGGGTCCTGCCCCAAGTCCTAGGCGACACATCGACGCCCCGCCCGAGTACCAGGCTCGGCGAGCAGATGTCTGACGTCGGAACTACCGCTGGCCCGGACCTACCCGCCAGGACACGTCAGCGTTTGTGCCGCTGACCGTGGACGCGCGGAGGCTGGCTACAGCCAGTCACTGTCCCGTCCGGAGAACTACGCTGGGCCGGCGAGCACCGGGAGCGCCAGCCGGCACGAGCCGCGCTTTGCCGGAGCGCGACAGCCCCGCAGCGACCGTGCCTTCGTCACGTCGGCCGGGGCATCGGGGACGCCGGACACTAACAACGACTGACGACGACCAGATCGCATCGACGGACCACAGACCGGGGGGACGCCGATACTCGCGTCGAACCAAACCGGTACTGTAAGCGCCACTACTACAGCGAATAGACGATCGCCGCACAGACGTTTGTAAACGCGGTAGTGTGAGCGGAAAGCTGAGCAAGGGTGGACGCATTCCGTGTGTGATAAGTGTTGAATCTGACCGTCTGTTCCTGTTACTAAAATAGCCGATTGAATGAATGTTACGTGTGTATTGCATCTTGCGTTCGTGTGTTCCTTCCGCCCGCTGAAGCAAGCGTACCAGGCGTTAACGTACGCGTGACACAGAGGCACGTGCGTGCCCAGCTCGAGTTTATCTGCAACATGAGCCATTGCGAGTGCATCTAAGGCTACTGACTAGACACAGGAACCATCCACTCACAAACGTCACAAGCGTACGGCCTGTGTCCGCCTACTCAGAAGCCGTGTTGTCGCAGCAAGACTTATTGCCGTCGGACTTCGAACCGTATGACATACCCGAAGTTCCACTCTGGGCGATGGCAAAGCCAACGGTGAGGCTCTCAATCCCTGGAATAACGAAGAAGTCGAAGATGCCGCTTGCTGGCCTCAAGCATTTCGCGCTATCATACATTGCTACATGTATGGATATTACGAACATGTTTTTCCAGATGGTTCTGTGACACAGACCTCTTCCGCGGCGGCCTACACGGTGCCAGGAATGGGGATCGCACAACGCTTCAAGATAGGGCACAGGACGTCGTCTACAGCAGCTGAGTTGACCGGAGTTCGAGAAGCAGTTCGCTGCATACTGCAACAAAGTCTCGAGAAGTGGACAGTGTTCTGCGACTCAAAACAAGCACTGCAACTCATCAGCAATTATATGAGTGACAGAACCGCATATAGTCCTCTGGTTTATGACATCATGTCTCTGCTTACTGAGGCGTCTCATTCCGGACATACGATCGTGCTGCAGTGGATAACTGGCCATTGTGGAATAGCTGGAAACGAACAGGCTGACGCAGCAGCAAAACAGGCGCACATTGACGGAACTATTATAAAAATTCATTTTTCCCGGTATGACATTAAGGCCTTGCTCCATACCTCCCTTAAAACTTCTACGGCGCGACATTGGGACAACCCCGAACATCGACAAGAGCGCCTCCATAGACTTGACGCTGGATTACAATTCCGGCTTCCACCTCGATTGCGGAGAAGCCAGGAAACACTCATTCATCGATTACGGCTGGGTGTGGCATACACCAACCGATACCTTCACAAGATTGGACAAACACAGGACCCGGAATGTAGCGTCTGTCACACTATCGAGACAATATCTCACGTACTTTGCGTGTGCCCTCAATATGCGGCCGAACACAGAACAATTAAATCTACAGTTGACAGCTTGGACTCCCGCCCCTTTTCAGAAGAAAAGCTTTTGGGCGCGTGGAGGAGTGCTTACTATGCCCATCGTGCCATGAAATCACTTTTGAATTTTTAATTGAGACTGGTTTAGACGATCGCCTCTAGAAGCTGTGAGACGTGCAGTCAGTGCGAAATGTGTTTGCGTGATAACGTTTTGTGACAAGATTACTTTTTGTATGGACAAGATTACTCACGTGTATTGAGTCTACAGTGCGCATCCGCATATTGGAAAACGTGTATATAGTATCTCATTGTACCATAACATAATCACCCGCCACCTACCTTTCCCTGTATTTCCCACTTCCCCTTTCCCCAGTGAGGAGTAGCAGGCTAGAGACACGTTCTCCAGGCCGACCTCTCCTCCTTTCTCTCCATTAAAATCTACTCCTCCTCCTCCTGGAAGTCCCGAGGGTACCGACGGGTCGCGATACCCGAAGAAGTCAATAGCTTGTGATCAGGTTAACGTGCCACGTAAAACTAGATCTGAGGTGGGTGAGATTTTAACCTTTTGACGCGAAATGATGAAACTTTCAGGCGATACAGTGATTAAGATGCAAAGCAACACGATACGCCTTTCTGACCCAGCAGTTACCAAAGTAGTTGCGATATTAGCCCTATCTACGGTCGGTGTCCAGCTTGTAAGAGACGGCTCCGACCCATCACACATTCCAAATTAGGCAGTGGAACTGTAGGGGCTACTGTAGGAACAAGGCTCTCCTACAGGAATACTTACGCAGTTGTGAAAGGAAGCCCCAGGTTATCGTATTACAGGAAACCTTGCCTGACATCTCGATGACGGAGTTTTGCTCTGTCGCCGCGCAGTCAGGGGGGAGGGATGCATGCACTCGCAAATCAGACTACGAGGGAGATTATTGAGGCTTACAATATCAGGAAAAAAGCGTCACGTTGTGTAAGCATGCAATGGTTAAATTTGTATGACCGCGAATTTGAATTTTTAAGCCGTCTCAGATTAGATTAGAGGATTTTCCGTTTTTGCCTGCGCACTGTTATTGACACCATCGATGGGAGAGCACGTGGTTATGGCTCGCAGTACATAAGTTTGTGTGCGCCTTCGCATTACGTTTATTGCGAGTTCAGCGCTGTCCTGTCTTTTCCTGCCTTCTGTCTTAGTCATCTTGCGCTGCCTTTCAAAATGTCGTAGCCTCAATATCTCGGCTTAATTTGGGTGAGAGATTTGTCAACTACGTCAGATCGTTCCTCTCGGATAGGAAGGCTACACTCCAGGAGGCCGATCTCGAATCACAGCTGTTGCAACTAGGCAAGAAGCGCACGCAACAGGGTGCGGTTATTTCCCCCTCTTTGTTCAATATAGCTATCGTCGACCTTACAAGAAAGCTTCCCGAGATTGAAGGCATCAAACACACAAAATATGCGGAAGATATAAGTAGATGGTGCACAGGAGGGAATGATGGTCAGGTTGCGGGAGCCTTACAAGAGGCCATAGACACTATGGAACCCACCGGTGTCAGTTGCTCCACATTGAAGTCGGAACTCTCACTGTATAATCCCAAGAAATGCGGTCCAAGTACCAAAGGGTGGACATCGTTAGAAGACAGAGACATCAACCTATATTGGCCTCAAGCTCCATCACTGGAAAAGCTGGCGCCACCGTCGGCGTGACGTGCTAGGAAAGATCACGTGGACATAGCGGCCGCGTCGGCTGCTTCGGGAGCGCCGAAGCGAGCTGAAAACGAGTTAAAATACCCTCGTACGCTGCGGTCCTCATTTAGTGACGAAATTTTCCCGCTTCGATTGTCTCCTTTACAACGCTTGAAAGCACTACAATAAGTAGTGGCTGCCTTTGAAGGCGCGCAACATAATAGGCTACTGCTCGGTGCCGCAGGGCCGGACGCACGTAACGGAGGCCGGTGTCAGCCTTATTCACAGGTCCGCAGGACAAGAAGCTGCGTGAAGCTTGGCTCGCGAAATATGAAACCCGCAAACAGTCGTCGGCTACAACTCGGGTATGCAGCAAGCACAGACGCGAGGAAGATTTCTACTACGGCGCCCGGTCTGCGATGTTCTGAAAACGCGCACTGAGAGGCTCGCCCGAGCCTGCTGCCCGACTAATGTCATGACGGTGTGATCTATGAATTTGTCGATGCTATAGACACTGGCAAGTTCAGTGCAGTGGAAAGGCAGCGGTAAGAAGCACATTTAAAAAAAAAGCATTGCATATGGTCATATTTGTGTTATGAATTAATGCACAGGATTACAAAAAAGGAGCAGAGGGAAATTGCACGCTGAGAGCACCGATAAACATGCAGTGCGACGCAACTCGAGAACTGGTATTGAAAGGTCAAAGAATTTAGAAGAAAAAAAAGATTGAATCGTCGCGACGGCACATCACAGTCCCCGTAGGCGTCGAAGTCTCTACAATGAAATTATTTTTGAACAGCTCTGATAGCGCCC
Source organism: Dermacentor variabilis (assembly GCF_050947875.1). NCBI lineage: Eukaryota > Metazoa > Arthropoda > Arachnida > Ixodida > Ixodidae > Dermacentor > Dermacentor variabilis. Next base: position 8,545,075 of record NW_027460335.1, on the reverse strand, counting down.
ACGCAACAATGGTTGTTTGTATACTGTCAAATGCTCATATTCTGCGGCCTAACGCTCATGGCATGGTGCGAAAACGCGCGCACGGAGAAAGCGAAACAGTGCGCGGACAAGCATGCAGACGCGCAGTCGGTCGCTGCGAATCTGCGCGATCGCTGCATTGAGGCTTCGTTCTATTATGCTCCATTTAGTTATACAAACACTATAAGAACATATTTCACATAGTTTGCTCTATGCGTTTACCTACCTTTCACACAAGAAGCCGGTTCGGGAGACCCCATCGCGGCTACCGCACTCAGTGGCGTTCACGTATTCGGTAAAGAGATAGCGCCTGTAAACGATTGTGTGCTTTCAGTTTGCCCAAGATTATTATTTAGACAGTAAAAAACTTCTCTCGTTTCGAAAGTACTTACAGAAATGTCCAGGAGAGCTCGCGCGTGGTGTTTTCAGTGAGCGCTGACAGCAAAACCTATGAGGAGCGCGCCGCGTGATCCCTCATACTACGCCAGCGAGGCGCTTCCGATAGATGGCGACTCCGTAACTCCTCGCCGCCAATACAAGAAACGGTTGCTGCATACTGTTACGACCGGCCTGCAGGAGTTCCGACCTGCAAAATTTCCCCGTCCCGCTCCGACGACTCGCTTTGTAAAGACGACAATGAGCCTACTAAATAGCCCAACGGCGCCGGCATGTCTAACCCCGTTCGGCGGACCGAGTATTGTTAGTTGATTCGCTGTCGCCTTCACGGTTTGCTTGGAGCGAGAGAACTCCTGGAAAAGGATGTTTTATGGTGCTTTCTCACAGGCCCCAGAAGTCATCACAGTCAATTGACAGGTGCGGCGTCTACTGACTGCGGGGTCAGCTCTTGGATCAAGAGGCGCCTCTTTGGTATAGACCCCTGTCTACGAGAACCCCCTCACCTCTGTTTGTTCAGTTAAACCTAAGTGCGGAAGTGACTGTATGAACCTTTCCCCTAAAGGCGGGTCGACTACGATGATTTTGGACGCTGCCATTGGTCGAAGGTTCAACGGCAGTTTTCCCTCATCTAGGGAAGACAGAGTGTTTTTGAGCAGCTGTTTACGGCTGCTTGGTGTGCCTTCTCTTTCAGTCATGCTAGGCTGATGAAAAGTAACTTCCTCCACCTTTCATATAAATATCGTAAATAAATCCCATATTCCTTGTTCTCGATGAGAACAAGTCCCTCCCTTCAACAACCTCCTCAGCGTGGATGTGTCGGATGATGGCATGGGCCAGCTACCATTTATTTCATGCCCGTCCCCAACTCTTACAACTGGCTGGCAGCGGTGAGACGGATTTTTTGACGTGGTGCTGTGTCTGCGGTGAGTGCGCTTCGTTCTTGCTTTGACTCTCTAGGCTTCATTTTCTGGTTGTTCAGTTTAGAACTGTAGGGAAGCTAGATTGTTGTTCGTTAGCTAGGTTGTGTTTACGTAGGTCTGTTTAGCGAGCAGGATCAAGGCAGTAAAGCAGCAAGCAAGGAGTTAAGGACACTGCTCAGAGGCGAATCGTTGATTGTTTGTGAGGAACTGGGCCTAGATGTACGCAAGGAAATGCTAAAATCGGAAATATTGCACCTGATTCCCGAACAGGCCAGTGAGGAGGACATTGAAATTGGGTTAGAACTTCTTAGAAAAATAGAGAAACGGGACAGAGAGAGAGAAGAACGGGACAGAGAGGAACGCGAGTTGAGAAAAATGCAACTTGAGCTTGAAAGAAAACGTTTGGAGCTGTCTCAAGGAAGTGAAGGGGCTGTGGGACGATCAAGTGAGGCAGAATCATACTGCATGGACAGGCTGTTAAAGCCATTTGAGGTCGGGAACGACATAGGCTTGTTCGTAGAAAATTCTGAAAGGACATGTGAGAAGATGAACTTACACGGCCAAAGCGGTTGCTTTCTATGTTGTCGCGTGAGGCTGCAGAAGTAATCGCCAGACTGAGTGCACAAGATGCATATGATTATGCAAGGGTTAAGGCTAGTCTTTTGAAGAAGTACCGCCTTCCAGCCGAAGCTTTTCGGGAAAGGTTTAGAAGCGCGGGCAAGAAAGATAGCGAGGGATATCCGGAATTGGCATATAGCGTAAAGGCCAACCTAGTCGAGTGGCTGAAAAGCGCGGCAGCGTACGAGAGCAGAGACATGATTATTGAATACATGTGTCTGGAGCAATTTTACAGGAGCATCCCACAATCTCTGAAGCTGTGCATGCAAGACAGAAGAAATGTAAACACTGTGGAAAGCGCGGCTGAATTAGCCGAAGAGTACGCAAAGCGTAGAAAGCTGAACGCCGACGACGGAAATTGTGATGGTCGAAATGAATGGACCGCGGAAGCCATTTCCGTTGAAAAAGGGTTCAAAAAAAGAAAATTCGAATCTTTTAGACCAATCCCCTGTTATAAGTGCCACAAACTTGGACATATCGCTGTAAACTGCGCGAAGCCTCGCGTAGTTTTCTCCTGCGTGGATGAAAAAGACGGGATTATTGAACATTTAAGCCCATATCTTCCCGACCTGCAAGTTCATGGGAAACAATGCCTAGTGCTGCGAGACAGGGCCGCCACTATGGACATTGTCCATCCCTCTTACGTGACGGTAGATGACTTCACGCGAGAAGTAGCATGGATAAAACAGCTTGTAGAAGGAGAGAGCGTGTGTCTACCCAATGCAAAAGTCCAAATCATTAGTCCGTTCGGGGAGCTCGAGAATGAGGCTACAGTTTCCAAATTCTTGTCGCTGCAGTACCCTTACATTTTATTCGAATCGGTCGGATCAGTTACTGCGGGACAAGGTGCTTAAACTGGGAGAGGGTGTAGTACAGGCGTTGACGCGAGACCAAGCTCATAAAATTGGGTCGCTTTCGGCTGAAAATGCAAAAGCTGCTCCAGCGGAAGTAGCAAAATAGGTAACTTCAGTAACCGAATCCGAGCTAGGTTCGAGGGAGAAAAAACGGTTGAGGAAAGCCTGCTAGCTGACCAGCTCAATGAGAGCGTATCACTAAGGTGTCAACGCTCACCCCTGCAGAAAGAGCCAGCTGACGCACTCGCAAACGAGACAGCATCGTTACTATCTTCGGCCTCATAGAACTTTGATCGGCTCTTACATTTGGACAGAGGGCCTGTGGCAGTCGAGCGAAAGAATGATGAACGCTTAGCTAAATTGCATCTCGCAGCTAAAGAAGGCATTTCTAGGCGCAACGTTACGATACGAGAGGAGGATTGTTGTATCGGCACTACAGAGACCGAAAGGGCCGGATTCTAGATCAATCAGTCGTACCTACAAAGTACAAGGAGGACCTTTTGAGTCTCTGTCATTAAGATGGGTGGTCTGGCCACCTAGGCATGAACAAATCAAAATGAAAGATTGTTTATGGAATACTATTACACTGGCTGTTTGAAAGCTGTAGAAAACAATGTAACATCATGCGATCCCTGCCAGCGCTTGCGTAAACCAGGCGAGACCTTGAAAGCTCCACTAAAGGTAGTGCCCTTAATTTCAGAACCTTTAAGGCGACTTCTGATTGGCACTTTAGGGCCTCTACCAAAGGCAAAGTCGGGTTAGATGTACTTGTTTACGGCGCTGTGTCCGGCTACAAAGTTTCCGGAATCAATCCCTCTGAAAGAGCTTAGCTCTACCCAAGTAGTAGACGCGCTTTTGTCAGTATTGCGAATGGTTCCTCATGAGGCGACAGAATTCTCGCCATCAGAAATAGTGTATCGGAGGACGCTCCGTTCTCCGCTGTGAAAGTTGAGAGATGCGGGAGGAAAGAGGAGAGAGTCCAACAAAGGTAGAATACGTGCTGAATCTGCTGTAACAGCTAAGTGCAACCCAAGAATGAGTCGAACAGAACATCGGAGTTGCTCAAAAGAACGCCAAGTTCTATTACGACAAGAATGCGAGGCTTCATACGTTTAACCCCCGAGACCAGGTAATGATCCTGAAGCCTTCAAGAAAGGACAAGCTTGAAGCTTACTGGGACGGACCTGTTACAGTGTTGCAGAAACTATCAGATTCTAACTCTGCTCTGAAAAGGCCCGGTTGCAGGGAGCAGGTGAGGATAGACCACTGCAATTATGAAGCCGTATGTGGAGCGGAGCGGAGTCATTAACTGTGCCATCAAGGAACAGGATGACGCTAGTACCGAGTTTAATGAGTAAAAGGCGACCTCCAACTCTGAAGTCAGCCTGGAAGAAGTGGTAAATCATTCGGTAAGCTCGGTAAACCCGAACAGCTAGATGAGCAAAGAGGGCTGTTAGGAGAATATCTCCACCGATTCAGCGATCGGCCAGGTTGAGACGAACTAATAACGCATGAAATAGAGCTGACATCAACCGAACCCGCAAGATCAAACTCTTACAGTGTCTCCACGACAAAACCAAATTAGGGAGGCTGAGATACAGCGCAGGCTAGAGTTGGGAGTTATTGAACCCCCTGAGAGTGACTACACATCATCGCTAATACTTCTAGAATCCCTTTACAACGCCGTGTCCCTAATAAGGACCGTCTTCGAGTTGTTCACTACCGGAGGTTAAAAGCCATCACTAGGGATCAGCTGTACCCGATACCCAACATTGAGGAACGAATCGAAAGAGTTGGCGCTGGTAAATATATTTCAGCTATAGATCTCGGGCGGGAATAGTGGCAAGCTCCCCTTTCAGAAAGTGCCAGCCGCTATGGCATATTTATCTCACCTGTAGGCTCTTTCCGCCATCTCGCCCTCAGCTTCGGGCTGAAGAACGCGTCGTTTAGCTTCTCTAAGTTCATGGATATTGTCTTAAAGGACTTGCAGGAGTTCGCCTTGCCATGTCTTGATGATGTAGCAATTTTTTCGGACAGCTGCAATAAGCACGTATCGCACCTCAAACAGGTGTTCTCACGGTTGAGCTAAGCTGGCTACTTATCTGGGCCAAGTTGTCGGTCAGGGCACAATACGACCAGCCGAGATGAAGATAGCTACGATTGGCGATTTTTCACAGCCGCGCACGAAAACAGTCATTCGTTCGTTTTGCGGATTTGTGGGGTACTATCAACGGTACATTCAGAATTACTCAAGAATAGGAAGTCCTTTAACGGGCGCCCTCCGACAGGGAGCACCGAATAGCGTGCACTAAGTTATGGACAAAGAGTACACTTTCCAAGGTATAAAAGCGCTAATGGTTTCTCGTCTTGTGCTTCGCGCGCCAGACTGCACAAAGGAATCCATAGTTCAATGCGAGGCAAGCGACAGGGGTATGGGCGTCGTACTTTATTTTTATTGCGATAAGCTTTAGCTCGGGCCCAACTCCGACGCGGCTTATTCAAATACATGTAAAAACGCAAAAACGTTTTTCTGAGATAACCCCCGGACCGATTTTAATGAAATTTGTTGCATTTGAGAGGGCAAGTGAAATTCTAGTGACTGTTGGTCGCGGAATTTCTATTTAGGTCCTGAATTTCGTTAAAAAGATTTTCAAAAAATTCGAAAGCTTGAAAAAAATAGAAGCACGAAGTTTACAAATTCATAACTCTGCATCAAGGGCAGATATCGCGGTTCTGTAAACGAGACCCATAAGATCATTGAAAGCGGACAAATTCGATATGTCATTTTATATCTTACGTGAATTTGTTACGTTGTTTACAATGGGTTCTTCAAAAACTATATTTCCATTTTACAATATTCTTTGACATTCATGTGTAACGTATCAAGTTTGTCCGCTTTAGATGTACTATTAGATGCAGTTCACGGAATTGTATTATCAATTTTCGTTGCTGAGTTACAGAGTTGTAAACTTGATACTTTCGTTTTTTGAAAATTTTGGATTTTTACCAATTTTCAATAAAAAATTGACGACCTAAATCGAAAATTCGATACCAAAAGTCACTAGATTTTAGGTTTTTCTTCTAAATGCAACAAATTTCGTCAAATTTGGTGCAGTGGTTGCCGAGAAAAACGAATTCTGCTTTTACATGTATTTAGATAGGAGCACCCGAGCTAAAGCTTCCTCTTAAGGCATAATTGTTGGTGCGTATATGGGCGTCGTACTTAGTCAGGTCGGCGACGATAATGAGTAACATCCTATGTTCTATGCCAGAGGTAAACTTACATCAAGATAGGAAGCCTGCAGCGCTTCAGAGAAGGAATGTGCTTGTTTAGTTTGGATAGCCCAGAATTTGTCAGGGTACTTGTACGGAGCGAGGTTCATCTTCGAGACCAACCACTGACCTCTGTCATGGCTCAATCAAATGTCACACAAAACTGGCCGCTTTCTCCGATGTAGCTTCACTCTCCAAGAGTACAACTTCTCCGTTAGATATAAGCACTTAAAGTTGCATAGCAATGCGGATAGTTTGAGCAGGTAAATTGGAATTCTGCGTTTAGGGATGGCGCCCAAATTTTGGGATTATTATTGTTATTTTGTTAAGCCAAGAAGATCGCCTCTCATTTCCCACGACTCCAAACATGATTGCTGAATTTGTCAGCACGAAATTCCTTCAAAAATTGGTGTAGCGAAATGCCGCATTTGTTGTTTCTGTACTTTTGTTTTCTTTGAAGCCTAGCGAGTCTAAGGTGAGATCCAAGATACGTCATCTCGGCGGAGAGCCGTATTGCGCGGTTCGCTTTGCTGTTGCCTGCCCTTGTTGAATGTTTTGGGGCGGTGTCATCATTTCACAGCTGGTCGCTCCAAGCCAAGGCATCCCCCTCTTGCCACCAGCCATTCTTTTCCTGCCCAACGGTTATCAGCTCTGGCCAGTCGAGATTTTCAGGGGCATGGAGGGGCTATTACTATAGGCCTGCAGGAGTAACAACCTGCAAAATTTTACCAGCCCGCTGCGACGACTCGCTTTGTAAAAACAACAATGCGCCTCCTCAACAGCCCTTGTGCTCAGCAGCCTATGCACTTGTACAGAGGGCTTAATGCAGCGTGGCATTCACAATAGTCTAGTAGAGATTGCAGAGACCCAGGAGCTCGCTCAACTAAGTCGCCTTACTACAAAGAAGGCAGGGAGATCCATTTGGCAGGAACTCGGATGTAACCCCGATATAGTGACGGAGGAGATCTGTGACATTCCTCCATCGGTTCGTGAGAACATTCTGGTCGCGCCCATACCTGCGGACGTGCACCCCCATCATAATGGCGGTATAAGGAGGGCAACGACGGCCAACTTCCTTTGACATATACACAGTGATCAGCGGCAACTCAGCTTTGTGGATGCCGCTCCTTGTAAGAGACGTCGGGTGTTCACCATCGTCACTGTCCATGGTCGGTAAGGAATTACCAATGCTGCTTCGGTTCGGACCAATCACTCCGAAAATGCTGAACAAATGGCTGTTTCCCTGCCCTGCTCACGGTATGTCATCTATACTGATTCAAGGTCTGCAGTTAGAGCAATTGTAAAAGGCACCGTTTCGAAACAGACCCTCACATTTCGTGAGGTAAGGCAGTCACGCACCACTTCATTTATTGATTGCAGATGAGGGCCAGATAGAAGGCGTTCCTTTTAACCCCAACTAGTCGGCTCACAGGGCTGCGCGCCAACTTGCCCGCCGCTGTACCCGCGACCAATCGGAAGCCGACTCTACAGAGAACAGGGACAAGCCCTCCACCTACAACGAGATTACTAAACACTACTATCTCAGCCGTAGAACCTACTTCGTTCCTCATCTGCGGCTCAATAGAGCTGAAGCAGCAACGCTCTGTCTACTACACAGAATATGTTTGCTTATCCGCCGCTCTTGCATAAAATCTATCCGGATACTTACACCGATGGTACTTACCGCGATTGCAGAGGAATTGCCACGTTAGTACACATGCTCTGGTGGTATGCCAGGTCACGCTCTATTGTCGATAACAGCTCGGTCATATGGAAGACGGTTCTCCGGTGCCCTCTTCTGGCTGACCAACTCTGGGTGTTCCAGCAGGCCCACGGTGCGGCAGAGAGGCTTGGCGTTCCAGTTCTCACGTGGGGGCGGCCCGCTTCATGAAGACTCACGATCTGCAGAACTTCAATAAAGTTTTACCCTACCATACCATACCTGTACATTTTTTACCATGCACCTGGTGCACGGCATACGAGCGTTTTTGGGCTTCGTGAACTAGATGTCGCTGTCCTGGCTGGCACGAGATCCCGTGACCTCGTCCTTAGCAGCGCATCGCCATAGCTGCTGATATGCCATGGTGGGTGTAGGACACCCCGAGAAGCGCAAAAGTTGCAAGGCGTTTTAAGTTCTAATGGACGTCACACAAGGATCATGCCTTATAGAGCGAGTTGGGAGTGAGATTGTGGCGGCGTGACTGCGCACGACACATGATAGCATCACACTTCTCGTCAGGGCAGTAGGAGCAGTGCGAGGTTCATGATGATGCGAATGCATCATCAAGATATGGCGAAGTTTTACACTGTAGACCGCGAGTGAACTTACCCCATTCTCACACGGCACTTATCTTAGCATTGACATATATATATGCCGTGCACATACATAGCGGAATGCTTATGATCTCACCCATACTCCACACGGTAAACTAAGGGCAATTCGCAAAACAGATATTGACTTTGCAGAAAGTTTTGACAGAACTGATCTCAAGATCACTACGGGCGGTAATGGGAGTTGCATTTAACCTAAATACGAACGAATCGCATTTCATAACTCATGTTTATTTACCTCTTCCAGTGGTAATTGTTCGGCTGTACGTTACACACACCTGTATCGCCCTACTTTGGCTGATTGCAGTTGCTGGGCCAATGGCCCATAAGCATAGCGGGATGACGACTGTGAGACCGACGCATTTGCGATGATGAAATCGTGACGAAGAAATAACTTCAATGGAACTTCTAAGCCGGTATGGCGTCGGGAACCGCATGACGACAATGAGATGAAAATTCCTAGATGATAACATTGGTATGACAACAACATTGTGACAACGATGTCATGAGGGCAATGCGGAGGTGACGAATGTTGAGGATGATGGCCTGACGGCAATGGTACGACGACGCACGGATAGTGCATTATAATGACAATAATTCGACCACCACGGCCGGCGACAACGGTTTCAGAACAGGCGCTATGAGAGAGACGGTCTGACCGCGACCTAATGAAGGAGTGGTGACAGCGGCGGCATAATGAGGAATGCATTACCAGACTGCCTCAGAATGCCTGCAATAAAGGAATGAGTCAATGCTTCGACGAAGTCCGTATGACGAAGACGGCATGCCCTCATTCGGATGACGTTACTGAACGATGGTAGAACGACGTCACGACTGCGGCGTGATGAAAATGGTATCGTGACGACTGTGTGAGCACAAGGAAGTGGCGATGACGACTTGGCGTGAAACATAAAACTTACGATCACAACTATACAGGCACTGGACCGGCATCACGACGATGGTATGACAACGAAGATATGATGACGACTCTATGTCATCAGTGGCATGACAGCCCCGGCATAATACCGACTGAATGCCGTCAACTTGATTGGGATATAATAACGAGAGACGATTAACGTCGATGGAAATAGAAAATGGAGCACGGAAGTAAAGGACGCCGACACACACGTAAAGCAAATACAACAAGGTGAGGGAAAACTGTTCAATGAGTTATTTTTACGGTTCAATAGTAGTTTTCCATATAATTTGCTCTCATCACATTTACCTCTAGTTAACTTTATTTACCTCTGACTAAAGACTACATGGCAATACGAATCAGTACTATTATGACGATTGCTTATATTGCAGAATGATAAGCAGTTAGACAACCGTAATAGTCGCCGGTGCCAGCAACGGTACGTTTCGTTTCAAGACAGCTTCATGTGACACACAGTGTACTTATAAAAATAAAAGAAATGCGAGAATTCCAGGCTATTCCTATAATAAGAATTGTTGAAACAAAAATGCCCGGCTAGACTGTGCACATTTTTCAGGTGTTAATGCAATATGCCAGTGGCGAACGAATATGCTCAGCATAGTGACTGCAGTTATGAACAATCACGTTAAGAATTGCAATTTATTCCCGCTTAGAACAGTCTGCAATGTCTCTTTTCTCATACTTAGAGGTGAATACATTTGCCACACTTTCAGTAGAATGCACATGAATTGAGACGTATTGATAAGGTTAGTTACCAACTAAAACATGTTACGATCTATTAGGCGTGTTGATAAGGGTAGAACAAGTGCAACGTACACTAAATTATTTGAATAATCTGTGCGTTATCTACTAAGAAAACACCACCAAATGGATAATCTGGCTATTTTTTTCTTTTGTACAACGCATATATTATACTGTCTGTCCAAGACGACGGCACTAAATGCAACAGTAATGACAAACGGAACACTTAATACGCACGACAAGGGCTTCATACCATGCACGACTGGCACATTGCGAATCTGCGCCTGCAGCTGCTTAGTGATTAACAGCCCGTAAGCTGCAGAACGCCGAAGCATCGAAAGGCGTGTAACGCTTTTCATATCGACGTCAGACTCTGGAGTTTTGCAAGACGCGTAGCGCCACCTGCCGTTGCCAACAGGCAGTAATTGAGTAGTGCGAAGCCCAACTCCTTGTTAAGTTGCCTATGCAGCTAGCGACTGTGAAACAACGAGTTAACTAGATTTTGTTCCATATTGCGAGTGTTTTGCGCATTTAACACCCACACAGAGAGCTATGAATTTCTACGCTAGTCGGACGCGCCGCCGAACTGCCATAAATCGCTTCCTGGCTCACTCTTCAGACTGATGGCGTAACGACGGCGACCGCGATAGCTCCGCGCGCTACGAGGAAACGCCGCAATCGACGCTACTGTTGTGTTGTGAATTGCCATGAACGTGCAGGACGGAATAACAACGTTCAGTTTTACCGATTTCCATCGCGATTGTCTCAAGGGGAAAGGGGAGAGCGCTGCATACGGGCCGTTCAACATGTGGGGTAATCGGATTACTTGCATTCCCCACAACACAGCGGCTCGCATGAGAAAGTGCGACAATATTGTTCTTCTGTAGTTGTGTTGCGTAGCCCTGACGGAGGACCGTGGTAACTAAGCGAAAACTCGAGAATCTGCAGCCGCCACTTCGTCGGTAACAGAAAAAACAACGTTGCGAAACATACTGCTTATGTGCCATCGATATCTCCACCTTTTAACAGACGTCCGCCTCCGCTTGACTCAACAAGTGGAACGGAGAGATTTGGCAGGTAAGCTTAACCAAACATTTTGGTTCGTTTATGAATTCAAAATCCTGTTCTGGAGCATCGTTGTATCGCGAGCTCATTTCTACTTTTTGTATTTTGTATGTCCTGCGCCGATAGAACAAGCACGCTTCGCAATGTTCTGAGCCTGCTCGTCTGCGCTTTTCAAATGTGAGCAATAAAGTTGCTGCAGGAGCGCTGGATGAGTAATATCGAAGTAACGCAAGTATGTAAAGAAAAAAAATGTCGCATTTATTTACATTTATTTGTGCGCGCTTTTTGCTCGAAGCGTCTGCGAAAAGTTCAAATTAAGGTATTGAGCGATGCTGTAGCTCCTGCGAGAAAGAAAGATGCAGCGCGTAGGCACTGTAGGAAGCTCACTTTCGTTATGATCGCACGCTGTTTGCTGCCTTGGAAAACGTTTTCTGTTTGCTGCCTTGGAAAAGGCCATGAAAGGATTTACTCTATGTAAATAATTGCGAGATAAAAAAACATTACGATAAAATACATAAAAATATAGGAGATACTTGAGTCTTGTGTTCAGGACATATTCAATATGAACCAATTTGAAATGCTTAGATTTTTATGCTGATATGCCTATAAACAACCTGATGCTCTCTGTACTTGCGAGTTGCAGCACGCCGAAATAAGACTCGAGAATTTATTTTATATTGCACACGAACTTCGCCCTGCTGAGCTTCCTTCCCGAAGCGTGGATGGGTGGAAGAAGCTTTCCAGGTCCTTGATTTTTAGGAAAGCGTGCCTCAACACAAACGAAAGAGAAGGGTCCATTGTGGCCTATGCACTTTTGCTTGCGGACAGCTCTCCTTGCAATAGTCAGTCAGCGCCAAGGCTGCGACGGGGGCGCTGGTGACGGGTTTTTCCGCAGCGCCGCCTGAGCAGAGTCTGAGGTCTATAGCCCGAAAGATAACTTCTGCTGCTAAACTGTTTACAAAAGAGACAAAAAACCTTCTAACTACCGTCAAACAGATCGACTCCAGTTTAAAACATGTAAAAATGCTTCACGGAGCGAATAACTTATTGTTCTCTCATTTTTTCGCCTAATTTGCGAACCTGCGAGTAACTGAGCTTATCGCAGTCTCATGCTCCAAAAGCGTTTGTGGTTGCATATATTTAGATAGGGTGAATCTAGATATTTCTGCTAGATATTTCCCCGCTGGGGCGTCTGCATAAGCAGGCGTTTGGTGTGTTGCGACACCACGTACCCGAGCACACGACGGTTGGACGCTCCCGCGTGTAGCCGTGCACGGCTTAGCCGTGTCTGGGGAAAAGGGGATTCTGGGGTTGAGCCGAAACTGGGTGTCTGGACCTTTAAGGCCCCCCGGCGGAGGCAACACACTTCTTCGGCCTCGGCTTCACATAGACGGCACCTCCAGACTAACCCACCTGGAGGAAATCGGCAGTCGCCTATTCCTGTCCTCCTCACCAATCTTCGTCTTTCTCTCCCACTTTTACATCTTTCCTGTCTTCTCTTCACTTCTTATTACTTCCGTATTTCCTGGTGGCAAGGGTTAACCGTGTGTAATGTATCCTGCCTTGGGTATATATTTATTAGCTTATAGCGGTGATGCATAGCTGGCGTCTGCAGGTATTCTTCCAACCTTGTAGCGTCCCCTTGTCGGTTTTGGTGGTGGGTAGCCACCATCGCCGCCGAATTTTCCTGTTCTATATGGCAAATAACTTTCCTCCGCTACCTGATCGCTCCCTGAAGAGGGGGCGCACCGATGAAATATTCACTTTCTTCATGCAGCCAAAACAATCTTTTCCAAAGTAACACGTTGTACATAGTCAGAACGATAAGAAACCAGTCAGAATGATCTGACCATTTGTTGTAGCGAAATCTCTCACTGAAGCAATTGGCCCAGGCTATAAAGCAACCAAGATGGGAAGTGGCGATCTTCTTGAAGTTCTCGAAAGTGCAGTATGACAAACTGTCGAAAGTTGTAGCATTTGAGGAAATTGCCGTCTCAGTGGGCCCACACAGATCAATGAACACAGTGAGCGGGGCCGTCTCAGAAGATGACCTCCTCGAATTGAGCCAAAGCGAACTGCTTGAAGGATGGCAAGACCAGAACGTAGTCAAAGTTCAAAGAATAACATTGAGGCGAGATGACTAGCAAATACTTACCAAACACATAATCATTACTTTCGGAACCTGCAACCTACCTGAAACAATAGAAACCGGTTACTGTAAGCTTCGCGTGAGACTGTATATCCCAAATCCGCGTCGATGCTTCAAGTGTCAGCGCTTTGGGCATGGGTCGCAGAACTGCAGAGGACGTGCTACTTGTGCCAAATGTAGTTCTTCTGAACACGCTTCTGAGATCTGTACATCAACAAACCACTGTGCCAACTGTGAAGGAGACCACCCCGCCTACTATAGTTCGTGCCCTACTTGGAAAAAGGAGAAAGAAATCATAGAACTGAAAGTAAAACTCAACCTATAATTTCCAGAGGCACGTAAGCGTTTCTCACTCCAAAATCAGTCCAGTAATTCCCATACCGATGTGGCGCGCCGGGGGGCAGCGCTACATCTTCAGGCGGCCGCGCAAGTCACACGGAGTGTGACGGCGGTTACGCCATCAGCCCCCCTGGAGGGAGCAGCCACGGCTCTGCCGCCCCCTACCACGAAGGGCCAGCAGACCTCCTAGCCTGCCGGTCCCAGGGCCACTGCTCGTGCAGACAGTCCCGGAAAAGCCCCGCGCGTGCCCGCTGAGCGGGCGTCATCCAGCGCCTCTGACGAAGCGATGGATGTAACAAAAACCTCTCCGGCGTCTCAGACGCCGAAGGGACGGCGTTGCTACCTGGAGCGCGCCAACAAAAAAGAAATACCCCGCATCAAGGGGCCTGGAAAGGTCCCTTGAGCCAACCTAAGTGATATCTCTTGACACACAGCACATAAACACGAACAATATGGATACACAAATATTACACCGGAACGTGAGAGGTTTGATCCACAACCTCGACGATGTCAAAGAACTGTTACACAAATACAATACAATCCAAAGGTGCTGTGTGTTCAGGAGACACATCTTAAATCTACGCAAACAAACTTTCCTAGGCAATACGCTATTTTCCGGAAAGACCGAGCTGATGCTGTTGCATCGTCCGGCGGGGTAGCAATAGTAGTCGACAGAGGCGTTGCTTGTCGGCAACTGCAACTCCAAACTCCTCTTGAGGCAGTTGCTATCGAAGCAGTTCTATTCAATAAACTAGTTACCATCACGTCTGTATACATCCCCCCAAGTTATCAACTCTCTAGCACAACATTTCAAAGCTTTATTGATGAGCTGCGTCACCCTTACATAGTCGTCGGTGATCTAAACGCGCATAGCACACTGTGGGGCGACTCACGCTGTGATGCGAGAGGATGGCTTATAGAAAACTTCCTATTCACTTCAAGTTCCTGCTTGCTTAACAAGAAACAGCCAACATTTTACAGCTCTACACATAAAAAATTTTCTTCGATAGACCTAAGCATATAGCGTCTAGTACAATTGTGCCGTATCTCCAGTGGGATGTCATTAATAACCTTTACGGCAGTGATCACTTCCCCATCGTCCTAAACCTTAAATAAGAAAGTGAGTGTCCTGTACATTTTCCTCGATGGAAAGTTGATTCAGCCGACTGGACGAAGTTTCGCGAACTAGCGCAGCTGCCCTGGAATGATATCTGTGAACTTAGCCTAGACGACGCAGTAGCATACATAACAGTGTTCATTGTTGATGCTGCATCAGTATGCATCCCCCAAACAAAAGGGTCGCGCTCGAAACGACGTATCGCATGGTGGAATGAGGAGTGTAGGGAAGCCAGGAAAAAGCAAAACAAGGCTTGGAATCTCCTCCGTAACTCACCAACCACAGAGAATATAATTAATTTCAAGGCGATCAAGTCGCAAGGTAGAAGAACGCGCCGCCGCGCTAAACGGGAGAGTTGGAAAAACTACATAAGCAGCATAAATTCATATACAGACGAACGAAAAGCCTGGAACAGGGTAAACAAATTAAAAGACCGCGAAACTCACCCTCTACCATTAGTAAACACACAAGCAGACACTCTTGAAGAGCAAGCTGATTGTTTAGGAGCACATTTCGAGCACATTTCCAGTACATCTCATTGCACAGATACATTCCTAAAATACCGGCGACTAGCACAACACCTGCACTTGAGTCGGAAAGGCACATCCAATGAAGCATACAATCGTCCATTTGGAATGGCTGAGTTCCAGGCCTCACTGAACTGGTGCAGCAAGTTCGCTCCAGGAAGAGACAGAATAATGTATGAGATGATCAGACACTTACACTCCGAAACCCTAAAAACACTACTGTCACTCTTTAATTCCATGTTCTCTTCAGGCTACATTCCTTCTGTTTGGAAAGAAGCAATCGTAATCCCTATTCTCAAAGAGGGCAAGGACCCTTCCTCACCCAACAGTTATAGGCCTATAGCTCTGACAAGTTGTAGATGCAAATTATTTGAGAAAATGATTAACCGTCGCCTCATCCATTTTCTTGAAAGCAACAAGATACTCGATCCCTTACAGTGCGGTATTAGAGAGGGTAGATCCACAAGAGATCACCTTGTCCGCATCGAGACAAATATCCGTGATGCCTTTGTCCACAAACAGTTTTTCCTGTCCGTATTTTTAGATATGGAGAAAGCATACGACACAACCTGGCGCTTTGGAATCCTCCGTGATCTCTCTGAAATGGGAGTTCGAGGCAACTTGCTATACGTTATTCAGAGTTACCTCTCCAATCGCACGTTCCGTGTTAGAGTTGGTAACGTTCTGTCTCGTCCATTTACGCGAGAGGCTGGTGTTCCACAAGCAGGTGTGCTCAGCTGCACTCTTTTTATTGTCAAAATGAACTCGATCCAGACTGCGAAACCACGTAGTATGTTTTATTCTGTATATGTAGATGACATCCAGATAGGTTTTAAATCAAGCGACATGTACAGCTTTGCATAAATAAATTGTCTAAGTGGACGGACGAAAATGGTTTTAGGCTAAATCCAAAAAAAGTACGTGCGTCCTGTTCTCTGATAAAAGAGGGATACTGGCGGACCCCGTAATCAATCTCAATGGAGAACGGTTATCTGTGAGCTGTGAACACAAATTCTTAGGGATCCTTCTAGACAGTAAGCTAACTTTTGCGCCACACCTGAAGTATCTTAAGGCAAAGTGCCTCAAGACTATGAATCTGCTGAAGCTGTTGTCACGCACATCTTGGGGAAGCGACAGGAGATGCCTAATAAAGTTGGACAAAAGTCTAATATTAACACGCCTTGACTATGGGGCCATAGTCTATAACTCTGCTGGACCTAGTACTCTAAATATGCTAGATCCTGTCCACCACTTAGGCATCCGCCTTGCAACAGGCGCCTTTATAACTAGTCCTTTGCAAAGCCTTTGCGTCGAATCTAATGAATGGTCCCTATACTACCAAAGTACATATTTGTGTCTTTCGTATGCCTTGAAGGTAAAATCAGCTGTGGATCATCCATGTCATTCAATTATTCACGACTCCTCCACGGTCAGGCTACTCCGTAACAACCCGCAGTGGTTGCTCAGTGGCTATGGTGTTGGGCTGCTGAGCACGAGGTCGCGGGATCGAGTCCCGGCCACCGCGGCCGCATTTCGATGGGGGCGAAATGTGAAAACACCCATGTGCTTAGATTTAGGTGCACGTTAAAGAACCCCAGGTGGTCAAAATTTCCGGAGTCCTCCGCTACGGCGTGCCTCATAATCAGAAAGTGGCTTTGGCACGTAAAACCCCAAATATTATTATTATTATTACTCCGTAACCGCCCAGGTGTCCGGCCACCTCTGTCCTTACGGTTGGAAGCACTCTCAGAAAAAACAGGGGTCTCTCTTTTAGAGAATGTCTTAATGGCCCCCTCTCGGCTTCCACCGCCTTGAGAGTGGCAAACTATCCAATGTGACATCTCTTTCTTAGAATTATCGAAACAAGCACCTGAGGCTCACATACAGTCACATTTTATTGAGCTTAAAGAGAAGTATTCCTGTGACGAATATTACAGAGATGCTTCGATGTCTCTTGCTGGTGTTGCTTACGCAGCTCTCGGACCCTCATTTTCAACATCTTGGCCACTAAACCCACACACCAGTATCTTTAGGCAGAAGCATACGGTATACTTTCGGCTATTAAACCCATAAGGCGCAGAAATGTTGCTAGGGCTGTTGTCTTTACAGACTCATTAAGTGTCGTGAGAGCCCTGATTAGCTTACGAAAGCATAAGAATCCCGTCTTGAATGAGCTGTATAGTTTGTTGTGCTCCGCATATATCTGCAACCAAGCGATTATCCTATGCTGGGTACCTGGCCATAAAGGTATAAAAGGCAACGTAGCTGCTGACGAAAACGCTACGTCAGTGAGTTTTAGCGACACAGATGGAAATATCCCCATTCCTGCCACAGACCTAAAGCCCTTTCTGCGCCGTAAATTGAGGAAACATTGGCAAGCAGAGTGGCATACACAAACATTGAACAAGTTACATATTATAAAACCAAGATTGCGGAATTGCATAAGAGACAAACAGCACACTACAAGGAAGTACTTCTTTGCCGATTAAGAATAGGACACACTTGTAATACTCACTCCTACCTCTTGGTTAGCTGGGATGCTCCTACTTGTAGTAGGTGCTGCGATAGCCTGACAGTCCTCCATGTTCTTATCCAGTGCCCTGCAATAGAAACGGAGAGGAAAAAGTATTTCCCTTCTGCATATCGGGAAAATAAACCTCTCCATCCTGCATTTTTTCTTAGTGACGAACTGTTTTTTAAACTGTAAGTGGTCTTAGATTTTTTAGCCGAAACCGGCATTCTGAAAATCATTTGGCCTGGCAATTTTTAGCACGTGACTAACAGCCCTGCATTCAAGGGCTCTCTTGAAACTCTGGTGTCTGTGTTGTTTGATTGCATAATGTTTTAACGAAAGCCCATTGTGATAGCCCACATCACTGCCTAGTCACCGTCATTATTTTAGCAACTATATATTCTACGCCACTTACAGCTACAGGTCTTAGGCCCTTTTACAGCCATGTGACGTCTACCATGAGGAATTCATTGTGCACGCCATCCACAATACATCGTCAACATTACCACTTGTCATGGCGCTCTTTGGCCAAACCTGGCCCTTGCGCCATAAAACACCACACATCATCATCATTATCATCATCATCTGCTAGATATTTCTTCAACTCTCGTGTTTTGCTTGAGGTAACCAATCAAAATGATTTAGATTGGTTGCCAGAAGCTTAAAAATACTGCTACTATTAAACTATACGAAAACGGCAGCGCACACACCACTGGAGCATGCCCCGCAAACACGGCCCTCCTTCCGAGTACGCTAGCAGTTATACAACTATACGTCTCTGTTTGAAAATTCATGCTAACACACAATTTTGAGATATATACATAAAGCGTGTCACGAGAATTTCACTACACATGAAGCGCAGCATTCATCGCAGCCGGATCGAGCGCCACGAAATGAAATCTACCACACTGGCTGCTCAACACACACAATCCGCTTAGTGGCAGCTCAGTATCAAGTTAAACCATGGTGTACTTCCTTTTTTACGCATATCAACTATAACGCTAAAATCAACAAGCCGAGCGATCGCTCGCCGTAAAACATACCGTATCGTAGAAGCGAGAACAAGAGCGCGTTATCAAATCATGTCAACGACAAACCGACACTATACCCGAGTCGCCTGCGCTACAAGCAGCCGGTTCGCCCTACAAAATGTGCTTACCTAATCATGATCTATTGACGCGAAACATCTTTGCTAACGCTAACCGTTCAGTGTAGTTGGCGTCTGATGCCACAAAGAAGACATGCGTACACAGACATCAACGTTCAAGGAGACACCACACACCGCTACAAGGTGGCTACAAGCGTTTACCTGCCTGGCGCACTCGTTGAGCATTCAAGTGACGCGAACAGAGGGCACCGCCGCGCATGCGCAAGAGCTCCGCGCATGCGCAGGAACTCAGCGCGCTGGGCGAGCGCGCTCCGAGGTGTGTGAGCACTTTTTCTTTTTTTTTTTGTCTCTCTCTCTCTCTCTCTCTCTCTCTCTCTCTCTCTCTCTCTCTCTGCATGCCGGAACGGGGTGCTTTTCTTTTCCATTTTTCATCCTTTTTTTCATGAAAGAAGGAAATGCGCTGGCAGGTTGTATTACAAACGCTGTGGGCTATCGTATGAGACTGGAACGCACACATGCATGAAAGCGCGGTTTGTAAAAGCTGTTACAGGGCCCTTCAGGCGCTTGCATATCGCCAGCGACGATGAGTAATACAGCGCATTTGTAGCATATCTTCCAGCCTACCGCCAAATGTGATGCCCGCACTACGTTAGTGCTCATTTCCGGCTCCGATGATAGGTCAAAGCAATCAGTACGGCAATGAGGTACTCAGATGCGTGGCCGCGCAGGCATACCGCCTGCGAAATACTGGGTGCGCTCAGAAAATTTGGCCCATATTTTAAAGGGAAGCTGAAGAGTCTGTCGAATTCAGTAAGACGCTCATATATGGATGGGGGAACCTTAAAAACCATGCAGGTAAAATTTGGGGGGAGAATTTTTCACTTAGGAGCGCCGCAATCGTCGGTTAAAAGTGCGCTGTAGCTCCGCCCCACGTCGGGCGCCGCGCGCTGCTAATGACGCTGACGATGCGAGCGGAGACTGGAAACCGCGGCGTAGTGACGCCTGCAGTGGTGTTCCGTTCTATCGCAGTCTCCGCGACCGTGCCTGACCGGGCTTATTTCTGCGTGCGTGCCGTCCTAATCTGCTTCGCTCGTCCCTACATTCCTTTGTTTGTGTGTATATAGGAGTGGTAGTTGACGTGCGCAGCATCAATTGAACTTGTAGGCCAATCATGCCAGCGTTCTGTGCAGCCTACGCTTGCACGAACACCAGCGGCCGCGACGATGTTCCGATGTTCCATTAGTTCCTGCAAGAGAAGAAGCTTTCAGCTAAGTGGGAGGCTGCTGTGAAGCGAAACAACTTGAAACGCTCAAGAACAACAGTTTTGTGCCCTAACCAGTTCCGTGACGATTACTTCCGGAGTTGATCAATAATGCGTGCTTTGGATTCTCCTTCGTGTTAGCACGCTGAACGGAAGGTGCATGTTTATCTCCCACCCTTGATGCAGGTTTCATCGCCAAGCGCCGCGAATTTTCTATTCGCACGTGTGTTGCGAAAAAGCCTGCATGCAGCTACCATAACGCAGTGCAAGCGTAAAGTTTGCATGTGTTGGAAAGCCAGAGTTCTGCTCCTCGTTCCACGTCGACCCGCAGTGTGACCACGAGGGAGTCTTCAAAACGTACGAAAGACTTTGACACCCATATTACTGGCGGGGAACGTACAATTTCGTTCAAAACTTCGTCCGCTCTTCTCATGTGCGCCAACGCCGCAAAGCGCCACCGCACAACTCCGACGCTGAACTCCAGCCTTCCCGACCCATCCCGACCATTTGATCGCGTGGGCATAGATCCGCACCAGCCTCTTCCGTTGACTACTACCGGCAACAGGTGGATAATCATTGCGGTAGACCACTTTAACCGTTACGGGAGACTGCTGCTCTACCAAATGCTACAGCGCAAGAGGTCGGCAATATCATACTTCGCCGTGTTCTCCTTCGTCATGGAGGTCGACGTGAACTTTTAAGCGACAGAGGCCGCGCCTTTTTACCTGAACTCATCGAACAACTGCTTGCTGAATGCGCTATTGTTCATCGTAAATGCACTGCTTATCACCCACAGGCTAACGGTACCACGGAACGCTTTAATCGAACTATTGGTGACATGCTCGCCATGTATGCCTCACCTGGTCACTCTAATTGGGACCTGGTTCTTCCGTTTGTAACCTACGCCTACAACACCACGACTAAGGCCACTACCGGTTTCTTACCCTTTTACCTTCTTTACGGCTGTCATTTATCGCACACAATCGACACCATTCTGCGCTACCGGCCGGACCCATCCGAATGCCTGCCGATCTCGGAAGCCACCAGACACGCCGAAGAATGTCGCCAGCTGGTCCACCGATTCACCTCGGACGGCCAGAACCGTCAAAAAGCCGTTCACAACGCCCAGAACTCTACTCCCACTTTTCTCCCGTGCGCTCTCGTCTGGTTGTTAGTGCCACAGCACACGCCCGGGCTCGCTTCAAAACTCCTTCCGAAGTACGACGAGCCATACTGCGTTCTCGAGAGAACATCACTTGTTAATTACCTGGTGGAGCCGCTAACGCCGCCGTCCGACATGCGACGCCGTAACCGCGAAGTCGTTCACGTTCAGCGTCTCAAGCCCTATCACCATTCTACCGTCCTTCCAGAAAACTCTCCAGGATGGCTCTTTTATTTCCGCGGGGCCATTGTAAAGAGGATAAAGAATGTGAGCGCAGAGTCAGCACCATCGGCAGCATCAAACGCGCAGCAGAGGCTCGAGCTCGGGGACTGCGCTCGGTGCATCGTAGAACCGGCGGTCGCTACAAAGCTCAATAAATCTCATTTATAATATTATAATGTACACTATAAATTTAATACATTTGGTTATAAGCGATTGGATATTAGTTCTTTTGTGTTTAACACAATAGTTAATAAAAGGAGAATTAACTCTTGCCTTTGCTTGGAGTTGATGAATTCGACTTCACCCTGCCACCTGCTAGCCGTAGATGCGCAGGAATTTAGAAAAATTGATTAGTGAGGAATGTAGGATGCCCGGCATGTTCATGGACGATATTCGCGCACTGAAACATAAAATAGAACAGTTCGATATCGAAAGATACCGCGGTGCTTTGGTGCGGGCAAGGGCCGAAAGGCTGATAATGGGAGAAGTACCGTCGAAAAGAGCGTTAGGCTCAGAAAAGTGGCATGCGCGCCGCAATCAGATAGCGGAAATCGAATATTGCGGAAAAGTTAGCGACGCAGCAGATGATATCGAGCGTGCTTTTTTCGAGCACTACAGTGGTTTGTTCACTTACTGCGCAGTCGACATTGATCGTTTTAAAAAGGACTTTTTGTCGTTGATGCCAAGGCTAGATGAAAGTACGAAAGAAATATTGGAGGAACCAATTTCGGAAGAGGAAGTGAAAAGTGCTATTGAAAGTATGCATCCGGGGAAGTCCCCTGGCCCTGATGGTCTAACCTCAGTCTTTTATAAATATTTCAAAGGTGCGATCTCACCAGCCTTAGCGGATGTATATAACGAAGCATTCCAGCTCAAAGTACTACCCCCGTCCTTCTCATCTTCCCACACTATTCTTATACCCAAGTCAGAAGATCCCGTTGCATTGCGAAGAGTAACTTCTTACCGCCCAATTTGTCTCACTAACGGAGACTATAAGATAATGATGAAAATCTTAGCAAAGAGGTTGCAGACTGTCAATGCGAAGCTTGTGGGGCCGCATCAAACATGTGGCATTAAAGGCCGAACTATCTTCTCAAATATACACGTAGCACGCAGTATCCTCGAATGTTGCGATGCCATGGGTGCACGAGTGGCAATGCTTCAAATTGATCTCGAGAAAGCGTTTGACCGGGTGCCTCATGACATTCTTTTGTGCATTCTAGATTATGTGAATTTGGGTAGAATAATTAGAGAGGGGGTTGCCATGGCGTACCGGGACTGCTCGACGCGGCTTATTGTCAACAAGGTGGTGGGAGCGCGAATCCAAGTTAAGCGTTCGGTGCGTCAGGGCTGCCCTCTCTCGCCGCTGTTGTTTTGCTTGTATATTGAGTCTTTCTGTTTGAGTGTCATGGAGAATGACTGTGTCCGCGGGTTTAAACTGCACGAGGTTGAAGTCCGCCTGTTGGCTTATGCAGACGATATTGCTGTGTTTTGCACTGATTCTGACAGTATAACGCAGGCTGTCAAATGCGTTAAAAGTTTTTGTGCTGTAAGCGGCAGCGCGGTAAACTGGGGTAAGTGCCTGGGATTCTGGCACGGGGATTGGCGTGGGGCCCCAGACACTTTTGCCAACATGAGTTTCGTTACGACTCCGGTGAAATACTTGGGTGTTCCCCTGCAGTGCTACAAAGACAGTGAGTCGTACTGGAGGAGTGAAGTGGATAACCTTCGGGACAGGGTAAACAAATGGAATGGCTGGAATTGGTCTATGTTTTCCAGAGCCACAATTTGCAACATATTTTTAGTGAGCAAACTTTGGTACATCCTCCAAGTCTTGCATTGCTCAAGGGTAAACATCCAAAAAATTCACCGGGTGCTCGCAGTGTTTGTATGGGCATCGTCTTGGGAGAGATCAAGTCGCACCAATTTGTTTCTTCGAGTTCGAAATGGAGGACTAGGACTGTCACATTTGTTTTTGAGACAGGTAGTCAATCGCTTTTTTTTCTTCAGGGACGCAAAAAACCCGTTTTTATACACTGTCTGCCAACTCCGCCTGGGCAAACACTTGCCCGAAATGGTTGTCTCAGCGGGCAGTTTGCCAGGGGGTGTTTATGGTTTTCTACGTGAAGTTGTGGTTTCATGCAGGTTTCTGTCAGCGCGTTTTTCACTTCAATATTTGAGTGACGTCAACCGGAAAAAAATTACCGACGATTACGTTACTTCCTAATGCGAAATTTGAGCGCAGCAAATAAGCTGTTTCACCTTTTCGATAGATTGAGGCAAAGAAATCGAGCAACACATGTATGCGCTATCACAGAATTTTTTTTTTATTTTTCACACGTATTCCTTTAACAAAGACTCCACTAACAGTTCTTGACAGTCATGAAGGAAGCTTTGTGGTCGGAGAAATAGACTGATATATGTTCGACTTGGTACACCAATGCTTGATTCTCAAAGACGAGATCTATACAAGTGCCTCGCGAGGTTGTCACAGCCGTGGGACGCGTTACGAGCGAGAGGAACGGGATGCTCTCCCGCATAAGTGTTAGGAAATTGCTGTTTGTCTTTATG
This sequence comes from Dermacentor variabilis, assembly GCF_050947875.1. NCBI lineage: Eukaryota > Metazoa > Arthropoda > Arachnida > Ixodida > Ixodidae > Dermacentor > Dermacentor variabilis. Next base: position 8,520,954 of record NW_027460335.1, on the reverse strand, counting down.
TCAAGCCGCCACCGATCTGGCTCTCTGATTGCCACCGCACAGGGCGAACGGCAGCGGCAATTTCGGCTCGGGCGGTGCACATATACAGATCCGCCGCCACCGATCTGGCTCTCTGATTGCCACCGCACAGGGGTTGCATTGGAGGAGGAGCGAAGAAAGGAATTAAGTTCGAGCCGGCGCTTTGACAACCGGAGACTCGCAGGAAGAGGGGGGAGGGGGGCGGCGTGTACACCCAGCGGCAAACGATGGGGGCAGAAGCGCGCGCAGCAAGCGGACAACACGATAAAGGGAGGAGGGAAGAGATAGCAGCGACTGACTGATGCCGCTGACGCCGATAGTGAGTCAACCCCAGCTGCGGAGTTGGTTTCAGGGACAACGAATAACCGGCGCGTCGGCAACTGAAGAGCACCCTATCCGCCACACAAGAACAGGGGGGGGGGACCCTTTCCTCCTCTTTCTGCATGGCGGCGACGGTGTTCTATGCAGTCACGTTATCTTGACTCTCTAGCGGCGTCAGCGGCATCCAGCGGTATCAGTCGGTCGCTGCTAGCGCTGGGGGGATGAAAGGGGGGCGGAGCTGGTTACGAGGCCGACGACGACGCGAAACCCAGGAACGGACGCCAAAGAGCTGCGCTCTAAAACTGTACAAGGACCTTTGTGATGTTGTTCTTCCCGTGCCTTTATATCGGTCTCTCTACAGAGCTAGCCATGGGCACAATGTTCTGAAGCGTGTTAAGGTGATGCTAGTACCGTCAGGCGCTAAGACGTTCTTTTTTAAATTGCACTCCGGAACGCCGACTGTCAAACCGTGGCTGGCTGAAAGAGGTTTCTTTGTACCTTGGGGCACTCATTGTACAATTTGCAAGCAGGAGGAGACAATTGAACATGTTTTTCTGCATTGTTGGGATGCCGTTTTCCTCTGGGATGTGCTCCAGCGCACAATCAAAAAAGATTTCCCCCTAGATGCGTATGGGATTCGCTACTTGCCAATAGAAAGTGATGATGGTACCCCATTCGATGTGATCATGCTTATTGCCCTGCATAGCATTTGGAAATGTAGAATGGCGGTAAAGAACACCGATCTCGATGCAAGAGAGGCTCGCCAGTATTTCAAAGAAAGCATACGGAACTTTGTAGAGGAACAAAAGTTGCTGGAGTGCATCCCAGAGTGGTTGCCACGTGTGGAATTATTATTGGCGATAAAGGAATTTTAGCACAAGCGCAGCCGCACAAGTTCTGCGGTCGTTTTTAACATATTGTGAGTGTGCCTTTTGATTATTTGTGAATGTGTATTTTTTATCCGGGCCAATGACCGGCAATAAAAAAAAAAGCTTGGTTAGTTCAGATAGTAGAGCGGCTGTCCCGAAAAGGCAGTGGTCCCAGGTTCGAGTCCCGGCCCAGGGAGAATTTTTCTACAACTGCGAGGCTTTTTCTATCCAGGAACCCATATGGTTTTCCTTTGCAGAAACTTGCTATGTTTGGGTGGATGTCTCACTTTCCTTTTATTATTCTTTTGTGTTTAGTGGAATGCCTTCATTCCCTTCTCCTTCTCCACTTCTATGTACCTCAATGTTCATCACTCTATGCATGCGCATGGTCCGACTCTGTTAAGTAAAAAGCAGCGATAACTCGGGGCCAACTCTGATGTTGATGTTCAGATACATAGAAAAAACAGAACCCCTTTTTTGAGAAGACCCTTGGACCAATTAGAGCCGAAATAGATGCATTCGAGTTTTTTTAACTCTAGTGACTGTGGAAACAAAATTTTTATTTCTGTGTGAATTTTTCCAAAATAACTTAGATTTGTTAAGATATATATTAATGAAGACTGAAGTTTAAAAATCCATGATTCCCCATCAAAATCAGGTATTGCACGCTGGAAACTGCGTCCGCTGGATCATGTAACGGGTGAAAACGTGATATATTAGACGGTTTACAAAAAAAAAAAGGATCGCAATTTCGCCCCACAGACGAAACATCGATTGCAAAGCAAATAAGTACAGGGCAATACTAAGTAAGGATATGACTCTACGAGCCGTATGAACTTGTAAACACTCTCCTGCTAACTGAATATGAACACACTTCAGTCGATGACCGCAGAAACTCGCTGTCACGACGCTGGAGTGAGGAAGCAGGGCATCAGCTGCGAGGGAATCTATGTTGATGCGGCTTGTCGCTTGAACGCGAACTAAGCGACGAAAACACTGCGCACACGAAGCTATCAGCCATTGGAGCACACAAACTCTGTGGTCATCACAGATCGCTTTCAAGGTTGGCGTGAAGGGCCGCGGAATAGGTTGCAGCTGAAGTATTAAAACACCTCCCTCTCTCCGCTCTGCCCGAAAACGTCGCGCTTCCTCTGCGCTTTCCTCCCTTGTACACGCCAGATTGAGCCGCCATCGTTGTCTCACTCTCGCACGCTTTCACTCACATATAAACATACGGGGTGCTGCGATGATGTTGTCGACCGTGGATGTCCGTGACACGGGACATCACGGTGAGGACGACAGCAGCATTACAAACTGAATTAAATTATGGAATTGTACGTGCAAAAGCGTCGATCTGATTATGAGGCGCGCCGTAGTGGGGGTCTGCAATGAATTTTCACCGCCCTGGGTCCTTTAAGAAACACCTAAATCGATGTACGCGGCTGTTTTTCTATTTTACACACATCGAAATGACGGCTCCGTGGCCTGGATTTGACAATGTGCCCTCGAGCTTAGCAGGGCAACACTTAAGATATCAAGCAACCATGGCGGGTCAAATACGACGGCGGAAATGCGGTTTCGCAAGACGACCACTCACAAATTACTGGTATGTTTCAGAGGGTTCTATGGTGTCAGCGACCTTCAAAAGGTACTGGTCGCGTTTAAGTGGAACAGCTCGCTACTGAAAAACACGTGAGTAGGAGTTAAAGAGTGTGGTTGCAACACTAACATCGTGAACGTGTATAAAAGGGCGCTTACCAAAATTGCAAGTAATATGCCAAATGTAACGTCTGAATATATGTATCATTGCAATGTTTATAACATTCTGATTGTTTCTGTGTTATCTTTAGGTGAAACACGAGGAAAATCAACGTTTAATTGATATTATACGTGTAAGTAATTGTAGCATCCGGTTGATTGTTTCTTTTACCAAGTAAATTTAATTTTTGCATTATAGTATCGCATTCCTTGTACGTTACAATATGTAAACAGCCGTGAAACTTATAGCCATCGAACGAGGACTAGACGTGGTCTACGTACGTGCAGATAAGACTTGCATGTCGCATTGTGGGAAGCGCTGGCATCGCGCAATTTTCACGCTTTACATGGCCTACTTTCTCGTGTTTTAGGCATTTGCGTTTTCACACACACGCAAGAAACAGTGGCGTGTACGGTGATTTTAACAGTCACTGGAAGGAGCCATATCTTTACTGCGACAATGTACAGTGGTTTGCCAGTAAAGGATGGTTACAGGATGGAGCCTTGTTTCGAATGCGGCCTTATAGAGAGAAGTGGGAGTAAAGCATGTTCAAAAATAGCAGTATCGAATGAAGTATAATCCGGGTTGTTGGCTATGGATGCGGGGCTGTGATTCCGCCAAGAGGTCTTGGGCACAAATTAATGACAGGAAAGGTTAGCGTGGCAAAGGGTCACGGTAACGTTCAAGCGATGATCGACAGGAGATGAAACGTAGCAAGGGGGAACATTATTGAACAAGCATTACTCGCATTCATCTCTGCAACATCGTAATAACATAACGGGTTTTATTTATAACTAAATAAAAAGATGAATGAAAATTAATACATTGAGCTCGCGCATTAAAGTGTACTGCATTGGCGCTTACTTAGCAAATGACATTTTGGTGCATCTGCATCCATACGCGACTATTGAATGGCCGGCAACCGCTGGAAGTTTTCTTTTTTTTCCACACTACCTTTAAGTGATGTTCAATTTTGCGGAAAATATATCGTGTATCTAGCTGCGTTCATGGCCTCATGCTTACGAGATACTCCGAAACCACGATATTCGAAATATCGAGAAATACTATATCGTGCCACCTGTTGCGGTCAGCAAAACACGAATGCCACAGATAATTCAAGCATGTTTTCAGGCGCGTAGGATCGTCTGGGCTGGAATTCACTGACAAACGATGGCCTGGCAGGCCACAGGGTTTTCTGACTGAGCTAATTTGGATGCTCGGTTGCCGCATTCACACGCTCGAAACCTCGCGTTTTTTTTTTCTTGAATGTGGACAACTCTAACTCACCTCTCCCAGTACACTGCATCTCCAGGTTTCAAGTGGCCCCTGACACCGGCCAAAACGCAGAGAGCAAGTGCGGCTATGGGGAACCAGCGCTGGAGTTTTCACGACGCCTGCAGCGCCGCCCTGGCGGATAGAACGTGCACAATGCAGCCTCTCCCGCGGACGAAAATTGCTGCTGGTAGTGGCGTTGCGCCCGCTAAAAGTAGAAGAACAAAAGGACGCCGACGATACTGTTGCGTATACAAGTGCCAAAACTACGTCGTGATGAGGGAGGATGTATCCTCCTGCGTCTTTCCATCTAAACCCTGCGAACGAGAACGGAGGCGGCGTTGGATCCAAGCAGGCAGGCGAGCGGAGTAAGTTCCCGTCTTGTCGCCCTGACAAGCGGTGTCGGGCTGGTTTCTAAATCGAATTTCGCGTGTGTGCTTGGTTTATTCGATAGTGAAGACGGTCAGCCGTGGCAGCCAGTACCAAACAGCAGAATCTGCAGTCGGCATTTCGACGGAAACAAAATGAGCAATAGCATGCACCATCCGGCATCTGTACAAACCATTTTTCCTTCGGAATACCACCGCCAAGCTCCTTGCAATGCCACCACACCAAGCGAACGGTACGAAAGGTAAATAGTTTCCGTTCATTGCCAAGAATTATGTGGCAGGGAAGCTGCCTTGTAATACGAGTTGTGTGCGCTTACTGCCGGTGGACGCGCGGCTAAGCCTCCTATGTGTTTTTAAAGATGCGCATGTGGATGAGGATTCAGCGCTGAGATGCACCCTGTAAATTTATCAGATTAGTGCTAAATGCAGCCATGCTTGTTACGGATTAAGCTGCGGAGCACTCAAACCTTTGCTTGCCCGAGTCAGCTGATGCGATAAAGCTTTCTTCTCCATTGACTGCTGTGGCGAAGTAACATCAGAATTTCTTATGTTTAACCAGAGAAGTATGGAATGTCTTCAGGCCAACTAACACTTCCGGAACCATAGCGCAGCAAGACCGGCGCCGTAGCTGCTAGATTTGCGAGGTGAAGCATGGGAACGGCACAGAGCGCAACCGTTAAAAAAATGCACGTGCTCGCCCCGACACACCGAAAAATATATAAAGCCTAAAAAACTTCCTGCGTCATTTCTTCACCTGACGTCGTTAGCTTCTTTACGGAAACTGTCCACTTGAAACGGCGCGAAAACGGAAACATGCGAACTATGAGAGCGGCCGCGGACGCATCGTCTAGTCGAACGGCTGGAGTATGCCGCGTTTCGTCGCCAGGGCGGGTTGCAACGCACTCTTTTCGACGCAACGCCTATCCAGCGCTGGTTCCCCATAGTAATTGAGGTACAACCAGATTAGGAAGACCCACTGAGCTTCAACAAGACGTTCCGTCACCAGAACAGGAATTGGCCACCCTGGTGCCGTACTCGGCCACTCCATCGCAAATGACTCGATCAGTTACGCAATGCTCATCAGGCCCCAGCAGCTGCGAAACAACTGAGCAAGGCGGCGGTCAAATTTGTAACCCACCAGAGGGTGCCAAGAATCGTTGGAAACAGGCAGGCGTCCAATGCAAACTGAACCTCACAACGTGTAACACCCGAGCTCTCCCGAGTGAAGCTGTCTCTGCAGGACTATTTGAGGAACTATTAGGCATTGTTGTGGGCATAATTGGCCTTAGTGGGGCTACAGCAAGTGGTGTGGCTTATACAGTGCTGACTAGCAGCCACATCCTCCGGTATTGAGGACTCCCAAATCAGAAGGAATACTGGGCAGGATTCCTAATTTAGGTTAAATGCGATTCACAACTAAGGGTATTGCCGGCAAATTTGTTGCTTTTAGACAGGAGACCGCTTACTTATAAAACATAATTCGTCAATGGCCAAATGCAGGCCTTCAGAAAATGACACTTCATGCTGTGAAGAAGTTTTTCGAGGAGGCGAACACTTTGGGGAAATATTAAATTTCACTTGATCCTAATAAGCTAAATGCGTGATATAGATATAGTACTGGGTTCAAAATTGCTTTATGTGGTAATCTTAATTTTTACGCAGGGTGTATTGTGTTCTGTGCTTGCGGTGTCAGTACATGTCTTGTGTGTCGTGGCTATTCAACGTATCTGACTTTATATGTGCGTATGTGTAAGAACTCACGCACAATACTTTGCGATTCATGTGCTGTTGGACTGTATAGTATCTCCTCATCTCTTGTTCTACTTAGTGCCATATTTTGTGGCATTATTTTCCCTTTTTGCGCATATTTGTATCATTTGGTAATGGTCAAGGAGTAGGCGGTGCCGCCATAAAGGCACTGACCTCTCCTATTACTGATTTCAATAAAGAAATGCCGGGATCTCCTGCCGGGTAAATTTCTTTTTACCTTACGGGGACAACACGTACAGACAGATTAATACTCTGACCTGTTGGAATGCGAACGCTAGCCACTTTCGTTTCCTTTCCCTCCTCGCGAGGGCGGTTTTCATTGCGAATGCGACGTCAGCTGACACGGAATGAGTGTTTTCTACGGCATCCCTGATAAGACGGCGAAGCAAAATCGGCTGCCCAGCACTTCTTTCCAGCACGAAGTGCAACAAATAGGTGGAAGGCAATTGTGTTATCTCACTTTTATGTATTTCGAACAAACCGTTTATGCAGCCGTCATTTACACTTCGGGTTTTCATAAATAAACGGCAAACTGCCAATTTATTCATGACATTTTGTTGCAACATTGCGACGAAAAGAAAATAAAGCTTTCGTTTTGAACCTTGCACAGCTTGCAACTCTATTTTTTTTTGCTGCATTGAGAAATCATGCGGTCATCTTAGCAAAAATACGCCAATGTGGTCATTCTAGTAGTAACTTATTTAACAATAAAGAATATTAAAACATCACAAACCATTAAAACATCCTGACCATGCAAATACTATAAGTAGCGGGAGAAGTGACAACATGGGAATTAGTACGGTGGTTGTACTGCATCAGATGTGTCACCAAGATACTATGCCTCGGCCTTGGTAAAGTGTATTGAGTATTTTAGCAGTTTTTAACTCCTCTAATGACATCTTAATGTTAACGAAGCTTTCCCTCAAGTCTAAATATTTTAAGGCAGTCTGTCCTGTGCATATCATGGCCACGCACGCTTATATCGCCTTTCGTTTCTCTACCATGGGTGCGCTTTAAATCCACGGCGCTGCAATTTTGCTTTCCTGTCCTTCCTTCTTCTCCGCCTTTAAACTGGCCCTCTTAACTACTACACGCAGAGACAAAGCAACAGCGCGCGCATTAGATCCCATAGATGAGATGAATATTTACAATTATTATTAGGGTTATAATTATATTCGAGTGCTGATTGCTGTGCTATCGTTGTTAACGAAGCTTTCCCTCAAGTCTAAATGTGTTAAGGCAGTTTGTTGTGTGCGTATCATGGCCACGCACGCTTATATCGCCTTCCGTTTCTCTACCACGGGTGCGCTTTAAAACCACGGAGCTGCAATTTTGCTTTACTTTCCTTCCTTCTCCGCCTTTAAACTGGCTCTCTTAACTACTACACGCAGAGACAAAGCAACAGCGCGCGCATTAGATCCCATAGATGAGATGAATATTTAAAATTATTATTAGGGTTATAATTATATTCGAGTGCTGATTGCTGTGCTATCGTTGTTAACGAAGCTTTCCCTCAAGTCTAAATGTGTTAAGGCAGTTTGTTGTGTGCGTATCATGGCCACGCACGCTTATATCGCCTTCCGTTTCTCTACCACGGGTGCGCTTTAAAACCACGGCGCTGCAATTTTGCTTTCCTTTCCTTCCTTCTCCGCCTTTAAACTGGCTCTCTTAACTACTACACGCAGAGACAAAGCAACAGCGCGCGCATTAGATCCCTTAGATGAGATGAATATTTAGTTATTATTAGGGTTATAATTATATTCGAGTTGCTGATTGCTGTGCTATCGTTAGTTAACGAAGCTTTCCCTCATGTCTAAATATTTTAAGGCAGTTTGTCGTGTGCGTATCATGGCCACGCACGCTTATATCGCCTTCCGTTTCTCTACCCCGGGCGCGCTTTAAAACCACGGCGCTGCAATTTTGCTTCAGACACTTTCCTTTCCTTACCCGCCGTGGTTGCTCAGTGGCTATGGTGTTGGGCTGCTGAGCACTAGGTCGCGGCATCGAATCCCGGCCACGGCGGCCGCATTTCGATGGGGGCGAAATGCGAAAACACCCGTGTGCTTAGATTTAGGTGCACGTTAAAGAACCCCAGGTGGTCAAAATTTCCGGAGTCCTCCACTACGGCGTGCCTCATAATCAGAAAGTGGTTTTGGCACGTAAAACCCCAAATATTATTATTATTACTTTCCTTTCCTTCCTTCTCCGCCCTTAAACTGGCTCTCTTAACTACTACACGCAGAGCCAAAGCAACAGCGCGCGCATGCGATCCCATAGATGAGATGAATATATATATATTGACACGTGTACTTATCTTTATCGGGCGACCACATTTCGCCGCATAACAAATGTAATCGCACAGCGAGGGACGCGCCTGCATGTATCCGACGTTTCTGGAAAGTTATCGATGCTTCTACCCGGCTGTCTGTTGTCGCCGAACCTTGTGTTATCTGATTCCATCGCGTAACGCGAATGGTGTAGAACATTGTGGAAGGCACGCGGGTCCGAACGATTAGTCTGGAACATTCGACGACTGCTCTATAAAAGCCGACGCGCTTGACCCGCTGATCAGATTTCCGACGATCGCCGACCGTGTTCGCCGCTATCGTTGTGCTATAAGTGTAGCCTGTTTTGTGGGCACAGGTTCGCCCAATAAAAGCTAGTTTTGTATTCCACCATACTGCTTCTTTCTTCACTGTCACTACCACGTGACATCTGGTGGAGGTGCTTTTCGTTCATGTACGGGACGCCCCCGACAAGCCGTGATCCCAGCCCAGACCGCAAACAGAACACTAACGTAGTCCCGGACCACCGAGCAAGCCGCCATCTTCAACAGCTGCCCCCGGAGCACGGACTTCTACCTGAGAAGACCAAGAAGATTGTGGCCAAGGCAACCCCAATGGCAGCCCCAGCGTCCCCCATCGTGCTGCAGCAGCCCAGGGAACCACCGACGTTCCGCGGTTCCACATTTGAGGACCCGGAAACCTGGCTGGAAACGTATGAGAGGGTCGCTACGTTTAACAACTGGGCAAGCGACGACAAGCTACGACATGTCTATTTCGCATTGGAGGACGCCGCCAAGACGTGGTTCGAGAATCGAGAAGCCACCTTGACGACGTGGGACCTCTTCCGAAGCGGCTTCCTGCAAACATTTCAAAGCGTCGTGCGAAAAGAGCGAGCCCAAGCTCTACTGGAGACAAGAGCGCAGCTGCCGAATGAGACGATCGCGATCTTCACTGAGGAAATGAGCCGTCTGTTCCGCCACGCTGACCCCGAAATGTCCGAGGAGAAGAAAGTACGTCTACTGATGCGTGGTGTAAAAGAGGAACTTTTCGCCGGTATGGTAAGAAGCCCACCGAAGACCGTCGACGAGTTTCTTCGTGAGGCGACGAGCATCGAGAAGACACTGGAATTGCGGAACCGGCAATTCGACCGACGCACCAAGCCAACAAGCTACTCCGGAATTCAATCCCTGGCCACGGACGATCTATGCGAGACCATCAGGGCCATTGTGCGCGAAGAACTGCGCAAGGTCTTGCCATCGTCGCAGCCTCAAGTGGCCTCGATCGCCGACATCGTGAAAGAAGAGGTGCACCGATCGCTAGGAGTTCCTGAACTGCAACCACAATTACCGCAGCCCCAGCCAGAAGCGATGACATACGCCGCCGTCGCACGCCGTCCAGGTCCCCCTCCGCGACCACGCCAGGGCCCTGCAACGACGCAATTCCGTCGTCTACCGCCGCCGCCGCCAGCACACCCACCCGTCGCCCAGCGCACCTACGCGAGGAAGACGGACATTTGGCGCGCCCCCGACCACCGCCCGCTCTGCTACCACTGCGGCGAAGCCGGCCATGTGTACCGCCGATGCCCATACCGCGACCTGGGATTGCGAGGCTTCGCCGTCAACGCACAGCGCCCGAGGGAAGGTGAACGACCTCGTGACATCGCCGACTACCTCGCCGCGACTCAGTGGAGCACTCGACGACCATCGCGTTCGCCATCACCAGGCCGCTACCTGTCGCCGCAGCGCCGACCATACACTGGCCCAGCCCGGGGCCGGTCAGCGAGCCCATATCCGGAAAACTAAAAGCAGCAACCGATGGCGGTGCGGTTGCTGTTCGTCGAACTGACGAAGATCCTCCGCCGCCGACGAAGACGACGAAGAAACGATCTCGACGACATAACAACGACACGCCGCAGTCCCGACGAAGTCAGGAAGGCAAGACTACACCGACGAACGACGACTTGACGACGCGACGTTCCAACTTCAGTTCAACACGACGCAGCCGTGATCCGACGCCACGACCTAACTGCAACGCCAGACAAAGAACCACCGACCTCGACGTGCTTCTCGACGGCCACGCAATCACTGCCTTAGTCGACACAGGGGCCGATTACTCCGTAATGAGTGGACACATCGCCGCCCAGTTGAAGAAGGTTAAGACTGCATGGGAGGGCCCCCAAATTCGGACCGCTGGAGGACACCTCATTACACCGACTGGAATCTGCACGGCAAGAATTACAATTCATGACCGGACTTACCCTGCCACCTTCGTTATCCTCCAACAGTGTTCACGAGACGTCATTCTCGGCATGGACTTCCTGAATCAACATGGCGCAGTCATCGACCTGAAGTCGAAATCGATAACGCTGTCACAAGATCAAGCGATACCGCCGGAGAGCTGTCGTAGTCACCACGCCTTGAGTGTGCTCGAAGATCAAGTGAGCATCCCGCCGCGTTCCAGCATTATTATTTCCGTCGGCACTGAAACACCCGCTGACGTAGAAGGCGTCATCGAGGGCGACCAACATCTACTGCTCGACCGTGAAATTTGCGTCGCAAGAGGGATCGCTCGACTCCACGGAGGGCAAGTGGAAGTTATGCTAACCAACTTCAGCCAAGAGTTCAAGCACATAAACAAGGGCACGACAATCGCATACATCGAGGAAATTGTGGAAACCAGCAATGCCTTTGTCCTCTCGGATTCAGCCGCATCTACCCCGATGAGCATTATCCCCGAACCAGACTTCGACGTGAATCCAAGTCTTCCTATGAGTAAGCAGCAACAGATCAGAAGTCTTCTCAGACGATACAAAGACTGCTTTTCGACGTCATCGAGGATTCGACAAACACCAGTTGCAAAGCATCGCATAATAACCGAAGAGAGCGCTCGACCACTCCGCCAGAGCCCTTACCGAGTTTCGACGCGAGAACGTGAAGCTATTAGGCAACAAGTCGACGAAATGCTGCGCGACGACATCATCCAGCCGTCGAAAAGCCCATGGGCCTCTCCTGTAGTCCTAGTAAAGAAAAAGGACGGAACCCTACGCTTCTGCGTCGATTATCGACGACTGAACAAGATCACGAAGAAGGATGTGTACCCCCTTCCACGGATAAACGACGCATTGGATCGGCTCTGCAACGCTAAATACTTCTCGTCGATGGACCTCAAGTCTGGCTACTGGCAAATAGAAGTCGACGAGAGAGATCGCGAAAAGACTGCATTCATCACGCCAGACGGCCTCTACGAGTTCAAGGTCATGCCATTCGGACTGTGCTCGGCGCCTGGAACGTTTCAGCGCGTCATGGACACGGTGTTAGCCGGACTGAAGTGGCAGACGTGCCTTGTTTACCTGGATGACGTCGTTGTCTTCGCCGGACATTTCCACGATCACCTTAGGCGGCTTGCGACAGTGTTAGAAGTCATCAAGTCATCAGGGCTCACTCTGAAGCCGGAAAAGTGCCGTTTCGCTTACGATGAGCTTTTGTTCCTAGGCCACGTGATCAGCAAATCAGGAGTACGCCCCGACCCACAGAAGACAGCTGCCATCGCAAAGTTCCCGCAGCCAACCGACAAGAAGGCAGTGCGCAGATTCCTTGGCATGTGTGCCTACTATAGGCGCTTTGTCAAGGACTTTTCACGCATCGCGGAGCCGCTAACACATCTCACCAAATGTGATGTCGCGTTCAAGTGGTAAACGCCTCAGGCCAAGGCATTTCAAGAACTCAAACGACGCATGCAGTCGCCGCCGGTACTTGCACACTTCGACGAGGACGCCGATACCGAAATCCACACTGACGCCAGTAGCCTAGGCCTCGGTGCCGTCCTAGTCCAGAGGAAAGGAGGACTTGAAAGGGTGATATCGTATGCTAGCCGGTCGCTGTCAAAAGCGGAAAGCAACTATTCTACGACTGAAAAGGAATGCCTGGCCATCATTTGGGCTACAGCTAAATTCCGCCCTTACCTCTATGGCAGGCCATTCAAAGTCGTCAGTGACCATCACGCACTGTGTTGGCTAGCTAACTTAAAGGGCCCTTCAGGACGGCTGGCACGGTGGAGCCTCAGACTACAAGAATATGACGTCACGGTAATATACAAGTCCGGAAGAAAACACTCCGACGCCGGCTGCTTATCGCGCGCCCCCATCGATCCCCCGCCGCAAGACGACGAGGACGACGACGCCTTCCTTGGGATAATAAGCGCGGAAGACTTCACTAAACAGCAGCGAGCCGACCCGGAGCTAAAAGGCCTCGTCGAGTATTTGGAAGGGAACACCGACGTTGTCCCTAGGGCATTTAAGCGCGGGTTGCCTTCGTTCACGCTACAAAACAACCTGCTCGTGAAGAAGAACTCCTCACCAATCCGCGCCAGCTACCTTCTTGTTGTACCGTCAGCGCTGCGTCCAGAAATACTGCACGCCCTACACGACGATCCAACCGCTGGGCACCTGGGATTCTCCCGGACGCTGTCGAGAATACAGGAAAGGTACTACTGGCCGCGTCTGACCGCCGACGTCGCCCGTTACGTCAAGACATGCCGAGACTGTCAACGACGCAAGACACCACCGACAAGGCCAGCAGGATTACTACAGCCGATCGAACCTCCTCGCCGACCATTCCAGCAGATTGGGATGGATTTGTTAGGGCCGTTTCCGATATCAACATCCGGGAATAAGTGGATCGTCGTGGCGACGGACTATCTCACCCGTTTTGCTGAAACTAAAGCTCTACCAAAAGGCAGCGCAGCCGAAGTGGCGAAATTTTTCGTGGAGAACATCCTGCTGCGACATGGTGCCCCAGAAGTCCTCATCACCGACAGAGGAACGGCTTTTACAGCAGAGCTCACCCAAGCCATTCTGCAGTACAGCCAGACAAGCCACAGGAGGACAACTGCCTACCATCCGCAGACGAATGGTCTCACGGAGCGCCTGAACAAGACCCTCGCCGACATGCTAGCAATGTACGTCGACGTCGAACACAAGACGTGGGACGCGGTCCTGCCGTACGTAACCTTTGCGTACAACACGGCGGTGCAAGAAACAACAGAGATCACGCCGTTTAAGCTGGTTTACGGCAGGAACCCGACGACGACGCTTGACGCCATGCTGCCGCACGTAACTGACGAAGAGAATGTTGACGTCGCTAGCTATCTCCAGCGCGCCGAAGAAGCCCGACAGCTCGCCCGCCAGCGAATCAAGAGCCAGCAGAGGACCGACAGCCGACACTACAACCTCCGACGACGCTTCGTCGAGTACCAACCTGGCGACCGTGTTTGGGTCTGGACCCCGATACGCCGACGAGGACTCAGTGAGAAACTACTCCGACGCTATTTCGGACCCTACAAGGTCATCCGAGGTATTGGCGCTCTGGACTATGAGGTCGTGCCAGACGGCATTTCGCATTCAAAGCGGCGCCGCGCACGATCTGAAGTGGTCCACGTGGTGCGCCTTAAACCCTTTTACGGACGCTGACAAACTTCGCCATTTTTGTTCTTTTCTTTGCTACGAGTGCTTTTGTTTATTACCTTCGGATGTTTGCAGCATCGGGTCGATGCTTTTTAAGAGGGGGGTATTGACACGTGTACTTATCTTTATCGGGCGACCACGTTTCGCCGCTTAACAAATGTAATCGCACAGCGAGGGACGCGCCTGCATGTATCCGACGTTTCTGGAAAGTTATCGATGCTTCTACCCGGCTGTCTGTTGTCGCCGAACCTTGTGTTATCTGATTCCATCGCGTAACGCGAATGGTGTAGAACATTGTGGAATGCACGCGGGTCCGAACGATTAGTCTGGAACATTCGACGACTGCTCTATAAAAGTCGACGCGCTTGACCTGCTGATCAGACTTCCGACGATCGCCGACCGTGTTCGCCGCTATCGTTGTGCTATAAGTGTAGCCTGTTTTGTGGGCACAGGTTCGCCCAATAAAAGCTAGTTTTGTATTCCACCGTACTGCTTCTTTCTTCACCGTCACTACCACGTGATAATTTATATATATATATATATATATATATATATATATATATATATATATATATATATAGAAAATTATCAGTCATAGCTCTCGTAGTATAGACCTCTGGGCTGCTTCGTTTTTTTTTCATCGAAAATAGTCCTATTAGGGTTATTATAATTACACGAAGGTATTTCGCCCTCGTCAGCAGCAGTCCCTGAGATAGTTATTCTGGCGGCTAGGTTCCCACGCTCTGCGTGCCGCCCTCGCACCTGTTTAAGCTTTTCCTAGACGCTAGTTATACTAGGTCCGCGCAACCTTGAACGATCGGAAAGCGCGTATTCCCCTCTTGGCCGGCGGAGAAGGGAGGCTTTGATCCGGCCGCAGAGTCCTCCCCGTCTCAGTAAGGTGCCTGGTGGTGCTCTCGCGCGGACGATGCCCTCTCGGTGAGCGCTTATTCCCCCTCATCTTTTAAGAGGTTCAATACTAACAAGCATTTGTCTCGCAAACCATATTTATTTCAAGGGAGTTTTCCACGTCTCAATAATTTCTCTCGTCGTATTCGAGTGCTGATGGCCGTGTTATAGTTTGTTAACGAAGGTTTCCCTCAAGTCTAAATATTTTAAGGCAGTTTTCCTAGTCTCTAAAGCCGCTCAAGTTCGCTCTTCTCCTCGGGCGGCCATTTTTCCAAGAAAGTATGCCTTCCAACCACTCGGAAAAGCGACTATCGCGGACATCATCAGTCCCTTTCCCCGTGAGTATGAGGCTCGGAGCAGGAGCTATAGCGCTTGAAAGTAACCTGGGGCCTGACGAACCAACCGACTGAGCTATCTTTCCGAGCAACATCCAAGGGTCACGAGTTCAAATCACCTCTTATGTTCCTTTTTTTCCCCCAAATTCTTTCTTTTCTTTTTCTTTTTAATGTCTTTTCCTTTATTTTATCACTGCACGGGAACCCTCCTTCAAAAAAAAAAAGATATATGGTCAATTATATATAGCCACACATGTGCAGGTCAAAAATACCAGGTTCTCATTTCAGTCTCATGATCCGGATCCGCAGTCACTGCCTGTCCTAAGTATATGTATTCCCTTACCCCTTCCAGTGCCTCACTACCTATCGTAAACTGCTGTTCTCTTCCGAGACTGTTAAACATTACTTTAGTTTTCTGCAAATTAATTTTTAGACCCACCCTTCGGCTTTGCCTCTCCAGGTCAGTGAGCATGCATTGCAGTTGGTCCCCTCAGTTACTAAGCAAGCCAATATCCTCAGCGAATCGCAAGTTACTAAGGTATTCTCCATTAACTCTTATCCCCAATTCTTCCCAATCAAGGTCTCTGAATACCTCCTGTAAAAATGCAGTGAATAGCATTGGAGAGATCGTATCTCCCTGCCTGACGCCTTTCTTTATTGGGGTTTGTTGCTTCTTTATGGAGGACTACGGTGGCTGTGGAGCCGCTATAGATATATTTCAGTATTTTTACGTACGGCTCGTCTGCACCCTGATTCCGCAATGCCTCCATGACTGCTGAGGTTTCGACTGAATCAAACGCTTTCTCGTAATCAATGAAAGCTATATATAGAGGTCGGTTATATTCCGCACATTTTTCTATCACCTGATTGATAGTGTGAATATGGTCTATTGTTGAGTAGCCTTTACGGAATCCTGCCTGGTTCTTTGGTTGACGGAAGTCTAAGGTGTTCCTGATTCTATTTGCAATTACCTTAGTAAATACTTTGTAGACAACGGACAGTAAGCTGATCGGTCTATAATTTTTCAAGTCTTTCGCATCGCCTTTCTTATAGATTAGAATTATTTTAGCGTTTTTCCAAGGTTCAGGTACGCTCGAAGTCATGAGGCATTGCGTATACAGGATGGCCAGTTTCTCTAGAACAATCTGCCCACCACCCTTCAACAAATCTGCAGTTACCTGATCCTCCCCAGCTGCCTTCCCCCTTCGCATACCTCCAAAGGCTTTCTTTACTTCTTCCGGCGTTACCTGTGGAATTTCGAATTCCTCTAGACTATTCTCTCTTCCATTATCGTCGTGGGTGCCACTGGTACTGTATAGATCTCTATAGAACTCCTCAGCCACTTGAACTATCTCATCCATATTACTAATGACATTGCCGGCTTTGTCTCTTAACGCATACATCTGATTCTTGCCAATTCCTAGTTTTTTCTTCACTGCTTTTAGGCTTCCTCCGTTCCTGAGAGCATGTTCAATTCTATCCATATTATACTTCCTTATGTCAGCCTTCTTACGCTCGTTGATTAACTTCGAAAGTTCTGCCAGTTCTATTATAGCTGTAGGGTTAGAGGCTTTCATACATTGGCGTTTCTTGATCAGATCTTTCGTCTCCTGCGATAGCTTACTGGTATTCTGTCTAACGCAGTTACCACAGACTTCTATTGCGCACTCCTTAATGATGCCCACAAGATTGTCCTTCATTGCTTCAACACTAAGGTCCTCTTCTTGAGTTAAAGCCGAATACCTGTTGTGTAGCTTGATCTGCAATTTCTCTATTTTCCCTCTTACCGCTAACTCATTAATCGGCTTCTTATGCAGCAATTTCTCCCGTTCCCTCCTCAGGTCTAGGCTAATTCGAATTCTTACCATCCTATGGTCACTGCAGCGCACCTTGCTGAGCACGCCCACATCTTGTATGATGCCAGGGTTAGCGCAGAGTATGAAGTCTATTTCATTTCTAGTCTCGCCGTTCGGGCTCCTCCACGTCCACTTTCGGCTATCCCGCTTGCGGAAGAAGGTATTCATTATCCCCATATTATTCTGTTCCGCAAACTCTAGTAATAAATCTCCCCTGCTATTCCTAGTGCCTATGCCATATTCCCCCACTGCCTTGTCTCCAGCCTGCTTCTTGCCTACCTTGGCATTGAAGTCGCCCATCAGTATAGTGTATTTTGTTTTGACTTTACCCCTCGCCGATTCCACGTCTTCATAGAAGCTTTCGACTTCCTGGTCATCATGATTGGATGTAGGGGCGTAGACCTGTACAACCTTCATTTTGTACCTCTTATTAAGTTTCACAACAAGACCTGCCACCCTCTCGTTAATGCTACAGAATTCCCGTATGTTACCAGCTATATTCTTATTAATCAGGAATCTGACTCCTAGTTCTCGCCTCTCCGCTAAGCCCCGGTAGCAAAGGACGTGCCCGTTCTTTAGCACTGTATATGCTTCTTTTGGCCTCCTAACTTCAATGAGCCCTATCATATCCCATTTACTGCCCTCTAATTCCTCCAGTAGCACTGCTAGACTCTCCTCACTAGATAACGTTCTAGCGTTAAACGTTGCCAGGTTCCTGTTCCAATGGCGGCCTGTCCGAAATTAACAGCACGGAAAGCATACCTAAAGAGATTCGAGAGATCATTGAGATCAGCCCGATACTGAGGAACATGGACCCTCAAATACACACGGCCAAATAAAGGCAAGATCAGAAAGACACGAACGATATTTCGCTGGGAGAAAGGACGTGTTATACGTCGACGTGACCACATACAGAGACCACTCCGCGCCGGTAGTCAGCGTTGTTGATCACCAGCTTAGAGAAATTAATTACGCTTCGATCAAAGGCAACATCCTCGAGGCTGAGGAAGCGGCAATCGCACTCGCCATCACCCACTAGGGCATAGAGGCCACTACAGCAATACTTACCGACTCGCAAGCGTGCAGAAGGTACAGCAGTGGACGAATATCCACTGCAGGCATTCGCATACTCAAGACGAGAAAAATCACTTTTTCGAGACGCTTCATTACGTGGACACCAGGCCATGAAACTGTGACAGGGAACCAGCGTGCCGATGCCAACGCTCGAGCACACGCCAACCGCGGGGCGCGCCACGACGGGGAACCGGACACAGTCACCAGACGCTATGGAGCACATTTAGAAAACCAGAGCCCTAAGGAGGATTTAACCCCCTCCCCACAAAGACCTTAGTATAGAGCATAGACAGCAGTCGGTTGCCTGGAGACAACTTCAGACTAATACATACCCCAATGTGTCTACTCAACAAAACCTGCCCGGCAACATATGACAATAAATTCCCGCTATGCGAGGAACACGCAACGCTTTACCACGTTACATGGGCCTGCTAAAAACCAAAGGTAGCACCAATACACAAAACACCAACACCGGAGCAGTGGGTGCTGCGCTGTCCTGCTCGAAGCCTGAAGAACAGCTCAAACAGATCGACAGAGCTAGCAAGATGGCCAAGGCCATCTTGCTAGCTCCTTTGTGAAAATAAAGTTTTTTCATACATTCATTCATTCGGCGCAATTGTGTCAACGCCGATCGGTTCAAGGATGCGAACGCCAGGTTCCAACGAGACCTCCTGGATTACAACTTCGGCGCCAGTTGCAACGCCAGACTGTTAATTGTCAGACTGTAAGTTGCAGACTGTTAATTGTCAAATACCTTACTACGATCGCGGGTGTGAGGGCGACAAGGATGGCTACCATGCGTGTAATTTGTTAACGCGGTGTTTCCCCGACCAGTGCGTGTCCGACTATCGCCTGTGTAGTACGTGCCGAGATGCTCTCTTGAAGGGTGCCGTTCCGCGTTTCGCCACGACGAAGGGTAACGTGTGTCCGCGCGTGCCGGCGCACCTTCTGAAGCTCACCATTGGAGAGTTTTAGTTTAGAGGACGCAAGCGGGCATGCGTACGCAATAACTAGGGGCGATGGTACTGCGCATGTGCACATCATTACGTCTACTTGCGTCCTTGGGTTGTTGAGGTGGCCGAAAATATCACTCCCCCTAAGCGGTCACGTTACCCACGTGACTCTCGCGGCGTACGAGAACTTACGAGAAGCGAGACCAGCCGATACAAGCCGCCCATCCCGCCACACAGAGGGAGAACATGGTTGCGCCGGCGAGGACTTGTGCACGTGTGCATTTTACAGCCGAAGTTGTAAAGAAGCTGGTCGCAGAGCACACCGGCACGCTGTCGTCGCAACGGCGGCATGTCAAAATTTTACAGGAGGCTCTAAATAAACAATGCACGAGACGCCTAACTAAAGTTTACCAAACGCATGTTTAGATTGCTTCGGCTAGGCCTCAGTCATAACGTAGGCACGTAGATAAGTGCCGACAGACATTGTTTTTTTAAATATCTTAACTGTTTTTAATATTCGATTGGATTGGTGAAAGGTTTATTTGAGCCTGCAGTAAAACGCGCGCCTGCGCGCGCGCTCCGGACGGGGCTGCGTCGTCCTCTCGGCGCTGGCCGTGCGGCCTGGGTCCGCACTCGCCGTTGCCGGCTCGCTCGGTCCCTGCCGGGCCAGCGCCTTGATGACCTGCTGGACAGCTCAGAGTTGTTCTTTTCGATTGTTGCTCCCTGCGGCTGCTTCGAGTCACAGCGGGATCCTCCCAGACTTGGCTTCTTCCTGGTACTTGATGCAATTCCACAGCACAAGTGCCCTCTCCCTTCGGTAGACAGCACTTGTCTGTGGGGTGCGTCTCGGGATACATTCTGTGCATCAGCGACGGGCTTGGGAGTGAGCCCGTCCGCAGCTGTCTGAATAAAACGGCTGGCCCTCAACTCAACCCCGAGGAAGGGGGTGGGAGGGTTCTGCGAGCCAGGCGGGAAGCCTTGGTTATCTCGTTGTATTCGGTCATTCGGTCCTTGGCGCTGAACCACAGAGGCCAGTCGACCGAGGCACAGTCAGCGCGCGCGCCTCGGCGTGTGCCGTCTCGTTGTGGTTGGCGTTGTGGTCCGTCGCCTCGCCCGCGTATGCCGGGTACCACTCGATTCTCACTTGTCGTTTGCTGCCATCGTCGTTCTTTGATGCCTGCAGTATGCGCACCGCTTCCTTCGCTATCCAGCCTTTGGCGTAATTTATCACCGCTTGCCTCGAGTCACACAGCACCATGTGGCAGTTGCGGTCGGCGATGGCCAGGGCGATGGCCACCGCCTCCGCTTGCTCTGCCTTGGTGCATCTCGCGCTGGCGGTCGTGGGAACGGTGCCGGTCGCGTCGATGACGACCCTTGTGAAGCCGTGTAGCTTGGCGTACTCAGCCGCGCCCACATATCGTGCCTGTCCGTTGGCCGCGTGCTGGTCTATCAGCGCCTTGGCTCTCGCCGCTCTCCTCCCTTTGTTATACTCCGGGTGCATGTTCCTCCGTATCGAGTCCACGAGTCCACTCTGATAGTGCGCCTGATCTCATCGACGACGGGAAGCTGCGTCTGCTCCCTGCCTTGGTGTCCAATCCCCAGGTTGTCCAGGATTTTCCGGCCGGCCTTGGTCGTAGATAGCCTTTCAAGTTGAGCGGCGCGTCGGGCCTCCACTATCTCCTCTAGCATGTTGTGCACGCTCAGCTGCAGGAGACGGTTGGTGCTCGTTGTTTAGAACAGCCTCAGTGCCGTCTTGTAGGGTATGCGGATGAGTACATCTATATTGTTTTTCTCGCTCTTCTTCCACTTGCGGTAGGCCGCCACGTACGCTACGTGGCATATGACGAACGAGTGGATGAGTCTGATCAGGCTCTCTTCCCTCATTCCGCTTTTCTTGGTCGTGGCTCGCTTGAGTAGTCTCGTGGCTTTCGCCATGAGCCGGGTCATGATCTCGCCGTTTCTGCCGTGCGTCTCTATGGTCATTCCTAACACTCAGCTACAGCGCGACAGACGCGGACAAAAGGAATAGAAAGGGACACAATACGGTGCTGACTGACAACTGAAGTTTATTGGAAGAAAACAAGCAGTACAACGCATCACATTATCAACACCCAGTCACCCCATGGATACACAGGTACACTACCAAACCAACCTTCATATCACAGAATGCTCATGTTTCGAAGGCGACGCAGATGCCATGGCTGATTAATCAACGCAAAAAAAAAACAAATTGCTAAGGTACGAGGCAACTCAGTGGCTTTACCAAAGTTCTAACAAGGCAAGCTCGCTAGCTTGCAGCGAGACGGATGGCCGGCTGACACATAGTGAACCTTTCTTTCTGTAGTAAGCCTCCATTACTTCGAGAGCTCTTCACAGCGTCTAAACAGCAGAGTAGTGCTTTCAAAAACTGGATGACGCCCACAATCGCAACAATGCATAGAAAGGTGCGAATGTGCAAAAAACCCTTCGAAGAACTATGGTATACCCCTTTTTCGAATGTTCAAGCATCTTCCAGTCTGACCGATATAATATTTTGTAAGCCGTAAGAAAAAGGAATCAGATAAACAACATTTTGTGAGCAAGGTACAAACTGCATGCCATGCTTCACTTTGCAATTTTCCCTGCTCAGACACCCGTGTGAAGAACCCGCTTGTTTATTGCTTCACATATTCCCTTCGGCTTATTTTTGTGCGAAAACCCAATCGTGACCCGGATCTTAGAAGCCACATTTTTCAGCCTGTGCGAGAACGAATGGAGGAAATAATGGCAACTTTGTTCCTCTCTTGCTTCTTCCACCCTGGTTGCGCTTGAAGTTCCATAATTAACTTGTCGCAAGATAAATAAACCACTGAAACTGGTTGACCTGCCTCATTAAGCCTTGTCACCAGATTCCTCACACTTTCAAGGATAATGTGCGGGCAGCTCTTGGTTAGGCAGTCTCTAATTACGTGAGCGACAATGATGTGCTTAATAAGTTTTGAATGGCTAGACCTTTATTCAAGAAGGGAAGTTCTTGGCTAATATCATTAGCACACGTGACATCCTGTAAATGTAAGCCTGATATGAAGAAATTGCTGCACATCTTTTTCTGGAACTTCTAAAGTTGAAACCTTGTTCTTGTTCTCTAAATAGCCTCAGTGCATCGATAACAGCTCTGCGAAAGTAACGTTCGTGCATGAAAATCAAATAATCGCCCACGTATCTGAAAATCATAAGAACAAGCGCACTCAGGTTATGATTAATTTACTGGCCAATGTAACTCAAAAAGATACTACTGAGCACACGCGCAGCACAGGAACTTATGCACATGCCAGCTTTCTGGACAAATATTTCACTTTCCGACCAGACCAAAATTAACTTTAAATAGAAATCAAGAAGCTCCAGAAAATTTGCACACCGAATTTTACACCTTTCACAAAATTCCAGCTAATCCGTTTGATCGTGTATGCAGTACTTAAAGAACTGCAGGCAACGCACATGCGGCAAAGAATAGTATAGATCTTCTATGTCTATACTAAGCCTGCGTGTTTCCCCAGATTATGCTTCGGCAGGAAGTGTACAACACTCAGAGCTGGGAGCAAGGAATGAGTCCTCGATTCTCAACCTGTCAAAGTGTTCCTGCAGAAATTCTGAAATAACACCAAGCCACAAATTATATTCCAACACAATGGTTATGAAATAGATTCCCTAGCTGGTGTGTTTTTACACTGAAGAAGGCGCGTAAAAGGCCTCTTTTTCGGCCTTAATAGCATTTGAGACCATGGTCAAACCAAAATGATTCAACTTCACTACAGCTCAAGTTTTATGTTAGCTGGATTTGCAAAATTTTGATCAGAATTTATGCCACTTGCAGGAAAGCCCTTCTCTTAGAAAAGTGCCATCCAACATGACAACAAAATGCCCTTCTTTGTTCTCAAGAAACCTCCCAGTTTCTGCCCCATATGTTAGCACAGGTAGAATTCAGTGATTGTACACATATATATATATATAGTTTTTATTTACCATCTAGGGAACAAGAGAAGCCTGACATCACTGACCAATTTCTTTGACTACAGTAAAGGAATTCATTTTTTTATCTTGTTACTGCACACGTCCCACACCTCCATGCAGGTTCCCAACATGTTGATCTAAACAGCTTTTCTGTCTCCACGTACACACACCTTGATGGTATGTGTTGAAAGCATTTTCAACCTCTGTTTGCTTTTCTGGCTTGGAATAAAACGAAATTTTGCCTCTAAACCACTTGCTTTTCAACCATTCTGTTTGGTTCATTTTTCTAACTTCTGCAGCATTCGCATCTTCCTTAATTAACTCACCCCATTTTCTTTCCTGCTTGCCACAAATACGTTCTCAAGTCATGCTAATTTGGCAGGCCTTCTGTTAGCAATAGGTGTTGTGCTTCAAGACTATCAGTCCAATACTGCACGAAGAAAACTATCTTGAATTTTTGGGTGTCCCCTTGTATGAAAGCAAACTGAACATCAATAAATTATTAAAGTTATTGTTCAGCTTGATATTATGTTATTGCCGCATTGTTGTTATTGAGAGTGTATTTCAATGGGTATTGTTTTCTTTCTTTTGACACGAGTTTATAAGACTCACAGATATCTGTACCAACAATATCTGACATAGTATCTTAATTTTGTGCGACATGCACTAAATTTTTTCACACAAAAGTTGCATGTTTTGTCTCTCAGACCATTCTGCTCAGTGTCAGGAGGTCAAGAAAACGATAGGGGATGGCTGGCCAAGATCTATGGTGTCTGACGCGTGTTATGCATCTGGCCAGCTCTCATGGTAGCAAGAACACGTCAGACATTCTGTGACCTTTCATATTATTGTACCCAGAGTTATCAGCATAATATTATCCTTCATGCTATAAAGAAAACCTCCAGCATATATTCCATATGCTTAGCATTTTTGTTGCTTGCCCACAAAATATAACATCCTTTCAACCACGCTCACTCGCTATCCTGTCGGATGCATAAGATGAAGAACACGGCTTTCCCTCAGTTTATTAGCAACAAGAAAGCCACTCTGGAAGCAGTTATATACATACGCAGCAACAAATCTAAATACAAGGAAGAAACTCTTACAATAAAGAAACGACACACCCAACATGTATTGCATATTACTCAAGTATGCACATCCAACCTGAGTTAAAGAGGTAGACGGTTGACTCTCGCACACCCGTGCATGCATCTAGATATGTTAAGGCTCAGCTGCTCTTTGTATATCACAATCATCCGCATGTAGTCATCCCCACCGCATGAACAACAATGGCTGGACAGGTGGTTCACTTTTCGAGGAGTTACCACGTTCTATAAGGAGGATGCATTATCTAGGGCTGCGGCACTGCACAAGCAGTAATGGAGCTGTGACCTGGCTGCAGACAAAGTTCTTGCTTTGACAGCTGCCAAGTTCTTGAAGTTCGCTTCACCTTTGACAGCAGTTGTAAGCTAAAAACAGATATGCACGGACAGTGGAAAGTTTGCGTCTACTTCTTTTACTGTCCCTTTTAGCAAGCTTCAAGGACAAGCCAGTGCCTCTCCTGATAAACGAGAAGACAGGAGGTTAACTAAGGGGCCCGATTTTTATTAGTCATATCATAAGAAGCCAACAGGCACTGACGCCAAGGACAGCATAGGGGAAATTAGTTGTGCTTAATAAATGCAATAAAGAAGCGATAAATTAATGAAAATGAAAGTGTTCACAAACAAATACGACGTCTTCTAGTTTACAGTTTTGCACGTGCTGCCGCCACTGCTTCAACTTTGGAGCTTAAGTAAAACGTAACTTTGTTTTCTTACTGTATTTTGTACTAGAATTTTCTTCTATTTAGTTGCACTGGAAGAACTGATGGTGTCTGAGCTTGCAGTAACGAGCAATACTTGGGCTCAACCCTGGACCACCTGGTTTCTTTATGGCTTGCAGCATGTTTATAGTTGGTAGTGTGGTCTTGTGCAGCCCCTATTCCATTTTTAAGTTCTGTTGCTCTTGCTTGTTGAATTTTCTGTTGTGAATGGGGCACGTGTGCTCTCAGCTTGGCCGCACTTTTTTCTTTATGGTTGATAGGTTTAAATTCATTCTGAACACTTTTCGCTGGGGATGCTGCTTAGTTTTGTGCATCAATCACGAAAAAAATGTTTCCCCCTTCGCGGGACTTGCTGTTCCAGATAATGCGCGAGTAAGTGAGCTGTTGCAAATTTTTTAACACTCTATGTTATGTTTACCTCTACTGTTTCTTGTCTTGCATGTTCATACTGTTTCCCTCTTCATCTCGGATTTTATAGTGGCTAGCGAATCACAACTTGCTTGAGCACCTGCTCGCCACAGTCCAAAGAAACATGTTGAGTAATGCGAATGTAAACAATGAAGAATATTTAGGAATGTGGTCCAGCCGATGATAGTTCTACTCAGGCTCAATTTTGCTGTAATGTTTACTTGCCTTGAAGACCAAGAAATTTTCTTAGATATATTGCAGCTGGATTGCTAAGCAGTGATTTTCCCTTCATTAATTACTTCTCTCCATCTTGTGGCTTTCCGCAGAACTATTCCGTCAAACTCTTACCTTTGCTTCGATTTGTTGACAAATTCGACTTCGCTCTGCCATCTGCTAGCCACCTGGTTAGCTCAGATGGTAGAGCGGCTGGCCCGGAAAAGCGGTAGTCCCGGGTTCAAGTCCTAGACCAGGACGAATTTTTCAACTGCGAGGCTTTATTTTTTTTCTCCGAGGTATCCGTATGGTTTTCCTAGATATAGCAGTTGCTAAGAATGGGTGGATGTCTGATTTTCCGTTTATTAGTGCTTTTTTAGTATTACTTCTTTTGATGGTGCTATTTGAGGAACTATATTTGCGCAAATGTTCCTTGCATTTTGTATGAAAACACAATGTACTATCATTAGCAACATGAGCAGGAGCACTGGAGCACATGCCAGATAGCCTCAAACCCTGCCATGGGCAATATACAGCGGCCGCCGTCAGAAACAAAGTAGAAAGGAGGACGCTGTTCTGATAACTCTTGGCACTCCCACCATGCATCTCTTTATACAAACTGTGGAAGTTTACATCGCCATCGCACATTGATAAAGCTGTTTGATATTGCAGTTACTGACAATTTTGTGCACCGAAGCGTGGCCAATAGCAGCACTGTTTTGACGCGTAAACATTGAAGAGCTACGTAGCTGGGAAATATTCCTGTCTGTTTGAAACAGGTGACACAATGCGCTGCATAACATGTGCATGAAGTCCTGTGATGGTATATAAGAAAATACCTTAAGCTAAACGCAGGACTGGGCTTCTAATAGCTGCGCCCTGAAAGAAAAAGAAAACAACGCCATGACAGAAAAAATATTACTCGCCGTAAGTCACTGCGTACATAACCATCTTATCGGCTGTCGGCGCCCAGTGAAACACCGTAAGCTGCCGTTTTCGACAAACGCAGGCATGGTGGGAGTGCCAACAGTTAGCGGGAGAGCCCTCTTTCCCCTCCGTTTTCGACAGCGCCATCTGCATATCGCTATAACTTGGTTTCGAGGCTATTTGCAACGAGTTCGCGTGTTTCCTCTAATATTGCCCACGATATTATGTTCATTGCAGGAACCTGCACCATGTTGAAGATGTAAGATGCATGCAAATGTGACCGGTGTAGGTTTACAGGCCCATGCCACTCAAGCATGCACCAAGTTTCCATTGTATGAATCTTCCTTCACCTTGCTACACTTCACAGGGTTTGTTTGGTTCATCCCTTGATCTGTACAATGGAGTGCAGTTTTGAGCCTTACCCTGATCCTCTTAACAAAATTGTTTTATTGCATTAGCAAATATATCTGTGTGCACTGGCGTAGCAACAGGGGGGGGGGGGGGGGCCAAGGGGCCGTGGGCCCCGGGTGCACGGGGCCAGTAGAGGGGGGGAGGGTGTCATATACGTCTGAAGACACCCGAAAATTGTCGATATCCCCGCCTTCCTCGACTACACCTGGGGGGGGGGGGGTGACAGAAGAGCTGAGAGCCCCGGGTGCCAGACGACCTAGCTACGCCACTGTCTGTGTGACTATGTGACAAATTTTTCCTCTATAATCTTTTTTTTCCTATCTTTATCAGTGTAATTGTGAACCACTTATGACTGTTCAAACAGTTTCTGTTCACATAGTCGGTGAAGAAGAGTGTTGAGACTCACTATAGGACTTCCTCTTGGGCAAGTTGGTGAAGTCTGCTAACATTGTTTTTGTGTCCAGAAAGGATATTTACGGGCGAGGGATACATACACATGATAATGCAAACTACCAACTCATTTCATGATTCATAGGATGGAACATAGTGTGCAAATTTTGTGCACGTGCAAAATGCACATGTTGTGACAGTGCTAGTTTGTCTAGTAATGCTCAAGTCGGCCTTAACCAAGTGCACCTCTGGGGAATATAAGGTCATTGAAGTGTTAGTAGCATGTGCAGGATCTTCCTGATGAAATGCGCCTTCATGAGCTCATGTGCTGTTTTGTTGCCAGTTCTGCCCAGGATCATAATGTGCGAAAGTGCGGCTCACATGAGCAGGCCTTGAAATGTGCGCTGCAACATCCAGTTTGAATTGTTTGAATGCTCCTTCAGATAGACATTTGAGCATAGGCCCGTTTGGCCTACATTGAACTTGCCACAACTGAGAGGTATCTCTAGACTACCCCACAGCACAATCCATAAAATGGTTGGCATGATTTTTCATACACCCTTGCCTCGTGGCACGAAAACACAATTGGGCTATTGACGGGCTTGTAAAAAAAGCAACTGGGACACCATAGCTAAATGGCACGTTCTTCAAGCTGTGGCTAAATTTGTGCACATATGGCAAGCTCAGGTCTAGTGGTGTCAGTTCCTGTCATGTCTGGTTGTCAAGTCCTTGTCAGGCTGCTCTTCAGATTTCACAGAATGAAATTGGCCATGGCACACATGACCTATAGGCCAACCAACTTTTAAGAGTCTGTCTATCTGATCTGTCTCATTTCACTATCAGTGGTAAGTAATTGACTGCTGTTACTGTAGCACCCACTTATATAAAGTCCAAGGTGATCCCTTTTTGGTCCCAAAATATGGATGCTGTCACCTTAGCTGCAGAAATTTGGATGTGGAATTCCTTAGGTTGAGGGGAACAAATCTCTTCACTTTTCATAGTATGAGATTGTATAAAAATAACCATATGACAATTCATTTAAGAGTAGCCTACAGAAAGAAAACAAAAGGCCTTGCTTCACAATGGCATATAAGCTCCCGACATGGCCCAGGTGTTGCGTCGCAGCAAGAACTATCAGCGCCTCGTGCAGCAAGTTGAATTAACTCTGGCATAGAGAGACCAGTATGCCAACGCTGTGCTAGCATAGAAACTGCATAAGTGCTTTTGTTTAAAGCAACAGATATGTCACGAATTTCGCTTTGTTACTTAAGGCAACAGCAAAATTATTCACTTTTACATGTACAACAAATGTTTTACACTGCTGGACATGTTTTCGGCGTGAAATAACGGGTCCTTTTTTTGCTGGAGTACCGATATTCGAAGTGATCGAAACACATCAAGTGTTTTTTCGGGCATCGTCATGCCTTATGTGAGGTTATGCTTTGACATAGCAATTCAATAGAGTCAGCGAGCATGACTCAGCTCGGTATCCATGTAGCTCGCTCTTTCGTGGCTCAGCATTGACACTCTAGTGAGCCCTCAATTTTCGCTTACGTGCTCAAATTGGCCACTTCTCGAGCTACTGCACAGAGGTGATGGAGTGTGCTCATTTTATTCGCGTCACTGAAATGTTCATGCACTGTGCTGGATCCGATACTGCACCCACACTTTGAAGCAAAATGCACAGCTAGGGTTCAGGGGCATGTTAAAGTAGACATATTAATCAGGACTTTTTTAATAAGGCTGCGCCTCACGGTGAACTTCCGGTGTACTGTTATTACGCATTGCAGCGCTATCGCAAGTGTGACGAATGACACTACCCAAACCTAACTGAAGTATGTGAATGGAATTAATGTCTCGAATTACTAATCAGAGTGAATGGATCCGGTCAGCCAGACACCGCTTTATGGGCATAGCACCTCCCAGATGCATACCTTCACCAGATGCTGAAGCAACAGGAGCCTGCCCTGGCTGTCAGTGCGAGAGCAGAGAGACGATGAAACCTATAAAGCATCGGCGGGGGAACTGAGTGAGGCATCAGATCACCCAGGGCAACAATTTAAAGAAGACATGTATTTTATGTTAATATCAATTTATTAAACAATTTTCTCCCCCTAGCATGGTGAAGAGGACATTTTAACCAAGCCCCAATATGGACAGGCAGAAGCACGACACAAATGTCCAGTGGTGCCACCAGGAATGTCAACATACGAGCACTGAAAACACAGTCACCGGTGATTTGAGGACTGAAGACATAACAAGAACCACGATGTGGAACTGAAGGCGTGAGTGCGGACACCCGTCTTTCAAAAGAGATCCATTCTCTCACTGAACGCACCAATCCCATGCTGCGCCCCGATCAGTTTCAAAGCCATGAACTGTGCTGTCTTACAGGGTGCCTATTCCCTAAGCGTCACATAGTTGCACTTCTGCTGCAACAGATGTCGCGGTGCTCGCCAGCAAGCTGCACTGTCAGAAGCATATACTAGATTGAGAAGTTGCAATATGTTTGCATTTCTCGTCAGCAATTGGGGCACAGTTAGCTAGAAGTTTGGTGCATTAGTGGGTATTTACCGCAAGCACCTTTATGACAGATCAAGCGTCTCTGCTATACATTTAGCTGAAAACCAATTTTTTATGGCCGATTCTGAACAGTATCCACAATTGCCCAGCAGGCCACTTCCTTATGCCTCCTTGGACATTCTTCTCTTCCAAGCTGAAGTAGCTAGCCGGTATCAAGCTGAGCCATCTTTCTTTTGACCAGAGGACCAAAAGAAACAATGAACTTGGAGAAAGCATAGGGCAAAATAATTGTTGAGTTTATTTGGAATTTATAAATAATATGGAAACGGGAAATGAAAGTGGATGAATAGACAACTTGCTATAGATGGGAGCTGAATCTACACCTTCAATAGACATGCGGCACATTACTAATTCAGCTACTGTGGCACTCACCCTCCCATTTACTTTAAGTATTTGTGGGGGTTTGTAGAATAGCAGCCCTGGGAGTCAGCCAGTATTATTCACAGCCACGGCAGCAAGCGTAAATCATTCTTTTACCTGCAGCCATAGCGCAATACATGAGCAGACAACTGCTCGAGGGCCCAGACTTCGGTTGCCTTGATGCCTTAAGATGGCATACAATCGTTTATTGGCCATTTGCCCAATTAGGGGCACGTGGCATGCTTATGCGGTTTCATCAAATGAACAGGCATGTAAAAGCCAACTTCACTCAATTTGTTGTGCATGTTGTGACTGAATCTGTACTTTGAAAGTAGAATAATAGCAGCTCGACTAGGCTCGCCAATCAGACGTAAAAAGAACAGACATCACTAGACCCAAATTTGAGCCACATGCGCACCGAAATGGCCACAAAGTGAAGAGTTTGGATGCTAATTATGGCGTCCAACACAGTCACTGATGACTTCACAATCCACGCTTCTCTTGTGTATGCTTGTCCAGTACACATGTAGAACCCAACTATTGGCAAGTTGTAAGCTCACGCTGAATGACCATAGTAGAAATCATGCCGTCGGTGTCACACCAACATGGTCACTGCCGTCTTGTTGCTGTCGTTACACACATAGTTGTTCATTTTAAACAAACATGGTCAGCCTTCACATTGATCGTATCGATGCTCGGTAGCCAGTTACCAGCAAAATGTTTCCCATAACATTGATTCCCAAATGCATGGGAGATGCTTCACTTTGATTTCCAACCTGTGTAATTGTTTAACCCTTCTGCTTAAATGCAAATTCCTAAGGCCTCATGTTAAATTATGCAAATGTGATAATGACTTGCAGGCTAATGCAATATTTTGTGACTTGTGATGAAAGCATTGTTAGTAGAGGCACATGTGCAAAAAAAAATAAGCATGTGCAGTGCTTGAACATCTCTGAACTGCATGAGTTATTAAAATATCCCTATCACACAAGAAAGTGCAGAAACCTTTTGCTAAGTCATCAGTAGGTCATCTACATCAGTAAAGGACAAAGTAGTCATTTGTTAGGTAAATGTTCATGTCTTCCTCGTCTGTTGTACAGCTGTATAAAAGAGCCCCCATGGTGTGTACTTGGTGAAACACCGATGCCAAACTTGGAGCAAGAAGCAAAGAAGCTTGATCCACATTGAGTGACTGTAATGTAACTGCATTGTTAGGATTACCAACATTCAGGACTGGCTCTCATTACAAACCACATTGAAACTCTTGCAAGAAACCCTCACTAAAAGACAAAGCACACACTTTCTGATGAGCTTACCCTTTGCATTTTCATTCTTTAAAGCTTCGTCCATATTTTTGCTTATAGGTTTTAACTTCAGAAACATTATCTACACCGAGTTTTATCCACTCACGGTCAAAATCCATTTACAAAAGAACTAAAATTTGAGCTAGTTGGTGCCGACTAGGCCAAATTTTAGTTTTTTAGTGTTGTATGTCATCTTGCATACTAAAAAGATTTTGCGCCAAAACAACACACACAAGAAAGACATCGACACCACGGGCGCTACTTCAACTGTTTAATGAGGGTGAAAGCACTCGACATATATAGGCCAGCAAAACACCGCTTTCGCGTACAAGGCAACACGGAGTAAAAAGTCTTACCATAGTAGGCGCGATAGAAACTTCAGCTCAGCCTCGTAAAGGAAAACTGATGTGTCACTAACACAGTTCGGACCCGCTTTCTTGATGTAGAAGGCTTCCAATGTTTCACACGATGTTTGATGCCTGCATCTACCCAGAATCCACGCATCGCAGAACCGTGGAAAACAATCGGTGCAAGCCCTGCAGTGATCCACAAGTTGCTCACCTTCATTATTTTTTTACATTTTGCATGCTCCTTAAGCCGGTCATTCACAGAACGCCCTGTCCGTCCAATGTAGGATTTCCCGCAGCACAGAGGAATTTCATATAAGACGTTTGTGGCACACTTTACGAAATGCTGGCCATGCTTCTTCTGACAGCCAAGCATTTGACTTTCGCAAGTTATGCAACGGCTTAGCTGGGCAAGCTTTTCGGGAGTGGAGAACACCACCAGTACATTATACCGGTTAGACACTTTTTTCAGGCTGTGCGTGACTTCACGGATGTAGGGGACCACTATAGGCCACTCTTTTCCCTTCGACTCTTCCCTGCTTACCGCAGCCTTCAACTTTTTCAAAAGCGTTGCTGCGACAGGGACCAAGACTGACTCAGGGAAGCCAGCTGCAATGAGCCTGCCCAATTGATTGTCAAAACTGGCTTGCATCTCATGCACACACGACTTCCAGAGCGATGACTCCAGGCAGAGGTTGGCGATGCCTCTTTTCATTACCTTTGAGTCAGCCGAATTGTACGGCAGGAGCCCTTTTTGCGCACGAGGGGAGTAAGCCCAACAAATGTGCCCATCTGAAAACTTTAACTGTAAATCTAAAAACTGAAGCATACCATTATCCGGTAGCTCATAATAAAACTTGGCCCTTTCCCCAGGTTTCTAAAATCATCTACAACACTGCTCACTGTCGCCTGATTCAAAACAGAGCACTGCTTGTTTAAAACCAATAAGACGTCTATGTAAT
This sequence comes from Dermacentor variabilis, assembly GCF_050947875.1. Classification (NCBI taxonomy): domain Eukaryota; kingdom Metazoa; phylum Arthropoda; class Arachnida; order Ixodida; family Ixodidae; genus Dermacentor; species Dermacentor variabilis. The sequence continues at coordinate 8,487,966 of NW_027460335.1, read as the reverse complement.
GAAACACATTAAGGACTTTGTCATTATTAAAATGGTTAAAACGATCAGCAGAGAGCGATCGATAGATGATAAAAAGATATTGCAAAATATAGGGGCTATACAAGAGCCTATACATATGCCTTTCTTCTGCAGGTAAGGTTGCTCATAAAATAAGATAAATGTACTCCGGAGATAAAATTCTAAAAGGACTTAAAAGCTATCAACAGTGATACCAGCAGCGTTTTGGAAAGCCACTGGGCCGCTCTCGTCTATGCAATCTTTAACAAAGGCAAACAGGTCCGGATAGGGCACTGAATAAAAAAGGTCTTCTACATCAACAGAAAAAGCATAATGTATGTCATTCCTTTCCTCGAAAAAATGGGCTACTTCCTGTGAACTTTTTGTAAGAAAGGGATCAGTTATGAGGCTATTCAAACTTTTCTGAAGGAACTTCAGAGAAGTTGTGTGTGCATGAGATGCAAGCTAGTTTTGACAACCAATTGGGCAGGCTCGTTGCAGCTGGCTTCCCTGAGTCGGTCTTGGTCCCTGTGGCAGAAACGCTTTTGAAGAAGTTGAAGGCTGAGGTAAGCAGGGAAGACTCGAAGGGAAAAGAGTGGCCTATAGTGGTCCCCTACATCTATAAAGTCACGCACAGCCTAAAAAAAGTGGCTAACCGGTATAATGTAGCGGTGGTGTTCTCCGCTCCCCAAAAGCATGCCCAGCTAAGCCGTCGCATAACTTGCGAAAGCCAAATGCTTGGCTGTCAGAAGAAGCATGGCCAGCATTTCATAAAGTGCGCCACAAACGTCGCATATGAAATTCCTCTGTCCTGCGGGAAATCCTACATTGGACAGAGGGAGCGTTGTGTGAATGACCGGCTTAGAGAGCATGCAAAATGTAAAAAAATAATGAAGGTGAGTGACTTGTGGATCACTGCAGGGCTTGCACCGATTGTTTTCCACGGTTCGGCGATGCGAGGATTCTGGGTAGATGCAGGCATCAGACATCGTGTGAAACATTGGAAGCCTTCTACATCAAGAAAGCAGGTCCGAACTGTGTTAGTGACACATCAGTTTTCCTTTACGAGGCTGAGCTGAAGTTTCTATCGCGCGTACTATGGTAAGACTTTTTACTCCATGTTGCCTTGTACACATGCATGTGCACGGTGTTTTGCTGGGCTATATATGTCGAGTGCTTTCACCCTCATTAAACAGCTGAAGTAGCGCCCATGGTGTCGTCTTTCTTGCTTGTGTTGTTTTGGCGCAAAATCTTTTTAGTATGCAAGATCACCAACTAGCCCAGCGGTTAACGCTTCTAAAGTATGTCATCTTGCTTTTGTGTTCTACTTAGCACTTAAGATACCACCATGTACATTTACATAGAAAGCAATACAACCATTTGTATTACAGATGTTTCCACCAATGCAAAAAATACTACCGTTGAAGGCAGAAAACACTAAAATTTGGCAAGAAATACTGAAAATTGTTTTCTATGTAACACATACACTGTTTATTAAAAGAAAATTGGTTGGCTTTGAGCAAGCTGTTCGAAAGTGTTGTATAATTTGGTTTCGTAAAGTCAGTTTCTTCACAATACAGCCTTGTTACACGGTGAAGCAAATCAAAAGTGAAAAGGGTGTCACAGGATGTGTGTTGCACACGTGTGCACTCGCCGTCTCCTGTCACAGTATGAATACCGAGACATGTAATAACTGTACTGGCAGTTATTCAAAGCAATTTCTGTGGTGATTTAAGTCCTATATTCAGGGGTGAAAAGTGTGCTTCTAGCTGTAAGATAGTAATATATTATTTATGAAGCCGAAGTTCATGATGTTCATGTTTTTTAAAGTGTTCATTATTTCTCGAATATAAGCTACATCCTTGCAAGGTGGTTGAAACAAGAGTTCAAATTGCCACAGCCATGTCCGAAGTAGCTCTGAAAGCCTGCTAGTACACTGAATAAGTGTCTCGGCGCTTTTACTGAGAGTAGATGGTGGGTTTGCGTGTGCATAATTAAGGAACATATATGTCCCATGACAGTGGCCCCTTTCTACTCTTAGTATGCTTCACCGTAGTAGATTTTATATGCTTCAAAACGTAACACGGCTGTATTGCAGCAGAACTGACTTTAGAAATCCAAATTATGCAATGCTTCTACGAGTCCTGCCTAACTTCATTCTGAAGAGACTCTATAAAAAGATATGCTGCTCTATACTCACAGAAAACGTACTCTATGTCACATAAAAACAAATGTATGTGATATTTTTCAGTCACCTGTACTTTGGGCAAAATAAGTTTTTCAAGATCAAGAAACACTGAGTGATTTCCTATGGCCCAATTTTTTGGATCCATTGATTATGCGGATCTACCCGCATGGCTGCAGCATCAACTGATATAACCAATGTATAGGACCAGAGAGTCCTCGACAGATGTTATGTAAATATTTCATTAATAAAATTAATAAAACATTTATACATGTCTGCAGCATAGACCCATTGCTGCTGCGACTATATTGAGCTGCACGGGTGTTCAAAGCATTGTTAGAGAACAAAATCTGCAAGTCTTTACTTAAACAGTCAACATGTTGAATAATCGAATACCCTTTAGTATTTTCACTAAATTTAGGTATTTTTCGGCTTCCACTGACATGTTCTCTTAATTCTAACAATGGCAGTTCTAAAAATCTCAACAGACCACCTAACCATGTGGAGCATTTTTTAACAAAGCACATATTCACTGCCTTTGCCTGCATTCCACATGGCTACCCACAATCAGTAGCTATGACGCAGATTCTTTATATTTGGAATAGGCTACTTAGGCAGAACCTCAGAGCAGGCAAACGACGATAAAGCCGTTTGCATATGTCCGACAAAACATTTAATGCATACATGAAAGGGAAAAAAATCGTAAAGACTTAAGAAACTAAGAATAAGACATCTTGACCTGACTTGAATTAACAGCAAACTACAACAAATAAAGTAGTACAAGATAAAGCGAATGAGGAAAACACTTATCAGCCAAGGAAAAGAGTTCACCGTTGCAGCAAGGTGAGCGGATGAGGGAAGCAGCAATGTACACACCCCAGCCGCCACAGGCTTGACCGAAGAGTCCAACACATCATAAACATAACGTCTACACTTGGCCAAAGAAGCAGTGGCCATATCAGGAACTTCCAACAGGAACACTAGGAGGAATTGTCCTGGCCTGGCCAGGCGGAAGCTTGTAAGGTTGTGTTCTGGCCACAGAAATGGGAGCTCACAGGCCTTGTGTTAGCATTCTGTGGCTAGTGAAGTTGTAAAGCACACTCTTGTAGAGATGTGTTAGCCGAGCCTTGACTGGTTGCCCTGGTCCAGTGAAGTTTTGGTGGCCTGGTTCCAAAAACGAACAGCACGTCTTTGGCACAGTACCCTGGGCAAACTTCTTCCCATGTGGCTTTCCTCCATGTTCCAACTATCCCCTTCACTTTTCTCTTCCGGAGCTTCATAGTCCCCAGTGATTGGTTCCTTACTTAACAGGTACACAAACCACCCCAAATTTTCTTGTTTTCTTGCCTTGCATGCTTGGGTACCTGTCGTATATAGAAGGAGGTAGCATCTCTTACCTACCATTACCGTTTTCGCTAGAGTTCCAGTAAGAGAGTAAGATCAGGGTAGCCATGGCATCTGTCTCGGTTCTTTGCATTTGGCGTCGTAACCAGTACTCCTACTGCGGCTGCAGGCGTCATGTGCAGGTTCGCGAGGCAGGAGCACCTTCCCCTTGCTATCCTGTCTTCTTGCCTTTCAGCACAATGGCCCAAAGTTTGCAAGGCCGGGATGCCGCCAGAGATGAACAACACAACCTGTCAGCCCAGCCTTCAGAGCAGCCGATGGCATGCCTATAAATGCAAAGGACAACTGCAATGACAACTTCGAAGTTGGCAAGGCTGGGACGATGAATTTCTTAAGTGAAATCCATATTGTGGGCTTATCCCTCGAAGTGAACAGCATATAGAATGCAGATGTGTGCCGCTATCACTACAATGACTGCTCCATAGCTCGCAAGGCTGGAATAGCGAGTCTGATTCGAAGCCTAATTGTGCAGGCCTAGCTTTTGAAATAGCCGATATTGTGCACCTTTATCATGATGGCTACTCCAAGGTTTGCGAGGTTGTATTTGATGTTTTTACTACCAGAATATATATTTTCAGGTGTGTGCTATGAAATATTTGTTTCGTTACAATCAATGCTGTGACAGCTCCCTCGCAGCAGAATACAAACTGATTTTTATATTAAATTTTTTATATCCTTTAAATTTTTATAGCCATATACATTACACAGAGAAAGACAGAAATACACAGCATCTTAGAGCAAAAATTAAAAAGCAGATCATTCAGACGTCCATGATGTAATAGCAAGCATCACAATGCATTACATTGAACATACATATTTCGTAGGGGCGTGTGAGCAGTAATATTTGATATCCATAAGTGCAACAAAGGAATCCCCAAATCAAATCAAATATTAAATACTTTTTGAACAAATTAAATTAAATTATGGGGTTTTACGTGACAAAACCACAACCTGATTACGAAGCACACCATAGTGGGGGACTCCAGAAATTTTGACCACTTGGGGTTCTTTAACGTGCACCTAAATCTAAGTACATGGGTGTACTTTTTGAACAATAAACAGTCACTTTACAAGTATTAATATAAAACAGTGATCAGATCCTAGTTCTAACAATGTTAGCAACTTTCTGTCAATACAATGTGTGTTATGAAACACTGTTTATTAAAAGCAAAAACAGAGGACTAGAAAACAGACAAACAGGCCATTCACATACACAGGGCTCTTCCGAAAGTGCAAATGATCACTGCAAGACCCAAGCAAGCACGACTCTCAGCAGGGTAGCCTGTTCCACTATTTAAGTTCACGTTTATAAGTGCCCTGTAGCTTTAAAGTTACTACATTATAATTTCGATGGGGGTGAAATACAAAAACACCATAGAAGTGCATAGAAGAAAAATTAGACATCGTTCGTGCTACCAACCGTGACACGAAGAAGTCAGCGCTGGCACGCGACACGGATCTGCTGTTGACGACATTGTGCGGCATTTGGAATGCGAAGAAGTTGCTTGGCAGCGCTGCTGCGACCGAGGTTCAGCTTTTTGCCATCCTTGCTTCTGTTGTTGCCGAAGTGCTGACTAGCGACAACGATGAGGACAACAAAGAAAGCTACAGCACGAGCAATTCATGCCCAACAGTGGCAGAAGCTGTGCATTATGTAAGCCTCCTGAATGCAATCGTCACGACGAGAACAGCACCACGCAATGAAAAAGGCACCCCGCGACTTCTGCAGCGCCACCGCGCGCGCGCACAGAGAATATGTAAGGCCAACGAGGAATCTGCCATGTGAGTGTTTGCCGAGAAGAGGGGGCGGACCGAAAAGCTGGCTCACAGCTTCAATAAGTTTGAGGCCGCTGTCGCGCTGCTAGGCCGCCACGGCATCAAATGAAAATAGCACTTTTTGCGCTCAAAGTGAATAAGTACTGCATGTTTTCTTTCCTTTCATCGCATACTCTCCGAGTTCCAAGTTTGACAGGTAAGTGGGTGATCTCATGCTATTTCGGTTAAGCAGTACTACCGTTTATTACGTACTTTTTCCAAGCTCCGGCAAACTATGGTTTAACGAGGTTTCCCTGTTCTTTAAATTGCCAACTCTGTGCTATAAAACACAACATTGGTGCAAATGTAGACTGATCTTCATCCCTGTGGGCATAAAATGCATATATAAGTTGAGAACCTACGTAGTACAACAGGCTACACTAGAGGGATCCTTCTCACTTTCAGAAAGTCCTGTACATGTGAACAAACACTGCTTAATTGTTTCTAATGCTCCATTCTAAATTTTGATAAATACATGATAATGTACAATGCCATGAGAGAAAGATGCTACGCTTATGACTACTACGATCTGAATACCATTTTACATCAACTGTGAAAATGGCTGCTTATTATTCGAAAACTATAAGAAAAGTACTCATATTCATTTTGATTCTGGCATTATTCAATTTGTATTTGATTCACTCTCAGAAATTTCTATTTGCACAACTCTATTATACTAAATTACGAGCTTCATGTGGCAAACTTAGGTGTATCACTTAATAGACAGATTTAGTTTAGCGTTTGTAAACTGAATGTAAAGGCATTACGTACATAAAGGAATAGCGTCGTCCTCACTATGCATACTCGGAATGTTATTCAGTTTCTACGGTTTATGTGCGCTATGATAACGTACATTATTTGGTGAGTTGAACATCCGTAATGTTTACGGATGCTAAGAAATAGCATTGTCGAACATGGTGGCATCGATGGCTTCCGCTTCAGCATGAATTCTCCTGATGGCTACGCTCTAACTCGCGTTGATCCCTAGTAACTATTGTAATGAGCTTTCGCTTTCTCTAAACTCACCTGAAAGGTTAGTTATGAGCGCATAGCATGTCTATTTTCTGAGATCGTTCGGCGATTCTGGTGCCCGTATGCCTAACAAGATGCATCCACATAGCAACAGCAGGATGGCTGCTAATGGACCATGTTGGATTGAATACGTTTGGCACGAGGCACTAAACGAAATGCACCCTGTTTTATAATGTTTTCTTTACATTTGTGTTTCCGTACGGTAAACTAAAGGACTTGAAAGGACACGCACCATAACATCCTGCAAAGGTGCGTATGTTTAACGTACGTAGGGCGACGGACACTACTCTAAAGCTGTCTAATGATTAGAAGGACCTACGCTAAAGACTCGGTGCGTTTGTACGATATTGTTAAAATCATTCCAGAGTCCCTTTCACACGTTCCCAGAAATGAAGATTTTTTCGACACTGGTGTTCAGTAACTCTCCAAACTGCAAATTTTTTTGGAGCTGCTAGATATTACGTGAACAAGTAAAGGTATGAGGCCCACATGATTGAGAGCAGTAGGTGCTCGCTAAGAAGCTTCCCTCGCAGTACTCACCTGCCTGAGCCAAGTGAAAATGATGGCATGCACTTAGTTTCCTATTCTGATACTAGCAAATCTCGTCAGCCGTCGCACGTTGTATTCACAGCTATCACAGCCAACCCTATTGCGATAAGCATCTTCACCTATACATTTCACAGCACCTGTGGCATAGTGTCACTGGTGGCACCGTATTCCAGCACCACCCACCAGCTTGATTTCATTTCGGTTTCCCGTAACCACTTTTGAACTTTGTGCAATCGGAAAACAACATATCTAGGTCTGCTAGAGCGCCTCCAGCTCATCGCACGATCATGCTGCAACAATTTTCGCCGAGGGAGCATGTCAAACCTTTCCACCAAGATGTCCCACTCAAACCTGCTGAACCAGTAATAATAATATTTGGGATTTTACGTGCCAAAACCACTTTCTGATTATGAGGCACGCCGTAGTGGAGGACTCCGGAAATTTTGACCACCTGGGGTTCTTTAACGTGCACCTAAATCTAAGCACACGGGTGTTTTCGCATTTCGCCCACATCGAAATGCGGCCGCCGTGGCCGGGATTCGATCCCACGACCTCGTGCTCAGCAGCCCAACACCATAGCCACTGAGCTGCTGAACCAGGCCGAATTCGAAGAGTGCAAATGATAGCTTGCAAAGTAGCAACAAAAAACAACACGTCTCAAACAGCTCAGGCTCCACCAATTTCGCATGCGTCAGCGTTTCATGCTGCAGCAATCTACGCAATGTGCACATGTCAACTACAGTCGAGTCTGCTAAATGTTTCAGTGACTTCAGATGTTATGTTTGCCTAATAAGAATGTTTTTTCTGGTGTTTTTTTCCAAAAAGCTTTGGTGCACTACGACAGAAGCTATGGCATTACCTTTTATAACCATACGTAACACACAGCCGTGGGCAAGGTGTTGCAATCATGAGAATTGCACATCCCATGCCGAGCACTTTGGTGGCGAAAGGCCATGGCATCACTATAGATGTGAAGCCATGGCCTGCCAGATAAGACAACGAGCCGCCAGATCCTGAAGGCCATGCGTACACCACGAACAGGCTAAGGAGACTTCGGAACCATGGTGTGCGGGCTTTTGCTAACGCCCTGCTGCTATTGATGTCACCACATAAAGTCATGGCAAAAGGAAATGTGGAATTCTGAGCAGCTAAAATTCCAGTGAGGTTGAGCTTAACTCATATTTTGCTGCTATTTTGAATTTCTTATGAGCAATAACATGGGTTTGTGTGGACCATTTTTCATTTCTTTTGCTCTTTGTTTTATGACATGCTCAGAATAGATCTAGGGCAAATATAATGACCCGGAGAAAGCATTCCCGGGCCCTTTTAGGAGTATATGGGGACACTTGTGCTACCTGATGCAGCATAAAACCCTGCAGCAAGCTCTATGTCTATAGATTTCTAATTGAAACTCTATTTCAACATGGCCGTTGAGCTACTTCACAGTATCATGGTGGTGTGTTTTCTTATGTCTGCACAGGTAATCAGCCCGCATAAAGGACTTGGAGCAGACGGCAAAGCGGTATGGTTGGTCACCTGTATATAAATGAATGCTCAGATTTTGCTTCATAGCACTCCAATGAGAATTTCCGAGTGCATGAAGGGCACGGAAATGGCTTCTCGCCTGTGTGGGTGTGCAGGTGCTGCTTTATGTAGGACTTCCGCGAGAAGCTCCGAGGGCACGAAGGGCATTGAAAGGGCATCTTTTCTGTGTGGGTTTGCAACTGTTCCTTCATGCTGGACTTATGGATGAAGTTAAAACGAACGTTTGGGCGAGTTGGTAAGCCATTTTAAACAGAACAGCGCATATTTTGGTAGGGACAAGGAGGGAGACATGACACGGACAAGCGTTGTACAGCGCTTGTCCGTCTCGTGTCTCCATATTTGTCCCTGTCAAAACGCGCTGTTCTGTTTATTATGGAAGAAGCTGTGAAACCATGAAGTGCACTTTCATGGATTCTCACCTGTCTGGTTGCACAGATGGGTTTTCAGGTGGGACTTTTGTGCAAAGCTCTGAAGACATGAATGGCATTGAATGGCTTCTCACTTGTGTGGGTGCGCAGGTGGGCTTTCACGCTGGACTTATGCGAGAAGCTTTGAGGGCACGAAGGGCAATGCCATGGCTTATCACCTGTGTGGGTGCGCAGGTGAGCTTCCAGGTGGGTCTTCCGTGAGAACCTCTCAAGGCATACAGTACACTGAAATAGCCGCTTACCCGTGTGCACACGCAAGTGCTTCTTCAGGGTGTCTTTTTTTTCAAAGCTGTGAGGGCACAAATGGCACTTAAACCGACACCCTCCAGTATAGACCCTGACATGTGCTTCTAGACGCAACAGTTTATCAATCTTATGGCCAGAAGGATGGTTTTCGTGTGGGCGTCCTTGCTGTGAATCGTAACTGTTGGCTGTTGATGGAGAAATAGAAGGCGTTGATCCTGCACAGATGAAACAAAAGTAGTATTATGAAACGCAAAAAAAGAACGCAGATACTAAAGTCAACAATGACTTTCATTTCCTTTTCGACTTCGGAGGTATTAAGGGTGATTTCAGGTATGATGGCACAAGTGATGCCTAGTGACCATTTTTGATTTACTGAATATTTCTACACCTGAACGCTTCTCAAGTCCACCCATATAAATGATTTTTCAGAAAGGTAAAAGATTGCAAAGTGAGAGAATCTGGAGTGTTTGAAGACTTTCACAGATTTATACGACCATTAAAGGACAATGACAAAAAGCTTCGACACGTTAGCGCTCTAATCCTCAACGAGCACTTTAAGTTTGAAGGCTATATTTGGCATTTGCAAAACTTATGATTCACTGGCATGACAAATTTCTCATATAAGATTTTGTCAATGGCTTCTTCTTGACCACATGCCTCAATTTGGCAAGGTTTTCATAAGTTTAGATTGTAAAGAGCCAGCTAGAACATACCGTATTTTTTCTCGTATAACCTGCCCACATGTAAAACCCACACCCCTTTACAGAATAGCTCAGAAAACAAAAATGTATATATGCAATACTTCTGGGAGATAAAAAAAAAATTCAACGAGACACTTAAGACTGCTTACGTGTGAGATTGCAAAAGCATTATAGTCCCTTTGGTGAAATGATTTTTTCCACGCATTGCTTGTCCGTGCAAGCTCCCACATGCATTCTGCTGCACCTCGGTAAGGCCAAATCAAGATGCACCAAGTGTCTTGGCGCACTTGCTTGCAAGTGAGAATCTTATAACTCGAAGAACCGCTCAGCAGCGTTCAATCGGACATTATAGCTTTTTATTTGACACACTAATTTTATACACATGATCTAAGCCACCTCCTCCCCATTGGCCGCATGGTCACGTGCCCAACAGCACACACACTAGGCACACCCTTTAGTCAGCCAGAACCATGGAGCCACCACGCTTTCGGGGAAGCGGGCTTGTCCTACACCTCAGAGTCTTGGGTTCGATTTCCACCCAGATGGATATTTCCCTTTCAAAGCCCTTGAGTTACTTTGTTTTTAGGAGCCTCCCAAGAAATTTGACGTCAATGCGAGCATTTTTCGCTCTTCGTCGTCGGCCATGTTAGTACAGTCACTAGGTGGCAGCGCCGCCGGATTTTTGTGTAATGGAGCATATAATGCTTTTGCCTTAAAGGTTACATGCGTATAACAAACAGAAATAACTGTATACAACACTAAAATGTTTACAAAACAGTCTCCTTCAGAGGATAAACTTGTCGTATCTATGATGTCGTATCTTCTTCCAGCAACTCTGTTCCCTCCTTATCAGCAATGCTGCTGGGCCACTGAGCGCAGCTTATCAGAATCCAAGTTCTAATTTGGTGGTACCGTATGCACTATTAGCTAACTGGTAGAGTGCGAAATAATTACCCATAAAGAGGAGGATAACAAGCAACCCCGAAGGATGGGAGAAGGGATCTTCAATATGTAAGGAAGGAAGGGGGATAAAGTTACCTAAGAGATAACTTTCAATGGCACAGAACATTGCCCTGAAGCGTAGCTTCATGCCCGGGCACAATGCGCTGCCCTGAAGCCACACCTTAAAGCGAAATTTGCGTATAATCCACACCCCAACTTTACTGTTATATTACTGGTGCTGGCTAGATGCCCAAAAATACGGCAGCTTCTTTTTTGACATGTCACCATTTTTTATCTCTGAAAACTACTTGCCAACTTGGGCTTTCCTCAGTGTCATCCTTATAGGCTTAACAATGTTTGACAACACTTTCAATTGCTGTTTTGCTCAAAGTGAAAACTATTCAACACACACTCTGCCCCTTGTGCTGCGCAATCACAATATTGTGGCAACTGATTGCTGAAACTGACAAGGAACAGTCTAAACAAACCTCACCCTCTCCAAAGTGCAATGCAAATCAATACACCAGCAGGTAAAATTAGTTAAATCAGGTTTAATGGCACAAAAGCAACTTGGGCCATGCTGCACCATACACAAGGTGTTGACAAAACAATGATAGAGGCTGCAAAAGCTGTGTTGCTTTAAAGTCTGTTCATAAAAGTTTTTTTTTTTTTTAGCACGTTCAGGACTTCTGTAAGAGGTACAAGTGGTTCATCTCCCAAAATAAAGCGGGGTGTAAAGGTATCTGTAATTTGTATAATTTGCGGCAGCATTTTCTTCTTTATTTCGTTATGTGGCCATGTGATTAGAATGTCTATCACTCTTAATGGTTCCTGGCAGTTACCGCATGTTGGTTGTTCTTCCTTTTCCAATAAATAATTGTGTGTGAGATGTGTGCCATATCCGAAGGTGGCACAAAATTACTTCGATAAAGTGTTCTTGATGGCAACATGTTTTCTTTCACCAAGAACAGATTAAGCAAGTTGCAGTTTGTAGTTCTCTCTCAAGTTACATTCACTTTGCCATTTGAAGGTCAGTGGTTGGCAAATAGACTGAAGCCCATGCCTAACTAGTACGGTAAGACCTCGTTAAACCGTACACACTTAAAGAGTACTTTCGTTTTAAAAGCAGCAAAGTCAAATCCCCGACTCAGCGGCTATTGAACATAATGTGTTTTGTATCCGCATAAACTGTACCAACTTATTGCGTACATATGAGTTAACACGTAGTGTTTCCCCTTTTCGTTGTGCATACACGGCAGAGCGTTGTCTCCATCGGGTTGCCCGGCAGAACAACAAGCCTCAGAGATTGGAACCATGGATCAAACAACGGCCTCCAAGCGCCCTCTGCATTTGGGCGTGAAGCCACATCAACATCATTTCGGCGCCATGCCAGAGAGCGTTGTGGCGTCGTGCAAACAGACTCACGTCATGCCGAAGCTCGGATAAAAATGACACCGGGTGCTCAGCATAGAACAAAAATTAGACATTGTTCATGCTATCGAATGTTACACGAAGAAGTCGCCGCTGGCATGCAACAGGTATCTGCTGTTGACTATGGTGTATGGCATTTTGAATGCAAAGTTGGTCGGCAGCGCTGCTGCAACTGTGAAGACATGCCGGCTACGAGGTTCTACTTTTCGGCATCAATGCCTCTGTTGCCGAAGTGTCGCCTAGTGACAGTGATGAGGACGACGCGACAGCATGGGCGATTCAGGCCCCACAGAGGCAGAAGCTGCGCGTTACGTCAGCCTCGTGAATGCAATCGTTGTGACAAGAACAGCATCTCGCAATGAAAGAGGCGCCCCACGACTTCTGCAGCACCAACGCGTGCGTGCACGGAGAATAACTAACGCTAACGAGGAATCTGCCAAACGAGTGTTTGCCGAGAAGAGGGGGCTGGCTGAAAAACTGGCTCGCAGCTTCAGTAAGTTTGAGGCTGCTGTCATTGCTGCGAGGCCACCACAGCATCAAACGCAGATAACATTTTGTGGCACAAGGTGAATAAATACTGCATGCTTTTTCCCCTTTCATTGCACTATGAGTTCCATGTTTGACAGGTAAGTGGACGATCTCATGCTATTTCAGTTAAGCAATACAGTCGCCGACTGATTTTCCCGACTCCAAAAATTCGGACATGCTCGATTATTCGGTCTGCTTCGTGGCACCGCCATTCTTCCCATAGACCATAATGTATAACAACTGCCGACAGTTCGGACACCTTGCAACCTCTCGTCTGATTTTTCAGACACTCCTTGAGCCAACTCGATCGAGAGCACCATGAACCGACTCTGACCAGTGCATGGTTGGCTTGCTGAATGCCATTTTTGTTTCGAACGGAGCTTCCTTGCAGCCCCACGAAGTGGCGCTAATGCAAATCCCTACTCATCATAATCGTTTCTGCCTGGTTCGATAGAGTGGTTCTACAGCAGTTCCGGTTTCAGCTTAGTAAGCAATGTCAAGACAATCCAGCAGCTGATTTGTTTCTTCATGCACGACGCGGCGAGTAGGCCACGTTTTTCGTTTGTGCGAGTGGTGTCGGCATGGTGGTGTTTCCTTTGTGTGCTGTCTCGAGGTTCCGGTAATCCAACGCGGCATACGGAAACATCCCGTCAAGTGCCTAATGACGCCGACAGTGCCCGCGCAGACTGCGCTGGGGAATGCCGGCAAGCAGATACCAGGAGGCCTAGGATTTGTCGCCTTCCGATGTGCTCCCTACTGACGCGAAAAATGTTCTGCTGAGACCCGTGCAGTGGTTGCATTGCGATCCTGGACACCATATCATTTGACAGTTTCACAGGTGTTGACACTGCTGTACTGACATGCGTAAAACTCGACGACGGCGAGATCATTCGTCAGGTTTCTGCTGCATTGCCGGGCGATGACTCTGAGTCGGAAGATGACGCACCATGTGCTATGCTGCCGTCGCATGTGGAGCGTGTACAAGCAGTGATTGTACTTTCAGCCGCCTATAGTGACCGGACGACCCTCTCCGAGATTCAGGCTTATCTGATTGCGCGTAAATAGAACAGCGTGCAACAGCGCATTCCCGATTTCTTCAAGCCTACTGGCGAGCCCAAATAAGTGCGTGGAAATAAAGAAGTTATTTTTTTTTTTCTTAATCTGCTTTTTCGGACACTTGTTTATTCGGACATTTCCGCAGTCCCCGTGAGGTCCGAATAAACGAGGCGACATCACTCCTCTAACATCACTGCAAACATGGTCGCAAGAACACGATAGTGTTGGCTGATATTTGCTACATATTTGCCGTAATAAAGCAACAGATCGTTTTCTTATTCACAAAGTTCTTGCCCACTTCTAGATCTTAGTGTACCTAACTGCACTCTGCACTCACCGGCGTAACTTTCCGATGCCGCATGGCGACGCTATGCGGGCTGTCGCTGTACGGCGACATCCGGTTAAATGCGCTCTATTGGGACTCGCATATTTTATTCGCTAGGCTAATAATTTCTAATAAAGCACTCATGTAAAAACTTGAGGAGCTGAATATCTTGTCTAGATGTTCCTCCATCGACTCAGGAAATTTTGCGTCTGCGCTAGTTCTACTTATCGCTAGGACGCTTTCCTACGAAGGGGAAACATGTGGAAGCACAGAGACCGGTATAACACAAATTCAAAAATGTTTTTCATGCTTAAAACAAAAAGTAATTTGATAAATGTTTCTCATTTTGTAGGCAATGAATGTTTATAATAAATACACTATTTAGCGTATTTTTACCCCAACCACCTCAATGCTAAATTTACGACTAAATATAGGCTAAAATTAACTGTTTTGCAACTTTGTCGCCAGCTGTACAGGCCATTTCACATTATGTTCGTCCCAAATTATTTTTCACTTACAGTACAACTTGCTGGCAATTAGTTACTATGAAATATAACGTTTCAGTAAAAGTTATTTTTCTGCAAAAATATTCCCAATATGCACCAAATTTTGCATATTTAGTGCCATATAAGAAACTCACGGAAACATAAAGATCGATAACTCTTTTTTTAAGTGAAAACCATATCTTCATTCTCAAGGGAAAATCGTGTGCTCGCCTAATTTAAGAGAAAATTTTTTAACAATGCGTTTTACGACTCGTACTTTCGAGCTCTCTAAAAAACTTCGCATGTTCCTAGTGGTGCTGAAAAATTTTTGTTCGCAAAAATATTTTACAGGAAGTCTTCTTGCTTTAAATAGATAGTCCTCAATTTTTTTTTAAAGAAATCGCTTATGGTCGAGCGCCAAGGTTGGGACAGTTGGCATGGAATGACCCATAAAGAATGCATTAAAGAAGATGGCATAATTCTGTTTCTGGAGTTATTTTCCTCACGAACAGTGTTGCGCTTAGAATACAACCGTGTGGCACGCCGTTTTCCTCAGTTCTGGGGTTTCAGTGCCAAAAGCACAATTTGATCATGAGGCACACCGTAGTGGGGCACTCCGGGTTAATTTTGACCCCCAGGGAATCTTTAAACATGCCCTGAATGCAAGGGACACAGGTTTTTTTGCATTTCACCCCCATCGAAACGCGGCAGCTGCAGTGGAGATTTGATCCCGTGACCTCGTTCTTGCCAGGCACAACACCATAGCCACTTGGCCATCGTGGTAGATGCTGTTTTCCTGGACGAATATTCATGAAAGCACTGTGCCAAGACGCACCTGAAATGTTCGATTGGACATAAAGTCCGCGGGACAGATCAGTATCTTGCCATGAATCCCTAGGTCTGCAAAATCTCGCACTATACCAATATATCCATGTAGTAGGCTTTGTCCAAGCCAACGAAAACTGTGAGATAGTGTTTTTTCTGTAGAAAGGCACTGTGTAGTTCATATTCAAATCGAACAAGGGGATCAGTTCTTGAACAACCCTTTTTATACCTGCATTGATGACTGTCTAACAGCTTTTGTGTATCAAAGCTAAATGTTAGCTCGGTGTTCAGTACAGTCGCCGACCGTTTATTCGGACCTCACGGGGACCGCTGAAATGTCCGAATAAACAGGTGTCCGAAAAAAACAGATTCCGAAAAAAAATCCTTTATTTCCACGCCCTTATTTGGGCGCGGCAGCAGGCGCAAAGAAATCGTGAATGCGCCGTTGCACGCTGTTCCGTTTACGCGCAATCAGATCAGCCTCAATCTCGGAGAGGGTCGTGCGGTCACTGTAGGCGGTTGAAAGCACAGTCACTGCTTGTACAAGCTCCGCGTGCGACGGCAGCGGCGCACATGGTGCGTCATCCTCTGACTCAGAGTCATCATCCGGCGGGGCAGCACAAACCTGACGAATGATCTCGTCGTCGTCAAGTTCTGCGCACGTCAGTACAGCACTGTCAGCATCTGTAAAACTACCAAATGAGACAGTGTCCGGAATCGCAATGCCACCACTGCGCAAGTCTTGAACATTTTCGGCTTCAGTAGTGAGCACATCTGAAGGCGACAGATCTGGGGCCTCCATGGCACTCACTTCATCGGTTATAACAAATCCAGCGTGCCGAAAGCAGTTCTGTAGAGTGGCAGGGGCCACCGCCTTCCAGGCATCCGCAAGCATGTTTATAGCCGACAGAAGGCTAACAGCGTACTGCTTGCCGGCGTCGATGCAGACGACCATGCGGTTCAAGAGGCGTGCTCTGTATAGGACCTTCAAATTTTTTATAATGCCCTGGTCCATGGGCTGGAGGACACTCGTGGTGTTGGGTGGCAGGAATTCCAAGCGGATGCACTCGAGATCATGGATGTGACCGTGTGCACCGCAGTTATCCACAAAAAGCAGTACCTTCTGGTTTTGCGACTTGAACTTCCTGTCAAGATTGCGGGCATAGTCGCTGAACAGCTGTTGCATGATCCATGCTTTTTAGTTGGCCTCATACCAGACGGGCAGTGACTTCGCTCCCTTGAAGCCCCTCGGGCTTTTTGATTTGCCAATCACAAGAAGCGGAAGCTTCTCTGTCCCCGACATGTTGCTGCCTACAATGATGGTGACGCGCTCTTTACTGTGCTTCCCGCCGTGGCAGGGATCGCCAGACACAGAAAGGGTCTTATCATGCAGCATCTTATAGAATAGGGCAGTTTCGTCACAGTTAAAAACGTCATCTGGCGAAAACTGGGACAACAGCAACTCCAGAGTCTCCGAGCGATAATTCGCAACGAGGGTCCGGTCAACGGCACCACTCTCGCCGCACATCCTCTTGAAAGCAAGGTCGTACCTTTTTTTGAAGTTACGGAGCCATCCGTCACTGAACATAAAGCCCTCGATGTTCATCTGGAGAGCGAGCGTCTCTGCCTTCTGCTTCAGAAGGTCTCCAGACACAGGAATCCGCTTGGCAACTATAGCACACAACCACATGTCGAGGGCTTCTTCAAGCTTCGGGTGGCTGCCGTCCCTAAAATTTTTCCTTTCCAGGCTGGAGGAAGACTTCGTTGCTTCACCAAGAATCTTCATCTTGTTTCTCATGTAATCCAAGACCGTCTGCTTCGGAATGTTAAATTCTCGAGCAACTCCGCTTTGAGACCGGCCGCTCAGGACTTGCTGCACAATGGCGATCTTTTTCGCCATTGACATTGTGGTATATTTAGTACCACGCTTGCCAACATTTCCCAGCGCAGTCTGCACGGGCACTATCGGCGCCATTGGACACTTGACGCAATGTTTCCGTATACTAAAACGTTCGATCACCGCGACCTCGACACAGCACACAAACACCACTACGCTGTCACGCCGGCACCATTCGCACAAACTAAAAACGTGGCCTAGTCGCAGCGTCGTGCACGAAGAAAGAAACAAATCAGCAGCTGGACTGCCTTGACATGGCTATGGTGACATGGCTTACTAAGCTGAGACCGGAACTGCTGTAGTCACTCATAGCCACTCTACCGAACCAGGCAGAAACGATGATGATAGGCGGGGATTTTCAGTAGCGCCACCTCGTGGGGCAGCAAGGAGGCTCAGTTCAAAACACAAATAGCGTTCAGCAAGTCGAGCCATGCACCGGACAGAGTCAGTGGGGGCGAATGCCATCGATCGAGTTGGCTCAAGGAGTGTCCGAAAAATCGGACGAGAGGTTGCAAGGTGTCCGAACTTTCGGCAGTTGTTATACATTGTGGTCTATGGGGAGAATGGCGGTGCCGCGAAGCTGACCGAATAATCGAGCATGTCCGAATTTTTGGAGTCCGGAAAATCGGTCAGCGACTGTATACATTCATAAGATTTTACCAAACAGCTAATGAGAGCAATAGGTCAGTAGCTGCTTAGAAATGGTGGGAGTTTTCTGGCTTTAAAGAATGGTACTATTATTGCAGTTTTCTGTGCTTTTGGCATTACTACCGTTTCCCAAATCATGTCAAAAAATTCCAGCAGAGCCTCTACGTACCGTATTTATTCAAATCTAGGCCGATAGTTTTTTTTCAATTAATCATATTTCAAACTCTAGGCTCGGCTTAGATTCAAGGATTTTTAAACACATGCCAGTTTTTCATTGAAACTGCTAAACATGGTGCATAGCTAGCGCCATCTAGAAAAGTTAGTATCGCAGCCGCTACTAGCCATGCCAGTAGCCAACCGCACACAAGCGAGGTTGCCATTTTGACCTGTGTCGTGTTGGCCGTATCTGTGTGCGCTTCTTGTCGTCGAATCTTACCATGGGCACTTGACCGACAACATGAAGGCTGCTCTCACCCAAGCGAACACGGACCTCGCTGTCATACTGGGCGGTATGACGGGCCAGTTGCAGCCATTTGATGTCTGCATCAACAAACCTTTCAAGGATCGTCTGCGGAAGTATCACACAGACTGGTTGACTGACGACGACCACATGCTAACGGCAATGGGCCGCATCAAACGTGCATCACTATCACAGCTAGCGGGCTGGGTAACTGCAGTGTGGGACGACATCCCAGGTACTTTGATCATGCTCACCTTTGAAAAGTGCAGCATATCGAATGCGCTTGATGGTGCCGAAGATAGTGCACTGTTTGAAGGTAACTGTGACAAGGAACACAGTGACGAGTCTAGCAGCGACGATGACGTTGAATGAGCTCTGCACGTTCAGATTCAATAAATGCTGTTTGCATTTTGTGAACGCTGTCCTCACTTTTTTTTGTTCGGCCTACATTCGAGTAAATACGGTATGCTTGTTATAAGTGGGCAACTATTTAATAGTGGATGCAGTCAAGATCCACTGCTGTTTTCCTGCGGGCAGGAAGTACACTGTTCAATTCCAGCAGTGTCAGGAGAGCATCATACGGTTCATTTAAGGCACTGCTAGTTGGTCATTTTTTTTTCGCGATGTTCTTGTACAACCTTCAGAATGTGTAGCGCAGTCCAATTATAACAACTCCACTTATGCAAATATTCTGCTCACAATTTCAAAAATAAACGAAAAATCTGATTGTTATAACCGATCATCAGTATATTGCCACTAGGTGTCACGCGCCAGCGTTGAGAAAGAAGGGACTGGAACGCGCGCTCTGCAAGAGGTGTGCGCTGAAGAAGAAGAGGCTGAGGATGCCGGCTTGAGTTTTATGTACGCCATATTATACAACTGTCTGTCTCGCCGACACCGGGTACATCTTCAATTGTCTTTTAGTGACAAAACTGGTGGAGGTGCAGGGTACGGTTCATCCGATGCCACAAACCCCTCCTGGTAGCAGGAGTACCAGCCCCATACTAGTGGACACCCCTGTTCACCGGGCCCGCAGGAGAATCCGAGGATTACCTCCGGAGCTTGATCACCTCTCCACAACATCGACGCCCCCACAGACCAGTATGGAAGGAACATTGACGTCTCTATCGACCATTATGCAAGGTACGGCCACAACGGCAATTCAGTACCTGCTGCAGAATCTCAGAGTGCCGAAAGTGTTCCACGGAGATGTCTTCGAGGATGTAGAAGACTGGTTAACCCAGTTTGAGTGCGTTGCTGAGATAAACGAATGGAGCGACACGGCAAAGTTGAGAAACATTTACCTCAGCTTGGAGGACGGTGCTCGCACTTGGTACAAGAACCGAGAAGGGCTCCTCAAATCGTGGCTCGAGTTCCGCTGTGCCTTGCTGGAGACATACACCAATGCTGATCGCCGCAAACGAGCCAAACGGGCGCTCCAATCCCACATTCATCTGCCGAATGAGAGCGTGACGTCGTACGTAGAGGATATGACGTGCCTCTTCCGTCGGGTGGACCCTACCATGTCAGAGGAAAAGAAGCTGCGCCGTCTAATGCGGGGAGTTACAGAACAGCTATTTGCTGGCCTGGTTCAAAGCCCGCCGAAGACCGTGGGTGAATTCTTAACCGAAGCCACCCCAATGGTAAAGATGCTGCACCATCGCTCAGCTTTCTATGAAAGGCAAATGAACGCTACTTCACCTTCGGACCAGCGCTTAGCTACGTATGACAGGCACGCGAATGCTGCTTCACTGACGGATGCAGTTGCCTTTGGAAACCTGGACGTTCTCCTAGACTTTATCCGCTCTGTGGTTCGTGATGAGCTTTAACGGCTCAGCTGCCCGCCTCAGCCCACACTGGGTTTCATTTCTGCCCTCGTGAGAAGTGAAGTGCAGCAAGCGATCTAAGGTCCCGTCCCAAGCAGCAATGCGCCACCTGTGACAGCACAGTTGCACAGGCCATCGTATGCGGAAATTTTGGGGTGAGTCTCTGTCAGCGCTCCGACCCATTTCATCCCCACCACGTCTTATGCCGCGTCATACGTCCCGCCGCTCCCATCAGTGCAACCGATCCAACGTATGAAGGACCAGCGCCCGCTCGAAAGGAAATCTGACGTCTGGTGTACCCCGGACAGAAGGCCTCTGTGCTATCACTGTGGAGAAGCCGGTCATGTATACCGAGAGTGCCCATACTGCCGCCTCGGACTGCAAGGTTTTGCCGTGGATTCACCAAGGCCCAGATATGGCAAAAGGCCTAGGGCGATTGGAGAATACCAGAACCAGCAGAGTATGCCACTGTTCCTGCGGCGGCAGTCGCGCTCGCCGCCCCCTAGGGGATTTTCCCCGCCCCTAGAAGCCCTCTAATAGCAGCGCAGGGACGACCGCCAAGTCCTCGCCGGAAAAACTAAGAACAGTGACCTTCGGGGGCAAGGCCGCTGATAATCACCCTTCCGAAGACCTCCCATAGACGCAAGCATGGTCTATTCAGCACGATTCAGCGACGACAGCAGCCGAACTCAACGACAGACTCTCGCTAGACATACCTGTTGTGCTCGACGGCAGCCACGTTAGTGCGTTATTGGACACGGGTGCCGACTACTCGATCTTGTGCGGAAAACTAGCGACGGAACTTAGAAAAGTTATCACGCCTTGGTCTGGAACGCAAATTCGTACTGCGGGCGGGCATATCGTGACACCGTTGGGCATGTGCATGGTCAGAGTACAAATTCGTGGGTGTACGTTTCCAGCCAGCTGCCTTATAATCCGCGATTGTTCTCGGGACCTCATCTTGGGCGACGATTTTCTGCGAGAGTATGGTGCCATTATAGACCTCCAGGAGTGCACAGTGACTTTTTCAACAGAGAGAGCAGCGAACAGTCGCAACAATTGCCGACATAACGCGCTTCGGGTTTATGCCGACAGTGTAACTTTACCACCACGCGCAAGTGTCCTGGTAGCGGTCGTATATGACGATCTGCTTAAGGTGAAGCTGTTGCAGAGGGCAATTCCTCCCTTATGCTGACTCACGGTGTATGTGCAGCCCGCAGTCTCATTATGCTTCGAGGTGGACATTCTGCGCTCCTTGTGACAAACTTCAGCCAGGAACATCGGCACCTGTTTCGTCGTACTACAGTGCAGTCCACTTATAACGATACCACATATAACGATATATCGGTTATAACGATGGGTCGACATGAGAGTGTCATTTTATGCATTAGGTCTATGGGGAAAAAAAACATTTATAACGATAGGTTATTCACCGCATATCGGATATAACGATCAAAATATTGCCGCCCAGATGGCTTTTCCCGTGCCAAATAATCGTAACATTTGCGTTGCTTAGTTCCCTGAAACGAACGATGTCGAGACGAGGCGATGTTTACCTCCGTAAGTTCGTATCTGCCGCCATTACCACGCTGCGCGTCCCGCGCCGCCCGCGCACCGAAGAGTACTTGAGTAGGCGCAGCGCGCCACAAGATGGCGCTAGCTGCTTCATGCGCGTCGGCCACAGTCGCTCCGAAAGAGAGAGAGAGAAAAAAAAAGCAACAAGCAAAGCGGCGCGGTGGCACCCGTCCCGCACTCAGTCTCTCTCTCTCGCGATAGCAGGCTGACGCCACCGAAGCAGCGTGCAACCAACGTGACCAACGGTACAACCCAGTTCGAAGATGGCGCCGACAAAGCGTAAAGCTGTGTCGCTTGACACGAAGATGGATATTTTGCAGGACTCTCGACGCAGCTTCAAGGTGAGCGCCCTCGTGAAGAAGTATGAGCTCGCCCAGTCGACGATATCAACCATCTTGAAAACCGGGAGCACCGCGATTGTGAAGGCAGGAGCTATCAGCGACCATGCCGATCAGCGGAAAAGGGTTAGAGACCCTTTGTACACCGATGTTGAAGAGGCACTTTACCAGTGGTTCATCTCAACCCGCGCGCATAATGTGCCTATTAGTGGGCCAA
Organism: Dermacentor variabilis; assembly: GCF_050947875.1. Lineage (NCBI taxonomy): Eukaryota > Metazoa > Arthropoda > Arachnida > Ixodida > Ixodidae > Dermacentor > Dermacentor variabilis. The sequence goes on along the minus strand of NW_027460335.1, from coordinate 8,465,511 downwards.
TAATTGCCACCAAAGCGAAAAACTTCGCTTTTCTTCTGGGACGGCCAAATTTTGAGCCTGGGGGAGGCTGGATTCAGCGCTTTAAAGAGCGGCAAGAAATCGTTTACAAAAATGTGGTAGGGGAAGCGGCGTCTTTGGACACAGAGGCAAAGCAGCAGTGGCTGCAGACAGAGCTGCCCAGCGTGCTGGAGCGCTACGCGGAGAAGGACATATATAATTGCGACGAAACTGCTTTGTTTTTTCAAATGTTGCCGTCGAAGTCTCACGCTCTTAAAGGAGATCGATGCCCCGGCGGGAAGCACTCGAAACTTAGGGTGACCGTGTTGCTGTGCGTTAGCATGGACAGGAGCCATCGTCTCAAGCCTTTCATGATCGGGCGATCAAAGAAGCCAACGTGCTTTAAGAATCAGCACATCCCGGTCCGCTATCGCAGTAACAAGAAGGCGTGGATGACCCGCGACCTGTTCGAAGAATGGCTGCTCGAGTTCGGCAGTTTAATTGAAGGCCAAGGAAGAAAATTAGTGTTGCTACTTGACAACTGTAGCACACACAGCGTTAACCCGAAGCTAACATCTCTAGAACTGATGTTTCTGGCTCCGAATACTACGGCAGGCCTTCAGCCGTTGGACGCCGGCGTGATCGCCAACTTTAAAGTCCTGTATCGGCGGCGCATGCTGGAGTGGCTAATTTTAGCCATTGACCGCGCAGCTCCTGGAACGTCGGGTCATGCAGACGGGCCCCCTGACCTGAAGATCAGCCTTTTGAAAGCCGTGCGCTTCGTTTACGGTGCATGGTATGAAGTAAAGCAGTCAACCATATACAACTGCTTCAAAAAGGCGGGCTTTGTGCGTCAGGACGAACTTCCCCAACCCACTGAGACCAACACGGTGGAAGCCGCTGACATAACCGAGCTCTGGGAGCTCGTTCCTACTGGTGACACAGGTGGTGCGTCGATGGAGGAGTTTTTGACTGCAGACAGTGCTGCCTCGTTCTGCGATGAGGTCACCGACGAGGCGATCGCCGAAGATGTGCTGTCTCGACAGACGGCAAAGTTGTGCGACGGTGGCGACGGCAGCAGCGACAGTGACAATGAGATTGGCAGTGGCTCCTTGACCCCGACCACGATGTCCACACAAAGTGCACTGTCGTCGATCGACTCCTTAATTGATTTTATGCATGCCAAAGGATTGTCGCCAGTGTTCACGCAGCAGCTGGAATCCATGCACACCGCGGTTGTGAAGCTGAAGCTGCCGCAAAAGCAAGTGCAGATTTCGGACTATTTCGGCGCGCCTAACCCTTGACACGGTCATTGGCGCTACAAATAAAGTTTGTTTTTCACAGCCGACTTTCTACATCATCTATTCTTTAGAGCAAGTAGCGAATTCGAGTTCGGAGCTGCAAAGGTATGTACCGCGTTTTTTCTTTTTTAAATTTTTTTATAACCAGTCCAGATATAGCGATCATCGGTTATAACGATCATATTTTTCGTCTTTCTCGATATCGTTATAAGTGGACTGCACTGTACTATCGCTTTCGCTGAGCCCATAGCAGACGTTGCTGAATGCTTTGCGTCTATGACAAAGGACAACGCAGCTCAGACACTCAGCAATATCGACATCAATTCAGACCTTTCGGAGGAAAAGCAAAAAGCGCTGTGCGAGTTGCTAGTTCGGTTCAAGGAGTGCTTCGCATCTACTTCTAAGGTACGCCAGACGCCCATCACGAGACACCGAATAATCACGTATGACGATTCTCGTCCCATACGACAACTGCCTTATCGCGTATCGGCAAAAGAGCGCAACGTAATTAATGCACAAGTGAAAGAAATACTTGACGATGATGTCACACAACCATTCCAAAGCCCTTGGTCGTCGCCGGTGGTCCTTGTCAAAAAGAAAGACGGAACGCTTCGGTTCTGTGTTTATAGAAAGTTGAATAACGTCACAAAAAAAGACGTTTATCCACTTCCGCGGATCAAAGATTCGTTAGATCGGCTGCGGCGAACCAGGCATTTTTCATCCATAGACTTGAAGAGTGGATATTGGCAAATCAAAGTTGACGTACGAGATCGCGAAAAAACTGCCTTTGTTACCCCGGATGGACTGTACAAATTTAAAGTACTTCCATTCGGCCTGTGTTCTGCACCGGCCACATTCCAGCGAATGATGGACACTGTTCTCACGGGTCTGAAGTGGCACAGCTGTTTAGTATACTTAGATGCCGTCGTCGTGCTTGCGGCGACCTTCGAAGAACATCTGAAGCGTTTAGAGGCGGCACTTGAGGCACTCCGCTCCGCTAATCTCACACTAAAGCCAGAAAAGTGTCACTTCGGTTACGAAGAGTTGAAGTTTCTCGGGCATGTCGTGAATGCTGACGGTGTCCAGCCTGGCCCAGACAAAACATCTGCTGTTGCTGCTTTTCCGACTCCTCGGGACAAGAAAGCAGTACACCGCTTTCTCGGTCTGTGTGCCTACTATCGTTGCTTCGTCGCTAATTTCCCCCGGATCGCCGAACCACTCATACGCCTCCCGCGAGAAGACACACCCTTCGTTTGGATGGATGAGCAGGACGCGGCCTTCACCGAGTTACGGCAATGCCTGCAGGAATCAGCCGTCCTCGCTCACTTTGACGAGGACGCTGACACCGAGGTGCATACCGATGCAAGCAACATAGGTCTTGGCGCTGTTCTCGTTCAACACCAGGAAGGCATCGAGCGAGTGATCGCTTACGCCAGTCGCACCTTTTCACACGCCGAAATCAACTTCTCCACTTCCGAGAAAGAGTGTCTAGCAGTTGTGTGGGCCATCATGAAATTTCGGCCTTATCTCTACGGTCGCCCTTTCAAGGTGGTGACTGACCACCATTCCTTTTGTTCGTTAGCCAACTTACGAGACCCGTACGGGTGACTTGCTCGATGGAGTCTCAGTCTGCAGGAGTTCGATGTTACCATCGTCTACAAATCAGGCCGCAAACACAAAGATGCGGTCACGTTGTCGCGCGCTCCCGTCAAAATTTGCGATAAGGACATGGACGAAGACGGCGCATTCCTTGGGGCCCTCGCCGCATCTGACCTGATCACACGGCAGCGTGAGGACGCCGAAATACGCCCTCTCATCTATCACCTAGAAGGCAAAAATGTTACAATTTCCCGACACACTTCTTGCAGTCTCTCGGCCTTCTGCCTCCGAAAGGGTGTCCTCTATAAGAAAAACTTGAGTGCCAGCGACAAGGAGTATCTATTGGTCGTACCTGCCACCCTCCGTGATGAGATTCTCCTAGCCTGCCATGATGAGCCCATGCCTGGACACTTGGGATTTTCTCATACTCTTGCAAGAGTACGCCAGATGTACTACTGGCCCAGACTTTCTACCACAGTGAAGCATTACGTGCAAAGCTGCTGTGAGTGTCAACGCAGGAAATCACTGTCTTTGAAGCCCGGGGGGTTCATCGCACCACCTAGCGCGCCGTTTCATCAAATCGGCATGGATCTTCTGGGACCCTTTCCCTTGTCAGCCAGCGGAAACAAGTGGATTATAGTCGCCACAGACTATCTAACACGCTACGCCGTGACGAAAGCTGCCCAGTTCTTTATCGATCAGATAGTCCTAAGACATGGTGCCCCATCACATGTCATCACCGACAGAGGAACTGCCTTTACGGCCCAACTGATAGAGGACATATTCTGGCTGAGCTGCACGCAGCATCACAAGGCCACAGCCTATCATTCGCAGACCAATGGACTGATGGAACGGCTAAACAAGACCATTGCTGACATGCTGTCTGTGTATGTAGACGTCCAGCATAAAACGTGGGATCAAGTCCTGCCGTACGTTACATTCGCGTACAACACTGCCATTCAGGAAACAACGCAATTCACCCTGTTTCGCCTTGTCTACGGGCGCAAGGTCCAGACCACGCTAGACGCAATGCTTCCGCACGACACCGACGCATCACTTACTTTCGACGCCGAGCAACTTACTGAACATGCAGAGAAAGATCGTCAACTCGCGAGCATACACATCACGACGCAGCAGAGTCCAGAGACACGACGCTACAACCTTCGACATTGGCAAGTCGAGCACCAGCCAAGTGACCAAGTCTGGGTGTGGACTCCAATCCGTTGCCAGGGGTTGTCTAAGAAGCTGCTTAGTAGATACTTTGGACCCTACAAAGTGACACACCGCATTAGTGAAGTGAACTATGAGGTCATTCCCGACGGTGGCGCGTCGCCTCGGCGTCGAAAGCACCACTCAGAGATAGTGCATGTTATTCACCTGAAACCGTATTTCGCGCGTTAAGGCGGCACCAACTCGATCTCATACAACTTCCACACTTCCACGTTCTTTTAGTAAGCATCGTAGTTTAGTAAACATCGGGTCGATGCTTTTCTTTGGGCGGGGGGATAATGCCGCTAGGTGTCACGTGCCAGCGCTGAGAAAGAAGTGACTGGAACGCGCACTCGGCAAGAGGTGTGCGCTGAAGAAGCAGAGGCTGAGGAGGCCGGCTTGAGTTTTAGGTACGGCATCTTGCACAACTGTGTGTCTCGCCGACGCGGGGTACATCTTCAATTGTCTTTTCGTGACAATATCTAGATTGCTATAAAAAAAAAACTGCCCAACATACCTTTGTTGCTCTGAAACCAAATTTGCCACTTGTGGTAAGAAACGAATGTTGTAGAAAGTAGGCAGCGAAAAAAAGTATGTTTGTTCATACCCCTACAGCGTGTCAAGCGTTAGGTGCTCTGAAATAGTCAGAAACCTGCACTTGCTTTCGCAGAGGTTTCAGGTTTGCAACTGCAGTTTGCACTGCATCCAGCTGCTGCACAAACACTGGCAGCTATAATTTAGCGTGCATGAAATCAATTTACAACTCCGTCGGTGATAGAACACTTTGGATGAGCATCGGGTACGGTGTCAAAGATGTGCCATTGTCAGTCTCGGACACTGACATTTCAGACACAGCCATTATAATTTTAAAACCCTCAATCTTCATCTGACGTGCCAGGGCTTCTGCTTTTTAATTTAAACATCACCAGACGCTGGCACTTGCTTGGCGATCATGGTGCAAGTTTTGGGTTGGCACCTTGGCTGGCATTCTCCTGTACGGCTACCGCAGATTTCTCGGCAGCTTCTAAAATATTCACCTTGTTTTCTAGATAGTCTGATATTGTCTGCTTCAAGATTTCAAATTCCTTTGTGACGTCCGCTTTCGATCGGCCACTTTGCACTTGCCTGATAATGGTGGCCGTATTTTCCATCGTCAGTCTGCTATAATTTGTTCGCTTCAAACTCTGTTTCAAGTTTGAGACAAACAATGAAGGCAGTGTCGGCACCATCGGTAGCAGCTGCCAATGCAACTACTGCAGACATTTGGTTCTTGAAGCGCCTGAGCCTAGTGTTGCAGTATGCAGCTGAAGTGAGCCAGAATGCACTAAAGGCAATACAAACAATACAACTGGTGATATGAACAGTACAATTGACCATAAGTGACTGACAAGTGTCAACAGCGATGAAAGCATGAAGCTACAGTGTAGTAAGCCCACTGGCATTTCCTCTGCCAGTGGGCTTACTCCCTGGCAGAGGAAATGCGGTGCGGCGGCTCCACGAACGTCAACAATATGTACTTCTCAAGCGGTGGCGCTAGCGTTGGCTTCAATGGAACGTGGGAGAGGCAGCGCGGCAGCCCAAGCTACACCTGAGCATATTAGGCCAAGCCTCGCAGGAGGATGCAGCAAGCGGTGCCTGCTATCGTGGCTGTACCGGAAACGGAACCTCTGAATCGGCATGCGAGATGCGTGCAATGCAGGTTCGAGGCTGCAGAAAAACAAAATGACGGTGATGTTTACGTTTTTGGTAGCTTTTGACTTGTGATCAAGGGGAAAAGTCTGGAAAATCAAACGAGTAGAGCTTGAAACATGCCAAATTTTGATCATTGTTATATATTGACTCTGGAGCGCGTTGTGGTACCATGGCAGAGTCTAAATATTCGAGCTGGTCCAGAAAATCAGGTGTCCGAAAAAGTCACATCAGCAACTGCACTATTATTACGCTGTGACAAAGAACAGATTCGAATTCCACTTAGTGCCAGTAAACATTATGTAAACTATTTTGCAAATCTTATGCTGCAATTGCATGGGCCTGAATTGTCAAGGAGAGGCTGGGCCTTGGTCTGGAATTGCAAAGTACATTTAGTGCAATCTTCCTGTGTTTGCCATGTATGTTGTGAACCAAAATAAAAAATGTCTTGTTCATAGCTGCCAAAATGGAAAAAGCATCGCATTTGTCAATACTGTGGCCAACACGCCAACTTTGCAAACACATGTTAATAGTGCTACAGGTGCAAAAATAACATCTCTCGGCTTGACTTTATTACTGCCTTTGCAAACAGTGTGATAAAATAAGTGGAAGTGTACAGCAGAAATGTGACAGTGCACCGTTTGGCTTCTGAGAATAGAAATGGAAACAGTGTAACTGTTGATTTTCATTGGAAGCTTTGTTGCGCAATGGCTACCGTGTTGACAGTGAACTTGAAAACACTGTGGTGGAATTTCTTTGTGAGCACCGTGCATGAGTTCTACTGATAACACTAGATTGGAACGGCCTTCCTAACCACGTTGCTGTCATCATGTGCTTATCGAAGTTTGTCGAAAATGTAAAAAACTTGCTGTTACTGTGACTATGTATTTTTATTCTTGCCACCCATAATGTAACGCCCCATTTACTGGGGCCTTTAAGGTAATAAAACGAAATGAAATTCAGTTCACTGCAAAGGCAATTGAATTTGCTCACTGCACTAGTGTCTCGCTTCTTGAAGTGAAAAGGTTTGACTTTTCACATCGGCGAAGGTGGATGAGATTTTACCACATTGTAGCAAGAGTGCTGCGAAAGAACTATCTACTGGGATAAACTCGCGCAACGGAAGAGGTCTCATTGGCCACTGCAGTCTGCAAACATTGCACAAAAAACCTGAAGTTGCTATCGACAGGAGAGAATCGAAATGAGTGTATGGCCTGCAGTCCCCTGAAGACACGTATAAGGCAGCTGAAGTTATGGCTGGCATGCACCTCAGGTGCCCAGTACATACTGCTAGTTGCCTGATAACACTGTTGCGCATGCCTAGTCCTGCTTAGTCAAGTGCTGTGGGATGTTGTGACTCAAAGCTTTTCCAGAACAAGAATCCCCACAGTCTCAATGCGCCGTTCACCACTCTCAATGAATGAGCATATGGATAAAGAAGTATGTTACTGCATTAAAGAATTTTGTTCGAATTTTGTTCACCTCAAGCACAGGGGCTGACTTACATTTCGCACTGATCTATATTCCCGTTTTTTCACTATACTGATTTAGACATAACTAAAGGACTCACTGGGCTTAATGTGATTGTAAAGCACTGTGAGGGCCTGCAACACCAGGGCAAGAGAGCTCTGGATTAAACTCACCTAAGGTGCTTCAGTGTGCTCAGTAAAACATTATTTTTGCATTTTGCCCCAATCAGAATGCAGGCAAGAATCACAGACCTGCCCATACGTCCTCAGCAGCAGACTGTCATACACACCTGAGCAGGTCATACCAAGCTAGCCAGACTTGGCTATTTATCACAAACTCACACAAGCAAGCAAATGTAAGAGGAGTGATGGTCACTGCCCACCTGAGGTGGAGACTGATTGATCCACAGTCTCTGTAGTCTGCACGCTCCTCGACTCACTGCCTGCTCTCAAGGAGCACCCAACAGACTTGTCAGCCAGAGGCAAGCTGCACTGCGTGCCAACCTCGACCTGGTCGATGACATTGGAAGGGGCGTGGCGTGCCATTTTCGCAGTCATACCTTCAGCTTGGCTCATCGCATTTGTGAGGCCTGCAGAAAATAATCAGAGTGGCTGCAGTCCTGTTACATCATCGAGTACAAGAAGTAAATCCAATCATAGAATAAATGCGGGGGCACTTTATAATGCACAGCCGTGGAACACAACACAACCCTTTCTGTTCAGTATTTCTAAAGAGACAATCCACATTGAATACTCGAAAACAGGGCAAGCTTTTTCTGTGCAAGGTTTAAGGCAGCAAAATGTATTTCCAACCTTTTCCATCTCATACATTTTAAAGCTCTTGGAGGAGTCTAACTAATGCAAAGTGATTGCAAGATCCTAAGATCCTTGCCATCAGCCTATTAAAATGTTCACTGTAGGATCTCCAATAGCCCCATGTCTTGGGCCAGCTAATACCATCCTATGATTGCAAATTTCCTATATCATCACACTACCTAGTTCCATTCAGTGGCCCCAACAGACTGTCAATTACCTGCCAAACACAATACATTGCTGCCAAAGTTCATTTTTAATGCAATAGCATTCTTTAAGAACTTCAGCCAGTTAGCAGTAGTATGTATGTATGCTTGGAAGAATGCTAACACAATCCTAATCCATAAGAAAGGGGACGCCAAGGACTTGAAAAATTATAGACCGATCAGCTTACTGTCCACTGCCTACAGAGTATTTACTAAGGTAATCACAAATAGAATCAGGAACACCTTGGACTTCTGTCAACCAAAGGACCAGGCAGTATTCCGTAAAGGCTACTCAACAATAGACCATATTCACACTATCAATCAGGTGATAGAGAAATGTGCGGAATAAAACCAACCCTTATATATAGCTTTCATTGATTATGAAAAAGCGTTTCATTCATTCGAAACATCAGTAGTCATGGAGGCATTAAGCAATCAGGGTGTAGACGAGCCGTATGTAAAAATACTGAAAGATATCTGTAGCGGCTCCACAGCCACCACAGTCCTCCATAAAGAAAGCAACAAAATCCCAATAAAGAAAGGCGTCAGGCAAGGAGATACGATCTCTCCAATGCTATTCACAGCGTGTTTACAGGAGGCATTCAGAGACCTGGATTGGGAAGAACTGGGGATAAGAGTTAATGGAGAATACCTTAGTAACTTGAGATTCGCTGATGATATTGCCTTGCTTAGTAACTCAGGGGACCAATTGCAATGCATGCTCACTGACCTGGAGAGACAAAGTAGAAGCGTGTGACTAAAAATTAATCTGCAGATAATGAAATTAATGTTTAACAGTCTCAGAAGAGAACAGCCATTTACGATAGGTAGCGAGGCACTGGAAGTCGTAAGGGAATACGTCTACTCAGGGCAAATAGTGACCACGGTTCCGCATCATGAGACTGAAATAAGCAGAAGAATAAGAATGGGCTGGGGTACGTTTGGCAGGCATTCTCAGATCATGAACAGCAGGTTGCCATTATCCTTCAAGAGAAAAGTGTATTAACAGCTGTGTCTCACCAGTACGCACGTACGGGGCTGAAACCTGGAGGCTTATGAGAAGGGTTCTACCTAAATTGAGGATGACGCAACGAGCTATGGAAAGAACAATGGGTGTAACGTTAAGGGATAAGAAAAGAGCAGATTGGGTGAGGGAACAAACGCGAGTTAATGACATCTTTGTTGAAATCAAGAAAAAAGAAATGGGCGTGGGCGGTACATGTAATGAGGAGGGAAGATAACCGATAGTCATTAAGGGTTATGGACTGGATTCCAAGGGAAGGGAAGCGTAGCAGGAGGCGGCAGAAATTTAGGTGGGCGGATGAGATTAAGAAGTTTGCAGGGACAACATTGCCCCAGTTAGTACATGACCGGGGTAGTTGGAGATGTATGGGAGAGGCCTTTGCCCTGCAGTGGGCGTTACCAGGCTGATAATGATGATGATGATGATGATGATGATGGTGTGTGTGTGTGTGTGTGTGTGTGTGTGTGTGTGTGTGTGTGTGTGTGTGTGTGTGTGTGTGTGTGTGTGTGTGTGTGTGTGTGTGTGTGTGTGTGTGTGTGTGTGTATGTATGTATGTATGTATGTATGTATGCATACCCGCCGTGGTTGCTCAGTGGCTATGGTGTTAGGCTGGTGAGCCTGAGGTCGCGGGATCGAATCTTGGCCACGGCGGCCGCATATCGATGGGGGCGAAATGCGAAAACACCCATGTACTTAGATTTAGGTGGACGTTAAAGAACCCCACGTGGTCGAAACTTCCGGAGTCCTCATCTATGGCGTGCCTCATAATCAGAAAGTGGTTTTGGCATGTAAAACCTCATAATTTTTTAATGTGTGTGTGTGTGTGTGTGCACGCGTGCGTGCATGTGTACGTAACCTCTTTCCCGTCAACTTGTGTCACTGAGTGGTCTATGGTGAAATGGGTAGAGCATCTGGCTGCTGTGCCATTGGAACTGGGTTGAAAACCAACCATCAGCCCAGCTTAGGGCACTGAGCATGTAACACTGGGTATGTGCTCCTTTACAACAAACTTCTCAAGACACCAAGTTGGGTTAGTGGGCATGTTGCACTCGGCATGTGCCGCTCTTCAATGGCCTCTCCCAATGATGTCCAATTTTCCCTGTCTTGCACCAGCTGATTTCAAGTTGTGCCTGCAAATTCCTTAATCTCATCATCCCACGTAACTTTCAGCCACCCTCGAATGTGCTTTCGTTTCCTTAGCACCCATTCTATAGGCCAAATAGACCACCGATTATCTGCCCTATGCATTACATCGCCTGCCTAGCTACATTTTTTCCTCTTAGTGTTAACCAGAATGCCAGCTACTTTTCTTTACTCTGAGATCGACACTGCTCTCTCCCTGTCTCTTCAAGGTACATCTAACCTTCTTCATTCTATCACTTGTTGTGCAGTTATTAATTGTTCCCGAGTTTCTTTGTTAACCTCGAAGTTACTGACCCACATGTTAGTACCAGTAGAATCCAATTATTGTACACTTTTCTTTTGAATGATAGCAACAAGCTAACGGCCACGATTTGATAATGCCTGCAGTATGTGAACTTTCATGGTTTCTCGTTTCTTTGTCTGCTTAGGAGAGCTTACATGTTGCCTTTGTGCCTCACCTCTCACTTCAATTTCTAATTCTTAAATCAGCCATGTTACAGTTTCATTCATTACCATTAATGTTATCTTCATATTTCTGTTCTACTAAAAGCTGCATAATTGTTTGAGAGCATCAGCCTGAATTCATCTACTTCTACCCTGACTGTGTTTAGGCTGGTCTGTTTTCTTTTAACTAATTTTGTCTTTCTCTTCAAATTTAGAATAATCTACCTACAATCAATAACTTCAATTACCTATGATCACTGCCATTTACCATACCTAACACTTCTACATTCTGCACTATGCTAGGGTTGGCACAGAGTATAAAATCTATTTCATTTCTTGTTTGCCCATTAGGGCCTTTTCAGGTGAATTTCCCATTACTGCGCTTCCAGAAAAAGGCAATCATCATTTGAAGGCAATTCCTTTCCGCGAAATCTACCAACATCTCTTGTCTACTATTTCTAGAGTTGATGCCATAGTTGCCAGTCGCCTGTTCTCCCATACAATTTTCTTCCAATTTTGTATTATTGTCACCCATGAATACAGTAAACTAAGTTTGCCTCTTTCTCATTGCTAATTCAACATCTTCATAAAACTGTTCTATCATCATTCCTGGAGGTTGGAGAGTAGGGTTATACTATGAGTAATCTAAGTTTCATGTTAAGTTTTATCACGACGACTGCTACCCTTTTATTAATACTGTCATGTTGAAGTGATGGTGAAAACCAGAGTCGCACAATGCACTCAGCAAACCTGTGCCCAGGAAAACAAGTTACACTCAACACAATGATAGTGGCAAGTACACTCAACAATTTTTTAAATATGATTTGCTAGTCAACTGCATCAGCTTTTATACATGACTTGTCGAATATGTTCCAGTGTAATCGCTGGTGCCTTCACGCATTCCAAAATGTACTACAGAATTCCTGTCGTGCATACAATCTGATTACACAAGGTTAGGCGACGACAGAAAACGGATAGAACCAGCAGTAACATTCAAGAAACTTCCGATACAGAAAGGCGTGTATTAAGTTGAGTGACAGCATTGTAACAGAGATTGGCAGGTGAAAATCGTTCACCAAAAACAAACTATTTGCACGCATGTCAATACTGCAGAATTAATCAGTGTTGCCCACTGTGTACTTATGAATTAGAAATCCTACCCTATATTCCCTCTTGTCTGGAAGACGTCTGCAGTAGAGGACGTGGCCATTAGCAAGTTCTGTATAAGCTTTTGCGTTTTTCTAACCTCCTTACACCCAACGATATGTCGGGAAATGCCCGATAATACCTCAAAGAGCTAAGCTAGCTTCACTAAACAGGGTTCACATGTTAAATGTTGCCAGGTTCAATTTCCAGTGGCAGCCTGTCCAAATCCAGAGATTATTTGCACCTACTGCCGGTTTGCAGGTCTGACCCCCACCTTGTTCATGTACTCCACAACCGCACTAGATGTGTGCTGCTTGTCATTTAAACACCTTGACACCAACTTGGGTCACTGGGCATGTGCCAGTGGGTATGTGCCACCATTGAATGAACCTCAATAACTCAAATACGCGAACAGGCCTTGTCATCTGTCCAGCACAATAGTGGTAGGGTGTGATACATCACTCAAGCCACCATTCATTACCTGCTTTTTTTACTGGAGCAGTACAAGTAATAGAAGCAACGGCATGCCTTGAGCAAGTGGATATACATACTACATTCTGGAATGAGCCAACCAGCATCATTCAGCACTTGCGGCTATTTGTAGTAAACGATGCAGAGACAGGTTAGATCTTCGTGGGCACAAAAAACATCAGCAGAAGCTGCAAAGACAGCAGTAGCAAAGTAAAACACATTAGACAAATGGTTGAGCACACAGCCAGGGATATGGGCCTAGGGAACATCACCACCTAACTGCCCGAAATTGAAACATGCTCCTCACGCAACCAGGAAAATTCACAGAGGAACTCCTCTGATGGTTGTACAAGTATGTGTAAGCATTGTGCCACTCGCTCATCTCCATGCAGCCCAATGTCATTATCAATGTTATGGAACTTGATCCGACCAGTATAAACCCTTATAAACCTGCATCAGTGGTCTGCTTATGCTTGTTAGTGAACATGACAAGGCAGGCTTAAGTAAAAGTTCGATACAGCACTCGAGCGCACAATCATTGGTGTTAACTAAGGTGAAGTTAATTAGCCACAGTTAAGATAGAGTTCATTAGGGCACACAAACTCTTGACCTTTGGTGGGAGTCGAACCCACAAAGTGTAGTGTTAAGTTTAATTTAGCAAAGCTGTTGCAAAACCACCACTACATTTGCTGATAGGTGTATGCAATGCTTTGTAATGGTTCGGATGCTTATTTTAAGCGTGTTCTTTATTTAATCATATGCTATTAGGTGTGTTGTATCGGTGATGTTAATGAATGCACACTGTTTGCTTCACTTTGCTGAGCGCTTGTAGCCTCTCCCTTACGTTGGTATGGGCTATTGCATCTCTTCTTTGCTTACACGCGTAACAGCCATTGCCTAAGTGGAGTATTAGCCATTTATTGTCTTATGAGACGGAGAAATTTCTCGTTCGGTAGGCTCGCTGGAGGCGTCACCACCTGAGTGCACCAAATGGAAAGCACTGACGCCCCAGTTGGTGTGGTCAGCATAAGCAGTGAGGAAGAGAAATAAATGCACTCATGTGTGACCACTGCTCAGCACAACAGCACAACTATGGCGTGACCTCCGCATAAAAAGAAGCGTAACATCCCATAAACGTGGAGAGAGAAAAAAAAAAAAAAGACCCACGAGACAACATTTCCAGCACTAACAGTGCAGTGTATACGGATATGTTTGCGCGTGGGAGGTCCCACCTTGTTTTCGTCGCGACAAAATACAGGCCTGTTGCACATTGCTAACAGTGGTACTCCATTCAATTAAAGGCAGCGCAAAGGAAGTGCAGCAATGCTCATCGAAGGCACGAATTAGTGGTTCTGCGATTTCTGCAAGACTGCGTCAACTGTTTTGCGCAACCTGGCATTATGAGATTACTTTATACCACACGCATTCGCAAACGCGGTGGTCCCTGCAAGTGTCAGCAAAGGAACGCGTAATCGCACAAAAAGTACTCTCACCTCAGCTGCGTTGCGGTGATACGGCGCAGGGTCGGGTCCAGTGGACCAAACAGCGCTCTCCCGCTGAGGCACCGCGTGTGGAAGAATTGTGTGAGGGCGCTCCGAGCGGACTGGATTTACTAGATTGAGGCGGGGGCGCGCTTCGCGGTATATTCAACGTAATTCCGCTGCGGGCGCTGAGACCGACTGCGCACCTACGCTCTTATAATGGTGCTTTATTTCAACTCCAAATTTGTAGTGACACCTTTTTTGCAACGTATACATATTTGAGGCATGTGTTTTGAAAGACAACGTCTTGAATTTCTCTGTCATTGTCAAGTGTCTGCTAGCGAACGCGCGTTCGTTGCGCGGACGCTGGCGGACGGCCAGTTTTTCTCGCAGAAAGTCTGTGCAGTAATTTTTTTTGTGGTTTTACTTGATTTGGTGCGTGCGCAGCTCTTGTCGGCCGGTACCAATCGTAGCTTTAGGCCACTGAACTGGCATTCTTAACATAGTTTTTTTTAAGTAACACTTAATTTGTGCCTGAATAGCCGCCTATATCTGAAACATGAAGCTACGCAATCTACCTATGTTGCGCAGAGGCGCATTGCTCCCTGAGAGAATTAACGCACTGGTGGTATAATGGGTTCTGCTGAACAAGTTCCTAGCTGTCATTCAATATAATTAAACGCCCATTTGGTGGCAGCATGTAAATCTGCTAACTTGATACAGGTAAGGAAAACATTTTTTTGACAGTCTCACCATGTCTGCAACCCATTAAATCTGGGGGCCCAATATGTGGCACCACACTTCTTCAACCGAACGCAGCAGACCTACAAATATTTCTACTTGTATGTGAGGCTTACCGCTCCTTTAATTGACGTAGTAGTTCTGCGGAAACCCGCAAGGTGGAGAGAAGTAATGAATAAAGGGAAAATGAGACATCCACCCGTTCGTAGCAATTGCTACAAAGGAAACCCATACGGGTTCCTCGAAAGAAAAGCCTCATAGTTGAAGAAAAATTCGTCCTGGTCCGGGACTCGAACCCGGGACCACCGCCTTTCCGGGGCAGCCGCTCTACCATCTGAGCTAACCAGGCGGCTAGCAGATGGCAGAGCGAAGTCGAATTTGTCGACAACACGAAGCAAAGGCAAGAGTTTGACGTAGTAGTTCTGCGGAAACCCGCAAGGTGGAGAGAAGTAATGAATAAAGGGAAAATGAGACATCCACCCGTTCGTAGCAATTGCTACAAAGGAAACCCATACGGGTTCCTCGAAAGAAAAGCCTCATAGTTGAAGAAAAATTCGTCCTGGTCCGGGACTCGAACCCGGGACCACCGCCTTTCCGGGGCAGCCGCTCTACCATCTGAGCTAACCAGGCGGCTAGCAGATGGCAGAGCGAAGTCGAATTTGTCGACAACACGAAGCAAAGGCAAGAGTTTGACGTAGTAGTTCTGCGGAAACCCGCAAGGTGGAGAGAAGTAATGAATAAAGGGAAAATGAGACATCCACCCGTTCGTAGCAATTGCTACAAAGGAAACCCATACGGGTTCCTCGAAAGAAAAGCCTCATAGTTGAAGAAAAATTCGTCCTGGTCCGGGACTCGAACCCGGGACCACCGCCTTTCCGGGGCAGCCGCTCTACCATCTGAGCTAACCAGGCGGCTAGCAGATGGCAGAGCGAAGTCGAATTTGTCGACAACACGAAGCAAAGGCAAGAGTTTGACGTAGTAGTTCTGCGGAAACCCGCAAGGTGGAGAGAAGTAATGAATAAAGGGAAAATGAGACATCCACCCGTTCGTAGCAATTGCTACAAAGGAAACCCATACGGGTTCCTCGAAAGAAAAGCCTCATAGTTGAAGAAAAATTCGTCCTGGTCCGGGACTCGAACCCGGGACCACCGCCTTTCCGGGGCAGCCGCTCTACCATCTGAGCTAACCAGGCGGCTAGCAGATGGCAGAGCGAAGTCGAATTTGTCGACAACACGAAGCAAAGGCAAGAGTTTGACGTAGTAGTTCTGCGGAAACCCGCAAGGTGGAGAGAAGTAATGAATTGCTTCGTTATTGCTTCGTAATTGCTTCGTTATTGTCGTTATGGTAGTGCACCGGATAACTGAAAGCAGCGGTTTTTAATGCAGAAGCCCCTTATATGTACAGCTCAGCGGACGTGCAGTTGGGAGCGGTTTAGGTATGAGACATTTAGGTACATTTAATTATATATAAGGTAAGCGTGATATGTCTGTCTCAAAAATCAAGCTCGAGAATAATTTTTTTCGTTCACACCCCTAGAAAAATGCCTGGACGCAGCTACCTCAATTATTTTCTGTTTTTCTAAATTAAGCCAATTGTGACGTTTTACGTCTGGCGATATGATTTTGAGGCACCCTGTTCAGTTCTAACCACCTGGGGCTCACCTAAACGGGAGTACACGAGTGTTTTTCCATTTCGTTCCCACCGAATTCCGCGACCTGGTTTGAACCCGTGAGCTCGCGTTTAGCAGCGCAACGAGCTACCGCACCACTTCTTTTTTTTTTTTTTTCGTTTTTGTTGGTATTGTTAAGCATGAACAGGACAAAAAATTTCATATGGCTTACGGGTCAAATATTAGCACGTATAATGGCTACGTAAAGCTGTTTTCGGCGCCCTAGGTCCGACCGCAATAAAAGCACTCGCAATATATTACTCCGCATTGTGTTACGCGAGAAGGAAATGTTGCACTGCATATTTTTTCTTTTTACTATAAGAATACTTTCCGTAAACCTGAGTACTTCCTGTTTCCCGCTTCAAACAAATATATGTTTTTTTTTTTTTTAAGGCGGCGAGCAGGTAGTTTACATATTTTAGTATACGACTATGGGGAACCAGCGCTGGATAGGCGGCGCCACCATAGCGGCGCGTCGAAAAGAGTGCGTTGCACGCCGCCCTGGCAACGAGACGCGGCATATTCCAGCCTCCCGACCAGACGAGACACACGTGCGCGGCCGTATTATATAGTTCGTATGTTTTCCGTTTTCGCGCCGCTTCAAGTGGACAGTTTTCGTAAAGAAGCTAGCGCCATCAAGTGAAGAAATGACGAAAGAAGCTTCTTAAGCTTTATATATTTTTTACAGTGTGTCGCGGCGAGCACGTGTGTAAATTTCTTTAATAGTTGCGCCTAGCTGCCTCGCAAATCTTGCAGCTACGGCTCCAGTCGTGCTGCGCCATGGTTTCGGAAGTATTAGTTGGCCTGAAGACATTCCATATTTCTCTGGCTAGACATAAAAAATTCTGTTACTTCGCCACAGCAGTCAATGGAGAAGAAAACGTTATCGCATCAGCTGACTCGCGCAAGCAAAGGTTTGAGTGCTCCGCTGCTGGATCCGTAACAACGCTGGCTACATTTAGCATTAATTAGTTAAATTTAGCGGATGCATCTCAGCACCGAGTCCTCATCCGCATGCGCATTTTTAAAAACACATAGGCAGCTTAGTCGCGCGTGCGCCGGCAGTACGCGCACACAACTCGTATTACAAGGCAGCTTCCCTCCCACATAATTCTTGGCAATGAATGGATAATATTTACCTTTCGTATCTTTCGCTTGGTGCGGTGACCTTGGAGGGCTTGGCGGTGGTATTACGAAGGAAAAATGGTTGGTATATATGCCGGATGGTGCGTGCTATTGCTCATTTTGTTTCCGACGAAATGCCGACTGCAGATTCTGCTGTTTGGTACTGTCTTCCACGGCTTACCGTCTTAACTATCGAATAAGCCAAGCACACACGCGAAATTCGATTTAGAAACCAGCCCGACACCGCTTGACCGGGCGACAAGACGGGAACTTACTCCGCTCGCCTGACTGCTTGGATCCAACGCCGCCTCTATTCTTGTTCGTAGGGTTTAGATGGAAAGACGCAGAAGGATACATCCTCCCTCATCGCGACATAGTTGTGGCACTTGTATACGCAACAGAATCGTCGGCGTCCTTTTGTTTTCCTTCGACTTTCAGGGCACGCAACGCCACTACCAGTAGCAATTTTCTTCCGCGGGAGCGGCTGCATTGTGCACGTTCTGAACGCCAGGGCGGCGCTGCAGGGGTCGTGAAAACTCCAGCGCTGGTTCCCCATTTTATACGGGAAACGCGGCAGGACCAGCGCATGTTATGCAGGGAAGCGCACGACGACGAAAAATGCTGTGGCGGCGCTGCGATCGAAGGGCATGTTTGGGACACATCAAGGTCGCGCCATCGGAAACTGCCGGCGATACTTCTTGGAAGGGCCATTCGTGCTACTTCGCGCTCTGGTACATGCGTTCACACCGCTCAAACGGTGTTTATAATTGCGCATGACATATATTTATGCCTTAGGAGTAGATGCTTTTCTTTCTCTTTTTCATTTCATTGTATCTTCTTTTTTAATGCCGCTCTGTGATTGTTCGTGCATTGCTGCGCCAGTGTCGGCTCTCATTCCACTACGTTATCGTACGATTCCCTTTGGAAAACAAATATTTTTTTTCTTCTTCAAGCAGCATATATTTCTCGCGTGTATTTTTGCGCATATAGTTTTCCATTAGTAGGTCTTCAGCAGCGCAGACAGAAAGCATATATGTAACCTTCCTACATGGCGTTTCAAACAAATAAAGTATGTCTGCCCCATCCGGCGCCATGTACTGTGATTTACAGGAATTATTCTTTGCAACATTCCATTCATGTTTCCGTTTTCCCCGCGTAACGGAACGCGGAGTAATTGGCACGGTTTCTTTTATTGCGGTCGGACCTCGGGCGCCGAAAACAGTTTTAGGTAGACTTTCTATATACTAAACTTTGGCCCTTAAGCCGTGGGAAATTTTTTGTGCAGTACATACTTAACAGCAACAACAACAAAGGAACAATGAACAAGAAGAAGCGGCGCGGTAGCCTCACTACTTTACCTCATGTATTCACAGTTTATTTTTCGATCTTGGAATATGTCTTTGTTTTCCTTTTTTTGTGTTAATTATTTATTAACAATTTTTTTATTTATTCAATCATATTACCACCAGATTCGTGGCCTTTCCCCCGTAGTGGGTTTGTGCCATTAATTGAGGCTTCATCATCATCTTCATTAGAAGCGACATAGTGGATATGGCGTAGTGCTGCTAAACTCGAGCTCACAGGTTCAAACCAAGTCTATTAAATTTATGGGAACGAAATGGAAAACGCTTGTCTACTAAACACTGCTTAGGTACATGTTAAAGAAACCCAGGTTGTGAGAACTGAACAGGGTGATTCATAATCGAATCGCCGGGCGTAAAACGTCTGAATTAGTTTAATTGAAAAAAAGAACAAAAAAGCAGAAAAGCGTCCTTATGCTTTTTCTTGGGATGTAAACGAAATAAATTATCCTCGAGGCTGATTTCTGTCAAAAACATGTGACGCTTATCTTATATTTCATATCTAAATGTAATATGCCGTTCCCAAATGTACGTCCGCTCAACTAAGCGGCTTCTGTATTATAAACGGCTGCTTTCATTATCCGGTGCACTATCATAAAAACAGTAATGAAGCAATTAAAACAACGGTATGCCTCACATACAAGTAGAGATATTTGCAGATCTGCTGTGTTCGTTGAAGAAGTGTGGTACCACATTGGGGCACCCAGTTTTGATGGGTTGCAGACATGGCGAGACTGTTAAAAACATCTTTCCCTTGCCTGAATCCAGTTAGCAGATTTACAGGCTGCCCCTAAACGGGGCGGTTAATTATATTGAATTAGAGCTAGGAAACTCGTTCAGCAGAAACTACTAGCACCCATGCCTTAATTCTCTCAGGAACTAATGCGTCTCTGCGCAACAGCCACGTCTCTAGCTCCAGCAGCTGAATCATTCGGAATAAGAGTCCTCACTTGCATCGGACCCTCACCTTCAAGAATTCAAAAGTGCTGTTATGCGTTACATTCCAACGGAAACGTCTATTCGATAATTTTTAATAGTGAATTCTGAAGTCGAATACAATCTGAATAGCAAATATTCGACTATACTATATGTTTCTGCTTCATTTCCCCTGTTGGCACTTTGAAAGAGATCGCCAGACAAGCCACGGACATTACAAATTGGTAGACCCTTTCCGGTCACCGCGATGCAGGTTGAGTCGATAGGCGATATAGCTTTTCCCTAGCACCGTTGTTTATATTGACGTCCAATAATTGCCTTGATTCCTTTTCTCGGAAAGTCGATTGGTTCACCTGGGGCTGTTGCAGCTTTTAAAAGAAACATGCTTATTCCGGTGGGGAGTTTTCACTTTATCAATCATTGGATTGATGATATTTGATCATTTTTCTCATACACGTATGTCGTGGATATATATATATATATGACCATGTACCCTTAGATTTACCAAAAGGTGCACTGGTCATCTCCATCTCTTCGTGCCACGCAGTTGATAAACCTGCTTTATTTCTCTATAATATTGTTATCTTTGATCATTGTCCCTGATCAACCTTCCACCAACAAGAAGAGCACGTAATGTGCGACGGTATTAATAAAATTGCAGATAGGCGGATTGTGTGGGAAAAATAATAGGGGTTAGTTTTAGAAAACAATGTTAACAACAGCAGTTTACCTGGCTAAAACTGCAATTGGCACCGGTCGACAAGAGTCGCTGGCGCTCCAAAGAAAGTAAAACCATAAAAAAATTTACTGCACAGACTTCTTGCAAGAAAAACTCAGCCTCGGCCAGCGTCCACGCAACAAACGCGCGCTCGCTAGCAGACGACGCACTTGACAACGACAGCAAAATTGATGATGTCATGCTGTATATTCTATGTCTGAAATGTTTAGGCGTAGCAAAAAGGTTTCAAAACAAATTTTCAATTGAAACAAAGCACCATTATAAGAGCATACGCGAACAATCGGTCTCAGCGCCCGCAGCGAAACTACGGTGAATACGCCGCGAAGCGCACCCCCACCACAATGGATGGATGGATGTTATAAGCGTCCCTTTTGGAACGGGGCGGTGGGTTGTGCCACCAAGCTCTCGCTATTATACTGCCTGATGTCCTACCTAGGTTAAACAATAAAAAAAGAAAAAGAAACACTATGAACTACCACACCCAAATTTTCTGATCCCCTAGTGCGAACTGTGCTTTTGTACGTCTCCGTCTTTTGCTGTTTCCCTACTTTTCTTCCACCAATCCTCCAATCACCTCTTACTAATGCTTATTGCAGACATGTTTACTTTACCACTGCTCCCGCTGAACCCAAGGGCTTCAAGGAGGCCAGTGGTGCCAAATCGACCGCTGGGTAGACGTCTTCACATTCTAATAAAACATGCTCCATAGTTTCCCTAGCTTTACCGCAGCAAGCACATGCTTCTTCTTCCTTCTTATATCTTGCTTTATAGATGCGTGTTCTAAGGCATCCCGATCTCGCTTCGAAAAGTAATGCGCTTCCCTTGGAGTTATCATAAATTGTTTCTTTCCTGATTTTTTTTTCCCTCTTAAGTAGTTACTCATGGCAGGTTCCTTTTCCATTGCCGCCACCCATGAGATTATTTCAGCCTCTCTGACTTTCCGCTTGACCTTCTTTGTTGCTGGGTTGGGCACTCTATACAGGCCGCATACTTGCTGGTAAGCGTCCTAGTTCTTTTCCTCCACCGTGAATCAGTGTTTTTCCTGTACAGATACCTGGAACACTCTACCAGCCCATTTAATTTCTTCCATATTCCTCAGCCGTTCTTCATACTCAATTGCACTGCTTCTAGTTCTCGTTCTAGTAGTGCAATCTAGTTCGTTCGCCGCGCCCTCACACAATTTTTCCACACGCGGCGCCTCAGCGGGAAAGCGCCGTATGGTCCACTGGACCATTGTTTAGTCCATTCTATAGTTACTACCTGAAGCATCCTGTAATCAAGGGGCACAGGCAACCTCATGTAAAAGCGTTGGATACAGGACGTTTAAGAAAATATCATGAAAAGTATCTACAGAGATTCCACAGCTACCTTAATTCTCCACAAGTAGGAAGATACCTATATAAAAAAAAAGGTCAGTCAGTGAGACACAATCTCTCCCCAATGCTATTCACTGCGTGCTTGGAAGAAGAATTCAAGCTAATAAATTGGGAAGGCTTAGGAGTAAGGATCAACAGCGAATATCTCAGCAACCTTCGATTTGCAGATGACATTGTCCTTTTCAGCAACACTGGGGATGAGTTACAACAAATAATGATTGAGGATCTTAAAGGAGCCCTGACACAAAATTTCGAAGTCGAGCTAACGAGTGAATATAGCCTACAACATATTTAAAATCAATTTTAAATGAGCAGCCAACCGCAAAATGCAGCAGCTCGTGACATCGACAATAAGAAATGAATGCAAACAACCGAGAAAACGCTACGTCACGAATTTTCGTTGGCTGCCATGCTGCTTGCTGCAAGTGATCTTCTTCTCAGTTGTTGATCGTAGTGGGAAGCTGTCCGTACGTGTCGCTGCAACTGCAGAATTAGGCGGAAGTTCTCGTCGCGTCCGCGGATTTCCCGCACCATCAGCTTGACTGCGCTGCACTGACCACGCACGAATTGCGAGTACAGCACAATGCCGCGTACATACTGCGTCGTTCACTACTGCCGAACACATTCAGGGTTGGGAATAGCGATACATCGTTTTCCCCGCAATACTACGTGCCCTCAAGCCTGGTGCTGTGCCGACTATATATTCACCACTCCTTGTATCTTGCTCCGGAACATGCTTCCTTGGCCAAGCATTCTCGACGACAGGTTTGTACTACTTGCAGCGGTGCGTACCCGTAATGATAGCGTCATATGTAATGATGCCTGATATCGCACAGTCGTGCTCGGACACGGAGTCCAGCCAGCTGCCCCACGTACGTCCTGTGTCGATGCACCTCAGCGCTGACTACGTGATGAACGAGGCCACAAATGTAGCAGGTGGGTTTTTAGTGCACCGTGTCGATGACTAGCGCAGAACGATTATCGTTTAGGCTGTTGCTCAACGTTCCTTCTTGGTGCTACGCGCGATATACTGACCAGTGACCGTGCAAATGACAAATCATCAAGTCACGTTTGGAAAAATTGAGATATGTTTGAGCTTTCCTGAGTGAAAGGTTAGGCAGCGCTCCTCGAGTAAACGAGCATCGCGATAGAAATAGGTGATATTACACTAGAGCTGGGAAACGGAAATCACAGAAAGATTTGGAAGTGCTCGCCATTTCAGTGGAAATTTCAGTTTACGTGCTCTTTGTACAGCTTCGCACTTCTGTAGCGTTGCACAGTGCTGTGTTCTTTGACAAATTGCAATAAGTGTAGACCTGCCCAATACATATCGTTAGATAATTTGACAATTTTGAAGTACGAAAACGTCCATGAGACTACAGCAGGCAAGATACAGCTCTAATAGGAGCAGATCTATAATTATCAAATTAGCACATTTCAAAGTAAAACAGCGTATTCTTTTAAATGCTAAACAACTAAGAGGGTCAAACTACAGAACATCAAAAGACTACTCAGCTAACACTCGGCATGCACGTAAACAACTAATCGAGTTCGGCAAGTCGCAGCAGAAACCTTTCAAACTCCGGTACGATAAGCTAATCATGGATAACAGAACTTACAAGTATGATAACACTACAAATAGAGTTATATCAACTTCGTAACTACCATCACGCACTATCGCAAAACCAGATAGCATCCCTGCATCATTCGTGTATACTAACATTAAAAGCTTGTTGCCCAAACGCGAAGCACTCTGTAGCCTTATCGATTCTTATGATTGTAAGCTCCTGGTATTAACAGAAACGTGGCTGAACGCCCCCGTCGATAACAAAGAGCTTAATTCTTTCCTCCCTGATTTTGAGATTTTTAGGCGGGATCGTGTAGGCAAACGCGGAGGAGGTGTTCTGATAGCTGCCCATCGCAGCCTTTATTGCTCCATTGTCATTATCACTTCCCCTCTAGGAATTTTATTCGTATTGTGCAGTTCTTTATACCCACAAACTAGTATCGGTGTATGCTATCGACCCCCGACGCAGATGCTTCCTTCACTATTCACTTCCACGAGGCACTGCAAACTGCTACGACGTCATTTAATCATGCGCAACTACTCCTCTTAGGTGACTAACTTTCCTGATACAACATGGTCCGAACCAGCCTGAACACTGTCGAAGAATAAGCTTACATGTATTTTTCTTAACACATGCCTCACCTTTGGTTTGACGCCGCTAGTATCTACTCCAACGCGAAAAAACGAACAGTGCTCTAACATATTCGACCTTATTTTAACATCCCATCCTGACAGTGTTTCTTCTGTAACACATCTACCAGAACTAAGTCAAAAATAAAAAAACAATAAAAAAGAAAATAACACTTTACGATAACGGTGATTACATCAGCATCAACAATGCACTAACCGAGTTTTACAACTGGTACATTATAGATTTCCCGAAGCGCACAGTAGACACCAACTGGACGCTTTTTCAAAAATAAGATGATCGAACTCACCGAGGCTTACATACCAACTATCATTTTAGCAGAACGACTTTCATCCCCATGGTTCAACAACACATTAAAACGACTAAACAATAAAAGAAAAGATTGTTTCGTAAAGCCAAGCATTCCAATAGCACTCCGGCCTGGGGAAAATATTACGTCTGTGAGAAGGAGTTTGATTCTTTGGCCGCAACAGCTAAACGAACCTTCTACTCAACAGCACTCCCTAACATGCTGCAAAACAACCCCAAACAATTCTGGAAATACATTAACCCAAATAACCGTAAACCATTATTATCATATGATAACGACAATAACCGTGTTCCAGACCATAAAGTATCTGAAGTACTAAACTCAGTCTTCTCTTCCGTGTTCAGTTCTGAACTTGACACTGACCTCCCAGGCTGTCCTTACCTCAACAACCCAACGATGCCAGACATAACAATCGAAGAATATGGTATCACCAAGCTAACTGAATCCCTCAAATTAACATCCTCAGCCAGCATCGATGGAATCAATTCCAAAATGCTTAAGAACACTGTGCACATCTCTAGTGTATTTTTATGCCATATCTTTCAGCGATCATTATCATCTGGAGTGGTGGCGCAAGACTGGAAAATAGGTAAGGTAATTCCAGTACCAAGAAAAGGATCAACGTCGTCGTGCCACAATTACCGTCCAATTTCCATCATCAGTGTTTGTTCTAAACTAATGGAGCATATAATTTATTCTCATATTGTAAACTGCCTAACATCCTCTAATTTCTTTAATCCTAATCAACACGGTTTTCAGAAAGGCATGTCCTGCGAGACTCAACTAGCTCTATTCATTAATGACATCAGCTCGCATCTTGATCAAACCATACCCATAGACGCCCTCTTCCTAGATTTCCAAAAGGCTTTGGACAAGGTTCCTCATGAACGGCTACTCCTAAAACTATCACGTCTTAATGTTAACCCTTGTGTTCTCCAATGGATATGCAACTTTCTGACTAACCGTCAACAGTTCGTTTACGCTAACCAATGCTCGTCTAATTTATCGCCCGCTATCTCAGGCGTGCCACAAGGCACAGTCCTGGGGCCACTACTCTTCTTAATATTGACGCGTCTATTCTTCTATGCTGACGACAACGAAGATAGGGACATTAACGGACTTCATCTAGTGGGTCAGTGGGATTCGGCGAGGACGAAGAAGACGTGTCTCTAGCCCGTTTTGTATTTGAACAAGTTGTCCTGCGGTTCTTGAACGTCTCCCTGTCTACTGTCCATGTTGTACTGCGACACTGGTGGAGGTGCGGGGTACCGACAGCGTCTGATGCGTCGGAGTCCTTCTGGGAGTCGTTCCTCTAGCCCGGACGCGTTATCACCAGTTACGACACCCGTGCATCGCTTTAGTCGTCGACTGCTAGGCCTTGCCCCGGAGTTCTCCCCCCTTCGACCACCTGTCTTCAGGAGCTCCACACATCTCGCAATGGCTGAAACGAGCCCACCGCAAGCACCCCAAAGCAGCCGGTTTTCCAGTCCACAGAAAGTAACCGTTCGGCATCCTCTGGTTCCCGATCGGTATGGCGGAGCAGTCTTCGAAGACATTGAAGACTGGCTTGACAAATATGAACACGTCGCGCAGATTAATCAGTGGACTGAGCAGCAAAAGCTCTCCCACGTCCATTTCGCCCTTGACGACAGTGGCCGTACTTGGTACGAAAACCGCGAAGCTAGCCTAACGACATGGAATGACTTTCGTCAGAAAATCACGGATAGTTGTGCGAGTGCCGACCGACGCGACCATGCCCAGCAGATGATGGAGCTACGGGTACAACAACCTAATGAGTCGGTCACAATGTTCGCCGAGGACATGGCCAGCCTCTTTCGTAGAGCCGAGCCGAACATGAGTGAAGAAAGAAAGTTGCAATACATGCGAGGTGTAAAAGAGCAGTTGTTCGCGGGACTTGCGCGGAATCCACCAGTCACCGTTGCTGACTTTATCAAAGAGGCTACGGCTATTGAGCGGGCCCTTCATCAGAGATGCCGACAGTACGATCGACTGTCCACCAGCACCACAATCAATGCCGCCGCAGTGACTATCGAGTATCAGAACGCCCTGCAGGAATTGATCAGAGAACTCGTCAGAGACGAAATTCAAAAGATTCTGACACCGACAGTGGATAGACCCGTAGCGTCAATCGCCGGCGTGGTGCGTAAAGAAGTCAGGCAGGCGTTACCGCAGATCTTCAAGATCACCAGCGTCCCATGACCTACGCAGCCGCTGTCCGATGTCCACCACCCGTTACAACTACACCGCCATACCACCAGCCTCCAACAGTCACTCCTTGGTCGCCGCCGCAAGAGGAGGCTTCGAGGCGGGCACCCGTTACGCAGCTACAGTCATACCACCAGCTGCCGTTCACAGCGCCTTGGTCAACGCCGCAAAACGACACTACGGGACGGCCACAATTTCGGAGAATCGACGCATGGCGCACCGTCGATAGGCGCCAACTTTGTTTTTATTGCGGAGGCGCTGGCCACATTTCGCGTCATTGCTGGCATCGCGACACACCATTTCGACGTTTTCGTCCGTGGTCCTATGGTCGACTTGCAAATGGCGACTCCATGCTACGCCGTGACGAAACTGCTTTTCAGGGACCTCCAACAGCGCACCCGAACGACGAATCTGTGCAGCATGTTCAGCCCGATTTCGGGCGTCGGCCGCGCTCTCCAACCCCTCCACGTCAGATGCCTTCCCCTACAGAACGTACTTTTGCTGACCTCCGAGGACGAAGGTCGCCCAGCCCACGCCGGGCAAACTGAAGGCGGCGACCTCTGGGGGTAAGGTTGCAGGCCCACCGCAAGACAATAAAAAGCCCCCGACACTCCCGTCGCAGAACGACGTGAAGCCGATAAACCCCGACACCGAAGAAATTGTGAGCGCCGACATTGATGTTTTTGTGGATGGACAGCCGATGACAGCGTTAGTCGACACTGGTACCGACTTCTCGATAATGAGTCAGGAACTCGTCCTCCGCCTGAAGAAAGTAAAGACGCCATGGACGGGACCTCACATAAGGACGGCAGGCGGTCAATTACTGATGCCTACTGGAAGATGCACTTCTAGAATTGATATCGGGAATTCTTCTTTCGTCGCCGCTTTCATCGTTCTGCTTGTGTGCTGTAAAGATTTGATTATTGGAATGGATTTTCTGAAAGAAAATGGCGCCGTAACTAACATCCCGGATCGTATGGTGACGTTTTATAAGACTCCTGGTTTAGTCTATTGCTTATCGTCGCAACACCACTCCTTTCTTCTAACAGAAGACGACGCTGTCATCTCACTTCGATCATGTACCCTTGTTTCGGTAGAATGTGACGCACCGTTTCATTGCGCAGGCGTTGCCGACCAAATAACCACGTTGTTGTTCACTCATGGTATCTCGGTCGCACGAGGAATCGTAAATGTCACCGACGGGCGCACGAACCTGTTGCTAACAAATTTTAGCCCAGAGTGACGGCGCCTTCCAAAGGGCACGGCTGTGGATTATTTTGACGGTGTTGCGGATGTCCGCGGCTGCGGTTCACTACTCGAAGAAGCAGCTACGCACGACCCAGCTCCTGTATTTGACGTCAGCACTGCTTTGTCGCCACAGGATCGAGAACGGCTTCTTACGCTGCTGGCCAAATTCAGCGACTGCTTTGCGTCAACGTCCAGCGTCGGTCGGACACCTCTAGCAAAGCACCGAATAATTACAGAGGATACAGCAAGACCGATTCACCAAAATCCTTATAGTGTTGCTCCCAGAGAACGTGAAGCCATACAACATCAAGTGACAAAAATGCTTAAAGACGACGTGATTCAACCATCAATGAGTCCCTGGTCATCTCCTGTAGTTCTAGTCAAGAAAAAGGACGGCAGCTTGCGTTTCTGTGTGGACTACCGAAAACTAAATCAGGTGACAAAGAAAGACGTGTACCCGCTTCCCCGTATAGACGATTCACTCGACAGGCTTCGACACGCGCGTTACTTCTCTTCAACGGATTTAAAAAGCGGATAATGGCAAATCGATGTAGACCCGAGAGACCGTGAAAAAACTGCTTTTGTGACACCAGATGGCCTATACGAATTTAAGGTCCTGCCTTTCGGCTTGTGCTCTGCCCCTGCTACGTTCCAACGCCTCATGGACACTGTGCTTTTAGGCCTGAAGTGGAAAACCTGCTTAGTATACCTCGACGACGTCATCGTGTTCTCCGCAACATTTGAAGAACATCTCGAACGGCTTGAAGCGGTTCTGCAGTCCATCCGGTCCGCCGGCCTTAACCTGAAACCGGAGAAGTGCCACTTTGGCTTTGCGGAACTGCAGTTTCTTGGACACGTCGTCAGCTACGCATGTGTCCGTCCGGATCCCGAAAAAGTTGCCGCAGTCGCACAGTTTCCCGTACCATCCAATAAAAAGGCTGTCAGGCGCTTCCTCGGCCTCTGTGCCTATTACCGGCGGTTTATTGCAGACTTCGCTCATATTACGTCGCCGTTAACTCGCCTGACGAGAGACGACGTTGCTTTTGTATGGGGTGACTAAGAGCAAGGTGCATTCAATGACTTGCGGGAACGTCTCCAGACACCTCCAGTGCTTGCTCACTTTGATGAGACCGCTCGTACGCTGCTCCACACTAATGCCAGCAATGTTGGCTTGGGAGCTGTTCTTGTGCAGCGGCAGGAGGGCACAGAAAGAGTACTTGCCTATGCAAGCAGTACACTCTCACGCACAGAGGCTAATTACTCCACGACTGAGAAAGAATGCCTCGCCGTAGTATGGGAGGTTATGAAATTTCCCCCATGTTTGTCTGGCCGCCACTTCACAGTTATAAGCGACCACCATTCACTGTGTTGGTTGACAAACCTTATAAATCCTTCGGGACGACTGGCGCGTTAGAGCCTACGGTTGCAAGAGTTTGACATGACTGTCAAGTACAAGTCGGGGAAACGACATACGGATGCTGACTGCCTGTCTCGATCGCCGATAGAGTCGTCTGCTACACCCGAAGAAGACTCGGCATTTCTTTGTGTTCTGGACACATCCACCATCGCGCAACAACAGCGGGATGACCCTGAGTTGCTTGAACTCATCATTTACTTAGAGGGAAGACCTTCGAAACCGCCTAGAGTTTTCGCAAGAGGACTGTTGTCGTTTTGTTTGCGGGCGAAAGCACTTGACAAACGAAACATTTCTTCGACCGGGTCCCCCTATCTGCTCGTCATTCCTGCAGCTCTTCCTACGGAATTACTTGAAGCCTGTCACAACGAAGTGACTTCTGTTCACTTAGGCTACGCGAGAACGATGGCCAGAGTGCAGCAGAGGTACTACTGGCCGAGACTTACCACCACCGTGAAACATCACGTTCGCACTTCCGTCGACTGCCAGAGGCGCCAGTCGCCTCCGTCGAAACCAGCCGGCCTCGTACAACCCGTGCAGGTTCCTGGAAGACCGTTTGACCAAATCGGAATGGATATATATGGCCCACTTCCTACTTCTACTGCAGGGAATCGCTTTGTTATCGTCGCAACTGACTATCTCACACGTTACGCTGAAACAAAGGCAATCCAGAGAAGTACAGCAGCCGAGGTGGCGCGCTCTTTCATTGAGCATGTGGTGTTGCGACACGGCGCACCAACCTTCGTAATCACAGACGGAGGAACTGCATTCACGGCTGCACTGTTAGATCACGTCTTGCTGCTAAGTGGAACGTCTCATCGGAAGTCAACCGCCTACCATCCACAAAGCAATGGATTAACAGAACGCCTAAACAAAACAATTGAAGACATGCTCTCCATGTACGTGGATGTTGAACAGAAAAATTGGGACATCCTACCTTATATCACCTTTGCATACAACACGGTGAAAAAAGGGACAACGCGAATGAGTCCGTTCACCCTTGTTCACGGATGGGATGTACGAGCGATGTTGGATGCAATGCTTCCACACGACTTTGACGACACTGATACGGACGCCGATGTGTTTACGCAACGCGCAGAAGAGGCTCGGCAGCTAGCACGCTTGCGGATCTGCCAGCAGCAAGACTACGACTCAGGGCGCTACGATCTTAACCGTCGACTGGTCATCTGTGACGTCGGCGACTGAGTGGTTTTGGACACCCATACGGAAACGAGGCCTCTCCAAGAAGCTGTTAAGACGATACTTCGGACCATATCGAGTATTGCGCCGACTCAGTGATGTCACGTACGAGGTCGTCCCCGATAGTGCCAGTTGTACGCGGCGCCACACGCATTGTCCTGAACTTGTGCACGTTGTCCACATGAAGCCGTATGTGACCAAATAACTATGCGAGAGACTATTGCTTCCGCGAGTGACATTTCTGGTTTAGCATCGGGGCGATGGTCCTTTAGGGAGGGACAAATGACGCGTATGTTCTACTTAGAAGACAACGACGATGGGGGCAATAACCGACTCCGTCTAGTGGGCGGCTCAGATTTGGGAGAGGACGAAGAAGACGTGTCTCGTTTCCGTTTGTTAGTGAACAGGTTGTCCTGTTGTTCTTGAACGTCTCCCTGTGTTCTGTCCGCGTTGTACCGCGACAATATCCTGTGTTATGTCAAAGACCGGCATTAAAGAAAAAAAGTACCGTGCGCTAACCGATTGCGCCACTGGGGATTGGGTGCAGCAGAAACCTAAGTGAGCATTATCGGGTAACAATGGAATGATAAAATTAGCGTGCGTATATGAGGACTTTTTTCTCGAATGTCGAATATAAAAGAACATTCCCCAAGGAAGGCTCGAAGTCAACCCCGGCACGGCTCACGAGAACTGTCGTATAAGTACCATGCGCTAACCAATTGCCCCACTGGGGATTTTTTTTCTTTATTGCCGGTAATCAGCAGTACATCGGAAGGGCAACATAAGGAACATATATACATAGACAGATGAACTTCTCATCCGTTAAGAAAAATTAATAAGTAAAAGCCGCCTGTTATATGTGAGCTGGCGTTGTTTAAATTTCTTTAAGATTAGCCAGGGGTTCTATCCTGGCCATCCAAGGCGGAGGACACTCATGTGTAGCAAGCACATCAAGAAAACGTGTTATTTGTTCTCGAAAGAAAACACGGGCTGGTCCTGCATCGGGATCGCAATAGAAGCCAGCCATGCGGGCTCGCCATATACAGTAGAGGCCAGTTAACATTATCTGATCGAAAGGTGTTCCGTCCTCGTCATCTATCGGTAGATACCCTATGCCATGTGGATCAAGAGGAAATTCTTTCTTTATTGTTCGCTGTAGAACATCCCAAAAGAAAACTCCCGCCCAACAGTGCAAGAAAACATGGTCTATTGTTTCTGGTTGTTTGCATATGAAGCAATGTGAGCCCCATGGCATGTAAAAGCCCCTTTCTTCTAAAAACGTTGCAACTGAGAGTGTAACTGTGTGTAGTTTGAAAAAGAAAGTTTTCATACCAGGCGGTATCTGCATTTATTTAACGCGTTTCAAAACATTCTGGCCTGGACCTCGACTGTATATATTTCGGTACAGAGGCGAGGGAAAAAGGCTGTCCAATAGATGATTGCGCAGCCTTTTTTCTTCTGACCGTAAACAAGTATGTTTTGGAAAACCGTACAGCAAGGAAACGAGCACTCAGCACAATTTCCTTATAAAAACCGAACACTGCCCCCGGTACACTTTGAGAGCTTATAATAAACTCTGGTAACAAATGCGCAAGTCTAGCCTTGCAAACCGATTGAAGAAATGGATCATCATTGTTCCTGAAGAAAAAGAACCGTCCGACTAATTGCCTCACAAACAGGTGGGCCAGCCCTAGCCCTCCATCTTTCACCCGTCTGAACAGATTGTTGCGGCTGCATCTCTCCCATCCAGAACCCCACACAAACACGGCAAAAACTCTGTGCAATTTCTGTACATTGGCTCTGTTACAAAAAATGAATTGCATAACGTACCATAGCTTAGCTACGAAAAACAAGTTGCAGACAGTAGCCCTGGCAAATACTGAAAGGTGTTTGGCTTTCCACGCCTCAGCCTTCTCTCTAACCCTTTTAAGCTCGCACTGCCAGTATTCATCGCTCTGTTTATAAGCTTCAAGTGGTACAACCAGGTATTTTGCTGGCGTTGTCGACCACATGACATTCGCAAAGATAGCGGGGGTCTTAGGCCACTCCCCATGCCAAATACAGTGGCACTTGCTCCAGTTTACTCTACTTACAGTGATTTCGCCAAATTTTTTAACATTTATCGTTTGAAAAACGCTCTCCTTGTCATTGCAACACACGGCTACGTCATCGGCATAGGCCAGAAGTTTAACTTCTGATGCTTGCATTGTAAACCCGTGAATACATTTGTTCTCAATCACTGCCGAACACAGAGTCTCTAGATAAATGCAGAACAGGAGTGGGCTGGCTGGGCAGCCCTGACGCACGGAACGTTGAATGCTGATGGGGGCCCCCAGTGAATTGTTAATTATAAGCTTAGTACTTCCGTTCCGGTACGCCATGGCCACCCCGTCAGTAATTATGGACCCGACATTTATATGCTTTAGAATGGCAATTAAAATAACATGAGCAACACAGTCAAAAGCTTTCTCCAAATCAAATTGGAGAATAGCAACTCGCGACCTTAAGGCGTCACAACATTCTAGAATTGATCTTATTATGTGTATGTTTGTGCTAATAGTACGTCCCTTGATGCCGCATGTTTGGTAACTACCCACTATGGTTTCCGTTACTGATTGCAACCTGCCAGCGATGATCTTCATGAATACTTTGTAATCATTGTTGGTAAGGGATATCGGTCTGTACGACGTTACATGTTTTAGTTTCGTAGGCTCGTCGGTCTTAGGGATGAGCACGGTGTGTGCTTCCCCGAAAGAATATGGCAATGAATTTACTTCATACGCTTCGTTAAAGACGTCAGCGAGAAAAGGCGACAAATCTGATTTAAATTGTTTATAAAAAGCGGCGCAAAGGCCATCCGGACCCGGCGATTTTCCAGTTTTTAAATCATCAATTGCCTTTTCCACTTCACGTGCTGATATCGGTGCCTCTAGTCTGTCCTTCGTGTCGTCGCTGAGTTGCGGCATGCGTCCCAAAAAAGTGGCTCTAAAGGCATCTACGTCAACAGGACTCGATGCAAAAAGCTGTTGAAAGTGCTGGAAAAACACTTGTGCTATGTCCTCACAGTCGGTTACTTCGTGATTATCTACTTCAAGTACGTCTACGTGGTTACGCCGTGCGTGCCTCTTTTCAAGACCGAGCGCACGTTTAGTTGGAGCCTCATCTGCTGTCAATGCCTCAGCCCTTGCGCGTATTATCCCTCCCCGATATCGCTCTTCATCGCATAGCTCCAATTTCGATTTGATGCTACGCAAATCGTCTTTGTATGCGCCCGGCTGGCTGCACTCTAAGGCCGTTAACTTTTCCAAAACCACCCTTAGTTCTTTCTCTTTAACTCTTTCTTCGTACTTTATTTTGCAGGAGCGATCGATGGCGGCTAGTTTAATTCGTTGTTTAAAATTTTCCCACCTATCGGTGACTCGCAACACGTTGTTATTTCCCACTTCTTTCGAATATTCCTGTACTTTGCTTAGAAAAAGCTCGTCAGTTAGCAATTTGGAATTCATTTTCCACATCTCCCACGTGAAAGGGTGGTGTTTTGCTTTGCGTCCAACATACAGCTTGACCAAACAGTGATCAGGGAATGAAAGAGGCGTGACACCGTAGCTGTTACACAGGGGTATTACGTCTAGTGACACGTACATTCTGTCTAGACGAGCGTGACTGTTGCCCTGGAAGTGTGTGTAATGAACGTCGCGTGTTCCAACCAGACAGTCAGCCACGTCGTCTAGGTCGAACTCGGCTAATAATTCAGTAAGGACATGGCCGCTTTTGTCATTTATTCTTCGGCCTGTTCTGTCCCGATCACGGAGTACTCAATTAAAATCCCCCAGAATTATCACTTTTCTGTTCATGCAAATGTGCGTCCTTAAGGATGAAAAAAAAAACAGAGTGCGCTCTTCACAAACATTGGGTGCATATACACACAGAGCACGCCACGAATCATTACCAACATTAAAGTCAACGTACACTAACCTGCCTGAAGGGCATGAAAATTATTTTCGGTAGATAAGCCGGGAAGTTTCCTAATAAATAAAATAACACCCGCCGACGCACCTTTAGCATGGCTCACTACCGCGTAGTACAAAGACGTAAACCTTAGCACCATGCCCCGGGTCTCCTCCTCCCCTTCAACCTTTGTCTCCTGCACGGCCAGAACGTCGAGGTCTTGGTCCACCATCATCCGGTACACTTGGCTTTGTTTACGCTTGGCGGCCAGACCTCTCACGTTTAGCGTGCCTAAGCTAAGCGTTGGGTTGGTTACCATTGCTAATACGGGAAAGTGAGAGAGGC
The DNA here is from genome assembly GCF_050947875.1 of Dermacentor variabilis. Classification (NCBI taxonomy): domain Eukaryota; kingdom Metazoa; phylum Arthropoda; class Arachnida; order Ixodida; family Ixodidae; genus Dermacentor; species Dermacentor variabilis. The sequence goes on along the minus strand of NW_027460335.1, from coordinate 8,430,665 downwards.
CCGGAGCACGGTGCTCACCACAACATCTAGCCAGCGGCTAGACGCCTCCGGGACCGTCCGGTGGTGTGGTGTGGTCTGCAGATGGCTGTGGCTTGTCGCCGGCCTTCCTAACCCGGTGAATGTTTGGAGAGGGCTTGAAGCTGCTCCTTTTCGTCAAAGTTGTCTTTGCAGGTGGCCAGTCGGCATGGTTCTTTGCAGCTGTTTTCTCGTCGGTAGCGTCTAGCGGCCTCTTAAAGTTAGCGTTGCCGCTCGTATCCATAGGGTCGCTGGTTGGAGGCGGATTCCCACCTTCTCTCTCGCATGCGGCTTCATCAACTACAAGGCAGTTTTCCTTGCTTTTCACCCGCTCTTCTGCAGGACCCGTTGTCGTCCCATCTTTCTTTTCGAGGGTAACAAATACATCTTTTACATCTTTCGCTGCCTTCGATGTCGCCTCTGCATTGCTGGCGCTCTCCTTGTCATCAGCCCCCCTGGCAGCGTCCTCGGCTTCAGCAGCGTCCATCCTCATCTGCGCGACGACCTCGTTCGCTGGTGGCCCAACAGCTGCAGCGTGCGCACACACTGATCTTCGGAGTGTCCAAAGCTGTGACATCGAGCGCAACGCGGTACCTTGCACTCGCGACGGACGTGTCCGACACCCTTGCATTGTAGGCGCTGCATCGGCCGTCCAGGCGCTACGACAAGGGCCAGTTCACCGGCAACGCGGATTTGGTGCGGGAGGTCATCGACTTTCATCCCGCTCTTCTACTTCAACAGAACGGTCCGCGACGTTGAGTCCTTGTCGCCTACGCCTCTGACACGCCATAGTTCTCTCGTCACTTCCCCGGCCTTGCCAAAGGCTGCTAGCGCTGCCTTTATATCTTCGTCCGCCACCCAATACAGCAGCCAATGAAGGCGGAGGCGTACCTGTTAGTCTTGAGGGTCGACGGTAACGCAGCGACGCCCCTTCACGTTGAGCTCTTTCAACGCGAGCATCCTTTTCGTTGCCTCGTCACTCGAGAAGGTGACTGCCCATACGTGATTGATCTGGTAGGCTCCAAGGGCCATCATCTCCTGCAGCAATCCAGTCGGGACGAGTGCATCTCGGAAGTCTTTGACCTTATAGGGCCTTGCTCGCACGTCGCCATGCAAAAACACGGTGTTTTTCACGACAGGTCCCTTGGGCAGTGGTGGCAAAATAAACTGGTAGCTCGCTTCTTCGTCATCGTCGATAAGCCTGTTACCGCAGCCAGTGGCCGCAAAAGCCGCTCCTTCGGAGCCCATGATTCACACGTCCGTACAGCTCGGCTGCCAGAAGCAGAATCTGCGCCACTGGGGATTGAGTGCAGCAGAAACCTAAGTGAGCATATATCGGGTAACAATGGAATGATAAATTGGCGTGCGTATGAGGACTGTTTCTCTAATGTGGAATATAAAAAAATATTCCCCAGGTGAGGCTCGAACTCACAAACCCGGCACGGCTCACGAGAACTGTCGTATAAGTACCGTGCGCTAACCAATTGCGCCACTGGGGATTGAGTGCAGTAGAAACCTAAGTGAGCATATATCGGTTAACAATGGAATGATAAATTGCCGTGCGTGTGAGGACTTTTTTCTCGAATGTCGAATATAAAAGAACATTCCCCAGGTGAGGCTCGAACTCACAACCCCGGCACAGCTCACGAGAACTGTCGTATAAGTACCGTGCGCTAACCGATTGCGCCACTGGGGATTGAGTGCTGCAGAAACCTAAGTGAGCATATATCGGGTAATAATGGAATGATAAGTTGGCGTGCGTATGAGGACTTTTTTCTCGAATTTCGAATATAAATGAACATTCCCCAGGTGAGGCTTGAACTCACAACCCCGGCATCGCTCACGAGAACTGTCGTATAAGTACCGTGCGCTAACGAATTGCGCCACTTTTTTTTTTCTTTATTGCCCGATAATCACAGATACAGGACTTTGACCATACTAAGGTAAGAACAAAACAAAGTGTTACATAGTCATTACATATACTTCTCGAAATGCACGTGTCAAAAACGCTTTAAAGTCTCCAGTGTATCCAATACAGGTAACGACTCCGGTGGTTCAGCCTGAGATTTATACACGTCTCTTATTTGTGAAACGCTTTCAATAAAATATTGTCTGGCTGGTTTGGCGTCCACATCAGCATTTCGTACGGCCATTCGTGTTTTCCATATGCTGTGTAGGCTCAGCGTCATGATCATGTCATAGGGCACGTCGTTTTCTTTTTCAACTGGGAGAAAGCGGATACCGTGGGTGATATAGAGAGCTCTTTTTTCAGCGTTCTCTGTAAGACATCCCAGTGGAATACTGCATTCCTGCAGCCTAAGAAAATGCGTTCGATTGTCTCAGGCTTTGAACAAATGAGACAATTAACTGACCATGGTACGAACAGTCCTCTCTCTTGCAACCATGGTTTAACTGGCAAGGTATTGGTATGGAGCTGAAAGAAGAACGTCTTAATTGAGGAGCGGACTGTCATTCTTTTAACACGTTTCAACACGTCCGCTTCAGAGCCTACACAATAAATGGCACGATATATGGGCACTGGCAACATAATATCAATCAAATCCCTGTATAAACGGTTTTTAGGTACATTACTTAGGTACTCCGTTGAGAATCTCACTTTTAGGACTCGAAAAGACATAAGGACCTCACGAAGAAAGCCGCGAACACTCCCTTTTTTTGTGACATTTGATAGAACATATTCAGGAATTACATCACTCATTCGTAACTGTAAAATTGTTCGCAGAAATCCGTCATTTTGGTCGCGCAAAAAATAAATGTTGACAGAAATTGTTTGAATAATAAATGACATAAACTTAGTCCGCCGCTACGGACTGATCGAAATAACTTAGTTCTGCTGCATCTTTCCCATGTTGAACGCCACACGAGCACTGCAAAGACTGTGCAACTTCTGCACGTTGGTACGAGACGTACAAAGCACTTGAAGAACATACCACACTTTCACGACTAAAAACACGTTGCAAACTGTAGCAGGCGCGAAAACGGAGAAATCCCGCCCGCCCCATTTATCTGTTTGTTCCCCAACACGTTTGGTTTCCTCGTTCCAGTATTGCGTGGTATCGCGATAATGTTCTAAGGGCACTCCGAGATATTTGACAGGTGTCACAGTCCATTTCATGTTAGCGAAATAATTTAACGTGTTTTCCCACGGCCCATGCCAGAAGCCTGAACATTTGTTCCAATTTATCATACTGCCCGTGAGCGAGCAAAAAAGTTCTGCTTCTTTAACGGTCTCCTTAACGCTTTCCTTATCGCCACAGAAGACTGCTATGTCGTCAGCATAGCACAGTATTTTAAGTTCACTTGCGAGTAATTTGAAACCATGTATTGTGTCATTATTAAGAATTTTTAAGCAGAAAGGTTCGAGAAAAATTGCAAACAATAATGATGATAATGGACACCCTTGCCTAATACTACACTGAACTTTGAAACTTTCGCTGACACTTTTGTTTAGGATTATGCTAGCTGAACTGTGAGTGTAACACATTTTCACACCAGTCGCAATCACAAACCCCACATTAATATATTCCAAAAGACTAAAAAGAATTTGATGTGATACACGATCGAAAGCTTTTTCTAGATCAAGCAGTAACATTGCTACCCGTTCTGAAAAGTCATCGCAGTATTCAAGTACACTTCTGGTAACATGAATGTTGGTAAATATCGAGCGTACCCTGATCCCACATGTCTGGTGGGGTCCTACCAAAACTCTGATCACGGTTTGTAATATTTTTGCCAGTACTTTCATATATATTTTGGTAATCTACATTGCTTAAGCTTATCGGTCGATAGGACGAGACCGATAGAAGTTTAACTGGGTCATCTGTCTTGGGTATTAATACAACGTGAGAACAGTTGAAAGATAGGGGCACTGCATTTTCATTATATGCTTCGGTTATTATATGATGCAGGGCTTTTGCCAGATCCACTTTAAAAGCTTTGTAAAAACAACTGCTTAAACCATCCGGGCCTGAAGATTTGCCTACGGATAACTCATCAATTGCGTCTTCAATTTCGCGTACGGTAATATCTGCTTCAAGGCGGGTCTTCTCGTTATCATCTAACCTTGGCATTAAGTGAAGGTACTCATTTTCAAAGCCGGTTGCAATATCAATTTTATGACCTAACATATTCTTAAAGTACTCTACAAAAGCAAGTTCAATTATCCGTTTGTCTTCTGTAATATCGCCCTCGTACTGTATTTCTTTTATATCATTTTTGACGGCATAACTTTTCTCATCCGCTAGTGAGCGCTTAGTAGGCGTTTCTCCCAACCACAGTCTTTCGCCACGAGCGGGAACAATGGCTCCCTTATATCCTTCGGCATCTATTGCTTTCAGTTTGTTTTTGACATCTTTCATTTCATTATTTAATGCCTCTGGTTGTGTGCTTTCTGCGTTCAGCAAATAGTCTAATTGACTACGCAGCACATTTTCTTCGTTTCTTTCACTGCGGCGTAGTGCGCATGCCCTCTCGATTGCAATGATCTTAATCTCTTGTTTGAACAGCTCCCATTCAGCGATGAAACTATTTGTTTTAGACAGTAGTCATTCTATGCATTCTTTTGCGTTGCTCACAAAGTTATCATTGTCCAGAAGCTTATCATCAAACTTCCAAAGTGTCCAACTGAATGACGACCCTTTGTGCTTTGCTCCTAAGGAAACCATAACCAAACTGTGATCACTGAATGAAACATGTTTTACCTTATAATCTTGGCATAGCGGCACTATATTTGCAGATACGTATAATCTGTCCAAGCGTGCATGGCTTGTGCGTTGGAAGTGAGTGAACTGTGGCCGTTTTCCGCCAGCTGCAATATGACCAATATCTTCTAGGCAGTGATCCTGAACTATCGCGCTTAATTTCATGGCACCATTATTGCGTACCGGTTCGTTCTTTATTCTATCGGCAGAAGCACACACACAGTTAAAATCGCCAAGCATTAGAATCATTCTTTCAGAATTTAAAAAGGATCCAAGGCTTTCAAAAAAAGCCGAGCGCTCCGTTTCTCTGTTAGGCGCGTACAAACATATTGCGCGCAGCTTCAAAGCAGAGAAAAGAAAATCACACACAACTAACCGCCCAGTTTTACACACAGTCACGGTCTCTACTACAATTCCCAAAGAGCTGCGTAGCAACAAGGCCCACCCTCCGGATGAGCCTACTGCGTGACACACACATACATAGTAGCGTCGAGTAAAAGGTTCTACCATGCGATCTGTTTGATCTTGGCTTTCAACTTTGGTTTCTTGAATTGCTACAATGTCAAGGTCATTTTCCTGTAAAAGACGGCTTACTTGGTGCTGTCGACGCCTTGCAGAAAGGCCCCGCACGTTTAACGTGCCTATGCTAAGCGGCGCGTCAAGTTTTACTGCCATTTATGAGAATGATTTAACAGGTCGCATGGCGCTCACCTTGTTCTCTGCGAGGCTGAAATTTTTGACTGGAAACTTTTCTATCTTCAGTTGCCACGTGCAAACACACTATGAGTGCCTCAGACAGAAGGAACTGAGGTTCCAGCCCCTTAGCTTGTCCTCGCCCACTTTTAGCATGTGTAGCGTCGGAACCAGGAGGCTGACCCGGGCTTCACTGAACCAGGGAGCTACGTGCCCCCAGGAATATGACGGTCCAGTGTTACGTTGGGCTTTGGCTGGAAGCTCGTGCGGCGCCCTTGGGCCGCTTTAGTGGGTGGTTCGCCGGCAGTGCGCTCGTTTGTGGCCACGTTCGCTGCTGCTGTTTCCTCGCGTGTTCTCTTCCCTGCACCGGTATTCGAGTCCTTCATGTCGACATCTTAGGATTTCTCCAGAGGCGTTGACTGACTCTTGATATGTTTTTTTTTCCCTGAACAGTTGGACGCACTGGTATTCGTCGCAGGAGGCAGCGCAGGTTGTACAACTTGCTCACCGTTATCCTCTTTCACTTTGTTTACGTTGGGCGAATGCGACGAAGGGGGCGTTTCCTTTTGTTCAGGTTCTCTGGTCTTGCTGGTAGAAACATCCTCAGCTTCCGGTTCATCCATTTGTAGCTCTGCATTGTCGTCCCACGCAGATCGGCCTGTAACCTTCGCATAAGTCTTCACGCACTCTTCCTCAGCGTGGCCAAAACGTCTGCACAGCGCGCACCGAGGAACACGACATTCGCGTCGTATGGGGCCAGTCCCATTACACCGTAGGCAGAGTGGAGCTCTTCCAGCCACTACGACTAATGTCAGCTCACCTGCTACTCGTAGTTGATGTGGGATGTCTTCCTTCGTGTAGTCTGCCTTGAGCTGAAGACTGCTAATACGCGTTGTAGAGCCTTTGTTAGATAACCTTTCCGTTCGCCATCGCTCTCTTGCGACTTCGGTGACTTTTCCGTAGGGAGCAAACGCGGTCCGTATGTCTTCGTCGTCAACATCATGAAGGACCCAATGCAGTTTTAGTCGAACATCTTGGTTGTTTGGATCTACGACGAGACAACGGCGCTCCTTCGTGGTCACTTCAGTTGCAGAAAACAACCTATTGTTAGCCTCCGTAGTCTTCAGCGTGACCGCCCACACATGGTTCATTTGGTATGCCCCTAATGCTTCAACGCCAGGGAGCATTGCCAAAGCCCCTAGTACATCACGAATATCTTCGACACGGTAGGGCCTTCCACGAACATCCGCATGAAAAAATACAGTGTTTAAAACAATACGACCGGATGGTAGAGCAGGTAAAATAATTTCAGAATCCTGGTTGGCACTGGCTGCATTCCGGTTTCCACGGCTAGACATAGCCGCTGACACCGCCCCATAGGAGCGAAACATTCCTCGACCGTTCACGGCGGTGGCCGGAAGTGGAATCCCACGAATTGCGCCACTGGGGATTGAGTGCAGCAGAAACCTAAGTGAGAATATATCGAGTAACAATGGAATGATAAATTGGCGTGCGTATGAGGACTTTTTTCTCGAATGTAGAATATAAAAGAACATTCCCTAGGTGAGGCTCGAGCTCACAACCCCGGCATGGCTCACGAGAACTGTCGTGTAAGTACCATGCGCCAATTAAGCCGCTTTTTCTGTATTGCCAGTCCTCGACATGTCACCACAACACACATTCCTTAAATGATATACACAAAACCGAAAGAAAAAAATAAGGAATACAAAAACTGAACGAGAAACAGTAATGTGCACATTCGTTGCCGTCCGCTACTGTGGCATGACATTGTCGTATTAAAATTCCTTGAGCGCTGTCAGGGGTTCAACACTCGACAGCCACTCAGGAACAGGCTGTTGCAACTTCTGCACTTCTACATATCGCTGCATACATTCTCGGAAGTATACACGCGCCGGTTGGGCATCCGGGTCACAATGGTAGCCCGCCATGATAAGGTCGTACGGCAATCCTTCGTCATCATTTACTGCCAGAAACCTCATTCCGTGTGTATCTATCGGTAACTACTTTTTTAATGTCCTTTGCAACACGTCCCAGAAAAAAAACCCTCCCAACAGTGGATGAAGACATGATCTATGCTTTCCGGTTTTTTACAAATAAGGCAGTGGGTTCCCTATGGCACGTAGGACCCATGTTGTTCCAGGAAGATTTTAACAGGTAAGGTACCGGTATGTAATTTAAAGAAGAAAGATTTCGTGGCTGGTTGAACCGGCATCATCTTCACCCTTTTCAATACGTCTAGGCCTGGGCCTCCACTGTACACTGCTCTATACATGGGTACAACTAAAACACTATCACAGAAATCACGGTGTAACTTTTTCCGTTTTGCACTCCACAAATATTCACTTGAAAAACGAACACGCAAAAAAGAAACACTATCAACTATTTCCCGAAAGAAACCACGGACAGATCCTGGCATTATTTCAGTACCTACTACAAATTCGGGAAGTGCTTTTGACAGCCTCATTTGAATCACGGAGCGCAGAAATGGGTCTTTTGTGTCTCGAAAAAAGAAGAACCTGTTCATCAGTTGACGCAAGAAGAGGTGCGCCAACCCCAAACCGCCATCCTTTGAAAGAGCGTAGGTTAGGGCGTGTTGGTATTCCAAAACTGACGTTTTTTAGCGCACGAGAAGGGACGAAAGACAGTGGCGAGACGAGGACACAGCGCCAACTTCCAACAATGGTTTTATTCCACAAAGCGGTACACACATATATATAGGTAACACACACAACCGTACGCATGCGCATATGTACTGTTTTCTAGTCAAATGAGACTGCAACGAGACATGTGTTATGGAAAGTTAAGATCTTATCAAAGATGAAAGGACGACCATGCATAGCCAAAAAAATTTGCTAGTTGCAAAAAAGATTGCTAGTTTAGGGAGCGCTTGTGTTAGCGCGCCTTCAATAGATCTTTCAAGCAAGGAATTCGCTTTTTTAAACGTGACACAGAAGGTCGCCTGATGGAGATTACATTTTAATCTTGCAATAACAAAATTTTTTTGTAACACCCTATATTATTGTTATCCGTTAATACCACCCGTTCATATTCGATAGCCTCAATCTGTTTACGTGTCGAGTGCTTTTCTTCTAGCCCCAGTGCTCTTTTCGTTGGCGTTTCCCCGCATGATAGCCTTTCCGCTCTCGCGCGCACTAGCGCACCTCGGAAGCGCTCTTCGTCGAGCACCTCGAGCTTCTTCTTAACGGTGCGCATATCTTGTTGATAGGCGCCAGGTTGCATGCATTCAAGCTTCGCAAATTTTTCCAGCAATTTTGTTATACCTTTTCTCTGGCCTTTTCTTCATATCGCAGTACGCTACTTCTTTCGATTGCCTTCAATTTAATGCTTTGCTTCAGCAACTCCCATTCCTCACTAAATTTCATAGAACTATATGTTCCAAAAGAATTCAGAGTAGCCGCTACCTTTTCGTTAAAAGTTTCATCCCGTAACAGCTCTGCATTCAATTTCCATAGTTCCCAGGCGAACTTGTTTCGTTCTTTCTTGCTGCCCACCGTGCATTTTACCAGACAGTGGTCAGCATATGATATGGCCGTAACTGTATGGAACTGGCATTTTTCAACTAAATCATATGAAAGATAGATACGGTCTAAGCGTGCGTGACTTGTGCCCTGAAAGTGAGTGTACCTTACGTCTCCGTGAGCGCGAAAACACTCAGCGATGTCTTCTAATTCGAACTCATGTGTAATCTGCGCCAGGATATCACTACATTTGTCACAAACCGCGAGACGAGTAGACCTATCCTCAGCGTTCAATACGCAGTTGAGGTCGCCTAAACAGGCTATCGTTTTTTGCACATGGAAATGATGCTTGAAACTCAAAAAGAAATTTGCCCTCTCTTGCACAGTATTAGGCGCATAAATGCAAGACACGCGCCATTGGACATTACAATAGATGAAGTCACAAAAGACAGGTCGACCAGAAGTGCACGAGAAGTAACCATCTATGACAAGACCAGGGAGCTTCCTCACGAACAGTACACACCCTGCCGAAGTCCCTAAGGCGTGGCTCACTACCGGATAGTAGTTATACGTGAACCTTTGCACCATGCTGTCGGTCTCCTCCTCGTCGTCTACCCTGGTTTCTTGCACGGCTAAAACGTCGAGGTTGTGGTCCACTAGTAGTCTGTAAACCTGACTGTTTCTTTTTGGCGGCCAGACCTCGAACGTTTAGCGTGCCGAGGCTAAGCGACAAGTTGGTAGCCATTACTGATTTAAACCGGAGGGGAGAAGGCCCGGAGCATGGTGCTCACCTTAAGGTCTAGCTGACCGCTAGACGCCTCCGTGGGCATACGGTGGCCATTGTCCGAGTTCGTCTTTGGTCGGCTTCGGGGTGGGCCTACGGTCAGCCTCCAGGTTCGGCTTAGGCTTGAGGGTGGAGCGCCTTCCGGGTAGCGTCTTAGTGGGCGGTACCTCGGAGTCCCCGCCGGCCTTTCCGTCGACTTTCTCCTCCGGCTGCAGGGACCTCTTCACCGGTGCCGAAACGCTTTCGACGCGGGCACTAGCAGGGGTCACGTTGTCGTTTTCCGCTGCCTCCGTAGTATCAATAGCCGGCTGGCGGCTCTCATGTTCTTTTTGGGCCGCCCTGACGGTGATTTGTGTGGTTTCTGGCTCGTCGGGAGGAGGGACATTATTCGGTCCTGCTTCAGTCAGCATGGTCGTCCCGCTCATCTCTGCCGCCACGTTGCTGTTTCCAGCTCTCTTGGCCGCTTCCTCGGCCTCGGTCACTTTCATCATGTGGTCTGATGTCAACGGTTCGCTTTCCGCCGACCCCGCGGCTACTGCGTATGAACGTACACAGTCCGCGTCGTTTTGTCCGAAAAGCCTGCACCGGGTGCCAACGGGGAACGTTGCATTCTCTACGAACGTGACCAGGTCCCCGGCAGCGCAGGCACTGCATAGGACGACCTGGGGCTACGACCAGCGCAAGCTCTCCGGCGACGCGGATCTGGTGGGGCAGGTCGTCAACTTTCATTCCAGCCTTCAGCTGCAGCAGCACTGCTGGGGTCGTCGAGCCCTTATCGGAAACGCCGTCTACTCGCCAGCGCTCCCGGGTTACTTCCGTCACTTTGCCAAAGGAAGCCAGCGCAGTCTTTACGTCTTCATGATCCACACCATGAAGAAACCAGTGGAGACGAAGCTTCACCTGCTGTTCTTTAGGGTCGATGACCAGGCAGCGACGCCCCTTGACCTGAAGCTCCTTCAGTGCAGCCAGCTTTTGGGCCGCCTCGGCTGTTTTCATCGTTACCGGCCATACGTGACTGATTTGGCACGCTCCAAGGGCGACGACGCCAGAGAGCATACCAAGAGCTTGAAACGCGTCCGGACAATCCTCTACGCGAAACGGGCGAACACGAGTTTCACCGTGCAAGAAACAGTGTTTAACACAATGTGTCCTGTAGGTAGCCGAGGCAAAATAATCTGGAAATCCTTACCTTCCTCCGTCAGGAGCCTGTTGCCGCGGCCAGCAGCCGCATATGCTGCTCCATTGGAGCGCCATGATTCCGCGATCCGTTTAGTTCGGGAGCCGGAAGCAGAATGACTAATTGCGCCACTGGGGATTGAGTGCAGCAGAAACCTAAGTGAGCATATATCGGGCAACAATGGAATGGTAAATTGGCGTGCGTATGACGACCTTTTTCTCGAATATAAGAGACCATTCCCCAGGTGAGGCTCGAACTCACAACCCCGGCGTGGCTCACGAGAACTGTCGTATAAGTACCGTGCGCTAACCAATTGCGCCACTGGGGATAGAGTGTAGCAGAAACCTAAGTGAGCATATATAGGGTAACAATGGCACGATAAATTGGCGTGCGTATGAGGACTTTTTTCTCAAATGTCGAATGTAAAAAACATTCCTCAGGTGAGGCTCGAACTCACAACCCCGGCATGGCTCACGAGAACTGTCATATAAGTACCGTGCGCTAACCAATTGCGCCACTGGGGATTGAGTGTAGCAGAAACCTAAGTGAGTATATACGGGGTAACAATGGAATGATAAACTGGCGTGCGTATGAGGACTTTTTTCTCGAATGTCGAATATAAAAGAACATTCCCCAGGTGAGGCTCGAACTCACAATCCCGGCATGGCTCACGAGAACTGTCGTATAAGTACCGTGCGCTAACCAATTGCGCCACTGGGGATTGACTGCAGCAGAAACCTAAGTGAGCATATATCGGGTAACAATGGAATGATAAATTGGCGTGCATATGAGGAGTTTTTTCTCGAATGTCGAATATAAAAGAACATTCCCCATGTGAGGCTCGAACTCACAACCCCGGCATGGCTCACGAGAACTGTCGTATAAGTACCGTGCGCTAACCAATTGCGCCATTGGGGATTGAGTGTAGCAGAAACCTAAGTGAGTATATACCGCGTAACAATGGAATGATAAACTGGCGTGCGTATGAGGACTTTTTTCTCGAATGTCGAATATAAAAGAACATTCCCCAGGTGAGGCTCGAACTCACAATCCCGGCATGGCTCACGAGAACTGTCGTATAAGTACCGTGCGCTAACCAATTGCGACACTGGGGATTGAGTGCTGCAGAAACCTAAGTGAGCATATATCGGGTAACAATGCAATGATAAATTGGCGTGCGTATGAGGACTTTTTTCTCGAATGTCGAATATAAAAGAACATTCCCCAGGTGAGGCTCGAACTCACAACCCCGGCATGGCTCACGAGAACTGTCATATAAGTACCGTGCGCTAACCAATTGCGCCACTGGGGATTGAGTGTAGCAGAAACCTAAGTGAGTATATATCGGGTAACAATGGAATGATAAATTGGTGTGCGTGTATGAGGACTTTTTTCTCGAATGTCGAATATAAAAGAACATTCCCCAGGCGAGGCTCGAACTCACAACCCCGCCATGGCTCACGAGAACTGTCGTATAATTACCGTGCGCTAACCGATTGCGACACTGGGGATTGAGTGCTGCAGAAACCTATGTGGGGGAGCATTTATCGGGTAACAATCGAATGATAAATTGGCGTGCGTACGAGCACTTTTTTCTCGAACGTCGAATATAAAAGAACATTCCCCAGGTGAGGCTCGAACTCACAACCCCGGCATGGCTCACGAGAACTGTCGTATAAGTACCGTGCGCTAACCGTTTGCGACACTGGGGATTTTTTTTTTCTTTTTTCTTTATTGCCAGACCTCGACATATCACAACACAAATTCCTAAATGATATAAAAAAAGACCAAAGAAGCAAAAAGGGATGAATACACAAACGGAACAAGGAACAGTAATATTTACATTCGCTGCCGTCCGCTACTGTGGCACGACGTTGTCGGATTAAAATTCCTTTAGTGCTGTAAGGGGTTCAACCCTCGACAGCCACTCAGGAACAGGCTGTTGCATCTTGATCACTTCCACATACCGTTGCATGGATTCACAAAAGTACAGACGCGCCGGTCGGGCATCCGGGTCACAATGGTAACCCGCCATTCTTGCGCGCCATAAACAGTGGAGGCCCGTAAGCATGATCAGGTCGTACGGGAAACCTTCGTCGTCATATACTGGCAGAAACCTGATTCCGTGGGGATCTATAGGTAGCTCCTTTTTTAGAGTCCTTTGTAACACGTCCCAGAAAAAGACCCCTTCCCAACAGTGGATGAAGACGTGATCTATGCTTTGTTTTTTTACATATAAGGCAGTTGGTTCCCCATGGCATGTAGAACCCACGTTGTTCAAGGAAGATTTTAACAGGTACAGTACCAGTGTGTAATTTAAAAAAGAACGATTTAGTGGCTGGTTGAACTGGCATCTTCTTCACCCTTTTCAATACATCTAAGCCTGGGCCTCCACTGTACGGGGCTCTGTACATAGGTACCAGCAAAACACTGTCACATAAATCACGATATAACTTTTTCCGTTTTACGCTCCACAAATATGCACTTGAAAAACGAACACGCAAAAAGGAAACACTCTGAACTATTTCCCGAAAGAAACCACGGACTGGTCCTGGCATTATTTCCGTACCTACAATGAATTCGGGAAGTGATCTTGACAGCCTCATTTGGATCACCGTGCGCAGAAATGGGTCGTTTGTATCTCGAAAGAAGGAGAATCTATTCACCAGTTGACGCAAGAAGAGGTGCGCCAACCCCAGACCACCATCCTTCACGCGCCGGAAGAGATTATCTCGGCTACATCGCTCCCAGCTCGATGCCCACACGAATACAGCGAACACGCGGTGCAGTTTCTGCACATTAATACGAGAGCACTGTAGTACCTGCATTACGTACCAGATCTTTGTCACGAGAAACATGTTGCACGCTGTAGCTCTCGCGAATATTGACAAGTAACAGGCGTTCCGTCGGTCGGCTTTTTCTTTTAGTTGTTTTGTCCGCTCCTTCCAGTACTCGCTACTGTCCTTGTAGGCATCAAGGGGTGCTCCAAGGTACTTAACTGGCGTCGTGACCCAGTTTACGTTCGAAAAGTGGTCTGGTGTAGACGCCCATCTTCCATGCCAAAACCCCAAACATTTCTGCCAGTTAACGTAGCTGTTAGTAACGTTACCAAACTTTTTGACGATGTTAACAGTATTCAATACACTTTGTTTGTCCTTACAGCACACAGCCACATCGTCAGCGTATGCCAGTAGCTTCACTTCTGCTGATTGAAGACTAAACCCCTTAATACATTCATTTTCAATGATGGCCAGACATAGCGTTTCTATGTAGACACAAAACAGGAGTGGACTGAGTGGACAACCCTGGCGAACGGAGCGCTTCACGTTAATGTGGGCCCCCAACATCTGATTAATTATAAGTCTGGTATAGCAGCTCCGGTACGCCATGGTCACCCCTTCAGCGATTATGTGGCCAAAATTAACGTGTTCAAGGATGGTAAGCAATATGTCGTGAGAAACACAATCAAACGCCTTCTCCAAGTCTAGCTGGAGGATGGCTACTGCATCGCACATGGCGGTACAACACTCCAGCACACACTTCATTTTATGGATGTTAGTGAAAATGGTTCTTCCACGAATACCACACGTCTGGTGTGGGCCGACTACTTCCTGAATAACTGACTGGACCCGTCGTGCCAACACCTTCATCAATATTTTGTAGTCGCAGTTAGTAAGCGCTATGGGTCTGTAGGAGGAAAGTTGCTTGAGCTTTTCGGTCTCTTCTGTTTTCGGTATTAGTACTGTATGGGACTGGCCAAAGGATGGTGGAAGTATTTTCAGTTCATATGCTTCATTGAAAACTGCTGTTAACATAGGAGCTAGGTGGCTCTTGAACGATTTGTACCAAGCGGCACAAAGACCGTCTGGACCTGGCGACTTCCCAGGATTCAGGTCTTCGATGGCTTTCATCACTTCATGTTCTGTTAATGGTCGTTCTAAGGTTTCTTTAACCTCACTCGACAGCTGTGGGATTCGTTGCAAAAATAACTTCTTGAAATCGTGCATGTTGACAGGCCTGAATGTAAAAAGTTCTTTGTAATGCTCAAAGAAAGCACGCCCTATATTATTGTTATCCGTTAATACCACCCCTTCATATTCGATAGCCTCAATCTGCTTACGTCTCGAGTGCTTTTTTTCTAACCCCAGTGCTCTTTTCGTTGGCGTTTCCCCGCATGATAGCCTTTCTGCTCTGGCGCGCACTAGCGCACCTCGGAAGCGATCTTCGTCGAATACCTCGAGCTTCTTCTTAACGGCGCGCATATCTTGTTGATAGGCGCCAGGTTGCATGCATTCAAGCTTCGCAAATTTTTCTAGCAATGTTGTTAAATCCTTTTCTCTGGCCTTTTGTTCATATCGCAGTACGCTACTTCTTTCAATTGCCTTCAATTTAATGCTTTGCTTCAGCAACTCCCATTCCTCACCAAATTTCGTAGAACTGTCTGTTCCAAAAGAATTCAGAGCAGCCACTACATTTTCGTTAAAAGTTTCATCCCGTAACAGCTCTGCATTCAATTTCCACAGTTCCCAGACGAACTTGTTTCGTTCTTTCTTCCTGCCCACTGTGCATTTTACCAGGCAGTGGTCAGGATATGATATGGCCGTAACTGTGTAGCACTGGCATTTTTCAACTAAATCATATGAAAGATAGATACGGTCTAAGCGTGCGTGACTTGTGCCCTGAAAGTGAGTGTAGCTTACGTCTCCGTGACCGCGAAAACATTCTGCGATATCTAATAATTCGAATTCGTGTGTGATCTGCGCCAGGATATCACTACTTTTGTCACAAACCACGCGACGCGTAGACCTATCCTCAGCTTTCAATACGCAGTTGAAGTCGCCTACACAGGCTATCATTTTTTGCACATGTAAATGATGCTTTAAACTCAAAAAGAAATTTGCCCTCTCTTGCACAGTATTAGGCGCATAAATGCAAAACACGCGCCATTGGACATTACAATAGCTGAAGTCACAAAAGACAAGTCGACCAGAAGTACAGGAGAAGCAACCATCTATAACAAGACCAGGGAGCTTCCTCACGAACAGCACACACCCTGCCGAAGTCCCTAAGGCGTGGCTCACTACCGTATAGTAGTTATACGTGAACCTTTGCACCATGCTCCCGGTCTCCTCCTCGCCGTCTACCTTGGTTTCTTGCACGGCTAAAACGTCGAGGTCGTGGTCCACTAGTAGTCTGTAAACCTGACTCTGTTTCCTTTTGGCGGCCAGACCTCGAACGTTTAGCGTGCCGAGGCTAAGCGACGGGTTGGTAGCCATTATTGGTGAAAACCGGAGGGGAGAAGGCCCGGAGCATGGTGCTCACCTTAACGTCTAGCTGACCGCTAGACGCCTCCGTGGCCATCCGGCGGCCGTCGCCCGGGTTCCTCTTTGGTCGGCTTCGGGGTAAGCCTACGGTCAGTCTCCAGGTTCGGCTTGGGCTTGAGGGTGGAGCGCCTTCCAGGTAGCGTCTTAGCGGGTGGTGCCTCGGAGTCACCGCCGGCCTTTCCGTCGACTTTCTCCTTGTGCTGCAGGGATCTCTTGACCGGTGCCGAGACGGATTCGACGCGGGCGCTAGCAGGGGTCGCGTTGTCGTCCGCCTCTGCCTGCGTTGCATCCGTAGCTGGCTGGTGGCTCTCATTTTCTTGCGGGGCCGTCTTCACGCTCTCGACTGTAGCCGCTGGTTCTTTGGGGGGAGGGATATTCCTTCCTCCTTCGGCTTGCTTGGTCGTCGTGCCGGTTTCTGCCGCCACTTTGCCGTTTCCAGCTCCCGTGGCCGCTTCCTCCGCCTCGGTCACGTCCATTACATGGTCTAACGTCGACGGCTCGCTCTCCGCCGAACCCGCGGCTACTGCGTATGAACGCACACAGTCCGCGTCGTTGTGTCCAAAAAGCCTGCACCGCGAGCAACGGGGAACCTTGCATTCACGACGAACGTGGCCAGAGCCCCGGCAGCGCAGGCACTGCATGGGACGTCCTGGGGCTACCACCAGCGCAAGCTCGCCGGCGACGCGGATCTGGTGGGGCAGGTCGTCGACTTTCATTCCTGCCTTCAGCTGCAGCAGCACTGCTCGGGTCGTCGAGCCCTTGTCGGAAACGCCATCCACTCGCCAGCGCTCCCGGGTCACTTCCGTCACCTTGCCGAAGGAGGCCAGCGCGGTCTTGACGTCTTCGTCGTCCACCCCATGCAGAAGCCAGTGGATACGAAGCTTCACCTGTTGTTCCTTGGGGTCGATGACCAGGCAGCGACGCCCCTTCACCTGCAGCTCCTTCAGGGCCGCCAGCTTTTCGGCAGCCTCGGCTGTCTTCATCGTCACCGCCCATACATGGTTGATTTGGTATGCTCCAAGGGCGACGACGCCAGAGAGCATACCAACAGCTTGAAGCGCGTCTCGAAAATCTTCTACACGAAACGGGCGAACACGAGCGTCGCCGTGCAAAAAAACTGTGTTCAAAACAATACGTCCTGTAGGTAGGCGAGGCAAAATTATCTGGTAATCTTTATCTTCTTCCGTCGAAAGCCTGTTGCCGCGGCTAACAGCCGCATATGCCGCTCCATTGGAGCCCATGATCCCGCGATCCGTTCAGCTCGGGAGCCGGAAGCAGAATGGCGCGACACTGGGGATTGATTGCTGCAGTAACCTAAGTGGGGGAGCATTTATCGTGTAACAATCGAATGATAAATTGGCGTGCGTAGGAGGACTTTTTTCTCGAATGTCGAATATAAAAGAACATTCCCCAGGTGAGGCTCGAACTCACAACCCCGGCATGGCTCACGAGAACTGTCATATAAGTACCGTGCGCTAACCAATTGCGCCACTGGGGCTTGAGTGTAGCAGAAACATAAGTGAGTATATATCGGGTAACAATGGAATGATAAATTGGCGTGCGTATGAGGACTTTTCTCTCGAATGTCGAATATAAAAGAACATTCCCCAGGTGAGGCTCGAACTCACAACCCCGGCATGGCTCACGAGAACTGTCGTATAATTACCGTGCGCTAACCGATTGCGACACTGGGGATTGAGTGCTGCAGAAACCTAAGTGGGGGAGCATTTATCGGGTAACAATCGAATGATAAATTGGCGTGCGTACGAGCACTTTTTTCTCGAACGTCGAATATAAAAGAACATTCCCGAGGTGAGGCTCGAACTCACAACCCCGGCATGGCTCACGAGAACTGTCGTATAAGTACCGTGCGCTAACCGATTGCGACACTGGGGATTTTTTTTTTCTTTATTGCCTGTTTTATAACAAATACACGATTCACAGCTATTCTCCGCTGCGATTACAAAACAAAAAAGACAGTTCAATGTTCGGGTGTACCTTGTCGTTTAATTTTGGTTTAAAAAGGCTGAATGTTTGCAAGCTGTTCAAATGCTGTTAACCACTCAGGTGGTTCGCTGAGCGCTTTAAACGCTTCGCGAATGTACAATACATTTTCAGCAAAATATTCTTTGGCCGGTTTTGCGTCAACATCCTCATTACGCACCGCCATTCGTGTTTTCCACACGCTGTGCATGCAGAGTAACATCACCATATCACATGGCACGCCTTCTGTCTCTTCAAACGGTAAAAAACGGATTCCAAAAGGTGTTAAAGGAAATTCTTTTTTTTAGTGTCCTTTGTAGAATGTCCCAAAGGAAGACTGAGTCCCTGCACTCCAGAAAAATATGCTCCATTGTCTCCGGTTTCTGACATATCTGGCAATTCACACTCCAGGGTACAAAGATCCCCTTCTCCTGCAGCCATGGCTTGACAGGAAGCGTGCCAGTGTGTAGCATGAAAAAAAAAGTTTTTGTTGTTGCTCTTACAGGCATTTTCTTAACTCTTTTTAAGACATTCTGCTCACGCCCCAGTGCATATACTGCACGGTATATTGGTACTGGACACATGATATTAACTAAATCTCGGTATAATCGCTTTCTTGCGACTGTGTTCAGGTATTCCAAAGAAAAGTGTACTTTTAGAAAACGGAAAGAGCTTATCACTTCAAACAAAAAACCTCGGACAACCACTTGACGTATGCCATACGACGTCACAACATATTCTGGCAGTGCGTCACATAATCGCGTCTGCATAACGCACCGCAAAAAACAATCGCTTTCGTCGCGCAAGAACATGAAACGCGACACTACTTGTTTCAAAAATAAATGCGACAAACCCAACCCTCCTTTCTGCACAGCGTGAAACAGATTCAGACGACTCGTGCGCTCCCATCCTGATCCCCACACGAACATAGCAAAAACCCTGTGCAACCTTTGTACACACACTCGGGATATACATAAAACTTGCAACATATAAAACACTTTTGCGACAAGAAATAAATTGCAGACAGTGGCTCTCGTGAATATTGACAGATTCTTGCCTCCCCACTTCGTTGTTTGTGCTTTAGCCCGCTCAGTTTGTTCAGTCCATTGCGTCGTGGTATCGCGATAGTATTCCAAAGGAACACCAAGATAACTGGTTGGCGTATCTGTGAACGGTACTGTTTCTAACACTGCAGGCCGGCTGTCCCATTCACCGTGCCAGAAGCCTAAGCTTTTTGGCCAGCTTATGGCACTCCCCGTTAGACTGCTAAACTTTCTTGCATCCTTGACTGCCTCCCGAATGCTTTCTTGGTCAACGCAAAAAAGTGCGATGTCATCTGCGTAAGCTAGTATTTTTACTTCCTGAGTTAAAAGACGGTAGCCGCGAATGTTTTCGTTTTCTCGTACCTCCAAACAGAAAGGTTCAAGAAAAATCGCAAAAAGTAAGGGCGACAAAGGGCACCCCTGGCGCACAATGGATAATACTGGTATATTTTCGCTGAGTCTTTTATTGATTATAAGGTGAGCGGAACAGTTCTCATAAGCCATGGCTACTCCGTCCTGAATCACTTCGCCTACATTAATGTGTTTTAGCAGGGCAAGAAGTATGCTGTGAGCAACCCTGTCAAAAGCTTTTTCTAGGTCTAACTGAACCATTGCTGCACATTCGAGGTTCGCATCACAGCATTCCAATATACTCCTAGCGATGTGAATATTCGACAATATTGTTCTATTCCTGATACCGCATGTTTGGTGTGGGCCTACTATGGATTTAATAACTGACTGCATCCTTTTTCCGAGCACCTTCATGTAGATTTTATAATCCGAATTCGTAAGACTTATGGGCCTGTATCCAGCGACAGATTTCAGCTTTACCGTATCGGTGGTTTTCGGTATAAGCACAACATCACTTTTTCTGAATGATGGCGGCAAGTGCTTAGCTTCATGAGCTTCTGATATTACACAGTGCAGTATCTCGCTTATTTCGGCCTTGAAAGTTTTATAGAAAGCTGCTCCTAGGCCGTCTGGTCCAGGCAGATTGCGACACTGGGGATTGAGTGCTGCAGAAACCTAAGTGAGCGTATATCGGGTAACAATGGAATGATAAATTGGCGTGCGTATGAGGACTTTTTTCTCGAATGTCGAATATAAAAGAACATTCCCCAGGTGAGGCTAGAACTCACAATCCCGGCATGGCTCACGAGAACTGTCGTATAAGTACCGTGCGCTAACCAATTGCGCCACTGGGGATTGAGTGCAGCAGAAACCTAAGTGAGCATATATCTGGTAACAATGGAATTATAAATTGGCGTGCGTATGAGGACTTTTTTCTCGAATGTCGAATATAAAAGAACATTCCCCAGGTGAGGCTCGAACTCACAACCCCGGCATGGCTCACGAGAACTGTCGTATAAGTACCGTGCGCTAACCAATTGCGCCACTGGGGATATAGTGCTGCAGAAACCTAAGTGAGCATATATCGGGTAACAATGGAATGATAAATTGGCGTGCGTATGAGGACTTTTTTCTCGAATGTCGAATATAAAAGAACATTCCCCAGGTGAGGCTCGAACTCATAACCCCGGCATGGCTCACGAGAACTGTCATATAAGTACCGTGCGCTAACCAATTGCGCCATTGGGGATTGAGTGTAGCAGAAACCTAAGTGAGCATATATCGAGTAACAATGGAATGATAAATTGGCGAGCGTATGATGACTTTTTTCTCGAATGTCGAATATAAAAGAACATTCCCTAGGTGAGGCTCGAACTCACAACCCCGGCATGGCTCACGAGAACTGTCGTGTAAGTACCATGCGCTAACCAATTAAGCTGCTTTTTCTGTATTGCCAGTCCTCGACATGTCACCACAACACACATTCCTTAAATGATATACACAAAAACGAAAGAAAAAAATAAGGAATACAAAAACTGAACGAGAAACAGTAATGTGCACATTCGTTGCCGTCCGCTACTGTGGCATGACATTGTCGTATTAAAATTGCTTGAGCGCTGTCAGGGGTTCAACACTCGACAGCCATTCAGGAACAGGCTGTTGCAACTTCTGCACTTCTACATATCGCTGCATACATTCTCGGAAGTATACACGCGCCGGTTGGGCATCCGGGTCACAATGGTAGCCCGCCATGATAAGGTCGTACGGCAATCCTTCGTCATCATTTACTGCCAGAAACCTCATTCCGTGTGGACCTATCGGTAACTACTTTTTTAATGTCCTTTGCAACACGTCCCAGAAAAAAAAAACCCTCCCAACAGTGGATGAAGACATGATCTATGCTTTCCGGTTTTTTACAAATAAGGCAGTGGGTTCCCTATGGCACGTAGAAACCATGTTGTTCCAGGAAGATTTTAACAGGTAAGGTACCGGTATGTAATTTAAAGAAGAAAGATTTCGTGGCTGGTTGAACCGGCATCATCTTCACCCTTTTCAATACGTCTAGGCCTGGGCCTCCACTGTACACTGCTCTATACATGGGTACAACTAAAACACTATCACAGTAATCACGGTGTAACTTTTTCCGTTTTGCACTCCACAAATATTCACTTGAAAAACGAACACGCAAAAAAGAAACACTATCAACAATTTCCCGAAAGAAACCACGGACAGATCCTGGCATTATTTCAGTACCTACTACAAATTCGGGAAGTGCTTTTGGCAGCCTCATTTGAATCACGGAGTGCAGAAATGGGTCATTTGTGTCTCGAAAAAAGAAGAACCTGTTCATCAGTTGACGCAAGAAGAGGTGCGCCAACCCCAAACCGCCATCCTTTGAAAGAGCGTAGGTTAGGGCGTGTTGGTATTCCAAAACTGAGGTTTTTTAGCGCACGAGAAGGGACGAAAGACAGTGGCGAGACGAGGACACAGCGCCAACTTCCAACAATGGTTTTATGGCACAAAGCGGTACACACATATATATAGGTAACACACACAACCGTACGCATGCGCATATGTACTGATTTCTAGTCAAATGAGACTGCAACGAGACACGTGTTATGGAAAGTTAAGATCTTATCAAAGATGAAAGAACGACCATGCATAGCCAAAAAAATTTGCTAGTTGCAAAAAAGATTGCTAGTTTAGGGAGCGCTTGTGTTAGCGCGCCTTCAATAGATCTTTCAAGTAAGGAATTCGCTTTTTTAAACGTGACACAGAAGGTGGCCTGATGGAGATTACATTTCAATCTTGCAATTACAAAAATTTTTTGTAACTCCCTATATTATTGTTATCCGTTAATACCACCCGTTCTTATTCGATAGCCTCAATCTGCTTACGTCTCGAGTGCTTTTTTTCTAGCCCCAGTGCTCTTTTCGTTGGCGTTTCCACGCATGATAGCCTTTCCGCTCTCGCGCGCACTAGCGCACCTCGGAAGCGCTCTTCGTCGAGCACCTCGAGCTTCTTCTTAACGGTGCGCATATCTTGTTGATAGGCGCCAGGTTGCATGCATTCAAGTTTCGCAAATTTTTCCAGCAATGTTGTTAAACCTTTTCTCTGGCCTTTTCTTCATATCGCAGTACGCTACTTCTTTCGATTGCCTTCAATTTAATGCTTTGCTTCAGAAACTCCCATTCCTCACTAAATTTCATAGAACTATATGTTCCAAAAGAATTCAGAGTAGCCGCTACCTTTTCGTTAAAAGTTTCATCCCGTAACAGCTCTGCATTCAATTTCCATAGTTCCCAGACGAACTTGTTTCGTTCTTTCTTGCTGCCCACCGTGCATTTTACCAGGCAGTGGTCAGCATATGATATGGCCCTAACTGTATGGAACTGGCATTTTTCAACTAAATCATATGAAAGATAGATACGGTCTAAGCGTGCGTGACTTGTGCCCTGAAAGTGAGTGTACCTTACATCTCCGTGAGCGCGAAAACACTCAGCGATGTCTTCTAATTCGAACTCATGTGTAATCTGCGCCAGGATATCACTACATTTGTCACAAACCGCGAGACGAGTAGACCTATCCTCAGCGTTCAATACGCAGTTGAGGTCGCCTAAACAGGCTATCGTTTTTTGCACATGGAAATGATGCTTGAAACTCAAAAAGAAATTTGCCCTCTCTTGCACAGTATTAGGCGCATAAATGCAAGACACGCGCCATTGGACCTTACAATAGATGAAGTCACAAAAGACAGGTCGACCAGAAGTGCACGAGAAGTAACCATCTATGACAAGACCAGGGAGCTTCCTCACGAACAGTACACATCCTGCCGAAGTCCCTAAGGCGTGGCTCACTACCGGATAGTAGTTATACGTGAACCTTTGCACCATGCTGCCGGTCTCCTCCTCGTCGTCTACCTTGGTTTCTTGCACGGCTAAAACGTCGAGGTTGTGGTCCACTAGTAGTCTGTAAACCTGACTCTGTTTCTTTTTGGCGGCCAGACCTCGAACGTTTAGCGTGCCGAGGCTATGCGACGGGTTGGTAGCCATTACTGATTTAAACCGGAGGGGAGAAGGCCCGGAGCATGGTGCTCACCTTAAGGTCTAGCTGACCGCTAGGCGCCTCCGCGGCCATACGGTGGCCATTGTCCGAGTTCGTCTTTGGTCGGCTTCGGGGTGGGCCTACGGTCAGCCTCCAGGTTCGGCTTAGGCTTGAGGGTGGAGCGCCTTCCGGGTAGCGTCTTAGTGGGCGGTGCCTCGGAGTCCCCGCCGGCCTTTCCGTCGACTTTATCCTCCGGCTGCAGGGACCTCTTCACCGGTACCGAGACGATTTCGACGCGGGCACTAGCAGGGGTCACGTTGTCGTTTTCCGCTGCCTCCGTAGTATCAATAGCCGGCTGGCGGCTCTCATGTTCTTTTTGGGCCGCCCTGACGGTGGTTAGTGTGGTTTCTGGCTCGTCGGGAGGAGGGACATTATTCGGTCCTGCTTCAGTCAGCATGGTCGTCCCGCTCATCTCTGCCGCCACGTTGCGGTTTCCAGCTCTCTTGGCCGCTTCCTCGGCCTCGGTCACTTTCATCATGTGGTCTGATGTCAACGGTTCGCTTTCCGCCGACCCCGCGGCTAGTGCGTATGAACGTACACAGTCCGCGTCGTTTTGTCCGAAAAGCCTGCACCGGGTGCCAACGGGGAACGTTGCATTCTCTACGAACGTGACCAGGTCCCCGGCAGCGCAGGCACTGCATAGGACGACCTGGGGCTACGACCAGCGCAAGCTCGCCGGCGACGCGGATCTGGTGGGGCAGGTCGTCAACTTTCATTCCAGCCTTCAGCTGCAGCAGCACTGCTGGGGTCGTCGAGCCCTTATTGGAAACGCCGTCTACTCGCCAGCGCTCCCGGGTTACTTCCATCACTTTGCCAAAGGAAGCCAGCGCAGTCTTTACGTCTTCATCATCCACACCATGAAGAAACCAGTGGAGACGAAGCTTCACCTGCTGTTCTTTAGGGTCGATGACCAGGCAGCGACGCCCCTTGACCTGAAGCTCCTTCAGTGCAGCCGGCTTTTAGGCCGCCTCGGCTGTTTTCATCATTACTGGCCATACGTGACCGATTTGGCACGCTCCAAGGGCGATGACGCCAGAGAGCATACCAAGAGCTTGAAACGCGTCCGGACAATCCTCTACGCGAAACGGGCGAACACGAGTTTCACCGTGCAAAAAACTGTGTTTAACACAATGTGTCCTGTAGGTAGCCGAGGCAAAATAATCTGGAAATCCTTACCTTCCTCCGTCAGAAGCCTGTCGCCGCGGCCAGCAGCCGCATATGCCGCTCCATTGGAGCGACATGATTCCGCGATCCGTTTAGCTCGGGAGCCGGAAGCAGAATGAGTAATTGCGCCACTGGCGATTGAGTGCAGCAGAAACCTAAGTGAGCATATATCGGGCAACAATGGAATGGTAAATTGGCGTGCGTATGACGACTTTTTTCTCGAATATAAGAGACCATTCCCCAGGTGAGGCTCGAACTCACAACCCCGGCGTCGCTCACGAGAAATGTCGTATAAGTACCGTGCGCTAACCGATTGCGCCACTGGGGATAGAGTGCAGCAGAAACCTAAGTGAGCATATATAGGGTAACAATGGAACGATAAATTGGCGTGCGTATGAGGACTTTTTTCTCAAATGTCGAATATAAAAAACATTCCCCAGGTGAGGCTCGAACTCACAACCCCGGCATGGCTCACGAGAACTGTCATATAAGTACCGTGCGCTAACCAATTGCGCCACTGGGGATTCAGTGTAGCAGAAACCTAAGTGAGTATATACCGGGTAACAATGGAATAATAAACTGGCGTGCGTATGAGGACTTTTTTTCTCGAATGTCGAATATAAAAGAACATTCCCCAGGTGAGGCTCGAACTCACAATCCCGGCATGGCTCACGTGAACTGTCGTATAAGTACCGTGCGCTAACCAATTGCGCCACTGGGGATTGAGTGCTGCAGAAACCTAAGTGAGCATATATCGGGTAACAATGGAATGATAAATTGGCGTGCGTATGAGGACTTTTTTCCCGAATGTCGAATATAAAAGAACATTCCCCAGGTGAGGCTCGAACTCACAACCCCGGCATGGCTCACGAGAACTGTCGTATAATTACCGTGCGCTAACCGATTGCGACACTGG
Organism: Dermacentor variabilis; assembly: GCF_050947875.1. Taxonomy (NCBI): domain Eukaryota; kingdom Metazoa; phylum Arthropoda; class Arachnida; order Ixodida; family Ixodidae; genus Dermacentor; species Dermacentor variabilis. The sequence goes on along the minus strand of NW_027460335.1, from coordinate 8,404,890 downwards.
GGATTTTTTTTTTCTTTATTGCCAGACCTCGACATATCACAACACAAATTCCTAAATGATATAAACAAAGACCAAAGAAGCAAAAAGGGATGAATACACAAACGGAACAAGGAACAGTAATATTTACATTCGCTGCCGTCCGCTACTGTGGCACGACGTTGTCGGATTAAAATTCCTTTAGTGCTGTAAGGGGTTCAACCCTCGACAGCCACTCAGGAACAGGCTGTTGCATCTTGATCACTTCCACATACCGTTGCATGGATTCACAAAAGTACAGACGCGCCGGTCGGGCATCCGGGTCACAATGGTAACCCGCCATTCTTGCGCGCCATAAACAGTGGAGGCCCGTAAGCATGATCAGGTCGTACGGGAAACCTTCGTCGTCATATACTGGCAGAAACCTGATTCCGTGGGGATCTATAGGTAGCTCCTTTTTTAGAGTCCTTTGTAACACGTCCCAGAAAAAGACCCCTTCCCAACAGTGGATGAAGACGTGATCTATGCTTTCTGTTTTTTTACATATAAGGCAGTTGGTTCCCCATGGCATGTAGAACCCACGTTGTTCAAGGAAGATTTTAACAGGTACAGTACCAGTGTGTAATTTAAAAAAGAACGATTTAGTGGCTGGTTGAACTGGCATCTTCTTCACCCTTTTCAATACATCTAGGCCTGGGCCTCCACTGTACGGGGCTCTGTACATAGGTACCAGCAAAACACTGTCACATAAATCACGATATAACTTTTGCCGTTTTACACTCCACAAATATGCACTTGAAAAACGAACACGCAAAAAGGAAACACTCTGAACTATTTCCCGAAAGAAACCACGGACTGGTCCTGGCATTATTTCCGTACCTACAATGAATTCGGGAAGTGATCTTGACAGCCTCATTTGGATCACCGTGCGCAGAAATGGGTCGTTTGTATCTCGAAAGAAGGAGAATCTATTCACCAGTTGACGCAAGAAGAGGTGCGCCAACCCCAGACCACCATCCTTCACGCGCCGGAAGAGATTATCTCGGCTACATCGCTCCCAGCTCGATGCCCACACGAATACAGCGAACACGCGGTGCATTTTCTGCTCATTAATCCGGGAGCACTGTAGTACCTGCATTACGTACCAGATCTTTGTCACGAGAAACATGTTGCACGCTGTAGCTCTCGCGAATATTGACAAGTAACAGGCGTTCCATCGGTCGGCTTTTTCTTTTAGTTGTTTTGTCCGCTCCTTCCAGTACTCGCTACTGTCCTTGTAGGCATCAAGGGGTGCTCCAAGGTACTTAACTGGCGTCGTGACCCAGTTTACGTTCGAAAAGTGGTCTGGTGTAGACGCCCATCTTCCATGCCAAAACCCCAAACATTTCTGCCAGTTAACGTAGCTGTTAGTAACGTTACCAAACTTTTTGACGATGTTAACAGTATTCAATACACTTTGTTTGTCCTTACAGCACACAGCCACATCGTCAGCGTATGCCAGTAGCTTCACTTCTGCTGATTGAAGACTAAACCCCTTAATACATTCATTTTCAATGATGGCCAGACATAGCGTTTCTATGTAGACACAAAACAGGAGTGGACTGAGTGGACAACCCTGGCGAACGGAGCGCTTCACGTTAATGGGGGCCCCCAACATCTGATTAATTATAAGTCTGGTATAGCAGCTCCGGTACGCCATGGTCACCCCTTCAGCGATTATGTGGCCAAAATTAACGTGTTCAAGGATGGTAAGCAATATGTCGTGAGAAACACAATCAAACGCCTTCTCCATGTCTAGCTGGAGGATGGCTACTGCATCGCACATGGCGTCACAACACTCCAGCACACACTTCATTTTATGGATGTTAGTGAAAATGGTTCTTCCACGAATACCACACGTCTGGTGTGGGCCGACTACTTCCTGAATAACTGACTGGACCCGTCGTGCCAACACCTTCATCAATATTTTGTAGTCTCAGTTAGTAAGCGCTATGGGTCTGTAGGAGGAAAGTTGCTTGAGCTTTTCGGTCTCTTCTGTTTTCGGTATTAGTACTGTATGGGACTGGCCAAAGGATGGTGGAAGTATTTTCAGTTCATATGCTTCATTGAAAACTGCTGTTAACATAGGAGCTAGGTGGCTCTTGAACGATTTGTACCAAGCGGCACAAAGACCGTCTGGACCTGGCGACTTCCCAGGATTCAGGTCTTCGATGGCTTTCATCACATTATGTTCTGTTAATGGTCGTTCTAAGGTTTCTTTAACCTCACTCGACAGCTGTGGGATTCGTTGCAAAAATAACTTCTTGAAATCGTGCATGTTGACAGGCCTGAATGTAAAAAGTTCTTTGTAATGCTCAAAGAAAGCACGCCCTATATTATTGTTATCCGTTAATACCACCCCTTCATATTCGATAGCCTCAATCTGCTTACGTCTCGAGTGCTTTTTTTCTAACCCCAGTGCTCTTTTCGTTGGCGTTTCCCCGCATGATAGCCTTTCTGCTCTGGTGCGCACTAGCGCACCTCGGAAGCGATCTTCGTCGAATACCTCGAGCTTCTTCTTAACGGCGCGCATATCTTGTTGATAGGCGCCAGGTTGCATGCATTCAAGATTCGCAAATTTTTCTAGCAATGTTGTTGAATCCTTTTCTCTGGCCTTTTGTTCATATCGCAGTACGCTACTTCTTTCAATTGCCTTCAATTTAATGCTTTGCTTCAGCAACTCCCATTCCTCACCAAATTTCGTAGAACTGTCTGTTCCAAAAGAATTCAGAGCAGCCACTACATTTTCGTTAAAAGTTTCATCCCGTAACAGCTCTGCATTCAATTTCCACAGTTCCCAGACGAACTTGTTTCGTTCTTTCTTCCTGCCCACTGTGCATTTTACCAGGCAGGGGTCAGGATATGATATGGCCGTAACTGTGTAGCACTGGCATTTTTCAACTAAATCATATGAAAGATAGATACGGTCTAAGCGTGCGTGACTTGTGCCCTGAAAGTGAGTGTAGCTTACGTCTCCGTGACCGCGAAAACATTCTGCGATATCTTCTAATTCGAATTCGTGTGTGATCTGCGCCAGGATATCACTACTTTTGTCACAAACCACGCGACGCGTAGACCTATCCTCAGCTTTCAATACGCAGTTGAAGTCGCCTACACAGGCTATCATTTTTTGCACATGTAAATGATGCTTTAAACTCAAAAAGAAATTTGCCCTCTCTTGCACAGTATTAGGCGCATAAATGCAAAACACGCGCCATTGGACATTACAATAGCTGAAGTCACAAAAGACAAGTCGACCAGAAGTACAGGAGAAGTAACCATCTATAACAAGACCAGGGAGCTTCCTCACGAACAGCACACACCCTGCCGAAGTCCCTAAGGCGTGGCTCACTACCGTATAGTAGTTATACGTGAACCTTTGCACCATGCTCCCGGTCTCCTCCTCGCCGTCTACCTTGGTTTCTTGCACGGCTAAAACGTCGAGGTCGTGGTCCACTAGTAGTCTGTAAACCTGACTCTGTTTCCTTTTGGCGGCCAGACCTCGAACGTTTAGCGTGCCGAGGCTAAGCGACGGGTTGGTAGCCATTATTGGTGAAAACCGGAGGGGAGAAGGCCGGGAGCATGGTGCTCACCTTCACGTCTAGCTGACCGCTAGACGCCTCCGTGGCCATCCGGCGGCCGTCGCCCGGGTTCCTCTTTGGTCGGCTTCGGGGTAAGCCTACGGTCAGTCTCCAGGTTCGGCTTGGGCTTGAGGGTGGAGCGCCTTCCAGGTAGCGTCTTAGCGGGTGGTGCCTCGGAGTCACCGCCGGCCTTTCCGTCGACTTTCTCCTCGTGCTGCAGGGATCTCTTGACCGGTGCCGAGACGGATTCGACGCGGGCGCTAGCAGGGGTCGCGTTGTCGTCCGCCTCTGGCTGCGTTGCATCCGTAGCTGGCTGGTGGCTCTCATTTTCTTGCGGGGCCGTCTTCACGCTCTCGACTGTAGCCGCTGGTTCTTTGGGGGGAGGGATATTCCTTCCTCCTTCGGCTTGCTTGGTCGTCGTGCCGGTTTCTGCCGCCACTTTGCCGTTTCCAGCTCCCGTGGCCGCTTCCTCCGCCTCGGTCACGTCCATTACATGGTCTAACGTCGACGGCTCGCTCTCCGCCGAACCCGCGGCTACTGCGTATGAACGCACACAGTCCGCGTCGTTGTGTCCAAAAAGCCTGCACCGCGAGCAACGGGGAACCTTGCATTCACGACGAACGTGGCCAGAGCCCCGGCAGCGCAGGCACTGCATGGGACGTCCTGGGGCTACCACCAGCGCAAGCTCGCCGGCGACGCGGATCTGGTGGGGCAGGTCGTCGACTTTCATTCCTGCCTTCAGCTGCAGCAGCACTGCTCGGGTCGTCGAGCCCTTGTCGGAAACGCCATCCACTCGCCAGCGCTCCCGGGTCACTTCCGTCACCTTGCCGAAGGAGGCCAGCGCGGTCTTGACGTCTTCGTCGTCCACCCCATGCAGAAGCCAGTGGATACGAAGCTTCACCTGTTGTTCCTTGGGGTCGATGACCAGGCAGCGACGCCCCTTCACCTGCAGCTCCTTCAGGGCCGCCAGCTTTTCGGCAGCCTCGGCTGTCTTCATCGTCACCGCCCATACATGGTTGATTTGGTATGCTCCAAGGGCGACGACGCCAGAGAGCATACCAACAGCTTGAAGCGCGTCTCGAAAATCTTCTACACGAAACGGGCGAACACGAGCGTCGCCGTGCAAAAAAACTGTGTTCAAAACAATACGTCCTGTAGGTAGGCGAGGCAAAATTATCTGGTAATCTTTATCTTCTTCCGTCGAAAGCCTGTTGCCGCGGCTAACAGCCGCATATGCCGCTCCATTGGAGCCCATGATCCCGCGATCCGTTCAGCTCGGGAGCCGGAAGCAGAATGGTGCCACGGGGGATTGAGTGCAGCAGAAACCTAAGTGAGCATATATCGGGTAACAATGGAATGATAAATTGGCGTGCGTATGAGGACTTTTTTCTCGATTGTCGAATATAAAACAACATTCCCCAGGTGAGGCTCGAACACACAACCCCGGCATGGCTCACGAGAACTGTCGTATAAGTACCGTGCGCTAACCGATTGCGACACTGGGGATTGAGTGCTGCAGAAACCTAAGTGAGCATATATCGGGTAACAATGGAATGATAAATTGGCGTGCGTATGAGGACTTTTTTCTCGATTGTCGAATATAAAACAACATTCCCCAGGTGAGGCTCGAACTCACAACCCCGGCATGGCTCACGAGAACTGTCGTATAAGTACCGTGCGCTAACCAATTGCGCCACTGGGGATTTTTTTTTATTTATTGCCGATCTTCGACATTGTACAAAGCACATAATACAGAACAAAATCACAATACACACTTAACAAATACAATACCTTTTGAAAGGATATACGTGCCATCAGTCCTATAAGGACTGGCGTTGTCGGTATAAAATTCTTTCAAAGCTGTCAGAGGTTCTATTCTCGACAGCCATTCGGGTACACATTCTTGTATTTTCTTCATTTCAATGAAACTAGACATGCTTTCTCTGAAATAAATACGCGCAGGCCTAGCGTCCGGGTCGCAGTAGTACCCAGACATCCTTGCACGCCATAAACTATGAAGGCCTTTGAGCATTATTAGGTCGAAGGGAACCCCGTCGTCATTCGTTACCGCTAAGTACCTGATGCCATGCGGATTTAACGGTAACTCCTTCTTCATTGTTCTTTGTAGGACATCCCAGAACAACACCCCGGCCCAGCTATGCAAAAAGACATGGTCTATTGTTTCGGGTTGCTTGCAAATCAAGCAGTGCGAGCCCCAGGGTACAAGCAAGCCACGTTCTTCCATGAATGTCTTCACTGAGAGCGTTCCTGTGTGTAATTTAAAAAAGAACGTCTTTACCCCAGTAGGCGCCTCCATATTTTTCACTCGCTTAAGGACATCCAGTCCTGATCTTCCACTGTATAGCGCTCTGTACAATAGCACTGGAAATACAATGCCACAAACATATTTATATAATGCTTTCCTTTTAACTTCACATAAATAATCAAACGAAAAACGAAGAGAAAGAAAGCGCACGCTATCCACAACTTCTTTAAGGTAGCCCCGAAGCGTTCCCGGCATACTATCAGAACTAACGATAAGTGCCGGCAAAGCGTCTCTCAACCTTAGCTGGCATACCGTACGCAGAAATGGATCACTCACATCCCGAAAAAACAAAAATCTGTTGACGAGCTGTCGTACAAAAAGATGCGCCAAGCCCAGCCCCCCTTCCTTCACGTGCCTGAACAGATTGGTTCGGCTACACCTTTCCCAGGTAGAGCCCCCGATAAAAACCGTGAACACTCTGTGCAACTTTTGCACGTTTACTCTTGAACAGTACATCGTTTGCATGACGTACCACAACTTCGTAATTAAAAACATGTTACACACTGTTGACTTTGCAAAAATTGACAGGTTGATGCCGTTCCACCTTTCCGCTTTTTCTCTAGTTTCTTTTGCTTGATTCGTCCAGTATTCATCGCTATTTTTGTAACTGTCCATGGGAACACCTAGATATCTGGTCGGGGTTCTTATCCATCTCACATTTGCAAAATTGTCCAGGGCCGAAGACCACTCTCCGTGCCACAAACCAAGCGACTTGCCCCAGTTTACTCTACTGCCCGTCACATCGCAAAAATTTTTCACTACCCTTATCGTTTCCGTCACACTTTGTTTGCTTGTACAACACACTGCGATGTCATCTGCATATGCCAAGAGCTTGACTTCTGTGTCTGCCAAGCTGTAACCGCGTATTTGATCATTTTCAATTATGGCCAAACACATAGTTTCTATGTACATCCCAAACAAAAGAGGACTGAGGGGGCAGCCCTGACGCACAGAACGCATGACGTTAATGGGGGCCCCCAATGATTTATTCACAATTAAGCGTGTAGTGCAGTTCTGGTACGCCAACGCCACTCCCTCAGTGATTATGGAACCAACATTAACTTGGTCGAAAATGGCAAACAAAATATCACGAGAGACACAATCAAAGGCTTTCTCAAGGTCGAGCTGGAGCACTGCGACTCCGCCCGCGGTGACGTCACAGCACTCGAGCACGCATCGCATCGTGTGAATATTTGAAAAATTTGACCTTCCCTTGATACCGCACGTTTCATGACCAGCAACTATTTCCTTTATGACGCTTTGAAGTCTGGCTGCCAAAACGTTCATAAAAATCTTATAATCAATATTGGTTAATGATATCGGCCTGTAAGATGTCACCAGCCTAAGTTTGTCCACTTGATCACTCTTAGGGATGAGTATGGTATGCGCTTTGCCAAAGGAAGGCGGCAAAGCTTTGTTAACATACGTATCATTAAACAGGTTTGTTAGGACCTCCGACAGTTCTTTCTTGAAAACTTTATATAAACAAGCGCCCAGGCCATCAGGTCCAGGCAATTTGCCTTGGTTCAAGCCATCAATCGCCTTTTGAACTTCGCTTTCTGTTATTTTCCCTTCTATTCGTTCTTTCGTGTCGTCACTCAATCGCGGCATGCGACCGAGAAAAACCTTTTTAAACTCGTCTACATTCGCTTCTTGAAACGCATAGAGCGACTGATAATACTATAGAAACGCTTAGCCTATGCTCTTACTGTCTTCAGGAATTGTGCCGTTCCATAGAATTTTATCGACGTGATTCCTTCGACCATGCGCTTTTTCAAGTCCAAGCGCCCTTTTCGTGGGCATCTCCCCAGCTACTATTGCATTTGCTCTTGCGCGCACAATCGCTCCTTCATACCGTTCCTTGTCAAGCTGCTCGATTTTTTCTTTAATGGTTCGCACGTCTTCTTTATACGCCCCTGGCTCTTCGCACTCAAGCGCTATCAACTGCTTAAGTGTCTTTCGTAAGCCCCTTTCTTTCGTTTTCTTCTCATACTTTAAGCAGCTCGATCTTTCTAAAGCTTTCATTTTTACGTTTTGTTTGAAGCATTCCCATTTCTCTGCTATTGTTTCACTATTTTCCTCATTTACTTTCCTGACGGCCTCATGCACTGCCTCTACAAATGGCTTGTCTTTTAGTAATAAGGCATTCATTTTCCATAGGTTCCAATTAAAATCTCCTTTCTTCCTCTCCGTGCCTATATGAGATTTCACCAAGCAGTGATCTGTAAACGATACTGGTGTCACAGAATAACTATGAAACTTTGGAATCATGCCTTGCGATACGTATATGCGGTCTGACTGCGCATGACTACTACCTTGAAATCGCGTGTACATGACTTCCCGCTCCCCTTCCAGGCACTCACAGACATCGTCCAGTTCATTATCCCTAATTAGCTTTGTCAACACACTACTGCTTTTATCGCGAATACCAGCATTATTGACTCTATCCCGAGCCCTCAAAACACAACTGAAATCCCCCAACAAAACCATGCACTTATCAGTGCTAACATACTGGAAAAGGTTCGCAAAAAATAAGGCGCGCTCTTCCACAGCATTCGGCGCATATATGCACAAGACTCTGAATTCAAGGTCACGAAAACCAAAATCACAAAAAACAATCCTTCCGGATTGACATGAAAATACATTTTTAACAAGAAGGCCAGGAAACTTTTTAACAAACAGAACACAACCGGCGGACGTCCCTACTGCGTGGCTCACGACCGCATAATATCTAGTCGTGAAACGCCGCACCATGCCCCCGGTCTCGTCCTCTCCATCAACGTTTGTCTCCTGGACAGCTAGAACGTCTAGGTCGTGGTCAGTGGCCAGCCATAGGACTTGACTTTGCCTACGCCTAGCCGCCAACCGTCTTACGTTTAGTGTGGCAATAGCGAGTGACGGATTAGAAGCCATGCTGAGCTAAAGTATAAGGTAGGCCCGGAGCATGGTGCTTACCCTTCACGACCAGCCCTCGCCTAGCCGCCTCCGGGACCGGCGGTCTTCCCGGTGGTGTTCGTCTGCTGCACTTTGTCACCAGGCCTTCTCTCGAGCGGTACATTTGGCTTAGGCTTGAAGACCGACCGCCTCCCTTGAGGCGTCTTCGCCGGCGGCCCATCACTAGTGCTGGATGCCGCGTTGTTCTTGTCCCCGGCCTCGTCACGGGGGCGCTTGGATGCGGCACCGAGACCAGCGGCACGGTCCCCATCGTGAGCGTACTCGCCCTGTTGCATCGCTGACTCGTCGTCGTCCCGTTCAGCTTCACTAGCGCCTGCCTTCGCAGGATCTTTGTCCTTGTCGACCCTTGCAGGCCCAGTAACCTGCTCAGCGACTTGGACGACCTTGGCGTCAGCGACCTCCAGCCCCGTCGTGGTACTTGTCTTCGCTGGGGGCACTTGTTCTCCGGCTCCCTTAGCAGCGTCTTCGGTCTCAACTGCATCCATGACGTGTACTGCCGCCTCCTCACCCGCGACTGGGCTAGTCGCAGTAGCGTAAGTCTTGACGCAGTCGGCGTCGACGTGCCTGAAGCGTCTGCAACGCGAGCAGCGCGGCACCGTACAGTCCCGCCTGACGTGTCCCGTGCCTTGGCAGCGTAGGCATTGCATCGGACGACCGGGTACCACCACCAAGGCCAACTCTCCGGCAACGCGTATCTGGTGAGGAATATCTTCGACTTTCAGTCCGCCCTTCAGCTTGAGAAGAACGGCCCTCGTGTTCGAACATTTCTCCGCAACACCTTGAACACGCCACTTCTCCCGGCTCACCTCAACCACCTTGCCGAAGGCCGCCAACGCAGTCCGCACATCTTCATCTTCCACGCCGTGTAGCAGCCAGTGAAGCCGGAGCTTCACCTGCTGGTCCTGTGGGTCGGCGATAACACATCGCCGCCCCTTAACCTGAATCTATTTCAAGGCCAACAGTCGCTTTGTTGCAGCAGCATCACCGAGGGTCACTGCCCAGACATGATTCACTTGGTACGCGCCAAGGCACATAACTTTCAATAGCAGGCCCGTGGGCGTAAGAGCATCCCTAAAGTCCTCGACCTTATACGGCCTCGCTCGTACATCACCATGTAGAAACACGGTGTTATTAACAATTCGTCCTTTTGGCAGCTGAGGCAAAATAAACCGGTAGTCGGTTTCTTCGTCGCTGCTAAACCTGTTTCCACGGCCAAAAGTGGCCGCTGTCGCTGCTCCACTGGAGCCCATGATTGCGGTGACCGCTCAGCTCGGCTGCCGGAAGCAGAATCCTGCGCCACTGGGGATTGAGTGTAGCAGAAACCTAAGTGAGGATATATCGGGTAACAATGGAATGATAAATTGGCGTGCGTATGAGGACTTTTTTCTCGAATGTCGAATATAAAAGAACATTCCCTAGGTGAGGCTCGAACTCACAATCCCGGCGTGGCTCACGAGAACTTTCGTATAAGTACCGTGCGCTAACCAATTGCGCCACTGGGGATTGAGTGCTGCAGAAAGCTAAGGGGGGAGCATATATCGGGTAACAATGGAATGATGAATTGGCGTGCGTATGAGGACTTTTTTCTCGCATGTCGAATATAAAACAACATTCCCCAGGTGAGGGTCGAACTCACAACCCCGGAATGGCTCACGAGAACTGTCATATAAGTACCGTGCGCTAACCAATTGCGCCACTGGGGATTGAGTGTAGCTGAAACCTAAGTGAGTATATATCGGGTAACAATGGAATGATAAATTGGCGTGCGTATGAGGACTTTGAGGACACACGGTGCGCAGGAATGGGTCTCTAACATCAAGGAAAAATAAAAACCTGTTTACAATCTGTCGCACAAACAAATATCCGAGTCCTAAACCACCGGTCTTCACCTGTCGAAACAAGTTCGTGCGGCTGCACCTTTCCCACGTGGACGCCGAAACAAGGACAGAAAATACACGGTGCAGCGTCTGCACGTTTACTCGGGAACTGTGTAGCACTTGCATTGCATACCACAACTTACTAATAAAAAATATTGCACACCGTAGCTCTTGCGAACACTGATAGATGAGCGCTTGTCCATGTGTCCGCTTTTTCTAGCGTCTCATGCACCTGCGCTCGCCAGTACGGATCAGTGTCTCTATAAAATTTCAGCGGCACCACCAAGTACTTCGGAGGCGTTGTCACCCAAGCCACGTTGGCAAAAGTTTCTGGGGTTGAAGGCCATTCTCCGTGCCAAAATCCCAGGCAGTTATCCCAATTGACCCGGCTTCCGTTTAGCTCACCGAAGCACTGCACCTTTTCAACTGTTTTACTAACACTTTCCTTGTCCCTGCAAAGAACTGCAACATCGTCTGCGTACGCAAGCAATTTCACTTCGATTGCTTGTAGACTAAATCCATGAATTTCATCGCTTTGCATTATGTTCAGACACATTGCCTCAATATATATATCAAACAACAGAGGGCTGAGGGGGCAACCTTGGCGCACCGAACGTCGTACGTTTATGGGGCCCCCAGCAACTTATTAACAAGTAGCCTCGTAGTGCAGTTACGGTACGCCAAGCTCACTCCCTCCCGGATGACCGAACCTATATTGATGTAGTCCAGGATGCAAAACAAAATATAATGTGGCACACAATCAAATGCCTTTTCCATATCTAATTGTAGTAGTGCGACACGTGCATATGTGGCGTCGCAGCATTCAAGTACACACCTCGCCTTGTGAATGTTGTAAACGATGGAACGGCCTTTGATCCCACACGTTTGATGAGGGCCAACTATTTCGCCTATAACAGTCGGTAATCTCCTGGCAAGAACCTTCATGTAGATTTTGTAGTCTACAGTTTGTCAGAGCGATAGGTCTGTATGACGATACCTGCTTAAGTTTATCTACTTTGTCGGTTTTCGGAATAAGTACAGTATGTCACGTTCGAAACGACACAGGTAAAACATTTATTTCATATGCCTCATTGAATACCGCAGTCAGCAATGGAGCTAGTTGTTGCTTGAAAGCTTTGTAGAAGGCTGCACTCAAGCCATCAGGCCCAGGCGATTTTCCAGGGTTTAAATTATCTATTGCACGCTCTACTTCCTGCTCGCTAATGGCCGTGTCCAGTCTTGCTTTTTGTTCCTCGTCTAGTCATGGCATAGCCCGCAGATACGATTCTTTAAACCGGTCCAGGTCGACATAACGCAAATCGAACAATGCCTGGTAATACTCAAAGAAAGCTTGCCCGATTTCTCTATTATCTGTTACGGTGCGACCCGCCCATTGTACCTCAGTGACATGGTTCCTTCTTCCGTGCGCTTTTTCCATCCCTAGCGCCCGTGTTGTGGGCGTCTCCGCCACGGCAAGATGTTCAGCTCTCGCGCGCACAAGCGCTCCACGATAGCGTTCTTCATTAATTTCTAGTTTTTGTTTTATTTTCCTAACGTCGTCCATGTATAACCCCGGTGCCTTGCACTCCAGAGCTAATAATTTTTCTAGCATAGACTTTAACTGCGTTTCATTTAGTTTTTCTTGGTACCGTATGCAGCTCGCCCTTTCAATTCCTTTTATTTTGATCTGTTGCTTGCACAGTTCCCATTCCTGGCCCAATTCATGTATTCCCCCTCCAGTGACTTTACTAATTTCTTCCTCCGCTCGCTTACCGAATTCTTGATCATAGAGCAGTTTGTTGTTTAACTTCCAAAGACCCCACTGAAAACAGCTGCTTCGCTTTTTTGCACCTATGAAACATTGAACCATGCAGTGCTCCGAGAAAGGTGCGGGCACTACGTCAAAGCCATGATACTTTGGGACCAAACATTCAAACACGTAAATCCTGTCGAGTCGGGCGTGGCTGGTACCTTGGAAATGAGTGTACTTAACTGGGCACCTGCGCACCAGGCATTCTCCCACGTCCTCTAAAGCAAATTCATCAATTAATCGAATAAGAACGACATTACTACTATCCCTGAAAGAACGCGCACTAGTTTTGTCATCGGCGCTCAGAACACAATTGAAGTCACCCAACAGAATGAGCTGCCTTTCCGTGTTCAGGTGTTGCTTAATAAATTCAAAAAAGACAGTCCTCTCGTCAACTGCGGTGCCACTGGGGATTGAGTGCAGCAGAAACCTAAGTGAGCATACATCGGGTAACAATGGAATGATAAATTGGCGTGCGTATGAGGACCTTTTTCTCGAATATAAAAGAACATTCCCCAGGTGAGGCTCAAACTCACAACCCCGGCATGGCTCACGAGAACTGTCGTATAAGTACCGTGCGCTAACCAATTGCGCCACTGGGGATTTTTTTTTTCTTTTATTGCCAGTCTTCGACATATCACCACTCAAATTCCTAAATGATATAAACAAAGACCAAAGAAGCAAAAAGGAATGAATACACAAACGGAACGAAGAACAGTAATATTTACATTCGTTGCCATCCGCAACTGTGGATCGACGTTGTCGGATTAAAATTCCTTTAGTGCTGTCAGGGGTTCAACCCTCGACAGCCACTCAGGAACAGGCTGTTGCAACTTCTGCACTTCGACATACCGTTGCATGCATTCACAAAAGTATAGAGGAGCTGGTCGGGCATTCGGGTCACAATGGTAACCCGCCATTCTTGCGCGCCATGAACAGTGGAGGCCCGTAACCATGATCAAGTCGTACGGGAAACCTTCGTCGTCATATACTGGCAGAAACCTGATTCCTTGGGGATCTACAGGTAGCTCCTTTTTTAGAGTCCTTTGTAACACGTCCTAGAAAAAGACCCCTTCCCAACAGTGGATTAAGACATGATCTATGCTTTCTGTTTTTTCACATATAAGGCAGTGGGTTCCCCATGGCATGTAGAACCGACGTTGTTCAAGAAAGATTTTAACAGGTAGAGTACCGGTGTGTAAGTTAAAGAAGAAAGATTTAGTGGCTGGTTGAACTGGCATCTTCTTCACCCTTTTCAATACATCTAGGCCTGGGCCTCCACTGTACGGGGCTCTGTACATGGGTACCAGCAAAGCACTGTCACATAAATCACGATATAACTTTTTCCGTTTTACACTCCACAAATATGCTCTAGAAAAACGAACACGCAAAAAGGAAACACTCTGAATTATTTCCCGAAAGAAACCACGAACTGGTCCTGGCATTGTTTCGGTGCCTACAACGAATTCGGGAAGTGATCTTGACAACCTCATTTGGATAACGGTGCATAGAAATGGGTCATTTGTGTCTCGAAAAAAGAAGAACCTGTTTACTAGTTGACGCAAGAAGAGGTGCGCCAACCCCAGACCACCATCCTTCACGCGCCGGAAGAGATTATCTCGGCTACATCGCTCCCAGCTCGATGTCCACACGAAAACAGCGAACACGCGGTGCAGTTTCTGCACATTAATCCGAGAGCACTGTAGCACCTGCATTAAGTACCAGATCTTTGTTACGAGAAACATGTTGCACGCTGTTGCTTTCGCAAACATTGACAGGTGGCCGGCGTTCCATCGGTCGGCTTTTTCTTTTATTTCTTTTGTCCGCTCCTTGCAGTACTCGCTACAGTCCTTGTAGGCATCAAGGGGTGCGCCCAGGTACTTAGCTGGCGTCGTGACCCAGGTGACGTTCGAAAAGTGGTCTGGTGTGGACGCCCATCCCCCGTGCCAAAACCCCAAACATTTCTGCCAGTTCACGAAGCTATTAGTGGCATTACCAAACTGTCTGAAGATACTCACGGCGTTCAATACACTTTGCGTATCTTTACAACATACAGCCACATCGTCAGCATATGCCAATAACTTCACCTCTGCTGCTTGGAGGCAAAATACCTTAATGTATTCATTTTCAATGATGGCTTGACATAGCGTTTCTATGTAAACACAAAACAGGAGTGGGCTGAATGGACAACCCTGGCGAACGGAGCGCTTCACGTTAATGGGGGCCCCCAGCATATGATTAATTATAAGTCTCGTATAGCAACTCCGGTACGCCATGGGCACCCCCTCAGTGATTATGTGGCCAAAATTAACATGTTCAAGGATGGTGAGCAATATCTCGTGAGAAACGCAATCAAAATCAAACGCTTTCTCCAAGTCAAGCTGGAGGATCGCAACTGCATCACACGTGGCATCCCAACACTCCAGCACACACTTCAACTTATGAATGTTAGTGAAGAGGGTTCTTCCGCGAATGCCACACGTCTGGCGTGGGCCGACTACTTCCTTAATGACTGACTGCATACGCCGTGCCAGCACCTTCATCAGTATTTTGTAGTCGCAGTTAGTAAGCGCTATGGGTCTTTAGGAGGAAAGTTGCTTGAGCTTCTCGGTCTCTTCTGTTTTAGGTGTTAGTACTGTATGGGACTGGCCGAAGGATGGTGGAAATATTTTCATTTCGTATGATTCATTGAAAACTGCGGTCAAGATAGGAACTAGGTGGCTTTTGAACGATTTGTACCAAGCGGCACAAAGACCGTCTGGACCTGGTGACTCGCCAGGGTTCAAGTCTTCGATGGCCTTTATCACTTCCTGTTCAGTTATTCGTCCTTCCAACGTTTCTTTAACGTCACTCGACAGCTGTGGCATTCGCTGCGAAAATAAGTGCTTGAAACTTTGCATGTTGACGGCCTGAATGCGAAAAGCTTTTGGAAATGTTCAAAGAAGGCGCGCCCTATATTGTTCATATCAGTTACTACCACCCCGTTATATTCGATGGCCTCAATCTGTTTGCGTGTGGAGTGCTTTTTTTCTAATCCCAGTGCTCTTTTCGAAGGCATTTCCCCGCATGCTAGTCTTCCTGCTCTCGCACGCACGAGCGCGCCTCGATAACGCTCTTCATCGAAAACCTTGAGCTTTTTCTTAATAGCACGTATATCTTCTTGATAAGCGCCGGGTTGCATGCATTCGAGCGTCACAAATTTTTCCAGTAATGTTTTTAAATCCCTTTCTCTTGCCTTCTCTTCATGTCGTAGTACGCTGCTTCTTTCAATTGCCTTGATTTTAGTAGTTTGTTTCAACAGCTCCCATTCCTCGCCCAACTTCATAGAACTGTCTTTTCCAAAAGAATTCAGAGCATTCACTACCGTTTCGTTAAAAGTATCATCCCGTAGAAGCTCAGCATTCTTTTTCCACAGTTCCCAGACGAATTCTTTTCGTTCTTTTTTGCGGCCCACCCTGCATTTTACCAGGCAGTAGTCAGAAAAGGATACGGCAGTAACTGCATAGCACTGGCATTTTTCTACTGATTGATATGATAGATAGATGCGGTCTAATCGTGCATGACTTATTCCCTGGAAGTGGGTGTACCTCACTTCTCGGTCAGCCCCGAAACGCTGAGCGATATCCTCTAATTCAAACTCGTGTATGATCTGCGCCATGATATCGCTGCTTTTTTCGTAAATTACGCGTCGCGTAGACCTATCCTCGATGTTCAATACACAATTGAAGTCTCCAACACAGGCTATCGTTTTGTGCACAGAGAAGTGGTGCTTCAAGTTCAAAAAGAAATTTACCCTTTCTTGCACTGTATTAGGCGCATAAATGCACAGCACGCGCCATTGGACATCGCAATAGCTGAAATCACAAACGACAAGTCGACCGGAAGAGCACGAGAAGTAACCGTCTATAACCAGGCCTGGAAGCTTCCTCACGAAGAAGACACATCGCGCCGAAGTCCCTAAGGCGTGGCTCACTACCGTATAGTAGTTATACGTGAACCTTTGCACCATGCTCCCGGTCTCCTCCTCGCCGTCTACCTTGGTTACTTGCACTGCTAAAACGTCGAGGTCGTGGTCCACTAGCAGTCTATACACCTGACACTGTTTCCTTTTGGCGGCCAGACCTCGAACGTTTAGCGTGCCGAGGCTAAGCGACGGGTTGGTAGCCATTACTGATTTAAACGGGAGGGGAGAAGGCCCGGAGCATGGTGCTCACTTTAACGTCTAGCTGACCGCTAGACGCCTCTGTGGCCATCTGGTGGCCGTCGTCCGAGTTCGTCTTTGGTCGGCTTCGGGGTGAGCCTACGGTCAGCCTCCAGGTTAGGCTTAGGCTTGAGGGTGGAGCGCCTTCCGGGTAGCGTCTTAGCCGGCGGCGCCTCGGAGTCACCGCTGGCCTTTCCCTCGACTTTCTCCTCCTGCTGCAGGGACCTCTTCACCGGTGCCGAGACGCTTTCGACGCGGGCACTAGCAGGGGTCACGTTGTCGTTTTCCGCTGCCTCAGTAGTATCAATAGCCGGCTGGCGGCTCTCATGTTCTTTTTGGGCCGCCCTGACGGTGGTTAGTGTGGTTTCTGGCTCGTCGGGGGGAGGGACATTATTCGGTCCTGCTTCAGTCAGCATGGTCGTCCCGCTCATCTCTGCCGCCACGTTGCTGTTTCCAGCTCTCTTGGCCGCTTCCTCGGCCTCGGTCACTTTCATCATGTGGTCTGATGTCAACGGTTCTCTTTCCGCCGACCCCGCGGCTACTGCGTATGAACGTACACAGTCCGTGTCGCTGTGTCCGAAAAGCCTGCACCGGGAGCAACGGGGAACCTTACATTCTCGACGAACGTGACCAGAGCCCCGGCAGCGCAGGCACTGCATGGGGCGACCTGGGGCTACGACCAGCGCAAGCTCGCCGGCGACGCGGATCTGGTGGGGCAGGTCGTCGACTTTCAGTCCAGCCTTCAGCTGCAGCAGCACAGCTCGGGTTGTCGAGCCCTTGTCCGAAACGCCATCCACTCGCCAGCGCTCCCGGGTTACTTCCGTGACTTTGCCAAAGGAAGCCAGCGCAGTCTTTACCCCTTCATCATCCACACCATGAAGAAGCCAGTGAAGACGAAGCTTCACCTGCTGTTCTTTAGGGTCAATGACCAGGCAGCGACGCCCCTTGACCTGAAGCTCCTTCAGTGCAGCCAGCTTTAGGGCCGCCTCGGCTGGCTTCGTCGTCACCACCCATACGTGGTTGATTTCGTACGCTCCAAGGGCGACGACGCCAGAGAGCATACCAAGAGCTTGAAGCGCGTCCCGAAAATCCTCTACGCGAAACGGGGGAACACGAGTGTCGCCGTGCAAAAAAACTGTGTTTAACACGATGCGTCCTGTAGGTAGCCGAGGCAAAATAATCTGGTAATCCTGATCGTCCGATGTCGAAAGCCTGTTGCTGCGGCTAACAGCCGCATAAGCCGCTCCACTGGAGCTCATGATCCCGCGATCCGTTCAGCTCGGGAGCCGGAAGCAGAATGGTGCCACGGGGGATTGAGTGCAGCAGAAACCTAAGTGAGCATATATCGGGTAACAATGGAATGATAAATTGGCGTGCGTATGAGGACTTTTTTCTCGAATGTCGAATATAAAAGAACATTCCCCAGGTGAGGCTCGAACTCCCAACCCCGGTATGGCTCACGAGAACTGTCATATAAGTACCGTGCGCAAACCAATTGCGCCACAGGGGATTGAGTGCAGCCGGAACCTAAGTGCGCATACATCCGGTAACAATGGAATGATAAATTGGCGTGCGTTTGAGGACTTTTTTTCGCGAATGTCGAATATAAAGGAACATTCCGCAGGTGAGGCTCGAACTCACAACCGCGGTATGGCTCACGAGGACTGTAGTATAAGTACCGTGGGCTAACCAATTGCGCCACTGGGAATTGAGTCTTTTTTTCTTTATTTCCTGTTTTGAGAACTGTACATATACGGATATATAAAGCACAAATTCAATCTCTGAATTCCACATATGCAGTGATGTCAAAAAAGGAACCGCTGCGCATTCGAATGTGGAGCTTAGTTAAAATTGCTTGATCATCACTAGCTGATCAAGGATAGGTAGCCAGTCTGGTGGCTCTGTTTGGGTTTTTAAGACTTCGCGCACATAAATAATATTGTCAATGAAATAGTCCCTGGCTGGTCTTGGATTCACCTCCTCAATTCTTGCAGCCATCCTAGTTTTCCATACGCTGTGCATGCAGAGGAGCCTCACCATATCACACGGCACTCCCTCTAAGTCAGTCAACAGCAAGAACTTAATACCAAATGTGGTCAACGGTAAATCCTTCTTAATTGTTCGCTGGAGAATGTTCCACAGAAATACTGAATCCCAGCAGTCTAGGAATATGTGCTCTATTGTTTCAGGCTTTTGGCAAATGTTGCAGTTAACGCTGCAAGGAAGGAAGAATCCTTTCTCTTGGAGCCACGGCTTGACAGGGAGCGACCAGTGTGCAAACAAAAGAAAAATGATTTAGTGGTCGCCTGCACAGGCATCTTTCTCACCCGGTTCATTACGTCCTTTTCGTGTCCTAAGTTATACAGAGCTTGGTACCCAGGCACTGGGCACATAATATCTAATAAGTCTTTATACAATCGTTTTCGTTTTGCAGTATGCAAGTAATCTGCGTAAAAATGGGCACTGAGGAGGCGATAAGCATTCACCACCTCTGACCAGAAGCCTTTGATCGCTTCCTTAGGACCAGCATGTGACGTCACAATGATATCGGGCAACGCATCACACAATCGCCATTGAATTACGGACCGCAAAAAACCATCTCTTTGGTCTCGTAAAAAACAAAAACTTGAAACTACCTGCTTTAGGAATAAATGAGATAGGCCCAAGCCTCCTTTGAGCATGGGATGGAACAAATTTAAACGAGTTGTGCGCTTCCATGGTGATCCCCATATATAAACAGCAAAAATTCGGTGCTACTTCTGCACGCATACTCTGGACATACATAAAACTTGCAGTAGGTAGAACACCTTTGCAACCAGAAACAAATTACACACAGTTGCACGTCCGAGCATAGACAGGTTGTGACCTCCCCACTTCACCGTCTGTGGTTTGACTCGTTCTATTTCACCTACCCAATGCGTTTTTCCATCGCGGTAGTGTTCCAATGGGACTCCTAGATATCGAGAGGGCCTCTGAATGAATTTGATGTTTTCCACATAAGCAGGCGTACTTTCCCATTCTCCGTGCCAAAAACCCATGCTTTTCTACCAGCTTATGGCACTACCAGTAAGTTTACAGAACATTTTTGCGTCTTTCACTGCCTCAACAATGCTGTCATGATCGCCACAAAAAATGGCTATGCCATCAGCATATGACCGGATTTTAACTTCGTGCATATGAAGTCGGAATCCATTGACCTTCTTGTTGTGCAACACCTTTAAACAGAATGGCTCCAGAAATATTGCGAAAAGCAAGGGCGAGGCCGGGCAACCCTAACGCACACTCGACCGAACCGGTATACTAGAACTCAGCTTGTTGTTAATTATCAGCCTTGCACTGTAGTCTGCGTATGCCATTCGCACGCCTTCTTGAAGAACTTTTCCGATGTTGATGTGTTCGAGCAGAGGAAACAATATACTGTGGGCAACCTTATCGAAGGCTTTCTCGAGGTCTAACTGTACCATTGCCTCGTGTCCGAGGGTTACGTCACAGCACTCGAGAACACTTCTGGCTGTGTGGATGTTTGTTAATATCGTTCTCCCCTTAACACCACATGTCTGATGTGGGCCAACAACAGATGTAATAACTGACTGAAGCCTTTTGGCCAGGACCTTCATGTGCATCTTACAATCAACGTTCGTGAGACTAATTGGTCGATATGCTTCCGTCGACTGCAACTTGGCAGGCTCATCAGTCTTTGGTATCAGGACGATATGGCTGGAACTGAAAGATGGAGGCAGTCGTTTAACTTCGTACGCTTCAGTTATGATGGTGTAGAGTATTTCCGCCATTTGACGCTTGAAAAACTTGTAGAAGCTAGGCCCTAGGCCGTCGGGCCCCGGAGCCTTTGTCTAACTAAGCTCATCGATTGCTCGTTCTAACTCTTCAATACTTATAGGTTTCTCGAGTTCCGTCTTTACTTCGTCCTGCAGTACTGGCACGAGTGGCAAAAGATGTCTTGCACTCCTCAATTATTTCTGCCTTACTGTTAAACAAATTAGAGTACCTTTCGTCGAAAGCGCCTCGAATGGTTTCTTGATCACGTGAAAGAACGCCGCGATAGCAAATTTCCTTAATTTGTTTCTTTGTCGCATATCTCTTCTCGTCTGCGAGTGCCCGTTTCGTCGGGGCTTCATCTAACCAAATTCGCTCGGCGCGTTATCTTACTACCGCTGCCTCGTATCTTTCAGTCTGAATGGCTTCCAGCTGCTCTTTTGTTTTTGTTTTTATTTAAGTTGTAAAATGCCCAGGGACTGCGCTTTCAACATCTACCAGATACTTCAGCGTACTGTTTAGTTCTTTTTCGCGCTGTTTAGCCTGGCGGCTTAATACACGCGCCCTTTGAATTGCTATATTTATAACCTCGCTTTTAAATTGATCCCACGCATAGAACCAATGTTTAGGTTCTCTTGCGCGCAATTCTTTAATTCTTTCCGTTACTTCGTCGACGAATCTTTCGTCCTGTAGCAACTTTTCATTGAACTTCCACAGCTGCCAATTAAAACGACACTCCTTCACTTTAGAACCGATTGTGAACATCACTAAACTGTGGTCACTAAAGCTAACATGTTTAACCGTGTACTGATTACAAGTGGGTACCAGTTCCGCGGACACATACGCCCTATCGAACCTTGCGTGACTCCACCCTTGAAAATGAGTGACCATTACTTGTTTTTCACGTAGTACATCACCCACATCAACAAGGTCATACTCCTGAACGGTGGATCTGAGCATTTCTGCACTCTTGTCGTTCATGAACACATCTGTAGAGGTGTACTAAGGCAAATATACACAATTAAAATCACCTAATAAAAGAATTCTCCAATCACAACTTATGAAGGTGGCCATATATTCAAAAAACACTTTTCGCTGGCTTGCTTTGTTCGGGGCGTAAATACAGATAATTCTCCAGTCTACTTCATTGCAAGACAGGTCACACATAACTAATCGGCCATTATGGATTGCTACTACAGTCTCCTCAATAATACCGACAGTGTTACGCAGAACAATAACACATCCTCCAGACTTCTCATTAGCATGACTAACACAAACATTGTAATTGGGTTTAAACCCTTCAACCATTCTATCCGTCTGTTCCTCACCTTCAATTTTTGTTTCCTGAACTGCAAGAATATCAATGTCATGGTCAATTAACAGCCTTTTAAGCTGAGCTTGCCGCTTTCTCGTCGACAGGCCAGGCACATTGAGTGTACCTATTTTGAAACCATGTTTAGAAAGCTGAGGGACAGACGGACTACTTGGCACCTGATGCAATTTTACTGCTAACGGACTTACAGCCCTGGACTGGACGACATCGTTAAATGGCTCCGCCACACTGGTCGAAGCCGTCGCGTCCTCCTTGTCGGCACACATCATGGAAACTGCAACCAACACGTCCAACCTCAGTTCATTCGTTCTTTACTACCAACCAGCGGGCCCCCTAAGGGAGGGACACTGCCGGCGGTGACCTCTTGTCCGGTGGCACGTTCGGTTAGGGCTTCAGCGAAAGCCGCCGAGAGGTGGTAGTCGTGGCAGGTGGTCCTTCAGCTGCACTCAGGTCTTCTCGTTTTCAAATATTTCCAACGCTTTCGTCTCGGGGTTTTTTTCTGAGACAGCGGTAGAGTGGCCGCTATTCAGCGCCTCTGCCCTGCTCCCAATGATTCCAGGGCTGTCGTCCATGGTCTCCTCGGCGGTTCCGAGCACAGCTTCGCCTTCTTTGCTGCTTTCTGTCGCCTGCTTCTGTGCCATATTTTCTTCTTTGCTGGCTTCCTCCTGCTGCTCTTTGTCATGGCTCGTAGCGGCTGGCGCCTCGTCTAGAGTTAGGCTGGACCTCGCCCTCCCCAGCTGTGTACTCTGCGTCAGCTTGGTCCATTAGGTGTTCGTTTATCACGTCGCTCTTGCCAAACCCTGTCACATTCGCGTAACTTCGCACGCACTGGGTATCTTCGTGGCCGAAGCGACGACAGATCCCGTAACGTAAAACGCGGCTCTGGCGTCGTATGTGACCCGTGCCGTGACACCGGAGGCAGAGCGCTGCTCTGCCAGGCACCAACACGAGTGCATGGTCCTCGCTGACACGTAGCTGAGGCGCAAGATCTTCTCTGGTGAGGCCAGGTTTCAAGCATAAGGACACGAGTCTTGTGTGCGACCCTTTGTCACTGCATCCGGCTACACGCCACTTTTCCTTTGACATCTCGGTCACTGTTCCGAAGGGTGCCAGCGCCGCTCACACGTCCTCATCTGGTATGGTGTGCAGCAGCCAGTAGAGCTTCATGCGTACGTCTTGGTTGCGTTGTTCAATCACCAAACATCGCTCACCCTTCACAGTTAACGCTTCCGTAGACAGCAACTTCTGCTTTCCTTTTTCATCTTTGAAGGTCCTTTGAAGGCCCATGCGTGATTCATTTGATAGGCTCCTAAAGCCAACACTTCCGACATCAACTGCAGACGAGCTAGCGCGTCTCGAAAATGTTCTACGCGATAGGGCCTCGCCTTGACATCCCCGTGCAAGAAGACGGTATTAGAGACGGTCGCACCTTTCGGCAATTGCGGCAAAATAATCTGGTACTGCTGTGTAGCAGCATCCATAAACCTGATACCGCGGCCCTTTTGGGCCGCAAACACCGCCCTTGCGGGAGCCGACATTCCGCGTCCGCAGCTGTGGTGGCCGGAAGTGGAATCCCACTGGGGATTGAGTGCAGCAGAAACCTAAGTGAGCATATATCGGGTAACAATGGAATGATAAATTGGCGTGCGTACGAGGACTTTTTTCTAGAATATAAAAGAACATTCCCCAGGTGAGGCTCGAACTCACAACCCCGGCATGGCTCACGAGAACTGTCGTATAAGTACCGTGCGCTAACCAATTGCGCCACTGGGGATTGAGTGCAGCAGAAACGAAAGTGAGCATATATCGGGTAACAATGGAATGATAAATTGGCGTGCCTATGAGGACTTTTTTCTCGAATATAAAAGAACATTCCCCAGGTGAGGCTCGAACTCACAACCCCGGCATGGCTCACGAGAATTGTCGTATAAGTACCGTTCGCTAACCGATTGCGACAATGGGGATTGAGTGCTGCAGAAACCTAAGTGAGCATATATCGGGTAACAATGGAATGATAAATTGGCGTGCGTATGAGGACTTTTTTCTCGAATATAAAAGAACATTCCCCAGGTGAGGCTCGAACTCACAACTCCGGCATGGCTCACGAGAACTGTCGTATAAATACCGTGCGCTAACCAATTGCACCACTTTTTTTTATTGCCGGTCTTCGACACAGAATACGACAAAAGTACACAAAATATATAGTGCGCCAGAAAGCACAAGTGGCCTAACGGCCACTGAGGCCTGGCGTTGTCATCTTTAAAATTCCCGGAGCTCTACCAAAGGCCTTGACATCCACTCAGGAACATCTGTTTGCACTTTCAAAGTCTCCAGGAATCTGTGTACGCCTTCGCGAAAATACATACGTGTTGGTCGCGCGTCCGAATCACAAAAATAGCCAGCCATTCGGGAGCGCCATATACTGTGGAGACCCATCAGCATAATCTAGTCAAAGGGGACGCCATCCTCATTATCGGTTGGCAGGTACCGGATCCCGTGAGAGTCTAGCGGTAATTCTTTTTTAATGTTTCTTTGGAGCTCATCCCAGAAAAATACCCTTTGCCAGCAATGAAGAAAAACGTGGTCTATTGTCTCAAGCTGCTTGCATATAAGGCAGTGGGAACCCCACGGTAGAAGTATACCCCTTTCCTTTAGAAAGGACTTAACAGTTAAAGTTCCAGTGTGTAACTTGAAAAAGAAAGATTTGGCTCCCGGCGACACCTGCATTCTTTTAACTCTTTTTAGAACACTGCAACCTGGGCCTCCAGAGTGTATGATCCTGTACAAAGGCACTGGAAACAGCGCGTCACAAACATTCCTATACAATGTTTTCCTTTTAACGCTACTTAAATGCTGCATCGAAAAACGTACACTTAGAAATTTGACACTTTGAACAATTTCTCTAAAGAAACCACAAACACTTCTTGAAATACATTGCGCTGTAACAACATACTCAGGCAAAACTTCCTGGAGTCGTTGTTGACACACGGTGCGCAGGAATGGGTCTCTAACATCACGGAAAAATAAAAACCTGTTTACAATCTGTCGCACAAACAAATGTCCCAGTCCTAAACCACCGGCCTTCACCTGCCGAAACAAGTTCGTGCGGCTGCACCTCTCCCATATGGAGCCCAAACAAAGACAGCAAATACACGGTGCAGCTTCTGCACGTTTACTCGGGAACAATGTAGCACTTGCATTGCATACCACAACTTACTAATAAAAAAAATATTGCACACCGTAGCTCTTGCGAACACTAATAGATGAGCGCTTGTCCATTTGTCCGCTTTTTCTCGCGTCTCTTGCCGCTGCGCTCCCCAGTACGGATCAGTGTCTCTATAAAATTGCAGCGGCACCCTCAAGTACTTCGGAGGCGTTGTCACACAAGCCACGTTGGCAAAAGTTTCTGGGGTTGAAGGCCATTCTCCGTGCCGAATTCCCAGGCACTTATCCCAATTCACCCGACTTCCGGTATGCTCACTGAAACACTGCACCCTTTCAACTGTTTTACTAACACTTTCCTTGTCCCTGCAAAGAACTGCAACATCGTCTGCATACGCAAGCAATTTCACTTCGGTTGCTTGTAGTCTAAATCCATGAATTTCAACGCTTTGCATTATGTTCAGACACAGTGCCTCAATATATATATCAAACAACAGAGGGCTGAGGAGGCAACCTTGGCGAATCCAACGTCGTACGTTTATGGTGGCCCCCAGCAACTTATTAACAAGTAGCCTCGTAGTGCAGTCACGGTTCGCCAAGCTCACTCCCTCCCGGATGACCGACCCTATATTGATGTAGTCCAGGATACAAAACAAAATACAATGTGGCAAACAATCAAATGCCTTTTCCAAATCTAATTGTAGTAGTGCGACACGTGCATATGTGGCGTCACAGCATTCAAGTACACACCTCGCCTTGTGAATGTCATAAACGATGGAACGGCCTTTGATCCCACACGTTTGATGAGGGCCAACTATTTCGCCTATAACAAACACTCTGTAATCTGCTGGCAAGAACCTTCATGTAGTTTTTGTAGCCTACGTTTGTCAGAGCGATAGGTCTGTATGACGATACCTGCTTAAGTTTATCTACTTTGTCGGTTTTCGGAATAAGTACAGTATGTGACGTTCCAAACGACACAGGTAAAACATTTATTCCATATGCCTCATTGAATACCACAGTCAGCAATGGAGCTAGGTGTTGCTTGAAAGCTTTGTAGAACGCTGCACTCAAGCCATCAGGCCCAGGCGATTTACCAGGGTTTAAATTATCTATTGCACGCTCTATTTCCTGCTCGCTAATGGGCGTGTCCAGTCTTGCTTTTTGTTCCTCGTCTAGTCGTGGCATAGCCCGCAGATACGATTCTTTAAACAGGTCCAGGTCGACATAGCGCAAATCGAACAATGCCTGGTAATACTCAAAGAAAGCTTGCCCGATTTCTCTTATCTGTTGCGGTGCGACCCGCCCATTGTACCTCAGTGACATGGTTCCTTCATGCGTACGCTTTTTCCATCCCTAGCGCCCGTTTTGTGGGCGTCTCCGCCACGGCAAGATGTGCAGCTCTCGCGCGCACAAGTGCTGCACGACAGCGTTCTTCTTCATTAATTTCTAGTTTTTGTTTTATTTTCCTAACGTCGACCATGTATAACCCCGGTGCCTTGCACTGCAGAGCTAATAATTTTTCTAGCATAGACTTTAGCTGCGTTTCATTTAGTTTTTCTTGGTACCGTGTGCAGCTCACCCTTTCAATTCCTTTTATTTTGATCTGTTGGTTGCACAGTTCCCATTCCTGGCCCAATTAATGTATTCCCCCTCCAGTGACTTTACTAATTTCTTCCTCCGCTCCCTTACCGAATTCTTGATCATTGAGCAGTTTGTTGTTTAACTTCCAAAGACCCCACTGAAAACAGCTGCTTCGCTTTTTTGCACATATGAAACATTGAACCATGCAGTGATCCGAGAAGGGCGCGGGCACTACGTCATAGCCATGACACTTTGGGACCAAACATGGAGACACGTAAATCCTGTCGAGTCGGGTGTGGCTGGTACCTTGGAAATGAGTGTACTTAACTGGGCACCTGCTTACCAGGCATTCTCCCACGTCCTCTAAAGCAAATTCATCAATTAACCGAATAAGAACGACATTACTACTATCCCTGAAAGTACGCGCACTAGTTTTGTCATCAGCGCTCAGAACACAATTGAAGTCACCCAACAGAATGAGCTGCCTTTCCGTGTTCAGGTGTTGCTTAATAAATTCAAAAAAGACAGTCCTCTCGTCAACTGCGGTGTCACTGGGGATTGAGTGCAGCAGAAACCTAAGTGAGCATATATCGGGTAACAATGGAATGATAAATTGGCGGGCGTATGAGGACTTTTTTCTCGAATATAAAAGAACATTCTCCAGGTGAGGCTCGAACTCACAACCTCGGCATGGCTCACGAGAACTGTCGTATAAGTACCGTGCGCTAACCAATTGCGCCACTGGGGACTTTCTTTTTCTTTATAGCCAGTTCTCGACATATCACAACACAAATTCCTAAATGATATAAACAAAGAACAAAGAAGCAAAAAGGAATGAATACACAAACGAAACAAAGAACAGTAATATTTACATTCGTTGCCGTCCGCTACTGTGGCACGATGTTGTCGGATTAAAATTCCTTTAGTGCTGTAAGGGGTTCAACCCTCGACAGCCACTCAGGAACAGGCTGTTGCATCTTGATCACTTCCACATACCGTTGCATGGATTCACAAAAGTACAGACGCGCCGGTCGGGCATCCGGGTCACAATCGTAACCCGACATTCTTGAGCGCCATAAACAGTGGAGGCCCGTAAGCATAATCAAGTCGTACGGGAAACCTTCGTCGTGGTATACTGGCAGAAACCTGATTCCGTGGGGATCTATAGGTAGCTCCCTTTTTAGAGTCCTTTGTAAGACGTCCCAGAAAAAGACCCCTTCCCAACAGTGGATGAAGACATGATCTATGCTTTCTGTTTTTTTAATACAAGGCAGTGGGTTCCCCTTGGCATGTAGAACCCACGTTGTTGAAGGAAGGTTTTAACAGGTAGAGTACCGGTGTGTAATTTAATGAAGAACGATTTAGTGGCTGGTTGAACTGGCATCTTCTTCACCCTTTTCAATACATCTAGGCCTGGGCCTCCACTGTACGGGGCTCTGTACATGGGTACCAGCAAAACACTGTCACATAAATCACGATATAACTTTTGCCGTTTTACACTCCACAAATATGCACTTGAAAAACGAACACGCAAAAAGGAAACACTCTGAACTATTTCCCGAAAGAAACCACGGACTGGTCCTGGCATTATTTCCGTACCTACAACGAATTCGGGAAGTGATCTTGACAACCTCATTTGGATAACGGTGCGTAGAAATAGGTCGTTTGTGTCTCGAAAAAAGAAGAACCTGTTTAGTAGTTGACGCAAGAAGAGGTGCGCCAACCCCAGACCACCATCCTTCACGCGCCGGAAGAGATTATCTCGGCTACATCGCTCCCAGCTCGATGCCCACACGAAAACAGCGAACGCGCGGTGCAGTTTCTGCACATTAATCCGGGAGCACTGTAGGACCTGCATTACGTACCAGATTTTTGTCACGAGAAACATGTTGCACGCTGTTGCTTTCGCGAACATTGACAGGTGACCGGCGTTCCATCGGTCGGCTTTTTCTTTTATTTCTTTTGTCCGCTCCTTCCAGTACTCGCTACTGTCCTTGTAGGCATCAAGGGGTGCGCCTAGGTACTTAACTGGCGTCGTGACCCAGGTGACGTTCGAAAAGTGGTCTGGTGTGGACGCCCATCCCCCGTGCCAAAACCCCAAACATTTCTGCCAGTTCACGAAGCTATTAGTGGCATTACCAAACTGTCTGACAATACTCACGGCGTTCAATACACTTTGCGTATCTTTACAACATACAGCCACATCGTCAGCATGACAATAACTTCACCTCTGCTGCTTGGAGGCAAAATCCCTTAATGTATTCATTTTCAATGATAGCCTGACATAGCGTTTCTATGTAAACACAAAACAGGAGTGGGCTAAGTGGACAACCCTGGCGTACGGAGCGCTTCACGTTAATGGGGGCCCCCAGCATTTGATTAACTATAAGTCTGGTATAGCAACTCCGGTACGCCATGGTCACCCCCTCAGTGATTATGTGGCCAAAATTAACATGTTCTAGGATGGTGAGCAATATCTCGTGAGAAACGCAATCAAACGCTTTCTCCAAGTCAAGCTGGAGGATCGCAACTGCATCACACATGGCATCACAACACTCCAGAACACACTTCAACCTATGGATGTTAGTGAAGATGGTTCTTCCGCGAATGCCACACGTCTGGTGTGGGCCGACTACTTCCTTAATGACTGACTGCATACGCCGTGCCAGCACCTTCATCAGTATTTTGTAGTCGCATTTAGTAAGCGCTATGGGTCTATAGGAGGAAAGTTGCTTGAGCTTCTCGGTCTCTTCTGTTTTAGGTATTAGTACTGTATGGGACAGGCCGAAGGATGGTTGAAATATTTTCATTTCGTAATATTCATTGAAAACTGCGGTCAAGATAGGAGCTAAGTGGCTTTTGAACGATTTGTACCAAGCGGCACAAAGACCGTCTGGACCTGGTGACTTGCCAGGGTTCAGGTCTTCGATGGCCTTTATCACTTCCTGTTCAGTTATTCGTCCTTCCAACGTTTCTTTAACGTCACTCGACAGCTGTGGCATTCGCTGCAAAAATAAGTGCTTGAAACTTTGCATGTTGACGGGCCTGAATGCGAAAAGCTTTTGGAAATGTTCAAAGAAGGCGCGACCTATATTCTTCATATCAGTTACTACCACCCCGTTATATTCGATGGCTTTAATCTGTTTGCGTCTGGAGTGCTTTTTTTCTAATCTCAGTGCTCTTTTCGAAGGCATTTCCCCGCATGCTAGTCTTTCTGCTCTCGCACGCACGAGCGCGCCTCGATAACGCTCTTCATCGAAAACCTCGAGCTTTTTCTTAATAGCACGCATATCTTCTTGATAAGCGCCGAGCGTCACAAATTTTCGCAGAAATGTTTTTCAATCCCTTTCTCTTGCGTTGTCTTCATATCGTAGTACGCTACTTCTTTCAATTTTCTTGATTTTAATAGTTTGTTTCAGCAACTCCCTTTCCTCGATCAACTTCATTGTCTTTTCCAAAAGAATTCAGAGCATTCACTACCGTTTCATTAAAAGTATCATCCCGTAGGATCTCAGCATTCATTTACCACAGTTCCCAGACGAATTCTTTTCGTTCTTTATTGCGGACCACCCTGCATTTTACCAGGCAATGGTCAGAAAAGGATACGGCAGTAACTGCATAGCACTGGCATTGTTCTACTGAACGATATGATAGATACGGTCTGATCGTGCATGCCTTCTCCCTGGAAGTGGGTGTACCTCACTTCTCGGTCAGCCCCGAAACACTACGCGATATCCTCTAATTCAAACTCGTGCATGATCTGCGCCATGATATCGCTGCTTTTGTCGTAAATTACGCGTCGCGTAGACCTATCCTCGATGTTCAATACACAATTGAAGTCTCCAACACAGGCTATCGTTTTGTGCACAGAGAAGTGGTGCTTCAAGTTCAAAAAGAAATTTACCCTTCCTTGCACTGTATTAGGTGCATAAATGCACAGCACGCGCCATGGACATCGCAATAGCTGAAATCACAAACGACAAGTCGACCGGAAGAGCACGAGAAGTAACCGTCTATAACCAAGCCTGGAAGCTTCCTCACGAACAAGACACACCCCGCCGAAGTCCCTAAGGCGTGGCTCACTACCGTATAGTAGTTGTACGTGAACCTTTGCACCATGCTCCCGGTCTCCTCCTCGCCGTCTACCTTGGTTTCTTTCACTGTTAAAACGTCGAGGTCGTGCTCCACTAGCAGTCTATACACTTGACTCTGAATGAATGAATGAATGTTTGATGTTTTATGGCGCAAGGGCCAAGTATGGCCAATGAGCGCCATGTCAGTGTTAATGAGTTTGCAGTGAAATCATGAGTTCGATGAAGTTGGTGTGACGTGGCTGTAGAGGGGCCTTAAAAATGGTTGCGCTAATGTGCGCAAAATCTGTATAATAAGATTATGGCGATGTCTTATGACGTGTACTATGAACAGTTAACGTGCACTTAAAACGAATGATACGATGTGTAAAAATACATATGGTTATAAGATATGCTAGAGCACTGCTGCCTCCTGAGAGCCCTTGAGGAACAAGGGCGTGGAGGCATGTGCTATGCAAAACAATTATCGCAGCGGCATTCTCTAAGGTGAGGAAGCGCTACGAATACATGGGACTAATAAGATGTAAGACCACATCTCTTAGGAAACCTAGGACTGTGTCTGTATTAAAAACGGTTCTGGACCGAGGAACATTACAGGATGAAGAGGAATGTGCTGCCTGTATGCTAGGGAAAAATGTCTCATTCTTTCAGATTCGGCTTCCCGAAACTCCAGAAGGACGTGGAGCACGGTCAGCCTCTCCCCACATCTACCACTGGATGGAGGTTCACTTCCAGTAAGCAGATAATTATGGGTGCCAAAGTGTGTCCTATTCTGAGTCGACAGAATAGGACATCTGTTCGGCGCGATTTTGAAGTAGAGGGCCAGAATCCTAAGTGTGGTTTTATCAGGTGGAGCTTATTATCCGTTTCCGCGTCCCCCATGTGTTGCCAGTGATCTCGCAGCCTCCTTCGCAAGAAAGGCCTCAGATCTGTGACAGGCACCTGAGCGGTAGGGTTAACAGCTTGCGATGCGATTGACGTGGCCATCTCGTCCGCAAGAACGTTACCCTCAATGCTCCTATGGCCAGGCACCCAGCATATAGTGATACGCTGGTTAGATTGGTACGCTATACACAAGACAGAATATAGTTCATTAAGTACTGGATTTTTGTGTGTATAGAGTGACATCAGGGCCTTCACGACACTAAGGGAGTCTGTATATATCGCTGACTTTCGGAGTTTTGATTTTCTTATATGCTTCACAGCAGACAGTAATGCGTAGGCCTAGGCCGTAAATATGCTTGTTTCCGGATGTAGTACATCGGATTCTGAGAAGGATGGGCCGACGGCAGCATACGACACCCCGGCATTAGACTTTGAAGCGTCTGTGTAGAACTCTGCGCAGGAGTGCTTGTGCTGGAGTTCTAGGAAATGAGTTCGTATTTCGATCTCTGGTGCGTGTTTTGTTACTTCTAAAAAGGATATGTCACATTCTATGACCTGCCACTCCCAAGGCGGTAACAACTTGGTTGGTTGCATTAGGCGAAGCTGGAGGAGTGGGACACGCACTTCATCACTAAGCTCCCTCACTCGAAGCGAGAAAGGCTTTCTTACAGAGGGGCGATTATGGAAAAGTGTAGTGCAGGTCATATCGTTAACAGTGTTAAAACATGGATGTTGATGATTGGATTGGATTTTTAGGAAATATGTAAGGCTGATGTAAGTTCTCTGTAGATGGAGGGACCATTCATTTGATTCCGCGTATAAGCTTTGAATCGGGCTCGTTCTGAAAGCGCCAGTGGCTAACCGGATACCTAGATGGTGAACGGGATCTAGCATCTTTAGCGCGCTCGGGGCGGCAGAGTTATATACTACAGCACCATAATCCAATCGAGACCGAATTAGGCTCTTGTATAGGTTCATTAAACACTTCCTGTCACTACCCCATGTAGTATGGGATAGAAGTTTCATTAAGTTCATTGTTTTTAGACATTTTTCTTTCAGATATTTAATGTGTGGAATGTAAGTGAGTATGTAGTCAAGTATAATACCCAGGAATTTGTGCTCTTTGTTGACAGGTATTTGGTGTCCACACAGTTCTAAGGAAGGATCCGGAAACAGGCCTCTCTTTCTTGTAAAAAGAACACAAGAGCTTTTGTGGGGGTTGATTTTAAATCTGTTTTTGTCTGCCCACTTGGAAATCTTGTTCAAGCCCTGCTGCACCTGTCTCTCGCATACTGAGAGGTTACAGGATTTGAAGCCGATTTGAATGTCGTCAACGTAGACAGAATAAAGAATGGCAGGTGGTAGCGAAGCACGAAGCGTGTTCAACTTCACGAAAAAGAGCGTACAACTCAGCACGCCTCCCTGTGGTACACCTGTTTCTTGTGTGAAAGGTCGCGACAATACGTTGTCGATTTTCACTAGGAAGATGCGATTCAACAAATAGCTTTCAATTATTTTCAGCATATTGCCACAGATGCCCATTTCGGACAAGTATCGCAAGATGCCGTAGCGCCATGTTGTGTCATATGCCTTCTCCATGTCAAGGAATATTGACATGAAAAACTGCTTATGTACAAATGCGTCCCGAATATATCCTTCAATCCGTACAAGGTGATCTGTTGTCGACCGGCCTTCTCTGAAGCCGCACTGGTAGGGATCAAGTATATTGTTGAGTTCAAGGAAGTGTATGAGTCTGCGATTAATCATTTTTTCAAAAACCTTACACAGGCAGCTTGTAAGAGCTATTGGGCGATAGCTTGCCACCATGGATGGGTCTTTCCCCTGCTTCGAAACAGGGACCACAATTGCTTCTTTCCATGCAGTTGGAAAGTATCCCGCAGCCCAAATAGTGTTGAAAATTGTGAGTAGTGTAACTTGGGTGTCATTGTTTAGGTTTTTGATCATTTCATACATGATTCTGTCAGAACCCGGTGCGGAGTTCTTGCATGATCTCAAGGCAGCTCTGAACTCCGCAATACTGAATGGACAGTTGTATGGTTCATTCTTTCGACATTTCCTTATTAGTGGCTTACATTCTTCTATTTGTTTGTGTTTGAGAAAGGATTCTGAATAATTTGTTGGACTTGACACGCTCTCAAAGTGCTCCCCAAGTGAGTCTGCCTGATATTGCAGTGTACCAAGTTTATTTTATATGCTGATGATGCAACCGCGTTGTTTTCCTCAAATAATGCTATAACACTGCTTACAGTTGCGAATTGTGTGCTTAAGAAATTATATACTTGGTCTCTCGAAAATGGGTTGAAAATCAACACAGAAAAAAACTAAAGCAACTTTATTTCAAGCCAAAGAATAAGAATGGTCTCCTGAAGGATGACATTATACTTGGCTCTTCAAAAATCATGCTCGTGAATTCCATTAAAACCTTAGGTGTTTTCTTTGATCATGACATGTCGTGGAACTGTCATACTAATTTTTTAACAAACAAGCTTTCTCAAGTTTCAGGCCTTCTTTTTACTATTAAACAGATTCCACAGAAGGTAAAACTTCTGCTCTATAACTCTTTATTTGTTTGTCACCTAAATTACGGCTGCCTGGTTTGGGGCACAACATCTGCCACTAACATTAATCGTATCTTTCGTCAACAAAAAAGAGCCATTCGTGTTGTGTGCAAAGTGCCATTTGACTTTCCAACTAATTCATTATTTAAAGACTTAAAGATACTTAAAGCTCCTGATCTCTTGAATTTTCGCTTAGCGTTAACATATGGTAAGGAATGCCAGAAAAACATTAACCACGTCAGGTCTATAGCCAACTTGACACGAAATAGAAGCTATTATGCTACAAGATTTCCGGAATATTGGTTTGTGCCATACCCACGTACCAACTATGCGAAACAAAAGCTCTCATATACTTTACCGCATTTATTAAATAAGTTAATGAACGATGGTATTGATGTCTTTTCTTGCAGTAAAAACAAGTTAATAAATTACTTTGGTGCCTATTAGCCTTTAATGTCTGTATAAGTAGGCTTCTTTTTATTGAGTTATGTAGTTTTTCTATTGCTATCTGCTGTATGTACACTTGTATGAGAACGTTTACAGTTTTTTTTGTTTTTTTTGCCATGTGTTTGTTTACTGCTGCTGCTGTCACGAGAAGGATTAAGGACTAGTCAAGTTGCTCTTTTGTAACTTTTTTCCTTATATCCTCCATAAACTTGCATATTTATGGAAATAAATTCATTCATTCATTCATTCATATCGCCCTGTGTATTTACCAGAGGGAGTGAGTACGTTGGTCGACCTCTAATTCTATTTACCCTGTTCCAGACTTTGGCCTCATCTGTAAACGAGTTAATACTCTATAAAAAGTTCTGCCAACTTTCTTTTCTGGCCTGCCTGCGGGTTCTCCTGCCTTGAGATTTTACTTTCTTAAAGTTGATAAGATTCTCTGCAGTGGAGGAAGCGCGTAGCAACCCCCACGCTTTGTTCTGTTTTTTACGAGCAATCCTACATTCCTCGTTCCACCATGGGACACGCCGTCTGCATGCCAACCCGCTTCCTTCAGATATGCATTTAGATGCGGCATCTATTATGAACGCTGTAAAATACTCCACAGCGGCTTCAATTTCTAAAGAAGACATATCAGCCCATGAGATGCTAGGTAGTGTTCTAAATTACTCCCAGTCAGCTGTATCTATTTTCCACCTAGGGGCTTGTGGAGGAAATTCATTTTCTTTGGATGCTCTTAGCAGTACGGGGAAGTGATCGCTCCCGTAAGGATTGCTCGTAACTTCCCATTCGAGTTCGGGCAGTATACACGCGGAAACTATACTGAGATCTATTGACGAAAAGGTTCTGTTTGCAAGAGAGTAATATGTGGGTTCTTTCTTATTTAGAAGGCACGCTCCAGAAGAAAAAAGGAACTGTTCAACGAGACGACCTCGCGCATCGATACGAGAGTCTCCCCACAAGGTGTTGTGTGCATTGAAATCGCCAAGAACAACATAAGGCTCTGGCGATTCATCTATGAAGGACTGAAATTCAGGTTTGCTTAGTTTGTAATGTGGGGGTATGTAAAGTGAACAAATAGTGATGAGTTTGTTTAGCAGGACAACTCGAACCGCCACTGCTTCGAGGGCCGTTCGTAGCTGCAAACGTTGACACGCTATGCTTTTTTGAATTACAATGGCAACACCACCCGATGATGCGACAGCATCATCGCGTTCTTTGCGAAAAGTAACGTGTTGTCTAAGAAAATTTGTGTGTTTTGGTTTCAAGTGGGTTTCCTGTAAACACAGCACTTTTGGATTGTCTTGGTGGATGAGTTCTTGTAGATCATCGAGATTCCTAAGAAGACCTCTGACATTCCATTGAATGATTTGTGTATCCATATTAAAGAAAAAATTGGTGCTGTGTTTACGGAAACGGAGGTGATGCCTTATGTTACAAAGCTCTTTCGAAGCCCTGTAACGGGGGTTCTACCCTTTCTGGAGCGTTCGAGGGCGCCTCGCCGCTCCTTAGGCGCTTGGTGCGCCTTGAGAATAGGTGTAGTGTTCATTGCCTCTTGTGAGGCGCTGGACACGTGCTCTTGCGAGCGAGATGTTTCCCGAGAGAGTCCCGCCTTGGAGGGCAGAACCCCTGCGCCCACCAGCCCGGAGGTCGATGGGGCTCCCTGAGGGATTTGGCTGCGCCGGCTGTTGCCAGCGCTGGAAGGGGCCGGGGAGGTTGGGGCAGTCCCGGCTGCGCCCACCTTCGGGGTTGGTAGTCCCTTCTGCTCGGTTGGTGGAGCAGCGCTAGCTGCGACCACCGTGGTAGCAGATGGCGTGACTGCCGACTCACTATTTGTGGGTCGGACAGTTGCCGGAGGCCGTTGTGGCGCTGCCCCCTGATGCGCCACTTCGGCATAGCTTTTCTTTGGCAGGTATGCTACCCGCCTTCGTGCCTCTTTGAACGATATATTCTCTTTTACTTTTATCGTTACAATTTCTTTTTCCTTCTTCCAGGAGGGGCACGACCGCGAGTACGCGGCGTGACCCCCGTCACAGTTTACACAGTGAAAAGAGTTATTGCAAGCTTCAGTGGCGTGTTCAAGGGCACTACATTTCGCACATGTTTGGCGGCCCCGGCAGCTCTGCGAACTGTGGCCGAAATGCTGGCATTGAAACATCTTAGGGGATTCGGCACATATGGTCTGACACGGAGCTTGGTGTACCCCGCCTCTACAGACTCGGGCAGAATACTTGAACCAAATGTGAGTATTAGATGCTTTGTTTTAATTTCTTTTCCATCTCTTCTCACATTGACAACATTCTGATCACTGAAGCCTTCCAGGAGCTCAGCCTCTGTCAGCTGGAGCAAATCGTCATCCGAGACAACGCCGCGGGTGGTGTTGAGAGTGCGGTGTGGAGTTACTGTTACTGGAACATCTCCAAATGATACTAGACTGGGCAACTTTTCGTACTGTTTCTGATCATGGAGCTCTAACAGGAGATCACCACTTGCCAGCCTTGATACCTGGTAGCCTGGGCCAAGGACATCAGTTAAGGGCCTGGAAACTAGAAAAGGGGAAATGTTTCGTACTTGTTTATCGAATTTTTCTGAGTGGATGACATGGTAACGTGGGAAGTTTGGTCTTTGACGTCCAAGGAACTGGAAAACTTCATCGGTGCACCCTCTTTTCTGAGGGCGATCAGGAAGCGGAGGGAAGGATGTTGCCATAAAGGAATTGAATTTTCGGCAATAACGCCAGCCACCCACCATGGAGTCCTACAAGGGGACGCTACAGGGACTGTAAGAACAGGTCCTGTAAACGCCAGCTGTACGTCATCACTATAACCAAATATGAAATAACCTAGGTTGGCTAATCACACAAGGTTACCCCCTTGCCTGGAAAATTTGGAAGTAAACGGAAGGAAGGATAAGACAGGAAAGATGAAAAGTGAGAGAAAGACGAAGGCTGGAGGGAGAGAGAGACAGGAAAAGGCAGCTACCGATTTCCCCCGGATGGGTCAGTCCGGGGGTGCCGTCTATATGAAGCAGAGGCCAAAGAGGTGTGTTGCCTCCGCCGGGGGGCCTTAAAGGTCCAGACACCCAGCATCGGCTCAACCCCCAGGATCCCCCTTTCCCCAGACACGGCTAAGCCGCGCACGGCTACACGCGGGAGGGTCCAACCCTCGTGTGCTCGGGTACGTGGTGTCGCAACACACCAAACGCCTGCTGACGCAGACGCCCCTGCGGGGACACCTGACTCTGTTTCCTTTTGGCGGCCAGACCTCGATCGTTTAGCGTGCCGAGGCTAAGCGACGGGTTGGTAGCCATTACTGATTTAAACGGGAGGGGAGAAGGCCCGGAGCATGGTGCTCACCTTAATGTCTAGCTGACCGCTAGACACCTCCGTGGCCATCCGGTGGCCGTCGTCCGAGTTCGTCTTTGGTCGGCTTCGGGGTGAGCCTACGGTCAGCCTCCAGGTTAGGCTTAGGCTTGAGGGTGGAGCGCCTTCCGGGTAGCGTCTTAGCCGGCGGCGCCTCGGAGTCACCGCTGGCCTTTCCGTCGACTTTCTCCTCCTGCTGCAGGGACCTCTTCACCGGTGCCGAGACGCTTCCGACGCGGGCGCTAGCAGGGGTCGCGTTGTCGTTTTCCGCTGCCTCCGTAGTATCAGTAGCCGGCTGGCCGCTCTCATTTTCTTTCTGGGCCACCCTGACGCTGATTAGTGCGGTTTCTGGCTCGTCGGGAGGAGGGACGTTATTAGGTCCTCCTTTAGTCGGCGTCGTCGTCCCGCTCGCTTCTGCCACCGCATTGCCGCTTCCAGCTCCCTTGACCGCTTCCTCGACCTCGGTCACGTCCATCATGTGGTCTGATGTCAACGGCTCGCTCTCCGCCGACCCCGCGGCTACTGCGTATGAACGTACACAGTCCGTGCCGCTGTGTCCGAAAAGCCTGCACCGGGAGCAACGGGGAACCTTACATTCTCGACGAACGTGACCAGAGCCCCGGCAGCGCAGGCACTGCATGGGGCGACCTGGGGCTACGACCAGCACAAGCTTGCCGGCGACGCGGATCTGGTGGGGCAGGTCGTCTACTTTCAGTCCAGCCTTCAGCTGCAGCAGCACAGCTCGGGTTGTCGAGCCCTTGTCGGAAACGCCATCCACTCGCCAGCGCTCCCGGGTTACTTCCGTGACTTTGCCTAAGGAAGCCAGCGCAGTCTTTACGTCTTCATCATCCACACCATGAAGAAGCCAGTGAAGACGAAGCTTCACCTGCTGTTCTTTAGGGTCGGTGACCAGGCAGCGACGCCCCTTGACGTGAAGCTCCTTCAGTGCAGCCAGCTTTTGGGCCGCCTCGGTTGTCTTCATCGTCACCGCCCATACGTGGTTGATTTCGTACGCTACAAGGGAGACGACGCCAGAGAGCATACCAAGAGCTTGAAGCGCCTCCCGAAAATCCTCTACGCGAAACGGGCGAACACGAGTGTCGCCGTGCAAAAAAAAAACTGTGTTTAACACGATGCGTCCTGTAGGTAGCCGAGGCAAAATAATCTGGTAATCCTGATCGTCCGATGTCGAAAGCCTGTTGCCGCGGCTAACAGCCGCATAAGCCGCTCCACTGGAGCTCATGATCCCGCGATCCGTTCAGCTCGGGAGCCGGAAGCAGAATGGTGCCACTGGGGATTGAGTGCAGCAGAAACCTAAGTGAGCATATATCGGGTAACAAAGGAATGATAAATTGGCGTGCATATGAGAACTTTTTTCTCGAATGTCGAATGTAAAAGAACATTCCTCAGGTGAGGCTCGAACTCACAACCCCGGCATGGCTCACGAGAACTGTCGTATAAGTACCGTGCGCTAACCAATTGCGCCACTTTTTTTTATTTATTGCCGGTCTTCGACATCACTCAGACGATAGAGTTAGCACACACTTATGTATCACAAATTCCAACCATTGGAGAGAA
This sequence comes from Dermacentor variabilis, assembly GCF_050947875.1. NCBI lineage: Eukaryota > Metazoa > Arthropoda > Arachnida > Ixodida > Ixodidae > Dermacentor > Dermacentor variabilis. The sequence goes on along the minus strand of NW_027460335.1, from coordinate 8,365,328 downwards.
AAAAAGAACAACGGAAATTGCGTAAGGAAAGAAACCGCACAATAGAGTCGTCTGTCCATATTGGACTGGCTTTGTCAAACTAAAATTCCTTCATGGCTGTCAGGGGTTTCAGCCTCGACAGCCAATCCGGTACACATTCTTCAATTTTCTGCATTTCAATAAATCGTGACATACATTCTTTGAAGTAAGCACGAGCTGGCCTAGCGTCAGGATCGCAATGGTACCCTGCCATACGAGCCCGCCATATACAGTGTAGAGCATTCAACATAACAAAGTCATAGGGAACCCCGTCGTCATCTTTAATGGCCAGATACCTGATACCTTGGGGGTCCACCGGTAGCTCTTTCTTCAGGGTTCGTTTTAAGACGTCCCAGGAGAAAACTGCCTCCCAGAAATGTAGGAAAACGTGATCTATATTTTCGGGCTTCTTGCATATCAAGCAGTGCGACCCCCAAGGTACGAGACAACCCCGTTCCTCCAGAAACGTCTTCACGGAGTGCGTTCCTGTGTGTAGCTTAAAGAAGACGGTCTTTACCCCTGGTGGCACCTGCATGTGTTTTACTCTTTTAAGTACATCCTGTCCTGGCCCTCCACTGTATATCGCTCTGTATAAGGGCACTGGGAAAACAATGTAGCATACATCTCTATACAATGTCTTCCTTTGCACTTCACACAGGTAATCAATTGTAAAACGAACAGAAAGGAAGTGTACACTGTCAACCACTTCCTTGAAATAACCACGCAGCGTTCCTCAACCTTAGCTGACATACGGCGCGCAGAAATGGATCGCGAACATCGCGAAAAAACAAAAATCGGTTTACAACTTGACGAACAAAAATATGCGCCAGGCCCACACCCCCATCCTTCACTCTTCTGAACAAATTTGTTCGGCTGCACCTTTCCCATGTTGATCCCCAGATGAAAACTGCGAACACTCTGTGCAGCCTTTGCACATTTACCTTAGAACAATACAGCGTTTGCAAGACGTAATATAACTTATAAGTAAAAAACACGTTACAAACTGTCGCTCGTGCAAAAATGGACAGCTTAGTACCTTTCCATTTGTCTACTTTTTCTTTCAGTTCCTTGGTTTGGTTCCTCCAGTATTCGTCGCTGCTATTATACCTGTCGAGGGGAACACCCAGATACCTGGTAGGAGTCTTCACCCAGTTTACGTTCGCGAAATAGTCGGGTGCAGAAAACCAGTCCCCGTGCCACAGCCCTAGCGATTTGCCCCAGTTTGCTCTGCTACCCGTTACGGCGCAGAAATGCTTTACTACAGATATTGTTTCCGTTACACTCGGTTTGTCAGTGCAACACACTGCAATGTCATCTGCATATGCAAGCAACTTCACTTCTGTCGCTGCCAATCTCAAACCACGTATTCCGTCATTTTCATTAATTGCTACACACATTTCTTCTACGTAGATAGCAAACAATAGCGGACTGAGGGGGCAGCCTTGGCGCATGGAACGCATGATGTTAATGGGGGCCCCCAGAGACTTGTTAACAAGTAATCTTGTTGTGCAGTTCTGGTACGCCAAGGCCACGCCCTCAGGGTTGATGGAACCGACATTAACATGATCTAAGATGGCAAACAAAATAACGTGAGCGACACAATCGAATGCTTTCTCTAGGTCGAGCTGAAGAACTGCAACACCGCCACCGGTGACGTCACAGCACTCGAGCACACATCGCATCTTATGGATGTTTGAAAAAATAGATCGCCCTTTGATGCCACAAGTTTGATGGTCTGCGACTATTTCCTTGATGACTCCTTGAAGCCTGCTAGCTAAAACCTCCATAAACATTTTATAATCCACGTTTGTTAGTGAAATCGGTCTGTAGGATGACACGAATCTGAGTTTGTCTATTTGATCGCTCTTCGGTATTAGAATGGTGTGCGTTTTTCCAAAGGAAGGTGGTAATGATTTCTTTTCGTATGCGTCATTAAATACATGTGCAAGCAAAGGCGCCAGCTCTCTTTTAAAAGCTACCCGCCGTGGTTGCTCAGTGGCTATGGTGTTGGGCTGCTGAGCACGAGGTCGCGGGATCGAATCCCGGCCACGGCGGCCGCATTTCGATGGGGGCGAAATGCGAAAACACCCGTGTGCTTAGATTTAGGTGCACGTTAAAGAACCCCAGGTGGTCAAAATTTCCGGAGTCCTCCACTACGGCGTGCCTCATAATCAGAAAGTGGTTTTGGCACGTAAAACTCCAAATATTATTATTATATCTTTTAAAAGCTTTATATAGACCCGCGCTGAGTCCATCAGGTCCGGTGATTTACCCATGTTCAAATCGTCGATTGCCTTTTCGACTTCTCCTTCCATTATTTTTTCCTCTAATCGCTTTTTTACGTCATCGCTCAAACGTGGCATGCGATGGATTCCTCCGCCGGCTGCCGAAGCGAACGGACGCGCGTTCGACGAGCTCCGTCGACACCGGGGGACCGAAGCGTACTCGGACCACCGAATGCGTGAACATCTGGCTGGAATCAAGGAGAAGAGAGGTCCGAAGGCGGATTCACCGGAATTAACAAGGTGGGACCGAATTCTCCAGCTTGGTGAGCTCACGAAGCCGCACCGTGCCGCGAGGGCCGCTTGGCCTAACGAGGCCCAGACGCGCTACCTGGGCCCAGACCTCGTGCAACATGGAGGTTGTTGAAGGTACGGAAATTGATCCCGACGAGCTGCAGATTCCGGGACAGTGGTTTAAAGCGAAGAGGAGCGGAAAAATAGCACCAGCGGAGTTGGCAGAAGGCGGCCACGTCGCCGGGAACCGAGGCCTACGGGAGCGTGCTGCGGAGCGACGCGAGGGAAGAAGAAAGGCAGAGAAGTCGGTGGAAAGGCAACATACGAGAATTCCGCCCGACTACGAGAAGATAATTATGAGACCTCAAGGGGGACTAGAGAAATTACTCCAACTCGGCGGAGCTTTCGTGGCTGACGCAATCAGCGCGACGGCCGGGACAAGTGACAGAGGAGTGAACGACATCATCACGTTCAACACGAAGCAACAATCGATCCTCATTGCTACAAAGGACAAAACGACGAGAAATAAGTATGCAGCGCTCAGAGAACTGACGATAGGCAAAGAAAAGGTGAACGTCAACGCATACGTGGCGGCGCCAGAGAACAGCGGAAAAGGCGTCATATACGACGTACCTCTATTTTGGACTGAAGACGAAATCAAAGAAAGACTGGAGTACTTCAATGCGAAGAACCCTCCAATCCTAGGAGTGCGAAGGCTGGGCAAGGGAACGAAGGCCGTACTTATCCTCTTCGAAGAAAGCACAGTTCCGAGGCAAGTGTACCTGTCGCCCACGCCAACGAGATGCGTCCTGTACAAGAAAAAGTACGAGGTATGCTATGCGTGTGGTCGCTTTGGACACAGATCGGACGTGTGCCCAAACCCGGACAACAAAAAATGCCGGAGATGTGGGGCAGAAAACCCGCAGGAGGACCACCAATGCGAAGCCAAATGCCAGCTCTGCGGGAAAGAGCACCCACTCGGCGACAAGAGATGCAAAGAGCTGTACAGAACACCGTACGAAATCAAGAAAAAAATCTGGGAGAAGAAGAACGACAAGCAGGAGGAACTGAAGACCCAACAACGGCAACCCCCTGCGGACGGAGCTGCGAAACTCCTCAAGGAGGACTTCCCCAAGCTGGGAGAAAACCACCAAGGAAACTTGCTGACCCCCGGTAGTCAGGAGACCAGGGGACGCAGGAGATCGAGATCCAGGGACCCAAAGGACCCATGGGGCAAGGGACGAAGCGGAAGCAGGGATCCAAGCAGAGAGCCCAAACAAGTAAGCTTTGTAGAAGGGTCCTCCCAGGCCAAAGATGATAAGGACAGAGAAATAGAACAGTTAAAGAAAAAAGTAGAGGAGCTACAAGGGCTCATAAATAACCTTATGAAAGCGCAAAAAGCAAAAGAGAAGGCAACATCCCCTCCTCCCCGCACACAACCCGCACAACCCAAGCAGGTAGCCCAGCAAACCACTCCCCCTACACCCAGGCAGCGGGAAATGGAAGGAGAGAAAATGGATCAATCAGAAACAGTCAGGATACCCCCACTTAAACGGAAAGGAGATAACGAAACAGACATGTGGGCAGAACTAAAGAAGGAATGCGAGGCGAATAGGAACGCAATGAAAACGATACAGACAGAAAAAAGAGACTTCATGGCACAGGTCATGACCGCACTCAGCCAGATACAAAAAAATATAAACCAAAGATTTGAAAGTATAACAGCAGAACTACGGGCACAGAGAACTGAACTACAAACACAAAGAACCGAGCTGGTTGCCCTTGCGGAGCGACAGAAAAACTTAGAGGACTCCTTTACCCAAATCCAATATGGCCAGAAACGCACGAATTAAGTCTATCATTTGGCAATGGAACTGCCGAGGGTTCCAACGCAAGCGAGCGCTACTGCAAAACTACATAGACACACTAGAAGAAAAGCCGCTAGCAATAGCGTTGCAAGAAACCGGGAAATTAGCATCCCTCCCAGGATATCAGGCGTTTCACAGCGATAAGGGGGAAAAATCGAGGGTAACAACCCTAGTGAAAAGAAACGTAGCAACAATCGAACACGAGATTCAATCCAGGGACACAGAAGGAGTCTTAGTGGAGATGCTTACGGGTAGAAAAGAAGAGCCCAGCCTATTTCTACTAAACATCTACTCAAGTCCTAGACAGAAAAAAGTCAGGTTTAGGGCCATCTTCCGAAAAGCCCTGAAAGCAGCTGGAAAGAACCCCCTATTCATAGTAGGAGACCTAAACGCGATGCATGAGGAATGGGGATACAAAAGAAGGGATGGCAAGGGAAGGCAGCTGTGGGAGGACATACAGGAACTGAACCTCTCACTACACACCGACCCAGGAAACCCAACTAGAAAAGGTAACAGCGTCACCGCAGATACCACACCCGACCTAACACTCTCCAAAAACACCAGAACAGTAACGTGGGAAAATACAGGACAAGACTTAGGCAGCGATCACTATATAATTGCCACCACATTAATGAAGGGAGTAAAGGAAAAACGACTAAAACAGCCAAAAGTTACAGAATGGGATAGATTTAGGAAGCGGCGAGAGGAATCTCCAACCACAATCATTACAGACCTAAGAGAATGGACAGACACACTTAAAAAACACGTCACCGAAGCAACGGTTACTTTAGAAGGCCAAGACGCTCCACTTATAGCAGACAACAAGCTATTGCACATGTGGGAAGCAAAGGGTAGTCTAGAAAGCCGGCTCAAAAAACAGAGATGGAACCGGAATCTAAAAAGAAGAATAGCCAGACTAAATCAAGAGATTGAAAAATACGCACTACAGCTATGCGAGCAAAACTGGTGTAGCACATGTGATGCCATGGAAAAAGGTATGAGTTTAGCTAAAACATGGAACATCCTAAGACACCTGCTAGACCCAACCCAATCAAAATCGCAGACAAACATAAGGCTAGCCAAAACACGACATAAATACGACGGAACAGACGAGAGCTTCATGGAAGAGATCAAACAAACATACATAGGAAACGTGACTCGCACCAACCTACCAGAGTATGGGGGACCCCTAAATGAGGAGCTAGATGCACCCATAACAGAGGCAGACGTGAGAGCGGAAATAATCAGACTTAAAACGAAATCGGCCCCAGGCCCAGATGGGATAACAAACAAAATGCTGCGGAACCTAGACGATGAGTCGATCACAGCTATAACCAAATACATTCTACAGGTATGGGAGAAAGGGGAACTCCCGAAACAATGGAAAGAGGCTAGCATCATACTAATCCCCAAACCGGGCAAGCCCCCTAAGCTAGAGAATCTCAGGCCGATCTCCCTCACATCATGCGTAGGGAAATTAATGGAACATGTAATCCAGACAAGGTTAACCCGATTCATGGAGGGAAATGAACTATGGCCGAATGAGATGGTTGGATTCCGACCGGGCTTAAGTACCCAGGACGTGATGCTGCGGCTTCAGCACGACATCATAAACTCAAGATCAAGAGATATAAAAGCAATCCTAGCTCTAGACTTCAAGAAAGCCTTTGACAATGTCAAACACGAGGCAATCCTGACAGAAATGCAAGAAATAGGGGTAGGATGCAGAACCTACAACTATATAAAGAACTTCCTGACAAACAGGACGGCAAAGATTAGATACCATGATTTGGAATCGGAAGAAACAGAACTGGGAAACAGAGGTACCCCGCAAGGATCTGTACTCTCCCCACTCCTCTTCAATCTGGCTATGAGGGGCCTCCCGGCTAAACTAAGGAAAATAGAAAATTTAAACTTCAGCATGTATGCAGACGATATAAATGTTTGGATAAACAAAGGTAACGACGCGGAAATAGAAAACAAACTGCAAATAGCCGCGGACACAGTAATCGAGTATGCAGCAACTAGGGGGCTTACTTGCTCACCAGAAAAATCGGAACTCTTAATGTACAACCCCAAATCATTAAGGCTGAAAGGAGACAGCGATTTCAACATCACGGTTGGGGGCAAACCAGTACCCAAAGTAGATAAGATAAGAATATTAGGACTTTTACTCCAAAGCAATGGATACAACGACGAAACCATACGGAAACTGGAAGGTTATGCAGCACAAGTCACCGGGATATTCAGAAGAATAGCTCTTAAGGGGAGAGGGCTAAGCGAAAGAAGCCTAGTTAAGCTAGTACAAGCGTACGTCATCAGCAGACTTAGCTACGCCACACCATACCTTAACATCCGGGCTTCAGAAAGAGACAAATTAGACTCGATAATCAGAAGATGCTATAAACGGGCACTCGGATTACCCATAAGCACCTCCACTGAGAGACTCCTAGCAATGGGAATTCACAATACATGGCAAGAAACAGCCGAAGCAGTTAAAACCGCCCAACAGGAAAGACTCAGTCAAACATATACAGGCAGAGCTATCCTGAACATGGTGGGGCTGCAGACAGACAGAGGCATGCAAAAGAAACGTGACATCCCAAGAGAAATCAGAGAACAGCTAAGGATAGGCCCAATTCCCAAAAACATGCACCCCACCTTCAACAAAGAAAGGAGGGAAAAGAGAGCCGAAGCACTGGTCAGACGCTTCAGCGAAATAGATAGGGAGATAGTGGCGTACACGGATGCGGCCAGCGGCAAACTGGGTGCGGCAGTAGCCTCGGTGGTAGATGGCCAAGGCGAAGCAGTCTCAGCAGCAACAATACGCAGCCGCAATCCGGAAGCAGCGGAAGAAGTAGCGATCGCGCTTGCCTGTGTCGGGACCAAGGCGAGCTACATAATAAGCGACAGCAAAACAGCCATCCACAATTACGGAAAAGGCAGAATCGCACCAGAAGCGATACGAGTACTAACAGGAAAGAAAATTGACAGAAAAATCAGCCTCGTATGGGCACCAGCTCACACGTCGGTCCCAGGCAACGAGGCGGCACACTTCCTAGCCCGAGATCTCTACTTCCGGGCAGGAACAGAGCCGCCCGCTTGCAAGGAACTAGACGAGAGACTACAGACCTACACAGAAATAATCTAAAACTATAAGCTTCAGCGTAGAACTGTCCCCCCTCCGGACAAGGAGCTCGGAAATAGAGAGGCGAGAGCCTGGCGCAGACTGCAAGCAGGAAACTACATAAATCCAGTATGGGCGTCACACGTACTGAAAGACGAAGATATAGACGATAAATGTAAGAGATGCGGGGAGAGGGGGACCCTCGACCATATAATCTGGCAATGCGTAGACTCCCCAGGTGTCAAGGAAGGAATAAATAGTAGAGAAGCCTGGGACACCCTTCTGCAAAGCGCGGACCCCGCCATGCAGAGGAGAGCCATCCATCTGGCGGCAGAGGCCGCGAAGAGCCAACAACTCTTTGCCTGCATCTAGTCGCGGAGACCCCCACCCCTGTCCCCAGGCCTGCGCGCCAGGGGCAGGGAGTAGGGGGTCTCCTTCTCTGATGGAAATAAAAGTTTTTGGAACGGAACGGAACGGTGGCATGCGATGCAGAAAACCTGCTTTAAAACCCTCAACATACGCTTCTTGAAATGCGAAGAGCGACTGATAGTACTCAAAGAAGGCGCACCGAATGCTGTCACTGTCTTCAACGACATTCCCATTCACTAAAATCTGATCGACATGGTTTCTTCGTCCATACGCCTTCTCTAAACCGAGCGCCCTTTTCGTGGGCGTCTCCCCTGCCGCTAGTGCATCTGCTCGTGCTCGCATGATGGCTCCTTGATAGCGTTCCTTGTCAAACAGTTCAAGTTTTTCTTTGACGTTTCGCACATCGTCGTTGTACGCACCAGGCTCTTTGCACTGAAGCGTTAGCAGCTGCCCAAGCAGTGTTCTTAAACCCTTTTCTTTCATTTCCTTCTCGAATTTTTTACAACTGGATCTTTCTATCGCTTTCATTTTAATCTTTTGTTTAAAACCTTCCCACTTCTCGACGATTGTTCCCGCAGCATCACATTGAACTTCATTAACCGCATCCCGTACTACCTGTAAAAAGGGCTGGTCATTTAGTAACAAGGCATCCATTTTCCACATATCCCAGTTAAATACATGTCTCCTTTTTATTATACCTACGTTACATTTCACCAGGCAGTGATCTGAAAACGACACTGGTACTACACAGTAACCGTGGTATCTTGGAATTGCATCCAATGAAATGTACATTCGGTCCAAACGCGCATGGCTGCGGCCCTGAAAACGTGTAAAAGTCACTTGACGCCCCCCTTCCAGACATTCATAAACATCATCGAGTTCATTTTCAATAATTAAATTTGATAACACTTCGCTGCTTCGGTCACGCACACCAGCATTACCGACTCTGTCTCCAGCGCTCATCACACAATTAAAGTCACCTAACAGCATCACGCGCATATTGCAACATACATATTAGAGAGTTTTAGAATAGGGGCCCCAAACCTTTTGGGGCCCCAAAGAAATAGCGTCGAAGCCACGGCGCATGCGCAAGACGCAAACTGCGTTTGGGTTTTGCGTTGGGAACGTTATTTCACTGATTTAGCGGGAGCCCAAATAGCGGCCCCAAAAGTTTTGCGTCGACAAACATGGCGGCACCCATCGAAGCGACGGCTCACCCTAGCACAAAACTGGGTTCGATTCGCGGTAACGCGTGAAGTTCGCAAGCTAGGAGAAGTGACTGCGGTTATCGCTTTCTCTCAACTAGCGTGTGTTATGAAGATTGACTCATTAGACGCCGCTGATATTGAATTCGATTGTGGATTTTATGGCTCGTAGGCCTAACACGGCTAAGCTTGGCTGGTGAAGGCTAGTAAAGTTGGTTTGCTCAAAACTAAGCGCAACTAACTGTTTTCTGCTTACAGAATAACCTCTAAATTGTAATTAAACGCAAATACACGCAAGTCAAAATTATTATTCCTATCATAAAATGGTATATTTTATTTAATTATTTCTAATAGCTTTTCTTTGACGCCGTAGTGGCGCTGTCAGCGCAAGACGCTATCCGCAAACGTGAAACCCTATTCTAAAACTCTTCACTCCTACGTGTCCCAACGCTAACACCCGCAAAGCTCTTTGGGGCCCCAAACTATTGGGGCCCCTATTCTAAAACTCCCTATTGTGTAAGGTTCGAAAAAAAAAAACGGACGCGCTCATCTACTGAATTCGGCGCATATACGCATATGACGCGGAACTCAGCATCACCCATAACAATATCACAGAGCACAATCCTTCCTGACTGACACGAAAAAATACTTTGAATCTGCAGTCCAGGCAGCTTTTTCACAAGAAGAACGCACCCTCCAGCCGTGCCTACCGCATGGCTAACCACCACAAAATACCTATAGTCGGATACAACTTTAGAAAAAAGGGGGCGTTTACTTCTCCGAGGCGGATGCACCGAGCATCCACCAATGGGCGCGCACTCTGGACCGACGTCGTGCGCCGGATGGCCGGTGACCCCGCCGCTTCGGTCATCTGGGCGGGGCCTCCCCTTTTTTCTAAAACTGTATCCGACTATAGCCGTGAAACGTCGCACCATGCTCCCGGTCTCCTCCTCTCCTTCAACCTTAGTTTCCTGGACGGCTAGTACGTCTATGTCGTGGTCAGTGACCAACCGTAGGACCTGACTTTGCCTACGACTAGCCGCCAGCCCTCTCACGTTTAATGTGGCAATCCTAAGGGACGGTATTTGAGCCATCCTGATCTAAAAGAAAAGTAGGCCCTGAGCATGGTGCATACCGCTCACGACTAGCCATCGCCTAGCCGCCTCCGGGACCTCCCGGCTTGTTGGGGTCCTTAGGCGTGAGCGCTTTGTCGACAGGCTCTTTTTCAGGTGGTATGTTGGGCCTTGGCTTGAATGCCATCCGCCTCCCATGAGGTGTCTTGGTCGGCGGTCCCTCACTAGTAATGTTTGCCTGATCCTCGCGGTCCTTCGTCTGGTCGTGGGTGCGCTTGACGGAAGCAGCAAGAGCCCCAGTACGGTCGTCGTCGGCGACGCCCTCATCCTGCTGCATTGCGGTCGCGTCGTCAGGTGCGTCTTCACTGACGCTTCCCGTCGCCTGCCCCTCAGTCGTAGCGACCTGTTCCGCCCTACTCGGTTTCTGGGTAGCCTCAGCCGCCTTTCCGTCTTCCTCCAGAGTAGTCCCACTAGTTGTGGCTGTCGACACCATGTCACCGGTTCCTTTAGCCGCATCCTCCGCCTCGGCCACGTCCATGACGTGCTCTGCCGCCACGTCAATAGCTGGTGGGCCTGTCACAGCGGCATAAGACTTGACGCAGTCAGCGTCGACGTGGCCGAAACGTCTGCACCGGGAACAGCGGGGGACTCTGCACTCTCGGCGGACGTGTCCCGTGCCGTGACAGCGCAGGCACTGCATCGGTCGACCAGGAACGACGACCAAGGCCAACTCACCGCCGACGCGGATCTGGTGAGGAAGGTCCTCCACCTTGACGCTGCTCTTCAGTTTGAGAAGGACGGTCCTGGTCGTTGAGGTCTTGGTTCCCATGCCTTCAACGCGCCACCGCTCCCGGCTCACCTCCTCCACCTTGCCGAAAGCCGCGAACGCCGTCCGGACGTCCTCGTCGGCAACGCCATACAGCAACCAGTGAAGTCTAATCTTCCCCTGCTGGTCCTGCGGGTCAACGATGAGGCACCGTCGTCCCTTTACTTGCAGTTCCTTGAGGGCAAGCAGCCTTTTCGTTGCGTTCGCATCGCAGAGGGTCACTGCCCAGACGTGGTTGATTTGGTACGCCCCTATGCATACCACGTCCGGAAGCAGTCCCGTCGGCAGTAAGGCGTCCCTGAAATCTTCCACCTTGTACGGTCTCGCACGTACATCACCGTGCAAAAACACGGTGTTAATCACCACTTGTCCTTTAGGCAGTTGCGGCAAAATAAACGCATAATCCTTATCATCGGTGAGCCTGTTTCCGCGGCCAAAAGTGGCCGCTGTCGCTGCTCCACTGGAGCCATGATTCTGGTGACCGCTCAGCTCGGCTGCCGGAAGCAGAATGATTGCGCCACTTTTTCTTTATTGCCAGTCCTCGACATGTCACCACAACAGACATTCCTTAAGTGATATACACAAAAATGAAAGAAAGAATAATGAATACAAAAACCGAACGAGAAACAGTAATGAACACATTCGTTGCCGTCCGCTACTGTGGCATGATATTGTCGTATTAAAATTCCTTGAGCGCTGTCAGGGGTTCAACCCTCGACAGCCACTCAGGAACAGGCTGTTGCAACTTCTGCACTTCTACATATCGCTTCATACATTCTCGGAAGTATACACGCGCCGGTCGGGCATCCAGGTCACAATGGTAGCCCGCCATTCTTGCACGCCATAAACAGTGGATGCCCGTAAGCATGATAAGGTCGTACGGGAATGCTTCGTCATCATTTACTGCCAGAAACCTGATTGCGTGTGGATCTATCGGTAACTCCTTTTTTAATGTCCTTTGCAACATGTCCCAGAAAAAACCCCTTCTCAACAGTGGATGAAGACATAATGTATGCTTTCCGGTTTTTTTACAAATAAGGCAGTAGGTTCCCCAGGCACGTAGAACCCACGTTTTTCCAGGAAGATTTTGACAGATATGGTACCGGTGTGTAATTTAAAGAAGAAAGATTTCGTGGCTGGTTGAACTGGCATCATCTTCACCCTTTTGAGTGCGTCTAGGCCTGGGCCTTCACTGTACACGGCTCTGTACATGGGTACAAGGAAAACAGTGTCACACAAATCACGGTATAACTTTTTCCGTTTTGCAGTCCACAAATATTCACTTGAAAAACGAACACACAAAAAAGAAACACTGTCAACTATTTCCCGAAAGAAACCGCGGACAGATCCTGGCATTATTCCAGTACCTACTACAAATTCGGGAAGTGCTCTTGACAGCGTCATTTGAATCACGGTGCGCAGAAATGGGTCATTTGTGTCTCGAAAAAAGAAGAACCTGTTCATCAGTTGCGGAATGTCGAATACAAATGAACATTCCCCAGGTGAGGCTCGAAGTCGCGACCGCGGCATGGCTCACGAGAACTGTCGTACAAGTACCGTGCGCTAACCAATTGCTCCACTGGGGATTGAGTGCAGTAGAAACCTAAGGGAGCTTATATCGGGTAACAGGGGAATGATAAATTGGCGCGCTTATGAGAACTTTTTTCTCGAATATAAAAGAACATTCCCCAGGTGAGGCTCGAACTCACAACCCCGGCATGGTTTAGTGGCTGGTTGAACTGGCATCTTCTTCATACTTTTCAATACATCTAGGCCAGGGCCTCCATTGTAGGGGGCTCTGTACATGGGTACCAGAAAAACACTGTCACATAAATCACGATATAATTTTTTCTGTTTTACACTCAACAAATATGGACTGGAAAAACGAACACGCAAAAAGGAAACACTCTGAATTATTTCCCTAAAGAAACCACGAACTGGTCCTGGCATTGTTTCGGTGCCTACAACGAATTCGGGAAGTGATCTTGACAACCTCATTTGGATAACGGTGCGTAGAAATGGGTCATTTGTGTCTCGAAGAAAGAAGAACCTGTTTACTAGTTGACGCAAGAAGAGGTGCGCCAACCCCAGACCACCATCCTTCACGCGCCGGAAGAGATTATCTCGGCTACATCGCTCCCAGCTCGATGCCCACACGAAAACAGCGAACACGCGGTGCAGTTTCTGCACATTAATCCGAGAGCACTGTAGGACCTGCATTACGTACCAGATCTTTGTTACGAGAAACATGTTGCACGCTGTTGCTTTCGCGAACATTGACAGGTGGCCGGCGTTCCATCGGTCGGCTTTTTCTTTTATTTCTTTTGTCAGCTCCTTCCAGTACTCGCTACTGTCCTTGTAGGCATCAAGGGGAGCGCCAAGGTACTTAACTGGCGTCGTGACCCAGGTGACGTTCGAAAAGTGGTCTGGTGTGGGCGCCCATCCCCCGTGCCAAAACCCCAAACATTTCTGCCAGTTCACGAAGCTATTAGTGGCATTACCAAACTGTCTGACGAGACTCACGGCGTTCAATACACTTTGCGTATCTTTACAACATACAGCCACATCGTCAGCATATGCCAATAACTTCACCTCTGCTGCTTGGAGGCAAAATCTCTTAATGTATTCATTTTCAATGATGGCCTGGCATAGCGTTTCTATGTAAACACAAAACAGGAGTGGGCTGAGTGGACAACCCTGGCGAACGGAGCGCTTCACGTTAATGGGGGGTCCCCAGCATTTGATTAATTATAAGTCTCGTATAGCAACTCCGGTACGCCATGGTCACCCCCTCAGTGAATATGTGGCCAAAATTAACATGTTCAAGGATGGTGAGCAATATCTCGTGAGAAACGCAATCAAACGCTTTCTCCAAGTCAAGCTGGAGGATCGCAACTGCATGACACATGGCATCACAACACTCCAGCACACACTTCAACTTATGAATGTTAGTGAAGATGGTTCTTCCGCGAATGCCACACGTCTGGTGTGGGCCGACTACTTCCTTAATGACTGACTGCATACGCCGTGCCAGCACCTTCATCAGTATTTTGTAGTCGCAGTTAGTAAGCGCTATGGGTCTATAGGAGGAAAGTTGCTTGAGCTTCTCGGTCTCTTCTGTTTTAGGTATTAGTACTGTATGGGACTGGCCGAAGGATGGTGGAAATATTTTCATTTCGTATGCTTCATTGAAAACTGCGGTCAAGATAGGAGCTAGGTGGCTTTTGAACGATTTGTACCAAGCGGCGCAAAGACCGTCTGGACCTGGTGACTTGCCAGGGTTCAGGTCTTCGATGGCCTTTATCACTTCCTGTTCAGTTATCCGTCCTTCCAACGTTTGTTTAACGTCACTCGACAGCTGTGGCATTCGCTGCAAAAATAAGTGCTTGAAACTTTGCATGTAGACGGGCCTGAATGCGAAAAGCTTTTGGAAATGTTCAAAGAAGGCACGCCCTATATTGTTCATATCAGTTACTACCACCCCGTTATATTCGATGGCTTTAATCTGTTTGCGTCTGGAGTGCTTTTTTTCTAATCCCAGTGCTCTTTTCGAAGGCATTTCCCCCAATGCTAGTCTTTCTGCTCTCGCACGCACGAGCGCGCCTCGATAACGCTCTTCATCGAAAACCTCGAGCTTTTTCTTAATAGCATGCATATCTTCATGATAAGCGCCGAGTTGCATGCATTCGAGCATCACAAATTTTTCCAGTAATGCTTTTAAATCCCTTTCCCTTGCCTTCTCTTCATATCGTAGTACGCTACTTCTTTCAATTGCCTTGATTTTAATAGTTTGTTTCAACAGCTCCCATTCCTCGCCCAACTTCATAGAACTGTCTTTTCCAAAAGAGTTCAGAGCATTCACTACCGTTTCGTTAAATGTAGCATCCCGTAGAAGCTCAGCATTCATTTTCCACAGTTCCCAGACGGATTCTTTTCGTTCTTTTTTGCGGCCCACCCTGCATTTTACCAGGCAGTGGTCAGAAAAGGATGCGGCAGTAACTGCATAGCACTGGCATTTTTCTACTAAATGATATGATAGATAGATACGGTCTAATCGTGCATGACTTATTCCCTGGAAGTGGGTGTACCTCACTTCTTGGTAAGCCCCGAAACACTGAGCGATATCCCCTAATTCAAATTAGTGTATGATCTGCGCCATGATATCGCTGCTTTTGTCGTAAATTACGCGTCACGTAGACCTATCTTCGATGTTCAATGCACAATTGAAGTCCCCAACACAGGCTATCATTTTGTGCACAGAGAAGTGGTGCTTCAAGTTCAAAAAGAAATTTACCCTTTCTTGCACCGTATTAGGCGCATAAATGCACAACACGCGCCATTGGACATCGCAATAGCTGAAATCACAAACGACAAGTCAACCGGAAGAGCACGAGAAGTAACCGTCTATAACCAGGCCTGGAAGCTTCCTCACGAACAAGACACACCCCGCCGAAGTCCCTAAGGCGTGGCTCACTACCGTATAGTAGTTGTACGTGAACCTTTCCACCATGCTCCCGGTCTCCTCCTCGCCGTCTACCTTGGTTTCTTGCACTGCTAAAACGTCGAGGTCGTGGTTCTTTTAGCAGTCTGTACACCTGACTCTGTTTCCTACCAATTGCTCCACTGGGGATTGAGTGCAGCAGAAAACTAAGTGAGCATATATCGGGTAACAATGGAATGATAAATTGGCGTGCGTATGAGGACTTTTTTCTCGAATGTCGAATGTAAAACAACATTCCCCAGGTGAGGCTCGAACTCACAACCACGGCATGGCTCACGAGAACTGTCATATAATTCCCGTGCGCTAACCGATTGCGACACTGGGGATTGAGTGCTGCAGAAACCTAAGTGAGCATATATCGGGTAACAATGGAATGATAAATTGGCGTGCGTATGAGGACTTTTTTCTCGAATGTCGAATATAAAAGAACATTCCCCAGGTGAGGCTCGAACTCACAACCCCGGCATGGCTCACGAGAACTGTCATATAAGTACCGTGCGCTAACCAATTGCGCCACTGGGGATTGAGTGTAGCAGAAACCTAAGTGAGTATATACGGGGTAACAATGGAATGATAAACTGGCGTGCGTATGAGGACCTTTCCTCGAATGTCGAATATAAAAGAACATTCCCCAGGTGAGGCTCGAACTCACAATCCCGGCATGGCTCACGAGAACTGTCGTATAAGTACAGTGGGCTAACCAATTGCGCCACTGGGGATTGAGTGCAGCAGAAACCTAAGTGAGCATATATCGGGTAACAATGGAATGATAAATTGGCGTGCGTGCGAGCACTTTTTTCTCGGACGTCGAATATAAAAGAACATTCCCCAGGTGAGGCTCGAACTCACAACCCCGGCATGGCTCACGAGAACTGTCGTATAAGTACCGTGCGCTAACCGATTGCGACACTGGGGATTTTTTTTTCTTTATTGCCTGTTTTATAACGAATACACGATTCACAGCTATTCTCCGCTGCGATTACAAAACAAAAAAGACAGTTCAATGTGCGGGTGTACCTTGTCGATTAATTTTGGTTTAAAAAGGCTGAATGTTTCCAAGCTTTTCAAATGCTGTTAACCACTCAGGTGGTTTGCTGAGCGCTTTAAACGCTTCGCGAATGTACAATACATTTTCAACAAAATATTCTTTGGCTGGTTTAGCGTCAACATCCTCATTAC
Organism: Dermacentor variabilis; assembly: GCF_050947875.1. Taxonomy (NCBI): domain Eukaryota; kingdom Metazoa; phylum Arthropoda; class Arachnida; order Ixodida; family Ixodidae; genus Dermacentor; species Dermacentor variabilis. The sequence continues at coordinate 8,348,646 of NW_027460335.1, read as the reverse complement.
GCACCGCCATTCGTGTTTTCCATACGCTGTGCATGCAGAGTAACATCACCATATCACATGGCATGCCTTCTGTCTCTTCAAACGGTAAAAAACGGATTCCAAAAGGTGTTAAAGGAAATTCTTTTTTTAGTGTCCTTTGCAGAATGTCCCAAAGGAAGACTGAGTCCCTGCACTCCAGAAATATGTGCTCCATTGTCTCCGGTTTCTGACATATTTGGCAATTCACACTCCAGGGTCCAAAGATCCCCTTCTCCTGCAGCCATGGCTTGACAGGAAGCGTGCCAGTGTGTAGCATGAAAAAAAATGTTTTTGTTGTTGCTCTTACAGGCATTTTCTTAACTCTTTTTAAGACATTCTGCTCACGCCCCAGTGCATATACTGCACGGTATATTGGTACTGGACACATGATATTAACTAAATCTCGGTATAATCGCTTTCTTGCGACCGTGTTCAGGTATTCCAAAGAAAAGTGTACTTTTAGAAAACGGAAAGAGCTTATCACTTCAAACAAAAAACCTCGGACAACAACTTGACGTATGCCATACGACGTCACAACATATTCTGGCAGTGCGTCACCTAATCGCGTCTGGATAACGCACCGCAAAAAACAATCGCTTTCGTCGCGCAAGAACATGAAGCGCGACACTACTTGTTTCAAAAATAAATGCGACAAACCCAGCCCTCCTTTCTGCACAGCGTGAAACAGATTCAGACGACTCGTGCGCTCCCATCCTGATCCCCACACGAACATAGCAAAAACCCTGTGCAACTTTTGTACACACACTCGGGATATACATAAAACTTGCAACATATAAAACACTTTATTGACAAGAAATAAATTGCAGACAGTGGCTCTCGTGAATATTGACAGATTCTTGCCTCCCCACTTCGTTGTTTGTGCTTTAGCCCGCTCAGTTTGTTCAGTCCATTGCGTCGTGGTATCGCGATAGTATTCCAAAGGAACACCAAGATAACTGGTTGGCGTATCTGTGAACGGTACTGTTTCTAACACTGCAGGCCGGCTGTCCCATTCACCGTGCCAGAAGCCTAAGCTTTTTGGCCAGCTTATGGCACTCCCCGTTAGACTGCAAAACTTTCTTGCATCCTTGACTGCCTCCCGAATGCTCTCTTGGTCAATGCAAAAAAGTGCGATGTCATCTGCGTAAGCTAGTATTTTTACTTCCTGAGTTAAAAGACGGTAGCCGCGAATGTTTTCGTTTTCTCGTACCTTCAAACAGAGAGGTTCAAGAAAAATCGCAAAAAGTAAGGGCGACAAAGGGCACCCCTGGCGCACACTGGATAATACTGGTATATTTTCGCTGAGTCTTTTATTGATTATAAGGTGAGCGGAACAGTTCTCATAAGCCATGGCTACTCCGTCCTGAATCACTTCGCCTACATTAATGTGTTTTAGCAGGGCAAGAAGTATGCTGTGAGCAACCCTGTCAAAAGCTTTTTCTAGGTCTAACTGAACCATTGCTACACATTCGAGGTTCGCATCACAGCATTCCAATATACTCCTAGCGATGTGAATATTCGACAATATTGTTCTATTCCTGGTACCACATGTTTGGTGTGGGCCTACTATGGATTTAATAACTGACTGCGTCCTTTTTCCGAGCACCTTCATGTAGATTTTATAATCCGAATTCGTAAGACTTATGGGCCTGTATCCAGCGACAGATTTCAGCTTTACCGTATCGGTGGTTTTCGGTATAAGCACAACATGACTTTTTCTGAATGATGGCGGCAAGTGCTTAGTTTCATGAGCTTCTGATATTACACTGTGCAGTATCTCGCTTATTTCTGCCTTGAAAGTTTTATAGAAAGCTGCTCCTAGGCCGTCTGGTCCAGGCGCCTTTCCTTTACCCAAGTCTTCTATGGCTTCTGTAATTTCTTTCGCAGAGATCGGTCTCTCGAGTCCCTCTTTTATTTCATCTTGTAATTTTGGCAGAAGTGTTAGAAAGGTGTTTACAAACTCTTCTGTTACGGGCACCTGCCTACCGAGCAACGCTCGGTAGTGTTCAACGAAAGCTTTTGCAATTACTTCTGGGTCTTTTGATATTGTGTTGTTAAAACAAATTTCTTTAATTATGTTTTTGGATGCGTAACCCTTTTCGTCACTGAGCGCGCGCTTAGTTGGCGCCTCTCCCAGCCACAGCCTCTCGGATCGTGCTCTTATCGCGGCTCCTTGGTAAATTTGAGCGTCCACCCTTTCAAGTTCGCGTTTAATTTCTCTAATCTGTTTCGAAAACAATCCCGGTATTGTGCACTCCGCGTTTAGAAAATAATCGAGCATGCTTTGCAGTTCTTTCTCTCTTTGTTTAGCTTTATGACGCATCACACATGCCCTCTCGATCGCACTCATTTTCACTTCAATTTTAAACTGCTCCCACAGCTCAGCCCAATTTGTTGTAGCATCTATTTGCATTACGTCAATTTTTCCTTTTACCGTTTTGAAAAACCATTCATCACTTAAGATCGTTTCGTTCATTTTCCACAGTTCCCAGTTAAAGTGAGACCCTCTATGTTTCGTGCCTAATGTACACGTTACTAGGCTGTGATCACTGAAGCTCACGTGCTTTACTGCGTAGCTAGTGACCGTTCGCGCAAGGTTTGCTGATACGTACAAACGATCTAGTCGAGCGTGACTCTGCCCTTGGAAATGAGTAAAAACAACGCTGTTACCGCTTAATATGCTTCCAACGTCTACTAAATCATAGTCTGCCACGATTGCGCAGAGTTGATGCGCACTTGTATCCCGTATTATTTTACTGGGCACCCTATCTTCGGACAAGCAAACACAATTGAAGTCACCAAGAAGAACAACATTTCTTTCACACGTCAGGTGTGACTCAACAAAGTTAAAAAAAAATTTTCCTATCACTAATTTTGTTTGGAGCGTACACACAGACAATTCGCCAATCAATATTATTGAAAGAGAAATCACATAGGACCAATCGCCCATCTTGGGCCGACATTACACTCTGCTCAACAATACCTATTGAATTACGCAAAAATAAAAGACAACCACCGGCCTTACCTACTCCATGACAAACACAAGTGTTGTAACGCGATTTAAAAACCTGAACCATTTTGTCCGTTTGCTCTTCGCTTTCAATTTTAGTTTCTTGAACAGCAAGAATATCTATGTCGTTTTCCAGCATCAGGCGACTTAATTGTGCTTGTCGCCGTCTAGCCGTTAACCCTCGTACGTTAAGCGTGCCAATACGCATTGCTATTCCATGATTATTTGCCATTGAAAGAGAAGAGCAAGCGCAAACTACAATTCATTTTGGAAATCAAAGACCGCCAAACTTACAAAAACAGAACCCTGCACCATCATAAGCTCCGTCTCATACGGCGAAGGCATGACGTTACCAAATGCGCTACTCATCATTCACTTAAAGGTTCCGCAGCACCTAGTCCTTACTGAGCCTTCTACCAAACAGCACCCCGCTACCGCGGGGGAACTGTCGGCGTCGTCCGCTTATCTGGTGGGACAGCAGGCGTCTGTCGCCCGTCTGGTGGGACGGTCGGCGTCTGCCTACCACCTGGCGGATTGGTCAGATTGGTCGGCGTCTGACGCCCCTCAGGTGGAAGTTCTCGCGTCGGCCTCCTCTCGAGCGGAACGTTCGGCTTGGGCTTGAGTGTAGACCGCCGGAAAGAGGAAGCCTTCGTGGGTGGCCCTTCGCTGCTGATACCGTCGTCTTGCTCAAGCCTGCCATCTTGATCGGGTATTTCGCGAGGTCTCTTTGAAACGGCGCTGGCGTGGTCCATTTGCTCGCCGGATTCTTCGATGAAGGCAGCGCCAGAGTTGCCCTGTCGCAGAACGCCCTCGGCAGCCTCCGCGTCGCCCCCACTTTCACGCACCGTAGAATTTTCTGCCGACGGTTCACCTTGCACTTCGTTCTTGGCCACTGCCTCGCTACTGCCCATTCTGGGTTGGCACTTGACGCTTGCCATGACCACTGGCTTCTCTTCCGTGCCTCGTGGGTCTCCGCCCGCTCCAGCAGTCTCTTCCGCGTCCGCTTGATCCATCAAGTGCTCGTCTAACGCGTCGCTCGGGCCAGACCCGGTCACGTTAGCGTAGCTTCTCACGCACTGGGTCTCGTCGTGGCCGAAACGACGACAGAGCCCACAGCGTGGCACACGGCACTCGCGCCGTATATGGCCGGTGCCGCGGCATCGGAGGCAGAGCGGAGCTCTGCCTGGCACGATCACGAGCGCATGGTCCTCTGATACTCGTAGCTGATGCGGGATGTCTTCCATGGTCATACCAGCCATCAGCCGTAACGATACCAGACGCGTGTGAGAACCTTTGTCGCCGCACCCTGGTACTCGCCACCGCTCCCTGGAAATTTCGGTCACCGTTCCGAACGGCGCCAAGGCTGCTCTGACGTCCTCGTCGGGAGTCGTGTGAAGCAGCCAGAACAGCTTCATTCTGCAGAATGAAGCTGTTCATTCTGCAGTGCTGCAGAAACCTAAGTGAGCATATATCGGGTAACAATGGAATGATAAATTGGCGTGCGTATGAGGACTTTTTTCTCGAATGTCGAATATAAAAGAACATTCCCCAGCTGAGGCTCGAACTCACAACCCCGGCATGGCTCACGAGAACTGTCATATAAGTACCGTGCGCTAACCAATTGCGCCACTGGGGATTGAGTGTAGCAGAAACCTAAGTGAGTATATACCGGGTAACAATGGAATGATAAACTGGCGTGCGTATGAGGACTTTTTTCTCGAATGTCGAATATAAAAGAACATTCCCCAGCTGAGGCTCGAACTCACAACCCCGGCATGGCTCACGAGAACTGTCATATAAGTACCGTGCGCTAACCAATTGCGCCACTGGGGATTGAGTGTAGCAGAAACCTAAGTGAGTATATACCGGGTAACAATGGAATGATAAACTGGCGTGCGTATGAGGACTTTTTTCTCGAATGTCGAATATAAAAGAACATTCCCCAGGTAAGGCTCGAACTCACAACCCCGGCATGGCTCACGAGAACTGTCGTATAAGTACCGTGCGCTAACCGATTGCGACACTGGGGATTGAGTGCTGCAGAAACCTAAGTGAGCATATATCGGGTAACAATGGAATGATAAATTGGCGTGCGTATGAGGACTTTTTTCTTGAATGTGGAATATAAAAGAACATTCCCCAGGTGATGCTCGAACTCACCACTCCGTCATGGCTCACGAGAACTGTCATATAAGTACCGTGCGCTAACCAATTGCGCCACTGGGGATTTTTTAAAAATTTATTGCCGATCTTCGACATTGTACAAAGCACATAATCGAGAACAAAATTACAATACGCATTTAACAAATACAATACATTTTGAAAGGATATACATGCCATCAGTCCTATAAGGACTGGCGTTGTCGGATTAAAATTCTTTCAAAGCTGTCAGAGGTTCTATCCTCGACAGCCATTCGGGTACACATTCTTGTATTTTCTTCATTTCAATGAAACTAGACATGCTTTCTCTGAAATAAATACGCGCAGGCCTAGCGTCCGGGTCGCAGTAGTACCCAGACATCATTGCACGCCATAAACTATGAAGGCCTTTGAGCATTATTAGGTCGAAGGGAACCTCGTCGTCATTTCTTACCGCTGAGTACCTGATGCCATGCGGATTTAACGGTAACTCCTTCTTCATTGTTCTTTGTAGGACATCCCAGAAGAACACTCCGGCCCAGCAATGCAAAAAGACATGGTCTATTGTTTCGGGTTGCTTGCAAATCAAGCAGTGCGAGCCCCAGGGTACAAGCAAGCCACGTTCTTCCATGAATGTCTTCACTGAGAGCGTTCCTGTGTGTAATTTAAAAAAGAATGTCTTTACCCCAGTAGGCACCTCCATATTTTTCACTCGCTTAAGGACATCCAGTCCTGATCTTCCACTGTATAGCGCTCTGTACAATGGCACTGGAAATACAATGCCGCAAACATCTTTATATAATGCTTTCCTTTTAACTTCACATAAATAATCAAACGAAAAACGAACAGAAAGAAAGCGCACACTATCCACAACTTCTTTAAGGTAGCCCCGAAGCGTTCCCGGCAGACTATCAGTACTAACGATAAGTGCCGGCAAAGCGTCTCTCAACCTTAGCTGGCATACCGTACGCAGGAATGGATCACTCACATCCCGAAAAAACAAAAATCTGTTGACGAGCTGTTGTACAAAAAGATGCGCCAAGCCCAGCCCCCCTTCCTTCTGGTGCCTGAACAGATTGGTTCGGCTACACCTTTCCCAGGTAGAGCCCCAGATAAAAACCGCGAACACTCTGTGCAAATTTTGCACGTTTACTCTTAAACAGTAGATCGTTTGCATGACGTACCACAACTTCGTAATAAAAAACATGTTAGACACTGTTGACTTTGCAAAAATTGACAGGTTGATGCCGTTCCACCTTTCTGCTTTTTCTATAGTTTCTTTTGCTTGATTCGTCCAGTATTCATCGCTATTTTTGTAACTGTCCATGGGAACACCTAGATATCTGGTCGGGGTTCTTATCCATCTCACATTTGCAAAATTGTCCAGGGCCGAAGACCACTCTCCGTGCCACAAACCAAGCGACTTGCGCCAGTTTACTCTACTGCCCGTCACATCGCAAAAATTTTTCACTACGCTTATCGTTTCCGTCACACTTTGTTTGCTTGTACAACACACTGCGATGTCATCTGCATATGCCAAGAGTTTGACTTCTGTGTTTGCCAAGCTGTAACCGCGTATTTGATCATTTTCAATTATGGCCAAACACATAGTTTCTATGTACATCCCAAACAAAAGAGGACTGAGGGGGCAGCCCTGACGCACAGAACGCATGACGTTAATGGGGGCCCCCAATGATTTATTCACAATTAAGCGTGTAGTGCAGTTCTGGTACGCCAACGCCACTCCCTCAGTGATTATGGAACCAACATTAACTTGGTCGAAAATGGCAAACAAAATATTACGAGAGACACAATCAAAGGCTTTCTCAAGGTCGAGCTGGAGCACTGCGACTCCGCCCGCGGTGACGTCACAGTACTCGAGCACGCACCGCATCGTGTGAATATTTGAAAAAATCGACCTTCCCTTGAGACCGCACGTTTGATGACCAGCAACTATTTCCTTTATGACGCTTTGAAGTCTGGCTGCCAAAACCTTCATAGAAATCGTATAATCAATATTGGTTAACGATATCGGCCTGTAAGATGTCACCAGCCTAAGTTTATCCACTTGATCACTCTTAGGGATGAGTATGGTATGCGCTTTGCCAAAGGAAGGCGGCAAAGCTTTGTTAACATACGCATCATTAAACAGGTTTGTTGGCAGCGGCGACAGTTCTTTCTTGAAAGCTTTATATAAACAAGCGCCCAGGCCATCAGGTCCAGGCGATTTGCCTTGGTTCAAGCCATCAATCGCCTTTTGATCTTCGCTTTCTGTTATTTTCCCTTCTATTCGTTCTTTCGTGTCGTCACTCAATCGCGGCATGCGACCGAGAAAAACCTTTTTAAACTCGTCTACATTCGCTTCTTGAAACGCATAGAGCGACTGATAATACTCTAGAAACGCTTGGCCTATGCTCTTAGTGTCTTCAGGAATTGTGCCGTTCCATAGAATTTTATCGACGTGATTCCTTCGAACATGCGCTTTTTCAAGTCCAAGCGCCCTTTTCGTGGGCGTCTCCCCCGCTACTATGGCATTTGCTCTTGCGCGCACAATCGCTCCTTCATACCGTTCCTTGTCAAGCTGCTCGATTTTTTCTTTAATAGACAGTTTTAGTTACACGTACGTAGCGGCTTTGCGTACGTAGAGCTTCTACGTGTGAGCAGTGCGCATGCGTAGAACGTAGCGGACGCGCGCGCTTCTCACGGACGTACGTGAGATTCAATTCTTTGCGTTCGTTTCTTGCGCACGTAGTCAGCTTCGCGCGGGAGTTCCGCGAGATCACGAACAAGCCATTGCGAGCCGCTCGCGCGCAGACGGCTCGCATCGAAACACGGCGACAGAGTTGGATTGGCTACCGCCGTGTTCACATTTCCCGATAGATGGAGCTACGGGGTCCCTCTTGGCGTGCGTCGCGTGCGTGTAGCTAAAAGCGTTTCAGATGGCATGCACGTAAGGAACGTAGGCTTTTCACGTTTGCGTACGTGAAGCCTCTACGTACGTGTAACTAAAACTGTCTAATGGTTCGCACGTCTTCTTTATACGCCCCAGGCTCTTCGCACTCAAGCGCTATCAGCTGCTTAAGTGTCTTTCGTAAGCGCCTTTCTTTCATTTCCTTCTCATACTTTAAGCAGCTCGATCTTTCTAAAGCTTTCATTTTTACGTTTTGTTTGAAGCATTCCCATTTTTCTGCTATTGTTTCACTATATTCCTCATTTACTTTCCTGACGGCCTCATGCACTGCCTCTACAAATGGCTTGTCTTTTAGTAATAAGGCATTCATTTTCCATAGGTCCCAATTAAAATCTTCTTTCTTCCTCTCCGTGCCTATATGACATTTCACCAAGCAGTGATCTGTAAACGATACTGGTGTCACAGAATAACTATGGAACTTTGGAATCATGCCTTGCGATACGTATATGCATTCTAACCGAGCATGGCTACGACCTTGAAATCGCGTGTACATGACTTCCCGCTCCCCTTCCAGGCACTCACAGACATCGTCCAGTTCATTATCCCTAATTAGCTTTGTCAACACACTACTGCTTTTCTTGCGAATACCAGCATTATTGACTCTATCTCGAGCCCTCAAAACACAATTGAAATCCCCCAACAAAACCATGCATTTATCAGTGGTAACATACTGGAAAAGGTTCGCAAAAAATAAGGCGCGCTCTTCCACAACATTCGGCGCATATATGCACATGACTCTGAATTCAAGGTCACGAAAACCAAAATCACAAAAAACAATCCTTCCGGATTGACATGAAAATACATTTTTAACAAGAAGGCCAAGCAACTTTTTAACAAACAGAACACAACCGGTGGACGTCCCTACAGCGTGGCTCACGACCGCATAATATCTAGTCGTGAAACGCCGCACCATGCCCCCGGTCTTGTCCTCTCCGTCAACTTTTGTCTCCTGGACAGCTAGAACGTCTAGGTCGTGGTCAGTGGCCAGCCGTAGGACTTGACTTTGCCTACGCCTAGCCGCCAACCCTCTTACGTTTAGTGTGGCAATAGCGGGTGACGGATTAGAAGCCATGCTGAACTAAAGTATAAGGTAGGCCCGGAGCATGGTGCTTACCCTTCACGACCAGCCCTCGGCTAGCCGCCTCCGGGACCGGCGGTCTTCCCGGTGGTGTTCGTCTGCTGCACTTTGTCACCAGGCCTTCTCTCGAGCGGTACATTTGGCTTAGGCTTGAAGACCGACCGCCTCCCTTGAGGCGTCTTCGCCGGCGGGCCGTCACTAGTGCTGGATGCCGCGTTGTTCTTGTCCCCGGCCTCGTCACGGGGGCGCTTGGATGCGGCACCGAGACCAGCGGCACGGTCCCCATCGTGAGCGTACTCGCCCTGTTGCATCGCTGACTCGTCGTCGTCCCGTTCAGCTTCACTAGCGCTTGCCTTCGCAGGATCTTTGGCCTTGTCGACCCTTGCAGGCCCAGTAACCTGCTCAGCGACTTGGACGACCTTGGCGTCAGCGACCTCCGGCCCCGTCGTGGTACTTGTCTTCCCTGGGGGCACTTGTTCTCCGGCTCCCTTAGCAGCATCTTCGGTCTCAACTGCATCCATGACGTGTACTGCCGCCTCTTCACCCGTGACTGGGCTAGTCGCAGTAGCGTAAGTCTTGACGCAGTCGGCGTCGACGTGCCTGAAGCGTCTGCAACGCGAGACGCGCGCCACCTTACAGTCCCGCCTGACGTGTCCCGTGCCTTGGCAGCGTAGGCATTGCATCGGAAGACCGGGTACCACCACCAAGGCCAACTCCCCGGCAACGCGTATCTGGTGAGGAATATCTTCGACTTTCAGTCCGCCCTTCAGCTTGAGAAGAACGGTCCTCGTGGTCGAACATTTCTCTGCAACAGCTTGAACACGCCACTTCTCCCGGCTCACCTCAACCACCTTGCCGAAGGCCGCCAACGCAGTCCGCACATCTTCATCTTCCACGCCGTGTAGCAGCCAGTGAAGCCGGAGCTTCACCTGCTGGTCCTGAGTGTCGACGATAACACATCGCCGCCCCTTAACCTGAATCTCTTTCAAGGCCAACAGTCGCTTTGTTGCAGCAGCATCACCGAGGGTCACTGCCCAGACATGATTCACTTGGTACGCGCCAAGGCACACAACTTCCGGTAGCAGGCCCGTGGGCGTAAGAGCATCCCTAAAGTCCTCGACCTTATACGGCCTCGCTCGTACATCACCATGTAGAAACACGGTGTTATTAACAATTCGTCCTTTTGGCAGCTGAGGCAAAATAAACCGGTAGTCGGTTTCTTCGTCGCTGCTAAACCTGTTTCCACGGCCAAAAGTGGCCGCTGTCGCTGCTCCACTGGAGCCCATGATTCCGCTGAACGCTCAGCTCGGCTGCCGGAAGCAGAATCCTGCGCCACTGGGGATTGAGTGTAGCAGACACCTAAGTGAGTATATATCGGGTAACAATGGAATGATGAATTGGCGTGCGTATGAGGACCTTTTTCTCGCATGTCAATTATAAAACAACATTCCCCAGGTGAGGCTCGAACTCACAACCCCGGCATGGCTCACGAGAACCGTCATATAAGTACCGTGCGCTAACCAATTGCGCCACTGGGGATTGAGTGTAGCTGAAACCTAAGTGAGTATATATCGGGTAACAATGGAATTATAAATTGGCGTGCGTATGAGGACTTTGAGGACACACGGTGCGCAGGAATGGGTCTCTAACATCAAGGAAAAATAAAAACCTGTTTACAATCTGTCGCACAAACAAATATCCCAGTCCTAAACCACCGGTCTTCACCTGTCGAAACAAGTTCGTGCGGCTGCACCTCTCCCATGTGGACGCCCAAACAAGGACAGCAAATACACGGTGCAGCTTCTGCACGTTTACTCGGGAACAGTGTAGCACTTGCATTGCATACCACAACTTACTAATAAAAAAATATTGCACACCGTAGCTCTTGCGAACACTGATAGATGAGCGCTTGTCCATGTGTCCGCTTTTTCTCGCGTCTCATGCAGCTGCGCTCACCAGTACGGATCAGTGTCTCTATAAAATTGCAGCGGCACCACCAAGTACTTCGGAGGCGTTGTCACCCAAGCCACGTTGGCAAAAGTTTCTGGGGTTGAAGGCCATTCTCCGTGCCAAAATCCCAGGCAGTTATCCCAATTGACCCGGCTTCCGGTTAGCTCACTGAAGCACTGCACCCTTTCAACTGTTTTACTAACATTTTCCTTGTCCCTGCAAAGAACTGCAACATCGTCTGCATACGGAAGCAATTTCACTTCGATTGCTTGTAGTCTAAATCCATGAATTTCATCGCTTTGCATTATGTTCAGACACAGTGCCTCAATATATATATCAAACAACAGAGGGCTGAGGGAGCGACCCTGGCGCACCGAACGTCGTACGTTTATGGGGGCCCCCAGCAACTTATTAACAAGTAGCCTCGTAGTGCAGTTACGGTACGCCAAGCTCACTCCCTCTCGGATGACCGAACCTATATTGATGTAGTCCAGGATGCAAAACAGAATATAATGTGGCACACAATCAAATGCCTTTTCCAAATCTAATTGTAGTAGTGCGACACGTGCATATGTGGCGTCACAGCATTCAAGTACACACCTCGCCTTGTGAATGTTGTGAACGATGGAACGGCCTTTGATCCCACACGTTTGATGAGGGCCAACTATTTCGCCTATAACAGTCTGTAATCTCCTGGCAAGAACCTTCATGTAGATTTTGTAGTCTACGTTTGTCAGAGCGATAGGTCTGTATGACGATACCTGCTTAAGTTTATCTACTTTGTCGGTTTTCGGAATAAGTACAGTATGTGACGTTCCAAACGACACAGCTAAAACATTTATTTCATATGCCTCATTGAATACCGCAGTCAGCAATGGAGCTAGTTGTTGCTTGAAAGCTTTGTAGAAGGCTGCACTCAAGCCATCAGGCCCAGGCGATTTTCCAGGGTTTAAATTATCTATTGCACGCTCTACTTCCTGCTCGCTAATGGCCGTGTCCAGTCTTGCTTTTTGTTCCTCGTCTAGTCGTGGCATAGCCCGCAGATACGATTCTTTAAACCGGTCCAGGTCGACATAACGCAAATCGAACAATGCCTGGTAATACTCAAAGAAAGCTTGCCCGATTTCTCTATTATCTGTTGCGGTGCGGCTCGCCCATTGTACCTCAGGGACATGGTTCCTTCTTGTGTGCGCTTTTTCCATCCCTAGCGCCCGTTTTGTGGGCGTCTCCGCCACGGCAAGATGTTCAGCTCTCGCGCGCACAAGCGCTCCACGATAGCGTTCTTCATCATGAATTTATAATTTTTGTTTTATTTTCCTAACGTCTTTCATGTATAACCCCGGTGCCTTGCACCCCAGAACTAATAATTTTTCTAGCATAGACTTTAACTGCGTTTCATTTAATTTTTCTTGGTACTGTATGCAGCTCGCCCTTTCAATTCCTTTTATTTTTATCTGTTGCTTGCACAGTTCCCATTCCTGGCCCAATTCATGTATTCCCCCTCCAGTGACTTTACTAATTTCTTCCTCCGCTCCCTTAGCGAATTCTTGATCATAGAGCAGTTTGTTGTTTAACTTCAAAAGACCCCACTGAAAACAGCTGCTTCACTTTTTTGCGCCTATGAAACATTCAACCATGCAGTGATCCGAGAAGGGCGCGGGCACTACGTCAAAGCCATGACACTTTGGGACCAAACATGCAGACACGTAAATCCTGTCGACTCGGGCGTGGCTGGTACCTTGGAAATGAGTGTACTTTACTGGGCACCTGCGCACCAGGCATTCTCCCACGTCCTCTAAAGCAAATTCATCAATTAATCGAATAAGAACGACCTTACTACTATCCCTGAAAGTACGCGCACTAGTTTTGTCATCGGCGCTCAGAACACAATTGAAGTCACCCAACAGAATGAGCTGCCTTTCCGTGTTCAGGTGTTGCTTAATAAATTCAAAAAAGACAGTCCTCTCGTGAACTGCGGTGCCACTGGGGATTGAGTGCAGCAGAAACCTAAGTGAGCATATATCGGGTAACAATGGAACGATAAATTGGCGTGCGTATGAGGACTTTTTTCTCGAATATAAAAGAACATTCTCCAGGTGAGGCTCAAACTCACAACCCCGGCATGGCTCACGAGAACTGTCGTATAGGTACCGTGGGCTAACCAATTGTGCCACTGGGGATTTATTTTTCCTTTATTGCCAGTCCTCGACATATCACCACTCAAATTCCTAAATGATATAAACAAAGACCAAAGAAGCAAAAAGGAATGAATCCGCAACTGTGGCTCGACGTTGTCGGATTACAATTCCTTTAGTGCTGTCAGGGGTTCAACCCTCGACAGCCACTCAGGAACAGGCTGTTGCAACTTCTGCACTTCGACATACCGTTGCATGCATTCACAAGTGTATAGACGAGCCGGTCGGGCATTCGGGTCACAATGGCAACCCGCCATTCTTGCACGCCATAAACAGTGGAGGCCCGTAAGCATGATCAGGTCGTACGGGAAACCTTCGTCGTCATATACCGGCTGAAACCTGATTCCGTGGGGATCTATAGGTAGCTCCTTTTTTAGAGTCCTTTGTAACACGTCCGAGAAAAAGACCTCTTCCCAACAGTGGATTAAGACATGATCTATGCTTTCTGTTTTTTCACATACAAGGCAGTGGGTTCCCCATGGCATGTAGAACCCACGTTGTCCAAGAAAGATTTTAACAGGTAGAGTACCGGTGTGTAATTTAAAGGAGAACGATTTAGTGGCTGGTTGAACTGGCATATTCATCACCCTTTTCAATACATCTAGGCCTGGGCCTCCACTGTACGGGGCTCTGTACATGGGTACCAGCAAAACACTGTCACATAAATCACGATATAACTTTTTCCGTTTTACACTCCACAAATATGCACTGGAAAAACGAACACGCAAAAAGGAAACACTCTGAATTATTTCCCGAAAGAAACCACGAACTGGTCCTGGCATTGTTTCGGTGCCTACAACGAATTCGGGAAGTGATCTTGACAACCTCATTTGGATAACGGTGCATAGAAATGGGTCATTTGTGTCTTGAAAAAAGAAGAACCTGTTTACTAGTTGACGCAAGAAGAGGTGCGCCAACCCCAGACCACCATCCTTCACGCGCCGGAAGAGATTATCTTGGCTACATCGCTCCCAGCTCGATGCCCACACGAAAACAGCGAACACGCGATGCAGTTTCTGCACATTAATCCGAGAGCACTGTAGGACCTGCATTACGTACCAGATCTTTGTTACGAGAAAACTGTTGCACGCTGTTGCTTTCGCGAACATTGAAAGGTGGCCGGCGTTCCATCGGTCGGCTTTTTCTTTTATTTCTTTGGTCTGCTCCTTCCAGTACTCGCTACTGTCCTTGTAGGCATCAAGGGGTGCGCCAAGGTACTTAACTGGCGTCGTGACCCAGGTGACGTTCAAAAAGTGGTCTGGTGTGGACGCCCATCCCCTGTGCCAAAACCCCAAACATTTCTGCCAGTTCACGAAGCTATTAGTGGCATTACCGAACTGCCTGACGATACTCTCGGCGTTCAATACACTTTGCGTATCTTTACAACATACAGCCACATCGTCAGCATATGCCAATAACTTCACCTCTGCTGCTTGGGGGAAAAATCCCTTAATGTATTCATTTTCAATGATGGCCTGACATAGCGTTTCTATGTAAACACAAAACAGGAGTGGGCTGAGTGGACAACTCTGGCGAACGGAGCGCTTCATGTTAATGGGGGCCCCCGCGTTTGATTAATTGTAAGTCTCCTATAGCAACTCCGGTACGCCATGGGCACCCCCTCAGTGATTATGTGGCCAAAATTAACATGTTCAAGGATGGTGAGCAATATCTCGTGAGAAACGCAATCAAACGCTTTCTCCAAGTCAAGCTGGAGGATCGCAACTGCATCACACATGGCATCACAACACTCCAGCACACACTTCAACTTATGAATGTTAGTGAAGATGGTTCTTCCGCGAATGCCACACGTCTGGTGTGGGCCGACTGCTTCCTTAATGACTGACTGCATACGCCGTGCCAGCACCTTCATCAGTATTTTGTAGTCGCAGTTAGTAAGCGCTTTGGGTCTATAGGAGGAAAGTTGCTTGAGCTTCTCGGTCTCTTCTGTTTTAGGTATTAGTACTGTATGGGACTGGCCGAAGGATGGTGGAAATATTTTCATTTCGTAATATTCATTGAAAACTGCGGTCAAGATAGGAGCTAAGTGGCTTTTGAACGATTTGTACCAAGCGGCACAAAGACCGTCTGGACCTGGTGACTTGCCAAGGTTCAGGTCTTCGATGGCCTTTATCACTTCCTGTTCAGTTATTCGGCCTTCCAACGTTTCTTTAACGTCACTCGACAGCTGTGGCATTCGCTGCGAAAATAAGTGCTTGAAACATTGCATGTTGACGTGCCTGAATGCGAAAAGCTTTTGGAAATGTTCAATGAAGGCGCGCCCTATATTCTTCATATCAGTTACTACCACCCCGTTATATTCGATGGCCTCAATCTGTTTGCGTCTGGAGTGCTTTTTTTCTAATCCCAGTGCTCTTTTCGAAGGCATTTCCCCGCATGCTAGTCTTCCTGCTCTCGCACGAACGAGCGCGCCTCGATAACGCTCTTCATCGAAAACCTTGAGCTTTTTCTTAATAGCACGTATATCTTCTTGATAAGCGCCGGGTTGCATGCATTCGAGCGTCACAAATTTTTCCAGTATGTTTTTAAATTCCTTTCTCTTGCCTTGTCTTCATGTCGTAGTACGCTGCTTCTTTTAATCGCCTTGATTTTAATAGTTTGTTTCAACAGCTCCCATTCCTCGCCCAACTTCATAGAACTGTCTTTTCCAAAAGAATTCAGAGCATTCACTACCGTTTCGTTAAAAGTATCATCCCGTAGAAGCTCAGCATTCATTTTCCACAGTTCCCAGACGAATTCTTTTCGTTCTTTTTTGCGGCCCACCCTGCATTTTACCAGGCAGTAGTCAGAAAAGGATACGGCAGTAACTGTATAGCACTGGCATTTTTCTACTGATTGATATGATAGATAGATACGGTCTAATCGTGCATGACTTATTCCCTGGAAGTGGGTGTACCTCACTTCTCGGTCAGCACCGAAACACTGAGCGATATCCTCTAATTCAAACTCGTGTATGATCTGCGCCATGATATCGCTGCTTTTGTCGTAAATTACGCGTCGCGTAGACCTATCCTCGATGTTCAATACACAATTGAAGTCTCCAACACAGGCTATCGTTTTGTGCACAGAGAAGTGGTGCTTCAAGTTCAAAAAGAAATTTACCCTTTCTTGCACTGTATTAGGCGCATAAATGCACAGCACGCGCCATTGGACATCGCAATAGCTGAAATCACAAACGACATGTCGACCGGAAGAGCACGAGAAGTAACCGTCTATAACCAGGCCTGGAAGCTTCCTCACGAAGAAGACACATCCCGCCGAAGTCCCTAAGGCGTGGCTCACTACCGTATAGTAGTTGTACGTGAAGCTTTGCACCATGCTCCCGGTCTCCTCCTCGCCGTCCATCTTGGTTTCTTGCACTGCTAAAATGTCGAGGTCGTGGTCCACTAGCAGTCTATACACCTGACTCTGTTTCCTTTTGGCGGCCAGACCTCGAACGTTTAGCGTGCCGAGGCTAAGCGACGGGTTGATAGCCATTACTGATTTAGACGGGAGGGGAGAAGGCCCGGAGCATGGTGCTCACCTTAACGTCTAGCTGACCTCTAGACACCTCTGTGGCCATCCGGTGGCCGGTGGCCGTCGTCCGAGTTCGTCTTTGGTCGGCTTCGGGGTGAGCCTACGGTCAGCCTCCAGGTTAGGCTTAGGCTTGAGGGTGGAGCGCCTTCCGGGTAGCGTCCTAGCCGGCGGCGCCTCGGAGTCACCGCTGGCCTTTCCGTCGACTTTCTCCTCCTGCTGCAGGGACCTCTTCACCGTAGCCGAGACGCTTTCGACGCGGGCGCTAGCAGGGGTCGCGTTGTCGTTTTCCGCTGCATCCGTAGAATCAGTAGCCGGCTGGCGGCTCTCATTTTCTTTCTGGGCCACCCTGACGCTGATTAGTGCGGTTTCTGGCTCGTCGGGAGGAGGGACATTATTCGGTCCTCCTTTATTCGGCGTCGTCGTCCCGCTCGCTTCTGCCACCGCATTGCCGCTTCCAGCTCCCTTGGCCGCTTCCTCGGCCTCGGTCACGTCCATCATGTGGTCTGATGTCAACGGCTCGCTCTCCGCCGACCCCGCGGCTACTGCGTATCAACGTACACAGTCCGTGTCGCTGTGTCCGAAAAGCCTGCACCGGGAGCAACGGGGAACCTTACATTCTCGACGAACGTGACCAGGTCCCCGGCAGCGCAGGCACTGCACAGGATGACCTGGGGCTTCGACCAGCGCAAGCTCGCCGGCGACGCGGATCTGGTGGGGCAGGTCGTCGACTTTCAGTCCAGCCTTCAGCTGCAGCAGCACAGCTCGGGTTGTCGAGCCCTTGTCGGAAACGCCATCCACTCGCCAGCGCTCCCGGGTTACTTCCGTGACTTTGCCAAAGGAAGCCAGCGCAGTCTTTACCTCTTCATCATCCACACCATGAAGAAGCCAGTGAAGACGAAGCTTCACCTGCTGTTCTTTAGGGTCGATGACCAGGCAGCGACGCCCCTTGACCTGAAGCTCCTTCAGTGCAGCCAGCTTTCGGGCCGCCTCGGCTGTCTTCGTCGTCACCGCCCATACGTGGCTGATTTCGTACGCTCCAAGGGCGACGACGCCAAAGAGCATACCAAGAGCTTGAAGCGCGTCCCGAAAATCCTCTACACGAAACGGGCGAACACGAGTGTCGCCGTGCAAAAAAACTGTGTTTAACACGATGCGTACTGTAGGTAGCCGAGGCAAAATAATCTGGTAATCCTTATCGTCCGATGTCGAAAGCCTGTTGCCGCGGCTAACAGCCGCATAAGCCGCTCCACTGGAGCTCGTGATCCCGCGATCCGTTCAGCTCGTGAGCCGGAAGCAGAATGGTGCCACTGGGGATTGAGTGCAGCAGAAACCTAAGTGAGCATATATCGGGTAACAATGGAATGATAAATTGGCGTGCGTATGAGGACCTTTTTCTCGAATGTAGAATATGAAAGAACGTTCCCCAGGTGAGGCTCAAACTCCCAACCCCAGCATGGCTCACGAGAACTGTCATATAAGTACCGTGCGCTAACCAATTGCGCCACTGGGGATTGAGTGCAGCAGAAACCTAAGTGAGTATATATCGGGTAACAATAGAATGATAAATTGGCGTACGTATGAGGACTTTTTTCTCGAATGTCGAATATAAAAGAACATTCCCCAGGTGAGGCTCGAACTCACAGCCCCGGCATAGCTCACGAGAACTGTCGTATAAGTACCGTGCGCTAACCAATTGCGCCACTTTTTCTTTATTGCCAGTCCTCGACATGTCACCACAACACACATTCCTTAAATGATATACACAAAAACGAAAGAAAGAATAATGAATACAAAAACCGAACGAGAAACAGTAATGAACACATTCGTTGCCGTCCACTACTGTGGCATGACATTGTCGTATTAAAATTCCTTGAGCGCTGTCAGGGGTTCAACCCTCGACAGCCACTCAGGAACAGGCTGTTGCAACTTCTGCACTTCTACATATCGCTTCATGCATTCTCGAAGTATACACGCGCCGGTCGGGCATCCGGGTCACAATGGTAGCCCGCCATTCTTGCACGCCATAAACAGTGGAGGCCCGTAAGCATGATAAGGTCGTACGGGAATCCTTCGTCATCATTTACTGCCAGAAACCTGAGTGCGTGTGGATCTATCGGTAACTCCTTCTTTAATGTCCTTTGCAACATGTCCCAGAAAAAACCCCTTCTCAACAGTGGATGAAGACATAATCTATGCTTTCCGGTTTTTTACAAATAAGGCAGTGGGTTCCCCATGGCACGTAGAACCCACGTTTTTCCAGGAAGATTTTAACAGATAAGGTACCGGTATGTAATTTAAAGAAGAAAGATTTCGTGGCTGGTTGAACTGGCATCATCTTCACCCTTTTCAGTACGTCTAGGCCTGGGCCTCCACTGTACACGGCTCTGTACATGGGTACAAGCAAAACACTATCACACAAATCACGGTATAACATTTTCCATTTTGCAGTCCACAAATATTCACTTGAAAAACGAACACGCAAAAAAAGAAACACTGTCAACTATTGCCCGAAAGAAACCGCGGACAGATCCTGGCATTATTCCCGTACCTACTACAAATTCGGGAAGTGCTCTTGACAGCCTCATTTGAATCACGGTGCGCAGAAATGGGTCATTTGTGTCTCGAAAAAAGAAGAACCGGTTCATCAGTTGCCGAATGTCGAATACAAAAGAACATTACCCCAGGTGAGGCTCGAATTCGCAACCGCGGCATGGCTCTCGAGAACTGTCGCATAAGTACCGTGCGCTAACCAATTGCGCCACTGGGGATTGAGTGCAGCAGAAACCAAAGGGAGCATATATCGGGTAACAGTGGAATGATAAATTGGCGCGCTTATGAGAACTTTTTTCTCGAATGCCGAATATAAAAGAACATTCCCCAGGTGAGGCTCGAACTCACAACCCCGGCATGGCTCACGAGAACTGTCGTATAAGTACCGTGCGCTAACCAATTGCGCCACTGGGGATTGAGTGCAGCCGGAACCTAAGTGCGCATATATCCGGTAACAATGGAATAATAAATCGGCGTGCGTATGAGGACTTTTTTGTCGAATGTCGAATATAAAGGAACATTGCGCAGGTGAGGCTCGAACTCACAACCGCGGCATGGCTCACGAGGACTGAAGTATAAATACCGTGGGCTAACCAATTGCGCCACTGGGGATTGAGTCTTTTTTTCTTTATTTCCTGTTTTGAGAACTGTACATATGCGGATATACAAAGCACGAATTCAATCTCTGAATTGAACATATGGAGTGATGTCAAAAAAGGAACCGCTGCGCATTCGAATGTGGAGCTTAGTTAATATTGCT
Organism: Dermacentor variabilis; assembly: GCF_050947875.1. Lineage (NCBI taxonomy): Eukaryota > Metazoa > Arthropoda > Arachnida > Ixodida > Ixodidae > Dermacentor > Dermacentor variabilis. The sequence continues at coordinate 8,328,438 of NW_027460335.1, read as the reverse complement.
TGATCATCACTAGCTGATCAAGGAAAGGTAGCTAGTCTGGTGGCTCTGTTTGGGTTTTTAAGACTTCGCGCACATAAATAATATTGTCAATGAAATAGTCCCTGGCTGGTCTTGGATTCACCTCCTCATTTCTTGCAGCCATCCTAGTTTTCCACACGCTGTGCATGCAGAGGAGCATCACCATATCACACGGCACTCCCTCTAAGTCAGTCAACAGCAAGAACTTAATACCAAATGTGGTCAACGGTAAATCCTTCTTAATTGCTCGCTGGAGAATGTCCCACAGAAATACTGAATCCCAGCAGTCTAGGAATATGTGCTCTATTGTTTCAGGCTTTTGGCAAATGTTGCAGTTAACGCTGCAAGGAAGGAAGAATCCTTCCTCTTGGAGCCACGGCTTGACAGGGAGCGACCAGTGTGCAAACAAAAGAAAAATGATTTAGTGGTCGCCTGCACAGGAATCTTTCTCACCCGGTTCATTACGTACTTTTCGTGTCCTAAGTTATACAGAGCTCGGTACACAGGCACTGGGCACATAATATCTAATAAGTCTTTATACAATCGTTTTCGTTTTGCAGTATGCAAGTAATCTGCGTAAAAATGGGCACTGAGGAGGAGAGAAGCATACACCACCTCTGACCAAAAGCCTTTGATCGCTTCCTTAGGTCCAGCATGTGATGTCACAATGATATCGGGCAACGCATCACACAATCGCCATTGAATTACGGACCGCAAAGAACCATCTCATTGGTCTCGTAAAAAACAAAAACTTGAAACTACCTGCTTTAGGAATAAATGAGATAGGCCCAAGCCTCCTTTGAGCATGGGATGAACAAATTTAAACGAGTTGTGCGCTTCCATGATGATCCCCATATACAAACAGCAAAATTCGGTGCTACTTCTGCACGCATACTCTGGATATACATAAAACTTGCAGTAGGTAGAACACCTTTGCTACCAGAAACAAATTACACACAGTTGCTCGTGCGAACAGACAGGTTGTGACCTCCCCACTTCACCGTCTGTGGTTTGACTCGTTCTATTTCACCTACCCAATGCGTTTTTCCATCGCGGTAGTGTTCCGATGGGACTCCTAGATATCGAGAGGGCCTCTGAATGAATTTGATGTTTTCCACATAAGCAGGCGTACTTTCCCATTCTCCGTGCCAAAAACCAATGCTTGTCTACCAGCTTATGGCACTACCAGTAAGTTTACAGAACATTTTTGCGTCTTTCACTGCCTCAACAATGCTGTCATGATCGCCACAAAATATCGCTATGCCATCAGCATATGACCGGATTTTAACTTCGTGCATATGAAGTCGGAATCCATTGACCTTCTTGTTGTGCAACACCTTTAAACAGAATGGCTCTAGAAATATGGCGAATAGCAAGGGCGAGGCCGGGCATCCCTGACGCACACTCGACCGAACCGGTATACTAGAACTCAGCTTGTTGTTAATTATCAGCCTTGCACTGTAGTCTGCGTATGCCATTCGCACCCCTTCTTGAAGAACTTTTCCGATGTTGATATGTTCGAGCAGCGGAAACAATATACTGTGGGCAACGTTATCGAAGGCTTTCTCGAGGCCTAACTGTACCATTGCCTCGTGTCCGAGGGTTACGTCACAGCACTCGAGAACACTTCTCGCTGTGTGGATGTTTGTTAATATCTTTCTCCCCTTAACACCACATGTCTGATGTGGGCCAACAACAGATGTAATAACTGACTGAAGCCTTTTGGCCAGGACCTTCATGTGCATCTTACAATCAACGTTCGTGAAACTAATTGGTCGATATGCTTCCATCGACTGCAACTTGGCAGGCTCATCAGTCTTTGGTATCAATACGATATGGCTGGAACTGAAAGATGGAGGCAGTCGTTTAACTTCGTACGCTTCAGTTATGATGGTGTAGAGTATTTCCGCCATTTGACGCTTGAAAAACTTGTAGAAGCTAGGCCCTAGGCCGTCGGGCCCCGGAGCCTTTGTCTAACTAAGCTCATCGATTGCTCGTTCTAACTCTTCAATACTTATAGGTTTCTCGAGTTCCGTCTTTACTTCGTCCTGCAGTGCTGGCACGAGTGGCAAAAGATGTGTCTTGAACTCCTCAATTATTTCTACTTTACTGTTAAACAAATTAGAATACCTTTCGTCGAAAGCGCTTCGAATGGTTTCTTGATCACGTGAAAGAACGCCGCGATAGCAAATTTCCTTAATTTGTTTCTTTGTCGCATATCTCTTCTCGTCTGCGAGTGCCCGTTTCGTCGGGGCTTCATCTAACCAAATTCGCTCGGCGCGTTATCTTACTACCGCTGCCTCGTATCTTTCAGTCTGAATGGGTTCCAGCTGCTCTTTTGTTTTTGTTTTTGTTTAAGTTGTAACATGCCCAGGGACTGCGCTTTCAACATCTACAAGATACTTCAGCGTACTGTTTAGTTCTTTTTCTCGCTGTTTAGCCTGGCGGCTCAATACACACGCCCTTTGAATTGCTATATTTTTAACCTCGCTTTTAAATTGATCCCACGCATAGAACCAACGTTTAGGTTCTCTTGCGCGCAATTCTTTAATTCTTTCCGTTACTTCGTCGACGAATCTTTCGTCCTGTAGCAACTTTTCATTGAGCTTCCACAGCTGCCAATTAAAACGATACTCCTTCACTTTAGAACCGATTGTGAACATCACTAAACTGTGGTCACTAAAGCTAACATGTTTAACCGTGTACTGATTACAAGTGGGTACCAGTTCCGCGGGCACACACGCCCTATCGAGCCTTGCGTGACTCCGCCCTTGAAAATGAGTGAACATTACTTGGTTTTCACGTAGTACACCACCCACACCAACAAGGTCATACTCTTGAATGGTGGATCTGAGCATTTCTGCACTCTTGTCATTCATGAACGCAACTTTAGAGGTGTCCTTGGGCAAATATACACAATTAAAATCAAGTAATAAAAGAATTCTCCTATCACAACTTATGAAGGTGGCCATATATTCAAAGAATACCTTTCGCTCGCTTGATTTGTTCGGGGCGTAAATACAGATAATTCTCCAGTCTACTTCACTGCAAGACAGGCCACACATAACTAATCGGCCATTATCGAGTGCTACTACAGTCTCCTCAATAATACCGACAGTGTTACGCAGAAAAATAACACTTCCTCCAGACTTCCCATTAGCATGACTAACACAAACATTGTAATTTGATTTAAACACTTCAACCGTTCTATCCGTCTGTTCCTCACCTTCAATTGTTGTTTCCTGAACTGCAAGAATATCAATGTCGTGGTCCATTAACAGCCTTTTAAGCTGAGCTTGCCGCTTTCTCGTCGACAGGCCACGCACACTGAGTGTCCCTATTTTGAAGCCATGTTTAGAAAGCTGAGGGACAGATGGACTACTTGGCACCTGATGCAATTTTACTGCTAACGGACTTACAGCCCTGGACTGGACGACATCGTTAAATGGCTCCGCCACACTGGTCGAAGCCCTCGCGTCCTCCTTGTCGGCACACATCATGGAAACTGCAATGTACACGTCCACCCTCAGTTCATTCGTTATTTACTACCAACCAGCGGGCCACCCAAGGGAGGGGCACTGCAGGCGGTGTCCTCTTGTGCGGTGGGACGTTCGGTTTGGGCTTCAGCGAAAGCCGCCGAGAGGTGGTAGTCTTGGCAGGCGGTCCTTCAGCTGCACTCAGGTCTTCTCCTTTTCCAGCATTTCCAACGCTTTCATCTCGGTTTTTTTTTGAGAGAGCTGTAGAGTGGCCGCTATTCAGCGCCTCTGCGCTGCCCCCAACGATTCCAGGGCTGTCGTCCATGGTCTCCTCGGCGGTTCCGAGCACAGCTTCGCCTTCTTTGCTGCTTTCTGTCGCCTGCTTCTGTGCCATATTTTCTTCTTTGCTGGCTTCCTCCTGCTGCTCTTTGTCATGGCTCGTAGCGGCTGGCGTCTCGTCAGAGTTAGGCTGGACCTCGCCCTCCCCAGCTGTGTCCTCTGCATCAGCTTGGTCCATTAGGTGTTCGTTGATCACGTCGCTCTTGCCAAACCCTGTCACAGTCGCGTAACTTCGCACGCACTGGGTAACTTCGTGGCCGAAGCGACGACAGATCCCGCAACGTAAAACATGGGACTCGCGTCGTATGTTACCGGTGCCGTGACACCGGAGGCAGAGCTCTGCCAGGCACCAACACGAGTGCATGGTCCTCGTCGACACGTAGCTGATGCGCAAAATCTTCTGTGGTGAGGCCAGGTTTCAAGTATAAGGACACGAGTCTTGTGTGCGATCGTTTGTCACTGCATCCGGCTACACGGCACTTTTCCTTTCACATCTCGGTCACTGTTCCGAAGGGTGCCAACGCCGCTCGCACGTCCTCATCTGGTGTGGTGTGCAGCAGCCAGTAGAGCTTCATGCGTACGTCTTGGTTGCGTGGGTCAATCACCAAACATCGCTCACCATTCACAGGTAATGCTTCCGTAGACAGCAACTTCTGCTTTCCTTTTTCATCTTTGAAGGTAGCCCATGCGTGATTCATTTGATAGGCTCCTAAAGCCAACACTTCCTGCATCAACTGCAGACGAGCTAGCGCGTCTCGAAAATGTTCCACGCGATAGGGCCTCGCCTTGACATCCCCGTGCAAAAAGACGGTACTAGAGACGGTCGCACCTTTCGGCAATTGCGGCAAAATAATCTGGTGCTCCTGTGTAGCAGTATCCATAAACCTGATACCCCGGCCCTTTGGGACGCAAACACCGCCCATGCGGGAGCCGACATTCCGCGTCCGCACGCTATGGTAGCCGGAAGTGGAATCCCACTGGGGATTGAGTGCAGCAGAAACCTAAGTCAGCATATATCGGGTAACAATGGAACGATAAATTGGCGTGCGTACGAGGACTTTTTTCTCGAATGTAGAATATAAAAGAACATTCACCAGGTGAGGCTCGAACTCACAACCCCGCCATGGCTCACGAGAACTGTCATATAAGTACCGTGCGCTAACCAATTGCGCCACTGGGGATTGAGTGCAGCAGAAACCTAAGTGAGCATATATCGGGTAACAATGGAATCATAAATTGGCGTACGTATGAGGACTTTTTTCTCGAATGTCTAATATAAAAGAACATACCCCTGGTGGGGCTCGAACTCACAACCCCGGCATGGCTCACGAGAACTGTCGTATAAGTACCGTGCGCTAACCGATTTCGACACAGGGGATTGAGTGCTGCAGAAACCTAAGTGGGGGAGCATATATCGGGTAACAATGGAATGATAAATTGGCGTGCGTATGAGGACTTTTTTCTCGAATGTAGAATATTAAAGAACATTCCACAGGCGAGGCTGGAACTTCGAACCCCGGCAAGGCTCACGAGAACTGTCGTATAAGTGCCGTGCGCTAACCAATTGCGCCACTGGGGATTTTGTTATTGACGGAAGTTTCTCCAAGCTAACACAAAGGGCATCATTTCTTGAAGTAAGGTAAGCGATGCATAAATATACACAAACACACATTCAACTTTGTGCGCATGGATATTGTGCGGTCAGTCACATTGTGGCTGGCCATGTCAAGTTTAAAATTCCTTTAATGTGGCGAGGGGCTCAAACCTCGCCAGCCAATCCGGAGGACATTCTTGTTCTTTAATTACATCAATGAACTTGGAAATAGCTTCCCGGAAGAGCAGCCGCGCAGGCAGGCTGTCAGGCTCACAAAAGAAACCGGCCATTCGAGCCCGCCATAAACAGTGGAGGTCCATTAGCATAATTAAGTCCAAAGGCATGCCGTCCTCATTTTCAACCATCAAAAGTCTAATACCTAATGGACTTAAAGGCAATTCTTTCTGTAGTGCTCTTTGAGGAACGTCCTAAAAGAAAACCCCTGCCCAACAATGCAAAAAAACATGGTTAATTGTTTCTAATTGTTTACATATAAGACAGTTTGCTCCCCATGGTAAATAAGAACCGTTCTCTTGTACAAAGGCCCGTACCGGCAAAGTTCCGGTATGCAACTTAAAGAAAAAGGATTTAGTGCTTGGCTGCACCTGCATTTTCTTAACACGCTTTAACACGTCAGTTCCCTGTCCTCCACTGTTTATGGCTCTGTACATCGGAACCGGCATAATCATGTCAACTACATTCCTGTACGATTTCTTCCGCGACACGGAAAAGAGATAATCATTAGAAAAACGTACGGACAGAAAACGGAGACTGTCAACGACTTCCCTTAGGTACCCTCGAAGAGCACCAGGCATACTTAAAGTGCAGACCACGTACATCGGCAGATGCTTGCTCAGTCGTAACTGGCACATCGTGCGCAGAAAGGGGTCATGCACGTCTCGAAAGGAAGAAAACCGGTTTACTAGCTGCTTCACAAAAAGATGCGACAGGCCCATGCCCCCGTCCTTGACTCTCCTAAATAAATTTGTGCAGCTGCACCTCTCCCGTTCTGATGCCCAAATGAACACAGCAAAAACTCTATGGAACCTTTCACACTTAAGCGAGAGCAACAGAAAACTTGCATAACGTACCATATTTTGCTTATTAAAAACAAGTTACATACAGCAGCTCTCGCAAACATCGAGAGATGAGCACCTTTCCAATTTGTTGTTTTTTCCTTGAGTCGTTTGGCCTCCTCTAGCCAATAGCCCTCAGTCCGCCGGTAATGTTCGGGCGGAACGCCCAAATATTTAGCTGGCGCTTTAATCCATCTAATGTTGGCGAACATTTCCGGTGTTGACTGCCATTCACCATGCCAAGAACCGAGACATTTATTCCAATTTGCAAAGCTCTCTGTTGTGTTTCCGAAATGTTTAACAATGGATGTTACCTCTGTAATGCGATGTAGCGGTGTGTTGTACAGCACACCGCTACATCGTCTGCATATGCCAGGAGTTTCACTTCGGCTTCCATGAGTTTGAAGCCCTTTATGCTACTGTTTTCAATAATTGCCAAACAAAAGCTTTCTAGATAGATGGCAAACAAAAGCGGGCTGAGAGAACACCCCTGGCGCACGGAACGCTCTATATTAATGGGGGCCCCCAGTGTCTTGTTAATAATCAGCCGTGTTGAGCAGTTCCGGTACGCCAGAGCTACCCTATCAGCAATGATTGATCCTACATTCACGTGCTCAAGAACTAATAACAAATTTTCGTGCGGGACAAAATCAAAGGCTTTTTCTAAATCTATTTGCAGGATGGCAACGGCATATTGAAAATGGTCACAGCATTCCAAGACGCCTCTCATCGTGTGTACATTTGTCGCAATAGTGCGTCCCTTTATACCACAAGTCTGGTGTGGTCCTACAAGATCCTTAATTATTGACTGTAATCGGCTTGCAAGAAGTTTCATTAAAACTTTGTAATCCGTGTTGGTCAATGAAATGGGTCTGTATGCTGTGACTAGGCTCAGCATTGCTTTTTGCTTCGTCTTAGGAATAAGGACGGTATGGGCTTCAGAGAAAGACGGTGGTAATGTTTTCGAAGCAAAAACTTCGTCAAACAACGCTTTCAACAAAGGCACCAACTCGTTCTTGAACGCTTTATAAAAAGCCGCGCCAAGACCATCTGGACCTGGCGACTTATTAGGGCTCAGGTTATCTATAGCACTTTCTATTTCAGCATGCGTAATGGGTGCTTCTAGAAGTGACTTCGTTTCCACTGATAGTTGAGGCATACGAGAAAGATAGTTTGCTCTGTATGCCTCGATATCGACTGGCTGGTATGCAAAGAGTCGCTCTTAATGCCGGTGAAAAGCACCTGCGATGCTCTCCCGGTCATTCAGTTCTTGGCCATTCTCTTCAATCACTTCTATTTCGTTTCGCCGCGCATGCGTCTTCTCGATACCTAGCGCCCGTTTCGTGGGCGCTTCACCCACGGCCCATGATTGTGCTCTGGCTCGAACGAGCACCCCGCGACAGCGGTTCTCCTCGAATTCTTCCAGCTGTTGTTTTATCCTAAGTAGGTCTTCTTTAAAAAGACCTGGCGCTTTACTTTCCAGCACAATTAGTTTCCGCAATGTTTCCTTCAGCCCGTTCTCTCTCATTTTTTCACGGTATTTCAAGACGCTGCTTCTTGCGATTGCATTTATTTTAAAACTTTGTTTTAGTAATTCCCAATCAACACCTATCTGCTTATTACCGTCCAGTTTAACCTCGTTTATTTCTTCTGACACAAAACAGATAAAGTGCTCGTCACGTTGTAGCGTTGCGTTAAATTTCCACAGATCCCAGGTAATACTATTACATCTTTTTTTTTCACCCACATTGCATTTCACTAAGCAATGGTCTGAGAAAAAGACGGGTAGTACAGTGTAAGTGTTACATGCAGGTATGATCTGAAGGGACACGTAAATCCTGTCTAGCCGAGCATGGCTAGAGCCCTGAAAATGCGTGTACTGCACCTCGCGTTCCCCTTCTAGACATTCGGCAACATCGGCAATATCATGCTCGTCTATCCGTTCTTTTAACGAGACGGTGCTGTTGTCGTTCGGTCTCTTTCTTGTCGCTCTATCCCTCCCACTCAATACGCAATTGAAATCCCCTAGCAAAGCCAGTTGTTTCGTGACATTGAGATGCTTCTTAATCTCCGAAAAGAAAATGGTTCGGACTTTATCCGCGTTTGGTGCATAAATACAAATGACCCGCCAGTCATGCTCGCCAAACGAAAAATCGCACCACACAATCCTATCCGACACACATGAAAAATAATTTTGTATCAGAAGGCTTTGCATTTTTTTAACAAAAATGATGCAGCCAGCAGATGTTCCCACGGCATGGCTAACAAACACAAAATACTTAGACGTGAAACGAAGCACCATGCCTCCGGTTTCTTCCTCCCCTTCAACTTTTCTTTCTTGTACTGCCAACACGTCAATGTGCTGGTCCACCAAGAGTCGATAGACCTGACTCTGCTTTTTCTTAGCAGCCAGTCCTCGCACATTAAGTGTGGTGAAACTAAAAGACAGGTTGGAAACCATCATTCACTAATATTTTTAAAGGGAAACCCGAAGCATGGTGCTTACGTTTAACGTCTAGCACAACGCTAGACGCCACCGCGCTTGTCCGGTTGCCCGGTGTCGCTTTGTTGTGGCGCCGGCTTGTCCCCGACACGCCTCCCTGCCACGACGTTCGGCACTGCCTTGTAGCTGGAGCGTCTCCCCAGGGGCGTCTTTGCAGGCGGTCCACATGTCTTGTTTGCCTCATGGCTACCTTTGAGGTCTTCTTTTTCCAGCGGTCGCTTGACGGCCGCGCTAGCAACCGATGTATTGGTGGTCCCGTCAGCTGCCTGGTCCTTGCAGTCGGTCAGCGCGCCGACCACAACTTGCGGAAGATACTTCCCTTTCTCAACGTCTTTCTCTGCCGTTGTCGGTGTCCTCGGAGATTTATTCGCGAGTTTAGGGAGCCGGTGTGTCTCCTCTGCAGCAGGTGCCGCTGTAGTGGTGGTCTCCTGCAGTTTGGTCACGTCTCCTGTACCTCTGGCAGCTTCCTCAGCTTCAGCCACGTCCATGGCTTCCTCTGCTGTCTTGTCACCTTGTCACCGCTGCGGCGTAAAAACGCTCACATTTGGCGTCAACATGTCCGAAACGTCGGCACAGAGAACATCGGGGTACTTTACAGTCGCGGCGTACGTGACCGTTTTCTTTGCAGCGCAAACACTGCATCGGCCTTCCAGGGGCGGCGACGAGGGCCAGCTCACCGGCGACCCGGATCTGATGGGGCAGGTCATCCACGGTGACACCGCTCTTGAAGTTCAACAGCACGTTCCTCGTCGTCGAGCCTTTGTCACTGACGCCTTCAACGCGCCAGCGCTCCCGGCTGACCTCCAGCACCTTGCCGAAGGCCGCAAATGCCGTCTTCACATCCTCGTCGTCGACACCGTGGAGTAGCCAGTGCAGCCGCAACTTCACCGTCCGGTCCTGCGGATCGATGATGAGGCAGCGCCGCTCCTTCACCTGAAGCTCCTTGACGGTCTGCAGACGCTTTGTTGCGTCAGCAGCGCCACACATGGTGATCGCCCAGACATGGTTTATCTGGTACGCTCCCAGCGCAACGACTTCAGGCAGCAATCCGGTAGGGCGCAGCCCCCCCCCCCCCATCACGAAAATCTTCAACCTTAAAAGGCCTCGCCCGGATGTCGCCGTGTAAAAACACGGTGTTCAACGCGACACCACCCGTAGGCGGCTGCGGCAAAACCATCTGATAGTCAGTATCGTCGTTCTCGTTGAGCCTGTTACCGCAGGACACGCCCGCCTGAGCCATAGGAGTCCATGATTGCACGTCTGATCGCTGTGGTGGCCGGAAGTGGAATGCGCCACTGGGGATTGAGTGCTGCAGAAACCTAAGTGGTGGAGCATATATCCGGTAACAATAGAATGATAAATTGGCATGCGTACGAGGACTTTTTTCTCGAATATAAAAGAACATTCCCCAGGTGAGGCTCGAACTCACAACCCCGGCATGGCTCACAAGAACTGTCGTATAAGTACCGTGCGCTAACCAATTGCGCCACTGGGGATTGAGTGCAGCAGAAACCTAAGTGAGCATATATCGGGTAACAATGGAATGATAAATTGGCGTGCGTACGAGCACTTTTTTCTCGAATGTCGAATATAAAAGAACATTCCTCAGGTGAGGCCCGAACTCACAACCCCGGCATGGCTCACGAGAACTGTCGTGTAAGTACCATGCGCTAACCGATTGCGACACTGGGCATTTTTTTTCTTTATTACCGGTTTGGCACTTCCAAACACAGAACACATAAATACACTTTTACAAGTACAATAAAAGACGCGTGAGCCTTTTCATGGCTGGAGGGTGAGGCTAAAATGGCTTCAGAGAAGCCAGCTTATCCAGAACAGGTATCCAATCCGGTGGGTCCCTCTGGATTTTGAGAACATTTTCGTATGTACACACAGTTGTCGCTGAAGTTTTGCATGGCCGATCTTGCGTTCACATCCGCATTTCTGACCGCCATCCTCATTTTCCACACACTATGCAAACACAGTAACATGAACATGTCGCATGGGATTTCTTCTGGGTCTTCACATGGGAAGAATCGGATACCAAAGGGTGTTACTGGCAAATCTTTCTGAAGTGTCCGCTTAAGGATGTCCCACAGGAAAATAGCATCGTGACAATCCAAAAAGATGTGTTCTATGGTTTCCTCCTTCCGACATATCAGGCAGTGTAATCCCCATGGGACAAAGATACCTTTGCTTTGAAGCCACGGTTTTCCAGCGAGCATACCCGTGTGCAGTTGGAAAAAGAATGATTTTGCTGACGCTCGTACTGGCATTTTTCGAACTCATGTTAATACGTCTCGTTCTGGTCTTAGTTGATAGTTGGAATGGTACAACGGTATTGGTAAAAAAACATCAATTAGATCTTTGTACAAACGTTTACGCGCCACTGCGCTCAAGTATTCTAAGGAAAACCGTGGCTTCAGTACTTGATATGCGGACACTATTTCGCGCCAAAAACTGCTCAGTGTTCCACGCGTATCTGCGTTTGATGACACAATATAATCCGGGATATGATTACACAGCCTCATGTGTATAACAGTACGCAAGAAAACATCACTTTGGTCTCTCAGAAAGAAAAGCCTGAAACTATTTGTTCCTAAATAAATGACACAGACGAAGCCCTCCGTTTTGCACCGAAAGGAACAAGTTTCACCGACTGGTGCGTTCTCAGGTAGAATTCCACATATAGGTGGCAAACACTGTGTGTAATTTTTGGACACAAGCTCTGCTCATACTGAACACTTGAAGTACATAAAACACTTTTACAACAAAAAACACGTTACAGACTGTGGCGCGGGAAAACATAGAAAAGTTATGCCCTCCCCATTTTTCAGACTGATCCTTGAGCCTTTCTGTCTCTCCTGCCCAGTATTATGCAGTACTTCGATAATGCTGAAGAGGAACCCCCAAGTATCTAGCAGGAATACTTGTCCATCGCATGTTTGCATACGCTTCCGGCGCTTGCCCCCAATTTCCATGCCAAATGCCGAGAGATTTATCCCAGCTGATGGCACTTCCGGTAGCACTGCAGAATGATGTAGCTTCCTTAACAGCTTCTTTAATACTGTCCTTGTCTTTGCAGAATGTGGCTATGTCATCCGCATATGCCAGTATCTTTACTTCAGTGGCATAAAAGGAATAACCATGCACGCTTGTATTTATGCGAGTTTTTAAACATAAGGGTTCCAAATAAAGTGCAAAAAGAAGAGACGAACACGCACACCCTTGTTTTATACCTGACAGTACTGGAATGTTTTCACTTAAGGTGTTGTTGATTATAAGGTTTACTGCACACCCTTCATACACCATCTTGATGCCTTCAGTGATAACACTACCTACATTACAATGTTCTAATAATAACTGTAATATGTCATGATTAACTCTATCAAATGGTTTCTGAAGATCCAGTTCTATCATAGCTATGTTGTCGTGAGTCATGTCAGCGCATTCCAGAATAGTTCTAGCGGTGTGTATGTTTGTGTAAATTGTCCTTCCTTTGATACCACATGTCTGGTGAGGTAATACGAGGTGTGTGATAACGGTCTGCAATCTCCTGGCTAGCACCTTCGTAAATATTTTATAGACTACATTCGTGAGACCTATAGGTCGATAGGCCTCAACAGCCAACAATTTCCTGGGATCATTCAATTTTGGAATAAGTGCTACATGGCTTTTTCTAAACGATGAAGGTGCTCTTTTTTTGATCGTAGCACTCATTTATCACGCGATGTAACGCTTGTGCCAGTTCTTCCTTGAAGCATTTGTAAATGGCAGCCCCTAGTCCATCAGGCCCAGGTGCTTTGCCGGTGCTTAGTTCATCAATGGCCTGTTTTATTTCATGTACACTAATTGGCAGTTCAAGCGTTTGTCTTACTTCATCGCCTGGCTTTGGCATGAGCGACAGAAATTCGTTTCGAAAGGCTTCTGTATCTTTTATTTTTGGGCGTAGCAGTTTTTGATAGCATTCAACAAACGCTTTCTCTATCGATTCCTTGTCACGTGTCACTTAGTTTCTATATCTTATTTTTTAATATCTTTTTTACTGCTTGCCTTTTTTCTTCACCGAGTGCCCGCTTAGTAGGCGTTTGCCCTAGCCATAGTCTTTCAGCTCGTGCTCTGACGATCGCTCCACGATATTTCTTTTCATCTATCACTTCAAGCTTACTTTTAAGGTGACGTAGTTCCTTGCTAAAGTGTCCAGGGTTAGCACTCTCAACCGCAATCATATAATCTAACGTGCTCCTAAGTTCTTTCTCTTGCTGTTTTTCAATTCTGCGCCTCACGCAAGCTCGTTTATTCGCTGCAATCTTACTTTCATTCTTAAATTGCTCCCAAAGCGCTGTGAAATTGGAAGATTCAACCAAACATATTTCATCTATCTTTTCCTTTACCTTGTTAACAAAAATTTCATCATACAACAGTGTATGGTTTATTTCCACAAGTTGCAACTGAACTTGGACACTTTTGTCTTGGTTCCTAGTGTCGCTATCACCAAGCAGTGATCACTAACTGTGACGTTCTTTACTTTGTATGTAGTAATGTGTGGTTTTACAATTGCCGGAACATATGCGCGATATAGTCTAGCATGACTTACACCTTGGTAGTGCGTATACTGTACGTGCTCATCGCCGTCAAAAATGCAACCTACGCCGTCTATTTCAAGTTCGTTTACAAGCGCGTTTAACAGCGTCGCAATTCTATCGCGGTAAGTCAATCTGTTTACTCTGTCTTGCGGCCTGCACACACAAGGTCTCCAAATAAAATTATGTTTCTTTCGTACGTCATGCATGTTCTCTAAGTATTCTACACGTTCGTTAATGTTATTCGGAGCATACACAGATATTGCACACCAAAGGAGGCCACAAAAGCCAAAGTCAATGAATAGTAGCCTGCCATAATTAATTTAATTATGGGGTTTTACGTGCCAAAACCACTTTCTGATTATGAGGCACGCCGTAGTGGAGGACTCCGGAAATTTCGACCACCTGGGGTTCTTTAACGTGCACCTAAATCAAAGTACACGGGTGTTGTCGCATTTCGCCCCCATCGAAATGCGGCCGCCGTGGACAGGATTCGATCCCGCGACCTCGTGCTGAGCAGCCTAACACCATAGCCACTGAGCAACCACGGCGGGTGTAGCGTGCCATCATCACTGGAATTTACAGATTGCGCTACAATATCGGTGCATTTTCGAACAAGTATCATGCAACCCGCTGAAGTGCCTCTAGCATGAGACACACATACATTATACCTATCCCTGAAAGGTTCGAGCATTCTGTCCGTTTGCTCTTCACTTTCTACCTCAGTTTCCTGCACTGCCATTATGTAAATGTGATTTTCCAACAAGAGACGGCTTAACTGGCACTGCCTCCTACGGGATGCCAAACCTCTCACATTCAAAGTCGCTACCCAAAGGGTAACTGTCAGATTAACAGCCATTTTCGGATTAGCAAACAGCCGGAATGATACTCACATCTGGACAGGCAGTAATAGCAAAAACCAGCGCAGGTCGCATTCTACTTGACAGTTAGGTAACGTCTCATACTGAGGACAGGCTGGCTGAACACACTTCTCGCCCCGCTAAGGCTGGGACGATGTTGAAGTCGTCCGCCTATCAGGCGGTATCTTCGGCTTCGGTTTGAGGCCCAGTCGCCTCGTTGTAGCCGTCTTCGGCGACGGCTCGCTGCTGCTCGATGGTTCGGGTGAACCTTGAGATTCGTCGGTGGCCTCACGAAGCCTCTTTGCAGCTGCTTTAGCGGCTGCTGTCATTTCAAAATCCTCAATGCCTTCGGTCTCGTCTTTCGCAGTCGTCGCTAATGTGCTTACTAAAATCGCGTCCTTTCTCTCATTGACGTTTTGGTCGTTAGTCGGCTTCCCAACCAGCACGCTCTTTGCCTCGCCAGATTGGCTGCCGCCGGGCCCAGTGGAGTTTTCCGGAAGTGAAGACGCCTCAGAGGGTGTGCTCTAGGCCGCCGGTTCTTCGGTCGTTGTTCGCGATGCTGCATCGGCATCAGCATGGTCCATTATGTGTTCAGCCATATCGTCGCCTTTAACTGGGCTTGTTACCGCTGCATAGTATCGCACGCAGTCTTGTTCTTTGTGGCCGAATCGTCGGCAGAGTGCACAGCGTGGTATGCGACACTCGCGCCTGATATGTCCAGTTCCATTGCACCGGAGGCATCACGGGAGCCTCACGCTAAGTTTTCCGCGACACGCACCTGATGAGGCAAGTCTCCAACTGTAATTCCAGGCTTTGGCAAGAGTGTCCCCAAACGGGTGGAGGACCCTTTGTTATTACATCCCTGTACTCGCCACTTCTCTCGGGTGATATCTGTAACCTTTCCTTAAGGGGTTAACGCTGCTCGAACTTCGTCGTCGTGAACGAAATGCAACAGCCAATAAAGCTTCAGTCTGATTCCTTGGTTGCAGGCATCATAAACGACGCAGGGCTGGTCTTTCACGTTAAATGTGTCTGCCGCAAGCATCTTTTTCTTCGAAGCTTCATCGCGGAAGGTCACCGCCCATACATGGTTCATTTGGAAGGCGCCAAGGGCCACCACTTCCGGCAGCAGTGCAAGACCCGCGAGCGCATCTCGAAAGTGCTCGACCCGATACGGCCTGGTTTTAACATCCGCGTGCAAAAATACTGTGTACAAAACTGATGTACCTCAAGGCAGATGAGGCAAAACAACTTGATAATCCGGGTAAGGTTTATCCGTACACCTGGTGCCACGGCCGAGGGCTGCTGTAACCGCCCCTACGGAGCAAGGCATCCCGCGTTCGTTCGCTGCGGTGTCCGGAAGTGGAATCTTGTGTCACTGGGGATTGAGTGCTGCAGAAAGCTAAGTGGGGGAGCATATATCGGTTAACAATGGAATGATAAATTGGCGTGCGTATGAGGACTTTTTTCTCGAATGTCAAATATAAAAGAACATTCCCCAGGTGAGGCTCGAACTCACAACCGCGGCATGGCTCACGAGAACTGTCGTATAAGTACCGTGCGCTAACCAATTGCGGCACTGGGGATGGAGTGCAGCAGAAACCTAAGTGAGCATATATCGGGTAACAATGGAATGATAAATTGGCGTGCGTATGAGGACTATTTCTCGAATTTCGAATATAAAAGAACATTCCCCAGGTGAGGCTCGAACTCACAACCCCGGCTTGGCTCACGAGAACTGTTGTATAAGTACCGTGCGCTAACCAATTGCGCCACTGGGGATTGAGTGCAGCAGAAACGAAAGTGAGCATATATCGGGTAACAATGGAATGATAAATTTGCGTGCGTATGAGGACTTTTTTCTCGAATATAAAAGAACATTACCCAGGTGAGGCTCGAACTCAAAACCCCGGCATGGCTCACGAGAACTGTCGTATAAGTACCGTGCGCTAACCAATTGCGCAACTGGGGATTGAGTGCAGCAGAAACCTAAGTGAGCATATATCGGGTAACAATGGAATGATAAATTGGCGTGCGTATGAGGACTTTTTTCTCGAATGTCGAAAATAAAAGAACATTCCCCAGGTGAGGCTCGAACTCACAACCCCGGCATGGCTCAAGAGAACTGTCGTATAAGTACCGTGCGCTAACCGATTGCGACATTGCGACATTGTTTACATAATACAGAAAACAACACAAGGATCTCAAAAACTTTTGAGATTTGATCAACAGATCAAATAGTGTAACCCAATCAGGTGTTTCTGGCTGGGCTCGGTAAAGCTCTCGCGTATACGCTACATGTTCAATAAAATTTTCCCTTACAGGCCGAGCGTTAGTGTGGGCATGTCTTACCGACATTGGGTTTTCCATATACTATGGAGGCTGAGTATCATTATCATGTCGTAGGGAATGTCGCCGTGATTCTCAACTGGTAAATATCGGATTCCATGTGGTGTAATAGGTAAGTCCTTTTTGATAATTCGGGGAAGGATGTCCCAGTGCAATATGGGATCCCAGCATTCAATAAATACATGTTCTATTGTCTCTGGTTTTTGGCATAGTATGCAGTTGACTGTCCACATTACAATCATTCCTTTATCTTGTAGCCACGTTTTTACAGGTACAGTGTTTGTATGGAGCTTGAAGAAAAAGGATTTTACATGCGGCCGTATCGGTATTCCTTTAACCCGTTTTAAGACGTCTTGTCCACAGCCTCCAGTGTATATGCTTCTGTACACTGGCAGAGGTAACATAACATCCAGCAAATCCTTGTAGAGCTTTTTCTTTTTTACCGTGCTCAAGTATTCTATGGAAAACCTTACTTTAAGCAAGCGAAAGGCTACAACAACCTCGCGCCGATGACCTTTTAGACGGTGCATCGCAGTCTTTTTTGTAGAGACGATGAATTCAGGTAGTGCATTGTGTAAACAAACTTGCATAACTGTGCGCAGAAATGGGTCACACTGATCTCTTAAAAATATAAAACGCGACACAATCTGTCTGATAAACAGGTGCGACAGACCAAGACCACCTTTTCTGACGGACAAAAACAGATTAGTTCGACTGGTTCGTTCCCAACTTCCTCCGCAAATATACACTGCAAAGACTCTATTAATTTTTGTAGGTTAGTACGCGACATAAACAATAATTGCATAACATACTATAACTTCGCAACTGAGAATAGATTGCAAGTAGTTGCACCGGCAAACATTGACAAATTTCGACCTTGCCATCCCTGCGTCTTCTCTTTCAAGCGTTCTGTTTCCTCGTTGCAATACAGTTCGGTGTCTTCGTAACATTGTAATGGAACACCTAAGTACGTTGTTGACATTGCTGTCCATTGAATGCCAGCAAATAATTCAGGCTTCTCGCTCCACTCTCCATGCCGGAAATCTACGGTCTTCTCCCAATTGATCTTGCAGCCAGATTCCTTGCAAAACTTGCCAGTCAACCTAACCACCTGTCTGATGCTTGCGGCATCTTTGCAAAAGACCGCAATGCTATCAGCGTATGCGAGGACCTTGACCTCCGTTGTTTCAGGCATAAAACCACGTACACTTTGACTAAAATTAAACTCAAGCAGAAAGGTTCTAAGTAAATATCAAAAAGTAATGATGAAATATCACATCCCTGCCTCACACTGGAGAGAAGCTGGACTGGTTCACTTAACTTCTTGTTTATAATGATGCGTGTGCTGCACTCTGAGTAGGCTATTTTTACTTCTTCTAATATCAGTCCGCCGACATTAACATATTCTAATATTGAAAATAGTACTTCATGTGACACATTGTCAAACGCTTTCTCCAAATCTAGTTGCAACACTGCAACCCGACATGAGAGAGTATCACAGCACTCAAGAACACAGCGAGGTACATGTGTATTGGTGGAAATTGTTCTGCCCGTGATTCCACATGTTTGATGCGGTCCCACTAGTCGCGTTACAACTCTTTGAAGTCTCTTTGCTAACACTTTCGTGAATATCTTGTAATCGCAGTTCGGGAGACTTATTGGTCGATAAGACTTTACTGACAACAGTTTAACCGGATCCTCGCACTTAGGGATTAGCACTGTATGAGCGGTTCGGAACGATGGCGGCATTCGCTGTGTTGCAAACATTTCCTTGAACACATTATGCAATAATTGGCTGTGCTGACATTTGAAAGGATTGTAAAAGGGCGCATCTAAACCATCTGGCCCGGGAGCCTTTCCTACACCTAGTCCATCTATAGCGTCTTCAATTTCTCGCAATGTGATTGGAAATTCCAGGCTTGCTTTAATGTCATCTTCTAGACGTGGCATAAGATGAAGAAAATCTCGCTCATACCCTTCTATTATTTTTTCTTGCTACCAAGCAGTTCACGATAATAATCTACGAATGCTCGCTCTATCATTGTGGGTTCGGACGTTTCCTCGTTTCGATATATTATTGCTTGTATTTCATTTTTTGTCGCGTATCTCTTTTCGTCACTTAGCGCCCGTTTAGTAGGCGTTTCCCCATTCCACAATCGTTCCGCTCGCGCTCGTACCATGGCTCCCTTGTATCGTTCTTGGTCGATAAGTTCGAGCCTACTTTTTGTTTCCTTTATCTGCTTCATGCAAGATCCAGCGTTCTGACATTCTGTAGACATGAGAAATTCTACTTCCCTAGTTAATTCTTTTTCTTCTTGTTTTTCCTTGCGGAGCAGCGCAGTTGCTTTTTCTATAGCTTTTACCTTAACATCAGTTTTGAGAGTTTCCCATGTTTCAAAACAGTGATTAGTTTGCGCTGTCATAGAGGAAATAATCATTTCACTTATATCTCTGATAAAGCTTTCATCATCGAGCAGTTTGGTATTAAACTTCCAATGATCCCAATTAAATTTCGTTTCTTTTCGTTTTTCCCTAAATCAAACGTCACTAGACTATGATCAGAAAATGATACATGTTTAATCTCGTAGGTTTGACACAATGGTACGAGCTGCATTGCAATGTAAGCTCGGTATAATCGCGCATGACTTTCACCTTGATAGTGCGTATAAACGGAAGCTTTGCCAGTCGATAACAGAATACCGACATCTTCCAATTCATAATCATTCACAAGTATGTTTAAAAACTGTGCGCTCGTATCCCTTCGTTTCATTTGTTTAGCTCGGTCTTGTGCTCTGCACACACAGTTGAAATCCCCCATCAATATAAGGTATCGCTCGCACTTCAGGTATTCTTCTAGCTGTTGAAAAAAGATTCTACGTGCACATTTATCATTTGGAGCATACACGCACAAAATGCGCTACTTAAAGCCTGAAAAAGAACAATCAAGTATGACAAATCGGTCAGTTCCACATATAATAACTTGTTCCTCTACAATACCAGCACTGTTACGAATAAAGAGTGCGCAGCCTGCGGAAGTTCCAACGGCATGGCGCACGCAGAGGTTATACATTGCTCTAAATGGTTGCACCATGCGGTCCGTCTGTTCCTGGCCTTCCACCTTTGTCTCTTGCAGGGCGACAATATCTAAATCATTTTCTTGAAAAAGCCGGCTTAATTGGTACTGGCGTCTCCTGCTCGCCAAACCGCGACCATTTAAAATGCCTAGACGAAGGCGCTTCTTAAGGTTAAGTGTCTTGGTTAATCCGAAACTGGTGGACCGCATGGAGTTTGCCTCGATCTTTTATGTTGGCACACGGTCGATTCTTTCTGGCGAGAGGCAACGTCGCGTCCAGCTAGCAGTTCTCGGGTCGATGCCGCTGTGGCTCTGTTGCTAGGTGACTTGACGCCACGGTAGGTGCTCGGTGTTCGTGAGTGGTGGAATCGCTGCTCTATGCGTTGACCCTCGTTGTTACGAGGGCTTATTTGCCTCAGTGTTCCGCTCAGGAGGGAGGCTGGGTTTCGGTTTGAAGCTGGGTCGTCTGCCGAATTGAAGGCCAGTCTTCACGACTGTCTTGGTGGGCGGTTCTTCTCCGCTACTTGTACTGGGACTCCCATTTCGCTGCCTGCATCGTCGCTCAGTAGAAGCACCAGGCTCAAGTTCCATGGGCTGCGCGTCGGCTTCGGCTGCCTCAACCAACGCTGCTTCAACGGGTTTGACTTTGTCCGCCTCTTGTGTTTCTCCCACCACAGAAACTCCGTTTGTCTGGGGTGGGGTCGTATCCACAAAAACGCCTTTCCACGCGTCGGTAGAGCAACTTTTTGATTTGCGTTCTTTGTGTCGGCCTGCTTTCGCGCACCAACGGTTTCTTCGCCCTCTGCTTCATCCATTATGAGCTCTGTATCTGCGTCCTTCGTTGCTTTTCCGGTGATGCTCGCATATGTGGTCACGCAGTCTAGGTCGGTGTGGCCGAAGCGCCTACAGTGGGAACAGCGAGGCACACGGCAGTCACGTGGAATGTGGCCAGTGGTGTTGCAACGGAGGCATAATGGTGCTCGGTTTGGCACCACAACTAGGGCGAGTTCGCTTTTTACACGCAAGGTCGTCGATAGTGACTCCGGCTCCCAGTTACATGGCCACAAGGCGGGTTGTCGATGCTCTTTCCGTGATACCATGTACGCGCCATTTTTCCTTCGTTACTTCCGTAACCTTTCCATACGGAGCCAATGCCGCACGCACATCATCATCGCTGACCCCGTAAAGAAGCCAGTGCAGTTTCATTCGTAAGCCTTGGTCGTTGGGGTTAACTACCAGGCACAGGCGACTCTTCACTCGGAATTCCCCTTTTGACAACATTTTCTTCGTTGCTTCAGCGCTCTTGAATGGCACGGCCCAAACGTGATTCATCCTGTACGCCCCCAAAGCGATAACGCCGGGAAGTGCTCCAAGATTTTCCAAGGCATTGCGAAAATCTTCCACTCGGTATGGGCGCGCACGTAAATCCGCATGAAGAAAAATGGTATC
Source organism: Dermacentor variabilis (assembly GCF_050947875.1). NCBI lineage: Eukaryota > Metazoa > Arthropoda > Arachnida > Ixodida > Ixodidae > Dermacentor > Dermacentor variabilis. Next base: position 8,307,118 of record NW_027460335.1, on the reverse strand, counting down.
CGTAACAACCTGACCAGTTTGCAGTTGAGGCAATACAACTTGGTAGTCCTGGTTGACATAAGCAAAAGACCTGTTTCCGCGGCTTCAAAGGGACGCTGAATCCGCTCCTTGGGAGCCCATGTTACCCACGTCCGAACACAACGGTGGCCGGAAGTGGAATGAGACGGATTGCGACACTGGGGATTGAGCGCTGCAGAAACCTAAGTGGGGGAGCATATATCGGGTAACAATGGCATGTAAATTAGCGTGCGTACGAGGACTTTTTTCTCGAATGCGGAATATAAAAGAACATTCCACAGGTGAGGCTCGAACTAACAACCCCGGTATGGCTCACGAGAACTGTCGTATAAGTAGCGTGCGCTAACCATTTGCGGCACAGGGGATTGAGTGCTGCAGAAACCTAAGTGAGCATATATCGGGTAACAATGGAATGATAAATTGGCGTGCGTACGCGGACTTTTTTCTCGAACGTCGAATATAAAAGATCATTCCCCAGGCGAGGCTCGAACTCACAACCCCGGCATGACTCACGAGAACTGGCGTATAAGTACCGTGCGCTAACCAATTGCGCCTCTGGGGATTGAGTGCAGCAGAAACCTAAGTGAGCATATATTGGGTAACAATGGAATAATAAATTGGCGTGCGTACGAGGACTTTTTTCTCGAATGTCGAATATAAAAGAACATTTCCCAGGTGAGGCTGGAACTCACAACCCCGGCATGGGTCCCGAGAACTGTCGTATAAGTACCGTGCGCTAACCAATTGCGCCACTGTGGATTGAGTGCAGCAAAAACCTAAGTGAGCGTATAACGGGTAACAATGGAATGATAAATTGGCGTGCGTACGAGGACTTTTTTTCTCGAATGTCGAATATAAAAGAACATTCACCAGGTGAGGCTTGAACTCACAACTCCGGCATGGCTCACGAGAACTGTCGTATAAGTACCGTGCGCTAACCAATTGCGCCACTTTTTTTTATTGCCGGTCTACGACACAGTATACGACAGAAGTGCACAAAATATATAGTGCGCCAGAAAGCACAAGCGGCCTAACGACCACTGAGGCCTGGCGTTGTCATCTTTAAAATTCCCGGAGCTCTACCAAAGGCTCTAGCCTTGACAGCGACTCAGGAACATCTGTTTGCACTTTCAAAGTCTCCAGGAATCTGTGTACGCCTTCGCGAAAATACATACGTGTTTGTCGCGCGTCCGGATCACATAAATAGCCAGCCATTCGGGAGCGCCATATACTGTGGAGACCCATCAGCATGATCTGGTCAAAGGGAACGCCATCCTCATTATTGGTTGGCAGGTACCGGATCCCGTGAGAGTCTAGCGGTAATTCTTTTTTAATGGTTCTTTGGAGCACGTCCCAGAAAAATACCGCTTGCCAGCAATGAAGAAAAACGTGGTCTATTGTCTCAAGCTGCTTGCATATAAGGCAGTGGGAACCCCACGGTAGAAGTAAACCCCTTTGCTCTAGAAAGGACTTAACAGTTAAAGTTCCAGTGTGTAACTTGAAAAAGAAAGATTTGGCTGCCGGTGACACCTGCATTTTTTAACTCTTTTTAGAACACTGCAATCTGGGCCTCCAGAGTGTATGATCCTGTACAAAGGCACTGGAAAGAGCACGTCACAAACACCCCTATACAATGTTTTTCTTTTAACGCTACTCAAATACTGCATCGAAAAACGCACACTTAGAAATTTGACACTTTGAACAATTTCTCTAAAGAAACCACAAACATTTCTTGAAATACATTGCGTTGTATCAACATACTCAGGCAAAACTGCCCCGAATGTTTGTTGACAGACGGTGCGCAGGAATGGGTCTCTAACGTCACGGAAAAATAGAAACCTGTTTACAATCTGTCGCACAAACAAATGTCCCAGTTCTAAACCACCGGCCTTCACCTGCCGAAACAAGTTCGTGCGGCTGCACCTCTCCCATGTGGACGCCCAAACAAAGACAGCAACTACACGGTGCAGCTTCTGCACGTTTACTCGGGAACAATGTAGCACTTGCATTGCATACCACAACTTACTAATAAAAAAAATATTGCACACCGTAGCTCTTGCGAACACTGATAGATGAGCGCTTGTTGATTTGTCCGCTTTTTCTCGCGTCTCTTGCAGCTGCGCTCGCCAGTACGGATCAGTGTCTCTATAAAATTGCAGCGGCACCCCCAAGTACTTCGGAGGCGTTGTCACCCAAGCCACATTGGCAAAAGTTTCTGGGGTTGAAGGCCATTCTCCGTGCCAAATTCCCAGGCACTTATCCCAATTCACCCGACTTCCGGTAAGCTCACTGAAGCACTGCAGCCTTTCAACTGTTTTACTAACACTTTCCTTGTCCCTGCAAAGAACTGCAACATTGTCTGCATACGCAAGCAATTTCACTTCGGTTGCTTGTAGTCTAAATCCATGAATTTCATCGCTTTGCATTACGTTCAGACAGAGGGCCTCAATATATATATCAAACAACAGAGGGCTGAGGGAGCAACCTTGGCGCACCGAACGTCGTACGTTTATGGGCGCCCCAGCAACTTATTAACAAGTAGCCTCGTAGTGCAGTTACGGTACGCCAAGCTCACTCCCTCCCGGATGACCGAACCTATATTGATGCAGTCCAGGATACAAAACAACATAAAATGTGGCACATAATCAAATGCCTTTTCCAAATCTAATTGTAGTAGTGCGACACGTGCATATGTGGCGTCACAGCATTCAAGTACACACCTAGCCTTGTGAATGTCGTAAACGATGGAACGGCCTTTGATTCCACATGTTTGATGAGGGCCAACTATTTCGCCTATAACAAACACTCTGTAATCTGCTGGCAAGAACCTTCATGTAAATTTTGTAGCTTACGTTTGTTAGAGCGGTAGGTCTGTATGACGATACCTGCTTAAATTTATCTACTTTGTCGGTTTTCGGATTAAGTGCAGTATGTGACGTTCCAAACGACACAGGTAAAACATTTATTTCATATGCCTCATTGAATACCGCAGTCAGCAATGGAGCTAGTTGTTGCTTGAAAGCTTTGTAGAACGCTGCACTTAAGCCATCAGGCCCAGGCGATTTACCAGGGTTTAAATTATCTATTGCACGCTCTACTTCCTGCTCGCTAATGGCCGTGTCCAGTCTTGCTTTTTGTTCCTCGTCTAGTCGTGGCATAGCCCGCCGATACGATTCTTTAAACCGGTCCAGGTCGACATAACGCAAATCGAACAATGCCTGGTAATACTCAAAGAAAGCTTGCCCGATTTCTCTATTATCTGTTGCGGTGCGACCCGCCCGTTGTACCTCAGGGACATGGTTCCTTCTTGCGTGCGCTTTTTCCATGCCTAGCGCCCGTCTTGTGGGCGTCTCCGCCACGGCAAGATGTTCAGCTCTCGCGCGCACAAGCGCTCCACGATAGCGTTCTTCATTAATTTCTAGTTTTTCTTTTATTTTCCTAACGACGTCCATGTATAACCCCGGTGCCTTGCACTGCAGAGCTAATAATTTTTCTAGCATAGACGTTAGCTGCGTTTCATTTAGTTTTTCTTGGTACCGTATGCAGCTCACCCTTTAAATTCCTTTTATTTGGATCTGTTGCTTGCACAGTTCCCATTCCTGGCCCAATTCATGTATTCCCCCTCCAGTGACTTTACTAATTTCTTCCTCCGCTCCCTTACCGAATTCTTGATCATTGAGCAGTTTGTTGTTTAACTTCCAAAGACCCCACTGAAAACAGCTGCTTCGCTTTTTTGCACCTATGAAACATTGAACCATGGAGTGATCCGATAAGGGTGCGGGCACTACGTCATAGCCATGACACTTTGGCACCAAACATGGAAACACGTAAATCCTGTCGAGTCGGGCGTGGCTGGTACCTTGGAAATGAGTGTACTTAACTGGGCACCTGCTCAACAGGCATTCTCCCACGTCCTCTAAAGCAAATTCATCAATTAATCTAATAAGAACGACATTACTACTATCCCTGAAAGTACGCGCACTATTTTTGTCATCGGCGCTCAGAACAAAATTGAAGTCACCCAACAGAGTGAGCTGCCTTTCCGAGTTCAGGTGTTGCTTAATAAATTAAAAAAAGACAGTCCTCTCGTCAACTGCGGTGCCACTGGGGATTGAGTGCAGCAGAAATCTAAGTGAGCATATATTGGGTAACAATGGAATGATAAATTGGCGTGCGTATGAGGACTCTTTTCTCGAATGTCGAATATAAAAAAACATAAAAGAACGTCCGGTAACCAATTGCGCCACTGGGGATTTTTTTTTCTTTAATGCCTGTTTTATAACAAATACACGATTCACAGCTATTCTCCGCTGCGATTACAAAACAAAAAAGACAGTTCAATGTGCGGGTGTACCTTGTCGTTTAATTTTGGTTTAAAAAGGCTGAATGTTTGCAAGCTGTTCAAATGCTGTTAACCACTCAGGTGGTTCGCTGAGCGCTTTAAATGCTTCGCGAATGTACAATACATTTTCAGCAAAATATTCTTTGGCCGGTTTTGCGTCAACATCCTCATTACGAACCGCCATTCGTGTTTTCCACACGCTGTGCATGCAGAGTAACATCACCATATCACATGGCACGCCTTCTGTCTCTTCAAACGGTAAAAAACGGATTCCAAAAGGTGTTAAAGGAAATTCTTTTTTTAGTGTCCTTTGTAGAATGTCCCAAAGGAAGACTGAGTCCCTGCACTCCAGAAAAATATGCTCCATTGTCTCCGGTTTCCGACATATCTGGCAATTCACACTCCAGGGTACAAAGATCCCCTTCTCCTGCAGCCATGGCTTGACAGGAAGCGTGCCAGTGTGTAGCATGAAAAAAAATGTTTTTGTTGTTGCTCTTACAGGCATTTTCTTAACTCTTTTTAAGACATTCTGCTCACGCCCCAGTGCATATACTGCACGGTATATTGGTACTGGACACATGATATTAACTAAATCTCGGTATAATCGCTTTCTTGCGACTGTGTTCAGGTATTCCAAAGAAAAGTGTACTTTTAGAAAACGGAAAGAGCTTATCACTTCAAACAAAAAACTTCGGACAACCACTTGACCTATGCCATACGACGTCACAACATATTCTGGCAGTGCGTCACCTAATCGCGTCTGGATAACGCACCGCAAAAAACAATCGCTTTCGTCGCGCAAGAACATGAAACGCGACACTACTTGTTTCAAAAATAAATGCGACAAACCCAACCTTCCTTTCTGCACAGCGTGAAACAGATTCAGACGACTCGTGCGCTCCCATCCTGATCCCCACACGAACATAGCAAAAACCCTGTGCAACCTTTGTACACACACTCGGGATATACATAAAACTTGCAACATATAAAACACTTTAGCGACAAGAAATAAATTGCAGACAGTGGCTCTCGTGAATATTGACAGATTCTTGCCTCCCCACTTCGTTGTCTGTGCTTTAGCCCGCTCCGTTTGTTCAGTCCATTGCGTCGTGGTATCGCGATAGTATTCCAAAGGAACACCAAGATAACTGGTTGGCGTATCTGTGAACGGTACTGTTTCTAACACTGCAGGCCGGCTGTCCCATTCACCGTGCCAGAAGCCTAAGCTTTTTGGCCAGCTTATGGCACTCCCCGTTAGACTGCAAAACTTTCTTGCATCCTTGACTGCCTCCCGAATGCTCTCTTGGTCAATGCAAAAAAGTGCGATGTCATCTGCGTAAGCTAGTATTTTTACTTCCTGAGTTAAAAGACGGTAGCCGCGAATGTTTTCGTTTTCTCGTACCTTCAAACAGAAAGGTTCAAGAAAAATCGCAAAAAGTAAGGGCGACAAAGGGCACCCCTGGCGCACACTGGATAATACTGGTATATTTTCGCTGAGTCTTTTATTGATTATTAGGTGAGCGGAACAGTTCTCATAAGCCATGGCTACTCCGTCCTGAATCACTTCGCCTACATTAATGTGTTTCAGCAGGGCAAGAAGTATGCTGTGAGCAACCCTGTCAAAAGCTTTTTCTAGGTCTAACTGAACCATTGCTACACATTCGAGGTTCGCATCACAGCATTCCAATATACTCCTAGCGATGTGAATATTCGACAATATTGTTCTATTCCTGATACCGCATGTTTGGTGTGGGCCTACTATGGATTTAATAACTGACTGCATCCTTTTTCCGAGCACCTTCATGTAGATTTTATAATCCGAATTCGTAAGACTTATGGGCCTGTATCCAGCGACAGATTTCAGCTTTACCGTATCGGTGGTTTTCGGTATAAGCACAACATGACTTTTTCTGAATGATGGCGGCAAGTGCTTAGTTTCATGAGCTTCTGATATTACACAGTGCAGTATCTCGCTTATTTCGGCCTTGAAAGTTTTATAGAAAGCTGCTCCTAGGCCGTCTGGTCCAGGCGCCTTTCCTTTACCCAAGTCTTCTATGGCTTCTGTAATTTCTTTCGCAGAGATCGGTCTCTCGAGTCCCTCTTTTATTTCGTCTTGTAATTTTGGCAGAAGTGTTAGAAAGGTGTTCACAAACTCTTCTGTTACGGGCACCTGCCTGCCGAGCAACGCTCGGTAGTGTTCAACGAAAGCTTTTTCAATTACTTCTGGGTCTTTTGACATTGTGTTGTTAAAACAAATTTCTTTTATTATGTTTTTGGATGCGTAACCCTTTTCGTCACTGAGCGCGCGCTTAGTTGGCGCGTCTCCCAGCCACAGCCTCTCGGATCGTGCTCTTATCGCGGCTCCTTGGTAAATTTGAGCGTCCACCCTTTCAAGTTCGCGTTTAATTTCTCTAATCTGTTTCGAAAACAATCCCGGTATTGTGCACTCCGCGTTTAGAAAATAATCGAGCATGCTTTGCAGTTCTTTCTCTCTTTGTTTAGCTTTATGACGCATCACACAAGCCCTCTCGATCGCACTCATTTTCACTTCAATTTTAAACTGCTCCCACAGCTCAGCCCAATTTGTTGTAGCATCTATTTGCATTACGTCAATTTTTCCTTTTACCGTTTTGACAAACCATTCATCACTTAAGATCGTTTCGCTCATTTTCCACAGTTCCCAGTTAAAGTGAGACCCTCTATGTTTCGTGCCCAATGTACACGTTACTAGGCTGTGATCACTGAAGCTCACGTGCTTTACTGCGTAGCTAGTGACCGTTCGCGCAAGGTTTGCTGATACGTACAAACGATCTAGTCGAGCGTGACTCTGCCCTTGGAAATGAGTAAAAACAACACTGTTACCGCTTAATATGCTTCCAACGTCTACTAAGTCATAGTCTGCCACGATTGCGCAGAGTTGATGCGCACTTGTATCCCGTATTATATTACTGGGCACCCTATCTTCGGACATGCAAACACAATTGAAGTCACCAAGAAGAACAACATTTCTTTCACACGTCAGGTGTGACTCAACAAAGTTAAAGAAAAATTTCCTATCACTAATTTTGTTTGCAGCGTACACACAGACAATTCGCCAATCAATATTATTGAAAGAGAAATCACATAGGACCAATCGCCCATCTTGGGCCGACATTACACTCTGCGCAACAATACCTATTGAATTACGCAAAAATAAAAGACAGCCACCGGCCTTACCTACTCCATGACAAACACAAGTGTTGTAACGGGATTTAAAAACCTGAACCATTTTGTCCGTTTGCTCTTCGCTTTCAATTTTAGTTTCTTGAACAGCAAGAATATCTATGTCGTTTTCCAGTATCAGGCGACTTAATTGTGCTTGTCGCAGTCTAGCCGTTAACCCTCGTACGTTAAGCGTGCCAATACGTATTGCTATTCCATGATTATTTGTCATTGAAAGAGAAGAGCAAGCACAAACTACAATACATTTCGGAAATCAAAGACCCCCAAACTTACAAAAAACAAAAACCCTGCACCATCATAAGCTCCGTCTCATACGGCGAAGGCATGACGTTACCAAATGCGCTACTCATCATTCACTTAAAGGTTCCGCAGCACCTAGTCCTTACTGAGCCTTCTACCGAACAGCACCCCGCTACCGCGGGGGAACTGTCAGCGTTGTCCGCTTATCTGGTGGGACAGTCGGCGTCTGTCGCCCGTCTGGTGGGACGGTCGGCGTCTGCCGACCACCTGGCGGATTGGTCGGCGTCTGGCGCCCCTCAGGTGGATGTTCTCGCGTCGGTTTCCTCTCGAGCGGAACGTTCGGCTTGGGCTTGAGTGTAGACCGCCGGAAAGAGGAAGCCTTCGTGGGTGGCCCTTCGCTGCTGACACCGTCGTCTTGCTCAAGCCTGACATCTTGATCGGGTATTTCGCGAGGTCTCTTTGAAACGGCGCTGGCCTGGTCCATTTTCTCGCCGGATTCTTCGATGAAGGCAGCGCCAGAGTTGCCCTGTCGCAGAACGCCCTCGGCAGCCTCTGCGTCCCCCTCACTTTCACGCACCGTAGAATTTTCTGCAGACGGTTCACTTTGCACTTCATTCTTGGCCACTGCCTCGCTACTGCCCTTTCTGGGTTGGCACTTGACGCTTGGCATGACCACTGGCTTCTCTTCCGTGCCTCGTGGGTCTCCGCCCGCTCCAGCAGTCTCTTCCGCGTCCGCTTGATCCATCAAGTGCTCGTCTAACGCGTCGCTCCGGCCAGAGCCGGTCACGTTAGCGTAGCTTCTCACGCACTGGGTCTCGTCGTGGCCGAAACGACGACAGAGTCCACAGCGTGGCACACGGCACTCGCGCCGTATATGGCCGGTGCCGCGGCATCGGAGGCAGAGCGGAGCTCTGCCTGGAACGATCACGAGCGCATGGTCCTCTGATACTCGTAGCTGATGCGGGATGTCTTCCATGGTCATACCAGCCTTCAGCCGTAACGATACCAGACGCGTGTGAGAACCTTTGTCGCCGCACCCTGGTACTCGCCACCGCTCCCTGGAAATTTCGGTCACCGTTCCGAACGGCGCCAAGGCTGCTCTGACGTCCTCGTCGGGAGTCGTGTGAAGCAGCCAGAACAGCTTTTATCTAATATCCTGGTTGCAAGGGTCAATGGCGACGCAGCGGTGTTCTTTGACACTAAAGGCCTTCGCTGACAGCAGCTTCTTTTTTCCGACTTCGTCCTTGAATGTTATAGCCCAGACATGGTTCATCTGGTAGGCGCCGAGGGCCACCACCTCCGGCAGCAGCTTATGACGGTCAAGCGCATCGCGAAAATGTTCGACTCGATAGGGCCTGGCCTTCAAATCACCGTGCAAAAACACGGTATTACACACGGTCATACCTGATGGCAGATGCGGCAAAACAAGCTGGTAATCCTGTGAAGACGTTTCCGTAAGCCTGACACCGCGGCCCGGCTGGGCCGCATGAACCGCCCCTACGGAGCACAACATTCCGTGACCGTCCGCTGTGGTGGCCGGAAGTGGAATGAATTGCGCCACTGGGGATTGAGTGCAGCAGAAACCCAAGTAAGCATATATCGGGTAACAACGGAATGATAAATTGGCGTGCGTATGAGGACTTTTTTCGCGAATGTCGAAAATAAAAGAACATTCCCCAAGTGAGGCTCGAACTCACAACCTCGGCATGGCTCACGAGAACTGTCGTATAAGTACCGTGCGCTAACCAATTGCGCCACTGGGGATTGAGTGCAGCAGAAACCTAAGTGAGCATATATCGGGTAACAATGGAATGATAAATTGGCGTGCGTATGAGGACTTTTTTCTCGAATGTCGAAAATAAAAGAACATTCCCCAGTTGAGGCTCGAACTCACAACCCCGGCATGGCTCAAGAGAACTGTCGTATAAGTACCGTGCGCTAACCCATTGTGACACTTTTTTTTTCTTTATTGCCTGTTTACATAATACAGAAAACAACACAAGGATCTCAAAAACTTTTGAATTTGATCAAATCATCAAACAGTGTAACCCGATCAGGTGTTTCTGGCTGGGCTCGGTAGAGCTCTCGCGTATACGCTACATGTTCAATAAAACTTTCCCTTACAGGCCGAGCGTTAGTGTCTGCATGTCTTACCGACATTCGGGTTTTCCATATACTATGGAGGCTGAGTATCATTATCATGTCGTAGGGAATGTCGCCGTGATTCTCAACTGGTAAATATCGGATTCCATGTGGTGTAATAGGTAAGTCCTTTTTGATAGTTCGCTGAAGGATGTCCCAGTGAAGTATGGCATCCCAGCATTCAATAAATACATATTCTATTGTCTCTGGTTTTTGGCATAGTATGCAGTTGACTGTCCACGGTACAATCATTCCTTTATCTTGTAGCCACGTTTTTAGAGGTATAGTGTTTGTATGGAGCTTGAAGAAAAAGGATTTTACATGGGGCCGTATCGACCTTCCTTTAACCCGTTTTAAGACGTCTTGTCCACAGCCTCCAGTGTATATGCTTCTGTACACTGGCAGAGGTAACACAACATCCAGTAAATCCTTGTAGAGATTTTTCGTTTTTACCGTGCTCAAGTATTCTATGGAAAACCTTACTTTAAACATGCGAAAGGCTACAACAACCTCGCGCCAGTGACCTTTTATACGGTGCATCGCAGTCTTATTTGTAGAGACGATGAATTCAGGTAGTGCATTGTGTAAACAAACTTGCATAACTGTACGCAGAAATGGGTCACACTGATCTCTTAAAAATATAAAACGCGACACAATCTGTCTGATAAACAGGTGCGACAGACCAAGACCACCTTTTCTGACGGACAAAAACAGATTAGTTCGACTCTTTCGTTCCCAACTTCCTCCCCAAATAAACACTGCAAAGACTCTAATAATATTTTCTAGATTAGTACGCGACATAAACAATACTTGAATAACATACCATAACTTGGCAACTAAGAATACATTGCAAGTAGTTGCACGGGCAAACATTGACAAATTTCGACCTTGCCATCCCTGCGTCTTCTATTTCAAGCGTTCTGTTTCCTCGTTCCAATACAGTTCGGTGTCTTCGTAACATAGTAATGGGACACCTAAGTACGTTGTTGACATTGCTGTCCATTGAATGCCAGCAAATAATTCAGGCTTCTCGCTCCACTCTCCATGCCGGAAACCTACGGTCTTCTCCCAATTGATCTTGCAGCCAGATTCCTTGCAAAACTCGCCAGTCAACCTAACCACCTCTTTAATGCTTTCCGCATCTTTGCAAAAGACAGCAATGTCATCAGCGTATGCAAGGACCTTGATTTCCGTCGTTTCAAGCATAAAACCAAGTACACTTTGACTATTAATTAAACTCAAGCAGAAAGGTTCTAAGTAAATATCAAAAAGTAATGATGAAATTGCACATCCCTGCCTCACACTGCAGAGAAGCTGGATTGGTTCACTTAACTTCTTGTTTATAATGATGCGTGTGCTGCACTCCGAGTGAGCCATTTTTACTCCTTCTAATATCAGTCCGCCGACATTAACGTATTCTAATATTGAAAATAGTACTTCATGTGACACATTGTCAAACGCTTTCTCCAAATCTAGTTGCAACACTGCAACCCGACATGAGAGAGCATCACAGCACTCAAGAACACAGCGTGGTACATGTGTATTGGTGGAAATTGTTCTGCCCGTGATTCCACATGTTTGATGCGGTGCCACTAGTCGCGTTACAACTCTTTGGAGTCTCTTTGCTAACACTTTCGTGAATATTTTGTAATTGCATTTCGGGAGACTTATTGGTCGATAAGACTTTCATGACAACAGTTTAACCGGATCCTCGCACTTAGGGATTAGCACTGTATGAGCAGTTCGGAACGATGGCGGCATTGGCTGTGTTGCAAACATTTCCTTGAAGACATTATCCAATAATTGGCTGAGCTGACATTTGAAAGCCTTGTAAAAGGGCGCACCTAAACCATCAGGCCGGGGAGCCTTTCCTGCACCTAGTCCATCTATAGCATCTTCAGTTTCTCGCAATGTGATTGGAAATTCCAGGCTTGCTTTAATGTCATCTTCTAGACGTGGCATAAGATGAAGAAAATCTCGCTCAAACCCTTCTATTATATTTTTCTTGCTCCCAAGCAGTTCACGATAATAGGCTACGAATGCTCGCTCTATCATTGTGGGTTCGGACGTTTCCTCGTTTTGATATATTATTGTTTGGATTTCATTTTTTGTCGCGTATCTCTTTTCGTCACTTAGCGCCCGTTTAGTAGGCGTTTCCCCATTCCACAATCGTTCCGCTCGCGCTCGTACCATGGCTCCCTTGTATCGTTCTTGGTCGATAAGTTCGAGCTTACTTTTTGTTTCCTTTATCTGCTTCATGCAAGATCCAGCGTTCTGACATTCTGTAGACATGAGAAATTCTAGTTCGCTAGTTAATTCTTTTTCTTCTTGTTTTTCCTTGCGGCGCAGCGCAGTTGCTTTTCCTATAGCTTTTACCTTAACATCAGTTTTGAGAGTTTCCCATGTTTCAATACAGTGATTAGTTTGCGCTGTAATAGAGGAATTAATCGTTTCACTTATATCTCTGATAAAGCTTTCATCATCGAGCAGCTTGGTAATAAGCTTCCAAAGATCCCAATTAAATTTCATTTCGTTTTTGCCATAAATTAAACGTCACTAGACTATGATCAGAAAAGGATACATGTTTAATCTCGTAAGTTTTACAGAATGGCACGAGCTGCATTGCAATATAAGCTCGGTCTAATCGCGCATGACTTTCACCTTGATAGTGCGTATAAACGGAAGCTTTGCCAGTCGATAATAGAATACTGACATCTTCCAAGTCATAATCATTCACAAGTATGTTTAAAAACTGTGCGCTCGTATCCCTTCGTTTCATTTGTTCAGCTCGGTCTTGTGCTCTGCACAAACAGTTGAAATCCCCCATTAATATAAGGTATCGCTCGCACTTCAGGTATTCTTCTAGCTGTTGAAAAAATTTCTACGTGCACATTCATCATTTGGAGCCTACACGCAGAAAATGCGGCACCTAAAGCCAGAAAAAGAACAATCAAGTATGACAAATCGGCCAGTTCCACATATAATAACTTGTTCCTCTACAATACCAGCATTTTTACGAATAATGAGCGCGCAGCTTCCAGAAGTTCTAACTGCATGACACACGGAGACGTTATACATTGCTCTAAATGGTTGCACCATGCGGTCCGTCTGTTCCTGGCCTTCCACCTTTGTCTCTTGTACGGCGACAATATCTAAATCATTTTCTTGAAAAAGCCGGCTTAATTGGTACAGGCGTCTCCTGCTCGCCAAACCGCGAACGTTTAAAGTGCCTAGACGAAGGGGCTTCTTAAGGTTAAGTGTCATGTTTAATCCGAAACTGGTGGACCGCATGGAGTTTACCTCTATCTTTTATGTTGCCACACGGTCGATTCTTTCCGGCGACGGGCAACGTCGCGTCCAGCCAGCAGTTCTCGGGTCGATGCCGCTGTGGCTCTGTTGCTAGGGGACTTGACGCCACGGTAGGTGCTCGGTGTTCGTGAGTGGTGGAATCGCTGCTCTATGCGTTGACCCTCGTTGTTACGAGGGCTTATTTCCCTCAGTGTTCCGGTCAGAGGGAGGCTGGGTCTCGGTGTGAAGCTGGGTCGTCTGCCGAATTGAAGGTCGGTCTTCACGACTGTCTTGGTGGGCGGTTCTTTTCCGCTACTTGTACTGGGCTTGCCCATTTCGCTGCCTGCATCGTCGCTCGGTCTCTTGGTAGAAGCACCAGGCTCAAGTTCTATGGGCTGCGCGTCGGCTTCTGCTTCCTCACCCAACGCTGCTTCTACGGGTTTGACTTTGCCCGCCTCTTGTGTTTCCCCCGCCACAGGGACTCCGTTTGTCTGGGGTGGGGGGTTATCCGCAAAAACGCCTTTTCACGCTTCGGTACGGGCAACTTTTTGATTTGCGTTCTTTGTGTCGGCCTGCTTTCGAGCACCAGCGGCTTTTTCGTCATCTGCTTCATCCATTATGAGCTCTGTATCTGCGTCCTTCGTTGCTTTTCCGGTGATGCTGGCATATGTGGTCACGCAGTCTAGGTCGGTGTGGCCGAAGCGCCTACACTGGGAACGGCGAGGCACACGGCAGTCACATCGAATGTGGCCGGTGGTGTTGCAACGGAGGCATAATGGTGCTCGGTTCGGCACAACAATTAGGGCGAGTTCGCTTTCTACACGCAACTGGTGGGGTGGGTCGTCGATAGTGACTCCGGCTCCCAGTTTCATGGCCACTAGGCGGCTTGTCGATGCTCTTTCCGCAATACCATGTACGCGCCATTTTTCCTTCGTTACTTCCGTAACCTTCCCATACGGAGCCAAGGCCGCACGCACATCATCATCCCTGACTCCGTAAAGAAGCCAGTGCAGTTTCATTCGTACGCCTTGGTCGTTGGGGTTAACTACCAGGCACCGGCGACTCTTCACTCGGAATTTCCCTTTTGACAACATTTTCTTCGTTGCTTCAGTGCTCTTGAATGTCACGGCCCAAACGTGATTCATCCTGTTCGCCCCCAAAGCGATAACGTCGGGAAGTGCTCCAAGATTTTCCAAGGCATTGCGAATACCTTCCACTCGGTATGGGCGGGCAAGTAAATCCGCATGAAGAAAAATGGTATCCGTAACAACCCGACCTGTTGGCAATTGAGGCAATACAACTAGGTAGTCCTGGTCGACTGAAGCAAAAGACCTGTTTCCGCGGCTTGAAAGGGCCGCTGAGTCCGCTCTTTGGGAGCCCATGTTACCCACGTCCGAACACAACGGTGGCCGGAAGTGGAATGAGATGGATTGCGACACTGGGGATTGAGTGCTGCAGAAACCTAAGTGGGGGAGCATATATCGGGTAACAATGGAATGATAAATTGGGTTGCGTATGAGGACTTTTTCTCGAATCTCGAATATAAAAGAACATTCCCCAGGTGAGGCTCGAACTCACAACCCCGGCATGGCTCACGAGAACTGTCGTATAAGTACCGTGCGCTAACCAATTGCGCCACTGGGGATTGAGTGCAGCAGAAACCTAAGTGGCCATACAGTGGCCATACAGTGGCCGTCGTCCGAGTTCGTCTTCGGTCGGCTTCGGGGTGAGCCTACGGTCAGCCTCCAGGCTGGGCTTAGGCTTGAGGGTGGAGCGCCTTCCGGGTAGCGTCTTAGCGGGCGGTGCCTCGGTGTCACCGCCGACCTTTCCGTCGACTTTTTCCTCTTGCTGCAGGGACGTCTTCACCGGTGCCGAGACGCTTTCGACGCGGGCACTAGCAGGGGTCGCGTTTTCGTTTTCCGCTGCCTCCGTAGTCTCAATAGCCGGCTGGCGGCTCTCATGCTCTTTCTGGTCCGCCCTGACGGTGGTTAGTGTGGTTTCTGGCTCGTCGGAAGGAGGCACGTTATTCGGTCCTGCTTCAGTCAGCATGGTCGTCACGCTCATTTCTGCCGCCACGTTGCTGTTTCCAGCTCCCTTGGCCGCTTCCTCGGCCTCGGTCACTTCCATCATGTGGTCTGATGTCAACGGTTCGCTCTCCCCTGACCGCGCGGTTGATGCCCATGTACGTGCACAGTCCGCGTCGTTGTGTCCGAAAAGCCTGCACCGGGTGCAACGGTGCAGGCTTTTCTCTACGAATACTCTACAAATTCTCTACGAACGTGACCAGATCCCCGGCAGCGCAGGCACTGCATGGGGTGACCTGGGGCTACGACCAGCGCAAGCTCGCCGGCGACGCGGATCTAGTGGGGCAGGTCGTCAACTTTCATTCCAGCCTTCAGCTGCAGCAGCACTGCGCGCGTCGTCGAGCCCTTGTCGGAAACGCCGTCTACTCGCCAGCGCTCCCGGGTTACTTCTGTCACTTTGCCAAAGGAAGCCAGCGCAGTCTTAACGTCTTCATCATCCACACCATGAAGAAACCAATGGAGACGAAGCTTCACCTGCTGTTCTTTAGGGTCGATGACAAGGCAGCATCGCCCCTTGACCTGAAGCTCCTTCAGTGCAGCCAGTTTTTGGGCCGCCTCGGCTGCCTTTATCGTTACCGCCCATACGTGATTGATTTGGTACGCTCCAAGGGCGACGACGCCAGAGAGCATACCAAGAGCTTGAAGCGCGTCCCGAAAATCCTCTACGCGAAACGGGCGAACACGAGTGTCACCCCGCAAAAAACTGTGTTTCACACAATGCGTCCTGTAGGTAGCCGAGGCAAAATAATCTGGAAATCCTTATCTTCCTCCGTCAGAAGCCTGTTGCCGCGGCTAACAGCCGCACATGCCGCTCCATTGGAGCCCATGATTCCGCGATCCGTTTAGCTCGGGAGCCGGACGCAGAATGACCAATTGCGCCACTGGGGATTGAGTGCAACAGAAACCTAAGTGAGCATAGATCGGGTAGCAATGGAATGATAAATTCGCGTGCGTATGACGACTTTTTTCTCGAATGTCGAATATAAGTGAACATTCCCGAGGTGAGGCTCGAACTCACAACCCCGGCATGGCTCACGAGAACTGTCGTGTAAGTACCGTGCGCTAACCAATTGCGCCACTGGGGATTGAGTGCAGGAGAAACCAAAGTGAGCATATATCGGGTAACAATGGAATGATAAATTGGCGTGCGTACGAGGCCTTTTTTCTCGAATGTCGAATATAAAAGAACATTCCCCAGGTGAGGCTCGAACTCACAACCCCGGCATGGCTCACGAGAGCTGTCGTATAAGTACCGTGCGCTAACCGATTGCGACACTGGGGATTTTTTTTCTTTATTACTGGTTTGGCACTTCCAAACACAGAACACATAAATACACTTTTACAAGTACAATAAAAGACGCGTGAGCCTTTTCATGGCTGGAGGGTGAGCCTAAAATGGCTTCAGAGAAGCCAGCTTATCAAGAACAGGTATCGAATCCGGTGGGTCCCTCTGGATTTTGAGAACATCCCGTATGTACACACAGTTTTCACTGAAGTTTTGCATGGCCAATCTTGCGTTGACATCCGCATTTCTGACCGCCATCCTCGTTTTCCACACACTATGCAAACACAGTAACATGCACATGTCGCATGGGATTTCATCTGGGTTTTCACATGGCAAGAATCGGATACCGAAGGGTGTTACTGGCAAATCTTTCTGAAGTGTCCGCTTAAGTATGTCCCACAGGAAAACAGCATCGTGACAATCCAAAAAGATATGTTCTGTGGTTTGCTCCTTCCGACATATCAGGCAGGGTAATCCCCATCGGACAAAGATACCTTTGCTTTGAAGCCACGGTTTTACAGCGAGCGTACCCGTGTGCAGTTGGAAAAAGAATGATTTAGCTGACGCTCTTACTGGCATTTTTCGAACTCGTTTTAAAACGTCTCGTTCTTGTCCTAGTTGACAGTTGGAGTGGTACAACGGTATTGGTAAAAAAACATCAATTAGATGTTTGTACAAACGTTTACGCTCCACTGCGCTCAAGCATTCTAAGGAAAACCGTGGCTTCAGTACTTGATATGCGGACACTATTTCGCGCCAAAAACTGCTCAGTGTTCCACGCGTATGTGCGTTTGATGACACCAATATAATCCGGGATATGATTACACAGCCTCATGTGTATAACAGTACACAAGAAAACATCACTTTGGTCTCTCAGAAAGAAAAATCTTGAAACTATTTGTTTCAAAAATAAATGACACAGACGAAGCCCTCCGTTTTGCACCGAAAGGAACAAGTTTCACAGACTGGTGCGTTCCCAGGTAGAATTCCATATAGAGGTGGCAAACACTCTGTGTAATTTTTGGACACAAGTTCTGCTCATACTGAACACTTGAAGTACATAAAACACTTTTGCAACAAAAACACCTTGCAGACTGTAGCGCGGGAAAACATAGAAAAGTTAGGCCCTCCCCATTTTTGAGACTGATCCTTGAGCCTTTCTGTCTCTCCTGCCCAGTATTCTGCAGTACTTCGATAATGCTGAAGAGGAACCCCCAAGTATCTAGCACGAATACTTGTCCATCGCATGTTTGCATACGCTTCCGGCGCTTGCCCCCAATTTCCATGCCAAATGCCCAGAGATTTGTCCCAGCTAATGGTACTTCCGGTAGCACTGCAGAATGATGTAGCTTCCTTAACAACTTCTTTAATACTGCCCTTGTCTTTGCAGAATATGGCTATGTCATCCGCATTTGCCAGTATCTTTACTTCAGTAGCATAAAAGGAATAGCCATGCACGCTTGTATTTATGCGAATTTTTAAACATAAGGGTTCCAAATAAAGTGCAAAAAGAAGAGACGAACACGCACACCCTTGTTTTATACCGGACAGTACTGGAATGTTTTCACTTAAGGTGTTGTTGACTTTAAGGTTTACTGCACACCCTTCATACACCATCTTGATGCCTTCAGTGATAACACTGCCTACATTACAATGTTCTAATAATAACTGTAATATGTCATGATTAACTCTATCAAATGCTTTCTGAATATCCAGTTGTATCATAGCTATGTTGTCGTGAGTCGTGTCACATCATTCCAGAATAGTTCTACGGTGTGTATGTTTGTGTAAATTGTCCTTCCTTTGATACCGCATGTCTGGTGAGGTAATACGAGGTGTGTGATAACGCTCTGCAATCTCTTGGCTAGCACCTTCGTAAATATCTTATAGACTACATTCCTGGGACTTATAGGTCGATAGGCCTCAACAGCCAACAATTTCCTGGGATCATCCGATTTTGGAATAAGTACTACATGGCATTTTCTAAACGATGAAGGTGCTCTTTTTTTGATCGTAGCATTCATTTATCACGCGATGTAACGCTTGTGCCAGTTCTTCCTTGAAGCATTTGTAAATGGCAGCCCCTAGTCCATCAGGCCTAGGTGCTTTGTCGGTGCTTAGTTCATCAATGGCCTGTTTTATTTCATGTACACTAATTGGCAGTTCAAGCGTTTGTCTTACTTCATCGCCTAGCCTTGGCATGTGCGACAGAAATTTGTTTCGAAAGGCTTCTGTATCTTTTATTTTTGGGCTTAGCAGTTTTTGATAGCATTCAACAAACGCTTTCTCTATCGATTCCTTGTCACGTGTCACTTAGTTTTAATATCTTATTTTTTAATATCTTTTTTTACTGCTTGCCTTTTTTTTACCGAGTGCCCGCTTAGTAGGCGTTTCCCCTAGCCATAGTCTTTCAGCCCGTGCTCTGACGACCGCTCCACGATATTTCCTTTCATCTATCACTTCAAGCTTACTTTTAAGGTCACGTAGTTCCTTGCTAAAGTGTCCAGGGTTAGCACTCTCAACTGCAATCATATAATCTAAAGTGCTCCTAAGTTCTTTCTCTTGCTGTTTTTCAAATCTGCGCCGCACGCAAGCTCGTTCAATCGCTGCAATCTTTCCTTCATTCTTAAATTGCTCCCAAAGCGATGTGAAATTGGAAGATTCAACGAAACATATTTCATCTCTCTTTTCCTTTACCTTTTTAACAAAAATTTCATCATCCAACAGTGTATCGTTTCATTTCCACAAGTTCCAACTGAACTTGGACACTTTTGTCTTGGTTCCTAGTGTCGCTATCACCAAGCAGTGATCACTAACTGTGACGTTCTTTACTTTGCTCGCTCTCCGCCGACCCCGCGGCTACTGCGTATCAACGTACACAGTCCGTGTCGCTGTGTCCGAAAAGCCTGCACCGGGAGCAACGGGGAACCTTACATTCTCGACGAACGTGACCAGAGCCCCGGCAGCGCAGGCACTGCATGGGGCGACCTGGGGCTACGACCAGCGCGAGCTCGCCGGCGACGCGGATCTGGTGGGGCAGGTCGTCGACTTTCAGTCCAGCCTTCAGCTGCAGCAGCACAGTTCGGGTTGTCGAGCCCTTGTTGGAAACGCCATCCACTCGCCAGCGCTTCCGGGTTACTTCTGTGACTTTGCCAAAGGAAGCCAGCGCAGTCTTTACGTCTTCATCATCCACACCATGAAGAAGCCAGTGAAGACGAAGCTTCACCTGCTGTTCTTTAGGGTCGATGACCAGGCAGCGACGCCCCTTGACCTGAAGCTCCTTCAGTGCAGCCAGCTATTGGGCCGCCTCGGCTGTCTTCGTCGTCACCGCCCATACGTGGTCGATTTCGTACGCTCCAAGGGCGACGACGCCAGATAGCATACCAAGAGCTTGAAGCGCGTCCCGAAAATCCTCTACGCGAAACGGGCGAACACGAGTGTCGCCGTGCAAAAAAACTGTGTTTAACATGATGCGTCCTGTAGGTAGCTGAGGCAAAATAATCTGGTAATCCTTATCGTCCGATGTCGAAAGCCTGTTGCCGCGGCTAACAGCCGCATAAGCCGCTCCACTGGAGCTCATGATCCCGCGATCCGTTGAGCTCGGGAGCCGGAAGCAGAATGGTGGCACTGGGGATTGAGTGCAGCAGAAACCAAAGTGAGCATATATCGGGTAACAATGGAATGATAAATTGGCGTGCGTATGAGGACGTTTTTCTCGAATGTCGAATATAAAAGAACATTCCCCAGGTGAGGCTCGAACTCACAACCCCGGCATGGCTCACGAGAACTGTCATATAAGTACCGTGCGCTAACCAATTGCGCCACTGGGGATTGAGTGCAGCAGAAATCTAAGTAAGTATATATCGGGTAACAATGGAATGATAAATTGGCGTACGTATGCGGACTTTTTGCTCGAATGTCGAATATAAGAGAACATTCCCCAGGTGAAGCTCGAACTCACAACCCGTGCATGGCTCACGACAACTGTCGTATAAGTACCGTGCGCTAACCAATTGCGCCACTGGGGATTGAGTGCTGCAGAAACCTAAGTGAGTATATATCGGGTAACAATGGAATGATAAATTGGCGTGCGTATGAGAACTTTTTCTCGAATGTCTAATATAAAAGAACATTCCCGAGGTGAGGCTCGAACTCACAACCCCGGCATGGCTCACGAGAATTGTCGTATAAGTACCGTGCGCTAACCAATTGCGCCACTGGGGATTGAGTGCAGCAGAAACCTAAGTGAGCATATATCGGGTAAGAATTGAATAATATATTGGTGTGCGTATGAGGACTTTTTTCTCGAACGTCGAATATAAAAGAACATTCCCCAGGTGAGGCTCGAACTCACAACCCCGGCATGGCCCTCGAGAACTGTCGTATAAGTACCGTGCGCTAACAAATTGCGCCACTTTTTCTTTATTGCCAGTCCTCGACATATCACCACAACACACATTCCTTAAATGATATACACAAAAACGAAAGAATGAATAATGAATCCAAATACCGAACGAGAAACAGTAATGAACACATTCGTTGCCGTCCGCTACTGTGACGTGATATTGTCGTATCAAAATTCCTTGAGCGCTGTCAGGGGTTCAACCCTCGACAGCCACTCAGGAACAGGCTGTTGCAACTTCTGCACTTCTACATATCGCTTCATGCATT
Source organism: Dermacentor variabilis (assembly GCF_050947875.1). Lineage (NCBI taxonomy): Eukaryota > Metazoa > Arthropoda > Arachnida > Ixodida > Ixodidae > Dermacentor > Dermacentor variabilis. Next base: position 8,285,826 of record NW_027460335.1, on the reverse strand, counting down.
CTCGGAAGTATACACGCGCCGGTCGGGCATCCGGGTCACAATGGTAGTCCGCCATTCTTGCACGCCATAAACAGTGGAGGCCCGTAAGCATGATAAGGTCGTACGGGAATCCTTCGTCATCATTTACTGCCAGAAATCTGATTGCGTGTGGATCTATCGGTAACTCCTTTTTTAATGTCCTTTGCAACATGTCCCAGAAAAAACCCCTTCTCAACAGTGGATGAAGACATAATCTATGCTTTCTGGTTTTTTACAAATAACGCAGTGGGTTCCCCATGGCACGTAGAACCCACGTTTTTCCAGGAAGATTTTAACAGATAAGGTACCGGTATGTAATTTGAAGAAGAAAGATTTCGTGGCTGGTTGAACTGGCATCGTCTTCACCCTTTTCAGTACGTCTAGGCCTGGGCCTCCAATGTACACTGCTCTGTACATGGGTACAAGCAAAACACTATCACACAAATCACGGTATAACTTTTTCCGTTTTGCAGTCCACAAATATTCACTTGAAAAACGAACCTGCAAAAAAAGAAACACTGTCAACTATTTCCCGAAAGAAACCGCGGACAGATCCTGGCATTATTCCAGTGCCTACTAAAAATTCGGGAAGTGCTCTTGACAGCCTCATTTGAATCACGGTGCGCAGAAATGGGCCATTTGTGTCTCGAAAAAAGAAGAACCTGTTCATCAGTTGCGGAATGTCGAATACAAAAGAACATTCCCCAGGTGAGGCTCGAACTCACAACCCCGGCATGGCTCACGAGAACTGTCGTATAAGTACCGTGCGCTAACCAATTGCGCCACTGGGGATTGAGTGCAGCCGGAACCTAAGTGCGCATATATCCGGTAACAATGGAATGATAAATTGGCGTGCGTATGAGGACTTTTTTCGCGAATGCCGAACATAAAGGAACATTCCGCAGGTGAGGCTCGAACTCACAACCGCGGTATGGCTCACGAGGACTGTAGTATAAGACCGTGGGCTAACCAATGGCGCCACTAGGGATTGAGTCTTTTTTTGTTTGTTTCCTGTTTTGAGAACTGTACATTTACGGATATATAAAGCACGAATTCAATCTCTGAATTCCACATATGCAGTGATGTCAAAAAAGGAACCGCTGCGCATTCGAATGTGGAGCTTAGTTAAAATTGCTTGATCATCACTAGCTGATCAAGGATAGGTAGCCAGTCTGGCGGCTCTGTTTGGGTTTTTAAGACTTCGCGCACATAAATAATATTGTCAATGAAATAGTCCCTGGCTGGTCTTGGATTCACCTCCTCATTTCTTGCAGCCATCCTAGTTTTCCACACGCTGTGCATGCAAAGGAGCATCACCATATCACACGGCACTCACTCTAAGTCAGTCAACGGAAAAAACTTAATACCAAATGTCGTCAACGGTAAATCCTTCTTAATTGTTCGCTGGAGAATGTCCCACAGAAATACTGAATCCCAGCAGTTTAGGAATATGTGCTCTATTGTTTCAGGCTTTTGGCAAATGTTGCAGTTAACGCTGCAAGGAAGGAAGAATCCTTTCTCTTGGAGCCACGGCTTGACAGGGAGCGACCAGTGTGCAAACAAAAGAAAAATGATTTAGTGGTCGCCTGCACAGGCATCTTTCTCACCCGGTTCAATACGTCCTTTTCGTGTCCTAAGTTATACAGAGCTCGGTACACAGGCACTGGGCACATAATGTCTAATAAGTCTTTATACAATCGTTTTCGTTTTGCAGTATGCAAGTAATCTGCGTAAAAATGGGCACTGAGGAGGCGATAAGCATTCACCACCTCTGACCAGAAGCCTTTGATCGCTTCCTTAGGTCCAGCATGTGACGTCACAATGATATCGGGCAACGCATCAAACAATCGCCATTGAATTACGGACCGCAAAAAACCATCTCTTTGGTCTCGTAAAAAACAAAAACTTGAAACTACCTATTTTAGGAATAAATGAGATAGGCCCAAGCCTCCTTTGCGCATGGGAAGGAACAAATTTAAACGAGTTGTGCGCTTCCATGATGATCCCCATATATAAAAAGCGAAAATTCGGTGCTACTTCTGCACGCATACTCTGGACATACATAAAACTTGCAGTAGGTAGAACACCTTTGCTACCAGAAACAAATTACACACAGTTGCTCGTCCGAACATAGACAGGTTGTGACCTCCCCACTTCACCGTCTGTGGTTTGACTCGTTCTATTTCACCTACCCAATGCGTTTTTCCATCGCGGTAGTGTTCCAATGGGACTCTTAGATATCGAGAGGGCCTCTGAATGAATTTGATGTTTTCCACATAAGCAGGCCTACTTTCCCATTCTCCGTGCCAAAAACCAATGCTTTTCTACCAGCTTATGGCACTACCAGTAAGTTTACAGAACATTTTTGCGTCTTTCACTGCCTCAACAATGCTGTCATGCTCGCCACAAAAAATCGCTATGCCATCAGCATATGACCGGATTTTAACTTCGTGCATATGAAGTCGGAATCCATTGACCTTCTTGTTGTGCAACACCTTTAAACAGAATGGCTCTAGAAATATGGCGAAAAGCAAGGGCGAGGCCGGGCATCCCTGACGCACACTCGACCGAACCGGTATACTAGAGCTCAGCTTGTTGTTAATTATGAGCCTTGCACTGCAGTCTGCGTATGCCATTCGCACCCCTTCTTGAAGAACTTTTCCGATGTTGATGTGTTCGAGCAGAGGAAACAATATACTGTGGGCAACCTCATTGAAGGCTTTCTCGAGGTCTAACTGTACCATTGCCTCGTGTCCGAGAGTTACGTCACAGCACTCGAGAACAGTTCTCGCTGTGTGGATGTTTGTTAATATCTTTCTCCCCTTAACACCAAATGTCTAATGTGGGCCAAAACAGATGTAATAACTGACTGAAGCCTTTTGGCCAGGACCTTCATGTGCATGTGACAATCAACGTTCGTGAGACTAATTGGTCGATATGCTTCCATCGACTGCAACTTGGCAGGCTCATCAGTCTTTGGTATCATGACGATATGGCTGGAACTGAAAGATGGAGGCAGTCGTTTAACTTCGTACGCTTCAGTTATGATGGTGTAGAGTATTTCCACCATTTGACGCTTGAAACACTTGTAGAAGCTAGGCCCTAGGCCGTCGGGCCCCGGGGCCTTTGTCTAACTAAGCTCATGGATTGCTCGTTCTAACTCTTCAATACTTATAGGTTTCTCGAGTTCCGTCTTTACTTCGTCCTGCAGTACTGGCACGAGTGGCAAAAGATGTGTCTTGAACTTCTCAATTATTTCTACTTTACTGATAAACAAATTAGAATACATTTCGTCGAAAGCGCTTGGAATGGTTTCTTGATCACGTGAAAGAACGCCGCGATAGCAAATTTCCCTAATTTGTTTCTTTGTCACATATCTCTTCTCGTCTGCGAGTGCCCGTTTCGTCGGGGCTTCATCTAACCAAATTCGCTCGGCGCGTTATCTTGCTACCGCTGCCTCGTATCTTTCAGTCTGAATGGCTTCCAGCTGCTCTTTTGTTTTTGTTTTTATTTAAGTTGTAAAATGCCCAGGGACTGCGCTTTCAACATCTACAAGATACTTCAGCGTACTGTTTAGTTCTTTTTCTCGCTGTTTTGCCTGACGGCTTAATACACACGCCCTTTGAATTGCTATATTTTTAACCTCGCTTTTAAATTGATCCCACGCATAGAACCAACGTTTAGGTTCTCTTGCATGCAATTCTTTAATTCTTTCAGTTACTTCGTCGACGAATCTTTCGTCCTGTAGTAACTTTTCATTGAGCTTCCACAGCTGCCAATTAAAACGACACTCCTTCACTTTAGAACCGATTGTGAACATCACTAAACTGTGGTCACTAAAGCTAACATGTTTAACCGTGTACTGATTACAATTGGGTACCAGTTCCGCGGACACATACGCCCTATCGAGCCTTGCGTGACTCCGCCCTTGAAAATGAGTGAACATTACTTGGTTTTCACGTAGTGCATCACCCACATCAACAAGGTCATACTCTTGAACGGTGGATCTGAGCATTTCTGCACTCTTTTCGTTCATGAACACATCTTTAGAGGTGTCCTCGGGCAAATATGCAAAATCAAAATCACCTAATAAAAGAATTCTCCTATCACAACTTATGAAGGTGGCCATATATTCAAAAACACTTTTCGCTCGCTTGCTTTGTTCGGAGCGTTAATACAGATAATTCTCCAGTCTACTTCATTGCAAGACAGGTCACACATAACTAATCGGCCATTATCGAGTGCTACTACAGTCTCCTCAATAATACCGACAGTGTTACGCAGAAAAATAACACATCCTCCAGACTTCCCATTAGCATGACTAACACAAACATTGTAATTTGATTTAAACACTTCAACCATTCTATCCGTCTGTTCCTCGCCTTCAATTTTTGTTTCCTGAACTGCAAGAATATCCATGTCATGGTCCATTAATAGCCTTTTAAGCTGAGCTTGCCGCTTTCTCGTCGACAGGCCACGCACATTGAGTGTCCCTATTTTGAAGCCATGTTTAGAAAGCTGAGGGACAGATGGACTACTTGGCACCTGATGCAATTTTACTGCTAACGGACTTACAGCCCTGGACTGGACGACATCGTTAAATGGCTCCGCCACACTGGTCGAAGCCCTCGCGTCCTCCTTGTCGGCACACATCATGGAAACTGCAACCTACACATCCACCCTCAGTTCATTCGTTCTTTACTACCAACCAGCGGGCCACCTAAGGGAGGGGCACTGCTGGCGGTGTGGAGGCACGTGGAGGCACGCTCTTGTGCGGTGGCACGTTCGGTTTGGGCTTCAGCGAAAGCCGCCGAGAGGTGGTAGTCTTGGCCGGCGGTCCTTCAGCTGAACTCAGGTCTTCTCCTTTTCCAGCATTTCCAACGCTTTCGTCTCGGGGTTTTTTTGAGAGAGCGGTAGAGTGGCCGCTATTCAGCGCCTCAGCGCTGCCCCCAACGATTCCAGGGCTGTCGTCCATGGTCTCCTCGGCGGTTCCGAGCACAGCTTCACCTTCTTTGCTGCTTTCTGTCGCCTGCTTCTGTGCCATATTTTCTTCTTTGCTGGCTTCCTCCTGCGGCTCTTTGTCATGGCTCGTAGCGGCTGGCGTCTCGTCAGAGTTAGGCTGGACCTCGCCCTCCCCAGCTGTGTGCTCTGCGTCAGCTTGGTCCATTAGGTGTTCGTTGATCACGTCGCTCTTGCCAAACCCTGTCACATTCGCGTAACTTCGCACGCACTGGGTATCTTCGTGGCCGAAGCGACGACAGATCCCGCAACGTAAAACGCGGCACTCGCGTCGTATGTGACCGGCGCCGTGACACCGGAGGCAGAGCGTTGCTCAGCCAGGCACCAACACGAGTGCCTGACTGTCGTATAAGTACCGTGTGCTAACCAATTGCGCCACTGGGGATTTTCTTTTATTGCCGGAAGTTTCACCAAGCTAACACAAAGGGCATCATTTCTTGAAGTAAGGTAAGCGATACATAAATATACACAAACACACATTCAACTTTGTGCGCATGCATATTGTGCGGTCAGTCACATTGTGGCTGGCCATGTCAAGTTTAAAATTCCTTTAATGTGGCGACGGGCTCAAACCTCGCCAGCCAATCCGGAGGACATTCTTGTTCTTTAATTACATCAATGAACATGGGAATAGCTTCCCGGAAGAGCAGCCGCGCAGGCCGGCTGTCAGGCTCACGAAAGAAACCGGCCATTCGAGCCCGCCATAAACAGTGGAGACCCATTAGCATAATTAAGTCCAAAGGCATGCCGTCCTCATTTTCAGCCATCATAAATCTAATACCTAATGGACTTAAAGGCAATTCTTTCTGTAGTGTTCTTTGAGGAACGTCCCAAAAGAAAACCCCTGTCCAACAATGCAAAAAACATGGGTAATTGTTTCGAATTGTTTAATATAAGACAGTTTGCTCCCCATGGTAAATAAAAACGCATCTCTTGTAAAAAGGCCCGTACCGGCAAAGTTCCGGTATGCAACTTAAAGAACAAGTATTTAGTGTTTGGCTGCACCTGCATTTTCTTAACACGCTTTAACACGTCATTTCCCCGTCCTCCACTGTTTATGGCTCTGTACATCGAAACAGGCATAATCATAGCAACTACATCCCTGTACAATTTCTTCCGCGACACCGAAAAGAGACCATCATTAGAAAAACGTACGGACAGAAAACGGACACTGTCAACGACTTCCCTTAGGTACCCTCGAAGAGCACCAGGCATACTTAAAGTGCAGACCACGTACATCGGCAGATGCTTGCTCACTCGTAACTGGCACATCGTGCGCAGAAAGGGGTCATGCACGTCTCGAAAAAAAGAAAACCGGTTTACTAGCTGCTTAACAAAAAGATGCGACAGGCCTAAGCCCCCGTCCTTGACTCTCCTAAATAAGTTTGTGCGGCTGCACCGCTGCCATTCTGATGCCCAAAGGAACACAGCAAAAACTCTATGGAACCTTTGCACATTTATACGAGAGCAACAGAAAACTAGCATAACGTACCATATTTTGCTTATTAAAAACAAGTTACATACAGTAGCTCTCGCATACATCGAGAGATGAGCACCTTTCCAATTTGTTGTTTTTTCCTTGAGTCGTTTGGCCTCCTCTAGCCAATAGCCCTCATTCCGCCGGTAATGTTCGAGCGGAACGCCCAAGTATTTAGCTGGTGCTTTAATCCATCTAATGTTGGCGAACATTTCCGGTGTTGACTGCCATTCACCATGCCAAGAACCGAGACACTTATTCCAATTTGCAAAGCTCCCTGTTGTGTTTCCGAAATGTTTAACAATGAATGTTACCTCTGTAATGCTTTCTTAAGTTGTACAGCACACCGCTACATTGTCTGCATATGCCAGGAGTTTCACTTCGGCTTCCATGAGTTTGAAGCCCTTTATGCTACTGTTTTCAATAATTGCCAAACAAAAGCTTTCTAGATAGATGGCAAACAAAAGCGGGCTTGGAGGACACCCCTGGCGCACGGAACGCTCTATTTTAATGGGGGCCCCCAGTGTCTTATTAATAATCAGCCATGTTGAGCAGTTCCGGTACGCCAGAGCTACCTCATCAGCAATGATTGATCCTACATTCACGTGCTCAACAACTAATAACAAAATTTCATGTGAGACAAAATCAAAGGCTTTTTCTAAATCTATCTGCAGGATGGCAACGGCATATTGAAAATGGTCACAGCATTCCAAGACGCCTCTCATCGTGTGTACATTTGTCGCGATAGTGCGTCCCTTTATACCACAAGTTTGGTGTGGTCCTACAAGATCCTTAATTATTGACTTGAATCGGCTTGCAAGAACTTTCATTAAAATTTTGTAATCCGTGTTGGTCAATGAAATGGGTCTGTATGCTGTGACTCGGCTCAGCATTGCTTTTTGGTTCGTCTTAGGAATAAGGACGGTATGGGCTTCAGAGAAAGACGGTGGTAATGTGTTCGTAGCAAAAACTTCGTCAAACAACGCTTTCAACAAAGGCACCAACTCGTTCTTGAACGCTTTATAAAAGGCCGCGCCAAGACCATCCCGGCCTGGCGACTTATTAGGGCTCAGGTTATCTATAGCACTTTCTATTTCAGCATGCGTAATGGGTGCTTCTAGAAGTAACTTCGTTTCCGCTGATAGTTGAGGCATACGAGAAAGATAGTTTGCTCTGTATGCCTCGATATCGACTGGCTGGTATGCAAAGAGCCGCTCGTAATGCCGGTGAAAAGCACCTGCGATGCTCTCCCGGTCATTCAGTTCTTGGCCATTCTCTTCAATCACTTCTATTTCGTTTCGCCGCGCATGCGTCTTCTCGATACCTAGCGCCCGTTTCGTGGGCGCTTCACCCACGGCCCATGATTGTGCTCTGGCTCGAACGAGCGCCCCGCGACAGCGGTTTTCCTCGAATTGTTCCAGCTGTTGTTTTATCCTAAGTAGGTCTTCTTTAAAAAGACCTGGCGCTTTGCTTTCCAGCGCAATTTGTTTCCGCAATGTTTCCTTCAGCCCGTTCTCTCTCATTTTTTCACAGTATTTCAAGACGCTGCTTCTTGCGATTGCCTTTATTTTAAAACTTTGTTTTAGTAATTCCCAATCAACACCTATCTGCTTATTACCGTCCAGTTTAACCTCGTTTATTTCTTCTGACACAAAAAAGATAAAGTGCTCGTCACGTAGTAGCGTTGCGTTAAATTTCCACAGATCCCAGTTAAAACGATTACATCTTTTTTTTTCACCCACATTGCATTTCACTAAGCAATGGTCTGAGAAAGAGACGGGTAGTACAATGTAAGTGTTACATGCAGGTATGATTTGAAGGGACACGTAAATCCTGTCTAGCCGAGCATGGCTAGAGCCCTGAAAATGCGTGTACTGCACCTCGCGTTCCCCTTCTAGACATTCGGCAACGTCGGCAATATCATGCTCGTCTATCCGTTCTTTTAACAATACGGTGCTCTTGTCGTTCGGTCTCTTTCTTGTCGCTCTATCCCTCCCACTCAATACGCAATTGAAGTCCCCTAGCAAAACCAGTTGTTTCGTGACATTGAGATGCTTCTTAATCTCCGAAAAGAAAATGGTTCGGTCTTTATCCGCGTTTGGTGCATAAATACAAATGACCCGCCAGTCACGCTCGCCAAACGAAAAATCGCACCACACAATCCTACCCGACACACATGAAAAATAATTTTGTATCACAAGGCTTTGCAATTTTTTAACAAAAATGATGCAGCCAGCAGACGTTCCCACGGCATGGCTAACAAACACAAAATACTTAGACGTGAAACGAAGCACCATGCCTCCGGTTTCTTCCTCCCCTTCAACTTTTGTTTCTTGTACTGCCAACACGTCAATGTCCTGGTCCACCAAGAGTCGATAGACCTGACTCTGCTTTTTCTTAGCAGCCAGTCCTCGCACATTAAGTGTGGCGAAACTAAAAGACAGGTTGGAAGCCATCATTCACTAATGTTCTTAAAGGGTAACCCGAAGCATGGTGCTTATCTTTAACGTCTAGCACAACGCTAGACGCCACCGTGCTTGTCCGGTTGCCGGTGTCGCTTTGTTGCGGCGCCGGATTGTCCCCGACACGCCTCCCTGCCTCGACGTTCGGCACTGGCTTGTAGCCGGAGCGTCTCCCCAGAGGCGCCTTTGCAGGCGGTCCATCCGTCTTGTTTGCCTCATGGCTGGCTACCTTTGAGGTCTTCTTTTTCCAGCTGTCGCTTGACGGCCGCGCCAGCAACCGATGTATTGGTGGTCCCGTCAGCTGCCTGGTCCTTGCAGTCGGTCAGCGCGCCGACCACAACTTGCGGAAGATACTCCCCTTTCTCAACGTCTTTCTCTGCCGTTGTCGGTCTCCTCGGAGATTTATTCGCGAGTTTAGGGGGCCGGTGTGCCTCCTCTGCAGCAGGTGCCACTGTAGTGGTGGTCTCCTGCAGTTTGGTCACGTCTCCTGTACCTCTGGCAGCTTCCTCAGCTTCAGCCACGTCCATGGCTTCTTCTGCTGTCTTGTCACCTTGTCACCGCTGCGGCGTAAAAACGCGACATTTGGCGTCAACATGCCCGAAATGTCGGCACAGAGAACATCGGTGTACTTTACAGTGGCGGCGTACGCGCCCGTTTCCTTTGCAGCGCAAACACTGCATCGGCCTTCCAGGGGCAATGACGAGGGCGATCCGGATCTGATGGGGCAGGTCATCCACGGTGACACCGCTCTTGAAGTTCAACAGCACGGTCCTCGTCGTCGAGCCTTTGTCACTGACGCCTTCAACGCGCCAGCGCTCCCGGCTGACCTCCAGCACCTTGCCGAAGGCCGCAAATGCCGTCTTCACATCCTCGTCGTCGACACCGTGGAGTAGCCAGTGCAGCCGCAACTTCACCGTCCGGTCCTGCGGATCGATGATGAGGCAGCGCCGCCCCTTCACCTGAAGCTCCTTGACGGTCTGCAGACGCTTTGTTGCGTCAGCAGCGCCACACATGGTGACCGCCCAGACATGGTTTATCTGGTACGCTCCCAGCGCAACGACTTCAGGCAGCAATCCGGTAGGAGGCAGGGCATCACGAAAATCTTCAACCTTCAACCCGGATGTCACCGTGTAAAAACACGGTGTTCAACGCGACACGACCCGTAGGCAGCTGCGGCAAAACAGTCTGATAGTCGCTATCGTCGTTCTCGTTGAGCCTGTACCGCGGGACACGCCCGCCTGAGCCGCTCCTAGGAGTCCATGATTGCACGTCCGTTCGCTGTGGTGGCCGGAAGTGGAATGCGCCACTGGGGATTGAGTGCTGCAGAAACCTAAGTGGGGGAGCATATATCGGGTAACAATGGAATGATAAATTGGCGTGCGTACAAGCACCTTTTTCTCGAATGTCGAATATAAAAGAACATTCCTCAGGTGAGGCCCGAACTCACAACCCCGGCATGGCTCACGAGAACTGTCGTATAAGTACCGTGCGCTAACCGATTGCGACACTGTGGATTTTTTTTCTTTATTATGGGTTTGGCACTTCCAAACACAGAACACATAAATGCACTTTTACAAGTACAATAAAAGACGCGTCAGCCTTTTCATAGCTGGAGGATGAGGCTAAAATGGCTTCAGAGAAGCCAGCTTATCAAGAGCAGGTATCCAACCCGGTGGGTCCCTCTGGATTTTGAGAACATCTCGTATGTACACATAGTTTTCACTGAAGTTTTGCATGGCCGATCTTGCGTTGACATCCGCATTTCTGACCGCCATCCTCGTTTTCCACACACTATGCAAACACAGTAACATGAACATGTCGCATGGGATTTCATCTGGATCTTCACATGGCAAGAATCGGATACCAAAGGGTGTTACTGGCAAATCTTTTTGAAATGTCCGCTTAAGGATGTCCCACAGGAAAACAGCATCGTGACAATCCAAAAAGATGTGTTCTATGGTTTCCTCCTTCCGACATATCAGGCAGTGTAATCCCCATGGGACAAAGATACCTTTGCTTTGAAGCCACGGTTTTCCAGCCAGAGTACCCGTGTGCAGTTGGAAAAAGAATGATTTAGCTGACGGTCTTACTGGCATTTCTCGAACTCGTTTTAATACGTCTCGTTCTGGTCTTAGTTGATAGTTGTAGTGGTACAACGGTATTGGTAAAAAAACATCAATTAGATCTTTGTACAAACGTTTACGCGCCACTGCGCTCAAGTATTCTAAGGAAAACCGTGGCTTCAGTTCTTGATATGCGGACACTATTTCGCGCCAAAAACTGCTCAGTGTTCCACGCGTATCTGCGTTTGATGACACAATATAATCCGGGATATGATTACACAGCCTCATGTGTATAACAGTACGCAAGACAACATCACTTTGGTCTCTCAGAAAGAAAAACCTTGAAACTGTTTGTTTCAAAAAAATGACACAGACCAAGCCCTCCGTTTTGCACCGAAAGGAACAAGTTTCACCGACTGGTGCGTTCCCAGGTAGAATTCCATATATAGGTGGCAAACACTCTGTGTAATTTTTGGACAGAAGTTCTGCTCATACTGAACACTTGAAGTACATAAAACACTTTTGCAACAAAAAACACCTTACAGACTGTGGCGCGGGAAAACATAGAAAACTTATGCCCTCCCCATTTTTCAGACTGATCCTTGAGTGTTTCTGTCCCTCCAGCTCAGTATTCTGCAGTACTTCGATAATGCTGAAGAGGAACCCCTAAGTATCTAGCAGGAATACTTGTCCATCGCATGTTTGCATACGCTTCCGGCGCTTGCCCCCAATTTCCATGCCAAATGACCAGAGATTTATCCCAGCTAATGGCACTTCCGGTAGCACTGCAGAATGATGTAGCTTCCTTCACAGCTTCTTTAGTACTGTCCTTGTCTTTGCAGAATATGGCTATGTCATCCGCATATGCGAGTATCTTTACTTCAGTAGCATAAAAGGAATAACCATGCACGCTTGTATTTATGCGAATTTTTAAACATAAGGGTTCCAAATAAAATGCAAAAAGAAGAGACGAACACGCACACCCTTGTTTTATACCGGACAGTACTGGAATGTTTTCACTTAAGGTGTTGTTGATTATAAGGTTTACTGCACACCCTTCATACACCATCTTGATGCCTTCAGTGATAACACTACCTACATTATAATGTTCTAATAATAACTGTAATGTGTCATGATTAACTCTATAAAATGCTTTCTGAAGATCCAGTTCTATCTTAGCTATGTTGTCGTGAGTCATGTCACAGCATTCCAGAATAGTTCTAGCGCTGTGTATGTTTGTGTAAATTGTCCTTCCTTTGATACCACATGTCTGGTGAGGTGATACGAGGTGTGTGATAACGGTCTGCAATCTCTTATCTAGCACCTTCATAAATATTTTATAGACTACGTTCGTGAGTCCTATAGGTCGATAGGCCTCAACAGCCAACAATTTACTGGGATCATCAGATTTTGGAATAAGTACTACATGGCATTTTCTAAACGATGGAGGTGCTCTTTTCTTGATCGTAGCACTCATTTATCACGCGATGTAACGCTTGTGCCAGTTATTCCTTGAAGCATTTGTAAATGGCAGCCCCTAGTCCATCAGGCCCAGGTGCTTTGCCGGTGCTTAGTTCATCAATGGCCTGTTTTATTTCATGTACACTAACTGGCAGTTCATGCGTTTGTCTTATTTCATCGCCTGGGCGTTGGTATAAGCGACAGAAATTCGTTTCGAAAGGCTTCTGTATCTTTTATTTTTGGGCGTAGCAGTTTCTGATAGCATTCAACAAACGCTTTCTCTATCGATTCCTTGTCACGTGTCACTTAGTTTCTATATCTTATTTTTTAATATGTTTTTTTACTGCTTGCCTTTTTCCTTCACCGAGTGCCCGCTTAGTAGGCGTTTCCCCTAGCCATAGTCTTTCAGCCCGTGCTCTGACGATCGCTCCACGATATTTCTTTTCATCTATCACTTCAAGCTTACTTTTAAGGTGACGTAGTTCCTTGCTAAAGTGTCCAGGGTTAGCACTCTCAACCGCAATCATATAATCTAACGTGCTCCTAAGTTCTTTCTCTTGCTGTTTTTTCAATTCTGCGCCGCATGCAAACTCATTCAATAGCCGCAATCATTCCTTCATTCTTAAATTGCTCCCAAAGCGCTGTAAAATTCGAAGATTCAACCAAACATATTTCATCTATCTTTTCCTTTGCCTTCTTAACAAAAATTTCATCATACAAAAGTGTATCGTTTAATTTCCACAAGTTCCAACTGAACTTGGACACTTCTGTCTTGGTTCCTAGTGTCGCTATCACCAAGCAGTGATCACTAATTGTGACGTTCTTTACTTTGTATGTAGTAATGTGTAGTGTCACAACTGCCGGAACATATGCGCGATCTAGTCTAGCATGACTTACACCTTGGTAGTGCGTATACTGTACGTGCTCATCGCCGTCAAAAATGCAACCAACGTCGTCTAGTTCAAGTTCGTTTACAAGCGTGTTTAACAGCGTCGCACTTCTATCGCGGTAAGCCAATCTGTTGACTCTGTCTTGCGGCCTGCACACACAAGGTCTCCAAATAAAATTATGTTTCTTTCGTACGTCATGCATGTTCTCTATGTATTCTACACGTTCGTTAATGTTATTCGGAGCATACACAGATATTGCACGCCAAAGGAGGCCACAAAAGCCAAAGTCGATGAATAGTAGCCTGCCATAATTAATTTAATTATGGGGTTTTACGTGCCAAAACCACTTTCTGATTATGAGGCACGTCGTAGTGGAGGACTCCGAAAATTTCGACCACCTGGGGTTCTTTAACGTGCACCTATATGTAAGTACACGGGTGTTGTCGCATTTCGCCCCCATCGAAATGCGGCCGCCGTGGCCGGGATTCGATCGCGCGACCTCGTGCTCAGCAGCCTAACACCATAGCCACTGAGCAACCACGGCGGGTGTAGCCTGCCATCAACACTGGACTTTACAGATTGCGCTACAATATCGGTGCATTTTCGAACAAGTATCATGCAACCCGCTGAAGTGCCTCTAGCATGAGACACACATACATTATACCTATCCCTGAAAGGTTCGACCATTCTGCCCGTTTGCTCTTCGCTTTCTACTTTGGTTTCCTGCACTGCCATTATGTCAATGTCATTTTCCAACAAGAGACGGCTTAACTGGCACTGCCTCCTGCGGGATGCCAAACCTCTCACATTCAAGGTCGCTACAGAAAGGGTAACTGTCAGATTAACAGCCATTTTCGGATTAGCAAACAGCCGGAATGATACTCACATCTGGACAGGCAGTAAAAGCAAAAACCAGCACAGGTCACATTCTACTTGTCAGCTAGGTAACGTCTCATACTGAGTACAGGCTGGCTGAACACACTTCTCGACCCGCTAAGGGGGGGACGATGTTGAAGTCGTCCGCCTATCAGGCGGTATCTTCGGCTTCGGTTTGAGGCCCAGTCGCCTCGTTATAGCCGTCTTCGGCGACGGCTCGCTGCTGCTCGATGGTTCGGGTCAACCTTGAGATTCGTCGGTGGCCTCACGAGGCCTCTTTGCAGCTGCTTTAGCGGCTGCTGTGATTTCAAAATCCTCAATGCCTTCGGTCTAGTCTTTCGCGGTCGTCACTAATGCGCTTACTAAAATCGCGTCCTTTCTCTCATTGACGTTTTGGTGGTTAGTCGGCTTCATAACCAGTACGCTCTTTGCATCGCCAGATTGGCTGCCGCCGGGCCCAGTGGAGTTTTCCGGAAGTGAAGACGCCTCAGAGGGTGTGCTGTCGGCCGCCGGTTCTTCGGTCGTTGCTCGGGATGCTGCATCGACATCAGCACGGTCCATTATGTGTTGAGCCATCTCGTCGCCTTTAACTGGGCTTGTTATCGCAGCGTAGGATTGCACACGCCGTCTTGTTCTTTGTGGCCGAATCGTGGGTAGAGTGCACAGCGTGGTATGCGACAGTCGCGCCTGATATGTCCAGTTCCATTGCACCGGAGGCATAACGGGGGCCTTCCTGGTACATGCACGAGCGCTAAGTTTTCCGCGACGCGCACCTGATGAGGCAAGTCTTCAACTGTAATTCCAGGCTTTGGGAAGAGTGTCACCAAACGGGTGGTGGACCCTTTGTCATTACATCCCTGTACTCGCCACTTCTCTCGGGTGATATCTGTAACCTTTCCTTAAGGGGTTAACGCTGCTCGGACTTCGTCGTCGTGAACGAAATGCAACAGCCAATAAAGCTTCAGTCTGATCCCTTGGTTGCAGGGATCATAAACAACGCAGGGCTGGTCTTTCACGTTGAAAGTTTCTGCCGCAAGCATCTTTTTCTTCGAAGCTTCATCACGGAAGGTCACCGCCCATACATGGTTCATTCGGAAGGCGCCAAGGGCCACCACTTCCGGCAGCAGTGCAAGACGCGCGAGCGCATCTCGAAAGTGCTCGACCCGATACGGCCTGCATGGCTCAAGAGAACTGTCGTATAAGTACCGTGCGCTAATCGATTGCGACATTTTTCTTTCTTTATTGCCTGTTTACATAATACAGAAAACAACACAAGGATCTCAAAAACTTTTAAATTTGATCAACACATCAAACAGTGTAACCCAATCAGGTGTTTCTGGCTGGGCTCCGTAAAGCTCTCGCGTATACGCTACATGTTCAATAAAATTTTCCCTTACAGGCCGAGCGTTAGTGTCGGCATGTCCTACCGACATTCGGGTTTTCCATATACTATGGAGGCTGAGTATCATTATCATGTCGTAGGGAATGTCGCCGTGATTCTCAACTGGTAAATATCGGATTCCATGTGGTGTAATAGGTAAGTCCTTTTTGATAGTTCGCTGAAGGATGTCCCAGTGAAATATGGGATCCCAGCATTCAATAAATACATGTTCTATGGTCTCTGGTTTTTGGAATAGTATGTAGTTGACTGTCCACGGTACAATCATACCTTTATCTTGTAGCCACGTTTTTACGGGTAGAGTGTTTGTATGGAGCTTGCAGAAAAAGGATTTTACATGCGGCCGTATCGGCATTCCTTTAACCCGTTTTAAGACGTCTTGTCCACAGCCTCCAGTGTATATGCTTCTGTACACTGGCAGAGGTAACATAACATCCAGTAAATCCTTGTAGAGCTTTTTCTTTTTTACTGTGCTCAAGTATTCTATGGAAAACCTTACTTTAAGCATGCGAAAGGCTACAACAACCTCGCGCCAATGACCTTTTATACGGTGCATTGCAGTCTTATTTGTAGAGACGATGAATTCAGGTAGTGCATTGTGTAAACAAACTTGCATAACTGTACGCAGAAATGGGTCACCACTGATCTCTTAAAAATATAAAACGCGACACAATCTGTCTGATAAACAGGTGCGACAGACCAAGACCACCTTTTCTGACGGACAAAAACAGATTAGTTCGACTCGTTCGTTCCCCAACTTCCTCCCCAAATAAACACTGCAAAGATTCTATTATTTTTTGTAGGTTAGTACACGACATAAACAATACTTGCATAACATACCATAACTTGGCAACTAAGAATAGATTGCAAGTAGTTGCACGGGCAAACATTGACAAATTTCGACCTTGCCATCCCTGCGTCTTCTCTTTCAAGCGTTCTGTTTCCTCGTTGCAATACAGTTCGGTGTCTTCGTAACATTGTAATGGGACACCTAAGTACGTTGTTGACATTGCTGTCCATTGGATGCCAGCAAATAATTCAGGCTTCTCGCTCCACTGTCCATGCCAGAAACCTACGGTCTTCTCCCATTTGATCTTGCAGCCAGATTCCTGGCAAAACTCGCCAGTCAACCTAACCACCTCTTTGATGCTTTCGGCATCTTTGCAAAAGGCAGCAATGTCATCAGCGTATGCGAGGACCTTGACTTCCGTCGTTTCAAGCATAAAACCACGTACACTTTGACAGTTAATTAAACTCAAGCAGAAAGGTTCTAAGTAAATATCAAAAAGTAATGATGAAATTGCACATCTCTGCCTCACACTGGAGAGAAGCTGTATTGGTTCACTTAACTTCTCGTTTACAATGATGCGTGTGCTGCACTCTGAGTAGGCCATTTTTACTGCTTTTAATATCAGTCCGCCGACATTAACATCTTCTAATATTGAAAATAGTACTTCATGTGACCCATTGTCAAACGCTTTCTCCAAATCTAGTTGCAACACTGCAACCCGACATGAGAGAGCATCACAGCACTCAAGAACACAGCGAGCTACATGTGTATTGGTGGAAATTCTTCTGCCCTTGATTCCACATGTTTGATGCGGTCCCACTAGTCGCGTTACAACTCTTTGAAGTCTCTTTGCTAACACTTTCGTGAATATTTTGTGATCAGAGTTCGGGAGAGTTATTGGTCGATAAAACTTTACTGACAACAGTTTAACCGGATCCTCGCACTTAGGGATCAGCACTGTATGTGCGGTTCGGAAAGATGGCGGCATTGGCTGTGTTGCAAACATTTCCTTGAAGACATTATGCAATAATTCGCTGAGCTGACATTTGAAAGCATTGTAAAAGGGCGCACCTAAACCATCAGGCCCGGGAGCCTTTCCTGCACCTAGTCCATCTATAGCGTCTTCAATTTCTCGCAATGTGATTGGAAATTCCAGGCTTGCTTTAATGTCATCTTCTAGACGTGGCCAAAGATGAAGAAAATCTCGCTCGAACCCTTCTATTATTTTTTTCTTCCTCCCAAGCAGTTCACGATAGTAATCTACGAATGCTCGCTCTATCATTCTGGGTTCAGAAGTTTCCTCGTTTTGATATATTAGTGCTTGTATTTCATTTTTTGTCGCGTATCTCTTTTCGTCACTTCGCGCCCGTTTAGTAGGCGTTTCCCCATTCCACAATCGTTCCGCTCACGCTCGTACCATGGCTCCCTTGTATCGTTCTTGGTCCATAGGTTCGATGCTTACTTTTTGTTTCCTTTATCTGCTTCATGCAAGATCCAGCGTTCTGACATTCTGTAGAAATGAGAAATTCTAGTTGGCTAGTTAACTATTTTTCTTCTTGTTTTTCCTTGCGGCGCAGCGCAGTTGCTTTTCCTATAGCTTTTACCTTAACATCAGTTTTGAGAGTTTCCCATGTTTCAATACAGTGATTAGTTTGCGCTGTCATAGAAGAATTAATCATTTCACTTATATCTCTGATAAAGCTTTCATCATCGAGCAGTTTGGTATTAAACTTCCATAGATCCCAATTAAATTTCTTTTCTTTTCGTTTTTGCCCTAAATCAAACGTCACTAGACTATGATCAGAAAGTGATACATGTTTAATCTCGTAAGTTTGACACAATGGCACGAGCTGCATTGCAATATAAGCTCGGTCTAATCGCGCATGACTTTCACCTTGATAGTGCGTATAAACGGAAGCTTTGCCAGTCGATAACAGAATACCGACATCTTCCAATTCATAATCATTCACAAGTATGCTTGAAAACTGTGCGCTCGTATCCCTTCGTTTCATTTGTTTAGCTCGGTCTTGGGCTCTGCACACACAGTTGAAATCCCCCATCAATATAATGTATCGCTCGCACTTCAGGTATTCTTCTAGCTGTTGAAAAAATATTCTACGTGCACATTCATCATTTGGAGCATACACGCACAAAATGCGCCACTTAAATCCAGAAAAAGAACAATCAAGTATGACAAATCGGAAAGTTCCACATATACCTTGTTTCTCTACAATACCAGCACTGTTACGAATAAAGAGTGCGCAGCCTCCAGAAGTTCCAACCGCATGACACACGCAGACGTTATACATTGCTCTAAATGGTTGCACCATGCGGTCCGTCTTTTCCTGGCCTTCCACCTTTGTCTCTTGCGCGGCGACAATATCTAAATCATTTTCTTGAAAAAGCCGGCTTAATTGGTACTGGCGTCTCCTGCTCGCCAAACCGCGAACGTTTAAAGTGCCTAGACGAAGGGGCTTCTTAAGCTTAAGTGTCATGGTTAATCCGAAACTGGTGGACCGCATGGAGTTTACCTCGATCTTTTATGTTGCCACGCGGTCAATTCTTTCCGGCGACGGGCAACGTCGCGTCCAGCCAGCAGTTCTCGGGTCGATGCCGCTGTGGCTCTGTTGCTAGGGGACTTGACGCCATGGTAGGTGCTCGGTGTTCGTGAGTGGTGGAATCGCTGCTCTATGCGTTGACCCTCATTGTTACGAGGGCTTATTTCCCTCAGTAATTCGGTCAGGAGGGAGGCTGGGTTTCGGTTTGAAGCTGGGTCGTCTGCCGAATTGAAGGCCGGTCTTCACGACTGTCTTGGTGGGCGGTTCTTCTCCGCTACTTGTACTGGGCTTGCCCATTTCGCTGCCTGCATCATCACTCAGTCTCTTGGTAGAAGCACCAGGCTCAAGTTCTATGGGCTGCGCGTCGGCTTCTGCTTCCTCACCCAACGCTGCTTCTACGGGTTTGACTTTGTCCGCCTGTTGTGTTTCCCCCGTCACAGGGACTCCGTTTGACTAGGGTAGTGTGTTATCCGCAAAAACACGTCGGTTGGGACAACTTTTTGATTTGCGTCTTTTGTGTCGGCCTGCTTTCGCCGACCAGCGGCTTCTTCGACATCTGCTTCATCCATTATGAGCTCTGTATCTGCGTCCTTCGTTGCTTTTCCGGTGATGCTCGCATATGCGGTCACGCAGTCTAGGTCGGTGTGGCCGAAGCGCCTACACTGGGAACAGTGAGGCACACGGCAGTCACGTCGAATGTGGCCAGTGGTGTTGCAACGGAGGCATAATGGTGCTCGGTTCGGCACAACAACTAGGGCGAGTTCGCTTTCTACACGCAACAGGTGGGGTAGGTCGTCGATGACTCCGGCTCCCAGTTTCATGGCCACTAGGCGGGTTGTCGATGCTCTTTCCGTGATACCACGTACGCGCCATTTTGCCTTCGTTGCTTCCGTAACCTTTCCATACGGAGCCAAGGCCGCACGCACATCATCATCGCTGACCTCGTAAAGAAGCCAGTGCAGTTTCATTCGTAAGCCTTGGTCGTTGGGGTTAACTACCAGGCGCAGGCGACTCTTCACTCGGAATTCCCCTTTCGACAACATTTTCTTCGTTGCTTCAGCGCTCTTGAATGCCACGGCCCAAACGTGATTCATCCTGTACGCCCCCAAAGCGATAACCTCGGGAAGTGCTCCAAGATTTTCCAAGGCATTGCGAAAATCTTCCACTCGGTATGGGCGCGCACGTAAATCCGCATGAAGAAAAATGGTATCCGTAACAACCTGACCTGTTGGCAGTTGAGGCAATACAAGGTAGTCCTGGTCGAGTGAAGCAAAAGGCCTGTTTCCGCGGCTTGAAAGGGCCGCTGAATCCGCTCCTTGGGAGTCCATGTTACCCACGTCCGAACACAACGGTGGCCGGAAGTGGAATGAGACGGATTGCGACACTGGGGATTGAGTGCAGCAGAAACCAAAGTAAGGATATTACGGGTAACAATGGAATGATAAATTTGCGTGCGTACGAGGACTTTTTTCTCGAACGTCGAATACAAAAGAACATTCCCCAGGTGAGGCTCGAACTCACAACCCCGGCATGGCTCACGAGAACTGTCGTATAAGTACCGTGCACTAACCAATTGCGCCACTGGGGATTGAGTGCAGCAAAAAACTAAGTGAGCATATATCGGGTAACAATGGAATAATAAATTGGCTTGCGTATGAGGACTTTTTTCTTGAACGTCGAATATAAAAGAACGTTCCCCAGGTGAGGCTCGAACTCACAACCCCGGCACGGCTCACGAGAACTGTCGTATAAGTACCGTGCGCTAACCGATTGCGACACTGGGGATTTTTTTTTCTTTATTACCGGTTTGGCACATCCAAACACAGAACACATACATGCACTTGTAGAAGTACAATAGAAGACGCGTGAGCCTTTTCATGGCTGCAGGGTGAGGCTAAAATGGCTTCAGAGAAGCCAGCTTATCAAGAACAGGTATCCAATCCGGTGGGTCCCTCTGGATTTTGAGAACATCTCGTATGTACACACAGTTTTCACTGAAGTTTTGCATGGCCGATCTTGCGTTGACATCCGCATTTCTGACCGCCATCCTCGTTTTCCACACACTATGCAAACGCAGTAACGTGAACATGTCGCATGAGATTTCATCTGGGTCTTCACATGGCAAGAATCGGATACCAAAGGGTGTTACTGGCAAATCTTTTTGAAGTGTCCGCTTAAGGATGTCCCACACTAAAACAGCATCGTGACAATCCAAAAAGATTTGTTCTATGGTTTATTATTCTATGGTCGTATAAGTACCGTGCGCTAACCAAGTGCGCCACTTTTTCTTTATTGCTAGTCGTCGACATGTCACCACAACAGACATTCCTTAAATGATATACACAAAAACGAAAAAAATAATGAATACAAAAACCGAACGTGAAACAGTAATGAACATATTCGTTGCCGTCCGCTACTGTGGCATGATATTGTCGTATTAAAATTCCTTGAGCGTTGTCAGGGGTTCAACCCTCGACAGCCACTCAGGAACAGGCTGTTGCAACTTCTGCACTGCTACATATCGCTGCATACATCCTCGGAAGTATACACGCGCCGGTCGGGCATCCGGTTGACAATGGTAGCCCTGCATTCTAGCACGCCATAAACAGTGGAGGCCCGTAAGCATGATAAGGTCGTACGGGAATCCTTCGTCATGATTTACTTCCAGAAACCTGATTCCGTGTGGATATATCGGTAACTCCTTTCTTAAAGTCCTTTGCAACACGTCCCAGAAAAAAAAACCTCCCAACAGTGGATGAAGACATGATCTATGCTTTCCGGTTTTTTACCAATAAGGCAGTGGGTTCCCCTTGGCACCTAGAACCCACGTTGTTCCAGGAAGATTTTAACAGGTAAGGTTCCGGTATGTAATTTAAAGAAGAAAGATTTCGTGGCTGGTTGAACTGGCATCATCTTCACCCTTTTCAATACGTCTAGGCCTGGGCCTCCACTGTACACTGCTCTATACATGGGTACAAGCAAAACACTATCACAGAAATCACGGTATAACTTTTTCCGTTTTGCACTCCACAAATATTCACTTGAAAAATGAACACGCAAAAGAAGAAACACTATCAACTATTTCCCGAAAGAAACCACGGACAGATCCTGGCATTATTTCAGTACCTACTACAAATTCGCGAAGTGCTCTTGACAGCCTCATTTGAATCATGGAGCGTAGAAATTGGTCATTTGTGTCCCTAAAAAAGAAGAACCTGTTCACCAGTTGACGCAAGAAGAGGTGCCCCTACCCCAAACCGCCATCCTTTACACGTCGGAAGAGATTATCGCGGCTGCATCGATCCCAGCTCGATGCCCACAGGAAAACGGCGAACACGCGCTGCAGTTTCTGCACATTAATCCGGGAGCACTGTAGGACCTGCATTACGTACCAGATCTTTGTCACGAGAAACATGTTGCACGCTGTATCTCCCGCGAATATTGACAAGTGACAGGCGTTCCATCGGTGGGCTTTTTCCTTTAGTTCTTTTGTCCGCTCCTTCCAGTACTCGCTACTGTCCTTGTAGGCATCAAGGGGTGCGCCAAGGTAGTTAACTGGCGTCGTGACCCAGTTTACGTTAGAAAAGTGGTCTGGTGTAGACGCCCATCTTCCATGTCAAAACCCCAAACATTTCTGCCAGTTAAAGTAGCTGTTAGTGACATCACCAAATTTGTTGACGATATTAACAGTATTCAATATACTTTGTCTTTACAGCACACAGCCACATCGTCAGCATATGCCAGTAGTTTAACTTCTGCTGATTGAAGGCAAAACCCCTTAATACATTCATTTTCGATGATGGCCTGACATAGCGTTGCTATGTAGACACAAAACACGAGTGGACAGAGTGGACAACCCTGGCGAACGGAGCATTACACGTTCATGGGGGCCCCCAAAGTCTGATTAATTATAAGTCTGGTATAGCAGCTCCGGTACGCCATGGTCACCCCTTTAGTGATTATGCGGCCAAAATTAACGTGTTCAAGGATGGTGAGCAATATGTCGTGAGAAACACAATCAAACGCCTTCTCCAAGTCAAGCTGGAGGATGGCTACTGCACCGCACATGGCGTCACAACACTCCAGCACACACTTCATCTTATGAATGTTAGTGAAAATGGTTCTTCCACGAATGCCACACGTCTGATATGGGCCGACTACTTCCTGAATAACTGACTGGACCCGTCGTGCCAACACCTTCATCAATATTTTGTAGTCGCAGTTAATAAGCGCTATGGGTCTGTAGGAGGAAAGTTACTTGAGTTTTTCGGTCTCTTCTGTTTACGGTATTAGTACTGTATAGGACTGGCCAAAGGATGGTGGAAGTATTTTCAGTTCGTGTGCTTCATTGAAAACGGCGGTTAAGATAGGAGCTAGGTGGCCTTTAAACGATTTGTACCAAGCAGCACAAAGACCGTCTGGACCTGGCGACTTGCCAGGATTCAGGTCTTCGATGACTTTCATCGCTTCATGTTCCGTTAATGGTCGTTCTAAGGTTTCTTTCACCTCACTCGACAGCTGTGGGATTCGTTGCAAAAATAATTTCTTGAAATCGTGCATGTTGACAGGCCTGAATGAAAAAAGTTTTTTGTAATGCTCAAAGAAAGCACGCCCTATATTATTGTTATCCGTTAATACCCCCCTTCATATTCGATAGCCTCAATCTGCTTACGTCTCGAGTGCTTTTTTTCTAGCCCCAGTGCTCTTTTCGTTGGCGTTTCCCCGCATGATAGCCTTTCAGCTCTCGCGCGCACTAGCGCACCTCGGAAGCGCTCTTCGTCGAACACCTCGAGCTTCTTCTTAACATTGCGCATATCTTGTTGATAGGCGCCAGGTTGCATGCATTCAAGCTTCGCAAATTTTTCCAGCAATGTTGTTAAACCTTTTCTCTGGCCTTTTCTTCATATCGCAGTACGCTACTTCTTTCGATTGCCTTCAATTTAATGCTTTGCTTCAGCAACTCCCATTCTTCACTAAATTTCATAGAACTGTCTGTTCCAAAAGAATTCAGAGCAGCCACTACATTTTCGTTAAAAGTTTCATCCTGTAAGAGCTCTGCATTCAATTTACATAGTTCCCAGACGAACTTGTTTCGTTCTTTCTTGCTGCCCACCCTGCATTTTACCAGGCAGTGGTCAGAATATGATATGGCCGTAACTGTATGGAACTGGCATTTTTCAACTAAATCATATGAAAGATAGATACGGTCTAAGCATGCGTGACTTGTGCCCCGAAATTGAGTGTACCTTACGTCTCCGTGAGCGCGAAAACACTCAGCGATATCTTCTAATTTGAAGTCATGTGTAATCTGCGCCAGGATATCACTACTTTTTTCACAAACCACGCGACGCGTAGACCTATCCTCAGCGTTCAATACGCAGTTGAAGTCGTCTACACAGGCTATCATTTCTTGCACATGGAAATGATGCTTGAAACTCAAAAAGAAATTTGGCCTCTCTTGCACAGTATTAGGCGCATAAATGCAAGACACGCGCCATTGGACATTACAATAGCTGAAGTCACAAAACACAAGTCGACCAGAAGTGCACGAGAAGTAACCATCTATGACAAGACCAGGGAGCTTCCTCACGAACAGCACACACCCTGCCGAAGCCCCTAAGGCGTGGCTCACTACCGTATAGTAGTTATACGTGAACCTTTGCACCATGCTGCCGGTCTCCTCCTCGCCGTCTACCTTGGTTTCTTGCACGGCTAAAACGACGAGGTCGTGGCCCACTAGTAGACTCTAAACCTGACTCTGTTTCTTTTTCGCGGCCACACCTCGAACGTTTGGCGTGCCGAGGCTAAGCGACGAGTTGGTAGCCATTACTGATTTAAAGCGGAGGGGAGAAGACCCGGAGCATGGTGCTCACCTTAACGTCTAGCTGACTGCTAGACGCCTCCGTGGCCACCCGGTAGCCATTGTCCCAGTTCGTCATTGGTCGGCTTTGGGGTGAGCCTACGGTCAGCCTCCAGGTTCGGCTTCGGCTTGAGGGTGGAGCGCCTTCCGGGTAGCGTCTTAGTGGGCGGTGCCTCGGAGTCCCCGCCGGCCTTTCCGTCGACTTTGTCCTCCGGCTGCAGGGACCTCTTACCGGTGCCGAGACGCTTTCCACGCGGGCACTAGCAGGGGTCGCGTTGTCGTTTTACGCTGCCTCCGTAGTATCAATAGCCTGCTGGCTGCTCTCACGCTCTTTCTGGGCCGCTCTGACGGTGGTTAGTGTGGTTTCTGGCTCGTCGGGAGGAGGGACATTATTCGGTCCTGCTTCAGTCGTGCCGCTCATCGCTGCCGCCACGTTGCTGTTTCCAGCTCTCTTGGCCGCTTCCTCGGCCTCGGTCACTTCTATCATGTGGTCTGATGTCAACGGTTCGCTCTCCGCCAACCCCGCGGCTACTGCGTATGAACGTACACAGTCCGCGTCGTTGTGTCCGAAAAGCCTGCACCGGGTGCCAACGGGGAACGTTGCATTCTCTACGAACGTGACCAGGGCCCCGGCAGCGCAGGCACTGCATGGGACGACCTGGGGCTACGACCAGCGAAAGCTCGCCGGTGACGCGGATCTGGTGGGGCAGGTCGTCAACTTTCATTCTAGCCTTCAGCTGCAGCAGCACTGCTCGGGTCGTCGAGCCCTTATCAGAAACGCCGTCTACTCGCCAGCGCTCCCGGGTTACTTCCGTCACTTTGCCAAAGGAAGCCAGCGCAGTCTTTACGTCTTCATCATCCACACCATGAGGAAACCAGTGGAGACGAAGTTCCACCTGCTGTTCTTTAGGGTCGATGACCAGGCAGCGATGCCCCTTCACCTGAAGCTCCTTCAGTGCTGCCAGCTTTTGGGCCGCCTCGGCTGTTTTCATCGTTACCGTGCATACGTGATTGATTTGGCACGCTCCAAGGGCGACGACGCCAGAGAGCATACCAAGAGCTTGAAACGCGTCCCGACAATCCTCTACGGGAAACGGGCGAACACGAGTTTCACCGTGCAAAAAACTGTGTTTAACACAATGCGTCCTGTAGGTAGCCGAGGCAAAACAATCTGGAAATCCTTATCTTCCTCCGTCAGAAGCCTGTTGCCGCGGCTAACAGCCGCATATGCCGCTCCATTGGAGCCCATGATTCCGCGATCCGTTTAGCTCGGGAGCCGGAAGCAGAATGACGAATTGCGCCACTGGTGATTGCGTGCAGCAGAAACCTAAGTGAGCATATATCGGGTAACCATGGAATGATAAATTGGCGTGCGTATGACGACTTTTTTCTCGAATATAAGAGACCATTCCGCAGGTGAGACTCGAACTCACAACCCCGGCGTGGCTCACGAGAACTGTCGTATAAGTACCGTGCGCTAACCAATTGCGCCACTGGGGATTGAGTGCAGCAGAAACCTAAATGAGCATATATAGGGTAACAATGGAACGATAAATTGGCGTACGTATGAGCACTTTTTTCTCGAATATAAAAGAACATTCCACAGGTGAGGCTCGAACTCACAACCCCGGCATGGCTCACGAGAACTGTAGTAGAAGTACCGTGCGCTAACCAATTGCGCCACTGGGGATTGCGCCACTGCGGATTGACACCGCAAAAAACCATCTCTTTGGTCTCGTAAAAAACAAAAACTTGAAACTACCTGCTTTAGGAATAAATGAGATAGGCCCAAGCCTCCTTTGCGCATGGGATGAAATAAATTTAAACGAGTTGTGCGCTCCCATGATGATCCCCATATATAAACAGCAAAAATTCGGTGCAACTTCTGTACGCATACTCTGGACATACATAAAACATGCAGTAGGTAGAACACCTTTGTTACCAGAAACAAATTACACACAGTTGCACGTTCGAAAATAGACAGGTTGTGACCTCCCCACTTCACCGTCTGTGCTTTGACTCGTTCTATTTCACCTACCCAATGCGTTTTTGCATCGCGGTAGTGTTCCAATGGGACTCCTAGATATCGAGAGGGCCTCTGAATGAATTTGATGTTTTCCACATAAGCAGGCGTACTTTCCCATTCTCCGTGCCAAAAACCAATGCTCTTCTGCCAGCTTATGGCACTGCCAGTAAGTTTACAGAACATTTTTGCGTCTTTCACTGCATCAACAATGCTGTCATGATCGCCACTAAGAATCGCTATGCCATCAGCATATGACCGGATTTTAACTTCGTGCATATGAAGTCGGAATCCATTGACCTTCTTGTTGTGCAACACCTTTAAACAGAATGGCTCTAGAAATATGGCGAAAAGCAAGGGCGAGGCCGGGCATCCCTGACGCACACTCGACCGAACCGGTATACTAGAACTCAGCTTGTTGTTAATTATGAGCCTTGCACTGCAGTCTGCGTATGCCATTCGCAACCCCTTCTTGAAGACCTTTTCCGATGTTGATGTGTTCGAGCAGAGGAAACAATATACTGTGGGCAACCTTATCGAAGGCTTTCTCGAGGTCTAACTGTACCATTGCCACGTGTCCGAGGGTTACGTCACAGCACTCGAGAACGCTTCTCGCTGTGTGTATGTTCGTTAATATCGTTCTCCCCTTAACACCACATGTCTGATGTGGGCCAACAACAGATGTAATGACTGAAGCCTTTTCACCATTACCTTCATGTGCACCTTACAATCAACGTTCGTGAGACTAATTTGTCGATATGCTTCCATCGACTGCAACTTGGCAGGCTCATCAGTCTTTGGTATCAGGATGATATGGCTGGAACTGAAAGATGGAGGCAGTCGTTTACCTTCGTACGCTTCAGTTATGATGGTGTAGAGTATTTCCGCCATTTGACGCTTGAAAAAGTTGTAGAAGCTAGGCCCTAGACCGTCGGGCCCCGGAGCCTTTGTCTAACTAAGCTCATCGATTGCTCGTTCTAACTCTTCAATACTTATAGGTTTCTCGAGTTCCGTCTTTACCCGTCTTTACTTCGTCCTGCAGTACTGGCACGAGTGGCAAAAGATGTCTTGAACTCATCAATTATTTCTACTTTACTGTTAAAGAAATTAGAATACCTTTCGTCGAAAGCGCTTCGAATGGTTTCTTGACCACGTGAAAGAACGTCGCGATAGCAAATTTCTTTAATTTGTTTTTTTGTCGCATATCTCTTCTCGTCTGCGAGTGCCCGTTTCGTCGGGGCTTCATCTAACCAAATTCGCTCGGCGCGTTATCTTACTACCGCTGCCTCGTATCGTTCAGTCTGAATGGCTTCCAGCGGCTCTTTTGTTTTAGTTTTTATTTCAGTTGTAAAATGCCCAGGGACTGCGCTTTCAACTTCTACAAGATACTTCAGCGTACTGTTTAGTTCTTTTTCTCGCTGTTTAACCTGGCGGCTTAATACACACGCCCTTTGAATTTGCTATATTTTTAACCTCGCTTTTAAATTGATCCCACGCACAGAACCAACGTTTAGGTTCTCTTGCGCACAATTCTTTAATTCTTTCCGTTACTTCGTCGACGAATCTTTCGTCCTGTAGCAAATTTTCATTGAGCTTCCACAGCTGCCAATTAAAACGACACTCCTTCACTTTAGAACCAATTGTGAACATCACTAAACTGTGGTCACTAAAGCTAACATGTTTAACCGTGTACTGATTACAAGTGCGTACCAGTTCCGCGGACGCATACGCCCTATCGAGCCTTGCGTGACTCCGCCCTTGAAAATGAGTGAACATTACTTGGTTTTCACGTAGTACATCACCTACATCAACAAGGTCACACTCTTGAACGGTGGATCTGAGCATTTCTGCACTCTTGTCGTTCATGAACACATCCTTAGAGGTGTCCTCGGGCAAATATACACAATTAAAATCACCTAATAAAAGAATTCTCCTATCACAACTTATGAAGGTGGCCACATATTCAAAAAACACTTTTCGCTCGCTTGCTTTGTTCGGGGCATAAATACAGATAATTCTCCAGTCTACTTCATTGCAAGACAGTGTCACACATAACTAAACGGCCATTATCGAGTGCTACTACAGTCTCCTCAATAATACCGACAGTGTTACGCAGAAAAATAACACATCCTCCAGACTTCCCTTTAGCATGACTAATACAAAGATTGTAATTTGATTTAAGCACTTCAACCATTCTATCCGTCTGTTCCACACCTTCAATTTTTGTTTCCTGAACTGCAAGAATATCAATGTCATGGTCAATTATCAGCCTTTTAAGCTGAGCTTGCCGCTTTCTCGTCGACAGGCCACGCACATTGAATGTCCCTATTTTGAAGCCATGTTTAGAAAGCCGAGGGACAGACGGACTACTCGGCACCTGATGCAATTTTCGTGCTAACGGACTTACAGCGCTGGACTGGACAACATCGTTAAATGGCTCCGCCACACTGGTCGAAGACCTCCCCTCCTTCTTGTCGGCACACATCATGGAAACTGCAACCTACACGTCCACCCTCAGTTCATTCGTTCTTTACTACCAACCAGCGGGCCCCCTAAGGGAGGGGCACTGCTGGCAGTGTCCTCTTGTCCGGTGGCACGTTCGGTTTGTTCTTCAGCGAGAGCCGCCGAGAGGTGGTAGTCTTGGCAGGCGGTTCTTCAGCTGCACTCAGGTCTTCTCCTTTTGCAGCATTTCCAAAGCTTTCTTCTCGGGGTTTCTTTTGAGACAGCGGTAGAGTGGCCGCTATTCAGCGCCTCTGCGCTGCCCCCAACGATTTCAGGGCTGTCGTCCATGGTCTCCTCGGCGGTTCCGAGCACAGCTTCGCCTTCTTTGCTGCTTTCTGTCGCCTGCTTCTGTGCCATATTGTCTTCTTTGCTGGCTTCCTCCTGCTGCTCTTTGTCATGACTCGTAGCGGCTGGCGTCTCGTCAGAGTTAGGCTGGACCTCGCCCTCCCCAGCTGTATCCTCTGCGTCAGCTTGGTACATTAGGTGTTCGTTTATCACGTCGCTCTTGCCAAACCCTGTCACATTCGCCTAACTTCGCACGCACTGGGTATCTTCGTGGCCGAAGCGACGACAGATCCCGCAACGTAAAACGCGGCACTCGCGTCGTATGTGACCGGTGCCGTGACACCGGAGGCAGAGCGGTGCTCTGCCAGGCGCCAACACGAGTGCATGGTCCTCGCCGACAAGTAGTTGATGCGCAAGATCTTCTGTGGTGAGGCCAGGTTTCAAGCATAAGGACACGAGTCTTGTGTGCGACCCTTTGTCACTGCATCCGGCTACACGCCACTTTTCCTTTGACATCTCGGTCACTGTTCCGAAGGGTGCCAGCGCCGCTCGCACGTCCTCATCTGGTGTGGTGTGCAGCAGCCAGTAGAGCTTCATGCGTACGTCTTGGTTGCGTGGGTCAATCACCAAACATCGCTCACCCTTCACAGTTAACGCTTCCGTAGACAGCAACTTCTCCTTTCCTTTTTGATCTTTGAAGGTGATAGCCCATGCTTGATTCATTTGATAGGCTCCTAAAGCCAACACATCCGGCATCAACTGCAGACGAGCTAGCGCGTCTCGAAAATGTTCTACGCGATAGGGCCTCGCCTTGACATCCCCGTGCAAAAAGACGGTATTAGAGACGGTCGCACCTTTCGGCAATTGCGGCAAAATAATCTGGTGATCCTGTGTAGCAGCATCCATAAACCTGATACCGCGGCCCTTTTGGGCCGCAAACACCGCCCTTGCGGGAGCCGACATTCCGCGTCCGCACGCTATGGTGGCCGGAAGTGGAATACCACTGGGGATTGAGTGCAGCAGAAACCTAAGTGAGCATACATCGGGTAACAATGGAACGATAAATTGGCGTGCGTACGAGGACTTTTTTCTCGAATGTTGAATCTAAAAGACAATTCCCCAGGTGAGGCTCGAACTCACAACCCCGGCATGGCTCACGAGAACTGTCATATAAGTACCGTGCGCTAACCAATTGCGCCACTGGGGATTGAGTGCGGCAGAAACCTAAGTGAGTATATATCGGGTAACAATGGAATGATAAATTGGCGTGCGTATGAGGACTTTTTTCTCGAATGTCGAATATAAAAGAACATTCCCCAGGTGAGGCTCGAACTCACAACCCCGGCATGGCTCACGAGAACTGTCGTATAAGTACCGTGCGCTAACCAATTGCGCCACTGGGGATTTTTTTAAAACTTTAATTCAGAAAAGGCATGTACATACATAAAACCCACCTTGGTCTGCGTGACCAGTGTGGTTAATTAAAAATTTTTCATTCGTACCAACTCATCAAGTACCCAAATCCAATCTGGTGGCTCGGTTAAAGTACTATATACCTCGCGCTTGTAGGTTATGCTCTCTATAAAGTTTTCTCTGGCTGACTTTGCCTTGGGGTCTGCGTGCCTGACTCCCATTCTTGTGATCCAAAGGCTATGTAGCCCCAGTATCATGATCATGTCATAGGGGAAGCTGTTTACATTCTGTACTGAGAGATATCGAATTCCGTGTGGTGTTATCGGTAACTCTTTCTTCAGGGTTCGTTGCAAAACATCCCAAGAAAAGATTGGATCCAAACAATCAATGAACGTGTGCTCGATTGTTTCTGGTTTCTTGCTCAAAAGGCAGTTTGTTGTCCACGGTACAAATATTCCCTTTTCATCAAGCCATGTTTTTACAGGGAGTGTTTTTGTGTGTAATTTGAATAAGAATGTTGTAACAGCTCCTCTAACAGTCATTTTTCGAACTCTTTTTAATACATCTTACCCTGGGCCTGCAATGTTTGGCGATCTGTATAATGGTACTGGCATCATTACATCGATTAAATCTTTATATAGTTTCTTTCTCGGTACAAGGCTCAGGTACTCGAATGAGAAGCGTGTTTTAAGTATCCTAAACGACGTGACTAATTGCCTGAAGTAACCTTTTACGCCACAGTCGATTGCAGCCGCACTAGACACAACAAATTCGGGCAATACATTCTTAAGGCGCCTTTGCATCATCGCTCTCAAAAACGGGTCTCTCGTGTCCCTCAGGAATATAAAACGCGACACAATTTGTCGGATGAACAGATGAGAAAGGCCGAGGCCTCCGTCTTTCACTGGGCGAAACAGATTAGTGCGGCTGATTCTCTTCCAATTGGAGCCCCAAATAAAAACCGCAAATATTCGGTGCAGTTTCTGCACGTTGACGCGTGACATTGACAAAAACTGCAACACATACCACACTTTGGCAATCAAAAAAAACATTGCACGCACTGGCCCTAGCAAACATTGATAATTCGCGGCCTTGCCACCCTCCAATTTTTTCCTTCACCCTTGGCGTCAGGTCATCCCAGTAATCTGCAGTTTGTTTATATTGCTCGAGAGGCACGCCTAAATACGTAGAAGGACTTCTTGCCCACATGATGGTCGCAAATCTTTCTGGTTTAATGTCCCATATTCCGTGCCAGAAACCGACACTTTTTTCCAGTTTATCGCGGAACCTGTCTGTTTGCAAAAATCTTTGGTGACGCTTATGGCTTCTTCTATGCTATTTCGGTCAGTGCAAAAGATTCCTACATCATCAGCGTAGGCAAGCATTTTCACATGATGCGTCTGAAGCCTGAAACCATGTACTTTTTCATTAATAATAAGACTGAGGCAGAAGGGTTCAAGATAAAGAGCGAAAAGCAGCGATGACAACGCACATCCTTGTTTTATAGATGACCGGACGTCAATATTCTGGGTGAGGTTCTTGTTAACTATGATGCGTACAGTACAATCATTATAAGCCTTGTTTAAACCTTCTAATAACACTTTGCCAATATTGACATGTTCAAGCACAGAGAAAAGAACATCGTGAGCGACACGGTCGAAAGCCTTGGCGAGATCGAGTTGTACCATAGCAACTCGTCCCGAGATGGCATCACAACATTCCAGAACGCTGCGGGCTACATGCACATTTGTACATATCGAACGTCCTTTTATTCCACACGTCTGGTGCGGTCCAACGAGAAGCATAATAACGCTTTGCAAACGTTTAGCTAAAACCTTGGTATAGATCTTATAGTCCACATTTGTAAGAGTTATTGGGCGATAGGCCCCTACTGATAACAGTCTAGTTGGATCACCTGTCTTCGGTATCAAAACAATATGGGCAGCGCGGAAGGAAGGCGGTAACCGTTTTTCTTCATAGGCTTTGCTAATAACGTTATGCAAAATTGGGCTGATTTCTTCAATGAATATATTGTAGAAGGCTGCTCCTATTCCGTCCGGCCCAGGTGTTTTTCCTGGAGTTAATTCTTTTATGGCGCTTTTCACTTCCTCTATACTTATTGGCTGTTCTAATCGCGCCTTACATTCTTCATCGAGCTTAGGCATTAGGTTAATAACCTCGGTTCTCAGCCCAGTTCTATCGCCTTTTTTATTCGCAAATAATTCGCTGTAATGTTCGACAAATGCCTGCTCAATTTTACTCCTGTCTGATGTCTGTTCGTTACGGTAGTTGATCTGTCGTATTTCGTTTTGAGCCGCGTATTTTCTTTCGTCACACATCGCTCGCTTGTTGGGCGTTTCACCCAACCATATCTTTTCGGCTCGTGCCCTTATCACTGCTTCTCTGTGCTTTTCGGTTGCAATTACTTCTAGTTTG
Source organism: Dermacentor variabilis (assembly GCF_050947875.1). Classification (NCBI taxonomy): domain Eukaryota; kingdom Metazoa; phylum Arthropoda; class Arachnida; order Ixodida; family Ixodidae; genus Dermacentor; species Dermacentor variabilis. Next base: position 8,252,294 of record NW_027460335.1, on the reverse strand, counting down.
CTTTTCACATCGCGAATTGCTTTTATATACATGCCGGGATTGCCGCTTTCCATACATATAAGAAAATCGAGTTGGCACTGGAGTTCTTTTTCATTACACTTTTGCTTTTGACTAATAATGGTTCCCCTTTCAATCGCAATAATCTTGACGTCGTTCTTAAAGTTTTCCCACTCAGCTACCCACCCGTGTGGCCCTTTGGATGTCATTTGTTTAAGTCTTTTTGTTACACACTCCATAAATTTTTCATCTTGCAAAAGTTTCACGTTGAACTTCCACAAAGCCCAATCAAAACGGCTTTTTCTGAGGTTGCTTCCTAGTGTAGTCATGACAAGGCTATGGTCGCTGAAAGACACATGTTTCACTTCATAGTGGCCACAATCTTTTGCAAGGTCAACTGTGACATAGATTCTGTCCAGCCTAGCACAGCTTCCGCGCTGGTAATGGGTATAGATAGGACTACTTCCTCTTAAAAATAAATAACCGAGGTCTTCTAAATAATATGCCTGGAGCAGTGAAACAAGCATTGGCGAACTTTTATCTCGTACAGGGGTTTTCTTGGCTCTATCTTCAGCCAAACATACACAATTAAAATCACCAAGCACAATTAAGTATTTATCACTTTTAAAAAATTCTTCTAAGTCTTCAAACAAAACAACGCGCTCATAATCGATGTTTGGCGCATATATACAGATAACACGCCATTGCCTTGCGCAGTACGAAAAGTCAACAACAAGCAACCGTCCCGCCTCTGACGCAACTACTTTTTCACCTTCAATGCCCACGTTGTTCCTCATATAAACTGCACAACCCCCAGAGGTGCCTATAGCATGGCTAACACAAACATTGAAGTGCCTTCGAAAAGTTCCCACCATTCCATCCGTCTGCTCCTCACTTTCTATCTTTGTCTCTTGCACGGCTACTATGTACAAGTTATTTTCCAGAAAAAGTCGATTAAGTTGATTTTGCCGTTTCTTAGTCGCCAATCCCCGTACATTCAAAGTGGCAACACGTAAGGGAAGAGCGAGTTTTTCGTCCTTAATTTGTGAAGAGCACTCGGATCGGGCAGTGTTTACCCCAGAAGTCAAGGATGCAGTGGAGTCTTTACTCTGTTGTGGCAGTAGTGGGTCAGGATGAACCTGCTACCCGTCGCCTGCATCCTCAACCGAAGTTCGGTAGCTGGACGGGACAGCATCGTCTAGGCGGCGTCGCTTATTCGGTGCCATCTTGCTCGCTCACCAAGGGGAAGCGGATCCCCGCCTTTATTTCGGCGGTTTATCCACCGGGCGTCTATCAGGAGGAATGTTCGGTTTCGGCTTTAAGGACGTTCGTCTCGTGAACGCCGTTTTCAAAGGCGGCGCCCCGCCACCTGCACCACCCAGATGGTCTGTTTCGCCGACACTGTCGCTGTGCATTTGCCGACGCCTCTACAACACCTTCCATTGTTTGACACTGCACTGTCGGTGTTTCATTTGGCGACGTCACCATAGCTTCACTAGAAGGTTTCCCTTGATGACATTTTCCATTCATTTTGTTGTGCACGTCTTCACTGTTTGCACCGGCCAGATTTTTTTCACACGTTATTGTTTCAATAGCTGGCTCACGTTGTTGTACAGCTGCCGGAGGCGTTTCCACAGGTTTTTGTTCCTTCGTCACCGTGGCAGCTGCTTCTTCAGCTTCAGCCTCGTCCATGATATTATCCAATATGTCAGCGTCCTTTCTGTGGCCCGTTATATTTGCGTACGTGGGCACGCACTCGCTTTCGTCATGGCCGAATCGTCGGCACCGTGAGCATCGCGGAATCCGGCAGTCGCGGCGGATATGCCCTTTACCCTGGCAGCGCAAGCAAAGTGGCGCCTTGCCTGGAATAGCTACGAGAGCAGGCTACCCAGCGACACGCACTTGATATGGAATATCTTCAGTCGTGACCCCGGCCTTCAGCTTGAGGTTCAGCACGCGCGTTGTCGTACCTTTTTCAGAAATGCCAAGGACACGCCAGCGCTCCTTTTTCGTTTCCGCAACCTCGCCGTATGGCTCAAAGGCCACACGTATGTCGTCGTTCGTCACATTAGGGAGGACCCAGTGGATTTTCACTCGAACATCTTGGTTGTTCGGGTCTACTAACAGACATTTTCTGCCTTTCACAGTAATATTCCCCGCAGTCAACAACTTTTTCATGCTTTCATGGCTCTTGAACGCAACAGTCCACACATGATTCATCTGAAATGCTCGTAAGGCGTCAACCTCAGGCAGCAGTTCCAAACGTCCAAGGACATCCCGGTAGTCTTCAACTCTGTACGGCCTTGCTCGTAGGTCACCGTGCAAAAGAAGTGTATTCAAAACAATACGACATTTTGGCAAATGAGGCAGGAGCACTTGGTAGTCCTGGCTGTCTTCCATGTCGTCCCTGTTTCCGCGGCTAAACTGGGCCGCTAACACCGCCCCGTTGGAGCACATGAAAAACACGTCCGGAGGCTTTCGCGGCCGGAAGTGTAATCCTGCGCCACTGGGGATTGAGTGCAGCAGAAACCTAAGTGAGCATATATAGGGTAACAATGGAACGATAAATTGGCGTGCGTATGAGGACTTTTTTCTCGAATGTCGAATATAAAAGAACATTCCCCAGGTGAGGCTCGAACTCACAACCCCGGCATGGCTCACGAGAACTGTCGTATAAGTACCGTGCGCTAACCAATTGCGCCACTGGGGATTAAGTGCAGCAGGAACCTAAGTGCGCATACATCGAGTAACAATGAAATGATAAATTGGCGTGCGTATGAGGACTTTTTTCTCGAATGTCGAATATAAAGGAACATTCCCCAGGTGAGGCACGAACTCACAACCCCGGCATGGGTCACAAGAACTGTAATATAAGTACCGTGCGCTAACCAATTGCGCCACTGGGGATTGAGTCTTTTTTTCTTTATTTCCTGTTTTGAATCATAATAATATTATTTAAGGTTTTACGTGCCAAAACCACTTTCTGATTATGAGGCACGCCGTAGTGGAGGACTCCGGAAATTTTGACCACCTGGGGTTCTTTAACGTGCACCTAAATCTAAGCACACGGGTGTTTTCGCATTTCGCCCCCATCGAAATGCGGCCGCCGTGGCCGGGATTCGATCCCGCGACCTCGTGCTCAGCAGCCCAACACCATAGCCACTGAGCAACCACGGCGGGTTTCCTGTTTTGAGAACTGTACATATACGGATATACAAAGCACGAATTCAATCTCTGAATTCAACATATGCAGTGATGTCAAAAAAGGAACCGCTGCGCATTCGAATGTGGAGCTTAGTTCAAATTGCTTGATCATCACTAGCTGATCAAGGATAGGTAGCCAGTCTGGCGGCTCTGTTTGGGTTTTTAAGACTTCGCGAACATAAATAACATTGTCAATGAAATAGTCCCTAGCTGGTCTTGTATTCACCTCCTCGTTTCTTGCAGCTATCCTAGTTTTCCACACGCTGTGCATACAGAGGAGCATCACCATATCACACGGCACTCCCTCTAGGTCAGTCAACGGCAAGAACTTAATACCAAAAGTGGTCAATGGTTAATCCGTCTTAATTGTTCGCTTGAGAATGTCCGACAGAAATACTGAATCCCAGCAGTCTAGGAATATGTGCTCTATTGTTTCAGGCTTTTGGCAAATGTTGCCGTTAACGCCGCAAGGAAGGAAGAATCCTTTCTCTTGGAGCCACGGCTTGACAGGGAGCGAACAGTGTGCAAAAAAAAGAAAAATGATTTAGTGGTCGCCTGCATAGGCATCTTTCTCACCTGGTTCAATACGTCCTTTTCGTGTCCTACGTTATACAGAGCTCGGTACACAGGCACGGGGCACATAATATCTAATATGTCTTTATACAATCGTTTTCGTTTTGCAGTATGCAAGTAATCTGCGGAAAAATGGGCACTGAGGAGGCGATAAGCATTCACCACCTCTAACCAGAAGCCTTTGATCGCTTCCTTAAGTCCAGCATGTGACGTCACAATGTAATCGGGCAACGCATCACACAATCGCCATTGAATTACGGGCCGCAAAAAACCATCTCTTTGGTCTCGTGAAAAACAAGAACTTGAAACTACCTGCTTTAGGAATAAATGAGATAGGCCCAAGCCTCCTTTGCGCTTGGGATGGAACAAATTTAACCGAGTTGTGCGCTCCCATGATGATCTCCATATATAAACAGCAAAAATTCGGTGCAACTTCTGCACGCATACTCTGGACATACATAAAACTTGCAGTAGGTAGAACACCTTTGCTACCAGAAACAAATTACACACAGTTGCACGTTCGAACATAGACAGGTTGTGACCTCCCCACTTCACCGCCTGTGCTTTGACTCGTTCTATTTCACCTACCCAATGCGTGTTTGCATCGCGGTAGTGTTCCAATGGGACTCCTAGATATCGAGAGGGCCTCTGAATGAATTTGATGTTTTCCACATAAGCAGGCGTACTTTCCCATTCTCCGTGTCAAAAACCAATGCTTTTCTGCCAGCTTATGGCACTACCAGTAAGTTTACAGAACATTTTTGCGTCTTTCACTGCATCAACAATGCTGTCATGATCGCCACAAAATATCGCTATGCCATCAGCATATGACCGCATTTTAACTTCGTGCATATGAAGTCGGAATCCATTGACCTTCTTGTTGTGCAACACCTTTAAACAGAATGGCTCTAGAAAAATGGCGAAAAGCAAGGGCGAGGCCGGGCATCCCTGACGCACACTCGACCGAACCGGTATACTAGAACTCAGCTTGTTGTTAATTATGAGCCTTGCACTTCAGTCTGCGTACGCCATTCGCAACCCCTTCTTGAAGAACTTTTCCGATGTTGATGTGTTCGAGCAGAGGAAACAATATGCTGTGGGCAACCTTATCGAAGGCTTTCTCGAGGTCTAACTGTACCATTGCCACGTGTCCGAGGGTTACGTCAAAGCAGTCGAGAACGCTTCTCGCTGTGTGGATGCTTGTTAATATCGTTCTCCCCTTAACACCACATCTCTGATGTGGGCCAACAACAGATGTAATAACTGAAGCCTTTTGGCCAGGACCTTCATGTGCACCTTACAATCAACGTTCGTGAGACTAATTGGTCGATATGCTTCCATCGACTGCAACTTGGCAGGCTCATCAGTCTTTGGTATCAGGACGATATGGCTGGAACTGAAAGATGGAGGCAGTCGTTTAACTTCGTACGCTTCAGTTATGATGCTGTAGAGTATTTCCGCCATTTGACGCTTGAAAAACTTGTAGAAGCTAGGCCCTAGACCGTCGGGCCCCGGAGCCTTTGTCTAACTAAGCTCATCGATTGCTCGTTCTAACTCTTCAATACTTATAGGTTTCTCGAGTTCCGTCTTTACTTCGTCCTGCAGTACTGGCACGAGTGGCAAAAGATGTCTTGAACTCCTCAATTATTTCTACTTCACTGTTAAACAAATTAGAATACCTTTCGTCGAAAGCGCTTCGAATGATTTCTTGATCACAGGAAAGAACGCCGCGATAGCAAATTTCTTTAATTTGTTTCTTTGTCGCATATCTCTTCTCGTCTGCGAGTGCCCGTTTCGTCGGGGCTTCATCTAACCAAATTCGCTCGACGCGTTATCTTACTACCGCTGCCTCGTATCGTTCAGTCTGAATGGCTTCCAGTTGCTCTTTTTTTGTTTTTATTTCAGTTGTAAAATGCCCAGGGACTGCGCTTTCAACATCTACAAGATAGTTGAGCGTACAGTTTAGTTCTTTTTCTCGCTGTTCAGCCTGGCGGCTTAATACAGACGCCCTTTGAATTCCTATATTTTTAACCTCGCTTTTAAATGGATCCCACGCATAGAACCAACGTTTAGGTTCTCTTGCGCGCAATTCCTTAATTCTTTCCGTTACTTCGTCGACGAATCTTTCGTCCTGTAGCAACTTTTCATTGAGCTTCCACAGCTGCCAATTAAAACGATACTCCTTCACTTTAGAACTGATTGTGAACATCACTAAACTGTGGTCACTAAAGCTAACATGTTTAACCGTGTACTGATTACAAGTGGGTACCAGTTCCGCGGACACATACGCCCTATCGAGCCTTGCGTGACTCCGCCCTTGAAAATGAGTGAACATTACTTGGTTTTCTCGTAGTACTTCACCCACATCAACAAGGTCATACTGTTGAACGGTGGACCTGAGCATTTCTGCACTCGTGTAGTTCATGAACACATCTTTAGAGGTGTCCTCGGGCAAATATACACAATTAAAATCACCTAATAAATGAATTCTCCTATCACAACTTATGAAGGTGGCCATATATTCAAGAAACACTTTTCGCTCGCTTGCTTTGTTCGGGGCGTAAATACAGATAATTCTCCAGTCTACTTCATTGGAAGACAGTGTCACACATAACTAATCGGCCATTATCGAGTGCTACTACAGTCTCCTCAATAATACCGACAGTGTTACGCAGAAAAATAACACATCCTCCAGACTTCCCTTTAGCATGACTAATACAAAGATTGTAATTTGATTTAAGCACTTCAACCATTCTATCCGTCTGTTCCACACCTTCAATTTTTGTTTCCTGAACTTCAAGAATATCAATGTCATGGTCCATTAACAGCCTTTCATGCTGAGCTTGCCGCTTTCTCGTCGACAGGCCACGCCCATTGAGTGTCCCTATTTTGAAGCCATGTTTAGAAAGCTGAGGGACAGACGGACTACTTGGCACCTGATACAATTTTAGTGCTAACGGACTTACAGCCCTGGACTGGACGACATCGTTAAATGGCTCCGCCACACTGGTCATAGCCCTCGCGTCCTCCTTGTCGGCACACATTATGGAAACTGCAACCTACACATCCACCCTCAGTTCATTCGTTCTTTACTACCAACCAGCGGGTCCCCTAAGTGAGGGGCACTGCTGGCGTTGTCCTCTTGTCCGGTGGCACGTACGGTTTGGGCTTCAGCGAAAGCCGCCGAGAGGTGGTAGTCCTGGCAGGCGGTCCTTCAGCTGCACTCAGGGCTTCTCCTTTTCCAGCATTTCCAACGCTTTCGTCCTGGGTTTCTTTTGAGAGAGCGGTAGAGTGGCCGCCATTCAGCGCCTCTGCGCTGCCCCCAACGATTCCAGGGCTGTCGTCCATGGTCTCCTCGGCGGTTCCGAGCACAGCTTCGCCTTCTTTGCTGCTTTCTGTCGCCTGCTTCTGTGCCATATTTTCTTCTTTGCTGGCTTCCTCCTGCTGCTCTTTGTCATGTTAGTCATGTTTGTCATGTCATGTCGTCAGAGTTAGGCTGGACCTCGCCCTCCCCAGCTGTGTCCTCTGCGTCAGCTTGGTTCATTAGGTGTTCGTTGATCACGTCGCTCTTGCCAAACCCTGTCACATTCGCGTAACTTCGCTCGCACTGGGTATCTTCGTGGCCGAAGCGCCGACAGATCGCGCAACATAAAACGCGGCACTCGCGTCGTATGTGACCGGTGCCGTGACACCGGAGGCAGAGCGGTGCTCAGACAGGCACCAACAAGAGTGCATGGTCCTGGCCGACACGTAGCTGATGCGCAAGATCTTCTGTGGTGAGGCCAGGTTTCAAGCATAAGGACACGAGTCTTGTGTGCGGCCCTTTGTCACTGCATCCGGCTACACGCCACTTTTCCTTTCACATCTCGGTCACTGTTCCGAAGGTTGCCAGCGCGGCTCGCACGTCCTCATCTAGGGTGGTGTGCAGCAGCCAGTAGAGCTTCATGCGTACGTCTTGGTTGCGTGGGTCAATCACCAAACATCGCTCACCCTTCACAGTTAACGCTTCCGTAGACAGCAACTTCTGATTTCCTTTTTGATCTTTGAAGGTGATAGCCCATGCTTGCTTCATTTGATAGGCTCCTAAAGCCAACACTTCCGGCATCAACTGCAGACGAGCTAGCGCGTCTAGAAAATGTTCTACGCGATGGGGCCTCGCCTTGACATCCCCGTGCAAAAAGACGGTATTAGAGACGGTCGCACCTTTCGGCAACTGCGGCAAAATAATCTTGTACTCCTGTGTAGCAGCATCCATAAACCTGATACCGCGGCCCTCTTGGGCCGCAAACATCGCCCTTGCGGGAGCCGACATTCCGCGTCCGCACGCTGTGGTTGCCGGAAGTGGAATCCCACTGGGGATTGAGTGCAGCAGAAACTTAAGTGAGCATATATCGGGTAACAATGTAAGGATAAATTGGCGTGCGTACGAGGACTTATTTCTCGAATGCAGAATATAAAAGAACATTCCCTAGGTGAGGCTCGAACTCACAACCCCGGCATGGCTCACGAGAACTATCATATAAGTTCCGTGCGCTAACCAATTGCGCCACTGGGGATTGAGTGCAGCAGAAACCTAAGTGAGTATATATCGGGTAACAATGGAATGATAAATTGGCGTGCGTATGAGGACTTTTTTCTGGAATGTCGAATATAAAAGAACATTCCCCTGGTGAGGCTCGAACTCACAACCCCGGCATGGCTCACGAGAACTGTCGTATAAGTACCGGGCGCTAACCGATTTCCACACTGTGGGATTTTTTTGTAATTTATTGGCGGTCTTCGTCATTGTACAGAGCACATAATACAGAACAAAATTAGATTGCACAATTAACAAATACAAAACATTTTTAAATTACATACATGCCATCAGTCCAATAAGGACTGGCGTTGTCTAATTAAAATTCTTTCAGTGCTGTCAGAGGTTCTATCCTCGACAGCCATTCGGGTATACATTCTTGTATTTTCTTTATTTCAATGGAACGAGACATGCTTTCACGGAAATACGTACGCGCAGGCCTAGCGTCCGGGTCGCAGTAGTACCCAGACATCCTTGCACGGTATAAACTATGAAAGCCCTTGAGCATTATTAGGTCGAAGGGAACCCCGTCGTTATTCGTTACCGCTAAGTACCTGATGCCATGCGGATTTAACGGTAACTCCTTCTTCATTGTTCTTTGTAGGACATCCCAGAAGAATACTCCGGCCCAGCAATGCAAAAAGACATGGTCTATTGTTTCTGGTTGCTTGCAAATCAAGCAGTGCGAGCCCCAGGGTAAGAGAAAGCAACGTTCTTCCATGAATGTCTTCACTGAGAGTGTTCCTGTGTGTAATTTAAAAAAGAATGTCTTTACCCCAGTAGGCACCTCCATATTTTTCACTCGCTTAAGGACATCCAGTCCTGATCTTCCACTGTATAGCGCTCTGTACATGGCACTGGAAATACAATATCGCAAATATCTTTATACAATGTTTTCCTTTTAACGTTACATAAATACTCAAAAGAAAAACGCACAGAAAGAAAGCGCACACTATCTGCAACTTCTTTAATATAGCCACGAAGCGTTCCGGGCATACTATCTGTACTAACAATAAGTGCCGGCAAAGCACCTCTCAACCTGAGTTGCGCAGAAACACAGTGCGCAAAAACAGAGCGCAGAAACGGATCACGCACATCCACAAAAAACAAAAACCTGTTCACAAGCTGGCGTACAAAAAGATGCGCCAAGCCCAGGCCCCCTTTCTTCACGTGCCGGAACAGATTGGTTCGGCTACTCCTTTCCCAGGTAGAGCCCCAGATAAAAACCGCGAACACTCTGTGCAACCTTTGCACGTTTACCCTTGAACAGTACAACGTTTGCATGACGTACCACAACTTCGTAATAAAAAACATGTTACACATAGTTGCTTTTGCGAAAATCGACAGGTTGATGCCTTTCCACCTGTCTGCTTTTTCTCTTGTTTCTTTTGCTTGGTTCGTCCAGTATTCGTCGCTATTTTTGTAACTGCCCATGGGGACACCTAAGTACTTGGTCGGGGTTTTTATCCAGCTCACATTTGCAAAATGGTCCGGGGCCGAAGACCACTCTCCGTGCCACAAACCGAGGGACTTTCCCCAGTTCACTCTACTGCCAGTCACATCACAAAAATTTTTCACTACCGTTATTGTTTCCGTCACACTTTCTTTGTTTGTACAACACACCGCGATGTCATCTGCATATGCCAAGAGCTTGATTTGTGTGGCTGCCAAGCTATACCCGCGTATTTGCTCATTCTCAGTTATTGCCAAACACATAGTTTCTATGTAAATGTCAAACAAAAGAGGACTGAGAGGGAAGCCCTGACGCACAGAACGCATGACGTTAATGGGGGCCCCCAATGATTTATTCACAATTAAGCGTGTTGTGCAGTTCTGGTACGCCAACGCCATTCCCTCAGTGATGATGGAACAAACATTAACCTAATCCAAAATGGCAAACAAAATATCATGAGAGACACAATCAAACGTTTTCTCGAGGTCCAGCTGGAGCACCGCGACTCCACCCGAGGTGGCGTCACAGCACTCCAGCACGCACCGCATCGTGTGAATATTCGAAAAAATGGACCTTCCTTTGATACCACACGTTTGGTGATCTGCGACTATGTCATTTATGACGCTTTGAAGTCTGGCAGCCAAAACTTTCATAAAAACCTTATAATCAACATTGGTTAAAGATATTGGCCTGTAAGATGTTACTAGCCTAAGTTTCTCCACTTGGTCACTCTTAGGGATGAGTATGGTATGAGCTTTTCCAAAAGAAGGCGGCAAAGTTTTGTTATCATACGCATCATTAAACAGCTCTGTTAGTAACGGCGACAGTTCTTTCTTAAAAGCTTTATATAAACACGCGCCCAGAGCGTCCGGTCCAGGTGATTTGCCTTGGTTCAAATCATCAATCACTTTTTCAACTTCACGTTCTGTTATTTTCCATTCCAATCGTTGTTTAGTATCGTCACTCACTCGCGGCATCCGAGATAGAAAGGCCCTTCTGAACTCGTCTATATTCACTTCTTGAAACGCAAAGAGTGACTGATAATACTCTAGAAACGCTCGGCCTATGCTCTTACTATCGTCGGCAACTGTGCCGTTCCATAAAATTCTGTCGACATGATTCCGTCGTCTTTGCGCTTTTTCGAGTCCCAGCGCCCGTTTAGTGGGCGTCTCTCCAGCTACTAATGCATTTGCTCTTGCCCGCACAATCGCACCTTGATAGCGTTCCTTGTCAAGCTGCTCGATTTTTTCTTTAATGGCTCCTACATCTTGCTTATACGTCCCAGGCTCTTCGCACTCAAGCGCTATCAGCTGCTTAAGTGTCTTTCGTAAGCCCCTTTCTTTCATTTCCTTCGCAAATCGTAAGCAGCTCGATCTTTCTAAAGCTTTCATTTTTACGTTTTGTTTGAAGTATTCCCATTTCTCTGATATTGTTTCACTGTTTTCTTCACTTACTTTCCTGACGGCCTCACGTACTGCCTCTACAAATGGCTCGTCTTTTAGTAGTAAGGCATTCATTTTCCATAGTTCCCAATTAAAATCTTGTTTCTTCCTCTCCGTGCCTATATGACATTTCACAATGCAGTGATCTGAAAACGATACTGGTGCTACCGAATAACAATGGCACTTTGGAATTATGTCTTGCGATACGTATATGCGGTCTAACCGCGCATGACTGCTACCTTGGAATCGTGTGTACATGACTTCCCGCTCCCCCTCCAGGCACTCACAGACATCGTCCAGTTCATTATCACTAATTAGCTTAGTCAACACACTAGTGCTTTTATCGCGAATACCAGCATTATTGACTCTATCCCGAGCCCTCAAAACACAATTGAAATCCCCCAACAAAACCATGCACTTATCAGTGCTAATATACTGAAAAAGGTTCGCAAAAAATGAAGCGCGCTCTTCCACAGCATTCGGTGCATATATGCACATGACTCTGAATTCCAATTCACGAAAAACAAAGTCACAAAAAACGTTCCTTCCGGTTTGACATGAAAATACATTTTTAACAACAAGGCCAGGCAACTTCTTAACAAACAGGACACAACCGGCGGACGTCCCTACCGCATGGCTCACGACCGCATAATATCTAGTCATGAAACACCGCACCTTGCTCCCGGTCTCCTCCCCTCCGTCAACCTTTGTCTCCTGGACAGCTAGAACGTCTAGGTCTTGGTCAGCGGCCAACCGTAGGACTTGGCTTTGCCTACGCTTGGCCGCCAACCCTCTCACGTTTAGTGTGTCAATAGTGAGCGACGGATTAGGAGCCATTATGAACTAAAGTATGAGATAGACCCGGAGCATGGTGCTTACCTTTCACGACCAGCCCTCGGCTAGCCGCCTCCGGGACCACCCGTCTTCCCGGCGTTATTCTTTTGCTGTGCTTTGTCACCAGGCTTTCTCTCGGGTGGAACATTTGGCTTCGGCTTGAAGACCGACCGCCTCCCAAGAGGCGTCTTCGCTGGTGGCCCGTCACTTGTGCTGGATGCCGCGCTGTCCTTGTCTCCGCCCTCGTCACGGGGGCGCTTGGAGGTGGCACCGAGACTAGCCGCCCGGTCCCCGTCTTTTGCATCCTCGCCCTGTTGCATCGCTGACTCAGTCTCCTCGCGTTCGCCTTCATTAGCACCTGCCTTCACAGGGTCTTCGTCCCTCTCGACACGTGCAGGCCCAGTCACCTGCTCAGCACCCTCGACTACCTTGGCTTGAACGACCTCCGGTACCGTCGTGGCATTTTTTGTCAATGAAGGCACTTGCACACCGGCTCCCTTAGCAGCTTCTTCTGTCTCGACTGCGTCCATGACGTGCTCTGCAGCAACATCACTCGCTGCTGGTCCTGTCACGGCCGCGTAAGATTTAACGCAGTCAGCGTCGACGTGGCCGAACTGTCTGCATCTCGAACAGCGGGGGACTTTGCAATCACGGCGTACGCGTCCTGTCCCTTGGCAGCGCAGGCACTGCATGGGCCGCCCAGGTACGACCACCAATGCCAGCTCTTCGCCGACTCGGACCTGGTGAGGCAGGTCTTCCACTTTAATGCCGCTTCTCAGCTTCAGTAGCACGGTCCGGGTGGTCGAGGTCTTGTCTCCCATGCCTTGGACGCGCCAACGCTCCCTGCTCACCTCTACTACCTTGCCGAAGGTTGTGAATGCCGCCCGGACGTCCTCGTCGGAAACACCGTACAGCAGCCAGTGAAGCCGGAGTTTCACCTGCTGGTCCTGCGGGTCGACGATGACACATCGACGCCCTTTCACCTTAAGCTCTTTCAGGGCCAGCAGGCGTTTTGTTGCAGCTGCGTCACTGAGGGTCACGGCCCAGACGTGATTGACCTGGTAGGCATCGAGGCACACAACTTCCGGCAGCAGGCTTGTGGGCGTAAGCGCATCCCGAAAATCCTCGAACTTGTACGGCCTCGCTCTTACATCACCGTGTAAAAAGACTGTGTTGAGAACAATTCGTCCTTTTGGCAGTTGGGGCAAAATAAACTGGTAGTCCCTTTCGTCGTCGTCGCTGAACCTGTTTCCGCGGCCCAAAGTGACCGCTGTCGCCGCCCCGCTTGAGGCCATGATTCAACGATCCGATCAGCTCGGCTGCCGGAAGCAGAATTACCAATTGCGCCACTGGGGATTGAGTGCAGCAGAAACCTAAGTGAGCATATATCGGGTAACAATGGAATGATAAATAGATGTACGTATGAGGACTTTTTTCTTGAATGTCGGATATAAAAGAATATTCCCCAGGTGAGGCTCGAACTCACAACCCCGGCATGGCTCACGAGAACTGTCGTATAAGTACCGTGCGCTAACCAATTGCGCCACTGGGGATTGAGTGACGCAGAAACTTAAGGGAGCATAAATCTGGTTACAATGGAATGATAAATTGGCGTGCGTATGAGGACTTTTGTCTCGAATGTCGAATATAAAAGAATATTCTTCAGGTGAGGCTCGAAATCACAACCGCGGCATGGCTGACCAGAACTGTCGTAAACTACTGTGCGCTAACCAATTGCGCTATACTGGGAATTGAGTGTAGCAGAAACCTAAGGGAGCATATATCAGTTTACAGTGGAGTGATAAATTGGTGTGCGTATGAGGACTTTTTTCTCGACTGTAAAAGAACATTCCGCAGGTGAGGCTCGAACTCACCACCCCGGCATGGCTCACGAGAACTGTTGTATAAGTACCATGAGCTAACCAATTGCGCCAAGGGGGATATTTTTCTTTATTTCCTCGTAACTGAAATGCCATGCGCAATACATTGTTAAATGAGAGTCAGCATAGCTTATGCCGACTCGCTGACATTAAAATCGCTTGAATTTAGCCAAGTCATCGAACAGCGGCAACCACTCGGGCGGTTCTTTCTGCACTTTGTAGACTTCACGCATGTAGACGACACTTTCAATAAATTGTTCTCGGACAGAACGGACATTCACATCAGCATGACATACCGACATTCTTGTTGACGATATACTATGGAGGCTTAGCAGCCTAATAAGGTCATATGGAACATCGTTATGGCCTGTATCTATGTATCTGATACCCCGTGGAGTTATTGGTAATGCTTTCTTTAATGTCCGTTGTAAGATGTCCCAATGAAGAAAGGGATCCCAACAATCGATGAAGACGTGATCAACAGTCTCTGGTTTTTTACACATTATACAATTCGTGGTCCATGGCACAAATATTCCCTTGCCGGCCAGCCAATTATTTACGGGCAAGGTATTTGTGTGGAATTTAAAGAAGAATGATTTTACCGATGGTTTCACTGGCATTCTTTTGACCCTTTTGAGGACATCATCGCCTGAGCCTCCATAGTATGCCATCCTATACATTGGAACTGGCATTAATGAGTCTATCATATCATGATACAATTTCTTTCTTTTGACGGAACTTAAATATTCTAGAGAGAAACGAACACTAAGCATACGGAAAGATGACACGACTTCCCGAAGGAAACCTCTAACGGTACGGGATTCAACATTCGTACATGAAACAAGGAAGTCAGGTAAAAGATTACTTAATCGCACTTGTATCATGGTGCGCAAAAATGGATCACTCTGGTTCCGCAAGAAAATAAACCGCGATACAATCTGGCGTACAAATAGGTGTGACAGTCCAAGACCACCGCTGCGAACCGATCTGAACAGATAAGAGCGGCTGAAGCGTTCCCAAGTTGAGTTCCAAATGAACACAGCGAACACTCGATGCACCTTCTGTACATTCACTCTCGACATGAATAGCGCTTGTAGTATATACCATATTTTAGCAACCAGAAAAATGTTGCACACAGTGGAGCGCGCGATCATTGACAGATTGCGGCCTTGCCGTGCCAGCGCTTTTTCCTTCGCCGTCTGTTTCCTGTTCCCAGAACTGATTACTGTCTTTGTAATGCTCAAGCGGCACGCCAAGATATTTCACAGACATGGTTAGCCACTGTATGTTTGCGAAAGAGCGCGGTGTGCGTTGCCACGCACCATGCCGAAACTCGATGCTCTTGTCCCAGTTTATGGCACTACCTGTTTTTTCCCAATAGCTTTTCGCCAAATTGACTACTTCGCTGACACTGTCATAGTTATCACAAAACACTGCTAGATCGTATGCGTAGGAAAGCACTTTCCCCTCACTCTGCTGTAATTTGAATCCTCTTATTTTCTCGTTCTCCCTAATGGCTAGGCAAAAGGGCTCCAGGTATAATGTGAAAAGCAATGACGAAATTGGGCACCCTTATTTCAGAGATGAGCAAACATTGACACTTCTCGTGAGACTCTTGTTGATAATCAACCGTGTGCTGCAGTTTGTGTAGACCATTTTCAAACCATCTATAATCACTGTTCCTATGTTCGTGTATTCTAAAATCTCGAAGAGAATATCATGAGACACACGGTCAAATGCCTTCTCCAGGTCTAGCTGCAAGATTGCAACTTTACCCTCGAAAGCATCGACGCATTCCAGAATGCTCCTGGCGACGTGTACGTTGGTCGTTAACGTGCGCCCTTTGATCCCACATGTTTGGTGGGCTCCAACTAAAAGTTTAATGATGCTCTGTAGCGTTTTTGCCAGTATATTCATAAAAATTTTATGGACAGTGTTCGCAAGGCTAATGGGACGGTACGATGCAATAGACAAGCGCTTTACTGGATCGTCAAATTTCGGTATCAGGACCATCTGAGCTGTTCGGAAAGACGCGGGTATGCGCTTGTTCTTGAAGGACTGCACTAAAAATTTCCTCATAATTATTGCTATTTCTGCTTTAAAAGTTTTGTAGAAAGCTGCGCTTAAACTATCCGGCCCAGGTGCCTTTCCTGAGCCTAGTTCTTCTATAGCAGCTTCAACTTCACGCACAGTTATAGACGCTTCGAGGCCTTTTTAAACGTTATCTTCCAATCTTGGCATTAAGTGTAGGAAGTGGCTTATCAGTTTTCTTCTTGCTGAACAGGTCTGCATAGTGTTCAAAAAAGGCGTGTTCAATGATCCTACGGTCAGTCGTCACTTCGTCGTTGTAGCTTATCTGCTTTATATCCCTGCAGCGAGCGTAAGCTTTCTCCTCACTAAGCGCGCGTTTATTCGGTGTTTGCCCTTGCCACAATCTTTCTGTACGGGATTTTATCGTGGCACCGCGATACTTCTCTGTGTCAATGATTTCTAACGGGCTTTTAACTTTTCTGATTTCCTTCATGACTTGGCCAGGTTCTGTGCTTTCTACGTTAAGTAGAAATTCGAGTTTACTCCTCGGGGCTTTTTCTTTCCGTTTTTGACTTCTGCATGACCTTGAATCATGTCGAGTACGCCTCTAGCAACGGAAACGCCTTGCGTGACCAATTGGGCAACAATTTGCACCGTGATCACATCCCCATTGTAGGGCTTCTTGCATGATACAGATTTCAAGACGGGAGGACCGTGGTTGAATGGTCACATCGTCGCCGATTCGCAAACGTTCATGTTGCCCGCTATTCATCGTGTAGCCGTATGGGCTGGCAGAAAATGTTACCATACGTTCCAGAAGCTTAATGACTGCGCCGTGATCTCTCAGAAAATCCATTCCCAAGATCAGGTCATTGCAGCAGTGGGGGAGAATGACGAAAGTGATAACGCAGCTGGAATTGTCGATGTGGATTTGGGTGGTGCATGTTCCCGTTTGTGTCATTAGCTGGCCCCCGGCACTTCTGATGTGAGACCTTGTGCACGGCCTCTTCACTTTCCTAATGCGGTCGGCCAGGTTTTGCCGCATAATCGAGAAGTCTGCTCCAGTTTCAACAAGTGCGGTGCAGCGATGTCCTTCCACCAGAATGCTGAGATCGGCACGGGCCACGTCGTTTTCGGAAGTATTCGTCGTCGCCATACGTCTTCGTTTGCGTAATTAGTTGTCGTCGTCAGGCCGTCTTCGTGGGGAGCGTGGGGGTATTTTTGTTGTCTCGACACAGGGCAACCTTCCCCCGAAGGTTGCTGCCGTTCGTTTCCTGGAGCGGACTAGGGGAGCGACCGCCCTTGCCGACGTCAGTGGTGAAACTCTGACGGTTTGGGGAAGTGTAACGCACAGTTGACGGGGACTGCCAGCGACGACGTGGTGAAGCTGCCTGGCTCGTTTACATCTGATCACTGCACGGATCGCGATGGTCGTCGAAGTACACAGAAGCGGCAGGCGAAAAGGAGCCGACTCCAGTGTCTGCATGGGGGCAGTAGCGGGCAATGTGGCCTGGTTCGCCGCGGTCGAAGCAGAATGGCCGACGGTCGGCAACGCGCCACAAGTCGGTTTGGCGAACTGAAGCTCGTCTCGCAGACTCCCGTTTCCACCACAGCATGGGAGCGGGCCGTGGCTGAAATGGTGCTACCGGAGGTAAAGGGGAAGGACATCGGACCATGTCGGCATAGGTCGGCGGACGTGTTTCTGGACATGGGGCTGGCGAGGAGAGGGCTTGCCACAACTTCTGGCGCACGACTTCGTCAACAGAAACGACCGGCGTCTTTGTAGGATTAATTCTGAGGGCTCGCAGCTCTTCACGCAAGATGTCACGAATCATGTCCCGTAAGGAAGTGTGGTCAACAATCTGAGCTGTGGAGCTGATTGGTGTGTTGTTTGGCTGGCGGTCGAAGTGGCGGCAACGCTGCTGAAGTGCTCGCTCGATGACAGTCGCTTCCTTGATGAACTCGTCGACCGTTGTTGGCGGGTTTTGTATAAGACCGGCAAACAGCGGTTGCTTAATTCCACGCATAAGGTGACGCACCTTCTTTGCCTCGGTCATATCGGGGTCAGCTCGGCGAAACAGACAGGGCATATCTTACGCATACATGGGGACGGTTTCGTTGACATTCTGTGCCCGAGCCTCAATAAGTTGCTGCGTGTAATCGCGCCGGTCCGAGCTCGAGTATGTATCGAGGAGCTGACGGCGAAAATTGCCCCATGTTTGGAAGCTCGCTTCCTGATTCGCGTACCATGTACTAGCGCTGTATTCAAGCGCTGTTTTCATGGGCGAATATTTGTTGGTCTTTCCAGTGATTGACCAGAGCGACGCTTTCGTACGGGTCAAGCCGGTCCTCAACATCTTCAAAAGCATCACCGTGGAAGATGTCGGGGACGCGAGGGTGTTTAAGAGTCACGTGGGAAAGGCTAGGTGCCGTCTGTGAAGGAGGGAGAGGCGCCGACGATTTATCCATGTCGGTGACGAATCGCAAAGGGAGGGAACTGCGGGCTGAGGCCGAATAGGCGCCGACTGAAACGGTGGACTGGAGTCTTTACGAGAGGTGGAGTTTCGAGTCTGGTTGTACGGCTCCGAAAAGTCGGAGGGAAGGGAGCTATTGGCGATCTATTGTACTGTCAAGCATTGCTGTGTTTTCCTCGAAGGTTGTAGGTTTTACATTCTGGCCGAGCACAAGCCATTAACCTCCAGTCACAAGAACAACAGTTCCTTGTGCTCAGAACGTGAGCATTGGTAACTTTCCTGATCTCCGAATTTCCCACTGACATCCGCCATATCTCGGGGACCGAAAATTAGGCAGTTGACGCAGTGTAATGGTTCGGCACTGTGCCTGCTCGCTCGGCGGATTTGAAACCTCTAGGCTCCGCTTAGCAAAACGACCCCTAACTGTACCAATTGCACGAAAGAGACTCGTTGTTCCAGCTTGCGGAGGAGCCGCTTCTCTACACAACATCGGTCGCGTGTGATACATCGCAGGCAACTCCTCGCGCGTTCGTACGCCATCAGTTTCGGCAGCCAATATTCGATTCACTACACGGTCTAAGCCATCCCGGCATCAGAGCGACACAGATACCTATCACATAACGCTTAGTCTGGGCGAGGATCAACAATGAGGTTCGAAGCTGGGCAAGAAGCTGTCAAGGCTGTCAAGACGTGGAAATGACGCGGCACACGCGTTCAGCGGTGCTGAAACAGTGGCGGAAGCATTTGTTGCTACGTATGTGTCGCGGTACGGTCGCCCTTACTAGTAACTTAGCCCGAACAATCCAAAGCTCGCTTTTTTCTCCTCTGGTGATACTGCTCGGCAGTCGTCTTCATAACATCATGGCTTACCACCCACAGAGCAACGGCATGGTCGAGTGGGTCCACCGACTACTGAAGGCGTCATTGACCACCACGCTCGACAGGCAGCACTTGGTGAAAAGCCTACCCCTAGTATTACTGGGGTTGAGAACAACAGTCAAGGAACACCTCGTAGTCAGCGCAACCGAAATGCTCTATGGGTCAGCAATCAGCATTCCAAGCCGGTTTTTCGGCACCCAGAAAGGCACTCCATCAGCGGCCGCGCAGCACTACATTCCTGACTCGACCAGCCTCGAACTACACTGCCACGTAACGCCCGCGGGCATCCTATATTTAGTTTACCGACAATGCACACAACAATGCACGTCTTTCTGCGGCACGACTCTATCAAGTCACCATTGGCACTTTGCTATCAATGTCCCTATTCATGTTGTGTCACGTTCACGTTCAGAGAAAATCTTGAAGAATAATGTTCATGCCAATGAAGAGACATTGTTGTCCGACCGCGTGAAACCAGCCTATCTTTAACATTAACTCTTCATTCCTTCCGCCATTCACACCTAAGTCGTCAGCATACTACGGGGGAAGTCCTTGTAGCGACCATCCGTCACTTAACCGTGCATCGCCATGGGGGTCGGGTTTGCCTCGCCTGCGTGGGTCATTCTTCCTGCTCTTTCTTTCTTGGAACCGAACCGGCTACCCGACTGTGGTGGCAGCATAGCTACCCTGAAAACCTGATTTTACTTTATGAAGCCAGTGGGCTCTCCGTTCTCAAGCTGTCAAAACGTGTATTCCTTGCCTCTGCTAGACCGCGCCCCCGAGATACTCTTGGTCTCTAAGTACCTTCTAGAGAAGGCCATCGAATGCTGCCTTGGTGTACTGCTCTGGTAGCCGCGTGTGCCAACTTCCCGCGTGGACCCATCACGTGTTTACTATTTCGGGCAATTAGGGAAAACCTGTGAAATATGAACACATCTCTTTTTACTGCACACCCGTGTGCGCGGGAAAGCAGCACCAACAATCTCTATGGGAAACAGGCCGCCCAACTGTTACTGGGCCGAGCGGCAGTAATATCTGCCCGCCCGTTCTTTACACGATGAGGCAACTCTACTCGCGGCGATTTTTGCGTGTTAAAATCATGAAAATGCACTTCCCCGCACAGTCTACCATGGGGACAACTTGCACTCACACTAAGACTGTTCGATGGGGCTGTTTTTATACTCGCGCATGCGTGCGCAATGCAATTATAACTTCCATATTTTGCGAGCCTTCCTCATTTTTTCGAAAGGAAAAAGAAGCACTCAGGGTACCTAGCTGGAAACAATTCATTTGGACATGTCTTACGATTTCTCTACAAACAACTAATTGACATCATCAATAACATAGCACCAATAAAGCAGAGACATAATTATGTTTAATAAGGTGTGAGGGATAAAAATGATTGCCTGTAAACAGAACTCTAGAGACAATGTACTGTGTTGTATTTACGTTGAATAATCCGTGTATTCTCTGACTCGGTGCAGTATAGCTGGACAAGCATAATTCACACTGTAAGGTATGCTGTTATTACTAATTAACACTATTTTATTCATGGGTGGAAACGTCATCCACCGAACCAAGTAGTCACGCGATGTAATCTGCAGCTAACGGTTTGAACGCTTGTCAATGTATAACAGCACAGTTCCTATAGTAGCATAACGGTACCCATGCTGTTGCAATCGTCGTGTATGTTTGATAGGTCCTAAAGCGCTGCTTAGAACTAGAGGATATACCTTTAATAAGGCCAGATTAGTGAATGGAACATTCAGAAATAAACAATTGATCTCCGAGGCTCATTGTAGGCTGAAGTATGCGCGCAGACTTCGCGCTGCGTGCTCCGTCCGTCTCAACACCAGCTGAAAGTCAGGCCACACTGACTTAAACCACTTCATTACGTCTCACAGATCCGTTTACCAAGTAGAAGACGCACGTCGTACTAAGTAGACCGCACGAGCGTGAAAACAAACGCAACAACCTACCGCCGAGCGTATACCTACCATGCAAAACGGAGTTCTCGCCCAAGTCAGCGTGCCGACTGCCCATAGATGGCGTCCCTGCGTAACAACCTAGGTAGGACTTTAGGCAGTACAATTGCAAGAGCTTGGTGGCGCAACCCTCCAAGCTCGTGTCTCCAGCCACGTTTTTAAATGGAATTGCTGATGCATAACACAAAAGCTTGACAGCAGAAAAGCAAAAGGAAGAGGCCCGTAAATGCTGGCGAGCGTTCCGGAAATAGCCGCGCGCTACACAATCCGCGTCATAGTGACAGAGGCAGCTGTATCCGCATTACGGTTAGTCAACATATCCACCGTTACAGGTTACAGTTCGAAACTATAGGCGCCCCGCAGGGCATTCGGCGGTCGGGTGCACTCCCCAGGCGATGCATCACAAACACTACCCGGCGCCGGGTTTCGGGAGCGCCTCTACCCACTTATTTTTTTTTTCGGTGGGTGCGAGCGGTGGGTTTCGAACCGTCCACCTACCGCAGCCTTGGCTTGCGTCCTATACACTAGGCCACGACCGCGGTGACGCCAAGCACTCTAAAAAAGCTATTTATGTTTGAATTCGCCTCGCTTTACCTTTCACGTTTGCTTCTTTATGAAAACAGAAATGCAGCCTAACTTGACGCAGCGCAGCCGTGTTCTATAGCTAGCTCGCCGAGTAATGTTACAATCAACAACATTATAAGAATTTACACTAAGAGATAAAAGCATGCAGCCTGGCGTCCACCCACATATACTGGCTTGGCCGTTCGTCGACTGTGCACAAATCTGAAGAGTTGCTTGCACCGATAAGCTGCGCGATCGTGAATTGCACTCCTTAGCTTTCTTGGCGGCGTACTTTGAGCATGGTTTGAGGTAGCTGGCAAAGACAGCGTTGAAAAGCAAAGCAGAACCGAAACGAAGGGAACGTTGTATATTATCGCGACGGCCGATTTCTACCTTTGCCCCTGGCGCCAGACGCAATTGCTGCCTCCCTATGCTCGTGCTTCGACATTGAGGTTTCACATTGTGGCATCAAAACAATGGAGTGGCTATTTCATGCGTCCTTCTATTTGCGGGTGAATTTCCACATTAGTATTAGGGCGTGTCGAGCCTTATTCTTTATCAAAACTTTCTCCTATATTGAAGCTCACTTTGGCTATACTTCTCCCCACTACGACTACGTCTAGAAGCGCTGAAACAGGCTATATATGTGCTTTAGTAGCATTCTGGGTGCTACAGATTATTCGCAGAGCTTACATGAGGATATCAGGGGATCGAGGGCTTAAAGAACGGCGTAGGATAACTAGTGCATAAATGATTACTGTTAGCATTATTTGTGCATTTCGTCTTCCTTCTCCATGCATACTCGTCATCATCAATTCAGGGCTCCGTGGTGAGAGGCTAACTTGCAGAAATAAAGGTGAACTGTCACGTATGAGATGTATCGTAATTGGCCGATGTACTTGTAGCGAACCCGGCAGCAGAGCGACACGGAGGCTTATACCACAGGCGCCTTCATCTCGCCAGGGATCAAGAAAGATGTTTGAAGCTTGGCATGAAGCTGTCAAGCCTGTCAAGCTGTGAAATTTACCCGGCGCACCAGTTCAGCCATACAGCCGTTGCGACCACCGCTGAGCCGTTTCGATAATGTATATTAAATTTGGTGGGGTCTTTTTCATCGTGTCAAGGGTTCAGGTACCTACTTATGTCTATCGGCCAGTACTGAAGCTGACCTGTGGCGAGGCCATCTTCACAGGGCGACGTCAAAGTCTTATTGGGAAATTCTGTGGACACCTCAACGGTTCGCTCAGTACAGCAACATAACCAAGATCATTTCTTATGGTTTCGAAACCGTATTCCTGGAGTCCACTGCCTCGCGTTGGACTAACTTGTGAGATTGTGAATACGTTGTGATGTAAAACCATCGTATTATTTTGCTTTACGGAAAAGGTAGGTCTATGAGGGCTATTCAAAGGTTATATTGTTACGGTGCATTTGGATAGGACTGTACGCGCAAGAGAGAGACGAAGAGGAAGTAGTAGACTGTCTACTGGAGCTGTAGACTTTTTACCAGCCTGCGAGCTTGCCGCGAACTTTTTCCTGTGCAAATAGTCATTCATACATTTATGCGTTGGACTTCCTCTTCGTATTATTTGGTGCAGTTGCGGGGTAACGACTTATAACGGGGCTTAGTAGTGGCCGCCGCTTCGATTCTTCACCGATATCACGGAACACGGTGCCCGGGTCGGCAACGCCCGCTGTGATTGCGTCGAGTCTCGCACTCACGCTTCCACGCTGCTCCTAAATGGCACAGCTTGCCATCACTTAGTGGGCTGTCATGCACACAGCGAATGTCGAGCCTGTTCAACCTCAAAATGCCTGTACTGCCAGAGTCATTATTGGGCAAAATCTGTACACTATTCCTCACTCTTTCGTCCTGCTCTGTCGATATCATACTTGGCTGGCACTTTCTCACTCGCAGAAATGTCTTTATCGACTACGATCACTTTAAACGTGCTCTCGCCGCTACAGGATGTGCCTTTGAACAAGGCTCATCAGACTCTCCCGTGTAGGCTGTCAGGAACTTGCTCAGTAAGTGCCCGCTCGTTTACATGCGCTCTTTACGGACCTTTCGACGCGACGACTTTTGGACCATCGGGGATTTCCTTCTAGGAGAACACCTAAACTTCCTTCTCCATGCATTTTCGTCATCATCAATTCAAGGCTCCGTGGTGAGTGGCACAATTGCTGAAATAAAGGTGAACCATCACATAGCAGTTGTCTCGTAATTGGCCGATGTACTTGTAGCGACCCTCTGTCAATGCGCGTCGCCTCAGTCTGGGGGTAAGTGCCCCTTGGCCTTTCCTGTAACCGAAGCGCCTGCCCGTCTGGCGCACAAGCGCAGCCCCTTGGTAAACCTGCTTCTAATTCTTAATAAGACTAGACGACTCTCCGTTCTCAAGCTGTCAGAATAAAAAATTCTTGCCTCCGCCAAATCGAACTCCCGACAGAGGTGACCGAGGATACGCAAGTTTCTTTCAAACACTAGACATGGATGATGCAGCTCCAGCTCACAGAAAAGACGCCGGGATTATGTCTCCTGTCATCGCCGCGGGGCTTCAGCTTAACAAATTTTGGCCCAAGAATCCTCGAGTTTGGTTTATGCAAGTTGAGGCCCGTTTTCAACTTTGGCGCAATACGTCAGAGACAGAAACATACCTGCACATATTCGCCGCGCTGCCCTGCGACATCCCTGATGCCATAGACAAGTTGCTAGCGGTACACCTTTGGTCGCAGCACACAACTACCTAAAAATCACAGTCCTGCAGCACACCAGCCATCGCAACAGTGAAAGATGCAACAGGGGCTCTACGAGGAACCCGCTGACCAACGACCGTCACTACTGCTGCACCGGTTGCGCCAGTTACTGGTTGAGCACATTGCAAAGCAGAGCCAGTTTCCAATTTGGCGGGAAGTGCTCTTGCAACGCCTACCACTGCCCGCAAGCATAGTACTGGCGGGTTTCGACAACGTGAGCCTCGATCAGCTATGCGCACTCCCTGATCGTGTATTCGGGTGCTTGTCGGCAGCACAGCAATCTGTCGCCGCTGGGAGAGTCTCAGATCCAGGAGACCGACTCTGGCTCCTGGAGGAAACCTTCAGTCGCCTTACCAATGCATTGAAGAAGCTGAGGAAAGGTGGCAACACTGGCGACCCATTTCGGCGGAACCATTCCCCTTCATAGTCTTGCAGCGCACCTACAGGCTCGCCGCGGCAGCTGTGCTGGTACCAATGTCGCTGTCGCAAGCAAGCTAGTCGTTGCACCCAGCCCTGTTTGTGGACAGGAAACCCACCGGCGGGCCGGTAACGGCGTCATGCAACATGGGCCCTCACGCAAGCTGCGTATTCCTCATGATCACCCGAATCACCGGCTCTCACCTCCTCGCCGACACCGTAGCCGAGTGGTCTACCGTTCACGCCACAGCCCCACATCGCCAACGGTGCAAGTCAACACCCACGCTGCACGCAGTGAACAAGACTGCCATCGTCTCTATGGCGACAAGTCAATCAAGCTAGACATCGCACTGCGGCGTTTGCACACATGGATGTTTGTAATCGCCGAGGTCACCTTTGCCTGCTTGGAGCAAACATCTTCAACCATTGCAACCTAGATTTGACTCTTCGCGATCGGCGCATAGAGGATCACGTTACATGCCTTGATATACTTGGCGTGACATCCAACTTCTCCTCATCTGCTATCCGAACGTGTTTGCAGATCTCAACATACGGAGAGAAATTTGCAGGGTACACGCAACTTATAAAATCCCGACAGTATGGGCTGTCCGTGTTCCACAAGGCGGCGCATAATATCACCACCACTGCCTTACATTTTGTTGCGCGGCTACGAAGGCTCGCTGGACGAAGGGTGGAAGTCGCCCGCCGTAAGCTCCAACATATGCTTCAGCTCGGCGTTATTGATCCTTAATCTAGGACTTGGTCTTCACCAATCTATCCGGTTCAAGCAGGACAGTGGTGACTATCAGCCTTGTGGTGATTACCGAGCTTTGAATGCCGTCGCTATTTCGGATAAATATCCCCTTCCCCACAGACATGACCGCAGCGCCGGCCTCGCAGGAACCAAAATATCGCGCAAGATCGATTTGATGAGGGCGTACTACCAAATTCCTGGGCAAACGAGCGACACTCGAAAAACAACAATCACTACTCCATTTACCATATGTTAATTTGTCCGTATGTCGTACGGCTTGAATAATGTGGAGCCAACTTTCCAAGGATTCGTGGGTTAAGGTTCGCTCGGACTGCCGTGCAGGTTCGTCTAATTTGACGACATTCACATTGTAGGCCCCACAGACGAAGAGGATGAAGATAACGTTCGCCTTGTATTTGAGCGAATGGATGAACATGCCTGGTCCTCAAGCCCTACAAATGCATTTTCATGTTTGAAGCCACGGGTTTTCACGGCCACTATACTTCTCGCCAATGCATCAATCCACTGGAACAACGGACGTGGCCAATCGAGGTCTTCACCTCTCCAACCTCCTTCCTAAAGTTGGGCGAGTTTCATAGGCTCACGAATTTTCACAATCACTTTGTAGCATCTTGTGCGCAAGTTCTTAAACAGCGCACTGACCAGCTGCGGCATGGCTCCAAAAAGAAAACGCCTACTTTACTATGGTTCTGACAGCTCTAACACACCTTCCAGGAAGCCTAAACTCGGCTGGCAACTGCAGTGTTGCTCCTGAATTCGTTGTCCCACGCGCCAACTCAGCCTTATGGGACACGCCTTGACCACGGCAGTGGGGGCAGTACTGGTGCCGCGCGAATGCAGAATGGAGGCCGCTGGGCTTCTCAAATAATCTCAAACCTACAGAAACATGTTACAGCACCTTCGGGAAGAATATGTCGGCCTTCTATTGCGCTGTCAAGAATTTTCGTGCTTTTCAATATTGAAGGCTATAGTTTTTACAATTTGACCTACTACATAAAACCTAGTACTCCATGTTGCCTTGTACGCATGCGCGGTGTTGTGGAGGGCTATATGTGTCGAGTGCTTTCACCCTCATTAAACAGTTGAAGTAGCGCCCGTGGTGTCGTCGTCTTTCTTGTGCGTGTTGTTTTTTGGCGCAAAATCCTTTCAGTATGTAAGATCACCAACTAGCCCAGCAGTTAACTCTTCTAAATAACCTACTACAAGCCGCTGACCTTCGTTTTGATAAACAACTGTTACTCGTACTCAGAAAGTGAGCTTCGGCAGCTTTCCATTATCTCCGAATTTTCTGCAGGCATCCCCCATATCTCAGAGACCAAAAATCATTTAGCTGACGCATTGTCACGGATTGCCGCTGTGCATGCTGACCCTGCGGATTTCCAAGGTCTAGTTTGCATCCAGCAAAACGACCCCGTGCAGAGCGACTTGCAGCAAAAGGCTCGTCGTTCCAACTTGTGGAGGTGCCGCTTCCGTGCACAAAAACAGGAATAAGGTGCGACACATCGCAGGCAACTCCTCCTCGCCAGTTCGTGCCCAGTCAGTTTCGACGACCAGTATTCCATTCACTGCATGGGCTCAGTGATCCCAGTATCAGAGAGACGCGTAGGCGTACCAGAGGCCTCTTCATCTCGCCAGGGATCAACAAAGATGTTCGGAGCTGGGCATGAAGCTGCCAAGCCTGTCAAGCTGGGAAATTTACCGGGCACATCCATTCAGCGGTACAGCCGTTTCGACAACCGCAGAACCGTTTTGATAATGTACATTAAACTTGGTGGGGCCTTTACCATCCTGTCAAGGTTTCAGGTAACTACTTATGTTTGTCGGCCGGTGCTCAAGGTGTTGTGAGGCGAGACTTTACAAGACATCAGGACTGGAACAGTGGCGGAAGCATTTGTTGCTACGTAGATGTCGCGGTACGGTTACCCTTTGCGCATATCTACTGAGCGAGGCCGACAATTCTAAAGCTCGCTCATTTCTGCAGTGGCGAGACTGCTCGGCACGCGCCTTCAGAACACCATGGTTTATCACCCACAGAGAAAAGCATAGTCGAGCGTCTGCATCGAAAACTGAAGTCACCTTCGGGGCCACGCTCGACAGAAAGCACTGGGTGGAAATATTGCCCCTACTTCTGGTAGCACCAGTTGTAGCTACCAACAACAATAAAGGATGGCCTCGGAGTGAGCACAGCCGAGATGCTCTGTGGCTCTGCAAACCGCGTTCCAGGCCAGATTTTTGTCATCCAGCAAGATACTCCGCCAGCGGCCGCGCAGCAATTAGACAACCAAGATTCCTGGCTCGACCAACTTAAACCTACACCCTCACGTATCGCTCGGGGGCTGCCTTTGTTCAGTTTCCCGACAACAGACCGAACCATGGACGTCATGCCGTGGCGCGACTCTATCAAGCCACCATTGACTACTTCGTATCGATGCCCTCTCGTGTGGTTTCGCGTTCAAAGAGAAGCTTTAACATTGAATTTCGCGGAAAGAGATGGGACAATATGTTGTGACAGCATGAAACCAGCCTATCTGGACCATTGCGTCTTTATTCAAGCTTCCGGCAACTTAAGGGGAGGAGGAGGAGCCCTTGTAGCCACTGTCCATAGCTTTCCTGTGCCACGGTGACGCAGTGCCAGTCTGTTTTGACGGCGGCTTGCAATGCTTCTCGGCGTCTTGGTGTAGCCTGACAATTCGAAGCAGGCCCTCGCATTTCCCATGGTAACATAACACTTTGTCTGAGGAAACGCACTAGGGTGGTCAGGACACTCTGGACGGCACTGGTGAACGCACGAAATCACGACCTTTGCCAAAATCCCTGTCATGGGTAAGTGATGGTGTGCGCTACCGCCGACTGGAGCAGTTCCTATTTTGCGTGTACGGCCAATTCACGAGGATTGCTGACTAGCGTTTCGTTCACCGGGCCCGACTCAAGGTCGTTACCCTGAACGCAGCGAGGCTGTGGGCTACAGTCCTCGACCAATGGTGTAAGATTTGTGGCGGTCAACCCGGGAACTTGCCACATGCCATTTGTCACTGCATGACTCACAGTCAAGCATACACAAACATCCACAGCCACATCGTGAACTGAGTGAAAGCCGCTGCCTCCGCGAAGTTCACTGCCACCCACGAAAATCGGCCAGTAGGATCTACTAATCACCGTCTTCACCATGCGCACTGCATGCACGAGGAGGCAATCATAGTGGACGTAACCTGCCCGTTCGACAACCTGCCTGCAGCCCTGAACGCGTCCCGCCAGGGGAAGGAGGAGAAGTGCAAGCGAGTCCGCGAGTACCTGCTGCGGAAATACCAGAAGGTGACCGGGGGAGGCGATCGTCATCGGGGCACTTGGATCGTGGGATCCTAAGCACGAGCGAGTCATGCACCACTTCTGCAGCCGGAACTATCTGCGGCTCTTCAAGGATCTGGGCGTGAGGGAGACGATCGCTGCATCACGCAAGATCTACACAAAGCACATGGCAGCCAAGTGAAGAACATCAATAGGTAGACTAACACTAGACTAACACACGCTTCTACGTACGCACAAACTTCCAAAATACCCAACAAGCAGTAGACAGACACACCTCCATGCCTGCGCAAGAGCCAAACTCTAGTGTCCTGGCGTCAATAAACAGATCTTTTTGGGAAAAATATTACAAGCATTTTTTTCAAAAACGTCTATTCTTATCAGCCTAATATCTGATACGGGTTCTCTTTGGACCCATGATATTTTCGGACCATAGAAGCGCATGTATCGTTGACAGATGGGCACATAGGCGCAAGACACATGGCTTCTAGCTTACGGCGCGCAATCTTCGTTAGCTGCTCTGAAGTCTGCTGCTGCTGAGCAGGAGTGACCTGTCGGTTTTCAGAAGACGATGTTGCAGCTGTAGAGGGAAACCGTGCAGATACGTCGGCTTTTAACCTGCTCGAAACGCTTGCACTCCATGATAGCATCATTAAACGAAGTACAGTTCTTACAAATCATAAGTCAGGAAGCGTCTTCAGCGAAGCCTTTAAGACATGCCCGGCTTTTTCAGACTCGGGTGTTTCAGCGTCGGCCTTGCGGCAGAGTGCCAACTCGTTTTGTATATAGGCGACTTAACAATCGGCGGACGTTGAACTCGTGGTGCCAATACTTTCTTGGCGATGACCTTCCGACTCAATGGTTTTCCGAAGAGATCTCGCCGCTTCTGCTTGCAGGTCTCCCAGTCACGCATTTCGGTTTCATGATTTTGAAGCAACACGCGCTGTTCCCACCAATAAAAACATCACGGTCGCCAGCATCATAGTGGGATCCCATTGGTTGTGACTGCTCACCCGGTCATACATCTCCAGCCAGTCATCGACGTCGGTGCCATCGGTGCAACAGAAGGCTCCCGGGAGATCACGTGCAAGCGTGAGTACGAGAGCCGACGCAATCGGGGGGGGGGGGGAGGCGCGGGCGTAGCCGAGCCATGCACCGCATCCCGTGACATCAGTGAAGAACCGAAACGGCGGCCGCTACTCAGCCCCGTTCTGAGGCGCTACTTCGCAACTCCACCAAATATTACGTAGAGGAAGCCCGACACACAGACGTACGTATAACTATTTACAGAAGAAAAAGTTGGTGGTAAACGCGCAGCCTGCTACAAAGGCTACAGATCAAATAGAAAATCTACCACTACCCCTTCGTCTCTCTCTTGCAGGCATGGTCCTGTCCAAATGCACCGCAACAATGTAAAGTTTGAATGGTCCTGTTAGCCCTACCTTTTCCGTAAAGCAAAATAAAACGGCATTTTTGCTGGCAGCGTTGGGAAGCAACGTTGAGAAACAGTTTGCTGCCCATTTTATAGCGCGGCTGAACGTCTCCAGTTTGTGGGCAACAACTTCTGCTCCACTACATGAATGCCCAAAAGCTCAGGGAACTGTGTCGAGAAACCAAGTACGACAATTCTGCTAAGCCTTTTCATGCCGTCTATAATGCGTAGACTGAATAACGTCGGCTGGCGATATCTCGTCTACGTAGTGTACCCAACACCGGGCAGAAATATCTGTCTAAATACCAAATTGGTCCAGCGTTACACGAGGTGGATAAATCTAACAAGTTAGTCCAACGCGAGGCAGTGGACTCCAAAAATGCGGTTTCGAAACCAAAACAAAGGATGGTGGTTACGTTGTTGTATTGAGAGAACCGTTGAGAAAACACTTCAAAGGACGACGTAAAAGTCTTATTGGGAAATTCTCCGGACAGCGGTACAGATGAAGATGCTAGCTTTCTCCTACTATGGACGGCGCTACTGACTGCAGAATGCATCACAGCTAACAACATTGTGCAATACGAGCAAATAAACGGCACTGTTAGCAATTTTCTTCTGAACATACGAATCATTACACTTCTGGGCAACTTCTTCGTTAGCTTACGGGAAAAAGCTATTATGCCAAGCAAGCACTTGCAAATGACGAATGGTTTGGTAGATGTCGACACGCGGGTGGCACGGACCTGTTCGAGGCTACGGATAGTGCAAAAGCTTGCTGATCTGGTTTACAAAGAAATGTATGCGACTTTTTATCCATAATGAGTGTGCATCGACATTCCTGGAGTGCAGGCGATGTTTAAAATCGGGATTAATGGCAGGATCAATAAATCCCATTTACTGGAGGTTTTTACAGGATGACGTAGGAATATGAAATTCCGACACAGGTGGCATGCGCAGCAGTAGACGGTGTCCCGTCGCCAGCACAGTTGCGGAGATGGTCAACGTTGCGGCCACAAGCAAGGCTAGTGGCGGTAACCTGGACACAGACGTCCACAAAAATATTGACGTGTAAATATTCCAGAAAATAAGCCGGAGTCCTCCATGGAGTAAATAATCTTATCGTGGTTCTGGCATGTATAACCCAAGAAGATATTACATAATTCGTAGCCTTTCGGGTGAACATGTTCTTTCTTGTGTGTTTCCTTTTTTGCAGTTTGAGTTGAAGTGACTGAGCAATCGAAATGGCAAAATTTTCTCCTTTGCGCACCAGCACTCTCGTAAAGTGATCTTTGTGTAGAAATTACTATTATCTTCAAGAGATAATTACTTTTTGTGCTGTCATTTCAAAATGACGTTTTTTTGTACTGACTGTAAGGCTGTTCCTTGCTATTGCGTTTGGGAATGGTGCTTTTGTAACTAGATTCTTTTTGCTTAGATGAATTAATGTTATTTTCCTATATTGTAGCCCAACTTTGCACCTAAATTAAGGCTTTCCTAAAGTCCATTGAAGGTCTTCCTTTGTCAAAATATTTAAAAATAAGTAAATAACACGAACGTGCCGCCAGCAGACGCGTGAACATGTAAGCAGGACTTTTCTCTTTCGTGGGAATATTATTTATTCATAAATATTTATAGATGTGTTAATACTTGTTTGGGTGGCTTGTGCTAGTACCAATGAACGAGCCATTACTTTTGTATTACTCACTTCACGCTTCTCGCACAATTTCTAGCTCCATATTGCCTTTGGACTGTGCTATACAGCAATAAATGACATAAAATAGCGAAGAAACAAAAGTGTTTTCTCTAATCTGCGAAGAAACTTTCATTTAACTTTTCTGCGCTTTAGCTAAACCATTCACTGTGCGTTTGCCAACATAACAGTTCACGTTTAATATTTGCCTTTTGACGGGCATACCTAATACTGCGACCTGGGTAGGTCCATAGGCTAAGAAATGCAACACTATAGATAGAAGTGTAGATAATGATGCGCCACATGGTATGGTATTATTTACACAGTAGCACCGAAGCACTGGTATGGTATTATTTACACAGTAGCACCGAAGCACATGGACATCGGAAGGAAGAGGCAGGACACAGATCAGATACTTTGACAAGCGAAAAGGTTTACTTCGTAGGCCCTCCTGTAATTCTTTTGAATGTTTTCGCGTGTTAGCTGATGCACGCCTATTGGTAGATTAATGGTGCTTATCCTTACATGGGGTTTCCAATTTCAGAATGAAATGAAAATTGACCCCCATTACAGTTCGTCACGATAAGCAGGAAGAGGCGTTACTGTGCCAATCGGGGCACAAATGAAAATGAAATGAAATAAATAAATAAATAAATAAATAAATAAATAAATAAATAAATAAATAAAGCATGATATACTTATGAGGCACGCCGTAGAGTGGTCCGGCGGAATTATTTTACCCAGCTGCGGTTCTCTAAGAGGTACCGAAATGTACGTATACAACACTTTACAGCTTCATACTGTGGACGGAAAAGGCTACGTCTTGCTCAGCTGCGCCAAATCACCACAGTAAAATGCACAGACGAAAGAAAGCGCCCACATCAGCAGGTGACTTGTTCACAGCTTTGAAGCAAGCTTATATATATATATATATATATATATATATATATATATATATATATATATATAAATATATAAATATATATATATATATAACCCGCAAATTTGAGACGACTAGGAATAATTATTCTGCTGATTAGCCTTGCATTCGTGATGAGCAAAATTAGGAATACAAAAAGAAAAAGCACGCAGAAAGAATGGAAGAAGACAAGTGAGGAAGGTTGAGACAGACATTGTACTTCAACAAGGCTACGTGTTGTAGTGGGAGTATGTGTGCATTAAAGTAAATACATTTGCGAACACACAGGTGACGGCAAGCACTGTGTCGCTCGATGAACTTTAGCCGTCATTTCTAAATCCGAAAGGAATGAATTCGAGCAGCGCGAAAGGAGGGGGGGGGTAATCCTTGCAACAAAAGGTTGTCGCAATCTTGTCGTGCGCTGCTAAATGACCCAACTTCCCTTGACTTAATAGGCTGTCATGCACACAACGGATGTCGAGCCTGTTCCACCTCGAAATGCCTTTACTGCAAGAGGCATTATTGGGCACAATCTGTACACTAATCATCACTCTGGCGTCCTGCTCTGACGATATCATACTTGACTGGCACTTTCTCACTCGCAGAAATGCCGTTATCGACTACGATCACTCTAAACTTGTCCTCTCTCCGCTGCAGGATGAGCCTTTGAACAAGGCTCATCGAACTCACTTGTGGAGGCTTTCAGAAATTTCCTCAGTAAGTGCCCGCCCACTTACACGCGCTCTTTAGCGACCTTTCGACGCGACGACTTTTGGACCATCGGCGATTTCGTTCTCGGAGAACCCGTGTGCTTCCGCTCACCGTCCCACATTCCTGGTTTCTCTTCAAAGAAAGGAACACTCAAACTATGATGAGTCCAAAAGTGTGGTCGAGCGCCTATCCCTTGTTATTTGCATGATTAAGGCACGTAGGCCGCCTGTCACTAAGCGCCGAAGTGGACGCGATATCGTTCGTGAGGAGCGCCTCAAGCAGTACTGTGGTGCCCTTGCGTCGACGGCTAAGTTAAACTGGACAGCTGCCTACCTTTCGACGATGGCATGAGGAGTGCACACAATTTACCGCAGTGCGGGCCAGATCACGTGACCTCAAACCATCGGCTTATAGAATGGGGAGCAGGATGGAAGAAATATTTCAATTGTACTTGAATATTGCAATTGCACCTGAATCGAGAAATCAAAAACTAGTAGTGTGTAACAACGAAATGAAACTGCAACATTTATTCAGCAATTCATATTTCTCCAAATGCGTATCCTTATTCAGTGTCCCCGGCCACTTTTCTGAAATAGAATTACTGATGCAGAATATAATGTTGTCAGCAGAACAGAAAAAGGACAGGCCCCCGAAATGCAATCCTGCATTATGCAAACAACCGTGCGCTGCACAATCTGCGTCATAGTGACGAAGACAGCTGTATCCCTATTACGACCTGCCAACATAACCACCCTTACGGGTTACATTTGGAAACTACATGCCCCGCAAGACATTCGGCGGCGGGGAGCACTCCCCTGGCGATACACCCCTAGAACCACCGGGCGCCGGGAGCGCCTGTACCCACTTTTTTTTCACGGTGGGTGCGGGCGGTGGGTTTCGAACTGGCCACCTACCTGAGACGCGGCTGGCGCCCTGTACACTCGGCCACAACTGCGGTGAAGCCAAGTTCTCGAAAAAAGGTATTTATGTTTGCATTCGTCTCGCATCGCCTATTGCTTTTTCTTCTTGGTGAAAACTGAAATGAAGCCTTACTTCACGCACTGCACCTGCATCCTATAGCTAGCCCGTTGAATAATGCTACAACCTGCACCACTATAAGATTTTGCAGTAAGAGATAAAAGCACGCATGTGTTCACGCACATGTAACGACGGGGCCGCTCGTCGACTGCCCACAAATATGAAGACTCGCTTGCGCCGATAAGCTGCGCGAGCGTGAATTGCGCAAGTTCTGCTTCCTTTGTGACGTGCTTTAGGCATGGTTTCAAGTAGCTGGAAAAGACACCTCCCGCTTGCGCGCACGGTCATGCCCAACGGGACCGTAGGATAAATAGGCGGTAATATCTCTTTTTTTCCGGGGGGCCAGGGGCCTTACCAGCTTTCCACCCCCCCCCCCACACACACACACACACATATATATATATATATATATATATATATATATATATATATATATATATATATATATATATATATATATATATATATATATATATATAACAACAGGCGCACTTGAAGAAACTTAGTGTGACCTCGAAGATGCTTACTGATGTGAGGGCCACATATGAGCACTAAAAAGAACTCATCGTAATAGACAGTTCAATTTCACAGCCCCAGTATTTTCAAACCACCAAGAATCTGGCGTCTCTCGGTGGTGTAAGCTTCCTCCGTGTAATTGTCGTATACTTCGCTATTGCTAATACTGCTTCGCCTTTCCGTAGAAACTGGGGCATCTCTCTCTGTCTCTTCTTCTGTGAGTCCGAGTATAAATGCTTCTGTGTATGACGGCTGCTGATTCTGATTCCGAGAGAAGCCGGCTTGGCCTCATTCGATTGTTGAGTTAATTACACAGGGTGTCCCAACTATCATACACCAAGCCTTTAAAAAAAAAGAGCAATTGCGGTACTCGGAGAAAACCTAGTGCTTATTGTTTACAATACAGTGGAGTAGCCGCCAGTATTTTTTTGTTACTGAGATTTATTTAGGTAATTGTAATTAGTTATCTAACTCGAAAACTACTGTCCTAGTTATCAAAGTGTCACTGAGGCATTTGGAGGCACCTCCAAATGGAGGTGCCTCCAAATGCTTCAAATAATCCAAATGCTTCAAATAATCTGATTGAAAGCAACGGCTTTGCCTGTATTAAACCCGAAGAAATAGCGCATCAGCTTGATGGTACGGAAGGAGCATTAACAGCGAGTTTCGCGGCTTCGCAGCTATTCATTCCTCTCATTTCTACGTGACACTCATCAATTTGCAGTTAAGTGAACGATCGAAGAAGAAGGGGTCGATCATGGTACCAGCGTAAGTTCAGCACCACGCGTTGAACTACCACTGGCGCTGACGCCGAGTACGCTCTACCCAGTGTGGATTCGAGTCACTCCGATAGTGTGTATTATGCAAATTTACCTGGGCATTTCTGCAAATATTGCATTCATCTGTGCACATGATGTTGCTCAAAAAGTCCGGTGACTCATCGGCTTTTGTGGGGACCCCAATTCAAGAAATCTAGACGATAATGGAAGTCCCTATTTTCCAAGCATTCATCTGTAAAGGTGGTACAAGTGAAAGGGCGAGTGTGTTAGAATCCTCCAATGTGATGACTTGAAAATTTTTATCTGGGCGGCCACGTCCCGTACGCTAGCATGCCATAGATGCTATAACATCCATGCGTGGCCTAGGACTGAAAGATGGAGTCCTCCGTCGCTGTTTCCGGAAGCTGTTGGTTTGTTTCAGGTTTTCACAATTTCTGATGATAGTCGATGCATTTTTTCTACCGCAACACTTCCATGACTGATATGCGTTTGCGGCCTTTCTCTTGTTGTCATTTGCAGCTCCCGAGGCAAGGATCAAGTTTTCCTTCTGCTCATTCGAGAAAGACATGGCGACTGGAACGAAGCAAAACGCGCCTTTAAACCTTTGCACTGGCCTCAATTCGCTTTTGTGGTGATAGGTTTTGTGGAAAAAAGCAAAAAGAACCATCTGTATACTTTATCTGAGCTAAGACGACAGCTATCGCAGCTTGTTTCCAACTAGCACCAAACGCGACGTGATATTTCATCCGGGGCGAGGCGGATAAGGAACAAGCTCGATCACGGTTTTTCTTTATTTGCTTTATTTCGTTCTAACTCACAGGGAGCCTGATTGAGGGCTGGGCTTTATGATGCGGGTGGGAGCGACGTCAAGTGATATTTTTGATATTTGGCGGGGTTTATTTTTCAGTCGGAATAAGTTTATACGCAATTAGTACGTCGCTGAAAATTTAGCAGTTAGCTGTCCCTTGGCTGCGTATATACAAATGCCTTGCTGACACTTCGACAATTAGGAGAGTACGTCTTAAGCTATACATTTACCTACAATTACCTAAATGTGTCTCAGTAACGAAATAATTATTAACGCCTACTGCACGATACTGGAAACGGTATGCACTAGGTTTTCTTCGAATAATGCAATTGCACTTACTTAAATCTTGGTGCATCATAGTTAATTGGGACACCCTGTATATATTTATGACCCTGTATGCAAGTGACGATTTTTTTTATCTCTAATAAAGTTTGTAACTTATTCGGAAAAGGTCTGTTTCTTTTTTTTTCATTTGTCATTAGAATGTTTACTAGAAAGTCTAGCAATACCGAAACAAATATTATTCACATGAATTTCACACATCTTTCATGAAGGAGTCTGGCGAAAAATTCACTGAAGTCTGGAAGTTTTTTGTTTTTTTCAGGGTGAACAAAGCACGTATTTTGACGCGAGGTGAACCATCAGCAACATGTTCGTTCTCTAGGCATAGGCTATCCATACTTTTGGAAACAATTGTTAATTGGCTACATCTTCTTTTTAGAAAATGTAATAAAGATTGTCCTGTGCACATCTGATATATACATATTTTGTATGTTCATGGTGTTTACAGTGAAAATTGAAAACAACGTTGAAGTGAGAAAGTACGGATGAGGCAGCCGCTGCTGATGCTTCTGATGCGCTCGTCATCCTGTTGTAAGGATTTCAATGAACAACTAGAAATTATGAATTTAAAGCCGTGCGCGTCCGCGGCAACAATGATGCAGTAAGCTATTACCCCAAATAAAATATTACGTGGAAAGGTAGAAGCAACTCAAACGAAACCTGAAATGATGTCGGTGACAAAACTCTGGTAATGACACTATATGTGTGTGTGTGTATGAGGGGGGGAGGAATGTAGGCTTCGGCATTTTCGGGATGGGGCACGGGTCCCAGAGCCCCTCCGTTGTCTGCGCCTGTGCCGTAACAAAACCCTCGGGGTCTGGAGCACGGTCCCGTCGCCTGTTCGAATGATATCTGATGTGATATATTTGATATATATTTGATCTGATATATTTCTGATCTTTATTGACGATATAACCAATAATATAGGGTGCAGAATCCAACCCTTCGCGGATGACTACGTGATATATAAAGAAATAACAGCCATAACGACCATCTCGATATTTCTGATTCCCTTAACACGCTAGCCGAATGGTGCTCCCAGTGGCAAATGTCTATTAACGTCAACAAATCAGTGGCAATGACAGTAACAAGAAAAAAGCAACCCTCTCATTTCATCTATATCGTTAATGGCACGCCTCTTTCCATGGTTGAGCAACAGAAATATTTAGGGATAACGCTGACATCAAACCTCAATTGGGAAACACACATAACTAATATTACAACTACTGCTCTACGAAAGCTATTTTATCTAAAAAGACGCCTAAAGATCGCTGCAACGAACATTAAGCGTCTGGCCTACAAAACCTATGTGAGACCTATTTTAGAATACGCTAACACAATTAGGTTTTCTTACAAAGCAACTAACATAGCTAAACTTGAAGCTGTACAAAGAAAAGCCGCAAGGTTCATTCATAGCAAATATCGTTCTACTAACGCACCTTCACGCCTCTTAGCTTCCTCAGGCCTCAACACATTATCGACGAGAGCGAAACAAGGTCGACTAAAATTTCTGTTTCAAATGCTGCACCGTCAATATAAAATTGATATCACCCGGTACATTTCATATTCGCAATCTAGAATAACACGGCAGCAACACGAACATACGCTAACCGAGTATTCCTTTTCTATGGACGCATTCAGGTGCTCATTCTTTCCTCGAGTAATCAGAGAATGGCATGAACTTAACTTGTCATTTACAGCGACAAATTCTTTATCCCTGTTCGTTTCACAACTGGAGCTGATCACAAGAGATTATTAACGACTTCTCATGTTTGCTCCCTATTCTCTTTATGTTAAACTAACGGTATTTAGAAAAAAATGAATACACTCGTTTGTTCCCAAATACTTCACGTTTTTGCTTTGACTATGATATGCCCCGGTTGTTGTTCATTCTATTCTGCTTTTTTTAGTGTTCTGTTGTATTGCTTATATACCTTATTTTAGTATTTTGTTGAATATCGTTGCTTTTTCATTCTTTGTGTTGCTGGCACATGTATTGATGTAGGGAAAAGTAAGTGTCCATGCCCGTCTGCTAGGCTCTCGGCTGAGAGCGGCAGTATTGTGAAATAAATAAAATAAATAAATAAATATCGAACTAGATGAACAGTATGGCTTTAAGCGGGACACATGGACGACGTCAATACGTAGCTGGGATGACGATGGCGTGTCTTCAACAGGGGCGATCGCGTAGTTTATGCCATTGAATTGTCGTAATACCCGGTACGATCCGCTATTGCATGACAGCAATGTTGCGGACAGGCCGACGTGGCGAATTGGAGCACACAGATGAACGAGATTTCCGGGAAAGAAGTCATGCTTCCACTTAAGATTGACGTAGCGAGTCTTTTTTGTGACGCCTGAGCCGCTGTAAGTCGACCATAGGCAATCTGACAAGCCATACGAGCCCGACCAACGGCGTCACGAGCGTATTCCGTGGTTCGTCACGACACCGAAGGTAGCAGGGTGTCAAAAGGCAGAGTGGGATGGCGACCAAACTAGAGGTACAAAGGTGAAAAAGAGGTGGTATCCTGACGTGTAGAGTTCTATGCAAATGTTACGTAGGGCAAAGTGCTGTCTCAATCACGATGGTCTTCTGAAACCTACAAAGACAACATCTCGGTAAGGGTGCGATTTAGTCGTTCAGCCAGTCGGTTCGTTTGTGGGTGATATGCGGTTGCGAGTTTTTGTTCGCTGGAGCAGGAACACGGTATGTCTTCGACAACTTGGGACAGGAAGTAGCGGCCAGGATCTGTCAGCAGCTGCCTTGGCGCGCCATGGTGAAGAATCGCGTCCTGAAGTAAAAGTCTGCTACGTATGGAGCACAGATGGAGGGAACGGCGCGTGTACTAGCGTAGCGGGTCGCATAGTCTCTTGCAATGGCTATTCATTTGTTCTCTTTTATGAGGGGAAGGGGCCAAGAAAGTCCATGCCGACACGGAAAAAACTCTCCGTGGGAACGTCGATTGCAGAAGGTGGCCAGCAGGTTGCTTACATGGCCTCTTTCGACGCTGACAGGGGTTGCAAGCCGCAACGTAACGTCGCATCAAGCGTTGAAGACCTGGCCAGAAGAAACGACGTCGAACGCTATCGTAAGTGCAGGAGGTGCCAAGGTTTCCGGCAGTGGGTGCGTTGTGGAGCTCAGCAAGAACAGTAGAAGGGCGATCACGAGGGACAACTAGCAGTAAATCTGGTCCATCAGAGCTGATGTTGCCTCGATAAAGAATGTCGTCATCGTGCACTAGCATTTTGGTTGAGCGATCTGATTGTCCAGAAGCTAAACGCTTAATGGTCGACCGGAGAGAGTTGTCTGTTCACTGCTCAGTAACAATGTTGCGGAAGTCAGAAAATGCCAGAAGGCAAGTGTCGGCATCCTGCTCGCCGTGGTAAGAAGGATCCACGGGATGACGAAACAAGCAGTCGGTGTTCAGATGTAAGTGGTCGGACTTCTACATCACAACGAAAGAATAGTCCTGAAGTCTGATTGTCCAGTGACCAAGGCAGTCAGTCTCGGCTTTCAGTGACGATAGCCGGAACAAGGAATGGTGTCCCGTGATGACAGAAAATGGCCGTCCAAACAAGTAAGGCCGAAATTTATCCACTGTCCACACCAGGCGCTAGGCACTCGCGTTGGGTGATAGAAAAAATGCACTGTCAAGGGGACAAGAGGCGTCTGGCGTAGGGCAAGGACGCGCTCGGCTCTATTTTGCTGTTTGGCGAGGACAGCACCTATGGTATCGTCGATTCCGTCATTGCGAACTTGACTTCGTGCAGATCGATCAAAGTGGCCTAGTATCGATGGCATCACCTTGTTCGCGGTCCCATAAGAACGCAGTGTCCTTATTGAGAAGGGTTGTCAGTGGCAGTGTGATAGCCGGAAACCTTTTAAGCAACCGATAAATATAGGAGCACAAGCCCACAAAGCTGCGCCCATCTTTTGTTGAGCAAGGTAAAGCAAAGTTCTTGACTGTGTGAATCTCTTCAGGATCAGGATGTATACCGGTAGCACTAGCAAGGTAGCCAAGAACATTGACTTCGCGGTGAAGAAAATGACACTTAAAGGATTTAAGTTCAAGGCCAGCCTTCCTAAATTCTTCAAGGATAGCGGCCAAGCGACTGAGGTGGGTATCAAGCGTAGGGGAAAATACGATGACATCGTCCGGGTAACAAAGGGAGGTGGACTACATATAGCCCCGAAGGAGAGAGTTCATCATTCTTTCGAAAGTTGCTGGGAAATTGCAAAGTCCGAAAGGCATAACCTTAATATGGTAGCGCCCCGGTGGTTTAACGAAAGCGGTCTTCTCACGGTCGAGTTAATCAACTGCACTCTGCCCATAACCGGATCGGAGATCCATTGAAGATATGTACATGGATCCGCGAATGCAGTCGCAAAGGTCATCAATCTACGGAAGTGGGCAGACATACTTTTTCTTGATATTAATCAGTTGACGGCAGTCGACACAGCATCGCCAGCTGCGATCCTTCTTCCTGAACAAGACAACCGGCGATGCCCAAGAGATCGAGGAGGGCTCAGTTACAATACTGGTTAGCATGTTGCCTGCTTCAGCTTGAATAACGTGGCGTTCTGCGTGAGCCATGCGATAGGGACATCGGCATATAGGAATAGCATCACCAGTGTTAATCTTATAAGTCACAACGGTAGTCTCTCACAAAGGGCGATCATCAGTCAAAGACGTCGCGATAAGACACGGGGACTCGACAGATATCCGCAGCATGTTAGAGAAGCAGGTCATGAGCGATCATCCTTGAAAATATGCCGGGATAGGACGCTGCGGAACTGATCGGACAGCAGGTGGCTGCAGAAGAGCACGGAACATCCTATACAGAGATGGTGGTATCGTTGATCGGAGAAGCGTTGCCGAGCGACATGCCTTTGTGGATAACTTGCGAACATGAACCAAAGTTTAAAGTTGGAAGGAATGCGCGGTTGTCGGCGGTAGTCAGAATGGTATGCGGCACGGCAACTGTGCGTAGCAGAACATCGACATTAGGAGTCAGCACATAGTCACCGCCAGGAACAGACGCGGTGCACGTCAAAGGTAAGTAGATGGTGGCTTGAGGCGACAACCATACGAAGTTTGCAGAACATAAACGATGCTCAGCTGATTTTGGAGGACAGCAGCGATTAGGAAGCTCCAGTTGGAGGATGCCAGCACTGCAGTCCGTCAGTGCCGAATGGTGCGACAAGAAGTGGAGGCCGAAGTTAAAGTCATGGGAACACCGCAAAAGAACAGCAAATAAAACCGAAGTGCTGAAACCAGCAAAAGCTACTCGGGCAGTACACATGCGAAGCATAATAGCCGTTGCTCTTTCGGCGACCTTGATAACACGACATGCGGCAGTGTAAGGACATTCTTCAGGCAGCAACGAAGATGGTTGCTTATTATCTAGACATAGGGTCCAGTATCAACAGGCGCTGGAACATATGCACCCTCGACTTCCACATCAACAATATTGCGTCTGGTCGGCAGGGTGAGTAGCTTTGGTGGAGACGTCGACCATGAAGCGTCACCTCCGTGAGTTGCATCGTTTAGTTTTGTGGAGGTTCGCGCCCACGTCTGGAAGATAGTGACAGGGGACGGGACTGTAGTCACCTGGACGACAGGTGACACTTTACGGCGGACGGCACTGGTGACCACTCGGCGACGGTGAACGACGGCGTGATGTGGTCGTACAGTCTGGGGCGTGTAGGTTGGGCTCGGCTTGCGGCCGGAAATGGCGAAAACTGCCGTCTGAACGAGGGCTGTTCGAGAATGGCATCGAGGACCCGCGGTTGAGACAGCGTCGAGCGACATGGGCAACATGGCGACAACTGAAGCAAATAGGTCGGTCATCCAGTGTTCGCCTTTCTGCCGTATTGCTAGAACCTCGAAGGACCCATTGATTTTGGGTATGCACGAGCGAAGGACGTTCTGCCGGCTAGGAACTGGCCATGGTGCTGATTGCAAGCCGACATTGGCGAGTTGTTGGTACACAATAACCTGAACTATGGGGACCATAGGAGCGCATGTATCGTTGACAGGTAGGTACAGAGCCCAAAACAAAATGGCTTCCAGCTAACGGCGCACAAGCTTCGCCAGCTGCACTGAAGGCTGCTGATGCTGCTGCGCAGGAGAGTCCTGTCGGTTTTCGCAAGACGATGTTGCAGCCGTATTGGGAAGGCGTGCAAAAGACTGGTAGGTGCGACGGCATTTATCCATCTCGAAACGTTTGCACACCGTGATAATGCCATTAATCAAAGTACAGTTCATACAATTCAGAAGACTGAAAGCGTCGTCAGCGAAGCCTCTAAGACATCCCCAAATTTTCAGACTAGGGCATTTCAACGTCAGCCTTGCGGCAGAGTGCCAGGACGCGTTATATAGGCGACGTAACCATCTGTGGACTTTTAAAGTCGTGATGCCAGCTCTTTCTTGGCGATGAAAATCTGACCCAATAATTTTCTGAAGAGATCTTACAGCTTCTCTTAGCAGCTATACCAGTCACGCAGTTCGGTCTCATGATTTTGATACCACAGTCGCTCCGTTCCAGCAAGTAAAAAATTATATTCGCCAGCATCACTGTGGGACCCCATTTGTTGCGACTGCTCTCCCGGTCATGCATCTCGAGCCAGTCATCGACGTCGGATCCGTCGGTGCCACAGAAGGCTCGGGGATCACGCGCACGTGTGAGTGGGGGGGGTGCGGGCGTTGCAGAGCCATGCACAGTATCCTTCGACACCGGTAAAGAACCGAAGTGGCGGCCCCTGCGAAGCTCCGCTATCAGTCGTTACCCCGCAACTCAAACAAATGTTACGAAGAGGAAGCCCGACGCATAAACATATGTAAAACTATTTACACAGGAAAAAGTCCGTGGCAAGCGCGCAGGCTGGTACAAACCCTACAGCTCCAGTATACAGTATACCACTTCCTCTACGTCTTGCGAAAACCGTCCTGGCCAAGCGCACCGCAACAATGTACACTTTGAGTGGTACTTTTAGCCCTACATTTTCCGTAATGCAAAATAAAACGGCGGTTTTGCTGGCAGCGTTTTAGTTGTACAGGTACGTGGTGGGAAAACGCTGGGAAACATATTCTC
This sequence comes from Dermacentor variabilis, assembly GCF_050947875.1. Taxonomy (NCBI): domain Eukaryota; kingdom Metazoa; phylum Arthropoda; class Arachnida; order Ixodida; family Ixodidae; genus Dermacentor; species Dermacentor variabilis. The sequence continues at coordinate 8,207,823 of NW_027460335.1, read as the reverse complement.
CTCATTTTCTAGCGCGCCCAAATGTCTCCAGCCTGTAGGCAACAATTCCTGGTTTACTACATTAATGCACAAAAGGTCAGGGACCTGTGTGGAAAACCCAGTACGACCATTTGATTAAGCTTTTTGATGCCGTCTATAATGCGTAGACTGAATAACGTCGGGTGGCGTTATCTGGTCTGTGTAGTGCACCCAGCACCGGGCAGAAATTTCTGTCTAAATGTCGAAGTTGGTCCAACGTTACACGAGTTGGACCAATCTCAGAAGTTGGACCATCGCAAGGCAGTGGACTCCAGGAATTCGGTTTCGAAACCATAACAAATGATGTTGGTTAGGTTGTCGCATTGAGTGAACTGTTGAGAAAACACTTCACAGGATGACGTCAAAGCCTTGTTGGGAAATTTTGTCGACAGCTCTACAGATCAAGCTGCTAGCTTTCGCTTACTACAGACCGCACTATTCACTGCAGATTGTATCATAGCTACCAACGTGGTGCAATACGCCTAAACAGACAGCACCTTTAGCAATTTCCATCTGAGGCTGTTTCATTATACTTCTGGGCAACTGGTCTGTCAGCTTCACGGGAAAAGCTATTACGCTAAGCAAGCACTTCTAAAAGACGAAAACTTTGGTCGAGGTCGTGAAGGCCTGTTATTGAGTGAGGCTAGGGATCGTGGAAAAGCTTAGTGATCTTGTTTACCAAAAAGTATATGTGACATTTTATACATTTATGGACTTGTTGCCGCATCCCTGTAGTGCAGCCGATGTTGTAAGCCACGATTAATAGCAGGATTGGTGAATGCCATTTGCTGCAAGCAGTTGCAGGATGACATAGGAATATGAAATCGCGACAGCGGTCGCATGCGCAACAGCAGATGTGTCCCGTCACCAGGAGAGTTGCGGAGATAGTCAACGTTGCGACCACAGGGAAGGCTAGTGGCTGTAAGTGGGACGATTTGGTCCATGAAAATAGTGACGTCTAAATACTCCGGAAGTTAATCCGGATTCCTTCAACATGGCACGAATCATCTTATCAGGGTTCTGGCCTGTATAACGCCAGAAGATGATACACAATGCGTCACCATTCGGGTGAACATCGGGTTTCTTGTCTCTTTTCTTTTTTGACGTTTGAGTTGAAGTGACTGAACAACTGGAATGTCTATTTTCTCGTTTGTGCACTAACATTCTTGTGAACTGATATTCGTATGCAAAAACACTATTATCTTTGGGAGCTTAATTTCTCTCTGTGCTGTCATTGCAATATTACTTTCTTGTATTGAATGTAATGATGTTCCTTGCTATTGCGTTGTGGGAATGATGCTTTTGTAACTAGATTCTTTTTCCTTCGCTTAAATCATCTTACTTTCCTATAATGTAACCTAAGTTTCCACCTAAGTTAAAGCTTTCCTAGGTTCCATTGAAGGTCTTCCTACATCAAAATATTTAAAAATAAATGAATAACACAAACGTGCCTCAAGCAGACACCTGGAAATGTAAGGAGTATTTTCTCTTTCATGGGAAGATTATTTATTCATTGATATTTATAGATGTGTATATACTTCCTTGGGTGGCTTCTGCTAGTACCAATAAACGAGTTATTACTCACATATTTAATTCATGCTTGTTGCACAATTTGTACCTCCATATAGCCTTGAGGCTATGTTATACAGCAAGCTTTGACATAAGAAACGATGAAAAACAAACGTGTTTTCTGATCCGCGAAGAAACAATTTTTTTTACCTTGCTGCGCCTTGCTGAAGCATTCACAGTGCGTTTGTACTCTTAACAGTTCACGTTGAATATTTGCATTTTAACGCGATAGCGTTAAAGAGCTCGTGTCGCAGAAAAGCCGGTGTCGGCGGTGTTGGTCCTGAGCGAGAAATCCCGTAGGGCAATTCAAAAATAAGAACAACTAGCAAAATGGGCTGGGTGGGAATCGAACCACGGTCCTCTGTGTGTGAGACGGAGACGCTCCCACTCAGCCGTGAATTCGATGGTTCAAAACGGGAGAAAAGTGCCTCTAGTGAATGCGGCGTTTATGAGCATGTAATCGGTAATTATGAGCATGTAATTTACAGAAGTCGCAGTTAAACGGGTAGCGAAGTACGTTTCCGCAACATTTCTTCTGCGCTTGGAGCACACACAGAGCCATCTTGTGACAAACACAAAAGACCCCCTCCTCGCAATGTACGGCGTTGCCCCAACAGGTGACGCGCCACTCGCTGGCTTCTCCCCTTCGTCTCGTTTGAGCACATTGGGGCCGTGCGCGAAGCGGTGCGAGGATGCCCGAATACCCTCCGTAACGCTATCGCGTTAGATGCTTGAAGGCGAAGCTTAAGCGTACTCTAATTTTTCAATGGCACACCTAATACTGCGACCTAGGTTGGTTCATAGGATAAGAAATGCCACACTATATGTAGGAAAGTAGATAATAGTGGGCCACTTGGTACGGCATTATTTACATCGTAGCACAGAAGCACGTGGACGACGAAAGGAACAGGCGGGACACATATCAGATACTTCGACAAGCGCAAAGGCTTTCTGTGTTTTCCTTCTTGTAATTCTTTTGAATGTTCTCGCGTGTTTGCTGATGCATGTTTATAGGTAGAATACTTGTTCTTATCGTTGCATACGGTTTCGAATTTCAGAATGAAATGGCAAATTGACCCTCATTACAGTTGGTCGCAATAAGCAGGATGAATAGTTACTGTGGCGATCAGGGCAGAAATGAAAACTAAATTAGAAAAAATTCTTGTGTGTTCTTCCCAGAAATATGATATGATCATGAGGCACGCCATAGAGTGCTCTTGCGGAAATATTTTACCTAGCTGAGGTTCTCTAACAGTTACCTAAAAGTAACTACACAACAGATTGCGGCTTGTTTCTATGGGCGGAAAATGGTACGTCTTGCTCAGATCATCATCCCCAATCACCACGGTGAAATGCACAGACGAAAGCAAGTGACCAACTCATCAGGCGACTTGTTCACAGGTTTGAAACAAGCGTTCAAAGATATGTAATTAGCTTTAAAGAGAAAAAATTTGAATTATAATGTTGTTTGTAGCCGACGAGGTTTAAATATTTGGCGAGTTGGTCTTGCATTCCTGATAAGTGAAACTTAGGCATAAAAAAAGAAAACGCACGAAGGAAGAATGGAAAAGGACAAGTCACGAAGGCTGGGACAGAAATTTTACTTCTACATGCCTTCGTGATTGTAGTGGGATTATGTGTGCAGTAAAAATAAACGCAGTTAAGAATACATAGGTGCCGGCATGCACGATATCGCACATGGACGTTTAGCCGTCATTTCTAGATCAGAGTGGAATGAATTTGAGCAGCGAGAAGGTAGCTATGACGACAAAAGGCTGTCGCCATAACTGTCGTATGCTTCTAAGCGACACAACTTCCGTTCACTTAGTAGGCCGTCATGCACACGCCGAATGTTGAACCTGTTCCACCTCGAAATGCCTGTCCTGACAGAGTCAATATTGGGCACAATCTGTACACTATTTATCACTCTTGCGTGCTGCTCTGACGATATCATACTTGGCTGGCACTTTCTCACTCGCAGAAATGCCGTTTTTCACTACGATCACTCTGAACTTGTGCTCTCTACGCAGCAGGATGAGCCCTTGAACAAGGCTCATCAGACCCTAAGGTAACTCGTCGAGGCTGTAAGGAACTTCCCAAGTCAGTGCTCTTTCTTTCAGACGTGCTCTTTAGCGACTTTTCGACGCGACGACTTTTGAACTGTCGGCGATTTCTTTCTCGAAGAACACGTATGCTGCCGCGCACCCACCACATTCCTCGTTTCTCTTTAAAGAAAAGAACAATCAAACTATGATAAGTCGGACAGCGTGGCTGAGCACCTATCCCTTGGTAATTGCATGACTAAGGCGTATATGCCGCCTGTCACTGAGCGCCTGAGTAGACGCGATGTCGTTTGTGAGGAGGGGCTGAAGCACTACTGTGATGCCCTTGTGTTTACGGCTTTCCACTGAGGCATGAGGAGGGCACACAAACAATTTTCCCGCACTGCGGGTCAGATCACTTGACCTCAAACAATCGGTTTGCAGGAAGGGGCGCAAGAAAGGACAAATATTTCACTTGTACTTGAATATTGCAATAATATTTGGGGTTTTACGTGCCAAAACCACTTTCTGATTATGAGGCACGCCGTAGTGGAGGACTCCGGAAATTTTGACCACCTGGGGTTCTTTAACGTGCACCTAAATCTAAGCACACGGGTGTTTTCGCATTTCGCCCCCATCGAAATGCGGCCGCCGTGGCCGGGATTCAATCCCGCGACCTCGTGCTCAGCAGCCCAACACCATAGCCACTGAGCAACCACGGCGGGTAATATTGCAATTGCACCTGGATCTAGAAATCAATACTACAGCTAATGTCTATGCACTAAAGCCAAAACCTTTATTCAGCAATTTATATTTTTGCATATGCATATCCTTGTTACGTGTCTCCGGCCACATTTCTGAAATAGAATTACTGCTGCAGAATACTAGATTGTCAGCAGAACAGAAAAAAAGAAGAGCTCCCGGAAATGCTAGCCTGCGATAAGCAAATAGCCGAGCGCTACACAATCTCCGTCATAGTGACGAAGGCAGCTGTGTCCGCATTACGACCAGCGAACATAACCACCCTTACGGGTTACAGTTTGAAACTACGTGCCCTGCAGGACATTCGGCGGTGGGGTGCACTCCCCCTGGCGATACACACCTACAAGTACCGGGTTCGGGAGCGTCTGCACCTACTTTCGTTTTTTTCATTGTGGGTGGGTGTGGTGGGTTTCGAACTGGCCACCTACTGCAGCCGTGGTTGGCGCCCGTAACACTCGGCCACGACTGCGGGGAAGCCAAGCGCACGAAAAAAGGTATTTATGTTTGCATTCGTCTCGCATCGCCTCTCGCTTTTTCTTCTTTGTGAAAACGGAAATCAACCCCACTTGACGCACTGCAGCTGAGTTCTATAGCTAGCTAATTGAAAAATGTTACAACCAACACCACTATAAGATTTTGCAGCAAGAGATAAAAGCATGCAGCCTGGTGTTCACCCACATGTAGCGACGCGGCCGATTGTCGACTGTCTACACATCTGAAGACGTGCTTGCGCCGATAAGCTGCGCGAGCGTGATTTGCGCAAGTTCTGCTTCGTTAGCGGCGTGCTTTATTCATTGTTCGACGCAGCTGGCAAAGACAGCAATGAAAAGCGAAACAGATCCGAAACGAAGCGACTGGAGTACATTAGCGCGACGGCTGATTTCTACATTGGCCCCTGCCGCCATACGCAACTGCTGCGTGCGCTATGCGCGTGGTCCGAAATTCAGGTTTGGCATTCTGGCATCGAAACAAGGGAGTGACAATTTCTTGCGTCTTTCTAGCTTTGGACGTAATTCCGCATTAGGTTTAGTGCGTCTCGAGGCTTATCCTTTATCAAAACGTTTTCCTATATTGAACTTTACTTTAGCGATACTTCTCAACACTGCGACTACGAGTAGTAGCGCAGAAACAGGCGATATGCGTGTTTTATTAGCATCAGTAGATGATACGTAGACTTTAAATACTGATGATATTAGGGATTCGTGAGTAGCGAGAATGGCGTAGGATAATTAAAACCTAAATAAATACTCTTACCGTTATTTGTGCATTTCGTCTTGCATCTCAATGAATACTCGTCATCATGAGTTGAGGGGTCTACAGTGGGTGACACACTTCCTCAAATAAAGGTGAGCCGTAACGTAGCAGTTGTCTCGTAATTGACCGAGGTACTTGTAGCTACCGTCCGTCCCTGTGCGGTGCCTCGATTTGGGGGTCACTGCCCCTAGGTCTTTCCTGTAAGCGAAGTGGCGGCCCGACTGGGGCGCAAGCATAGCCACTCGGCAAACCTGCTTTTAATTTCCAATAAATCTAGTCGACTATCCATTCTCAAGCTGTCACAACGTAAATTCCTTGCTTCCGCCAAACTGAGGTCCCGACATAGGCGACTGAGAATATGTAAGGCCTTTTCGAACACTAGCCATGGACGACGCCGCTCATGCTCCTGCTGACAGAAACGACGTCACAAATTTGACTCCTGTCGTCGCCGCATAGTTTCAGCTTCAGAGCTTTTGGCCCATGAATCCTCGAGGTTCGTATATGCAAGTACACGCTCGTTTTTAACTTTGGCGCTTCACTACGCGGAAAGCAAAGTACATGCTCGTATTAGCCGCCCTACCCTACGAGATCGCCGATGCCACAGAGGAATTGTTAGCGCGTACACCTTCGGCCACAGCATACGATGACCTGAAACGCACAGTCCTCCAGCGCATCCAGCCATCGCAACAGTTAAAGCTATAACAGTTCGCCTCCGAGGAACTCGGCGAACAATGACCATCACAACTGCTGCACCGGTTGCGTCAGTTAGTGGATGAGCACATTACAAAAAAGGGAAACCTTCCAGTTTTGCGTCAGGTGTTCTTGCAACGCCTCCCACATTCAGCAAGCATTTTACTGGCGGGTTTCGTGACAATGAGTCTCGATCGGCTAGCTGCACTCTATGATAGCGTATTTGGCTACTTGTTTGCGGCACAGATACCTACCGCCCCTGCGAGAGTCGCGGAGCCAGGAGACCGACTCTGGCTGCTGGAGGAAACCTTCAGCCACCTTACCAGTGCACTGGAGAAGCTGATGTCGGGTGGCAACGCTGGCGACCAATTTTGGCACAACCGCTCACCTCCATAGTCTTGCAGCGCACCTATCGACTCGCTGTGGCAGTTGTGCTGGTACCAATTTCGCTTTGGCGAACAAGCAAGTCGTTGCACCCAGCCCTGTTCATGGACAAGAAATCCACCGGCCTGCGGGTAAAGCACCATACGACATGGGCCCTCGTGCAAGCCGTATATTCTTTATATTCGATCGCATCAGCGGCACTCACCTCCTCGTCGACACCTTAGCCGAGCTGTTTATCGTTCCCGCTACGGCCGCATATCGCCAACGCGGCAAGTCCACACCCAACGTGCATGCAGGGAACAAAACTGCTATCGCGTCTATGGGGACCAGTCAAGAAAGCTAGACGTTGGACTCCGGCTCTCACACAGATGATTGTTTGTGATTGCCGACGTCACCTCTCCCTACTTGGAGCAGACTTCTTCAACCATTACAACGTAGATTTGACTGTTCCGGGTCGGCGCCTAGAGGATCACGTCACATCCCTTGAAGTACATGGCGTGATATCCAACTTCACCTCATCTGCTATACGTATATTTCTGCCGATCTCAACATACGGCGAGAAATTTGCCGAGTACACGCAACTTATAAAATCCCGAAACTGTGCGCTGTGCGTGAAGCACAAGGTGAGCCACATAGCTCCGCCACAGCACAGCATTTTGTAGCCCGGCTACGAAGGCTCGCCGGACGAACTTATGAAGTCGCCCACCGCAAGTTCGAACACGTGCTTAATCTCGGCGTTATCCGTCCTTCATCCAGAAAATGGTCCTCACCTTTCGATCCGGTTCAAAGTAGGACAGTGGGATTGTCGGCCATGTGTTGATTACAGAGCTTTGAATCCCTTCTCTAATCCGGATCAATATCCTCTTGCCCACACAGATGGCTCCAGCGCCGCTGTCGCAGGAAGCAAAGTATCGAGCAAGATCCATTTGACGAGCGCGTACCACCAACTTACTTGGCTACCGAGTGACATGCAAAAGAAAACAATCACTACTCCATTAAGCCTATATTAGTTTTGTAGAATGTGGAGCAAACTTTCCAAAGGTGCATGGACTAGGTTACGCTGTGACTCCCGTATATTGTTGTCAAACATATTCTTGGAGATAAACATGAAGTGACAAAGACAGAGACTAGAAGCATAGATGACGAGAGATAACTCTCAAATATATCTTAATTGAAATTATCAACATATATATATATATATATATATATATATATATATATATATATATATATATATATATATATATATAAGTGATTGCAAATACCGCAGAATATGAACATGACAAGGGCTAAAGACGTAGATGAAACATATGAAGAGGTAGGGAAGCCAAAAGCCAAACAACAAAAGGCACTTCTTGAGGTTAACACATCGAACTTCGCTTTCTAACAGAGATATTGATGAGTGGCTACTAACGCTAGTCTCTCCTAATGCTTTTATTGTGAAATGCCTTAATTACTTCCGATGTGGCTTCGCATTTATGTCTCGAAAGGGTTTTCGTGCCTTCAAACAATGGTTTATAACCGCAATTGAAACAATGCGACGCCAGATGTGAATAATTATGGTTAAGTGATTTCCTGTGTTTTTAATCTGATGTTTATACACCTGCCGCTCAGTCCAATGATAAATAGGAAACTTGAACAAGGTGGCAAAAGAAGAAAAAAATTATTGCGGCGTTAGCCATGAGTCCCCTTGAGTTCCTTGTAACCCTTGCATAGTTTATCAGATTCCATTAAAATGTGGGAAAACTTCCATTAGACATACCGGCGGGTGTATCAATATCAGACTAAAAGAACACAAACAATCCCCTAATAACCCTAATGTTTCACATCTAGCGTTACATTGTTTCAATTGCGGTTGTAAACCTTTTTTTGAAGACACCAAAATGCTTCCAAGCCACAAATACCGAAGCAGACGAGAAATAGTTGAGGCACTTCATATTGAAAAGGTTAGAGGAGACTTGCGTTAGCCACGCATCAATGTCTCTGTTAGAAAGCGAATTTCTATAACTTCTCGCCAAGTTTGTTAAAGTCAAGTAGTGTCTTTTGTAGTTTGATATTTGGCTGCCCTACCTGTTGATATGTTTAACTCACAACTCTAGACCTTGTCATATTCATATGCTGTAGTATTTGCAATCACTGATATGTAGGTTGATAGTTTCAACAAAGGTTTAGTTGAGAGTTAGCGCTCGTCCTGTTTGCCTCTAGTCTCTGTCGGTGTCGCTCCTCGCTACAACCCAGCAATACACTACCGTACCAACTCGCCCAATTTTCTATCCCTTTTCTGTTTCGTCTACCTTGACGACATTCACGTTGCAAGCCCGACAAACGGAGAAAACGAAGAGCACCTTCGCCTGCTGTTTGAGCTACTGGATTAACACGGCCTTGTCCTCAAGCCCCACAAATGCATTTTCGTAGTTGAAGCTAAGCATTTTCTGGGCCATCGCATATCTTGCCTACGCATCACTCCATTGGAATCACGGATGCGGCCAATCGAGATCTTCCCTTCTCCGAAATCGTTCGTAAAGTTCGGCGAGTTTCACTGCCTAACAAATTTTCACAAGCAATTCGTAGCATACTGTGCGCAAGTTCTTAAGCCGCGTACCGAGCTGCTGCGTCATGAATTCCAAAAGGAAAAGGAACACTTTCCAATGGTCCTCAGAGCTCGAACTCTGCATCCAGAAAGCTAAAACGCGGTTCGCGACTGTAGTGTTGCTCTTTTATTCGTTGCTTCAAGCGCAAACTCAGCGTTATGGCAGACGCGAGAGGTTGTGTACTGTAACAGCGCGAATGCAGAATGGAGGCCGCTGGGCTTCTCCGATTGCCTCAAACCTACCGAAGCTTGTTACAGCACCCTCGAGAGGGAGATGTTGGCCATTTATTGCTTTGTGAGGAATTTTCATTTTTTATTAAAGGTTGTAGCTTTTACATTCTGACCGACTACAAGCCGTTGACATTCAATTTTAAGAGCACTTCCTCGTGCTCAGAACGTGAGCTTCGGCAGCTTTTATTTATATCCGAATTTTCTTGAGGCCTCCCCCATAACTCAGTGCCCAAAAATTATTTAGCTGACGGCGTGTAGTGGATCGCCGTGTTGCATGCTGACCCTGTGAATCTCCAAGCTCTAGTTTGCGCCGAGCAAAACGACCCCGAATGGCGCGAATAGCAGGAAAAAGGCTTGTCTTTCAAACTTTCGGAGGTGCCACTTTCCTATACAACAAAACCAATCACGTGCGGCACATGGCAGGCAGCTCCTCGCCCGTTCATGCCCAATCAGTTTTCGCTACCAATATTCGATGCACTGCATGGACTCAGTGAACCCGGAAGCAGAGCGACATGGAGGCTTACCACAGGCCGCTTCATCTGGCCAGAGATCAACAAAGATGTTGGAAGCTAGTCATGAAGCTGCCAAGCCTGTCAAGCTGTGCAATTTATCTGGCACGCCCGATCAGCGGTACCGCCGTTTCGACACCACAGAGCCGTTTCCATAACATGTATTAAACTTCGTGGGGCCTTATCCATCCTTTCAAAGTTCCAGGTACCTACTTTTGTCTGTCGGCCTGTACTCAAGGTGACATGAAGCGGGGCCTTTACAGGACATCACGACTGAAACAGTGGCGGAAGAATCCGTTGCTACGTGGGTGTCGCGGTACGGATGCCCTTGAAGCATAACTACTGACCGAGGTCGATTATTCTAAACCATGCTTTTTTCTGTCGTTGCGAGACTACTCGGCACGTGCCTTCATAACACCATGGTTTAGCACCCACAGAGAAAAGCATGGTCGAGCGTCTCTATAGACAATTGAAGGCGTCATTGGGCGCCTCGTTCGACAGACAGCATTTGATAGAAAAAAATATCCCTAGTACTACTGGTGCTACCAAGAACAATCAAGGATGACTTCGGAGTCAGCGCAGCCGAGATGCTCGATGGGTCGGCAAACCGCGTTCCTGGCCTGTTTTTCGGCACTCAGTAAGGCACTCCGCCAACGTCCTGCGCAGGACTTAGAGAAGCAACATTCCTGGCTCGACCAGCTTAAACCTACACCCTCACGTATCGCTCGCCGGCCACCTCTGTTTAGTTCACCGATAATGGAGCCAACCCCGCAGATCAATCTGCGGCGCGACTTCAACAAGCCACCCTTGAATCCTTCCGATCAAAGCCATCTTGTGTGGTTTCACGTTCAAAGAAAGCCTCGGAGATTGACTTTCGCGGCAATATAGTGTCGTGTGACCGCGTGAAACCAGCCTATCTTGATCATTACTACTTCATTCCAGCCTCCGGTATTCTTAGCTGGGGAAGCCCTTGTAACGACTGTCCGTCACTTTCCCGTGCCACGGCGCCACTTCTCCAGTCTGTTTTGATGGAGGCATGCCCAGTCCGTTTTGACGAAGGCGCCCACATCGCCCGGGGTGACATAACACTTGGTCCGAGGTAACGCACTATGGGGATGAGGACACACAGGATGGCCCTGGCGAACACAAGAAATCACGATCTCCACCAAAAACCTAGTCAGAGGTAAGTGATGGAGTGCGTTGCCGCCTAAGATCCTAAGAATCCGAGTCATGCGCCGTTTCTGCAGCGGCAAATACATGCGACTGTTTAAGAAACTCGCCATGAGCGAGACGATGGCTACATCACGCAACATCTACGCAGAGCACTTTGCACCCAAATGAATAACATCACTAGGTGGACACACACTACACTAACGCACACTTCTATGGCAGCAAAAAAATTTCCAAAATACTTAACAAGCACTCAACAAACACCCACCTCCATGTCAGACCACAAACTAACTCCAAATTCTAGCGTCTTCATGTCAATAAACAGTCCTTCTCGGGAAAATGTAGCAAGCATTTTTTCAACAACCTCCGTTCTTAACTACTTAATATCTGATACGAGTTTTGTTTCAACGCACGATATTTTTGAACACCATAGGAATGCGTGTATCTTTGACAGCTGGGCCAAGAGCCGCAGGACACATGGCTTCCAGCTCACGGCGCACAATCTTGGTCACTTGCTCTCAAGGCTGCTGCAGCTGCCGCGCTGGAGGGTCCCGTCGGTTTTCAGAAGAGCATGTTGCAGCCGTCTTGAGAAGCCATGCTGATACAACGTCTTTTAACCTCCTCGAAACACTTGCACTCCGTGATAGCTTCATTTATCGAAGTAGAGTTCTTACAAATCAGATTGAAGGCGTCATCAACGAAGTCTTTAAGGCATGCCGGGCTTTTTCAGAATCGGGCATTTCAGCGTCAGCCTTGCGGCAGAGTGCCAGGACGGCTTGTAAGCGACGTAAACATCAGTGGACGTTTGAGCTCGTGGGGCCAACTCTTTCTTGGCGAAACCGTCCGACCCAATGGTTTTCCGAAGAGGCCTCGCTGCTTCTCCTAGCAGGCCCCCGTCAAGCAGTTCAGTTTCACGGTTTTGAACCATACTAGCGTTGTCCCGGCCAAATAGAAAATTGTGTTCGCCAGAATCACTGTGGGATCCCATTTGTTGTGGCTGCTCACCCGTTCATACATCTACAGCCAGACGTCGACGTCGGCTTCATCGGTGCCTAAGAAGGCTCTCGGGAGATCACGTTGAAGCGTGAGTACGAGAGTCTACGCAATCGGAGCGGGCGTTGCCGGCCCAGGCAGCTTATTCAATGACATCGGTGAAGAACCGAGGCGGCGGCAACTGCGAAGCTCTGTTCTGAGTCGCTACCCCGGAACTGCACCAAATATTACGAAGAGGAAGCGTGACGCACAAACGTATGTATAACTATTTGCAGAATTAAAAGTTGGTAGTAAACTCGTAGCCTTGTACAAAGGCTACAGCTCCAGTAGACAGTCTACCACTTCCCATTCATCTCTCTCTGGCCTGCACGGTCCGGCCCAAATGCACCGTAACAATGTAAACCTTGAATGGTCCTCTTAGCCCCATCTTTCCCTTAAAGTAAAATAAAACGGTGGTTTTGGTGGCAGCGTTTTAGCTGTACAGGTACGCGGTGGGAAAACGTTGAGAAACAGTTTTCTCTCTATATTCTAGTTCGGCCAAATATCTCGAGTCTGTGGGACACAATTTCTGGTCCAGAACATCAGTTCAGAAAATGACAGGGACTTATGTCAAAATGCCCAGTAGGACTATTCTGCTAAGCTTTTTCGTGCCCTCTATAATGTGTAGACTGAATAATGCCGGCTGGCGATATTTCTTCTACGTTGTGTACCCAGCACCCTGCAGAAATATCTGTCTAAATGTCAAAATTGGTCCAACGTTACACTAGTTGAACCAATCTCACAAGTTAGTCGAACACGAGGCAGTGGACTCCCGGAATGCGGTTTCGAAACCGTAACAAAGGATGGTGGTTACGTTGTTGTGCTCAGAGAACCGCAGAGAAAACACTTCACAGGATGAGGCCGAAGTCTTATTGGGAAATTCTGTGCACAGCTGTACAGATAATTCTGTTAGCGTTCTCTTTCTGTATACGGCACTATTCACTGCAGAATGCATCACAACTAACAACGTTGTGCAACACGAGCAAATAAACGGCAGTTTTAGCAATTTCATTCTGAACTTACGTATCATTACACTTCTGGGCAACTTCTTCGTCAGCTTCACGGGAAAAAGCAATAATGCAAAGCAAGCACTTGTAAATGGCGTAAACTTTGGTCGATGTAGGCACGCGGGTGGCACGGACCTGTTCTTCAGCGATGCCACGGGCTAGTGGAAAAGATAACTGACCTTGTTTACCAAGATATGTATGCGACTTTTTATATATATATGGGCTTGAAGCCATATTGCTGGAGTGCCGCCGATGTTGAAAGCCACGATAAATAGCAGGATCGATTATTCTCATTTCGTGCAAGTACTTACACGATGATTTTAGGTAAAAAGGACCGCACATGCTGGAGCAAATTTCAGTATCAGGTGAATACAAAATTGCGACAGAGAGCGCCATGCTCAGTAGTAGACAGTGTCACGTAACCAGGACAGTTGCGTAGATGGTCAACGTTGCAACCACAGCGAAGGCTAGTGGCGGTAGCCGGGACCATTTGGCGCACGAAAATAGTGACGTGTAAATATTCCAGAAGTTAATCCGAAGTCCCTCTCAATGGCACGACTCATCGTGGTTATGGCATGTATAACCCCAGAAGATAACACACAATTCGTCGCCCTTCGGGTGAACATCTGCTTCCTTGTCTCTTTTTTTTCAGTTTGAGTTGAAGTGACTGAGCAATTAAATGGCTATTTTCTCGTTTGTGCAACAGTCTCGTGAACTGATCTTCGTATACAAACTACTATTATCTTCGGGTGCTTAATAAATTTTTGCGCTGTCATTTGAATATTGCTTTTTTGTATTGATTGTAATGATGTTCCTTGTTATTGCGTTGCGGGAATGATGCTTTTATAACTAGATTAGTTGTGCGTGGTTGAAATAATCTTACCTTCCATTATTGTAACCTAATTTTCCACCTAAGTCAGAGCTTGCCTAAATTCCATTGAAGGTTTTCCTACGTAAGTATATTTAAAGATAAATGACACAAACGTGCCGCAACCAGACGCGCGAGAAAGTATGTATTTTTCTCTTCCGTGGGAACATTATTGACTATAATGTTTATATATGTGCTATTACTTTCATGGGTAGCTTCGGCTAATACCATTAAACGAAATAGTACTTGCATATTAATCACATCACGCTTCTCGCACAATTTCTAGCTCCACGTGCCGTGGTTGCTCAGTGGCTATGGTGTTAGGCTGCTGAGCACCAGGTCGCGGGATGGAATCTCGGCCACGGCGGCCGCATTTCCATGGGGGCGAAATGCGAAAACACCCGTGTACTTAGATTTAGGTGCACGTTAAAGAACCCCTGGGGGTCGAATTTTCCGGAGTCCTCCACTACGGCGTGCCTCATAATCAGAAAGTGGTTTTGGCACGTAAAACCCCATAATTTAAATATTTCTAGCTCCATCTAACTTTGACACGGTGCTTTACTGCAAGGTATGCCTTATAAAATAAAAAAGAAACACAAGTGTTTTCTGTAATCCGCGAAGGAGCTTTTCTTTAATTTTTTGCGCCTTAGCTAAACCATTTATTGTGCGTTTGCCAACTAACAGTTCACGTTGAATATTTGCCCTTTGAATGACATAGCTAACGCTGCTACCTAGGTTGGTCCATAGGCTAAGAAATGCCACACTATAGATACAAAATTAGATACTCATGGGCCATATGGTATGGCATTATTTAGACAGTGGCGTAGAAGCACATGGACGACGAAAGCAACAGGCGGTGCACAGATTAGATATCTTGACAAGCACAAAGGTATCGTTGGTAGGTCCTCTTGTAATTATTTTGAATGTTTTCGAGTGTTAGCTGATGCTCGTCTATAGGTAAAAAACTGGTTCTTATCGTCACATACGGTTCCAAATTTCAGTATGAAATGGCAAAATAACTTCCATTGCAGTTGGTCAGTATAAGCAGGAGGAGGCGTTACTGTGGCGATCATGGCAGAAATGAAAGCGAAATAAATAAATTCGTGAGTGTTCTTCCTAGATACATGATATCATTCTGAGGCACGCCGTAGAGTGGTGTTGCGGAATAATTCTAAACAGCTCTGGTTCTCTTGCACAGACCTACGTGTAAGTACACAACATATTTCGGCGTGTTTGTCTGGACGGAAAATGCTACCTCTTGCTGAGTTCATCACCCGCCATCACAACGGTGAAATGCACAGATGCTTTAGATCATGCTTTGTGAAATTTACGGAATGTCCCTTTATATGAAGTCTTCAGGAAAGCCTTTCATTGCATAGGTAACTACGGTGCGCGGAAATATCTCTTGGGGGCGCAAACATGTGATACCCATTATCAGCTGCGGTGTGTGTATGTGTTGTCAACTATTTTGCCTATAATGGTTTTAATTCAACGAAGAGAACAGGCGTCTCTGTATTAAGAGCATGAAATGGTAAATCCGCTCAATATCTGATCGCTTGGCGTTGGGATTAAAACATAAAACATAAGAGGGCATGCTCGTGTGCAGCCAACCTAGGGCAACCACGAAACATCTAAGCGGCCGGTGCTATTAAACATTTCTGATACACCGGCATCGTGCTCGCGCATTTCAAGTCTAGTAGGCTTGATATCATTATATGTCTACGCTAGCCTCCTGCATCAGGCCGATGATTGCTGTGTTGAACATAGCAATCACTGCGGTTTGTAAACCATGCAGCATGATTCTTATATAAGCGATGTGTTTCGGCATTGCCTTTTTGCTCTGTAATGCCATAATATATGAGAGGGATCGCATCAAAAGTATGCGATTGCTATTTTTGAGGACAAAATTTCCGTATACAATACGTGTTAGTGCGATGTAGAGAAAGGAAAGAACACAGCCGAAAACAATATTTGGTTATAATCCTCTGTAACTACAAAGAAAGAGAAAACGGGCTAACGCCGCAATAAGACCTCGCATAGGCAGTCACGCCGCACGACATTTAGAGATCTATAAACGTTGATGCCGTATGGTTGGACCATGAACTATAAAGAAAAATGTATCTCTAATCCAGCACCTACCACTGCTTAGGACGCTCAGGCAGTTCGTATACGTTCGCTTTGCTGGACAAGCTTAACTCACACTGTAAAGTATGCTATTATTACTAATCTATACTATTTTATTCATGGGTGGAAACTTGATCCACCAAACCAAGTAGTCACGCAATCTAATGTATAGCTAACGGTTTGTAAGCTTGCCAAAGTATAACAGCACAGTTCCTATAGAAGCAGAACGCTACCAACGGTGTTACAATCGTCGCGTATGTTTCATAGCACCTAAACCGCAGTTTAGAACTAGGGGATATTACTGTAATAAGGTCACATTATTGAATGAAACATTCAGAAATACACATTTGATCTCCGAGGCTTATTGTAGGCTCATGTATGCGCGCAGACTTCGCGCTGCGTGCTCCGTCTGTTTCAATGCCAGCTCAAAGTCAGGCCATACGGACTTAACCCGCTTCAGTACGTGTCACGGATCCATTTGCCACGTAGAAGACGCATGTCATATTAAGTACACCGCCAGAAACAACCGCCAGACACAACCGCCGAGCGTATACCTGCAATGCAAAACGGAGCGCACGCCCATGCCCGCATGCCGACTGCCCATAGATGGCGCCTGTGCGTAGCAACCTAGGTAGGACATTAGGCAGTACAATAGCAAGAGTTTCGTGGCGCAACCAGCCGCCCCGTTCCAGTGGGGACGCTCATAAACACAATCCGTCCATCCTCGATCCATCCATCCATCCATGATGACGCCCGTGAAAAAACGGCCTATAGAATAGAAGAAAGACAAAATTTAGGAATTCATGTTTCTGAAAATGCGTATCCTTATGACCTGCGTCCGGCCACGTTTTTGAAATGCCATTACTGATGCAGAATACAAAAGCTTGACAGCAGAAAAGCAAAAAGAAGAGGCTCCGGAAATGACCGTCAGTCATGCGTAAACAGCCGTGCGCTACACAATCTGCGTCATAGTGACAAATGCAGCTGTGTCCACATTACGGCCAGTCAACATATCCACCCTTGCGGGTTACAGCTCGAAACTCTAGGCGCCCCGCAGGGCAATCAGCGGCAGGGTGCACTCCCCAGGCGATACACCCCGAACACCACCCGGCGCCGGGTTTCGGGAGCGCCTGTACCCACTTTTTTTTCTTGCGGTGGGTGCGAGTGGTGGGTTTCGAACTGTCCACCTACCTCAGCCGTGACTTGCGCCCTACACACTAGGCCACGACCGCGGTGAAGCCAAGCGCTCGAAAAGAGCTATTTATGTTTGAACTCGCCTCGCATTACCTTTCACTTTTTCTTCTTTATGAAAACAAAAATAAAGCCTAACTTGACTCAGTGCAGCCGCATTCTATGGCTAGCTCGCCAAATAATGTTGCAACCAACAACATTATAAGAATTTTCACTAAGAGATAAAATCATGCAGCCTGGCGTCCACCCACGTATGCTGGCGGGGCCGGTCGTCCACTGGTTAACAAATATTAAGACTCGCTTCCGCTGATAAGCTGCGCGAACGTGAATTGCGCTCCTTAGCTTCCTTAAGCGGCGTGCTTTGAGCATGGTTCACGTAGCTGGCAAAGGCAGCGATGAAATGCAAAGCAGAACCGAAACGAAGTGACCGTAGTGCATTAGCACGACAGCCGATTTCTGCATTGGCCCCTGGCGCCAGACGCAATTGCTTTTTGCCTGTGCTCGTTCAGGTTTCACACTGTGGCATGAAAACAATAAAGTGACTATTTTTGCCGTCTTTCTAGCTGAGGGCGAATTTCCACATTAGTATTATAGCGTCTCGAGGCTTATTCTTTTTCAAAACTTTCTCCCATATTGAATCAAACTTTAGCTGTACTTCTGACCATTGCGACTACGACTACAAGCGTTGAAATAGGCTATATGTGTGTTTTATTAGCATTCTGGGTGCAATAGATGAATCGCAGAGCTCACATAAGGATGATATCGGGGGATCAAGAGCTTAAATGGCGTAAGATAACAAGGGCCTAAATGATAACTGTTAGCAATATTTGTGCATTTCATCTTCCTTTTCCATGCATACTCCTCGTCATAAATTCATGGCTCCGTGGGGAGTGGCACACTTGCTGAAACAAAGGTAAACTGTCACATAGCGGTTGTCTTGTAATTGACCGATGTACTTGTAGCGACCGTCTGTCAACCCGCGGTGCTTCGGTGTGGTGGTCATTGCCCCTTGGACTTTCAAGGAACCGAAGCGGCTGCCCGACTGGGGCGTAACCGCAGCCACTCGGTAAACCTGCGTTTAATTTTCAATAAAGCAAGACGACTCTCCGTTCTCGAGCTGCCAGAACATAAACTCGTTGCCTCCGCCAACGCGAGCTCCCGGCAGATAGGATGGGGATATGCAATTCCTTTTTCTAACATCAGCCATTGACGACGCAGCTCCTGCTCACACAAACGACGCCGCGATTATGTCTCCTGTCATCGCCGCGAGCCTTTAGCTTCAAGAATATTGGCGCAATAATCCTTGAGTTTGGTTTATGCAAGTAGAGGCCCGTTTTAAAATTTGGGGCAATACGTCAAAGACAGCGAAGTACCTGCACGTATTCGCCGCTCTACCCTTCCAAATCGCCGATGCCATAGACAAATTTCTTTCGGGTGTGCCTTCGGTCGCAGCATACTGCGACCTGAAAATCACGGTCCGGCAGCGCATCCAGCCATCGCAACAGTGAATGATGCAACAGGGGCTCTCCAAGGAGCTCGCGGACCAACGACCGTCACAACTACTGCCCCTATAGCGCCAGTTACTCGGTGAGCACATTGCAAAGCAGAGCCAGCTTCCAATTTTTCGGGAGGTGTTCTTGCAATGCCTTCCGCTGTCCGCAAGCACTGTACTGGCGGGTTTCCAAAGCGTGAGTCTCGATTGGCTAGGTGCAATCCCTGATCGCGCATTCGGCTGCTTGTCGGCAGCACAGCAACCTGTCGCCGCTGGGAGAGTCTCAGAGCTTGGAGACCGACTCTGGCTCCTGGAGGAAGCCTTCAGCTGCCTTACCAATGCATTGGAGAAGCTCAGGAAAGGTGGCAACGCTGGCGACGAATTTCCGTGCAGCCATTCACCTTCATATTCTTGCAGCGCACCTACAGACTCGCCGCGGCAGTTGTTCTGGTACCAATGTCGCTTTCGCAAACAAGCTAGTCCTTGCACCCTGTCCTGTTTGTGGTCAGGAAACCCACCGGCCGGCAGGTAACGGCGTCGTGTGACATGGGTTCTCGCGCATGTTGCGTATTCTTCATCATCACGGGCATTACCAGCACTCACTTCCTCGTCGACACCGTAGCCGAGTGGTCTACGGTCTACCGTTCACGCCACGGCCGCACATCGCCAACGCAGCAAATGAACACCCAGGCAGCCCGCAGTGAACAAGACTGCCATCGTCTCTATGGCGACCAGTCAATAAAGCTGGACATCGGACTCCGGCGCCTGCCCACATATGTGGTTGTGATCGCCGACGTCACCTTTGCCTAGTTGGAGCAAACTTCTTCAACCATTACAACCTAAATTTGACTGTTCGCGATCGGCACTTAAAGGATCGCGTTACATGCCTGGATGTACTTGGCGTGACACCCAACTTCTCATCATCTGCTATCGGTACGTTTCGGCAGATCTCAACATACGCAGAGAACATTGCTCAGTTTACGCAGCTTATAAAACCCCGAAACTGTGCGCTGTCCGTGTTCCACAAATGACGCATTATATCACCACCACTGCCTCAAATTTTTTTGCGCGCTAGGCGAAGGGTGGAAGTCGCCCGCGGTAAGCTCTAACATATGCTTCAGTTCGGCGTTATTCGTTCTTTATCTGGCACTTGGTCTTCGCCACTCTATCCGGTTCAAGCCGGACAGTGGTGATTGTGGGCCTTGTGGTGATTACCGAGCTTTGAGTGCCGTCGCTACTTCGGATAAATATCCCCTTCCCCACACACATGACCGCAGCGCAGATCTTGTAGGAACCAAACTATCAATCAAGATCGATTTGATGAGGGCGCACTACCACATTCCTGGGCAATCGAGCGACACTCCAAAAACAATAATCACTCCGCCAATTAGCCTATTCTTAAACCGCGTACTGACCAGCTGCGTCATAAATCCAAAAAGAAAACGCCTACTTTCCTATGGTTCTGAGAGCTCCAACACTCCTTCCAGGAAGCCTAAACACGGCTGACAACTGAAGTGTTGCTGGTTAATCCGTTGCGCAAAGGAACAACTCAGTCTTATGGGACACGCGTAGACCACGGCAGTGGGCGCAATACTGCAGCAGCGCGAATGCAGAATGGAGGCCGGTGCGCTTCTCAAATAATCTCAAACCTACAGAAGCACGTTGTAGCACTTTCTTGAGGGAGATGTCGGCCATCTCTTGCGCTGTCAGGAATTTTCGTTTTTTTTCTATTGAAGGCTGTAGCCTTTACAAATTGACCGACTACAAGCCGCTGTACTTTGCTTTGATAAACAACAGTTCCTCGTACTCTCAATGTGAGCTTCGGCAGCTTTCCTTTATCTCTTAATGTTCTACAGGCATCCCCCGTATCTCAGAGACCAAAAATCATTTAGCCGACACAGTGTCACGGATCGCCACTGTGCATGCTGACCCTGTGGATTTCCAAGTGCTAGTTTGCATCCAGCAAAGCGACACCGAGTACAGTGAATTGCAGATGAAAGGCTCGTCGTTCCACCTTGTGGAGGTGCTGCTTCCGTGCACAAAATCAGGGATTACGTGCGACACATCGCAGGCAGCTCCTCCTCACCCGTTCGTGCCCAGTCAGTTTCGACGAGCAATATTCGATTCACTGCATGGGCTCAGTAATCAGGGCAGCGGAGCGACCACAGGGCGCTTCATCTCGACAGGGATCGACAAAGGTGTTCGAAGCTGGTCATCATGCTGCGAAGCCTCTCAAGGTCTCAAATTTACCTGGCACACTCGTTCAGCGGTTCGGCCGTTTCGACAACCGCAGAACTGTTTCGATAACGTCCATTAAACTTGCTAGGGTCTTTTCCATCCTGTCAAGGTTTCAGGTAGCTACATATGTCTTTCGGCCGGTGCTCAAGGTGTTGAGAGGCGAGGTCCTTACGGGGCATCATGATTGAAACAGTGGTGGAAGGATTCGTTGCTACGTGGATGTCGCGTAGCGGTACCGTTACCCTTTTTGCATTAACTACTGAGCGAGGCGAACTATTCTAGTGCTCGCTCATTGCTGCCATGGCGAGACTGCTCGGCACACGCCTTGATGACACCATGGTTTACCACCCACAGAGAAAAGCGTCGTCAAGCGTCGGCACCGACAACTGAAGTCGCCATTGGGGCCAGGCTCCACTGACAGCACTGGGTGGAAAAACTACCCCTAGTACTACTGGTGCTACAAACAACAACCAAGGATGGCCTCAGAGTGAGCGCAGCCGAGATGCTCTATCGCTCTGCAAACCGCATTCCAGGCCAGTTTTTTGCAATCCAGCAAGGCACTCCGCCAGCGGGCGCGCAGCAGTTAGAAAACGAATATTCCTGGCCAGCTTAAACCTACAGCCTCACATATGGCTCGGTGGCGGCCTTTGTTCAGTTTCTCGACAATAGACCAAACCGTGAACGTATTTCTGCGGCGCGACTCTATCAAGCCACCATTGATTCCTTCCTATCAAGGCACTCTGGAGTTGTTTCATGTTCAAAGAATATCTTGAACATTGACGTTCGCGAAAAAAGAAGTGACAATATCCTGTGAAAGCGTGAAACCAGTCTACCTGCATCATTACGTCTTTATTCAAGCCTCCGGCATTTTAAGAGGAAGGAGGGAGCCCTTGTAGCCACGGTCCGTAGCTTTCCCGTGCCACGGTGACGAAGCGCCAATCTGTTTTGACGGCCGCTCGCAAGTCTTCTCGGCGTCTTGGTGTCACCTGAGAATTCGAACCAGGCCCTCGCATTTCCCGGGGTGCCATAACATTTTGTCCGAGGAATCGCACTGCGGTGGTCAGGACACTCAGGAGGGCACTGGTGAACGCACGAAATCACGACCTTTGCCAAAATCCCTGTCATGGGTAAGTGATGGTGTGCGCTACCGCCGACTGGAGCAGTTCTTATTTTGTGTGTGCGGCCAATTCACGAGGATTGCTGACTGGCGTTTCGTTCACCGGGCCCGACTCAAGGTCGTTACCCTGAACGCAGCGAGGCCGCGGGCTACGGTCCTCGACCAACGGTGTAAGATTTGTGGCGGTCAACCCGGGAACTTGCCACATGCCATGTGTCACTGCATGACTCACAGTCAAGCATACACAAACATGCACAGCCACATCGTGAACCGAGTGAAAGCCGCTGCCTCCGCGAAGTTCACTGCCACGCAAGAAAATCGGCGAGTAGGATCTACTAATCACCGTCTTCACCTTGTGCACTGCATGCACGAGGAGGCAATCATAGTGGACGTAACCTGCCCGTTCGACAACCTGCCTGCAGCCCTGAACGCGGCCCGCCAGGGGAAAGAGAAGTGCAAGCGAGTCCGCGAGTACCTGCTGCGGGAATACCAGGAGGTGACCGGGTGAGGCGGTTGTCATCGGGGCACTTGGATCGTGGGATCCTAAGAACGAACGAGTCATGCGCCACTTCTGCAGCCGGAACTACCTGCGGCTCTTCAAGGATCTCGCCGTGAGCGAGACGATCTCTGCATCACGCAACATCTACGCCGAGCAGATCGCAGCCACGTGAAGAATATCAGTAGGTAGGCACACACTAGACTAACACACACTTCTACGCCAGCGCAAATTCCAAAATACCCAGCAAGCAGTGGGGGGACCCACACCTCCATGCCTGCGCAAAAACTAGTGTAGTGTCTTCATGTCAATAAACAGTTTTTTGGGGGGAAAATGTAACGGAGCATTTTTTTCAAAATCCTCTATTGTTATCAGCTTAATATCTGATATGGGTTCCCTTTGGACCCAGGATATTTTCGGACCACAGAAGCGCATCTATTATTGAGTGGTGGGCACGGAGCCGCAAGAGACATGGCTTCCAGCTTATGGCGCACAATATTCGTCAGCTGCTCTGAAGGCTGCTACTGCTGCTGCGCAGGTGAGTCCTGTCGATTTTCACAAGTCGATCTAGCAGCCGTCTTGCGAAGCCGTGCAAATGACTGGAAGATGCGATGGCATTTAACCTACTCGAAACGCTTGTACTCCGTGATAACGTCATTAATCGAAGTAGAGTTCTTACAAATCAGAGAACTGCAAGCGTCTTCAGCGAAGCTTTTAAGACATGGCCGGCTTTTTAAGACTCGGGGATTTCAGCGTCGGCCTTGCGGCAGAGGGCCAGCATGTCTTGTATATAGGCGACGTAACCATCGGTGGACGTTTGAACTCGTGATGTCAACGCTTTCTTGGCGATGACCTTCCGACCTAATGGTTTTCGGAAGAGATCAGGCAGATTCTGCTTGCAGGTATCCCAGTTACGCAGTTCGGCTTCATTATTTTGAAACCACATGCACTATTCCCACCAATAAAAAATTACGTTCGCCAGTATCTCAGTGGGATCTAATTTGTTGTGACTGCTCACCCGGTCATACATCTCCAGCCAGTGATCGACGTCGGCGCCATCAGTGCCACAGGAGGCTCCGGGGAGATCACGTGGAAGCTTCAGTACGGGTGTAGACACAATCAGAGCGGTCGTTGCCGACCCAGTCACCGTGTTCTGTGGCGTCGGTGAAGAACCGAGGCGCACACAGTCCTCTTGCGCGCACAGTCCTATCCAAATGCACCGTAACATTATAAACTTTGAATGGTCCTCTTAGATCTACCTTTTCCGTAAAGCAAAATAAAACTGTCGTTTTCCTTGCAGCGTTTTTGGTGTACAGGTACATGGTGGGGAAACGTTGAGAAGCAGTTTGCTCCCCATTGTATAGCGCGGCCAAATGTCTCTAGTCTGTGGGCAACAATTTCTCGTCCACTACATAAATGCACAAAAGGTCCGGGACCTGTGCCAAAAAAAATAAAACCAGTAAGACCATTCCACTAAGGCTTTTGATGATGTCTCTACTGTGTAGACTGAATAACGTCGGGTATCCATATCTGGTCTACCTAGTGTACCCAGCACGGGGCCGAAATATCTGTCTAAACGTCAAAGTTGGTCCAGAGTTACACGAGTTGGACCAATCTCACAAGTTGATCCAACGCGAGGCAGTGGACTCCAGCAATGCTGTTTCGAAACCATAACAAATGATATTGGTTAGGTTGTCGCACTGAGAAAACCATTGAGAAAACACTTCAGAGGACGACGTCAGTCTTATTTTGAAATTCTGTGGACTTCTGTAAAGATCAAGGTGCTAGCTATCGGTAACTACAGACGGCACTACTCACTGCAGATTGCATCACAGCTGCCAATGCTGCGCAATACGAGTCAATAAACGGCACAGTTACCAGTTTCCTTATGGAATTAAGTATCAATACTCTTCTGAGGAACTTGTTCGTCAGCTTCACCGGAAAAGGCTATTACGCCAAGCAAGCACTTGTAAAAGACGATAACGTTGGTCGATGTCGGCACGCGGTAGCCAAGGACCTGTTCTTTGGCGAGGCTACGGGCTAGTGTAAAGGCTGACTGATCATGTTTGCGAAGAAATGTATGCGAGTTTTTTATCCATAATGAGCGTGAATCTACATCGCTCGAGTGCAGGCGATGTTGAAAACCACGATTGATGGCAAGATCGATTAATCACATTTACTGCAAGTATTTAAAGGCTGACTTGGAATATGAAATTCCGAAACAGGTGGCATGCGCAGGAGTAGACGGTGTCCCGTCACCACGACAGTTGAGGAGGTGGTAAACGTTGTGACCACAGGCAAGGCTAGTCGCGGTAAGCGGGACTGTTCGGTCCGCGAAAATAGTGACGTGTAATTATTCCAGTAATTAAGCCGGAGTCCTTCTGCATGGCGTAAACAATCTTTGCGTGGTTGTGGCATGTATAACCCCAGAAGATATTACATAATGCGTAGCCTTTCGGGTGAACATGTTGTTTCTTGTGTTTCCTTTTTTGCAGTTTGAGTTGAAGCGGCTGAACAATTCAAATGGCAAAATTGTCTCCTTTGCGCACCAGCACTCTCGTAAAGTGATCTTTGCGTACAAATTACTATTATCTTCCAGAGATAATTAATTTTTGTGCTGTCATTTCAAAATGACGTTTTCTGTACTTACTGTAAGGCTGTCCCTAAAAGAATTAAATTATGGGGTTTTTCGTGCCAAAACCTCTTTCTGATTTATGAGGCATGCCGTAGTGGAGGACTGCGGAAATTTTGACTGCCTGGAGTTTTGTAACGTGCACCTAAATCTAAGTATACGGGTGTTGTCGCATTTTGACATGGCTGTTCCTTGCTATTGCGTTGCGGGAATGGTGCTTTTGTAACTAGATTCTTTTTGCCTAGTTGAAATAATGGTATTTTCCACTATTGTAACCCAAATTTCCACATAAGTTAAAGCTTTCCTAAAGACCATTGAAGGTCTTCATACATGAAAATATTTAAAAATAAATAAATAACACGAACGTGCCGCCAGCAGACGTGTGAACAAATAAGTCGTATTTTTCTCTTTCGTGGGAACATTATTTATTCATTATTATTTATAGATGTGTTAATACTTGTTTGGGTGGCTTGTGCTAGTACCAATGAACGAGCCATTACTTTTGTATTACTCACTTCACGCTTCTCGCACAATTTCTAGCTCCATCTTGCCTTTGGACTGTGCTATACAGCAATAAATGACATGAAATAGCGAAGAAACAAAAGTGTTTTCTCTAATCTGTGAAGAAACATTCATTTAACTTGCTGCGCTTTAGCTAAACCATTCACTGTGCGTTTGGCAACATAACAGTTCACGTTGAATATTTGCCTTTTGACGGGCTTACCTAATACTGCGACCTGGGTAGGTCCATAGGCTAAGAAATGCAACACTATAGATAAAAGAGTAGATACTGGTGCGCCACTTGGTATGGCATTATTTACGCAGTAGCACCGCAGCACATGGACATCGAAAGGAAGAGGCAGGACACAGATCAGATACCTTGACAAGCGGAAAGGTTTACTTCGTAGGCCCTCTTGTAATTCTTTTGAATATTTTCGCGTGTTAGCTGATGCACGCCTATAGCTAGATTAATTGCACTTATCGTTACATGTGGTTTCAAATTTCAGAATGAAATGACAAATTGACCCCCATCACAGCTGGTCGCAATAAGCAGGAAGAGGAGTTACTGTGCCAATCGGGGCACAATTGAAAACGAAAAAAATAAATAAACAAATAAAACATGATAATATTACGAGTTACGTCGTAGTGTGGTCCGGCGGAAATATTTTACCCAGCTGCAGTTCTCTAAGAGGCACCTCAATGTAAGTACAGAACACACTTCGTCTTCTTGCTGTGGACGGAAAATGCTACGTTTTGGTCAGTTGACGCCCAATCACCACAGTGTAATGCACAGAAGAAGAAAGAAAGCGCCCAAATCAACAGCCGACTTATTCACTGCGTTAAAGTAAGCTTACATATATATATATATATATATATATATATATATATATATATATATATATATATATATATATATATATATATATATATATATATATATATATATATATATATATATATATATGTATATATATATATATATATATTGCCACGTGCCTTTCGGGCTTTGCATCTGTGCCGGTGGCGTCCGAATGACGGATGTTAACGCGTGTGAGCACTCGCGCAAACCTACCGCGATAGCGTCGTATCTACGATGTGCCCATCGTATCAGGCAGGGCAACTCGCGCTATCTCCCGCGATAGTTCTACGCACGTTACTTCACAGCCTTTAAATACTGCCCGCAGATAGGGGGTGTTCGTTCTTTGTCGATTGCTGTCCATGCTTGCACATGTTGCTATTGGGCTAGTTGCTTTTGGTTATGTGGGGCACAAGTTCGCCTCAATAAATGGTTGTCTTGCTGTGCGCTCGTCTTCTGTAATTACCGGTGTGTAGCACCACTCGTGACAACTGGTGGAGGTGCTGGGTATGTCCAGCGCTCGTTCAGGCACTCGTGACACCAGTCTGCATCAGCCAGAAGAAGACGACCCACGAAGAACTCGCCGGAATCTTGGGCTCTCCCCTGAGTACGGCTTCCTACCAGAGAAGACACGCCCTGCAAAACCGGCCACGACAGTCAAGATGAGCGAGCCCATCACTCCTACAGCCGTCGTGTTGCAGCAGCCACGGGAGCCACCAACATTTCGTGGACATCCCTGCGATGATCCTGAAGACTGGCTCGAACAGTTCGAGCGCGTGGCGAGCTACAACAAGTGGGACGACGACGCGAAGCTGCAGCACGTTTACTTCGCGCTGGAGGAGTCTGCACGTACGTGGTTCACCAACCAAGAGTCGCAGCTCAGGACATGGGAAGACTTCAAGCGAAGCCTTCTTGTTACATTTACAAGTGTCCTTCGCAAAGAAAGAGCAGAGCGACAACTTCAAACACGTCTCCAGCTGCCCAACGAAAGCGTGGCCGTCTTCGTGGAAGAAATGAAGAATCTTTTTGGTCGGGCAGACCCAGAAATGCCGGAAGAAAAGAAGCTTGGTTTCCTTATCAGAGGAGTGAAAGAAGAGTTTTTCGCTGGGCTTATGCGGAACCCACCAAGAACAGTCGCTGAATTTTTAAGTGAAGCCGCAGCCATGGAAAAAACACTCGACGTTTGGAGAAGGCAGTACGGACGCCCTGCTCTGGTCTGTGGTGCGTCTTCCACGGAATTCGACACCGTGAGCAGGAGCAACCTTCACGACACAATCAAGGCTGTAGTACAAGAGGAACTTCGTAAAATATTCCCTAGCTCCAGTCTTCAAGTCGCAGCGCTCAGCGACGTTATCAGGCAAGAAGTCCAGCAGGCACTGGGAACAGGGCCACTAGTTCAGCCGCACCAAGCACCGGAATATACCCCTCGACCACCTCAGGTTATGTCGTATGCCGCCGCGGTGCAAAGCCAAGTGCGGCCGACCAGATCGGCGTACACGCCGTTGCAACGCTCACGACCAAATGACCGCCCGCCTAGAGTCGAACAGGCAGCCCCGAGAAAGTCCGACGTCTGGAGGACTCCCGACCAGCGTCCTTTATGCTTCCACTGCGGCGAGCCCGGCCATGTATACCGTCGCTGCTTATACAGGAACCTCGGCATCCGTGGGTTCCCTATCGGGGCTGCACGTCCGCAACCTGGCCAAAGGCCACTTGAGATAGAACACTACCTACAAAGGCAGAATTCGTCAACAAGCAGCTACAGGTCGCCGTCACCCTCATCCCGCCGCTCTACTTCTCCTCGTCCTAGCTACGCGGAAGCAGTGCGGGGAAGGTCCCCCAGCCTTGGCTTGGGAAACTGAGGACGGCAACCGGTGGAGGCACGGTTGCGGCCAGTCGCACTGCTGAAAACCCTCCCCCGCCGCAACATTCTAGGGATGAAACTACGCCTGCGCCGCCCGAGCAAAATGTGTCAACGACGCGACAATATAATCTTCATGCCAGCGACGAAACCAAGCGATCCGTCAGTAGCAAATACCAGCAAAGCCGCATCACCGCACCCCGACGCACGTGCAATACCACAACAAAATCCACAGACCTAGCAGTGAATATAGACAACCGGGATGTGTTTGCACTGGTTGACACCGGTGCTGACTTCTCCGTCGTGAGCGCAGTGTTTGCCACTAAACTAAGGAAAGTTCTTACTGCTTGGGACGGCCCACAGATACGAACAGCAGGTGGTCACGTAGTAACGCCAGAGGGAAGATGTACGGCTCGTGTAGCGGTGCGAGGACACACGTACCCTACCGTTTTCATCGTCCTAGAGCAGTGCTCCCGTGACGTCATTCTGGGCGTAGATTTCCTTTCGGCAAACAGTGCGGTCATTAATCTACAGGCACAGACCATAAGTCTTTCACCAGAGAACGCCATCGCGCACGATTTAAGTCCTGCATTATCTGCTTCACTCGCGATTCTCGATGAACATATCACGTTGCCACCCCGGTCGAGTACTCTGATCGCAGTGGGTACCAACAACGGCAGCTGCATGGAGGGATTGGTCGAAGCGAACCCAAGTTTGCTGTTTGAGCGGGGGTTGTCAGTAGCAAGAGGGATCGTCCGCCTGGTCGAAGGAACAGCCAATATACTGATAACGAATTTCTGCTCGGAATACCGTCATCTCGCTAAAGGAACCACGGTGGCGCTCTTCGAGACCATTGCCGACATAGGCAACGTCCTCACGCTCGAAAACGAACTCGCACCTCGACCTCCTGACATTTCATTCGATATAAACCCTGATCTACCGCAAGCGAGACAAGAACGGCTGCAGAAACTGCTTCATACCTACCAGGATTGCTTCGCTACATCGTCCAAGATTCGCCAGACGACGCTTACAAAGCATCGGATAATAACAGATGGATGTACACTGCCTATTCACCAGTCGCCGTACCGCGTGTCCATGAAAGAACGGGAAGCAATCAGGAAACAGATAAAAGAAATGCTGCACGACGACGTCATCGAACCCTCTCAAAGTCCCTGGGCTTCCCCCGTCGTGCTCGTGAAAAAAAGAGAACACCCTAAGATTCTGTGTCGATTACCGCCGACTCAACAAGGTCACGAGAAAGGACGTCTACCCGCTCCCTCGAATTGACGACGCCTTGGATCGCCTTTGTAATGCAAGATACTTCTCGTCCATGGACCTAAAGAGCGGCTATTGGCAGGTAGAGGTTGACGAAAGGGATCGCGAAAAGACTGCGTTCATTACACCAGATGGCGTATACCAGTTCAAGGTCATGCCATTTGGGCTGTGTACTGCCCCTGCAACCTTCCAAAGGGTAATGGACACCGTATTGGCTGGACTTAAGTGGCAGACTTGTCTGGTATATCTTGATGATGTGATAGTATTCGCTTCTACCTTCGACGAACACCTTAGCAGGCTAGAGGTGGTACTTCATGCTATCAAGTCTTCCGGACTTACGCTGAAGCCTGAAAAATGTCGCTTCGCCTACGCACAGCTGAAATTCCTGGGCCACGTTGTGAACTCTGCAGGCATCTTACCAGACCCAGAGAAGACAGCTGCCGTGCGACACTTTCCACCGCCCCGTGAAAAGAGAGGCGTCAGAAGGTTTCTCGGACTTTGCGCCTACTACAGACGTTTCGTCAAAGACTTCTCGCGTATCGCAGAGCCTTTGACACGCCTGACAAAAGAGGACGTCCCGTTTGTATGGCATGCACCACAAGAAGAAGCGTTTCGAGAGCTCCAGCGCCGTCTCCAATCGCCACTCATTTTGGCGCACTTCGACGACAAGGCGGAAACTGAAATCCACACCGACGCCAGCAGTTACGGGCTCGGCGCCGTTCTTGTTCAGAGACAGAACGGACGAGAACACGTCATCGCCTATGCCAGTCGTTCTTTATCGAAGGCCGAGTCAAACTATTCCACAACGGAAAAAGAATGTCTGGCAATAGTGTGGGCAACATCAAAATTTCGCCCATATGTATACGGCCGACCTTTTACTGTCGTTACCGATCACTATGCGTTATGCTGGTTAGCAAACCTGAAGGACCCGTCCGGACGCCTCGCAAGATGGAGTTTGCGGCTGCAGGAGTTCGATATCTCCGTAGTCTACAAGAACGGAAGAAAGCATTCAGACGCAGACTGTCGGTCCCGAGCCCCCGTCGAGCAACCACCACCGTGTACAGACGACGACTCTACCTTTCTTGGCATGGTTACCGCCTCCGATTTCGCCACGCAACAGCGGACCGACCCTGAACTTAGTGGCCTCATTGAGTACCTTGAAGGACGAAGTGACAGGGTGCCACAAATCTTCAAGCGCAGTGTGTCAGCTTTCTGCTTGAGAAATGGTGTCCTAACCAAAAAGAACTTCGATCCTACGAGGAAGGCCTACCTTCTTGTTGTACCATCGTCTCTACGTCCAGAAATTTTACTGGCGTCTCATGATGAAGCAACATCTGGACACCTCGGCTCTGCACGAACACTCGCGCGGATTCGAGAAAGTTATTACTGGCCGCGTATTGCCGAAGAAGTCAAGCACTACGTCCGTACGTGCAGAGAGTGTCAACGCCGCAAGACTCCCCCAACGAAACCTGCCGGATTCCTGCAACCGATCAAACCCTCGAGAAAACCGTTCCAGCAAGTTGGATTGGACTTTCTTGGGCCTTTTCTGACGTCCACCGCTGGGAACAAATGGATTATAGTTGCGACGGATTACTTGACGCGCTACGCAGAAACGTGCGCCCTCTCAAGAGCCACTGCTGAAGAAGCCGCCAGATTTTTTACTTTTCATATCGTCCTGCGTCACGGCGCGCCAGAGGTCATTATCACTGACAGGGGCACAGCATTCTGTAGTGACCTGATGCAGGCCATACTACGGTACAGCCAACCTACTCACCGCAGAACTACCGCATACCATCCGCAAAGTAATGGTCTCACGGAACGGCTAAATAAAACCCTGGCGGACATGATGTCGATGTACGTTGACGTAGAACATAAAACGTGGGACGAAGTACTCCCTTATGTCACCTTCGCATATAATACCGCCATTCCGGAGACAACTGGGTTGACACCGTTCGCTCTTGTTTACGGCCGGGAAGTGACTACGACACTCGACGCCATGCTCCCTCATGTGAATGAAGGTGACCCACATCCTTACGTGGCGACGTTTCAGCAGCGCGCCGAAGAGGCCCGGCAGCTCGCTCGAGTACGAACAGTAAGACAGCAAGCAATTGACGCCCGGCACTACAACCTTCGACACCGCCATCAAGAATACACGCCCGGCGACCAAGTTTGGGTATGGGCACCAGTTCGCCGACGAGGCCTCAGCGAGAAGCTTCTTCGACGTTATTTCGGCCCATACAAGATTGTCCGCCGTGTGGGTGCATTGAACTATGAGGTCATTCCTGACAGGCTGACGAACTCTCAGCGACGGCGCGCACGGCCTGAAATCGTTCATGTTGTGCGCATGAAGCCGTATTACGCACGTTAGAAAACTTCTAGCGTAGTTTTTTTCTTTACTTTGTGTTCACCACGAACTCTAGTACTGTGTACTTACTTACCTAAGTGCTTATTTTCAACATCGAGACGATGCTTTTTTTGGAGGGGAGCAATGCCACGTGCCTTTCGGGCTTTGCATCTGTGCCGGTGGCGTCCGAATGACGGATGTTAACGCGTGTGAGCACTCGCGCAAACCTACCGCGATAGCGTCGTATCTACGATGGGCCCATCGTATCAGGCAGGGCAACTCGCGCTATCTCCCGCGATAGTTCTACGCACGTTACTTCACAGCCTTTAAATACTGCCCGCAGATAGGGGGTGTTCGTTCTTTGTCGATTGCTGTCCATGCTTGCACATGTTGCTATTGGCCTCGAGATCGAACAGAGTCGGCTCCTAGCGGCGAGGTGACGAAGCTCCTAAGTGTGGATGACGGTGGCCCGTCGCCGCTCCAGCCGAAGTGTGCAGCGATCGTAGTTCGCGAAATCACGATGGATGTTGACGAGGACGGTCTGTTCGATGGTGGACAAACTCGCAACCTGTTATTCTTTCATTTTTGTAACGGAAATTCGTAAAGTAAATCGCTGTACGTTTTTAGTGTACTGATGAGAAAAGCATTTGCTTAACGCGACCACACCACACCATGTGCGCTCGTCTCCCTACCGATTCAGCTCGCACTGACGGACAGGGGCCAGGAGCTGCTGGAAACATATGGGTCCCGTAACTAGGGAACCACCCCGTCTGGTGCCTGCGTGCACTACCGATTTATTTCGGGCCCAGTAAATGTTGCTTCATCATCATCACCATCAACGTGTTGTGAGGTTAACGTGCTATTTTTCCGTTTTACAGCACCCTTGCCTCTAAGCACAATTCTCAACCATGTTGGGGACGGTGTCAGGTGTCTCGTCAAAGGCGACCAAGTCGTTGTGGCGGGCCACATCATTGAGTGTAGTGCCGTCGCTTCCACCTGCTACTCTGACGGTCCTGTGCACGTTGTCGCATTCGTGCTGCAGTCGTCCGCGCTTAGTAAAGACCCACACCGAGTCGACCTGAATTTGACCGACGAGACAAAAATAGCAGAATTGAACTGCACATGCCCTGCAGGGTAAAGTATTGCCTCAAGTTGTTCGGATGTAGTTGGTCGCGGCGCGTATCGCGATTTGTTTACATTACATCATACTAAGTTGACTCGCGTATTTGCGATGTGTTTACGTTATACGATAAATTTAGAGAACTTATGTTGCTTTATCAATTTTTGTTTTTAGCCAGACCTACGAAATCGCGAGTTAGTTTCAGAGTGTTACTACCACTGTAAAATGCTTTCGAGTCGCTTTATAACCAGTTGCAACCGTTACTCAAAGCTCAAATAAAGCATGCAACGTATAATTTATGTTGTATCATAATCATTAGATCCCTTTAATTACTTTCGCATGCAGTCACTTGGATTTGCAGTGGTACTTGAATGCAGTGCATCGGGCTTCAATTTTTTTCCGCCCCCCTATAAAAGAGAAAAAAAAAAAATATATATATATATATATATATATATATATATCAATATGAGCAGTAGCAATAAATTCGCTCGCGCTTGTTCGTTCATCGCTTAATGGACCACCCGCTGTTGGCTCGCGAAACGACACTGTTTAATCTGTACGAGATCATGCGTACACACTTGCCGTGTTTCGGGGCTCGTATTTACACTTCGGAGCACTGAGAACAGTTCCCATGGCTGAGGAAAGACAACGGAAAACGTGACAGCTAGTCACGCTCGGTGCCGCTCGTTTAAACGGACTCGCAGCTGAGCGCGAACCTTGCATTCACTGCGCAGGCGGCGCATGAAGGATATAAAATAAATTGCATGCGTGGAGACATGGTTAATTTACTTGCGGAAGTATATGAAAGCACAGGCAACTCATTACTGGCATCCCAGGCCACGCCGACACGAACTTTCGGGGACTGCAACGATCTTCACATGCACAGCTACTACACAGCAATTACGCATGTAGCAAACATTAATGCCCAGATTGCCGATTAGGATTCCCAAACGTGATATCAGATTTGACTATTCACCATCCTTTTTCGTCAGCGAACGCTTGAACGCACCATCGTCGAAATGCTTACTGCACACCATCCCATACTTGGAAGGCGCCTTGCCGTTCCGAAGCCTGACGAGCCATTCTCGGCGACGTGCCGCGTCAACGGGATAGTAGTGAAAGCTTATCCCTGGCTCTGTGCAATATGTGCTGCATTGCGGAACCGAACAAAATCTCACGATGGTAAATGAAGCGTTTTCTGCGGGCACGGAGCACATAATCGCGAAATGAAAACAGTAGCTCCCTACACTTCCACACACCGCACGGGCGACGCATCCACACTAACGGGGCGACGGTGCTGCCACCTATAGGTCGATCTCGCGGCCAATTGGGCTAGTTGCTTTTGGTTATATGGGGCACAAGTTCACCTCAATAAATGGTTGTCTTGCTGTGCGCTCGTCTTCTGTAATTACCGGTGTGTAGCACCACTCGTGACAATATACATATATATATATATATATATATATATATATATATATATATATATATATATATATATATATATACATATATATATATATATTGTAACCAACAGTTACAACAGCCGTTTCCACGAAAACTGATTTATGCTAGGCGAAGCTGTGCCCGTCAACAAACACGACTGAGCACTCAACCACAACAAAAAAGGTCCCTCGAGCTTCACTCCTTCGAGCGTCGTTCTCCTCTCTGTCGCCTCCTGTCGCGTGCCAATCGTCCGATTCTCGCGCACGAGACGCCGGCCTGTCAGCACCGGCCGAGCGCTGCGTTGCGGTGCTTTGCTTGACGCTTGCGGTGTGGCGGCTACGCAGTTGGGATATGTCGGTCGCCTTTTTCTTCTCGCAATGCTGGCGGCTTTAGCCCCCTCCGAAGAAGCATCGTCCCGATGCGTAGGAAAGGACTAGAGAGGCCAACTGCTTTAAATAGGACAGTGGTCAGAGGATGGCCGGTGCTAGGCTTGATCGTATGTGCAACTTGTGTTAATCAATGCCTTTCATAGTATGGCTTCATTCATACTACGTGTACGACTTCTGGGCGACTCCTGCGTCGTGTGGAGCAGAATTTGCCTTCAGGAGTTACCTCGTAGTTTAAGGGACTTAACCGGCGAAGAACTTTGTAGGGGCCAAAGTAACGGCGCAGTAACTTCTCCGAAAGACCGGGCGTACGTATAGGCGTCCATACCCACACTTTGCATCCGGGTTTGTACTGTACCTCTCTTCGCCAAAGGTTGTACCGGTTTACGTCGACGTATTGCTGTTGTACGGTACGGTGCCTTGCCAACTGCCGTGCTTCTTCTGCCTTTTCTATGTACTCGCTAACGTCAGGGTCGTCTTCGGTGCTGTTGTCTACAGGTGACATCGCGTCTAGTGTCGCTGTTACTGTCCGACCGTAAACAAGTTCAAATGGCGTGAAATGTGTCGTTTCTTGTACTGAAGTATTATACGCAAAGGTGGCATATGGCAGAATACTGTCCCATGTCGGATGCTCGACGTCCACGTACATTGAGATCATGTCAGCGAACGTTCTATTGAGCCGTTCAGTCAGGCCGTTTGTTTGTGGATGATACGCTGTGGTATTTCTATGAGCAGTATGTGTTAGTTTCATAATAGAGTGCATCAAATGGGCCACAAAAGCTGTTCCTTTGTCTGTTATGGGTACCTTAGGTGCGCCATGTCGTAATACTATGTGTGTGACAAGAAACTGAGCCACTTCAATGGCGGTTTCTTTCGTAAGGGAAGAGGTCTCAGCATACCGGGTCAGATGATCGGTTGCTACCACAATCTACCGCTTTCCTGAGGTTGAAACGAGAAATGGCCCAAGTAAATCCACTCCTATTTGTTCAAACGGCGCTGTTGGTGGCTGTATCGGATGCAGAAAAGCTCCTGGTTTGAGTGGCGGTGTTTTGCGTCTTTGACAATATCGGCGCGATTTGACATAGTGTTGCACTGAATTCATCAACTTCGGCCAGTAATAATTCTGGCGGATTCTCGCCAGAGTCCCACTAACGCCTAAGCGGCCAGCTGCAGGGTCATCATGGCAAGCTTCTAAGATTTCAGCTCGCAGCGATGATGGTACGAGAAGTAGAAACGTCTCACCACTGTGCTCGAAGTTTCGTTTGTAGAGGACGTTGTTCCGAAGGACATACGAACACAATCCGCGAACGAGAACTCGAGACACTTTCACTTGTCGACCCTCCAGGTACTCGATGAGCCGGAGTAATTCCGGATCAGTACGCTGATGATGAGCCATTTCCGTCGTATTCACAGCCCCAAGAAATGGGAAATCTTGCTCGTATTAGGTGACGTAGCCTTGATTGGTGCGTGTGATAAGCAATCAGCATCATTGTGCTTGATACCGGACTTATAAACGACCGTGATGTCATACTCCTGTAGACGCAAACTCCATCTAGTGAGGCTTCCAGAAGGGTCCTTGAGGTTCGCCAGCCAGCACAATGAGTGATGATCGCTGAGGGCTCGAAACGGTCTGCCATATAAGTATGGCCGAAACTTACTGATGGCCCATATAACCGCCAGGCATTCCTTTTCTGTAGCTGAGTAATTTGTCTCCGCTTTGGATAACGTACGGCTTGCGTACGCAATTACTTTTTCTGGTCCATTCTGCCACTGAATATGTATGGCACCAAGACCAACGTTACTCGCGTCGGTGTGTATGTCCGTTACGGCATTTTCATCAAAATGGGCAAGTATAGAAGGACTCTGCAAACGCCGTTGTAGTTCAGAGAAGGCGCCTTCTTGTTCTTTCTCCCACACAAAAGGGACATCTTCTTTTGTCAGTCGCGTGAGTGGTTCGGCAATTTTAGAAAAATTTCTAGAAACGCCTGTAGTAGGCACACAGTCCCAGGAAACCTCTAATAGCTTTTTTGTCTCTTGGCTTCGTAAGCATTTCTACTGCAGTGATCTTCTCAGAATCGGGGCGGACGCCTTCAGCACTGACAATGTGTCCGAGAAAGCGGAGCTCGCGAAAGCCGAAGTGGCATTTTTCGGGTTTTATGGTCAATCCTGCCGTGCGAATAGCATCTAGAACTGCTCTCAGTCGCTGCACGTGCTGCTCGAATGTAGTGGAGAAGACCACCACATCATCGAGGTAGACGAGGCACGACTGCCATTTCAGTCCGGAGAGAACAGTGTCCATCATCCGTTGGAATGTGGCTGGCGCAGAACACAGACCAAATGGAAGCACCTTAAGCTCGTATAAACCATCCGGTGTCACAAATGCCGTTTTTTCGCGATCTCGCTAGTCCACTTCTATCCGCCAGTATCCGTTTTTGAGATCCAGAGAGAGAAGAAATACGCATTGCGTAGTTTGTCCAAGGCGTCGTCGATGCAGGGGAGTGGATAAACATCCCGCTTCGTGACGAGGTTGAGTTTCCTGTAGTCAACACAAAATCGTAGGGTGTTATGCTTCTTTTTGACTAGGACTACCGGAGATGCCCACGGGCTATTGGATGGCTGTATTACATAGTCCTTGAGCATTTCCTGTACTTGACTTCTTATCTTCTCTTTCCTTCGGAGCTACTCGGAACGGGTGTTGGCGAACTGGTCTTGCAGGTTCTTCGACCACAATGCGATGTTTTGCGACGGGAGTACGACGGACTTTCGATTAAGTCGGAAAGCATTTCGCAAACTCTGTGACCAAGTTCACAATCTCATCTCTTTGTAGTGATGACAGCTCTCGGTCAATGTCGATAGAGGTAAGGACATTGCCTAAGGTGGCAGAAGCTGGTGATGCTGCATCGAGGGTTGACACATCCGCAAATTGTGCATAGTCATGAAGAGGCGCTATGGCTGTTCCCTTCACCACTTGTTGTGCCTCATTGCCAAAGTTAGTCAAAAGGACGTCCGCATATCCGTTACGCAGGTGAACTAGGCCTCTTGCCACGCATATTTGCTTCTCCAGTAGGAGCCCGATATTTCCGTCTGCAAGTCCCTCATAGTCACGAAATATGTCGCTCCTTACAACGACAGTCATACTGCACCGTGCCGGCACCGTTACGTCTTCCTCCACAATACGGAGAGAGGAAATATGTTGCTGTTCTGTATCAGAAATGGTAACAGCATTTTCTGTGGAAAACAACACGCGTGATTCTTGCAAGTCTATAACTGCGCCATTCGTTCGCAAAAAGTCCATTCCCAGTATCAGATCACGGGAACACTCGGGGAGAACAATAAAGCTGCTGACGTATGTAAAGCCTGTAATTACGTTTCTTGCTGTGCACATTCCTACGGGGTCGACTAAGTGTCCCCCCGCTTTACGTATTGGAGATCTGGTCCAATTGGTCAATACCATTTCAATTTTCTGGCCAGTACACTGCTAATAACTGAATAGCCCGCACCAGTGTCTATCAACGCAGTCACTTCGAAGTCGTCGATGATGACGCGCAACTCGGAAGTAACGGTGTCATCACTGCACTTGTCCGTCGTTTCGTCACTGCCGTCGTCTTGTCGGATTGGTGATGGAGGGCCTTCGGTGTTCCAGGCGTCAGCGGCCTTGCCTCCACAGGTCGCTGGCTCTAGATTTCCCGTCGCGAACTTTGGGAACGACGCCTCGGTGAAATGGAAGCGGGACGCGGATTGGGCGACCTATAACGCATAGAAGCTGCAGATCGAGGTTCATGTTACTGGGGGTTCCGAACAGTTTGGCAAGTAGATAAAAATGCCTCAATCTCATAAGGGCGCTCACCGTTTCGAGGGCAAGGCGCATTCACAGAGAAACCACGCAGTCCTACACGGCGATACTGGCATTCCCGGTATAGGTGACCAGCCTCTCCACAGTGGTAGCAGAGGGGACGCCGGTCTTCAGTGCGCCATACATGGCTTTTACGTGGGCTTCCTTGTGGCATGCGCTTAACATTGCTAGGAAGTACCTGGGGTATTCTGGCCGTTCGTCCAAAGTCTGCGCGTCCTAGGCCCTGACGTAAAGCTTGGGCGTACGATATCCGCGGCTGACGGTCTGGCTGTGCGTGGGGCCGTACCTGAGGCTCTGGCTAACAAATTACTTGCCGTACTTCTTCGCGTATGACATCAGCAAGTGAGGACACCGTAGGAGGGCTTTGGGCAAGCTGTAATTTCTGCAGCTCTTCCCTTACGACGGACCTCACCATTTCGCGTAGGATGTCCATGTTGTTGGGGAGGGCTCCTGACCCAACGTCAAATGATGCGACGCATACATCTCTGTTGTACTGCGGCGCACGCTGCTGCAGCGTCTTCTCCATCTTCGTCGGCTGTGATCGAAATTCGGCTACAGAGTGGGGCGGATTACGAACCAGGTTGGCAAAGAGTTCCTGTTTCACACCCCGCATTAGGTGCCGCAATTTCTCCTCCTCAGCAATGTTTGGGTCGGCTCGGCGGAAGAGGTGGGTCATGTCTTCGATGTACATGGTCACACTTTCGTTGATCCGCTGGTTCCTCGCCTGAAGAGCGGCTTCTGTTCTCTCTCTGCGGTCCGTGCTCGGTACGTAGCTAGCAGCTCTCGTCAGAAGTCGTTCCACGATGATAACAACGCTTCATGGTTTTGAAACCACGTGCGTGCAGATTCCTCCAGCGCGAAGCCCACATACCGGAGTTTCTTTGTCTCGTCCCAGCCGTTACACCTGGCGACACGCTCGAAGTTTTCGAGCCAGTCCTCGGCATCCTCGAACGTGTCTCCGTGGAAGGATTCTGGCGTCCGGGGTGAGTCAACGACAACGTGAGAAGGGTTTACTTGAGCAGCCATCGCACTGGTACCTCGGCTGGCTGCCGCCGCTGACCTTGGTAAATCGGCAAGAGGGCCAAACTCGGGGGCCTCACCTCGTATGCGGCGACTCGTGCGTTGGTGGACAGGCGTTAATTGTGTTGGCTTCAAACTTCGGGGATCCGGGCTACCTTCCCTCGCGTGTGTGGGGTTTGGAATCATACCCAGCACCTCCACCAGATATGTAACCAACAGTTACAACAGCCATTTCTACGAAAACTGATCTATGCTAGGCGAAGCTGTGCCCGTCAACAAAAACCGACTGAGCACTCAACCACAACAAAAAACGCGCCTCGAACTTCGCTCCTTAGAGCGTCGTTCTCCTCTCTGTCGCCTCCTGTCGCGTGCCAATCGTCCGATTCTCGCGCAGGAGCCGCCGGCCTGTCAGCACCGGCCGAGCATTGCCTATATATATATATATATATATATATATATATATATATATATATATATATATATATATATATATATATATATATATATATATATCTTGCGACACGCTGACGAACATGTTTTAATCATCGTCGGCAGAAGACCATGTTCTGGGCTTCGCGCGCTGGCTACCATCTTGTCAGCCGACATAATTATTGCAAATATTCTGCAAATCCACATCTGACTGTTTTTTACCGCGTAACATTTTTGGTGGAGGGGCGGGATCACTATCAAGACGGATTTACGCAGCGGGCGCTCCTTGGCTGCATCTACAATCCCAGCTCAAGGCGAGGATGCTTCGGGCCCGTCGGCACCCACGCCCACCGTCATTCTAGCTCGACCCCGCGACCCAGGAATCTTTTCTGGCACCGACGACACTGATGTTGAAGACTGGCTTCAACTATATCAGCGGGTGGGCGTCAGCGACCACTGGGGCCAGACCATCATGCTCGCCAATCTGATATTTTACCTCGAGGGCACGGCACGCGTCTCGTTTCAGACCCACGACGCGGAACTTACCAGCAGGGACATTTGTAAACAGAAACTCAACGATTTGTTTGAAAAGCCAGTTGGACTTCAGCGCGCCGCCCAATAAAGACCTCGCTTCGCGTGTCCAGACCTGCACAGAATCCTATCTCACTTACATCCAGGACGTACTAGCTGTGTGCCGCAAAGTGGATCCGAAGATGTCCGTCATTAAGGGCATAGCAGATGATGCCTTCCATCTCGCTGTCTTCAAGAATTATTGCACTGTGCAAGCGATCATTACCGAATGCCAGCGGTTTGAAGAAGCCAAGAGCCGCCGCATTGCCCAGACATTTCCCCGCCTTCCCAACACGGCTGATACCTCCACCTGCGAAGACCTCCGCAGTCCGCCCACATCCAATCGCTCTGATGACATCCTCCATGTCATCCGATTTGAAATAGAAGCCGCATCTCCTGTCACGACTCCAACCCATAACCCCGACATTTGCCAGGCGACGGTCTCATTGATACAGTCCGTCGTGCGCCAAGAATTGGCCAACGTTGGCTTGACCAACGTCTGTTCCGTTAATTGCCCTGACAACACTGCGTCCAACACTGTCATACGCACCGGCAGCCTGAATACCCCAACGCGGTATCGCAACCCGGCCTAATGGCGTACTCCAGACGACCGGCCTATATGCTTCACTTGGGGCCATATCGGCCATATTTCACGTCACTGCCGGTCTTCGTGGAATTCGACTTCCTGGTCCTACCACACATCCCACGGCCCTCATGCTGCTCCACGGTTCGCCCCGCAAACGCAGCCAGCAAATTCTTGCGACACTTCTCGACGTACCCGCTCTAGCCGCTCTCCTTCGCCACGTCGCCACTTCTCCCGATCGCCCCCATCTTGCCGATCACCGTCACCTAGTTCCTTCAGGCGCACCCTTCCGGAAAACTAGCGGGTGTAGCACCTGGAGGTGATGCTGCCAAACCGACCCGACACAAAAAATCCTCTTTTGACCTTGCCCACACATCGGAACCTCATTAACATGAACGTGGATGGTGTACCTGTTACGGCTCTGATTGACACTGGCGCGCACGTATCTGTGATGAATGCTCAGCTTTGGAATCGTATCAAGAAAGTCCTCACTCGTGCCCCTTCGCCTGTGGTCCAAGTCGCCGACGGTGGAACACCAGCCGTTATTGGCATGTGTCCGGCTCGCGTGAGTGTCGCAGGACATCATTCTTCTGTTTTTTTGTGTCTGTGTGGATAAAGGTTCTTTAATGCTCTCATGCACTGGGATGAACTTGCTTGTTTGACATAAATAATAATAATAATAATAATAATAATAATAATAATAATAATAATAATAATAATAATAATAATAATAATAATAATAATAAAGTAATAATAAACTCTTTTATTATTTCTATAAAGCCTAATACATTCATCAGGCCTGCCAAAGCCACATTGGGCTTGACTGGCAGAGCGTGACAGGCGTACAACTGTTTCAATATCAAGAAAGAAAGAGAAGGAAAAAAAAGAAATACAGGGAAGCGATAAATGTATATACATACACTGATACTCACATTGTACGCATTTATAATAGGGGTACGTATATGCACATATACAGGTTTGAGAAGACATCTGGCGCGTACAAGTATCACCATGCCTCATGATTACTATGCGTCACACAAAATGAGTAGATGATTATAAATAACAAATGAGTAAAAACCACAAATGCTTCAATAAATGATGTGCAGGAACAAACTTTATGATCACATTTTTAATCAAAGCCACTCTGTAGGCCTAATACAGAAGGAGGTAAGCGAGGTCTATTTATTTATATGTTATAGCCGCTTAAATCGGCACGTTTTAGTGCTTTCTTGAGCTTGTATTTTGATGTTGACTGCAGCACGTTACCCGGTAAATAATTAAACAACGCAGGAACATAGTATTTGTGCATTCTCTTCCGGTATTTTGTTGCGCATAGAGGTATTTGATAACGCCATTTTGGTCTTAAGACTACGGGGAGTTACATATGGTACATTATAACGATTGTCCCAGAAATGTCCCAGGGCTCTTGTGTGCAG
Organism: Dermacentor variabilis; assembly: GCF_050947875.1. Taxonomy (NCBI): domain Eukaryota; kingdom Metazoa; phylum Arthropoda; class Arachnida; order Ixodida; family Ixodidae; genus Dermacentor; species Dermacentor variabilis. Next base: position 8,164,733 of record NW_027460335.1, on the reverse strand, counting down.
TAGAACCGAAGAAAAATAAATGGATAATGCCTTAAAAATGTCGGTGTTGCCTTCAAGACACAAGTCATAACCTATAACTTTTAAAAGGGAGCGCATTAGTCAGTTAATTCTTTTTTGATAACGAAGAGCACAATGGTCCATAGGCACTAATTCCTTATCGGAAAACACTGTAGCACAACGCACGCGCGGTGGTTTTCCTGACTGATATGGGCATGAGGTGACGGATTTTATAAAGTAAGCAAAGCACTGAGCGAATCCTCTGAGTCATAAGAAACATGCGAATTCCATGACAAACCGCTGTCAAACCGCAAACCGACATATTTTACGAATGATGTGTTGTCGATAGGGGCGCACGAACATGGATTGCAATGTGAATTATGTAATGTTACTTCCCTAGTCAAGTGCACTCTCTTTATTGGACTTCGAAAGCAGACAAGTTGTGTTTTTAATACATTAATGTCGATTAAATTTGTGGCGAACCAGTCCATTGCCTTCGTTGCTGCTTCTTGTAAATGAGAAGCTACATCAGAATATTGATTTGCATGAGAAACTAACACTGTATCGTCTGCATACTGAAATATTTTAATGGTGACTGCCTTAGACAGATCATCAACGTAAATGTGAAATAGGAGCGGGCCTAATACTGAACCTTGTGGAACACCGGCTTTGATTGGAGAAAGGCTGCTGTTAAAGTTTTGAACTGAAACGAACTGAAACCGGTCCCGGAGAAAATTATCGAGAAGTGACAGAAACAAACCACGGAATCCCATCATAGAAAGCTTTGTTAACAACAAGTCATGGCAGACACTGTCAAATGCCTTGCTTACGTCAAGAAACAATGCGCACGCTACCTGGTTAGTTTCGAAACTGAAGTTTACGAAATCGGTAAAATCATCCAAAAGTGCCTGAGTGCCTTTGCCTTTTATAAAGCCTTATTGCTGCGGTGATAACATGTTGTTAGTATCAAGGAAGCTATTCATAGTGAGCAGCATATGTTTCTCTAAAATTTGTGCTGTGCAAGGTAAAACTGATATGGGGCGGTAGTTTTCAACTTTGCCTCCAGATCCTTTCTTATAGAGTGGTATAATGATTGCCGTTTTCAGTCTGATTGGAATAACGCCGCATGTCAAGATATGATTAATAATTGCTATCAAAACGTCCTTGATGTAGCTGTAGTTTCTTCGAAGCTCGACGACAGAGATGTCATCGGCACCTACGGAATTGTTTTGTTTAAAATTAAAAAGAATTGTTTTCAGGTCGCAACCAGCCAGCAACAGTACATAAGCCGATTGTAGGTTACTTGTTTTTAGTGTACATGTATCCGGGTGTGGCCTAAAAAAACCCGGTATTCTAGAAAAGAAATCGCTAAAATCATTAGCTATACTGTGGCTATCAGATGAAAAGTGGGAAAGGAAGTAGTTATCATTGCATAATTGCTTTATTTTATGTACTGGAGCACAGCCCTCACGACCTCATCCTGGGCTTTGACTTTCTGTCTACACATTCCGCTTTGATACACTGTTCTGCTGGTGTTGTGCAACTCGCTCTACCTGCTGCTATTGACCCTCCCGATAGTGCTCCGATGCGGCTATGTTCCACAGAGCATATTCTCCTCGCTCACCCTGTCATTACCTACATAGGTGTCTCCCCCGTTCCACCTGTAGCAGACGGTGACCACATCGTATCTCCTAATCCGGATGTCCCGCTGTCGCATAACGTCGCTTTCCCTCACACCATCGTTAACATTTCGGACAACACGTCCTGCCTTCCGCTTGTGAACTTTGGACTCTGTACACAACTACTCCCGCGCGGAATATCCCTGGCGCAAATAACGACAGCCAGAGACTACCACATTTCGGCTTTAACTTGTGACAGCTCCTCGTGTTCAACGCTAGCTTCGCCCCCTGTCCCTTCAGATTTGAATGGCCTAACAAAAATGATTGCTCCCTACCTACCTCCCCAGAGTGCCCAAGAACTACGTTGCCTCCTTGCCTCATACTGGGACATATTCGACCTTGGAGAACGCTCTCTAGGACGAACATCTGTCGTAAAACATCGAATAAACACCGGTGATGTGAGCCCGATCCATCGGCGACCCCACCGCGTCTCGCCTACTGAGCGAAATAACATCCAACTCGAAGTTGACAAGATGCTTTCGCGAGACATCATCGGACCTTCTTGCAGCCCGTGGGCATCCCCTGTTGTACTAGTTAAAAAGAAGGGCAACAGTTGGCGATTTTGCGTAGATTATCGACACGTCAACAAGGTAACAAAGAAAGACGTCTATCCGCTACCATGCATTGACGATGCCCTGGATTGCCCGCATGGAGCACATTATTTTTCGTCCATCGACCTTCGCTCCGGCTACTGGCAAATTGCCGTCGATGACATGGACCGCGAGATGACAGCTTTTATTACTCCCGATGGCTTGTATCAGTTCAATGCGATACCTTTCGGTTTATGTAATGCCCCGGCCACATTTGAACGAATGATGGACGCTCTCCTACACGGTTTCAAGTGGTCCATCTGCCTCTGTTACCTGGACGACGTGATCGTTTTTTCTCCGACTTTTGCGACACACCTCGAGCGGCTGTCGACGGTCCTATCTGTTTTCCGTCTGGCGGGGTTACAACTAAATCCGTCCAAGTGCCACTTTGGTCTACGTGAAATTTATGTGATTGGGCATCTCGTTGATGCTTCTGGTGTACGCCCTGATCACGATAAATTACGGGCAGTCAAAGACTTTCTCGTGCCAACATGTGCCGAGGATGTTCGCAGCTTCTTGGACCTTTGCTCCTACTTCCGTCGGTTTGTGCGAAATTTTGCGAACGTTTCGCGCCCTATCAATCAGCTCCTGCAGAAAGACGCTGCATTCATTTGGGGCCCTGAGCGAGCTGGTGCTTTCACCGAGCTGATTGGGCTGCTTACGTCCCCGCCCATAATCGCTCACTTTGACGCGTCAGCTCCAACAGAAGTCCATACCGATGCCAGTGGCCATGGTATTGGAGCTATCTTGGCACAGAAACAACAAGGGCGAGAATGTGTTATTGCCTACGACAGCCGCCTTCTTTCCTCTGCAGAGAGCAATTATTCTATCACCGAACGCGAGTGACTGGCTCTCGTTTGGGCAGTGGGTAAATTCCGCCCCTATTTGTACTACCGCCAATTCACAGTCATCACTGTTCGCCACGCACCGTGTTCGCTTTCGCCCCTCGAAGATCCTTCAGGGCGCCTTGGATGCTGGGCTCTGCGCCGCCAAGAATACAACTATTCCGTTGTATACAAGACCGGTCGGTTACATCAAGATGCGGACTGCTTGTTGCGCCATCCTGTCGACCCTCTTGACGTTTGTGTGGCCGGCATACCTGTGACCGTTCTCTCTCTGGCTGCTTTTGGCGACATTGGAGCCGAACAACGTCGGGACCTCTCCTTGCAACACCTTATTCAACGGCTCACTTCAACGACGCCTGATCCTTCCCTTCGCATGTTTTAACTTCAAGATGGTAGATTGTACCGCTCTAACATGCGCCCGGTTGGCCCTGCCCGACTTTTCGTTGTGCCTGAGCATCTTCGTCAGACTGTTCTCGCCCAGCTTCATGATGTACCGACTGCAGGTCACCTTGGCGTGTCACGGACTTGTGACCGCATTCGTCGGCGCTTCTTTTGGGCTGGTCTATACCGTGACGTCAGCCGTTATGTCGCCGCATGTGATCTCTGTCAACGACGCAAAAAGCCGACCACACTCCCTGCTGGTCGCCTTCAACCACTTGACGTACCATCAGAGTCATTCTTCCTTGTAGGTGTTCATCTTTTAGGCCCTTTTCCTACGTCTGCTTCCTGAAAAGGGTGGATTGCTGTAGCAACAGACAAAGCCACCTGATATGCAATCACACGGGCTCTACCGACATGCTGTGCAACCGATGTCGCCGACTTTCTCCTAGAAAACGTCATCCTTCACCACGGTGCCCCTCGACAGCTCCTCACCGACCGAGGTCGCTACTTTCTTTCTAAAGTTGTCAATGACATCCTACACTCGTGCGCGACTAAACACAAACTTGCTAATGCTTACCATCCACAAACGAACGGTCTAACCGAGCGCCTTAACCGCGCCCTTACTGACATGCTGTCCATGCATGTCTCCGATGACCATCGCGACTGGGACGTTGCGCTGCCGTTCGTTACTTTCGCCTATAATTCGTCTCGCCATGATACCGCAGGCTTATCTCCATTCTTCCTCTTGTTTGGCCGTGACCCTACGTTACCTTTCGACACCATTCTGCCTGCTAGTCTGGATTCCACATCCAAGTACGCCCGTGAAGCCATCCTCAAAGCACAAGAAGCACGCCATATTGCTCGACGTCCACTTGTGGAGTCGCAGGACAATCAGCGGCGCTTATATGACGCCCGCCATCGTGACGCCTATTACACACCGGGCGCCGTGGATCTCCTTTGGTCGCCGTGGCGACGCGTTGTCCTCTCAGAGACATTAGTTTCACGCTGCTCCGGCCCTTACCTTGTCTTGCGTCAAGTCACTGACGTCACGTACGAAATCGGCCCTCTTGAGCCAACCGTGGCTCAGCATCGCTCCGACGTTGTCCACGTAGCGCGTCTTAAGTTTTATTACTCACCCGCCTCCTAACCAGCACCGAGCCAGTGCTTCAGCCGCCAGGTGTAATGTGACACGCTGACGAAGAAGATGTTTCAATCATCGTCGGAAGAAGACGATGTTCTGGGCTTCGCGCGCTGGCTACCATTTTGCCAGCTGGTATAATTATTGTAAATATTCTGTAAATAAACGTCTGACTGTTTTTAACCCCGTAACAATATACATACATACATATATATATATATATATATATATATATATATATATATATATATATATATATATATATATATATATATATATATATATATATATATATATATATATATATATATATATATATAATTCCTACTTCAAGAACTTGCATCTATCGGAATCCCAAATAGCTTGCTTACCTGGCTTGAACACTTCTTAAAAGGACGCACACAGTTTACCTCTGCAAATAACCATAATTCATCTCTTAGCAGCGTAACATCGGGTGTGCCACAGGGCGCTGGTTTATCGCCTCTACTTTTCCTCATCTACATAAATGACTTGCCTGCTAAAATTAATAACAAATTACGTCTTTTCGCGGATGACTGTGTCCTATATTCCCCAATCAAAGGCTCGATTGAAATCGCCGCTCTACAACAGGATCTCGATTCCATCGCAGTATGGTGCGAGAAATGGTACATGCCGCTTAACCTTACTAAATGCAAAGCTCTGTCATTCACCCGCAACCACAGCTTAACCAGTCACACCTACACAATAAATTCAGCTCCTATCAATCATGCCCCGTCTTATAAACATCTCGGCGTTCACATGACATCGGCACTATCATGGGCAACTCACATTGACACCATCTGTTCTAATGCTTCACGCACCCTTGGATACTTAAAACGCAACCTAAAAGCCGCATCACCAGAAATAAAAAAGCTAGCATATCTAACATTCGTACGTCCGCAGTTAGAATATGTGTCATCTATCTGGCACCCTTCCCAATAATATCTAACCTATGACATAGAAGCAATACAAAATCGCACTGCTCGGTTTATAACTTCCAATTACTCTCGTGATACCAGCATAACCGCACTAAAACGTTCACTTGAACTACCATCACTTGCTTCCCGCCGGATCACCTCTCGTCTCTGCTTGCTTCACACCTTTTATTACCATCCACACTCCAGGCATTCCCTGCTAAATCCACCCTTACGTACATCCTCTCGCTTAAGCCACAGTCGTCCCATAGCAAACATTAACACCCGATCATCTGCCATGAACACTTCATTCTTTCCCGACGCTATAACCCTTTGGAACCATCTTCCAGAAGATATCGTGACATGCACTGACCGTAAAACGTTCGGAGAAATTTTAAATAACCGCACTGCTTAATTGCCGATTCCACCAACCCTTACTCTAACACGATGTTTCCTTCTTTTTCACAATTGTTCCTGAGTTGTATTTGTTTATTGTTGTTCTTTACTGTTCTGTGCATTTCTTCTGACATTGTTACAAGGATTAAAGCCCTCCCTTATGTAATGCCTCCGGGCCTTTAAGGTGAAAATAAATGAAATGAAATGAAATATATTTACATTTAACCCGCTAAATTTGAGTTTTGAGCCGACTAGGAATCATTGTTGTGCTGGTTAGTCTTGCATTCGGAACGGAATGTGTTAATAAAACTTAGGCACACTAAAGGAAAACGCACCCAGGAAGAATGGAAAAAGACAAGTGACTAAGGTTGAGACAGAAATATTACTTCTACATGCCTACGTGATTGTAGTGGGAGCATGTCTATAGTAAAAGGAAACACATTTGCGAATACACAGGTAGTGGCAAGCACTGTGGCGCACGATGAACTTTAGCCGTCATTTCCAAATCTGAAAGGAATGAATTCGAGCAGCGCGAAAGGGGGGTGGGGTGATTTTTGCGACAGAAGTTTGTCGTAATTTTGTCGTCGCTCTTAAATGACACAACTTCCCTTCACTTAGTGGGCTGTCATGCACACAGCGAATGTCGAGCCTGTTCCACCTCGAAATGCCTGTGCTGCCAGAGTCATTATTGGGCACAATCTGTACACTATTCATCCCTCTTGCGTCCTGCTCTGTCGATATCATACTTGGTTGGCACTTTCTCACTCGCAGAAATGCCCTTACGATCACGATCACTCTAAACTTGTGCTCTCTCCGCTGCAGGATGAGCCTTTGAACAAGGCTCATCAGACTCACTTGTGGAGGCTATCGGAAACATCCTCAGTAAGTGCCCGCTCGTTTACACGCGCTCTTTAGCGACTTTTCGACGCGACGACTTTTGGACCTTCGGCGATTACCTTCTCGGAGAACAGGTATGCTGCCGCACACCGCCCCATATTCCTGGTTTCTCTTCACACGAAGGAACACCCAAACTATGATGAGTCCAACCACGTGGTCGAGCGCCTATCCCTTGTTATTTGCATGATTAAGGCACGTAGGCCGCCTGTCCCTAGGCGCCGAAGTGGACGCGATGTCGTTCGTGAGGGGCGCCTCAAGCACTACTGTGGTGCCTTAGTGTCGACGACTCAGCTAAACTGGACAACTGCCTATATGTCGACGGAGGCATGAGGCGGGCACACAAACAATTTTGCCGCAGTGCGTGTCCGATCACCTGACCTCAAACAATCGGCTTATAGAAAGGGCAGCGGGATGGGAGACATATTTGAATTGTACTTGAATATTGCAATAGCACCTGAATCGAGAAATCAAAACACTATTATTGTCTAAAAACAAAATAAAACTGAAACATTTATTCAGGAATTCATATTTCTACAAATGCGTATCCTTATTACGTGTCTCCGGCCACATTTCTGAAATAGAATTACTGATGCACAATATAATGTTGTCAGCAGAACAGAAAAAGGACAGGCCCCGGAAATGCAATCCTGCGATATGCAAACAGCCGTGCGCTACACAACCTGCGTGTAGTGACGAAGGCAGCGGTGTCCGCTTTACGACCTGCGAACATAACCACCCTTGCGGGTTACATTTCGAAACTACATGCCCCGCAGGACATTCGGCGGTGGGGCGCACTCCCAATGCGATACACCCTTAGAACTACCGGGCGCCGGGTTCAGGAGTGCCTGTACCCACTTTCTTTTTCACGGTGGGTGCGGGTGGTGGGTTTTGAACTGGCCACCCACCGCAGCCGTGGCTGGCGCCCTGTACACTCGGGCCCAACTGCGGTGAAGCCAAGCTCTCGAGAAAGGGTATTCATGTTTGCATTCGTCTCGCAACGCCTCTCGCTCTTTCTTCTTTATGAAAACGGCAATGAAGCCTTAGCTAGCGCACTGCACCTGCATTGTATAGCTAGCTCGTTGAATTATGTTACAACCTGCACAATTGCGCAATTGCGCAAGTACTGCTTCCGTAGCGGCGTGCTTTAGGCATGGTTTCAAGTAGCTGGCAAAGACACCTCGCTCTTGCGCGCACGGTCCTGCCTAAAGTGACCGTAGGACATCAGGACCGTAGTGACAGTAGGACAAACACACACACGCACACAAACACACGCGCACACACAAACACACACACACACACACACACACACACACACACACACACACACATATATATATATATATATATATATATATATATATATATATATATATATATATATATATATATATATATATAACTTTAATAGCAGCCACACTTGATAAAAGTCAGTGTGACCTCGAAGATGCTTACTGATGTAACGGCAATATATGAGCACCAAACCAAACAGCACTTAGAGTAACAGACAGCTGAATTTCACAGACCCAGTATACTTACACCACCAAGAATCTGACGTCTCTCGGTGGTGTAATCTTCCTCCGTGTAATTGTCGGATACTTCGCTATTGCTAGTACTGCTTCGCCTTTCCGTAGGAACTGGGGCATCTCTCTCTGTCTCTTCTTCTTTGAGTTCGAGTATAAATGCTTCTGTGTATGACGGCTGCTGATTCCGATTCTGAGTGAATCCGGCTTGGCCTCATTTCGGTTTTGAGTAAATTATACAGGGTGTCCCAACTATCATACACTAAGTCTTTAAAAAAGAGCAATTGCGTTACTCGAAGAAAACATAGTGCATATTGTTTACAATACAGTCGAGTAGCCGCCAGTATTTTCTCGTTACTGCGATTTAATTAGGTAATTGTAATTAGTTATCAACTCGAAAACTACTGTCCTAGTTATCAAAGTGTCAATGAGGCATTTGGAGGCACCTCCAAGTGGCATTTAACTGTGGTGTATTCAGCGACGAACTAATGGCATACTCATTTTTTTTACGACTGGTAAAGAAACGCCGCGAAATATGAAAATTACCATGCGCCTGCGCTCCCACCCGCATCATAAAACAGCGCATTCAAATAAGCTGATTGAAAGCGAGGGCTTTGCCTTTCTTAAACCCGAGGAAATAGCGCATCAGCTTGATGGTAGGGAAGGAGCATTAACAGCAAGTTTCGCGGCTTTGCAGCTATTAATTCCTCTGATTTCTACGTGTCACTTATCCAGTTGCAGTACAGTGAACGATCGAAGAAGGAGGGGCCGATCATGGTACCGGTGTAAGTTCCGCACTTCGCATTGAACTACCACTGGCACTGACGCCGAGTACGCTCTACCCAGTGTGGATTGGAGTCACTCCGATAGTGTGTATTATGCAAAGTTAGTTGGGCATTTCTGCAAAGATTGCATTTATCTGTGCACATGATGTTGCTTAAAAAGTTCGGTGACTCATCGGCTTTTGTGGGGACCCAATTCAAGAAATCTAGACGATTGTGCAAGTGCCTCCCTTCCAAGCATTGGTACTGTTAAGGTGCTAAAAGTGAAAGGGCGAGTGATTTAGAACCCTCCAAAGTGATGACTTGAAAATTGGTATCTAGGCGGCCACGTACCACACGCTAGCATGCCATAGATGCCTGCACATCCATGCGTAGCCTACGAGTGAAAGATGGAGTCCTCCGTCTCTGTTAACGGAAGCTGTTGGTTTGTTTCAGGTTTTCACAATTTCTGATCATAGTCGATGCATTTTTTCTACCGCAACACTTCCATGACTGATATGTATTTGCTGCCTTTCTCTAGTTGTTATTTGCAGCTCCCGAGGCAAGGATCAAGTTTTCCTTCTGCTCATTCAAGAAAGAAATGGCGACTGGGAGGAAAAAAAAACGCGCCTCTAAGCCTTGGCACTGGCCTCAATTCTCTCTTCTGGTGATAGGTTTTGTGGCATAAAACAAAAAGAACCATCCATACACTTTACCTGCGCTAAGACGAAAGCTATCACAGCTTGTTCTCAACTATTACCAAACGCGACATGATATTTCAGCCGGGGCGAGGCGGATAAAGCACGGAGAACGGGCTCGATCATGGTTTTTCTTTATTTCCTTTATTTCGTTCTAGCTCACAGGGAGCCTGATTGAGGGCGCTGCTGTATGATGCGGGTGGGATCGCAGTCAAGTGATATTTTTCATATTTGGCCGGGTTTATTTCTCAGTCGGAAAAAATTAATACGCAATTAGTACGTCGCTGAAAATTTAGCAGTTAGCTGCCCTTGGCTGTGTATATACAAATGCCTTGCTAACGCTTTGATAATTAGGAGTGTACGTCTTAAGTTATACAATTACCTACAATTACCTAAATGAGTCTTAGTAACGAAATAATTACTAACGGCTACTCCACTGTACTGGAAACGGTATGCACTAGAATTTCTTCGATTAATGCAATTGCACTTATTTAAATCTTGGTGCATCGTAGTTAACTTGGACACCCTGTATATATTTATGACCCTGTATGCGAGTGACGTTTTTTTATCTATAATAAAGTTTGTACCTTATTGGAACATTTTCTTTTTCTTTTTTTTCATGAGTCATTAGAATGTTTACTAGAAGGTCGAGCAACACCGAAACACATATTATTCACGTGAATTTCACACATCGTTCGTAAAGAAGTCTGGCGAAAGAGTTATTGAAGTCTGTAGGTCTTTTTTTTCAGGGTGAACAAAGCACGCATATTGCAGCGTGGTGAACCTACAGCAACATGTTCGTTCTCTAGGCATAGGCTATCGATACGTTTGGAAATAATTGTTAATTGGCTGCATCTTCCTTTTTTAAAAATGTATTAAACTTTGACCTCTGTTCATCTGATATATATATATTGTGTATGTTCATGGTGTTTACAGTGAAAATTTAAAACACCGCTGAAGTGAGAAAGTACGGATGAGGCAGCCGCTGCTGATGCTTCTGTTGCGCATTTGTTTAAATCTTGGTGCATCATAGTTATTTGAGACACCCTGTACATATTGATGACCCTGTATGCAAGTGACAATTTTTTTATGTATAAGGCAGTTTGTAACTTATTGGAAAAATTTCTTTTTCCTTTTATTCATTAGTCATTAGAATATTTACTAGAAACTCGAGCAATACCGAAACACGTATTATTCACGTGAATTTCACACATCGTTCATGAAGGAGTCTGGCGAAAGATTCACTGAAGTCTGTAAGTTTTTTTTTCAGGGTGAACAAAGCACGCACTTTGACGCGAGGTGAACCATCAGCAACATGTTCGTTCTCTAGGCATAGGCTATCCATACCTTTGGAAATAATTGTTAATTGGCTACATCTTCTTTTTTGAGAAATGTAATAACGTTTGTCCTGTGTAGATCTGATATATATATTGTGTATGTTCATGGTGTTTACAGTGAAAATTGAAAACAACGTTCAAGTGGGAAAGTACTGATGAGGCAGCCGCTGCTGATGGTTCTGATGCGCTCGTCATCCTATTGTAAGGATTTGAAGGAATAACTTGAAATTATTAATTTAAAGCCGGGCGCGTCCGTGGCAACAATGATGCAGTAAGCTATTAGCCCAAATAAAATATTAGGTGGAAAGGTAGAAGCGACTCAAACGAAACCTGAAATGATGTCGGTGACAAAAGTCTGGTAATGACACTATGTGTGTGTGTGTGTGGGGCGGAAGGAAGGTGAGGAATGTAGGCTTCGTCATTTTCGGGATGGGGAACGGGCCCCGCAGCCCCTCCGTAGTCTGCGCCTGTGCCGTAAGAAAACCCTCGGGGTCTGGAGCGCAGTCCCGGCGCCTGTTAGTATGAAATTGAACTAGATGAACAGTATGGCTTTAAGTGGGACACATGCACGACATCAGTACGTAGATGGGATGACGATGGCATGTCTTAAACAGGGGCGATAGCGTAATTTATGTCATTTAATTGTCGCAATACCCGGTACGATCATGTATTGCGTGACAGCAATTTTGCGGACAGGCCGACGTGGCGAATTGAAGTGCACAGAAGAACGGGATTTCCGAGAAAGAAGTCAAGTTTCCACTTAAGACTGTCGTAGCGAGTCTTTTTTGTCACGCCTGAGGCCCTGTAAGTCGAAAATAGTCAATCTGAGAAGCCATACGAGCCCGACCAACGGCGTGATGAGCGTATTCCGTGGTTCGTCACGACACCTAAGGTAGCAGGGTGTCAAAAGGCGGAGTGGGATGGCGACCAAACTAGAGGTACAAAGGCGAAGAAGAGGTGGTAACCTGACTTGTAGAATTCTATGCAAATGTTACGTAGGGCAAAGTGCTTTCTCAATCACGATGGTCTTCTGAAACCTACATAGACAACATCTCGGTAAGGGTGCGATTTAGTCGTTCAGCCAGTTGGTTCGGTTGTGGGTCATATGCGGTTGCGAGCTTGTGTTCGGTAGATTAGGAACACGGTATGTCTTCGACAACTTGGGACAGGAAGTAGCGGCTACGATCTGTCCGCAGCTGCCTTGGTGCGCCATGGTGAAGAATCGCGACCTGAAGTAAAAGGTCTGTTACGTAAGGGGCACAGCTGGAGGGAAGGGCGCGTGTACTAGCATAGCGGGTAGCATAGTCTCTTGCAATGGCTATTGATTTGTTCTCTTTTATGAGGGGAAGGGGCCAAGAAGGTCCATGCCGACACGGAAAAAACTCTTGTTGGGAACGTCGGTTAGACGAAGGTGGCCAGCAGGTTGCTTACACCGCCTCTTTCGACGCTGGCAGGGGTTGCAGGCCGCAACGTAACGTGGCATCAAGCGATAAAAACCTGACCAGAAGAAGTGACGTCGAACACTGTCGTAAGTGCAGGAGCTGCCATGGTTTCGGGCAGTGGGTGCGTCGTTGAGCTCAGCAAGAACAGTAGAACGGCGATCGCGAGGGACAACTAGCAGTAAATCTGGTACATCAGACCTGATGTTGCCTCGATAAAGAATGTCGTCATGGAGCACTAGCATTCTGTTTGAGCGATCTGATTCTCCAGAAGCTGAACGCTCAATAATCGACCGGAGAGAGTTGTCCGTTCACTGCTCAGGAACAATGTTACGAAAGTCAGAAAATGCCAGAAGGCAAGTGTCGGCCTCCGGCTCGTCGTGGTAAGCAGGATCGACGGGATGAGGAGACAAGCAGTCTTTGTCGAGATGTAAGCGGTCGGACTTCTATATCACAACGAAAGAACAGTCCTGAAGTCTGAGTGTCAAGCGAGCAAGGCAGCCAGTTTGGTCTTTCAGTGACGATAGCCAGCACAAGGAATGGTGTCCTGTGATGACAGCAAATGGCCGGCCAAACAAATAGGGGCGAAATTTATCCACTGCCCAACACCAGGAGCTAGGCACTCCCGTTGGGTGATAGAAAAAATGCACTCTCAAGGGGACGAGCGGCGACTCGCGAAGGGCAATGACCCGCTCGGCTCTATTTTGCTGTTGGGCGAGGACAGCACCTCTGCTATCGCGGATTGCATCATTGCGAACTTCGTGCAGATCGATCAAAGTGGCCTAGTATCGATGGCATCAGCTTGTTCGCGGCCCCAAAAGAACGCCGTGTCCTTCTTGAGAAGGTTCGTCAGTGGCAGTGTGATAGCCGGAAACATTTTTAAGAAACTCATAAAAATAGGAGCATAAGCCCACAAATCTGCGCACATCTTTTGCTGAGCAAGGCACAGGACAGTTCTTGAGTGCGTGAATCTGATCAGGATCAGGATGTATACCGGCAGCACTGACAAGGTGGCCAAGAGCATTGACTTCGCGGTGTCCAAAATGACCCTTAGAAGAGTTAAGTTCAAGGCCAGCCTTCCTAAATACTTCAACGATAGCGGCCAAGCTACTGAGGTGGGTATCAAGCGTAGGCGACAATGCTATGACGTCGTCCGGGTAGCAAATGGAGGTAGAATACTTATAGCCCGGAAGGAGAGAGTTCATCATTCTTTCGAAAGTTGCTGGGTCATTGCAAAGTCCGATAGCCATAATGTTAATATGGTAACAGCCGTCCGGTGAAACGAAAGCGGGCTTCTCACGGTCGAGGTAATGAACCGCAATCTGCCTATAACCGGATCGGAGATCAATTGAAGATATGGACTTGGATCCGCGAAGATAGTCGAGAGCGTCATCAATCCACGGGAGAGGTGAAACATGCTTTTTCGTGATATTGATAACTTGATGGTAGTCGACACAAAATCGCCAGCTGCGATCCCTCTTCCTGACCCAGACAAGAACTTGAAGAGGGCTAAGTTACAGTACTGGTTAGCATCTTCCCTACTTCAGCGTGAATAACGTGGCGTTCTGTGTGAGGCACGCGCAAGGGACATCGGCAGGTAGGAGTAGCATCACTCGTGTTAATCTTATAAGTCACAACGGTAGTCTGTCACAATGGGCGATCATCAATGTCAAAGACGTCGCGACACGACACGAGGACGTGACAGACATCCGCAGCATGTTCGGGAAGCAGGTCATGAGCGATCATCTTTGAAAATGTTGCGGGATAGGACACTTTGGAACTGCAGGTGGCCGCAGAAGACGACGGAACATGCAATACAGAGATGACGGTATGGTCGATAGGAGAAGCGTTGCCGAGCGACATGCATTCGGGAATAACTTGCGTACTTGAACCATGTTTAAAGTAGGAAGAAATACGCGGTTGTCGGCAATAGTCGCAATGGTATGCGGCATGGCAACTGTGCGCAGCAGAACATCGACGTTAGGAGTCAGCACATAGTAGTCACCACCTGGAACAGATGCGATGCACGTCAAAGGTAAGTAGATGGTGGCTTGAGGTGACAACCGTACGAAGTCTGCAGAACATAAATGAGGCTCAGCTGATTTTGGAGGACAGCAGCGATTAGGAAGCCCGAGTTGGAGGATGCCAGCACTGCAGTCAGTCAGTGCCGAATGGGCCGAGTGGTACGACAAAAAGTGGATGTCGAAGATAAAGTCGTGGGAACGCCGGAAAAGATCAGCAAATAAAACGGAAGTGCTGAAACCAGCAAACGCTACTCGGGCTGTACAAATGCCAAGGATAATAGCCGTTGCTCCTTCGGCGACCCTGATGGCAGGAGATGCGGCAGGTGTAAGGACATTCTTCAGGCAGCAACGAAGATGGTTCCGCATTATCGAGATATGGGATCCAGTATCAAGGGCTCTGGAACTTTGGTACCGTCGACTTCCACATCTAATATATTGAGTCTGGTCGGCCGGGTGAGAGGCTTTGGCGGATACGTCGACAATGCGGCGTCACCTCCGGGAGTTGCATCTTTTAGTTTTCTGGAGGTTGGCGCCGAGGTCTGGAAGATAGCGACAGGCGACGGGACTGGAGCGACCTTGACGACAGGTCACACTTTGCGGGAAACGGCACTGGGGGGAACGGCGTCATGTGGTCGTACCGTCCGTGGCGTTTAGGTTCAACTCGGCTTGCGGCTGGAAATGGAAAAAACTGCCATCGAGCACCCGCGGATGAGGCACTATCCAGCGACTTGGGCACCGCGGCGACAGCTGAAGCAAATAGGTCGGTCATCCGGTGTTCGCCATTCTGCCGTATTGTTAGAACCTCGAAGGACCCATTGATTTTGGATATGCAGGAGCGAAGGACTTTCGGTGGGCCAGGAACTTGCCACTGTGCTGATTGCAAGCCGACATTGGCGAGTTGATGGTACACAATAACCTGAACAGTGGGGACCATAGCAGAGCATGTATCGTTGACAGGTTGGTACAGAGCCGCAAAACACATGGCTTCCAGCTAACGGCGCACAATCTTCGCCAGCTGCACTGAAGGCTGCTGGTGCTGCTGCACAGGAGCGTCCTGTCGGTTTTCAAAAGACGATGTTGCAGCCGTATTGGGAATCCGTGCAAAATACTGATAGATGCTACGGCATTTAGCTTGCTCGAAACGTTTTCACACCATTATAACGTCATTAATCAAAGTAGAGTTCTTACAAATCAGAAGACTGAAAGCGTCATCAGCGAAGCCTTTAAGACATTCCCAACTTTTTCAGACTAGGGCATTTCAACGCCAGCCTTGCGGGAGAGTGCCAGGACGCGTTATACAGGCGGAGTAACCATCGGCGGACTTTTGAACTCGTGATGCCAACTCTTTCTTGGCGATGAACAATGGTTTCGCGAAGAGATCTCGCAGCTTCTGCTCGCAGGTATCCCAGTCACACGCAGTTCGGTCTCACAATTTTGACACCACACTCGCTCCATTCCCGCCAAGTAAAAGCATCACTGTGGGTCCCCATTTGTTGCGACTGCTCTCCCGGTCATGCATCTCGAGCCAGTCATCGACGTCGGAGGCGTCGGTGCCACAGAAGGCTCGGGGATCACGCGGACGTGTGAGTAGGATAGTCGACGCAATCGGGCGGGGGGGGGGGTCGTGCGGGCGTTGCAGAGCCATGCACAGTATCCTTCGACACCGGTAAAGAACCGAAGTGGCGGCCGCTGCGAAGCTCCGCTATCAGTCGTTACCCCGCAACTCCACTAAATATTACGAAGAGGAAGCCCGACGCATAAACGTATGTACAACTATTTGCACAGAAAAAAAGTTCGTGGCAAGCGCGCAGGCTGGTACAAAGTGTACAGCTCCAGTAGACAGTATGCCCCTTCCTCTTTGTCTGTGTCTTGCGAGAACCGTCCTGCCCAAGCACACCGTAACAATATAAACTTGGCATTGTCCTCTTAGGTCTACCTTTCCGTAAAGCAAAACAAAACGCTGGTATTGCTGGTTGCGTTTTAGTTGTGCAGGTACGTGCTGGGAAAACGCTGGGAAACAGTTTTCTCCTCATTTTCTAAAGCCCCCAGATGTCTGCAGTCTGTAGGCAACAATTCCTGGTTCACTACATTAATGCACTACAGGTCAGGGACCCGTGGCAAAAACCCAGTGCGACCACTTCATTGAGCTTTTTCATGCCGTCTATTATGCGCAGACTGAATAACGTCGGGTGGCGATTTCTGGTCTCTGTAGTGTACCCAGCACCGGGCAGAAATATCTGTCTAAATGTCGAAGTTTGTCCAAAGTTACACGAGTTGGACCAATCTCAGAAGTTGGACCATAGCGAGGCAGTGGACTCCAGGAATTCGGTTTTGAAACCATAACAAATGATGTTGGTTATGCTGTCGTATTGAGTTAACCGTTGAGAAAACACTTCACAGGATGACGTCAAAGTCTTGTTGGGAAATTCTGTGGGCAACTGTACAGATGAAGCTTGTAGCAATCGTTAACTACAGACGGTGCTATTCACTGCAGATTGCATCACAGCTGCCAACGTTGTGCAATACGAGTAAATAAACGGCACCTTACTACACACTTACTACACAATCATGCGACATTCCAAAGACAACAATCACTACTTCATTTAGCCTCTTTTAGATTTTCCTTATGCCTTACGGTTTGAAACATGTCGCGCAAACATTCGAAAGCTTCATTCACTAGGTTATGCTCGGTCTCACGTGCATTTTCGTCTAGCAAATTCATAGATTGTAGCACTAAGTGACACCGACAGAGACTAGAAGGAGAGAGGACGAACGCTAACTCTCAACTAAATATTTATTGAAACTAACGACATTTATATAAGTGATTCCAAATGCCGCAACATATGAACATGACAAGGCTTAAAGACATGAGTTAAACATATGAAGAGGCAGGGAAGCCAAAATCCAAACAAAATACTCTACTTGAGGCTAACACACCTGCTGAGAAGATATTAAAATTGGCTTTCTGACGGAGATACTGATGCAAGGCTAACGCAAGCCTCTCCTAACCTTTTTAATGTGAAATGCCCGAATCATTTCTGGTGTGGCTTCTCATTTGTGCCCTGCAGGGACATTTGGGTCTTCAAATGAAGTTCTATAACCGGAAGTGAAACAATGCGAAGCTAGATGTGAATCATTAGGTTTGCTAGATGATTGTTTGTGTTCGCTTAGTCTGATAGTGATGCACCTGCAGCTCAGCCTAACGATAAGTAGAAAACTTGAACAGCGTGGCAAAAGAAGAAAGAAATGATGGCGGCGTTACGTATGGGTCCACTTTAGTGCCTTGTAACACTGGCATAGTTAATCAGATTCCACTCAAGTGCGGGAAATCTTTCATTAGAAAGACCGGCAGCTGGGTCAATATGAGGCTAAAAGAACACATGCAATCACCTAATAACTCTAATGCTTCACATCTAGCGTCACGTTGTTTCAATTGCAGCTGTAAACCTTTCTTTGACGACACAAAAATCCTTTCAAGACACAAATACCAAACAACACGAGGAATAATTGAGGCAATTTACATTGAAAAGATTAGGAGAGACCTGCGTGAGCTACGCATAAATATCCCTGTTAGAAAGCGAATTTAAATATCTTCTAAGCACGTGTGTTAAAGTCAAGTAGTGTCTTTTGTTGTTTGGTTTTTGGCTTCCCTGCCTCTTGATATGTTTAACTCATAACTTAAGACATTCGCATGTTCATATGCTGTGGTATTTGCAATCACTTATATATATTGTTAGGATTAGTGGCTCAATCCCATCGCTCGTAATCAGTTGTCAATATTGGAGTCGGGTATGAATTAGAAGGTAGCTGGCCCATGCCGTCGTCCAACTTATCCACGCTGAGGACGTTGATGAAGGGAAGCACTGCTTCTCATCGAGAACGAGGAATATGGGTTTTTTAGGGTATCGACATAAGGATGTTGCAGGTCATTAGTCTAGCATGACTGCGAGAGAAAGTGCATCAGCCTAACATGACAGCTTGAGAAAAGTGCACTGGGCCGCCGCACAACAGCGGTTTATAAACACTCGGTCCTCCCTCCATCCCAAGGTGAGCGAAACGGCCGACCAGTCATCGTAAACGAGTCGGCTCTCTGCAGGACGGCTTACGCACACACACACACACACTTCCTTGCGCGAGGTTCCCGGTCCCTAACCGAGGTCAAACGGACTTCGTAGAACTCGGGGCTTGTGTCAGGAAAGGTGCCCTTTATTCCCCGAGCTAACCCCCGCAGCGCGGCTGGGTGCCCATTGTCTTGCCTCTTAGACGGCGCGTGGGAAGGGGTCTCGAACTACGTTCCCTCGGGGGCTCCCTCGTTCACAGCAGACCAGGTTGGCGGTGGCGGGTTTAGGCACAAAGCCTGCTTCGTCGCACTCATCTTGGCTCCAGCGACGGAGAGTTGAAGACGCGCGTATTGTTCTTCACACACTGTCGACTTAGTGACGCCGTGGCTGGAGGTTTGCGGTGGCGTCCCAGGAAAGTTGCCGCCGCTGTCGCAACTGGCTGGCAAAACTTGCACTTCAGCTGGCCGTTCTTAACAGCGGCTCCAGGGCCCGGAAAATCTAGACTGTCTTGCGCTGACAACCGCTGGGCAGAAAGAGAACGGCTGGTGGCCAGGAGGTGATGCCTTGGCTCGCAGTGACCACTTGTGAAAGGATGCCACCGCCCCATAACATCCAACATGGACAGACTACTGCAAAACGAACCCCATAACACGGCTCTGCGCCGAGATGACGTACCTTGAATCTCACTTTAGACCCGCTAGGATTCCGAGAAATCATAAGTGCACAAACAAAAAATGCTGCATTTTGCTATGCCAATGTTTGAAGCAATTTCGTGCTGACAAATTCAGCTATCATGAAGGGAATCCTTCTAAATGAGAGGAGATCTTGCTGGCTTCACAAAATTAACAATAGCAACCCTAAAATTTAGGCGGGACCTTTAAACGCCGAATTTAAATTAGCCTGCTCAAACCACCCGCATCGCTATGCAACTTTCCCTTCTTATATCTAACGGAGAAGTTGTACTCTCGGAGAGTGAGACTCCATCGGAGCAAGCGGCCATTTTTGTGTGACATTTGATTGAGCCACGTCGGAGGACAGTGGTCGGTCTCGAAGATCAACTTCGCTCCTTAGAAGTACTACGACAACTTCTGGGCGGCCCAACATAAACAAACGCATTCCTTCTCTGAAGTGCTGTAGGCTTCCTCTCTTACAGTTAGTTTACGGCTGTCATAGAGGATAGGATGCTCCTCGTTATCGTCGCCGACCTAAGTACCACGCCCATACCTCTGTGGCTTGCGTTGCACCGAACTATGAATTCCTTTGTGTAGTCTGGCGCGCGAAGCACAGGACGAGAAACCAATAGCGTTTTCAAACTTTGGAAAGCATTCTCTTTGTCGGTATTCCTGTGTCCGCTACTCGGTGCTAACTTTAGGAGGGCGTCCGTTAATGGACTTGAGTAATTCGGAATGTACCGTTGATAGTACCCAGAAGTCCCAAAAATGAATCGCTAAGAATGGCTGAGAAAATTCGCTAGTCGTAACTATTTTCAGCTCGGCCGGCCGTCTCGTGCCCTGGCGGACAACATGGCCCAGATAAGTAACCTGTGAACAACCAAATCTACACTTTTCCGCTTTCATCGTTCAGCCGGCTTCCCTCAACCGTGAGAACACCTGTTTGAGGTGCGGTACGTGTTGTTCCCAGCTGTCCGAAAAAATTGCTACATCATCAAGTTATGGCAAGGCCAACTCCTGCAAGCATTTAGGACGATATCCATTACCTTAAAGAAGCTAAACGGCGTGTTCTTCAGCCCAAAGCTGAGTGCAAGAGGGCGAAAAGTGCCTACAGGTGACATGATTGCGGCATAGCGGCGGGCACTTTCTGAAAGGGAAACTTGCCAGTACCCCCGCACGACATCTATAGTTGAAATGTATTTAACAGAGCTAACTCTTTCAATTCGTTCCTCAATGTTGGGTATCGGGTACAGCTGATCCCTAGTGATGGCATTTAACTTCCTGTAGTCAACACACGGACGAGGGTCCTTGTTAGAGGTTTCTACCAGTATTAGCGGTGACGTGCTGTCACTCTCAGCGGGCTCAATAACTCCCAACTCTAGCATGCGCTGTATCTCTGCTTCCATTATTTGTCTCTGTCTTGGAGACACCCTGTATGGCTTTTATCTTACGGGTTAGGTCAATGTCAGCTCTATTTCATGCGTTATTAGTTCGGTTGTACCCGACCGATCGCTGAATCTTTCGAGATATTCCCCTAACACCTCTTTTAGCTCATCTAGCTGCTCGGGTCTTAGAGCGTGCTAGCGTACCGAACGTTTTACTACTTCTTCTAGGTCAATTTCAGAGTTGGAGGTCGCCCTATACTCCTTAAACTTGGTACTAGTGCCATCCTGCTCTTTGATGGTATAGTTAACGACTCCGCTCCGCTGTGTATACGGCTTCATCAAATTGCAGTGATATATCCTCACCTCCTGCCTGCGACCGGGCATTTTCAGAGCATAGTTAGTATCTGAAAGTTTGTGCAACACTTTAACGGGCCCGTCCCAGTGAACTTCAAGATTGTTCTTTCTTGAAGGTTTGAGGGTCATTACCTGGTCTCCGCCGTTAAACGTACGAAGCCTCACATTCTTGTCGTAATAGAATTTGGCGTTCTTTTGAGCTACTGCCATGTTCTTTTCGACTACTTCTTAAATTGCGCTTAGCCATTCCCGCAGATTTAGCACTTATTCAACCACTGTAGGACTCTCTCCTCTTTTCTCCCACCTCTCTCTTAACATTCTTAGTGGAGAACGGAGTGTCCTCTCATACACTTGTTCTGCTGGCGACAACCCTGTCGCGTCATGTGGAACCGTTGGCAAAGCAAACAAGGTTGCCGGCAGACAGCTCTCACAGTCCTCCTTGTGCTCATAACAAAGCGCACGCAAAACTCGCTAAAGCACTGAATGGCACCTCTTTGCACTCTATGACTGAGGGTTATAGGCGGAACTGTGTGTTAACTTTACCCCGCACTTTTGCAAGAATGTGGAGGTCCGTACGCTGGTGAATACTGACCCTTGATCCGCCTGAGTTTCGGCTGGAAACCCAACTCGTGCAAGCACTGTCAAAAGCGCGTCTACTACTTCGGTGGAGCTGAGCTCTTTCAGAGGGATTGCTTCTGGAAACTTTGTAGCCGGACACAGCATGGTAGACAAGTAACTGTAACCCGATTTTGTTTTTGGTAGAGGCCCTACCGTGTCTATCACAAGTAGTCTGAAAGGTTCTGTTATTAAGGGCACTACGTTTAGTGGAGCTTTCCATGTCTCTCCTGGTTTACTCAAGCGCTGGCAGGCGTCGCATGATCTTACAAAGTTTTCTACGTCTTTGAAATAGCCAGGCCAGTAGTACTCCATAAGCAATTTTTCCTTTGATTTGTTTATGCCTAGATGGCCGGACCACCCATTTCCATAACAGAGACTCAAAACGTCCTCCCTGAACATAGTCGGTACGACTAACTCATCTAAAATCCTACCCTTTCGATCTCTGTAGTGCCGATACAACAATCCTACTCTCTCATGTATCGTCACGTTGCGCCTATCAATGCCTTCTTTAGCTGTGTGATGTAATTTAGCTAAGCTCTCATCATTCTATTGCTCGGCTGCCAGTGACTCCCTATCCACACGTAAGAGCTGATCAAAGTTCTTTGAGGCCGGTGATAATAACGACCCTGTCTCGCTTGCGATTTCGTCCGCTTGCTCTTCTTGCAGGCTTAAATTTTGACGCTCTAATGACACGCTCTCAGTGAGCTGGTCAGCTGGCAGGCTCTCCTCAACTGTTTTCTTTTTGCCCCTCGGGCCTAGCTCCGATCCGGGTATTGAAGTTATCCCTTTTTCTGCTTCTGCTGGAGCAGCTTGTGCAGTTTCAGCCCAAAGCGACGCGATTTTACGTGCTTGGCGTCGGCTCAATGCCTGTACTATGCCCTCTCCCAGTGTAAGCCCTTTTTCACGCAGTAACCGATTTGAACAATTCGAAAATAATGGAAGCGTATTGAAGTGATAAAAATTTGTTAACTGCAGCCTCGGTCACTAGCTCCCGGAATGGTCCATTGAGTTTGACTTTGGCCATGGACAGACACACGCTGTGTTGTTGTACAACCCCTTTGATCCATGCTACTTCTCTGGTGAAGTCATCTACCGTCAGGTAAGACGGATAGACAATGTGCATCGTGGCGGCACTGTCTCTTAGCACTCGGCATGTTTTGCCATTAACTTGCAGGTCGCGAAGATATGGGCTTAAAAGTTCCATATTCTCGTCTTTTTCCTCTACGTACGAAAAAACCTCGACTGGTCATCCCGCAGTTCACAGCTATATGTCCCACTTTGTGGCATTTGCAACAGCGGATTCGTCTAAAAGACTCGAATTTTATTTTCTGCTCTTTTTGTACGGTTTCCCCGTTAGCTTTCTCCTCGCTCTTTTCTGCGGGCTTTTCCTCCACGGCTACAGGCTCCAGTCGTCTAGTCTGCGAACACTTTTTGAACGGAAATGGTTTCCGCGGTCCATTTCGACCGTCCCAATTTCCGTCCTCGGCGTTCAACTTTCTACGCATTGCGTACTATTCGGCTAATTCAGCCGCCCTTTCCACAGCGTTTACATTCCCTCTGTCTTGCAACCACAGTTTCACAGCTTGGGGGATGCTTTTGTAAAACTACTCTAGACACATGCATTCAATGATCATGTCTCTGCGGTCGTACGCTTCCGCGCTTTTCAGCCACTCGACTAGGTTGGCCTTTAAGCCGTATGCAATCACCGGATACCCCTCGCTATCTTTCTTGCCTGCGCTCCTAAACCTTTGCCGAAAAGCTTCGGCTGAAAGGCGGTATTTCTTCAGGAGACTAGCCTTAACTTCTGCATAATCATATGCATCCTGTGCACTCAGTTTGGCGATTGCTTCCACCACCTCACACGGCAACATCGACCGCAACCACTGTGGCCATGCACTCGGACCGAAGTTCATCTTCTCGCAAGTCCTTTCAAAATTGCTTAGGAACAAGCCTATGTCGGACCCGACCTCAAATGGCTTTAACATCCTGTCCATGCGGTATGATTCTGCCACACTTGATCGTGCCAGAGCTCCATCACTTGCTTGAGGCAACTCCAAACATTTGATTTCAAGTTCAAGTGGCACTTTTCTTAACTCGCGATCTTTATCACGTTCCCCCCTCTCTCTCTCTCTCTCTCTCTCTCTCTCTCTCTCTCTCTCTCTCTCTCTCTCTCTCTCTCTCTCTCTCTCTCTCTCTCTCTCGTTTTTCTCTGTCCCGTTCTTCTCTTTCTCTTTCCCGTTTCTCTCTCTCTTTAGAAGTTCCAATCCCAATTCAATTTCTTCCTCACACACCTGTTCGGAAATTAGCTCCAATAATTCCGATTTTAGCATTTCCTTGCGTACATCTAGGCCCAGTTACTCACCAACAATCAACAATTCGTCTCTCGGCATTGTCCTTAACTCCATGATTGCTGCTTTACTGCCTTGGTCCTGCTCGCTAAATCTGCCTAGGAAAACACTACCCAGCTAACAATCAACAATCTAGCTTCCCTACAGTTCTAAATAGAACAACCACAAAATGAAGCCTAGAGAGTCAAAGCAAGAACCGAGGACTCACCGCAGACACAGCACCAAGTTGCAAAGTCCATCTCACCGCTGTGAGCCAGTTGTTAGGATTGGGGGCTCAATCCCATCGCTCGTAATCAGTTGTCAAGATTGGAGTCGGGCATGCATTAGAAGGTAGCTGGCCCATGCCGTCGTCTAACTTATCCACGCTGAGGACGTTGATAAAGGGTAGGACTGCTTCTTATCGAGAACGAGGAATATGGGTTTATTTACAGTATCTACATAAGGATGTTACAGTTCATTAGTCTAGCATGACTGCTAGAGAAAGTGCATCAGTCTAACATGACTGCTTGAGAAAAGTGCACTCAGCCGCCGCACAACAGCTGTTTATAAACCCTCGGTCCGCCCTCGATCCCAAGGTGACGGAAACGGCCGATCAGTCATCGTAAACGAGTCGCCTCTCTGCGGGACGGCTTACACACACGTACTCACACAAGCACACTTCCTTGCGCGAGGTTCCAGGTCCCCAACCGAGGTCACACGGACTTCGTAGAACTCGGGGCTTGTGTCAGGAAAGGTGCCTTTTATTTCCCGAGCTGACCCCCGCAGCGCGGCTGGGTGCCCATTGTCTTGCGTCTTGGACGGCGCGTGGGAGGGGGTCTTGAACTACGTTCCCACGGGGACTCCCTCGTTCACAGCAGAGGAGGTTGGCGGTGGCGGGTTCAGGCGCGAAGCCTGCTTCGTCCCACTCACCTTGGCTCCAGCGATGGAGAGTTGAGGACGCGCGTGTTGTTCTTAGTCGTCACAGTTGACTTAGTGATGGCGTGGCTAGAGGTTTGCAGTGGTGTTCCAGGAAAGTTGCCGCCGCTGTGTCAACTGGCTGGCAAAACTTGCACATCAGCTGGCCGTTGTTAACAATATGTTGATAGTTTCAACAAAGGTTTAGTTGGGAGTTAGCGCTCGTCCTGTCTGCTTCTAGTCTCTTTCGGTGTTACTTCGCGCTACAACCCAAGAATATGCTACTGTAAAAACTCGCCCAACTTTTTATCATTTTGCAGTTTCGTGTACCTTGACGAAATTCACTTTGCATGTCTCAAATACGAAGAAGACGAAGAGCCCCTTCTCCTTCTATATGAACCACTGGATGAACACGGCCTCGTCCTCAAGCCCCACAAATGCCCCACAAAAGCTACGGATTTTCGCGGCCATCGTATATCTCGCCAAGTCATCAATCCACTGTAATCACGGATGCGGCAAATCGAGGTCTTCCCCTCTCGAACCTCCTTCCTGAAGTTGAGATGAGTTTCACAGGCTCACAATCGTTCCATCCAGTGCGCAAATTTTTAAGCCGCGTAACAACCTGCCGAGTCGTAATTTGAAAAAGAAAACGCCCACTTTTCAGTGGTCCTCAGAGATCGAACACTCCTCCCAGGAAGCTAAAACACGGTTGGCGACTGCAGTGTTGCTCCTTAACCCGTTGCCCCACGCGCCAACTCACCCTTATGGCAGGCACGTCGACCACGGCCGTGGGCGCCGCACTGCAGCAGCGCGAATGCAGAATGGAGGCCGTTGGGCTTCTCAAACCGCCTGAAACCTATAGAAGCTTTTTACAGCACCCTCGAGGGGGAGATGTTGGCCATCTATTGCGCTTTCAAGAATTTTAATTTTTTGGGGATTGAAGGCTGTAGCTTTTACATTTTGACCGACTATAAGCCACTGATGAACGTTTTGATGAACAATTCCTCGTACTCAGAACGTGAGCTTCGGCAGCTTTCCTTTATCTCCCAATTTTCTTCAGGCATCCCTCATATCTCAGGGGCCAAAAATCACTTAGCTGAGGCAGTGTCACGGAACGCCGTTGTGCGTGCTGACCCTGCGGATGTCCAAGCCCTAGTTCGCGCCCCGCAAAACGACCCCGAGCTGTGCGAATTGCAGGAAAAAGGCTCGTAGTTCCAACTTGCGGAGGTTAATGTTACCAACACAACAACACGAGTCACGTGCTACACATCGCATGCAACTCCTCACCAGTTCGTGCCCAATCAGTTTCGGCGGCCAATATTCTATTCACTGCACGGGCTCAGCAATCCCGGTAGCAGAAACACATGGAAGCTTACCATAGGCCGCTTCATCTGGCCAGGGATCAACAAAGATGTCCGAAGCTGGGTATGAAGCTGCAAAGCCTGTCAAGCTGTGAAATTGACCAGGAAGATAAGTTCAGCGGTACCGCCGTTTCTACCACCAAAAAGCCGTTTCGGCCACCGCAGAGCCGTTTCGATAACGTATTAAACTTGGTGGGGCCTTTTCCATCCTGTGAAGGTTTAATGTACCTACTTATGTCTGTCGGCCGGTACTCAAGGTGGCCTAAGCCGAGGCCTCTACAAGACCTTTCGGCTGAAACAGTGGCGGAAGCATTTGTTGCTACGTGGGTGTCGCGGTACGGTTGCCCTTTTCGCATACCTACTGACCGAGGCCGACTATTCTAAACCTCGCTTTTTTCTGCTGTGGCAAGACTGCTTGGCACGCGCCTTCATAATGCCATGGTTTGCCACTCACAGAGAAAATCATAGTCGAGCGTCTCCACCGATAATTGAAGGCGTCATTGGCCGCCACGCTCGACAGACAGCATTTGATGGAAAAACTACCCCTAGTACTACTGGTGCTACCAACAACAATCAAGGATAACCTCGGAGTCAGCGCAGCCGAGATGCTCAATGGGTCTGCGAGCCGCGTTCCTGGTCTGTTTTTCGGCACCCAGCAAGGCACTCCGCCAACGACCCGCGCAGGACTTAGAGAACCAACATTCCTGGCTCGACCAGCTTAAACCTACACCCTCACGTATCGCTCGCCGGCCACCTGTGTTTAGTTCACCGATAATGAAGCCACCCACGCACATCATTCTGCGGCGCGACTTCAACAAGCCACCGTTGAATCCTTCCTATCAAAGCCATCTTGTGTGGTTTCACGCTCAAAGAAAACCTTGGAGATTGACTTTCGCTGCAAAGTAGTGACAGTGTCGTGTGTCCGCGTGAAACCAGCTTATCTTGATCATTACCACTTCATTCCAGCCTCCGGCATTCTTAGGGGGGGGGGGGAGCCCTTGTAGCGACTGTCCGTCACTTTCCCGTGCCACGGCGACGCTTCTCCAGTCTGTTTTGATGGAGGCATGTCCAGTCCGTTTTGAAGAAGGCACCCACATCGCCCGGAGCGACATAACACTTGGTCCGATGTAACGCACTAGGGGGGTGAGGACTCACAGGACGGCACTGGCGAACGCACGAAATCACGATCTGCACCAAAAACCAAGTCAGAGGTAAGTGATGGAGTGCGTTGCCGCCTAAGATCCTAAGAATCCGAGTCATGCGCCGTTTCTGCAGCCGCAAATAAATGCGGCTGTTCAAGAAACTCGCCATGAGCGAGACGGTGGCTGCATCATGCAACATCTACGCAGAGCACATTCCAGCCAAATGATTAACATCACTAGGTAGACACACACTACACTAACATACACATTTATGGCAGCACGAAAACTTCCAAAATACTCAACAAGCACTAAACGAACACCCGCCTCCATATCAGCCCACAAACTAACTGCACATTCTAGCGTCTTCATGTGAATAAACAGTCCTTTTCGGGAAAATGTAACAAGCATTTTTTCAACAACCTTCGTTCTTATCAGCTTAAGGGGACAGGGTAGTTCCCATTCTTGCCATGCATTTTAGGCTATGTTCGTGACCCTTTTTCTCATGATCTACTGGGGTTAGAAAATTAACCTTGGTAGGATTGCAATCAGCAATGTTAGGTAGTGTTACGACACGAGGATTATATTCTTCAAAGATTAGTTTTTTTGTTTTTTGTTCTTTTACTGGACCCACCAAATTTTAGGACCAAACTCTGCAGTAATTTACCTGTAAATAAGTATCCCCTGCAATATTATTTATAATCCTAATTCAGTAGACTGTTTGTAATGTTTGCTCAATATCTGGAATATATTATCCCCCTAGCTCTTGTAGTTTCTAAAAGAAAGGGTCAAATGCAGCAAAACTTGGTGTTTTGAGGTAATTGGCGTAGAAGTGGAAGAAATAGCTTTATTGCAATATAGGGCTATAGAAGCAAATTTTGACGCATTTTTTCAGTAGCCACAAGCCTGGTAGTCCCCTCCATCATCAACACTTCTTTTCCGTGCTAGCTGCCTTGTTTTGCGGGCCTCCTTAGTGACCAGTCGTATAGCCCTTTCTGCAAAGTACAGTCGCCGCCGGTCAGCTTCACGCAACCACTGGACTGTGAACCGTACTGGAGAAACTGCGAACGACCTCAAAATGTCGGCTCCAGCAATGCTGTTGTCATTAAAGTTAGCACCGCATCCATTGTCGCTATTTTCAGCGTCTTGAGGCCAAGAAAGACATTGTTCCGAGCGCGCTCCCATACAACGTTGTTGAACGCCTCATTCGCGTTCTGAGTTTGTCCATGGAGACATTTCTGGAGAAGCTCATTCTTTGAGATCTTCTGAAACCCCGGCTTTATGTTCTTGAAGCGTTTCGCTGAGTGTGAAAGCTTCGATGCAGACGCGCACGTGGTGGTAGCGGCGCCCGCTCCTGAATTGTGTTGCGGAGAATTGGTGTCATTGGAGATCGACTTACGCCGGTTTCCGTGGAAGAGACGTTATTTAAAGCACTTATTTGGCTTCGTCATTGCATTACCGCAAAATAACCAGCAATAAAGTATAAACAAATTCGATTGTGCGCAAAAACACGCCGAAGCACGAGCAAAACGCCGCGCGTTGCGACTAATCCAGCTGCGTCTTAGGGTTCGTATGGCTAAGTGAAATATGCTATCTAGGTTTTCAATGTTCACATTGAGTGACAGTCATTCCGCTAAACGTGACAAAAAATAGGCGTTGAAAAAATTTTTCTTTTTCAGTTTAGGAAAGGCACAGATCCCGAGCATCTGTCAGAGCGGGCGTGGCTGGATGCTGCCTAGGTTTCGAAAAACGTTGATTTTGAGGTAAATATTTCGCGAGCGCGCAAATGAAACACTGGGCCATGTTAAGGAAAGAATACAGATTTTAAATTACTCAAAAACAAAAAATCGATTTTTTTCGGAAATTTTGCCTACCCTGTTCACAAATATCTGATACGGGTTTTGTTTCGACGCACGATATTTCGAACACCGTAGGAGTGCATGTATCGTTCACAGCTGGGCAGAGAGCCGAAGCACACATGGCTTCCAGCTCACGGCACACAATCTTCGTCAGCTGCTCTGAAGGCTGCTGCTGCCGCGCTGGAGACCTTCCATCCAATGGGTTTCCGAAAAGGTGTCTCTGCTTCTGCTAACAGGTCCCCAGTCAAACAGTTCAGTCTCATGGTTTTGAACCATACTGGCGCTGTTCCGGCCAAATAAATTATGCTTGCCAAAATCACTGTGGGATCCCATTTGTTGTGGCTGCTCCCCCGGTCATACATCTACAGCCAGTCGTCGACGTCGGCGCCATCGGTGCCAAAGAAGGCTCCCGGAAGGTCACGTGGAAGCCTGAATACGAGAGTTCACGCAATCGGAGTACGCGTTGCCGACCCAGGCAGCTTATTCAATGACAATTGTGAAGAACCGAGGCGGCGGTCACTGCGAAGCTCCGTTCTGAGACGTTGCCCCGGAACTCCACCAAATATTACGAATAGGAAGCCTGACGCATAAACGTATGTATAACTATTTGCAGAATAAAAAGTTGGTGGTAAACTCGCAGCCTTGTACAATGTCTACCACTTCCCCTTCGTCTCTCTCGTGCCGGCAGGGTCCTGTTCAAGTGCACCGTAACAATGTAAAATTTGAATGGTCCTCTTAGCCCTACCTTTTTCGTAAAGCAAAATAAAACGGTGTTTTTGCTGGCAGTGTTGAGAAACAGTTCGCTCCCCATATTCAAGCACGGCTTTAGTCTCCAATCTGTGGGCAACAATTTCTGGCCAACTACATCAATTCACAAAATGTCATGGACCTATGTCCAACGTTACACGAGTTGGACCAATCTCACAAGTTAGTCCAACGCGGAGCAGTGGACTCCAGGAATGCGGTTTCGAAAGCGCAACAAAGGATGGTGGTTACGTTGCTCTGCTCAGAGAACCGCACAGAAAACATTTCACAGGACGAGGTCAAAGTCTTATAGGGATATTCCGGGGACAGCTGTACAGATGACGCTGCTAGCTTTCGCTTTCAATAGA
The DNA here is from genome assembly GCF_050947875.1 of Dermacentor variabilis. Lineage (NCBI taxonomy): Eukaryota > Metazoa > Arthropoda > Arachnida > Ixodida > Ixodidae > Dermacentor > Dermacentor variabilis. Next base: position 8,134,297 of record NW_027460335.1, on the reverse strand, counting down.
CGGCACTATTCGCTGCAGCATGCATCGCAGCTGCCAACGTTGTGCAACACGACCAAATAAACGGCAGTTTTAGCAATTTCCTTCTGAACTTACGTATCATTACACTTCTGGGCAACTTCTTCGTCAGCTTCACGGGAAAAAGCAATTATGCCAAGCAAGCACTTGTAAATGACGTTAAGATTGGTCGATGTAGGCACGCGGCTGGCACGGACCTGTTCTTCAGCGAGGCTACGGGTTAACGGAAAAGGTGACTGATCTTGCTTACCAAGAGATGTATGCGACTTTTTATACATATATTGTCTTCAAGCCATATCGCTGGAGTGCAGCCGATGTTGAAAGCCACGATAAATATTAGGATCTATTATTCTCATTTAGTGCAGGTACTCACGCGATGATTTTGGGTAAAAAGGATCGCACATGCTGGAACCAATTCCAGTATCAGGCGAATACAAAATTGCGACAGAGAGCGGCATGCGCAGTAGTAGACAGTGTCCCGTAACCAGGACAGTTGCGGAGATGGTCAACGTTGCAACCACAGCGAAGGCAAGTGGCGGTAGCTGGGACCATTTGGCGCACGAAAATAGTGACGGGTAAATATTCCAGAAGTTAATCCGAAGTCCCTGTCAATGGCACGACTCATCATGTTTCCGGCATGTATAACCCCAGAAGATAACACATAATGCGTCGTCTTTCGGGTGAACATCCGGTTTCTTGTCTCTTTTTTTTTTCAGTTTGAGTTGAAGTGACTGAGCAATTAAAATGGCTATTTTATAGTTTGTGCAGCAGCAGTCTCGTGAACTGATCTTCGTATACAAACTACTATTATCTTCGGGTGCTTAATCTTTTTTTTTTCGCTGTCATTTGAATATTGCTTTTTTGTATTGACTGTAATGGTGTTCCTTGTTATTGCGTTGTGTGAATGATGCTTTTCTAACTAGATTCTTCACGTGTAGTTGAAATAATCTTACTTTCCATTATTGTAATCTAATTTTCCACCTAAGTCAGACTTGCCTAAATTCCATTGAAGGTTTTCCTACATAAATATATTTGAAAATAAGTTGCACAAACGTGCCGTAAGGAGACGCGTGAAAAAGTAAGTAGTACTTTTCTCTTTCGTGGGAACATTATTGACTCTTATATTTATATATGTGCTTTTACTTTCATGAGTAGCTTCTGCTAATACCAATGAACGAGTTATTACTTGCATATTAATCACATCACGCTTCTCGCAAAATTTCTAGCTCCATCTATCCTTGATACTGTGCTTTACAGCATGGTATGCATTATAAAATAAAGAAACACAAGCGTTTTCTCTTATCCGCGAAGGAGCTTTTCTTTAACTTGCTGCGCCTTAGCTAAACCATTTATTGAGCGTTTGCCAACTAACAGTTCACGTTGAATATTTGCCCTTTGAATGGCATAGCTAAGACTGCGACCTAGGTTGGACCCAGGGGCGTAGCCAGGGGGGGGGGTAGTCTTATGAGGCTTGAGTCCCGCCCCCCAAATTTTTTCGTGCTGTCCCTGCATCCCCGACCAAAAGCAACCCCTGGCACCGGAAATCATTCTGTATTTTGTCTAGAACGTCTTTTTCACGCTTGAAAAGCCATTTCACCGCAAAAATTGCGAACTCGGGCTAGATTTCGCGGCAACGCCTATGCACCGGGAGTCGCATAACGCAAGCAGCCCCATCCGAGCACAAAGTTTCACGGACGACTAGTTCTCATAAACTTTTGGTGTTAAAGGTGCATTGACATTTACAAACGTGTGCTGTAGATTTTCAATTTGGGAACTTTGAAAGTTTAATGTTCCCATAAATATTTGACGCCAGGGTTCATTAACTTTTCCAAAGTCGTACATCGGGCCATACAACGAGACAAGCCAAATCAACTCACTATCAGACAGGTTGACAAGTCCCGCAGCGAGGCCCGATGAGACGAAGCGTTGTGGTGCTTCATTCGTGCCGTCATGTCTCATAAACGAATATCAACATATTTTTTTCACCTGCGCCAGAGCATCCAGTGAAGACACTAAAGCCAGCCAAGGTAACTACGTTCTTATTTATTTTTTTCTACTTTGACTTTTAATCGCGAGGACACATTGAGCCTCTTCAATTTTTTTGTTCTCGCTCCCTTACCCGCGGACTGCCAGAGCCATACAGAGCGCATGCGTTTTCCTCGTATTGCCCCTTCCACCGCGCGGCGCACTTCGGTGCGCGTTCGGTTTTCTCTGGCCGAGTGTATTTTCCCCTCGCAGAGTTTTGGACGCTTTCTAGCGAGCAGACGAGAAATACAAGGGTCGCTCGCCGCCATCACTGTGGGGACTCGATGGATTGCACCGCGTTCGCTTGAGCGCAGCCTGTCCAAAAAGTCTTGTCTCGCCAGTGTAGGATACCGAGCAGTGTGCGCATGGTTCTTGGTGAACCAAGCGTCTCGTGTTTTCTTCGATATTCCTTTAATAGCCACATTAGTTGCCCAAAGTAGGCATTCGATTGTGACCAACATACTTTCCATAGTGTTTTTTTTTTCATTACGGTGCCCCCGCCCCACAAAATGGGGAAAAAATGTTGTTGCGGCACAGCGAATTATCGCATGGTGAAAATTCAATTTTATTACTTATTTTGCGGGAAGTAATGGGCCATGAGACGCTTCAGCTGCCGGATACTCTTATTATATTATTGCGATAGCAATTATACGGAGACTAGGCGCATTCCTGCGGTCACCCTCGCCCTCATATTCCGCATAAAGTCCAAGGGCGATAACATCGTGACCACGCGCCGCATGCTGTATTTGCGAGTAAAAGCGTGTGGGGGGTGGGTAGGGGAATGGGTGAGCCGACGATGCTGGCTCAGTCTTGTGTGCGCAAGGGAGAAAAGTGAGGAGCAAGCACGCCGCTTTCCGTAGCGCGCGATACATCAGGGGGAGTGGATGGAATGGGGGAGGGATCTAGGATTCTGTGAATCTGTGATTGCGCATGATGTTTATTTGCCTTGTTTGAGCCATTATACAGCGTGACTTTTTCTTAGCTACGTACATTTATTGGAGACTTATATGTATGTTTAGATATCTTGTTGCGAGGTGTTGTGCATACGTGAAGTCAACTTTGTTTCCAGTGGCACATTTTTGCCTTTTATCAAGCTGTATCTTTGCATTTCTATATTTCATTGTATCTTCGCGTTTCTAATGTACGAGGGCCACTCACATGAAAGTGAGCCTACCCACCCTGCGCAATTATGGTTCTGTTCATTATCTGCAAGGCCTGCGCGTAGCACACAGGCATCTCTCATCTACAAAAGTGACACGCAGGTGTGAGGATAAATGTTGTTTAATGCGCTCATACACTGGGTTGAACCTGGTTGCGTAACGTAATGGACGCTCCAGAAGTTGAGCAGCGTGGTGCCGTGAGGTTTTTGACAGCTGAAGGTGTTTTCCAAAAAGAAATTAGTCACCGTATGGCTGCCGTGTAAATTGAACATTTCATTTCATTGGCCACTGTGAAGCGTTAGAACAAACGGTTCAAAGAAGGACGTGACAGTTGCAAAGACGATCCCAGACCGGATCAAAGCCCCCATCGTGCAATTACCCCTAACAAAATTGCAAAGGTTGATGAGCTGATGACACAAGAACGGAGGATAAGCATGGATGAACTGGCAGAGCGTGTCAGCATCAGTAACGGTTCCGTTCGCGCCATAATTCATGAGCATCTCGGTTATCGGCTCTTGTGTGTGCAATGGAGGCCCATGATTTTGAACCACCGCAAGAATAGGGAGAAGTTCGGCGCTGCCTTTACTCATCTTATCCGGTATCACAATAAGGGTGACGATTTGTTGTCTGCAATTGCGATCGGAGAGGAACCATCGTGCCACTACTACGAACCTGAAGCACGACGGCAAAGCTTCCAATGGAAACATTCGAATTCACCACCCCCAAAGAAAGCAAAGGCCGTCATTTCCGCCGGATAGGTGTAGTTGACTTTTATTTTTCGATTGTCAGGGGCCCTTACTGATAGAATTTGCTAAATCTTGAGAGACTATCAATTATTTCCGTTATTGTGGAACGCCGGATGGGCTGCCTGTCGCAGTCAAGAACAAACTAAGTGAAACATTGACGAATGGGGTCATCTTGTTCCACGACGATTCCCGTCCCCACGTCGCTGATGTGGGTAATACAAAAGTTTAAAAAAATTAAAATCAAATTATGGGGTCTTACGTGTCAAAACCGCTTCCTGATTATGAGGCATGCCGTAGTGGAGGTCTCCGGAAATTTCGGCTACCTGGGTTTCCTTAACGTGCACCTAAATCTAAGTACACGGGTGTTTTCGCTTCGCCTTCATCGAAAAGCGGCCACCGTGGCCGGGATTCGATCCTTCGACCTTGTGCTCAGCAGCCTAACGCCATTAATACAAAACTGGCAAAGTTCAAGCGGGAAACGCTGCAACATCCGCCATACAGCTTAGACCTGTCGCCTTGCGACTTCCACATTTTGGGGCAGCCGAAATAAAAAAAATAGCTCAAGGGAACTAGATTCGTCTCGGACGATGACGTGAAAGTCAGTTGCAGATGTTTTGAAGCAATAACCCAAGGAGCTTTATGAGACCAGAATTACGCGACTCATTAGTCAATGGGACAAATGTCTAATTGCTTATGGAGGCTACTTTTAATTAAAGTACGCCGTTTGTCATATATTCGCATTGGTTCACTTTCATTTGACTCGCCTTCGTATATTGTGCAGGACTCCTGCTTTTTGTACGTGATCTCTGTGGCGACTATAATTTCGGTGCAATTACTCACGATACACGACCGGTGACAGCTGCTCCTACGTAATACATTGGAACAAATGACAGCGTCAATGAGATTTTTCACAGGCCGTTGCATATGTACAAGAATGTAAACAAGGATCTTGAATGACAAAGTTTCATTAAATATTTGTCCTCAACCTGTTCATTACATGGCCTTTACATTTTTCATATCAGCGGCATGCACTGCTTTGCTGGTTTCGAACTGATGTAGTTCTAAAGTTCGTGTGATATTTTCTTTACATACTAAACAGACAAAAAACATGTAAGCATTGACATCAGTTATGTTGGGCACAATTTTTGGCACATACGAGTATAATATTTTTTGAAAAGATACATATTTTACTTGCATTGACAGGGCGTAGCGTTCAAGAATTCGTTTGCAGCATCTGTGGCAATGGCAATGCAGTTATTCATGTATTTGATCCCTTGGCAAATTGTTTAAGAGGAAGCTTTAGCTCGGGCCCAACTCCGACGCTGCCTATTCAGATACATGTAAAACACAGAAACGCTTTTCTGAGATAACTCCTGAATCGCTTTTAATTAAATTTCTTAAACTAGAAAGTAATTTAGGTTCTAGTGTCTCTTGGAAGCGGAATTTCGATTTAGGGCCCGAACTTTGTTTAAAATATTTTGAAAAATTCGAAAATTCGAAAAAAAATAGAAGCACGAAGTTTCCAAATTAATAGCTCTGCATCAAGAAGAGATATGGCGGTTCTGTAAAGGGCATCCATTACACCATTCAAAGTGGACAAATCCGATATGTCTATTTGTATATTATGTGAATTCCTTATGTTATGTACAAGGGTCCTGCAAAAGCCGTATTTCCATAATACTGAATTTTTTGAGACTCATGTGTAACATCAATTTTGTCCGCTGTAGATGTACTATTATGTGTAATTGACAGAATTGTGATACAAATCTTCATTGCTGATTTACAGAGTTGTAAACTTCATTGTTCCGTGTGCAGAAAATTTTCGATTTTTGCCACTTTTCAATAAAATATTGACGACATAAATCGAAAATTCGGAAGAAAAAATCACTAGAATTTAAGTTTTTCTTTGAAATGCAACAAACCTCATCAAAGTTGGTGAAGTGGTTGCCGAGAAAAACGGCTTCTCCCTCTACATGTATTTGGATAGGAGCATTCGACCTAATGTTTCCTATAAAAAGGCGGCCGAGCTGCATTGTGAGCCCCCCCCCCCCCTCCCCCCGAACGAACTTTCTGGATACGCTACTGGTTGGTCCATAGGCTGAGAAATGCCACACTATAGATACAAAATTAGATACTCATGGGCCATATGGTATGGCATTATTTAGACAGTAGCGTAGAAACACATGGACGACGAAAGCAACAGGCGGGACACTAGATTAGATATCTTGATAAGCACAAAGATGTTGTTGGTAGGTCCTCTTGTCATTATTTTGAATGTTTTCGAGTGTTAGCTGATGCACGTCTATAGGTAAAAAACTTGTTCTTATCGTCACATACGGTTTGAAATTGTAGTATGAAATGGAAAAATGACTCCGATTACAGTTGGTCACTATAAGCAGGAGGAGGCGTTACAGTGGCGGTCAGGGCAGAAATGAAAGCGAAATAAAATATATTCTTGTGTGTTCTTCCTAGATACATGATATCATTCTGAGGCACGCCCTGGAGTGGTGTTGCGGAATATGGTGAGCTCTGGTTCTCAAGAAGGGACCTAAACGTAAGGGCACAACAATATTTCGGCTTGTTTCTCTGGACGGAAAATACTACGTCTTGCTCAGTTCATCACCCCCAATTAGCACGGTGCAATGCACAGACGAAAGCAAGCGCACACATAAACAGGCGGCTTGTTCTCAGCTTTCAAGCAAGCTTACAAATATACATAAATGGCTATAACCCATAAAATTTGAAATATGATGTTGTTTGTACCCGAAGAGGAATAAATATTGGGCTGGTTGGTCTCGCATTCGTGATGAGTAAAACTTAGGCATACAAATAGAAAAAGTATGCAGGAAGAAAACAAAAGGGAAGTCACAAAAATTGGGACAGAAATTTTACTTCTACATGCCTACGTGGTATTACTGGGACTATGCGTGCAGTAAAAATAAACGCATTTGAGAATACGCAGGTACCCGCATAGACTCTGTCGCACGTAGACCTTTAGCCGTCGTTTCTAAATCACAATGAAATGAGAGGGCGCGCGGTGCGCCTTTTCTCCTCTCTGGCTTGTGCGATACGGTGCGGCCTTGCCTGAAAGTATTGGTGTCGCGTGCTGCGGAACGATTTCGAGATACCTTAGATCATACTTTGTGAAATTTACGGAATGTCCTTCCATATGAAGTCGTCAGGGAAGCCTTTCATTGCATCGGTAACTACAGTGCGCGGAAATATCTCTTGGGGGCGCAAACATGTGATGCGCATTATCAGCTGCGGTGTGTGTATGTGCTGCGAACTATTTTGCGTATATTGGCTCTATTTCAACGAAGAGATCTGGTGCCTCTGTATTACGAGCATGAAATAGTAAATCCGCATACTATCTGATCGCTTGGCGTTGGGACTAAAACATAAAACATAAGAGCGCATGCTCGTGTGCAGCAAACCTAAGGCAACCACGAGACATCTAAGCGGCAGGTGCTATTAAACATTTCGGATACACCGGCATCGTGCTCGCGCTTATCAAGTCTAGTAGGCTTGAAATCATTATATGTCTACGCTAGCCTCCTGCATGAGGCCGATGATTGCTGTGTTAAACACAGCCATCACTGCGGATTGTAAACCATGCAGCATGATTTGTATATAAGCTATGTGTTTGGGCATTGCCTTTTTGCCCTGTAAAGCCATAATATATGAGAGGGATCACATCAAAAGAATGCGATTGCTATTTTCGAGCACATTTCCGTAATACGTGTGAGTGCGTTGTAGAGGAAGGAAAGAACACAGCCGAAAACAATATTCGGTTATAATCCTCTGTATCTACCAAGAAAGAAAAAAACGGGCTAACGCCGCAATAAGACCTCGCATAATCAGTAACGCCGCACAACGTTTACAGATCTATAAACGTTGATGCCGTATGGTTGGACCATGCGCTATAAAGAACAAATATATCTGCAATCCAGCACCTACCACTGCTTAGGACGCTCACGCAGTTCGTATACGTTGGCTTTGCTGGACAAGCTTAACTCACACTGTAAAGTGTGCTGTTATTACTAATCAATACTCTTTTATTCATGGGTGGAAACGTCATCCACCAAACCAAGTAGTCACGCAATCTGCTGACGGTTTGTAAGCTTGTCAAAGTATAGCAGCACAGTTGCTATAGAAACAGAATGGTACCAATGGGGTTACAATCGTCGCGGATGTTTCATAGCACCTAGACCGCAGTTTAGAACTTGGGGATATTACTGTAATAAGATCACATTAGTGAAAGAAACATTCAAAAATACACATTTGATCTCCCAGGCTTATTGTAGGCTCAAGTATGCGCGCAGACTTCGCGCTGCGTGCTCCGTCCTTCTCAACGCCAGCTCAAAGTCAGGCCATACTGACTTAACCCGCTTCAGTACGTCTCACACATCCGTTTGTCACGCAGAAGGCGCACGTCATATTATGTAGACTGCCAGAAACAACCGCCGAGCGCATACCTGCAATGAAAAACGGAGCGCTCGCCCATGCCCGCATGCCGACTGCCCATAGGTGGCGCGTCTGCACAGCAACCTAGGTAGGACATTAGGCAGTACAATAGCAAGAGTTTGGTGGCGCAACCAGCCACCCCGTTCCAAAGGGGACACTCATAACATCCATCCATCCATCCATTCATTCATTCATTCATCCATCCATTCATGATGACGCCCGTGAAAAAGCGGTCTGTAGAATAGAAGAAAGCCAAAATTCAGGAATTCACGTTTCTGAAAATGCGCATTCTTATGACCTGCGTCCCGCCACGTTTTTGAAATGGAATTACTGATGCAGAATAGACAAGCTTGACAGCAGAAAAGCAAAAAAGAGAGGCTCCGGAAACAACGCCGAGTCATGCGCGAACAGCCGTGCGCTACACAATCTGCGTCATAGCGACAAAGGCAGCTGTGTCCGCATTACGGTCAGTCAACATACCACCCTTACGGGTTACATTTCGAAACTATAGGCGCCCCACAGGGCAATCAACGGCCGGGTGCACTTCCCAGGCGAAACACCCCGAACACTACCCGGCGCCGGGTTTCGGGAGCGCCTGTACCCACTTTTTTTTTCTTGCGGTGGGTGCGAGTGGTGGGTTTCGAACTGTCCACCTACCTCAGCCGTGTCTTGCGCCCTACACACTAGGCCACGACCACGGTGAAGCCAAGCGCTCGAAAAGAGCTATTTATGTTTGAAGTCGCCTCGCATTACTTTTCACTTTTTCTTCTTTATGAAAACAGAAATAAAGCCTAACTTGACTCAGTGCAGCCGCATTCTATGGCTAGCTCGCCAAATCTTGTTACAACCAACAACATTATAAGAATTTTCACTAAGAGATAAAAGCATGCAGCCTGGCGTCCACCCACGTATGCTGGCGGGGCCGGTCGTCCACTGGTGCACATATATTAAGACTCGCTTGCGCAGATAAGCTGCGCGAGCGTGAATTGCGCTCCTTAGCTTCCTTAAGCGGCGTGCTTTGAGCATGGTTCACGTAGCAGGCAAAGGCAGCGTTGAAAAGCAAAGGACAACAGAAATGACGTGACCGTAGTAGATTAGCACGACGGCCGATTTCTTCATTGGCCCCTGGCGCCAGACGCAACTGCTGTTTGCCTATGCTCGTGCTCTCACCTTCAGGTTTCACGTTGTGGCATCAAAACAATAAAGTGACTATTTTTTGCGTCTTTCTAGCTGCGGGCGAATTTCCACATTAATATTATAGCGTCTCGAGGCTTATTCTTTTTGAAAACTCTCTCCAATATTGAATCTCACTTTCCCTGTACTTCTGACCACTACGACTACGACTAGAAGCGCTGAAACAGGCTATATGGGTGTTTTATTAGCATTCTGGGTGCAATAGATGAATCGCAGAGCTCACATAAGGATGATATCTGGGGATCAAGAGCTTAAAGAATGGCGTAAGATAACAAGGGCCTAAATGATTACTGTTAGCAATATTTGTGCATTTGATCTTCCTTTTCCATGCATACTCATCATCATCAATTCATGGCTCCGTGGGGAGTGGCACTCTTGCTGAAATAAAGCTGAACTGTCACATAGCAGTTGTTTTGTAATTCGCCGATGTACTTGTAGCGACCGTCCGTCAACGCGGTGCCTCGGTCTCGGGTCATTGCCCTTCGGACTTTCCAGGAACCGAAGCGGCTGCCCGACTAGGGCGCAACCGCAGCCACTCGGTAAACCTGCTTTTAATTTTCAATAAAGCAAGACGACTCTCCGTTCTCGAGCTGCCAGAACGGAAATCCGTTGCCTCTGCCAATGCGAGCTCCCGGCAGATATGGTGGGGATATGCAATTCCTTTTCCAACATCAGCCATTGACGACGCAGCTCCTGCTGACACAAACGACGCCGCGATTATGTCTCCTGTCATCGCCGCGAGCCTTTAGCTGCAAAACTATTGGCCCAAGAATCCTCGAGTTTGGTCTATGCAAGTGGAGGCCTGTTTTCAAATTTGGCGCAATACGTCATAGACAGCAAAGTACCTGCACATATTCGCCGCTCTACCCTACCAAATCTCCGTGCCGTAGACAAATTGCTAGCGCGTAAACCTTCGGCCGCAGCATACGACGACCTGAAACGTTCTTGCAGCGCTCAGCTGCACCACCCAGCTCAACAGTGAAACCTACAACACGTGCTCTCCGAGGAACTCGCCGATCAACGACCGTCACAACTGCTGCACTGGTTGCGTCAATTACTGGGTGCAATCCCTGATCGTGTATTTGGCTTGTATTTGGCACAGCAATCTGTCGACACTGTGAGAGTCTCAGAGCCAGGAGACCGACTCTGGCAACTGGAGGAATCCTTCAGCCGCCTTATCAACGCATTCGATAAGCTGAAGACAGGTGGCAACACAAGCGCCAAATGTCAGCGCAACCATTCACCTTCATAGTCTTGCAGCGCACCTACAGGCTCGCCGCGGCAGTTGTGTTGGCGCTAATGTCGCTTTCGCAAAGAAGCAAGTTGTTGCACCCAGCCCTATTCGTGGACAGAAAATCCACCGCCCGGCCGATAACGGCGGCATGCGACATGGGCCCTCGCGCAAGCTGCCTTTTCTTCATGATTCCCCCGCAACACCGGCACACACCTTCTGGTCGACACCATAGCCGTGCGTCTACGGTTCCCGCCACGGCCGCACATCGCGAACGCGGCAAGTCCACACCCCCGTTGCACGCAGTGAACAACACTGCCATTGTCTCTATGGTCAGTATGACCAGTCAGTAATGCTAGACATGGGACACTGGCGCTTGCACCCATGGGTGTTTGTGATCGCCGACGTCACCTTTGCCTCCTTGGAGACCCCCTCTTCAACCATTACAACCTAAATTTGTCTGTTCGGGATCGGCAATTGAAGTATCGCGTTACGTGCCTCCATGTACTTGGCATGACATCCAACTTCACCTTATCTGCTATCCGTACGTTTCGGCCGATCTAAACATACAGCGATGAATTTGCTGGGTACACGCAACGTATAAAACCCCGAAACTGTGCACTGTCCGTGTTCCACAAGGTGACGCATTATATCACAAACACTGCCTCATATTTTGTTGCGGGGTCATGAAGGCTCGCTAGACGAAGGATGTAAATCTCACGCCGTAAGCTCCAACATATGCTGCAGCTTGGCGTTATTTTTCCTTCATCTAGCACTTGGTCTTCCCCACTCTATCCGGTTAAAGAAGGACAGTGGCGACTGCCGGCCTTCTGGTGATTGCCGAGCTTTGAATGCCGTCGCTACTTTGGATAAATATCCCCTTCTCCACACACATGACCGCAACGGAAGCATCGCAGGAACCAAAAAATCGCGCAAGATTCATTTGATGAGCGGGTACTGCCAAATTCCAGGGCAAGCGAGCGACACTCCAAAAATAACAGTCGCTACTCCATTTATCCTATTTTAGTTTGTCCGTATGCCTTATGGATTCAAGAATGTGGAGAAAATTTTCCAAAGATTCGTGGGCTAAGGTACGCTCGGGCTGCCGTGCATTTTCATCTACCTTGACAGCATGCACGTTGCCAACCCCAACGACGATGAGAACGAAGACGAAGACGAAGAAGACAAAGCCGCCCTCTTTGTCCCCAACTAATAGGTTAAGATCTGTGCTCTTCAAGTAGTTAACCGTGAATCTGACAGGCAATTTTGGAGCAAAAGGCGCACCTCTATGTTGCAGTGACTCTACGCCTTCAGCTATACATCACTCCTATTCATCTGAACTGGCTGCCGCGGCCACATTTCTGACTATAGACAGCATTCGTACCGGTTCTTATTTAGGCTCGATACAAAACTTAGGATCATGGCTTAGCACTGCTGCAACCCTTTCAGGCAAGTCACACTCACCGATGCAGGTAACTTGCTTTGGAGCAACATGCTTTCGCACTTGCGCTTTCTTCAACACACACAGATTTCTAAGACACATTATTAGTTGGGGACAAAGAGGGCGGCTTTGTTGTGATGCCAAAAGGTCTGTTCCTACAGAAGGCAGATGAGGCTATCGCAAAAAACTTTGTCCCAGTGAATGTGTCGTTAGCTAAAGCGAAGAAAAGGGCTATTGCTTTGTGTGAAGAGCTCAACCTAGAAAAATTAAGAAAGAGCATCAACGCTGCTGACATTTTGTCTTTGAGTGTTTTCTTCACTGTGAAGACCCACAAGGAATCTGTTCCATTCAGGGCTATTGTCACTGAGAAGGGCTCTTGGCAGGGAATCTTGTCAAGGTATCTGCAGAAGAACCTTAGTACCATTCCGTTAGAAGACCCTTTCCTGGTAAAAAATTCTACAGAGGTCATCGAATATTTTTCTGGCTGTGAAACCTCGTGTCAAAAGAGGTTTGCATTTTCTATCGATGTAGAAGATTTGTTTTACTCATTGCCTCATCCTGAGCTTTTCACGCAGTCCGGCGTTCGTGTTGTCTTTCTCTTCTCGTCCTTGTTCAATTGTGCGCTGGAACTATGTTTCACAATGCTAATCATAACCAACTAGCCCCAGCTCTCCATACTTAGCGATATCCACTCTTGCGGGTTACAATTTCAAACTGGGCGTCCCGTTAGGCATTCGGGTGCACTCCCCTGGCGATACACCACAAACAGTACTGGGCACCGGGTCCGGGAGCGTCTGTACCTTTCTTTTTTTTTTGATGTTGCGGTGGGTGTGGCCGGTGAATTTTGAAGTGTCCACCTACCGCAGCCCCGGCTTGCGCACTGTACACTAGGCCACGACTGCGGTGAAGCCAAGCACTCGAAAAAAAGCTGTTTATGTTTGAATTCGTCTCGCATCACCTATCGCTTTCTCTTCTTTGTGAAAACGGAAGTGAAGCCTAACTTGACGCAGTGCAGCTGCATTCTATAACTAGCTCGTGGAATAATGGTACAACCAACACCACTATAAGATTTAGAAGTAAGACATAAAGGCATGCAGCCTGGTTTTCGCCCACAAATAACGACGCGGCCGTTCGTGGACTGTGCACAAATATGAAGACTCGCTTGCGCCGAGAAGCCGAGCGAGCCTGAATTGAATACTTGCAGAAGTACGAGTGCGCATGCGCCAGAACTGGCTGGGGCGGCGCGTCTTGAGTGCCACCTTCTTGGTTGGAAAGCAAACGGTGCAGCTCGGGGAGCCCTCGGTAGCATCGTAGTGTCAGAAGTCAGTGTTACGTGCCCCACGAGGCTGCGAGCGCGACATGCCAGCTAACTGCGTCGCTTTCGGCTGCACTACGTATTACTGTGGAAAGGGAAACAATAATTTCTTTAGATTTCCATCCGCGAAAGTTAAGGCGGATGGACGGCAGCGGTAAAGCGGTTGAACCTTGACGGCACACCATGGCAGCCAACGGCGCATTCTAGGATCTGTGGCGCGTATTTCATCACAAGTAAGTGTGATAAAGCCTTTATTGTTTGACTTTTACGCACTCATTGCATCTATAAGTGCAGACCGGCCGTTGAAATCCGCTACTCACTCCGACTACGTGCCTTGCCTGTTTACGTACAGAAGAGCTGGCAGCGAGCCTATGTTCGGCGGCACAACCGTGCCGCACAAAGCCGTGCGAGCAAACGTGTTCCCCCATTTGCTTTCGCCACACTTCGCATCGCTATCGTATGTGTGCATGCGTATGTGTCATTCGAAAGTAAGCCGTACTAACAGGAAAAAGTGATGCCGAACGCCACTTAGCAAATAGGGCATTCGAGGAGTTATTCATCCCCGCTACAGTAAAGCTGCGCTGCGCAGAGGTGCGTTTTTCAACGGCCCGTCCAGCTGGCCGCTGGTTGCTGCCCTGGGGGTTTTATTTTGCCGTGATCTGCATCCGCCGCGCCCGATTGCAAGCGAGTGTTGGACGTGCACTCCCTGAACTAAAATTCGGTGCCTCAGGTGCACACGCGGATTTGTACGCACACCAGGCATTTACATTATGCGTCCTCTGAAGTAGTCACATTATTGCTCAGCTTTCTTTTGACATTTATTGATTCATCTGACATAAGAAATTTTATTTCAACTTGCTCTTACAATATATTAAGCTTTGTATTGATATGTCTGTGCTTGACATCTGTAGGGGCTGCTCCCATTGGCCTCGAGCTCCACCTCTGGAAAAGCTGGCGCCGCCGTCGGTGTGACGTGCTAAGAGGGATCACGTGGACATAGCGGCCGCGTCGGCTGCTTCGGGCGCGCCGAAGCGAGCTGAAAACGAGTTTAAATTCCCTCGTACACTGCGGTCCTCATTTAGTGGCGAAATTTTCCGGCTTCGATTGTCTCCTTTACAACGCTTCAAAGCACTACAATAGGTAGTGGCTGCCTTTGAAGGCGCGCAACATGGTAGGCTACTGCTCGGTTCCGCAGGGCCGGACGCACGTAACGGAGGCCGGTGTCAGCCTCATTCACACGTAGCCGCAGGACAAGAAGCTGCGTGAAGCTTGGCTCGCGGAACATAAAAGCGGCACACAGTCATCGGCTACAACTCGGGTATGCAGGAAGCACAGGCGCGAGGAAGATTTCTGCTACGTCGCCCGGTCTGCGATGTTCTGAAAACGCGCACTGAGACGCTCGCCCGAGTCCGCTGCCCGACTAATGTCATGACGGTTTGGTCTATGAACTTGTCGATGCTATAGATACTCGCAAGTTCAGTGGAGTGGAAAGGCAGCGGTAAGAAGCACATTTAAAAAAAGCAAGGCATATGGTCATGCTTGTGTTATGAATTAATGCACTGGATTACAAAAAATGAGCAGCGGGAAATTGCACGCTGACAACACCGATAAACATACAGTGCGACGCAACTCGAGAAATAATACTGAACGGTCAAAGAATTCAGAAGAAAAAAAAGATTGAATCGTCGCGACGGTACATCACAGTCCCGGGAGGCGTCGAAGTCTCTACAATAAAATTATTTCTGAACGGCTCTGATAGCTCCCACGCAACAATGGTTGCTTGCATACTGTCAAATGCTCATATTCTGCGGCCCAAAGCTCATGGCACGGTGCGAAAACGCGCGCGAGGAGAAAGTGAAACAGTGCGCGGACAAGCATGCAGACGCGCAGTCGGTCGCTGCGAATCCGCGCGATCGCTGCATTGAGGCTTCATTTTATTACGCTCCATTTAGTTATACAAACACTATAAGAACATATTTCACATAGTTTGCTCCCAGCGTTTACCTACCTTTCACGCAAGAAGCCGGTTCGGGAGACTCCATCGCGGCGATCGCGCGCAGGGGCGTTCACTGTACGTGTTCGGTAAGGAGAAAGCGTCTGTAAACGATTGTGTGCTTTCAGTTTGCCCAAGATTATTATTTAGATAGTAAGAAACTTCTCTCGTTTCGAAAGTACTTATAGAAATGTCCGGGAGAGCTCGCGCGTGGTGTTTTCAGTCAGCGCTGACAGCAAAACCTATGAGGAGCGCGCCGCATGATCCCTCATACTACGCCAGCGAGGCGCTTCCGATAGATGGCGACTC
This sequence comes from Dermacentor variabilis, assembly GCF_050947875.1. NCBI lineage: Eukaryota > Metazoa > Arthropoda > Arachnida > Ixodida > Ixodidae > Dermacentor > Dermacentor variabilis. The sequence goes on along the minus strand of NW_027460335.1, from coordinate 8,118,404 downwards.
CGTAACTCCTCGCCGCCAGTAGCTTCTCAAAGCAGCGAAGTGGACCCCGGGACTGTACCAGGGAACGCCCAGCCTCTTCCAGTCATTCTGGATGAGCATGCTTCATTGTCTATTTTAAATACTTACAAATGGGAAGTTTCTATGGAACAACAACCTTGAGGGTCCTGATAAGTGTATATTCACTGTATGAGGATACGTAGAGACGTCGCTTATGTATGTAATGTGTCACTTTTTGAGGGATAAAGGTGTAGTGCTGTGTATCATTAAGGTACAATGTGAAGCATGCCATGGCTAACTTAACGGTACAGAATGTTAACTTGAGTGAACTTGCTCCAAGCTGATAGAAATAGTTAATAAAGAAGTGCTCACAGGTATGGTTCGCTGTGCATGCATCCAGCAGTTTCTGTTCCTTCGTTTTATTGAGACTTCCGTATTTATTTGCAGAAGCTGAGGTGCCCATTCAACCATCTGGTAGTGCAGATGGCCCACGGAGAACACGCCTGAACCGAAATCACGAGGAAGTGGTGAAGGTAAGGCTGCCGGCTTGCAGCTCGCCATGCTTGCCGTGATATTTATAGGGTGCTTACTCGTATGGAAGTCTGTGAAACAAAGTATCTTGTCATTTGTGGAAAGAGGCTGCAAGTATTAAGCCTGGCTGTTCTAAATCAGGGAAATCATTCAAAGCATATATGGTGACGGTAATGGGGTGCCTATTAGAAATAAGGCTGTCAGCTGAATGCACAGCTGAATTTCTTCTCATCTGATTGGTATTGAAGGTTGTTTTCTTGATGTTTGAGTCGAGTGTGATTGTTCTTGTTCCAGCTTGCAACTTACAGGAAAATATAATGGTGCTGTAGAAGTAATGTACTCTTGCACCACTCAGCTAGAAGTTATTGTAAAAAATATACAAGCAAATTTTGGGAAATATGAAGGAAGCAGAAATACAATGTGATGAAGCACAGTTTTATTTTATAATACAACTAAAATCAACCGCAACCAATGGAAGTTCTTTGTTGAGCAGTCATGTTTAAAAAATTCTCGGGTTTTACGTTAAAACCACAATTTGACCATGAGGCACGCCGTAGTATGGGACTCTGAATTATTTTGATCACCTGGTGTTCTTTAACGTGCGCCCAATGCATGGTACACGGGCAGCCGTCAAAGTATGTGATAATGCACATTCGAGGACAAAGCTAACATTTTTGTTTTTTGGTATTCTACAAAAAATTTATTATCATCAGCTTAACTCTCTGAATGACCTCAACTGGGCTATTTCTTCTTACGTGACACGCAAATAAATCTCGCTGGAGAAGACAGCTCCTGTGACATTACACACATCAGTGATTGGTAAGCGACTGCCGTAATTTAATCATAAGGCTCTGCCTTCGCTATCATCGTGCCTTTCTTTGAAGTAAAACTTCGCAGCTGTGAAGTTTTACTCATTTTAACGCTCAGGGCATTGATTTGATGAACTTTCTAGGTGATTCACATGGTTCTGTATAGCTCAAATCTCCCTTGAAAGCTTTTCTCACGAAATGTAATAATACCATCAGAAAATTGCATTCCAAGTGTTGTGTTCATAGTAAACAATAGTTTTAGCGTTGGAATTAGTCAACGTTGTTCATTGGAAACATCACTTCCAGCGCGTACACAGATAGAGGGACCGAAACAACGACTAAAACAAGTGCTGTTGATGCCCGACGAAATAGAAATATACTGAAGTGGGGTTTGGCTACGGGTTAGTTGGTATTCCATTGGAAACAGCGCTTACCTTCGTCATTCTTTCAGTCTCTCTCAGTGATGTTAGCAATTACCAACTAGCTCGTACCCAAACCCTGCTTTAGTATCATTCTTTGGACTGCACAATTGATTAAAAGTTGTAACGTGGCTGTTGTCATCCTGTGCAAATTTACTAGCAAAGCTGGCTTTTTCAATTGGTTGCTTACATCAATTAAGTAGTTTTTTCTCTTTCTATACCATTGTCGTAGGTTCCCAGGCGAGCACCACCTACCCAAGCACTTTGACGAGCACTGACACACAGAGAGAAACAGCGTTGCTGCACCAAAAAATTGCTTGTTTAGACAGAATAAATATTCGGCTTGAGTTGAAGCTTGATGAAGCCAATTCAAGAACACTCACTTTAAGTACCATTAAGCTCTCAGCTAAGAAGTGCGCCTTCTATACGGGGCTTGCTAATTATGGTGTTTTTCGAAGCCTCTTCGAATACTTCGAGCCCGGAGCCAGCAAACTGACCTACTGGGGGCAGAAAGGAAGGTTAAAAGCCAAGTCCCTGACCGGCCAAGGGAACCTGAACTCGAAGTGGAGTTTTTCATGGTGCTTGTGCGGTTAAAAACTGGCATCCCTGTAGAATAGGTTGCTCGAAACTTTTTTAATGTCTGCAAGCCATGCCAGCCTCATTTTTGCTACCTGTGTTAATTTCCTTGAGTTTGAGTTGGCAGCAAGAATGCAAATGCCGACGAGAGAAATGATAGCGCCATATCTACCAGGAAGTCTTCGAGGTTTCGAAAATACTAGGTTGGTGCTAGATGCAACGGAAGTTCGTATACAGCGGTCCTGACCACTTAGTGCACAGCTGCAAACTTTTTCGACTTATACACATTACAATAGTTGTAAGGTGCTTTTGGGGTGTACACCGGGTGGGTATGTTGCGTATGTGTCGCGTCTTTGGGTTGGATCGGTGTCTCATAACACTATGCTTCAGTGCAGTGGGGTTTTGGATCGTATGGATGAGGAGATGCAATAATTGTAGATAAGGGGTTTACATTTCCTTATTTTCCACCAGGAATCATGGTTTTCGGACCCCCATTCTGCGAGCAAAATGAGTCCCAGATGATGCCTGAAGCTGTTGTGCGTACACGTCGCATTGTATTTGCACGAATTCATGTTGAACGCGCTATAGGACACATAAAAAACGTTCCAATTGTTAAGCAAAACGCTTCCGATTAGCATGACTGACATTGCTGAGCAAGTGTTTAGGTTGTGTTTCTTCCTCTGCAATTTCAAACCACCACTGATAAAAGATGGTGAGTGATAGCTTGTAGAGGTCCATTATTATCTGGAGGAAGTTTTAATGATTTCGAAGTACGAATTAGAAAATTTTTGCCCCTATTTTTTTACCAAAATTACGGATGTAAATGCGAAGTCAACATATCCATTCCCAGCTGTGAAGTTTCCTTGCACTGGCACGAATCTGCTGTCATTTGTTGAAGAGTGTGGTTGTGCTTCTTGTGTCCAAGGTATACAAGCAACGAAATGCGGTTAATTTTCTCTAGAGGAAGAGACCAATGCCCCTCGAAATTCACGGGGAAATGCAGCCCACGTATGGAGAAAGCTCTCTCGCTTTGAATCAAAGTGTGAGGTTGTGGTGTTGTGAGTTCTCAACAAGCCCTAAAGACTCTCATTTGCCTTCGTATTGCGATGGTTTAGCTGTCCAAACTTCTGTGATCTTGCTTGCGAGCGTCTTGATAGTATGCACGAGTTCTGGCATGATGAAGGGTTACTGTAGGAACTGCGAGTTGGTGCTAGAGTAGTTCTTTAGAATGTAGGAGGCCCCATAATGTACATTGAGGGCCATGCATGCATGTCTGCAGTTCTGGTAGGCGAGATGGTTGCCATATTTCGCCGCTGCTCTATTGATGGCTGCAGTTATGGTTCTGTTGACTCCAGCACTTGAGAAGGCTCTTCTGTGTTTTCCACAAAGGTGCACATACAAGGTTGTCGATGATGAACATTGCTTCCATGGAGTGCTGATTATTGCAGGCTTTAAGAAACGCAATGTTTCTTTGAGAATGTAAAAAAGTGTTACTTGCTTACTCTGACCAGTGCTCATTTTGTTCGTGTTACTGCCTATGTTCGTAGCTTTTAATAGCATAATTTCTGCATTTTACTTTAGGTAGCTCTCTACGCTCGTTATTAGTGCTTTGTTAGCACACCTTGCATTAATAGTATGTAGCATGGTCTCCAGGCTAGTGGAATGTCTTTGACTACATAATTTTTGTGCAATACTATAGCAGAATAGAATATGCTACCCGAATCAATCGTCACTGAATCTTATCCTTTAATAGTTCGAGAGTTTCTCTACACACTCTGAGAATGGAATGTTGCCATATAGACTTTTTTGTTTACAAGTATGATTTTTCTTTGCTTGTTGTTCGCATGAACTGCTGAACTTCTATTAGTTTTCCCAATTGAAGATATTGTTATCGCATTCGTTATTGCTTCATTAACGAAATATTTCTGGATACAAGTTTTAACCCTTTGTAGTTATTCTTTGGAAATCCTTTTATGCATTGTTGTTATTATATAAATAAGTGAGATAGTGCTCTTTTTAGGTCATGTTCCCAGCTTATGTAATACCCCAACCGGGATCCTTTAGGGCAAAATAAGTTGTCATGTGCATCTTTTTTCACTGTAAATGGTGGTGTCAATTGTGACGGCTGAAGATAGCATAGAAGCCTAGGATCCTTCCAGGCACAGGGATGAGTAACGCCACGAGTAGGAGAGAGAAAAACGGTTTATTCTACAATATCTGCAGTGGATATGGAAGCCCGCTATATGTAGGAGCGCTGTCTGGCTCACCACATGTCTCTGCACAAATCGGGACGCACGCATTGCCCCAAATGTGCCAGCTTATAAAGCAGTAGTCTTCTCTAGATGACCAGCGTAGGGAATGTGACGATCTTGGTCAGATTCCCTAGATTCAGAGTCAGAGGGGGCGTATTGTTCATAGAACTCCGCCTCTGCTATCCAACCTTCTAAGAAACGACAAGGCAGTCTTGAAACTCGGTTAATACTCTTTCCACGAAAGTCGTCAATTTGGTCTTTTGCTCTCCGCAACGGTCATCTTACCAGTGTCCGGAGAATGGCCTTCGCGCTGGTCCCCACTTCCATGAAAGGTGACAGTTGTACTCGCTTCGAAGTGAGCTTCTTTGTCATCATGCTGTGGCTGGTGTCGGGCAGCATTGCGAGGTAGGCGAGCGTCGATGAAGGGGGGGGGGGCGCTTGGGAGAAACACTCAGTGTGCACTGCAGTCTTGAGACGCGGCACAAGGCGCATGCTGTGATAGCAGTGCATTTCTATTGATACAAATACCGCACAGCACTGATTGTTCAAAAACACCAAACTGTTTTTGTCTACAAATCCTTCCTTGTCCATTTGTCCTCTTGCCAGTTTTCCTGTGTGTAATAACAAATCTTTTGTTTGATTTTTGAAAATTTTTCTTTATTACCTCATTGCCACTGCCATGAACACGACATACAATATGCAGATTCCGCTGTTCAAGCGTCACAACATGGGACGTGCATCAAGTATGGCTTTTTTTATCCACTATCCTACTGATAGTCATCACCAGTCTACGGTGGTGGTCACACACAAAAACCCATTCAGCACCTTTCTGTAATATATATACTGTCCTTTTGTGTTGAGCCTGTTCAACGGCTTCATGCGCCTTGTGAGGATCTCTGGTATCAGGGCATGCCTCATAAAGTGAAATAGGCTGGGGAGCATTTCGGTCTCCCAGAACACTTTCTTGTTGTGTGTGCGCTGAAGGTGGATCTTGTTGGGGCCAAACCAGAAAACAGTTGCACCATTTGTGACCTGTGATGGCCAGCTGTCCTTGGATTTGAAAATAATATTCATGGTCTGTTTTCAACACAGCTTCATCTTCTAGGCTACAGCAAAACTTCTTGACTGCCTCCAGGCTTCCTCCATAGTCCGTCTCTGTTTAGAGAACGAGCACTTCACTTTCAGAATGCCTTCCTCTCTATCCGCTGTCACAACTCTGTGTGGTGATGCAGCCAGCAGTGGATGGTCACGGTATAAATGCAGGCCTGTTTCCTGTAGTGTGACCTGCCTGTCTAGGCTCCTGAGGAGGATAGCATATGCCTCAACAGCATCCTTCTCATGCGCTCTTCCGTATAGCATAGCTTCAGTAGACGCTGCCCTTTCGCTTGGATAGAGCAGGGTCTTCAGCAAACTTTCTGGTATTACGCAACGGCACACCCGCTTAAATAGGGACGTTGTAAGCCGCCCAAGTTGGGCAACATGCCAGTTTCTGTTCTATTCTTGCACTATCGTATTTGCACGTATTCTTTGACGCTCATCCTTGTCTATGCGCTTTAACGATGACATGTGTGCACTGACTAGCTCTTGCACTCTGCCGCTCCACAAACCTTCTTCATCCCCAAAGAACTGTGCAGATGGCTCAGGTACATGCTGTTGTGCCGGTTGCCCCATGTTGCGTAGCGCTTGGAGGCTGGGGTAGCATTCCGAGAGGCTTTCCTCTAAACGCTGCACTTCATTTTCGATAGGGGGCGACAGGTGGTCACATGAATTGTATTGCCGCTTTCTTTTTTTATGCAGTGGTTTGTTTAATCTGTACTTCTGGAAGGAGATTTCCACCAAAGACAGCCTTGGCGCAGGCTTCTTTGCTGCAATACATTAAAAATAATCGTGGCTCAGTAGTGCCACATATTTGAACTTTTCCTAGCCTAATACACAGAACATGGGAAGGCCCACATAACGTCCTGTTGAAGATACGCCGAACCTAGCTGAACAGTCAATATATTGATACAGTTGGCAATCTTGGGATACTTTAACTACTTTCCTCTGACCCCTCTCTAGGCAGGAAGTAGTGGCTGTTACACCCTGAAACTGACTGACCAACATTCTTACTGCCTCCACAATCCTTATCATGAAATATGTAATAACCAATGAGGCATCCACTATAGGAAACAATGCTAAATCTGATAAGGTTGCTTAGCATCTCTGAAAAATGCAAGTAAGATGAGGTCGGATGCAATCTGTGACCTGCACTACATAAACTGAAAGAAAACAGGTCATGAATGGTATTCAGCGCTGACATTTTAACCCTATGAAAATATAAAGGAAGAACTGAAATATTGCAGCAAGACTACTGATATAAAGTGATTGTGTACCTTGCGATTCTGCATACAGAGAAGGCCGAAAAAGAAAGGATGACTATACTCGCACTTTGCTCCAAGTTCATTAGTGTGTGCGTAACATTTTTGTTGCCACTCTATCAGCACTATACTCACCACCACATCTTGATGCTGCTTGTTTAGAGCTTTTAGAGCACACTTCCCATGCTTATTTCGCATGACAGTTATCAGTGCTGGATCGGAATTAGTTTTGGTGGGGTCAACCTAGAAAGCTGTATGTACCCTGAGCATTTGAATAAAGTTATTGTGTGCGCGGTAAAAGTGTGTCTCGTTGTTGAGTTTGCTTAAACACAGCTTACACATGAAGTGCACGGTAGCCAACCGGACACTTAACCTGGTGGACCTACTCTGCCTTTCACCTCTTGTTTTCTTCCTACACGTGAACCGTTTTGTAAATATCCAGTGCATGTGCATATGGAGCACAGCTTAAAAACTGCATGTTTGAGACGCCAAAATGCTACCGTAAAGGAGTGATTTTAAATAGGTGCCATTATTAGTACACCTGTGCCACACCATCTGCGCGAACAATCCACTTGCATGGTTGGTCCGTGCAGGCGACTTCCATTCCATTATCCCCCAGTTCAGCAACGCTGAGCAAAAGGCCAGCGACGTGCTGACAGGTCTCTCTGAGGCTGCAAAATATAAAAAATGCAGTTTTTCTTCGCGCTCGTCAAGGCGCTCTCATTTCTGAAACAAGATTTAAGCATTGAGTCAATCTAAGCATATGCGAGTGCGATTGAGTGCAATGTAAAAAACGATGCAAACAGAAGGCCTGCCAGTCTATGTCCTTTTATGTTCATTTGATCATTCGTTTCCAGGAAATTTCCATTTGCGAGTCTGCGCTCGTCTTTTTTTCTTCTGTACGTGTCAGTTAAGTTGCGCTCCCTTCCACCATGACTTCGAACCAACTCGCCCAACTATCTGCCTTGATACCAGTATGCATGAATGAGCTCGAGTGCACTAGCTAGCGGACGCACGCGCTGCCCGTATTTAAGCTTTTATAACGTATAAAAGAGGTTGGCGCATGCTTTGACACATGAGCGCTCGCAAAAACGCAATGAATACCCGGCCGCGTACATATAGCGCAAGCGAAATGTGGGATACCCTTTCTCACACCACAAGCATGCAACACCGCAGTTTGGCGAAACAGCGCGAGACGAATACCAAATTTGCAGGCTCGCACGAGTACATCTACTGTTCCATGCAATAACTAAGAGTTCGGGGAATACGAGAGGCAGAAAGTACTCACCCGGCCACACATTCACAGTGCGCTCCGGCAATGTCGCCAGTGGCTTTTGTGAACCATGCCGTAACCACGTTGACGCCTGACTTCATGGATGGCGTGCACGTAGCTCGTATGAGGCCAAGTGCAGGGTCCGCGGTGTTCACGTTAAGTTTTATGTTGTCAACGTAACCTTCTTCTTTTAAGGCCCATCCGCGGTGTGCCTGACGAACTGACGAAGTGTTGGCGTGCAGATAACGCCAAGCATTGCCGCTCGTTATGCGGCACACCGAGAAGGAAGTCGTCCATCCACTTTGCAAAAAAGGCAAGGGAATGCTGTCTTCTTCTATCATACTTAAAGCAGGTCATGCGCAACTACCAAAGAACGTCGACGCTTTCACAGAACGTGACAGAAGCTCCGTAAACACAAAGTCGCCACTCGATGCCACCGTACCAAAGCATGGCTGGAGGTCGGATGTTTTCCAACCAAGCGGTGAGGCACAAGCTTCCCGTTTCTCGCGCTAGGTGGCGCTCCGACTTCTGCAAATGGTCGATTGCAGAACTCGTCTGCAATGGTTCCTTAACGGCGTACTTTAACCATTTAGCCGCCAACTCCGAGCTGCATTCGTCACACGGGTTTCTACCAATAGCGGCAACGAAGAGTAACGCTCGTCCGACCAGATTTTGCCCCCCTTCCGCCGCCAAACTTATCACGGTCGTCCATTGCGCTGCTTGCATATTTGAAGCCTAGCTGGCTGTATTTGTCTATGGAAAACCGCATTTCGTGCCATTCGTGCGTGTTTTAAGTATGGCAACAATGTTTTCATAATGGCGCTTCGCAAAAAGAAGGCCCGTGGCCGCGATGCTTCAAGAGGTGCTTCTTTGAGCAGTACAGAAAGCTGCGTCAGTGACGACATGAAATTTGTGTCCGACAGCGATTCGGACGTTGTATTTACCCTGGATATTGCTTCAGTTCACGACGATAGCGACGGAGATGACGACAACGGTGACGAACGGAGCAGTGCACGTGTGCGGCAGCGCGTGAACAGCGATAACGCGGTACCTGCTCCTCCGCTGTTTCCCGTCTCTTGAGTGCCCGAAATCTTGCCGTATCTCACTGACGAGAATGACATTCTTGACTGGTTTCATGTATTTTTTGACTGGGGTAACATTGACCTTATCGTCACAGAGACGGACCATTATGCGGTAGCGTACTTTTCTACTCGGGGTTCTACATGAAAACGGGTAGACCGCGATGAGATTATGGTCTTCCTTCCACTGATAATATTGCAGGGTGTTGGCGGCAAACCTCAAGTTGAGATAGGTGAACAAAGGACGTTTTGGAGACACTAGTGATCAGGAACAGTCGGGCTATGTGTGACACCATACTTCGAAATCTACCACACAAAGAGCGATTATTAATCATGAAAGCTTTTGTTACGGCTAAAAAACGTCTGTGGAAAATTGAAGGGTGTTGTCGTGTATAGCATCAAATAATTTCGACTTTCAGTACATTTTTACCCATTACCACGGCATGCATCGAGGGAAAGCCGACCACAACAGCTTTTCCTTCTTTTTTAATTTCTGGGCTTGTTCGAAACAGAAATCAATTATGTAATGTATTTTTAGAATCATAATTGAATGACAACTTATGATTACATAAAGAAATTTTGCGATTTTGGTGCGTGTTTCGGAAGTTAAATTGGGTGGGTAAAGACTTCAACATGGTTTCACGTAGCTGGCAACGACAGCGTTGGAAAGCGAAGCAGAAGGGAAACGAAGCGACCGTAGTACATTAGTACTACGGCCGATCTGTACATTGGTCACTGGCGCCAGACGCAACTGCTGCTTGCCTATGCGCGTGCTCCGATATTAAAATTTCACACTCTGGCATTAAAACAAGGGAGTGACTATTTCTTGCGAATTTCCGCATTAATATCAGTGCGTATCGAGGCTTATTCATTATCCAAACGTTCTTCTATATTGAACCTCACTGCGGTTATACTTCTCCCCAATACGAGTACGACTGGTAGAACAAGATCTACACGTATTTTATTAGCACGCTAGATGCACTAGATTATCCGCAGAGTTTACATACGGATGACGTGAGGGGTTTGTGAGCTGCGAGAACGGCGTAGGATTATTACGGCCTAAATGAATGCTGCTACCGCCACTTGTGCATTTCGACTTCCTTCTCCATGCATACTCGGAATCATCAATTGAGGACTCGACGATGAATGGCACACTTGCCGAAATAAGGCTGAACCATCACATAACAGTTGCCTCGGAATCGGCCGAGGTACTTGTAGCGACAGTCCGTAACATCGCGGCGTCTTGCCTTGGGCGTCATTGCCCCTTGGTCCTTCCTGGAACCGAAACGGCTGCCCGACTGGGGAGCTGCTTGGGCACCTGACTGGGTGTCACTTCTCTCAGCAAACCTGCTTTTAATTTTCAATAAATCATGTCGATTCTCGGTTCTCAAGCTGTCAGAACGTAAATTTCTTGCCTCCGCCAACCCGAGCTCCGGATATAGGTGGCCGAGGATGTGTAAGTTTTTTTCAAACACTAGCCATGGACAACGCTGCTCCTGCTCCTGCTGACATAAACGACGCTACGATTACGTGTCCAGTCGTCGCCGCAGAGTTTCAGCTTCACAACTTTTAGCCGAAGAACCCTCGAGTTTAGTTTTTGGATGCAGGACACCGTTTTCAACTCTGTAGCATCACGTCTGAGACAGCAAAGTACCTGCATGTATTCCCCGCGCTGATCTACCACATCGCCTCTGCCATAGACAAATTGCTAGCTGCTACGACGACCTGAAACGCACGGTCCTACAACGCATCCAGCCATCGGAACAGTGAAACCTCTAAGAGCTCATCTCCAGCAACTCAGCGACCAACGAGCGTCACAACTGCTGCCCCGATTGCGTCAGTTACTGGGTGAGCACATTGCAAAGGAGGGCCAGCTTCCAATATTGCGTGAGGTGTTCTTGCGATACCTCCCACATTCAGCAAGAATTGTATTGGCGGGTTTCGACAAGATGAGTCTTGATCGGCTAGGTGGACTGACTGATCGCGTATTCGGCTACTTGTCTGCACCACAGATACCTATCGCCGCTGCGAGTCTCAGAGCGAGGAAACCGACTCTGGCTCCTAGAGGAAACTTTCAGCCGCCTTACCACTGCACTGACGAAGCTGTCGTTTTGAAGGTGAATTTCGGCGCAACCATTCAGCTTTATTGTCTTGTAAAGCACCTACAGACTAAAGTTCTGCTGCTACCAATGTCGCTTTGGCGTACAAGCAAGTCGTTGAACCCAGCCCTGTTTGTGGACAGGAAACCTACCGGCCTACCGGTAAAGTGGCATACGACATGGGCCCTCGCGCAAGCCGCCTATTCTTCTTAGTTGATCGCATTACCGGCACTCATCTCGTCGAGACCGTAGCCGAGCTGCCTATCGTTCCCGCTATGGCCGCAGATCGGGAACGCCGCATGTCCACAGCCACGGTGCACGCAGTGAACAATACTGCCATCGCGTCTATGGGGACCAGTCCATACAGCTAGACATCGGACTCCGACGCTTGTACAGATAGGTGTTTGTGATCGCCGACGTCACCTTTACCTACTTGGAGCAGACTTCTTCAACCATTACAACATAGATTTGACTGTTCGCGATCGGCGCTTAAAGGATCCCGTCAATTGCCTCGATGTGCATGGCGGGATATCCAGCTTCACCTCATCTGCTATACGTACATTTCTGCCGATCTCAACATACAGAGAAAAATTTGCTGAGTACACGCAGCTTATAAAACCCTGAAGCTGTGCGCTGTGCATAAACCACAAGGTGACCCATCATATCACTGCCCCCAGCCCTGGATTTTGTAGGCTGGCCAGGTAGGCACAATGGACGAATTTTGGAAGTCGCCCGTCGTAAGTTCGAACACAGGCTTCAGCTCGGCGTTATTCGTCTTTTATCCAGCAATTGGTTTTCACCTTTCGTTCTGGTTCCAAAGCAGGACAGTGGCGACCGTCGGCCTTGTGGTGATTACCTAGGCTTGAATGCCTTCGCTACGCCGGATCAATAACCCCTTCCCCACACACGTGGCCACAGCGCCGGTCTCGCAGGAACCAAAATATCGACCAAGATCCATTTGACAAGTGCGTACCGCCAACTTACTAGGCAATGGAGTGACATTCCAAAGACAACAATCACTACTCTATTTAGCGTATGTTAGTTTTTCCGTATGCCTTACGGTTTGAAGAATGTGGCGCAAACTTTCCAATGATTTATAAGCTAGGCTACGCTCGGACTCGCGTACATTTTCGTCTGACATATTGTTGAAGTGTAGTGTGAAGTGACATAGACAGATATTAGAAGCAGACAGGATGAGCGCTAACTGTCAACTAAATCTTTATTGAAACTATCAACATATATATAAGTGAGTGCAAATACCGCAACATATGAACATGACAAGGTCTAAAGACATGAGTTAAACATATCAAGAGGTAGGGAAGCCAAAATCCAAACAAGAAACTCTCCTTGAGGCTAACACACGTGCTGAGAAGATATTAAAATTGGCTTTCTAACAGAGATATTGATTCATGGCTAACGCAAGTCTCTCCTAACCTTTTTAATGTGAAATGCCTGAATCATTTCCGGTGTGGCTTCACATTTGTGATTTGAAGGGATATTTGGGTCTTCAAACGAAGGTCTATAACCGCAAGTGAAACAATGCGAAGTTTGATGTGAATCATTAAGGTTGTTAGATGATTGTTTGTGTTCGTTTAGTCTGATACGATACACCTGCAGCTCAGTCCAACGATAAATAGGAAACTTCAACAGGGTGGCAAAAGAAGAAAAAAATGATGGCGGAATTAGGTATGTGTCCAATTTAGTACCTTCTAACACTGGCATAGTTTATCAGATTCAGACTAAAAGAACACATACAATCACCTGAAAACCCTAATGCTTCACATCCAGCGTCACGTTGTTTCAATTGCGGCTGTAAATCTTTTTTTGACGACACAAAAATCCTTTCAAGACACAAATACCAAACAACACGAGGAATAATTGACGCGATTCACATTGAAAAGATTAGGAGAGATTTGCGTGAGCCATGCACAAATATCCCTGTTAGAATTCGAATTTCATTATCTTCTCAGCACGTGTGTTAAAGTCAAGTAGTGTCTTCTGTTGTTTGGTTGGTGGATTCCCTACCTCTTGATATGTTTAACTCATAACGTTAGACATTGTCATGTTCATATGCTGTAGTATTTGCAATCACTTATATATATTGTTCGGATTGGTGGCTCAATCCCATCGCTCGTAATCAGTTGTCAAGATTGGAGTCGGGCTTGAATTAGAAGGTAGCTGGTCCATGCCGTCGTCCAACTTATCCACGCTGAGGACGTTGATGAAGGGAAGGACTGCTTCTCATCGAGAACGAGGAATATGGGTTTATTTACGGTATCTACATAAGGATGTTGCAGGTCATCAGTCTAGCATGACTGCGAGAGAAAGTGCATCAGTCTATCATAACTGCTTGAGAAAAGTGCGCTGAGCCGCCGCACAACAGCGGTTTATAAACACTCGGTCCTCCCTCGATCCCAAGGTGACGGAATCGGCCGACCAGTCATCGTAAACGAGTCGCCTCTCTGCGGGACGGCTTACACACACACACTCACACACACACACACTTCCTTGCGCGAGGTTCCCTGTCGCCAACGGATGTCAAACGGACTTCGCAGAAATCGGGGCTTGTGTCAGGAAAGGTGCCGTTTACTCCCCGAGCTGACCTCCGCTGCGGGGGTCAGCTCGGGGACTCGAACTACGTTCAATCGGCGACTCCCTCGTTCACAGCAGACCAGGTTGGCGGTGGCGGGTTCAGGCACAAAGCCTGCTTCGTCGCACTCATCTTGGCTCCAGCGACGGAGAGTTGAGGACGCGCGTATTGTTCTTCACACACAGTCGACTTAGTGACGCCGTGGCTAGAGGTTTGCAGTGGCGTTCCAGGAAAGTTTCCGCCGCTGTCGAAACTGGCTAGCAAAACTTGCACTTTAGCTGGCCGTTCTTAACAATATGTCGATAGTTTCAACAAAGATATAGTTGAGAGCTAGCGCTCGTCCTGTCTGCTTCTAGTCTCTTTGGGTGTTACATCCCACTACAACCCAAGAATGTGCTACCGTACAAACTCGCCCAAATTTTTATCGTTTTGCAGTTTCGTGTATCTTGACGAAATTCACGTTGCAAGCTTCACAGACGAAGAAGACGAAGAGCACCTTCTTTCTCCTTCTATATGAGCCACTGGACGAACACAGCCTGGTCCTCAAGCTCCAAAAATGCATTTTCGTCGTTGAAGCTATGGATTTTCTCGGTCATCGTATATCTCGCCAAGTCATCAGTCCACTGGAATTACGGATGCGGCAAAGCGAGGTCTTCCCCTCTCCAACCTCCTTCCTGAAGTTGGGATGAGTTTCACAGGCTCACAATCGTTACAACGAGTGCGCAAATTTTTAAGCCGCGTACCAACCTGCTGCGTCGTTTTTCCAAAAAGAAAACGCCCACTTTCAAGTGGTCCTCAGAGCTCGAACACTCCTCTCAGGAAGCCAAAACGCGGTTCGCGACTGCAGTGTTGCTCCTTAATCAGTTGCTCCACGCGCCAACTCACCCTTAAGGCAGGCGCGTCGACCACGGCAGTGGGTGCCCTAATGCAGCAGCGCGAATGCAGAATGGAGGGCGTTGGGCTTCTCAAATGGCCGGTAACGTATCGACGCTTGTTACAGTATCCTCGAGATGGAGATGTTGGCCATCTATTGCGCTGTCAATAATTCTTATTTTTTTGTATTGAAGGCTGTAGCTTTTATATTCTGGCAGACTACAAGCCATTGATGACCGTTTTGATGAACAGTTCCTCGTAGTCAAAACGTGAGCGTCGGAAGCTTTCTTTTATCTCCAAATTTTCTTCAGGCATCCCTCATATCTCAGGGGCCAAAAATCACTTAGCTGAGGCAGTGTCACGGAACGCCGTTGTGCGTGCCGACCCTGCGGATGTCCAAGCTCTAGTTCGCGCCCCGCAAAACGACCCCGAGCTGTGCGAATTGCAGGAAAAAGGCTCGTAGTTCCAACTTGCGGATGTTAATGTTCCCAACACAACAACACGAGTCACGTGCTACACATCGCATGCAACTCCTCACCAGTTCGTGCCCAATCAGTTTCGGCGGCCAATATTCTATTCACTGCATGGGCTCAGCAATCCCGGTAGCAGAGCAACATGGAAGCTTACCATAGGCCGCTTCATCTGGCCAGGGATCAACAAAGATGTCCGAAGCTGGGTATGAAGCTGCAAAGCCTGTGAAGCTTTTGTGTGAAGCCTGTAAAGCCTGTGAAGAATTGTATGCACGGCAGAAATATCTTTCCAAATGTCAATGTTGGTGCATTGTTGCACTAATTGGACCAATCTCAGAAGTTAGACGCGAGGCAGTGGACTCCAGCTATACGGGTTCGAAAGCAAAGCAAATGATGTTGCTTAGGTTGTTGTACTAAGAGAACCGTTGAGGAAACACATCACAGGAGAAAGTCAAAGTATTATTTGGAAGTTTTCTGGACAGCTCTGCAGATCAAGCTGCTAGCTCCCGCTTACTACAGGCCGAACTATTCACTGCACATTGCATCACAGCTACCAACGTGGTGCAATACGACTAAACAAACAGCACCGTTAGCAATTTTCATCTGAGGCTGTTTCATTATACTTCTGGGCAACTTGCTTGTCAGCTTCACGGGAAAAGCTATTACACTGAGCAAGCACTGGTAAAAGACGAAAACATTGGTCGATGTAGCGAAGGCCTGTTCTTGAGCAAGGCCAGGGATCGTGGAAAACCTTACTGATCTTGTTTACCGAAAAATATATGCGACATTTTATATGTTTATGGGCTAGTTGCCGCATCTCTGTAGTGCAGCCGATGTTGAAAACCACGATTAATAGGAGGATTGATGAATTCCATTTGCTGCAAGTTGTTACAGGATGACATAGGGATATGAAATCGCGACAGAGGTCACATGCGCAACAGCAGATGGTGTTCCGTCACCAGGAGAGTTGAGGAGATGGTCAACGTTCCGACCGCAGGGAAGGCTAGTGGCGGTAAGCGGGACCGTTTGGTGCACGAAAATAGTGACGTTTAAATATTCCGGAAGTTAATCCGGATTCCTTCTCCATGACACGAATCATCTTATCAGGGTTCTGGCCTGTATAACGCCAGAAGATGATACACAATGCTTCACCATTCGGGTAAACATCGGGTTTCTTGACTCTTTTCTTTTTTGACGTTTGAGTTGAAGTGACTGAACCACTGAAATGTCTGTTTTCTCGTTTGTGCACTAACATTCTCGTGAACTGATATTCGTATACAAAAGCACTATTATCTTTGGGAGCTTAATTTCTCTGTGTGCTGTCATTTCAATATTACTTTTTTGTATTGAATGTAATGATGTTCCTTGCTATTGCGTTGTGGGAATGATGCTTTTGTAACTAGATTATTTTTCCCTAGCCGAAATCATCTTACTTTCCTATAATGTAACCTAAGTTTCCACCTAAGTTAAAGCTTTCCTAGATTCCATTGAAGGTCTTCCTACATCAAAATATGTAAAAATAAATGAATAAGAAAACGTGCTGCAAGCGGACACGTGGAAAAGTAAGGAGTATTTTCTCTTTCATGGGAAGATTATTTATTCATTCATATTTATAGATGCGTAAATAGTTTGCTTGGGTGGCTTCTGCAAATGCCAATAAACGAGTTATTACTCGCATATTATTCACTTCACGCTTCTCGCACAATTTATAGCTCCATATAGCCTTGAGACTATGCTATACAGGAAGCTTTCGCGTAAAAAAACGAAAAAAAGAAGCGTTCTTTCTAATCCGCGAAGAAACAATTTTTTTACCTTGCTTCGCTTTATCCATTCACTGTGCGTTTGTACACTTAACAGTTCACGTTGAATATTTGCATTTTAACGCGATCGCGTTCAGGAGCTGGTGTCGCAGAAAAGCCCATGTCGGCGGTGTTGGCCATGAGCGAAAAATACCGGAAGGCAATTCATAAATAAAAACAACTTGCAAGATGGGCTGGGTGGGAATCGAACCAGGGTCCCCGGTGTGCGAGACGGCGACGCTACCACTCAGCCGTGAGTTTTTTTTTTTCTTTATTGCCAGACCTCGACATGTCACAATACAAATTCCTAAATGATATACACAAAGACCAAAGAAGCAAAAAGGAACGAATGCACAAACCGAACAAAGAACCGTAATATTTACATTCGTTGCCGTCCGCTACTGTGGCACGACGTTGTCGGATTAAAATTCCTTTAGTGCTGTCAGGGGTTCAACCCTTAACAGGCACTCAGGAACAGGCTGTTGAAACTTCTGCACTTCCACATACCGTTTCATCCATTCACAAAAGTACAGACGCGCCGGTCGTGCATCCGGGTCACAATGGTAACCCACGATTCTTGCGCGCCATAAACACTGGAGGCCCTTAAGTATGATCATGTCGTACGGGAAACCTTCGTCGTCATATACTGGCAGAAAGTTGATTCCGTGGGGATCTATAGGTAGTTCCTTCTTTAGAGTCCTTTGCAACACTTCCCAGAAAAAGACCCCTTCCCAACAGTGGATGAAGACGCGATCTATGCTTTCTTTTTTCTACATACAACGCAGTGGGTTCCCCATGGCATGTAGAACCCACGTTGTTCAAGGAAGATTTTAACAGGTAGAGTACCGGTGTGCAATTTAAAGAAGAACGATGTATTGGCTGGCTGAACTGGCATCTTCTTCACCCTTTTCAATACATCTAGGCCTGGGCCTCCACTGTACGGGGCCCTGTACATAGGTAATAGCAAAACACTGTGACACAATTCACGATATAACTTTTTCCGTTTTACACTCCACAAATATGCACTAGAAAAACGAACACGCAAAAAGGAAACACTATGAATTATTTCCATAATAAAACCACGAACTGGTCCTGGCATTATTTCGGTGCCTGCAAGTAATTCGGGAAGTGATCTTGACAGCCTCATTTGGATAACGGTGCATAGAAATGGGTCATTTGTGTCTCGAAAAAAGAAGAACCTATTTACTAGTTGACGCAAGAAGAAGTGCGCCAACCCCAGACCACCATCTGTCACGCACCGGAAGAGATTATGTCGGCTACATCGCTCCCAGCTCGATGCCCACACGAAAACGGCGAACACGCGGGGCTGTTTCTGCACTTTAAACCGGGAGCACTGTAGGACCTGCATTACGTACCAGATGTTTGTCACGAGAAACACGTTGCACGCTGTTGCTCTCGCGAATATTGACAGCTGACCGGCGCTCCATCGGTCGGCTTTTTCTTTTATTTCTTTTGTCCACTCCTTCCAGTACTCGCTACTGTCCTTGTAGGCATCAAGGGGTGCGCCAAGGTACTTAACTGGCGTCGTGACCCAGTTTACGTTCGAAAAGTGGTCTGGTGTAGACGCCCATCTTCCATGCCAAAACCCCAAACATTTCTGCCAGTTCACGAAGCCATTAGTGGCGTTACCAAACTGGCTTTCGATACTCACAGCGTTCAATACTCTTTGCGTATCTTTACAAGATACAGCCACATCGTCAGCATATGCAACTTCACCTTTGCTCAGCAGCTTAACCTCTGCTGCTTGGAGGCAAAATGCCTTAATGTATTCATTTTCAATGATGGCCTGACAAAGGGTTTCTATGTAAACACAAAACAGGAGTGGGCTGAGTGGACAACCCTGGCGAACGGAGCGGTTCACGTTAATGGGGGCCCCCAGCGTTTGATTAATTGTAAGTCTCGTATAGCAACTCCGGTACGCCATGGTCACCCCCTCAGTGATTATGTGGCCAAAATTAACATGTTCAAGGATGGTGAGCAATATCTCGGGAGAAACGCAATCAAACGCTTTCTCCAAGACAAGCTGGAGGATCGCAACTGCATCACACATGGCAACACAACCCTCCAGCACACACTTCAACTGATGAATGTTAGTAAAGATGGTTCTACCGCGAATGCCGCACGTCTGGTGTGGGCCGACTACTTCCTTAATGACTGACTGCATACGCCGTCCCAGCACCTTAATCAGTATTTTGTAGTCGCAGTTAGTAAGCGCTATGGGTCTATAGGAGGAAAGTTGCTTGAGCTTCTCGGTCTCTTCTGTTTTAGGTATTAGTACTGTATCGGACTGGCCAAAGGATGGTGGAAATATTTTCATTTCGTATGCTTCATTGAAAACTGCGGTTAAGATAGGAGCTAGGTGGCTTTTGAACGATTTGTACCAAGCGGCACAAAGATCGTCTGGACCTGGTGACTTGCCAGGGTTCAGGTCTTCGATGGCCTTTATCACTTCCTGTTCAGTTATTCGTCCTTCCAACGTTTCTTTAGCTGTGACATTCGCTGCAAAAGCAAGTGCTTGAAATTTTGCATGTTGACGGGCCTGAATGCGAAAAGCTTTTGGAAATGTTCAAAGAAGGCACGCCCTATATTGTTCATATCAGTTACTACCACCCCGTTATATTCGATGGCCTCAATCTGTTTGCGTCTGGAGTGCTTTTTTTGTTATCCCAGTGCTCTTTTCGAAGGCATTTCCCCGCATGCTAGTCTTTCTGCTCTCGCGCGCACGAGCGCGCGCCGATAACGCTCTTCATCGAAAACCTCGAGCTTCTTCTTAATAGCACGCATATCTTCTTGATAAGCGCCGGGTTGCATGCATTCGAGCGTCACAAATTTTTCCAGAAATGTTTTTAAATCCCTTTCTCTTGCCTTCTCTTCATATCGTAGTACGCTAGTTCTTTTAATTGCCTTGATTTTAATAGTTTGCTTAAGAAACTCCCGTTGTTCGCTCAACTTCATTGCTTTTTCCAAAAGAATTCAGAGCACTCACTACCGTTTCGTTAAAAGTATCATCCAGTAGGATCTCAGCATTCATTTTCCACAGTTCCCAGACGAATTCTTTTCGTTCTTTATTGCGGCCCACCCTGCATTTTACCAGGCAGTGGTCAGAAAAGGATACGGCAGTAACTGCATAGCACTGGCATTTTTCTACTGAATGATATGACAGATAGCTATGGTCTAATCGTGCATGCCTTATTTCCTGGAAGTGGGTGTACCTCCCTTCTCGGTCAGCCCTGAAACACTGAGCGATATCCTCTAATTCAAATTCGTGTATGATCTGCGCCATCATATCGCTGCTTTTGTCGTAAATTACGCGTCGTGTAGACCTATCTTCGATGTTGAATACACAATTGAAGTCCCCAACACAGGCTATCGTTTTGTGCACAGAGAAGTGGTGCTTCAAGTTCAAAAAGAAATTTACCCTTTCTTGCACCGTATTAGGCGCAGAAATGCACAGCACGCGCCATTGGAGATCGCAATAGCTGAAATCACAAACGACAAGGCGATCGGAAGAGCACGGGAACTAACCGCCTATAAACAGGCCTGGAAGCTTCCTCACGAAGAAGACACCCCGCCGAAGTCCCTAAGGCCTGGCTCACTGCCGTATAGTAGTTGAACGCGTACCTTTGCACCATGCTCCCGGTCTCCTCCTCGCCGTCTACCTTGGTTTCTTGCACTGCTAAAACGTCGAGGACGTGATCCACTAGCAGTGTGTACGCCTGACTCTGTTTCCTTTTGGCGGCCAGACCTCGAACGTTTAGCGTGCCGAGGCAAAGCGACGGGTTGGTAGCCATTATTGATGAAAAGCAGAGGGGAGAAGGCCCGGAGCATGGTGCTCACCTTTACGTCTAGCTGACCGCTAGACGCCTCCGTGGCCATCCGGTAGCCGTCGCCCGAGTTCGTCTTTGGTCGTCTTCGCCGCGAGCCTTTGGTCAGCCTCCAGGTTCAGCTTAGGCTTGAAGCTGGAGCGCCTGCCGGGTAGCGTCTTAGCGGGCGGTGCCTCGGAGTCACCGCCGGCCTTTCCGTTGATTTTCTCTTCCTGCTGCAGGGACCTCTTGAGCAGTGCCGAGACGCCTTTGACGCGGGCGCCAGTTCGGTTCACATTGTCTTCCTTTGCCTGCGTAGCATCCGTAGCTGGCTGGCGGCTCTCATTTTCTTGCGGGGCCGTCCTCACGCTCTCGAGTGTAGCTGCTGGGTGCTTGGGGGGAGGTACATTGTTCCGTCCTCATTCAGTCGGCGTGCTCATCTCGCTCGTTTCTGCCGCCACGTTGCTGTTTCCAGCACCCTTGGCCGCTTCCTCCGCATCGGTCACGTCCATCAAATGTTCTGATGTCGACGGCTCGCTCTGCGCCGAGCGCGCGGCTACTGCACAAGAGCGTACACAGTCCGCGTCGTTGTGTCCAAAAAGCCTGCACCGGGTACAATGGGGAACCTTGCATTCTCGATGAACGTGGCCAGAGCCCCGGCAGCGTAGGCACTGCATAGGGTGACCTGGGGCTACCACTAGCGCAAACTCGCCGGCGACGCGGATCTGGTAGGGCAGGTCGTCAACTTTCATTCCAGCCTTCAGCTGCAGCAGAACTGCTCGGGTCGTCGAGCCCTTGTCGGAAACGCCATTCATTCGCCAGCGCTCCCAGGTCACTTCAGTCACTTTGCCGAAGGAGGCCAGCGCGGTTTTGACGTCTTCGTCGTCCACCCCATGCAGAAGCCAGTGGATACGAAGCTTCACCTGTTCTTCCTTGGGGTCGATGACCAGGCAGCCACGCCCCTCACCTGCAGCTCCTTCAGGTGGCTGTCTTCATCTTCACCGCCCATACGTGGTTGATTTCGTACGCTTCAAGAGCGAAGACGCCAGAGAGCATACCAACAGCTTGAAGCGCGTCTCGAAAATCCTGTACGCGAAAAGGGCGAACACGTGCGTTGCCGTGCAAAAAAACTTGTGTTTAAAACTATACGTCCTGTAGGTAGCCGCGGCAAAATAATCTGGTAATCTTTATCTTTCTCCGTCGAAAGCCTGTTGCCGCGGTTAAGAGCCACATATGCCGCTCCATTGGAGCCCATGATCCTACGATCCGTTCAGCTCGGGAGCCGGAAGCAGAATGACTCAGCGGTGAGTTCGATGGTTCAAAGCGGTACAAAAGTGCCTCTAGTGAATGTGGTGTTTATGAGCGTGTGATGCGTAATCATGAGCATGAAAATTACAGGAGTCGCAGATAAACGGTAGCGAAGTACGTTTCCGCAACATTGCTTCTGCGCTTCGCGCACACGCAGAGCCATCTTGTGGCAAACACAGAAGACCCCCTCCTCGCAATGTACGGCGCTGCCCCAACAGGTGGCGCGCCAATCGCTCGCTTCTCCCCTTCGTCTCGTTTGAGTGCATTGGGGCCGCGCGGGGACCGTTGCGAGGATGCCCCAATACCCTCGATAACGCTATCGCGTTCCAATCTTGAAGGCGAAGCATAAGCATCCTCCAATATTTCAATGAGATACCTAACACTGCAACCTAGGTTGGTTCATATGCTAATAAATGCCACACTTTACATAGAAAAGTAGATATTAGTGGGCCACTTGGTACGGCATTATTTACATCGTAGCACAGAAGCATATGGACGACGAAAGGAACAGGCGGGACACATAGCAGATACTTTGACAAGCGCAACGACTTTCTTTGTTTTCCTTCGTGTAATTCTTTTGAATGTTTTCGCGTGTTAGCTGATGCATGTTTATAGGTAGAATACTTGTTCTTGTCGTTAAATACGGTTTCGAATTTCAGAATGAAATGGCAAATTGACCGGCATTACAGTTGGTTACAATAAGCAGGAGGAATCGTTACTGTGGCGATCAGGGCAGAAATGAAAACTAAGTTAGATAAATTCTTGTCTGTTCTTCCCAGAAATATGATATGATTATGAAGCACGCCGTAGAGTGGTCTTGCCGAGTAATTTTACCTAGCTGAGGTTCTCTAACAGTGACCTAAACGTAACTACACAACAGATTGCGGCTTGTTTCTGTGGACGGAAAATTATACGTCTTGCTCAGATCATCACCCCTAATCACCACGGTGAAACGCACAGACGAAAGCAAGCGACCAACTTATCAGGCGACTTGTTCACATGTTTGAAAAAAGCTTACAAATATACATAGTTACCTATGAACACAAAATTTGAATTATAATGTTTTTTGTAGCCGACGAGGAATAATATTGGGCGAGTTGGCCTTGCATTCCTGATGAGTAAAACTTGGGCACAATAAAAGAAAACGCACGAAGGAAGAATGGAAAAGGACAAGCGATGAAGGTTGGGACAGAAATTTCACTTCTAGATGCCTTCGTGATTATAGTGGGATTATGTGTGCAGTAAAAATAAACGCAGTTAAGAATACATAGGTGCCGGCATACACGCAGTTGCACGTAAACCTTTATCCGTCATTTCTAGATCAGAATGAAATGAATTTGAGCAGCGAGAAGGTAGTTATGGCGACAAAAGGGGGTCGCCATTTTGTCGTATGCTCCTAAGCGACACAACTTCCGTTCACTTAGTAGGCTGTCATGCACACGACGAATGTTGAACCTGTTCCACCTCCAAATGCCTGTACTGGCAGTGTAAATATTGGGCACAATCTGCACACTATTCATCACTCTTGCCTTCTGCTCTGACAATATCATACTTGGCTGGCACTTTCTCACTCGCTGAAATGCCGTTCTTCACTACGATCAATCTGAACTTGTGCTCTCTCCGCTGCAGGATGAGCCTTTGAACAAGGCTCCTCAGACTCTAGGGAAACTCGTCGAGGCTATCAGAAACTTCCTCAGGAAGTGCCCGTTCGTTTACACGCGCTATTTAGCGACCGTCGGCGATTTCCTTCTCGGAGGACACGTATGCAGCCGCGCACCTCCCCACATCCTGGTCTCTTTACAAAGAAAGGAATACTCAAACTATGATGAGTCCAACCATGTGGTCGAGCACCTATCCCTTGTTAATTGTATGATTAAGGCGCATAACCCGCATTTCACTAAGCACCTACGTTGACGCGATGTCGTTCGTGAGGAGCGCCTCAGGCACTATAGTGTGATGACGTTGTGTCAACGGCTAAGGTAAACTGGAGAACTGGCTACCTTTCTGCGAAGGCATGTGGAGGGCACACAAACAATTTTCCCGCAGTGTGGATCAGATCACTTGACCTCAAACAATCGGCTTACAGGAAGGGGCGCGAGAAAGGAGAAATATTTCACTTGTACTTGAATATTGCAATAGCACCTGAATCTAGAAATCAATAACACAGCTAATGTCTATACAATAAAGCCAAAACATTTATTCAGCAATTTATTTTTCTGCATATGCGTATCCTTGTTACGTATCTGTGGCCACATTACTGAAATAGAATTACTGCTGCAGAATACAAGTTTGTCACGAGAACAGAAAAAAGAAGAGTCCCCGGAAATGCAAGCCTGCGATAATCAAAGAGCCGGGCGCTACACAAACTCCGTCACAGTGACGAAGGCAGCTGTGTCCGCATTACGACGAGTGAACGTAACCACCCTTACGGGTTACAGTTCGAAATAACGTGTCCCGCTGGACATTCAGCGGTTGGGTGCACTCCCCCAAGCGATACATCCCTACAACGACCGGGTTCGGGAGTGCCTGCACCCACATTTTTTTTTCACGGTGGGTGCGCGCGGTGGGTTTCGAACTTGCCACCTACCGCAGCCGTGGTTGGCGCCCGGTACACTCCGCCACGACTGCGGTGAAGCCAAGCTCTCGAAAAAAGGTATTTATGTTTGCATTCGTCTCGCATCGCCGCTCGCTTTTTCTTCTTTTTGAAAACTGAAATGAATCCCACTTGACACACTGCAGCTGAATTCTATAGCTAGCTGGTTGAATAATGTTACAACCAACACCACTATAAAATTTTGCAGCCAGAGATAAAAGCATGCGGCCACATGTAGCGACGGAACGATCGTCGACTTTCCACACATCTGAAGGCTTTCTTGCGCCGATAAGCTGCGCGAGCGTGTTTTGCGCAAGTTCTGCTTCCTTAGCGGCGTGCTTTGTGCATGGTTTCACGTAGCTGGCAAATACAGCAATGAAAAGCGAAACAGATCCGAAGCGAAGCGACCGAAGTACATTAGCACGAAGGCCGATTTTTACATTGGCCCATGGCGCCAGACACAACTGCTGCGTTCTCTATGCCCGTGCGCCGACATTCAGGTTTCGCAATCTGACATCAAAACAAGGGAGTGACAATTTCTTGCGTATTTCCAGCTGTGGATGTAATGCCGCATTAATTTTAGTGCGTCTCGAGGCTTTTTCGTTATCAAAACTTTTTCCTATATTGAACTTTATTTTAGCTATACTTCTCAACACTGCGACTACGGCTAGAAGCGCTGAGACAGGCGATATGGGTGTTTTATTAGCATTCTGGGTGCACTAGATGATCCGCAGACTTTACATACTGATGATATTAGGGATTCGTGAGTAGCGAGAATGGCGTAGTAAATACTCTTACTAAGTAAATACTCTTACCGTTATTTGTGCATTCCGTCTTGCATCTCAATGAATACTCGTCATCATCAGTTGAGCGCTCTACGGTGAGTGACACACTTCCTGAAATAAAGGTGAGCCGTCACATAGCAGTTGTCTCGTTATTGACCGAGGTACTTGTAGCTACCGTCCGTCACTGTGCGGTGCCTCGCTTTTGGGGTCATTGCCCCTAGGTCCTTCCTGTAACCGAAGCGGCGGACCTACTGGGGCGCAACCATAGCCACTCGGCAAACCTGCTTTTAATTTCCAATAAATCTAGTCGACTCTCCATTCTCAAGCTGCAACAACGTAAATTCCTTGCCTCCGCCAAACCGAGCTCCAGACATAGGTGACTGAGAATATGTAAGGCCTTTTCAAACAATAGCCATGGACGACGCTGCTCCTGCTCCTGCTGACAGAAACGGCGCAACGAATTTTCCTCCTGTCGTCGCCGCAGAGTTTCAGCTTCAGAGCTTTTGGCCCAAGAATCCTCGAGCTTCGTATATGCAAGTACACGCTCGTTTTTAACTTTGGCGCTTCACGTCGCGGACAGCAAAGTACCTGCGCGTATTAGCCGCGCTACCCTACCAGATCGCCGATGCCATAGAGGAATTGCTAGCGCGTACACCTTCGGCCACAGCATACGATGACTTGAAACGGACAGTCCTCCAGCGCATCCAGCCAAAGCAACAGTTAAAGCTCTAACCGCTCGTGTCCGAGAACCACGTCAACCAATGACCATCACAACTGCTGCACCGGTTGCGTGAATTACTGGACGAGCACATTGCAAAGGAGAACAACCTTCCAATTTTCCGTCAGGCGTTCTTACAACGCCTCCCACACTCCGCAAGCATTTTACTGGCATGTTTCGTGACAATGAGTCTCAATCGGCTAGCTGCACTCCCCGATAGCGTATTTGGCTACTTGTCTGCGGCATAGATACCTATCGCCGCTGCGAGATTCTCGGAGCCAGGAGACCAACTCTGGCTCCTGGAGGAAACCTTCAGCCACCTTACCAGTGCACTGGAGAAGCTGATGTCGGGTGGCAACACTGGCGACCAATTTTGGCACAACCATTCACCTCCATAGTCTTGCAACGCACCTATAGACTCGCTGTGTCAGTTGTGCTGGCACTAATTTCGCTTTGGCGTACAAGCAAGTCGTTGCAACCAGCCCTCTTCGTGGACAAGACATCCACCGGCCTGCCGGTAAAGCGCCATACGACATGGGCCCTTGTGCAAGCCGCCTACTCTTCATATTCGACTGCATCACCGGCACTCACCTCCTCGTCGACACCGTAGCTGAGCTGTTTATCGTTCCCACTACGGCCGCATTTCGTCAACGCGGCAAGTCCACACCCACCGTGCATGTAGTGAACAAAACTGCTATCCCGTCTATGGGGACCAGTCAATAATGCTAGACATTGGATTCCGACGCTCGCACAGATGGGTGTTTGTGATTGCCAACGTCACCTCTCCCTACTTGGAGCAGACTTCTTCAAGCATTACAACGTAGATTTGACTGTGCGGGAGCAGGCGCCTAAAGGATCACACCACATCCCTTGATGTACTTGGCGTGATATCCAACTTCACCTCATCTGCTATACGTACATTCTTGCCGAGCTCAACATACGGTGAGAAATTTGCTGAGTACACGCAACTTATGAAACCCCGAACCTGTGCGCTGTCCGTGAAGCACAAGGTGACGCAACATAGCAGCGCCACAGTCCCGCATTTTGTAGCCCGGCCACGTAGGCTCGCGGGAAGAAGTTAGGAAGCCACCCACTGCAAGTTCGAACACATGCTTAATCTCGGTGTTATTTGTCCTTAATCCAGCAAATGGTGTGCACCTTTCGATGTGGTTCAAAATAGGACAGTGCGATTGTCGGCCTTGTGTTGATTACAGAGCTTTGAATCCCTTCGCTAATCCGGATCAATATCCCGTTGCCCACACACATGGATTCAGCGCCGCTCTCGCAGGAAGCAAAATATCGAGCAAGATCCATTTGACGAGCGCGTACCACCAACTTACTAGGCTACCGAGTGACATTCCAAAAACAACAATCACTACTCCATAAAGCCTATATTAGTTTTGAAGAATGTGGAGCAAACTTTCCAAAGGCTAATGGACTAGGTTACGCTCGGACTCCCGTATACTTTCGTCAAACATAATCTTGGAGATTAACGTGAAGTGACAAAAACAGAGATTCGAAGCAGACAGGACGAGCGATAACTCTCAACTAAATCTTTATTGAAACTATGAACATATATATAAGTAATTGCAAATACCGCAGAATATAAACATGACAAGAGCTAAAGACTTAAATGAAACATGTCAAGAGGTAGGGAAGCCAAAAGCCAAACAAAAGACACTTCTTGAGGTTAACACACTTGCTGAGAAGGTATCGAACTTCGCTTTCTAACAGATATATTGATGCTTTAATTCGAAAATGCCTGAATTACTTCAGATGTGGCTTCGCATTTATGTCATGAAAGGGTTCTTGTGTCTTGAAGCAATGGTTTATAACAGCAATTGAAACAATGCGACGCTAAATGTGAAGAGTTATTGTTAAGTGATTTCCAGTGTTTTTTAATCTGATGTTTATTGACCTGCCGCTCAGTCCAATGATAAGCAAGAACCTTGAACAAAGTGGCAAAAGAAGAAAAGAAAAGATTGCAGCGTGAGCCATGTGTCCCGTTTAGTGCCTTGTAACCCTAGCATAGTTTATCAGATTCCACTCAAGTGTGGCAGAACTTCCATTATAGAGACGGGCAGGTGTATCAATATCCGACTAAAAGAACACAGACAATGTTCTAATAACCCTAACGCTTCACATATAGCGTAACATTGTTTCAATAATTGAGGCATTTGACATTAAAATGATTAGGAGAGACTTGCGTTCGCCACGCATCAATGTCTCTGTTAGAAAGTGAATTTCAATATATTCTCACCACGTTTGTTAGAGTCAAGTAGTGTCTTTTTTAGCTTAGTTCCTGGCTTCCCTACCTGTTGATATGTTTAACTCATAACTCTAGACCTTGTCATGTTCATATGCTGTGGTATTTGCAATCATCTTTATATATATATATATATATATATATATATATATATATATATATATATATATATATATATATATATATATATATATATATGTTGATAGTTTCAACAAAAATTTAGTGGAGAGTTAGCGCTCGTCCTGTCTGCTTCTAGTCTTTGTCGGTGTCGCTTCGCGCTACAACCCAGAAATATACTACCGTACCAACTCGGCCAATTTTCTATCCCTTTGCTGTTTCGTCTACCTTGACAACATTATCGCTGCAAGCCCCAGAAACGGAGAAAACGAAGAGCACCTTCGCCTTCTGTTTCAGCCACTGGTTTAGCACGGCCTGGTCCTCAAGCCCCACAAATGCCGTTTCCTAGTTGAAGCTAGGCATTTTGTCAGCCATCGCATATCTCGCCAATGCATCAATCCATTGGAATCACGGGTGCGGCCAATCGAGATCTTCCCCTTTGCGGTCTCCTACCTAAAGTTGCGCGACTTTCACTGCCTAACGAAGTTTCACAAGCAATTCGAAGCATGCTGTGCGCAAGTTTTTATGCCGCGTACCGAGCTCCTGCATCGTGACTCTAAAAAGAAAACGTCCACTTTCCAATGGTCCTCGGAGCTCAAACACTCCACCCAGAAAGCTAAAACGCAGTTGGCGACTGCAGTGTTGCTCCTTAATATGTTGCCTCATGCGCCAACTCAGCCTTATGGCAGACGCGAGAGGGTGCGTACTGTAACAGAGCGAATGCAGAATTGAGGCCGCTGGGTTTCTCCGATTACCTCAAACCTACAGAAGCTTGTTAAAGCAGCCTCGAGAGGGACATGTTGGGCATTTATTGCTTTGTGAGGAATTTTCATTTTTTTAATTAAAGGTTGTAGCTTTTACGTTCTGAAGGACAACAAGCCGTTGACATTTATGTTGAAGAGCACTTCCTCGTGCTCAGAACGTGAGCTTCGGCAGCTTTCATTTATATACGAATTTTCTTCAGGCCTCCCCCATAACTCAGTGCCCAAAAATTATTTAGCTGACGGCGTGTAACGGATCGCCGTGCTGCATGCTGACCCTATGGATCTCCAAGCTATAGTTTGCTCCCAGCAAAACGACCCCGAGCGGCGCCAATAGCCGGAAAAACGCTCGTAATTCAAACTTTCGGAGGTGCCACTTCCCTGCAAAACAAAACGAATCACGTGCGACACAGGGCATGCAGCTCCTCGCCCGTGCGTGCCCAATCAGTTTTGGCGACCAATATTCGATTCACTATATAGGCTCAATGATCCCGGAACCACAGCGACACGGAGGCCTACCACAGGCCACCACTTCTCGCCAGGGATCAACGAATATGTTCGAAGCTGGGCATGAAGCTGCCGAGCCTGTCAAGCTGTGAAATTTACCGGGCACGCCCGTTCAGCGGTGCAGCCGTTTCGACAACCGCAGAACCGTTTCGATAACATGTATTAAACTTGGCGGGAACTTTTCCATCCTGTCAAGGTTTCAGGTACCTACTTAGGTCTGTGGGCCAGTACTCAAGATGGCCTGAAGCGAGGCCTCTACAAGACATCACGACTGAAGCACTGGAGGAAGAATTTGTTTCTACGTGGATGTCGCGCTACGGTTGCCCTTTGCGCATAACCACTGACCGAGGTCGATTATTCTAAACCTTGCTTTTTTCTGCCTTGGCGAGACTACTCCGCACGCGCCTTCATAACACCATGGTTTACCACCCACAGAGAAAAGCATAGTCGGGCGTCTCTATCGATAACTGAACGCGCCATTGGCCGCCACGTTCGAGAGACAGCATTTGAAGAAAAAATACCCCTAGTAATACTGGTGCTACCAACAACAATCAAGGATGACCTCAGAGTCAGCGCAGCCAAGATTCTCAATGGGTCTGCAAACCGCGTTCCTGCTCTGTATTTCGGCACCCAGTAAGGCACTCCGCCAACGTCCCGCGTAGGACTTAGAAAAACAACATTCCTGGCTCGACCAGCTTAAACCTACCCCCTCACGTATCGCTCGCCAGCCACCTGTGTTTAGTTTACCGATAATGGAGCCAACCACGCACATCATTCTGCGGCGCGACTTCAACAAGCCACCCTTAAATCCTTCCTATCAAAACTATCTTGTGTGGTTTCGCGCTCAAGGAAAACCTTGGAGATGGACTTTCGCTGCAAAGTAGTGACAGTGTCGTGTGTCCGCGTGAAACCAGACTATCTTGATCATTACCTTTTCATTCCAGCCTCCGGCATTCTTAGGGCGGGGAGCCCTTGTAGCGACTGTCCGTCACTTTCCTGTGCCACGGCGACGCTTCTCCCGTCTGTTTTGACGGAGGCATGTCCAGTCTGTTTTGAAGAAGGCGCCCACATCGCCCGGGGTGACAAAACACTTGGTCCGATGTAACGCACTAGGGTGGTGAGGACACACAGGACGGCACTGGCTAAAGCCCGAAATCACGATCTCCACCAAAAAACCTAGTCAGAGGTAAGTGATGGAGTGCGTTGCCGCCTAAGATCCTAAGAATCCGAGTCATGCGCCGTTTCTGCAGCCGCAAATACATGCGGCTGTTCCAGACACTCGCCATGAGCGAGAGGATGGCTGCATCACGCAACATCTACGCAGAGCACATTGCAGCCAAATGACTAACATCACTGGGTAGACACACACTACACTAACACACACTTCTACGGCAGCATAAAAACTTCCAAAATACTCAACAAGCACTAAACAAACGCCCACCTCCATGTCAGCCCACAAACTAACTACAAATTCTAGCGTCTTCATGTCAATAAATAGTCCTTGTCGGGAAAATCTAACAAGCATTTTTTCAGCAACCTCCATTATTATCAGCTTAAGGGGACAGGGTAGGTCCTATTCTTCCCATGCATTTTAGGCTATGTTCGTGACCCTTTTTCTCATGATCTGCTGGGGTTAGAACATTAAGCTTGGTGCCATTGTAATCAGCAATGTTAGGTAGTGTTACGGAACTGGGATTATGTTTTTCAAAGATTAGTTTTTTGTTTTCTTTTTTTACTCGACCCACCAAATTTTAGAGCCAAGCTCTGCAGTAAATAGCCTGTAAATAAAAATCCCCTACAATAATATTTTGAAACCTTGTTCAGTAGCCTGTCTGCAATGTTTGCTCAATATCTGGAAAATATTATCTCCCTATCGCTGGTAGTTTCTGAAAAAGAAAGGGTCAAATGCAGTAATATTTGGTATTTTGAGATAATTGGCTTTGAAGTAGAAAAATAGCTTTATTGCAATATAGGGTGATAGAAACAAATTTTGACGTATTTCTTCAATAGCAACAAGCCTGGTAGTCCCCTCCATCATCAACACTTCTTTTCTGTGCTAGCTGCCTTGTTTTCCGGGCCTCCTTAGTGATCAGTCGTATATCCCTCTCCGCAAAGTACAGTCGCCGCCGGTCAGCTTCACGCAACCACTGGACTGTGAACCGTCGTGTAGAAACTCAGAACGAGCTCAAAATGACGACTCGAGCAATACTGCCGTCATTAAAAGTTAGCACAGCTTCCATTGTCGCCATCTTCAGTTTCTTGAAGCCAAGAAAGACATTCTTCGGAGCGCGCTCCCGTACAACGATGTTGAACGCCTCACTCGCGTTCTGAGTTTTTCCATGGAGCCATTTCTGGAGAAGCTCATTCTTTCAAAGCTACTGAAACACCGGCTTTAGGTTCTTCAAGCGTTCCGCTGAGTGCGAAACCTTCGATGCAGACGTCCACGTGGTGGCCGCGGCGCCCACTCCTGAATTGTGTTGCGGAGAATTGGTGTCATTGGAGATCGACTTACGCCAGTTTCCGTAGAAGAGACGTTTTTTAAAGCACTTATTTGGATTCCTCGTTGCATTACCGCTAAATAACCAGCAATAAAGTATAAAGAAATTCGAGTGTCCGCGATAACACGCCGAAGCACCAGCAAAACGCCGCTCGTTGCGAGTAATCCAGCTGCGTCTTAGGATTCGTTTGGTTAAGTGAAATATGCTAGCTAGGTTTTCACTGTTGCCAGATGAGTGACAGCCATTCCGCTAAACGTGACAAAAAATAGGCCTTGAAAAATTTTTCTTTTTCAGTTTAGGAGACGCACAGATCCCGAGCATGTGTCAAAGGTGGCGTGGCTGGATGCTGCGTAGGTTCCGAAAAATGTTGATTTTGAGGTAAATATTTCGCAAGCGCGCAAGTGAAACACTGGGCCATGTTAAGCAAAGAATAGAGATATTAAATTACACAAAAAATAGATCTTTTTCGGAAATTTCGCCGGCCCTGTTCCCTAATATCTTATTCGGGTTCTGTTTCGATGCACGATATTTTTGAACACCATAGGAGTCCATGTATCGTTGACAGCTGGGCAGAGAGCCGCAGCACGCATGGCTTCCAGCTCAGTGCGCACAATATTCGTCAGCTGCTCTGAAGGTTGCTGCTGCTGCCGCGCTGGAGAGTCCTGTCGGTTTTCACAAGGGGATGTTGCAGCCGCCTTGGGAAGCCTGCTGATACGACGTCTTTTAACCTCCTCGAAACCGTTGAACTCCGTCATAACGTCATTACTCGAAGTACAGTTCTTACAAATTAGAAGATTGGAGGCGTCATCAACGAAGTCTTTAAGACAGGCCTGGCTTTTTCAGACTCGGGCATTTCAGCGTCCGCCTTGCGGCAGAGTACCAGGACGGCTTGTATGCGACGTAACCATCGGTGGACGTTTGAGCTTGCCGTGGCAAGTCTTCCTTGGCTAGATCTTCCCACCCAATAGTTTTCCGAAGAGGTATCACTGCTTCTGCTGGCAGGTCCCCAGTCAAGCAGTTCAGTCTCATGGTTCTGAACCATACTAGCGCTGTTGCGGCGAAGTAAAAATTACGCTCGCCAGAATGACTGTGGGATCCCATTTGTTGTGGCTGCTCACCCGGTCATACCTCTAAAACCAGTCGTCGACGTCGGCACCATCGGTGCCAAAGAAGGCTCCCGGGAGGTCACGTGGGAGCGTGAGTACGAGAGTCCACGAAATCGGAGCACGCGTTGCCGACCCAGGCAGCTTATTCAATGCCAATTGTGAAGAGCCGAGGCGGCGGTCACTGCGAAGCTCCGTTCTGAGTCGTTGCCCCGGAACTCCACCAAATATTACGAATAGGAAGCCTGCCGCACAAACGTATGTACAACTATATGCAGAATAAAAAGTTGGTGGTAAACTAGCAGTCTTGTACAAAGTCTACCACTTTCCCTTCGTCTCTCGCTTGCCGGCACGGTCCTGTTCAAATGCACCATAACAATGTAAAATTTGAATGTTCCTATTAGCCCTGCCTTTTCCGTAAAGCAATATAAAATGGTGTTTTTGCTGGCAGTGTTGAGAAACAGTTTGCTCCCCTTTTTCTAGCGCGGCTTTAGTCTCCAGTCTGCAGGCAACAATTTCTGGTCCACTACATCAATTCACAAAATGTCAGGGCCCTATGTCAAAAAATCCAGTCCGACTTTTCTGCTAAGCTTTTTCATGCCGTCCATAATGCGTAGACTGAATAACGTCTGCTGGCGATATTTCGTCTACATAGTGTACCCATCACCGGGCACAAATATCTGTCTAAATGTCAAATTTGGTCCGACGTTAGACAAGTTGGACCAATCTCACAAGTTAGTCCAACGCGAGGAAGTGGACTCCTGGAATGCGGTTTCGAAACCGTAGCAAAGGATGGTGGTTACGTTGTTGCGCTCAGAGAACCGCAGAGAAAACACTTCACAGGACGAGGGCAAAGTCTTATTGGGAAATTCTGTGGACAGCTGTACAGATAATGCTACTAGTTTTCGCTTTCTGTAAACGGCACTATTCACTGCAGAATGCATCACAGCTACCACGGTTGTGCAACACGACCAAATAAACGGCAGTTTTAGCAATTTCGTTCAGAACTTACGTATCATTACACTTCTGGGCAACTTCTTCGTCAGCTTCACCTGAAAAACGGACCTGTTCTTCAGCGATGCTAGAGGCTAGTGGAAAAGATAACTGACCTTGTGTGCCAAGGTATGTATGCGACTTTTTATACATATATGGGCTTGCAGCCATATCGCTGGGGTGCCGCCGACGTTGAAAGCCTCGATAAATAGCAGGATAGATTATTCTGATTTAGTGGAAGTACTTACACGATGATTTTGGGTAAAAGGAGCGCACATGCTGGAGCGAATTCCAGTATAAGGCGAATAAAATAATTGCGACAGAGAGCGCCATGCGCAGTAGTAGACAGTGTCCCGTAACCAGGAGAGTTGTGGAGATGGTCAACGTTGCAACCACAACGAAGGCTAGTGGCGGTAGCCGGGACCATTTGGCACACGAAAATAGTGACGTGTAAATATTCCAGAAGTTAACCCGAAGTCACTCTCAATGGCACGACTCATCGTGGTTATGGCATGTATAACCCCAGAAGATAACATATAATACGTCGGCTTTCGGGTGAACATCTGATTTCTTGTCTCTTTCTTTTTCAGTTTGAGTTGAAGTGACTGAGCAATTAAAATGGCTATTTTCTCGTTTGTGCAGCAGAAGTCTCGTGAACTGATCTTCGTATACAAACTGCTATTATCTTTGGGTGCTTAATATTTTCTAGCGCTGTCATTTGAAGATTGCTTTTTTGTATTGACTGTAATGGTGTTCCTTGTTATTGCGTTGTGCGAATGATGCTTTTCTAAATAGATTCTTTTTGCGTAGTTGAAATAATCTTACTTTCCATTATTGTAAGCTAATTTTCCACCTAAGTCAGAGCTTGCCTAAGTTCCAATGAGGGTTTTCCTACATAAATATATTTAAAAATAAAAATACACAAACGTGCCGCAAGCAGACGCGTGAAAAAGGATGTAGTATTTTTCTCTTTCGTGGGTACAGTATTCACTCTAATGTTCATATATGTGCTATTACTTTCATGAGTAGCTTCTGCTAATACCAATGAACGAGTTATTACATGCATATTAATCACATTACGCTTCTCGCAATATTTCTATCTCCATCTAACCTTGACACTGTGCTTTGCAGCAACATATGCCTTATAAAATAGAGAAGAAATACAAGTGTTTTCTCTAATCCGCGAAGGACCTCTTCTTTAACTTGCTGCGCCTTAGCTAAACCATTTATTGTGCGTTTGCCAACTAACAGTTCACGTTGAATATTTGCCTTTTGAATGGCCTAGCTTACACTGCGACCTAGGTTGTTCCATAGACTAAGAAATGCCACACTAAAGATACAAAATTAGATACTGATGGGCCATATGGTATGGCATTATTTAGACAGTAGCGTAGAAGCTTACGGACGACGAATAGAACAGGCGGGACACACAATAGATATCTTGACAAGCACAAAGGTTTTGTTGGTAGCTCGTCTTGTAATTCTTTTGAATGTTTTCGAGTGTTAGCTATGCACGTCTAGAGGTAAAAACTGGTTCTTATCGTCACATACGGTTTCAAATTTCAGTATGAAATGGCAAAATGACTCCCATTACAGTTGGCCACTATAAGCAGGAGGAGGCGTTATTGTGGCGATCAGGGCACAAATGAAAGCGAAATAAATAAATTATTCTGTGTTCTTCCTTGATACATGATATCATTCTGAAGCAAGCCGTAGAGTGGTGTTGCGGAATAATTTTAAACAGCTCTCGTTCCCTAGTAGAGACCTAAGTGTAAGTACACAACATATTTCGGGTTGTTTCTCTGGACGGAAAATGCTGCGTCTTGCTCAGTTCATCACCCCCAATCAGCACGGTGCAATGCACAGACGAAAGCGAGCGAACACATAAACAGGCGACTAGTTCTCAGCTTTGAAGCAAGCTTACAAATATATATAAATGGCTATAACCCCCAAAATTTGAAATATAATGTTGTTTGTACCCGAAGAGGAATAGATATTGGGCTGGTTGTTGTTGCATTCGTGATGAGTAAAACTTAGGCATACAAAAGGAAAACGTATGGAGGAAGCAAACAAAAGGGAAGTCACGAAAGTTGGGACAGAAATTTTACTTCTACATGCCTATGTGGTATTAGTGGGACTATGTGTGCATAGACTCTGTCGTACGTAAACCTTTTGCCATAATTTCTAAATCACGGTGAAATGAGAGGGCGCGCGGTGCGCCTTTCCTCCTCTCTGGCTTGTGCGATCCGGTGCTGCTTTGCTTGAAAGTATTGCTGTCGCGTGCTGCGGTACGATTTCGAGATGATTTAGATCATACTTTGTGAAATTTATGTAATGACCCTCCGTATGAAGTTGTCAGGGAAGACTTTCATTGCATGGGTAACTACAGCGTGCGGTAATATCTCTTGGGGGCGCAAACATGTGAAACAGCCGCGGTGTTCACTGTGGTTTGTAAACCATGCAGCATGATTCATATATAAGCTATGTGTTTCAGCATTGCATTTTTGTCCTGTAAAGCCATAATATATGAGAGGGATCGCATCAAAAGAATGCGATTGCTATTCTTCAGGACAAAGTTGGCAGGACCTATGGGCCTATGGACCTATGCGCAGGACCCTCAGGACCTATGGGCAGTCGGCATGCCCACATGCCGACGGCCCATAGGTGGCGCGTCTGCGCAGCAACCTAGGTAGGACATTAGGCAGTACAATAGCAAGAGTTTGGTGGCGCAACCAGCCACCCCGTTCCAAAGGGGACACTCATAACATCCATCCATCCATCCATCCATTCATTCATTCATTCATTCATTCATTCATTCATTCATTCATCCATCCATCCATCCATGATGACGCCCGTGAAAAAGCGGTCTGTAGAATAGAAGAAAGCCAAAATTCAGGAATTCATGTTTCTGAAAACGCGTATCCTTATGACCTGCGTCCCGCCACGTTTTTGAAATGGAATTACTGATGCAGAATAGACAAGCTTGACAGCAGAAAAGCAAAAAGAGAGGCTCCGGAAACGACGCCGAGTGATGCGTAAACAGCCGTGCGCTACACAACCTGCGTCATAGCGACAAAGGCAGCTGTGTCCGCATTACGGTCAGTCAACATACCACCCTTACGGGTTACATTTCGAAACTATAGGCGCCCCGCAGGGCAATCAGCGGCCGGGTGCACTTGACTGGCGATACACCCCGAATACTACCCGGCGCCGGGTTTCGGGAACGCCTGTACCCACTTTTTTTTTCTTGCGGAGGGTACGAGTGGTGGGTTTCGAACTGTCCACCTACCTCAGCCGTGTCTTGCGTCCTACACACTAGGCCACGACCGGGGTCAAGCCAAGCGCTCGAAAAGAGCTATTTATGTTTGAATTCGCCTCGCATTACCTTTCACTTTTTCTTCTTTATGAAAACAGAAATAAAGCCTAACTTGACTCAGTGCAGCCGCATTCTGTGGCTAGCTCGCCAAATAATGTTACAACCAACAACAATATAAGAATTTTCACTAAGAGATAGAAGCATGCAGCCTGGCGTCCACCCACGTATGCTGGCGGGGCCGGTCGTCCACTGGTGCACAAATATTAAGACTCGCTTGCGCAGATAAGCTGCGCGAGCGTGAATTGCGCTCCTTAGCTTCCTTAAGCGGCGTGCTTTGAGCATGGTTCAAGTAGCAGGCAAAGGCAGCGTTGAAAAGCAAAGCAGAACCGAAATGACGTGACCGTAGTACGTTAGCACGACGGCCGATTTCTTCATTGGCCCCTGGCGCCAGACGCAACTGCTGCTTGCCTATGCTCGTGCTCTCACCTTCAGGTTTCACGTTGTGGCATCAAAACAATAAAGTGACTATTTTTTGCGTCTTTCTAGCTGCTGGCGAATTTCCACACTAATATTATGGCGTCTCGAGGCTTATTCTTTTTGAGAACTCTCTCCCATATTGAATCTCACTTTGGCTGTACTTCTGACCACTACAACTACGACTAGAAGCGCTGAAACAGGCTATATGTGTGTTTTATTAGCATTCTGGGTGCAATAGATGAATCGCAGAGCTCACATAAGGATGATATCTGGGGATCAAGAGCTTAAAGA
Organism: Dermacentor variabilis; assembly: GCF_050947875.1. Taxonomy (NCBI): domain Eukaryota; kingdom Metazoa; phylum Arthropoda; class Arachnida; order Ixodida; family Ixodidae; genus Dermacentor; species Dermacentor variabilis. The sequence goes on along the minus strand of NW_027460335.1, from coordinate 8,079,723 downwards.
ATGGCGTAAGATAACAAGGGCCTAAATGATTACAGTTAGCAATATTTGTGCATTTGATCTTCCTTTTCCATGCATACTCATCATCATCAATTCATGGCTCCGTGGGGAGTGGTACACTTGCTGAAATAAAGCTGAACTGTCACATAGCAGTTGTCTTGTAATTGGCCGATGTACTTATAGCGACAGTCCGTCAACGCGCGGTGCCTCGGTCTCGGGTCATTGCCCCTTGGACTTTCCAGGAACCGAAGCGGCTGCTCGACTGGGGCGCAACCGCAGCCACTCGGTAAACCTGCTTTTAATTTTCAATAAAGCAAGACGATGCTCCGTTCTCGAGCTCCCGGCAGATATGATGGGGATATGCAATTCCTTTTCCAACATCAGCCATTGACGACGCAGCTCCTGCTGACTCAAACGACGCCGCGATTATGTCTCCTGTCATCGCCGCGAGCCTTTAGCTTCAAAACTATTGGCTCAAGAATCCTCGAGTTTGGTTTATGCAAGTAGAGGCCTGTTTTCAAATTTGGCGCAACACGTCAGAGACAGCAAAGTACCCACACGTATTCGCCGCTCTACCCTACCAAATCTCCGTGCCGTAGACAAATTGCTAGCGCGTAAACCTTCGGCCGCAGCATACGACGACCTGAAACGTTCTTGCAGCGCATCCAGCCATCTCAACAGTGAAAGGTAATACAGGTGCTCTCCGAGGAACTTGCCGATCAACGACTGTCACAACTGCTGCACCGGTTGCGTCAGTTACTGGGTGAGCACATTGCAAAGCAGAGCCAGCTTCCAATTTTGCGCGAGGTGTTCTTGCAACGCCAACCACTGTCCGCAAGCACTGTACAGGCGGGTTTCGACAACGTGAGTCTCGATTGGCTAGGTGCAATCCCTGATCGTGTATTTGGCTTCTTGTCGGCAGCACAGCAATCTGTCGACACTGTGAGAGTCTCAGAGCCAGGAGACCGACTCTGGCAACTGGAGGAATCCTTCAGCCGCCTTATCAACGCAATCGATAAGCTGAGGGCAATTGGCAACACAAGCGGCCAATTTCAGCGCAACCATTCACCTTCATAGTCTTGCAGCGCACCTACAGGCTCGCCGCGGCAGTTGTGCTGGCGCTAATGTTGCTTTCGCAAAGAAGCAAGTTGTTGCACCCAGCCCTATTCGTGGACAGGAAATCCACCGCCCGGCCGATAACGGCGGCATGCGACCTGGGCCCTCGCGCAAGCTGCCTTTTCTTCATGATCACCCGCAACACCGGCACTCACCTTCTCGTCGACACCATAGCCGTGCGATCTACGGTTCCCGCCACGGCCGCACATCGCGAACGCGGCAAGTCCACACCCCCGCTGCACGCAGTGAACAAGACTGCCATCGTCTCTATGGCGACCAGTCAGTAATGCTAGACATGGGACTCCGGCGCTTGCACTCATGGGTGTTTGTGATCTCCGACGTCACTTTTGCCTCCTTGGAGCAAACCTCTTCAACCATTACAACCTAGATTTGTTTGTTCGGGATCGGAACATGAAGTATCGCGTGACGTGCCTCGATGTACTTGGCATGACATCCCACTTCACCTTATCTGCCATTCGTACGTTTCGGCCGATGTAAACATACTACGAGGAATTTGCTAGGTACACGCAACGTATAAAACCCCGAAACTGTGCGCTGTCCGTGTTCCACAAGGTGACGCATTCTAACACCACCAGTGCCTCACATTTTGTTGCGGGGCCACGAAGGCTCGCTAGACGAAGGATGTAAATCTCACGCCGTAAGCTCCAACATATGCTGCAGATTGACGTTATTTTTCCTTCATCTAGCACTTGGTCTTCCCCACTATATCCGGTTAAAGAAGGACAGTGGCGACTGCCGGCCTTGTGGTGATTACCGAGCTTTGAGTGCCGTCGCTAGTTCTGATAAATATCCCCTTCCCCACACACATGACCGCAGCGCAAGTCTCGCAGGAGCCAAAATGTCGCGCAAAATCAATTTCATGAGTGCGTACTATCAATTTCCAGGACAAGCGAGCGACACTCCGAAAACAACAATCACTACTCCATTTAGCCTATTTTAATTTGTCCGTATGCCTTATGGTTTCAAGAATGTGGTGAAAACTTTCCAAAGGTTCGTGGGCTAACGTACGCTCGGACTGCCGTGCATTTTCGTCTACCTTGAACACATGCACGTTGCAAACCCCAACGACGATGAGAACGAAGAATACATTCGCGTTCTATTTGAGCGACTGGATGAACACGGCCTGGTCCTCAAGCCCCGCAAATGCATTTACATTGTTTAAGTCATGGATTTTCTCGGCCATCGTATTTCTCTCCAAGGCATCAATCCACTGCAATCACGGATGAGGCCAATCGAGGTCTTCCCTCTCCAGCCTTCTTTTTCGAAGCTGGGCATGAAAAGATTTTCGAAGCTGGGCATGAAGCTGCCAAGCCTGTCAAGCTGTGAAAGCTACCCGGCACACCATGCACACCAATTCAGCCGTAAAGCCGTTTCGACCACCACAGAGCTGTTTCGATAACGTGCATTAAACTTGGTGGGGTCTTTTCCACATGCGAAGTTTTCAGGTCCCTAATTATGTGTGTCGGCCTGCACTCAAGGTGGCCTGAGGCGAGGTCTCTACAACACACCAGGACTGAAACAGTGGCGGGAGCATTTGTTGCTGCGTGGGGATCGCGGTACGCTTGCCGTTTGCGCATAAGTACTGACCGAGGCCGACTATTCTAAACCTCGCTTTTTTCTGCCGTGGCGAGAATTCTCGGCGCGCGCCTTCATAACACCAGGGTTTGTCACCCACAGAGAAATGCGAAGTCGAGCGCCTCCATCGACAACTGAAGGAGTCATTACCCGCCACGCTCGACAGACAGCACTGGGTGGAAAAACTACCCCTAGTACTACAGGGGCTGCCAACAGCCATAGGTCGGCCGTGTGGGAGGATGGTCACTCACACTCACTCATCTTAATTTTTCTAGGTCCCGCACTTACTCCAGTTCACGCTCACCTCAATCGGACTCACAAGCGCCCACTCACCCGCACTCACGTCCATTCACGTTCACTGCCACTCAATCGCACTCGCACTAGCCTCGACTCACAGTCCCTCGCACTCACTTCCGTTTACATTCACTCGCACTCACTCGCACTCACGCCTTTTAAAGGATTCCGAGTGAATGTGAGTGAGTGCACTCATGAGTGTGTGCGCTGCCGTCTTTTGCTCATAATTAGTGTATAGTCATACCGAAGCTTCCGATTTAGCACCCCTTACATCAGGAGTGCGAGAAGGCAGTGTTTTGGGCACAGTTTTATTTTTAATATACCTAAACGATTCGTCTTCCCGATTACATGGTAACATCCTTGTACTCACTGACGATTGTTTTTCGTACCGCGAAATTAATTGCAATGATGATCACCCTATGCAAAATTCTACCTTTTCGTGGTGTCAGGATTGGCAGATGACTCAAAATGCCCAAAGATAAGTAATGCTAACACAAAGTAGAAAGAAATATATATATGATTTTACTTACATTATTAATGACACGCCTTTCACTTTTGTAGTCAGGGTAACTCTTTAGGTGTTATTCCATGTTAAGAACATAACCTCAAGTGAAAGTAAACGTATATGCTGAGCTCCAAAGGGACTTATCTTTCTGAGAAGGCGCCTTCGTCTTGCCCCAGTGGATGCAAATCTGGTCTGTTTAATAACACTGCAAAGTAGGCCAGAACGAGCGCGACAAAATTTTTAATTTCAATTTATTGATGGTGACAGAACCATTGACACATCCGTACGAAGTTCTGGTTAGGAAGCTGGACAAATTGGTATAATAATTGAAAAAAAATGCTGCTTTGGTAAGGAGGTGCTGCGCGGCTACGATTCGTGTTGCCATGACGACGTAAACAACCATGTGCACCGCCACTTTCCTAAGGTATCGCCCGCCCGAAAGGGCCATAACGGCTTCAGAATCACAAAAAATCATGTAGGTTAGATATCGTGCTGAGAGAACCTTTGGAAAAACACTTCGCAGGACGACGTCAAGATTTTATGGGGAATTCCGTGGACAGCTGTAATGAGGCTGCTACCTATCGCTTACTGCAGACGTCACTATTGAATGCAGATTGCATCACAGCTACCAACTCAGTGCAATATGAGTAAACAAGCGGCACCGTTTCCAATTTTATTCTGGACCTAAGTATCATTACACTTCTGGGCAACTTCTTCGTCAACTTCGCGGGAAAAAACTATTAGGCCGACCAAGCACTCGTGAAAGACGAAAACTTTGGTCGATGTCGGCACGCGGGTAGCGAGGGCCTGTTCTTCAGCGAGGCTGTGGATCGTGGAAAGGCCTGCTGATCTTGTTTACCAAGAAATGTATGCGAAGTTTTATACATTTATGGGCTTGAAGCCACATCGCTGGAGTGCAGAATCGATAGATCCCACTTAATGCTAGTACTTAAACGATGATATAGGCTTAAAAGGATCGCATATGCTTGAGGGAATTCCAGTATCACGCGAATAAGCAATCGCGACCGAGGCGGCATGTGCCGCAGTAGACGATATCCTGTCACCAGGACATTTGCGGAGGTGCTATACGTTGCGAGCACAGCGAAGGCTATTGTCGTTAACCGGGACCGTTTGCTGCTCAAAAAGAGTGACGTGTAAATATTCGAGAATTAATCTGGAGTATTCCTCTGGGCGTGAGTCGTCTTGTCGTGGCTTTAGCTTGTAAAACACGAGAAGATGTATCGCAAGCCCAATGCATCGCCTTTTGCGTTAACGTCTGACTGCTTTTCTTTCCTTTCTTTTGTCTCTTTGCGTTGAAGTGACTCAGCAATTTAAATGGGTATCTTCTTGTTTTTGCCCTAACAATCCCCTGAAGTGATCCTCGAACACAAATTACTGTTATCTTCCTGAGCTTAATTGATTTTAGCTGGCGCTTCAAATTTATTTTTTTGTGTTCGCTGTATTCAAGTCGCTTTTTATTGCGTTGTTGTAACTCATGTATCTCTTGTATCTCTTGTAAAAACGTATTTTCTGCGTAGTTCAATGAGGCTTTCTTTCCGTTGATCCAACCTAACGTTAAAGCTTAGTCAAACTTTCCTAAGTTCCATTTTAGGTCTTCGCACATAAGTATATTTACAAATAAATTAATAACGCACAGGTGCCGCAACCAGACGCACGGGAAAGTAACTAGCATTTTTTTGTTTCGTGAGAACATTATTTATTCATTACTATTGAGGGATATGCGCCTCCTTAGTTGGGTGCTTTTCCTTGTAGTAATAGGTGAGTTGTTACTTCCATATTAATGACTTCAAGCTGCGCGCACAATTTATCGCTCCATCTAGCTTTGAGACTGTGATATACCACAATCTATTACATACAAAATAACGAAGAAACACAAACGTTTTCTCTAATCCGCAAAGATTCCCTTCTTTAACTTGCTGCGCCTTAGATAAAACATGCAGTGTGCCCTCGCCAACTTAACTAACAGTTCCCGTTGATTATTTGCCTTTGGACTGGCATAGCTAATACTGGGTGCTTGGTCGGTCCATAGGCCACACTATATTAGATAGAAGATACTGGGGGCCGCTTGGTGTGGAATTATTTACCCAGTAGCGCAGAGGCACATGGTCAACGAAATGAACAGCGGGACACAGGTATAATACCTTGACCAGGGCGAAGGTTTTCTTCGTGGGCGCTCAAAATTTTGTTTAAAGTATTCACGTGTTAGCTGATGCGCGTCAACAGGCAGAATACTTGTTCTGATTGTTATAGGTTTAAAAATTTCAGAATGCAATGGCAAATTGATCCCCTTTACAGATGGTCGCAATAAGCAGGAGAAGGCGTTACTGTGGCCATGGAGGCAGAAATGAAAACTAAATAAAGAAATTCTTTTGTATTCGTGCCAGAAACGTGATATTATTATGAGCCACGCCGTAGAAGGGTCTTGCGGAAAAATTTTCAACAGCTCTCGTTCTCTAACAGGCACCTAAATTTAACTACGCAACAGATTGCGGCTTGTTTCTGTGGACTCAAAGTGCTACGTCTTGCTCAGATCACGCCCAATTACCACGCTAAAATGCACAGACGAAAGCAAGCGCCCACATCACCAGGCGAATTGTCCACAGCTTTGAAACAAGCTCACAAAGATATATAGTTAAACGTAACCCACGAAATTTTATTATACTGTTGTTTGTAGCCGTCGAGGAATAAATATTTGGCTGTTTGGTCTTGCATTCCTAATGAGTAAAACTTAGGGAGACAGAAAGAAAACGCACGCAGGAAGAAATGATAAACACAAGTAATGACGGTTGGCACAGAAATTCCACTTCTAGATGCCTACGTGATTTTAGTGGCAGTATGTGTGGAGTATAAATAAACGCATTTGAGAATACATGGGTGCCGGCATGCACTATGCCGTACGTAGACCTTCAGCCGTCGTTTCTAAATAAGAAAGGAAGGAGTTTGAGCAGCGCTAAGTGGCCTTTTTCTTCCCCTCTTGCAAGCAGCAGGAGCAGTACTGGAGTGCCCGAAAGCCTCTTGCAGGGGTGACAATCATTCGTTTGCGAGTACTGTATTCTTGAAAAGGAGCAGCCACACTCACCACAATACCTATGCCCTCATCGGGCGAATCAGTAACCAAATGTATTTTTTGCTGCAGGTGTAAAATTTTTCAGCAGCTTTTGTGTCAAAATTCGACGCAGCCGAAAATTTACACCAACCCAGAAGTAGGATACAATTGGTTGATGCAATATCAGCAGTATGCTTGCCTGGTTCAGCTCTGCGCCGCGAAGTGACATCACATGAGAAAGCACTATGGTGCTTGCGCTTCGCGTCCGTCCGGTAGTACAGCCACTCCGCCTTCGTTTAGTGAAACTCGGGACATGCTAAATCTCTGGATTGTCACAGCCTTTTGACGTTCGCTCCTAAATATAACTTCCCTTCACTTATATCATAAGAAGCCGACAAACACTGACACCAAGAACAACATAGGGGAAATTACTTGTGCAAATGAAATAATGAAACGATAAATTATTGGTAATAAGCTGAATGAAAAAACAACTTGCCGCAAGTGGGAACCGCACCCACAACCTTTGCATTCGCGAAATGCGAACGTTGTGGGCCCGGTTCCCACCTGTGGCAAGTTGTTTTTTCATCCACTTTAATTTCCATTAGTTTATCCTTACTTTATTTTATTTATTAAGCACAAGTATTTTCCCCTATGTTTTCCTTGGCGTCAGTGTTTGTTGGCTTCTCATGATAAGACTAATAAAAATCGGGTCCCTCGGTTAACCCCCTTTCTTCTCGTTTATTACATGACGAGGGTCTCGAATCCGGCAACATTGATGCCTTCAGGTAGCATATGTGGGTTTATTGACCAGATGCTTTCACCCAAAAAGATCACGCTCTCGTGACGCCTTCAGCAAAAGCAGGACGTTCCACGTCCGCCGCCAAGGTCTGTGAGTGGTGGCGCTGGCTAACACTCCCAGGGTTCTACTAGGACACATAAATACCCAAGAAAGTGGTGGGGAAACGCCGCCGCGGTAGCTCAATTGGTAGAGCATCGCACGCGAAATTCGAAGGTTGTGGGTTCGGTACCACCCTGCGGCAAGTTGTTTTTTCATCCACCTTAATTTCCATTAATTTATCGTTTCATTATTTCATTTATTACGCGCAAGTAATTTCCACTATGTTGTCCTTGGTGTCCGTGTTTGTTGGCTTCTCATGATATGACATATATATAAATATAAATATATATATATATATATATATATATAACCTGCAAAATTTAGTTGTAATTCTGATGATTAGCCTTGCATTCGCGATGAGTAAAATTTAGGCATACAAAAAGAAAACGCACGCAGGAAGAATGGAAAAAGACAAGTGAGGAAGTTTGAGACAGATATTGTACTTCTACATGGATACGTGTTGTAGTGGGAGTATGTGTGCATTAAAGTAAATACATTTGCGAACACACAGGTGACGGCAAGCACTGTGTCGCTCGATGAACTTTAGCCGTCATTTCTAAATGAGAAAGGAATGAATTCGAGCAGCGCGAAAGGAGGGGGGGTTAAATTTTCGCGACAAAAGGTTGTCGCAATTTGGTCGTGCGGTCCTAAATGACCCAACTTCCCTTCACTTAGTAGGCTGTCATGCACACAGCGAATGTCGAGCCTGTTCCACCTCGAAATGCCTTTACTGCCGGAGGCATTATTGGGCACAATCTGTACACTAATCATCACTCTTATGTCCTGCTCTGACGATATCATACTTGGCTGGCACTTTCTCACTCACAGAAATGCCGTTCTCGACTACGATCACTCCGAACTTGTGCTTTCTCCGCTGTAGGATGAGCCTTTGAACAAGGCTCATCAGACTCACTCGTGGAGGCTGTCAGGAACTTGCTCAGTAAGTGCCCGCTTGTTTACACGCGCTCTTTAGCGACCTTTCGACGCAACGACTTTTGCACCACCGGCGATTTCCTTCTCGGAGAACCCGTGCGTTTCCGCCCACCGCCCCACATCCCTGGCTTCGCTTCAAAGAAAGGAAAACTCAAACTATGATGAGTCCAACCGTGTGGTCGAGCACCTATCCCTTGTAATTTCCATGATTAAGGCACGTAGGCCGCCTGTCACTAAGCGCCGAAGTGGACGCGATGTCGTTCGTGAGGAGCGCCTCAAGCACTACTGTGATGCCCTTGTGTCAGCGGCTAAGTTAAACTGGACAGCTGCCTATCTTTCGGCGGAGGCATGGGGAGGTCACACAAACAATTTTACCGCAGTGCGAGTCAGATCACGTGACCTCAGACAATCGGCTTATAGAAAGGGGAGCGGCATGGGAGAAATATTTCAATTGTACTTGACTATTGCAATTCCACCTAAATCGAGAGATCAAAACACTCTTAGTGTCTAAGAACAAAAAAGCTGCAAAATTTATTCAGCAATTCATATTTCTCGAAATGCGTATCCTTGTTACGTGTCTCCGGCCACGATTCTGAAATAGAATTACTGATGCAGAATATTATGTTGTCAGCAGAACAGAAAGAAAAGAGGCCCCGGAAATGCAAATCCTACGATATACAAACAGCCGTGCGCTACACAACCTGCGTCATAGTGACGAAGGCAGCTGTGTCCGCATTACGACCTGCGAACATAACCACCCTTACGGGTTACAATTCGAAACTACATGCCCCGCAGGACATACCGCGGTGGGGCGCACTACCCAGGCGATACACCCTTAGAACTACCTGGCGCCGGGTTCGGGAGCGCCTGTACCTACTTTGTTTTCCACGGTGGGTGCGGGCGGTGGGTTTCGAACTTGGCACATACTGCAGCCGTGGCTGCCGCCCTGTACACTCGGCCACAACTGCGGGGAAGCCAAGCTTTCGAAAAAAGGTATTTATGTTTGCATTCGTCTCACAACGTCTCTCGCTCTTTCTCCTTTGTGAAAATGGAAATGAAGCTTTACTTGACGCACTGCACCTGCTTCTATAGCTAGCTCGTTGAATAATGTTACAACCTGCACCACTATAAGGTTTTGCAGTAATAGATAAAAGCACGCATCTGTTCACCCACATGTAACGACGGGACCACTCGTCGACTGCCCAAAAATTTGAAGACTCGCTTGCGCCGATAAGCTGCGCGAGCGTGAATTGCGCAAGTTCTGCTTCCTTAGCGGCGTGCTTTAGGCATGGTTTCAAGTCGCTGGCAGACACCTACCTCTTGCGCGCATGGTCCTGCCCAAATGGACCTTAATTAATTATGGGGTTTCACGTGCCAAAACCACTTTCTCATTATGAGGCACGCCGTAGTGCGGGATTCCGCAAATTTGAACCACCAGGGGTTCTTTAACGTGCACCTATAAGTACACGGGTGTTTTCACATTTCACCCCCATCGAAATCCGGCCGCCTGGCCTGGATTCGATCCCGCGCTCTCGTGCTCAGCTGCCTAACACCATAGCCACTAAGCAACCACAGCGGGTCCAAATGGACCGCAGGACATAGGCAGAAATATCTCTTTGGTTCCGGGAGGCCACGGGCCTTACCAGTTTTCGACACCCCATGTATGCACACACACACACACACACACACACACACACACACACACACACACACACACACACACACACACACACACACACACACACACACACACACACACACACACACACACACACACACACACACACACACACACACACACACACACACACACACACACACACACACACACACACACACACACACACACACACACACACATATATATGTATATATATTTATACACATCCACCTTTAACAGCAGCCACACTTAAAGAAACTTAGTGTGACGTCGAAGGTGCTTACTGATGTGACGGCCATATATGAGCACTAAAAAGAACTTATAATACTAGAGACTTGAATTTCACAGCCCCAGTATGTCACAGCTCCAGTACCACCAAGAATCTGGCGCGTCTCGGTGGTGCAATCTTCCTCCGTGTAATTGTCGTATACTTCGCTATTGCTAATACTGCTTTGCCTTTCCGCAGAAACTAGGGCATCTCTCTCTGTCTCTTCTTCTGTGAGTCCGAGTATAAATGCTTCTGTGTATGACGGCTGCTGATTCTGATTCCGAGAGAATGCGGCTTGGCCTCATTTCGGTTGTTGAGTGAATTATACAGGGTATCCCAACTATCATACACCAAGCCTTTAAAAAAAGAGCAATTGCGTTACTCAGAGAAAACATAGTGCATATTGTTTACAATACAGTGGAGTAGCCGCCAGTATTCTTTTGTTACTGAGATTTATTTAGGTAATTGTAATTAGTTATCTAGCTCGAAAACTACTGTCCTAGTTATTAAAGTGTCAATGAGGCATTTGGAGGCACCTCCAAATGGCATCTAATTGTGGTGTATTCAACGACGAAATATTGGCAAACTCATTTTTTTACGACTGGTAAAGAAACGCCGCGAAATATGAAAATTACCATGCGTCTGCGCTCCAACCCGCATCATAAAACAGCGCATTCAAATAAGCTGATTGAAAGCAACGGCTTTGCCTGTCTTAAACCCGAAGAAATAGCGGATCAGCTTGATGGTACGGAAGGAGCATTAACAGCGAGTTTCGCGGCTTCGTCGCTATTCATTCCTCTCATTTCTGCGTGACACTTATCCAGTTGCAGTTCAGTGAACGATCGAAGAAGATGGGGTCGATCATGGTACCTGCGTAAGTTCTGCACCACGCATTGAACTACCACTGGCACTGACGCCGAGTACGCTCTACCCAGTGTAGATTGGAGTCACTCCGATAGTGTATATTATGGAAATTTACCTGTGCATTTCAGCAAAGATTGCATTCATCTGTGCACATGATGTTGCTCAAAAAGTCCGGTGACTCATCGGCTTTTGTGGGGACCCAATTCAAGAAATCTAGGCGATTGTGCAAGTCCCTATTTTCCAAGCATTCATCTGTGGATGTGGTACAAGTGAAAGGGCGAGTGATTTAGAACCCTCCAAAGTGATGACTTGAAAATTGGTATCTGGGCGGCCACGTACCACACGCTAGCATGCCAAGGATGCCTGCACATCCATGCGTAGCCTACGAGTGAAAGATGGAGTCCTCCGTCACTGTTAACGGAAGCTGTTGGTTTGTTTCAGGTTTTCACAATTTCTGATGATAGTCGATGCATTTTTTCTGCCGCAACACATCCATGACTGATATGTCTTTGCGGCCTTTCTCTTGTTGTCATTTGCAGCTCCCGAGGCATGGATCAAGTTTTGCTTCTGCTCATTCGAGAAAGACATGGCGACTTGGAGGAAACAAAACGCGCCTTTAAATCTTTGCACTGGCCTCAATTCGCTTTTGTGGTGATAGCTTTTGTTGCAAAAAAAGAAAAAGAACCATCCATACACTTTATCTGCGCTAGGACGACAGCTATCACAGCTTGTTTCCAACTAGTACCAAACGCGACGTGATATTTCAGCCGGGGCGAGGCGGATAGGGAAAGAGCTCGATCACGGTTTTTCTTTATTTGCTTTATTTCTTTCTAACTCACAGGGAGCCTGTTTGAGGACACTGCTTTATGATGCGGTTGGGAGCGCAGTCAAGTGATATTTTCCATATTTGGCCGGGCCTATTTCTCAGTCGGAAAAAATTAATACGCAATTAGTACGTCGCTGAAAATTTAGCAGTTAGCTGTCCCTTGGCTGTGTATATACAAATGCCTTGCTGACGCTATGATAATTAGGAGAGTACGTCTTAAGTTATACATTTACCTACAATTACCTAAATGAGCCTCAGTAACGAAATAATGACTAACGGCTACCGCACTGTACTGGAAACGGTATATGCACTAGGTTTTCTTCGATTAATGGAATATTAGTTATTTAAATCTTGGTGTATCATAGTTAATTGGGATACCCTGTATATATTTATGACTATGTATACAAGTGACGATTTTTTATCTATGATACAGTTTGTAACTTATTGGAAAAGTTACTTTTTCTTTTTTTCATTAGTCATTAGAATGTTTACCAGAAAGTCGAGCAATACGGAAGCACATATTATTCACGTGCATTTCACACATCGCTCATGAAGGAGTCTGGCGAAAGACTCACTGAAGTCTGTAGGTTTTTTTTTTCAGGGTGAACAAAGTACGCATATTGAAGCGAGGTGAACCTACAGCAACTTGTTCGTTCTCTTGGCATAGGCGATCCATACCTTGGGAAATAATTGTTAATTGGCTACATCTTCTTTTTTGAAAACTGTAATAAACTTTGTCCTGTCTACATCTGATGTATATATTGTGTATGTTCATGGTGTTTACAGTGCAAATTTAAAACAACGTTGAAGTGAGAAAGTACCGATGAGGCAGCCGCTGCTGATGCTTCTCATGCGCTAGTCAACTTATTGAAAGGATTTGAATGAACAACTAGAAATTACGAATTTAAAGCCGTGTGCGTCCGCGGCAACAATGATGCAGTTAGCTATTAGCCCAAATAAAATATGAGGTGAAAAGGTAGAAGCGACTTAAACGAAACCTGAAATGATGTCGGTGACAAAACTCTGGCAATGAGACCATATGTGTGTGTGTGGGGGGGGGTGAGGAATGTAGGCTTCGGAATTTTCGGGATCTGGTACGGGCCCTGTTGCAAATTGGTCGCAAGCCCCAAGGGTAGCGTTGGCCTGGCGGCCTGGGGCACAGCTGGAAGCATCCGAAGGTCTTGGCAAAGGATGAGTCGATTGCTAATAGAACAACTTGTTTATTATAGCATCGCACAAGAGCGGCCGGTCAGGTCGACCGATGTGGAGAGACGGGAGAGCACGTTACTCGACGGAAGAATTCGAAGCCTCTCTCTTGGCGTCCGGGGGCAGCTGCTTTTATACTCTCGCAGTCGAGGACAAGAAGGAACGCCTCGATAGAGACGCACGTGACGGCGGCGCACGGACACGTTGTGACAAGGAGTGACGTATCCGCCGGGCAGGCGCCGGTCAGACCTCCTCGCTTCACAGTTGGCGAGCTCCTCTCCGCGGCTGCCGCGCTTTGACAAGCGTGCGCACCAACATGCACACACACGCACGCACATGAAGACACGTGGCATTGAAACATGCCTGGACGCGCTTGGAGGAGCCGTTGGGACAGCGCTGAACTGGCCAAAATGTCCGCCGCTGCGAACGAAGCACCGGCGTCCGTTGCATCCGCGCCGGCTATACCGCACGTCGGAGGCGAAACGTAAGGGCCCCGGATCCCCTCCCTAGTCTGCGCCTGTACCGTAACAAAACCCTCGGGGTCTGGAGCGCGGTCCCGGCGCCTGTTAGTATGACATTGAACTAGATGAACAGTATGGCTTTAAGCGGGACACAGGGACGACGTCAGTATGTAGCTGGGATAACGATGGCGTGTCTTCAACAAGGGTGATAGTGTAGTTTATGCCACTCAATTGTCGTAATACCCGTACGATCCGGTATTGCGGGCCAGCAATTTTTCGGACATGCCGACGTGGCGAATTGGAGTCCACAGAAGAACGAGATTTCCGGGAAAGAAGTCATGTTTCCTCTGGCGACTGTCGTAGCGAGCCATTTTTGTGACGCCTGAGCCACTGTAAGTCGAACATAAGCAATCTGGCGACTCATACTAGCCCGACCAACGGCGTCATGAGCGTATTCTATGGTTCGTCATAACACCGAAGGTAGCAGGGTGTCAAAAGGCAGAGTGGGATGGCGACCAAACTAGAGGTACAAAGGCGAGAAAGAGGTGGTATCCTGACGTTTAGAATTCTATGCAAATGTTACGTAAGGCAATGTCCTGTCTCAATCACGATGGTCTTCTGAAACCTACAGAGACAACATCTCGGTAAGGGTGCAATTTAGTCGTTCAGCCAGTCAGTTCGTTTGTGGGTCATATGCGGTTGCGAGCTTGTGTTCGGTGGAGCAGGAACACGGTATGTCTTCGACAACTTGGGAGAGGAAGTAGCGGCCACGATCTGTCAGCAGCTGCCTTGGCACGCCATGGGAAAGAATGGTGTCCAGAAGTAAAAGGTCTGCTACGTATGGAGCACAGCTGGAGGGAAGGGCGCGTGTACTAGCATAGCGGGTCACAGAGTCTGTTGCAATGGCTATTGGTTTGTTCTCTTTTATCTGGGGAAGGGGCCAAGAAGGTCCATGCCTACACGGAAAAAAGGCTCCATGGGAACGTCGATTGGACGAAGGTGGCCAGCAGGTTGCTTACATGGCCTCTTTCGACGCTGGCAGGGGTTGCAAACCGCAAGGTAACCTCGCATCAAGCGGTAGAGGCCTGGCCAGAAGAAGCGACGTCGGACGCTGTCGTAAGTGCAGGTGGTGCCAAGGTTTCCGGCAGTGGGTGCGTGGTGGAGCTCAGCAAGAACAGTAGAACGGCGATCACGAGGGACAACTAGCAGTAAATCTGGTCCATCAGAGCTGATGTTGCCTCGATAAAGAATGTCGTCATGGAGCACTAGCATTCTGGTTGGGCGATCTGATTGTCCGCAAGCTAAGCGCTCAATGATCGACCGGAGAGAGTTGTCCGTTCACTGCTTGGTAACAATGTTGCGAAAGTCAGAAAATTCCAGAAGGCAAGTGTCGGCATCCTGCTCGTGGTGGTATGAAGGATCGACGGGATGACGAGACGAGCAGTCAGTGGCCAGATGTAAGCGGTCGGACTTCTACATCACAGCGAAAGAATAGTCCTGAAGCCTGAGTGT
Source organism: Dermacentor variabilis (assembly GCF_050947875.1). Classification (NCBI taxonomy): domain Eukaryota; kingdom Metazoa; phylum Arthropoda; class Arachnida; order Ixodida; family Ixodidae; genus Dermacentor; species Dermacentor variabilis. Next base: position 8,064,520 of record NW_027460335.1, on the reverse strand, counting down.
CCAGCGACCAAGGCAGCCTGTCTGGTCTTTCAGTGACGATAGCCAGCACAAGGAATGGTGTCCTATGATGACAGAAAATGGCCGGTCAAACAAGGTCTAGATATACCTAGATATCTAGATACCCTATACCTATATGGACCCTATATCCAGATATCTAGATATAGGGTCCAGTATCAACAGGCGCTGGAACATGTGCACCGTCGACTGCCACATCGACTATATTGCGTCTGGTCGGCAGGGTGAGTAGCTTGGGTGGAGACGTCGACCATGAAGCGTCACCTCCGTGAGTTGCATCGTTTAGTTTTGTGGAGGCTCGCGCCCACGTCTGGAAGATAGCGACAGGCGACGGGACTGGAGTGACCTGGATGAGAGCTAACACTTTGCGGCGAACGGCCCTGGCGACTACTCGGCGACGTTGAATGACGGCGTCATGTGGTCGGACCGTCCGTGGCGTGTAGGTTCGGCTCGGCTTGCGGCTGCAAATGGAGAAAACTGCCGTCTGAACGAGGTGTGTTCGGGAACAGCATCGAGGATCCACGGTTGAGACAGTATCGAGCGACATGGGCAACGCGGCGACAACTGAAGCAAACAGGTCGGTCATCCGGTGGTCGCATACTTCCCTATTGCTAGAACCTTGAAGGACCCATTGATTTAGGTTATGCACGAGCGAAGGACGTTCTGCCGGCCAGGAACTGGCCATGGTGCTGATTGCAAGCAGACATTGGCGAGTTGTTGGTACACAATAACCTGAACTATGGGGACCATAGGAGCGCATGTATCGATGACAGGTCGGTACAGAGCCTAAAACAAATGGCTTCCAGCTAACGGCGCCTAATCTTCGCAGCTGCAGTGTAGGCTGCTGAAGCTGCTGCGCAGGAGAGTCCTCTCGGTTTTCACAAGACGATGTTATAGCCGTATTGGGAAGCCGTGCAAAAGACTGGTAGATGGGACGGCATTTAACCAGCTCGAAATGTTTGCACACCGTGATAACGTCATTCATTAAAGTACAGTTCATACAAATCACAAGACTGAAAGCGTGATCAGCGAAGCCTTTAAGACATCCCCAACTTTTTCAGACTAGGGCATTTCAACGTCAGCCTCGCGGCAGAGTGCAAGTACGCGTTATATAGGTGATGTAACCATCGGTGGACGTTTGAACTCGTGATGCCAACTCTTTCTTAGCGATGAACTTGAGACCCAGTGGTTTTCAGGAGAGATCTCGCAACTTCTGCTCACAGGTATCCCAGTCACGCAGTTCAGTCTTATGATTTTGATACCACAATCACTCCGTTCTCGTCAAGTAAAAATTATGTTCACCAGCATCACTGCGGGATCCCATTTGTTGTTACTGCTCACCCGGTCACACATCTCCAGCCTGTCATCGATGTCGGCACCATCTGTGCCACAGAAGACTCCCGGGAGACCACGTGGAAGCGTAAGCGCAGGAGTCGACCAAATCCAAACGGGCGTTGCCGACCCAGGCACCGTGTTCAATGACTTCGGTGAAGAACCGAGGCACGGCCACTGAGAAGCTCCGTTCTGAGTCGTTACCCCGCAACACCACCAAATAGTACGAAGAGGAAGCCCGACGCACAAACGTATGTATAACTATTTACACAGGAAAAAGATGGTGGTAAACTCACAGCCTTGTACAAAGGCTACAGCTCCAGTAGACAGTCTACCACTTCGTCTCTCTCTTACGCGCAGAGTCCTGTCCGAATGCACCGTAACAATATAAATTTTGAGTGGTCCTCTAAGCCCTAACTTTTTCGTAAAGCAAAATAAAACGGTGTTTTTGCTGGCAGCGTTTTAGCTCTACGGGTACACGGTGTGGGAAAACGTTGAGAAACAGTTTGCTCCCCATTGTATAGCGCGGCCAAATGTCTCTAGTCTGTGAGCAACAATTTCTCACCCATTGCATTAATGCACAAAAGATCAGGGACCTGTGTCAAGAAACCTCAGTACGTCCTTTCCATTAAACTTTTTCTTGCCGTCTACAATGTGTAGGCTGAATAACGTCGGGTGGCGATATCTGGCCTACGTAGTGTATTCAATGCACGGCAGAAATATATTTCCAAATGTCAACGTTGGTCCATTGTTACACTAGTTGGACCAATCTCACAAGTTAGACCAACGCGAGGCAGTGGACTCCAGGTATACGGTTTCGAAACCATCACAAATGATGTTGGTTAGGTTGTTGCACTGAGAAAACCGTTGAGGAAACACATCACAGGACGACGTCAAAGTCTTACGTGGAAATTTTGTGGACAGCTCTACAGATGAAGCTGCTAGCTCTCGCTCACCACAGAGCGCACTATTAACTGCAGATTGCATCACAGCTACCAATGTGGTGCAATACGACTAAACAAGCAGCACCGTTAGCAATTTTCATCTGAGGCTGTTTCATTATATATCCGGGCAACTTGTTTGTCAGCTTCACGGGAAAAGCTATTACGCTAAGCATCATCATCAGCATCATCAGCCTGGTTACGCCCACTGCAGGGCAAAGGCCTCTCCCATACTTCTCCAACAACCCCGGCCATGTACTAATTGTGGCCATGTCATGCCTGAAAACTTCTTAATCTCATCCGCCCACCTAACTTTCTCCCACCCCCCGCTACGCTTCCCTTCCCTTGGGATCCAGTCCGCAACCCTTATTGACTATCGGTTATCTTCCCTCCTCATTACATGTCCTGCCCATGCCCATTTCTTTTTCTTGATTTCAACTAAGATGTCACTAACTCGCGTTTGTTCCCTCACCCAATCTGCTCTTTTCTTATCCCTTAACGTTACACCTATCATTCTTCTTTCCATAGCTCGTTGCGTCGTCCTCAATTTGAGTAGAACCCTTTTCGTACGCCTCCAGGTTTCTGCCCCGTAGGTGAGAACTGGTAAGACACAGGTATTATATACTTTTCTCTTGAGGGATAATGGCAACCTGCTGTTCATGATCTGAGAATGCCTGCCAAACACACCCCAGCCCATTCTTATTCTTCTGATTATTTCCGTCTCATGATCCGGATCCGCCGTCACTGCCTGCCCTAAGTAGATGTATTTCCTTACGACTTCCAGTGCCTCGCTGCCTATTGTAAATTGCTGTTCTCTTCCGAGACTGTTAAGCATTACTTTAGTTTTCTGCAGATTAATATTTAGACCCACTCTTCTGCTTTGCCTCTCCAGGTCAGTGAGCATGCATTGCAATTGGTCCCCTGAGTTACTAAGCAAGGCAATATCATCAGCGAATCGCAAGTTACTAATGTATTCTCCATTAACTTTTATCCCCAATTCTTCCCAATCCAGGTCTCTGAATACCTCCTGTAAACACGCTGTGAATAGCATTGGAGATATCGTATCTCCCTGCCTGACGCCATTCTTTATTGGGATTTTGTTGCTGGCTTTATGGAGGACTACGGTGGCTGTGGAGCCGCTATAGATATCTTTCAGTATTTTTACATACGGCTCGTCTACACCCTGATTCCGTAATGCCTCTATGACTCCTGAGGTTTCGACAGAATCAAACGCTTTCTCGTAATCAATGAAAGCTATATATAAGGGTTGGTTATAATCCGCACATTTCTCTATCACCTGATTGATAGTGTGAATATGATCTGCTGTTGAGTAGCCTTTATGGAATCCTGCTTGGTCCTTTGCTTGACAGAAGTCTAAGGTGTTCCTGATTCTATTTGCGATTACCTTAGTAAATAGTTTGTAGGCAACGGAGAGTAAGCTGATCGGTCTATAATTTTTCAAGTCTTTGGCGTCCCCTTTCTTATGGATTAGGATTATGTTAGCAATCTTCCAAGATTCCGGTACGCTCGAGGTCATGAGGCATTGCGTATACAGGGTGGCCAGTTTCTCTAGAACAATCTGTCCACCATCCTTCAACAAATCTGTTGTTACCTGATCCTCCCCAGCTGCCTTCGCCCTTTGCATATCTCCCAAGGCTTTCTTTACTTCTTCCGGCGTTACCTTTGGGGTTTCGAATTCCTCTGGACTAATTTCTCTTCCATTATCGTCGAGGGTGCCACTGGTACTGTATTACGCTAAGCAAGCAAGACAAAAACTTTGGTCGATGTCGCCAAGGCCTGTTCTTGAGCGAGGCTAGGGATCGTGGAAAAGCTTACTGATCTTGTTTACCGAAAAGTATATGCGACATTTTATACATTTATAGGCTTGTTGCCGCATCCCTGTAGTGCAGCCGATGTTGAAAACCACGATTAATAGCAGGAGTGATGAATCCCATTTTCTGCAAGCAGTTGCAGGATGACATAGAAATGTGAAATCGGGACAGAGGTCGCATGCGCAACAGCAGATGGTGTCCCGTCCCCAGGAGAGTTGCGCAGATGGTCAACGTTGCGACCACAGGGAACGCTAGTGGCGGTAAGTGGGACCATTTGGTCCATGAAAATAGTGACGTCTAAATATTCCGGAAGTTAATCCGGAGTCCTTCTCCATGGCACGAATCATCTTATCAGGGTTCTGGCCTGTATAACGCCAGAAGATGATACACAATGCTTCACCATTCGGGTAAACATCGGGTTTCTTGACTCTTTTCTTTTTTGACGTTTGAGTTGAAGTGACTGAACCACTGAAATGTCTGTTTTCTCGTTTGTGCACTAACATTCTCGTGAACTGATATTCGTATACAAAAGCACTATTATCTTTGGGAGCTTAATTTCTCTGTGTGCTGTCATTTCAATATTACTTTTTTGTATTGAATGTAATGATGTTCCTTGCTATTGCATTGTGGGAATGATGCTTTTGTAACTAGATTATTTTTCCCTAGCCGAAATCATCTTACTTTCCTATAATGTAACCTAAGTTTCCATCTAAGTTAAAGCTTTCTTAGATTCCATTCAAGGTCTTCCTACATCAAAATATGTAAAAATAAATGAATAAGAAAACGTGCCGCAAGCGGACACGTGGAAAAGTAAGGAGTATTTTCTCTTTCATGGGAAGTTTATTTATTCATTCATATTTATAGATGTGTAAATAGTTTGTTTGGGTGGCTTCTGCAAATACCAATAAACGAGTTATTACTCGCATATTATTCACTTCACGCTTCTCGCACAATTTATAGCTCCATATAGCCTTGAGACTATGCTATACAAGAAGCTTTCGCGTAAAAAAACGAAAAATAAAGAAGCGTTCTTTCTAATCCGCGAAGAAACAATTTTTTTACCTTGCTGCGCTTTAACCATTCACTGTGCGTTTGTATACTTAACTGTTCACGTTGAATATTTGCTTTTTAACGCGATAGCGTTCAGGAGCTAGTGTCGCAGAAAAGCCCGTGTCGGCGGTGTTGGCCATGAGCGAAAAATACCGGAAGGCAATTCATAAATAAAAACAACTTGCAAGATGGGCTGGGTGGGAATCGAACCAGGGTCCCCGGTGTGTGAGACGGAGACGCTACCACTCAGCCGTGAGTTTTTTTTTCTTTATTGCCAGACCTCCTAAATTTAGGAGACCTCTCTCCTAAATGATATACACAAAGACCAAAGAAGCAAAAAGGAATGAATGCACAAACCGAACAAAGAACCGAAATATTTACATTCGTTGCCGTCCGCTACTGTGGCACGACGTTGTCGGATTAAAATTCCTTTAGTGCTGTAAGGGTTTCAACCCTCGACAGCCACTCAGGAACAGGCTGTTGCAACTTCTGCACTTCCACATACCATTGCATGGATTAGCAAAAGTACAGAGGCGCCGGTCGGGCATCCGGGTCACAATGGTAACCCGACATTCTTGCGCGCCATAAACAGTGGAGGTCCGTAAGCATGATCAAGTCGTACGGGAAGCCTTCGTCGTGGTATACTGGCAGAAACCTGATTCCGTGGGGATCTATAGGTAGTTCCTTCTTTAGAGTCCTTTGCAACACTTCCCAGAAAAAGACCCCTTGCCAACAGTGGATGAAGACGCGATCTATGCTTTCCTTTTTGTACATACAAGGCAGTGGGTTCCCCATGGCATGTAGAACCCACGTTGTTCAAGGAAGATTTTAACAGGTAGAATACCGGTGTGCAATTTAAAGAAGAACGATGTATTGGCTGGCTGAACTGGCATCTTCTTCACCCTTTTCAATACATCTAGGCCTGGGCCTCCACTGTACGGGGCCCTGTACATAGGTACCAGCAAAGCACTGTCACACAAATCACGATATAACTTTTTTCGTTTTACACTCCACAAATATGCACTAGAAAAACTAACACGCAAAAAGGAAACACTATGAATTATTTCCATAAGGAAACCACGAACTGGTCCTGGCATTATTTCGGTGCCTACAACGAATTCGGGAAGTGATCTTGACAGCCTCATTTGCATAAAGGTGCGTATAAATGGGTCATTTGTGTCTCGAAGAAAGAAGAACCTATTTACTAGTTGACGCAAGAAGAGGTGCGCCAACCTCAGACCACCATCTGTCACGCACCGGAAGAGATTATCTCGGCTACATCGCTGACAGCTCGATGCCCACACGAAAACGGCGAACACGCGGTGCTGTTTCTGCACTTTCATCCGGGAGCACTGTAGGGCTTGCATTACGTACCAGATCTTTGTCACGAGAAACATGTTGCACGCTGTTGCTCTCGCGAATATTGACAGCTGGCCGGCGCTCCATCGGCCGGCTCTTTCTTTTATTTCTTTAGTCCACTCCTTCTAGTACTCGCTACTATCCTTGTAGGCCTCAATGGGTGCGCCAAGGTACTTAACTGGCGTCGTGACCCAGTTTACGTTAGAAAAGTGGTCTGGTGTGGACGTCCATCCTCCATGCCAAAACCCTAAACATTTCTGCCAGTTCACCAAGCTATTAGTGGCGTTGCCAAACTGGCTGACGATACTCACAGCGTTCAATACGCTTTGCGTATCTTTACAAGATACAGCCACATCGTCAGCATATGCAACTTCACCTTTGCTCAGCAACTTAACCTTTGCTGCTTGGAGGCAAAATCCCTTAATGTATTCACCTTCAATGATGGCCTGACATAGCGTTTCTATGTAAACACAAAATAGGAGTGGGCTGAGTGGACAACCCTGGCGAACGGAGCAGTTCACGTTAATGGGGGCCCCCAGCGTTTGGTTAATTGTAAGTCTCGTATAGCAACTCCGGTACGCCATGGTCACCCCCTCAGTGATTATGTGGCCGAAATTAACATGTTCGAGGATGGTGAGCAATATCTCGGGAGAAACGCAATCAAACGCTTTCTCCAAGACAAGCTGGAGGATCTCAACTGCATCACACATGGCATCACAACACTCCAGCACACACTTCAACTTATGAATGTTAGTAAAGATGGTTCTTCCGCAAATGCCACACGTCTGGTGTAGGCCGACTACTTCCTTAATGACTGACTGCATACGCCGTGCCAGCACCTTAATCAGCATTTTGTAGTCGCAGTTAGTAAGCGCTATGGGTCTATAGGAGGAAAGTTGCCTGAGCTTCTCGGTCTCTTCTGTTTTAGGTATTAGTACTGTATGGGACACGCCAAAGGATGGTGGAAATATTTTCATTTCGTGTGATTCATTGAAAACTGCGGTTAAGATAGGAGCTAGGTGGCTTTTGAACGATTTGTACCAAGCGGCACAAAGACCGTCTGGACCTGGTGACTTGCGAGGGTTCAGGTCTTCGATGGCCTTTATCACTTCCTGTTCAGTTATTCGTCCTTCCAACGTTTCTTTAGCTGTGGCATTCGCTGCAAAAACAAGAGCTTGAAACTTTGCATGTTGACGGGCCTGAATGCGAAAAGCTTTTGGAAATGTTCAAAGAAGGCACGCCCTATATTCTTCATATCAGTTACTACCACCCCGTTATATTCGATGGCCTCAATCTGTTTGCGTCTGGAGTGCTTTTTTTGTTATCCCAGTGCTCTTTTCGAAGGCATTTCCCCGCATGCTAGTCTTTCTGCTCTCGCGCGCACGAGCGCGCCTCGATAGCGCTCTTCATCGAAAACCTCGAGCTTTTTCTTAATAGCACGCATATCTTCTTGATAGGCGCCGAGCGTCACAAATTTTTCCAGCAATGTTTTTAAATCCCTTTCTCTTGCCTTCTCTTCATATCGTAGTACGCTAATTCTTTCAATTGCCTTCATTTTAATAGTTTGCTTCAGCAACTCCCGTTCCCCGCTCAACTTCATTGTCTTTTCCCAAAGAATTCAGAGCATTCACTACCGTTTCGTTAAAAGTATCATCCCATAGGATTTCAGCATTCCTTTTCCACAGTTCCCAGTCGAATTCTTTTCGTTCTTTCTTGCGGCCCACCCTGCATTTTACCAGGCAGTGGTCAGAAAAGGATACGGCCGTAACTGCATGGCACTGGCATTCTTCTACTGAATGATATAATAGATAGATACGGTCTAATTGTGCATGCCTTACTCCCTGGACGTGGGTGTACCTCTCTTCTCGGTCAGCCCTGAAACACTGAGCGACATCCTCTAATTCAAATTCGTGTACGATCTGCGCCATGATATCGCTGCTTTTGTCGTAAATTACGCGTCGCGTAGAGCTATTTTCGATGTGCAATACACAATTGAAGTCCCCAACACAGGCTACCGTTTTGTGCACAGAGACGTGGTGCTTCAAGTTCAAAAAGAAATGTACCCTTTCTTGCACCGTATTAGGCGCATAAATGCACAGCACGGGCCATTGGACATCGCAATAGCTGAAATCACAAACGACAAGTCGATCGGAAGAGCACGAGAACTAACCGCCTATAACCAGGCCTGGAAGCTTCCTCACGAACAAGACACACCCCACCGAAGTCCCCAAGGCGTGGCTCACTACCGTATAGTAGTTGTACGTGTACCTTTGCATCATGCTCCCGGTCTCCTCCTCGCCGTCTACCTTGGTTTCTTGCACTGCTAAAACGTCGAGGTCATGGTCCACTAGCAGTCTGTACACTTGACTCTGTTTCCTTTTGGCGGCCAGACCTCGAACGTTTAGCGTGGCGAGGCAAAGCGACGGGTTGGTAGCCATTATTGATGAAAACCGGAGGGGAGAAAGCCCCGAGCATGGTGCTCACCTTAACGTCTAGCTGACCGCTAGACGCCTCCATGGCCATCCGGTAGCCGTCGCCCGAGTTCGTCTTTGGTCGTCTTCGCCGCGAGCCCTCCAGCTTCGGCTTAGGCTTGAGGCTGGAGCGCCTGCCGGGTAGCGTCTTAGCGGGCGGTGCCTCGGAGTCACCGCAGGCCTTTCCGTTGATTTTCTCCTCCTGCTGCAGTGACCTCTTGACCGGTGCCGAGACGCCTTCGAGGCGGGCGCCAGTTGGGGTCGCGTTGTCTTCCTCTGCCTGCGTAGCATCCGTAGCTGGCTGGCGGTTCTCATTTTCTTGCGGGGCCGTCCTCACGCTCTCGAGTGTAGCTACTGGGTCCTTGGGGGGAGGTACTTTGTTCCGTCCTCCTTCGGTTGGCGTGCTCATCTCGCTCGTTTCTGCCGCCACGTTGCTGTTTCCAGCACCCTTGGCCGCTTCCTCCGCGTCGGTCACGTCCACCATATGTTCTGATGTCGACGGCTCGCTCTGCGCCGAGCGCGCGGCTACTGCACAAGAGCGTACACAGCCCGCGTCGTTGTGTCCAAAAAGCCTGCACCGGGCACAACGGGGAACCTTGCATTCTCGTCGAACGTGGCCAGAGCCCCGGCAGCGTAAGCACTGCAGGGGGCGACCTGGGGCTACCACCAGCGCAAGCTCGCCTGCGACGCGGATCTGGTGAGGCAGGTCGTCAACTTTCATTCCAGCCTTCAGCTGCAGCAGAACTGCTCGGGTCGTCGAGCCCTTGTCGGAAACGCCATCCACTCGCCAGCTCTCTCGGGTCACTTCCGTCACCCTGCCGAAGGAGGCCAGCGCTGTTTTGACGTCTTCGTCGTCCACCCCATGCAGAAGCCAGTGGATAAGAAGCTTCACCTCTTCTTCCTTGGGGTCGATGACCAAGCAGCGACGCCCCTTCACCTGCAGCTCCTTCAGGGCCGCCAGCTTTTGGGCAACCTCGGCTGTCTTCATCGTCACCACCCATACGTGGTTGATTTGGTACGCTTCAAGGGCGAAGACGCCAGAGAGCAAACCAACAGCTTGAAGCGCGTCTCGAGAATCCTGTACGTGAAACGGGCGAACACGAGCGTCGCCGTGCAAAAAAAACTTGTGTTTAACACTATACCTCCTGTAAGTAGCCGCGGCAAAATAATCTGGTAATCGTTATGTTTCTCCGTCGAAAGCCTGTTGCCGCGGCTAACAGCCGCATATGCCGCTCCATTGGAGCCCATGATCCTATGATCCGTTCAGCTCGGGAGCCGGAAGCAGAATGACTCAGCCGTGAGTTCGACGTTTCAAACGGGACAAAAGTGCCTCTAGTGAATGTGGTGTTTATGAGCGTGTAATGGGTAATCATGAGCATGTAAATTACACAAGTCGCAGATAAACGGTAGCGAAGTACGTTTCCGCAACATTGATTCTGCGCTTCGCGCACACGCAGAGCCATGTTGTGGCATACACAGAAGACCCCCTCCTCGCAATGTACGGCGCTGCCCCAACAGGTGGCGCGCCAATCGCTCGCTTCTCCCCTTCGTCTCGGTTGAGCGCATTGGGGCCGCGCGGGGACCGTTGCGAGGATGCCCCAATATCCTCGATAACGCTATCGTGTTCCAATCTTGAAGGGGAAGCATAAGCGTCCTCCAATATTTCAATGACATACCTAATACTGCGACCTAGGTTGGTTCATAGGCTAAGAAATGCCACACTATACATAGAAGAGTAGATATTAGTGGGCCACTTGGTGCGGCATTATTTACATCGTAGCACAGAAGCATATGGACGAAGAAAGGAACAGGTGGGACACATAGCAGATACTTTGACAAGCGCAAAGACTCTCTTTGTTTTCCTTGTTTTCCTTCTTGTAATTCTTTTGAATGTTTTCGCGTGTTAGCTGGCGCATGTTTATAGGTAGAATACTTGTTCTTATCGTTACATACGGTATCGAATTTCAGAATGAAATGGCAAATTGACCCTCATTACAGTTGGTCACAATAAGCAGGAGGAATCGTTACTGTGGCGATCAGGGCAGAAATGAAAACTAAATTAAATAAATTCTTGTCTGTTCTTCCCAGAAATGTGATATGATTATAAGGCACACCGTAGAGTGGTCTTGCCGAATAATTTTACCTAGCTGAGGTTCTCTAACAGTGACCTAAACGTAACTACACAACAGATTGCGGCTTGTTTCTGTGGACGGAAAATGGTACGTCTTGCTCAGATCATCACCCGTAATCACCACGGTGAAACGCACAGACGAAAGCAAGCGACCAACTCATCAGGCGACTTGTTCACATGTTTGAAAAAAGCTTACAAATATACATAGTTACCTATGAACAGCAAAATTTGAATTATAATGTTGTTTGTAGCCGACGAGGAATAAATATTGGGCGAGTTGGCCTTGCATTCCTGATGAGTAAAACTTCGGCACAATAAAAGAAAACGCACGAAGGAAGAATGGAAAAGCACAAGCGATGAAGGTTGGGACAGAAATTTTACTTCTACATGCCTTCGTGATTGTAGTGGGACAAACTCCGTCATAGTGACGAAGGCAGCTGTGTCCGCATTACGACCAGTGAACATAACCACCCTTACGGGTCACAGATCGAAACTACGTGTCCCGCTGGGCATTCCGCGGTGAGGTGCACTCCTTCAGGTGATACATCCCTACAACTTCCGGGTTCGGGAGCGCCTGTACCCACATTTTTTTTTCACGGTGGGTGCGCGCGGTGGGTTTCGAACTTGCCACCTACCGCAGCTGTGGCTGGCGCGCGGTGCACTCGGCCACGACTGCGGTGAAGCCAAGCTCTCGAAAAAAGGTATTTATGTTTGCATTCGTCTCGCATCGCCTCTCGCTTTTTCTTCTTTGTGAAAACTGAAATGAATCCCACTTGACACACTGCAGCTGAATTCTATAGCTAGCTGGTTGAATAATGTTACAACCAACACCACTATAAAATTTTGCAGTAAGAGATAAAAGCATGCAGCCACATGTAGCGACGGGAACGATCGTCGACTTTCCACACATCTGAAGGCTTTCTTGCGCCGATAAGCTGCGCGAGCGTGTTTTCCGCAAGTTCTGCTTCCTTAGCGGCGTGCTTTGTGCGTGGTTTCATGTAGCTGGCAAAGACAGCAATGAAAAGCGAAACAGATCCGAAACGAACCGACCGGAGTACATTAGCACGAAGGCCGATTTCTACATTTACCCCTGTCGCCAGACGCAACTGCTGCTTGCGCTATGCCCGTGCTCCGACATTCAGCTTTGGCATTCTGGCATCGAAACAAGCGAGTGACAATTTCTTGCGTCTTTCTAGCTGCGGACGTATTTCCGCATTAGGTTTAGTGTGTCTCGAGGCTTATCCTTTATAAAAACTTTTTCCTATATTGAACTTTAGCTGTACTTCTCAACACTGCGACTACGACTAGAAGCGCAGAAACAGGCGATATGCGTGTTTTATTACCATTACTAGATGATCCGCAGACTTTACATACTGATGATATTAGGGATTCGTGAGTAGCGAGAATGGCGTAGGATAATTACATCCTAAAGAAATACTCTTACCGTTATTTGTGCATTTCTTCTTGCATCTCAATGAATACTCGTCATCATCCGTTGAGGGCTCTACGGTGAGTGACACACTTGCTGAAATAAAGGTGAGCCGTCACATAGCAGTTGTCTTGTAATGGACCGAGGTACTTGTAGCTACCGTCCGTTACTGTGCGGTGCCTCGTTTTTGGGGGCATTGCCCGTAGGCCTTTCATGTAACCGAATCGGCGACCCGACTAGGGCGCAACCATAGCCACTTGGCAAACCTGCTTTTAATTTCCAATAGATCTAGTCGACTCTACATTCTCAAGGTGTCACAACGTAAATTCTTACTCCCGACATACTCCCGACACAGGCGTAACCATACTCCCGACACAGGTGACGGAGAATATGGAAGGCCTTTTCAAACACTAACCATGGACGACGGTGCTCCTGCTCCTGCTGACACAATCGACGTCACGAATTTGCCTCCTGTCGTCGCCGCAGAGTTTCAGCTTCAGAGGTTTTGGCCCAAGAATCCTCGAGGTTCGTATACGCAAGTACACGCTCGTTTTTAACTTTGGCGCTTCACTTCGCGGACAGCAAAGTACATGCGCGTAATAGACGCACTACCATACCAGATCGCCGATGACATAGGGGAATTGCTAGCGCGTACACCTTCGGCCACAGCATACGATGACCTGAAACGCAGAGTCCTCCAGCGCATCCAGCCATCGCAATGGTTAAAGCTCTAACCGCTCGTCTCCGAGGAACTCGGCGACCAATGACCATCACAACTCCCGCACCGCTCGCGTCAGTTACTGGATGAGCACATTGCAGAGGAGAGAACCCTTCCAATTTTGCCTCAGGTGTTCTTACAACGCCTCCCACATTCAGCAAGCATTTACTGGCGGGTTTCGTGACAATGAGTCTCTATCGGCTAGCTGCACTGCCTGATAGCGTATTTGGCTACTTGTTTGCGGCGCAGATACGTGTCGCCGCTGCGAGGATCTCGGAGCCAGGAAACCAACTCTGGCTCCTGGAGGAAACCTTCAGCCACCTTACCAGTGCACTGGAGAAGCTGTTGTCGGGTGGCAACACTGGCGACCAATTTTCGCACAACCGTTCACCTCCATAGTCTTGCAACGCACCTATAGCCTCGCGGCGCCATTTGTGCTGGTACCAATTTCACTTTGGTGTACAAGCAAGTCGTTGCACCCAACCGTGTTTATGGACAAGAAATCCACCGGCCTGCCGGTAAAGCGCCATACGACATGGGTCCTCGTGCAAACCGTTTATTCTTCATATTCGATCGCATCACCGGCACTCACCTGCTCGTCGACACCGTAGCCGAGCTGTTTATTGTTCCCACTACGGCCGCATATCGCCAACGCGGCATGTTAACACCCACCGTGCATGCAGGGAACAAAACTGTTATCGCTTCTATGGGGACCAGTGAATAAAGCTAGACATTGAACTCCGACGCTCGCACAGATGGATGTTTGTGATTGCCAACGTCACCTCTCCCTACACTACAATGTCGATTTGACTGTTCGAGATCGGCGCCTAAAGGATCACGTCACAACCCTTGATGTACTTGGCGTGCTATGCAACTTCCCCTCATCTGCTATATGTACATTTCTGCCGATCTCAATATACGGGGAGAAATTTGGTGAGAGACGCAACTTATAAAACCCCGAAACTGTGCGCTGTCGTTGAAGCAAAAGGTGACGCAACAGAGTACCACCACAACCCCGCATTTTGTAGCCCGGCCACGAAGGCTCGATGGACGAAGTTAGGAAGTCACCCACCGCAAGTTCGAACACATGCTTAATCTCGGCGTTATTTGTCCTTCATCCAGCAAATGGTCTTCACCTTTCGATGTGGTTCAAAAGTAGGACACTGCGATTGTCGGCCTTGTGTTGATTACAGAGTTTTGAATCCCTTCGCTAATCCGGATCAATATACCCTTGCCCACACGCATGGATCCAGCGCCGCTCTCGCAGGGAGCAAAATATCGAGCAAGATCCACTTGACGAGCGAGTACCACCAACTTACTAGTCTACCGAGTGACATTCCAAAGAAAACAATCACTACTCCATAAAGCCTACATTAGTTTTGTAGAATGTGGAGCAAACTTTCCAAAAGTTAATGAACTAGGTTACGCTCGGACTCCCGTATATTGTCGTCAAACATATTCTTGGAGAATAACGTGAAGTGACAAAGACAGAGACCAGAAGCAGACAGGACGACAGGACGAGCGATAACTCTCAACTAAATCTTTATTGAAACTATGAACATATATATAAGTGATTGCAAATACCGCAGAATATAAACATGACAAGAGCTAAAGACACACGTGCAGTTTAACACACGTACAGAGAAGACATCGAACTTCGCTTTCTAACAGAGATATTGATGCGTGGGTAACGCTAGTCTCTCCTAATGCTTTTATTGTAAAATGCCGGAATTACTTCCGATGTGGATTCGCATTTACGTCTTGAAAGGGTTTTTGTGTCTTGAAGCAATGGTTTATAATCGCAATTCAAACAATGCGACGCTAGATGTGAAGCTTTATGGTTAAGGGATTTCCTGTGTTTTTAATCTGATATTTATACACTTGCCGCTCAGTCCAATTTTAAATAGGCAACTTGAACAAGGTGGCAAAAGAGGACAAAAATTATAGCGGCGTTAGCCATGTGTCCCCTTTAGTGCCTTGTAACGCTGGCATAGTTTATCAGATTCCACTCAAGTGTGGGAAAACTTCCAATATAAAGACCGGCAGATGTATCAATATCCCACTAAAAGAACGCAAACAATAATCTAATAACCCTAATACTTCACATCTAGTGTAACATTGTTTCAATTGCGGTTGGAAACCTTTTTTTTTTTTTGATGACACGAGAATGCTTCCAAGTCTCAAACACCGAAGCAGACGAGAAATAATTGAGGCATTTCAAAATTAGTATGGTTAGAGGGGACTTGCGTTAGCCACGCATCAATGTCTCTGTTAGAAAGCGAATATCAAAAACTGCTCACCACGTTTGTTAAAGTGAAGTAGATTCCTTTTCAGTTTGGGTTTTGGCTTCCCTACCTGATATATTTAACTCATAACTCTAGACCTCGTCATGTTCGTATGCTGTGGTATCTGCAATCACTTATATATATGTTGATAGGTTCAACAAAGATTTAGTTGAGAGTTAGCGCTCGTCCTGTCTGCTTCTAGTCTCTGTCGGTGTCACTTCGCGCTACAACCCAGCGATATCCTACCGTACCAACTCACCCAATTTTCTATCCCTTTACTGCTTCGTCTACTATGACGACATTCACGTTGCAAGCCCCACGAACGGAGAAAACGAAGAGCACCGTTACCTTCTGTTTGATCCACTGGATTAACACGGCCTGGTCCTCAAGCCCCACAAATGCATTTTCGTAGTTGAAGCTATGCATTTTCTCGGCCATCGCATATCTCGCCAATGCATCAATCCTTTAGAATCAATGATGGCGCCAATCGAGATCTTCCCTTCTCCGAAATCGTTCCTAAAGTTGGGCGAGTTTCACTGCCTAACGTATTTTCACAAGCAATTCGTAGCATGCTGTGCGCAAGTTCTTAAGCCGCGTACCGACCTGCTGCGTCGTGACTCCAAAAAGAGAACGCCCTCTTTCGAATGCTCTTTAGAGCTTGAACACTCCATCCAGAAAGCTAAAACGCGCTTGGCGACTGCAGTGTTGCTCCTTAATCCGTTGCCTCATGCGCCAACTCAGCCTTATGGCAGTCGCGAGAGCGTGCGTACTGTAATAGCGCGAATGCAGAATGGAGGCCGCTGGGCTTCTCCGATTGCCTCAAGCCTACAGAAGCTTGTTACAGCACCCTCGAGAGGGAGTAGTTGGCCATTTATTGCGTTTTCAGGAATTTTCTTTTTTTATTAAAGGTTGTAGCTTTTACATTCTGACCGATTTCAAGCCATTGACATTCATTTTGATGAGTACTTCCTCGTGCTCAGAACGTGAGCTTCGGCAGCTTTTATTTATATCCGAATTTTCTTCAGGCATCCCCCATAACTCAGTGCTCAAAAATCATTACCTGACGGCGTGTAACGGATCGCCGTGTTGCATGCTGATCCTGTGGGTCTCCAAGTTCTAGTTTGCGCCCAGCAAAACGACCCCGAGCGGCGTGAACTTCCCTGCCCAACAAAACGAATCACGTGCGACACATGGCAGGCAGCTCCTCACCCGTTCATGCCCAATCAGTTTTCGCGACCAATATTCCATGCACTGCATGGACTCAGTGATCCCAGCAGAAGAGCGACGCAGAGGCTTACCACAGGCCACTTCATCTGCCCAGAGATCAACAAATATGTTGGAAGCTGGTCATGAAGCTGCCCAGCCTGTCAAGCTGTGAAATTTATCCGGCACAGCCGTTCAGCGTTCACAACTAACCCTAGTACTACTGGTGCTGCCAACAACAATCAAGGATGACCTCGGAGTCAGCGCAGCCGAGATGCTCAATGCATCTGCAAACCGAGTTCCTGGTCCGTTTTTTCGGCACCCAGCAAGGCACTCCGCCAACGTCCCGCGTAGGACTTAGAGAACCAACATTCCTGGCTCGACCAGCTTTAACCTACACCCTCACGTATCGCTCGCCGGCAACCTGTGTTTAGTTCACCGATAATGGAGCCAATCATTACCACTTCATTCCAGCCTCCGGCATTCTTGGGGGGAGGGGGGAGCCCTTGTAGTGACTGTCCGTCACTTTCCCTTGCCACGGCGACGCTTCTCCAGTCTATTGTAACGGAGGCATGCCCAGTCCGTTTTGAAGAAGGCGCCCACATCGCCCGGGGTG
Source organism: Dermacentor variabilis (assembly GCF_050947875.1). Lineage (NCBI taxonomy): Eukaryota > Metazoa > Arthropoda > Arachnida > Ixodida > Ixodidae > Dermacentor > Dermacentor variabilis. The sequence goes on along the minus strand of NW_027460335.1, from coordinate 8,047,138 downwards.
ACATAACACTTGGTCCGATGTAACGCACTAGGGGGGTGAGGACTCACAGGACGGCACTGGCGAACGCACGAAATCACGATCTGCACCAAAAACCAAGTCAGACGTAAGTTATGGAGTGCGTTGCCGCCTAAGATCCTAAGAATCCGAGTCAAGCGCCGTTTCTGCAGCCGACATTCGGCTGTTCAAGAAACTCGCCATGAGTGAGACGATGGCTGCATCACGCAACATTTACGCAGAGCACATTGCAGCCAAATGATTAACATCACCAGGTAGACACACACTACACTAACACACACTTCTATGGCAGCACAAAAACTTCCAAAATACTCAACAAGCACTAACCGAACACCCACCTCCATGTCAACCCACAAACTAACTCCAAATTCTGGCGTCTTCATGTCAATAAACAGTCCTTTTCGGGAAAATGTAACAAGCATTTTTTCAACAACGTCCGTTATTATCAGCTTAAGGGGACAAGGTTGGTCCTATTCTTGCCATGCATGTAAGGCGATGTTCGTAACCCTTTTTCTCATGATCTGCTGGGGTTAGAGCATTAACCTTGGTGGCATTGTAATCAGCAATGTAAGGTAGTGTTACTGAACTAGGATTATTTTTTTCAAAGATTAGTTTTATTTTTTCCTTTTTTTACTGATCCCACCAAGCGCATGTAGTTTCTGAAAAAAAAAGAGTCAAATGCAGCAAAATTTGGTGTTTGGAGATAATTGGCTCTGAAGTGGAAGAAATAGCTTTATTGCAATATAGGGCTATAGAAACAAATTTGACGCATTTTTTCAATAGGCACAGGCCTGGTAGTCCCCTCCATCATCAACACTTCTTTTCTGTGCTAGCTGCCTTGTTTTGCGGGCCCCCTTAGTGACCAGTCGTATAGCCCTCTCGGCAAAGTACAGTCGCCGCCGGTGATCTTCACGCAACCACTGGACTGTGAACCGTCCTGGAGAAACTCCGAACGACCTCAAAATGTCGGCTCGAGCAACGCTGCCATCATTAAATGTTATCAAAGCATCCATTGTCGCTATTTTCAGCGTCTTGAGGCCAAGAAAAACATTCTTCGGAGCGCGCTCCCATACAACGTTGTTAAACGCCTCATTCGCGTTCTGAGTTTTTCCATGGAGACTTTTCTAGAGAAGCTCATTCTATGAGAGCTGCTGAAACACCGGCTTTAAGTCCTTCAAGCGTTCCGCTGAGTGCGATAGCTTCGATGCAGACGCGCACGTGGTGGCCGCGGCGCCCACTCCTGAATTGTGTTACGGAGAATTGCTGTCATTGGAGGTCCACTTACGCCGGTTACGTGGAAGAGACGTTTATTAAAGCACTTATTTGGCTTCGTCATTGCATTACCGCTAAATAACCAGCAATAAAGTATAAACAAATTCGATCGTCCGCGAAAACACGCCGAAGCACGAGCAAAACGCCGCGCGTGGCGAGTAATCCAGCTGCTTCTTAGGATTCGCTTGGCCATAGAGTTTCTGACTACATTACCTAGAGGGAAATCTGGCGCTGCTGCGCTGTGGTATGCATGGGAATGCCAGTATATTGTGACTTCGGATTGGCATCGTTCTCGTAGAGACATGACACCTTGAAGACGCGCTTGGCAAGTACCGTTCCGTCTGTCACAATGATTCATTTTCTACTAAAACAGCACGTCAAAAGCTGTTTTAGCTTTATTATTACGCGAAAACGTGTTTTGTTTAACTATGAGAACTTGTTATTGCGTGTACGACTACATGTTACGTAAAAAGTATCAGCGGGCCGCTAGAGTTGGAGGACAGACGACAAGGTTCGCGCTCGCTTTGAAAGTGTTGGTCGTCTGTTCTTGCTTTTCTTCGCTTGGTCATGCATTGTGGGTGAGTAAAGATGTAATATGCGTGAATGGAAACATTTTATGAAGATTTTACTTTGAGAACGCGTTATTTGCGTAGCCATATCCACGTTTTAGACGAAGCCTCTTACAATACCAGCCAACACGAGCCTCGCAGACACATATACCGTCATTCCCATGACGGCACGGTGCCCCCTTAAGAAACTCCCATAGACGGTGGAGCCAGATTACCCTCTAGGTGTTATAGTGAGAAACTCTATGCGTTCGGCTACGTGAAACATAGAGTTTCCTACAAAATTACTAGAGGGAACTCTGGCGCTGCAGTCGTTGTCCTACCATGGGAATGATGGGAAGTACATGGATTTGTCTGATCTTCGTGCTTGTGGATTCAAACGTTCTTGTGGCTTTGTATATTACGCTATATAAATCTTATTGTCGTATATTTCAGCGCAATCTATATTCTTCGAAGTGTAGAAGACGCCGGGGAACGCGTACAATTGCTATTAATTGCAATGATTGAGCTTGTTTATGTGCCCAAATCGAAACGCACCAAGCGTCTCACTGGCATGCCCGCGATAAATTCATAAGTGCGTTTCATTCGCTTGTCGATACATGCATTTGTGGCTTAATGGTTTCAATATCAGGCTTCTGTACTAGAGTCCCTGTGTTCGAATCCTGCAGTCGGGCAATTTTAATGATGTTTATTTAATTATTTATTACGCAATAAACTGTTGAAAATGACGAGTTTACTAAGTCACAAAGCCGTTTGAAGCCAAAAAGGACGAAGTTTAGGCAAATCCATGTACTTCCCATAATTCCCATGCTGGGACAACCGCTCCCATTGTAGCTCACGTAGACACTAGCGCCAGAGTTCCCTCTAGTAATTTTGTAGGAAACTCTATGACGTGAAATGTGCTAGCGAGGTTTTCACTGTTGCCAGATGAGTGAAAGCCATTCCGCTAAACGTGACAAAAAATAGGCGTTGAAAAATTTTCTTTTTCAGTTTAGGAGAGGCACAGATCCCGAGCATGTGTCAAAGGAGGCGTGGCTGGATGCTGCCGAGGTATCGAAAAATGTTGACTTTGAGGTAAATATTTCACGAGCGCGCAAATGAAACACTGGACCATGTTAAGGGAAGAATATAGATTTTAAATTACACAAGGAAATCGATTTTTTCGGAAATTTTGCCTACCCTGTTCCCTAATACGTGATACGGGTTCTGTTTCGACGCACGATATTTTTGAACACCATAGGAGTGCATGTATCGTTGACAGCTGGGCAGAGAGCCGCAGCACACATGGCATCCAGCTCACCGTGCACAATCTTCGTCAGCTGCTCTGAAGGCTGCTGCTGCTGCCGCGCTGGAGAGTCCTGTCGGTTTTCGGAAGAGGATGTTGCAGCCATCTTGGGAAGCCGTGCTGATACGACGTCTTTTGACCTCCTCGAAACAGTTGAACTCCGTGATAAGGTCATTAATCCAAGTACAGTTCCTACAAATTAGAAGATTGAAGGCGTCATCAACGAGGCCTTTAAGACATGCCTGGGTTTTTCAGACTCGGGCATTTTAGCGTCTGCATTGCGGCAGAGTGCCAGGATGACTTGTATGCGACGTAACCATCGGTGGACGTTTGAGCTCCTGGTGGCAACTCTTCCTTGGCGAGACCTTCCCACCCAATGGTTTTCGGAAGAGGTATGACTGCTTCTGATAGCATGTCCCCAGACAAGCCGTTCAGTCTCATGGTTTTGAACCATACAAGCGCTGTTCCAGCCAAATAAAAATAATGCTAGCCAGAATCACTGTGGAATCCCATTTGTTGTGGCTGCTCACCCGGTCATACATCTACAGCCAGTCGTCGACGTCGGCACCACCGGTGAAAAAGAAGGCTCCCGGGAGGTCACGCGGAAGCGTGAGTACGAGAGCCTACGCAATCGGAGCGCGCGTTGCCGACCCAGGCAGCTTATTCAATGACAGTTGTGAAGAACCGAGGCGGCGGTCACTGCGAAGCTCAGTTCTGAGTCGTTACCCCGGAACTCCACCAAATATTACGAATGTATAACTATTTGCAGAATAAAAAATTGGTGGTAAACTCGCAGCCTTGTAAAAAGTCTACCACTTCCCCTTCGTCTCTCTCGTGCCGGCAGGGTCCTGTTCAAATGCACCGTAACAATGTAAAATTTGAATGGTCCTCTTAGCCCTACCTTTTTCGTAAAGCAAAATAAAACGGTGTTTTTGCCGGCAGTGTTGAGAAACAGTTCGCTCCCTATTTTCAAGCACGGCTTTAGTCTCCAATCTGTGGGCAACAATCTCTGGTCCACTACATAAATTCACAAAATGTCAGGGACCTATTTCAAAAAACCCAGTACGACAATTCTGCTGAGCTTTTTCATGCCGTCTATAATGTGTAGACTGAATAACGTCGGCTGGCGATATTCCGTCTACATAGTGTATCGTGCACCGGGCAGAAATATATGTCTAAATGTCAAAATTGGTCCAACGTTACACGAGTTGGACCACTCTCACAAGTTAGTCCAACGCGGGGCAGTGGACTCCAGGAATGCGGTTTCGAAAGCGTAACAAAGGATGGTGGTTACGTTGTTCTGCTCAGAGAACCGCAGAGAAAACACTTCACAGGACGAGGTCAAAGTATTATTGCGAAATTCTGGGGACAGCTGTACAGATGACGCTGCTAGCTTTCGCTTTCAATAGACGGCATTATTCGCTGCAGAGTGCATCGCAGCTACCAACGTTGTGCAACACGAACAAATAAACGGCAGTTTTAGCAATTTCCTTCTGAACTTACGTATCATTACACTTCTTGGCAACTTCTTCGTCAGCTTCACGGGAAAAAGCAATTATGCTAAGCAAGCACTTGTAAATGACGTTAAGATTGGTCGATGTAGGCACGCGGGAGGCACGGACCTGTTCTTCAGCGAGGCTACGGGGTAGCGGAAAAGGTGACTGATCATGTTTACCAAGAGATGTATGCGACTTTTTATACATATATTGTCTTGAAGCCATATCGCTGGAGTTCAGACAATGTTGAAAGCCACGATAAATATTAGGATCGATTATTCTCATTTAGTGCAGGTACTTACACGATGATTTTGGGTAAAAAGGATCGCACATGCTGGAACCAATTCCAGTATCAGGCGAATACAATATTGCGACAGAGAGCGGCATGCGCAGTAGTAGACGGTGTCCCGTAACCAGGACAGTTGCGGAGATGGTCAACGTTGCAACCACAGCGAAGGCAAGTGGTGGTAGCCGGGACCATTTGGCGCACGAAAATAGTGACGTGTAAATATTCCAGAAGTTAATCCGAAGTCCCTCTCGATGGCACGACTCATCGTGGTTCTGGCATGTATAACCCCAGAAGATAACACATAATGCGTCGCCTTTAGGGTGAACATCTGGTTTCTTGTATCTTTTTTTACAGTTTGAGTTGAACTGACTCAGCAATTAAAATGGATTCGTATACAAACTACAATTATCTTCGGGTGCTTAATCTTTTTTTTTTGCGCTGTCATTTGAATATTGCTTTATTTGTATTGACTGTAATGGTGTTCCTTGTTATTGCGTTGTGAGAATGATGCTTTTCTAACTAGATTCTTTTTGCGTAGTTGAAGTAATCTTATTTCCATTATTGTAAACTAATTTTCCACCTAAGTCGGACTTGCCTACATTCCATTGAAAGTTTTCCTACATAAATATATTTAAAAATAAATTACTCAAACGAGCCGTAAGCAGACGCGTGAAAAAGTAAGTAGTACTTTTCTCTTTCGTGGGAACATTATTGACTCTTATATTTATATATGTGCTATTACTTTCATGAGGCTTCACATCATCAGGCTTCTCGCACAATTTCTAGCTCCATCTAACCTTGACACTGTGCTTTACAGCAAGGTATGCCTTATAAAATAAAGAAACACAAGCGTTTTGTCTAATCCGCGAAGGAGCTTTTCTTTAACTTGCTGCGCCTTAGCTAAACCATTTATCGTGCGTTTGCCAACTAACAGTTCACGTTGAATATTTTCCTTTTGAATGGCATAGCAAAGACTGCGACTTAGGTTGGTCCCAGGGGCGTAGCCAGGCGAGGGGGGGGGGGTGTCTTATGGGGCTTGAGCCCGCCCCCCCCCTGAAATTTTTTCGTGCTGTCCCTGCATCGCCTACGAAAAGCTACCCATGGCACCGGAAATCATTCTGGATTTTGTCTAGAACGCCTTTTTCGCGCTTGAATAGCCATTTCACCGCAAAAATTGCGAACTCGGGCTGGATTTCCCGGCAACGCCCTTGCACCGGGAGTCGCATAACGCAAGCAGGCCCATCCGAGCACAAAGTTTCAAGGACGTCTAGTTCTCATAAACTTTTGGTGTTAAAGGTGCATTGACATTTACAAACCTGTGCTGTCGATTTTCAATTTCGGCACTTTGTAAGTTTAATGTTCCCAGAAATATTTGACGCCAGGGTTCATTAACTTTTCCAAAGTCGTACATCGGGCCATACAACGAGACAAGCCAAATCAACTCAGTATCAGACAAGTTGACAAATCCCGCAGAGGGGCCAGATGAGACGAAGCGTTGTGGTGGTTCATTCGTGCCGTCATGTCATAAAGGAATATCAACATTTTTTTTCTCCTGCGCCAGAGCATCCAGTGAAGACAGTAAAGCCAGCCAAGGTAACTACGTTCTTATTTATTTTTTTCTACTTTGACTTTTAATCGCGAGGACACATTGAGTCTCTTCAATTTTTTTGTTCTCGCTCTCTTACCCGCGGACTGCCAGAGCCATCCAGAGCGCATGCGTTTTTCTCGTATTGCCCCTTCCACCGCGCGGCGCACTTCGGTGCGCGTTTGGTTTTCTCTGGCCGAGTGTATTTTCGCCTCGCAGAGTTTTGGACGCTTTCTAGCGAGCAGACGAGAAATACAAGGGTCGCTCGCCGCCATCACTGTGGGAACTCGACGGATTGCACCGCGTTCGCTTGAGCGCAACCTGTCCAAAAAGTCTTGTCTCGCCAGTGTAGGATACCGAGCAGTATGCGCATGGTTCTTGGTGAACCAAGCGTCTCGTGTTTTCTTCGATATTCCTTTAATAGCCACATTAGTTGCCCAAAGTAGGCATTCGATTGTGACCAACATACTTTCCATTGCGTTCTTTTTTACTACGGTGCCCCCACCCCACAAAATGGGAAAAAAATGTTGCGGTACAGCGAATTATCGCATGGTGAAAATTCTATTTTGTTACTTCTTTTGCGGGAAGTAATGGGCCATGAGACGCTTCAGCTGCCGGATACTCTTATTATATTTTTGCGTTAGCAATTATATGGAGACTAGGCGCATTCCTGCGGTCACCCTCGCCCTCATATTCCGCATAAAGTCCAAGGGCGATAACATCATGACCACGCGCCGCATGCTGTATGTGCGAGTGAAAGCGTGGGGGGGGGGGGGGGCGGGGGGTGGAATGGTTGAGCCGACGATGCTGGCTCAGTCTTGTGTGCTCAAGGGAGAAAAGTCAGGAGCAAGCGCGCCGCTTTCCGTAGCCCGCGATAAATCGGGGGGAGTGGATGGAATGGGGGAGGGATCTAGGATTCTGTGAATCTGTGATTGCGCAACATGTTTATTTGCCCTGTTTGAGCCATTATGGAGAACCAGCGCTGGATAGGCGGCGCGTTGAAAAGAGTGCGTTGCACGCCGCCCTGGCGACGAAACGCGTCATATTCCAGCCTCCCGACCAGACGAGACACACGTGCGCGGCCGTATTATATAGTTCGTATGTTTCCGTTTTCGCGCCGCTTCAAGTGGACAGTTTTCTTAAAGAAGCTGGCGCCATCAAGTGAAGAAATGACGAAAGAAGCCTTTTAAGCTTTATATATTTTTCACAGTGTGTCGCGGCGAGCACGTGTGTTTCTTTATCGGTTGCGCCTAGGTGCCTCGCAAATCTAGCTGCTACGGTTCCGGTCGTGCTCCGCTATGGTTTCGGAAGTATTAGTTCGCCTGAAGACATTCCATACTTCTCTGGCTAGACATAAAAAATTCTAATGTTACTTCGCCACAGCAGTCAATGGAAAAGAAAACTTTATCGCATCAGCTGACTCGCGCAAGCAAAGGTTTGAGTGCTCCGCTGCGGATCCGTAACAACGCTGGCTACATTTAGCATTAATTACATGAATTCAGCAGATGCATCTCAGCGCCAAATCCTCATCCGCATGCGCATTTTTAAAAACACATAGGCAGCTTAGTCGCGCGTGCGCCGGCAGTACGCGCACACAACTCGTATTGCAAGGCAGCTTCCTTCCCACATAATTCTTGGCAATGAATGGATAATATTTACCTTTCGTATCTTTCACTAGGTGCAGTGACGTTGGAAGGGGCTTGGCGGTGGTATTACGAAGAAAAATGGTTGGTACATATGCCGGATGGTGCATGCTATTGCTCATTTTGTTTCCGGCGAAATGCCGACTGCAGATTCTGCTGTTTGGTACTGTCTGCCACGGCGTACCGTCTTAACTATCGAATAGACCAAGCACACACGCGAAATTCGATTTAGAAACTAGCCCGACACCGCTTGACAGGGCGACAAGACGCGAATTTACTCCGCTCGCCTGACTGCTTGGATACAACGCCGTCTCTATTCTTGTTCGTAGGGTTTAGATGGAAAGCTAGACGCAGAAGGATACATCCTCCCTCATCGCGACATAGTTGTGGCACTTGTATACGCAACAGTAACGTCGGCGTCCTTTCGTTTTCCTTCGACTTTCAGGGCACGCAACGCCACTACCAGTAGCAATTTTCGTCCGCGGTAGCGGCTGCATTGTGCACATTCTGACCGCCAGAGGTGCGCTGCAGAGCGTCGTGAAAACTCCAGCGCTTGTTCCCCATACAGCGTGACTTTTTCTTAGCTACGCACATTTATTAGAGACTTATACAGTTGTTTAGATATCTTGTTGCGAGGTGTTGTGCATACGTGAAGTGAACTTTGTTTCCAGTGGCACATTTTTGCCTTTTATCAAGCTGTATCTTTGCATTTGTTTATTTCATTGTATCTTCGAGTTTCTAATGTACGAGGGCCAGTCACATGAAAGTGAGCCTACCTACCTTGCGCAATTATGGTTCTGTTCATTATCTGCAAGGCCGGGGCGTAGCACACAGGCAACTCTCATTTAAAAAAGTGACACGCAGGTGTGAGGATAAATGTTGTTTAATGCGCTCATACACTGGGTTGAACCTTGTTGCGTGACGTAATGGACGCTCGAGAAGTTGAGCAGCGTGGTGCCGTGAGGTTTTTGACAGCGGAAAGTGTTTTCCAAAAAGAAATTCTCACCGTATGGCTGCCGTGTACATTGAACATTTCATTTCATTGGCCACTGTGAAGCGTTAGAACATGCGGTTCAAAGAAGCACGTGAAAGTTGCAAAAACGATCCCAGACCGGATCAAAGCCATCGTGCAATTACCCCTAACAAAATTGCAAAGGTTGATGAGCTGATGACACAAGAATGGAGGATAAGCATCGATGAACTGGCAGAGCGTGTCAGCATCAGTAACGGTTCGGTTCGCGCCATAATTCATGAGCATCTCGATTATCGGCTCTTGTGTGTGCAATGGACGCCCATGATTTTGAACCACCGCCAGAATAGGGAGAAGTTCGGCGCTGCCTTTACTCATCTTATCCGGTATCACAATAAGGGTGACGATTTCTTGTCTGCAATTGTGATCGGAGAGGAACCATCGTGCCACTACTACGAACCTGAAACACGACGGCAAAGCTGACAATGAAAACATTCGAATTCACCACCCCCAAAGAAAGCAAAGGCCGTCATTTTCGCCGGAAAGGTGTAGTTGACTTTTATTTTTCGATTGTCAGGGGCCATTACTGATAGAATTTGCTAAATCTTGAGAGACTATCAATTATTTCCGTTATTGTGGAACGCCGGATGGGCTGCCTGTCGCAGTCAAGAACAAACTAAGTGAAAAATTGACGAATGGGGTCATCTTGTTCCACGACAATTCCCGTCCCCACGTCGCTGATGTGGTTAATACAAAAGTTTAAAAAAATCAAAATCAAATTTTCGGGTTTTACGTGCCAAAACCGCTTCCTGATTATAAGGCATGCCGTAGTGGAAGTCTCCGGAAATTTCGGCTACCTGGGTTTCCTTAACGTGCACCTAAATCTAAGTACACGGGTGTTTTCGCTTCGCCTTCATCGAAAAGCGGCCACCGTGGCCGGGATTCGATCCTGCGACCTTGCGCTCAGCAGCCTAACGCCATTAATACAAAACTGGCAAAATTCAAGCGGGAAACGCTGCAACATCCGCCATACAGCTTAGACCTGTCGCCTTGCGACTTCCACATTTTGGGGCAGCCGAAATAAAAAGAAAGATAGCTCAAGTGAACTAGATTCGTCTCGGACGATGACGTGAAAGTCAGTTGCAGATGTTTTGAAGCAACAACCGAAGGAACTTTATGAGACCGGAATTACGCGACTCATTAGTCAATGGGACAAATGTCTAATTGCTTATGGAGGCTACTTTTAAATAAAGTACCCTGTTTGTCATATCTTCGCATTGGCTCACTTTCATTTCACTCGCCTTCGTATATTCTGCAGGACTCCTGCTTTTTGTACGTGATCTTTGTGGCGACTATAATTTCGCTGCAATTACTCACGATACACGACCGGTGACAGCTGGTCCTGCGTAATACATTGGAACAAATGACAGCGTCATTGAGATTTTTCACAGGCCGTTGCATATGTACAAGAATGGAAACAAGGATCTTGAATGACAAAGTTTCAATAAATATTTGTCCTCAACTTGTTCATGACATGGCCTTTACATTTTTCATATCAGCGGCATGCACTGCTTTGCTGATTTCAAACTGATGTAGTTCTAAAGTTCGTGGGATATTTTCTTTACTTACTAAATAGACAAAAAAGCATGTAAGCATTGACATCCGTTATGTTGGGCACAATTTTTGGCACATACGAGTATAATATTTTATGAAAAGATACATATTTTACTTGTATTGACAGTGCGCAGCCTTAAAGAATTCGTTTGCAGCATCTGTGGCAATGGCAAAGCAGTTATTATTCATGTATTTGATCCCTAGGCAAATTGTTTAAGCGGAAGCTTTAGCTCGGGCCCAACTCCGACACGGCCTATTTAGATACATGCAAAACGCAGAAGCGCATTTCTGAGATAACTCCTGAATCGCTTTTAATGAAATTTGTTAAACTAGAGAGTAATTTAAATTCTAGTGTCTCTTGGAAGCGGAATTTCGATTTAGGGCCCGAACTTTGTTTAAAATATTTTGAAAAATTCGAAACTTCGAAAAAAAATAGAAGCACGAAGTTTCCAAATTAATAGCTCTGCATCAAGAACAGATATGGCGGTTCTGTAGACGGCATCCATTACACCATTCAAAGTGGACAAATTCGATATGTCTATTTCTATCTTCCGTGAATTCGTTATATTATCTACAAGGGTCCTGCAAAAGCCGTATTTCCATAATACTTAATTTTTTGAGACTCATGTGTAACATCAATTTTGTCCGCTGTAGATGTACTATTACTTGTAATTGACAGAATTGAGATATAAATTTTCATTGCTGATTTACAGAGTTGTAAAATTTATTATTCCGTGTACTGAAAATTTTCGATTTTTGCCACTTTTCAATAAAATATTGACCACATAAATCGAAAATTCGAAAGTAAAAATCACTAGAATTTAAGTTTTTTTTTTAAATGCAACAAACCTCATCAAATTTGGGGAAGTGGTTGCCGAGAAAAACGAATTCTCCCTCTACATGTATTTGGATAGGAGCATTCGACCTAATGTTTCTTCCAAACAGGAGGCCGAGCTGCATTGTGAGCGCCCCCCCCCCCCCGAACGAAATTTCTGGATACGCCACTGGTTGGTCCATAGGCTAGGAAATGTCACACTATAGATACAAAATTAGATACTGCATATGGTATGGCATTATTTAGACAGTAGCGTAGAAGCACATAGACGACGAAAGGAACAGGCGGTGCACAGATTAGATATCTTGACAAGCACAAAGATGTTGTTGGTAGGTCCTCTTGTAATTCTTTTGAATGTTTTCGAGTGTTAGCTGATGCACGTCTATAGGTAAAAAGCTGGTTCTTATCGTTACATACGGTTCCAAATTTCAGCATGAAATGGCAAAATGACTCCCATTGCAGTTGGTCAGTATAAGCAGGAGGAGGCGTTACTGTGGCGATCAAGGCAGAAATGAAAGCGAAATTAAATAAATTCTTGAGTGTTCTTCCTAGATACATGATATCATTCTGAGGCACGCCGTAGAGTGGTGTTGCGGAATAATTTTAAACAGCTCTGGTTCTCTTGCAGGGACCTAAATGTAAGTGCACAACAATATTTCGGCTTGTTTCTCTGGACGGAAAATGATACGCCTTGCTCAGATCATCACCCCTAATCACCACGGTGCAATGCACAGACGAAAGCAAGCGCACACATAAACAGGCGGCTTGTTCTCAGCTTTGAAGCAAGCTTACAAATATATATAAATGGCTATAACCCATAAAATTTGAAATATGATGTTGTTTGTACCCGAAGAGGAATAAATATTGGGCTGGTTGGTCTCGCATTCGTGATGAGTAAAACTTAGGCATACAAATAGAAAAAGTATGCAGGAAGAAAACAAAAGGGAAGTCACGAAAATTGGGACAGAAATTTTACTTCTACATGCCTACGTGGTATTACTGGGACTATGTGTGCAGTAAAAATAAACGCATTTGAGAATACGCAGGTACCCGCATAGACTCTGTCGCACGTAGACCTTTAGCCATCGTTTCTAAATCACAATGAAATGAGAGGGCGCGCGGTGCGCCTTTTCTCTTCTCTGGCTTCTGCGATCCGGTGCGGCCTTGCTTGAATATATTGCTGTCGCGTGCTGCGGAACGATTTCGAGGTACCTTAGATCATACTTTGTGAAATTTACGGAATGTCCCTCCATATGAAGTCGTCAGGGAAGCCTTTCATTGCATCGGTAACTACAGTGCGCAGAAATATCTCTTGGGGGCGCAAACATGTGATGCGCATTATCAGCTGCAGTGTGTGTATGTGTTGTGAACTATTTTGCGTATATTGGCTTTAATTCAACGAAGAGAACTGGTGTCTCTGTATTACGAGAATGAAATAGTAAATCCGCTCACTATCTGATCGCTTGGCGTTGGGACTAAAACATAAAACATAAGAGCGCATGCTCGTGTGCAGCAAACCTAAGGCAACCACGAAACATCTAAGCGGCAGGTGCTATTAAACGTTTCGGATACACCGGCATCGTGATCGCGCTTATCAAGTCTAGTAGGCTTGAAATCATTATATGCCTACGCTAGCCTCCTGCATGAGGCCGATGATTGCTGTGTTAAACACAGCCATCACTGCGGATTGTAAACCATGCAGCATGATTCGTATATAAGCTATGTGCTTGGGCATTGCCTTTTTGCCCTGTAAAGCCATAATAAATGAGAGGGATCACATCAAAAGAATGCGATTGCTATTTTCGAGCACAACATTTCCGTAATACGTGTGAGTGCGTTGTAGAGGAAGGAAAGAACACAGCCGAAAACAATATTCGGTTATAATCCTCTGTATCTACCAAGAAAGAAAAAAACGGGCTAACACCGCAATAAGACCTCGCATAATCAGTAACGCCGCACAACGTTTACAGATCTATAAACGTTGATGCCGTATGGTTGGACCATGCGCTATAAAGAACAAATATATCTGCAATCCAGCACCTACCACTGCTTAGGACGCTCACGCAGTTCATATACGTTGGCTTTGCTGGACAAGCTTAACTCACACTGTAAAGTGTGCTGTTATTACTAATCAATACTCTTTTATTCATGGGTGGAAACGTCATCCACCAAACCAAGTAGTCACGCAATCTGCTGAAGGTTTGTAAGCTTGTCAATGTATAGCAGCACAGTTGCTATAGAAACAGAATGGTACCAATGGGGTTACAATCGTCGCGGATGTTTCATAGCACCTAGACCGCAGTTTAGAACTTGGGGATATTACTGTAATAAGATCACATTAGTGAAAGAAACATTCAGAAATACACATTTGATCTCCCAGGCTTATTGTAGGCTCAAGTATGCGCGCAGACTTCGCGCTGCGTGCTCCGTCCTTCTCAACGCCAGCTCAAAGTCAGGCCATACTGACTTAACCCGCTTCAGTACGTCTCACACATCCGTTTGTCACGTAGAAGGCGCACGTCATATTATGTAGACTGCCAGAAACAACCGCCGAGCGCATACCTGCAATGAAAAACGGAGCGCTCGCCCATGCCCGCATGCCGACTGCCCATAGGTGGCGCGTCTGCACAGCAACCTAGGTAGGACATTAGGCAGTACAATAGCAAGAGTTTGGTGGCGCAACCAGCCACCCCGTTCCAAAGGGGACACTCATAACATCCATCCATCCATCCATCCATTCATTCATTCATCCATCCATTCATGATGACGCCCGTGAAAAAGCGGTCTGTAGAGTAGAAGAAAGCCAAAATTCAGGAATTCACGTTTCTGAAAATGTGCATTCTTATGACCTGCGTCCCGCCACGTTTTGAAATGGAATTACTGATGCAGAATAGACAAGCTTGACAGCAGAAAAGCAAAAAAGAGAGGCTCCGGAAACAACGCCGAGTCATGCGCGAACAGCCGTGCGCTACACAATCTGCGTCATAGCGACAAAGGCAGCTGTGTCCGCATCACGGTCAGTCAACATACCACCCTTACGGGTTACATTTCGAAACTATAGGCGCCCCACAGGGCAATCAACGGCCGGGTGCACTTCCCAGGCGATACACCCCGAACACTACCCGGCGCCGGGTTTCGGGAGCGCCTGTACCCACTTTTTTTTTCTTGCGGTGGGTGCGAGTGGTGGGTTTCGAACTTTCCACCTACCTCAGCCGTGTCTTGCGCCCTACACACTAGGCCACGACCGCGGTGAAGCCAAGCGCTCGAAAAGAGCTATTTATGTTTGAATTCGCCTTGCATTACCTTTCACTTTTTCTTCTTTATGAAAACAGAAATGAAGCCTAACTTGACTCAGTGCAGCCGCATTCTATGGCTAGCTCCAAATATTGTTACAACCAACAACATTATAAGAATTTTTACTAAGAGATAAAAGCATGCAGCCTGGCGTCCACCCACGTATGCTGGCGGGGCCGGTCGTCCACTGGTGCACAAATATTAAGACTCGCTTGCGCAGATAAGCTGCGCGAGCGTGAATTGCGCTCCTTAGCTTCCTTAAGCGGCGTGCTTTGAGCATGGTTCACGTAGCAGGCAAAGGCAGCGTTGAAAAGCAAAGCAGAACCGAAATGACGTGACCGTTGTACATTAGCACGACGGCCGATTTCTTCATTGGCCCCTGGCGCCAGACGCAACTGCTGCTTGCCTATGCTCGTGCTCTCACCTTCAGGTTTCACGTTGTGGCATCAAAACAATAAAGTGACTATTTTTTGCGTCTTTCTAGCTGCGGGCGAATTTCCACATTAATATTATAGCGTCTCGAGGCTTATTCTTTTTGAAAACTCTCTCCAATATTGAATCTCACTTTGGCTGTACTTCTGACCGCTACGATTACGACTAGAAGCGCTGAAACAGGCTATATGGGTGTTTTATTAGCATTCTGGGTGCAATAGATGAATTGCAGAGCTCACATAGGGATGATATCTGGGGATCAAGAGCTTAAAGAATGGCGTAAGATAACAAGGGCCTAAATGATTACTGTTAGCAATATTTGTGCATTTGATCTTCCTTTTCCATGCATATACTCATCATCATCAATTCATGGCTCCGTGGGGAGTGGCACACTTGCTGAAATAAAGCTGAACTGTCACATAGCAGTTGTCTTGTAATTGGCCGATGTACTTGTAGCGACCGTCCGTCAACGCGCGGTGCCTCGGTCTCGGGTCATTGCCCTTTGGACTTTCCAGGAACCGAAGCGGCTGCCCGACCAGGGCGCAACCGCAGCCACTCGGTAAACCTGCTTTTAATTTTCAATAAAGCAAGACGACTCTCCGTTCTCGAGCTGCCAGAACGGAAATTCGTTGCCTCCGCCAATGCGATCTCCCGGCAGATATGGTGGGGATATGCAATTCCTTTTCCAACATCAGCCATTGACGACGCAGCTCCTGCTGACACAAACGACGCCGCGATTATGTCTCCTGTCATCGCCGCGAGCCTTTAGCTTCAAAACTATTGGCCCAAGAATCCTCGAGTTTGGTTTATGCAAGTGGAGGCCTGTTTTGAAATTTGGCGCAATACGTCAGAGACAGCAAAGTACCTGCACGTATTCGTCGCTCTACCCTACCAAATCTCCGTGCCGTAGACAAATTGCTAGCGCGTAAACCTTCGGCCGCAGCATACGACGACCTGAAACGTTCTTGCAGCGCATCAACCCAGCTCAACAGTGAAACCTACAACACGTGCTCTCCGAGGAACTCGCCGATCAACGACCGTCACAACTGCTGCACCGGTTGCGTCAGTTACTGGGTGAGCACATTGCAAAGCAAAGCCAGCTTCCAATTTTGCGGGAGGTGTTCTTGCAACGCCAACCACTGTCCGTAAGCACTGTACAGGCTGGTTTCGACAACGTGAGTCTCGATTGGCTAGGTGCAATCCCTGATCGTGTATTTGGCTTCTTGTCGGCAGCACAGCACTCTGTCGACGCTGGGAGTGTCTCAGAGCCAGGAGACCGACTCTGGCAACTGGAGGAATCCTTCAGCCGCCTTATCAACGCAATCGATAAGCTGAGGACAGGTGGCAACACAAGCGCCCAATTTCAGCGCAACCATTCACCTTCATAGTCTTGCAGCGCACCTACAGGCTCGCCGCGGCAGTTGTGCTGGCGCTAATGTCGCTTTCGCAAAGAAGCAACTTGTTGCACCCAGCCCTATTCGTGGACAGAAAATCCACCGCCCGGCCGATAACGGCGGCATGCGACATGGGCCCTCGCGCAAGCTGCCTTTTCTTCATGATCACCCGCAACACCGGCACACACCTTCTGGTCGACACCATAGCCGTGCGTCTACGGTTCCCGCCACGGCCGCACATCGCGAACGCGGCAAGTCCACACCCCCGTTGCACGCAGTGAACAAGACTGCCATCGTCATCTATGATCAGTATAACCAGTCAGTAATGCTAGACATGGGACACCGGCGCTTGCACCCATGGGTGTTTGTGATCGCCAACGTCACCTTTGCCTCCTTGGAGACCCCCTCTTCAACCATTACAACCTAAATTTGTCTGTTCGGGATCGACACATGAAGTATCGTGTTACGTGCCTCCATGTACTTGGCATGACATCCAGCTTCACCTTATCTGCTATCCGTAAGTTTCGGCCGATCTAAACATACCGCAATGAATTTGCTGGGTACACGCAACGTATAAAACCCCGAAACTGTGCGCTGTCCGTGTTCCACAAGGTGACGCATTATATCACAAACACTGCCTCACATTTTGTTGCGGGGTCATGAAGGCTCGCTAGACGAAGGATGTAAATCTGACGCCGTAAACTCCAACATATGCTGCAGCTTGGCGTTATTTTTCCCTCATCTAGCACTTGGTCTTCCCCACTCTATCCGGTTAAAGAAGGACAGTGGCGACTGCCGGCCTTCTGCTGATTGCCAAGCTTTGAATGCCGTCGCTACTTTGGATAAATATCCCCTTTCCCACACACATTACCGCAACGGAAGCATCGCAGGAACGAAAAAATCGCGCAAGATTGATTTGATGAGAGGGTACTACCAAATTCCAGGGCAAGCGAACGACACTCCAAAAATAACAGTCACTACTCCATTTATCCTATTTTAGTTTGTCCGTATGCCTTATGGATTCAAGAATGTGGAGAAAATTTTCCAAAGATTCGTGGGCTAAGGTACGCTCGGGCTGCCGTGCATTTTCATCTACCTTGACAACATGCACGTTGCCAACCCCAACGACGATGAGAACGAAGACGAAGACGAAGAAGACAAAGCCGCCCTCTTTGTCCCCAACTAATAGGTTAAGATCTTTGCTCTTCAAGTAGTTAACCGTGAATCTGACAGGCAATTTTGGAGCAAAAGGCGCACCTCTATGTTGCAGTGACTCTACGCCTTCAGCTATACATCGCTCCTGTTCATCTGAACTGGCTGCCGCGGCCACATTTCTGACTATAGACAGCATTCGTACCGGTTCTTCTTTAGGCTCGATACAAAACTTACGATCATGGCTTAGCACTGCTGCAACCCTTTCAGGCAAGTCACACTCACCGATGCAGGTAACTTGCTTTGGAGCAACATGCTGTCGCACTTGCGCTTTCTTCAACACACACAGATTTCTAAGACACATTATTAGTTGGGGACAAAGAGGGCGGCTTCGTTGTGATGCCAAAAGGGCAGTTCCTACAGAAGGCAAATGAGGCTATCGCAAAAAACTTTGTCCCAGTGAATGTGTCGTTAGCTAAAGCGAAGAAAAAGGCTATTGCTTTGTGTGAAGAGCTCAACCTAGAAAAATTAAGAAAGAGCATCAACGCTGCTGACATTTTGTCTTTGAGTGTTTGCTTCACTGTTAAGACCCACAAAGAATCTGTTCCATTCAGGGCTATTGTCACTGAGAAGGGCTCTTGGCAGGGCATCTTGTCAAGGTATCTGCAGAAGAACCTTAGTACCATTCCGTTAGAAGACCCTTTCCTGGTAAAAAATTCTACAGAGGTTATCGAATATTCTTCTGGCTGTGAAACCTCGTGTCAAAAGAGGTTTGCATCTTCTATCGATCTGGAAGATTTGTTTTACTCATTGCCTCATCCTGAGCTTTTCAGCGCGCTCCGGCGTTCGTGTTGTCTTTCTCTCCTCGTCCTTGTTCAATTGTGCGCGGGAACTATGTTTCACAATGCTAATCATAACCAACTAGCCCCAGCTCTCCATACTTAGCGATATCCACTCTTGCGGGTTACAATTTCAAACTGGGCGTCCCGTTAGGCATTCGGGTGCATCCATCCATGATGACGCCCGTGAAAAAGCGGTCTGTAGAATAGAAGAAAGCCAAAATTCAGGAATTCATGTTTCTGAAAATGCGTATCCTTATGACCTGCGTCCCGCCACGTTTTTGAAATGGAATTACTGATGCAGAATAGACAAGCTTGACAGCAGAAAAGCAAAAAGAGAGGCTCCGGAAACGACGCGGAGTCATGCGTAAACGGCCGTGCGCTACACAATCTGCGTCATAGCGACAAAGGCAGCTGTGTCCGCATTACGGTCAGTCAACATACCACCCTTACGGGTTACATTTCGAAACTATAGGCGCCCCGCAGGGCAATCAACGGCCGGGTGCACTTCCCAGGCGATACACCCCGAACACTACCCGGCGCCGGGTTTCGGGAGCGCCTGTACCCACTTTTTTCTTCTTGCGGTGGGTGCGAGTGGTGGGTTTCGAACTTTCCACCTACCTCAGCCGTGTCTTGCGCCCTACACACTAGGCCACGACCGCGGTGAAGCCAAGCGCTCGAAAAGAGCTATTTATGTTTGAATTGGCCTTGCATTACCTTTCACTTTTTCTTCTTTATGAAAACAGAAATGAAGCCTAACTTGACTCAGTGCAGCCGCATTCTATGGCTAGCTCACCAAATAATGTTACAACCAACAACATTATAAGAATTTTTACTAAGAGATAAAAGCATGCAGCCTGGCGCCCACCCACGTATGCTGGCGGGGCCGGTCGTCCACTGGTGCACAAATATTAAGACTCGCTTGCGCAGATAAGCTGCGCGAGCGTGAATTGCGCTCCTTAGCTTCCTTAAGCGGCGTGCTTTGAGCATGGTTCACGTAGCAGGCAAAGGCAGCGTTGAAAAGCAAAGCAGAACCGAAATGACGTGACCATTGTACATTAGCACGACGGCCAATTTCTTCACTGGCCCCTGGCGCCAGACGCAACGGCTGCTTGCCTATGCTCGTGCTCTCACCTTCAGGTTTCACGTTGTGGCATCAAAACAATAAAGTGACTATATTTTGCGTCTTTCTAGCTGCGGGCGAATTTCCACATTAATATTATAGCGTCTCGAGGCTTATTCTTTTTGAAAACTCTTTCCAATATTGAATCTCACTTTGGCTGTACTTCTGACCGCTACGATTACGACTAGAAGCGCTGAAACAGGCTATATGGGTGTTTTATTAGCATTCTGGGTGCAATAGATGAATTGCAGAGCTCACATAGGGATGATATCTGGGGATCAAGAGCTTAAAGAATGGCGTAAGATAACAAGGGCCTAAATGATTACTGTTAGCAATATTTGTGCATTTGATCTTCCTTTTCCATGCATATACTCATCATCATCAATTCATGGCTCCGTGGGGAGTGGCACACTTGCTGAAATAAAGCTGAACTGTCACATAGCAGTTGTCTTGTAATTGGCCGATGTACTTGTAGCGACCGTCCGTCAACGCGCGGTGCCTCGGTCTCGGGTCATTGCCCTTTGGACTTTCCAGGAACCGAAGCGGCTGCCCGACCAGGGCGCAACCGCAGCCACTCGGTAAACCTGCTTTTAATTTTCAATAAAGCAAGACGACTCTCCGTTCTCGAGCTGCCAGAACGGAAATTCGTTGCCTCCGCCAATGCAATCTCCCGGCAGATATTGTGGGGATATGCAATTCCTTTTCCAACATCAGCCATTGACGACGCAGCTCCTGCTGACACAAACGACGCCGCGATTATGTCTCCTGTCATCGCCGCGAGCCTTTAGCTTCAAAACTATTGGCCCAAGAATCCTCGAGTTTGGTTTATGCAAGTGGAGGCCTGTTTTGAAATTTGGCGCAATACGTCAGAGACAGCATAGAACCTGCACGTATTCGTCGCTCTACCCTACCAAATCTCCGTGCCGTAGACAAATTGCTAGCGCGTAAACCTTCGGCCGCAGCATACGACGACCTGAAACGTTCTTGCAGCGCATCAACCCAGCTCAACAGTGAAACCTACAACACGTGCTCTCCGAGGAACTCGCCGATCAACGACCGTCACAACTGCTGCACCGGTTGCGTCAGTTACTGGGTGAGCACATTGCAAAGCAAAGCCAGCTTCCAATTTTGCGGGAGGTGTTCTTGCAACGCCAACCACTGTCCGCAAGCACTGTACAGGCTGGTTTCGACAACGTGAGTCTCGATTGGCTAGGTGCAATCCCTGATCGTGTATTTGGCTTCTTGTCGGCAGCACAGCAATCTGTCGACGCTGGGAGTGTCTCAGAGCCAGGAGACCGACTCTGGCAACTGGAGGAATCCTTCAGCCGCCTTATCAACGCAATCGATAAGCTGAGGACAGGTGGCAACACAAGCGCCCAATTTCAGCGCAACCATTCACCTTCATAGTCTTGCAGCGCACCTACAGGCTCGCCGCGGCAGTTGTGCTGGCGCTAATGTCGCTTTCGCAAAGAAGCAACTTGTTGCACCCAGCCCTATTCGTGGACAGAAAATCCACCGCCCGGCCGATAACGGCGGCATGCGACATGGGCCCTCGCGCAAGCTGCCTTTTCTTCATGATCACCCGCAACACCGGCACACACCTTCTGGTCGACACCATAGCCGTGCGTCTACGGTTCCCGCCACGGCCGCACATCGCGAACGCGGCAAGTCCACACCCCCGTTGCACGCAGTGAACAAGACTGCCATCGTCATCTATGATCAGTATAACCAGTCAGTAATGCTAGACATGGGACACCGGCGCTTGCACCCATGGGTGTTTGTGATCGCCAACGTCACCTTTGCCTCCTTGGAGACCCCCTCTTCAACCATTACAACCTAAATTTGTCTGTTCGGGATCGACACATGAAGTATCGTGTTACGTGCCTCCATGTACTTGGCATGACATCCAGCTTCACCTTATCTGCTATCCGTAAGTTTCGGCCGATCTAAACATACCGCAATGAATTTGCTGGGTACACGCAACGTATAAAACCCCGAAACTGTGCGCTGTCCGTGTTCCACAAGGTGACGCATTATATCACAAACACTGCCTCACATTTTGTTGCGGGGTCATGAAGGCTCGCTAGACGAAGGATGTAAATCTGACGCCGTAAACTCCAACATATGCTGCAGCTTGGCGTTATTTTTCCCTCATCTAGCACTTGGTCTTCCCCACTCTATCCGGTTAAAGAAGGACAGTGGCGACTGCCGGCCTTCTGCTGATTGCCAAGCTTTGAATGCCGTCGCTACTTTGGATAAATATCCCCTTTCCCACACACATTACCGCAACGGAAGCATCGCAGGAACGAAAAAATCGCGCAAGATTGATTTGATGAGAGGGTACTACCAAATTCCAGGGCAAGCGAACGACACTCCAAAAATAACAGTCACTACTCCATTTATCCTATTTTAGTTTGTCCGTATGCCTTATGGATTCAAGAATGTGGAGAAAATTTTCCAAAGATTCGTGGGCTAAGGTACGCTCGGGCTGCCGTGCATTTTCATCTACCTTGACAACATGCACGTTGCCAACCCCAACGACGATGAGAACGAAGACGAAGACGAAGAAGACAAAGCCGCCCTCTTTGTCCCCAACTAATAGGTTAAGATCTTTGCTCTTCAAGTAGTTAACCGTGAATCTGACAGGCAATTTTGGAGCAAAAGGCGCACCTCTATGTTGCAGTGACTCTACGCCTTCAGCTATACATCGCTCCTGTTCATCTGAACTGGCTGCCGCGGCCACATTTCTGACTATAGACAGCATTCGTACCGGTTCTTCTTTAGGCTCGATACAAAACTTACGATCATGGCTTGGCACTGCTGCAACCCTTTCAGGCAAGTCACACTCACCGATGCAGGTAACTTGCTTTGGAGCAACATGCTGTCGCACTTGCGCTTTCTTCAACACACACAGATTTCTAAGACACATTATTAGTTGGGGACAAAGAGGGCGGCTTCGTTGTGATGCCAAAAGGGCAGTTCCTACAGAAGGCAAATGAGGCTATCGCAAAAAACTTTGTCCCAGTGAATGTGTCGTTAGCTAAAGCGAAGAAAAAGGCTATTGCTTTGTGTGAAGAGCTCAACCTAGAAAAATTAAGAAAGAGCATCAACGCTGCTGACATTTTGTCTTTGAGTGTTTGCTTCACTGTTAAGACCCACAAAGAATCTGTTCCATTCAGGGCTATTGTCACTGAGAAGGGCTCTTGGCAGGGCATCTTGTCAAGGTATCTGCAGAAGAATCTTAGTACCATTCCGTTAGAAGACCCTTTCCTGGTAAAAAATTCTACAGAGGTTATCGAATATTCTTCTGGCTGTGAAACCTCGTGTCAAAAGAGGTTTGCATCTTCTATCGATCTGGAAGATTTGTTTTACTCATTGCCTCATCCTGAGCTTTTCAGCGCGCTCCGGCGTTCGTGTTGTCTTTCTCTCCTCGTCCTTGTTCAATTGTGCGCGGGAACTATGTTTCACAATGCTAATCATAACCAACTAGCCCCAGCTCTCCATACTTAGCGATATCCACTCTTGCGGGTTACAATTTCAAACTGGGCGTCCCGTTAGGCATTCGGGTGCATCCATCCATGATGACGCCCGTGAAAAAGCGGTCTGTAGAATAGAAGAAAGCCAAAATTCAGGAATTCATGTTTCTGAAAATGCGTATCCTTATGACCTGCGTCCCGCCACGTTTTTGAAATGGAATTACTGATGCAGAATAGACAAGCTTGAGAGCAGAAAAGCAAAAAGAGAGGCTCCGGAAACGACGCGGAGTCATGCGTAAACGGCCGTGCGCTACACAATCTGCGTCATAGCGACAAAGGCAGCTGTGTCCGCATTACGGTCAGTCAACATACCACCCTTACGGGTTACATTTCGAAACTATAGGCGCCCCGCAGGGCAATCAACGGCCGGGTGCACTTCCCAGGCGATACACCCCGAACACTACCCGGCGCCGGGTTTCGGGAGCGCCTGTACCCACTTTTTTCTTCTTGCGGTGGGTGCGAGTGGTGGGTTTCGAACTTTCCACCTACCTCAGCCGTGTCTTGCGCCCTACACACTAGGCCACGACCGCGGTGAAGCCAAGCGCTCGAAAAGAGCTATTTATGTTTGAATTGGCCTTGCATTACCTTTCACTTTTTCTTCTTTATGAAAACAGAAATGAAGCCTAACTTGACTCAGTGCAGCCGCATTCTATGGCTAGCTCGCCAAATAATGTTACAACCAACAACATTATAAGAATTTTCACTAAGAGATAAAAGCATGCAGCCTGGCGTCCACCCACGTATGCTGGCGGGGCCGGTCGTCCACTGGTGCACAAATATTAAGACTCGCTTGCGCAGATAAGCTGCGCGAGCGTGAATTGCGCTCCTTAGCTTCCTTAAGCGGCGTGCTTTGAGCATGGTTCACGTAGCAGGCAAAGGCATCGTTGAAAAGCAAAGCAGAACCGAAATGACGTGACCGTAGTACATTAGCACGACGGCCGATTTCTTCATTGGCCCCTGGCGCCAGATGCAACTGCTGCTTGCCTATGCTCGTGCTCTCACCTTCAGGTTTCACGTTGTGGCATCAAAACAATGAAGTGACTATCTTTTGCGTCTTTCTAGCTGCGGGCGAATTTCCACATTAATATTATAGCGTCTCGAGGCTTATTCTTTTTGAAAACTCTCTCCAATATTGAATCTCACTTTGGCTGTACTTCTGACCACTACGATTACAACTAGAAGCGCTGAAACAGGCTATATGGGTGTTTTATTAGCATTCTGGGTGCAATAGATGAATCGCAGAACTCACATAAGGATGATATCTGGGGATCAAGAGCTTAAAGAATGGCGTAAGATCACAATGGCCTAAATGATTACTGTTAGCAATATTTGTGCATTTGATCTTCCTTTTCCATGCATACTCATCATCATCAATTCGTGGCTCCGTGGGTAGTGGCGCACTTGCTGAAATAAAGCTGAACTGTCACATAGCAGTTGTCTTGTAATTTGCCGATGTACTTGTAGCGACCGTCCGTCAACGCGCGGTGCCTCGGTCTCGGGTCATTGCCCTTTGGACTTTCCAGGAACCGAAGCGGCTGCCCGACTAGGGCGCAACCGCAGCCACTCGGTAAACCTGCTTTTAATTTTCAATAAAGCAAGACGCCTCTCCGTTCTCGAGCTGCCAGAACGGAAATTCGTTGCCTCCGCCAATGCGGGCTCCCGGCAGATATGGTGGGGATATGCAATTCCTTTTCCGACATCAGCCATTGACGACGCAGCTCCTGCTGACACAAACGACGCCGCGATTATGTCTTCTGTCATCGCCGCGAGCCTTTAGCTTCAAAACTATTCGCCCAAGAATCCTAGAGTTTGGTTTATGCAAGTGGAGGCCTGTTTTCAAGTTTGGCGCAATACGTCAGAGACAGCAAAGTACCTGCACGTATTCGCCGCTCTACCCTACCAAATCTCCGTGCCGTAGACAAATTGCTAGCGCGTAAACCTTCGGCCGCAGCATACGACGACCTGAAACGTTCTTGCAGCGCATCAACCCAGCTCAACAGTGAAACCTACAACACGTGCTCTCCGAGGAACTCGCCGATCAACGACCGTCACAACTGCTGCACCGGTTGCGTCAGTTACTGGGTGAGCACATTGCAAAGCAGAGCCAGCTTCCAATTTTGCGGGAGGTGTTCTAGCAACGCCAACCACTGTCCGCAAGCACTGTACAGGCTGGTTTCGACAACGTGAGTCTCGATTGGCTAGGTGCAATCCCTGATCGTGTATTTGGCTTCTTGTCGGCAGCACAGGAATCTGTCGACGCTGTGAGAGTCTCAGAGCCAGGAGACCGACTCTGGCAACTGGAGGAATCCTTCAACCGCCTTATCAACGCAATCGATAAGCTGAGGACAGGTGGCAACACAAGCGCCCAATTTCAGCGCAACCATTCACCTTCATAGTCTTGCAGCGCACCTACAGGCTCGCCGCGGCAGTTGTGCTGGCGCTAATGTCGCTTTCGCAAAGAAGCAAGTTGTTGCACCCAGCCCTATTCGTGGACAGAAAATCCACCGCCCGGCCGATAACGGCGGCATGCGACATGGGCCCTCGCGCAAGTTGCCTTTTCTTCATGATCACCCGCAACACCGGCACACACCTTCTTGTCGACACCATAGCCGTGCGTTTACGGTTCCCGCCACGGCCGCACATCGCGAACGCGGCAAGTCCACGCCCCCGTTGCACGCAGTAAACAAGACTGCCATCGTCTCTATGGTCAGTATGACCAGTCAGTAATGCTAGACATGCGACACCGGCGCTTGCACCCATGGGTGTTTGTGATCGCCGACGTCACCTTTGCCTCCTTGGAGACCCCCTCTTCAACCATTACAACCTAAATTTGTCTGTTCGGGATCGGCATATGAAGTATCGCGTTACGTGCTTCCATGTACTTGGCATGACATCCAACTTCACCTTATCTGCTATCCGTACGTTTCGGCCGATCTAAACATACCGCGATGAATTTGTTGGGTACACGCAACGTATAAAACCCGGAAACTGTGCGCTGTCCGTGTTCCACAAGGTGACGCATTATATCACAAACACTGCCTCACATTTTGTTGCGGGGTCATGAAGGCTCGCTAGACGAAGGGTGTAAATCTCACGCCGTAAACTCCAACATATGCTGCAGCTTGGCGTTATTTTTCCTTCATCTAGCACTTGGTGCTCCCCACTCTATCCGGTTAAAGAAGGACAGTGGCGACTGCCGGCCTTCTGGTGATTGCCGAGCTTTGAATGCCGTCGCTACTTTGGATAAATATCCCCTTCCCCACACACATGACCGCAGCGGAAGCATCGCAGGAACCAAAAAATCGCGCAAGATTGATTTGATGAGCGGGTACTACCAAATTCCAGGGCAAGCGAGCGACACTCCAAAAATAACAGTCACTACTCCATTTATCCTATTTTAGTTTGTCCGTATGCCTTATGGATTCAAGAATGTGGAGAAATTTTTCCAAAGGTTCGTGGGCTAACGTACGCTCGGACTGCCGTGCATTTTCATCTACCTTGACAACATGCACGTTGCCAACCCCAACGACTATGAGAACGAAGACGAAGACGAAGAAGACAAAGCCGCCCCCTTTGTTTCCAACTAATAGGTTAAGATCTTTGCTCTTCAAGTAGTTAACCGTGAATCTGACAGGCAATTTTGGAGCAAAAGGCGCACCTCTATGTTGCAGTGACTCTACGCCTTCAGCTATACATCGCTCCTGTTCATCTGAACTGGCTGCCGCGGCCACATTTCTGACTATAGACAGCATTCGTACCGGTTCTTCTTTAGGCTCGATACAAAACTTAGGATCATGGCTTAGCACTGCTGCAACCCTTTCAGACAAGTCACACTCACCGATGCAGGTAACTTGCTTTGGAGCAACATGCTGTCGCACTTGCGCTTTCTTCAACACACACAGATTTCTAAGACACATTATTAGTTGGGGACAAAGAGGGCGGCTTTGTTGTGATGCCAAAAGGTCTGTTCCTACAGAAGGCAAATGAGGCTATCGCAAAAAACTTTGTCCCAGTGAATGTGTCGTTAGCTAAAGCGAAGAAAAGGGCTATTGCTTTGTGTGAAGAGCTCAACCTAGAAAAATTAAGAAAGAGCATCAACGCTGCTGACATTTTGTCTTTGAGTGTTTTCTTCACTGTTAAGACGCACAAAGAATCTGTTCCATTCAGGGCTATTGTCACTGAGAAGGGCTCTTGGCAGGGCATCTTGTCAAGGTATCTGCAGAAGAACCTTAGTACCATTCCGTTAGAAGACCCTTTCCTGGTAAAAAATTCTACAGAGGTTATCGAATATTTTTCTGGCTGTGAAACCTCGTGTCAAAAGAGGTTTGCATTTTCTATCGATGTAGAAGCTTTGTTTTACTCATTGCCTCATCCTGAGCTTTTCAGCGCGGTCCGGCGTTCGTGTTGTCTTTCTCTCCTCGTCCTTGTTCAATTGTGCGCTGGAACTATGTTTCACAATGCTAATCATAACCAACTAGCCCCAGCTCTCCTTACTTAGCGATGTCCACTCTTGCGGGTTATAATTTCAAACTGGGCGTCCCGTTAGGCATTCGGGTGCACTCCCCTGGCGATACACCACAAACAGTACCGGGCATCGGGTCCGGGAGCGTCTGTACCTTTCTTTTTTTTGATGTTGCGGTGGGTGTGGCCGGTGAATTTTGAAGTGTCCACCTACCGCAGCCCCGGCTTGCGCACTGTACACTAGGCCACGACTGCGGTGAAGCCAAGCACTCGAAAAAAAGGTGTTTATGTTTGAATTCGTCTCGCATCACCTATCGCTTTCTCTTCTTTGTGAAAACGGAAGTGAAGCCTAACTTGACGCAGTGCAGCCGCATTCTATAGCTAGCTCGTGGAATAATGGTGCAACCAACACCACTATAAGATTTAGGAGTAAGACATAAAGGCGTGCAGCCTGGTTTTCGCCCACAAATAACGACGCGGCCATTCGTCGACTGTGCACAAATATGAAGACTCGCTTGCGCCGAGAAGCCGAGCGAGCCTGAATTGAATACTTGCAGAAGTACGAGTGCGCATGCGCCAGAACTGGCTGGGGCGGCGGGTCATGAGTGAGACCTTCTTTGTTGGAAAGCAAACGGCGCAGTTCGGGGAGCCCTCGGTTAGAATCGTAGTGTCAGAAGTCAGTGTTACGTGCCCACGAGGCTGCGAGCGCGACATGCCAGCTTACTGCGTCGCTTTCGGCTGCACTAGGTATTACTGTGGAAAGGGAAACAATAATTTCTTTAGATTTCCATCCGCGAAAGTTAAGGCGGATGGACGGCAGCGGTAAAGCGGTTCAACCTTGACGGCACGCCATGGCAGCCAACGGCGCATTCTAGGATCTGTGGCGCGTATTTCATCACAAGTAAGTGTGATAAAGCCTTTATTGTTTGACTTTTACGCACACATTGCATCTATAAGTGCAGACCGGCCGTTGAAATCCGCTACTCACTCCGACTACGTGCCTTGCCTGTTTACGTACACAAGAGCTGGCAGCGCGCCTATGTTCGGCGGCACAACCGTGCCGCACAAAGCCGTGCGAGCAAACGTGTTCCCCCATTTGCTTTCGCCACACTTCGCATCGGTATCGTATGTGTGCATGCGTATGTGTGATTCGAAAGTAAGCCGTACTAACAGGAGAAAGTGATGCCGAACGCCACTTAGCAAATAGGGCATTCGAGGAGTTATTCATCCCCGCTACAGTAAAGCTGCGCTGCGCAGAGGTGCGTTTTTCAACGGCCCGTCCAGCTGGCCGCTGGTTGCTGCCCTGGGGGTTTTATTTTGCCGTGATCTGCATCCGCAGCGCCCGATTGCAAGCGAGTGTTGGACGTGCACTCCCTGAACTAAAATTCGGTGCCTCAGGTGCACACGCGGATTTGTACGCACACCAGGCATTTACATTATCCGTCCTCTGAAGTAGTCACATTATTGCTCAGCTTCTTTTTGACATTTATTGATTCATCTGACATAACAAATTTTATTTCAACTTGCTCTTACAATATATTAAGCTATGCATTGATATGTCTGTGCTTGACATCTGTAGGGGCTGCTCCTATTGGCCTCGAGCTCCACCTCTGGAAAAGCTGGCGCCGCCGTCGGCGTGACGTGCTAAGAGGGATCACGTGGACATAGCGGCCGCGTCGGCTGCTTCGGGCGCGCCGAAGCGAGCTGAAAACGAGTTTAAATTCCCTCGTACACTGCGGTCCTCATTTAGTGGCGAAATTTTCCGGCTTCGAGTGTCTCCTTTACAACGCTTCAAAGCACTACAATAGGTAGTGGCTGCCTTTGAAGGCGCGCAGCATGGTAGGCTACTGCTCGGTTCCGCAGGGCCGGACGCACGTAACGGAGGCCGGTGTCAGGCCTCATTCACACGTAGCCGCAGGACAAGAAGCTGCGTGAAGCTTGGCTCGCGGAACATAAAACCGGCACACAGTCATCGGCTACAACTCGGGTATGCAGGAAGCACAGACGCGAGGAAGATTTCTGCTACATCGCCCGGTCTGCGATGTTCTGAAAACGCGCACTGAGACGCTCGCCCGAGTCCGCTGCCCGACTAATGTCATGACGGTTTGGTCTATGAACTTGTCGATGCTATAGATACTGGCAAGTTCAGTGGAGTGGAAAGGCAGCGGTAAGAAGCACTTTTAAAAAAAGCAAGGCATATGGTCATGCTTGTGTTATGAATTAATGCACTGGATTACAAAAAATGAGCAGCGGGAAATTGCCCGCTGAGAACACCGATAAACGTACAGTGCGACGCAACTCGAGAAATAATACTGAACGGTCAAAGAATTTAGAAGAAAAAAAAGATTGAATCGTCGCAACGGTACATCACAGTCCCCGTAGGCGTCGAAGTCTCCACAATGAAATTATTTCTGAACGGCTCTGATACCTCGCACGCAACAATGGTTGCTTGCATACTGTCAAATGCTCATATTCTGCGACCTAAAGCTCATGGCACGGTGCGAAAACGCGCGCGAGGAGAAAGTGAAACAGTGCGCGGACAAGCATGCAGACGCGCAGTCGGTCGCTGCGAATCCGCGCGATCGCTGCATTGAGGCTTCATTCTATTACGCTCCATTTAGTTATACAAACACTATAAGAACATATTTCACAAAGTTTGCTCCCAGCGTTTACCTACCTTTCACGCAAGAAGCCGGTTCGGGAGACTCCATCGCGGCGACCGCGCGCAGGGGCGTTCACTGTACGTGTTCGGTAAGGAGATAGCGTCTGTAAACGATTGTGTGCTTTCAGTTTGCCCAAGATTATTATTTAGATAGTAAGAAACTTCTCTCGTTTCGAAAGTACTTATAGAAATGTCCGGGAGAGCTCGCGCGTGGTGTTTTCAGTGAGCGCTGACAGCAAAACCTATGAGGAGCGCGCCGCATGATCCCTCATACTACGCCAGCGTGGCGCTTCCGATAGATGGCGACTCCGTAACTCCTCGCCGCCAGTAGCTTCTCAAAGCAACGAAGTGGACCCCGGGACTGTACCAGGGAACGCCCAGCCTCTTCCAGTCATTCTGGATGAGCATGCTTCATTGACTATTTTTAATACTTACAAATGGGAAGTTTCTATGGAACAACAACCTTGAGGGTCCTGATAAGTGTACATTCACTGTATGAGGATACGTAGAGACGTCGCTTATGTATGTAATGTGTCACTTTTTGAGG
This sequence comes from Dermacentor variabilis, assembly GCF_050947875.1. NCBI lineage: Eukaryota > Metazoa > Arthropoda > Arachnida > Ixodida > Ixodidae > Dermacentor > Dermacentor variabilis. The sequence goes on along the minus strand of NW_027460335.1, from coordinate 8,016,128 downwards.
GATAAAGGTGTAGTGCTGTGTATCATTAAAGTACAATGTGAAGCATGCCATGGCTAACTTAACGGTACAGAATGTTAACTTGAGTGAACTTGCTCCAAGCTGATAGAAATAGTTAATAAAGAAGTGCTCACAGGTATGGTTCGCTGTGCATGCATCCAGCAGTTTCTGTTCCTTCGTTTTATTGAGACTTCCGTATTTATTTGCAGAAGCTGAGGTGCCCATTCAACCATCTGGTAGTGCAGATGGCCCCCGGAGAACACGCCTGAACCGAAATCACGAGGAAGTGGTGAAGGTAAGGCTGCCGGCTTGCAGCTGGCCATGCTTGCCGTGATAGTTATAGGGTGCTAACTCGTATGGAAGTCTGCGAAACAAAGTATCTTGTCATTCGTGGAAATAGGCTGCAAGTATTAAGCCTGACTGTTCTAAATCAGGGAAATCATTCAAAGCATATATGGTGACGGTAATGGGGTGCCTATTAGAAATAAGGCTGTCAGCTGAATGCACAGCTGAATTTCTTCTCATCTGATTGGTATTGAAGGTTGTTTTATTGATGTTTGAGTCGAGTGTGATTGTTTTTGTTCCAGCTTGCAACTAACAGGAAAATATAATGGTGCTGTAAAGGTAATGTACTCTTGCACCACTCAGCTAGCAGTTATTGCAAAAATATACAGGCAAATTTCGGGAAATATGAAGGAAGCAGAAATACAATGTGATGAAGCACAGTTTTATTTTATAACACAACTAAAATCAACCGCAACCAATGGAAGTCCTTTGTTGAGCAGTCATGTTTAAAAAATTCTGGGGTTTTACGTTAAAACCACAATACGACCATGAGGCACGCCGTAGTATGGGACTCTGAATTATTTTGACCACCTGGTGTTCTTTAACGTGCACCCAATGCATGGTACACGGGCAGCCGTCAAAGTGTGTGATAATGCACATTCCAGGACAAAGCTAACATTTTTGTTTTTTGGTATTTTACAAAAAATTTATTATCATCAGCTTAACTCTCTGAATGACCTCAACTGGGCTATTTCTTCTTACGTGACACGCAAATAAATCTCGCTGGAGAAGACAGCTCCTGTGACATTACACACATCAGTGATTGGTAAGCGACTGCCGTAATTTAATCATAAGGCTATGCCTTCGCTATCATCGTCCCTTTCTTTGAAGTAAAACTTCGCAGCTGTGAAGTTTTACTCATTTTAACGCTCAGGGCATTGATTTGATGAACTTTCTAGGTGATTCACAGGGTTCTGTATAGCTCAAATCTCCCTTGAAAGCTTTTCTCACGAAATGTAATAATACCATCAGAAAATTGCATGCCAAGTGTTGTGTTCATAGTAAACAATGGTTTTAGCGTTGGAATTAGTCAACGTTGTTCATTGGAAACATCACTTCCAGCGCGTACACTGATAGAGGGACCGAAACAACGACTAAAACAAGTGCTGTTGATGCCCGACGAACTAGAAATATACTGAAGTGGGGTTTGGCTACGGATTAGTAGTTATTCCATTGGAAACAGCGCTTACCTTCGTCATCCTTTCAGTCTCTCTAAGTGATGTTAGCAATTACCAACTAGCTCGTACCCAAACCCTGATTTAGTATCATTCTTTGGACTGCACAATTGATTAAAAGTTGTAACGTGGCTGTTGTCATCCTGTGCAAATTTACTAGCAAAGCTGGCTTTTTCATTTGGTTGCTTACATTAATTAAGTAGTTTTTTCTCTTTCTATACCGTTGTCGTAGGTTCCCAGGCGAGCACCAGCTACCCAAGCACTTTGACGAGCACTGACACGCAGAGAGAAACAGTGTTGCTGCACCAAAAAATTGCTTGTTTAGAAAGAAGAAATATTAGGCTTGAGATGAAGCTTGATGAAGTCAATTCAAGAATACTTACTTTAAATACCATTAAGCTGTCAGCTAAGAAGTTCGCCTTCTTTACGGGGCTTGCTAATTATGGTGTTTTTCGAAGCCTCTTCGAATACTTTGAGCCCGGAGCCAGCAAAATGACCTACTGGGGGCAGAAAGGAAGGTTAAAAGCCAAGTCCCTGACCGGCCAAGGAAAACTGAACTCGAAGCAGAGTTTTTCATGGTGCTTGTGCCGTTAAAAACTGGCGTGCCTGGAGAAGAGGTTGCTCGCAACGTTTTAATGTCTGCAAGCCATGTCAGCCTCATTTTTGCTACCTGTGTTAATTTCCTTGAGCTTGAGTTGGCAGCAAGGATGCAAATGCCGACGAGAGAAATGATAGCGCCATATCTACCAGGAAGTCTTCGAGGTTTCGAAAATACTAGGATGGTGCTAGATGCAACGGAAGTTCGTATACAGCGGTCCTGATCACTTAGTGCACAGCGGCAAACTTTTTCGACTTATAAACATTACAATAGTTATGAGGTGCTTTTGGAGTGTACACCGGGTGGGTATATTGCGTATGTGTCGCGTCTTTGGGTTGGATCGGTGTCTCATAACACTATGCTTCAGTGCAGTGGGGTTTTGGATCGTATGGATGAGGAGACGCAATAATTGTAGATAAGGGGTTTACATTTCCTTATTTTCCACCAGGAATCATGGTTTTCGAACCCCCATTCTGCGAGCAAAATGAGTCCCAGATGATGCCTGAAGCTGCTGTGCGTACACGTCGCATTGTATTCGCACGAATTCATGTTGAACGCGTGTACACCGGGTGGGTATATTGCGTATGTGTCGCGTCTTTGGGTTGGATCGGTGTCTCATAACACTATGCTTCAGTGCAGTGGGGTTTTGGATCGTATGGATGAGGAGACGCAATAATTGTAGATAAGGGGTTTACATTTCCTTATTTTCCACCAGGAATCATGGTTTTCGGACCCCCATTCTGCGAGCAAAATGAGTCCCAGATGATGCCTGAAGCTGTTGTGCGTACACGTCGCATTGTATTCGCACGAATTCATGTTGAACGCGGTATAGGACACATAAAAAAACGTTCCAATTATTAAGCAAAACGCTTCCGATTAGCATGACTGACATTGCAGAGCAAGTGTTTAGGGTGTGTTGCTTCCTCTGCAATTTCAAACCACCACTGATAAAAGATGGTGAGTGATAGCTTGTAGAGGTCCATTATTATCTGGAGGAAGTTGTAATGATTTCGAAATACGAATTAGAAAATTTTTGCCCCTATTTTTTTACCCAAATTACGCATGTAAATGCGAAGTCAACATATCCATTCTCAGCTGTGAAGTTTCCTTGCACTGGCACAAATCTGCTGTCATTTGTTGAAGAGTGTGGTTGTGCTTCTTGTGTCCAAGGTATACAAGCAACGAAATGCGGTTAATTTTCTCTAGAGCAAGAGAAGAATGCCCCTCGAAATTCACGGGGAAATGCAGCCCACGTATGGAGAAAGCTGTCTCGCTTTGAATCAAAGTGTGAGGTTGTGGTGTTGTGAGTTCTCAACAAGCCGTAAAGACTCTCATTTGCCTTCGTATTGCGATGGTGGAGCTGTCCAAACTTCTGTGATCTTGCTCGCGAGCGTCTTGATAGTATGCACGAGTTCTGGCATGATGAAGGGTTGCTGTAGGAACTGCGAGTTGGTGCTAGAGTAGTTGTTTAGAATGTAGGAGGCCCCATAATGTACATTGAGGGTCATGCATGCATGTCTGCAGTTATGGTAGGCGAGATGGTTGCCATATTTCGCCGCTGCTCTAGTGATGGCTGCAGTTATGGTTCTGTTGACGCCAGCACTTGAGAAAGCTGTTCTGTGTTTTCCACAAAGGTGCACATACAAGGTTGTCGATGGTGAACATTACTTCCATGGAGTGCTGATTATTGCAGGCTTTAAGAAACGCAATATTTCTTTGAGAATGTAAAAAAGTGTTACTTGCTTACTCTGACCAGTCCTCATTTTGTTCGTGTTACTGCCTATGTTCGTAGCTTTTAATAGCATAATTTCTGCATTTTACTTTAGGTAGCTCTCTACGCTCGTTATTAGTGCTTTGTTAGCACACCTTGCATTAATAGTATGTAGCATGGTCTGCAGCCTAGTGGAATGTCTTTGACTACATTATTTTTGTGCAATACTATAGCAGAATAGAATATGCTACCCGAATCAATCGTCACTGAAAATTATCCTTTAATAGTTCGAGAGTTTCTCTACACACTCTGAGAATGGAATGTTGCCGTATAGACTTTTTTGTTTACAAGTATGATCTTTCTTTGCTTGTTGTTCGCATGAGCTGCTGAACTTCTATTAGTTTTCACAGTTGAAGATATTGTTATCGCATTCGTTTTTGCTTCATCAACGAAATATTTCTGGATACAGATTTTAACCCTTTGTAGTTATTCTTTGGAAATCCATTTATGCATTGTTGTTATTGTATAAATTAGTGAGATAGTGCTCTTCTTAGGTCATGTTCCCAGCTTATGTAATACCCCAACCGGGATCCTTTAGGGCAAAATAAGTTGTCATGGGCATCTTTTTTCACTGTAAATGGTGGTGTCAATTGTGGCGGCTGAAGATAGCATAGAAGCCTAGGATCCTTCCAGGCACAGGGATGAGTAACGCCACGAGTAGGAGAGATAAAAACGGTTTATTCTACAATATCTGCAGTGGATATGGAAGCCCGCTATATGTAGGAGCACTGTCTGGCTCACAACATGTCTCTGCACAAGTCGGGACGCACGCATTGCCCCAAATGTGCCCGCTTATAAAGCAGTAGTCTTCTCTAGGTGACCAGCGTAGGGAATCTGACGATCTTGGTCAGATTCCCTAGATTCAGAGTCAGAGGGGTCATATTGTTCATAGAACTCCGCCTCTGCTATCCAACCTTCTAAGAAACGACAAGGCAGTCTTGAAACTGGGTTAATACTCTTTCCACGAAAGTCGTCAATTTGGTCTTTTGCTCTCCGCAACGGTCATCTTACCAGGGTCCGGAGAATGGCCTTCGCGCTGGTCCCCACTTCCATGAAAGGTGACAGTTGTACTCGCTTCTAAGTGAGCTTCTTTGTCATCACGCTGTGGCTGGTGTCGGGCAGTATCGCGAGGTAGGCGAGCGTCGATGAAGGGGAGGGGGGGCGCTTGGGAGAAACACTCAGTGTGCACTGCTGTCTTGAGACACGGCACAAGGCGCATGCTGTGATAGCAGTGCATTTCTATTGATACAAATACCGCACAGCACTGATTGTTCAAATAAACCAAGCTGTTTTTGTCTGCAAATTCTTCCTTGTACATTTGTCCTCTTGCCAGTTTTCCTGTGTGTAATAACAAATCTTTTGTTTCATTTTTCCAAATTTTTCTTTATTACCTCATTGCCACTGCCATGAACACGACATACAATATATAGATTCCGCTGTTGAAGCGTCACAACATGGGACGTGAATCAAGTATGGCTTTTTTTATCCACTATCCTACTGATAGTCATCACCAGTCTACCATGGTGGTCACACACAAAAAACCCATTCAGCACCTTTCTGTAATATATATACTGTCCTTTTGTGTTGACCCTGTTCAACGGCTTCATGCGCCTTGTGAGGATCTCTGGTATCAGGGCATGCATCATAAAGTGAAATAGGCTGGGGAGCATTTCGGTCTCCCAGAACACTTTGTTGTAGTGTATGCGCTGAAGGTGGATCTTGTTGGGGCCAAACCAGAAAACAGTCGCACCATTTGTGACCTGTGATGGTCAGCTGTCCTTGGATTTGAAAATAATATTCATGGTCTGTTTTAAACACAGCTTCATCTTCAAGGCTACAGCAGAACTTCTTGACTTCCTCCAGGCTTCCTCCATAGTCCGTCTCTGTTTAGAGAACGAGCACTTCACTTTCAGAATGCCTTCCTCTCTATCCGCTGTCACAACTCTGTGTGGTGATGCAGCCTGCAGTGGATGGTCACGGTATAAATGCAGGCCTGTTTCCTGTAGTGTGACCTGCCTTTCTAGGCTCCTGAGGAGGATAGCATATGCCTCAACAGCATCCTTCTCATGCGCTCTTCCGTATAGCATAGCTTCAGTAGACGCTGCCCTTTCGCTTGGATAGAGCAGGGTCTTCAGCAAACTTTCTGGTTTTACGCAACGGCACACCCGCTTAAATAGGTACGTTGTAAGCCGCCCAAGTTGGGCAACATGCCAGTTTCTGTTGTCTTCTTGCACTATCGTATTTGCGCGTATTCTTTCACGCTCATCCTTGTCTATGCGCTTTAACGATGACATGTGTGCACTGACTAGCTCTTGCACTCTGCCGCTCCACAAACCTTCTTCATCCCCAAAGAACTGTGCAGATGGGTCAGGTACATGCTGTTGCGCCGGTTGCCCCATGTTGCGTACTGCTTGGAGGCTGGGCTAGCATTCCGAGAGGCTTTCCTCTAAACGCTGCACTTCATTTTCGATAGGGGGCGACAGGTGGTCACGTGGATTGTATTGCCGCTTTCTTTTTTTATGCAGTGGTTTGTTTACTCTGTACTTCTGGAAGAAGATTTCCACCAAAGACAGCCTTGGCGTAGGCTTCTTTGCTGCAATACATTAAAAATAATCGTGGCTCGGTAGTGCCACATATTTGAACTTTTTCTAGCCTAATACACAGAACTTGGGAAGGCCCACATGTCGTCCTGTTGAAGATACGCCGAACCTAGCTGAACAGTCAATATATTGATACAGTTGGCAATCTTGGGATACTTCAACTACTTTCCTCTGACCTCTCTCTAGGCAGGAAGTAGTGGCTGTTACACCCTCAAACTTACTGACCAACATTCTTACTGCCTCCACAATCCTTATCATGAAATATGTAATAACCAATGAGGCATCCACTGTAGGAAACAATGCTAAATCTGATAAGGTTGCTTAGCATCTCTGAAAAATGCAAGTAAGATGAGGTCGGATGCAATCTGTGACCTGCACTACATAAACTGAAAGAAAACAGGTCATGAGTGGTATTCAGCGCTGACATTTTAACCCTATGAAAATATAAAGGAAGAACTGAAATATTGCAGCACGACTACTGATATAAAGTGATTGTGTACCTTGCGATTCTGCATACAGAGAAGGCCGAAAAAGAAAGGATGACTGTGCTCGCACTTTGCTCCAAGTTCATTAGTGTGTGTGTAACATTTTTTGTTGCCACTCTATCAGCACTATACTCACCACCATGTCTTGATGCTGCTTGTTTAGAGCTTTTAGAGCACACTTCCCATGCTTATTTCGCATGACAGTTATCGGTGCTGGATCGGAATTAGTTTTGGTGGGGTCAACCTAGAAAGCTGTATGTACCCTGAGCATTTGAATGAAGTTATTGTGTGCGCAGTAAAAGTGTGTCTTGTTGTTGAGTTTGCTTAAACACAGCATACACATGAAGTGCAGGGTAGCCAACCGGACCCTTAACCTGGTGGACCTACTCTGCCTTTCACCTCTTGTTTTCTTCCTACACATGAACCGTTTTGTAAATATCCAGTGCATGTGCATATGGAGCACAGCTTAAAAACTGCATGTTTGAGACGCCAAAATGCTACCGTAAAGGAGTGATTTTAAATAGGTGCCATTATTAGTACACCTGTGCCACACCATCTGCGGGAACAATCCACTTGCATGGTTGGTCCGTGCAGGCGACTTCCATTCCATTATCCCCCAGTTCAGCAACGCTGAGCAAAAGGCCAGCGACGTGCTGACAGGTCTCGCTGAGGCTGCAAAATATAAAAAAATGCAGTTTTTCTTCGCGCTCGTCAAGGCGCTCTCATTTCTGAAACAAGATTTAAGCATTGAGTCAATCTAAGCATATACGAGTGCGATTGAGTGCAATGTAAAAAACTATGCAAACAGAAGGCCGGCCAGTCTATGTCCTTTTATGTTCATTTGATCATTCGTTTCCAGGAAATTTCCATTTGCGAGTCCGCGCTCGACTTTTTTTTTTCTTCTGTACGTGTCAGTTAAGTTGCGCTCCCTTCCACCATGACTTCGAACCAACTCGCCCAACTATCTGCCTTGATACCAGTATGCGCGAATGAGCTCGAGTGCACTAGCTTGCGGACGCACGCGCTGCCCGTGTTTAAGCTTTTATAACGTATAAAAGAGGTTGGCGCATGCTTTGACACATGAGCGCTCGCAAAAACACAATGAATACCAGGCCGCGTACATATAGCGCAAGCGAAATGTGGGATACCCTTTTTTACACCACAAGCATGCAACACCGCAGTTTGGAGAAACAGCACGAGACGAATACCAAATTTGCAGGCTCGCACGAGTACATCTACTGTTCCAGGCAATAACTAAGAGTTCGGGGAATACGAGAGGCAGAAAGTACTCACCCGGCCACACATTCACAGTGCGCTCCGGCAATGTCGCCAGTGGCTTTTGTGAACCATGCCGTAACCACGTTGACGCCTGACTTCATGGATGGCGTGCACGTAGCTCGTATGAGGCCAAGTGCAGGGTCCGCGGTGTTCACGTTAAGTTTTATGTTGTCAACGTAACCTTCTTCTTTTAAGGCCCATCCGCGGTGTGCCTGACGAACTGACGAAGTGTTGGCGTGCAGATAACGCCAAGCATTGCCGCTCGTTATGCGGCACATCGAGAAGGAAGTCGTCCATCCACTTTGCAAAAAAGGCAAGGGAATGCTGTCTTCTTCTATCATACTTAAAGCAGGTCATGCGCAACTACCAAAGAACGTCGACGCTTTCACAGAACGTGACAGAAGCTCCGTAAACACAAAGTCGCCACTCGATGCCACCGTACCAAAGCATGGCTGGAGGTCGGCTGTTTTCCAACCAAGCGGTGAGGCACAAGCTTCCCGTTTCTCGCGCTGGGTGGCGCTGCGACTTCTGCAAATGGTCAATTGCAGAAGTCGTCTGCAATGGTTCCTTAACGGCGTACTTTAACCATTTAGCCGCCAACTCCGAGCTGCATTCGTCACACGGGTTTCTACCAATAGCGCCAACGACGAGTAAGGCTCGTCCGACCACATTTTGCCCCCCTTCCGCCGCCAAACTTATCCCGGTCGTCAATTGCGCTGCTTGCATATTTGAAGCCTAGCTGGCTGTATTTGTCTATGGAAAACCGCATTTCGTGCCATTCGTGCGTGTTTTAAGAGTGACAACAATGTTTTCATAATGGCGCTTAGCAAAAAGAAGGCCCGTGGCCGCGATGCTTCAAGAGGTGCTTCTTTGAGCAGTACAGAAAGCTGCGTCAGTGACGACATGAAATTTGTGTCCGACAGCGATTCGGACGTTGTATTTACCCTGGATATTGCTTCAGGTCACGACGAGAGCGACGGAGATGACGACAACGGTGACGAACGGAGCAGTGCACGTGTGCGGCAGCGCGTGAACAGCGATAACGCGGTACCTGCTCCTCCGCTGTTTCCCGTCTCTTGAGTGCCCGAAATCTTGCCGTATCTCACTGACGAGAATGACATTCTTGACTGGTTTCATGTATTTTTTGACTGGGGTAACATTGACCTAATCGTCACAGAGACGGACCATTACGCGGTAGCGTACTTTTCTGCTCGGGGTTCTACATGAAAACGGGTAGACCGCGATGAGATTATGGTCTTCCTTGCACTGATAATATTGCAGGGTGTTGGCGGCAAACCTCAAGTTGAGATAGGTGAACAAAGGACGTTTTGGAGACACTAGTGTTCAGGAACAGTCGGGCTATGTGTGACACCATAGTTCGAAATCTACCACACAAAGAGCGATTATTAATCATGAAAGCTTTTGTTACGGCTAAAAAACGTCTGTGGAAAATTGAAGGGTGTTGTCGTGTATAGCATCAAATAATTTCGACTTTCAGTACATTTTTACCCATCCCCACGGCATGCATCGAGGGAAAGCCGACCGCAACAGCTTTTCCTTCTTTTTTTAATTTCTGGGCTTGTTCTAAACAGAAATCAGTGATGCAATATATTTTTAGAATCATAATTGAATGACAACTTATGATTACATAAAGGAATTTTGCGATTTTGGTGCGTGTTTTGGAAGTTAAATTGGGTGGTTAAAGACTTCAACATGGTTTCACGTAGCTGGCGACGACAGCGTTGGAAAGCGAAGCAGAACCGAAACGAAGCGACCGTAGTACATTAGTACTACGGCCGAGCTGTACATTGGTCACTGGTGCCAGACGCAACTGCTGCTTGCCTATGAGCGTGCTCCGATATTTAAATTTCACACTCTGGCATTAAAACAAGGGAGTGACTATTTCTTGCGAATTTCCGCATTAGTATCAGTGCGTATCGAGGCTTATTCATTATCCAAACGTTCTTCTATATTGAACCTCACTGCGGTTATACTTCTCCCCAATACGAGTACGACTGGTAGAACAGGAGCTACACGTATTTTATTAGCACGCTAGATGCACTAGATTATCCGCAGAGTTTACATACGGATGACGTGAGGGGTTCGTGAGCTGCGAGAACGGCGTAGGATTATTACGGCCTAAATGAATGCTGCTACCGCCACTTGTGCATTTCGACTTCCTTCTCCATGCATACTCGGAATCATCAATTGAGGACTCCACGATGAATGGCACACTTGCCGAAATAAGGCTGAACCGTCACATAACAGTTGCCTCGGAATCGGCCGAGGTACTTGTAGCGACCGTCCGTAACATCGCGGCGTCTTGCCTTGGGGGTCATTGCCCCTTGGTCCTTCCTGGAACCGAAACGGCTGCCCAACTGGGGAGCTGCTTGGGCACCTGACTGGGTGTCACTTCTCTCAGCAAACCTGCTTTTAATTTTCAATAAATCACGTCGATTCTCGGTTCTAGAGCTGTCAGAACGTAAATTTCTTGCCTCCGCCAACCCGAGCTCCGGATATAGGTGGCCGAGGATATGTAAGTTTTTTTCAAACACTAGCCATGGACAACGCTGCTCCTGCTCCTGCTGACATAAACGACGCTACGATTACGTGTCCAGTCGTCGCCGCAGAGTTTCAGCTTCACAACTTTTAGCCGAAAAACCCTCGAGTTTAGTTTTTGGATGCAGGGCACCGTTTTTAACTCTGTAGCATCACGTCTGAGAGAGCAAAGTACCTGCATGTATTCGCCGCGCTAATCTACCACATCGCCTCTGCCATAGACAAATTGCTAGCTGCTACGACGACCTGAAACGCACAGTCCTACAACGCATCCAGCCATCGGAACAGTGAAATCTCTAAGAGCTCATCTCCAGCAACTCAGCGACCAACGAGCGTCACAACTGCTGCCCCGATTGCGTCAGTTACTGGGTGAGCACATTGAAAAGGAGGGCCAGCTTCCAATATTGCGTGATGTGTTCTTGCGATACCTCCCACATTCAGCAAGCATTGTATTGGCGGGTTTCGACAAGATGAGTCTTGATCGGATAGGTGGACTGCCTGATCGCGTATTCGGCTACTTGTCTGCACCACAGATACCTATCGCCGCTGCGAGTCTCAGAGCGAGGAAACCGACTCTGGCTCCTAGAGGAAACTTTCAGCCGCCTTACCACTGCACTGACGAAGCTGTCGTTTTGAAGGTGAATTTCGGCGCAACCATTCAGCTTTATTGTCTTGTAAAGCAGCTACAGACTAAAGTTCTGCTGCTACCAATGTCGCTTTGGCGTACAAGCAAGTCGTTGAACCCAGCCCTGTTTGTGGACAGGAAACCCACCGGCCTACCGGTAAAGTGGCATACGACGTGGGCCCTCGCGCAAGCCGCCTATTCTTCTTAGTTGATCGCATTACCGGCACTCATCTCGTCGACACCGTAGCCGAGCTGCCTATCGTTCCCGCTATGGCCGCAGATCGCGAGCGCCGCATGTCCACAGCCACGGTGCACGCAATGAACAATACTGCCATCGCGTCTATCGGGACCAGTCCATACAGCTAGACATCGGACTCCGACGCTTGTACAGATGGGTGTTTGTGATCGCCGACGTCACCTTTACCTACTTGGAGCAGACTTCTTCAACCATTACAACAGAGATTTGACTGTTCGCGATCGGCGCTTAAAGGATCCCGTCAATTGCCTCGATGTGCATGGCGGGATATCCAACTTCACCTCATCTGCTATACGTACATTTCTGCCGATCTCAACATACAGAGAAAAATTTGCTGAGTACACGCAGCTTATAAAACCCTGAAACTGTGCGCTGTGCGTAAACCACAAGGTGACCCATCATATCACTGCCCCCGGCCCTGGATTTTGTAGGCTGGCCACGTAGGCACAATGGACGAATTTTGGAAGTCGCCCACCGTAAGTTCGAACACAGGCTTCAGCTCGACGTTATTCGTCTTTTATCCAGCAATTGGTTTTCACCTTTCATTCTGGTTCCAAAGCAGGACAGTGGCGACCGTCGGCCTTGTGGCGATTACCCAGGCTTGAATGCCTTCGCTACGCCGGATCAATAACCCCTTCCCCACACACGTGGCTACAGCGCCGGTCTCGCAGGAACCAAAATATCGACCAAGATCCATTTGACAAGTGCGTACCGCCAACTTACTAGGCAATGCAGTGACATTCCAAAGACAACAATCACTAGTCTATTTAGCCTATTTTAGTTTTTCCGTATGCCTTACGGTTTGAAGAATGTGGCGCAAACTTTCCAATGATTTCTAAGCTAGGCTACGCTCGGACTCGCGTACATTTTCGTCTGACATATTGTTGAAGTGTAGCGTGAAGTGACATAGACAGATATTAGAAGCAGACAGGATGAGCGCTTACTGTCAACTAAATCTTTATTGAAACTATCAACATATATATAAGTGAGTGCAAATACCGCAACATTTGAACATGACAAGGTCTGAAGACATGAGTTAAACATATCAAGAGGTAGGGAAACCAAAATCCAAACAAGAAACTCTCCTTGAGGCTAACACACGTGCTGAGACAATATTAAAATTGGCTTTCTAACAGAGATATTGATTCATGGCTAACGCAAGTCTCTCCTAACCTTTTTAATGTGAAATGCCTGAATCATTTCCGGTGTGGCTTCACATTTGTGATTTGAAGGGATATTTGGGTCTTCAAACGAAGGTCTATAACCGCAAGTGAAACAATGCGAAGCTTGATGTGAATCATTAAGGTTGTTAGATGATTGTTTGTGTTCGTTTAGTCTGATACGATACACCTGCAGCTCAGTCCAACGATAAATAGGAAACTTCAACAGGGTGGCAAAAGAAGAAAAAAATGATGGCGGCATTAGGTATGTGTCCAATTTAGTACCTTGTAACACTGGCATAGTTTATCAGATTCAGACTACAAGAACATATACAATCACCTAAGGTTTGAAGGTTTGAAGATTTATTTCCGCAACTGGTGTTGCGAGGACAGCCAGGGAAAAAGCTGTATAGACAGCTTGAGAGGTCCTGGCTTCCTCTTACAGTGCAGCATTGACGGCGGCGGAGTACAACAACAAACAAAACGTGAGGAGAAAAACAAAAAAACAAAAAAACACACAAAAAAACAACCCTAATGCTTCACATCCAGCGTCACGTTGTTTCAATTGCGGCTGTAAATCTTTTTTGACGACACAAAAATCCTTTCAAGACACAAATACCAAACAACACGAGGAATAATTGACGCAATTCACATTGAAAAGATTAGGAGAGATTTGCGTGAGCCATGCACAAATATCCCTGTTAGAATTCGAATTTCATTATCTTCTCAGCACGTGTGTTAAAGTCAAGTAGTGTCTTCTGTTGTTTGGTTGGTGGCTTCCCTACCTCTTGATATGTTTAACTCATAACTTTAGACATTGTCATGTTCATATGCTGTAGTATTTGCAATCACTTATATATATTGTTCGGATTGGTGGCTCAATCCCATCGCTCGTAATCAGTTGTCAAGATTGGAGTCGGGCATGAATTAGAAGGTAGCTGGTCCATGCCGTCGTCCGACTTATCCACGCTGAGGACGTTGATGAAGGGAACGACTGCTTCTCATCGAGAACGAGGAATGTGGGTTTATTTACAGTATCTACATAAGGATGTTGCAGGTCATCAGTCTAGCATGACTGCGAGAGAAAGTGCATCAGTCTATCATGACTGCTTGAGAAAAGTGCGCTCAGCCGCCGCACAACAGCGGTTTATAAACACTCGGTCCTCCCTCGATCCCAAGGTGAGGGAATCGGCCGACCAGTCATCGTAAACGAGTCGCCTCTCTGCGGGACGGCTTACACACACACACTCACACACACACACTTCCTTGCGCGAGGTTCCCTGTCGCCAACGAATGTCAAACGGACTTCGCAGAAATCGGGGCTTGTGTCAGGAAAGGTGCCGTTTACTCCCCGAGCTGACCCCCGCTGCGGGGGTCAGCTCGGTGACTCGAACTACGTTCCATCGGGGACTCCCTCGTTCACAGCAGACCAGGTTGGCGGTGGCGGGTTCAGGCACAAAGCCTGCTTCGTCGCACTCATCTTGGTTCCAGCGACGGAGAGTTGAGGACGCGCGTATTGTTCTTCACACACAGTCGACTTAGTGACGCTGTGGCTAGAGGTTTGCGGTGGCGTTCCAGGAAAGTTGCCGCCGCTCTCGAAACTGGCTGGAAAAACTTGCACTTTAGCTGGCCGTTCTTAACAATATGTCGATAGTTTCAACAAAGATTTAGTTGAGAGCTAGCACTCGTCCTGTCTGCTTCTAGTCTCTTTCGGTGTTACTTCCCACTACAACCCAAGAATGTGCTACCGTACAAACTCGCCCAAATTTTTATCGTTTTGCAGTTTCGTGTATCTTGACGAAATTCACGTTGCAAGCTTCTCAGACGAAGAAGACGAAGTGCACCTTCTTTCTCCTTCTATATGAGCCACTGGACGAACACAGCCTGGTCCTCAAGCCCCAAAAATGCATTTTCGTCGTTGAAGCTATGGATTTTGTCAGTCATCGTATATCTCGCCAAGTCATCAGTCCACTGGAATCACGGATGCCGCAAAGCGAGGTCTTCCCCTCTCCAACCTCCTTCCTGAAGTTGGGATGAGTTTCACAGGCTCACAATCGTTGCAACGGGTGCGCAAATTTCTAAGCCGCGTACCAACCTGCTGCGTCGTTTTTCCAAAAAGAAAACGCCCACTTTCAAGTGGTCCTCAGAGCTCGAACACTCCTCCCAGGAAGCCAAAACGCGGTTCGCGATTGCAGTGTTGCTCGTTAATCAGTTGCTCCACGCGCCAAATCACCCTTATGGCAGGCGCGTCGACCACGGCAGTGGGTGCCATAATGCAGCGGCGCGAATGCAGAATGGAGGGCGTTGGGCGTCTCAAATGGCGGGTAACGTATAGACGCTTGTTACAGTATCCTCGAGATGGAGATGTTGGCCATCTATTGCGCTGTCAATAATTATTATTTTTTTTGTATTGAAGGCTGTAGCTTTTACATTCTGACCCACTACAAGCCATTGATGACCGTTTTGATGAACAGTTCCTCGTAGTCAAAACGTGAGGGTCGGAAGCTTTCTTTTATCTCCAAATTTTCTTCGGGCATCCCCCATATCTCAGTGGCCAAAAATAATTTAACTGAGGCAGTGTCACGGAACGCCGCAATGCGTGCTGAGCCTGCGGATCTCCAAGCTCTATTTCGCGCCTAGCAAAACGACCCCGAGCTGCGCGAATTGCAGGAACAAGGCTCGTCGTTCCAACATGCGGAGGTTACAGTTCCCTACACAACAACACGAATCAGTGCGACACATCGCATGAAACTCCTCACCAGTTCGTGCCCAATCAGTTTCGGCGGCCAATATTCAATTCACTGCGTGGGCTCAGCAATTCCGCTAGCAGAGCAACACGTAAGCTTACCATAGGCCGCTTCATCTGGTCAGGGATCAGCAAAGATGTCCGTAGTTGGGCATGAAGCTGTAAAGCCTGTGAAGCTTTTGTGTAAAGCCTGTAAAGCCTGTGAAGAATTGTATGCACGGCAGAAATATCTTTCCAAATGTCAATGTTGGTGCATTGTTGCACTAGTTGGACCAATCTCAGAAGTTAGACGCGAGGCAGTGCACTCCAGCTATACGGGTTCGAAAGCATAACAAATGATGTTGGTTAGGTTGTTGTACTAAGAGAACCGTTGAGGAAATACGTCACAGGAGAACGTCAAAGTATTATTTGGAAGTTTTCTGGACAGCTCTGCAGATCAAGCTGCTAGCTCCCGCTTACTACAGGCCGAACTATTCACTGCACATTGCATCACAGCTACCAACGTGGTGCAATACGGCTAAACAAATAGCACCGTTAGCAATTTTCATCTGAGGCTGTTTCATTATACTTCTGGGCAACTTGCTTGTCAGCTTCACTGGAAAAGCTATTACACTGAGCAAGCACTGGTAAAAGACGAAATCATTGGTCGATGTAGCGAAGGCCTGTTCTTGAGCGAGGCTAGGGATCGTGGAAAACCTTACTGATCTTGTTTACCGAAAAGTATATGCGACATTTTATATGTTTATGGGCTAGCTGCCGCATCCCTGTAGTGCAGCCGATGTTGAAAACCACGATTAATAAATAGCAGGTTTGATGAATCCCATTTGCTCAAGTTGTTACAGGATGATATAGGAATATGAAATGGAGACAGAGCTCGCATGCGCAACACTATTTGGTATCCCGTCACCAGGAAAGCTGCGGAGATGATCAACGTTGCGACCGCAGGGAAGGCTAGTGGCGGTAAGCGGGACCGTTTGGTGCACGAAAATAGTGACGTCTAAATATTCCAGAAGTTAATCTGGAATCATTCTCCATGGCGCCACTCATCTCATCTTGGTTCTGGCCTGTATAACGCCAGAAGATGATACACAATGCGTCGTCATTCGGGTGAACGTCGGATTTCTTGTCTCTTTCCTTTTTTGCACCTTGAGTTGAAGTGACTGAGCAACTGAAATGTCTATTTTCTTGTTTGTGCACCAACATTCTCGTGAACTGATATTCGTATACAAAAGCACTATTGTCTTTGGGAGCTTAATTTCTCTCTGTGCTGTCGTTTCAATATTAATTTTTTGTATTGAATGTAATGATGTTCCTTGCTATTGCGTTGTGGGAATGATGCTTTTGTAACTAGATTATTTTTCCCTAGCTTAAATCATCTTACTTTCCTATAATGTAACCTAAGTTTCCACCTAAGTTAAAGCTTTCCTAGATTCCATTGAAGGTCTTCCTACATCAAAATATGTAAAAATAAATGAATAAGAAAACGTGCCGCAAGCGGACACGTGGAAAAGTAAGGAGTGTTTTCTCTTTATTATTTGGATTATTTATTCATTCATATTTATAGATGTGTAAATAGTTTGCTTGGGTGGATTCTGCAAATGCCAATAAACGAGTTATTACTCGCATAATATTCACTTCACGCTTCTCGCACAATTTGTAGCTCCATACAGCCTTGAGACTATGCTATACAGGAAGCTTTCGCGTAAAAAAACGAAAAAAAGAAGCGTTCTTTCTAATCCGCGAAGAAACAATTTTTTTACCTTGCTTCGCTTTAACCATTCACTGTGCGTTTGTACACTTAACAGTTCACGTTGAATATTTGCATTTTAACGCGATAGCGTTCAGGAGCTGGTGTCGCAGAAAAGCCCGTGTCGGCGGTGTTGGCCATGAGCGAAAAATACCGGAAGGCAATCCATAAATAAAAACAACTTGCAAGATGGGCTGGGTGGGAATCGAACCAGGGTCCCCGGTGTGTGAGACGGAGACGCTACCACTCAGCCGTGAGTTTTTTTTTCTTTATTGCCAGACCTCGACATGTCACAATACAAATTCCTAAATGATATACACAAAGACCAAAGAAGCAAAAAGGAATGAATGCACAAACCGAACAAAGAACCGTAATATTTACATTCGTTGCCGTCCGCTACTGTGGCACGAAGTTGTCGGATTAAAATTCCTTTAGTGCTCTCAGGGGTTCAACCCTTAACAGGCACTCAGGAACAGGCTGTTGAAACTTCTGCACTTCCACATACGGTTTCATCCATTCACAAAAGTACAGACGCGCCGGTCGGGCATCCGGGTCACAATGGTAACCCACGATTCTTGCGCGCCATAAACAGTGGAGGCCCTTAAGTATGATCATGTCGTACGGGAAACCTTCGTCGTTATATACTGGCAGAAAGTTGATTCCGTGGGGATCTATAGGTAGTTCCTTCTTTAGAGTCATTTGCAACACTTCCCAGAAAAAGACCCCTTCCCAACAGTGGATGAAGACGCGATCTATGCTTTCTTTTTTCTACATACAACGCAGTGGGTTCCCCATGGCATGTAGAACCCACGTTGTTCAAGGAAGATTTTAACAGGTAGAGTACCGGTGTGCAATTTAAAGAAGAACGATGTATTGGCTGGCTGAACTGGCATCTTCTTCACCCTTTTCAATACATCTAGGCCTGGGCCTCCACTGTACGGGGCCCTGTACATAGGTACCAGCAAAACACTGTGACACAAATCACGATATAACTTTTTTCGTTTTACACTCCACAAATATGCACTAGAAAAACGAACACGCAAAAAGGAAACACTATGAATTATTTCCATAAAGAAACCACGAACTGGCCCTGGCATTATTTCGGTGCTTGCAACTAATTCGGGAAGTGATCTTGACAGCCTCATTTGGATAACGGTGCGTAGAAATGGGTCATTTGTGTCTCGAAAAAAGAAAAACCTATTTACTAGTTGACGCAAGAAGAAGTGCGCCAACCCCAGACCACCATCTTTCACGCACCGGAAGAGATTATGTCGGCTACATCGCTCCCAGCTCGATGCCCTCACGAAAACGGCGAACACGCGGTGCTGTTTCTGCACTTTAATCCGGGAACACTGTAGGACCTGCATTACGTACCAGATGTTTGCCACGAGAAACACGTTGCACGCTGTTGCTCTCGCGAATATTGACAGCTGACCGGCGCTCCATCGGTCGGCTTTTTCTTTTATTTCTTTTGTCCACTCCTTCCAGTACTCGCTACTGTCCTTGTAGGCATCAAGGGGTGCGCCAAGGTACTTAACTGGCGTCGTGACCCAGTTTACGTTCGAAAAGTGGTCTGGTGTAGACGCCCATCTTCCATGCCAAAACCCCAAACATTTCTGCCAGTTCACGAAGCCATTAGTGGCGTTACCAAACTGGCTGTCGATACTCACAGCGTTCAATACACTTTGCGTATCTTTACAAGATACAGCCACATCGTCAGCATATGCAACTTCACCTTTGCTCAGCAGCTTAACCTCTGCTGCTTGGAGGCAAAATGCCTTAATGTATTCATTTTCAATGATGGCCTGACATAGCGTTTCTATGTAAACACAAAACAGGAGTGGGCTGAGGGGACAACCCTGGCGAACGGAGCGGTTCACGTTAATGGGGGCCCCCAGCGTTTGATTAATTGTAAGTCTCGTATAGCAACTCCGGTACGCCATGGTCACCCCCTCAGTGATTATGTGGCCAAAATTAACATGTTCAAGGATGGTGAGCAATATCTCGGGAGAAACGCAATCAAACGCTTTCTCCAAGTCAAGCTGGAGGATCGCAACTGCATCACACATGGCATCACAACCCTCCAGCACACAATTCAACTTATGAATGTTAGTAAAGATGGTTCTTCCGCGAATGCCACACGTCTGGTGTGGGCCGACTACTTCCTTAATGACTGACTGCATACGCCGTGCCAGCACCTTAATCAGTATTTTGTAGTCGCAGTTAGTAAGCGCTATGGGTCTATGGGAGGAAAGTTGCTTGAGCGTCTCGGTCTCTTCTGTTTTCGGTATTAGTACTGTATCGGACTGGCCAAAGGATGGTGGAAATATTTTCATTTCGTATGCTTCATTGAAAACTGCGGTTAAGATAGGAGCTAGGTGGCTTTTGAACGATTTGTTCCAAGCGGCACAAAGATCGTCTGGACCTGGTGACTTGCCAGGGTTCAGGTCTTCGATGGCCTTTATCACTTCCTGTTCAGTTATTCGTCCTTCCAACGTTTCTTTAGCTGTGGCATTCGCTGCAAAAACAAGTGCTTGAAGTTTTGCATGTTGACGGGCCTGAATGCTAAAAGCTTTTGGAAATGTTCAAAGAAGGCACGCCCTATATTGTTCATATCAGTTACTACCACGCCGTTACATTCGATGGCCTCAATCTGTTTGCGTCTGGAGTGCTTTTTTTCTTGTCGCAGTGCTCTTTTCGAAGGCATTTCCCCGCATGTTAGTCTTTCTGCTCTCGCGCGCACGAGCGCGCGCCGATAACGCTCTTCATCGAAAACCTCGAGCTTCTTAATAGCACGCATATCTTCTTGATAAGCGCCGAGCGTCACAAATTTTTCCAGAAATGTTTTTAAATCCCTTTCTCTTGCCTTCTCTTCATATCGTAGTACGCTACTTCTTTTAATTGCCTTGATTTTAATAGTTTGCTTAAGAAACTCCCGTTCTTGGCTCAACTTCATTGCTTTTTCCAAAAGAATTCAGAGCATTCACTACCGTTTCGTTAAATGTATCATCCAGTAGGATCTCAGCATTCATTTTCCACAGTTCCCAGACGAATTCTTTTCGTTCTTTATTGCGGCCCACCCTGCATTTTACCAGGCAGTGGTCAGAAAAGGATACGGCAGTAAATGCATAGCACTGGCATTTTTCTACTGAATGATATGATAGATAGATAGATATGGTCTAATCGTGCATGCCTTATTTCCTGGAAGTGGGTGTACCTCCCTTGTCGGTCAGCCCCGAAACACTGAGCGATATCCTCTAATTCAAATTCGTGTATGATCTGCGCCATGATATCGCTGCTTTTGTCGTAAATTACGCGTCGTGTAGACCTATCTTCGATGTTGAATACACAATTGAAGTCCCCAACACAGGCTATCGTTTTGTGCACAGAGAAGTGGTGCTTCAAGTTCAAAAAGAAATTTACCCTTTCTTGCACCGTATTAGGCGCATAAATGCACAGCACGCGCCATTGGACATCGCAATAGGTGAAATCACAAACGACAAGGCGATCGGAAGAGCACGAGAACTAACCGCCTATAAGCAGGCCTGGAAGCTTCCTCACGAAGAAGACACCCCGCCGAAGTCCCTAAGGCCTGGCTCACTGCCGTATAGTAGTTGAACGCGTACCTTTGCACCATGCTCCCAGTCTCCTCCTCGCCGTCTACCTTGGTTTCTTGCACTGCTAAAACGTCGACGTCGTGGTCCACTAGCAGTGTGTACGCCTGACTCTGTTTCCTTTTGGCGGCCAGACCTCGAACGTTTAGCGTGCCGAGGCAAAGCGACGGGTTGGTAGCCATTATTGATGAAAACCGGAGGGGAGAAGGCCCGGAGCATGGTACTCACCTTAACGTCTAGCTGACCGCTAGACGCCTCCGTGGCCATCCGGTACCCGTCGCCCGAGTTCGTCTTTGGTCGTCTTCGCCGCGAGCCTTTGGTCAGCCTCCAGGTTCAGCTTAAGCTTGAGGCTGGAGCGCCTGCCGGGTAGCGTCTTAGCGGGCGGTGCCTCGGAGTCACCGCCGGCCTTTCCGTTGATTTTCTCCTCCTTCTGCAGGGACCTCTTGACCGGTGCCGAGACGCCTTCGACGCGGGCGCCAGTTGGGTTCACATTGTCTTCCTTTGCCTGCGTAGCATTCGTAGCTGGCTGGCGGCTCTCATTTTCTTGCGGGGCCGTCCTCACGCTCTCGAGTGTAGCTGCTGGGTCCTTGGGGGGAGGTATATTGTTCCGTCCTCATTCGGTCGGCGTGCTCATCTCGCTCGTTTCTGCCGCCACGTTGCTGTTTCCAGCACCCTTGGCCGCTTCCTCCGCCTCGGTCACGTCCATCACATGTTCTGATGTCGACGGCTCGCTCTGCGCCGAGCGCGCGGCTACTGCACAAGAGCGTACACAGTCCGCGTCGTTGTGTCCAAAAAGCCTGCACCGGGTACAATGGGGAACCTTGCATTCTCGATGAACGTGGCCAGAGCCCCGGCAGCGTAGGCACTGCATGGGGTGACCTGGGGCTACCACCAGAGCAAGCTCGCCGGCGACGCGGATCTGGCAGGGCAGGTCGTCAACTTTCATTCCAGCCTTCAGCTGCAGCAGAACTGCTCGGGCCGTCGAGCCCTTGTCGGAAACGCCATTCACTCGCCAGCGCTCCCGGGTCACTTCCGTCACTTTGCCGAAGGAGGCCAGCGCGGTTTTGACGTCTTCGTCGTCCACCCCATGCAGAAGCCAGTGGATATGAAGCTTCACCTGTTCTTCCTTGGGGTCGATGACCAGGCAGCCACGTCCCTTCACCTGCAGCTCCTTCAGGTTGCTGTCTTCATCTTCACCGCCCATACGTGGTTGATTTGGTACGCTTCAAGAGCGAAGACGCCAGAGAGCATACCAACAGCTTGAAGCGCGTCTCGAAAATCCTGTACGCGAAACGGGCGAACACGAGCGTCGCCGTGCAAAAAAACTTGTGTTTAAAACTATACGTCCTGTAGGTAGCCGCGGCAAAATAATCTGGTAATTATCTTTCTCCGTCGAAAGCCTGTTGCCGCGGCTAAGAGCCACATATGCCGCTCCATTGGAGCCCATGATCCTACGATCCGTTCAGCTCGGGAGCCGGAAGCAGAATGACTCAGCCGTGAGTTCGATGGTTCAACGCGGTACAAAAGTGCCTCTAGTGAATGTGGTGTTTATGAGCGTGTGATGCGTAATCATGAGCATGTAAATTACAGGAGTCGCAGATAAACGGTAGCGAAGTACGTTTCCGCAACATTGCTTCTGCGCTTCGCGCACACGCAAAGCCATCTTGTGGCAAACACAGAAGACCCCCTCCTCGCAATGTACGGCGCTGCCCCAACAGCTGGCGCGCCAATCGCTCGCTTCTCCCCTTCGTCTCGTTTGAGCGCATTGGGGCCGCGCGGGGACCGTTGCGAGGATGCCCCAATACCCTCGATAACGCTATCGCGTTCCAATCTTGAAGGCGAAGCATAAGCGTCCTCCAATATTTCAATGACATACCTAACACTGCGACCTAGGTTGTTTCATATGCTAAGAAATGCCACACTTTACATAGAAAAGTAGATATTAGTGGGCCACTTGGTACGGCATTATTTACATCGTAGCACAGAAGCATATGGACGACGAAAGGAACAGGCGGGACACATAGCAGATACTTTGACAAGCGCAACGACTTTCTTTGTTTTCCTTCTTGTAATTCTTTTGAATGTTTTCGCGTGTTAGCTGATGCATGTTTATAGGTAGAATACTTGTTCTTGTCGTTACATACGGTTTCGAATTTCAGAATGAAATGGCAAATTGACCGGCATTACAGTTGGTCATAATAAGCAGGAGGAATCGTTACTGTGGCGATCAGGGCAGAAATGAAAACTAAATTAGATAACTTCTTGTCTGTTCTTCCCAGAAATATGATATGATTATGAAGCACGCCATAGAGTGGCCTTGCCGAGTAATTTTACCTAGCTGAGGTTCTCTAACAGTGACCTAAACGTAACTACACAACAGATTGCGGCTTGTTTCTGCGGACGGAAAATTATACGTCTTGCTCAGATCATCACCCCTAATCACCAAGGTGAAACGCACAGAGGAAAGCAAGCGACCAACTCATCAGGCGGCTTGTTGACATGTTTGAAAAAAGCTTACAAATATACATAGTTACCTATGAACAGCAAAATTTGAATTATGTTTTTTGTAGCCGACGAGGAATAATATTGGGCGAGTTGGCCTTGCATTCCTGATGAGTAAAACTTGGGCACAATAAAAGAAAACGCACGAAGGAAGAATGGAAAAGGACAAGTCACGAAGGTTGGGACAGAGATTTTACTTCTGCATGCCTTCGTGATTGTAGTGGGATTATGTGTGCAGTAAAAATAAACGCAGTTGAGAATACATAGGTGCCGGCATACACGCAGTTGCACGTAGACCTTTATCCGTCATTTCTAGATCAGAATGAAATGAATTTGAGCAGCGAGAAGGTAGTCATGGCGACAAAAGGGGGTCGCCATTTTGTCGTATGCTCCTAAGCGACACAACTTCCGTTCACTTAGTAGGCTGTCATGCACACGACGAATGTTGAACCTGTTCCACCTCCAAATGCCTGTACTGGCAGTGTAAATATTGGGCACAATCTGCACACTATTCATCACTCTTGCGTGCTGCTTTGACAATATTATACTTGGCTGGCACTTCCTCACTCGCTGAAATGCCGTTCTTCACTACGATCAATCTGAACTTGTGCTCTCTCCGCTGCAGCATGAGCCTTTGAACAAGGCTCCTCAGACTCTAGGGAAACTCGTCGAGGCTATCAGAAACTTCCTCAGGAAGTGCCCGTTCGTTTACACGCGCTATTTAGCGACCGTCGGCGATTTCCTTCTCGGAGGACACGTATGCAGCCGCGCACCGCCCCACACCCTGGTCTCTCTTCAAAGAAAGGAATACTCAAACTATGATGAGTCCAACCATGTGGTCGAGCACCTATCCCTTGTTAATTGTATGATTAAGGCGCATAACCCGCCTGTCACTAAGCACCTACGTTGACGCGATGTCGTTCGTGAGGTGCGCCTCAGGCACTATACTGTGATGACCTTGTGTCAACGGCTAAGGTAAACTGGACAACTGGCTACCTTTCTGCGGAGGCATGTGGAGGGCACACAAACAATTTTCCCGCAGTGTGGATCAGATCACTTGACCTCAAACAATCGGCTTACAGGAAGGGGCGCGAGAAAGGAGAAATATTTCACTTGTACTTGAATATTGCAATAGCACCTGAATCTAGAAATCAATAACACAGCTAATGTCTATACAATAAAGCCAAAACATTTATTCAGCAATTTATATTTCTGCATATGCGTATCCTTGTTACGTATCTGCGGCCACATTACTGAAATAGAATTACTGCTGCAGAATACAAGTTTGTCACGAGAACAGAAAAAAGAAGAGTCCCCGGAAATGCAAGCCTGCGATAATCAAACAGCCGGGCGCAACGCAAACTCCGTCATATTGACGAAGGCAGCTGTGTCCGCATTACGACGAGTGAACATAACCACCCTTACGGGTTACAGTTCGAAATAACGTGTCCCGCTGGACATTCAGCGGTGGGGTGCACTCCCCCAGGCGATACATCCCTACAACTACCGGGTTCGGGAGCGCCTGCACCCACATTTTTTTTTTCACGGTGGGTGCGCGCGGCGGGTTTCGAACTTGCCACCTACCGCAGCTGTGGCTGGCGCGCGGTACACTCAGCTACGACTGCGGTGAAGCCTAGCTCTCGAAAAAAGGTATTTATGTTTGCATTCGTCTCGCGTCGGCTCTCGCTTTTTTTCTTCTTTGTGAAAACTGAAATGAATCCCACTTGACACACTGCAGCTGAATTCTATAGCTAGCTGGTTGAATAATGTTACAACCAACACCACTATAAAATTTTGCAGTAAGAGATAAAAGCATGCAGCCACATGTAGCGACGAGAACGAGCGTCGACTTTCCACACATCTGAAGGCTTTCTTGCGCCGATAAGCTGCGCGAGCGTGTTTTGCGCAAGTTCTGCTTCCTTAGCGGCGTGCTTTATGCATGGTTTCACGTAGCTGGCAAATACAGCAATGAAAACCGAAACAGATCCGAAGCGAAGCGACCGGAGTACATTAGCACGACGGCCGATTCCTACATTGGCCCATGGCGCCAGACACAACTGCTGCGTGCGCTATGCCCGTGCTCCGACATTCAGGTTTCGCAATCTGGCATCAAAACAAGGGAGTGACAATTTACTGCGTATTTCTAGCTGTGGATGTAATGCCGCATTAATTTTAGTGCGTCTCGAGGCTTTTTCGTTATCAATACTTTTTCCTATATTGAACTTTATTTTAGCTATACTTCTCAACACTGCGACTACGGCTAGAAGCGCTGAGACAGGCGATATGGGTGTTTTATTAGCATTCTGGGTGCACTAGATGATCCGCAGACTTTACATACTGATGATATTAGGGATTCGTGAGTAGCGAGAATGGCGTAGTAAATACTCTTACTAAGTAAATACTCTTACCGTTATTTGTGCATTCCGTCTTGCATCTCAATGAATACTCGTCATCATCAGTTGAGCGCTGTACGGTGAGTGACACACTTCCTGAAATAAAGGTGAGCCGTCACATAGCAGTTGTCTCATTATTGACCGAGGTACTTGTAGCTACCGACTGTTACTGTGCGGTGCCTCGCTTTGGGGGTCATTGCCCGTAGGTCTTTCCTGTAACCGAAGCGGCGGCCCGACTGGGGCGCAACCATAGCCACTTGGCAAACCTGCTTTTAATTTCCAATAAATCTAGTCGACTGTACATTCTCAAGCTGCCACAACGTAAATTCCTTGCCTCCGCCAAACCGAGCTCCCGACATAGGCGACTGAGAATATGTAAGGCCTTTTCAAACACTAGCAATGGACGACGCTGCTCATGTTCCTGCAAACACAAATGACACCACGAATTTGCCTCCTGTCGTCGCCGCAGAGTTTCAACTTCAGAGCTTTTGGCCCAAGAATCCTCGAGGTTCATATATGCAAGTGCACGCTCGTCTTTAACTTTGTCGCTTAACTTCGCGGACAGCAAAGTACATGCGCGTATTAGCCGCGCTACAGTACCAGATCGCCGATGCCATAGAGGAATTGCTAGCGCGCACACCTTCGGCGACAGCATACGAAGACCTGAAACGCACAGTCCTCCAGCGCATCCAGCTACCGCAACAGTTAAAGCTCTAACCGCTCGTCCCCGAGGAACTCGGCGACCAATGACCATCACAACTGCTGCACCGGTTGCGTCAGTTACTAGATGAGCACATTGCAAAGGAGAACAACCTTCCAATTTTGCGTCAGGTGTTCGCAAGCATTTTACTGTCGGGTTTCGTGACAATGAGTCTCGATCGGCTAGCTGCACTCCCTGATAGCGTATTTGGCTACTTGTCTGCGGCACAGATACCTATGGCCGCTTCGGGACTCGGAGCCAGGAGTCCAACTCTGGCTTCTGGAGGAAAACTTCAGCCACCTTACCAGTGCACTGGAGAAGCTGATGTCGGGTGGCAAAACTGGCGACCAATTTTGGCACAACCGTTCACATCCATAGTTTTGCAACGCACCTATAGACTTGCTGTGGCAGTTGCGCTGGTGCCAATTTCGCTTTGGCGTACAAGCATGTCGTTGCACCCAGCCCTGTTCATGGACAAGAAATCCACCGGCCTGCCTGTAAAGCGCCATACGAAATGGGCCCTCCTGCAAGCAGCCTATTCTTCATATTTGATCGCATCACCGGCACTCACCTCCTCATCGTCACCGTAGCTGAGCTGTTTATCGTTCCCACTACGGCCGGATATCGCCAACGCGGCAAGTCCACACCCACCGTGCCTGCAGGGAACAAAACTGCTATCGCGTCTATGGGGACCAATCGATAAAGCTAGACATTGGACTCCGACGCTCGCACAGATGGGTGTTTGTGATTGCCGACGTCACCTCTCCCTTCTTGGAGCAGACTTCTTCAAGCATTACAACGTATATTTGACTGTTCGGGATCGACGCCTAAAGGATCACATCACATCCCTTGATGTACTTGGCGTGATATCCAACTTCACCTCATCTGCTATACGTACATTTCTGCCGATCTCAACATACGGCGAAAAATTTGCTGAGTACACGCTACTTATAAAACCCCGAAACTGTGCGCTGTCCGTGAAGCACAAGGTGACGCAACATACCATTGCCACAGCCCCGCATTTTCTAGCCCTGTCAAAGAAGGCTCGCTGGACGAACTTAGGAAGTCGCCCACCGTAAGTCGGAACACATGCTTAATCTCGGCGTTATTCGTCCTTCATCCGGCAAATGGTCTTCACCTTTCGATGTGGTTCAAAAGTAGGACAGTGCGAATGTCTGCCTTGTGTTGATTACAGAGCTTTGAATGCCTTCTTTAATCCGGATCAATATCCCCTTGCCCACACACATGGCTCCAGCGCTGCCCTCACAGGAAGCAAAATATCGAGCAAGATCCATTTGCCGAGCGCGTACCACCAACTTACTAGGCTACCGAGTGACATTCCAAAGACAACAATCACTACTCCATAAAGCCTATATTAGTATGTCCGTATGCCTCACGTTTTGAAGAATGTAAAGCAAGCTTTCCAAAGGTTCATGAACTAGGCTACACTCGGACTCCCGTGTATTTTCGGGAAACATATTCTTGGAGATTAGCGCGAAGTGACAAACACAGAGCCTAGAAGCAGACTCCCCCCCCCCCAAAACGAGCTATAACTCTCAACTAAATCTTTATTGAAACTATCAACATATACATAAGTGATTGCAAATACCACAGAATATAAACATGACAAGGGCTAAAGACATAAATGAAACATATCAAGAGGCAGGGAAGCCAAACAGCAAAAGACACTTCTTGAGGTTAAAACACGTACTGAGAAGATATCGAACTTCGCTTTCTAACAGAGATATTGCTGCTTGGCTAAGGCTAGTCTCTCCTAATGCTTTTATTGTGAAATACCTGAATTACTTCCGATGTGGCTTCGCATTTATGTCTTGAAAGGGTTTTTGTGTCTTGAAACAATGATTTATAACCGCTATTGAAACAATGCGACTCAAATGTGAAGTATTATGGTTAAGTGATTTCCTGTGTTTTTTAATCTGATATTTACACACCTGCGCTCAGTCCAATGATAAATAGGAAAGTTGAACAACCTGGCAAAAGAAGAAAAAAATGATTGCGGCGTTAGCCATGTGTCCCCTTTAGTGCCTTGTAACCCTGGCATAGTTTATCAGATTCTATTCAAGTGTGGGAAAACTTCCATTAGACAGACTGGCAGGTGTATCAATATCAGACAAAAAGAACACAAACAATCCCCTAATAACCCTAATGCTTCACATCTAGCGTCAAATTGTTTCAATTGCGGTTGGAAACCTTTTTTTGAAGACACCAAAATGCTTCCAAGCCACAAATACCGAATCAGACGAGAAATAATTGAGGCATTTCACATTAAAAAGGTTAGAAGAGACTTGCGTTAGCCACGCATCCATGTCTCTGCTAGAAAGCGAATTTCAATTTCTCACGACGTTTGTTAAAATCAAGTAGTGCCCTTTGTAGTTTGGTTTTCGGCTTCCCTACCTGTTTATATGTTTAACTCATAACTCTAGACCTTGTCATGTTCATATGCTGTGGTATTTGCAATCACTTATATATATGTTGATAGTTTCAACAAAGATTTAGTTGAGAGTTAGCGCTCGTCCTGTCTGCTTCTGGTCTCTGTCGGTGTCGCTTCGCGCAACAACCCAGTAATACACTACCGTACCAACTCGCCCAATTTTCTATCCCTTTGCTGTTTCATCTACCTTGACAACATTATCGCTGCAAGCCCCACAAACGGAGAAAACGAAGAGCACCTTCGCCTTCTGTTTCAGCCACTGGATTTACACGGCCTGGTCCTCAAGCCCCACAAATGCAGTTTCCTAGTTGAAGCTAGGCATTTTGTCGGCCATCGCATATCTCGCCAATGCATCAATCCATTGAAATCACGGGTGCGGCCAATCGAGATCTTCTCCTTTCCGACCTCCTACCTGAAGTTGCGTGAGTTTCACTGCCTAACGTTTTTACACAAGCAATTCGTAGCATGCTGTGCGCAAGTTCTTAAGCCGCGTACCGAGCTGCTGCGTCGTGACTCTAAAAAGAAAATGCCCACTTTTCAATGGTCCTCAGACCTCGAACACTCCATCCAGAAAACTAAAACGCTGTTGGCGACCACAGTGTTGCTCCTTAATCCGTTGCCCCACGCGCCAACTCAGCCTTATGGCAGACGCGAGAGGGTGCTTCTTGTAGCAGCACGAATGCAGAATGCAGGCCGCTGGGCTTCTCAAATCGGTTCAAACCTACAGAAGTTTGTTACAACACCCTGAAGAGGGAGATGTGAGACATTTATTGCGTTTTCAGGAATTTTCATTTTTTTATTAAAGGTTGTAGCTTCTACATTCTGACCGACTAAAAGCCGCTGACATCCATTTTGATGAGCACCTCCTCGTGCTCAGAACGTGAGCTTCGGCAGCTTTTGTATATATCCAAATTTTCTTCAGGCAAGCCCCATATCTCAGTGCCCAAAAATCACTTAGCTGACTGCGTGTAACGGATCGCCGTGTTTCAGGCTGACCCTGTGTATCTCCAAGCTCCAGTTTGCGCCCTGAAAAACGACCCCGAGCGGGGCGAATAGCAGGAAAAAGGCTCGTCATTCAAACTTTCGGAGGTGCCACTTCCCTAAACAACAAAACGAATCACATGCGACACATGGCAGGTAGCTCCTCGCCCATTTGTGCCCAATCAGTTTTGGCGACCAATATTGGTTTCACTGCATGGGCTCAGTGATCCCGGCAGCAGAGTGGCACGGAGGCTTACCACAGGCCGTTTCATCTGGCCAGAGATCAAGAAAGATGTCGGAAGCTGATCATGAAGCTGCTAAGCCTGTCAAACTGTGAAATTAATCCGGCACACCCGTTCAGCGGTACAGCCGTTTCGACTACCACAGAGCCGTTTCGATCACGTGCATTAAACTTGGCGGGGCCTTTTCCATCCTGTCAAGGTTTCAGGTACCTACTTATATCTGTCGTCCAGTACTCAAGGCGGCCTGAGGCGAGGCCTCTACAAGACTTCACGACTGAAACAGTGGCGGAAGAATTTGTTGCTCCGTGGGTGTGGCGGTACGGTTGCCCTTTGAGCATAACTACTGACGGAGGTCGACTATTCTAAACCATGCCTGTGTAGCGGCAGCAGCATCGGCGTCGCACCAGAGATGATGTAGACGCTCGCGTCTGCACGAGGCAGGAGCGGCTAGCCCGCTCCGGCACGGGCTAGCGTTCCGAAGGAGATTAACAAAGAATGCTAGGCTAAGAGATGGAGTGTCGGTTCTTCCTCTCCTACGAGAGTCCGAGACTACACCGGTCTACATGGTCGCTCGTCGCCACAGATTGGTGACCCGGACGTGATACTGCCATACGCTCCTGTGGTAGAGACGACCATGGACCAGACCAACGCTACGAGAGCTCAAGGCCAGAACCCTTCCGAGGAACGCGGTGAGCCCTCCTGTTCCGCCATCGCTGTCCGCCTCCCACAGTACTGGGACCGGCATCCTTAGGCGTGGTTTCTTCAGGCCGAAGCGCAATTTCTAGTCGCGGGTATCCGGTCTCAAGCCTCGAAGTTCCATTACGCCGTCGCAGCGCTCTCGCCCGCCGCCATTGACGAGGCAGAAGATTTGTTGAACTCCCCATTGTCTGCCGCCGCCTATGACGACCTCAAGGCAGCACTGCTACAGCGCACAGCAGCTTCACAGCGTTCTCGCATCCAGCAGCTTCTGTCCGCTGAAGAACTCGGCGACCGATGCCCTAGTCAACTTCTTCGCCGATTGAGCCAGCTGCTCGGAAACAACGTGAGATCCATCGACGACACGCTGTTGCACGAATTGTTTTTGCAAGGACTCCAGGCTAACGTGCAGATGGTCCTGGCGACAGTCTCTACCATGCACCTTACCGGACTTGCCGGTTTGGCCGACAAGTCATTGAAGTAGCTAACCCAAACATCGCAGCCACGGCACCGTCTCCGGATGACAATACAACCGCTCTGCAAACTCTTCCCTGCTCTTCCGCAGTGCAATCTCCGCTCGACTTCTTGTGTGAGCGCCTGAAACGCATCATCTGTGGAGCAGAACATCGCCGCACATTTCGTCGCCCACGCAGCCGTAGTTCCAGCAGATCAAGACGCACGGGCACCCGCAATGAAACCTCAACTACAACGCCTGGCGTGTGCTACTACCACCGCCATTTTGAAAACGACGCTCGTCACTGTCGGCGTCCCTGCGCTTGGCAAGGAAACAGGCCGGCCGACCTCTAACGGTGACGAGTGGTCCGGCCCAGCACACAAGTCGCCTTTTCTACGTGACGGACAGAGTTTCGGGACAACGATTCTTAGTCGACACAGGTGCTGACGTCAGCATTCTCGCCGCCCAGCACTCCGACCGAAAAGCGACACTTGTGTCGGTTTGCAAGCCGTCAACGGCACCAGGATTCCAGTTTTCTCGTCACGCTCCGTCATGCTAAACCTTGACCTTCGGCGAGCGTTCCGCTGGATTTTCCTGGTTGCAGACGCCCATCGTGCAATCATTGGAGCAGACTTCTTGCATAACTACGGACTCCTTGTGGACATCCAACGACGCCGTCTCATCGACTCCGTGACCGAGCTATCCGTTCCCGGCGTCCAATCATCAGGCACATCGCCTATAGCGCCTATTTCTGCCATATTGGACGAAGCTTTCGCCGCGCTACTACGCGAGGTTCCCACTTGGACGCGCAGGCCGGACTGGACGCAACCGGTGCAACATAACGTGTGTCATCACATCATCACCTCCGGCCCACCGGTCTATTTCCGACCCCGGCGATTGTCCCCGCAGAAACTCAAGATCTTTCTACCGTGGCGAGACTAATCGGCACGCGCCTTCATAATGCCAAGGTTTACCACTCACAGAGAAAATCATAGTCGAGCGTCTCCACCGACAATTGAAGGCTTCATTGGCCGCCACGTTCGTCAGACAGCATTTGATGGAAAAAATACCCCTAGTAATACTGGTGCTACCAACAACAACCAAGGATAACCTCGGAGTCAGCGCAGCCGACATGCTCAATGGGTCTGCAAACCGCGTTCCTGGTCTGTTTTTCGGCACCCAGCAAGGCACTCCGCCAACGTCCCGCGCAGGAATTAGAGAACCAACATTCCTGGCAAGACCAGCTTTAACCTAGCCCCTCACGTATCGCTCGCGGGCCACCTGTATTTAGTTCACCGGTAATGGAGCCAACCCCGCAGATCATTCTGCAGCGCGACTTCAACAAGCCACCCTTAAATCCTTCCTATCAAAGTCGTCTTGTGTGGTTTCACGTTCAAAGAAAACCTTGGAGATTGACTTTGACGGCAAAATAGTGACAGTGTCGTGTGACTGCGTGAAGCCAGCCTATCGTGATCATTACCACTTCATTCCAGCATCCGGCATTCTTAGGGGGGGGGGAGCCCTTGTAGCGACTGTCCGTCACTTTCCCGTGCCACGGCGACGCTTCTCCAGTCTGTTTTAACGGAGGCATGTCCAGTCCGTTTTGAAGAAGGCGCCCACATGCCCCGGGGTGACACAATACTTCGTCCGAGGTAACGCACTAGTGGGGTCAGTACACACAGGACGGCACTGGCGAACGCACGAAATCACAATCTGCACCAAAAACCTAGTCAGAGGTAAGTGATAGAATGCGTTGCCGCCTAAGATCCTGAGAATCCGAGTCATGCGCAGTTTCTGCAGCCGCAAATACCTACGGCTGTTTAAGAAACTCGCCATGAGCGAGACGATGCCTGCATCACACAACATCTACGCAGAGCACATTGCAGCCAAATGATTAAAATCACTAGGTAGACACACACTACACTAACACACACTTCTATGGCAGCACAAAAACTTCCAAAATACTCAACAAGCACTAAACGAACACCCACTACTATGTCAGCCCACAAACTAACTCCAAATTCTAGCGTCTTCGTGTCAATAAACAGTCCTTTTCGAGAAAATGTAACAAGCAGTTTTTTCAACAAGCTCCGTTCTTATAAGCTTAATATCTGATACGGGTACTGTTTCGACGCACGATATTTTTGAACACCATAGGAGTGCATGTATCGTTGACAGCCGGGCAGAGAGCCGCAGGACACGTGGCTTCCAGCTCACGGCGCACAATATTGGTCAGTTGCTCTCAAAGCTGCTGGTGCTGCCGCGCTGGAGAGTCCTGTTGGCTTTCAGAAGAGGATGTTGCAGCAGTCCTGGGAAGCCATGCTGATACGACGTCTTTTAACCTCCTCGAAATACTTGCACTCCGTGATAACTTCATTATACGCACTGCAGTTCTTTCAAATCAGAAGATTGAAGGCGCCATCAACGAAGTCTTTAGGACATGCCTGGCTTTTTCAGACTCGGGCATTTCAGCGTCAGCCTTGTTGCGGAGTGTCAGGACGGCTTGTATGCGACGTAACCATCGGCGGACGTTTGAGCTGGTGGTGGCAACTATTCCTTGGTGAGACCGTCCCACACAATGGTTTTCCGAAGAGGTATCGCTGCTTCTGCTAGCAGGTCTCCAGTCAAGCAGTTCAGTCTCATGGTTTTGAACCATACTAGCGCTGTTCCGGCCAAATAGAAAATTGTGTTCGCCAGAATCACTGTGGGATCCCATTTGTTGTGGCTGCTCACCCGGTCATACATCTACAGCCAGTCGTCAACGTCCGCACCATCGGTGCCAAAGAAGGCTCCCGGGAGGTCACGTGGAAGCGTGAGTACGAGAGTCTACGCAATCGGAGCGGGCGTTGCCGACCCAGGCAGCTTATTCAATGACATCGGTGAAGAACCGAGGCGGAGGCCAGTGTGAAGCTCCGTTCTGAGTAGTAACCCGGGAACTCGACCATATATTACGAAGAGGAAGCCTGACGCACAAATGTATGGGTACAGTATGGGTATGGACGCACAAATGACTGGGCACGGCAGCAACAGCACGATGCGGATTCTTAATCCTTTCGTCTATCTTGTGCAGCTGATTTCTACTTCCCTGGTGATACCGACGACACGGGACGGCTCTGGCCCCATGACGCAGGGCATGATAGTGCGGCTGGGCAACCACTCCGGCTCCTTCCGCCCTGCGACGACAGCGGTCATCGAAACCTTCGTCTTCCACCGGAAGTCGACAGGGACGCCACACATTGACGGGACTCCCAGCTTGGACCAGGTGGCGCTTCGGTGCTATTTAAAGCGGGACTGGACCGGCACGCACTTCACTGGGCACGGCAGCAACAGCACGATGCGGATTCTTAATCCTTTCGTCTATCTTGTGCAGCTGATTTCTACTTCCCTGGTGATACCGACGACACGGGACGGCTCTGGCCCCATGACGCAGGGCATGATAGTGCGGCTGGGCAACCACTCCGGCTCCTTCCGCCCTGCGACGACAGCGGTCATCGAAACCTTCGTCTTCCACCGGAAGTCGACAGGGACGCCACACATTGACGGGACTCCCAGCTTGGACCAGGTGGCGCTTCGGTGCTATTTAAAGCGGGACTGGACCGGCACGCACTTCACTGGGCACGGCAGCAACAGCACGATGCGGATTCTTAATCCTTTCGTCTATCTTGTGCAGCTGATTTCTACTTCCCTGGTGATACCGACGACACGGGACGGCTCTGGCCCCATGACGCAGGGCATGATAGTGCGGCTGGGCAACCACTCCGGCTCCTTCCGCCCTGCGACGACAGCGGTCATCGAAACCTTCGTCTTCCACCGGAAGTCGACAGGGACGCCACACATTGACGGGACTCCCAGCTTGGACCAGGTGGCGCTTCGGTGCTATTTAAAGCGGGACTGGACCGGCACGCACTTCACTGGGCACGGCAGCAACAGCACGATGCGGATTCTTAATCCTTTCGTCTATCTTGTGCAGCTGATTTCTACTTCCCTGGTGATACCGACGACACGGGACGGCTCTGGCCCCATGACGCAGGGCATGATAGTGCGGCTGGGCAACCACTCCGGCTCCTTCCGCCCTGCGACGACAGCGGTCATCGAAACCTTCGTCTTCCACCGGAAGTCGACAGGGACGCCACACATTGACGGGACTCCCAGCTTGGACCAGGTGGCGCTTCGGTGCTATTTAAAGCGGGACTGGACCGGCACGCACTTCACTGGGCACGGCAGCAACAGCACGATGCGGATTCTTAATCCTTTCGTCTATCTTGTGCAGCTGATTTCTACTTCCCTGGTGATACCGACGACACGGGACGGCTCTGGCCCCATGACGCAGGGCATGATAGTGCGGCTGGGCAACCACTCCGGCTCCTTCCGCCCTGCGACGACAGCGGTCATCGAAACCTTCGTCTTCCACCGGAAGTCGACAGGGACGCCACACATTGACGGGACTCCCAGCTTGGACCAGGTGGCGCTTCGGTGCTATTTAAAGCGGGACTGGACCGGCACGCACTTCACTGGGCACGGCAGCAACAGCACGATGCGGATTCTTAATCCTTTCGTCTATCTTGTGCAGCTGATTTCTACTTCCCTGGTGATACCGACGACACGGGACGGCTCTGGCCCCATGACGCAGGGCATGATAGTGCGGCTGGGCAACCACTCCGGCTCCTTCCGCCCTGCGACGACAGCGGTCATCGAAACCTTCGTCTTCCACCGGAAGTCGACAGGGACGCCACACATTGACGGGACTCCCAGCTTGGACCAGGTGGCGCTTCGGTGCTATTTAAAGCGGGACTGGACCGGCACGCACTTCACTGGGCACGGCAGCAACAGCACGATGCGGATTCTTAATCCTTTCGTCTATCTTGTGCAGCTGATTTCTACTTCCCTGGTGATACCGACGACACGGGACGGCTCTGGCCCCATGACGCAGGGCATGATAGTGCGGCTGGGCAACCACTCCGGCTCCTTCCGCCCTGCGACGACAGCGGTCATCGAAACCTTCGTCTTCCACCGGAAGTCGACAGGGACGCCACACATTGACGGGACTCCCAGCTTGGACCAGGTGGCGCTTCGGTGCTATTTAAAGCGGGACTGGACCGGCACGCACTTCACTGGGCACGGCAGCAACAGCACGATGCGGATTCTTAATCCTTTCGTCTATCTTGTGCAGGTAAGGCGTTACGGCAAATGTATTCGCTCAAATGATCTGTTCCTTGTTATGCTGCCGTGCCCAAGGCTGCTGTGTCCTATACTGTGTGATTTGGCAATGCACGCGGCGGAATTACTGCTACTGGCTGGAGACGTCGAAACAAACCCCGGCCCAGACCTTGAACAGATCTCCAGACAGCTCCAGGCGATTGCCGGAGACATAAAAAGCATTAAAGAGGATCGACTAACATCAATTGAAACGAAACTGGAAAACATGGCTGCCCTTGACCAAAAAATGTTGGACTGCATAAACCAGGTCACCAACCTGCAGAAGGTTGTTTCCTCGCTTGAACTAAAACTGGATGATTTGGAAAATCGCTCGAGACGGTGTAATCTTTTAGTTTATGGAATTCCAGAAGTTGAAGAAGAAGACAACGAATCCCTTGAACAAACTTTTAATGAAAGCATTGCCAAGAACATTCTTCAAATTCAACCTGTCGCCATTGAACGCATTCATAGGATAGGAAAACCTTCACGCGAGAAAACCAGGCCTGTAATACTTAAACTTCTTGACTTCCGTGAAAAGACTCTTGTGCTAAAAAACTGTCGCAAACTTAAAAATACTGAATACGCGATCAGTGAAGATTTCTCTGTCCGAGTACGCGACATAAGGAAAAAACTGTGGGTTAGTGTAAAATCAATGAAAGATTCCGGTGCAAAGGTGGCGCTCGTTTACGATAAAGTCCGAATCAACGGAGAATTGTTCCAGTGGGATGAAGAAAAGAACTGCCGGGTACCTGTAAAGGCACAGACAAATGCGAGTAAAGGCCAAAAAAACCAGGAAGGAATTGGACCACACCTACGCCCCCGACCGCCCCAAAAACGAAACAAATAACCTTTGCAAACGTAAATGCGCGTAGTATCTTGAATAAGCTTAACGCACTAGAGTCTCTTCTTATCAGCCTAGAGCCCGACTTTATGGCGATTACAGAAACGTGGCTTACAGATGACATACAGGACAAAGAAATAGCCCCACCCGACTATGTGATTGTGCGCAAAGACAGATTAACGCGAGGAGGAGGAGTTGCTTTACTAATAAATAAAAAAATTCCTTTCACTATCTTACCAGAAGTCGAAAATGCTGAAGCACTTTTTTGCAAACTTAGTTTTGGTGCAACGACTATCAGTGTCGGTTGTATATACCGTAGCCCTTCGACTGATGAACGCGTAGTGACATCATTACATCAGTATATGGAACTTCATGTACCAAAATCCCGGCTGATCCTTCTCGGGGATTTCAACCTTCCTGATATCGACTGGCCAACCATGAGTTATCGCTCTCCTTGTTCAGAAATTGTTTTTGATATTATGCTTAGTTTTGACTTGTCACAAGTTGTCAACGAGCCCACACGTGTTCAAGGCAATGCATCCAACATTCTTGACCTCATCTTTCTGAGCAACCACTTTTCGATCAATAAAACTAACCTAGCAGTGCTAGATGGAATATCAGATCACAAATTAACATTATGCACTACTCCCATTCAGGCCGCAACAAATCTTTCTATTTCCCAAACTAGTTATCCAGACTTTATAAAAGCTGACGACTCAAGCATAGTTAATTACTTAGTTTTGGAGTATCAGTCATTTGAAGAACTCGCTAATTCTTCAGACACTGATATAGACGCAATATGGGAAAGATTTAAAGCCATTGTATCCCACTGCATCAATAACTATATTCCAATAAGAACCAAACAAACTAATAAAAATAACCCATGGATAACACGTGATGTCATTCATGCAAAGCGCAAAGTGAAGCGACTAAGACAATTGCTCAAAACAAAAAAAGGCCCTCAACATAAACGTAAACTCACGTGTGCTGTCAATGAAATGAAAGCAAAGATTAGTACAGCGAAATCACATTTCTTTTCAGTTACGCTTCCTAACTTTTTAAAGCATTCCCCTGGAAAGTTTTGGAAGTATCTTAGCCCCCAAAAACAAAGCAACACTCTCAATTCTCAGGAACAAAATTTAAGTTTTGAAAATTCATTAAATACATACTTCCAGTCTGTGTTCACTGCTGACGATGGTCGCATTCCGGAGGTGAATCATTACAACCAGAGACCACTAGGCATGCCAACGATAACTGAGTCAGGAGTCCTGAACTTATTACTATCAATAGACACAAAAAATGGAAACGGCCCGGACAATATTCCCAACACTTTTCTTCAAAGATATGCCGAAGTCAACGCGAAATATCTACATCTAATATTTAACAAATCCTTATCAACATGTAGCCTTGCAAAGGAATGGAAAATAGCGAAAGTAATCCCCGTTCATAAAGCAGGAAGCAAAAGTGATGTTGGTAATTACAGACCAATATCGCTAACGTCCACTGTAGGGAAATTATTAGAGCATATCATATTAAAGCATATCACGAACTATCTAGAGCAAGCAGAAATATTATCGCCTATCCAGCATGGCTTCCGGCGGGGACTTTCAACAATAACCCAATTACTTGAAGTAACGCATGACTTATCCCAAAGCATTGATAATCAAAAACAAGTTGACTTAATAGCATTAGATTTTTCAAAGGCGTTTGATAGAGTAACCCATCGAAAACTAATCAGCAAACTGAAAGCAACTTTAGGCGATGGTTCTATTGTCAATTGGATTGAAGATTACCTAACCAACCGGTTTCAGTATGTTGTTGTTAACAATGAAATTTCTTCCATTGTACCAGTTACATCGGGGGTGCCTCAAGGGTGTGTCCTTGCTCCCACTTTATTCCTTATATTTATTAATGATTTACCCTCTAACATCCGCGTTAAAATGAAGCTTTTTGCCGACGACTGCATTCTTTATAATGAAATTAACTCTATGAATGACCACGTTGATTTAAACAGCGCCCTTCACGAGGTAGTGAAGTGGTGTAAAAAGTGGCAGATGGAGCTGAACATTAAAAAAACTGCCTTTTTATCTATAACCCGCAAAAAACATAGGTCAGACTTCGAATACACAATCAATAATATACCGCTCACCCGAGTTCATGAGCTTAAATATCTTGGCTTGATCATTTCACATGACCTAAGATGGGAATCTCATATTAACAGTATCATACCATCTGCTTTAAAACGGCTGTTCTTCCTCAGAAGAAGACTTCGAGCTGCGCCACCGGAAATTAAACTGCTATCATACAACGCATTTATTCGCCCAGTTCTCGAATATGGTAACACAATTTGGTTTCCTTATACACAACAGCTTATTAACAAACTAGAAGGAGTGCAGCGAAAGGCAATTAGATTCATCTTTAACAAATACAAGAATAGCGATTCACCTACCCAACTGCTAAAACAAGCCGGTATTCCTACTCTGCGAAACCGCGCCAAGCTAGCAAGACTAAAATTATTGTTCCAATTGATACACAATGCATTACGAATAAATACTTCGTTGTATATATCCCTAGCTGACACCAGACCTTCCCGCCATAAGCATTCATTAACACTTAAAGAATATGCATTTCGCACTGACTGTTTTAGATATTCGTTCTTTCCTCTTGCAATAAGAGAATGGAATAGCCTGGACCCCTTCATAACGACTAACACATCGTTGCCGAAATTTATAACCCTTGTGGAAGAGCTGTTGTGCAATAATTAGAATACGTTAGCCGGAAATAACACCACTCAAGTCATTGTATAAAATGAAATCTGTATGAGCATTGTATTTGCCTATGTAATTTCACCCCCTTTTGCCAAATGAAATGTACCCTTGTTTTATTTCCTACCATATGTGTAAATCTGCTTTCTGTCGATTGCAAATATTGTTGAAATCATGTAAACCTGTTTTTATCGCTATTTGTGAGTGTATAATATATGCCCAACCTGTAAAAATCCCGCTGGGATTGACAGTATCTGAAATAAATAAATAAATAAATAAATAAACTATTTGCAGAATAAAAAGTTCGTGGTAAACTCGCAGCCTTGTACAAAGGCTACAGCTCCAGTAGACAGTCTACCACTTCCCCTTCGTCTGTCTCTTGCCGGCATGGTCCTGTTCAAATGCACCGTAAAAATGTATAACTTCAATCCTCCTCTTAGCCCTACCTTTTCCTTAAAGCAAAATAAAACAGTGTTTTTCCTGGCAGTGTTGAGAAACGATGTTGAGAAACAGTTTCCTCCCCATTTTCTAGCGCGCCTTTAGTCTCCAGTCTGTGGGCAACAATTTCTGGTCCACTACATCAATTCACAAAAAGTCAGGGACCTAGGTCAAAAAACCCAGTACTACTATTTTGCTAAGCTTTTTCATGCCGTCTATAATGTGTAGAATCAACACCGTCGGCTGGCGATATTTCGTCTACGTAGTGTAACCAGCATCGGGCAGAAATATCTGTCTAAATGTCAAAATTGGTCCAAAGTTAGACGAGTTGGAGCAATATCAAAAGTTAGTTCAACGCGGGGCAATGGACTCCAGGAATGCATTTTCGAAACCGTAAAATAGTATGGTGGTTACGTTGTTGTGCTCAGAGAACTGCAGAGAAAACACTTCACCGCACGAGGTCAAAGTCTTATTGGGAAATTCTGTGGACAGCTGTACAGATGACGCTGCTACCACTCGCTTATTATAGACGGCACTATTCACTGCAGAATGCATCACAGCTATCAACGTTGTGCAACACGAGCAAATAAACGCCACCTTTAGCAATTTCCTTCTGAACTTACGTATCATTACACTTCTGGGCAACTGCTACGTCAGCTTCACGGGAAAAAGCAATTATGCCAAGCAAGCGCTTGTAAATGACGTAAACTTTGGTCGATGTAGGCACGCGGGCGGCACGGACCTGTTCTTCAGCGTTGCTACAGGCTATTGGAAAAGATAACTGACCTTGTTTACCAAGAGATGTATGCGACTTTTTATACATATATGGGCTTGAAGCCATATCGCTGGAGTGCCGCCGATGTTGAAAGCCACGATAAATAGCAGGATCGATTATTCTCA
Organism: Dermacentor variabilis; assembly: GCF_050947875.1. Classification (NCBI taxonomy): domain Eukaryota; kingdom Metazoa; phylum Arthropoda; class Arachnida; order Ixodida; family Ixodidae; genus Dermacentor; species Dermacentor variabilis. The sequence continues at coordinate 7,974,612 of NW_027460335.1, read as the reverse complement.
TTTAGTGCGAGTACTTACACGATGATTTTGGGTAAAAAGGATCGCACATGCTTGAGCAAATTCCAGTATCAGGCGAATGCAAAATTACGACAGAGAGTGGCATGCGCAGTAGTAGACAGTGTCCCTGTAATCAGGACTGTTCCGGAAATGGTCAACGTTGCAGCCACAACTACGGCTAGTGGCGGCAGCCGGGACCATTTGGCGCACGAAAATAGTGACGTGTAAATATTCCAGAAGTTAATCCGAAGTCCCTCTCCATGGCACGACTCATCGTGGTTTTCGAATGTATAACCCCAGAAGATAACACATAATGAGTCGCCTTTCGTGTGAACATCTGGTTTCTTGTCTCTTTTTTTTCAGTTTGAATTGAAGTGACTGAGCAATTAAAATGGCTATTTTCTCGTTTGTGCACCAGCAGTCTCGTGAACTGATCTTCGTATACAAACTACTATTATCTTTGGGGGCTTAATCTTTTTTGCGATGTCATATGAATATTTATTTTTTGTATTGACTGTAATGGTGCTCCTTGTTATGGCGTTGTGTGAATGATGCTTTTCTAACTAGATTCTTTTTGCGTATTTGAAATGATCTTACTTTCCATTGTTGTAAGCTAATTTTCCCCCTAAGTGAGAGCTTGCCTAAATTCCATTGAAGGTTTTCCTACATAAATATATTTAAAAATAAATGACACAAACGTGCCGCAAGCAGACGCGTGAAAAAGTAAGTAGTATTTTTCTGTTTCGTGGGAACATTATTGACTCTAATATGTGTATATGTGCTATTACTTTGTTTGGTAGCTTCTACTAATGCCAATAAACGAGTTATTACTTGCATGTTAATCACATCACGCTTCTCGCACAATTTCTAACTCCATCTATCCTTGACGCTGTGCTTTACAGCAAGGTATGCCTTATAAAATAAAGAAGAAACACAAGCGTTTTCTCTCATCCGCGAAGGAGCTTTTCTTTAACTTGCTGTGCCTTAGCTAAGCCATTCACTGTGCGTTTGCCAACGAACAGTTCACGTGGAATATTTGCCCTTTGAATGACACACCTAACACTGCGACCTAGGTTGGTCCATAGGCTAAGAAATGCCACACTATAAATACAAAAGTGGATACTGGTGGACCACTTTGTATGGCAATATTTACACAGTATCGTAGAAGCGCATGGACGACAAGAGGAACAGGGGGGATACAGATTAGATACCTTGACAAGCACGAAGGTTTTGTTGGCAGGTCCTCTTGTAATTCTTTTGAATGTTTTCGGCTGTTAGCTCATGCACGTCTATTAGCCCCGAGAACGAACTACAGGGGCGCTGCGAGCGCCGCTCGCGTGACGTCAGGGCAAGGACTCGCGCCTGTCGTCTGTTACAGTTCGGGCGTTGTCTGGGCGCTTTCTGCGCTGTTTTCGTTTGTGCACCCTCGTTCTCTCTGCTTGTATACTTGTGGTGGTCGTCTGAAATATATTTTTATGACGTCTTCCTTTGCGAACATTTATTCAAATAGCTAATTTCTTAGACAGCAATGCAGCTCTCAAAGGCAACGCTACAGTGCCAGCCGAAGGAGCGCAGACCAGCCCATTGCGGGTTTTTCATGCGCCGATGGACAATCGCAAAAACATAGCATATACGAATCCAGTTATGACAATATACCTGCCACGGTGCAACAAGTATGTCACAAACGCTGGCTATATATGACGTCTACAACAGTTACATTGATTTTATTCCGCTAAAACAGGTTTGCTCACGAGTAGTAGTTCATGGTATAATATCGAATTTTTGCATTTCTTCACAGAAACGCTCGGCAGTAACACGGGGACTTAACTATTACTGGAGTTTAGATTCTAGAAGCACCACTTGTCTCTTTAACTGCTTGTCAACGTTAGGCGGTTGTCCACGTGTTTATTTTAAGCGGCGGAAATTTGAAGTAAAGATAATGAAGGCGCACAGAAATTTACAGAATACAAATTGGAATGCAACAATATATATTCCCTTTTCCGTGCTACACGTTCAACTCACTTGAGAAATTTACTGGTGCTTGTTGCTTCAGGAATATACATGACGAATCTGTTTGGCGAACTGACACAGGCTGCTCGGCCCAATTTTTTTAGTGAAGTATGCCTGTTGAACCGCATGGCTGCAGCCAGAAAGAAGTCGAAGCGTCAATCACTAGTAGTATGGGACATATTGAAGATATCGAAATTCCCCGGTGGAGGGTCAGAAATCAAGTGAAAGTATATGCAAGGCTTGTGGTACTTTCTTTATGAATGTTTGCAATTGGATTGGAGCAAACATTATTTAGCCTGCAGTTGGGCAAGGTTCTCTTTTATGTACCGCTGAAGCGAATAGTTATCCGTTAGTCTAATTAAAAAACGCTGGATTAAGACATGGTGAGACTGAAGGTGCTTGAATTTTCCTTTTCTAGGCTATCTAAGCTGCGCTGTAGTAGCTCGGTAATACTTTAGCCATTCCACTTGGCGCTGTAAAGAAATGCTTTATAGTTTCAATTCGAAGTTGTAGTGAACTCATGCGTTTTGCGAACATAGCGTGCCTCGCTATACGGACAGTCGATTGCTACCGTTACGTGATCAGGGATGTGCCATATTGTGAATAAAGGCTACTGAGGGCCACTATGAAACGTTTTATCACTTTCAATTTATTGGCTCTCGATCTTAACAACGAAACTTTTCTCTCAGGTGATTGCTACTATGGTGTTTGTGAATTAACTAAGTAAATACTCTACATGATGCGCCGTCGTGTTAGCAGCCATGAGCAATTCGTTTTTCGGAGGCCTATTTCAGAGGGGGATGAAAGCAGCAGCAAACTTTTTCATAAGAACTGCGCACCTATTTTTTTACGCATTAATGAATGGCCATATTTGAATAGAACAACACACCAGAGTAATAAGAATCATGATGACAGCTTCGCTGGGCAGTGTCTTTCTAACATCGAATAACATGCTGACGCCAATTACCAAAATGTTTCTTCCATGTAAAATGCAATGTCTCTCATAGCTAAATACTAAGTGAATGTTATGTGTTGAACGAGGTATCATACACAAGTTCGCGGGTTGAATTTGCAGACATTCTTTTTACGCAAAATTTGCTGATAGACACGGCGCATATATGCATTGCAAAACCAGTAGAACCCTTTAACGCTACATAGGTTGCGATATCCAAACCGCTGTGTTACTCGACTCACGCGCTCTTGAAGAAGAAACTGTAGTTATGGCATGGCAGCTGAAAGAAGCCGACGTATGCTTCAACACGTACGGCTCATGCCACCCATACCGCAAGCATACACGAGGGGAACGAGCGCGCGCGGCAGCCGAGCGAGCCGGAGCGAGCGGCGTCCTGGCCGTGACGTCACTCACGAGAGGGCGCACCTCCTAATTCTCGCGCTAATAGGTAAAATACTGGTTCTTATATATTGTCACATACGGTTTCAAATTTCAGTATGAAATGGTAAACTGACTCAGATTACAGTTGGTCACTATAAGCAGAAGGAGGCGTTACTGTAGCGATCAGGGCAGAAATGAAAACGAAATAAAATAAATTCCTGTGTGTTCCTCCTAGATGCATGATATGATTCTGAGGCACGCCGTAGAGTGGTGTTGCGCAATAATTTTAAAGAGCTCTGGTTCTCTAGTAGGGACCTAAATGTAAGTACACAACATATTTCGGCTTGTTTCTCAGGACGGGAAATGCTACGTCTTGCTCAGTTCATCACCCCAATCAGCACGGTGAAATGCACAGACGAAACAAGCACCCACAAAAACAGGCGCCTCGTTCTCAGCTCTGAAGCAAGCTTACAAATGTATATAAATAGATATAACCCCCTAAATTTCAAATATAATGTTGTTTGTACCCGAAAAGGAATAAATATTGGGGTGGTTGGTCTTGCATTCGTGATATCATTCTTGGCTGGCACTTTCTCCCTCGCAGAAATGCCGTTATCCACGGCGATCACTCTAAACTTGTACTCTCGCCGCTGCAGGATGAGCCTTTGAACAAGGCTTATTAGATTGACTTGTTCAGGCTTTAAGGACCGCCCTCAGTAAGCGCCCGCTCGTTTACAAGCGTTCTTTAGCGATCATTTAACGCGACGACTTTTGGACCGTCGGGGATTTCCTTCTCGGAGAACGCGTGCGCTGCCGCGCACCGCCCCACATCCCAGGTTTCCCTTCTACGAAAAGAACACGCAAAGTATGAAGAGTCCGACCGTGTAGTCGAGTGCCTATCCTTTGTTATTTGCATGATTAAGGTGCGTAGGCCGCCTATCACTAAGCGCCGACGGAGACGCGATGTCGTTCATGAGGAGCGACTCAAGCACTTCTGCGATGACCTTGTGTCAACGGTTAAGCCTGTCTGGATAGCCGCCTCTCTTTCGACGGAGACACGAGGAGTGCACACAAACAATTTTCCCGCAGAGCTGGCCGGCTTGCAGAATGGGGTGCTGGATGGGAGAAATACTTCAATTGTACTTGAATATTGCAATCGCACCTGAATCGATAGATGAAAACACAGTTAATATGTATACAACAAAATAAAACTGAAACATTTATACAGCAATATATATTTCTGCAAATGCGTATGCTTGTTACGTGTCTCCGGCCACGTTTTTGAAATAGAATTAGTGATGCTGAATATAAGGTTGTCAGCAGAATAGAAAAAAGAAGAGGCCGCCGGAAATGCAAGCCTGCGATATGCAAACAGCCGTGCGCTACAGAAGCTGCGTCATAGTGACCAAGGCAGCTGTGTCCGCATTACGCCCAGCGAACATATCCACCCTTACGGGTTACATTTCGAAACTACATGCCCCGCAGGAAATTCGGCGGTGGGTTATATGCGTGTTTTATTAGCATTCTGGGTGCACAATATAATCCGCAGAGTTTACATACGGATGACATTAGGGATTCGTGAGTTATTTGTAGCTGACGAGGAATAAATATTGGGCTGGTTGGTCTTGCATTCGTGATGTGTAAAACTTAGGCATACAAAAGGAAAACGTATGCAGGAAGAAAACAAAAGGGAAGTCACGAAAGTTGACACAGAAATTTTACTTCTACATGCCTACGTGATATTAGTGGGACTATGTGTGCAGTAAAAATAAACACATTTGAGAATACATAGGTGCCCGGTATGGACTAAGTCGCACTTAGACCTTTAGCCTTCATTTCTAAATCAAAATGAAATAAGAGGGCGCGCGGTGCGCCTTTCCTCCTGTGTTGCTTGTGTGATCCGATGCGGCGCTACTTGAAAGTATTGCTGTGGCGTGCTGCGGAACGATTTCGATATATTTTAGATCATACTTTGTGAAATTAACTCAATTCCCGTTCATATGAAGTCGTCAGGGAAGCCTTTCATTGCATCAGTAACTACAGTGCGCGGAAATATCTCTTGGGGGCGCAAACATGTGATGCGCATTATCAGCTGCGGTGTGTGTATGTGCTGCGAACTATTTTGCGTATATTTGTTTTAATTCAACAAAGAGAATCTCTGTATCACGAGCATGAAATGGTGAATCCGTTCACTATCTGGTCGCTTGCCGTTGGGACTAAAACATAAAACATAAGAGCGCATGCTCGTGTGCGGGCAACCTAAGGCAACCACGAAACATCTAAGCGGCCTGTGCTATTAAAAACATTTCTGATACACCGGCATCGTGCTCACGCATTCCAAGTTTAGTAGGCTTGAAATCATTATGTGTCCACGCTAGCCTCTTGCATGAGGCCGATGGTGCTGTTCAGCACAGCAAACACTGTGGTTTGTAAACCATGCAGCATGATTCATATATAAGCTATGTGTTTCGGCATTGCCTTCTTGCCGTGTAAAGCCAAAGTATCTGAGAGGGATCGCATCAAAAGAATGCGATTGCTATTTTTGAGGACAAAATTTCCGTGATACGTGTGAGTGCGTTGTAAAGAAAGGAAAGAACACAACCGGAAGGAAATTTCGGTTATACTCCATTTTATCTAGAAAGAAAGAGAAAACTGGGGGGGGGGGCTAACGCCGCAATAAGACCTCGCATAGTCAGTCACGCCGCACAACGTTTACAGATCTATATACGCTGATGCCGTATGGTTGGACCATGCGCTATAAAGAACAAATATATCTGTAATCCAGCATCTGCTTAGGACGCTCACACAGTTCGTAAACGGTCGCATTGCTGGATAAGCTTAATTCACACTGTAAGGTATGCTGTTATTACTAATCAATACTATTTTATTCATGGGTGGAAACGTCATCCACCGAACCAATTTGACACGCAATGTAATCTGCAGCTTGTGGTATGTACGCTTGTCAAAGTATAACAGCACAGTCCCTATAGAAGCAGAACGGTATCAACGGTGTTACAATCGTCGCGTATGTTTCACAGCTCCTAAACCACAGTTTAGAACTAGGTGATATTACTGTAATAAGGTCACATTAATGAATGAAACATTCAGAAATACACAATTGATCTCCGACGCTCATTGTAGGCTCAAGTATGCGCGCAGACTTCGCGCTCTTAGATACGGGACCTTTTCCTGAGTCTACTTCGAGTTCACCAGACTACATCGAATCGCGTCACAGCTAATTAAGGAGTGCGGAAGCACATATACCCCGTTCCCGAGGCGCGGCACGTGCAAACGAGTTGGCGTCCCCCACCTCGCGCGCTGCAGGTGGAGCTATTCACTTCTTGACTCTTCCCGAAAGTGTAGCGGAGCCTGGCACTTTACCAGGTAACGTAAGTCCCGAGGCAAGACTACTGTAATGCACCATGAAGCCCTGGCAACAATCACCCCCGTCCGCCTTTGTGACGGTAGTTGCAGACCAGGAAAGCAATACCGCAGAGTGAAGTAAGCCCTCGGACAATTGGAGCCCAATGAGCGACCCTCTGCGCCGGGTGTGACGTACACTCGCACGGGCGCCTACCATTGGCTGAAAATGATGACACCTGAGCGGGCTCGCCGAATGGCCGAAAATGGCGCCACCTGAGCGCGCTCGCCGATTGGACGAACGGGACGTGACTTCGAGACGGCGAAGGGGTTAAAAGCTAGTGACCGAGGCTGCAGTTTCCAAATTTTGCCACTGCAGTACCCATACATGTTTTCGAATCGTTCCAATTGGTTACTGCGTGAAAAAACGCTTAAACTGGGAGAGCACATAGTACAGACATGGACCCGAGGCCAATCTCGTAAAATCGCGTCGCGTTCGGCTGAAAATGCACAAGCTGCTCCAGGGGAAGCAGAAAAGGGGATAACTTCAATACCCGAATCCGAGCTAGGCCTGAGAGACAAAAACACAGTTGAGGAAAAGCCCGCAGAAAAGAGCGAGGAGGAACTTAACGGGGAAACCGCACACAAGGAACTGTTATAAACTGCGGTAAGCCCAGTGTAGTTTTTTCCTACGTAGAGGAAAAAGACGAGAATATGGAACTTTTAAACCCATATTCCTCGTTCTCGATGAGAAGCAGTTCTTCCCTTCATCAACGTTCTCAACGTTGATATAGTTGGACGACGGCGTGGGCCAGCTACCTTCTAATTCATGCCAGACTCCAATCTTGACAACGGATTACAAGCGATGGGATTGAGCCCCCAATCCTGACAGCGCTGCGTGATCCGTCCGTCTCAACGCCAGCTCAAAGTCAGGCCATACTGACTTAAACCACTTGAGTACGTCTAACAGATCCGTTTACCACGTAGAAAAAGCAGGTGATACCAACTAGACAGCACGAGTGCAAAAATACACGCCAGAAACCACCGCATAGCGCATACCTACCATGCAAAACGGAGCGCTCGCCCAAGCCTGCATGCCGACTGCCCATAGATGGCGCCCTTGCGTGGCAACCTAGGTAGGACACTAGGCAGTACAATAGCAAGGACTTGGTGGCGCAACCCACCGCCCCGTTCCAAAGGGGACGCTCAAACATCCAACCATCCATGCATCCATCCATGATGACGCCCATGAAAATAACGCTTTATAGAATAGAAAAAAGCCAAAATTAAAGCAATTCATATTTCTGAAAATGCGTATTATTATTACGTGTCTATGGACTCGTTTATGAAATGGAACTACTGATGCAGAATACAAAAGCTTGACAGCAGAAAAGCAAAAAGAAGCAGCCCCGGAAACGCTGCCGAGTGATGTGGAAACAACCGTGCGCAACACAATCTGCGTCATAGTGACAGAGGCAGCTGTGTCCGCATTACGGTCACTCAATATATCCACCCTTACGGGTTACAGTTCGAAGCTATAGGCGCCCCGCAGGGCAATCGGGGGTCGGGTGCACTCCCCAGGCGATGCATCCCGAACACTACCCGGCACCGGGTTTCGGGAGCGCCTGTACCCACTTTTTTTATTCTTGCGGTGGGTGCGAGCGGTGGGTTTCGAACTGTCCACCTACCGCAGCCGTGGCTAGCGCCCTATACACTAGGCCACGACTGCGGTGAAACCTAGTACTCGAAAAAAGCTATTTATGTTTGAATTCGCCTCGCATCACCATTCCATTTTTCTTCTTTATCAAAACCGATATGAAGCCTAACCAGACGCTGTGCAGCCGCATGCTATCGGTAGCTCGTTGAATAATGTTACAACCAACAACATTATAAGAATTTGCACTAAGAGATAAAAGCATGCAGCCTGGCGTTCACCCTCGTATGCTGGCGGGGCCGGTCGTCGACTGTCCACAAATATTAAAACTGGCTTGCGCCGATAAACTGCGCGAGCGTGAATTGAGCTCCTTAGCTTCCTTAGCGGCGTGCTTTGAGCATTGTTCACGTAGCTGGCAAAGACAGCGCTGAAAAGCAAAGCAGAACCGAAAAGAAGCGACCGTAGTACATTAGCACGACGGCCGATTTCTACATTGGCCCCTGGCGCCAGACGCAATTGCTGCTTGCCTATGCTCCTGCTCTCACATTCAGGTTTCACATTGTGGCATCAAAACAATAAAGTAACTATTTTTTGCGTCTTTCTAGCTGCGAGCGAATTTCCACATTAGTATTATAGCGTCTCGAGGCTTATTCTTTTTCAAAGCTTTCTCCCATATTTAATCTAACTTTGGCTGTACTTCTGACCACTACGACTACGACTAGAAGCGCTGAAACAGGCTATATGTGTGTTTTATTAGCATTCTGAGTGCAATAGATGATTCGCTGAGCTCACATAAAGATGATATCTGGGGATCAAGAGCTTAAAGAATGGCGTAACATAACAAGGGCCTAAATGATTACTGTTAGCAGTATTTGTGCATTTGATCTTCCTTTTCCATGCATACTCATCATCATCAACTCATGGCTCCGTGGGGAGCGGCACACTTGCTGAAATAAAGTTGAACTGTCACATAGCAGTTGTATTGTAATTGGACGATGTACTTGTAGCGACCGTCCGTCAACGCGCGGCGCCTCGGGCTGGGGTCATTGCCCCTTAGACTTTCCAGGAACCGAAGCGGCTACCCGACTGGGGCGCAACCGCAGCCACTCGGTAAACCTGCTTTTAATTTTCAATAAAGCAAGACGACTCTCCGTTCTCGAGCTGCCAGAACATAAATTCGTTGCCTCCGCCAATGCGAGCTCCCGGCAAATATGATGGGGATATGCAATTCCTTTTCCAACATCAACCATTGACGACTCAGCTCCTGCTGACACAAACGACGGCGCGATTATGTCTCCTGTCATCACCGCGAGCCTCGAGTTTGGTTTATGCAAGTAGAGGCCCGTTTTCAAATTTGGCGCAATACGTCAGAGACAGCAAAGTACCTGCACGTATTCGCCGCTCTAGCATACCAAATTGACGCGCAGTAGACAAACTGCTAGCGCGTACGCCTTCCGCCGCACCATACGACGACATGAAACTCACGTTCCTGCAGCGCATCCAGCCATCTCAACAGTGAAAGGTAATACAGGTGCTCTCCGAGGAACTAACTCCCCGACCAACGACTGTCACAACTGCTGCACCGATTGCGTCAGTTAGTGGGTGAGCACATTGCAAAGCAGAGCCAGCTTCCAATTTTGCGGGGGATGTTCTTGCAACGGCTACCACTGTCCGCAAGCACTGTACTGGTGGGTTTCGACAACGTGAGTCCCGATTGGCTAGGTGCAATCCCTGATCGTGTATTCGGCTGCTTGTCGGCAGCACAACAATCTGTCGACGCTGTGAGAGTCTCAGAGCCAGGAGACCGACTGTGGAGCCTGGAGGAAACCTTAAGCCGCCTTACCTATGCCATAGAGAGGCTGAGAACAGGTGGCAACACAGGCGACCAATTTCGGCGCAACCATTCACCTTCATAGTCTTGCAGCGCACCTACAGGCTCGCCGCGGCAGTTGTGCTGGCCCCAATGTCGCTTTCGTAAACAAGCAAGTTGTTGCACCCAGCACCGTTCTTGGACAGGAAATCCAATGGCTGGCCGGTAACGGCGGCATGCGACGTGGGCCCTCGCGCAAGCTGCCTATTCTTCATGATCACCCGCATCTACGGCACTCACCTCCTCCTAGACACCAAGACTGCCATCGTCTCTATGGCGACCAGTCAATAATGCTAGACATCGGACTCCGGCGCTTGCACACACGAGTGTTTGTGATCGCCGACGTCACCTTTGCCTGCTTGGAGTAAACTTCTTGAACCATTACAACCTAGATTTGTTTGTTGGCGATCGGAACATGAAATATCACGTTACGTGCTTCGATATACTTGGCGTGCCATCCAACTTCATTTTGTCTGCTATCCGTACGTTTCGGCAGGTGTAAACATACCGCGAGGAACTTGCTGGGTACACGCAACTTATAAAACCCCGAAACTGCGCGCTGTCCGTGTTCCACAAGGTGAGGCATTATATCACCACCACTGCCTCGCATTTTGTTGCGTGGCCACGGAGGCTCGCTGGACGAAGGTTGGAAGTTGCCCGCCGTAAGCTCCAACATATGCTTCACCTTGGCGTTATTTGTCCTTCATCTAGCAGTTGGTCTTCACCACTCTATCGTGTTCAAGAAGAACAGTGGCGACTGCCGGCCTCGTGGTGATTACCGAGCTTTGAATGCCGTCACTACTTTGGATAAATATCCCCTTGCCCACACTCATGAGCACAGAGCAAGTCTCGCAGGAACCAAAATATCGCGCAAGATCGATTTCATGAGCGCGTACTACCAAATTCCAGGGCAAGCGAGCGACACTCCAAAAACAACAGTCACTACTCGATTTGTCCGTATGCCTTATGGTTTCAAGAATGTGGAGAAAGCTTTAACCTACACCCTGATGTATCACTCGCGGCCCGCCTGTGTTTAGTTCCCCGACAATGGACCCGACTACGCACATCATTCTGCGACGCGACGTGATCACGCCACCCTTGACTCCTTCCTTTCAAGGCCCTCTTGTATTCAGAGAAAACCTTGAAGATGTACTTTCGCGGCAAAGAAGGGACAGTGTCGTGTGAACGCGTGAAACCAGCCTATCCTGACCATTACCACTTCATTCCAGACTACGGCATTCAATGTGGGGGGGGGGGGGGGGGGATCCCTTATAACGACTGTCCGTCACTTTTCCGTGCCACTGCGACGCATCTCCAATCTCTTTTGACGGAGGCATGTTCAGTCTTGAGGAGTTCTTCTCAATAAATTCTCCTCAAGAAACCAAAGCTTAAGGCCTCAGAAAAAGCTATAAAGCTAAGTAAGCAAGATGTATTACGCGTGTTTTTTACAGCTAAGACGCACAAGCTAGATATTCTGTTTTGCGCTATCGTCACAGAAGGAGAGTCATGGCAGATAGTGGTTAGTGGCTTCCTTCTGCGTACGTTGAAAACCCTGGATAATTCCGATCCTTTTCGCGTCCAGAGCTCCTTGGAAGTTGTGGACTGGTTAAAGTCAAGTTAGATTTGTGCCAATGCTGCGATGTCTGTAGATATTGAAGATCTGTTCTGTTCTATCCCACACAACGACCTGTGCACAGCTGTACGTGATCTGATTGAAGTGGGGAAGTAGCTTTTATGAATTCCTGCGCTTTGTCACTTCAGTCTTCTGTGTAACTTCTCACGTTTTACTTGTCAACCACTATAGTGTCCTTTAACAAGGATGTCTTCATTCAGAGGAAGGGTATTTGCATCGGATCTAAGGTTGCTCCTGTATTGTGCAACATTTTTTATTAAAGTTTGACAGTAATGTAATTCACAGGCTGCAGGAGAACCGTATTGTGCGAATTTTTAGGTACGTGGATGATATGTTAGTACTTTTAAGCTTAAAATCCGATAATAGCCTTGAATAAAAGGCGAGAAGGATTTTAACGTGTTTCGAGGAGTCCTCCCGAAATCTCAGGTTCACTTTCGAAATTTGCAAAGAAAACTTGATCAGATTTCTTGATTTAGAAATTAAATTTAAAAGTGAAAGTCATGTGTGTTTGCAGTATTGCCCTAGATCGAGACAATCGCTCCTCCTGTACGAATCGTCCCACTCCAAATTAATAAAACGTAGCATAGTTTCCTTGTGCTTGATGAATGCTCTTAACAAGAGGTACACCCACTCATTGCAGCAGAGTTTTGAAGCCCACAAGGCGAGATTAATGTCGGCAGGGTATCTGGTCTCACTTTTGATGGCTCTGTCAGAATTCTTGTTTAGAAAGTACACAAAAATGAAAACTGTGGAAACCGCGGACGACAATGAATCTTCAAAAAGAAAAAAGGTCGTAGTGATGCCGTATTTGCATTGCTTGTCTCATAATCTTAAGAGGGTGGCCACTAGGAATGGCGTCACACTAGTGTTTTCGCCGCCGAGCAAACTGGTTAGGTTGTGCAAAAGCATCACAGGAGAGAAGAAAGATGCGACTAGTGGCTGTGGAAAAAAAGCACACCACTTTTCTCACAAAACTGTGCATCTTTGGTTGGGTATCGCATGCCTCTCTCACGCGGACTGTCCTTTATCGGCCAGACAGGTCGTTGCAATAAACACCGCATGCGTGAGCACCGCTATTTGCTACGTACAGGTAAAGGAGGGAACTTGCCATTGCATTGCAAAAACCACAAATGCCGACCAGTTTTTGATAGTCGATCGATAGTGGGGAGAGAGCGCAGTCAACTGGAAAGAGAAATTAGCCAAGCGTTCCACATTAAAAAGCTGGGTGCGCATACATATGTGAGTGAACCTTCGGTTCATATCAATGACAAACAACTTCAATTCCTAAATTTATCATGTTAATCCACGTGTTCTTGCCTTTGTGGGGAAGTGGTGTGACTTCGCTTTTGTGTACGTGTATAACTTTTGTTGATAATTGACTACAAACCTTGTCATTGTTCTTGGGTGTATACGCATGCGTGGTGGAGATTTGAAGAATGTTTTCACAATAAACTTCAGTTAAAAGGTTAACAAAAACCCGGGGCACTTCGCCGACCAAATAAAGATTTAAAAGAAAAGAAGACGTTTCGGCTCCCACACGGGAGCCTTGTTCACAGGTAAAATGATTTTACCTGTGAACAAGGCTCCCGTGTGGGAGCCGAAACGTCTTCTTTTCTTTTAAATCTTTATTTGGTCGGCGAAGTGCCCCGGGTTTTTGTTAACCTTTTAACCATGTTTCATCCCGACCAGACGGGCTTCCGTCAAACACTGAACTTCATAAACTTCAGTTGTAAGTCCAGCGTTGTCCTGTCCGTTTATACTTACTTGTGCTCGCGTCCGTACCTGCTGGAAACCATTATAATTTCAATATAACTTTTTTTGGATTGACAGTAATGATGTTCCTTGCTATTGCGTTGTGAAATTTATGCTTCTGTAACTAGATTCTTTTGCGTAGTTGAAATAATCTTATGTTACATCAATGTAACCTAACTTTCCACCTAAGTTAAAGCTTTCCTAAATTCCATAGAATGTCGTCCAATATAGATATTGTTGTGCGACCGCACCTCCACCAAATTAATGTAACGTGTAGCCGGAGCCCAATGCTATACACAATTTATGTAGAGGGAAGCTAACGGAAGGCCAAAATGGCGACGCTATATCAAACGGGGCCGCGTCGTCTTATTTATCCTTAGTGCAGCCACACTGTGGCGGCTGTTCCGTAGCAATATATTTAAAAATAAATAAATAACACAAACGTGCGTCAAGCAGACCCGTGGAAAAGAAGTACATTTCCCTTTTATGGGAACTTTACTTATTCAGTAATATTTATAGATATGTTAATACTTGCTTGGGTAGCTTTTGATAGTACCAATAAGCGAGGTATTACTTGCATATTAATCACTTAACGCTTCCGGCACAATTTATCGTTCCATCTAGCCTTGAGACTGAGGTATACAGCTACCTATGACATATAAAATAACGAAGAAACACAAACGTTTTCTCTTATCCGCGAAGAAATGTTTCTTTAATTTTGGCGCCTCAGCTAAACAATTCACTGTGCATTTGCCTACTTTAGTAACAGTTCACGTTGAATATTTGCCTTTTGACTGGCTTACCTAACACTGTGACCTAGGTTAGTTCATAGGCTTAGAAATGCCACATTATAGATAGAAATGCAGATAATGGTAGGCCACTTGGTATTGCATTATTTACACAGTAGCCCAGAAGTGGATGGACTACGAAAGGAACAGGCGGGACACAGATCAGATACCTTGACAAGCGCAAAGGTTTTCTTCGTAGGCCCTCTTGTGATTCTTTTGAATGTTTTGGCGTGTTAGCTGATGCACGTCTATAGGTAGATTACTTGTTCCTATTGCTGCATACAGTTTCAAATTTCAGAATGAGATGGCAAATCGACCCCCATTACAGCTGGTCGCAATAAGCAGCAGGAGGTTTTACTGTGGCGGTCAGTGCACAAATGAATAAGAAATTGAAAAATTAAATTAATTGTCGTGTGTTCTTCCCAGAAACTTGATATGATTATGAGGCGCGGCGTAGAGTAGTCTGGCGAAATAATTTTACCCAGCTGTGGTTCTCGAACGGGGACCTAAATATACGTATACAACATATTTCGGCTTGTTTTTGTGGACGGATAATGCAACATCTTGCTCAGTTCACGCCCAATGACCACGGTGAGGTGCCCAAACGATAGGAAGCGCCCACATCAGCAGGCGACTTGTTCACAGCTTTGAAACAAGCTTACCGATATATATATATATATATATATATATATATATATATATATATATATATATATATATATATATATATATATATATATATATAGTTACATATAACCAGCAAAATTTGAATTGCAATTTTGTTTGTAGCCGACGAGGAATGAATATTGGGCTGGTCTGTCTGGCATTCCTGATCAGTAAAACTTAGGCATATAAAAAGAAAACGCAAGCAAGAAGAAAAGAAAAAGACAAGTCACGAAGGTTGGGGCAGAAATTTTACTTCTACATGCGTACGTGATTGTAGTTGCAGTACGTGTGCAGTAAAAATGCACGCATATTTTTTTTTTTATTCAGATACTCTAAAGGCCCTTACGCGCATTAGATACGGGGGGGGGGGGGCGTTAACAACAGGATATTTCAAACACAATTAAGGGGTAAATGCAATATAGGAAACCGTGATAAAGATCACCGAATACAACAACATGAAAATATAACAAAGAAAGAAAGGAAAGAAAAAGAATGCATACGTGATGAAAAAAAAAAAAAAACTCGCTGCAAAGCATGTAGATGCGCTTACAATACGTAAAAGGCACAAAATTACGTTTTTACTCAACATGCATAAACCTGCGCTTCAAATGACTTACAATTGTGTCATGATCATGTGTAGAAGCAATTTCTTTGGGCAGCTTGTTCCAGTGATAAATAGCACGAAAGAGCCGTTATTGTCCAAGGAGATTCACACGCGCAAACATGGGACGCACTTTGGAAGGATGGTCGAGGCGGGTGAAAATTTTTTGCGGGGGTTTGTACGGGATACTGTAAAAGATGACAGGGTATGATACAATCTATGGAAGTGGGAAAGCAGCGCTAAAAGTCGTCGAGTTCCTAGCGAGGGTAAATGGAGGGACTCTTTGATAGCCGTGATGCAGGATGATCTGTAGTAGGTTCTAGTGAAGAAACGGTGCTGCTTTACTTTGTAAAGATTCAAGCTTGTTTATTAGGTAAGTCTGATTTAGATTCCATATTATGGAAGCGTATTCAATCTTTGAGCGAAGTAGAGCAGTGTGAGCTAATAATTTAGTTGACTGATTTGCTAAGTACAATTCCGCCTGATGAATCCAAGTGTTTTATTTCTTTTCGAAATTATTTCATCATTGTGATCATTCCATGTAAGGTTTAAAGTTAAATGGACGTCCAAATATTTCAATGTAGACACATTCTCTATGCATATGTTGTTCATAAACTATGTACTTAAGTGAACGTTACTGGCTACGGTAAATGTCATTGTTTTTGTTTTAGAAACATTAATTTATATTTGTCATTGCTCGCACCAAAGTGAAATTTTGTTTTGGTCGGCCTGTAAAATATTAGTATTTACAGAGGTTATAATTTGACTGTAAAGAACGCAGTCATCTGCAAACAACCGAACTGTTGAGGTCAGGTTGTTACTGATGTCATTAATGTAAATTAAGGACAAGATTGGTCCAAGTACGGACCCCTGAGGAACGCCAGGTTTAACTTGAGCTAGAGCGCAAAACTAATCATTTACGAAAACAAATTGGTAGCGATTGATTACGAAACTTGAGATCCAATTAACAATTTTACCATGTATGTTAAGCCGGCTAAGTTTCATCATTAAGCGAGAATGGGGAACTTTATCGAATGCTTTCTTGAAATCAATAAATATGGCATCGATTTTTATGGAATCCCGAACAGCTTGATGAAGATCAGTGATAAGTTCAAATAGTTGTGTTTCACAAGAGCGTCCTTCCTGAAATGCATGCTGATTATTAGAAAAATGTTATGTTCAGATAAATATTTCATAACTGCCAAAGATATGATATGCTCAAGTAACTTACCTGGAAAACTAGTCAAGGATATAGGTGTATAGTTTGGAGCACTGATCGGTCACCTGATTTATGGATGGGAGTTATACGACCGATCTTTCAGTCATCTGGTACAATTCCTGTATTTGTTGATTGCTGGAAAAGGCAGCTAACACGGGAGATATTATAAGCTTAATCATTTTAAGCGTCTTTGTGCAAATGCCGTCTGGACCTGGCGCTGAGTTATTCGAAAGTCGTTCGATGGCCGATTCTATTCCCTCCAGTGTAATTATAAGGTCATTCATAGAGGAGTTAATTGAAGAAAACCTAAGATAAGGTGGTATTGGATTTTAGTTTGTTAATAGAGAGCTGAAAAACGAGTTTAATACAATCGCAGCTTCAGATGGTGAGAGTAGCGCGCTGTTATTAACGATTGCATTGACAATTTTATTCCCATTGTAACAAAATCAACAAAGAAAAGTAATCCATGGATAACACGTGATGCTATTCACCTCAAGCGTAAAATGAAAAAACTGAGAAAATCAAACAAAAAAAATTATGGGGTTTTACGTGCCAAAACCACTTTCTGATTATGAGTCACGCCGTAGTGGAGGACTCCGGAAATTTCGACCACCTGGGGTTCTTTAACGTGCACCTAAATCTAAGTACACGGGTGTTTTCGCATTTCGGTCCCATCGATATGCGGCCGGGGTGGCCGGGATTGGATCCCGCGACCTCGTGCTCAGCAGCCTAACACCATAGCCACTGAGCAACCACGGCGGGTGAAAATCAAACAATATACGCCCGGTTCCAAACTACCTTACTCGCCTTAACTCTCTAACTAGCCTATTAAAAAGTACAATTCGGACTGCTAAATTGACTTATTGTAATAGCACACTTAATGGTTTCATTAAATCATCACCCAACAAATTCTGGAGATACCTAAGTTCCCAACGCACAAACAGCAAGACAAAATCCACTGAAGGAATTGACGCTGGCACCTTTAACACTCACTTTCAGTCAGTGTTCACATATGACGACTGCTCTGACCTTGCCCTCGAATTCGAATGTAAGACCACGCTGACAGGTACTCCACTAATATCCGAGGTGGGAGTGCTTATAATATTGGTAAACATGGATGATAAGGAATGTGATGGACCAGATAGAATCCCGAACAAATTTTTCAAGCGGTATGCCGAGCCTATAAGTAAGTATATCTGCCTGATATATCAAAAATCAATCGATGAGTGCAGCCTTCCTGCTGAGTGGAAACTAGCGAAAATAATTGCGCTGCATAAATCTGGCAATGTTTTATAGGCAGCTAATTACTGACCAATATCACTGACATGCACAGGCTGCAAATTACTGTAGCACATCATTTTGAAATTTATGACAAATTTTGTCGAAGTCAATAACGTACTCCACAGAAGCCAACATGGATTTCGTAGTGGCTTGTAAACCGCTACGCAACTAGTAGAAATTACGCATGATTTTGCACAAAGCCTCGGCAATCAGCCGCAAATCGATGCCCTTTTCCTGGATCTATCGAAGGCTTTTGACCGAGTCTCTCATACTAAACTCCACTTTTAAATTAAAAAGATATTTGGCGATGGACCACTAATACGATGGATTTATAATTACCTCTCTGATCGTTATCAATTTGTGCAATACGACCATCATGCCTCCAAGTTAGTACCTGTTCTTACAGGAGTACCTCGAGGTACAGTTTTAGTCCCCCTGTTATTTCTACTTTTTATTAACGACATATGAAACGCATGTAAAAATGCGACTAATCGCGGATAACTGCGTGCTATACCAAGAAATAAAAGACTAACGACCAGCAAAAATTTAACGCTCTAAGAAAGATTGCAGAGTGGTGATATAAATGGCAGATGGTAATTAATTTCGAAAAGAAAAACGGTTTCTATGTCCATTACAAGGAAAAAAGTGTAAACTACATTACGTATACTCTTGCAATAACGTGAAAATCAGTAGTCTGACTGAATATCGGTACTTGGGTGTAGTCATCACTTCTGACTTAAACTGGACTACGCATGTTCAAAGCATAGCTAGCAAAGCAATGAACAAGTTATTTTTTCTTAAAAGGGCCCTTCGAAAACTTCTAGCTTACGTCACCTTTATCCGGTCCGGTCTTAGAATACGCTAACATAGCTAGGTTCCCCCCCACACTAAAAACAATGTTAAAACACTCGAAATGGTTCAAAGGAAAGCCGTGCGCTTTATCTTCAACTGCAATGGACGCATGCATTCACCCACAGATCTTTTATGCACGGCTGGGCTTCACACGTTGTCCAGCCATGCTAAATTACACCGTTTCAAGTTTTTGTATTTACTGCTTAATAATGCATTAAAGATGTCTCCCAGAGATTTTCTTCATTTGAACGCTACAAGACTAACACGTCACAAGCATGCACTCACCCTTGAAGAATATTTCTATCACAGTAATACTTTCCGATATTCTTTTTTTTCCACAAATTGTCCGAGATTGGAATCGCTTGCATCCATCAGTCACGGCCCAGCGCACCATAGACAAATTTATTACCCTCGCTGAGAGCTCTGTGCTTACATTCCTCTCAGCATAACCTTGTTTATAAGATTATATTACAGTTTCCCTCTCAGTGTAATTATTGTATTCAAGTTACATCATCAGTATTATTCATTGTCATGTGTATTGCAGGTTTTGCCTTTATTTTTGACTCTTAAAAATATATATGTTAGCACTGAACCTGTATTTGTATGTTTCGCCCTCTCCCGTATAAATCCCAAGAAGGGATTGACAGTATTCCAAAATAAATTCGTATTGTAGATTGAGAAGACTGTTTAGGGTTAATTACTTTCCAGAACTTTTTTGGATTCTTAATTAACATGCTGACGATGTCACCGTTAAAAACTTGTCTTTAGATGCTTGAATTTCAGCTCTACATTTATTTGATTGATCTCGGTATCGCTGCCAATCACTATCCGAGTCGGACAACTTAGCTCTAGAGTAAAGATGTTTCTTTTTATGGGGGGGGGGGGGGGGGCGGGGGGGCTACTGCTCTCCTCTCTTGGGACGTGAACCATCTGCTCTGTGTTGATGGGGTGATTTCAATTTTGGGAACGTGCTCTTGTTTCAGTTCAGTAAGCTATCTTCACATGGCGAGCCAGTTATCATTTGTATTGCGATAAGCCATGGTTTCCAATAACCACACAGAAAAAGATTACAGCCCTGTAAGAATCGCATCGATATTTGCACGGGAGTAATCGTAGATAGATTTCGTTGCTTTTTCTATTTTACTACTTCGTAAAAGGTATGCACAGTGTACTACGTTGTGGTCGCTAATGCTTTCAAAGACGTGAACAAGCATATATCCCGGTTCGGTTGCGAGCACTAGATCTAGAATTGAGTTTCCGCGTGTTGGCGTGCAAACTATTTGATGCAGATCAAATGAACAAAGAGCATCGAGAAATTCCTTGCATTCGGTCTTCCTTGCGCAACCTAGGGGCGTACACGTCTGTCAATTTATTGTGGGGTAGCAATCGCCAGCAAGAATGATAGGTGAAGATGGACACTTGTCTTGGATTAAAGTTAGGAAATGATTAAGACTCCCGATGAATTCAGCGGTAGAATCAGGCGGACGGTAACAGACCCCGACTGCACAAGTCACAGATGGGCAGAACTGAAGTGAAATCCACAAAATTTCAATACTTGACTGCGTGTCAACAACGCGAGCACACAGATAAGCACCATGTCAACGTGGCTTTCGCAAAGGCCTTTCTACAATCACTCAACTACTGGAACTAACCCACGACATATCATTTAATATCGACCAACACAGACAAACAGACCTCATCCTACTCGATTTCTCGAAGGCATTTGATCGGGTATCACACAAAAAGCTCATAAGGAATCTTGACACTACATTAGGCACAGGCCCCATAATTGTCTGGATTTGCGACTATCTTACTAACCGTACCCAGTTTGTGGAAGTGAACTGATAGATTTCCTCGCACTCACTCCCACTCGCACTCACACCTTTGAAATGAGTGCGAGTGGGTGTGAGCGAGTGCGCAGACCTATGGCGTGGAAAGATAATCGTGGCAGTCGACGAGCCAAGGGCTGCGACATCGTCGAATTGTGAAAGTCCTCAGTGCAGTCCCTCGAACGTAATCGACGCCTCTTTTGACGGTGCGCGGGCATCTGCACTCGTGGACGCAAGAGCCGCCGTATGTCTTAGGGACGCTAAGCTTTGACGTATACTTCGGAAAGCCACGACGCCTCATTCTGGGCTGGCCGTCCGCCCGCCAGTGCTCAGAATATTCACCCTCGCCCCTTAGCGGCATGCACTGCTCGTGTTGTCATTGCCGACGTTCTATAGGCCATACAATTCATAATCCTTTCCTTGTGCTCTCATCACGTTATGCTCGGCTGGGATTTTCTTTCTCGCCACAATGCCGTTATCCATTGAGCACGGGCCGAAATAGAACTCTCGCTGCTGTTACATTTGCCGCTCGCCGATGTCTCTTTGCATTAGGGGAAGATACATCTCCAAGCCGACTCCGACGTTCCAACAGTCGCGCCCATGTGCTGCAGCGGAATCTCAGACGCTGTTGCACTACTGCCCACATCTTTTTGCGATAGTGTACACTATACAGGCTCCAGCACCATTATCATTTGCAGCCAGCTCCCATACCCAATGAGGCTACCCGGAGGGGAATGTCTTGGAATTGTAGAAGCGATCGAGGACGTGCCCGATGACCGTTACTGTACTAGTTCAAGCGTACTCAGTGCCGTTTCTGCGTGTGACCTGTCGCCCAGATATGTGTTCACTTCTATTGCCGATGACCTTACCGCGGTCCAGAGGTCTGAGATTTTTTGCCTCTTAGAACAATTTCGCTTTTCTTTCGATGTAAGGCAGTCTTTCTTGTCCGGACGTCAACTGTTACGCATAGGATGGACGCTGGCTGAATTTGTAGTGTAAAATGTGTTGTTTCTTTTAGCCAGGGACCGGTGTTGGCCCGGGCCGATCGGCGACATTATTTTTTGTGTTCCCGAACATGTATATTCTCACTTGTATATACAGTTGCCAGGAACCGTTATATTACGACTATTACAATTTTCTTGTTTTTTTTTTATTTTTGACTTCTTGCAAGGTGACGAAGACACCTTGTACATTTAGATTTCGATTGCTAAGAAATATTTTTCTTTTTTCTTGAATAGTCGCAATTTTTTCATCAAGTGTCTTCGCCAACTTAGCACTAAATAAAGGAGATCCTTGAATTGCGCTAGATGATATTGATTTATAAATATTAGCGCCGAAACAGCAAAAACGGAGGAGAGACTTGTCTTTTCGTTTCCTCCTCCCAATTTTTTTGTTTGCCCTTAGTAATTGTGGTACCTACTAACCAATTTGACACGCTTAGGGGGTAACTAAGTTTGTCACATGGGGATCACCCTTTTGTATAATATGCAAGCAATGTTATTTGGTCAACACCCTTGGTCAAATATGGAGGCTGTTTGGCTGAAACAGAAGGGAAATAAAAGAAAATTCCGCCTTCAGCTCGTTAGTCGTTTCGCAGTTAACGAGCTGCAAAAAAACAATTCAAAAGGAATGCAACTCTTTGTTAAATAGGTTACCGAAAGAAATGCTCGGATATGCGTTAGAACCCTAGAACCTCACTTGCAAGCCAGAGACCCAATCGATTGCGCCACACAGGCGTTCCGTCCAGCTTTTTAGGCATTGGTAACCATATGTATAAACTGACCTGAAACACCAACAGCTACATTTTAAATGAAACTTTTTACACGGCCAAATCCAACTTTGGAACGAATGTGTTTCTTATGCTTGTACCCTCACAATATTGCAGTTGAAAAGATCGTTATCAACGAAACGGAATGTTCTAGTGGATCCACGAACACCTTTCATGTAGGGTGGTAATTCCTTGCATATACTGTGAATTTTAATTTTCTTTTGGTTGTTTGTCAGAGTCCTGCCATAATATGTCTTGAGCCAGCTCGGTACATTTGGGTAACAGAATGTGTAAAGTTCGAAAACGCCCTTTTAACACCCATAAAGGCGTAAAATTTTGCTTCAGGCATGCTATAACTTCTGCCTGGGAATTTTTCTCTCTGGTATTAACCAGATGAGGAGCTTCTTGTGGTTTTCTTAAATTTTCAATGTTCTTCACATGTCCTCGCTCTACAAGGCTTGTTAACGGCACCTTCGAAGCCATCTGATATCAATTTTAACTGTCCTCTTATCCATACCTTTTTGCTAAAGCAAAATAACATGGTGGTTTTACCGGCTTCGTTTTAGCTGCACATATATGGCGTACGAAAGCGCTGGGAAACTATTTGCTGCCCATTCTAAGGTCCGGCCAGATGTCAGCAGCCTGTGCGCTGCATTTCGTGGCCAACCACATTAATGCCCAATTGCGCATGTGCCAAATTGTGTCAAAAAACCCAGCGCGACCATTACACTAAGCGTTTTCATGCCGTCTGTATAGCGTAGAATAAATAACGTCGGGTCGTGATATCCGGTTTACGTAGAGCACTCAGCGCTGGGTATAGATACGCGTCTATATCTCACAATTATGACTTACATAACACGGGTTAGTCGAATCTCACTAGTTAGCCTAACGGGAGGCAGTGCACGCCAGGAATGCGGTTTCGGACTCGTGACAAATGATGTAGGCTAGATATCCTACTGAGAGAACCGTTGAGAAAACACTTCACAGGACGACGTCAAGATATTATGGGGAGTTCCATGGGCAGCTTTCATGAGGCTGCTGCCTATCGCTTACTGCAGACGGCACTATTGACTGCAGATTGCATCACAGCTACCAACGTTGAGCAATACGTGTAAACAAACGGCATTGTTAGCAATTCTCCGCTTGACTTAAGTATCATTACATTTCTCGGCAACTTCTTCTTCAACTTCGCGGGAAAAAGCTATTACTCCGAGCAAGCGCTTGTGAAAGACGAAAACCTAGGTCGATGTCGGCACGTGGGTAACAAGGGCCTGTTCTTCAGTGAGGCTATGGATCGTGGAAAAGCTTACTGATCTTGATCTTGTATATCAAAAAATGTATGAGACTTTCTCTACAATTATGGGCTTGATGCCACATCTCTTGATTGCAGCCGTTATTGAAAACCACAAATAATAGTAATATCGATAGATTCCACCTGGTCTAGTAATTACACGATGATGTAGGCTATAAAGGATCCCATATTGTTACGTAGAAAGACGCAGACGAAAAGCTATATATAAGTATATTTACAACGAAATACGCCGCACTTGGCCAAGAGGCAACAGCCCGCGCTTGTCTCCAATCGTCGTCGTCGTCTTCACACTGCTCGGCTCTTCGTCATCGGAAATAATTTTCCGTAGCACTATACCTGGCGCGAAAATCACCGTCCCGGAGCGACTAAGG
Organism: Dermacentor variabilis; assembly: GCF_050947875.1. Classification (NCBI taxonomy): domain Eukaryota; kingdom Metazoa; phylum Arthropoda; class Arachnida; order Ixodida; family Ixodidae; genus Dermacentor; species Dermacentor variabilis. Next base: position 7,950,316 of record NW_027460335.1, on the reverse strand, counting down.
GCCGGACTCGGAAGCAGTGTAGTAGGCCTTGAGCGTGCTGATGTGCACGATATCACTAAATGCCAGAGTAGAGGACGAGGTTGATCTCACAGGAGCAATTCCGTACGTCACAGGCGTCACCTGGCCAAGCACGCGGAAGAGCCCTGTTTATCGCGAAAGGAGCTTTGCTGAAAGTCCGACGTGACGAGAGGGCGACCACAGGATCACGAGCGGACAAGGCGAGAACTGTACGTCACGGTGGCGGGAGTTGTGCTGACGCTGCTGAGTGGTTTGCGAGGCCGTCAGTCGAGCACGGGTAAGCTGGCGTGCATGGTAGGCGAGGGCGATGGCGTCGCAAGCATATTCCCTTGTTGAGATCGCAACGGAAGGAAGTGCCGTGTCAAGGGGCAAGGTAGGTTCGCGACCGTACAGTAGATAAAATGAAGAAAATCCGGCGGTGTCGTGCCGGGAAGAATTATACGCAAGTGTGACGTAAGGAAGGGCAATGTCCCAGTCGTGGGGGTCCTTGGAAACGTACTTGGGCAGCATATCGATAAGAGCATGGTTTAACCGCTCTGTCAGGCCATTGGTTTGAGGATGGTATGACATAGCTTGTGTTGAGTGGAGCAGGAACGAACAATGTCGGCGATAACTTTCGAGAGGAAGTTACGACCACGGTCAGTAAGCTGCTGTCGCGGGGCGCCATGAAGCAAGATAAGGTCACGCAAGAGAAAGTCCGCGATGTCAGTGGCGCAACTGGTAGGGAGAGCCCGCGTGACAGCGTTTCGGGTGGCGTAATCAGTTGCGACGGCTACCCATTTGTTCCCAGAGGATGACGTGGGAAAAGGACCGAGGAGGTCTAATCCCAAACGAAAGAACGGTTCCACAGGGACGGTGATCGGCTGGAGATGACCAGCAGGGAGCACCAGAGGTGCCTCCCGAAGCTGGCAGGGATCACAGGCAGCAACATAGCGTCGGACGGAGCGAGTGAGACCAGGCCAACAGAAGCGGCGGCGGACGCGGTCGTACATGCGGGTTACCCCAAGATGTCCTGCAGTGGTGCCTCATGCATCCCAAGAAGCACAGTCTGTCGCAGATGTTTTGGCACGACAAGAAGAAAATCAGATCCGTCAGGGAGGAAGTTCCTTCATTACAGAATGCCACCCTGGAGGACATATCGGCGAACGGATGCGTGGCTAGGTGTAGAGCGCAGACGCTCGATGAGTGCTCGCAGCGATAGGTCTCGGTACTGCTCATCGGCGATGTTAGCGAAGGCAGACAGAGAAAATGCCGTTGGCGGTATTACTATTGGCGTCGTCAGGCTCGTTTATCGGGTAGCGAGACATGCAGTCAGCGTCCTTGTGTAGTCGGCCAGATTTGTAGGTGACAGAGTACGAGTATTCTTGGAGGCGTAAGGCCCAGCGACCAAGACATCCTGTAGGATCTTTCAGTGAGCATAACCAGCAAAGCGCGTGGTGGTCTGTCACAACGGAAAAGGGTCGGCCATATAAGTATGGCAGAACTTCGCAACTGCCCAAACTAGGGCCAGACACTCACGCTCAGTGATGGAATAGTTGCGCTCCGAGGGTGAGAGGAGCCTGCTGGCGTAAGCGATAACACGGTCGTTGCCGCGCTGCCATTGGGCCCGTACTGCGCCAATTCCTTGACCGCTGGCATCAGTGCGGACTTCGATAGGTGCAGAAGGATCGTAATGGGCCAGAACGGAAGGCGTTGTAAGAAGGTCGATTAGATGCGAGAATGCAGAGGCTTCGTTATCGCCCCACTGGAACGGAGCGTCTTTTTTCAACACCTTGGTTAGTGGTCATGCTATGGCCGCGAAATTTTTCGCGAAACGGTGGAAGTACGAACAAAGGCTGACGACGGGGCGCACATCCTTGACACACTTCGGTACAGGGAATTTCGTGACAGCATCGATCTTGCCTGGATCCGGTTGCACTCCGTTCGCGTCAACGAGATTTCCAAGGACGGTAATCTGGCGACGGCCGAATTGGCACTGCGATGCGTTGAGTTACAGATCGGCTCGTCGAAAAGCGTCCAGGACTGCTGAGAGGCGCTCGAGGTGCGTAGTGAACGTTGGGGTGAATACTATAACGTCGTCCAAGTAGCACAGGCACGTGGAACATTTGAAACCATGAAGAACGGAGTCCATCATGCGTTGAAGTGGCAGGAGCGTTACATAGAGCGAACGTCATCACTTTGACTTGATAAAGACCGTCGGTTGTTTGCTGTCTTCTCGCGGTCGAGATCCCCCGCGGCAATCTGCCAGTAGCCGAAACGAACGTCAATTGAGGAGAAATAGCGAGCACCGTGGAAGCAGTCAAGGACGTCATCAATCCGAGGTAGGGGATACACCTCCTTTTTGGCAACCCTGTTAAGATGCCGATAATCCACGCAAACGCGCCATGAGCCATCCTTTTTTTTTTTACTAGTAGAACAGGTGACGCCCATGGAGTACATGGCGGTTCAATAATGTTCTTGCCAAGCATTTTGCGAACTCCTGTGTGAATAACTTGACGCTCAGTCAGAGACACTCGATACGGGCGGCGGTGAGTAGGAGGGGCATCGCCGGTATTAATGCGATGTTTAACAGCTGTAGTTGGGGCCAAAGGACGATCGCTAAAATCAAAACTACCGCGGTAGGAAAACAGAACGCTCACGAGCATGCTCGGACGGCATGTCGGGCGCAATCATTTTCTTTAAGTCGGCGATGGTAAAAGTTGCCGACTCCGTGGGTAGAGGAGGATCGGCTGAATTGTCGTCTACTGCAATAGATGCTACTGAGTGATTCTTGAATGAGCAAAGCTGGGCCAGAGACATCCCGCGTGGCAACGCTTGTGCCGTCAAACCACAGTTGACCACTGGCAGGCAGATGCAATTCGCCGTAATAGATAAAACTGTATGGGGTACTGTGATCCCGCGTATAAGGAGGACGTCTTGCATAGGAGCCGCGATGTAGCGACCGTCGGGCAATGGTGGGGATGACACCAAGTCAACGTAAGCCAGTGCCGAAGGTGGGAAGCGAACGAAGTGGACGGAATTGAGGCGACTGGAATGTGGTCCAGCGGTATCCAGAACAGGCAGGTCAAGGCGGAGAGTACAGGCGGAACAATCAATGAGAGCAGAATGTGCGGAGAGGAAGTCTAAGCCGAGGATGATGTCGTTGTGACAGTGGGCAATGACTGTGAATAGCACGATAGTGGAGTGATCGGCTAAGGAGACGCGGGTGGCACACATACGAATTACGGGGGCTGTTCCGCCCTCGACGACAGGGACAACAGACTTCGTGGCGGACGTAATTATTTTCCTCAGGCGGTAACGACGGTCAGCGCTCATTACCGACAAATGCACCGCAGTGTCCATAAGAGCAGATACAAAAACATCGTCGACTTGGACGTCAAGAGTAGGCAGCGTCAGTAGAGGATTTGGCGGCGCAGGGAGCAATGCAGCGTCACCTCGAGGTGCTGCATCGTCTAATTTTCCTGCTGGGAGCGGCTTCCCAAGGGAGTGGGAAAAAAGGATCGACGGGGCTAGGGAGAGTGAGATTGTCATCGTTGAGGTGAAGGCGAACGAGAATAGGGGCGGTTCGGTGGCGGTATAATCAGTGGCGGCATTATAGCAGCGTGCGGATGGATGGATGGATGGATGGATGGATGGATGGATGGATGGATGGATGGATGGATGGATGGATGGATGGATGGATGGATGGATGTTATGAGCGTCCCCTTTGGAACGGGGTGGTGAGTGGCGCCACCAAGGTCTTGCTATTATACTGCTTATTATCCTACCTAGGTTAAACAATACAAAAGAAGAAAAAAACACTATGAACTAACACACCCAAATTTTCTGATCCCGAGTGCGAACTGTCCTTTTGTACGTCTCCGTCTTTTATTGTTTCCGTACTTTTCTTCCACCAATCCTCTCATCGCCTCTTACTAATGCCTATTGCGAACATGTTTATTTTACCACTGCTACCACTGAACCCAAGGGCTTCAAGGAAGCCAGTTGTGCCTAAATCGACCGCTGGGTAGACGTCTTCACGTTCTAATGAAAACATGCTTCATAGTTTCCCTAGCTTTGCCGCAGCAAGCACATGCTTCTTCCTCCTTCTTATATCTCGGTTTACAGGTGCGTGTTCTGAGTCATCCCGATCTCACTTCGAAAAGTCATCACCTTTGAGTCATCATAAATTGTTTGTTTCCTGATTTTTTTTCCTCAAGGTAATCATGGCAGGTTTCTTTTCCATTGCCGCCTCCCATGAGATTATCTCAGCCTCTCTGACTTTCCGCTTGACCTCCTTTGTTGCTGTGTTGCCCACCCTACAGGCCGCATACTTGCTGGTAAGCTTCCTAGTTCTTTTCCTCCATTATGAATCAATGTTTTTCCTGTACAGATACCTGGGGAACACTCTCCCAGCCTATTTACTTTCTTCCATATTCCTCAGCCGTTCTTCATACTCAATTTTTATGAGAGCTTCCCTCACTTCAAAACTAGTCCTGCCCATATCTCCCTGCACATCTTCATTTGTAGTCTTCGCGTCAGCGCCCAACGCGAGGCGACCCAATGACCTTTGGTTCCCGTCGAGTCCTGATTGTACCCCTGATTTAAAGCAAACAACCGCATTTCCACATATCTCGGAAGACCTCGCACCTATTGTATTTCCATAGCGCTCTGTGCTTCATTATGGCTAAATTTCTCTTGCCCTTCACTGTTATTGCTTTTTCCTGTGTTTCCATATATCTATTGCCTTCGTTTATCCATATACTAAAGTATTTATATTCTGTTACCCGAGGTATTTCCTGGCCCTGTATCTCCACTGTCTGTTCACTGTTCTCATTGAATACCATAGCACCTGATTTTCTAACACTAAATTTCCAGCCTAAATTGTTGCCTTCTTGTCTACAGATATTAGCCAGACGTTGCAAACCCCTTTGCTGGTTAACTAGCAACACAATGTCGTCCGCATAAAATAAACCTGCGAGCTGCTGCTCAACAACTGTTCCCGCCTGTTTGTATGAGAGAATAAACCCGATAATACTTCTTTCTAGTGCCCTCTCCATCCTCACCATGTACATCCTAAACAGCAGCGGGGTTAAATGGCACCCCTGCCTCAGTCCCTTGTTGATATGTACTTTTTCGTCGCTCCTTATCTGTTTCCATTCAACGCAAACGGTATTTTCTAGGTAAATCTCCCTCAAAAGCTGTAGACAATCGTCACCTAAGCCTTCCCCATCCAGAATATCTCACAAAATGCTGCGGTCTACGTTGTGATATTCTCCTGTAATGTCTAAAAAGGCCACATACAGCGGTCTGCTTTCTACTTTTGATATTTCAGTACACTGAGTAAGAACAAACAAGTTATCATCCAAACGCCTACCTATTCTGAAGCCATTCTGAAGCTCTCCCAAAATGCCATTATTCTCTGCCAATGCTTGAAGCTTTAATTTGATTGCCTGCATTGCTCACCTGTATATTACCGATGTAATGGTCAACGGTCTGTACGAGAGAATTTTGTGCTTCTCGCCCTTACCTTTATACATTAAATTTATTCTACTTCGTCGCCAATTGTCTGGTATTCGACATCTCTTTTAAAGTTTATTCCACTGCTTTCACCAGAGCCTCCTTACTTTTTGGTCCTAGTTCATTAATAAGCCTAACGGGAACCTCGTCGAGCACTGTGGCTGTGCGCTTAGGAATTTTCTCTTCCGCTTTCTTCCAGCTTAAATTTGTCAGCACCAGCTCCTTTCCCACTTGAGTCTCTTTCATGCTCTTTTTTTTCTTCAAATACAACCTCGTCATTGCCTTGGAAAGATTCGGCTGTTACTTTTCGGATGTAATTCATTGCGGGTCCTCCTTCCAGTCTGTTTTCATCTTCGTCTAGGATATGCTGTATTGTTGTTCACTTCCTGCTTAATAAATTTATGTGGTTCCAAAATATTCTAAGTACGGCCTGCTTTTTCTCACGTGTTTCTGACAACCAACGTTCACTTTCACCTTTTAATTTTGCTTGCACCAGTATTTGAACCATATACTTTTTCTCCCGGTATATTTCCCCTTTACAGGTTACTTCATTCTGCGGCAACTGTCCATTCTTTGCCTGCCTGTGCTCTCGAGATGCTTTCTGTCGTTCGGCGATCGCTGCTCGTATCCCCCTGTTCCACCAGCTTTTCCGTTTCTTTTTTTCTTTCCACCGAACATGTTGTTTCTCTCTCCGTATTTCTTTCGTTATTACACTTAGAAGCTCACCATATTACCACTCATTACTTGGCCATTTGCCAAGTACTTCCTCGACTCTAGTGACTATATTTCCTATTTGTTCAGCGTTCAAATTTGGACTGGCCATTTTGCGCTCTTTGCTCTATTTTCCAACTACATATGTCATTTTAATATGATGCGTTTATGGTCGCTCCCTATGCTGCTAAACCCTTCCTCATCGATGGCCATTTCTCTCAACTTACCATGAATGCCTTCTGTCATCAGACAGTAATCAATGGTCGATTGCAAGTTTCCCAATTCTCACGTGATCTGCCCTTCACACCTAGGCCCTGTATTCACCATAACGAGGTTATGTTTCTCACAAAGGTCTAGCATTGACTTCCCGTTGTTGTCAGTATAGCCATCTAAATCCTGTATGTGGGCATTCAAGTGACCCAAAAGGACAATTTCAGCACCATTCCCGAAACCCTTACTACCAGCGCTTATGCATTCCACTAACTCTTTATTCTTCTCTGTGCAATTATTTTTGGTTCGCAAATACGTAACGCCCAGCAGAACGGATAGTTGGGCGAGTCGGTACGAATTCTTAGTGAAATATTTATTGCGCAGATTTGACAAGGACACAGCGAAAGGGGACACACACACGCTTACATACAACTGTTCTATTTTCGGAAAGATACAGAACAGGTATACCCCAGCTGTCAGCGCTGAGCTTGTGCAACAAGAGTCGTCAGTAAAGCAGAAACAGATCAAAAACTGATTAGGAAGGTTCAACCAGTATTTAAAGAAAGCTAATTAATTTTCAGTCATTGCAACCGATGGTTGGCTTATGCATTCTTCAGCGCCTTTTTTCATATCAAAGGCTTCTGTGATTTCACGTGTTAGTTCTTTTTTTATCTCAAAACAAAATGTCAATGTCGAAAAATACCGGATCACAATGACATAGATTACAGTGGTTGGAGAAGTGCGATTAGTTTTCTTTACCGAGATAACTTTCATTATCAGTTAGACGGGTGCCTTACGTGCATTATTTTTCCTATTGGCTAAAGAACGTTGCCAGCCGGTATGGCGTTGAATTGGTTTTCAGCGCTCCTAACAAGGTACAAAAACTGGGCCAAGCTATTCCAATAAGTTTGACAATAGGGTAAAAAAATTCAGCTGCGGTCTAAAAGAAGATCAAAAATTCACAAAGTGCAGAAAAGGTGTTGTGTACCGGCTTCCGTTAACAAGTGGCAACATGTACATAGGACAAAACGGTCGGTGCATAAACACCAGTCTAAAAGAACGTGAACATTCTCTCGGTAAAGAAGCTATTCTCACTTGTCGAACCACTGTAATCTATCTCATTGTGATCCCGTATTTCTAGACATTGACATTTTCTTTTCAGATAAAAACATACACGTGAAATCACAGAAGCGTTTCATATCAAAAAGTGCGCTGAAAAATGCGTAAGCCAACCATCGGTTGCAATCACTGAGAATTAATTTGCTTTTTTAAATACTGGTTGAACCTTCTTAATCTGTTTCTTATCTGTTTCTGTTTTACTGACGACTCTTGTTCCACATGCTCAGCGCTGATTGCTGGGGTATATACGTTCTGTATCTTTCCCAAAATAAAATAGTTGTGAGTAAGTGCTCGTGTGTCCTTCTGCGCTGTGTCCTTGTCGATTCTGAGCACTAAATATATTACTACAAAGACGTAACCCCCAGCGAAGTTTTTTACTACTCATTGTACCTGATTTCCAAAGATGCTCTTGACATTGTGAATTTACTCTTTTCCATTTGGCTCCCTGATGGATGAGCATACCGAGTCCCCCTCCCTTTCTTTCCGACTTAGTTCTTTTGCACCCTTCCCAAACATAATTCTCAATTACTGGCGGCTCTTCTAAGTCTCTAAGGTGGGTTTCTGTAACCGCGTACACCCCTATTTGTTCGCTATTTCACTGCTCCTAAATGTCTGATCCCTTTTCCTTTCTTCTGCCACCTTGCATGTTTATGTAACCTACTGCATGGTGCGCTCCCTTTCTAACTCTCCTCCTTTTTCTGTTATCGAGGTGATGCTCTTCTGAAGTTCCCCTAGGGGACCTTCTTCATTACTACTTTATCTGGCCTCCTGAGCGCCCGCGGGGCGCCATAAAAGCACCAGCGCGACCACCAAGTCGACAGCCCACTTCTCGTGCCAGCCTGTAATTGAAATGGATCCCCTCTCGTTTAAAACCACCACACCTTCTCACTTCCCTGTTTGCTTCGACACCCTCGAAGCCTTTCTCTCGGCTCATTTTCCAAATCGCCTCATTAGCAGCCACTGCGGCTCTTTGTACGTGACTGTCACGCACAGGCCCCTCCGCTACCGTGCACACCACTATCTGCACCCGAGGGGATTCACCGCTCGCGCAAGTCATTCACCCCCTTCGCCAATCGCTGGCCTAGTCCTGTCCCTTTCCTTTTTAGGACGTCATTTAGCCCACCTGCTACTATGACAAGGTTGCGCAGGTGGGCATTTTCCGTGAGCTTTTCTTTAGCTCCCTCCATGACAGAACCCAGTGTCCGGCCTGAAAATGTCCCTACCGCCACTCTTTTATCGCTTTTCACCCTCTCCACAATTGCTTTTGAGCACTTGAGCCGCATAGGGACGAGAAGGGCCACCTGTGGGGCGAGAGTAGGCAGTATAAGTAGACCGCATATCATATTGACCGCAAATAAAGACGGGGACAGAGGGAGAGAACACATAAACAGCATGGGCGGTTTATTTGTTTACTGCCCGTGCTGTTTATGTGTTCTGGTCCTCTGTCCCCGTATTTATTTGCGGTCAATATGATATGCAATAAACACCAACTAGGCCAAAGTGAAGTTCTTCTGAAACATATAAGTAGACCGGCTCGGGGAACTCCAGCGACTGCGACAGTGCCGAGAAATGTGCCCGATTCGACGGCAGTGAAAACAAATGGGCTCGTCGTCAGCAGTGCGCCATTCAGATGGGACGCGGAAACGTCGCGGGTAAAAGGATGCGGGACGGGGCGGAATCGAAGAAGCCAGAAACTACCGCCGAGAGTATACTTGCAATGCAAAACGGTGCGCTCGCCCAAGCCAGCATGTCGACTGCCCATACATGGCGCACCTGCGTAGCAAACTACGTGGGACATTGGCAGTACAATAGCAAGAGGTTGGTGGCGCAACCCACCGCCCCGTTACAACGGGAACGCTCATAACTTCCATCCATCCATCAATGATGACGCTCGTGAAAAAACGGCCTGTAGAATAGAAGAAAGACAAAATTCATCAATGCATATTTTTGAAAATGCGTATCCTTATCAGGTGTCTCCGGCCAAGTTTTTGAAATGGAATTACTGATGAAGAATACAACAGCTTGAGAGAAGAAAAGAAGAGGCCCTGGAAACGCAAGCCTGCGATATGCAAACAGCCGTGCGCTACACAAGCTGCGTCATAGTGACCAAGGCAGCTGTGTCCGCATTACGACCAGCGAACATATACACCCTTACGGGTTACATTTCGAAACTACATGCCCCGCAGGACATTCGGCGTTGGGGTGGGAGGACAGGTAGTGACGGTGGATCCGGATCATGAGACTGAAATAATCAGACGAATAAGAATCGGCTGGGGTGCGTTTGGCAGGCATTCTCAGATCTAGAACAGCAGGCTGCCATTATCCCTCAAGAGAAAAGTGTATTATAGCTGTGTCTTACCAGTACTCTCCTAAGGGGCAGAAACCTGGATGCTTACGAAAAGGGTTCTGCTTAAATTGAGGACGACGCAACGAGCTATGGAAAGAATGATGGGTGTAACGTTAAAGGATAAGAAAAGAGCAGATTGGGTGAGGGAACAAACGCGAGTTAATGGAATCTTAGTTGAAATCAAGAAAAAGAAATGGGGGGGGGGGGGCATGGGCAGGAGATGTTAGGAGGAGGGAAGATAACCGATGGTCATTGAGGGATAAGGACTGGATTCCAAGGCAAGGGAAGCGTAATGGGGGCGGCAGAAAGTTAGGTGGGCGGATGAGATTAAGAAGTTTGCAGGGACGACATGGCCACAATTAGTACGAGACCGGGGTTGTTGGAGAAGTATGGGAGAGGCCTTTGCCCTGCAGTGGGCGTAACCAGGCTGATGATGATGATGATGAACACCGCTATAAGATGTTGCAGTAAGAGATAAAAAGAATTCAGCCTGGTGTTCACACACATGTAACGACGGGACCGCTTGTCGACTGTCCACAAATCTGAAGACTCGCTTGCGCCGATAGGCTGCGCGAGCGTGAATTGCGCAAGTTCTGCTTCCTAAGCGGCGTGCATTAGGCATGGTTTCAGGCAGCTGTCAAAGACAGCGTTGAAAAGCTAAGTAGAACCAAAACGAAGGGACCGTAGTACATTAGCACGACGGCCGATTTTCACATTGACCCCTGCCGCCAGACGCAACTGCTGCGTGCGCTGCGCGTGTGCTCCGTCTTTGAGGTTTCGCATTCTGGCATAGAAACAAGAGAGTGACTATTTCTTGCATCTTTCTAGCTGCGGTGGAATTTCCGCATTAGTATTAGTGCGTCTCGAGGCTTATTCTTTATTAAAACTTTCTCCTTTCTTGAACTTCACCTTGGGTGTACTTCTCAACGCTACGGCTACGACTAGAAGCGCTGAAACAAGTTATATGCGTGTTTTATTAGCATTCTGGGTACACTGGATAATCCGCAGGGTTTACATACGGATGACATTAGGGATTCGTGAGTTGTTTGTAGCCGACGAGGCTACAATGTTGTTTAGCCGACGAGGAATAAATATTGGGCTGGTTGGTCTTGCATTCGTGATGACTAAAACTTAGGCGCACAAGAAGAAAGCGCATGAAGGAAGAAAACAAAAGGGAAGTCACGAAAGTTGAGACAGAAATTTTACTTCTACATGCCAACGTGATATTAGTGGGACTATGTGCGCAGTAAAAATGAACGCATTTGAGAATACATAGGTGCCCGCATGGACTCTGTCGCACGTAGAACTTTAGCCGTCATTTCTAAATCACCATGAAATGAAAGGGCGCGCGGTGCGCCTTTCCTCCTCTGTTGCTTGTGCGATCCGGTGCGGCACTGTTTGAAAGTATTGCTGTCGCTGCTGCGGAACGATTTCGAGATACTTTAGATCACACTTTGTGAAATTTACGGAATGTCCGTTCATATGAAGTCGTCAGGGAAGCCTTTCATTGCATCGGTAACTACTGTGCGCGGATATATCGCTTGGGGGCGCAAACATGTGATGCGCATTATCAGCTGCGGTGTGTATGTGTTGTGAACTATTTTGCGTATATTGGTTTTTATTCAACGAAGAGAACTGGTGTCTCTGTATTACCAGCATGAAATGGTAAATTCGCTCACTACCTGATCGCTTGGCCTAGGGAGTAAAACATAACTCACCTAGAAACAAACGAACTTCTAAATAAGCAACAACATGGTTTCAGATCACGCCTGTCAACTAAAACCTAACTAGCGGAGTTAACTCATGGCGTAGCTAACGTACATAATAATGATGGCCAATTAGATGCAGTTTCTTTAGACTTTTCTAAAGCGTTTGACGTAGTTCCGCACCAGGATTTACTCACAAAATTATCGGCTTTCGGTATTAGTAATAAAATGATTTCCTTGATCAACAGTTTTCTAACTAATCGTAAACAGAGCGTTTCAATCGATAATATTCTTTCACAACCATTCATGTCTACTCCGGAGTACCTCAAGGATCAGTTCTGGTACCACTTTCGTTCTTGATGTACATTAACGACATCCAGTTTCCCATTAAAACTCAATTCAGATGCGCCTGTTTGCTGATGACTGTGTCGCGTACACAGTCGTACACAACCAAGATCAGATAGAACTTCATAATTCACTGCAAACAATTTACTCTTGGTGCAACACTTGGGGCATCAAACTGAACACATCAAAAACACATTACATGTCTTTCACAATTAAGAAACTCCCGCTTAACTTTACATATTCGATCGGAAGGTCAACAATCAACAAAAGTGACCAGGTAAAATATCTAGGCATTAAACTTACGCCTAACCTTAACTGGGTGCCTCATATTACGACCATGTGTCAGAAAGCCATAGGGAAACTATCCTTTTCAAAAAGGAAACTGCGCGCAGCACCACCACACCTCAAACTAAATGCGTACAAAACACTAATAAAACCACGCCTAGAGTACGCTGGTCTACCCTGGAGCCCTCATCAAAAATGCCTTATACATAAAATAGGACGCATGCAAAAATTAGGAATTACGCTTGTATATTCGGACTACAAAAAGCAGTCCAGTATCTCAGGTCTGCCAGCAAGGGCCAACCTAAAATCCCTCTTGTAGAGAAGAGCCATTTCGCAACTAAAATTCATCTCTCAATTATACCGTGGTCATTTCCAGATAGCATGTTCTCATTACCTGCAAGATCCTCCAAAACGCTCAACCAGACTAAATCATTCCAAAACTATCTATCTTCCCCGAAGTCGTGTTAATGTTCTCCAGCATTCCCTTTTTCCGTCGGCCATTTCCCAGTGGAACAAGTTAACTAACGATATTGTGTGTTGCAATAACATCGACTCTTTAATTAACCGCATTCAGCGTATTGACTTGTCATCATGATTTTTTTTCATTGCATTTCTCTACCACTCCTGCCCGGGCCGTGAAGGGCCCGCAGTATATTAAAAATAAAAAATAAAACATTACAGCACATGCTCGTTTACGGCCAACCCAATGCAACCACGAAACATCTAAGCGGCAGGTGCTATCAAATATTTTTGATACACCGTCATCGTGCTCGCGCATTTCGAGGCTAGTAGGCCTCAAATCCCTATATGTCTACGCAAGCCTCCTTCATGAGGCCGATGGCGCTGCTCAACACAGCGATCACTGCGGTTGGTGAACCATGCAGCATGATATATATATATATATATAGAAGCTATGTGCTTAGGCATTGGCTTTTTGCCCTGTAAAGCCATAATATATGAGAGGGATCGCATCAAAAGAATGCGATGTCTATTTTTGAGGACAAAATTTCCGTAATACGTGTGAGTGCGTCGTAGTGATCGGAACGGCCACAAGCGAAAAAAAAATTAGGTTATAATCCTTTTTATCTAGAAAGAAAGAGGAAACGGGGCTAACGCCGCAATAAGATCTCGCATAGTCTGTCACGCCGCACAACGTTTACAGATCTATAAACGTTGATGCCATATGGTCGGACCATCCACTATAAAGAACAAATATATCTGTAATCCAGCATCTACCACTGCTTAGGACGCTCACGCAGTTCGTAAACGGTTGCTTTGCTGGACAAGCTTCATTCACACTGTAAGCTATGCTGTTATTACTAATTAATACTATTTTATTTATGGGTGGAAACGTCATCCACCGAACCAAGTAGACACGCAATGTAATCTGCAGCTAACGGTTTGAACGCTTCTTAAATTAGGTATAACAACAAAGTTCCTATAGTAGCAGAACGGTACCAGTGCTGTTACAATCGCCGCGTATGTTTCATAGCTCCTAAAACGCAGCTTAGAACTAAAGCATATTACTGTAGTAAGGTCACATTAGTGAATGGAACATTCAGAAATACACAATTTATCTCCGAGGCACGTTCTAGACTCCAGTATGCGCGCAGACTTCGTGCTGCGTGCTCCGTCCGTCTCAACGCCAGCTCAAAGTCAGACCATGCTGACTTAAACCACTTCACTACGTCTCACAGATCCGTTTACCACGTAGAAGACGCACGTCATACTAAGTAGACCGCACGATCGCAAAACAAACGCCAGAAACTACCGCCGAGCGTATACCTGCCATGCAAAGCGGAGTGCTCACCCAAGCCAGCATGACGACTGCCCATAGATGGCGCCCCTGCGTAGCAACCTACGTAGGACCTAGGCAGTACAATAGCAACAGCTTGGTGGCGCAACCCACCAAGCTTGTGTCTCGGCCATGTTTTTGAAATGGAATTGCTTATGCAGAATACAAAAGCTTGACAGCAGAAAAGGAAAAAGAAGAGGCCCGTAAATGCTGGCGAGCGTTCCGGAAATAGCCGCGCGCTACACAATCTCCGTCATAGTGACAAAGGCAGCTGTGTCCGCATTGCGGACAATCAATGTATCCACCCTTACTGGTTACAGTTCGAAACTAGGCGCCCCGCAGGGCATTCGGCGGTCGGGTGCTCTACCCAGGCGATACACCCCGAGCACTACCCGGCGCCGGGGTTCGGGAGCGCCTGTACCCACTTTTGTTTTTTGTGGTGGGTGCGAGCGGTGGGTTTCGAACTGTCCACCTACCTCAGCCGTGTCTTGCGCCCTACACACTAGGCCACGACTGCGGTGAAGCCAAGTACTCGAAAAAAGCTATTTATGTTTGAATTCGCCTCGCATCACCATTCCATTTTTCTTCTTTATCAAAACCGATATGACGGCTAACCAGACGCTGCGCAGCCGCATTCTATCGGTAGCTCGTCGAATAATGTTAGAACCAACAACATTATAAGAATTTGCACTAAGAGATAAAAGCATGCAGCCTGGCGTCCACCCACATATATTGGCGGGGCCGTTCGTCCACTGTGCACAAATCTGAACACTCGATTGCGCCGATAAGCTGCGCGAGTGTGAATTGCGCTCCTTAGCTTCCTTAGCGGCGTGCTTTGAGCATGGTTCACGTAGCTGGCGAAGACAGCGCTGAAAAGCAAACCGAAACCGAAACGAAGCGAACGCAGTACATTAGCGCGACGGCCGATTTCTGCATTGGCCCCTGGCGCCAGACGCAATTGCTTTTTGCCTATGCTCGTGCTCTCACATTCAGGTTTCACGCTGTGGCATCAAAAAACAATAAAGTGACTATTTCTTGCGTCTTTCTATCTGCGGGCGAATTTCCACATTAGTATTAGCGCGTCTCGACGCTTATTCTTTTTCAAAACTTTCTCCTATATTGAACCTCACTTTGCCTATATTTCTCCCCAATACGATTACGACTAGAAGCGATGAAACAGGCTATATATGTGTTTTATTAGCATTCTACGTGCAATAGATTATTCGCAGAGCTTACATAAGGATGATATCAGGGGATGGAGGGCTTAAAGAATGGCGTAGGATAACTAGTGCATAAATGATTACTGTCTGCATTATGTGTGCATTTCGTCTTCATCCTCCATGTATGCTAGTCATCATGAATTCAGGGCTCCGTGGTGAGTGGCACAATTGCTGAAATAAAGGTGAACTGTCACATAACAGTTGTCTCATGAATGGCCGATGTACTTGTAGCGAACGTCCGTCAATGCGCCGTGCCTCAGTCCGGGGGTCATTGCCCTCGGTCTTTCCAGGAACCGAAGGGGCTGCCCGACTGAGGCGCAACCACAACCGCTCGGTAAACCGGCCTTTAATTTTCCATGAAGCAAAACAACTCTCCGTTCTCAAGCTGTCAGAACATAAATTCCTTGCCTCCGCTGAACTGAACTCCCAAAAGAGGTGACCGAGGATATGGAAGTCTTTTTCCAACACTAGCCATGGACGACGCAGCTCCTGCTGACAGAAACGACGCCGCGATAGCGTCTCCTGACAGAGCTGAGCTTCACAAATTTTGGCCCAAGAATCCTCGAGTTTGGTTTATACAAGTAGAGGCCCGTTTTCAAACTTTGGCGCTATACGTCACAGACGGGAAAGTACCTGCATGTATTCGCCGCGCTACCCTACTCAATCGCCGATGCCATAGACAAATTCCTAGCGGGTACGCATTTGGCTGCAGCATACGACGACCTGAAACTCCCGCTCTCTCAGCGCATCCAGCCATCGCAACAGTGAAAGCTGCAACAGCTCGTCTCCGAGGAACTCGCCGAACAACAACCGTCACAACTGCAGCACCGGTTGTGCCATTTACTGGGTGAGCACAATGCAAAGCAGACCGAGCTTTCAATTTTTCGGGAGGTGTTCTTGCAATGCCTGCCACTGTCCGCAAGCATTGTACTGGCGGGTTTCGACAACGTTTGAGTGTCGATCAGCTGGGTGCACTCCCTGATCGCGTATTCGGCTGCTTGCCGGCAACACAGCAACCTGTCGCCCCTGTGAGAGTCTCAGTGCCAGAAGACCGACTCTAGCTGCTGGAGGAAACTTCAGCTGCCTTACCAATGCACTGGAGAAGCTGAGGACAGGTGGCAACATTGGCAGCCAATTTCGGCGCAGCCATTAACCTTCATAGTCTTGCAGTGCAACTAAAGACTCGTCGCAGCAGTTGGGCTGGCACGAACGTCGCTTCCGCAAAGAAGCAAGTCCCTGTTTGTGGACAGCAAACCCACCGGCCGGCTGGCAACGGCGGCATGCGACATGGGCCCTCGCGCAAGCTGCCTATTCCTCATGATCATCCGCATCACCGGCACTCACCTCCTCGTCGACAGCGTAACCGAGTGGTCTACCTTTCCCACCGCGGCGCACATCGCCAGCGGAGCACGTCCATACCCACGCTGCACGCAGTAAACAAGACTGCCATCGTCTCTATGGTGACCAGACCTTAAAGCCGTCGGATTCCGGCGCTTGCACACACGGGTGTTTATTATCGCCGACGTCACCTTTGCTTGCTTGGAGTAAGCTTCTTCAACCATTACAACCTAGATTTGAAAGTTCGCGATCGGCGCACAAAGGATCACGCTACATGCCTCGATGCACTTGGCGTGATATCCAACTTCACCTCATCTGCTATCCGCACGTTTCGGCAGATCTCAACATACGGCAAAAAATTTGCTGGGTACACGCAACCTTTAAAACCCCGAAACTGTGCGCTGTCCGTGTTCCACAAGGTGACGCATTATATCACAACCACTGCCTCTCATTTTGTTGCGCGGCCACAAAGGCTCGCCGGATGTAGGTTGGAAGTCGCCCGCCGTAAGCTCCAACGTATGCTTCAGCTTGGCGTTATTCGTCCTTCATCGAGCACTTGGTCTTCACCACTCCATCCGGCTCAAGCAGCACAGTGGTGACTGTCGGCCTTGTGGTGATTACTGAGCTTTTGCATGCCGTCGCTACTTAGGATGAATATCCCCTTCCCCACACACATGACCGTAGCGCAAGTCTCACAGGAACCAACATATCGCACAAGATCGATTTGATGAGCGCCTACTACCAAATTTCTGGGCAAGCGAGCGACACTCCAAAAACGACAATCACCACTCCATTTAGCCTATTTTACTTTGGCCGTATGCCTTATGGTTTGAAGAATGTGGTGGAACCACTCGAAAGGTTCATGGGCTAAGGTACGCTCGGACTGCCGTGTATTTTCGTCTACCTTGACGACATCCATGCTGCAAGTCCCACAGAGGATGAGAACGAAGAACACCGTCGCCTTCTGTTTGAGCGACTGGATGAAGACGGCGTAGTCCTCAAGCCCCACAAATGCATTTTCATGGTTGAAGCCATGGATTTTCTCGGCCATCGCATTTCTCTCCATGGCATCAATCCACTGCAATCACGGATGCGGCCAATCGAGGTCTCCCCTCTCCAACCTCCGTCCTAATGTTGGGCAAGTTTCACTAGCTCCCAAATTTTCACAAGCACTTCGTAGCCTCCTGTGCGCAAGTTCTAAAGCCGCGTACCAACCTGCTGGATCGCAACTCCAAAAAAAGAAAGAAGAACGCCCACTTCCCAATCATCCTCATCGCTTGAACCCCCCTTTGATGAAGCCAAAACGCGGTTGACGACTGAAGTGTTGCTCCTTAATCCGTTGCCGAACGCGCCAACTCAGTCTTATGGCACACGCGTCTACCACGGCGGTGGGTGACGAACTCTGGCAGCGCGAATGCAGAATGGAGGCCGCTGTGCTTCTGATATTGCCTCAAACCTACAGAGGCTCATTACAGAACCTTCGGAAGTGAGATGTTGTCCATCTGTTGCGCTGTCAGCAATTTTCCTTTTTATGAATTGAAGGCTGTAGCTTTTACATTCTGACTAACTACAGTCGTTGAACTTCCTTTTGAGGAACAACAGCTCCTCGTACTCAGAACGTGAGCTTCGGCAGCTTTCCTTTATATCCAAATTTTCCAAAGGCACCCCCCACATCTCCGAGACCGAAAATGATTTAGCTGACGCATTGTCACGGATAGCGACTGAGCGTGCAGACCCTGGGGATTGCCAAGGTATAGCATGTGCCCAGCGTAACAAGCTCGAGGTGCGCGAATTGCAGGAAAAAGGCTCGTCGTTCTAATTAGCGCAGTGCCGCTTCACTACTCAATAACACGAATCACGTGCGACACATGGCAGGCAGCTCCTCGCCCGTTCGTGCCCAATAAGTTTTGGCGACCAATATTTGATTCACGGCATGGGCTCATGGATCCCGGCAGCAGAGCCACACGGAGGCTTACCACAGGCCACTTCATGTGGCAAGGGATCAAAAAAGGCGTTTAAAGGTGGGCATGAACCTGCCAAACCTGTCAAGCTGTGAAAGGTAAACGTCACAACCGTTCAGAGGTACAGCCGTTTCAACCACCACAAAGCCGTTTCGATAACGTGCATTAAACTTGGTGGGGCCTTTTCCACCCTGTCCAGGTTTCAGGCGCCTACTTATGTGTATAGGCCGGTACTCAAGGTGGCCTGAGGCGAGGCCTCTACAGGGCATCAGGACTGAAAAGTGGCGGGAGCATTTGTGGCTGCGTGGATGTCACGGTACGCGGTACGCTTGCCGTTTGCGGGTAAGTACTGACCGAGGCCGACTATTCGAAACCTCGCTTTTTTCTTGCCTGGCGAGACTACTCGTCACGCACCTTCATAACACCATGGTTTGTCGCCCACAGAGAAAAGCAAAGTCGAGCGTCTCCACCTAAAACTGTAGGAATCATTGACCGCCACGCTCGACAGAAAGCACTGGGTGGAAAAACTACCCCTAGTACTACTGGGGACTCAAACAACCATAGCTCGGCAGTGTGGGAGAATACTCACTCACACTCACTCACCATCATTCTTCTAGGCCTCGCACTCACTCACGCTCACGCTCACCTCAATTGGACTCACAAGCGCCCACTCACGCTCGCACTCACGTCCGCTTACCCTCACGTCTAATCACACCACACCCACTGGCACTTACTCGCACTCGCCTCCGCACAGACTCACTCGAACTCACCTCCGCTCACACTCACTAAAACTCACTTGTCACCGCACTCACCTCCACTCGCATTCACGGGCACTCGCTCTCACCTCCATTCACACTCACTGGCACATACTCGCACTCGTACTCACCTTCGCCCACACTCACTATCACTCACTCACACTCACCTCCGCTCACACTCAGTGGCACTCACTTGCACTCACACTCACCTCCACTCACACTCACTGACACTAACTCACACTCGCACTCACCTCGGTTCACACTCAGTGGCACTCACTTGCTCTCACACTCACCTCCTCTCAAAGTCAATGACACTCACTCACACTCGCACCCACCTCCGCTCTCACTTAATGGCACTCACTCGCACTCACCTCCGCTCAAACTCACTGGCACTCACTCGCACTCTCGCCTTTTAATTGAGTCCGCGTGAATGTGAGTGAGGGCACTAGTGAGTGCGTGTGCTGCCACCTGCCGCTCACAATTAGTGTATATTTAGACCGAAGCTTCCAATTTAGCACCCATTACCTCAGGAGTGCGAGAAGGCAGTGTTTTGGGCCCAGTTTTATTTTTTAATATACATAAACGATTTGTCTTCCCGATTGCACGGTAACATCCGTGTATTGGCTGACGATTGCTTTTTGTACCGCGATATTAGCTGCAATGATGATCACCCTATGCAAAATTCTACCTTTTCCTGGTGTCAGGCGTGGCAGATGACTCTAAATACCGAAACATAAGTAATGCTAACAATAAGTAGAAAAAAAATATAGATCTTATTTTAATTACCTTACTAATGACACAATTTCCACTTTTGTATTTCAGGGTAAATTTTTAGGTGTCACTTTAATACGCATTCTCCGATGGGAAAGCCATGTTAACAACATAACCTCAAGTGGAAGTAAACGTATATTCTGAGCGCCAAAGTGATTCATCTTTCTGTGAAGACGCCTTCGCCTTGCACCAGCGGATGCAATCTGCTAGCCTACAAAATGCCTGTTCGACGGGTGGTTGAGTACGCCTGTATTGCTTGATTTACTTACACAAAAAAACTCGTGAAAGTGGGTGCAGAGGAAGGCAATAAGGTTCATTTATAATAAATACAAGTTAACGGATCCATCTTCTGAATTATTAACATGGGCCGGTTTAATAACACTGCAAAGTAGGCCAAAGCTAACGCGGCTAAAGATTTTGTTTCAATTTATTCCTGGGGACGGAACCATTGTTACATCCGTATGAGGTTCCTTGAATCGGTCTAGGTCAACACGCCACAAGCACGCTAGAACACCTAAGGAATACACCTTTACCTCAACTTGCTTTAAATATTATTATTTCGTTAAAACAATTTGGGAACGGAATGAACTTAGCCCTTCCATTACTGACGCTTTATATCTAAATAATTTCGTGACTTCGGGCGGCAGGCAATTTCAACAGCGTTCGCTTGGAGCTTCCTCCTCGTTGATCATCGAGGAGGTAGCGGCACGTAGACGAGACGACGTAAAACAAACTAGTTTAATACATCATTACTGGTGAGGGAACATCGAGCAACAGAGCACCATAATGTATGCCAGCAACTACAAAAGTTAGAAGCAGAGTTCTTATCTACAGGAGAGCGTGCTCTTTCTTTATATCCGGTACGGGATTTTGTCTTCACAGCACTGGAGTGTGGAAAAAAACATTTCCAATGCGTCTGGGCGTATGGGCGCTATTTGTGTGCTCGCGCGTGCCATGACATCCATTCGGTGTGTATTTCAATGGAAAAAAAAGATATTGCGCGCCGTAGCGCGCACACATAGAGAACGCGCCGCGAGCACAGGCAAAAGCAACACAAAAAAAAAACTGCGCATGCGACCTGGGGGAGGTGAGGGAGGGAAGTGGTTAGCAACCCGGACAAGTCGCTATAATAATTTTTAAAAAAGCTGCTTTGGAAGGGAGGTGCGCGCGGCTGCGGTTCCTGTTGCCATGACGACATAAACAGCCATGTGCGCTGCCACTTTCTTTAAGTATCGCCCGCCCGCAAGGGCCATAACTGAAGGGCGCCTTGGCGCTAGCGTCGAAAACAGTGGCTGCATTACCTCGACCAGTGGGAGTCATGCGGAGCTTCACACGGTGGTCATCATAGGCTGTGAATCCATGCAATGATGTAATGCCTAGTAATGCGGCGGAGACGCGTAACTACGGAATGAGTGAAGAGTAGAAAGAAAGAAACATCGGGAGCGGTGATGCGATGTGGGTACGACATTACACCGTATGATAGCTCACTATGAGAAGCGAGAAAAGTTAGGAGAGAGAAAGTGATGATTTAAAGCAGAGACGGAATTACTAAGATTACGCCGTATGACTAAAAAGGTGCGGGGGCTTTACTTTACATATGATAGATCAATGAAAAGAAAGAAAGGAGCCAGGTTTGGAGGTGATATGACGCGAAGAAATCTGGTCATACCCCCAGAAGGATTGAATCTTACATATGCGTCATGTGCATTTGTCCGCCCCCTCCTCATTTTAGGAAATTTTTCATTCATACGCAAATCTTTTTTTCTGGATTGAAATGAATATATAACTATTATTGGCACAGCCGTTTGCGCATTTATTATGTGAAAGTTTAACTGTTACAACAGCCGTGTTATATAATCCGTCAGTTCTCTCATAAATCATCAACATGCTACTTGTCTCATGCTATCATATGCAAATGGCCCGCCAGTGGAAGTAGCGCGATATATTGCCTAGCGTAGGATTGTTACGTAAATTAGCAAGTATTTATTGTGTATGACGATATTATGTGTTTGCATTAAATTGTCACCCTTGAGATACTGCAAATATTTCTATTAACGTTAAATAACATTACTGCTATTGCCTTCAATGCTAGTAAAACGTGAAAAGTTTAGGTTCTAATCAGTTGTCTTTTTTCATTAGGTAATTGCAACTACATATTAATTGATCAGCGAGTTGCTATGTACGATCCCGCGAGGATGCAGACTAAATTGCTAAATTTACTTTCATGTTAAGAAGGAAACAGCAGAGCGCGGGAGGTGGTCTTGCAAACGCAAATCCAACGCATGAAATAAAAGAAAGTAAATGAAAGGCGTAAATAGTTAGCATGAACAAGCCGTTTTTATCTGGTTCGTTCTCCTGGTTATGCGCGTCCTCTCGGGCTTATTCTATGTTGTAGCAAGTTTACGTTCGTCATGCCGCACTTATCCAAATACCTCCGCTCACAATGAAGTGGGCGCTGAATGCGGGCCAGAAAAAGACCCTAAAGTGCAGACCAATGCGGTGACAAACCTGCAAGAATAGAAGCAAATGTACGAAATCTCCGTATTTACAGCACGTAAACCCGTTCTCTGTGTTGTGAATCGCTGCAGTATTACCTTGCAGTTACGTTGTATATTATAGGAGCTTAATTATCGCAATGTTGGCTAATAGAGGCCAAATATCAAGCGCATCGCAGACACCCGCAGCTTTGGCGCGCCTTCCCCAGCGGAGAATGCCCGGGGGTGCGGCAAAGCAGCACGGCGGCTTGGCAGTTCTCCGCGAAAGCTTCACCCTCCCAGTATTCTAGTCACCCTAGCACGGTTCTCTCCAATCAGGAACGCAGGCGGAAGATCGGGCCATAAATGGACAGAACCGTCTCATGCGCGCACCTCAAGCACCTGGCACCAACTTGTCGCGTCGGCCGACGAGGAGAAAGGGTAAGCGTTCGAAGGAAGAGTAGGCGCCACTTTTACACACGCATGCATACACGCGGCTCGCATGACTTGCAACGGCCGTGTCACCGCGACTAGTCTACGCCTCCCTAAAGCCGTGGAGCCTTAACGCTTCCCGGCCGTTTGGCGCCGTCTTGCAAAGGTCTTCCCGTGCCCTATTTTGAATGTCTCTGCAATTTGCGCTCGCGCTAACAGTTGCCACACGAGCGAAGCGTAACATTAGCTATGGTGGAAATTAACGTTTTTTTTTACTTATTTTAAAATTTCTTTTTAAATACCAGTGTGGCGATTTCGGTGGAATAATCTGATCGCATCATCGCGCATCCTGTCATTCTATTTTTCTTGATTTCTGTTTTTAGACATCACAAGCGTACTGCTACTAATTATTTTATGTATGAATTCTGCTAGTGTTTTAGTTTTTTCCATTGTATAAATTATTTGATTGTGCTTCCTTTGTATATATATGTACATGGCCTCCCTGCAACGATCTCTTGTGAGATCGGCAGTGTTCTTAAAAGTTTAAATAAATGCTACGTGACTTCCGTTCGCCTGCTTGTGCACATTCTGTCCACGCTGTTTTCGCTGCAGGAAAGCAAATATTTTTGCACCCTTTGCCCGCCTAACAACGAGGATTTAGTGGAAGAGCTGACCGCAAATTAAATGCCGAGAACATGACAAAACTGTATATACTACAGCAATGTGGCACGTGAAAGATTAGCAGGGCTGGAGTAAGGGATGTGGCTTCAAAACGATTCCGACTAGTAGCAGACCGCCGACACAACGCAACAAAAGAAAACAAAGACGAAGAAATGCAGATATTCTGCGAAAATTCACTAAAATCACTTGCTTCGGGCAGGTTAACAGCGCGCTCTCATTGTTTCTCAAGTATTCCAGACTATAAAATACGACAAAGAAACGTGCGCAAAGAGCAGAACTTATTAATATTTCAACTCAGGTAACTCTATGGAAGCTGCTCTACGACTCCCGAGCAAGCGCCGGGACAGGGAGGATTAATGTCAGTTGAAGAGAGGAAGCCCGCAAGGCGTTTGGGATGAGGAGATATGTCTCTACGCTTGGTTTATCAGTCCTCAGGAACCTAGTTAATTAGAAGATATTTCAGATTTTATTTCACTTTCCTACCAAAGCAATTTTGGGCGGAAATATCACAAACCTGGTTTACAGCACAAAATACCTGTATTTCTAGAATTTCCACCAGTAGGCACGACGAACTGGGCATAATAGAATCTGTTGGCTTTTGTGTTTGTGCTATCCTTCGAGACTATGCTTATGGTTCTGCCAAGCGGCATTATATTTGAAAAGTAGCGCTGCTAAGCTTGGGGACACGGGTTCGATTTTAGGCCACGGCGGCCACATTTAGATGGGGACGGAATGCCAGAACCTCAGGTGTTCAAAGTTTATCCGGAGTCCACCACTGCAGCGTGCGTCTTAATCATATCGTAATTTTGGAGAGTAAAACTGGAAAAAAATATAATCTGAGAAGTTCTCTGGATTAGGCGTAATTCATACACCATAAAGGCCAAGTTTTATAATAAACCCCAGCTTGCCCCCTCTTTTGCTCCGCCTACGATCACCGGAAAAGTACATGGTCGAGTTCTAGTGGCGTGCTGGTCAGCCGGAGCCATGCAGATGGCTATTTGTTTTTGTTTCTCGCTGGTCCACAGAAAAGCTGGTGTCGGAGTTGTCGACGTCTGTTGGCCGTGAGCGAAAATTTCCCGATAAAGGCAATAAATAAACGGACGTAGCAGTGAAACAAAATTGCGGACAGGGGATTCGACCTCAGGAACTAGGGGGTTGCGAGACCAGTACGTTAACTCATTCATGCACTGTCAATCAATGGTGGACCCGCACTTAATTTTTATATGAAGAAGTTCGGCCGCAGCACATGCACGTGCCTTTGATGCTGCGTCCATTTCTTTTTCGAAAAGTCGCGCCAACAACAGCCTCCCATGACTTCCGATGCGAACGTAGCAGGTTTACGCGTTCCCCGCTTAAGGGGAGCTTTAAACGTCTTGAATTGTTGTGCTAGCTGTGATATACTCACCCACCTTAATACTCACGTCTACTCACGCTCACTCACCCAACTTTGTACTGAAGTCTACTAACAGTCACGAGCACTTACTCACATTCGTACTGTCATTCACACTCATATTCAGAGTAAGCTCAGCTCACAAGCACTCACTCACATTCAGAGTCACCCGCACTCAATAACTCACGTTTACGCTCACCTCCACTCAGGTTCACGCTCACGTGCACTCACACTCACGTTCACACTCACCTGCACTCGCACTCACTCACGTTCACACTCCCTTCCACTCACTCACAAGCGCTCACCGCGTTCACACTCACTTCCACTCACACTCACAGTACTCAGTCCCGTTCACGCTCACCTACACTAACGCTCACTGTACTCAGTCATGTTCGCACTCACTTCCACTAACACTCAGTAGCACTAGCTCGCTCTTACACTCATCTGCGCTCACATTCCCTGGCACTCACTGGCACTCGTACTCACCTCCACTAACACTCACTGGCACTCAATCGCACTCACACTCACATCCACTCACACTCACTCGCGCTTGCACTCAACTCCGCCCACACTGAATGGCACTCACTCACATTCACACTCACCTCCCCTAACACTCACTGGCACTCAGTCACAGTCACACACACCTCCACTCACACTCACTGGCACTCACAAACACTCGCACTCATCTCCACTCACACTCACTGGCACTCACTCACACTCACCTCCACTCGCACTCACTCGCATTCACTTCCACTCTCCCTCACACCTTTGAAATGAGTGTGAGTGGGTGTGACTGAGTGCAGTCATGAGTGAGTGCGCCGACCAATGGCGAGGAAATATAATATGGCAATCGACGAGGCAAGGGCTGCGACATCGTCGAAATGTGAAAGTCTTCAATGCAGTCCCTCGAACGTAATCGACGCCTCTGTTGATGGTGTACGGGCATCTGCACTCGTGGACGCAGGAGCCGCCGTATGTCTTAGGGACGCTAAGCTTTGACGTATACTTCGGGAAGAGACGACGCCCCATTCTGGTCTGGCCCTCCGCCCACGAGGGCTCCGAATATTCACCCCTTAGAGGTATGCACTGCTCGTATTGTCACTGCCGAATTTCTACACACCATACCATTCATAATCCTTTCCTCGTGCTCTCATGACGTTATGCTCGGCTGGGATTTTGTCTCGCGCCACAATGCCGTTATCCGTTGAGCACGGGCCTAAATAGAACTCTCGCCACTGTTACATTTGCCGATCGCCTATGTCTCTTCGCATTCGGGGAAACTACTTCTCCCAGCCGACTCCCACGCTCCTCCAAACGCACCAACAGTCGTGCCCATGTACTGCAGCGGAATCTCATACGCTGTTTCCCTACTGTCTACATCCTTTTGCGATAGTGGACACTATACAGGGCTCCAGCACCATTTTCGTTTGCAACCAGCTCCCATACCCAGTGATGCTACACCGAGGGTAATGTCTTGGCAATGTAGAAGCGATCGAGGACGTGCCCGATGACCGTTACTGTACTAGTTCAAGCGTTCTCAGTGCTGTTTCTCCGTGTGACCTGTCGCCCAGTGATGTGTTCACTTCTTCTATTGCTGGTGACCTTACCGCGTCCTACGTTCTCAGATTTTGTGCCTCTTAGAACAATTACGCTTTTCTTTCGATGTAAGGCAATCTTTCTTGTCCGGAAGTCAACTGTTAGTCAACAAATTGACACTGGTTCAATTTATATTGTAAAATATGTTTTTTTTTTTTCCAGCCAGGGACGGGTCTGCGCCGGGGCGCTCGGCGACATTATTTTTTCTGTTCACGAACATGTATTTTGTCACATGTATATACAGTTGCTGGGAACCGTTATTTTATGACTATTACAATTTTTTTTTAATTTTTGAGTTGTTGCAAGATAACTAAGACACCTTGTACATTTAGATTTACATTGCTAAGAAGCATTTTTCTGTTTTCTTGGCTAGTCGCAATTTTTTCGCCAAGTGTCTTGGCCAACTTCGCACTAAATAAAGAAGATTCTTTAATTGCGCTAGATGATATTGATTCTTAAATATTAGAGCCGAAACAACAAAGACTGAGGACAGACTTGTCTTTTCGTTTCCTCCTCCCTATTTTATTGCTTGCCTTTAGTAATTGTGGTACCTACTAAGCAATTTGACACGTTTACGGTGTAACTAAGTTTGTCGCCAGGAGATCACCCTTTAGTTATTTATGCAACCAATATTATTTGGCCATCACCCTTTAGCTAGAATGGAGGTTATGTGGCTGAAGTAGAAGGGAAATAAAAGAAAATTCCGCCCTCAGCTCGTTACCCGTTTCGCAGTTAACGAGCTGTAAAAAGACAAATTAAAGGGAATGAAACCCATTGTTAAATAGGTTACCGAAAGAAATGCACGGATATGCGTTCAAACCCTAGAACCTCACCTGCAAGACAGATACCCAATCGATTTCGCCACACAAGTATCCCGTCAAGCTTTTTAGGCATTGGTAGCAATATGTATAAACTTACCTGAAACTCCAACAACTACATTTTATATGAAACTTTTCCCACGGCCAAATCTAACTTTGGAAAGAATGTGTTTCTTATGCTTGTACCCTCACAATAGTATAGTTGAAAAGGTCGTTTTCAACGAAACGGAATGTTCTCGTTGATGCACGAACACCTTTCATGTAGGGTGGTATTTCCTTGCTTAGACTGTGGATTTTACTTTTGTTTTGGTTGTTTGTCAGGGTCCTGCCATAATGTGTCTTAAGCCAGATTGGTACATGTGGGTAACAATATGTGTAAAGTTCGAAAACGCCCTTTTAACACCCATAAAGGCGTGAGATTTTGCTTCCGGCGTGCTATTACTTCTGCCTGTTAATTTTTCACGGTGCTAATAACCAGATGAGGAGCTGCTTGAGGTTTTCTCTAATTTTCAATGTTCTTCACATGTCCTCGCTCCACAAGGCTTGTTAACGTTACCTTCGAAGCCATCTGATATCAATTTTTAATCGTCCTCTTATTCATACCTTTTCTGTAAAGCAAAATAACATGGTGGTTTTACCGGCTTCGTTTTATCTGCACATATATGGCGCACGAAAACGCTGGGAAACTATTGGCTGCCCATTCTAAAGTCCGGCCAGATGTCAGTAGCCTGTGCGCAGCATTTTCTGACCAACTACATTAATGCACAATGGCGCATGTACCTGTGTCAAAAAACCCCGCACGACCATTCCACTAAGCGCTTTCATGCCGTCTGTATAGCGTAGACTACATAACGCCGGGTCGTGATATCCGGTCTACGTAGAGCACTCCGCACCGGGCAGTCATATATGTCTCTATCTCAATATCATGTCCAACGTGACGCGAGTTAGTAGAATCTCACAAGTTAGCCTAACGGCAGGCACTGCGCGCCACAAATGCGGTTGCGGAATCATAACAGAGAATGTAGGTTAGATATCATACTGAGAAAACCGTTATGGAAGCACTTCACAGGACGACGTCAATATTTTATGGGGAATACCGTGGACAGCTGTGATGAGGCTGCTACCTATCGCATTCTGCAGACGGCGCTATTCACCGCAGGCTGCATCACAGCTACCACCATTGTGCAATAGGAGTAAATTTACGTGATCGTTAGCAATATTCTTCGGGACCCTAAGTATCACTGCACATCTGGGCAACTTATTCGTCAGCTTCACAGGAAAAAACTATTATGCCGAGCAAGCACTTGTAAACGACGAAAACATGGGTCGATGTCGGCAAGCAGTTAGGGAGGGCCGACAACGGCGAGGCTGTGGACCGTGTAAGAGCTTACCGATCTTATTTATCTAGAAATGTATGCGACTTCTAATACATAACGGGCGTGAAATCACGTCGCTGGAGTGCAGCCGATGTTGAAACGCCGGATTATGGTAGTCTAGATAGATCGCACCTGTTCCTAGTACTTACACGCTGACATAGGCTAAAAACCATCGCATATGGTTGAAGCAATTCCAGTATCACGTGAATATGAGATCTCGACAGAGGTGGCATGCACTGTAGTAGACGGTGTCCTGTCACCGGGACAGTTGCGGAGATGGTCAACATTGCGACCACATCAAAGGCTAGTGGTGGTAAGCGCGAGCGTTGGCTCCACGAAAATAGGGAGGTTCAAATATTCCAGAAGTTAGTCGGGGATCCTCCTATATGGCGTAAATCATATTATCGTGGTTTCGGCATGTAAAACCCCAGAACATACTGCATAATGCGACACCTTTCGGGTGAACATCTGCCTTTTTGTCTCCATTGTTTTTTTCATTTTGCGTTGAGGTGACTGAGATATTTAAATGGCTATATTGACATAAGTACCCCAACGCTTTTGTGAAAAGATTTTCGTCTACAAATTACCATTATCTTCCCGAGCTTATTTTTCTTTATAAGCTTCCATTTCAATTTTTCTTTTTTGTATTGACTGTAATGAATTTGCTTGCTATTGCGTTGTGGGAATGATGCTTTTGTAAGCAAATCCTTTCTGCGTAGTTAAATACCGCTTATTTTCCATTGATGTAACCTAACTTTCCTTCTAAGTAAAAACTTTCCTAAAATCCATTAAGACTTTCGTACATAAATACATTTAAACATAAATAAATAGCACGAGCATGCCGGAAGCAGACGTGTGGGAAAGTAACTAGTTATTTCTGTTTCGTGAGAACACTTTTTATTCATTATGATTTATAGATACACTAATACTTGATTGGATGGCTACTGCTTGTACAAATAAGGGAGTTATTACTAGCATACTAATTACGTCGCACTTGGCGCACAATTTCTCGCTCCGTCCCGCCTTTGGACTGTGTTACACAGGAAACTATGAGAAACAAAACAATGAAGAAACACAAACGTTTTCTCTTATCCGCAAAGAAACATTTCATTTCCTTGCTGCGACTTTGCTAAAACGTTCACTGCGTGTTACCCACCTTAACTAAAAGTTCACGCTGGATTTTTATCTTTGTACTGCCATACCTAAATATGCGACCTAGACTGTCCCATTAGCTAACAAATGGCACACTAGATACAAAAGGAGAGACTGGTGAGCCAGTTGGTAAGACATTATTTACGCAGTAACGCAGAAACACATGGACGACGAAAGAGATAGCTGGGACACACCGCTGATACCTGAACAAGCAGAAAGGTTTTCTTTGAGGGCCCTCTTTCAATTGTTTTGATTGTTTTCGCGTGTCAGGTGATGCAGACTATAAGCAGAATACTTGTTTTTATCTGTACATAGTGCTGGAAATTTCAGAATGAAACGGCAAATTGACCCCATTACAGTTTGCCTTTATAAGCAGGAGGAGGCGTTACTGCGGCGATCGGAGCACAGATGAAAGCGAAATTAAATACATTTTTGTGTGTTCGAGCCAGAAAATGATATGATTATGAAGAACGCTGTAGATAGGTCTTGCGGAATAATTTTACCCGAACTGTGGTTCTTTAAAAGACATCCAATCGTAACTACACAACAGATTGCGGCTTGTTTTTGAGGACGGATAATGCGATATCTTGCTCAGTTCACGCCCTTTCCCCACGGTGAAGTGCACAGACGAAAGCAAACGCTCACATAAGCAGACGCCTTCTTACATATAGTTACATATAGCCCACGAAATTTGAATTTCGTTGTGGTTTTCAGCCGATGAGGAATAAATATTGGGCTGGTTGGTCTTGAATTCCTGATGTTTAAAACTGAGGCAAAAAATTAAAGCATGCATGAAAAAAAAACATAAAGACAAGTGAGGAAAGTTGGCACAGAAATTCCACTTCTACATGCGTACTTTATTGTAGCTGGAGCATGTGTGCCGTAAACATAAACGCATTTGAGAATACCTAGGTGCCGAATGCACTGTATCGTACGTAAAACTTCAGCCGTCATTTCTAGATCATAAAGGAATCAATTTGAGCAGCAGGAAGTAGTTTTTTCTGCCCCTCTTGCAAGCCGTATAGAAACAGTACTGGAGTGCCCAAAGTCTCCTGCAAGGGTGAAAATCATTTGTTTGCGAGCACTGCGTTCTTGAGAAGGAGCCGGCCACACCCACACTTGATTTACGCTCTCATAGCGCGAATCGCTAACCATATGGCAGCCAACGACGTGACTTCCCCGACAAGGCACTATGGCGTTTGCGCCTCGTACACATCCGGTAACACAGCCACTCCGTCTACGTTTACTGAAACTCCGGACAAGCTAAATCTCTCGATTGTAGCAACCTTTCATCGCACGCTCCTAAATGTAACATGCCTTCACTTAGTGGGCTGTCATGCACACAGCGAAGGTCGAAACTGTTGCACCTCGAATGCCTGTACTGCCGGTGTATGTATTGAGTATAATTTGTACATTGTTCACTTGGGTGGCTCTTTCTCTCTCGTAGGAATGCGGTACTCGACTACGATCAATCTGAACTTGTGCTCTCTCCGCTGCAGGATGAGCTCTTCAGCTACGCTCATCAACCTTTCAGGACACTTGTCACGGCTGTCAAGAACTTCCTCAGTAAGTGCCCATTTGTTTAAATGCACTCTTTAGTGACCTTTTGACTCGACGACATTTGAACCATCGGCGATTTCCACCTTGGAGAACCCGTATGCTAGCGCGCACCGCCCCACATTACTAGTCGTTCTTGAAGCAAAATAACACCCACACTATTGTGAGTCCAACCGCGTGGTGGAGCGCCAATCCCTTGTTAACTGCATCATTAAGCCCCATAAGCCGCCTGCCACTAAGCTTCGCCGTGGACGAGGTATCGTTTGTGAGGAACGCCTCAAGTCTTACGTTGATGTCCTTGTGTACACCGCTTAGCTAAACTGTATGGCTGCTGACCTTTCCGCGGGGCCATGAATAGGGGACGCAAACTCTTCTTCCGTAGTGCGCGCAAGATGACGTTACTTGAAAAAATCGGCTCACGGGAAAGTAGCCTGTACCAAGTCAGAATCCTAGTAAGTAATGCGGATAATCATGACGCAAGCTACGAGGCAGAGCAACCATAGATCACCCTAGGTTGAAGCTTCCAATCGCTGAAGAACAGTAGTAATCAGCTTCCGTTCCACATAATGTTTTAAGGGATGAGAGTATGGAGAGATTGACGAAATAGCGAGATGCCTTACACAAATAAAGAAAAAAATACCTAGAATATTCATTTCTTAAAGCTAGGAATTCTGAATAAATTAGAGGAAAATGTTCAATAGTAATTCCCTGCCTCATGCATACTATCAGGAAATGGCACAACTTTACCACAATCGCGCCGCAGGTGCCACTAATGCATAAGAAACTGGCATCCCTGGCATAAACGGAGACTTTCATATGTGTTGCTTTCCATTATATTCGAACAAGAGCGCATACTGGAAAGTTAAAATAAGGAATTCTGGAAACTAACATGAAGAAATGTTTCAAATTCGTATAAATATTCTGATAGCACTTAGACCGACATATCACGAACACCTTCCATGTCTACAGCATAGAAGGAAACCAAAGCATTCATTCAGGAATAAATATTTCTGTAAAAGAGTTTCGAAAGTTTGACAGTAGAAAGGGAAAAAAATAGGCCCCCGGAAGACGAACTTCGAATGCGCGAACAGCCGTGCGAGGCACAATCTGCGTCATAGTGATTAATGCAGCCATGTCCGCATTACGGCCAGTGAACGTGTCCACCCTTCCGGGTTACATGCCGAAACTACGGAACTCGGCAGCCGGGTGCACTCCACAGGCGGTACACCCCAAACACTACCGGGCGCCTGGTTCGGGAGCGCCTGTACCCACCTTTCTTTTTTTTTTCTTAACGGTGGGTGCCGGCGGTGGGTTTCGAACTGTCCACCTACCGCAGCCGAGGCGGACGCCCTGTGCACCAGGCCACGAGTGCGGTGAAAGCGATCTCTCAAAAAAGGCAATTTATCTGTGAATTCGTCTGGCATCACATCTCGCTTTTTCTTCTTTTTGAATATGGAAATGAAGCCTACATTTGATGCAGTACAACCGCATTCTATAAGAGTTCGTTGTATAATGTTACGAACAACGCGACTATAAGAACTGGCAGTAAGAGACAAAAGCATGCAGCCTGATGACCACCCTCATATAATGACGGGGCCGTTCCATCGATTGTGCTCAAATGCGACGACTCGCTTCCGCTGATAAGCAGAGGGAGCATGCGTTGCGCAAGTTCTGGTTCCTTAGCGGCGTGCATTAAGCATGGTTTCGCGTAGCTGGCAAAGGCAGCGTAGAAAAGCGAAGCAGAACCTCCAGGAAACGACCGTAGTAGATTAGCGCGATGGCCGATCTGTATATTGGCCCTGGCGGCAGATGCAACTGCTGCGTGCCTATGCGCGTGCTCGAACATTCGGGTTTCACATTATGACGTCAAAACAATAGAGGCACTACTTGTATTTGTTTGGTCTTCCTGGATCCAGGTGAATTTCCTCATTAGTATTATTGCACCTCGAGGCTTATTCTTTATCAAAAATGTCCCCTATATTCAAGCTCCGTTTCCCTATAATTCTCGCCGATTTGTACAGTTAAATCGAAGCTTTGGTACGGCTGGAAGCGCTGAAACAGGCTACATGGGTGTTTTATTGGCATCGTGG
Organism: Dermacentor variabilis; assembly: GCF_050947875.1. NCBI lineage: Eukaryota > Metazoa > Arthropoda > Arachnida > Ixodida > Ixodidae > Dermacentor > Dermacentor variabilis. The sequence goes on along the minus strand of NW_027460335.1, from coordinate 7,916,670 downwards.
TTGCACTAGATAATTAGCCGAGTTTGCATAAGGGTCATATTTATTTATTCCCAATACTGCCTGTGTCTTACGGCACCAAAGCAGGAGGGCATTACCACAACAATGCTGTGAACACAACTATATTTTTACAGACGGCATCTGAAAATACTACTCACTTTTAAGCATAAAATAACAACGCTAACTGCCCGAAAACTGTACAGCGGACCAATCTATGCACAACAAAATATAGGCACACCTATAAAGCAGCAAACTGGCTTTTTGCTACAAAATATCGAAAAAAAGAAAGAACCCGAACGCTAGCTGCTAAACATGCATCCAATTTTCTAAGGGAAATCCGCAAACGATGTTTTGTTAGTAATGGATGGGTGTAAACGATTCCGTTTACTGATTGGCAGGAGAAGAAAATATTGTTTGAAGTAAACGTGGGCGCGGCCAGCGGTGACAACTGCCTTCCGGTATGGGTCCTGACAGTTTGCTCCTCAGGATCAAATAAAGTTCGTTGTATGTCTGTCTGAAGTAATTGTCGTTATAAGTTATGTTACAGTATATACATGCTTGTTTCTTAGTGTTCGAGATTCTGCAAGAAAGATGTATTCGACGCATCGATATGGCTGTACTTAGGAATTGGTGCTGAAACCTCATACGTACCAGTTTTTCTGTTGTCTCTGCCGTAAGTAGTCCGGAAGATGCTGAAAGGTCATTGGGGGAGTCGATTCGCTTGTATTTGTAATGAGTGATCCTAATGACCTTCCTTTGTGTCCATTCCATTTTGGCTAATTTAGTGACAGTATGCAGAAACCATACAGTGTTAGCCTACTGCGGGGCCTCGGGCCATCGCAATGGAGCTGTTCAAACAGTTCCTCTCCGAGGAACTTGTCGACCAAAGACCGTCACAACGGTTGCACTGGTTGCGTCACTTACTGGGTAAGCACTACGCAAATGAGAGCCAGCTTCCAATTTTGAGCGAGCTGTTCTTGCAACGCCTCTCACAGTGAACACGCATGCTACTGGCGAGTTCCGACGAGATAAGTCCCGATCGGCTACCTGCACTCGCAGACCACATATTCGACTGCTCGTCTGCGGCACAGCTACCTATCACCGCTGCGAGAGTCTCAGAGCAGGGAGATCGACTTTTGCGCCTGGAGGAAATAGCCAACCGCCTTACCAGAGCACTGGAGAAGCTGACGACGGGTGGCAACAATGGCGACCAACTTTGGCGCAACCGTTCGCATTCACAGTCTCGCAGTGCACCTAGATACTCGCCGCGGCAGTTGTACTGGTGCCACCGTCACTTTCGAGAACAGGCAAGTCGCCGTACCCAGGCCTTATCGTGGAAAGAAAACCAGCCGGCTCGTCACTAACGGCGGCATGCGACATCGGCCCTCGCGCAAGCCGCATATTCTTAGTATTCGACCGCATCACCGCCCCCCGCCTCCTCGTCCACACCGCAACCGAGCTGTCTATCGTTCCCACCACGACCGCAGATTGCCAGCTTAGCAAGTCCACTCTCACGCTCCACGCAGTGGACTACACTGCCATCGCGTCCTATGTGCTCCGGTCGATGACGCTCGACATCTAATTCCGGCGCTTGCACAGTTGTGTTGTGATCGCCGACGCCAGCTTTGTAATATTAGGTGCGGACTTCCTCAGCCACATCCACCTTGAAGCGAGCGTTCGCTATCGGCACCTAAACGATAACGTCACATCGCTTAATATATCTGGCCTGCAGTTAGACATCAGCTCATTCGGCATCCGTACGTTTCGGCCAGTCTCAGCGTACAAGACAGTTGCTGAGCGCCCGCAACTGACGAAGCACCGCAACCATGCGCTGCCAGTGAAGCACAAGGTAACGCGTCATATCACCACCACCGCCCATGTGGCACCGCCCGGCCACGGAGGCTCGCTGGACGGATGATCGAAGTCGCCCGCCGTCAGTTTCAACACAAGCTTCGGCTCGTTGTTGTTCGTCCTTTATTGAGCAATTGGTCTTCACATGTTCATCTGTTTCCAAAACAGGACCGCGGCGAATGGCGGCGCTGCGGGGATTACTCAGCTTTGAATGCCGTCACTATTCTGGATCAATATCCCGTTCGCCACATGCATGATTTCGGCGCTCGTCGTGCAGGAACCAAATATACAGCAAGATCGATTTGGTGAGCGCGTTCTGCCGAATTCCTGTCGACCCGAGCGGCACTCCGAAGACAGCAATCACTAATTCGTTTGGCCTACTGATGATGATGATGAACAACTTCGTTTATCCTTCAATAAAGGGAAGGAGGCAAAGGAATATAGGGTGAGGAAGGAACTACTTGAAGTAGGCCTCCCTATCCTCTCAGCCCACTCCAGGATATCAGGATTCAGGATTGCCTCCTGAAGGTCGGGCCTCGAGCCGCGCAAAGCAGCCTCCCACTGCTCCTCACTAGACATTAATTGCTTAAGGGGGAAGGGGGTACTTATGGCACCCCCACATGATGTGGTTTAAGTCTGCTTTGGGAGAGACGCAGAATTTGCAAGAGGGAGAAAGGTAAATGGAGGGATGAATGCGCAAGAAGAGGTAAGAGGAGGGAAAAGTACGAGTTTGCAGCTGTCGCCACAGAACTTCACACCTGCGCGGGGATTTGCCTATGAGTGGCGGAAAGGTTAAACGGTCTAATCGGTAGTGTGTGCAGATGTCGTGGTAGGTAATAAGCCGATCCCGCGCTGTAAACCTCGCCTCCTTTGTGGCGAGGAGGCGACGACTGATATTGCATAATGATTTCTGTTCCGATACTCGTCGGCATCGACATAGAGCACGTCTATTGAGGTGAAGAATTGTTTTTGGAGAGTGTTTGCTCGCTGCCTCCTGCGCTGTTTGTGGTGCACAGGGTGCATGTTTTAGGAAGTGGGGGGAATCAGAGTTTCTCGTGTATGCGATGTGTAATGGTATATTTAGTCTTCACGACAGGTACCGGAGTGATAGAAAGAGTTTGTAGAATGTATCTACCTGTTGCGGTGCTAGAAAGTCTGCTATATAGGGATGTGAGGTGAGCTTCTTTGATTTCAGTAAGTGTGGTGAAGGGGCCAGAAAGCATTAACCTTTCAGTGGAGGTACGTAAGGGGACCCCCCAGAGCGAATTTATATATTTTGTGTAAAAGAGGGTCGATATTATCTGATTCTGACTTAAGTAAATGTAGATATGGCCTTGCGAATGTAATCTTACTGATAACGAAGGCCTGGATCAAACGGAGAAGTTCGGCCTCCTTTAGTCCACCATATTTATTGCAGACTCGCCCTGGAAGGCGCAGGGTGTGATCGACTGTGGTTTGGAGTGTATGTAGGGTATATGTGTTGAGGCGGTTGCTTTGAATGTGTAAACCGAGTACCCGGAGCCTGTCCAGTCTAGTAACCGGAATGTGGTTTAGGATGACCTGTATACAAGACATGTTTTTCGGCCCCCCAGTGGGATGGCAGAAGTAGCTCGGATTTTTGATGGTAGCATGTGAGATTCATAGCCCCTGCATGAGCCACGACAGCGTCTGCCGCGGCCTGTAGGGTGTGTTGAACCTCTCCATCGGAGCCGCCAGTCGTTTGAAGAGTGATGTCGTCCGCGTAGAGAGAAAATCTGAGATCAGGAATAGATCGCAATGTTCGCGCCATCGGCATCATAGAAAGATTAAAAAGAAAAGGGGAGAGCACTGAGCCTTGGGGCGTGCCGTAGCTTTCTAAAGCGTAGGAAGGGGATTGCTCTGTACCATGTGTATGGTTGTTGTATGTATGGCTAAGAAGGTACGTACGTAGTCATACGTCTTTCCGCCAACCCCAATGAGATTGAGCTCTCGGAGGATGGCGGAATGTAAAACGTTATTGAAGGCTCCGTGGAGGTCCAGACTGAGAATTGCTTGCGTATCTAGACTGCTATTGGGTGTAATGATGCCATGCTTCATTCGAAGCATGATATCTTGGCATGAGAGATTTTCGAAAGCCTACCATTTCTGATGGATAAAGATTGTTGTCTTCCATGTATTTACTGAGTAAGTTCAGGATGACCTGTTCGAGTTTTTTACCTAGACAAGAGGTTAGTGATAGAGGCCTGAGTTTAGAAGTGTTGAGTGGTTTGTTTAGCTTTGGGATAAAAATTACCCTGGCATCTTTCCACGAACTAGGCATGGTGCTAGTGTCAAAGCAGTGATTGACGTACGCCGTGATGGCTGTGATGAAGTTGTCGTCTCGATTGCGGTGCATTTTGTGGTTAAAAATTGGAGGACGCTTAAGCTTCGCCTTCAAGAGTAGAACGCGACAGCGTTCCCATCGACCCGCCAAGGAGTGTAAGACAAAGCGCTACGGCGCAGGGATCACTTACGAGGCGCCCCGCATCGGACTTTGCGCCCACCTATCACACGCAGAACGCCGAGCAACGCAGCGTTCTGCGCGGCAACGAAAACGTGCGCCTCAGCAAACGGAACGAACCAAAGAACTCGGTGTCTCGGAGGGGGAAACGATCTACGCCAGCCAAACGTCGTGATCGGCACGGGCAGAGAGATAGACAGATAGTAATCTAAAGAAAGGAACGGCGCTCGATTCTGCAACCCGCGTGGGAGCACGGCGAAGCGTCGCCAGGGGAGAGGGAGTCGGGGCCGCAACGCGCCTGGCACCGGTCCGCGCACAGCACAGCCCCAATGCGCGCATGGCGCGCCACCTGTCGGGGCAGCGCCGTACATTGAGAGGAGGGGTCTTCTGTGTTTGCCGCAGAAGTGTGATAGTGTGCGTAGGGATGAAAGTATACAGATGAATAATTTTGGCAGAATGCCTCGCCTCAATTGAGTCGAAAACTAGAAGAAAGGCTACTGAAAGCTAGACATTGTTAAAAGATGAGACGGAAACATTTAGTAACAGTCATCTCTCTCGTAAGTTTCATCAGAGACTCGAGTCACTACGCACTGCCGCGGCTCATGTGCAGCAAAAGTATTCAGAAGTGCCCTCACTTTCATAAGTGTCAGATACTCGGGACTTTATTAGGTGCTGTTGTCCCATAGATTTGAACAGGAACGAAGCTTCATCATTTGGAAACGACGAATTCTCGAAACAAATAAAGAAGATTGTCCATATTTAAGTTTCATATGTTTTAGACGATTATGAGTCATGCCATAGTGGGGGACACCGGATTAGTTTTCAGCCCCTGAGGTTCTTTAACGTGGAAGAAAAAAAAAAGCGGTAGACGCTTTGTCGAGACTAAAGTCTGAAGCGGAGGAAGCCTGACACCATTTCCAATGGTAATTTAAACACCACAGAGGCACACAACTCTTACACTGTTATCTGAATGTTTGTTTGTTTATTAAAATGCATGCAACGTCATTCTGGACGAAGTGTCTCTTAAAGTAGTTTGTGGCCGTCTGGAACTGTTGCACCGCCGTTTGTAGACCAGGAGGAGACGTGTCTTCCATGGGGGTGTCGGAGTGTAGCTGGCAATCCTCATCATCCACTGCGCTCTGATTGACTCCTACTTTCTCGGCTTGCCGCGGCAAGATGGTGGTCACGGTGCTTCCAAGCTTCATTTGCCTTGGCACCCGGATGTGCATCGAGTCGCTTCAAACGCATTGCCTCTCTTGCGTTGGCCCGCCGCGTCCTTGGACTCTGCGGTGTCGGACGCGCATCGCCGCCCTGATGGCACTCTTGAAAAGCGGAGCAGCACGAAAAGGAAGCGGCCATAGCGCATTCGTCTCGCTACTGATTCATATAGCATCCATTGCCGCCAGGGAAATCTGCCACCTGCGTGTGCGTTCACCCGCAGTCTGGTAGAAACGATCTTGTGTACAGTGCCATCCACTGCTGTGCACAGAATACGAGCGGCCTGTTGGATGGATGCTATCAGCGTCGCCTTTAAAACGGGGAGGTGGGTGGCGCCACGAAGCTTTTGTTCGTATTTTGCCTAATGTCCCAGCTATCCTTTTGAAACACACACACGCACACACAAACGCGCCCGCGCGCGCGCGCCCACACACAATTTGTGGAAACTCTACTATACGCCTCCGTTGTTTGTGTTCCCCCTACGTTTCGGCCACAAAACCTCCAATCGCGTTTTATTAACCTCTACTGCGGCCATGTTTATTTTCCTCCTGCTATCACTCAATACAGGGGATTCAAGGAAGCCTTTCAACGAAGCACAACATCTATTAGGGATGAAAGCATCGTCACTTGCACGCAGAGGTCATATATATATATATATATATATATATATATATATATATATATATATATATATATATATATATATATATATATATATATATGTATATATATATATATATACCGGGTGTCCCAATTCACTATGATGCACCCAGATTTAAAAAGAGAGAACAATTGTCGTATTCGAAGAAAACCTAGTGCATATTGTTGCCGGTACAGGGCAGTAGCTGCCACTGGTTTTCTGATTACTGAGATTTAATTGGTAATTGCAGTTAATTATCTAACTGGTGACCTACTACCCTAAATGTCAAAGTGGCAAAGAGGCATTTGTAGGCCCAGCCACTCGCGGCATTTTCAGCGACGTACAAATTGCGCACTAGCTTTTTACGACTGATAAAAAAACCTCCAGAAATATGCAAAATACTACGTAACTGCGCTCCAACCAGCATCATAAAGCACCACCCTCGAACAAGCTCCCTCTGAGTTGGCCAGAAAAAAATCGAGGAAATAAAGAAAAACATCGTGACCGAGCTAGCTCCATATCGGCGCGCCCCGGCTGAAGTAACACCTGGCGTTTGGTGTTGGTTGGAAACAAGCAGCGGTAGCTGTTGTGTTGGCGTAGACAAAGTGTACAGATTTTTTTTGTCACAAACCCTGTCACCATAAAAGCGAACTGACAACGTAAGTGCAAACACATAGAGGTGCATTTTGTTTCGTCCCACTCGCCGTGTCTTTCTCTAATGAGCAGAAGGAAAACATGATCCTTGCTTAGGGAGCTGCAAATTGCCACAAAAGGAAGGCCGCAAATAGATATCAGTCATGCAAGTGCGGAGGTAGAACAAACGCATCGACTATCATTAGCAATTACGAAAAGCTGAGACAAACCCACAGCTTCTAGAAACAGCAGCAGAGGACTCCACCTTCCGGCCATAGCCTATGCGCGGATGTTGTAACATATATGGCCTCAAACCCTCGTGCCAACGCTCAGGACGTGACCGCCCAGGCACAAATTTCCGAGTAATAACTTTGGAGGATCCTAAGTGACGCGGCCTTTCATCCGTACTGTCGTAATCTGCACAATTTCTTGGAAGATAGGGACCTGCAGAATCGTTTATATTTCTCGAATTGGATCCTCACAAAACCCGATGAGCCGCCGGATTATTCGAGCAACACCACGTGCACAGATGAGGCCAACTTTTGCAGAAACGACCAAGTAAATTTGCATAATGAACACTACAGGAGTTACTCCAATCCAAACTGGGTCAAGCGCACTCGGCACCAGTAGCAGTCGTCGTTCAATGTGCGGATCAGAATTTACGCCGGTGCTATAACTGGTCCCATCTTCGATCCCACACGGACAGGACAGCGTTACGTGGAACAAATCCTGGAAGCAGTAATGCATGAGTATCTCAGTGATGTCCCGCTGTGCACAGTTTCTTTTTTTTTTTGCCAAAAGCCGGCCCTATCACCACAAAATCGAAATGACAACGTAAACTCAATCTCTGTAGCAGGCTATGTGCGCTCGAGCATTGTTAGCTGTTCAGCATTAGGCTGAATACACATGTATTAATGTTTTAATTGTGTATGGTGCCGTTACCGTAGAAAGTTCCTTCTTTCGTAGCATTTATAGCAGTGCTTCTTTGACCCAAAATACGCATTACATGAAGGAACGCAGCACCTCCACTCTAAAGCTCTGCAGGCTCCAGCATTGCTTATATAAATGAACGTAGCGTCTGCATTCAAAAGCTTTGAAGCCTCCAGCATTGCTTACCTTCTGTCTGTCATTCTACGTATTGCAGGAATCTCCACTATTTCCTGAAAATACACTGTACAGCCAAAGGACGTCATGCATACTAAAGGGCAAAATTCCAAGCATCAGAAGATTGCAAATCTTCGAAGACAGCAGGTGAAGACCCCCAACACGAAGCTCTTAATTGCAACTGTTTATTGACGCACGCAGTGGCTTGCACATTCGAGATGAGGATGTTGGTGCGTGCTCAATTATTTTTGCAGCCATTTTATTTTGGCAGGCAACCATTCACATAATTTTGCTACCCTAATTCACCCTCCTTCGCAGAAGTAGAAGCGTCAGGTTTTCTTTTTCCTTCTAAAACAATCCTTTTTTGAACCAATTAATTGCTGGCGTGTATATGCAGTTTTTTTTTTATTATCTCTATAGTTGCAACACGCCTTCTATGTGTTTTGCTTGCGCAAAGTTATTGCCATCCCGCCATTAATTTCGGACTATTCTCCATTATACCTGTGTCACACGACCACTTTCGATCGCGATCAAGTCCAATCCGGATCGAAATCCCCGACTGCTATTGGTTCCATCACGCCGCTTGCGCAGAACCAATCGCTACCGAGAAATTCAAATCGGATTGGGTTTGATCGCGTTTAAAAATGCGCCGTGTGACACCCGTATCGTTTGCATTTCGTTGACTATTCCTGTTTTCATGTATCTGTCTCTTACAATTTTGCTGCAATAAATTGTTGTCTACTGCTTTCGTGTTCTTGACTGTGCAGCAAGTTGATTTATATTTAGGAACATGGCACATCTATTTCCGATACACCTATTGGCGTGAGTTACTAAACGTACAATATCATAAGCGTCAAAATTGTGCTTCCTCAACAGTTGGCATGATTGTTGCGCTAAGTTACAGATTGAAACAGGAAATGTGAAATTAAATGAAACTAACAAGAAGCGAAACACCTTTACGCGCTCGTCGTCACGTCGTCGCAATATATAAACAGCGGCACAAGCGCCTGCATGAAACCACTCGATTTAAGCAACGCTATGAGTAAAATAAAAACTAAAAGAAACGAAACTGAAATTAGGACCTCCGGGATTCGGCGGCATTCGCGAGCATCTTGGAGGCTGGTGCGTTTCGCCGATTGCACTAGGTACACTGAGATCCAGACTTTGGCTCTGCCTAAAGCCCCTTGATAATTTGAAAGTAGCGACACTCTCCTCCTCACGGCGCTTTCCTCGTCAGTCATCCTCGCCCGCCGGCTGCGCACGGCGCGCTTTTCCTTTTGGGCTCCCGCGGATGGGCCGCAGGATTCTATGGAGGCGTGTTATTTCGGGCCAGTTGCGCGCCCCAGTGGGGTTGAAAATTTTGAGAAATGCTAATAACACCATCGATAATGATGGAGGCAACGTTTATGAGAAGGGTTTTTTTTTTTTTTGAGCCGTATGAACGGGGTATGCCGATGTAAAGGGATCTTTGAGGCGAGTTCTATACACCGGACAATTTTTCTGCCACATGATCAGATGCTTTACTTCGTGCGTCTGATCTAGTATTGCTTGTGACACATTCCTTTGTGTGTGGCTTATTAAGCGAAAGCCTTAGACCGCTGTTTCAAGGTCCCGTTGTGAGCTACAGAAAATATTACGTGACCGAAGGAAGGCGGGAACCGAACCAAAGCATGTGCAGCCGCGTATAAGAGATGATTAATGATTAGCAAAGTAATGATTGATTAGTGATTGGATTAAGTTGAAGTGTATAAAGGAGGATTAAGGTGGATTAAAGTCGATGAAGGTGCATTAGGGTGAATGAAGGTCAATTAAGGTGCACAAAGAAGGACTAGGTTGGATTAAGGTCGATGAAGATAGATTAGGGTGGATGAAGGTGCGTTGAGGTTCATTAAGGACGATTATAGTGGATTAGGGTGAATTGAAGTGAATAAAGGAGGATTAGGGTGGATTAAGGTAGATGAATGTGGATTCAGATGGATTAAGACCGATTATTCGGATTAGGGTGGGTTAAAGTGAATGAGGAAGCATTACGGTTGATTAAGGTCGATGAAGGTGGTTTGGGTGCATTAAGGAGGACTTTCGTGGATTACGGTGGATTAAAGTGAATGAAGGCGCATTAAGCTCGATGAATGTGGATTCGGTGTATTAATGTGCATTGGGAGGATTATGGTAGACTAATCGGTCTTAATACTCATCATCATTATCATCATCATCATCAGCCTAGTTACGCCCACTGCAGGGCAAAGGCCTCTCCCATATTTCTCCAACAACCCCGGTCATGTACTAATTGTGGCCATGCCGTCCCTGCAAACTTCTGAATCTCATCCGCCCACCTAACTTTCTGCCGCCCCCTGCTACGCTTCCCTTCCCTTGGAATCCAGTCCGTAACCCTTAATGACCATCGGTTATCTCCCCTCCTCATTACATGTCCTGCCCATGCCCATTTCTTTTTCTTGATTTCAACTCAGATGTCATTAACTCGCGTTTGTTCCCTCACCCAATCTGCTCTTTTCTTATCCCTTAACGTTACACCTATCATTCTTCTTTCCATAGCTCGTTGCGTCGTCCTCAATTTAAGTAGAACCATTTTCGTAAGCCTCCAGGTTTCTGCCCCATATGTTAGTACTGGTAACACACAGCTATTATACACTTTCCTTTTGAGGGATAGTGGCAACCTGCTGTTCATGATTTGAGAATGCCTGCCAAACGCACCCCAGCCCATTCTTACTCTTCTGGTTATTTCAGTCTCATGATCCGGATCCGTGGTCACTACCTGCCCTAAGTAGATGTATTCCCTTACCACTTCCAGTGCCTCGCTACCTATCGTAAACTGCTGTTCTCTTCCGAGCCTGTTAAACAATACTTTAGTTTTCTGCAGATTAATTTTCAGACCCACCCTTCTGCTTTGCCTCTCCAGGTCAGTGAGCATACATTGCAATTGGTCTCCTGAGTTACTAAGCAAGGCAATATCATCAGCGAATCGCAAGTTGCTAAGGTATTCTCCATCAACTTTTATCCCCAATTCTTCCCACTCCAGGTCTCGGAATACCTCCTGTAAACATGCTGTGAATAGCATTGGAGAGATCGTATCTCCCTGTCTGACGCCTTTCTTTATTGGGATTTTGTTGCTTTCTTTGTGGAGAACTACGGTGGCTGTGGAGCCGCTATAGATATCTTCCAGTATTTTTACATATTGCTCATCTACACCCTGATTCCGTAATGCTTCCATGACTGCTGAAGTTTCGACTGAATCAAACGCTTTCTCGTAATCAATGAAAGCTATATATAAGGGTTGGTTATATTCTGCACTTTTCTCTGTCACTTGATTGATAGTGTGAATATGGTCTATTGTTGAGTAGCCTTTACGGAATCCTGCCTGGTCCTTTGGTTGACAGAAGTCTAAGGTGTTCCTGATCCTATTTGCGATTACCTTAGTAAATACTTTGTAGGCAACGGACAGTAAGCTGATCGGTCTATAATTTTTCAAGTCTTTGGCGTCCCCTTTCTTACGGATTAGGATTATGTTGCGCACTGAACCCTAATTCACCTTAGTCCACCCTAATCCACCTTAATGCTCCTTCATCCACCTTAATCCAGCTTAATACTCCCAATCCACCTTAATAAAACCTAGTCAACTTTCATCACCCCTCATGCACCTTAGCCTGCCCTATACGGTCTTAATCCCCCTTTATCAAACCTAATCCATCATAATCCTCCTTCATCCACCTCAATCCTTATTCATGCAACTTAATCCAACTTAATAGTCCCAACCTACCTTAACACACCCTAATCCACCCCTATCGTACCTAATCCTGCTCCATGGTCCCTAATCCACCTTAATCTGCCCTAATCCACCCTAATAGGTCTTAATCCACCTTTATCAACCCTAATTCACCTTCATCGACCTTAATCTTCCTTTATCCACCTTAATCCTCCCTTAACCTTGTTCATGCCCCCTAATCCACCCTAATCGGTCTTAATACCCTTTCATCAACCCTTCACCTTAATCCACCATAAACCGCCTTAATCCTCCTCCACCCACCTTAAGCTTTATTCATGCTTCTTAACGCTGCTTAACGCACTCTAATCCTCCTAATCTCCATTAATACAATCTAATCAACGTTAATCCTCCCTAATCCACCTTATGTCAATCGCTAATGATTCATTAATTAACTTCGGTAATCATTCTCTTATACAGCGGTGGACTTACTTTGGGTCACCTCTGGCCTTCCTTGGGTCACGTGATACTTCCAGTTTACAACGCGACCTTGAAACATAGAGATCTAAAGGCTTTCGCCTTAAAACTTAAATAAAAACTCAATATTGACTAGCTCACGCTCATCACCTGCAATACCACGGGTATACTTGCCACTATTTTTTCATGGCGCAAAGCAGAATCTATAATGGTGCACTTCCGACTGAATAACAAAAGTTAGCGACATGCGAGGTGATGGAGCCGCCCCCGAATATTAAGCATACTGAGGACAACCGCAACAAACACGCTGGTGAGCAGGCCGGACGAATGAAAAAAAAAATGCGGCATTACGGGATGCTTTGCTACGAGCTATAAGAAAGACGCCTCAACTCGCAAACATCGGTGTTCTTTGTCGGAACAAAGTTCTTTCAGCCAATGTCATACAGCCGCAGCTTCCTGCGCAAGCCGTCACGCTTTCCTTGTGGTATCATAAAAACGGCACAACCATCTTCAGGCTTCTTGCTACAGTTATATGCGCAACAGCCCGGCATAGCGCTAGCACATAGAGCAGGAAACGCCGCGCACAAAATTCGCTACGCCGGGCTAAAGTGCCAAACCAGCCGTGCTTAGGAGGAAAATGGCGCGAACGAAAAAGCAAAACACAAGCAAAACTCAAGATCCGCTCGTTTCCAAGGGCAATGGCAGGGAGACCACGATCGCGCGGTGGCGGCAGAGTTCAGAGTGTCGCTACTTTCAAATTATGAAGGCACGTTAAACTGGCCTGGTGTAGGCCTTCTGCTGAGGGGAGGAAATAGTTTCCTCACATGATTTTCTTTCGGGACTGATTGGCCTGTGACGTCGTTTTGCCTGCGGAATTTAGCTTGAACATGCATCAGCAGTGCTTACACGCAGCCAACTGCTTCGCTTGCAATGTCATCAATTAAGAAAATTGCTGCGCTAAGTGACGCAGAAAGGCAACGATGTCGACGGGCGATTCCCACTTTGGTCCAGCGAGAGATACGCCAGCGTGAAACAGAAGGCCTTCTCGCGTGCACTCTGGCACTCGCATTCCTGAAACTGAGCGCGTCGAAACTCAATTGGCTGCCAACTGCACTCGTCACCACTACGATCGTAGCTTTGCCGAAGCAACTCGGCAGCACAACGCCGCTCGCCAACAGGACGCCGTGCTCCAAGTAAACCTGCAACACGGTCGCCGGGCCGCAAATCGCGTGCCTTTCACTGATGCAGACTGTGAGTGCATGAAGCAAACATGCAATAGCTTCTTTGAAGACAAGTTTCAGCTTCGTGTTCTTCCGATTCCTATGAGAGAAGGATAAAGCTTATCTTTTCTCATCCAAGTTATTATATTTATATTTGTGGCATTTAATTTAAAATAAACAAGTAATTTCGCCTACAGGCTTTCCTTCTTATCCGTATTGTAGACATTAATTCTTACACCTGGGACGAGAGGCTTGATGCATGCGCTATGATTCTAGGTCTTTCTTCTGGAGCCTCTTGATATTAACTCAGTTGAAGAACCACCGACCTCCCTGTCCAGTTCTCTTTTACGCTAAATGTTTCTGTTCCTTCCGAAGCGCTGGAAATTCATCAGTTATTTAAAATCCAAGTAGCCCAGCTTTGTGCCATACGTTCTTCTTTCGAGTGGTCGGTTGGATAGGAGCATGCGTGTAGACCGTCTAATGATGTGCTAAACGATGCGCAGCCCGAGCTGACGTGGTAACCCTTGTGCAAACCATGATGCGATGACGTGCAACACTTGCTGTCGCAGAGCTAGAAGTGCGCGGCTTGGCACGGAGTACGTGGATTGTGGATACTATCGAATGTCATTTAGGTTGAGATGAATGTTTGCAGGACAAGTCGCAGACCTAGTGTATCGGTGACGAATATGAATGCAGCCTTTGTGGCCGAAAGTGCCTGTCCAATGCGGGTGCACCGTGGCGAGGCCTCGTATAGGGCATCCTGTGGGCGTTCTATTCTCCATGTAATGTACTCACTGTGACGTCATCAGCGCGTGGAAAAAACAGAGTGAACCACGTTCGCCGGCTCACCCCCACACCCTTTCACTCACAGAAAACCTCACGGCGACGGCGACGGCGGAAACGCGCCTGGAGTGTCCATATAATAGCTATGGCAATGAAAAGAAATTGTGTGAATCGGATGCGCTAATGGAACTACTGTACCCGAACATTTCATGAGCCAACGAGTCAAAATGGCGCATCAAAAGGGACGCGCCGCACGGTTCAGTGACGAACGCATCCCTCTAGCAGGGATAGCTAGTACCTCTGTCACACCAACACGCAAACAAAAGCTGTTTTAGCTATGGGAGCTTTCACCAAGTTGAACGAATTTTTACTAAAGAGGTTTTGTGCGGCAGACATACCGCGCCGACGAACTATTTTCAGTGTTTCCCTCAGGACACGAAAGCGTGCCAGTAGAGTACGAAACAAAATCGGCCAATAATAAACTGATGTATGTCGAAAAGCAAAGTTAAAGCTTAATGTGTTAAGCGAATTTAATATAAACAGCGACAGAATAATTAATTCACAGCCACATTAGTCCTTTACAACTAAGCATAAATTAATATCAAACATGCAATTTGGATTTACGAGAGGTCAATCTACTGAAACTGCCCTTGTAACACCAAAGAAAATTATATTAGATTCTTTCGAACGTCAGCTATGTACATTGGGCATTTCTGTCGACTACTCAAAGGCGTTCGACTGCATAAATCATGCTACCCTACTAGAAAAAAAATTTTTTTTTGAAGTTAATAGAATCATATCTCCAACACCGCATGCAACACGTAGTTATAAACAGTTACGCGTCTGATTTCAAACCACTTATTGCAGGAGTACCACAGGGCAGCATTTTGGGCGCCTTGTTTTTTGTATCTATATTAATGATCTAGTGACTACTGACAAACACGTAAAACTTATTGCATATGCAGACGACATTACAATTCTTGTAACCGGAAAAAAATGCTGGAGATCTCGTAAAAGCAACGAGGTGCTGTCAAAATTATCATCTTTGAGTATTGCGAACTCCTTAACAATAAATGTTAATAAAACAAAGGCTGTACTTTTTAGGCCGAAAAATCTAAATATTGACACTTGTAGCCTTTCACAGCTTAATTGCTCCATTTTGCCTATTGTTCCTTCAATTGAGTGTCTTGGAGTTATATTTGAGCAACATTTGTCGTGGAATGCTCACGTGGAAATGGTAATTGGTAAGCTCTCTCGAGTGACTGGAATACTATGCAAGTTGCGTTTTTTTCTTCCGGAAAGTATTAAACTTATTTTGTACAAATCACTGTTATTACCAAATTTAAACTATTGCCACCTTGTCTGGGGCACTACAACGCTGTCTAATATCAATGTACTGCATAGAATACAGAAAAAGTATGTACGTTGTATACTCGATGTCCCTTAATTAACGCACATTATTCCTCTATTTGAAAAGCTCAATTTGCTGTCAATGCCTAACATTTATGAAAATATGTTACTACGAAATTATATGATCAGTTTTAAAAGAAACAACGACACCGTAAAACGTATTTCCAACATAATAGCAAAACGTAGGGCGGTCAGTACAAGGAGTTCTGAAATATGGGAACTACCAAGGCCTAGAACAAATTATACTTGTCAAATGCTACGTTTTCGACTACCCTACCATTTAAATAAGGCAAACATAAAGTAATGCTTATTTCTGTGCTAGGATAAAAATATCTCTAGATGAAAATATGTATATAGACGTATGAATGTTCTTTGAACAGGTTCAATTCTTGTATAATGATGTTTTTCTGTATTGTGCGTATCGAATCCTTCTGTATATGTTACTGTATGAAATATTTTCATATATTGTGTCGTAATAGAGATGTACATAGTGCTGCAATTGTTTTATTATCTCTTGTGTATATTGTGATGTATTTCATAACTAGCTGTATTTATGAGAATTACTCATCATGTAAGCTTTGCTTTTTTGTAATACTTTCTCATAATTATCATGATTAATGCTTCTCTGTTATTAGCGTGGAAATCCTATTTTTCCAATTACTATTGTATTTAAACGTGCTAATCCTTTGTTGCAGTTGTTGCTGCCTGTAAAACGGGGCCATGGACCACGTCAAGCCTTGCTGGCTTTTTGTCCACGGTCTTCAGCATCAGTTGTATGTTGAAATAAACTTCATTTGATCTGATTTGAGGTTAAGAAGCGGCAGTGCCATCTGTGCGGCACGCGTCTGTAGGCGTCGTCACGTGACATCCCCGACCTGATCGACATGCTTACCACAGTACAGAAAAAATTTTTCCTTACTGGGTTTCCGACACCTTCGGCCAGACATAACATCATTTTTTTATCGTGAGCCTAGGTGACATAAAAATACATGTTTGCTTATTTCCTTTTACATATTATAATTGCTGGCGCCCACCGCTTTCTAGTGTTTTCTTATCAAAACAACCTTAGAACGAAGTGAAAGATCTTCCGCGCTTGTTTACAAGTGAATAATGTTCTTTTTTTTTTTGGTTTGGTGCCGCGCATTTTTGTGCCGTGCTGTAAGTAAACTAAACATACATGGCCGATTTACGCTAGTAGACGCGCAGACAGAAAGTTCGCTTCGGTATGCGTAAGCGGTTGCTCTTCATTTTTTTCCAAGAGCAGAAATCCTGCAATTTATATCTCCCGAAAGTATTTAGAAGCTTCCTGCCCAAACTGGTTACACTGGAGAGCATTACAGTAACTAACTTTTTTTTGTTGTGACCTTACCACCTATGAACGGTCATGAACACGGCAGAAGTAAAAAAAGAACAATTACTAGCAGTGGCGCTTTGCGTTTTAAATTATAAGTTTATGTTACCTATGCCACAACATAGGTTCGCTTCACTTTTCAACCTATACATACAAGGGCAGCATTTTATAGCCGCTTCTTCGCGCTGTCAGCTTAATTTGGTTTCGGTTTGAATTGTTCTTTAAGCATGACAACCCGGTTGTATGCCTATTTCTCAGTAGTGACATATGACGAAATGTCGCAATATAAGGAGTCCCGGCGCGACTGACAAGGGAGCAGACGTATAACGGCTACGGCCTCTGCACGGACTACTTCCCAGGAACGAATTACGCCGAAACTTTCGGGGCCGGCTGTGCCTGATGTTGGAGCCGAAGAGTGGTCCCTGGTCGGTGAAATTAAGCAAAACATGTTATCAGTGGTTGCCAATTTCTTTATTTCATTATTTTCGTTCAAAAACCACTTGACAGTGTATGACGCAAGTGCCATGAGGGGGGCCAGCGTTGCCTTTTCCTCGTCGCATGCTCCGCCGCCGTGTGCCCGGTGACGTCACGCAGCGAAATTTGCTCCGCGTGCGCCATGAAACCGTGTGCGTGCCAGTCTCTCGTTATTGCTTACTCGCGGCGGTGCGTGATGTTCCCGATTGTAGCTTAAACTAAAAAGCGGAACAGTTTTTGCTGACAATAAGCGAATTCACGTTCGTCAAAAAGGGGCGCCGCGCTTTGCTCTACAGCATACGTTACGGCGAAGACAGTGCTGCCCGCGCGCTGCCGCCTTCCCCTTAGGGCCCGTACATGGTCGATCCGCCCGTCCGTTCCGCCCTCGTCCGGCCGCGTGCGGATTGCTCTCTACTGGTGAGCGAGGAGCGGTCGCAACTTTCACGTCCGCATGCCTGCTCGTCTCTCATTGGCTGGTTCGAGGCGGACGGTCGGCTGTCGTCACAGCAAACATGGCGCGTGCTCGAAGCGAGGCGAAGCGGGGACGTAAGGCCTAAGCTACAGCCGCGTCAGAAACAGTCTATTTTTTTCTCCTTTTTGTGATTTTTACCAGAGTTATCTGGCACCCACGGAGATAGTCATCGAAAGCAGCAAGCCGGTGTACCCATCCAGACCTCATCAGTGCGTGCGATCGCCAACAGAAACAGACGGAGCGCAGGAAGTGTGTGTTGTGTTTACGAGAACGTCTGAAGGAATATTTGAAGCCGTCGACTTCGTGATTTCTTGTGCCATGCTTCGCGTGTGCGTCGCAGACGAGAACTCCATCACATACACGTGCATTCTGAGCAGCACACACGTTCAAGGCGTAGCGAAATAAGTAGCGTCCGATTGGCGCACCCAGCGTACACGTTTGGTTTCTGCTCTGTGTATGCGGATCGTTGCCGCGGAGTGGTGAACGCCAGCCCTTCGCAACTTTCAGAAGTAATGATACGATCAGTAGCGATAAGTTTTTATCGCCTCGTTATCGCTGCCATTCTGCGTGTGTTATACTGCGTGTGAGCCGTTTTGCCAGCTGCGATGCGCCGTGGTGATCGCGACGTTCGAGCTGTGCTCTTGCTGTCATGAAGTGCGTTTGCCAGCTACAAATCGTGATATATATGTGCGATGTGTTGCAGTGTTACTGGGTGTAGAAGTGGTCGTACTACGCGATGTTCGTGTGCTCGGAAGTGAACTGAGCATAAGTGTTGCCGATTGCGTTTTCTTATGTAGTAGCCCGATAGAGAAGCCCTATCACACCGGCCTTTTCTGCTTCGTACATCTATCGTTTGTTTCAAAAGTTGTTACTGCACGGTTAAAGATGCTTCTATCGGTGGGGGGAAATTAGGGAACAACATTATAATTGCATACGTCAAGACGTTCAGCGCTGTCGTGAAATGTGGACGCGCCTGAGAGCACTAATCTCATGAATGCAATTAAAAATTCCCAAGACAGTGTTAAGAGAACGGTTAAAAAAGAAAACATATGAGAAGGTAAGCACAGCAGCTTGTGAACCCGCTCCTATAATACCTCTACCCGCGTTTGTTTGTAAATATATGTTTTCTTGCGTTTGTCAATTTTTTTTCTATTTCCCACATTTCTTTATATTGGAGTTTTTCTTAGTTTTCGCGTTTGTGTGTAAATGCGTGCCTGCTTCCATGCGTATTTGCGCTTACCCTTATTTCTGTCCTTTTATATTATATTAGCATTTGCTTTTGCTAGTTTTCTTTCAGCAAAGTCATTACACATTTTCATTAACCAATCTCATTCAAAGCACTAACTCATGTACACAGCAGGGCTGGCCTCTCCTATCTCATTAAAACCTTTCTCACTGGTCTTCCTCGTCTTCTCAATCTGCCTACTCGCTGTGTTTTCTGTCCTTGCTTCTTGTGTTGTTGCTGCAATGTGATTAACCAACTTGCTCAAAACAGATTTTGATCGCCTATGAAAACAGAAAGGTTTAGAGATAGATTTTCTTAAAAGCGTCATGGGGGGTTGCACAGCAACTGAGACTCATACCTGTGTTCATGTTTATGCATCAGTGCATGTGGCAGCTCGCAAGAAGTGCGTATGAAAGGGTGCCATATTGTGGAACTACACCTTGCTATGCTGTTGCATTTTTCATGCAATCAGTCTTAGTAAACGGATGGTTTCGCTGCCCATCACATATGATGGCAAAAAATTTCAACACGAATAACATTGTGCAGTGGGGTGTCATTTCCTGTCTGATGCTTTCGTCATTGCAAAGACATTTTTCAGTAAATGGAGCCCAGCAAAGCAGTGCACTCATAGCTTTTGCAACTTTCACCATTTATTACTTCACAAATGTCATTGTCTGAACCTGGCCGTCGATCGCTATGCCAATGGCTTGTGAAATAAATACCTCAATAAAACGAATTCAACTTCACTCAGCATTTTTTAGTACAAACAATGCTAGCAAAGCTATTCAGGGTGAATAATTGTGCTTACATTGGTGTTGCTTGCCGTCAGATAAACAAATACAACAATGGCTGCGACATGACTATGATTTGACGTGCAGACTGCTAATGGTGCCTTTCAAGCGTGCCCTCGACTACTGCTATTAATAGTTACCCGACTAAGTATTTTGGGCCTAACTAAGCTAATGATGTTTGATAATTGTTCTCCTATTCGCATTACTTGCCTCGGCCAGGTAACCAAAATAAACAATGCCACCACATGAATGTGTGTTTGCATGCAAGCTGCCAACAGTGGCTGTCATTTTCGCGTTGACTGCTGCCGTTTCACCAACAGTGGCGATGAATTGACTGCGCTTTGACGTGCAGACTGCTAATGGTGCCTTTCAAGCGTGCCCTCGACTACTGCTATTAATAGTTACCCGACTAAGTATTTTGGGCCTAACTAAGCTAATGATGTTTGATAATTGTTCTCCTATTCGCATTACTTGCCTCGGCCAGGTAACCAAAATAAACAATGCCACCACATGAATGTGTGTTTGCATGCAAGCTGCCAACAGTGGCTGTCATTTTCGCGTTGACTGCTGCCGTTTCACCAACAGTGGCGATGAATTGACTGCGCTTTGACGTGCAGACTGCTAATGGTGCCTTTCAAGCGTGCCCTCGACTACTGCTATTAATAGTTACCCGACTAAGTATTTTGGGCCTAACTAAGCTAATGATGTTTGATAATTGTTCTCCTATTCGCATTACTTGCCTCGGCCAGGTAACCAAAATAAGCAATGCCACCACATGAATGTGTGTTTGCATGCAAACTGCTAAAGTGGCGGTCAATTTCGCGTTGACTACTGCTGTTTAACCTACAATGGCTACGACATGGCTGCGGTTTGAAGTGCAGATGCTGAAGGTGCCTTTCAAGCATACCCCGATGACTGTTATTTCATGGTGTACTTGATGTACACAAACGTGTACAGCTATATTAAAAATTAAAATAGCATTACAACATTGGCTCATGTCATTTAGAACATACTCAAAAATTTTTACAAGTGGAAACAAAGTTTCCACTTACCATATGCTCATCGCATACAGAGGCTCAACTCTTTGTATCCCAGCTGCAATGCATGTTGCCATTAGGAAGTGCTGCACCACAACTTCTGTGCGGTAGTTAGACCCCACTGAAACACATGTGTTACATCGGTGCTTTGATACAGCCACACAGGTTGCACAACCTGAGGAGCAGTTACCCGCCGTGATTGCTTGGTGGTTGTGGTGTTGGGCTGCTAGGCATGAGGCTACGGGATCGACTGCCAGCCACAGCGGCTGCATTTTGATGGGGGCGAAATGCGAAAACACCCGCGTACTTACATTTAGGGGCATGCTAAACCCCAGGTGGCCCCAGTTTTCAGTCCCCCACTATGGTGTACCTCATATTCATATCCTGGTTTTCGCACATAAAACCCCATAATTTAGTCTTTTTCTTGGAGCACTCATTATTTGTGAGCAAGAAACTATAGTGTCTGACAGGAAGTATATTGGTACATTGGTGGTTTAGTCTGCATTTTCTTTTTGTTTCATAAACATGTCAGTTCAGTGCACCCATACCACAAGAAAGCAATTTATAAATGGGCCTTAACACTGCATTTTGAAGTAATAGTGCAATAGCAGTTCTTTGTAGCGTACTGAATAAAGTTCACACGTGTTACCACTGCAAAGGTATGCATGTCACGTGCATTAGGCGAGCTCAGAAATGTAGTGCAATACCTCCTGCAACGCAACATCCAGAAAGGCCTGATGTCCAAAGTACTTGGGATGTTTTATTAGCATACAGAGAACAGAGCTCTTAATGCACTATAGGGCCCACCTAAACACAAGTCATGCACAGTAGCTGTGGTGGTTCTCAATATCCTGGGTTTGGTTGTGTTGTGCAAGTGTGTTGTCACAATTAGCAAAGGAAGTTATTTTACGAGTGATCACTCTGTCTGCATCACAATCAAAGCAACATTTTAGTGGCGCAATACTACACTTGTTGGCTCCTCCTAATTGTATGTGGTGACATGCTGTTCCTTGTTTCATTCTACTGTCATTTACACGGAACATAAGGTGAGTTCAAGCGGCTCCTCGAAAACATCCCATCGTAACCTGCATTATTTTTGTTTGCCAGTAAACACCCACTACCTCATGTAATGTCTCAACAAGGGACCTTTCAGGAAATAAATAAATAAATAGAAATGACTAAATGCAAAACACTCTCATTTCTTATTCTAATGCTCTTCAGTTGTGATTGGTACTGCAAGCACGAGTATTTAGTATCTGCAAATAATTACTGGCTTCTTAACACCAAAACATATGATTTTAACTCTGTATTTATGTGTTTCGAAATGAGAAAATATTTGGTATTCGTAATCGGCGCCTTTCAGAAACTTCGCTACTTACGCAAGTGTACATAATTCGTAATTTGCTGGGCAGGCTCAAAGCCTGCCTACAGCAGACCGATAAATTTTTCGGAGCCCGCAATATGCGAAGAACCAAGCAGCGCTATGCAAGCGATTAATGTGGCAGCCGTATGGAGAAATAGTCGCAGCACCTTTCGATTTAAGGCTGTGGCGTTCCCTGACTGCGGAGAAGTTTTGTTACTGTTTCGAAAAAAAGCTATTTCGTTCCTAGATACACATGCTTGGAAAAGCTTTGTGGTCGATGTTAATTATGCACGATTAAATCAGGATTCTGCCTCATAGCTGCGCGTTCCATTGGATTGTAGCGCAAATGCTCGGTGCAGCTAGGCAGTGTATGTTCGGATTCGTAGCAGAAGACACGCATTGATGTCTCAGCCACGGCTATTCGTATTTCGTTCTCTAAATACATAAATAGATGCATAGAGAAATTAAATATGGATTGAACTTGAACTTAATAAGGGGGGAAATTACCCAGAACTATTACGTCAAACTTGAACTTGCATCCACAAAAATATGCCAGTGTCGTCTGCTGTCAAAATTCGTTGCCAACCTTGAACACGGTTGCTCCGCCGAATGGTTGCCAGCTGTCAATAGACCGCGTCGTCCAATAGGAATGCGCATGTGATCCGCTCGTGCGGATGGAGCACGGCTGGTCCCAGGCGGGCGGACGGTGTCGGGTGTCGTCACGGCAAACATGGCGCTTGCTCGAAGCGAAGCGGGGGCGCGAGGCGTAAGCTACAGCCGCGTCAGAAACAGTCTATTTTTCTCCTTCTTATGATTTTTACTAGAGTTATCTGGCACCCACGGAGACAGTCACCGAAGGCAGCAAGCCGGTGCACCCTTCCAGGCATCGTCAGTGCGTGCGATCGCCGAAAGAAACAAGACGAAGCGCAGGAAGTGTGTTGTGTTTACGATAGCGTCTGAAGAAATATTTGAAGCCGTCGACTTCGTGATTCTTTTATTCCATGCTTCGCGTGCGTGTCGCAAACGAGAAGTCCATCACATACACGTGCATTCTGAGCAGGACACACGTTCAGTACGTGGCGAAATAAGTAGCGTCCGATTAGCGCACCCAGCGAACACGATTGGTTTCTGTTCTGTGTATTCGGATCGTTGCCGCGAAGTGGTGAACGCCAGCCCTTCGCAACTTTCGGAAGTAATGATACGATCAGTAGCGATAAGTTTTTATCGCCTCGTTATCGCTGCAATTCTGCGTGTGCTATACTGCGCGTGAGCCGTTTTGCCGGCTGCGACGCGCCGAGGTGACCGCGACGTTCGAGCTGTGTTCTTGCTGTCCTGAAGTGTGTTCGCAAGCTACAAACCGCGTGATATGTATGTGCGATGTGTCGCAGCGTTGCTGGGTGTAGAAGTACTCGTTCTACACGATGTGCGTTTGCTCAGAAGTGAACTGTGCAGAAGTGTTGCCGATCGCGTTTTCATATTTAGTACCCTTACAGATAAGCCCTATCACACCGGCCTTTTCTGCTTCGTACATCTATCGTTTCTTTCAAAAGTTGTTACTGCATGGTTGAAGATGCTTCTATCGGTGGGGGGAAATTAGGGAACATCATAATTGCATACGTCAAGACGTTCAGCGCTGTCGTGAAATGTGGACGCGCCTGGGAGCACTAATGTCATGAATGCAAATTTCTGGCAGCCTTGATTTTCATAATGTGGACACTAGTGTGAAGATCAAGAATTTCTAGATTTGATGAAGGAAATTGCTTTATATTTTGTGATGCAAGCGGCTTACGTAGCCAAAAAATCTGAGCTGCTTGTTTTTGACTAGTGACTAAGCACAGAGTCTGTTTGTGAAGACACCAGTGGCGTGGTAGATGAATATGTTATAGGCAAGAACTGGATATTACCTTCTTATTAACTAAAAATTTTACATTTGCTGACAAAAAGCAATATGAATGTAAAAATGAACACGTAGGACAAGTAGTAACAAGTAAGTGTCACAGGTATGGTGTTATATAATATTCTGCTAGCAGCCAGCAGAACTGCGTGAAAGAAATTTTGCCCACAGTGCTTTCTTCCTCACTGGCCAGCCATCGTCACGTTACTAATGCAGGCAGAATTGGGTAAGCGAAAGTTCGTGGTTACTTTGTTTATCTACCCTATTTGATTATCTGGTTTGTGTCGCCTGTTTTGTCACGAGCCTTCAGTTTAAAGCGAACAATAGCACAAGTACCAACATTATATGCCTGATAAGTGCTTTATTTTCTTTTCTCGTGTTCATTCTGCCAACAGTCATTAGCAAATAATGTGCATTAAACTGACTTGGGCCTGTAAAGTATGTCCATTAAATGTTTTTCTAGTGCACTTTCATCTGCCAGTAAGTTTACTGCTACCTATCATTCATGGGTGTGGGATGGACGCTATAAGTGGTTATCTCACTGATCTTTATATTGAATAGGCCACGGTTCCACTCATTAACTGAACCGTTTTCAGCTGCGCTGCCAGACTATAGAAAGGGGCACCTCGCCTCTTGTCATTCTTTAGCATGTTCATGGCCACAGTGCGTTGTCCCTGAGAAGTCAGCTGCTATCAAAATATAAAACGTGCCTATTGGGTGCTATGAGTTTATCCTGAACACGAATTTTCACACTTATGTAAGCATTAGTTATGTGACCGAAGCCAGCCAATGAGCACAAACTGCTGGCAGAATTTTCAAGTGACTCTGCAGGCAGAGTGTCTGCTCCCTATATTATGTTAGCCACACTGCTTTGTCATTGTGCTGAAATGTTCTTTTTTGACAGAAATTTACTGGCCAGCAAGACAAGATATTGCCAAACCATCAATTTTAGGCCCGTACACATGGTCACTTCTTTATGATATTCGGGGCATGACACCCATGGCTTAACTTATGCACGGAGTTGAGTTGCTGCATGTGAGAAAAAAAATCACTGCGTAGCTAATAGGAATTAGACTGGTATGAAAAAATTATTTATCTTTATGGCTTGTAGTATAAGTGGTGCTGTTCCTTTGATGCACACAGTAACAGGTGAACACAAATGTAGGTGCACCTTGCATTTATGGGCATGTGTGTGTGAATAAAACAGCACAACTTCTAATATCAAGGCACGTTGCACCAACTATACCCATTAAAGATGTTCTATGTGGTCTTCAGCTGATCTTATTGAAATTTTATCACATGGTGCAGTTACATTTCATACCTGTATGTAAACCAATTTAAGAACTGTATTCACTGCATGTGAGAATCCATATTTTGGGCCAGTGCAGTGCCTGGGCTAGCAGCTTTTTAGTTAGCTTCTGCCACAGCTCATTAGAGGGATCTTGTTGATTATGCCATCCAAACAACTCATATAAAGGTTTGTGTTTAGTATACCTGCAGTGAAATACTGAATGCAGCTGCAATTCTTTGTATACTAGTGAGATTAATTCCACTGCTCATTGTTCTGTAATGTGTTGTTCTTCAGTCACACATGGTGACAGTATTTGGCGTCATGAGTTCTAGGCTAATTTTCACATGGGCCTTTCGATGAAGTGAAATCTGCCTCTTCAACAGTCAGTTTAGTGGAAAGCCACCACTGAACCAATAGCTCAAAGACCAATTCCTGCATGCTTTTCGCCAATTAGGTAGTGCACGGAAACTATGTGTGATACATCACTTCAGCTACACCAATAATCACACAGCTAAACCTGCCACATATAATTAAGTCATTGATATAGGCAGAGGAAGATGATTCACGTATGTAACAGTTACTCATCCCTTGAAATGTGAATGACCCAAACCTTCGCGAGCATATCAGTCACAACCATCCAGCAGCACAAGTGGGAACACTTGTGCTATCACAAACGAAAACAAGTAGAATAGTACCACCGTCTCAGCTGGTTTGTCGTGATTACCTTGCCTGCAAGTTTCTTGTTTATATTGGATAGGCTTCCTACTTCCTACAAATAGCGTGTATACATATTTGACCTGCACCACAAAGAGCTGATGTCACAAAAATATGTGTACACCTTAGTGTTATGTTGCTTTTCATGGTGTCTCAGATTACTTAATACAGTTTTGAAGTTACAGATTGCTTCACATGTTTATAGCTAAAAACCACAAAAAACTACTTGCATTGTGACTGCGAGGTCACAACACGAGGATTTGTGTGGTATCCTTCCTGTTCATCGGTGTGTCCTTGCACTATAAATGTAAAACGTCACACCTGCAAACCTGAGCATCCACCCTTACATTTCAAACACTTTTTTGAATGCTCGGCAGTTATGCTTACAAGAACATTGTGACAGCAAATCTACACCACCTTAATTTAAGTGCGATGTAAAGGGTTGTTTGTGCATAGCCAAGCTGTTCTAGCGTGCCTGCAGGGATACAGCATTGTCCAGTGGCACCATATAGTTCAGGCGCAACAGTGAACTGGTAAACAAAGCGGCTGATAATACTAAGCTGACCCATATGTAGGAGCATTATATTATCTATATTATATTAACGCAAAGTTGCTTTCAGTGTACTGAATAACCATAGCTTTGATTTACCAAGTTATATTATTGCACACACACAGCGCTGAAACAAAGTCTGTACAATGGTGAGAAATGTGCCAAGGAATGAAAGATTACTTGTGATGTGTGGATTTGAATAGTAGATGTGAATGCATACCCAATTCACCAGTATGCATGTTTTCTTTTGGAACAATCTTACATTTGGCACAGAGGCTGAGCCACTACGGCCTCTTGACTGCAAATTTCTGTGCTCTCACAGTGCTAATGGGAGTATCGTTCATTTGGCTACCCGAATTGTGAATAGGTAATAGAGCACTACAATCATTCAGTTTTACACAGAACACCTTGTGCATTATTCACAAAACTGAACCTAAGGAACTATTCGCTGGTTTGTTATGGAAATAAAAAAAATGGCAATGAATGTTTCCTTGCTTTTGGTGTGGCCCTGTCTTCTGCCCTACGTGCCTTCATTTCATTGTCATGTGCATGTTAAAACAGCAACTAAGTAAGACAGGCAAACACAAAAGTACTAACTACATCAGCCTTTTCACACCACAAGAGGTCACTGAACTCACTGCTAAGCTAAACTTGATGATATCGGTTTGCTTTCGAATAAATACAGGCACTGGCCAGCTGTTTATGTTATGCTATACATTTTTCATTTTCCTAAAATATGGCTGTGCATGAGCTAGCAAGGTTGTTACTACATAAATACATAAACAACATGCAGCCCATGCCCAACTAACTCATATAACCTGAGTAGAGCTTATTTTTTATATGTAGAGCAATCAAAATAGAACACGCACGTATGATGCCGACAGTATCAAACAGTCTCAAGTCGAACATCCTTGTTTGGTGCCATGGGTGAGAGAGGGAGCATGCCTGTCAAGGTACTGCTTAATTTTGTGTGCTTTGGTAACGTTTCTACATTGTTGAAATGTTAAATTAGGTATGTTAAGTAGTAAGGTGGCAACATATTGGCCACCCAGGCTGGCAAGAAAGAATGCAATTGTTTGATTTCACTCAAAATAAGTTTTCTTATCAGCAATGTAAATTATATGCTTTCAAATAAATACCCCCCTTGGAAACATATCTCATGAGCATGCATATATCTGCATAAGGTCACCACTATACATACATATTGCTTTAAGCCATTCATAATGAATTGTACACTCACTGCTTAACCTTCAATTCCTTGCTGCATGAAGTTAACCACTTATGCACAACTTTTTTTGCACACGGTGAGAACTTGTCATCGCTGAGCACATCATTTAAGGAAAAGGCATTTCATGCATCCAACTGCTTTAAGCACTCTCTTAAAATTGGCAGAGTGAAAAAAAAGCATGAGCAAGCGTATCAGCAAGCTGTACTCGGAGCCTCACACGCGTGCTCAGTGGTATAAAGGTGCGTCTTGGCGACCTACGCAAATGCATTCCGCGACAGATGTGCGTGTGTTCCCTATTCTTGCAAGCTGTCACTAGCACTACAGAAACCGCGCCACCGCGCTTCCGGCGACACTATCAGTTTCGTGTGACGCAGAACGCAGCACGTTGGATAATTAGAGAGGTTTTGTTCAACTAGCCAAGGCAGCGCGCACTGAAAGTAATCATCCGAGAATACGTCGTGCGCTGCGACGTGATGCGATTCCAATACATCTGTAAACGGTGGCGCAGATCAGACAACTGTGCAATGTTTCGAAGAAGGATGACGGTGCCAATGCAACACATACGGCTGCAGAACAGAATGTGGCAGCCTAGAGTCGCATTTTCACCGGAACGCGCAAACTTGAAATCACATCTGCAAAAATATGCCAGTGTCGTCTGCTGTCAAAGGTCGTTGCCAACCTTGAACACCTTTGCTCCGCCGAACGGTTGCCAGCTGTCAACAGGCCGCGTCGCCCAATAGGAGTGCGCGTGCGTTCCGCTCGTGCGGATTGAGCGTGCATCGAATTTTGCGACACCCTCCGCCTTTTGGGCGTCCGCACGCGGGCGGACGAGGGCGGAACGGACGGGCGGACTGACCATGTACGGGCAATTAAGCTTGGTTTGCCGTCTTAAAGCAGACATTCTTCCGAAGCTAAAATCGCAATGTTCAGCTGCCCAGCGGCTTCAAACTATTCGAAGTTAGTATTGCTTTCATGTGTATTTCACAGAGAAATCAAGCCAAAGTAAATAGAACGCTCAATTACCTAGTCCATCACAAGAAGAATCAAAATTTTCATTGATCAAGAAAACTAGCTCTAAAAACTGATACCTCGTATTCTGAGCCAGCTATTGAGAAAAGAGCAATCCTTAACATGTTACATGAATGTAACAACGGAGGCGCCAAATAATAGCACGGAGGAAGCAAGGCGACACGGAACAACCACGTAGGCGCATGAATGTATATATCATGAATGTGTAGCAGCAGTAAAGTTTGAAACTTTCCTTATTATATTGTGGGTCCGTATTTGTACTCCAAATTCTACAATTAAATATAAAAAAAGCTCACCACATAGACCAGAAGTTCTATTTTACGAAAACAATTACGCTTTTTGTCACGAGCAGAAGAAATTTGATAATGAATGGGCTTTTCGTGTTGTATTTCCACAAACGTGAAGCGATGTGGTATGGCATGCATGCCACGCATGACACTCAAACATAGACAGGGCGCTGTTCTTGTCATGTGTGCCTGTGTGTAGTGTTCCTTGACACCAACTAACTGACAAGATGTTGTGATGGTTTATCTGTCGCTAAAGCTTCTACACTGCAGCAACGAGGCCAAAAGCGGAAAAAATACTCACCAGAAACCGCAGGCGTCGTCAACCGACTGCAAGATGATACACAAAGGCATCGCTAGTCAGCGAAGTTAAAGAGCTGCCTGAAGAATAGCACAAGAGAACTACTAGAAAAGTTGATGTAACACGGGAGCTCAGAGTCCTACCAACTATTGCAGTGCCAGGTGACGCTCCATTATCGCAAGAACTTCCTTTAATGACATGGCGAAATTTTTCCGCACCACGTTGGTGTTGTCGCGCAATTCTGCGGTGTGTCCGCTGTTCTGAAAGACGAGCTAAACAGCAGTGTAATATAAGAAATATCTTGCTCCAATAAATGCTGCTTTGACCTGCTGCAATAGTTCTGCATTGCGTGTCTTATGGTGCACATCAATGACAGCCATCTGTATCTCAAAAAACGGCCTAAGAGAACATCCTTGCAAAAAGAAAACTCGAAAGCTTGAAAAGTAAAAAAAAAAAAATCTCACTGATATTTCTTTTTGTAATTCCGATAGCTCGTAGGGCGGTCTTCTGATTAGCATATCTTTTGAATATGCCTAGGTATGTTTCAATTTGTACGTAAACATTCTGCAATGTAATCTTTCTGCAGACTGTCATTGCTCCCACAATTGCACCCTGCACTTCAAAGATTATCACATAGCTACCATACCTTGGTCTTGGGATTCAAGAATCTGTTTGAGCTTATCTCCGTAATGGTGTGCAAGTAATAGTGTTTCTCAGCACTGATGACTCAAGTGTTTCGTTAACATGAACATTTAGCTCGGGCCCAACTCCGACGCGGCTTATTCAAATACATGTAAAGCGCAAAAACGCTTTTCTGAAATAACCCCTGGATTGAGTTTGGTGAAATATGTTGCATTTGAAGGAGAAAGTTAAATTCTAGTCAGTGCTGTAAGCGGAATTTCGATTTATGTCGTGAATACTGTGAAAACAATTTTCAAAAATTCGAAAGTTAGGCAACAATAGACGCACGCAGTTTATAATTTATTACGTCGGCATCAAGAATACATATCGGGGTTTTGTAAACTGCATCCATTAGATAATTTAAAGCGGACAAACTCGATATTTCAGTTTATGTCTTATATATACGTGAATTTGCTACGTTGTGTACAAGGGTTCTGTAAACGCTGTATTTCCATGATACTGAATTTCTTTTAGATTCATGTATAACATATCGATATTGTCCGCTTTAAATGCTCATTTGTTTAGATATTCATCTCACAGAATTGTCACATCAATTTTTACTTCCATAGTTACGCACTTGTAGGTGTTATAGTTCTGTTTTCTGAAAATTTTCGACTTTCGCCAATTTTAAATAAAAAATGGAGGAAATAAATCAAGAATTCGAAACCAACATTTAAATTTTTCCTTTAAATGCAACAAATCTCGTCAGATTTAGTGCAGCGGTTGCGGAGAAAAATGAAACTATCCTTTTAGATGTGTTTAGATAGGAGCACCTCAGCTAAAGCTTCCCCCTCTTAATAGAGTAAAAGTGGGAGGGGGACATCTTCTTTCAGCAAAGTCACGAATAATCTTAATAAGCAAAGAAAGCAAGCATTCTAGGAAAGTTGAAGAGCTTTCGCCTCCCTATTGTGTCCACAGAAAAACTTCAATAACGGATGTTCTCCAGCCAATGATGAAACTCGTGACATAACTATGACACGTGTCCTAGGCTTCAAATAGGTCGTACGCAAGTGAGCCTATAGGCTCTTTTTAAGGAAAGGGCGTTACGTACATTAAGCGTATTAGAAGAAGGTCTTTAAAGCCATTCAAAAAAGAATTGTCTTGAGCAGGTTGCACTGATTCACTGAATGCAGCCGACTTGCGCTGTTTTTAGAAAATATGTCTCAATGTCTCGAAGCTGCGCGTTCAATAATACCTTCGTGCATCACTCTGTCCTTGCCCAAACTCTGCTGACGATCAACAGCCGATTGATGCATGCTACTCCTGCATTTACTGTTCCACAACAAGAAAACTTTGCGCTGTTCGTTTTTATTATCATGGAACCGTGCCATTTATGCCAAGACGACGATAGAGCAAACGAACTGTGTTACAAATGTTAAGAAACATCTGCAATATGCTCGCGAGGGATGTAGTATTGGTGCTTTGCTCACAATGTCACAGATATCAATGAAGCTCATGTGGTCTTATATGTTCTATAGCGAAACAAAACCAGATATGAAAAAAGACTACAAACATTTTCAGTATAATTTGCTAGATATTTTTCGGCTCATTAGCACAAGGAGAGCTTTGCTGAAAATTGACTAGGTATAGCAAGTTTTTTAGTTTAGTAAGTGTACCCGTTGTATGGAGTAAAAAAGGAAGTTTTTTTTTACTGGTATGCCAAAGATGTAGATATGTTGCTCTTGATAATGTTTTTAATATTCACAAATAACTGTGGCGGCAAAATCGCTTAGCTAGAGGTCTGTTGTGCACTGCAAACAAGACTGGTCTCTGTACCTATTTTCGGTCTTTCAAAAACTGTAGGAAGTTGTCTTACGTATGTATGATCGTAGTACCGAATGTGCCCATTTGTAATGAGTAATCAGATACTCAGCTCTACATTATTGTGTTGTGTATTGAATGCCTTGTGGTGCCGTAGGTTGCTAATAAAACCAGTGAAGAAGCCACATTTTGCTGTCTACTTATGTTCTGCTGAAGCAGAAAAATAGCTGCGTCGCATTGCATGCCGGCACGCCCATCTTGCAGAGAAAAAGACGTTTTCAAACAGATGCGTTACACATGTTGGGAATTAGAAAAAATTTGAAGCCGAAAGGGGTAGAAAACTAAATCTGAAAGAGGAAGAGAATCTGAAAAATTAAATGCAGGCGGTGTTGGTTTCCGTTGGCGCCTGCAGAGAAATTCGTGCGCTTGTCGAGCGCACAGCAGACGACCAGTGGGATGGCGTTTCACCCTCGCGCATCAACAAAACCGTTGCCATGGAAGCAGGCTTCATTTTTTCTTGTTCTTTCTTTCTTCTCGGAGTTTGGTCTACCCAGCACCAGGGTATAAAATGGCATTCGTTACGCTATTGCCCTCTTCGTGGGGGTATAGCAGCTAACCTAGCTGTGTTCTAGGTCTCCGTGCAGTGTACAGACTGTGACGTCGTCAGCGCGTGGAAAGAACACACCGATCGTAACCGTGTCTATTAACTACGTTGACAGATATTGCACATGCTCAAACAATAAACATACGGGAAGGCGTAGTAATATGTTAGTGCTTTATATATTAGCGAGAGAGGAGTTTGTACGCCCCTTCGTACATGAATACTTCGGCAAACTGTCGTACCTCGGCCGGTTGTTCCGGATGGACCCAGCATTCTAGGAATTATTCACGGCTAGGTATTCGAAAACCCACGCAATTAACATGGGGATTGCATCGGCTACCATTCAGTAAATAATATTAGGCATACTCTGTATAAAAGTGAGAGTGCAGGCATGTGAAGGCACTTCTTGAGCTGTCCGTGTTTTTTTACTGAAGCGTCGAATATTGGGCATCTAATGACAACAAGGAGTATTTCGGGCGGAAAAATGCAAGCTTTGGCGGCTTGTCGGCAAAGTCACCGATGGCAACAGTCACCGATGCAAGCTGCCACACTAAAAAATCGCCCGTTGTTTTTACGTGAATTCGACCGTCAGTTTGGCTGCCAACTTGTTCCCGTAAAAATTACGGATCTCAGTTATTCTTAGTCACGGGCCTTGCTTGTGAAATTCACACCTTTCCCGTAAAAATAACGCAGACCTGTAATTTTTTTTACGGGTACCACCAGTAAAATTTAGTTCCTCCTGAAAATCACTCGTCAGTTGTTTTACTTTGCTATTAAATGCCACCGTTACGGCATCAATTCCGCCGGCGAAAATGAAGCTAGACACTGCACAACTGCATCTTTAATTTCAATATTGACTGTCCCTTAAAAACAATACATTTGCGTACTGTACTTTTAATCGCTTGTTTCACGCGGTCTGACTGTTCCAAATCTGAATGTTCTAGTTAGGGTAGTCGGGATGTGGAACTCTTCCTTCCCTGCAACAAAATATATCGCACTTACTGACTGAAGCTGAAAGAGGCTGCAACTAAGCACCAATGCAGTGCAAATACCGCATCAGGGAAAATATGCAATATACTGAGACAGCTGCCAGTAATTTGCAGGTAATTAGGGGCACCATAATCCTGGCCACTATCTTGTACCGATGCCTTATTCTTTGCTATTCTTATAATCCACCACAAACGGCTGTCTGATCCTATTGATAATGAGGGCACACCGTCGCTCTGACCACTGGCCAAGCACGAAAAGCCCGAAAAAGTACAGAATCGGAAAAGGCATCGCTACAAAATATCAGCGCTGTCAACGGAACAAATAGAAATAAAGTAAGCGAGCAGCTTAACTTATTGTAATGGCCAGCTCACTTTTTGAAACACCACTGATACAGAATGAAAACTTTACACTGGAAAACATCCAGTGATGTTTTATAATGAACGAATATTTCAAAACACTTTATTGCACGTAGCTTTAAAAAAATTTCTTGTGTAGATGACTTGGTGAAAGGGAACCATTTCTGTAGTTCGCATTGCAAGGTTCTGGGCTGCTTGGTAGACGAAAAAGTATCCCTGCGTGTGGTCAACTAGTTCATGCTGTGGGACAAAGTAAAAAGAATGACTCAGGGGGCTTCCAAATGCTATAAAGAGGTGATTACATAGAATGTGAGTGCTCTTGAAAAGAGTGGTTTGCATTTTATGATAGATAGAATGACTTACAACATATTTTCAATGTTAGCACAAAACAGAGAAGGCAGGTATATGGGGCAGACTTACCTAGATGTTCGATCCACAATCAGTAATTCACTGCACCAAGGCAAGAACTTTCTTGCTGACGGCCACATTTCCTTTTTTGCCCTTCCTTCCACGGTCTGGGTTTATGCCAAAAAATGCCCAAAATGCCTCCCCCCCCCCTATAAAGAGAAGGCATGCATTATTGCAATAAAGCCTATATATAACGGCATTAAAGGAATGATTCGGATAATCTGGAATTTTTTTTAATGCCACAGCTCACGCTGATTTCTAACATGACATAGAAATAATACGATTTTTTTTTGTTTTAAAGAACACCAGCCTACGAAAGGATTCAAAGGTGGACAAGTTGTTTCATGAGCAAGTTGAATAGGAAACAGCGCAAAAAAATCTAGTAACCGACAAAGCCTGCTATGTACTTCTCGTCTTGTCCCCAATTTTCGTGCACCGTTTCTCCACCTAACACCCAGGAGATGTGACTTCACTTTTATCATACAGGTGCATCTGGTGTAAGGTGCACGTGGGAGGTCTGACTGACTTTCATCATAGAAAAAAGCCACAGATGGGTTTTGCTTTTAGATGCAACAAATCTCTAAAATGCTTGTATTATTTAATGTGAACACATTTTACCTAAGGATATTTTAGACCTGATTACCTTGGGGGCTTGCAAACTGAATATAAATCTCGCTGCTATAAATATGGGAGCAGCTTGACCTTCCGATTAACTCCAATAATTGATGGTAGCTCGCAGCAGGAACCGGATCGCATTACTTTTGTGTAATTTGAAACTTAGGCCTCAACATTTTTCAGCTTTACAGATGTGTACTGTGAAGCTGAAAAAAAGTGGACTGAGCTTCAAATAGTCCAGTGTTATTTTTGATTACACAGAAGCAATGTCTGCTAGTTCCTGCTGCCAACTACCGTCAATTTCTTGTATCAAGCTGAGACACTGAATTTACAATATCCACAGCACTGTTAAAGGTGCTTGTACACAGTTTCTTTCTCTTAAGGCCAGTATAATATATGCTATTAATGCGCATGATGCAAAACAAATACAAGCATAAACAGAAAATAAAATGTACCTTTGTATGAATTCAAGTGTGCATGACGCCTTCTCTGCATAAAAAATGTGGAAGTAGAAGTAAGCTGCAAACAGCATGCAGAATGCTTGCTTGAACGTCTTTGCTGCTGCCACAACATGGCCATCAACAAGCAATAGGTACTCTTCAGGCATCCAGATGTCATCACTTTAACAAAATGAAAAGAGTACTTGTCACTTTTACATGATAGGGCTGACTGCTGCATCAACTGTTCTGTACCAGTCGTATGCAAAGTATATGCATTCCAAAAGTTACGTTCTAGGGCATTTTCTAATTTTCACTGAGTGTTGTGTGCCACTTGTTCCTAAACCAGCAGGTCTTTAGCTTTCTTTCAACCACAAAATAGTGTTGCAGGAAAGAAACTATAAATGGATTTTGAAAACTATTTGGGCAAATTTATGAAGAGTATATAAATAAATAGAAGTGAAACTATAGGCATCCTGGAACAAAATGAGCCCATACCATGTGCATACCTATTCAAAGACATAAATTTGCGACAAACTTGACCCGATATTTTAACCATTCCTGTATACCTATGCTTTTAAACTTGACTATGACTCATTTGCATACAGTTAGCGGGTTACAAGCCATTGCTATACAGTTACTTGTGAAGACTGCTGGCACATAAAAAATGCATATACTGGCTCTCTGGCAGCATACTGAATAACAGAAAGCAACCAGAAAATGAACTGAATATTAAGGACATGTCCATGTATTTTTCAGACTGCGTAACCCATGGAACTGCTATATAATATATATGGAAGAACATTAAAACTGCAATGCTGGGAAAAAAAGATTTGCATATTGCAAAAGCAACAGGCTCAGTGATCAAATGTATGCTCTTTCACTTGTTTTCAGTCAAATTAA
Source organism: Dermacentor variabilis (assembly GCF_050947875.1). Classification (NCBI taxonomy): domain Eukaryota; kingdom Metazoa; phylum Arthropoda; class Arachnida; order Ixodida; family Ixodidae; genus Dermacentor; species Dermacentor variabilis. The sequence continues at coordinate 7,880,384 of NW_027460335.1, read as the reverse complement.
CTATATAGCATGCTCATACTTCCCTACATGGTGCGTACGAAGATCACAGTTTAAAGGGAATAATAGCACATATTGGGTGCATTTTGTTGCTGAACTTTCCTGAGAAAACTGAGTACCAAATGTTAATTTTCGCTGTTGAGTAGTAAGCTCTGTCGTGAACATAATGAGACACTAACATACTGGCAGCATAGGATATTCACAGGAAGTCATTAGTTATACTTTTAATCACAGGTTTCATGGCTTATGCGGAAATTATAGAAATGGTGCCAGTGAATGTTCATTGCAAGTCAATATTTGTAAAATTCAAGAGAGAGTGCATGCGGTTTAAAACACTTGTTCTGAAATATCGGCTTCAAGTATACCAACATTCCATATTGGTTTGTAAACCCTTGCATATGGAGGTCTCAGTTGTAGAACCATATGCAATGCTAATGTACTTGGCACCAACATTTCCAGCCAAATATTTCGAACTAGGTGCTTGCATTAGATATTTCCAAAGATGCGCCAGCCTAAAACTATACCTAGCCCCAATTCTCCGATCACTATACTTGGCGTAAAACAGACAAATAAAGCTAGATATTGTAGTTTATTACGCCATCTTAAAGTTCATTTCGCATTATATTGACTTCTTTTCTTAATAACTAGACTGTAAACACCAAATTTTAATGGTCTGCCGTACCGTAAATGAAAGAGGCCTGTACAACGATGCAATCATGTATGCCTCATGTAATCGTTAAGGTAAATCATCAGGACATTCTGGACTATACGGCTGCTACATTACAACTTCTTTAAGTACTTATCCAATAAAAATTGAAGCTTTTCGGCACCATTTATAGTCAACGAAATGCCAAATATACTTTGAATGCACGTACCTGCTGCGATTATGCAGGGAGAAAGCGATGTGTCCTCAAATCAAATCAACCTGTTTTACAATGAGACATGGCTACAAATGCGTCGCACACAGTCCGTGGCATGCGAGCACACCAAAGAGAGAACGTCCAGAGTTCCTGCGGTGACCGGCGGAGAAGAGAAACATAGTTGAGGAAGCCGCAACGTGAACCACCTCGACTTCCCCATTGGCGCTGCCACCACCGCTTCCGCCGCCGCGCCGCGATCTGCGAACAAGGCCACAAAGCACACAACAAAGGCGGCAGCGGGCGCACAAAAAGCTACCCGAAAGCCTGCAAAAGTGACGAAGAGCACTGCATCATGTGTAGTGCTCAGACTGGATAGCGAACAATTCGCAACAGCACTACCACGTGCGCACGTCAATGAATGTGCCAAACCCGTTTAAATCAAAAGCGGGAGAAAGCAAAGATGGCGAAGCCGCAGAGTGGCGCGGAAGCGCTCCGCAGGCGACACCGCGGACTTGGCAAGCTCAACCGCTAGCTCAACACTCAAACGAGATCGCATACGCTTCGCAGAATACCATTGACCCGTGCTACCCGTGCATAATGACTCGACCTACCTGCACTTACAAGGCGACCAACCGTTTTTCTTTGTGTGCACTTGTACGATTTCCACTTGGCTCCAAAGCCGCGGCGCGGGGACGGCCGAAGTTGCTGTAGCGCGCGTCTTGCCTTCTATAGCGCGCGCTAATGCCTTAGCGCATGCGCGTTTCGCGCGCCGCGAACGGCCGGCGCGCCAATGAGCATCCGCGCAGCGCGTCCTTCTTCTCTCTAAACTCCTCTCTCTTCGTCCCTCTCCAGGCTCTCGAAGCTTTTTAACGGCGGTGGCGCTGCTTTCTAATTTACGGTGTAGATTTAGCATATCTTACGGCATGTCTACCGTAAAAAAAAGCATTTTTTTACAGTGCAGCTTTTAGCAAAGTCGCAGAGTGCTTCTACTTTGGTACCGCACGACGTTAGCTCGCCTACCTACCATCCATACCTGAACATGATAGATGAAGAGACACTTCATCGGAAGTAGTGTGCAAATCGGATGCACTAATGAAGCTGATGTACGCGAGGATTTCAAGAGCCAGCAAGGCAAAGTGGCGCATCAAAAGCAACGAACCGCATTGTTCAGTGGGAACGCGTCCTTCTAGCAGAGAAATTTAAGACGGTTTCGCTTGCTCAACTATAGAAGCAAAAGTGCGGCCCCAAGAAGCTTCCGATCGCCTATATTACCAAGCAGGGGCGAGACGATTTGCTAGTGCGAAACTTGCACTGTTTATTCAAAGGCAGTTGAAAGAAAATAAGAAAAGCATGAAGTATGAAGTCTCTCAAAGTAAATTTCGGAGCCCCTTAAATAGGCTCTCTACAAGTGTGGGTGGGATCTTGCTTCCGTCGAATGACACGTGACAGGCACGGAGAGAGGGCCCCTCCCCCAGCAATACCGAGCACAGGTAGGAGAAGTCGATCCTCTTTTCGACGAATCCGGGGAGAAGGTCGGGTGAATTACCTCTCCGGCGCCATGGGGTCCGGCCAAGAGAAGCTGAAGGGGATGAGGTAAGCACACACGATGCCACAACCATGAGAGGAGGGGAAGGGGATGAGGTCGCCCGTGGGCTCCGGCTCAGGAGGTAGGGTGAATGACCTGTCGCCACGTGGTGTCAGACGCCATCCCTAACAGGGGGCACCGTGCCGTCATAGGAATGACGGTATATGTGTCTGCGAGGCTCGTGTTGGCTGATGTTGTAAGAGGCTTCGTCTAAAACGTGGATTTGGCTACACAAATAACGCGTTCTCAAAGTAAAATCTTCATAAAATGTTTCAATTCACGCATATTACATCTTTACTCACCTACTATGCACGAACAAGCGAAGAAAAGCGAGAACAGACGACAAACTGTTTCAAAGCGAGCGCGAACCTTGTCTCTCCTCCAACTTTAGCGGCTCGCTGATACTTTTTGCGTATTATATAATCGTACACGTAATAACAAGTTCTCATAGTTAAACAAAACATGTTTTTGCGTAATAATAAAGCTAAAACAGCTTTTCACGTGCTGTTTTAGTAGAAAATGAATCATTGTGACAGACGGAACAGTACTTGCCAAGCGCGTCTTGAAGGTGTCGTGTCTCTCCGAGAACGATGCCAATCCGAAGTCACAATATACCGGCATTCCCATGCATACCACAGGGCAGCAGCGCCAGCATTCCCTCTAGGTAATGTAGTGAGAAACTCTATGACACCAGCACACAGAGAAAAATTGATTGGCGCCATTCTCAAAGCGCAGTGGCGCCACCTGCTGCTCCAACGGATCCGAGCTGCCAAGCGACGCGACCGCAGGTAGACGCGGTGCTTGCGCTGTTTGCTCTTTGACATTTCTTTGAAGTTCTTACGAAGGACGGGATGCTGAATTTTAGCTAATGAATTTAGTTAGTGAACTTAAGCTTCTCGGAAGATTGTGCTGCAAATCGCAATGGCTGTGGCAAGCGCAACGTCCGCAGACGGAGCGGATCGTTCGGGTAGGTCCGCGTTACCTTCGCCCGCGGAAACGTTGGTTTTGCTGCTATTCTACTTTGATTTGCACGTCTGACAATGCATCGTGAACTAGTAAAAGCCTTGACGTACGCGATATACTTTACCTCCGCGTTGTAGTGCCTGGAAAAATCTCGCGGCCCGCGCCTTGGAAACAGGCGGCATGCCTATAGGTTCGAGTAAGCGTAGCACACGTGCGCGGATGCCCAGATGTGTCCGTTTTTTGTCTCGGGGCGGCGTAAGAATGAATTAACATTAGTTCAACCGTGTCGGATCTACTCTGCAATGTATGCATACTTTTTTAACAAACGTCGCCGCTCTTGCCCTCTGGGCTGTATTTACGTTAAGCAACACAAACCAGCTTTCACACGTAAAGGTTTCGAATAGTTGCTGAAAGGTATTGCGACATTTCGCGGCCGCTAATACCAGTGCACGGAATTCAATCTGTTAGGCATGAATTCGATTGTCATGAGCGTGACAACTTTGTAGCGGTGCGAACACTTTCGCGGCATTTACGTGTGAATCAGTTGCGGAGTTCTATGGCGAGAGCCGCCGTAAAAAGCCTATCTTAGGCCTTTTTGTAATCGAGACCCGTAGATAGACAAATACACATAGAAAGACACGCACAGATACGCACATACAAAGACGGAAGGACATGCACGGCTGAATATGCCACAGCGGCACAGCTCCGGACGTACATCGTGTTCGTCGCAAACGTTGCTCTTCAATCTGCTTCTTTTCGCTGATTATTTGCACATCCATATATGACGCAGTGACGCCCCGAGGATGTTCTGTGCTTGGATGTTGCGGGCACATACGTATTTACATGTTGAACACCCCGCAACACACACGCGCTACATGCACGCGAAACGCGTCTTGTCAGCTCAGGGAAGATTGCGGCCGGTCGCTCGGTTTCGGAGTATAAGCTCAGCGCATCCGGTTACAGACTATCGTGTTCTGGTCTATAGGGTCTCGTTGCCGGCGCTCATGTGTCTAAAAGCGGTCTGCGACGTCCCTAAAGTGTGTACCCGCACAGGCCCCATCTTCAAAGCGATCTGCGATGGTTGCAGAGTGCGCGTATTGCCGGTAGCTTTCTATGCGCTCTACTATCGACATTTCGTACGCGTTGAAGCGACAGATGCACCGAAGTAAATTGGTTCGTGCTTTCTGCCGCGGTTCCTAACTCCAGTGTTTTCGCAGACAATTTCCCTGTCAAGGAGCTACACATGTTCATGTTTACATGTGAGCATGTGACACCGTTCTGGTTAATTTATTTAAACCACGTTGGCGGGCTAGTTGGTCTGAATCCATGATAGAATGTGTAAGCGCGACTGAACAAGGACGTGGAAAGAAGCAGACACACAAAGACAGCGCTGTCTCCGTGTGTCTGTCTCTTTCTACGTCTTCGTTGAGTCACGATCATTGTTAATTTAGTTAGTAAGCGAATGTTTACCAGTTCCTGCAGCCGATAAATCTACTATCCTTATTTCGTGCAGCTATCTACTAATTTGCTATTTCAATCGGTGCTTTGCCTTTCCCGCAGAACTGCGATATTTTTTATACACTTTCGCCGCCGCGCGCCGCTGCTGCGCATGCGCGGAGGCGAGCGCCATCTGGACGGTGTCGTTGCAAGGAACCGAGCCTAGTGCGTCGCTCAACGAACGGTGAAACGCTGAAAAAGGGGTTTTTGTTTGAGTTATCGCGTACCAGAATTGGGCTCTCCTGTATATTACAATTACAGACGAACGCTACCATGTCGGTGCCTTGGGATTAAGTCGTACTTTACGATACTTCTGACGCGTTTTACTTGGAGAAATTCAATCAGTTTACTGACGCCTGTGCGCCACGTGAAGGACCTGCGTGTCTTGAAATAATTTTTCGTTCACAAGACGCTCAGTGCCCGCGATGGACGCTGACAGCTGATTATGTGCGACACAGGACCCTTACAACTACCACGTAATAGGCTATATCTTGACAGGTACGGCACCGCTACGTAAGAGCGGTGACGCGAAGCACTGCATCATGGCACTAACGAGCACCGACAGGCGGCGCTTCGGTAGTCTAAGCGCAGCGCAGACCCCAACCAGATCCATGGGATGTAGACTTCTGCTGAGCTGACGACGAAATTTCCGCACATGGTTAGTTTTTCGCTTCTGATTAGCCAGTGACGCCTCGTCGCCCACAGAGTTTAGCGTCGACATGGATTAGCAGTGCTTACACGCCGCCAAGCGCTTCGCTCCCTATGGCATCAACAAATGGCTGCGCTAAGTTGAGCAGAAGGGCAACGACGTCGGCGGGCGAATCTCGCTTTTGTCCAACGAGAGGCACGCTAGCGTGAAGCAGAACTCCGCGTGTTTGCAGCACACGCTGTGGACTCTGGCACTCGTATTCCTGAAGCTCAGCGCGTCGCAACTCAAGTGGCTGCCACAGGCACTCGTGCCACAATGCTCGCGCCTTCGTCCAAGCGATTCGGCAGCAGGCCGCCGTGCGCAAAGCAATCCTGCAACATGGACGCCGTCCGACAAATCCGGCGCCTTTAGCTGCAGCGCACCCTGAGTTCACGAAGCTATAACATGAGAACACACTTTCGTGTCCTACTGATTCCAATGAAATAGTTATAAACCATATCTTTGTTTTCATCCAATTTCATTTATATTGAATTGCTACATTGACTCAAAATAAACCAGCGGTTTCCCCCTACACTTTCCTTGTAGTCAGTGTGGGTTGGCTTTCTGCTCTTACACCTTTCACGAGCGGCTTCAAGAATGCGCCATGATTCGAGGTCTTTCTTCTGCGGCCGCTTGACATGAAATCAGTTGAAAAATCAGGCTCCTACCACTTCTGTTCTCTTTTACTCTGAATTTTTTTCCATTCGTTGCGCTTGAAATGCATAAGTTACATAAAATTCAGCTACACCAGCTTTCCTCAATTCCTTCACTTTTGACTGGTGCGGCGCGTAGGACTCAGCGCATAGGCGCTGTGTTGATGTGGTAGGCGATGTGGTAAACCCATGCTGACGTAGTAACCCTTGTGCAAACCATGATGTGATGACGTGCAACACATGCTGTCGCAGAGCCAGAAGTGCCGAGTTGGACTCGAAGTCCGTGAATCATCGGTGCTAGAGTGAGTCATTTAGGTCCCGATGAATGCGTCTTTTCAAGAGAAGTCGGTGAACTAGTGTACCAGTGATGAGCGTGAATGTAGCCTGTGCATCCGAAGTGCCTCTACTATACCGCAACACCATCCTGAGGCCTCGTATAGGGCATCCTATGGCCGTTCTAGATCTCCATGTAGGGTACACGCTGTGACGTCGTTAACGGGTAGAAAAAACACACCGATGCTAACCGTGTGTACATAAGTTCCTTCGCCGATATTGCGCACGAACAAACGATAAACATACGGGATAGAGCAGTAGCAGCGTTTCTTGGACCTAATTTTCGTTGAGGAGCCTGCCTATTTCCTTGTGATAGCAACGTAAACTACACCAATAGTACAGGAAGCTAACGTATGCAAGTAACGCATTGCGAATTCAGCCATCCTCAAGGCAATTGTTCACTGCTAGGTATCCAGAACAACCCCTGTGGTCTTGTGTCGTGTACACCCTGCGACGTCGTCAGCGTGTGGCAAAAACAGCGATGATGTTTTTGCCACACGCAACGACACACGATGATGTTGCGCACGTACAAATAATACACATACGGGAACGTGTATTCATAGCGTTTTGTGAACTAACTTTAAATATAGGAGCCTCTCCTTCTCATAGTGACAGACTCATATGCTTTATCAAACTGCTACGACTGTGAAGGTGATGTCAGTGGAGCCAACCTATAAGCATTTATTCGCTGTAGGTGTCCTGAACACCCATAACAATGGCCCGTTCAATGCCTCAGCTTCGACTTTGTAAATGCTAACAGTCATGAGGTCTATGAAAGCGCGAGTATAGCCTAGTGAAGCCACTTCCTATGCTGTCTTCGTTCTTTAATTTCACTCTTTGTATACTAGGCATATCATAGCAAGGAACAATATATCCACCGCGATATGCAAGCTGTTGCCGCGGTATAACAACGTCTCAAGTTGCTTGCGATTCGGTAATGCGCTGGCATAACTACCATTCTGCATGAACATTGTAGAAGAGATTTATCAAAATAATTGCAATTCCGCCTGAAAGGCGAAGCACTGCTTGCGATAGCAAATTACTAGATGGCTGTACGAAGCAAGGATAGTAGTTTTGTCGGTCGTAGAAATTTGTAAACATTCGCTTACTAACTAATTTACCAATGATAGAATATGTAAGCGTGACTCAACGAGGACGTAGAAAGAAACCGACAGACAAAGACAGCACTGTCTTTCGGTCAGCTTGTTTCTACGTCCTTTTTCAGCCGTGGTTAAGCATTATATCACGGGTTCAAACCAACTAGCAGGTCAACGTGTTTGTCTAAATTAACCAGCACGGTGTCACGTACGCGCGCACAGGTAAACATGAACACATGCCGCTCGATGACAGCGGAAACTCTTAAAATGCTGGACTTAGGAATCACGAAAACAGCCGTGAGCCAATGGACTTCCGTTCATATGTCGATACAACGTCAACGAAACGTTGAAGGCACAACCCATACGAAGCTACCGGAACTACGCGCACTCTGCAAACAAAGCAGATCGTTTTCATGACACAAAAGCGCCTTCAACGTCTGTCTACAGCGCCTGCCAACGGTGTCTACTACGGCGACCGCGATTTGCGTGGCCAAAACCGTGGTAGACGCCGCGGTTGTCTCCACTCTCTACTGAACGGCGGACGAGGAGGTCATCGAAGCTCCCTTAGTAGCTGCAGGAAAATAGCGTTCCTATTGCTCGCCTGAACCCCTGCCTCGCGAGCCACATCAGAGGGCGCGCATCCGGGCAACATTTCTCGCTCCCGCACGCGAGATTGAACCGCGTTCGCCGGCTCCCCTTCAGACGCTCTCACTTAAACGGTACCTCACGGCGATTCCGACGGCAGAAATACGACTTGGGTGTCCTAATATTTACTATCGCAATAAAAATAAAGTGTGGAAATCTGACGCACTAATGCAACTAATGCACGCGATGATTTGATGAGCCAACGAGGCAAAATGGTGTATCAAAATTGACGCGCCGCATACTTCAATGACGAAGGCATCTCTCTAGCAGGGATACATACCTGTGCCACGCGAACATGCAAAAACTCTTTGACGCAAGGTAGCTTTCACCAAGTTGAAATACTTTTTAATGAAGAGGTGTCGTGCTGCCGACAAGCGGCACCGACGATCTCTTTTTATCGCTTCTGTCAGGACACGCTACCCAAAGCGTGTCGACAAGATCGACGAAAGGAAACTGATGTATCTTGAAATATAAGGTCGAAATATAATGTATTACAAGTTTTCAAAATAAATTTACTGCGCCATATTACGGAACGTCGATGTCTCGTCCGTGCGGCGCCCGTCTTTAAGGTCGTCACGTGACATCCCCGACCCGTTCGACCTGCTTAATAGAGTAGCGAATAAAATTAGTATTACTGTGTTTACTACACCTTCGGCGACACCTATAATTATTTTTATAGTGAGCCTCGGTGACAGCGTAATATATGTTTACTTATTTTGTAATATGTAGTATAGCTTTCTATAAGTATAACTTCTTTCCTAATAAAAATGAAAAATGGAACTTACTCACAGGTGTAACTAGGTCACTGCCTTTACAGGAATTTTTGTATAAAATAACTTCATTCATGATGTATAAAATAACTTCACTCATTCAAGACTAATGCATAAAATTTTGCGCATAGCTTAAGACAACCTTGACATGCAAAAGTTTGGTTTTCTTCAGTGTGTCGACACACTGAAGTATTGGCAATCTGAGGACATAGATATCATCGCACTCCAGCTACTCGATATCGCCGCTAATATCTAATATATCGCCGCCAATAGCCAATATATCGCCGCCACGTCTAACCGGCTACGTCTGTGAGCAAAACCGGAATCTGTCCGGGGCCTAAGATTAACATAGGGAGAGGGTCCTGAAATGTGTTGAATGGAAAGACACCACGTATTTGACCTTGCTGAAACGCGCCTTCCCGCCACACTACCATGGGTGACACCACAGAGAGTTTCGGCAACAAACGCGCGGCGTAATATTTTTCTATTTATTAGCTGGGAAGTGCGTGCGGTCATATCTTATAAATAAATTTTGTCTATGCGACGCCTAATGCAGCAAAGTTTCTTTAAGCGTTACCTTGTAGGAGTGGAATAGCGGATAATAATAAATTCAGCAGATCCAACGACTTGGTATCTATATGTAGACAGCCAAGCATTGTGCCAGTGCATTACTAGTCTAAACGTGAGCATGTGTTGATTGAATTTCCGGAGATGGTGACACGGAAGGCTCCATTTAGGCTTTATAGAGAATATTACACAATGCCGCCACCGCCGCCAGTGATGCTCGAAGGCGAGCTTTCTGGTTCTTCTTTTTGTTCTCTTGCTTTCGCCCGTACTGCCGGCGACGCCGCAGATGGATGAAATGACGGATGCTGTGAGCGTCTCCTTTAAAAGAACCGGTGGGTTGCGCCACCAAGCTCTTGGTATTATTGTGCCTATTGTTCTAGCTATGTTTTTCTAAAAAATAGTTCACGATGTGCAGAGGCGAACGCCATCTGGTGATGCTTGTGCAGTCGTCGTGACGGGCAGGCTGCACCTTCCAGGCTACGTGAATAGGATGAATTGAATGGGTGGGGGAGGATGCAACTAATTCTTGCTCCAGTTGCAAACCTTTAGGCTGCTATTTCTGAGATGCGTTTTTCGGCGTTCCAGTAGCGCGCGAAGGTCGAATCTGTCACCCAACCAAGTTCACCTACTAAGTGACGCTCGCAGCACGAAGCATCACCAACCGTGTTTGCTCAGTGGCTTTAGTGTTAGGCTGCTGAGCACGAGGTCGCGGGATCGAATGCCGGCCACGGCGGCCCCATTTCGATGGGGCGAAATACGAAAACACCCGTGTACGTAGATTTAGGTGCACGTTAAAAAACGCCAGGTGGTCGAAATTTCCGTAGTCCTCCTCTACGGCGTGCCTCATAATCAGAAAGTGGTTTTGGCACGTAAAACCCCATAATTTTATCAGGACGCATGTTCGGCATCCGCACTAAGGATGTGAGAGATGGTGCTGGCTAACACTCCCAGGTTTAACTCTAGTAGACATATACGTATAAATACCAAGGAAGAGGACTGGCAAAGCGGCGCCGCGGTCGTTAAATTCAAAAGAGTATTGCAGGAGTAGTGACGAGACATGGGTTTGCAGCAAACCTTCGGGCAGTTGTTTTTAACACGAAAGTGTTTTATGCCGCAATCCAGGATGAACTTCCTGTAACGGATGTGACGTCGTAGCGAACGCGTAAAAAAATTTGGAGGACGCTTCACCCTTAGGGGTGGAGCGCGACAGCATTCAGAAATCCCAAGTCCTTGTCGCGGTCCCGGCATCTGCAGGTTTCTTATTATTCTGAACCTTCGCCTCCGCGCATGAGTGCCATCCGTATGGGGGTGTTGCAAGGAACCGCTCGGGGCGCGCCACTCTATGATCGGTAGAAACGTTCAAATAATGGAATATTACGCGACGAAACCATTTTCTGATTATGAGGCACGCCGCAGTTCAACAAGCATCAGCAGTGCTTGAACGCCGGCAGCTGTTTCTGCATAGCGATGGCATTACCTAACAAATCTGCTGCGCTAAGCGGCACAAAAAGCAATTGCGTCGACGGGAGAATCTCGCTTTGGTCCGGCGAGAGACACGCCAGCGGGAAGCAGAACGCCTTCGCGTGTTTGCCGCGCACGCTGCGAACTCTGGCACTAGCATTCCTGAAGCTGAGTGCGTCGTGGCTCAACGGGCTGCCCAAGACACTGCGGAGCCGTACCAAAATGCAACTGCATCGCCGAAGCGACAAGGCAGCTCTCCTGTAACACGGACACCGGCCCGCAAATGCTCCGCCTTTCACTGCAGCTGACCATAAGCTCACTAAGCAAACATGCAAGAGCTTCTACGAAGAGACGCTTCACTTTCTTGTTCAACCGATTCCTATGAAAGAAAAATAAACCGTATATTTTCTTCATCCACCTTCATTTATTAATGATTGCTACATTTGACTGAAATAAACAAGTAATTTCTCCAGCTCTTTCCTTGTTGTCCCTGTCGGTTGGCATTGTATGGTTACACGTGGGACGAGCGGCTTCACGCACGCGCCATGATTGTAGGTCTTCCTTCTGCAACGTCTTGACATGAAATCAGTTGAAGAACTAATGACTTTCCTGTTCTGTTCTCTTTTACTCCGAATCTTTCTCTTCCTTCCGAAGGGCTGGAAATTCATCAATTACATAAAATCCAACTAGCCCAGCTTTCTGCAACACGTTCTTCACTTTAGTTCGGCTGATGGGAGTCGGGATGTAGACTTCCTCCTGATGTCATAAGCGATCCGCAGCGCGAGCTGACGTGGCACCCCTTGTGCAGACCATGACGCGATGATGTGCAACACGCCCTGTCGCAGAGCCGGAAGTGTCCAATGAGACTCGGAGAACGTGGATAGTCGATACTAGGGTGAGTCATTTAGCTTCAGATGAATGTGTGTACAAGAGATGTCGGTGATCTAGTGTATCGGTGATGAATGTGAATGCAGCTTTTGTGGATGAAAGCACCTGTCCTATGCGGGCACACCATCCTGGAGCCTCGTATAGGGCATCCTGTGGGTGTTCGAGGTCTCCGTGAAGTGTACACCCTGTGACGTCGTCAGCGGGTGGAAAAAAAAACGTACCGGTGGTAACTCTGTGTATATGACTTCGTTCGCATTTGATGCCCACGTACAAATAATAAATATATCGAAAGGCGTAGTAGTAGCGTTTCGTGGAATTACTTTTGATGGCGGAGCCTGTACATCTGCTTGTGACCCGCCGTTGTTGCTCAGTGGCTATGGTGTTGGGCTGCTGAGCACGAGGTCGCGGGATCGAATCCCGGCCACGGCGGCCGCATTTCGATGGGGCGAAATGCGAAAACACCCATGTGCTTAGATTTAGGTGCACGTTAAAGAACCCCAGGTGGTCAAAATTTCCGGAGTCCTCCACTACGGCATGCATCATAATCTGAAAGTGGTTTTTGCACGTAAAACCCTAAATATTATTATTATTATTATCTGCTTGTGATAGTCTTGTATGGCACATCAATATAGTAGCAGGCCAAGCTACAAGCAATGCGAAAAGACCCATGCTCTTGGCACTTATTCACGCCTAGGTATCCCGAACACCCCCAAAAATAGGCTGGGCATTGCCTTTGCTTCACTAAATACTATTAGTCATTCTCTTGTAGAAAAGCGAGAGAGAGTGATAGCCGGGCACTTCTTCGGCTATCTGCGTCCTTTATTCACTCTTTGTATAGCCGGCATTTCATAGCAACGAGCAGTATTTCTGCCGGCAAAATGCAAACCGGTGGCGCTTTTAAACAAAGTCACAAAGTCTACAGTAATGCACGACGTTAGCTTGCCTACAATCGCTGCACAAACGCGGCCGCGGAGGAGACGCTTTATCAAAAAAAAAAAAAACGAGAAACAAAGTATGCTAATCCGATGCACTAATGGCCAAAACGTAAGCGAATGTTTCAGGAGCGCACAAGGCAAAATGACGCATCAAAAGCGACGCGCCGAATAGTTCAGTGACGAACGCGTCCCTCAAGCAGAGATGGTTTCTCCAGCGGCGCTAGTTTTGTTATTCGAAATGCAGCGTTGCCACGAAGCTGGTAGCCAAGGACAATGCAATAACGTTTGCATGTGTGGCGTTATCTTTTCAAACTACATAACAATAAAGTAAAGCGATGTAATTATGTGTAGATATAAAATGTGCTCTTGAGTATCTTATTTTCTTGGCGTCCTATAACTTTATTTAGTCGCTTCATTTGCTGCGACAACGGGAGGCGCTTTTGCTCTCAAGCCTTCAGCTGCCATTTTCTTCGTCTGCTTCAGCCGCTTTCTATACACGTGCACGTTTTTTCGTACGCTCTGCAGTTTTGAACTTTCTGTGCCTGCGAATATTTCGGCAATGTTGGAAAAACTGCGTTCAGGTTACAACGCTCGCTGCGGGGCTGTGACGTTGGAGCTCGGGAGCAACATGAGGGCGAAACTTTTTTGTTTCCCAGCGTACGTAAGGTAAGCCTACTTATTCTGCAGTAGTTTTGAAGAAAGAAACGCTGTTCTTGTCAAAGCAACTATAGGATGAAAGGAAAGACCTTCAGCGCTTCTTTTCAAGTGAATATCATTTCTTTCTTTTTGGCGTGGCGCATTTTTCTGCGGTGTTGTAAGAAACTAAAGCTGCTTCACCCATTGATGCTTGCTGACGGAAACTTCGCTTCGGTATATGTTGGCCGTTGCTCTTCATTTTTTCCACGAGTAGAACACCTGCAATTTATATCTGCGGAAAGTGTTCGCATGCTTCCGGCGCAAACTGGTTACGCAGGAGAGCGTTCCGGAAACCAGTTTTTTTTTTTCTTAATACATTGCCGCTTTTTAATGGTCCTGAAAACGGTACAAGTAAAAAAAACAAATACGTACCAGTCATCGTCTGCATTTTGAAAAGTGAGTTCGAGTTACCTATGTGTCGACGTAGGCTCGCTTCATTTCTGAACCTGTGCTTAGAAGGGCAGACTTTTTTAGTCGCTTCTTCGTACTCTCAACTTCATTTGGTTTCGCTGTTAATTGTTCTCTAATTATGACCATGTGGTATTTTGCCCATTTCTCAGTAGTCACATATGACGAGATGACGCTAAATGGGGAGTCCTAGCGAGGCTGACACGGGAGCAGATGTGTAACGGCTACGGCCTCTGCACGGACCACTTCGGAGGAAGGGACTACACCGACCCCGTTCTGGTTGCTGGGCTTTGCCGACTGTTGGAGTGGAAGAGCAGGCCCTGATCGAGGAAGGTAAGCAAAAAAAAAGTATAAGTGGTTGCCAATCTGTGCTTCTGTAGTTCATTATTTTCGTACAAAAACCACTTTACAGGTAAGGGCGCAAGTGTCATGAGAGGGGCCAGCGCTGCCTTTTCCTTGTCGTTTGCTCCGGCACCGTGTGCCCTGTGATGTTACGCAGCGAAATTTACTTCGCGTGCGCGAAGAAACCGTGTGCGTGCCAGTCCTTCGTTATCGCTTGCTCGCGTGCGGTGCGTGATGTTCTCGATTATAGCTTAATCTAAAGAGCCGAACAGTTTTCGCTGACAGTGAGCGAATTCTCGGTCGTGAAAACGGGCAACGCGCTACAGCATAGGTTACGACGAACACAGTTCTGGCCGCTCATAGCCATCTACTCCCTAAGCTTGGTTTGCCGCTTTACAGCAGAAATTCTTACGGAGCTGAAATCGCAATGTTCAGTTGTCCAGCGGCTTTAAACCATTGAAAGTTACTTTTGCTTTTATTGACATTTCGCAAAAGGTATTGAGTCAAAGTAAATAGAAGGCTCAATTACCTAATCCTTGTGGTAAAACTGTGGATATGTATATATCATGAATGTATAGCAGCAGTGAAGCTTGCAACTTTGCTTATTAAATTTTGGGACCGTATTGCTACTTCAATTTCTACAACCAAATATAATCAAAACTTACCACGTAGACTAAAAGTTCTATTTTACGAAAACAATTACGCTTTTCGTCACGTGCAGAAGAAATTTGATAATGAACGGGCTTTTCGTGTAGTATTACAATAAACGTGAAGCGATGTTGCATGGCATGCATGTCACGCATGACTCTCAAACGTAGGCAAGGCACTGTTCTTGTACTGTGTGCCTGTGTGTAGTGTTCCTTGACATCAACTAACTGACACGATGTTCTGATGGTGCATCCCTCTCCAATGCTTCTACACTGCCGCAAGGAGGCCAAAAGCGGAAAATATACTCAACAGAAACCGCAAGCATCCCCAACCGAATCAAAGATGATACACAAAGGTATCGCCAGTCAGCGAAGTTAACGAGCTGCGGGATGAATACCACGAGGGAAGTACTAGAGCAGTTGATGTATCATGTCAGCCAAGAGTCCCGCAAACTATTGGAGTGCCAGGTACTATTGGAGTGACGGCAGTGTACGACAGGAAGACCACAGGCAGAAAGCAATAACGACGTGGACCCGGAATGGGAGATCGCCATGTCCAGGAGACAGAAGAGGCGCCAGCGAGACGGCAAAGGATCGAGCAGCCAAGTTTTGGCGGGAACGGCGGTAGGGAACAGAAATTCCCTAGGCGACGAAAAGATCACAGGCGGCGCGCCAGCTGCGCCGAAGCGAGGAGGAGGAGAGGGGCTGCCGCGGAGGAGACTGCCTCCGCTCCCGAAGGACGATTTAAAGATAGTGCTCAGGCCGAGGGGACTCGCAGTCAAGAGCTTGCAGACACACCAGGTTGCGCGAGCGGTGGTCGCGGCCACCGGATCCGGATGCAAGGCGGAAGACTTGATCATCAGGCTGCGCAATGGCTCCAACATCATAATAGTAAGCACCGGCAACGAAGAGGCGGCCCAACGTATACGGCGCATCACGCAGCTAACGTTCGGGAACAGCAGCTACGCCATCAACGCACACGTAGCGGCGCCGGAGGGCACGTTGCGGGGGGTCATCCACGGGGTGGACGCGGGGACCTCGCCGGAAGAGCTCAAGGCGAACCTTAGAGTCCGAACGCAAGGAGTCAAGATCTTAGCAGCCAGGATGCTGGGACGGTCGAGCACGGCAGTCATCACATTTGATGGCCCCATAATCCCGAAGCAAGTACTCTACTACGGTGGAGAGATGTGGTGCTATCCGTACCGCCCGACGAGACAAGTATGCTACAAATGCTGCCAGCAGGGGCATCGGTCGGACGTCTGCCCGAATCCGGAGGCCAAGGCCTGCAAGCAATGTGGCTGCCAAAATCCAGCGGAACAACACCAGTGCACGCCCAAATGCCTGATATGCGGGGGCGACCACGTTGCAGGCACGCGGGACTGCAAGCAACGACTCAAGACGGCAGGCGAGCTGCGAGGAGGTCCCCAGGGACATCAGCAGCAGAGGCGCAGCCGCAGCCGAAGCAGAGGCGGCGCAAGAAGACCGAGGTGGTTCCGAGACGAGGGCCATGACCAGGGTCAACAAAGCTTCAATGCCTACCGGAGCGGGTCACGGAGCTGGAGCCGCGACCGGGGCCGGAGCCAGAGCCGAGGGTCCAACCGGGACGGATCCTATCCACCCTTGGGCGGCACGGGCCAGCAGCAGCAGCAAAAACAGCAAAAGAAGAGCGGCGGCGGCGTTAAGGTGAGCTGGGGGACCGGCCCTCCCAAAACACTTTTTGCTCCGCACTCGGGACCACACACTAACAACACGCAGACAGCGGCCGAAAGACAACTAAGTGAAGAAAACAAAAGTCTCAAACGCGAACTCGAGCTAAGCCGAGAAGAAACGCGACAACTCAGAAAGAGGATAGACGACCTAATTAAATAAATGCAAGCGCTCAGACGAGCGGGGTACTCGCCGATCAGAACGCCAACGCCACCACCGCAGGCCGTGGCACCAGTGCAGCAAAACACAGAGGAGAAAAGCTTTAATGATGAAATCAGGAATTTCATGACTAGCGTTCAAAACCAAATGCAACAGATGCAAAATCAGATGCAACAAACGCAACAAAAGATAGCTCTGCAGGACCAGAGCTTCCGTAACTACGTCAAAAATCAAAACACGCAGAAAACCACTAATGACGCCAGGGATAGGCTATACAATGACAGGAGATTCGGATCAGAAACCCAAGGTACAAGCAACAACAGTAGCAACGCAACATGGCAGGACAAAACCAACTAGAAGTATGGCACTGGAACTGCAGAGGGTACAGGCGCAAGCAAGGGCTCCTGCAACAGTTCATATCTACGCGAGAAAATCCACCAGATATAATCATGCTACAGGAAACCAATAATATCCCCGCACTCAGGGGCTACACGTGCCAGGAGAGTGGCCGCACCGCGACTCTCATAAGTAACAAAGTAGTAACCATAGCGCATAAAGAAATCGAGGACACCCAGATAGAACACGTGATCACGGAGGTGATTCCCAAAAGGAAAAAAAAGGCTAGAAGTACGTACATAGTAAACTTGTACAGCCCACCTAAACAGACAAAAGGAAAATTTATTAAACTTTTCGCGGAGGCCAAAAAATTGGCGGGACAAAACACCCTAATCATAGCGGGAGACTTTAACGCTAAAAGCCCGCGCTGGGGCTATAAAAAGGAAGACAAGAAGGAACGAGGCATCTGCACGGCGGCAGAAAACACCGGGTGCGAGCTGCTAACCGATGAAAACCAGCCGACCAGACAGGGAAACAGCGTCAGTCCAGACACGTGTCCCGACCTAACCTTTATCAGGGGCGCCAAGCAGGCAGAGTGGGAAAACCTGCTCGAGAACCTTGGCAGCGACCACCACATAATAAGAGTCAGCACGGTGGCAGACAATGTCAAGAGGAAAATTGGTACGGCTCGGCTGACGGATTGGGACGCCTTTAGAGCACACTGTCGACAGCTAAAGGGTAACATTACCTCGGTTGAAGAGTGGAGCCAGCAACTCAAGCAAATTCAAAAAATGTACACGCAAGAAGTGCATAGAACCGAACAAACACCGGAGGTAGACAAGCGGCTCCTCAGGCTCTGGGAGGCTAGACGCGGGCTCACCAAGAGATGGAAAAGACAAAAGCTAAATAAGAAGCTAAAGAAGAAGATAGCGGACATCACTAGGCAGACGGAGGAGTACGCGACGCAGCTGGCCAGACAGGGGTGGCAACAGTTTAGCAACTCGCTGAACGGGACCCTAAGTACGGCCAAAACGTGGCGCATCCTCAAGGCCCTAATGGACCCTAGCAAGAACAAGTCCGAAAGCGGCAAATCGATCCAAAGACTGGTCCACCAGTACGAAGGTTCCGAAGAGCAGCTCCTGAAAGAAGTCCGAGAAAAATGCTACGGGAAAGACCAAATCGAAGGTTACAAAGGAGATTATCTCGGTGAGGAAAACCCGAAAATGGACCGACCCATCACGAGAGAGGAGGTCATCGAGGCCGTGAGAGCGGCCACCAAGAATACAGCGGCGGGAGCGGACAAGATTCGAAACTCGCTCATAAGAAACCTAAGCGACGAGGCAGTCGATCAGCTGACGTCGTACCTCAACACGCTCTGGCAAGAGGGGAAGGTACCGGCGGAATGGAAACACGCCATCGTGGTCATGATACCCAAGCCGGGCAAGAAACTACAGATCGAGAATCTCAGGCCGATCTCGCTTACGTCGTGCCTGGGAAAACTGTATGAGAGAATAGTCACCAAAAGGATCCAGCAGCACCTGGAGAACGGGAGGTGGTACCCTGACAGCATGTATGGCTTCAGGGCCAACCTATCGACGCAGGACGTCCTCCTGCAACTCAAAGAGGAGGTACTCGACACAATGCCCAAGGCGGGTGAAAACGTTGTGATGGCGCTCGACATCAAAGGCGCCTTCGACAACGTCAGCCACGCGGCCATAATGGAGGGCCTCAACAACACCAACTGCGGAAGGAAAGTACACGACTACGTCAAGGACTTCCTAACCGACAGAACGGCAACGGTAGGGCTGGGGGAGTTGAGAAGCGACACCTTCTCCACACCATGTAGAGGCACACCCCAAGGCTCCGTGATATCGCCCGTGCTATTTAATGTGGCGATGATCGGCCTGGCAAAACGACTCGGCGAGATTCATGGCATCCAACACGCGATGTACGCGGACGACGTCACGGTTTGGGTCACGCAAGGTTCACTGGGAGAAAAACAAGAGAAGCTACAAGAGGCTGCGCGCTGTGTCGAAAAGTACACCAGAGAGAGGGGACTGGTATGCTCCACAGAAAAATCCGAATTACTGAGAGTAGGTAGACACCCCACCCAAGCAACGCTGGAAGTAACGCTTGATGGTCAAAACATCCCGGAAAAGAATGTGATCAAAATCCTGGGCATGTGGCTACAGGGCAGCAGAAAATGCAGCCACACCATCAGCCTGCTGAGCAAAGTGACGGAGCCGGTGGGCCGGATGATCAACAGGGTCTCCCAAAAAAGATACGGCATGAAAGAGGAAGACACACTCAAACTAGTCGGCAGCCTGGTCGTCAGCCGAGTCATCTACTCGCTACCGTACCACGCGATGACCAAAGGAGAGAGGGAAC
This sequence comes from Dermacentor variabilis, assembly GCF_050947875.1. Taxonomy (NCBI): domain Eukaryota; kingdom Metazoa; phylum Arthropoda; class Arachnida; order Ixodida; family Ixodidae; genus Dermacentor; species Dermacentor variabilis. The sequence continues at coordinate 7,860,762 of NW_027460335.1, read as the reverse complement.
AGGCGGACACGATAATCAGGAAAGCATACAAGACGGCTCTCCATCTGCCAAAAAACACTTCAAACGAAAAACTGCTCCAACTGGGCATCAGCAACACTTTCAGCGAACTGGCGGAAGCCCTGCTTGAAACGCAAAAAGCCAGACTCAAAAGCACCCCTGCAGGGAGAGCGCTCCTGACTAGGCTGGGACGGGACACGAGTGGACACGTAGATAGATACGCAGACGTGCCCGACTGCTTAAGAAAAACAATAAGCGTTAGGCCAGTACCTAAGAACATGGACCCCAACCTCCACGAGGGCAGAAGGCAGGCGCGAGCCGAATACGTGGAAAAGACACTCGCGCTACTAGAGAACACGGTGTACACGGATGCTGCCACGTACCCGCGAGAAGGGAAGCGCACGGCCACGGCGGTGGTGGTGGACGGTGACGGGAATCTGATCACATGTGCGACGGTAAAGGCAGCCGACACAGCGGAGGCCGAAGAAATTGCCGTGGCGCTGGCGGCAGTAGAAGGATATAGGACAGGCAGGCCTCTAAACATCTTAACAGACTCAAAGGAAGCGTGCAGAAATTACACGAGGGGCAGGATTAGCAAAGCCGCCCTCAGAATTCTTGGCGGAGCCAACTTCGCCGAGAGGAACGTTACGCACAAGTTAATTTGGATTCCGGCCCACGCAGGCATACAGGGTAACGAAAGGGCAGACAGCCTAGCTCGAGAGACCACGTGCCGAGCAGAGCAGTCGCGCGCCCCGGAGTATCACCCACACGCTTGTGAGGGAGGATACACAGAAATCTTAAACTTATACAGAGGGACGAGAGCGAAATATCCCCCACCCCACAAAGCTCTAACGCAGGAGGAAGCAACGAGTTGGCGCAGATTGCAGACAAACTCCTTCCCAAATTTATACATCCTGAACAAAATGTACCCAACACAATACAGAGACACCTGCCCATGGTGCGGGGCCACACCCACACTATACCATGTCACATGGGAATGTAAACACAATAAATCATTCCACCAACACAATAACCCGAGTGCGGAGCAATGGGAGAGTCGGCTTACCAGCTGCGAGCTCACGGCCCAAAGGGCCTTAGTGCAGCACGCTAGTCAGGTAGCTAGGCTCAGTGGAGCCCTGGAATAGGGGCCCACCCTTGCTGGAAGAGGCTCCAAGTCGCCGGCGCCCAAGACGACCGAGACCTCGAGACGCTAAATCCTTGAAGGAACCAAAATAAAGTTTCTCTCTCTCTCTCTCTCTCTCTCTCTCTCTCTCTCTCTGCATTGCGTGTCTTACGCTGCACATAAATCGCTTCCATCTGGGTCTCAATAAACGTCCTGAGAGAAAACCCCTTGAAAAAGAAAACTCCAAAAGCTTGATATGTAAACAAAAAATTCTGAGTGATTTTTTTTTAATTCCGATAGCTCGTAGGGCGATCTTCTGATTAGCATATCTTTTCAATATATTTAGTTATATTTCAATGTGTACATAAACATTGTGCAACGTAACCTTTCTGTAGTCAGTCATTGTTCCCACAGTTGCACCCCCCTCTTCGAAGATTACCACATAGCTACCATACCTTGGTCTTGGGATGCTAGAATCTTCTTGAGCTTACCTCAGTAATGTTGAGCAAGTACTAGTGTTGCTCAGCACTCTTGACTTCGGTGTTTCATTAAGAGGAACCCTTAGCTCGGGCCCAACTCCGACGCGGCCTAGTGAAATACATGTAAAACGCAAAAGCGCTTTTCTGAGATAACCCCTGGACTGATTTTGGGGAAATGTGTTGCATTTCAAAGAGAAAGTAAAATTATCGTGACTGCTGCAAGCGGAATTCCGATTTATGTTATGAGTTTTGTGACAATGATATTGAACAATACTAAAGTTAGAGAAAGATAGACGCACGAAGTTTATAAATTAACAGCTGGGCATCAGAAAAAACATGTCGTGGTTCTGTAAACTGCATCCATTAGATCATTTAAAGTGGAAAAATTTTCATTTTATATCTCTCTCTCAGTTTATATCTCAGTTTATATTTTACGTGAATTTGTTGCATTGTGTACAAGGGTTCTGCAAAAGCTGTATTTTTATGATACTGAATTTTTTTAGATTCATGTTAGACATAGCAATTTTCTCGGCTCTGGATGTACTATCAGATGCATTTCACAAAACTGTGATATGAATTTTCCTTGCTCAGTTACGCAGTTGTAAACGTCATAGTTCTGTTTTCTGAAAATTTTCAACTTTGGCCAAACTTTAATAAAAACTTGAGGATATCAATCGAAAATTCGGAACCAACACTTAGGGTTTTTCTTTTAAATGCAACAAATCGCGTCAAACTTAGTGGTGTGGTTGCCGAGAAAAAAGAATAATCTTTTTTACATCTATTTAGATTGGAGCACCTCAGCTAAAGCTTCCTCCCCATAATAGAGTAAAAGTGCGAGGGGAGAAATCTTTCTCCATAGTCGAGAATATAGTTAATAGGCAAAGAAAACAAGCATTCTAGGAAATTTGAAGAGCTTTCGCCTCCTTATTGAGTCCACACAAAAATTCTCATGATGGATGACCGCCAGCCACTGATTAAACTCGTAACATAGCTTTAATGCCTGTCCTGTGATTGAAACAGGTCGCATGCAACCTATCCTATAGGCTCTTTTTCAAGGGCGTGATGTACATAAGGCGTTTTAGAAGAAGGTATTTGAAACCATTCAAAAGAGAATTGTCTTGAGCTGGTTGCACTGATGCATTGAATCCAGCAGACTTGCGTTGCTTTTAGAAAATATGTCTGAATGTCTCGAAGCTGCGCGTTTGTAATAGATTTGTGCATCAATCTGTCCTTGCCCAATGCCCAAACTCTACTCAGGATCAACCGCCGATTGACACATGCTTCTCCTGCATTTGCTGTTTGATAAACTAATTGTATTACAAATATTAAGAAACATCTGCAGTACGTTCGCGAGGATTTAGTATTGATAGCTTGCTCGCAATGTTACAGATCTGAATCAAGCTTTAGTGGTCTTATTTGTTGTACATCGAAAGAAAACCAGATATGAAAAAGGACTACAGACATTTTCAGTATAATTTGCTAGATCTTTATCGGCTCATTAGCTCAAGGAGAGCTTTGCTGAAAATTGACTAGGTATAGCAAGTTTTTTAGTTTAGCAAGTATACCCGTTGTATGGAACAAAAAAAGGAATTTTTTTACTGGTATGCAAAACATCTAGGTATGCTGCTCTTGATAATGTTTTTTCTCATTCAAAAATAACCGTTCCCGTAAAATTGCAGACGTACAGTGTTGTGGACTGCAAACAAGCATGGCCACTGTGCCTATCTTACGTCTTTGAAAAACTGTAGGAAGTTGTCTTACGTATGGATGATCGCCGTGCCGAATGCGCCCATTTGTACTGTCTAATGAGATACTCAACTGTACATTATTTTTTTGTATTTCGAATGCTTGCTTTGCGATAGGTTGCTAATAAAAACAGTGGAGGACGCTTAAGCTTCGCCTTCTAGAGTGGAACACGACAGCGTTCCCGTCGACCCGCCAAGGGGTGTAAGACAATGGGCTACGGCGCAGCGACTACGCGCCCCGCATCGGACGCGGTGAGCGTCGAGCAACGCAGCGTTCGGCGCGACAACGAAATGTGCGCCTGAGCAAGCGACGCACGCCTGAGCCTTAGAAACAGCTCGTTTCTAAAGCAACACCGCGTTCACTAGAGGCGCTTTTGTACCGCTTCGAAGCATCGAACTCGTGGCTCAGTGGTAACGTCTCCGTCTCACACTCCGGAGGCCCTGGTTCGATTCCCACCCAGCCCATCTTGCAAGTTGTTTTTTATTCATGAAGTGCCTGCTGGGATTTATCGCTCACGGCCAACGCCGCCGACACCGACGCCAACGACACCGGCTTTTCTGCGACACGAGCTCCTTAAAGCTGTCGCGTTGAAACTAAATCTGAAAGCGGAAGACAATCTGAAAAAATAAATGCATGCAGTGTTGGTTTCAGTTGGCGCCTGCAGAGAAATTCGTGTGCTAGTCGAGCGCATAGCACACGACAAGCGGGATGGCGTTTCAACCTCGAGCATCAACACAGCCATTGCCATACAAGCAGGCTTCATTTTTTTCTTTGTTTTTTCATATCGGAGTTTGATCTACCCAGCCCGGGGGCAGAAAATGGTGTTCGCGACGCACTTGCCCTTTTCGTGGGGGCATACCTGCTGACCTAGCTGTGTTTTAGGTCTCCGTGCGCTGTACAGATTGCGACGCCGTCAGCGCGTGCAAAGAACATACCGATTGTAACCGTGTCTCCACGCCTACGTTCACAGATATTGCGCATGTGCAAATAATGAACACACGGAATGGCGTTGAAACTACTTTTGACAGAGGACTCTGTCCACCTCTTTGTGATGATCTCGTATAGCACGTCAATATTTCAGCAAAATGTCAGAACGGGGACCCCAGACTGTGGATGGATCCAACTACGGTCCTACGGTCCAGCTTGCCAGGTGGACGAGGCAGATTTCACTCTTGAGGAGCTGCGACACGCGCTGAGCCTCTCCAAACGCCGCACTGCTCCAGGCGCCCATGGTGTGACGTACCAAGCATTGCGGAACGTTGATAAGAGTTTCCATGACCGTATATTGGACGAGTATAATGAAGTTTGGAGAACCGGTGCAATCCCTGCTGAGTGGAAATTGTCCGTGGTAATACCAATATTAAAGCTGTGTTGCTGTCACCTCCCTTCAGAAGAGTAGGCAGGCGTTGTGCCCCTTCCGGTGGCAGTTGCCAGCCTGCTCCTCGCTTTCCCTTTCCTGTTACCGGTGTATATGTGTATATGTGTTCAAAACAAATAATAATAATAAGGAGACACAACGTGTTTGACCTTGCAGAAACGCGCCTACTAAACACCGTACCATGAGAGACGCACAGACAGTTTCGGCGACGAATGTGTGCCGTAATTTCTTCATTTGTCTGCTGGAAGCTGCACGCGGTCACTCATTATAATTTTTTTCTCTACGACGCCTAACCGACCAATTCTCTTAATGTATTACCTTGCACGAGGGGAATAGCGGAGATTTACGAAAATGCAGCTGATCCAGCAACTTGGAATCCATATGTACACAGCGAAGCTTTGTGTGAGTGCATAAAGAGACACATGGAAAACACGGGGAAGTAGGGAGATGAAAATTCAAGACGAGGAGCAAAAGGAAAACAAGGTGAAAGCAGGCTCCTGCGCTGACCTTGTTCTCGTTTTGCTTATCGTCTTGCGCAAAGAGACGAAACACAAGCTTTATTGCGATAGAAATTACATAGACACTCTTGTCGCATTTCTTCCGTCGCCGTCGCCGTGAGGTTCTGTATGAAGTCCGAGGGTCACAGGAGCGTCGCCGCGCGCCGTATGTTGTGTGTGCGAGTCAATGCCTGTGAGGCTGAGCCGGTCAACGCGGTTCAATTTCTCGTGCGCAAGCGAGCAATGTGGCCCGATGCGTGGTTTCTCCTATCGCGCTCGAGGCAGGCGGGTCCGGCGAGGGTGAATGGTATTCTTCTCGCGTGCCGCTACGGCATTGGGGCGCTTAGAGGCGGGCGAGATTGCGAGGTAGCGAATCGTGGGCGCCGTAGTAGACGCCACGTGGTGAAAGTGAGTGCCCGTGTGGGCCTCATCTTCAAAGCGATCTGTGATGTTTTCAGAATGCGTCTAGTGCCGGTAGCTTCTTATGCGTTGCGCTTTCGACGTTTCGTACGCATTGAAGCTGCAGATGCGCGGAGGTCAATTGGCTTGCGATTGCTGCTGCGCTTCCAACCTCCAGCGTCATCGAGGGATGTGTGTTCATGTTTACCTGTGCGCGTGTGACACCGTGCTGGTAAGTTGATTTAAAACACGTTGGCAGGCTAGTTGGCTTGAATCCATGATACAATGTGCAAGTGCTACTGAACAAGGACGTAGAAAGAAGCAGACACATAAGGACAGCGCTGTCTCTTTGTGCCTTTCTACGGCATGGTTGAGTCGCGCTTACACATTACACCTTGATAATTTAGTCAGTAAACAAAGGTTTCCAAGTTTTTACAGCCGATAAAACTGCTATCTTTACTTCGTACAACTATCTATCAATTTGCTATCTCAATCGGCGGTTCGCCTTTCGGGCAGAACTGCGATTCTTTTCGTTTCTTTAATGTCCGCATAAAGTGACCTGGTAGGCATGATTCAGACCACGTAGAGAAGCAAAGGCAATGCCACTGCAACTGCCAGCGATGCGGGAATGTGTGCATTCTGGTTCTTTTTTTATTTTGTTTTGCTTTCTCCACGCACGGCCGGACCTGCCGGGGATGGATGAATGGATGGATCCCACGAGCGTCCCCTTTGAAACAGGCGGTGGGTGGCGCGACCGATTCCTTGTTCCTATTTTGCCGATTGTCCTACCTATCTTTTTTAAAGTGGGCATATGAGAGCAGCCGCCTACGCTGTTGCTCAATATCCCCTTCTGCTTTCATACGCAGTTCTTCACCTTATTTCAATTAACATCAGAGACGCACAAGGGGTTTCCTTTTACGAAAACCTGGGAAGCGATGACGACATAATCGGAGTAGCGCTCTCCACGCCCAACATACGGAGAACAATAGGAATGACTAAATTAACTGACTGGCCTCGGTATAGAGAACTCTAGAGAGTGCTGGAGGAATCGAATGCAGCCCCGAGCAACATACGAGGATGGACCTAATTCTTTCGACGAGCACACTGGGACACCACTAAAGCCATTGAGCGTACAGCGGAGGTGCCGGTGATAGACTCTCACCTGGTCAGCCTGTGGGAAGAGAGGCGGAAACTGGCCAAGAGGTGCAAAATACAACGTCTAAACAAACACTTGAGACAGCGCATCGCTTTCTTGGTAGAGCAAGCCCAAGGCCACGCCAAGAAGCTCGCTAAAAACGAGTGGGCGACGTTCTGTGGAACCCTATCAGGAACTCTGGGAACGACCAATACGTGGCGAATACTACGAAGCATGCTAGACCCGATGAGCACGCGTACTGAGAATAACAAGAAGCTCCAAATTATAGCAGACAACTTCGAGGGTACAGACCAAGATCTAGCCCATGCTCTTCAGAAAAAGTACAGAGGACCCTCACCTGCCACGGGATCGTCGTACGCGAAGAGACAACACGCGGGGGAGGCAAACCCTAAATTAGACGAAGAAATAACGTACGCGGAAGTGTATGAGGCGGCACAATCCACAGTTAAAAACTCGGCACTGTGTCACACAAATGCAATGATTCGAAACATGGATTCGGTAGCCCTAGCGAAAATAACAAAGATTTTCAATAGCGAGTGCTGGCCCAAGGGAGACTTGCCCCAAGAGTTGAAATTGGCTAAAATAATCATGATCCCCAAGCCAAAAAAAGAATCTCTCGATTGATACACTACGGCCGCTGTCGCTCACGTCCTGCCTGGGTAAGCTCTATGAAAGGGTTATCCATAGCAGATTGCAACGATACCTTGAAAAGCGGAGCTGGTTCCCGGACTCCATGAAAGGATTTCGCACGGGTTTATCTTGCCAGGACGCGTTCCTCCTACTTAGAGAGGAAATTTTAATATACCGTACGGCGACGAGAGACTAGTGCTAGCACTAGACCTCAAAGGAGCCTTCGACAACGTCTCTCACGCCGCAATATTAGAGGAACTCGAACCAGCGGGTTGTGGTGAGCGCACATACAAATAATTAAGAGCGTTTCTTTCCAACCGCGAAGCGAGCATCAGTATTGGCGAAATCACTTCGAAATTATTTAAAATGCCTGACAAAGGAACACCTGAAGGAGCTATATTACCTCCTCTTCTCTTCAACATGGCGATCTGTCGCCTCGCGCGCGATCTGGCTCGGATACCCGACCTAGGTTACACGCTCTACGCGCTCGACATCACGCTGTGGACGAGCAGAGGTTCACTACGGGATAAGTAATATACGCTCCAAAGCACAGTATTAGCCGTGGAGAAATTTTCTACATGGAGTCGTCTGAAGTGCGCACCCGAAATATCTGAGGTCATCCGGATACACGAGAAAGGCTACAAATCCAGAGGATCGAGTAACATCTTGCTTGAGCGCCAATCAGTCCGAGAGGTACCCACGATGCGAGTCCTGGGTTTGTGCCTTCAGAGCGACGGGAGAGCACTACAGACACTCAAGGCCCTCAAATCCGCAGCCCACAACATAGCCCAAATGATACGTAGCGCGCCGTATCGAAAAGTGGGAATGCGGGAAGACGATGCCCTAAGGCTCGCGCAGGCCTTAGTGGTTAGTGGAATCGCGTATGGCTTACCGTTCCAAATCCTGAACAGGGAGGAGGAAAAGCAGGCTAACACAATAATCCGAGCCGCTTTCAAAGCTGCTCTGGGCCTGCCTAAGTGTACTTCAACGGAGCGAATGTTAGCTTTGGGAGTGCACAATACTTTCGACGAACTGAGGCAGGTCACCCTGATGCGATAGAGGGAGCGCCTCAGCTTCACAAAAACTGGTAGGGCAATATTGGCTAGACTCAATATCCCAGCATACCCATTTATCTCACAGAGCAGGCCGTACCTCTCCCTCCTTCGATGAGATCCAAAATTACAGTAGCGCCAATTCCAAAGAATATGCATCCCGAGTACAACAAAGAAAGGCGCAAAGCACGCGCACAACACATTCAATCAGCGTTCTCTAATAACCATAAGTACAACACGTACTACACGGACGCAGCTGTGTATGCAGAAGCGACCGGGCAGCGCTACCAAAGGAGGTACGCCCTGGCAATCGTGAACGCGATCAGACTACAGCAAATTACCGCGTCGGCCACGGCGGGATCCCCCACCTCGGCTGAAATATTAGCAGTGGCGATCGCCCTCGCTCACGCGGAGCGTTCGCAAAAGGACTCGGTCGTGGTCACGGACTCCCAGGAGACATGTCGCATGTTTCTCAAGGGGCACGTGACCGCGGCTACCCTCGCGATAATCCCCAAATCCTTCAACCACCATCATCGCCTACTCTGGTGCCCGGGCCACGCGGGGGTACAGGGGAACGAAAAGGCTAACGCATTAGCTCGAGGGTTCACTAACCGAGCGACGGCGTCCTCTTCCAACCCCAACCACCCGCACTATCCCTCACAAAATTCCACCAATTTAAATGCCAAAGACATCCTTGCTCATCAGCGTGGAGTCCACAGAAAATACCCGCCGCCTCACCCACAACATAGCAGGGAAGAGGCCGCCGATTGGCGTAAAATACAGACCGGGGTATTCCCCCATTTAAAATTGCTAAACGCCATGTATCCCACTTGTTATAGGGCCAACTGTCCTTGGTGCAGTGGCATACCTAGCCTAATACATATAACCTGGGAGTGCACTAAGCACCCTCATAGACCAAATACCAGTAACACAATGGGGCAGTGGGAGGCACACCTCGCCCGCCTCGACCTGGCAGGACTTTTGTCCTGCCTGGTCGCCAGGTCAGGCAGGCGGCAGAGGCCAGCGGGGCCCCGGACTGAGAGGCTCCGACCACCCTTCCTTCAAATATTTTCCATTGCAATAAAGTTTCTGTTTATCTATCACCTTATTCTTCACACAGCTGTCCGCGCCTATGCTTACGGTTGGACCAGGCGCTCCTGTGTTGACGCCGTTGCCGTTATCGTCACTGCTCCTGATACCTTCGGCGACAGCGAGCGATTGCGACGGGTCCAGTGAGCTTTGTCCTGGCACCACCTTGTCTTCCCGGTCAAGCACGGCGTCATCACTGCCACCGACAGCACTTTGCCTCCGCGATTTAAAGGACTTGCATCGGCTTTCTGTCTTCAGTTGGTGCGGTAGAGCAGCGACGCGATTGTTTTTATTGCTCAAAATCCCCTTCTGCTTTCATATGCTGCTTACTCCAGCTGGTCTCGTTGTTCTAAACGTTCAATCGACAAGTGCCTATTGCTCTTGTCATGCCCAAGTGTTGTTTGGGATACCTTGAACGAATTTATATTTGTTCTCCTGATGCCAAGACGAAAACACTGGTCCGCCTCAGCATGGCCCTAGTGAATCACACTAGGAACTGCTTGATGTCATTGCTTTGTCATTGATTTCATTGCTGCTTGATGCCGTGTTAACTTAATTTCACACGCGTCATACGTAATTAACCGAATCTTTCGCCGAGGTAAACGAAAAGCAAGAGGCATCTACGCAAAAAGTCTCAGATCTCACAGAAAGATTGGTAACCTTGAAATCTATAGAATCCATTGAAGATGCGTCGGCACCAGCTCAAATTACCCGCCTTATTGATAAAACCGTCAGAGATGAATGTGCCACAGTCAGCTCAAGGCTTCACGAGTTGCAAGACCAGTGACAAAAGGGTAATTCTTTATTTTACGGAATATCTGACAGTGCTAACGAGACGTAGGCACGCTCCGAAGACTGTGTTGAAGATCTGCCGTCGCGCCATCTAAGATTGAACGTTACGGACGGTATGATCGACAGAGCGCACAGGTTGGGATCCATTGAACGACTAAAGACGCGCCGAGTTATGGTCAAGTTTTCGTCTATTAGAACCAAAAAGTTAGTTCTCTCTCAGAAAGCTAAGCTGAAACAGCTGCCCTGCAGATTTCAGCTAACTTCTGCAGATCAAACGCTTCTCACGAAAAAAATAGAATGCGGAAATCCATCGGCCAACCCTTCTGACTGCGCTTTTTTTTACAAGCTTATCATCAACAAAAAATAATACATCTACGGCGCAGCTACTGATACCGTATGTCAAGTCGACTCTCCTCGTCAGGCACGCCTACCTGCTAATCGCAACGCGGCTTCAAGCACTACTGGCAATTCGTCACTGCCATTTCTGCATTTGTGTTTTTGTGCAGTTATAAATAAAAAAAACCCCAATAACTTGTACTCAAGTAACTTGTATTAAAGGGGCATATCTGCGCGCCTACGAAACATAAAATGTAATAAAACATAAAACATAAATGTGTAACCTCCAGCAACGTTTAATACAGGCGCATATTATCACAATTTCTTATGTATTATCACAATAGTTACATTTAACACGAAAGTGTTTTATTGTACGGTCCACGATTAACTTCGTGCAACGGCTATGTCGTCGGTGCGAACGCGTAAAATATTTGGAGGCCGCTTAAGCTTCAACTTTTAGAGTGGAACGCAATTGCATTCAGAGGTCCCTAACTGCTTTATTGCACTCCCAGCCACTGCAGCTTTTTTCTTTTATTGTTATAGCATTTATATGGACACTGCAGCCACGTTTATGCCGTCGCCTTCGACGGCGCAATCGCCGGCGGCGCCGCAGTGAGTGTATGAGTGAAAGCGTGTGAGTGTGAGCCAGGGAACGTAGGCGAACGCGGTTCAAACCCGCATACGTGAGCAAGGAACGCGGCCCGGATGCGTGCCCTCTCCTGCCGAGAGAGAGTGAGGCAGGGAGGGAAGAGGTGCGTTTTAACGCGATAGCGTTAAGGAGCTCGTGTCGCAGAAAAGCCGGTGTCGTCGGCGTCGGTGTCGGCGTCCGCGGCGTTGGCCGTGAGCGATAAATCACGGCAGGTACTTCATAAATAAAAAGCAACTTCCAAGATGGACTGGGTGGGAATCGAACCAGGGTCTCCGGAGTGTGAGACGGAGACGTTACCACTGAGCCACGAGTTCAATGCTTCCAAGCGGTACAAAAGCGCCTCTAGTGAACGCGGTGTTGCCTTAGAAACGAGCTGTTTCTAAGGCTGAGGCGTGCGTCGCTTGCTCAGGCGCATATTTCGTTGTCGCGCCGAACGCTGCGTGGCTCGACGCTCACCGCGTCCGATGCGGGGCGCGTAGTCGCTGCGCCGTAGCCCATTCTCTTACACCCCTTGGCGGGTCGACGGGAACGCTGTCGCGTTCCATTCTTGAAGGCGAAGCTTAAGCGTCCTCCAATTTTTTTCTCCGGCGAGTGCTACGGTGCCATGACGTCTACCTCGGCCGCCGCTCCGTATGGAGTGCACGCAGGAGGAGGCAACCGCACCGTTCACAGCGGCGTTGGCCACGCGAATCGCGGACGCTTTAGTAAACGCGTTGAGGGAAAGCCGTATAAGGATTCCGTGCCGGCGCTCGTGTGTCACGCCAGCAGAAGCAGAACTCCGCGTGCTTGTAGTGCAGGCTGTAGACTCTGGCACTCGTATTCGTGAAGCTCAGCGCGTCGCAACTCAACTGGCTGCCGCAGACACTCGTAGCACAATGCTCGCGCCTTCGCCCAAGTGACTCGGCAGCAGGACGCCGTGCGTCAAGCAATCCTGTAGCATCGACGCTATCTCGCAAATACTGCGCCTTTAGCTGCAGCGGGCCAAGTTCACGAAGCGAATATGCAAACTTACTTTCGTGTTCTACTGATTCCAGTGAATAAATTATAAACCATATCCTTTTTTCGTCTAATTTCATTTAGATATAATTGCTACATTGACTCAAAATAAGCAAGCGGTTTTCCCCTACACTTTCCTTGTTGTCAGTGTGGGTTGGCTTTCTGCTTTTACACGTTTGACGAGCGGTTTCACGAATGCGCCATGATTCGAGGTCTTTCTTCTGCGACCGCTTGGCATGAAATCAGTTGAAAAACCAGGCTCCTACCACTTCTGTTCTCCTTTACTCTGAATTTTTTTCCATTCGAAGCGCTTGAAATGCATAAGTTACATAAAATTCAGCTACACCAGCTTTCCTCAATTCTTTCTTCACTTTTCACTGGTGCGGCGGGTAGGACTCAGCGCATAGGCGCTGTGTTGATGTGGTAGGCGATGCGGTAAACCCATGCTGACGTAGCAACCCTTGTGCAAACCATGATGTGATGACGTGCAACACATGCTGTCGCAGAGCCAGAAGTGCCGAGTTGGACTCGAAGTGCGTGAATCGTCGGTACTAGAGTGAGTCATTTAAGTCCCGATGAATACCTGTATGCAAGTCGGTGAATTAGCGTATCAGTGATGAGCGTGAATGTAGCCAGCGCATCCGAAGTGCCTCTACTATACCGGAACACCATCCTGAGGCCTCGTATAAGGCATCCTATGGCAGTTCTATGTCTCCATGTAGTGTACACACTGTGATGTCGTTAACGGGTAGAAAAAGACACACCGATGCTAACCGTGTGTACATAAGTTCCTTCGCCGGTATTGCACACGAACAAACGATAAACATACGGGATAGCGCAGTAGCAGCGTTTCTTGGACCTAATTTTTGTTGAGGAGCCTGCCTATTTACTTGTGATAGCAACGTAAACTACACCAATCGTACAGGAAACTAACGTATGCAAGTAACACATTGCGAATTCAGCCATCCTCAAGGCAATTGTTCACTGCCAGGTATCCAGAACACCCCCTGTGGTCTGTGTGTCGTGTACACCCTGCCACGTCGTCAGCGTGTGGCAGAAACAGCGATGATATTTTTGTGTATATGAGTTAGTTCGCATATGTTGCGCACGTACAAATAATACACATACGGGAACGCGTATTCGTAGCGTTTTGTGAACCAACTTTGCATAGATTAGCCTCTCCATCTCTTACCCCCGTTTTCAGAAATGCATCTTAACTTGAAGCTAATGCTTGACTTGATATAAATGACGCCTCATGCGAATGCGCCCACGACGCTCACTGCGTTCCTTTTGGTGCGTTCACGACAGGCGTCATATGGAGCAAGTCAAGCATAGGCATCTAGTTAAGGCGTGTTTCTAAATACGGAGGTTAGTGACAGACTCGTATGCTTTATCTAACCAGGCAGCATCACCGCACTTCCGCCAATGGAGCCAACCTACTAGCATTTGTTCACTGTAGGTATCCTGAACACCCATCACAGTGGTCCTGGGATTTTCTCAGCTTCCACTTTGTCGATGCTAAAAGTCATTCGGTATATGAAAGCGTGAGTATAACCATATCAAGTGACTTCCTACGCTTTCTTCGTTCTTTAATTCATTCTTTGCATGCTGGGCATATCATAGCAAGGAACAATATTTCCGCCGCAAAATGCAAGCTGTTTCTGCGGTATAACAACGCAAGGTGCTTCTAATTTGGTAATGCGCTGGCATAACTACCATTCTGCATGAACATTATACAGGAGGAATTTCATCAATATAATTGTAATTCCGCCTGAAAGGCGAAGCACTGCTTGCGATAACAAAATACTAGATAGCTGCACAAAGTAAGGATAGTAGTTTTGTCGGTCGTAGAAATTTGTAAGCCTTCGCTTACTAACTAATTTACCGATGATAGAATGTTTAACCATGACTCAACGAGGACGTGGAAAGAAACCGACAGACAAAGACAGCACTGTCTTTCTGTCAGCTTCTTTCTACGTCCTTTTTTCAGTCATGGTTACACATTCTATCAGGGGTTCAAACCAACTAGCACGTCAACGTGCTTGTCTAAATTAACCAGCACGGTGTCACGTACGCGCGCACAGGTAAACATGAACACATCCCGCTCGATGACAGCGGAAACTGTCTTAAAATGCTGGACTTAGGAATCACGAAAACAGCCGTGAGCCAATGGACCTCCGTTCATATGTCGCTACAACGTCAACAAAACGTCGAAGGCACAGCCCATACGAAGCTACCGGCACTACGCGCACTCTGCAAACAAAGCAGATCGTTTTCATGGCACAAAAGCGCCTTCAACGTCTGTCTACAGCGCCTGCCAACGGCTTCTACTACGGCGACCGCGATTTGCGTGGCCAAAACAGTGGTAGACGCCGCGCTTGTCTCCACTCTCTACTGAACGGCGGGCGAGGAGGCCATCGAGGCTCCCTTAGCAGCTGCCACAAAATAGCGACCCTATCGCTCGCCTGAACCCCTGCCTCGCGAGCCACATGAGAGGGCACGCATCGGGGACACATTTCTCGCTCCCGCGCGCGAGATTGAACCGCGTTCGCCGGCTCACCTTCATACGCTCTCACTCATACGGAACCTCACGGCGATTCCGACGGCAGAAATACGACTTGAGTGTCCTTATAGTTACTATCGCAATAAAAAGAAAGTGTGGAAATCTGACACACTAATGGAACTAATGTACGCGGTGATTTGATGAGCCAACGAGGCAAAATGGTGCATCAAAATTGACGCGCCGCATACTTCAATGGCGAAGGCATCTCTCTAGCAGGGATACATACCTGTGCCACGCGAACACGCAAAACTCTTTGACGTAAGGTAGCCTTCACCAAGTCGAAATAGTTTTTAATGAAATGGTGTTGTGCCGCTGACACGTCGCATCGACGATCATCGCTTCCTTCAGGACAGGCTACCCAAAGCGTTTTAGTAGAGTACGAAACAAGATCGACGAAAAGAAACTGATGTATCTTGAAATATAAGGTAAAAATTTGATGTGTTACAAGTTTTCAAAAGAAGTTTACTGCGCCATATTACAAAACGTCGATGTCTCGTCCGTGCGGCGCGCGTCTGTAAGGTGGTCACGTGACATCTCCTACCCGTTCGAGCTGCTTACAAGAGTACAGAATAAAACTAGCATTACTGTGTTTACTACATCTTCGGCGAGACCTATGATTATTTTTATACTGAGCCTCGGTGACAGCATAATGTGTGTTTACTTATTTTCTTTTATGCAGTATAGCTTTCTATAAGTATAGCTTCTTTCCTAATAAAAATGAAAAATGGAACTTAATGCCACGTGAAACTAGGTCACTGCCTTTAGAGCAATTTTTGTCTTCTGTCATCTCTTCGTCGCGGGTCGTGTGAACAACTAGTGTCGGAGATACGAGAAATGCATCGTATGATAGCGAAAGGACACGACGTCGTGTTTCAGTGGCTGCCTGGCCATTGCGGTATCTCCGGCAACGACCTCGCTGACGAAGCTGCTAGGAAAGCACACGAAGGAGCAACCCTTGTTTCTGTACCTTTATCGCGGACCGACGCAGCCCAACACCTAAGACAGGTAGCACACCGTATGACATTAGAGAAGTGGCACACACCTGAATTCACCCAAGAACGATTGCATTCCCTCGACCCCTCTATGCAACTGCGGCTGTTACCAGGGCTTCTGCGAAATGAGGAAACAATGCTGTGCCGTTTACGCTTGGGCGTCGCATTCACCAATGCATATACGTTTTTGATTGGAATGTCTGATAGCGCCGACTGTAATGCCTGCGGTGCCGAGGAAACTATAGAACATCTACTGTGCTACTGCCCATCTTTTCAAAACGAAAGACATGATATCTGCACAGCTCTCAATCAGCTAGATGGAACACCGTTCACCTTGAAGAAGATCTTGGGACCATGGCCTCGCATATCGCAGCTACAAAAGGCCACAAAAGCTCTGCTGCGATATTTGAAGGCTACTGGATTGAATCAGCGTCTGTGATCTGGACTGAGTGACCGAACGATATAACCAGTAGACTTTCTTTTCATCTTTTAATCTTTCCGTCCCCTTTTCCCTTTCCCCAGTGTAGGGCAGCCAACCGGGCTCAGTCCTGGTTAACCTCCATATACTTTCCTTTATCATTTGCTCTCTCTCTTTGTATAAAGTAACTTCATTCATGCTGTGTTTATTATACTGTTTGTATCTTTTATTTTAAAGTTATGTTTCTTGAGGTATTGAAGTTGAATTGTGGAGAAGAATATTTTGCTATATGCAATGTACAAATCCACTCCTGCGATAGCTCAAGTATGTGAACATAAAAACAAAAAATAAAATAAATAAATATGATAATTGTTGGCGCGCACCAGCTTCGAGGCCACACCATGCCGGTCTTAAAAAGATCGACGAACACCGTTTCCAGAAAAGGCCGCTTCTGAAAAGGAGATCGGTCCCTGTCGTGTGTCTGCCGGCGAAACCCTTTTTCGTGAGAAGCCGTTTTGCTCGAAAGGCTTTCGAGCACTCGTGTGACAGGGTTGTAAGACGGTTTCGCTGGAGCAATAACAGAAGCGACAGTTTGGCCTCAAGAAACTTTCGGTCACGGGCCTTATCACTCGGATGCCCCAGAATAGAAAGGGCATTTCTAAGTTGTTTAGCTGTACGGTAAGCCTATTTTTCAGTTTCGGGGAAAAAGACATGTGCATTGGGCCTCAAGACTAATGAATAAAATTTTGCGCATAACTTAAGACAACCTTGACACACAAAATTCTCGTTTTCTTCAGTGTGTCGACACGCTGAAGTATTGGCAATCTGAGGACATAGATATTAACGCACTCCAGCTACTCGATATCGCCGCCAGTATCTATCTTGTTCGCCACGGCTAACCGGCTACGTCTGTGAGCAAAACCGGAATCTTTCCGGGGCCTAAGTTTAACACTGAGAGAGGGTCCTGAAATGTGTTGAATGGAAAGACACCACGTGTTTGACCTTGCAGAAGCGCGCCTTCCCGCCACAGTCCCATGGGTGGCACACAGAGAGTTTCGGCAACAAACACGCGGCGTAATATATTTCTATTTATTAGCTGGGAAGTGCGTGCGGTCATATCTTATAAATTTTGTTTATGCGACGCCTAATGCAGCAAAGTTTCTTAAAGCGTTACCCTGTACGAGTGGAAGAGCGGATAATAAAAAAATCAGCAGATCCACCGACTTGTTATCTAAATGTAGACAGCCAAGCATTGTGCGAGGAGGGCATTACTAGTCTAAACGTGAGTATGTGTTCATTGAATTTCCGGAGATGGTGACACGGAAGGCCCCATTCAGGATTTATAGATAATATTATGCAATGCCGGCCACCGCCCCCAGTGATGCTCGAAGGCGAGCTTTCTGGTTCTTCTTTTTGTTCTCTTGCTTTCACCCGTACGGCCGGCGACGGCGCAGATGGATGAAATGACGGGTGCTGTGAGTGTCTTCTTCAAAAGAAGCGGTGGGTTGCGCCACCAAGCTCTTGGTATTATTGTGCCTATTGTTCTAGCTATGTTTTTCTAAAGAATAGTTCACGATGTGCAGAGGCGAACGGCATCTGGTGATGCTTGTGCAGTCGTCGAGACGGGCAGGCTGCACTTTCCAGCTTTTACATGAATAGACCAGGTACGTGAATCGGATGAATTGAATGGATGGGGGAGGATGCAAATAATTCTTGCTCCAGTTGCAAACCTTTAGGCTGCTATTTCTGAGATGCGTTTTTCAGCGTTCCAGTAGCACGCCAAGGTCCAGTCTGTCACCCAACCAAGTTCACCTACTAAGTGACGCTCGCAGCGGGAAGCATGTTCGACATCCGCACTAAGGATGTGAGAGATGGTGCTGGCTAACACTCCCAGGGTTAACTCTAGTAGACATATACGTATAAATACCAAGGAAGAGGACGGGAAAAGCGACGCCGCGGTAGTTAAATTCAAAAGAGGATTGCAGGAGTAGTGACGAGACATTGGTTCGCACCAAACCGTCGGGCAATTGTTCTTAACGCGAAAGTGTTTTATGCCGCATCCAGGATGAACTTCCTGTAGAGGATGTGACGTCGGAGCAAACGCGTAAAAAAATTTGGAGGACGCTTCACCCTTAGGGGGGGAGCGCGACAGCATTCAGAAATCCTGGACTGCTTGTCGCGCTCCCAGCAACTGTTGGTTTCTTATTTTTCTGAATCTTCGCCTCCGGGCGCCGCTGCCGCGCATGCGCGGAGGCGAGTGCCATCCGAATGGTGGTGTTGCAGGGAACCGAGAGGGGCGCGCCACTTTATGATCGGTAGAAACGTTAAAATTATGGAATATTACGCGACGAAACCACATTGTAATTATGAGGCACGCCGCAGTTCAACAAGCATCAGAAGTGCTTGAACGCCGCCAGCTGTTTCTGCATTGCGATGGCATTACCTAACAAAACTGCTGCGCTAAGCGGCACAGAAAGCAATTACGTCAACGGGAAAATCTCGCTTTGGTCCGGCGAGAGACACGCCAGCGGGAAGCAGAACGCCTTCGCGTGTTTGCCGCGCACGCTGCGAACTCTGGCACTAGCATTCCTGAAGCTGAGTGCGTCGTGGCTCAACGGGCTGCCCAAGACACTGCGGAGCCGTACCAAAATGCACATGCCTTCGCCGAAGAGACAAGGCAGCTCTCCTTTAACACGGACACCGGCCCGCGAAGGCTCCTCCTTTCACTGCAGCTGATCATAAGCTCACGAAGCAAACATGCAAGAGCTTCTACGAAGAGACGCTTCACTTTCGTGTTCAACCGATTTCTATGAAAGAAAGATAAACCATATCTTTTCTTCATCCACTTTCACTTATTAATGAGTGCTACATTTGACTGAAATAAACAAGTAATTTCTCCAGCTCGGGATCTCGGGAGAGAGAGAGAAGTGAAGGCGGAAAGGCAGGGATGTCGGGAAGTCGGGATGTGGACTTCCTCCTGATATCCTAAGCGATCCGCAGCCCGAGCTGACGTGGCAACCCTTGTGCAGACCATGACGCGATGATGTGCAACAGGCGCTGTCACACAGCCGGAAGTGTGCAGTGAGACTCGAAGAACGTGGATAGTCGATACTAGGGTGAGTCATCTAGGCTGAGATGAATGTGTGCACAGGAGAAGTCGGTGACCTAGTGTATCGGTGATGAATGTGAATGCAGCTTTTGTGGATGAAAGCACCTTTCCTATGCGGGCACACCATCCTGAAGCCTCGTATAGGGGATCCCGTGGGTGTTCAAGGTTTCTGTGAAGTGTACACACTGTGACGTCGCCAGCGGAGGGAAAAAAAACCGTACCAGTGGTAACTGTGTTTATATGACTTCGTTCGCATTTGTTGCCCACGTACAAATAATAAACATATGGAAAGGCGTAGTAGTAGCATTACGTGGAAGTACGTTTGATGAAGGAGCCTGTACATCTGCTTGTGATAGTCTTGTATAGAACATCAATATTGTAGCTGACAAGGAAATTCGTTCACCCGTAGGCACGCTTACAACTGTGGTATGAACGAAAAGTACAAAAATTGGAGGACGCTTAAGCTTCGCCTTCAAGAGTGGAGCGCGAGAGCGTTCCCGTCGACCCGCCAAGGGGTGTAAGACAATGGGCTACGGCGCAGCGACAACGCGCCCCGCATCGGACGCGGTGA
This sequence comes from Dermacentor variabilis, assembly GCF_050947875.1. NCBI lineage: Eukaryota > Metazoa > Arthropoda > Arachnida > Ixodida > Ixodidae > Dermacentor > Dermacentor variabilis. The sequence goes on along the minus strand of NW_027460335.1, from coordinate 7,840,790 downwards.
GCGTCGAGCAACGCAGCGTTCGGCGCGACAACGAAATGTGCGCCTGAGCAAGCGACGCACGCCTGAGCCTTAGAAACAGCTCGTTTCTAAGGCAACACCGCGTTCACTAGAGGCGCTTTTGTACCGCTTCGAAGCATCGAACTCGTGGCTCAGCTAAATAAGTGTGTCGGCTTGTGGCACGGCCGGTGGCAAACAACGCCGCGTGTTTTTGAAGGTATGCAGTGGAAGCTCACGCCTGGGATTTATCTTGGTGTACCACTAGGCACACATCGAGACACTAAAGACTTATGGAATGGCAAAGTGCAGGAATTAAAAGCTCAAACTGATAAGTGGCCCGGACGTGACCTCTCTATGTTTGCACGTGCGGCTATCTGCAGAATCTTCTTGGTGAGCAAGCTGTGGTATCTCATGCAAGTCCTTAGTTGTTCCCGATTCAACCTCAAGAAATTCCATAGAGTATTTGCTGTTTTTGTGTGGCAGTCTGAATATGAAAGAACAAGCAGGAACAACTTGTTTCGAAAGTTGGGTCAGGGGGGCTTGTCATTACCAAATTTATACTTAAAGCAACTGATTTCTAGATTTTTGTTCTTACGAGACACGACAAATCCTTTCTTACGAACAGTTATTCAAGTCCGATTGAGCAATGTCTTACCTAACTTTGTTGTCTCGATGAGGGAGGGTGAGTGTTACGCAACGAGTAAATTTTTACGTGAGGTGGTCGTAGCATTTAGATTTTTAAACCACCACTTTTCCATAGAATATTTGGCTGCAGTCAGTCGTAAGCGGATAAGCTCGGATTTAATAGATATTATGTTCCCAGAACCATTATATCGATTAATGTACCGCGAAGGCCAAGGGAAAGATGTCCTAAAACGTGTGAAACGAATGATTGTACCAGGGGGAGTGAAAACATTCTTTTTTAAACTACATACTAATACCTTGCCTGTAAAAACATGGCTAGAAGAAAGAGGGGACTATTTACCATGGGGGACTAACTGTTTGATTTGCAAGAAACCAGAAACTATAGAACACGTTTTTCTGGACTGTTGGAGTGCGGTCTTCTTTTGGGATATTATGCAAAGAACTATTAAAAAAGAATTGCCGTTAACAGCGCATGGTATCCGTTACCTATCCACAGTGCAAGACAGTATACCTTATGAGATGTTCTTTCTTCTCGGCCTTCACAGTATCTGGAGAAACCGCATGGCTGTAAGGAATTGTGATATAAATGTGAGAACAGTAAACTCGTATTTTGCTGAGAATATCAGTAAACTGCGGGAAGTTTTTCAGAAGTTAGCGTATGACGATGATCTGTTGTCATTGATGGATGCCCTTGCCAAAATGAAAGTTTTGTAATCTCAACCACAAGCTTCAAGCGCAGCGGTGGGAAAGTGAATATTGTCAGATGGTGGGAGCATTATGTATTGATGTATTTGTTGAATGTCTGGAAATAAAGAAAAAAAAACTCGTGGCTCAGTGGTGACGTCTCCGTCTCACACTCCGGAGACCCTGCTTCGATTCCCACCCAGCCCATCTTGGAAGTTGCTTTTTATTTATGAAGTGCCTGCCGTGATTTATCGCTCACGGCCAACGCCACGGACGCCGACACCGACACCGACGACACCGGCTTTTCTGCGACACGAGCTCCTTAACGCTATCGCGTTAATATAACGTGCAGCACATGTACTAAATCATACTTGATCTAAACAAAACAGATTAGCGAATGAAAAAATAAATGGTGTGACACTGGCTTCAAGCCAATGTTTAGCGTCGAAGCAATGCAAAAATGGCCATGCTCTTGGCATTTTATTCATGCCTAGGTATCCCGAACACCCCCCACAAATAGGCTTGGCATTGCCTCTGCTTCTCCTCACTGAATACTATAAGTCATTTTGTTGTATAAAAGCGACAGACAGTGATATCCGGGCACTTCTTCCGCTATCTGCGTCCTTTATTCATTCTTTGTATAGACGCATTTAACCGCAACGAGCAATGTTGCTACCGGCAAAATGCAAGCCGGTGGCGCTTTTGAACAAAGTCACAAAATGCTTCCACTTCGGTAATGCATGACGTTAGCTAGCCTACAATCGCTGCACGAACGCGGCCGCGGAGGAAACGCTTGATCAAAAAAAAAATTGGAGGATGCTTAAGCTTCGCCTTCAAGAGTGGAACGCGACAGCGTTCCCGTCGACCCGCCAAGGGGTATTGGGCTACGGTGCAGCGACAACGCGCCCCGCATCGGACGCGGTGAGCGTCAAGCAACGCAGCGTTCGGCGCGACAACGAAATGCGCGCCTCAGCAAGCGACGCACGCCTGAGCCTTCTAAGGTAACACCGCGTTCACTAGAGGCGCTTTTGTACCGTTTTGAAGCATCGAACTCGTGGCTCAGTGGTAACGTCTCCGTCTCACACTCCGGAGACCCTGGTTCGATTCCCACCCAGCCCATCTTGGAAGTTGCTTTTTATTTATGAAGTGCCTGCCGTGATTTATCGCTCACGGCCAACGCCGCGGACGCCGACACCGACGCCGACGACACCGGCTTTTCTGCGACACGAGCTCCTTAACGCTATCGCGTTAAAAGTGTGCTAATCCGGTGCACTAATGGCACTGACGTAAGCGAATGTTTCAGGAGCCAACAAGGCAAAATGACGCTTCAAAAGCGACGCGCCGCATAGTTCAGTGACGAACGCGTCGCTCAAGCCGAGGTGGTTTCTCCAGCGGCGCTAGTTTTGGAATTGGCAATACAGCGTCGCCACGACACTCGTAGCCAAGGAAAATGCAAGAACGTTTGCATATGTGGCGTTATCTTTTCAGACTACATAACAATAATATAAAGCGATGCAATTATGTGAAGATATAAAATGTGCTTTTGGCTATTTTCTTATATCTTTATTTGGTCGCTTCATTTGCTGCGTCAAAGGGACGCGCTTTTGCTCTCAAGTATTCGGCTGCCATTTTCTTCGTCTGCTCCAGCCGCTTTCTATGCACGTGCACGTTCTTTCGTATGCTCTGGAGTTTAGAACTTTCTGTGCCTGCGAATATTTCGGCAATGTTGGAAAAACTGCGTTCAGGATACAACGCTCGCTGCGGGACTGTGACGTGGGACCTCTGGGAGCTACATGAGGGCGAAATTTTTCTGTTTCCCAGCGGACTTGTGGTAAGCGTACTTATTCTGCAGTAGTTTTGAAGAAAGAAACGCTGTTCTTGTCAAAGCGACTATAGGATGAAAGGAAAGACCTTCCGCGCTTCTTTTCAAGTGAATATCATTTTTATTTTTGGCATGGCGCATTTTTCTGCGGTGGAGGAGGAAATAACATTGTGTCCTGAGGAACCCCTCCCCACCCACTCTTGGTTTAGTGGCCGGCAGGGGTCGCGGGCCGCACGCACCTTGGGACGGGAAGCCCGTGAGCCTCCGCCCTTTCGTGAGCCCTCTGGACGGCCCGGAGCTGGGTCTGGCGGTCGTCGCTTTGCAGGGCGTCCACCCAGTCTTCTTCTTTAGTGAACACGGTGCCGCTTAACGCGGAGCATTGCCAGAGCATGTGCGCTAGCGAGCAGTACGATTCGAGCAGTACGATTCGCCACAATCCGGACATTGCGGCTCTACTTCTGGTGAACAACGGCTCAGTCTGCCTCTCGAGGGGAACGACCCTGTCTGAAGCATTCTGAATATCGATGACTTTGGTCTAGTGAGTTTAGCGTGGGGGAGTGGGAAGGTCCTCCTCGACAGCTGATAGTGTGTTGTTATTTCGTTGAAGGTGAGCAACGGGTCTAGGTGCTCCCCTCCCTCCCCTCCACTTCGCTCGCCACGATCGCCGCGGTGCGTGAGTCCTCGCGCGCGTCCGTTGGTGCTCCTTCTCTCCCCCTACTTTCATTCCCTACCCCCTGTGCAGCGCGGTTGAGGTGTCCTCTGCTGAGAGACAGTTACTGCGCTGCACTTTACCCCAACCTTTCCTTCCCATACTCAAGAATCTCCTTCTCTCTCTCTCTCGCGCGCGTCCGTGCGCCAGCTCGTTGGCGCTGGGAAATTCGGGGTGCACGTCGGCCCCCATGTGGGCTGGAAACTATTTAACGATGTGCTGACCCGCGGCTCCCTGGCTGTCTAGGACGGCTGCCGCTTCCTAGGATATCGCGCCCGAGGCGAATGCTCTTGCCGCCGATCGCGAATCTGTGTAGACGTAAGGATGTTCGGGGTCTCTCATTGCCATGGCTATTGCCACCTGTTCGGCCACTTCGGACGTTACCCCCTTGACCGATGCTGCGTTAATTATCGTGCCATCCCAGCGTATCGAGACGGCCGCGTACCGGTCGCTGCGCCCGTACTGGGCCGCGTCTACAAATGCCGCCAGTCCCGGGCAGTTGGCGGTCGATTTCAGCAGTGCTCGGGCCCTGGCCTTTCGGCGCCCCTTGTTGAATTGCGGATGGACGTCTCCCGGGAGCGGTTCTACCTTGAAAGTGCCCCTGACCGCCGCGGTGAGCGCAATCTTGCGTGCGTTGCACTCTGCCTCGGCATTTATCCCTGCTTCTTCTAGGATGCGCCTGCCGGCCCTGGTGGTCGACAGCCGCACGACCTATGCCTTGGTCTGCGCTTCGATGATTTCTGATAGTGAATTGTGGAATCCTAACCGATCGAGCCGCTCCGTGCTTGTAGTGATCGGAAGACCTAGCACCCTTTTGATGCTCTTGCGCATCAGTGTCTCTATCTTGGCCGCGTTTCTCTTGGTCCATTTTAGCGCCGAGGCTACGTAATTTACGTGACTCATGAGAACGGCGTGCTAAAGTCTGACGAGATTGCTCTCGCTGAGCCCTCCCCTGCGGTTCGTCACCCTGAGGATCAGCCGGAGCATGTTCTCCGTTTTCGACGTGACTTTCATGACAGTTTGTGTGTTACCGCCTTTAGCCTCAATTGGCAGCCCCAGGATTCTTAGTGTTTTCTGCGGTGTTGTAAGAAACTGAAGCTGCTTCACCGATTGATGTTAGCTGACGCCCAAACGGAAACTTCGCTTCGGTATATGTTAGCGGTTGCTCTTCATTTTTTCACAAGTAGAACACCTGCAATTTATATCTGCCGAAATGCTTCCTGCGCAAACTGGTTACGCAGCAGAGCGTTGCGGAAACCAGATTTTTTTCTTAATATATTGCCGCTTTTTAATGGTCATATAAACGGCACAAGTAAATAAAAACAACTACGTACCAGTGATTGTGTGCATTTTGAAAAGTGAGTTCGAGTTACCTATGTGCCGACGTAGGTTCGCTTCATTTCTGAACCTGTGCTTAGAACGGCAGAATTTTTTAGTCGCTTCTTCGTACTCTCAACTTCATTTGGTTTCGCTGTTAATTGTTCTCTAATTATGACCATGTCGTATTTTGCCCATTTCTCAGAAGTCACATATGACGAGATGACGCTAAATGTGGAGTCCTAGCGAGGCTGACACGGGAGCAGTTGTGTAACGGCTCCGGCCTCTGCACGGACCACTTCGGGGAAAGGGACTACGCCAACCCCGTTCTGGTTGCTGTGCTGTGCCGACTGTTGGAGTGGAAGAGCAGGCCCTGCGGGGCGGGGGGGCTCGAGGAAGATAAGCAAAAAATAAAAGTATAAGTGGTTGCCAATCTGTGCTTCCGTAGTTCATTATTTTCGTACAAAAACCACTTTACAGGAAAGCGCGCAAGTACCATTAGAAGGGCCAGCGTTGTCTTTTCCTTGTCGTTTGCTCCGGCGCCGTGTGCTCTGTGACGTTACGCAGCGAAATTTGCTCCGCGTGCGCCAAGAAATCGTGTGCGTGCCAGTCCTTCGTTATCGCTTGCTCGCGTGCGGTGCGTGATGTTCCCGATTTTAACCTAAACTAAAAAGCCGAACAGGGGTGCTATGCAGGATGCGCCGAGTTTGGCGAAACTCGGGATCTTCACGAGCTCTGGCGACACCCCAAGATGAAAGCACGAATGGTACCGAGACACAGTTTATCTTTCGATAAGCCTCCAGTTTCATTGGTTTATCTAGATTCACTCTGGCTGGCTATCATTCCTTGGGCGTTGCCTTCTGGGCGGTCGACAAACTGGGGCTCACGTGATCATACCGTCGGTGCATGGTCGTGCCTTCTTTCACTTGTTTGTCGTTCCACCGAGTGCATTACATGCTGAAGCGAGTTGTAAAACAAATGCATTTAGTACAATATTATTAGTTACTTTAACGTGGTTTAGAAGCATTTTGAAGCTTACGAGATGTGCACTGAATGCGTCTTAGACTAATTTGTAATTTAGTACGCTTCGCATTATACCACGAGGGAGCGCTGTAGTGGCGTCATCACATCCATTCACCGGGCAAGCATGGCGGCTAAGCATCAGAGAGGCCCAGTGTAAACAAACCCGTACAACGAGCTTGCAGTGCGCGACGTAGTGATCAGGCTCGACGAAGGCCACTATTTCTTGGATAGTTCTGTTCCTCCGTGGGCAATCTTCTCGTGCACACGGTAAGACTGCCAATAGCTTCGGCGATTTTACAGATCGCAACGCGCACCTACTGTTCATGGCGAAGTGCTGAAGAAACAACTTGTCCGGTGCTGCTTCTGCGAGTGCGTTGAGTTCCTCCACTCTGCGTGACTGCGAGCGTCACGAACATTACATAGTGTGGGCAAAAGGCAGACATCCTATATAGCTACGATGCGACAAGGAGGTGGTACCGACGATGGATCTCGCTACCAACACAGTGAAGGAGACATCGACAAACTGCAGATAAGTATATTTCTACTGTTTCATATTTAGCATAATAAGAGTGCACGGATTAAGTCACTTTCGTAGTAACGAACTGAATGTCCAGCAGTTTAAAGAAGGCAGTGAGAACCAATGAGTGTTCGTGCTTTTACGTGCAAGTGGGCCCGCGAAAATATGGTATAGATGAAGGTAACCTTCACTAACTTGGTGAGGCAACAGAAATTCATGAGTGACATTAAGCTAGCAAAATTTATGGAAGAGTATCTTTATCCAAGTGAAATATCAATAGCAAGTACTGATATAAAGCAGGAAACTTATAAAAAAATTTCATGGGTTGAACAGCACATGGAAGGCATTACCGAATCGTGATCGCCACGTTACCGATATCCTTGAAAAAAGTGTAGAATCATTGCATTTCACCGGTTATGCAATATGGGACATAAACCTGGAGGTTAACAAAGAAACTTGAGATGTCAAGGACTGTGTAGAAAGCGAAGTAACAAAAATTGTTGCAGATAGCATTAAGGCAGGAAGACAGTGGCGTAGTAAACCGTGGCAACTGATATGCTAGTTGAGATTAAAAAAGAAAGGAATCGGCAGGCAGGCCATGCACGTATTCGATCACTTGTTGCCAATTCATATCAGGTGATTACATAAGCATTACAGAATGAATGTCAAGGAGAGAGAACTACAGCCATGGATGGTAGAAAATTGCGTAATGGGACAAGAATATGATGTTTGGAGGCATAGGATGCAATTAGCTCGTATAAGACGGGATTGTAGGGTGAGGCATTTGTTTTGCAGCGAACAAAAATAGGTTTGTGGTGCTGACAGTAGAGACTCGTGAAGGTGCGGGGCCACCTCAGCTGCTGGCACACTAATCAACATGACAATTGGCTGTGAAAAAGAAAACCCCAGTTTTGAAAAATAAAGCAACGTTGTCCCAACGCATTGTTTTACTATGCATACTACACTAGAGGCTTCCACATTTAAGGGCACTTAGTACTAATAGTGCAAGGAGCATTTTTCTTTGTAAATAATGGTTTGTACGTGGCTGATTCATTCCAATACACTTTTTTGCAGCAAAACATTCTGTTGCTGGAGCCACTCAACCGCCTGGTGGCAGTAGGCGAGCGCCAGGCACGTGCTCTTGAGAGCGTGGCAAAGGTCCAGAGGGCTGCTCCGCAACAGTAGTATCGGTGCTCTCACTGCTCTCCTGTCGAGCCCACAGAAGGCACCTTATAAAGGAGCTTTCAGTTTAATATTTTGTTTATTATTCAAGAACATGAATAAAATTATTGCAGTAAACATTGTGCTGTGCATATCAGGAGACTTGTAACATGCACTTGGTGTCCCTTCAAAATAGGCAAAAACGCAAGACAACCTGTGCCACTCTTGGACCATGTAAATAAAAAATACACTAATGCAGCATACACGTCATCATGCTGTTTGTTCTTTCTATGTGCAAGAATACAGTGCGTGTTCATTAGCCACAAGATGAAGGGTGTGTGTAATTCACAATGAAGAAAGGAAACAGCAGGAGCTTAATAATGCTATCACCTATAGACTGTGCATATGACTGCAACACTCCCCGATTCAAATGTGCCATTACATGCATGTTCGATACCACATATTCTTTAACATTGTCTTATAATTGCATGTACCATATTTCACACATCTTAAGCCCTTGCATAGCACACTTCTGATCTATCCATTTCATAGGCCAAATAATTGTACACTTTGTCCTTTTGTGTTGTATGAAAAGCAGCATCCTTTACAGTCGGATAAAACTTCAGCAGACAGGAGAGGCCCCACCCAGATGACCAAAGCACAGCAGCCGATTGCCTACACGTCTAAAGAAATAGTCCCTCTCCAAAGAGCAATATTAGTCTGTCCAGCGGCACGATATCAGTCTCGAGTGCGTGCCCATTGGTGCAGGCTTTTGTTCACCTGCCTTAAAGTGCAGATTCCGCAGCCTCCTAAAGTTGTATCCGACTATAGAAACACGTAATGCCTTGCACCAGTTGCATAGACTTCTGCAATTTGATAGCACACAATGATCAGGAGCAGAAATCTATAAAGGCATCCAAGCAAAGCTGGCTGGCCACACTTCCATTATGAGGGGCTGAAAAAGGTCTCGCCAAATATTCCCATGACGTCCTTGAAAAAGAGGTGGTGTTTGGCACTTCTTTAGAATCAAAAACAGATTACACTGAATGTTGTGTAGCACGTCAAAACAAACTGAGCTTGGTTATTTACACAGCATGTATAGGGAGGTTGATCTTCACATAGGAAACAAACTGCTCTGTCCAGTACAATTTTGAGGCCGGTATGGCACCTATTATGGCACCGGTATGGCACCTATTATGTCAACAGTGTCTATATACAAATTACACTTTTCACAGGCCATTGATTTCACCATTATTTTTGTGTGATGGTTCTTTCAATCAGCGCTGGTATTACATGAGCAGGTGGATTTGAAAGCAAAGCTTTGTTTGCAAACCTTCCGACTTCCATAAGTGTGTGGCAAGGCACTGGCACATTGTCGAATAGCTCACACTTCCTCGGTCCTGCACCAAAGAAGCCCAATGCTCTATTTTAAGTTGGATCGCACAAACATTCAACGGCACACAAAGAAGTGTAACACACACAGCAAAGCATTCTGCTGTGTGTATTTCTCTTTGTGTCCCGTCGAATTGTTGTGCAATTAAACTTCAAACTTCTATACCAATACACAGTCTTCAACCTCACCAATGCTCTAGTTATTAGGCTACAATGGTGCACATCTTTGAAATTTCCCAACACAAATTAGCTCTCCGAAAAATCACAAATGTTAAATTTTTCAGCACAGCTGTATGTATGAACGTGCCATATTCTTCACCACTAAACTCACAGGAATCAAAGAGGCAAGCATTAACCAGCCTTGCTACTGCCGTTACCATTATCATCATGACACCAATGGAAAGACAGTGCCCCGTTTCAGTAAAGGGAGTGCTGGAGGGAAAGGTGTGACAGCGAGGGCTTACAATAAAAATAACAGTTACGAGACATGTTCAATGCCAATATATGCTGCATGTCGCTCAGCCTACTTTGGCAATGCGGCAAGTGTTTACTCATTTGGGCATATCACGTTTTGTGTAATCATTGCTCTAAAGCTGTACAAATGGTCTATTTGCTCTGCAAGTTTTATTTTTATCATGGTAGGTTAAAGACCCACTTTTCATTGGCATCTGTACCACATTTCTCCCGATATGTAATAATGCCTTGGTGGTTCATGACATCTTCACGTACAGAGAGTTCTGCAGAGTATCGGATGTGCATTGTTCTAATGCTTAAGAATTCGAGCCCCATTATGATACGAAAATATACAATTTATCCATCCAGAATAACGCCGCCCCCCCCCCCCCCAAAAAAAAGAAGATGCACTGAACCTCTGGCACATGCATCGACAGTGAACAGAGCAAACAATCTGAAGTATTTTCTTCATGCAAGCCAACACACTAAGATTCTCAATGCATTTTCATTTCGCCACAAATGCATAGGCACAACCGGCTTGGCGCAAAATCCACATCTCGCGCTGCAACAAATTGTGCAATGCCTCGCTGTTTCATAGTGCGGCCGATACATTACGCATGACCAAAATTCAGCATTGTGCATACTTAGTAACTTCACCAATGAAGAACCCCAAGTTCTTTATGAGATTAGGATTCATAGGTTACTTCACACAATTAGTGATATCCATTTATCTATTTATACTTAACCCCTTTCCCAAGAAAGTGAGCCATTTGGAAGGCACCCTGACAGATAAGTAGAACAATCGACAAAAAGTGATCAACCAGCGAAAAAGTCTGTTAATCACAGTAACGCTGACATTGAAGGCGCCTTAATTCCTACGTACGTTCCGTCGATACACCCGACTACGTTCGTAATGTTCCCACGAAGTGGGAAGCATTCTTTTATATATGCCCGCTCCGCCGCAGTATTCTGGAAAGCTAGCCACCGCTTACGCACTGCCGCATCGATAAGCGCGTCAGACACATCTCTGACACAGTTGCTAACAGTAGTTTGATGGCGTCCGATGTAACGCTCGGCGCCGACGCTTCCCTGAAAACTCCAAGTCCCGTAGAAACGGAGGGCACTGATGACTTGCTCTACGACGGTGAGCGAATGAAGCCCGCCACGCTGTCTCCGCAGACGAGAGTCTTCGCCTAGCTCGTCACACAGCCAGCACACTGATGTCTTCGACAGGCGAAAATGACGCTGAAACTCCCCGTCGGTCATGCAGGTGAACGAGTCCGGACGGTCATAATGACGCTTGCTGCCGCTGGATGCAATGAAACAGGCTGCTGCTGCCGCCGCCATGTTCCCGAGTTGAACTCGGAGGGGGTTTCGCGATGTACGAGTTTAGCACGAGTTCGCCTGTCAATTAAAACCAGAGGTCACGCCCCGCGCGAGGCATGTAACTATTGCGCGCGCACCCACTACAGTTGGGCCACGCCCAACTTATCTTCCGGCAACAGCGACGCGGTGTCGAGCTGAGAGGCATCAACAATCTTGACCGCCGACATAAAACACGCACAACGCACTGTCATCGGTGATGTACTGAGCACCACTATCAAAAACAAAGCGTTGACTGTCGCTGGCATACATCTTCTCGGGCTGAGATGGCCGCACAACACGGTTTCATTGCCTGCATTGCGGCGCGTAGCGCACAGTAAATAATTATCGGCACGTCACTGTAGGTGGTTGCAAGGCGTCGAGGCGTCGAGAGGGACGACGATGCTGAGGAGTGCTTATTGCAGCAGTCGTTTCAGATGGCTGCTCTGTCATCGGTGATGAAACGGAGCCACAACGTCGTAAACACGATCAGCGTCCGAGAATCGCTCGCTCTTCTAGGCCCAGTGCAATGGCATTTCTTCATCACAAGCACTGCGCACTCAACAGTTCCAACACCTCTCTCCGTTCGAAATCTGATTTCATAACTGCACACAAGAGCCCTCACCTGCCAAAATGCGAGTGCTGCGGTGTCGTTACGATATCCATCTGCGATCGCTGCTGGCTCCAGCAGAGGTAATCCGCAAGCACCTTCGACTGCACAACTCACTCATATACTGCGTACATGCGCTCAGAGGCGCCTTCACTGGGCAAGCGATGACAAGCGATGAATTCTGTCGCTGGGGAAGCACGCACGTTTCGCAATGTATCGCAGAGGCTTCGCGCACAAAGATAAACTGGTACATTTTCACTGAACTGCGTCACTACGCACTCTAAAATAACATACCGCCATTTGCAAGCGACAGCAGTTGTGTCGTTTTTAGTTGGTGAAGCGGGGACCTTAATAGCCTAGTGAAGCGCCTGCGATGAACAGCCGTACCGCGGCGCTGCGTTTCTATTCCCCTAATAGAGAAAGAGTGGCCAGGACCCTCCATGGATCATGACCGACTTTATTGAGAATAGCACTGCAGCGCCCCTAGGCGACTTATCACCTTATGAACGCCCTCGTGCGTGTAACACGCTTCAATGTATCGCTTCTAAGCTTTCGCCTCCCTGTCGCCACTCACGGCAAGAAGAGCAAAATTTAATAATTTGCTTGATCTCCGTTTGTCATCACAAATTTCTAGCATTGAAAACGAAAAACAGATACCTAAAGAAATAAAAATGTGCGTTATTTTATTTGTCGTATTTTAACGTATTCGTTTGAGTGAAAGTGTAGGTGCAAGAATGCGCCGCATGTACCCCGTTCGCATTCGATGGCGGATAGAAAGATAGTTGCCAAAAGAGGAGGCACGCCCTTGACGCGCCCGGGAAAGGCGTGGCAAGCGGCTCACGGCAAGTGTGCAGACAGACAGCGGGACAGTCACGGTATCGCTAAGTTGCGATAATCCGTTGATAACAATACGCGGCGCTGGCGCGTTTCGTTGTGCAGCCTTCTGCGCGTGAAACGTGGAAGCAGCGTGCCGCGCAGGGTGCGCTCATGTTGTCATACGCGACTTTTTGTCTACATATTTTTTTGCCTGCACCTTCGGCCCGTTCCGCGCTATCTCTGTTCACTGACTGCCGTCGAGCAAACTCGGGCAAAACTCGGGTGAACGAGAAACTCGGCGCATCCTGCATAGCACCCCAGTTCTCGCTGACAATAAGCGAATTCTCGGTCGTGAAAACGGGCGCCGCGCTTGGCGCTTCAGCATACGACGAACACAGTTCTGGCCACGCCCTGCCGTCTTCTCACCAAGCTTGGTTTGCCGCTTTACAGCAGAAATTCTTCCGGAGCTAAAATCGCTATGTTCAGTTGCCCAGCGGCTTTAAACTATCGGAAGTTACTTTTGCTTTTATTGACATTTCGCAAAAGATATTGAGTCAAAGTAAATAGAACGCTCAATTACGTAATCCTTAACAAGATGAATCAAAACTTTCACCGATCAAGAAAACTGTATATATGTATATATCATTATTGTATAGCAGCAGTAAAGCTTGCACCTTTGCTTATTCTATTTTGGGGCCGTATTTCTACTCCAAATTCTACAAACAAATATAATCAAAACTCACGGCATAGACTAAAAGTTCTATTTTACGAGAACAATTACGCTTTTTGTCACGTGCAGAAGAAATTTGATAATGAACGGGCTTTTCTTGTTGTGTTTCCATAAAGATGTAGCCATGTAGTATGGCACGCATGACACTCAAACATAGACAGGGCGCTGTTCTTTTACTGTGTGCCTGTGTGTAGTGTTCCTTGACACCAACTAACTGACAAGATGTTGTGATGGTGTATCTGTCGCTAAAGCTTCTACACTGCAGCAACGAGGCCAAAAGCGAAAAATATACTCACCAGAAACCGCAGGCGTCGTCAACGGACTGAAAGATGATACACAAAGGTATCGCCAGTCAGCGAAGTTAAGGAGCTGCCGGAAGAATACCACGAGGGAAGTACTAGAGCAGTTGATGTATCACGCGAGCCCAGAGTCCTACCAACTATTGCAGTGCCAGGTGACGCTCCATTATCGTAAGAGCTTCCTGTAAAGACACGGATAAATTTTTCCGGAACACATTGGTGTTGTCGCGCAATTCTGCGGTGTGTCCGCTGTTCTGGAAGACGAGCTAAACAGCAGTGTACTATAAGAAATATCTTGCTCCAATAAATATGTGCAAAACGAGAACAAAGTGAAAGCAGGAGCCAACGTTTCGACAAGTGGACTTGTCTTCTTCAAGGCGACGTATGCTTTCCGCGCCACAGTATATGTAGGTAGGGTTCTTCTAAAGGGGAGAGGGTGTAAGGAAGGTGGCTGCGGCAACGAAGGAAGCTGTGTTAGCATGTCGAATTTAGAGTTTCACCTTGTTCTCGTTTGTTCATCGTCTTGAATTTCCATCTCCCGTATTGCCCGTGTTTGCTCTAATAAATGTCACTTAGACCTGCTGCAGTAGTTCTGCATTGCGTGTCTTACGCTGCACATCAATGACATCCATCCGAATCTCAAAATACAGCCTGAGAGAAACCCCCTTCCAAAAGGAAAACTCCAAAGCTTGAAAAGTAAAAAAAAAAAAACTGATAAAAAAAGCGGACTCCTGATTAGCATATCTTTTGAAAATCTTTAGGTATATTTCAATGTGTACATAAACCTTCTGCAACGTAATCTTTCTGCACACTTTCATTGCTCCTACACTTGCACCCTCCTCATCAAAGATTATCCCATAGCCACAATACCTTTGGTCTTGGGACGCTAGAATCTTCTTGAGCTTACCTCTGTAATGGTATGCAAGTACTAGTGTTGCTCAGCACTCTTGGCTTTCGTGTTTCGTTAAGTGGAACCTTTGGCTCTGGCCCAACTGCGAAGTGGCCTATTCAAAAAAATGTAAAACGCAAAAATGCTTTTCTAAGATAACCCCTGGACCGTCTTTGATGAAATTTGTTGCATTTGAAGGAGAAAGTTAAATTCTAGCGACTGTTTCACGCGGAATTTCGATTTATGTCGTGAGTTCAGTAAAAACAATCTTCAACAATTCGAAAGTGAGGAAAGAATAGACACACGAAGTTTATAACTTATTACTTTGGCATCAAGAATACATATCGCGGTTTTGTAAACTGCATCCATTAAATATTTTAAAGCGGACAAATTTGATATTTCAGTTTATGTCTTACGTGAATTTGTTACATTGTGTACGAGCGTTCTGCATTGGCTTGGCGCTCTTTGGCCATAACAGGCCCTTGCGCCATGAAACACCACACACAAGCAAAGGCTGTATTTCCATGATACTGAATTTTTTTACATTCATATGTAACATATGAATTTTGTCCGCTTTACATGTTCATTTGTTTAGATATTAATTTCACAGAATTGTGATATCAATTTTTCCATGCTTAGTTACGCACTTGTAAATCTTATAGTTCTGTTTTCTGAAAATTTCTGACTTTTGCCAATTTTAATTTAAAAATGGAGGATCTAAATAAAGAATTCGAAACCAACATATAGGTTTTTCCTTGAAATGCAACAAATCTCGATACATTTAGTGCAGCGGTTGCCGAGAAAAACGAATCCTCCTTTTAGATGTATTTAGATAGGAACTCCTCAGCTAAGCCTTCCTCCTCTTTATAGAGTAAAAGTGGGAGGGGGGACAGCTTCTTTCGGCAATGTCGCGAATAATCTTAATAAGCAAAGAAAGCAAGCATTCCAGGAAAGTTGAAGAGTTTTCGCCTCCTAATTGCGTGCACATAAAAATTTCCATAACGGTTGTTCTCCAGCCAATGGTGAAACTCCTAACAAAGGTATGAGACGTCCCTAGGCTTCAAATAGATCGCACGCAACTGAGCCTATAGGCTCTTTTTAAGGAAACTGCGTAATGTACATTAGGCGTATTAGAAGAAATTCTTTAAAACCATTCAAAACAGAATTGTCTTGTTCAGGTTGCACTGATTCGCTGAATGCAGCCGACTTGCGTTGCTTTTAGAAAATATGTCTCAATGTCTCTAAGCTGCGCGTTCAATAATACTTTCGTGCATCACTCTGTCCTTGCCCAAACTCTGCTGACGATCAACCGCCGATTGACGCAGGCTAGTCCTGAATTTACTGTTTCACAAGAAGAAAACTTAGCGCTCTTGGTTTTTATTATCTTGGAACCATGCCATTTATGTCAAGATGACGATAGAGCAAACTAACTGTGTTACAAATGTTAGAAACATCTGCAATATGCTCGCGAGGGATTTAGCATTGGTCCTTTATTCACAATGACACAGATATCAACGAAGCTCTAGTGGTCTTATATGTTGTATAGCGAAACAGAACCACATACAAAAATAGACTACAAGCATCTTCAGTATAGTTTGCTAGAGATTTATCTTTTCATTAGCAGAACGAGAGCTGTGCAGAAAATTGACTAGGTATAGCAAGTTCTTTCGTCTAGCAAGTATTCCCGCTGTGTGGAATCAAAAATGAAGTTTTTTTACTGGTATGCGAAACACGCAGATCTACTACTCTTGATAATGTTTTTAATATTCACGAATAACTGTTGCGGCAAAATTGTTTAGGTAGGGATCTGTTGTACACTGCAAACAAGCATGTCCTCTGTACCTATTTTTGGTCTTTCAAAAACTGTAGGAAGTTGTCTTACGTATGTATGATCGTAGTACCGAATGCGCCCATTTGTACTGACTAATGAGATACTCACCTCTACAATATTGTGTTGTGTATTGAACGCCTTGCTGTGCGATAGGTTGCTAATAAAACCAGTGAATAAGCCACATTTTGCTGCCTACATACTTTTTGCCGAAAAAGGAACATAGCTGCGTGGCATTGCATGCCGGCACGCCCATCTTGCAGAGAGAGAAAAAGATAAGTTTTCGCAGAGATGCGTTACACATGTTGGGAATTAGAAAAAAATTAGATACCGAAGCGGGTAGATAACTAAATCTGAAAGAGGAAGACAATCTGGAAAATTTAAAGCAGGCGGTCTTGGATTCCGTTGGCGCCTGCAGAGAAGTTCGTGCGCTCGTCGATCGCATAGCCGACAACAAGCGGGATGGCGTTTCGCCCTCGCGGATCAACAAAACTGTTGCCATGGAAGCAGGCTACATTTTTTCTTGTTCTTTCTTTCTGCTCGGAGTTTGGTCTACCAAGCACCAGGGTATAAAATGGCATTCGTTACGCTATTGCCCTTTGCCCTCTTCGTGGGGGTATAGCAGCTGACCTAGCTGTGTTCTAGGTCTCCATCCAGTGTAGAGACTGTGACGTCGTCAGTGCGTGGTAAAATGGCATTCGTTACGCTATTACCCTTTTCGTGGGGGTATAGCAGCATACCTAGCTGTGTTCTAGGTCTCCATCCAGTGTAGAGACTGTGACGTCGTCAGCGCGTGGTAAAATGGCATTCGTTACGCTATGCTCCTTTTCGTGGGGGTATAGCAGCATACCTAGCTGTGTTCTAGGTCTCCGTCCAGTGTAGAGACTGTGACGGCGTCAGCGCGTGGTAAAATGGCATTCGTTACGCCATTACCCTTTTCGGGGGGGGGGGGGGGGGGGTATAGCAGCTGACCTAGCTGTGTTCTAGGTCTCCATCCAGTGTAAAGACTGTGACGTCGTCAGCGAGTGGTCAATTTTTGGTGTCAAAGTGGTCGTCAGCGAGTGGCCCCCTCAATTTTTTCATGCTGTCCATGCGCTGCCGACCAAGCAACCCCCGGCGCCGGAAATCATCCTGAATTTCGTCTAGAATGTCTTTTTCACGCTCGAATAGGCATTTCACCGCGAACATTGTGAACTAGGGCTGGATTTCGCGGCAATGACCATGCACCAGTAGTCACATAACGCAAGCAGCCCCACCCGAGCACTAAGTTTCAAGAACGTTCTGATGGCGAATGGGCTCGCCGCGGCTTCTCGCGCAGGCCGCGGAATCTACGGAGCGCATGGATGTCAATTCCGAAACTTTATGGGTATAGAATTCTCATAAACTTTTGATGTGCAAGGTGCATTGACAATTCCAAAGTTCGGCTTGAGATTTTCAATTGCGGAACTTCGTGGGTTTAATGTTGTTTTAAACATTCAACGCCAAAGGTGAATTGACGTTTCTAAAATCTTACATCGGAA
Organism: Dermacentor variabilis; assembly: GCF_050947875.1. Lineage (NCBI taxonomy): Eukaryota > Metazoa > Arthropoda > Arachnida > Ixodida > Ixodidae > Dermacentor > Dermacentor variabilis. The sequence continues at coordinate 7,823,016 of NW_027460335.1, read as the reverse complement.
CATACAACGAGACAAGCCAAATCAACACACTATCAGACAAGTTGATAAACCAGGCAACGAGGTCCGATGAGACGAAACGTTGTGGTTGTTCATTTGTGCCGTCACATCACATAAAAAAATATCAACATTTGTTTTTACCTATGCCAAAGCATCCTTGTCAAGCCACTAAAGCCGGCCAAGGTAACTACGTTCTTATTATTTTTTCTGCTTTGACTTTTATTTGTGAAGACACATTGAGCCTCTTCAATTTTTTTGTTCTCGCTCTCTTAACCGCGGACTGCCAGAGCCAGCCAGAGCGCATGCATTTTTCTGGTGTTGGCCCGACCACCGCGCGCCGCACTTCGGTGCGCGTTCGGTTTTCTCTGGCCGAGTGAATTTTCGCCTTGCAGAGTTTTTGAACGCTTTCTGGCTAACAGACTAGAAAAAGAAACAACGGTCACTCGCCGCCATCACTGTGGGGACTCGACGGACTGCGCCGTGTTGGCTTGAGCGCAACCTCTCCGGAAAGTCTTGTCTCGCCGGTGTAGGACACCGAGCACTATGCGTATGGTTCTCGGCGGACCAAGCGTATCACGTTTTCTTTGATATTCCTTCGGTAGCCACATTAGGTGCACAAAGTAGGCATTCGATTGTGGCTAACATACTTTCCTTTGCGTTTGTTCATTTCGGTAGCCCTGCCCCTCAAAAGGAAAAAAAAACATACATTGTTGCGGCGCAGCGAATTGTCGCATGGTGAAAGTTCGATTTTGTTACTGTTTATTTTGCAGGAAGTAATGGGCCACGGGACGCTGCAGTTGCCGGATACTCTTATGATATTATTGCGATAGCAATTATATGGACACTCCAGGCCCATTCCTGCTGTCCCCGTGGCTCCTATGTTTCGTATAAAGTCCAAGGGCGATAACATCGTGACCGCGCGCCGCATGCTCTATGTGAGAGTGAAAGCGTAGGAGGGGGAGAGGGATTGGAATGGGGTGAGCCGGCGATGGTGGCTCAGTCTTAAGTGCGCAAAGGAGAAAAGCAGGGAGCAAGCGCGCCGCCTTCCATCGCGCGCGATACATCGCGGGGAGTGCATGGAATTGGGGCGGAATCTGGGATTCTGTGAATCTGTGATCGCGCAACATGTTTATTTGCCTTGTTTGACGCATTATATAGAGCAACTTTTTCTTAGATACGTAGATTTATTGGATACTTAAACGTATATTTAAATATCTTGTTGCGAGGTTTCGTGTTTACGTGCAATGAACTTTGTTTCCAGTCACACTTTTTACCCTTTATCAAGCTCTATCTTCGCATGTGTATATCCCATTCTATCGTCGCATTCCTAATGCACGAGTGCGAGTCGCAATAATGGTTCGGTTCATTATCTGCGAGGCATGCGCGTAGCAGAGTGGCGTCTCTCATTTACAAAAGTGGTACGCATGTGTGAGGATAAATGTTCTTTAATGCTCTCATACACTGGGTTGAACATGGTTGCCTGACATAATGGACACCCCAAAAGCTGAGCAGCGTGGTGTCGCGAAGTTTTTGACAGCTATAGGTGTTTCCCCAAAAGAACTTAATCGCCGTATGGCTGCCGCGTACGTTGAACATTTCATTTCATTGGTCACTGTAAAGCGTGGGAGCAAACGGTTCAAAGAAGAATGGGAAAGTTGCAAAGACATTCCAAGACCGGACCAATGCCATCGTGCAATCACATCCCGCACAATTTCAAAGGTTGATGAGCTGATGAGACAAGAATGGAGGGCAATCATCGATGAACTGGCACAGCGTGTGAAAATCAGTCACGGCTCGGATCACGCCATAATTCATGAACACCTCGGTTATCGGCTGTTGTGTGCGCAATTGATGCCCAAGATTTTGATCCACCGCCAGAATACGCAGAAATTTGGCGCTGCTTTGACTAATCTGATCCGGTATCACAATGAGGATGACGATGTCTTGTTTGCCATTGTGATTGGGGACGAACCATGGTGCCACTACTACGAGTCTGAAACACGACGGCAAAGCTTACAGTGGAAACGTTCGAATTTACCACGGCCAAAGCACGCAAAGGCCGTCATTTTCGCCGGAAAGGTGTTGTTGACTTCTTTTTCGATCGTAAGGGGCCATTACTGATAGAATTTGCTCAATCTTGAGAGACTGTCAATTGTTTCCGATATTGTGAAACGCTGGAACCACTGCGTGTCGCAATCAAGAACAAACTACGTGGAAAATTGACGAATTGGGTCATCTTGTTCCACGACAATGCCCGTCCCCACGTCGCTGATGTGGTTAATACAAAACTGGTAAAGTTCAAGTGGGAAACCCTGCAACATCCGTCATACAGCTCAGACCTGTGCCCTTGCGACTTCCACATTCTGGGGCAACCGAAAAACAGCTCAACGGAACTATATTCGTGCCGGACGATGACGTGAAAGAGTCGGTTACAAACTTTTTGAAGCAGCAACCTAAGGAGTTTCACGAGACGGGAATCACGCGACTCGTTAGTCAATGGGGCAAATGTCTAAATTCTCATGAAGACTACTTTTTAATAAAGTACCCCGTTTGTCATATATTTGCATTGGCTCACATTCATTTGACTCGCCCTCGTATAGCTTGCAGAACTGCTTTTTATACGTGCTGTCTGTTACGACTATAATTTTGGTGCGATTACTCACGATTCACGACCGGTGACAGCTGCTCCTGCGTAATGCATTGGAACAAATGACAGCGTCATGCAGATTTTTCACTGGCCGTTGCATATGTACAAGAATGTAAACAAGGTTCTTGAATGACAAAGTTTCATTAACATATCTGTTCTCACCTTGTTCATTGCATGGCCTTTACATTTTTCATATCAACAGCATCCACTGTTTTGTTGGTTTCGAACTGATATAGTTCTAAAGATCGTGTGATATTTTTTTTGCTTAATAAATAGACAAAAAATATGTATGCATTGATATCCGTTATTTTGGGCGCAATTTCGGGCACAAGTTTTGGCACATACCAGTATATTCTTCTATGAAAAAATACATATTTTGCTTGTATTGACAGTGCGTAGCGTTCAAGAAATCGTTTGCAGCATCTTTGGCAATGGCACTGCAGTTCGTTCCATAAATCTATTAATTCATCTATTTGATCCCTCGACAAATTGTTTCAGTAGAAGCTTTAGCTAGGGCCCAACTCCGACGCGGATTATTCAAATATATGTAAAACGCAGAAGCGCTTTTCTGAGATAACCCTTGGATCACTTTTAATAAAATTTGTTGTATTTGAGAGAGAAAGTTAAGTTCTACAGTCTGTAATTTCTATGTAAGGCCTGAATTTTGTTTAAAATATATTGAAAAAATTCGCAAGTTCGAAAGATATAGAAGCACGACGTTTACAAACGAATAGCTCTGCATCAAAAACAGATATTGCGGATCTTTAAACGCCGTCTATTATAACAGTCAAAGCGGACAAATTTGGTACGTCAATTGCTATCTTACGTGAATTGGTTACGTTGTGTACAAGGGTTCTGCAAAAGCCGAATTTCCGTAGTAATAAATTGCATTATAATCATGTATAACATAACAATTTTGTCCGCTGTAGATGTACTATTAGATGCAATTCACAGAATTTCGATATCATTTTTTGTTGTTGAGTTACAGAGCTTTAAACTTGACAGTTTCGTTTTCTGAAAATTTGCGATTTATTCGAAATCTTAATAAAGAATTGTCAACCTAAATAAAAAATTCAAAAGAAGCAGTCACTAAATTTAAGTGTTTCTTTTAAATACAACGAACCTCGTCAAATTTGGTGCAGTGGGTGCCGAGAAAAACGAGTTCTCCTTCTACATGTGTTTAGATACGAGCACCAGGGCTAAAGCTTCCTTTAAGGAGGAGGCCGAGCTGCAACGCGAGCCCCCTCCCCCCCCCCCCCCGAACGATATTTCTGGCTATGCCACTGCTGCACACGAATTATGCTTTTTAACTCTTGAGACAAAAGACACGCGCATAACCTCACAAGACTAATAGGTAACATTTTACGTATAAAATTAGACAACCTTGACTTGCAACATTGTCTTTATGTTCAGAGGAAGAATGTTGACAATATTCGAGCTTTGATTTCGTTGCACTCCTGCTGCCCGATAGTAACGCCAATGCCCTTCTTGTTTTCTACGTTTAGCTACATACATCATGATCATCATCAGCAGCAGCAGCCTGGTTATGCCCACTGCAGGGCAAAGGCCTCTCCCATGCTTCTCCAACTACCCCGGTCATGTACTAATTGTGGCCATGTTGTCCCTGCAAAGCTAGATACGTCAGGGAGCAAAACCGGAAGCTGCAGGGTGTATGTTTGTAGACAGCGAAAGTGTCTTAAAATGTGTTGATCGCAAGACACAACGTGTTTGACCTTGCAGAAACATGCCTACTAACCATAGTATACGATGACAGACGGAAGACAGTTTCGGCGACGAATCCGAGGCGTAATTTCTTTTTATGTCCGCAGGGAGGTGCACGCGGTCACTTATAATTTTTTTCGCTTTATCCTCAAGGCCCTAATGGACCCTAGCAAGAACATGTCCGAAAGCGGTAAGTCGATCCAAAGACTGGTCCACCATTACGAAGGTTCCGAAGAACAGCTACTGAAAGAAGTCCGAGAAAAATGCTACGAGAAAGACCAAATCGAAGGTTACAAAGGAGATTATCTCGGTGAGAAAAACCCGAACATGGACCGACCCATCACGAGAGAGGAGGTCACCGAAGCCGTAAGAGCGGCCACCAAGAATACAGCGGCGGGAGCGGACAAGATTCGAAACTCGCTCATGAGAAACCTAAGCGACGAGGCAATTGATCAGCTGACGTCGTACCTCAACACGCTCTGGCAAGAGGGGAAGGTACCGGCGGAATGGAAACACGCCGTCGTGAACATGATACCCAAGCCGGGCAAGAAACTACAGATCGAGAATCTGAGGTCGATCTTGCTCACGTCGTGCCTGGGAAAACTGCATGAGAAAATAGTCACCAGAAGGATCCAGCAGCATCTGGAGAACGGGAGGTGGTACCCTGACAGCATGTATGGCTTCAGGGCCAACCTATCGACGCAGGATGTCCTCCTACAACTCAAAGAGGAGGTACTCGACACAATACCCAAGGCGGGTGAAAACGTTGTGATGGCACTCGACATCAAAGGCGCCTTCGACAACGTCAGCCACGCGGTCGTAATGGAGGGCCTAAACAACACCAACTGCGGAAGGAAAGTACACGACTACGTCAAGGAATTCCTAGCCGACAGAACGGCAACGGTAGGGCTGGGGGAGTTGAGAAGCGACACCTTCTCCACACCGTCAAAAAACACATCCCAAGGGTCCGTGATATCGCCTGTGCTATGTAATGTGGCGATGATCGGCCTGGCAAAACTACTCGGCCAGATCCAAGGCTTCCAACACGCGATATACGCGGACGACGTCACTGTTTGGGTCACGCAAGGTTCTCTGGGAGAAAAACAAGAGACGCTACAAGAGGCTGCGCGCTGTGTCGAAAAGTACACCAGAGAGAGGGGACTGGTATGCTCTACAGAAAAATCCGAACTACTGAGAGTAGGTAGACACTCCACCCAAGCAAAACTGGAAGTAACGCTTGACGGTCAGAACATCCCGGAAAAGAACATGATCAGAATCCTGGGCATGTGGCTACAGGGCAGCAGAAAATGCAGCCACACCCGCAGCCTCCTTGGCAAAGCGGCGGAGCAGGTGGGCCGGATGGTCAACAGGGTCTCCCAAAAAAGATACGGCATGAAAGAGGAAGACACACTCAAACTCGTCGGCAGCCTGGTCGTCAGCCGAGTCATCTACTCGCTACCGTACCACGCCATGACCAAAGTAGAGAGGGAACAGGCGGACATGATACTCAGGAAAGCATACAAGACGGCTCTCCATCTGCCAAAAGAACACGTCAAACGAAAAACTGCTCCAACTGGGCATCAGCAACACTTTCAGCGAACTGGCGGAAGCCCTGCTCGAAACGCAAAAAGCCAGACTCAAAAGCACCCCTGCAGGGAGAGCGCTCCTTACTAGGCTGGGACGGGACACGAGCGAACACGTAGATAGATACGCAGACGTGCCCGACTGCCTAAGAAAAACAATAAGCGTTAGGCCAGTACCTAAGAACATGGACCCCAACCTCAACGAGAGCAGAAGGCAGGCGCGAGCCGAATACGTGAAAAAGACACTAGCGCGACTAGACAACACGATATACACGGATGCTGACACGTACCCGCGAGAAGGGAAGCGCACGGCCACGGCGGTGGTGGTGGACGGCGACGGAAATCTGATCACATGTGCGATGGCAAAGGCACCCGGCACAGCGGAGGCCGAAGAAATTGCCGTGGCGCTGGCGGCAGTAGAAGGATACAGGACAGGCAGGCCTCTAAACATCTTAACAGACTCGAAGGAAGCGTGCAGAAATTACACGAGGGGCAGGATTAGCAAAGCCGCCCTCAGAATTCTTGGCGGAGCCAACTTCGCCGAGAGGAACGTTACGCACAAGTTAATCTGGATTTCGGCCCACGCAGGCATAGAGGGTAACGAAAGGGCAGACAGCCTAGCTCGAGAGACCACGTTTCGAGCAGAGCAGTCGCACGCCCCGGAGTATCACCCACACGCTTGTGAAGGAGGATACACAGAAATCTTAAACTTATACAGAGGGACGAGAGCCAAATATCCCCCACCGCACAAAGCTCTAACGAAGGAGGAAGCAACGAGTTGGCGCAGATTGCAGACAAACTTCTTCCCAAATTTATACATCCTAAACAAAATGTACCCAACACAATACAGAGAAAGCTGCCCATGGTGCGGGGCCACACCCACACTTTATCATGTCACATGGGAATGTCAACACAATCAATCATTCCACCAACACAATAACCCGAGTGCGGTGCAATGGGAGAGACGGCTTACCAGCTGCGAGCTCACGGCCCAAAGGGCCTTAGTGCAGCATGCTAGTGAGGTAGCTAGGCTCAGTGGGGACCTGGAATAGGGGCCCACCCTTGCCGGAAGAGGCTCCTAGTCGCCGGCGCCCAAGAAGACAACAGAGACCTCGAGACGCTAAATCCGTGAAAGAACCAAATAAAGTTCTTTTTTTTTCTCTCTCTCTCTATGACACCTAGCCGACCAAGTGTCATAAAGCGTTATCTTGCACTAGCGGAACAGCCGGATATCTACAAAAAGAATGAAGCAGATCCAACAAGTTGGAATCTATATGTGGACAGCGAAGCTTGTATGTGTGCATAAAGAGTCGAAACGCGAGTTTTATTACGATAGCAATTATATAGACACTCTTGGCGCATCTCTTTCGACGGCGTCGCCGTGAGGTTTTGTATAAATTCCAAGGGTGATAGGAGCGTCGCCGCGCGCCGTATGCTGTATGTGCGAGTCAATGCCTGTGAGAGTGAGCCTGCCAACGCGGTTCAATTTCGCGTGCGCGAGCGAGCAATGTGGCCGGATGCTGCCTTTTCCGGGCGTGCTCGAGGCAGGGCGGTCCGGATAGGGTGAGTGGTGTTCTTGCCCGCCGCTACGGCATGGGGGTGCTTAGCGGCGGGCGGGATCGCAAGGTCGCGTATTGTGGGCGCCGTACTAGACGCCACGTGGTCTTCAAAGAGATCTCCGATCTTTGCAGAGTGCGCATACTGACGGTAACTTCGCGTGCGTTGTGCTTTCGACATTTCGTACACATTGAAGCTGCAGATGCACGGAGGTCAATTGGCTTACGACTGCTGCCGCGCTTCCTAACTCGAGCGTTTTCATTGAAAATTTCCGCTGTCATCGAACGATGTATGTTCACGTTTAGCTGTGCGCGTGTGACACCGTGCTGGTAAATGTATTTAAAACAAGTTGGCAGACTAGTTGGTTTGAATCTATGATAGAATGTGTAGGCGCGACAGAATAAGGACGTATAAAGAAGCCGACACACAAAGACAGCGCTGTCTCTGTATGTTTGTTTCTTTCTACGGCCTCGTTGAGTCGCGCTGACACATTGTACCAGTGTTAATTTAATTAGTAAACGAATGTTTGCAAGTTTTCACGGCCAATAAAGGTGCTATCCTTACTCCGTAGAGCTATATACCAATTTGCTATCGCAATCGCTGCTTCGCCTTACGGGCGGAACTGCAATTATTTTTTTATTTATTTAATGTCCGCACAAAGTGGCACGGTAGGCTGCATACAGACCTCGTTGAGACGCTAATGCAATGCCCCTGCCACTGCCTGCGATGCGGGAAGGTGAGCTTTCTGATTCTTTTTGTTTTGTTTTGCGTTCGCCCCGCACGGGCGACGCTGTATGCCGCGGGAGGATGAACGGGTGGATCCCATGAGCGTCCCCTTTTAAACAGGCGGTGGGTGGCACGACCGATCTCTCTGTCCTATTTTGCCAATTGTCCTAACTCTCTTTTTTTAAAGTTGGAATATGAGAGCAGCGACTACGTTTTAGGCTCAATATCCCCTTCTGCTTTCATATGCAGTTCTTCACTTTATTCTTCGGATGGCTATCCGCGCCTACGCGTAGGCTACACCAGCTGCTGCTGCATCGACGCCGTTGCCGTTATCACCACCGCTCCTTATACCTTCGGCGACAGCCAGCGATTGCGACCGGTCCAACGAGCTTTGCCCTAGCGCCACTTTCGCTTAACGGCCAAGCACGGCGTCAGCACTGCCATCGACAGCACCTTGCCGCCAGGATTTAAAGAACTTGCATCGGATTTCTGTCTTCAGTGGGTGCGGGTGAGCAGCGACGGAGTTGTTGCTCAGGTTCCCCCTCTTCTTTCTTATGCAGGTTGGTGCTGCCGGTCTCGTTATTCTAAACGTTCAATAAACAGGTGTCTCCTGCTCTTCTCGTGCCCATGTGTTGTTTGGGATACCTTGAACGAATGTATATTTGTTCTCCTGGTGCTAAGAACAAAACACTGGTCCGCCTCAGCGTGACTCTAGTGCATTGCACTAGGAACTGCTTGATGCCCTTAGTGCCTTGTCAAATCAGTTTAACAAGCGTCATATGGAAGCTATGGAGTCTTTAGTTGAGTTTAAGGAAAACACAAGAGGCACTTATGCAAAAAGTCACATATTTTTGCAGAAAGATAGGAAAACCCGCCGTGGTTGCTCAGTGGCTATGGTGTTGGGCTGCTGAGCAAGAGGTCGCGGGATCGAATCCCGGCCACGGCGGCCGCATTTAGATGGGGGCGAAATGCGAAAACACCCGTGCACTTGGATTTAGGTGCATGTTAAAGAACCCCAGGCTGTCGAAATTTCCGGAGTCATCCACTATGTCGTGCCTCAGGAAGTGGTTTTGGCACGCAAAACCCCATAATTTATTTTAAAGATTGGTAACCCCCCCCCCCCCCATTGGAATCTATAGAATCTAGAAATGAAGGTGCCCCTGTTAGCTAAAGGCATCACGAGTTTGGAGACCGCTCCCGAACGGTTAATTTTTTATTTTGCGGAATATCTGACAGTGCTAACGACTCGTGGGCACAGTCCGAAGACTGTGTTGAACATGTCCGGTCTCGCATTCTAAGATCGAACGTTACCGACGGTATGATCGACAGAGAGCACAGACTGTGTTTCTTTGAGCAACTAAAGACACGCCCAGTTATCATCAAATTTCCGTCTTTTAAAACCAAAAAGTTAGCTCCCTCTCACAGAGTTAAGCCTAAAACAGCTAGCATTTCTGTGGCTGAAGATTTCTGCAGATCAACGCGCTTGCCACGACAAAAACTGAACGTGGAAAATCTAGCGGCCGACCCTCTTCACTGCGCTTTAACAAGCTTGTCATCAACAAAAAATGATACATCTAAGCACAGCCACTGATACCATTTGAGAAAGATTCCCCTCGTTAGGCACGCCTACCTGCTAATTGCAACGCAGCCTCAAGCACTACTGGCAATTCGTCACTGCCGTTTCTGCATTTGTGCATTTGTGCACTTATAAACAAAAAAAACCAATAACTTACACTCAAGTAACCTTTATTAAAGGGGCATATCTGCCCGCCTATCAAACATAAATATAATTGTAACCTGAAGCAACGTTTAATACAGGCGCATATAATCACAATTTCGTGCACCACTGAATTAAAAGGCATATAGTAACATTTATTATAGGTAAACGCAGTCTTTTTGTATTGTAACGTTTTGTATATGCACACAGTTTTGCAACTCTTGACCCTCGCGTCATCCTGTACATGCCCATGAATATAGAACAAATGACTCTCCGGCCATGCGTCAAACTTCACCGCAATGCACTAGCCTATTTCACCGAGCAGCACTTTCCAAAAGTTCTATTTCAAAAGGTCAGCCAAATTTCAACAACTTTCAGTTAGCAACGTCAGCAGGATAGTCTCCTGAAAATATATAGGTATTTAAGGCACATTGTCGTAACTACGACAAAGTGCCGTCAAAGCGTATGTTATCAGAAAAAAGTATCCCTCCGACGTAGGTAAAGCAAAGTTCTTGAGCTTCGGTTGACCTCCTGAAATAATTTTTTTTGAAAGCGTTGCTCAATAAGTTACGTTAGCGATCTGCAGGGAAGTTCAGAGGATGGCCGAAGGAGCAATCTACAAAATTCACGGGCATGCGCAGAAAGGCGAGCTTGTGAAGACGTGCCAGACTCTATGCCTTTACAAAAGAACACAATAAAAAAGTTCGCAAAATAGCCGGACGGGCTATTTCCATTATTCTGGGAGATGACTGTGTCCAAAATTCATAAATATGCAGGTCTCAAGACAAAATGACATTTTATTGATGTGAAAGCGTCATCGCGGCGACACAAATCAGAATTTGCACGATAGACAATACAATTATTTAGGGACAAAATTTACTAATCAGCTTTTTCGATTTCTTTAGGGGACATGTCATAGCATATTGAAGGCAGCCAGTACTGAAAGTATACCAATTTGCCATAAATTGTGCCTGACACGAGTTTCCAGAAATTGAAACGTCAGCATCAGTAATGAAGTGCGGTGGTGTATTAAATATTGTGTCTGCATGCTCTGCAGCAACATTCTGTACATAAACATCCCAACTGGAACAGTAATACATTTTATGGCATGTTTGCAGTATGTGTTGGTAAGAACATTCTGCGGCAGAATACCTCCAGCAACCGAATATGGGGTGCTAATTGAACAGCTCCTCCGTTAACCAGAATTCGTTATCTACTCGATAATCAGTCAAGTATTGGCAATGTTCCTGCTAACAATTATTGCGGAAATTTTGTGGCGATTGCTGTAATCTTGTTCAGCAGCAATCAGCGTTTCAGTTCAAGTTCTCCTGTTTTAGTATTCAAAGACAGTCCAGATCACAGCGCATAAATTACCTTTGCCACCTTGCTATTTTTTCAGCCAGGTCATTTACATTGGGCAGCTTGCAGCAATTAGTATAGAAGGCAAGATGCATCATAAAAGTTGTAGCTTTTTAAATAAGCTGGCACATATACGTGTTAATTTGAAGATTAAGTGCGCGAAGCACCGAATAGTTGGTGAAATACGTGTGCTGCTTTTGTTTTGCAGAGGTGAATGCACTGTATAAAGGTTGGACGAGCAACATATTTCCTTGCTGTGGTTCATGTTGAAAGGAAATATTCTGCAAACAGCATGATGCCATCATCACATTATAGGGAGATTTCTAATAATCATATTTTGCACAAGTGGAGCGCCGATCTGTAAAAGTGGCACATTTCAGGATTACTACGCATTTCTGCATGCAACATTGCCTATATCAAAACAAAATTTATGGAGGCATGAGGCAGCACAACCCACATTATGGAAATATGTCTTGCAGCTGTGAGAAGAGAAGCTGACACAAAACGTTCAATGAAAATGTAATGATTACTTTGTTGGCATCTAAGAAATAAGGTAATTCAACGTTTTCTTTTCAGAAGTAAAAAATTGGAGGACGCTTAAGCTTCGCCTTCAAGAGTGGAACGCGACAGCGTTCCCGTCGACCCGCCAAGGGGTGTAAGACAATGGGCTACGGCGCAGCAAGTAATCGCCCCCCATCGGACGCGGTGAGCGTCGAGCAACGCAGCGTTCGGCGCGACAACGAAATGTGCGCCTGAGCAAGCGACGCACGCCTGAGCCGTAGAAACAGCTCGTTTCTAAGGCAACACCGCGTTCACTAGAGGAGCTTTTGTACCGCTTTGAAGCATCGAACTCGTGGCTTGTACCGCTTTGAAGCATCGAACTCGTGGCTCAAAATGAAAAAAAAAAAGAACTCGTGGCTCAGTGGTAACGTCTCCGTCTCACACTCCGGATATCCTGGTTCGATTCCCAACCGCCCATCTTGCAAGTTCTTTTTTATTCATGAAGTGCCTGCTCGGATTTATCGCTCACGGCCAACGCCGCCGACGCCGACGACACCGGCTTTTCTGCGACACGAGCTCCTTAACGCTGTCGCGTTAAAATACATTTGCTTTACTGTTATTTTATCTTCACGGCCATAACGCCTATAATGTAAAAACCTTCTCGATTAGCGCTGCGGGGCAGCACTCATTTATTCGTACAGCAGCAACAGTAATAATGCAAATAGACATAAATGTTGGTGGTTCGTGTACCGCATGTATAAATACAAATACATATAAGCTTTACACTATCATAAGAGAGACGATCTCAGCCCTGTTGAGAGTACAGTCATGACATTTTGCGGGCAGCATGTCAGTTGCTAATTCTCCGATCTCCTTGCTGGGCAGTGGAGCCTACAGGGACAGAAGAGTAATCTTGCAATCTTTTATTTACTTGTAAAAGTCGTACTGCAAACAGGTATCAACATATAGGAGGCATAAATAAACCAGAAACAGATAAAATATTACCGTGAAACATATATTTAAACATGCAAAAATTGAGTATGCTCAATCAAGGAAATTTCGGTAACAAGAAAAATTCATTATTAATAATCTGAAAATTATTAATGATATAAAACCAATGAATGCAATTTAATTCCCAAGTCAGTTCGTACTCCACTCCAGTACAAAAAAGAACATCGCAAGAATGTGACAGTTTAGAAATAAAAACGCGACATCAAGTGATTACAAATTGAATTACTGCGATTAACATTCTTTAATTACGGATAGTTTACATTTATTTTTGTAGACAGATGACCCTATATATAGCATCCCAAAACACCAGTTCCGCGCATTAGGTCTAATGCAGCGCGTACGCAGAAAAGTGCAACATACACTCCGGCTTATAAAATAACCAACACGGAGTCTAATAGAGATACAAAAGAAGCTAATTTTATAAAGCGAGCAAATAGTTCGCATCTATAAAACTAAGTATCGTAAGCATGATCAAGAATTGACTGTGAAATATACGACACACGCAAATCAGCAAATAAGCGATTCAACAAGAAGCATTGATTACCAGGTCACTTTCATTGCTGTCTTCGCCATTCGTTACAGCAGCCACAAGAGCGATGCTCACAACTCTCACGTAAGCGAAGAACTTTTACCACTGTCACGCAGCAATGCAGCTCCTTGCAGCGGCCATGCAGCGCGACCAACATGTCGCTGCTCCACGGTGGCGTGGGTTCTTTTAAGCGGCCCGCGCACCTTTACGAGACTTTTTGCTAACTGTACCACGCGTCGCGAGCGACTCAGACACACAACACGCTTGGTAAGCGCTCGCCACCAAATCGGAGAGCGTGAAAACGTGGTTAAAACTATGAAAGAAGCCACATCGGCAATACTCTTCCCGACATGCAGCTTGAGAGCTACACAACGCAGAAGAGATATGACTGCACTCATGCGTGGCTGAAGCTGAAGTGAGTTTTATTATGACATCCATCTATAGAGCGCAACTAAAAATAATAATCAAGCTACAGTTCTGTCAAAGTTTCGCACAGCCGTATATCAAGAGTCTAATATTCTACAGTTTAAAGATGTTGCTGTTCGTTTGTATCTGTATATTTTCGCTCTGCTCATTCGGCCGGCCGCCTTTGGGGCCTCATACCGTGAGCTCCCGTCCATCTCTCCACGAGACCTTACTGGAGCGGCTGTCGCCTACTGTCATGTGAATGTTACGGCGTCATTCTCGAGTGTTAGTGAACGGGCAAACGTGTTGCGTGTCTGGCATTCTCCGAGGAACCCGACATTTGCTGCCGTTTAGGAACCACCCTCTTATCGGTAAGAAAGCCAAAAAAGAAAAGGAAAAGAACACAGCGGCATATTACATTCCGTTGCAGTGTAGAAAACATTTTTGTTCCCTACAGAATAGTTGTTGGCCCTGCTCGAGGCTTTTATTCTGTCGGTCGTCGAGCTTTTACACTTTTCCAGCGTTGGCTCGCATGCGCCCTTCAGTGTGTGTCGTGTTTCAGAAGATATAACCAACGTGATTAGAAGAAGCATTGATACACAAAAAATTGAAAAAAAAATATTAGGTGCAAATGTATATTCAATCACCACACTGCATCTAAATTTAGTTTTTGCGCAGGTACGTTTTATACCACAGCCTAAAATGACTGCAGTGGTAGTGGGAGGCTTTCCACCACACTGAACCGTAGTTATAAGTTATGCCACAGCATCGTTCGCCACAATATTCTACGATGTATTTTCAACGTTTCTATGGCTTGCTTTTGCATTATAATTGCATGTTTTCAGTATATATCAGTGACCAATGAATTGCTGCTGGTTCACTTGATCGTGCGCTCATGCAAGATGTTAACTATCTTTATTAAATTGCGAAAATAAATACTCCGACTGGCACCAATAACATCTTAATTTAGCCCAACCTGCCTCCGTCCCGTGGACACACACCATATTTTACACGTCATTGCTGGCTGAAAATACCATATCAGCATCGCAATGCGACACCATAAGCAGCATACTTCCAATCCATACAATAGATCTCCTGAGCTGCGAATTCCAACTTTTTTTATAAGTTACAATCAAAAGGTTACGAGAGATTTGATGTTGCAGTAACCTTTGAAATAGCTTCTTCGACAGATGTAATCTCTAGCCGCGATATAAATTAACAAAAACACAAATATCACCTCATTTTAGTAACCTAGAAACCTTTATATTATAAGTTAGCTGCAAATAAAGGTACAGGAGGCAGAGCTGAGAAATGTAAAGTGTGTGCAGCGTCATAAACGAGGGTGTAGCTGAACTGCTGGTGCAATCTTCGTGATGGGCAGAAGCTTCCTCAAAATTTCATATGAACTTACCAGCAGTGAGAATTGGACGAATTGAATTGATGGAAGAAGATGCATAGAAGTCACGCTTCTGTTGCCAGCCATTAGACTATTACTTCTCCGATACCTTTATAAGCGTTCTTGTAGCACGCAAAGGTACAATCTGCTACCCAACCGTTCGCGTGCTACGTGACGCCTGCCGCCGAAAGGATGATCTACATCCGCCACTAAGGACGCGAGTGGAGGCGCTGGCTAATGCAACTATGGTTAACTCTAGTCGACAGATATAAACACCGAAAAAAGTGGACGAGTAAAGCGGTGCCGCGGTAGTTAAATTACATATAGCATTGCCCGCGTAGTGCCAAGACATGGGTTCACATCCATCCCGCGGCCAGTTATAATTAACACGAAAGTGTTTTATTGTACGGTCCACGATCAACTTCGTGCAACGGCTGTGACGTCGGTGCGAACGCGTAAAAAATTTGGAGGCCGCTTAAGCTTCAACTTTTAGAGTGGAACGCAATTGCATTCAGAGATCCCTGACTGCTTGCTGCACTCTCAGTAACTGCCGCTTTCTTCTTGTATCGTGATATCAATTATATGGATACTGCAGCCACATTTATGCCGTCGCCTTCGACGTCGCCGTTTCCACCGCCGCTGCCGGCACCGCCGCCAGCGCAGTGAGGTTCTGTATGAGTGAAAGCTTGTGAGGGTAAGCCAGGGAACGTAGGCGAACGCGGTTAAATCCCACGTGCGTGAACGAGGAACGCAGTCCGGATGCGTGCCCTCTCCTGTCGAGAGTGAGGCAGTGAGGTGAGGCGAGAGAGGAGGTGCGTTCTTCTCCGGCGGCTGCTTCGTTGCCATGACGTCCACCTCGCCCGCCGCTCCCTATGGAGTGCGCGCAGGAGGAGGCAATCGCGGCGTCAACTACGGCGTTGGCCACGCGATTCGCGGACGCTTTAGTAAACGCGTTGGGCGGACGCCGTATAGGGACTCCATTCCGGCGCTCGTGTGTCTCGAAAGCGGTCTGCGACGTGCCTAAAGTGCGCGCCCGCGTGGGCCTCCTCTTCAAAGCGATTTGCGATGATTGGAGAGTGTGCGTAGTGCCGGTAGCTTTTTATGCTCTGTGCTTTCGACATTTCGTACGCGTTGAAGCGACAGATGCACGGAGGTAAATTGGCTAGCAGTTTCTGCCGCTATTCCTAACTCCAGTGCTTTTACAGACAGTTTCCGCTGCCATCGAGCTGTGCGTGTTCATGTTTACCTGTGCGCTTGACACCGTGCTGGTTAATTTAGTTAAAACACGTTGACGGGCTAATCGGTTTGAATTCATGATGGAGAGTGTAAGCGCGACTGAAGAAGGACGTGGAAAAAAGCAGACATACGAAGACAGCGCTGTCTCTGTGTGTCTGTCTCTTTCTGCGTCCTCGCTGAGTCACGCTTACATATTCTATCATTGTTAATTTAGTTAGTAAGCAAATGTTTACTAGCTCATGCTCACGATAAATCTACTATCCTTATTTCGTGCAGCTGTATCTACTAAGACCGACAGAAAGCTGAGCTCGTTGGAAAGCATTTATTATTAGACAGGACAGGACACAAGAGTAGAGAAGTGGACAGCACGAACGCCGACTGTCAATAGACTTCACTACTCTTGTGTCCTGTCTGCACGCTTCTCCTCTTTCTTGCATAATACAGCTATCTACTAATTTGCCATTCCAATCGATCGGCGCTTCGCCTTTCCGGCAGAACTGCGATATTTTTATACACCTTCGCCTCCGCGCCCGGCTGCCGCGAATGCGCGGAGGCGAGCGCCATCTGGATTGTGTTTTTGCAAGGAACAGAGCGTAGTGCGCCTCTCTACTAACGGTGACACGCTGAAAAAGGGGTTTATGTTCGAGTTGCCGCGTACCAGAATTTCGCTTTCTTGTATATTACTGTTACAGACGAATGCTATTATGTCTGTAACTTGTTTTTAAGACGCGTTTTACTTGGAGAAATTCAATTAGTTTAGTGACGCCTGTGCGCCGCGCGGAGGGCCTGCGTGTCTTGAAATGATTTTTCGCTCACAAGAAGTTTGGTGCCGGCGATGGTCGCTGACAGATAATTTTCTGCGACGCGGGACCCTTAACACTACCGCGTAATATGCTACATCTTGACAGGTACGGCAGCGCCACGTAGGAGCGGTGACGCGAAACACTGCATCAAGACGCTAACGAGCACCGACAGGCAGCGCTGCGGTAGTCTCAGCGCATTGGGGCCTCCAACCAGGTGCATGCGATAAAGGGCTTTTGCTTCGGTGACGACGCAGTTTCCGCACATGGTTAGCTTTTCGCGTCAATTAGCCTGTGACGCCTCTTCGCCTACGAAGTATAGCGTCGACATGCATCAGCTGCGCTTACATGCCGCCAAGCGCTTCGCTCCCGATGACATCAACTGACGGGTGCGCTAAGTGACGCAGAAGGGCAACGGCGTCGGCGGGCGAATCTGGCTTTGGTCCAACGAGAGCAACGCCAGCGTGAAGAAGAACTCCGCGTGTTTGTAGTGCAGGTTGTGGACTCTGGCACTCGTATTCCTGAAGCTCAGCGCGTCCCAACTCAACTGCCTGCATCAGACACTCGGGCCACAATGCTCGCGCCTTCGCTCAAGCGATTCGGCAGCAGGACGCCGTGCGCCAAGCATTCCTGTAACATGGACGCCATCCCGCAAATCCTTCGCCTTTAGCTGCAGCGCACCTTAAGTTCACGAAGCAAACATGCAAACTCACTTTTGTGTACTACTGATTCCAGTGAAAGAATTGTAAACCATATCTTCTTTTCATCCAATTTCATTTATATATAATTGCTACATTGACTCAAAATAAACAAGTGGTTTCCCCTAACCTTTCCTTGTTGTCACTGTGTGTTGGCTTTCGGCTTGTAAACCTTTCGCGAGCGGCTTGACGAATGCGCTACGATTCGAGGTCTTTCTTCTGGAATCGCTTGATATGAAATCAGTTTAAAAACCACGCAAATACCACTTGTGTTCTCTTTTATTCAGAATTTTTTTTCATCCGAAGCACTTGAAATTAATAAGTTGCACAATATTCAGCTATCCCAGCTTTGTTCAATTCCTTCTTTACTTTTGACTTGTGTGGCGGGTAGGACTCAGGGCATAGGCGCTTTGTTGATATGATAGGCGATGTGGTAAACCCATGCTGACGTAGCAACCCTTGTGCAAACCATGATGCGATGACGTGCAACAAATGCTCTCGCAGAACCAGAAGTGCCGAATTGGACTCGAAGTGCGTGGATCGTCGGTACTAGAGTGAGTCATTTAGGTCCCGATGAATGCGTGTTTGCAAGAGAAGTCGGTGAACTAGCGTATCAGTGATGACCGTGAATGCAGCCTGTGCTTCCGAAGTGCCTCTACTGTACCGGAACGCCATCCTGAGGCCTCGTATAGGGCATCCTATGGCCGTCCTAGATCTCCATGTAGTGCACACACTGTGACGTCGTTAATGGGTAGAAAAAACATACCGGTGCTAACCGTGTGTACATGAGTTCCTTCGCCGGTATTGCACGTGAACAAACGATAAACATAAGTGATGGCGTAGTACTAGCGTTTCATGGAAATAATTTTGGAAGAGCAGTCTGTCTACTTCCTTGGGGTAGCCTCGTATACTACACCAATAGTACAGGAAGCTAGCTAACGTATGCAAGTAACACAGTGCGAATTCAGCCACCCTAATGGCAGTTGTTCACTGCTAGGTATCCAGAACATCTCCTGTGCTCTGTGTGCCGTGTACACCCTGTGGCGTCGTCAGCGTGTTGCAAAAAACACCGATGATAGTTTTTTGTATATGGCTTAGTTCGCATATGTTGCGCACGTACAAATAATACACACACAGGGACGCGTAGTAGTAGCGTTTCTTGAACCAACTTTTCATAAAGGAGCCTCTCCACCTCTCAGTGACCTTTTGCATCCGCGATTTGGCAGCAGTGCGTTCATGACCCCGGGGAACTTCCGGTCAGCCAACTTCGACAGCCCAGTTAGCCAAGAAAAAAATAAGTATTTTGTCGCATAGTATACTCCAGGCGTATATTCTTGGTGTTTTCAGATATACGGAAAGTGCGCTGGACATCAAGCTCATGTAAGGGCTTTTTTTGTTGCACTTAATACTACATTTCACCTGTCAAACGTTCCAACTCTGCAGCAAAACTGGTGCCAGCTGGAGGGTCCTATAAGTTTATAGGATATTGTAACATATGCCGCTAGTGAGGGCTTAACCAGAAGTCTTCTGGGAACTCTGTTCGTAATCATAAAAAAGGGTCTATACGGTATTAAGCAACACGAGCCAGCGACACATTTGTCCATGGAGCCAACCTACCAGCATTTGTTCACTGCTAGGTATCCTGAACACCCATCACAATTTCTCGGGGATTGCTTCAAATTCGACTTAATAAATGCTAACAGTCATGAGGTGTATAAAAGCGGGAGTATAGTCATATGAAAGCGCTTCGTCGGCTGTCTATGTTCTTTAATTCATTCTTTGCATACTTAACAAATCATACTAAGGAGCAATATTTCCGCCGCAATATGCAAGCTGTATCCACGGTATAACAAAGTCGCAATGTGCTTGCACTTCGATAATGCGCTGGCATAACTACCATTCTGCATGAACATTGTAGAAGAGGAGATATCTTATCAAAATAATTGCAATTCCGCCCGAAAGGCGAAGCACTGATTGCGATAGCAAATTACTAGATAGCTGTACGAAGTAAGGATAGTAGTTGTCTCGGTCGTCAAAATGTTTAAACATTCGCTTACTTAGTAAATTACCAATGATAGAATATGTAAGCGTGACTGAACGAGGATGTAGGAAGAAACCGACAGACAAAGACAGCACTGTCTTTCTGTCAGCTTGTTTCTACGTCCTTTTTTCAGTCGTGGTTACACATTCCATCAGGGGTTTAAACCAACCAGCACGTCAACGTGTTTGTCTAAATTAACCAGCGCGGTGTCACGTACGCGCGCACAGGAAAATATGAACCTATCCCGCTCTATGAACGCGGAAACTGTCTTAAAACGCTGGACTTAGGAATCACGGCAACAGTCGTGAGCCAATTGACCTCTGCTCATATGTCGCTTCAACGTGAACGAAACGTCGAAGGCACAGCCCATACGAAGCTTCCGGCAATACGCGCACTCTGCAAACAATGCAGATCGCTTTCAAGACACGAAGGCGCCTTCAACGCCACAGCGTCCGCCAAAGGTGTCTACTACAGCGTTCGCGATTCGCGTGGCCAACACCGTTGAATACGCCGCGGTTGTCTCCACTCTGCACGGAACGGCGGGCGAGGAGGCCATCGAGGCTCCGTTACCGGCCGCCGGAAAATAGCGACCCTATCGCTCGCCTGAACCCCTGCCTCGCGAGCCACAGGAGAGGGCACGCATCCGGGGCAGATTTCTCGCTCGCGCGCGCGAGATTGAACCGCGTTCGCCGGCTCATCTTCAGACGCTCTCACTCATACGGAACCTCACGGCGATTCCGACGGTAGAAATACGCA
This sequence comes from Dermacentor variabilis, assembly GCF_050947875.1. Classification (NCBI taxonomy): domain Eukaryota; kingdom Metazoa; phylum Arthropoda; class Arachnida; order Ixodida; family Ixodidae; genus Dermacentor; species Dermacentor variabilis. Next base: position 7,802,335 of record NW_027460335.1, on the reverse strand, counting down.
TGAGTGTCCTTAAAGGTGCTATCGCAATAAAAAGAAAGTGTGGAAATCTGACGCACTAATCGAACTAATGTACGCGATGATGTAATGAGCCAACGATGCAAAATGGTGCATCAAAATTGACGCGCCGCATACTTCAATGACCAGCGCATCTCTCTAGCACGGAAATACCTGTGTCACGCGAACACGCAAGAACTTTTTGAAATCCTTTTTACACAGTTGAAATACTTTTTAATTAAGAGGTGTTGCGCAGCAGACACGCGGCACCGACGATCTCTTTTCAACGCTTCCTTCAAGGCACGCTACTGTAAGCGTGTCGGTAGAGCACGAAACAAGATCGACGAAAAGAAACTGATGTATCTTGAGATATAAAGTCAAAGTTTATTGTGTTACAAGTTTTCAAAATAAATATACAGCGCCATATTGAGAAACGTCGATGTCTCGTCCGTGCGGCACACGTCTGTAAGGTCATCACGTGACAGCCCGACCCGTTCAACCTGCTTACGGGAGTACAGAAGGAAATTAGCATTACTTGGGGCGCTATAACGTAAAACTATTCCAAACTTTTCTATTCCAGTTCTGCAATCAGCCCTGCGTGATTGGTGAAAAACTTTTTGGACCACCCCCACTTCACCTGTCTGTCACGCGGCGTCACAAAAGCCGCGATAGCTACCCATCTGATATGACCTGTACACACTGATTATGCATGACTTGACCGAACGAACGAAAAATAGTTATTTCTGATTTGACGCCTTTTCGCGATTTGCCCTCGGATATTGGTCACGGGCTGAACCCATTTCACCTGCCTGTCACGCAACGTCAAAAAACCGCAAACCCTCACCGCGTCAAAGTGACGTGTACGCGTTAAAGGTACATTAATATGCCGAACAAAACTGAATTTTCTTCTGAATAGCCGCAGCCTGCCCCGTTCCGAAAGGAATAGAATATGGCTGCCGTCGATCGCTCAGGCACTGGCAACTCGCACCTGCAGGATAACATGGTTTTATTTGAGTGCAATAAAATTTTTGCGTGGCCGTGTGACGTTTTTGAGCACTTTCGGCACGTTTACGATCTCGTTCTGCCAACTGTCCTTTTCTGAGGTTCCGTTTTAGCGTCATCCTTAAGCTTCCGTTGCATGCCGCTGCGATTGTGGACGAGCGACCGTAAGCTAAGTACGGAAAAGCAGACCAATCACAGACGCTAGCACCACCCTCTTCATCCGGTTATCGATTCTCAATGCAGTGGCTTGGCCTCATCGAATGCCTCTCCACTTGAGCGTGCTCCTCTCCTATCGTGAGCCAATTAGATAAGACAAGCCGCTCAGTGTAGGCAATGCTATTCGTTTTTCAAGCAAACAAAAGTGACCTCCTATGAAATAGAAGAGCGTTTGATTGGTCTATTGAGACAACCCTGCGGGTGACCGCCCGATCCTTGCGTCAGTGGTTACGCGAATTTAACGTCAGGAGAATGGAATAAAAACACATTGGAATAGTTTTACGTTATAGGGCCCTGGATTTACTACGCCTCCTGCGAGACGTAAAACTATTTTTTTTCTGGTGTAATTACAGGTGACGAAAAATACGTATTTGCTTATTTTCTTTACTATATGATAATTTCCGGCACCCACCGGTTGCGAAGCTCCTCCTTTCCAGCCGTAAACACATCGACGAAATTTGCTTCCAGAAAAGACTGTTTCTTAAATGGAGAGAAGTCGTATCAAATTTAACTGGTATCCGACTATAGTAGCGTTTTATTAATTAGCTCGGGAAGAATTATAACGAAATATATATTTACGGAAATGCATGGTCCTTTGGGTCCCTCGTTTACTGCTCCACCAAGTTAAGTGCCAGAACGGATTTGTATTTTTATTTGGGAAGTTGTGTATTGATGCGTGGCCGCCAGTCCCGTACAACCGCGTAAAGCGCAGGACACAGTGTGTTTCTAGACGTACTGCGCCCACTGCGGAATGTTCGAAGAACTCTCACATAAGCACATCGCAGAAGTGGTTACGTCAGGCGGCATGACGCCATTCAGAACAGACGAAATTGTTCTCCGCTTCTGGCGGTGTTTTCTCTTCTTCCTTTTTTGAAATTACAAGATGGTGATCCATAAATACTTTCATCAACAACGATTACCTTTTTTAATTTTTGCTATTCCTTACTTTTTGGCTTATTGCCTTAGCACATCGCTTAATTTCGCAGCTCCTTGGGACTCTTGTGTTCAAGTGCCCATTTTGCACGAAAAGGGCTGTGCAATTAGGGAAAAACCAGGCGAGGTAACGGGTGACAGTCATATTGTTCATAAGTTCAAGGGTTATTGCAGGGTTTGATGATGTGCGCTTTCTCGCATTATTTTATTTTCCACCTTATCTAACCGATATCGACGGTGTAAGGTTTCGAGGATCTGCCAGCGTTGCGGCGAGCCGTCACTGAAAGAAATAATGAAGCAAAAAGGAAAGTTAAACACAACTGGCGTTTTCTCCAGTTGGAATTCTTTCCATGAGCATGCGGACCAGCTGACCACAAACCGAATCGCTTTCCTGATCCATGGATCTGTCTAAACAAAGAAGGTTTAACTAATGAAGCAACATGGATGCTCGTGACCGTTGAATAGATGCTGACAACTGAACGCATGTCGAGTTAATCGTGCGGGCACCGAATGGATGAACAAACTGGCCTTCAGATCCCAGGAAATGCCGACAACTACCGCCATTCAAAAAGGATTTAAAAAGTCAGAAAATGTTGACCGCTGAATAGCTGTAAAGTCGCAACATAGATTTGGCAGCACATTAGGAATGTGCGTGAGGACTGGTAGCGTGTAAGGGGAAGGGGCTATGCCGCTTAATTTAGAAGAGGAGAGATGGCCGGTCCCCCACCCTCCACCCCCACTTTGGTACGTGCCAGTGCCAGACAACCTGGTCGTTGTCTCAATAACAGATGAACAGCTTCTTTGAGGACACAGCCATGTTAGAACTTATCGTTACATCGTAAGGAATGCTATTGCGCAACGATGTTTACTGAAACCAGAGTACTTCCGAGATTCAAAGGTGGCTAGACAAATTGTAGAGGGATTTTTTATTGCCAAATCGAGTGAAACGCGCCTCGCAAAACCATTTATTCGTTACGCTGAATGCCGCAGAGTTACTTCGATGCGCAGCACTGGCTCCCGTTTGGACTTCAAGGTTTCTCGACAAGTTTTAATTATTGAGACCACGTGTTTTTCGGGGCTTCTATTTCCGTCTGTTTTTCCGCAATGTCGTCAGTTGACAGTATGTGCTGTGTTTGTCTTTCCTTTCCTTTTGTCTCTGTTGCTTCGCACTGGCGACGTTAAGCTGCACATGAACTCGTCGAGCAAACCACCCTTCCCAATTTGATTGTTGCCCCCTAGCAGCCCAGCAACGCCCTTCAAAAGGCGACATATAACTTGGAATACTTACACATCGACGTCGTGAATTTTGCCACATTAGGATTCGGATTTAGCGCGTCGCATGCGCAATTCCGAATTCCGGTTGAGTGGCTCCACCTATCGACCAAGACAGTAGCCTATAACTGGAGTACCTTTGTACCAGCGCTGGATAAGGCAACGATACAATCACAAGCCTACCAGCGCTTGTCCCTTTATGCCGGCAACATCAGGTTCAAGTTTTTCAGCAGGTTCGTTATTACCACAAGGGAGGCGGGCACACAAGCACCTAATGAAACTGGCCGCCAATAAAGGACAGCATTCCATGCCTTTCATAGGCCACCAAATATGCGCGCCGCAGCCAAGTTGGTTGATAATAAACCGCTTTGCTTGTTCAGGTCTCCGACTATTTCTTTTTACCACGTGTGCTTCTCGCAAGGAGGTATTATAATTTGGGAAGGGAAGCAGACAGCAGTGTTCCATTCGGTACAGAGTCAACCTCGTCTACGACACATGTCTCTATACAACGAAATGAATTCATAAAGAAAGTTAATTATGTAGCCGCATGAGATTAAATCAGCCTAACCGGCGTCCTCCGTGTTCTGTTCTCTCTTAATCTGTGTGTTTTCTGTTCATTCTGAAGTGCCGAAAATTCATCAATTACATAACATCCAACTAGCCCAGCTTTCAGCCACACGTTCTTCGCTATCGACTGGTGCGACGGATAGGAGTCAGCGCATTGGCGCTCTGTTGATGTGCAGCCCGTGCTGAGGTAGCAACACTTGTGCAAACCATGATACGATGACGTGCAACACATGCTGCCGCACAGCCAGAAGTGCCCGGTTAGACTCGCACTATCTGGGTCGTCAATACTATAGTGTCTAATTTAGGTTCAGATGAATGTGTGTTTGCAGAAGTCAGTGACCTAGTATTCCAGTGATCAATGTGAATGTAGCCTTTGTATCTGAAAGTGCCAATACCATCCTGGGGGCTCATATAGGGCATTATGTCGATGTTCTAGCTATGCATGTAGTGTACAGACTGTGACGTCATCATCGTGCTGAAAAAACATAGCTATAGTAACTGTGTGTGTACGACTTCGTCCGCAGGTGTTGCCCATGTAGAAATAATACAAATATGGGAATGCATAGTAGTAGCGTTTCTTGGAACTTTTGATAGATGAGCCTGTCGACATGTCTCTGATAGCCTTGTATAGCCCATCAATAATAAACGACGCTTCGCCGTGCTTTCTCACGGGTTGGAGAATCAAGCTTTAAATCACTATCATCAACAATAACATAGCAAGGAAACGGTTACCGTTACAGGATCGCAAATGCAGCCATGCTCTTGTCATTTGGTCACGCCTAGGGGTCCTGAGCACCCCCCACAATTGCGCGGGCATTGCTTCAGCTGCAAATTAGTAAATACTATTGGTCATGCTGTATATAAAAGCAATTGCATAGTGATGTCAAGGCACTTCTTCAGCTGTGTGCGTTTTTTAATTCATTCTTTGTATAGTGGGCACTTCATAGCAAGTAGCAGTATTTCTGCCGCAAACTGCAAGCTGCTGCCGCGTTATAACCAAGTCGCAAAGTGCTTCAACTTCGCTAATGTACGACCTTCGCTCGCATAATTATCATCGCTGCATGAACATAGTAGAGGAGGAGACAATTCATCAAAAAACCATGCGCAGTTCCACCCTAAAGGTGAAGCTCCGATATCAACTAAAAATTAGTAGATAGCTGTACGAAGTAAGGAGAATAGCTTTATCGGCCACACAGTTCAGTGAGAAACGCATCCCCCTAGCAGGGATAGCTAATACTTCTGTGACACCATCGCGCGAAACTCTTTTACGTAAGGGAGCTTTCAACAAGTTGAAAGACTTTTTAATGAAGAGGTGTTGTGCAGCAAACACGGCACCGACGATCTCCGTTCAGTGTTTCCTTCAGGACACGCTTCCAAAAGCGTGTCGCTTGAGTTCGAAACAAGATCGACGAAAAGAAACCGATGTATCTCAAAATACAAAGCGAAAATTTTATTGTGTGATACGTTTTCACGCGATAGCGTTAAGGAGCTCGTGTCTCAGAAAAGTCGGTGCCGGCGTCCGCGGCGTTGGCCGTGAGCGACAAATCACGGCAGGCACTTCATAAATAAAAAGCAACTTCCAAAATGGGCTGGGTGGGAATCGAACCAGGGTCTCCGGAGTGTGAGACGGAGACGTTACTACTGAGCCACGAGTTCGATGCTTCAAAGCGGTACAAAAGCGCCTCTAGTGAACGCGGTGTTGCCTTAGAAACTAGCTGTTTCTAAGGCTCAGGCGTGCGTCGCTTGCTCAGGCGCACATTTCGTTGTCGCGCCGAACGCCGCGTTGCTCGACGCTCACCGCGTCCGATGCGGGGCGCGTAGTCGCTGCGCCGTAGCCCATTGTCTTACACCCCTTGGCGGGTCGACGGGAACGCTGTCGCGTTCCACTCTTGAAGGCGAAGCTTAAGCGTCCTCCAATTTTTAAAAATAACTTTACAGCACCATATTAAGAAACGTCAATGTCAAGTCCGTGCGGCGCGCGCGCCTGTAAGGTGGTCACGTGACATCCCGGACCTGTTCGACGTGCTTACGAGAGTACAGAGCAAAATTAGCATTACTGTGTTTACTACACCTTCGACGAGACCTATAATTATTTTATAGTGAGCTTAGGTGACAGCGAAATATATGTTTACTTTTTTTCTTTTATGCAGTATAGCTTTCTATAAGTATAGCTTCTTTCCTAATAAAAATCAAAAATGGAACTTATTCCCAGGTGAAACTAGGTCACTGCCTTAAGAGGAATTTTTGTATAAATTAACTTGATTCATGCTGTGTTTATTATACTGATTGTATCTTTTATTTTGAAGTTATCATGTTTCTTAAGGTTTTGCAATGCCTTGTTTACTAGATGCCTGCCGCGTTGTCCGGTAGCTCGGTTCCGGGCCCTCTCCCTTTTCTCTCTTCCGCGAAAAGGCAACGAGCGCCTCTCATGGCGAAAGCCTGCAACTCGCAATCACGTGCTGCGGCCTCTGTGATTAACGCGGCATCTGTCACCGTCTCGGAGGCCCGCGATAACGCCCGCTAAAAGAAGCCCGCGCATATAACGCGCCGCCGGATGCATTCAGCCGCCACTGCCACATCCACATCCGCCGGAAGTAGAAAAGGTAACGCGCGCCGCCTTACGGAATTTATGCTGAACTAACTTCAACTAAGGGAACCGCCGGTACGATGGGAAAGCGAGCAACGCAGCGGGCATATAGTAAAGGAGACATTGGGTGTTGAAGTTCATATGTGGAGAATAATATTTTGCTATATGCAATGTACAAATCCACTCCTGCGATAGGTCAATTCGGCTGCTGTATGTGAACATAAAAACAAAAAATAAAATAAATAATTACGATAATTGTTGGCGCCCGCCGGCCGTAAAAAGATCGACGAACACCGTTTCCAGAAAATGCCGCTTCTGAAAAGGAGATCGGTCGCTGTCGGGTGTCTGCCGGCAAAACTCTTTTTCGCGAGAAGCCGTTTTGCTCGAAAGGCTTTCGAGTACCCGTGTGACACGAGTGACCGTAGACGGTTTCGCTGGTGCAATAACAGAAGCGATAGTTTGGCCTCACGAAACATTCGGTCACGCGCCTTATCACTCTGATGCATGCGCCGGAACACAAAGCGCATTTCTAAGCTGTTTCCCTGTACGGAAAGTCTATTTTTAAGTTTTGAGGTAACAGACGTGCGCATTGCGCCTCAAGACTAATGCCTGAAATTTTGCACATAACTTAAGACAACATTGACATGCAAAATTCTTGTTTTCTTCAGTGTGCTGACAGACTGAAGTATTGGCAGTCTGAGGGCATAGCTATTAACGCACTCCAGCGACTCGATATCGCCGCCAATATCTTTCTTGTTCGCCACGTTTAACCTGCTACGTCTGTGAGCAAAACCGGAATCTGTCCGGGGCCAACGTTTCAAATAGTGAGAGGGTCCTGAAATGTGCTGAATGGAAAGACACCACTAGTTTGACCTTGCAGAAACGCGCCTTCCCGCCACAGTACCATGGGTGACGCATAGAGAGTTTCGGCGACAAACGCGCGGCGTAATATTTCTTTGTTAGCTGGTGTTAGGGTTGGCGTCTGGCACCACGTGTTGAAAGGAATTTCAACCGACTATCTCTCAACCTGCATCGTCAAAATGAGGTGTGACTTCGCCTGCTATTGTTGGCGACCCGCACCTCGTGCACAAAGAACTTTCTCTCACCCGACCTTCTTCCACCAGGTCTCGTATAAATGAAGCGTGACTTCCTAATTCGCCATGACCGTTTCGAGTGTCTGCCTGTCTGCCGGAAGCCCCGCAGTGTACAGGCCTCCTTTGTGTGTGTATGTGTGTATGGGTGTGCGAGTTTAGAGAGACCCTTTTCTCGAATTGGACCTAGAGGAGAACTCCCACGAACCCGCAACGCGCAGAAGAGGCGGACAGGCGTCTACAATTCCAGGAGGCGGGATGACCTCTACCTTTCAGCAGGCTCGCTATAACCAGAGGAGGAGGGGCCTTCTTTCTGTGCCGGTCACGTGACGTCTACGGAAGCAAGATCCCGCCCACGATTGTAGAGAGCCTATTCAGGGGCTCCGAAATGTACTTTCGAACACTTCATGCTCTTCTCATTTTCTTTCATCTACCTTTGAATAAACAGTGAAAGTTTCGCACAAGAAATCGTCGCGCCCTTGCTTGGTCGCCATGGTCAACCGGATGCCTGCAGCCCGCCGACAACGCCACGCTACCCAATAGGTAACGTCGGTAGAGCTTCGATAGGCAGGCGCCGCTACTTCTCGGCAGCAGTACGGTACGCTACCCTGGAGTACGCAACACTGGGAGGTACGTGCGGTCATATCTTATAAATAAATTTTGTCTATGCGACGCCTAATGCAGCGAAGGTTTAAAGCGCTACTTTGTACGAGTGGAATAGCGGATAATAAATAATACAGCAGATTCACCGAATTGGTATCTATATATAGACAGCGAAGCATTGTGCGAGTGTATAAATAGCTTAATCGTGAGTATGCACTCATTGAATTTCCGGAGATGGTGACACGGAAAGCTCCATTCAGGCTTTGTAGAGGAGATTATGCGATGCCGCGACCGCCGCCAGCGATGCGCGAAGGCGAGCTTTCTGGTTCTTCTTTTTGTCCTCATGCTTTCATCCGTACGGCCGGCGACGCCGCAGGTGGATGAAATGATGGATGCTGTGAGCGTCTCCTTTCAAAGGACCCGCTGTGGTTGCTTAGTGGCTATGGTGTCGGGATGCTAAGCACAAGGTCGCGGCATCGATACCCCGGCCACGACGGCCGCCTTTCGATGGGGGCGAAATGCGAAAACACCCGTGTACTTAGATTTAAGTGCGTGTTAAAGAACCCCAGATGGTCCAAATTTCCGGAGTCTCGCACTACGGCGTGCCTCATAAGCAGGAAGGGGTTTTGGCATGTAAAACCCCATAATTCTTTTCTTTAACAGAAGCGGTGGGGTGCGCCACCAAGCTCTTGGTATTATTGTGCCGATTGTTGTAGCTATGTTTTTCTAAAAAATAGTTCACGATGTGTAGAGGCGAACGCCATCTGGGGGTGCTTGTGCAGTCGTCGTGACCGGCACGATGCATCTTCCTGCTTTTACATGAATAGACCAGCTACGTGAATAGGATGATTTGAACGGGTGGGGGAGGATGCAACTAAATCTTGCTCCAGTTGCAAACATTTAGGCTGCTATTTCTGAGATGCGTTTTTCAGCGTTCCAGTAGCACGCCAATGTCCAATCTGTCACCCAACCAAGTTTAGCTACTACGTGACGCTCGCAGCAGGAAGCATGTTTGACATTCGCACTAAGGATGTGAGAGATGGTGCTGGCTAACACTCCCAGGGTTAACTCTAGTAGACATATACGTATAAATACCAAAAAAAAAGGACGGGAAAAACGACACCGCGGTAGTTAAATTCAAAAGAGCATTGCAGGAGTAGTGCCGAGACGTGGGTGCGCACCAAGCCTGCGGGCAGTTGTTTTTAACACGCAAGTGCTTTATGCCGCAGTCCAGGATGAACTTGCTGTAGTGGATGTGACGTCGGAGCGAACGCGTAAACAAATTGGAGGACGCTTCGCCCTTAATGATGGAGCGCGACAGCATTCAGGGATCCCAGACTACTTGTCGCGCTCCCGGCAACTGCAGGTTTCTTATTTTTCTGAATCTTCGCGTGAGCCGCCGCTGCCGCGCATGCGTGGAGGCGACCGCCATCTGGATGGTGGTGTTGCAAAGAACCGCGTGGGGCGCACCACTCTATGATTGGTAGAAATGCTAAAATTATGGGTTTTTTTGTGCCAGAACCACTTTCTGATTATGAGGCATGCCGTAGTGGAGTGCTCCGGAAATTTCGACCACCTGGGGTTCCTTAACGTGCACCTAAAATCTAAGTACACGGGTGTGTTCGCATTTCGCCCCCCTCGAAATGCGGCCGCCGTGGCAAGGATTCGCTCCCGCGACCTCGGGCTTAGCAGGCCAACACCATAGCCACTGAGCAACCACCGCTGGTATTGTTGGCAACGTTGGAAAACTGGTTTGTGTTATAGTTACCGCTAACAGAATTCTGTTTGCTCGTATATTCATATTACAATCCGACGCTATCATGTCGGTATTGTGTGTTTAAGTCGTACTTAACGATTTTTCTGAAGCGTTTTACTTGGAGAAATCCAATTATTTCACTAACGCCTGTGCGCCACGTGAAGGACCTGCGTGGTTTGGGATAATTTTCATTCACAAGACGGTCGGTGCGGGTGCCGGACGCCGACACCGGATTTCGTCCCGACTAGGGGCCCTTAACGCATCGCGTTAATGTGCTTTGTCTTGATTGGAATGGCGCTCCCAACTAGGAGCGGTGACGCTAACCAGTGCATCATGACATTAACGAGCGCCGACAGTGAGCGCTTCGCTTGTCTCAGCACAGCGGAGGCTCCAACGAGGTGTAGTCTGGTGTAGGTGGTGTAAGCTTTCAGCTCGGGTGACGATTACGCATGTGACGCCTCGTCGCCTATGTTGCTTAGCTTCAACAAGCATCAGCAATACTTGAACGCCGCCAGCTGTTTCGATTGCGATGGCATAAAGCTACAAAACTGCTGCGCTAAGGAGCACAGAAAGCCAATTACGTCGATGGGGGAATCTCGCTTTGATCGCGCCAGAGACACGCTAGCGCGAAGCAGAACGCCTTCCCGTGTTTGCGGCGCACGCTGCGAACTCTGTCACTCGTATTCCTGAAGCTGAGCGCGTTGTAGTTCAAGGGGCTCCCCAAGACACTAGGGAGCCGTATCAAAATGCACATGCCTTCACCGAAGCGAGACAAGGCATCAGGACGGCACTCGTCAACAGGACGCCGTGTGCCAAGCTCTCCTGTAACACGGGCACCGGCCGGAAAATGCTCCGTTTTCGCTGCAGCTGACCGAACGTTCCGGAAGTAAAAATGCAAGAGCTTCTGTGAAAAGACGTTTCACTTTCGTATTCAACCGATTCCTATGAAAGAAAGATGAACGATATCTTTTTTTCGTTCACTTTCACTTACACATAATTGCTACATTTGACTCAAATAAACAAGTAATTTCCCCTGCTCTGTCCTTATATTCCGTGTATGCCGGCTTTGTATGGTTGTACTTGGGACGAGTGCCTTGACGCATGCGCCATGAATATAGCTTGTTCTTCGGCAGCCTCTTGACATGAAATCAGTTGAAAAACCAGCGACTTCCCTTTTCTGTTCTCTTTTACTCCGAATTTTTCTGTTCCTCCGAAGGGCTGAAAATTCATCAATTACATAACATCCAACTAGCCCAACTTTCTGCAACATGTACTTCACTTTGGATTAGTGCGGTCAATAGAAGTCGGGGGGTGCGGACGCTCTGCTGACGTGCTAAGCGATGCGCAACCCGTGCTCACGTAGATACCCTTGTGCAGGCCATGATGCGATGACGTGTAACACGCGCTGTTGCAGAGCCAGAAGTGCGCAGTTAGACTCGGAGTATGTGGGTCGTCGATAATAGGGGAAGTCATTTAGGTTCAGATGAACGGGTTTTTGCAGCATAAATCGGTGACCTAGTGTGTCGGTGGTGAATGTGAATGCAGCCTTTGTGGCCGGAGGTGCCTGTCCTATGCGGGCACACCATCCTGAATCCTCGTATCGGGCATCCTTTATACTGTTGATGTTCTAAGTGTCAATGTAGTATACATACTGTTACGCCGTCAGCGGGTGGAGAAAACATACCGATGGCAACCGTGTGTTATAATAATTATGCGGTTTTACGTGCCAAAACCACAATGTGATTATTAGGCACGCCGTAGTGGGGGACTCCGGAAATTTTGACCGCCTGGGGTTCTTTAACGTGCACCTAAATCTAAGTACACGGGTGTTTTCGCATTTTGGCCCCATTGAAATGCGACCGCCTGGGCCGGGATTCGATCCCCCGACCCCGTGCTTAGCAACCCAACACCATAGCCACTAAGCAAGCACGGCGGGCGGCAACCGTGTGTAAATGACTTCATTCGCAGATATTGCACACGAACAAACCATAAACACAATGGAATGGGTAGGAGAAGCGTTTCTTGGGAATACTTTTGGTAGAGGAGCCTGTATATTTTCTTGTGAAAGTCTCGTATACAACATCAACGCTACAGCATGTCAACCTATACCAGTAACACATTGCGAATTGAGCCATCGCCGTCGCATTCCTTCACGGCTAGGAATCCTGAACGTCCCTCACAGATACTCGAGGCGTTGCCTCAGCTTCTGCTCACTAAATACTATTAGTCCTTGTAGAAAAGCCAGAGACAGTGATATCAACGCACTTCTTCAGCTATGATTGTTGTTTTATTCATTCCTTGTATAGCGGGAATTTCATAGCAACAATGAGTATTTCTGCCGGCAAAATGCCAGCTGTTGTCGCTTTATAAGAAGATTGAAAAGTGCGTCAACTTGAGTAATGCACGGCGTTATCTCGCCGACCAGCGTTGCACGAACACGGTCGAGGAGGAGACACTTATATAAAAAAAAAGGATAGTGTGCAAATCCGATGCACGAATAGAACGGACGTACGCGAATATTTGAGGAGCCATCAAAGCAAAATGGTGCTTCAGAAGCGACGCGCCACATAGTTCAGTGACGAACACCTCCGTCAAGCAGAGGTGGTTTCTCCTGCTGGGCTAGTTTAGCTATTGGCAATAAAGGGTCGCCATGACACTGGTAGCCAAGGAAAATTCAACAGCGTTTGCATATGTGCCGTTATCTTTACAAACTACACAACAATGAAATGAAGTGATGCAATTTTGCGTAGAAATAAGATGTGCTATTGGGCTATCTTGTTTTTTGGCTTCTTATATACTTATTTGGTCGCTTCATTTGTTGCACCAAGAGCCGGCGCTTTTGATCTTGTGTCTTGCGCTGTTATTTTTTTTGTCTGCTTCTGCCACTTTCTATGCACGCGTACGTTTTTCCGTATGCTCTGCAGTTTAAAGCTTTCTGTCTGTGCGTGCGAATGTTACGGCAATGTTAGAAAATCTGAGCAAAGGATGCAAGGCTGGCTGCGTGGCTGTGTGATGTGCATCAACAAACCAATGCCATGGAAGCCGGCTTCATTGTTTCTTTTTCGTCCCAGAGAAAATGGCGTTCGTGACGCAATTTCCTTTTATCTGAGGATATGCCAGCTGACAAAACCGTGTTCCAGGTCTCTACTTAGTGTGCACACTGTTACGTCGTCGGGGTGTGGAAAAAACATACCAATCGTAGCCGTGTCTGTATGACCACCATCACAGATATTGTACATGTAGAAATAATTACCATACGGGAAGGCATAGTAGCAGCGTTTCTTGGAAGCACTTTTGGTAGAGGAGCACGTCCAACTCTTTGTGATAATTTCGCATAGGTCAACAGTACTGCAAACTATAGGATCCAGGGAGTGGACTGCGAGCGGAGCCAACTTCGCAGATATTGTTCACGGCAAGGGATTCTGAACACCCCACAATTAGCATGGGGATTCCCTCAGCTTGGACTCAGTAAATGCTATTAGTCATTCTTCATACAAAAGCGCGAGTGCAGGTATGTCAGTGCACTTCTTCAGCTATCAGGGTTCTTTTATTCATTCCTTGTATAACTGGCATCTCATAGCAACAACAAGTATTTCGGCTGGAAAAATGCAAGTTGTTGCCGTTTTACAGCAAATTCTCAGACTTCCACTGTGGTGACGCACAACGTTAGCTCGTGTACCTACCATGCCTGCGTGAACATCGTAGAGCGGGAGACCCTTCGTCGGAAGCACAAAGTGTGAAAATCGGATGTACTAATGAAACTGATATACGCGGTTTCAAGAGCCAACGAAGGAAAATGGCGCACCAAAGTGCTGCACCGCATTGTTCAGTGTGAGCACATCTCTCTAGCAGATAAATCTAAGATGGTTTCGCTTGCTCAACAACAGAAGCGAGATTGCGGCCCCAAGAACACTCCGGTCAAGGGACTTATCAGTCTAATGCGCTGGAATGCAATGCGCATTTCTAAGTTCTTTCGCTGTGCAGAAAGTATCTTTATAAGTTTTGAGAAAAAAGACACGCGCATTACGTCTCAACACTAATACATAACATTTTACGTATAACATACGACAACCTTGACTTGCAGAACTGTCATTACTTTCAGGGGAAAAGTGTTGACAATATGCGGGCTTAGATTTTGGCGCAATCCTGCTACCCGACATCGCGACCAATGCCCCTCTTGTTTGCTGCGTTTAGCTGGATACGTCAGTGAGAAAAACCGGAATTTCCCAGGGTCCATGTTGCTATACAGCGAAAGTGTCTTAAAACATGTTGAATCGCAAGACACCACGTGTTTGATCTTGCAGAAACGCGCCTTAACCAGAGCACGATGAGAGACGCACACGCAGGTCTGGCGACTTCCTTGTTTGTCCGCTGGATGGTGCTCGCGGTCACCTATTATCAAATTTTTATATAAAACAACTAACCGGCGAAGCCTCTCAATGCGTTACCTTCGACCAGGGGAATATATAGCGGATATTTACAAGAAATGCAACCGATCCAACAAGTTGGGATCTATATATAGACAGCGAAGGAGTGTGTGAGGGCATGAGGAGTCGAAACACAAGTTTTATTGCGATAGCAATTATATAGAACCTCCCGGCGCATTTCTGCCGTCGGCGTCGCCATGAGGTTCCGTATAAAGTCCAAGGGCGATAACACCGCCGCCTCGCGCCGTATGCTGTATGTTCCGAGTCAATGCTTGTGAGGGTTAGCCGGCGAACGCGGTTCAATTTCGCGTGCGCGAGCGAGGTTGCGACCGGATGCGTGCCTTCTCCTGTCGCGCTCGAGGCAAGGGTTCAGGCGAGCGCGACGGGAGTTCTCCGTGCCCGCCGCTACAGCATTGGGGTGCGAGATCGCGAGATCGCGAATAGTGGGCGCCATGACAGACGCCACGTGGCCAAAGTTCACGCCCTCGCGGGCCTCATCTTCAAAGCGATCTGCGATGTTTTCATTGTGCGCGTAGTGTCTGTAGCTACGTATGCGCTGTGCCTTCGAGGTTTCTTTCGCGCTGAAGCGAGACATGCATGAAAGTCAATTCGTTTGCTGCTGCCTTGATATCTCACTCCATAATTCTGACAGTGGCTTTCCGTGCTCAAAGAACGAGATGTGTTCATGTTCACTTGTTATCGCATGACACCGTGCTGATTGATTTAGTTTCAAGTTGGCGGGCTAGGTGGTTTATATCCATGAAAGAATGTGTAAGTGCGACTGAACAAGTACGTAAAAGAAGCAGATACACAAAGACAGCGCTGTCTCTGCCTTTTTTATTTCCACGTCCTTGATGAGTCACGCTTACCCATTCTATCATCGTTAATTTCGTTACTAAGCGAATGTTAACATGTACCGATAAAAGTACTATCCTTACATTGTACAGCAATCCACTAATTTGCTATCCCAATCGGTGCTTCGCTTTTCGGGTGGAACTGCAAATTTTTTTCATTTATCCAATGTGTGCGCAAAGTGACACGGAAGGGTTCATTCAGGCCTTGTAGAGAGGCTATTGAAATGTCGCTGCGGCCGCCTGTGACACAGCAACGCGAAATTTCTGGTTCTCTTTTTTTGTTCTCCTTTCCACCGCACGGCCGGCGCCGCCGCGGATGGATGAATGGATGAATGCCATGAGCGCCCCCCTTGAAACAGGCGGTTCATTGCACCCCCGATCTCTTGTTCCTATTTTGCCGATTTTCCTACCTTTCTTTTTCTAAATAGAGGGCACGGGAGAGCAGTGACGATATTGTTGCTCAAAATCCCCTTGTGCTTTCATATTCATTTTGAATATGACCTTGAACGACTGTATATATGTTGTTAACTCCTCCTCAGCCTGACCATAGCCAATTGAACACGGAACTGTTTTATGTCATTGCTGCCTTGTCAAGTAAATTTGACAAGCGTCATACCGAAGTAATGGAGTCTTTCGCCAGTTAAAGGAAAACCCAAGAGGCACACACGCAAAAATGAGATCTTAGAAAAAGATTATTAAATTTGAAATCTATTGTAGAACCTATTGAAAATGCGTCGGGCCCAGCTCAGATTAACCGCCTTGTTCATGAAACTGTTACAAGTAAAGGCGCCGCAGACAGCTCAAGGCTTGGCGAGTGGGAATATCGGTGGGGAAGGGATAATTTATTATTTTACGGCATATTTGACAGTGCAAACGAGACAGTGGCACAGTCCGAGGACTGCTGTCGCGTCATCTAGGCTTGAACGTTACCGACGGTCTGATCGACAGAGCGCGCATGCAGGGTTCCACAGAGCAACTAAAGACACACCAATTATCGACAAGTTTTCAGCTTTTAAAACCAAAGATTTAGTTCTGTCTTAGAAAACTAAGTTGAGAACAGCCAGAATACCTTTGGGCGAAGACTTCTGCAGATCGGCACGCGTGTGACGAAAAAAACATATTCATTGTGGTAAATCATGCGGCCAACCCTTTTTATTGCGCTTTGACAAGCTTGTCATCAACAAAAATGCTACATCTGCTGCGCGGCCACTGATACCGTTTATGAAGTAGACTCCTCTCGCGAGGCACGCCTACCTGCTAATCGCAAAGCGGCTTCAAGCACTACTGGCCATTCGACAGCATAGCTACCTTCCCGCCACGCAAATAATGTGTCTGTTCGATTTAGCAATGCACGCATTGTGCCCAATGAACAAACGGCACTGTCAGGTCATATTGATTAACGTTGTGTTGATATTGTTGTTTTATCCGAAAGTTGGCTTTACGCAAAAGTTCAAAGCGGGGAAATTTTACACTGAAAAAGAAAACGCGCTATTTATGAATGACTTCGATATTCGTGTCGGCGGGGTTGTCTTGAACGCCGTTAATGAAGACCCGTTCCTCAAACGTCCCAGTCGTTTCAGTTCAAGAATGTGCGGGCGTGCGTACGAATTACCATTGACAGTAGGAATTGCCTTTTTTGGGAATGTTACAGACCCCCTGCTACACCCCGTTGCTTCTGTGGTGAATTTCATGACGTCTTAAATAACATTGTGACGCGATACCGCACAGTGCCTTTCTTTCTGCTAGGAGATTCCTACTTTCTAAACATCTCATGCCACATTGGTTCGCCACTATTACAAAAATTACCCGGAATGCGGTAAGTTTCTTGATGTTTGTTTTCACTTCAACCTCGCAGAACTTGTTGATGAACCCACTGGATCTAGTACAGTTACCGCTAATATCCTTGACCACATTTTTACTACTACATCGGACTTAGTTTCCAAACTTACTTACACCCCTGGTTTAAGTGATCACTTGCTTATGCATTTCACTTTGTGTGCGCATGTTTCTACTAAAAATAGCTTTCGGCTTCTTCGTGATTACAAGCACGTTGATACGTTTTCTGTCACGCAAGAAATTGAAATATTTAAAGCTGCTTACATCGCCGGTTTTGACGACTGCTCAGTTGAGGATAATTGCTACTTTTCAAACACTATACTATTATTTGTAATGTCCAGCTATGGGGGGGGGGCACCTCAAAGAAACATACCCTCCGAACACACTATTGCCATGGTTCTACAACTCTCTTAAACGCCTCCTCAACAAAAAATTCACAGTACCGCCGGAAGATCGAAACAACGATTGCGGTAGCAAATTAGTAGATTGCTGCACGACATAAAGATAGTAGTTTTATCGGCCGTATAAACATGTAAACATTCACTTACAAACTAAGTTAGCAATGATAGAACGTGTAAGCGTTACTCAACGAGGACGTAGAAAAAAACAGAAACATGAAGACAGCGCTGTCTTTGTAAGTCTGCTTCTTTCTACGTCCTTGTTCAGTCGCGCTGACACTTTCTATCAAAGATTCACACTAACTAGCCCATCTACTTGTTTTAGCTAAATTAATCAGCGTGGAGTCGCGTGCTCGCTGTATCAAAACACTGTTTTTAACAAACTCCTTTAGCCAGTGCTCGAAAGGGTGACATATTCATTGTTTGACATATTCATTGATGCAACACAGCGGAGGGCATGTTTGATTGGCAATAAGTCCACTTCTGCTGAACGCATTAAATTACTTTTCGCGGCAAAGTATTTCTGAAGTAGTCCATCTTCACTTCAGATACCTTTTTCCATTGCGATCAAATGCGACAGGGCCCCTTTAACCACGCGTCCGTGGCGTAACTTCAAGGACCACAAAATCAAAAATACCAAATCTGTGTGGAACGCCCAACGTTTTTTATTTGTTTTTGTTGTTGGCTGTAATTGTCTATTGTTGGTCGACAACAACCGGCTATAATAAAGTCGTATTAATAGCAGTAACACCATGCTGTTGTCGCGCACTTTGAAAGCATATGGCATCTGCCACATTGAAGCGACACACAGCGCTGATAAATTCAAACCTGAACATCAATAAGAATATTTTGCACGTAATTAGATGGAAATTCGACGTTCGATATTTCGATAACTGGTTTCAATCCATCATATTCTGCCAAGCGTACATTTTAGTGTTCGAAATGAAGCCGTGTTAGAAAGCGCAAGTGAAGCTCTCAACGAAAACAGTGCATTATAGTAGTCTCGTAAATATTCGCGTTTGTATCTATGAGAACTGTACACTGCGGCGTGTCAAGTTGGAGCCTTATTATTGTGCATGCCAGAAAAAGAAATAGCTCAAGCAGGTCCTATGCACTTGTTGCCTTCTCCACGAAGCGAAGCTGAAGTAAAGTGTTTAATCAAATGCCTACAGCTCACAGAGATACGTGCAGTTTCGGGATGAAAAGTGCGTGCTGAGATTCGTGAGCTATGTTTCAAGCAAGATTTATGAATTCTGCACATCTTCTGTCACAGTGGGACATAACATCCTGGAGGATTGGCCAAGAAGGGGCGGAACTCCAGGAGCACATGCCCAATGGCTACACGAAGGGAAGTGAAGTAAACAAAAGAATTCGGGTGATGTAATTACACAGTAATTACCCCTGCTTGAAAAGCTTGTCGAGTTCTGAGTTCCTCACGAATTCAAATGTGCTAACGATACGAAAGAATTTCAACATTATACTACGGTTAGAACCCCGATTATACTAATCCACAAGAAGCGAGAGGTTATGGAATTGAAAAATTAGAGGCCGATTAGATAAGCATTTAGTATTCTATAAGGTATACACGAAGATCACTTCGAATAGAATTAGGGCCACACTTGATTTCAGTCAGTCAATAGAACACTGGCTTATGAAAGAAATATTCGACAATGAATCACGTCCATGCCATCAAGCAGGTCATTGAGAAATCTGCGGAGTACTGCGGAGTCTGCAACACTTGCACACGTCACCATTTCATAATAATATAAGAAAAAATCACTCCGCAGTCAAAGTCAAAAGATGTATTTGTTATCTTCCTCATTCAACAACAACAACGATCACGACGACAATAATAAAACAACGACAATAATAACAGCGACAACAGCAACAACGACAACAACAACGACAATAATAATAACTACAATAGTAACAACGACAATGTGTCCATACGGCTTTCCTGTAATATGGAAAGACATTTCATACAGTAGAGATACCAGCAGTCATGGAGACATTGTGTTATCGTCGAATACAGAAGTCATACGTGAACATTTTGGGAAATACCAAAAAAAATTTTACAGCTACGTTAATTGTGCCCGAGAAATGTGGTAAAATACCAATGAAGAAAGGAGTCAGGCAAGGAAGCACATTGGCTAGAATGGTTCGTTGTGTGAATAACAGATTAATGACCTGAGAAAGCTTGCTTTGAGGACACAGCGGTGTTAAAACTTACCGTTACATTGTAAGCAATGTGGTTGCGGAACAATTTTTTCTGAAACCATGGTACTTTCCAGATGTAAAGACAAGGCGGCAAGAGATATCGGAGATGCATTTACAGCGAAGCTGGATGTAGCTGCCCTCCAGGTGTGGCCGATGTCCCTCCGTCTACGCGTCGCTTCGACACGAAAAAGATTTCGTCTGCAGTTTCCAGCGAATGCTCTGCAGCTTTCAGTCTAATGTCCTAGATGTCCTAGATAAAATCATACTGAAATTAACCACTAAGGCCGCTCAATCATTACGCAGAGTTTCATTTACTTGTCATAATTAGTTCACAGTTACAGAATTCTCGTCTGCTTTCACAACATAGCCGTCTACGGAGGGAGTATGGTTATACAAGACGGCTGTAACTCTTGCTTTGTCGAAACTATCCCGAAACAAATTAGATGAAAATTAGCTGCTAAGACGACTCTAACGTTACGCCAAGTTGCATCTAGTTTTCCTGATAGTTCACAGTGAATTCGTAAATATTATGGAAATCCCGTCTGCCATGCGGCGGTACTTGCACACTTCACCATTTCATAAAAGTATAAAAAAAATCACTCCACAGTCAAAAGATGTATTTGTTATCTTCCTCATTCAACAACAACAACGATGATGACGACAATAATAAAACAACGACAATAATAACAGCGACAACAGCAACAACGACAACAACAACGACAATATAACAACAACAACAACGACGACGACGACGACGACGACAACAATAACAATAAAACAATAATACCTATATATACACAGATGCGTGTATTTAGCAAAGATGCACCACGGCATTGCTGCTCGTCCACCACAGTTTGAGAGGGCTGACGAATTTTGTTTTATTAGCAAATCGAGTGAAACCTGTGTGGCGAAGCCATCCATCCGTTACGCTGAATGCCGCAGAACTAGTTTACTTCGATGCGCAGCACTGACTGATGTTGGGACTCAAAGGTTACTTTACAAGTTAAAATTTTTGGGACCAGGTGTTTTTCAGTGCTTCTATTTCCGTCACTTATTCAGCAATATCCTCAGTTGACATTCTGCGTTGTGTCTGTCTTTTCTTTCCTCTCGTCTCGGTTGTTTCGCTCTGGCAACCGTCAACGTGCATTATCAAATAGTTGAGCAGACCAACTCTTTTTCTATTTCATTGTTACACATTAGGAGAATACTGACTCATCGACGTCGTGCATTTTGCCATATTACAATTTGGATTCAGCGCCTCGCCTGCGCCATTCAGACTTTCGGTAGCGTGGCTCCGCCTATTGATCGGGACAAGAACCGACAACTGGAGTTTATTTACACCAAGGCTGGATAGGGCATGTACCACGTACGTACAAGCGTTCGTCCCTTTATCCCGGCAGGATCAGATTCGAGTTCTCGCGCAGGTTCCTTTTCACAATATGGTAGGTGGGCACACAAACGCCTAATGAAACCAGCACCAATAACAGAAAGTATATCGTGGCTTTCATTAAACTTTGCTACGTGATAGACCCCTTTCGTTCTTCTGGTCTTCGACGATTTCTTTCTCACTACGTGTACTTCTCGCAAGAAGGTTTCAGGATTTGGGAACTGAAGCGGGGAGCAGTCTTCCGTTCGGTACACAGTCGAGTACTTCTACAACAAATGCCGCTACAGCAAAACGACCTTATACCGAAGGAATAGTTATGTAACGTTTTTTTGTTATTATTTGTCAGCTCTGCAGTGTGCTACATTTGCTAGGAAGTGACCTTTAAAACTAATAATTCCGGCTGCCCCAAGCAGTTCGCTTAAATGCGTTGTTAATAAAGGAAAGTTCTATATTCTTCATAAAGAAACAGTGATACACATACTTGCCCAAAGCGCTCCGTGCGAGAGTGTATGGAGACTAGGCAGTGATCATGAATAATAGCATAAAGCCAGCGTACTTTCGACAGATCCAAAGAACGAAACTCTGCTAGATAATACCTACAACATGTGCTTATAATTTGGCGAGAATTCCATTCAACATGTTTATTCCCTTCATTTTTTCATATGTACGTCTTATGAACAAAGCGACGGCATTGAAATTCGCTTGCCGACCCATGGAATGCACATGTACAAGCTTTCGTCGAAATGTTATCACCATATTTTACAGCGACTAATTATTTTATGTGATGCATCCTTCTGTGTTTAATAATTAGGGGTACGGAAATATTCGAAGTTTTGAATACAACTCTAATAATACCTATTATTTGAGTTCGTATTCTAAAGTAACTATTTACTATATTTGAGTATTCGGGGCAAGCCAAATATTTCGCCAGGATCGAATGTGAAAGTGCGGTTGCCATTCTTTGTCTTTTAAATAAATTAATAATCAAATTATTAGAAGTGAGACAACGAAAAAGCTTTTGCAAGAAATGTAGGAGGAATGTGGGCAATGGAACCTTTGTTGGCGATATCGTCGTGTTATCCTGCATGACAACTTGTTTTTTCTTGTAGTCGGCCACTTGGTGGTTTTGGCAGTCTAGTCAACAGTTTAGCACCAGTTAATTTTTGTGCCACAACTTTCGATGGTTTTCTTGCAACAGCCAATTTACATGTGTCTACAGCACACAAGTGCTTCAGCAGCTTCTTTTTTTTTCTTTTCCACAACCTCTTTCCGAATTTGGGCCGCCAGTTATATGGCGTGTTTTTAATGCTAGTCACACACCAGCCATTCTGTATTTGAAGGCTTGTTTGAAAACGAGGCACTAGGGTTTTGGAGAAACCACCCGCCAAATTTTTGTTGCCACAATTAGTGGTCCTAATGTTTAAATCTAATTATTTGTCTGTAATAGGTACGTGTTCTTTTACACTAGCAAGGACAAGCGTAGTATCTTTTAAAGCCAAAAATATTTCTTCCCCATATAAGTATATGTCTGCATTGATTATTCGGTATTCAGTTTGGTATTCTGTACCTTCTTTTGGTATACATTTAGTATTCCAGAAACCTTATTTTTGCCAGGCTGGTCAAAGAATGCAGCCGCTGAGGCAGACGGAAATCAATAGTCTGAATAGGTTTTCTCAAGAGGAGTGTTAATCGCAACTTATTTATTAAAGTGCCATCTTCGTTTTCTTTTATATAAAGCGTCATTTTTGCTCGAAGCTCCTCAACACCAGGTTTCCATGAGATCCCTACATTTGTAATCTTCGAAAAGGCTAGGTATCACTCCAGAATTTCTTCAGACTCGTTATTCACGCGGAAAACTGTCCCTTACGCTCGATTGTGTAAAATCTATCATCATCATTAGCCTGGTATGTCCACTGCAGGGCAAAAGACTCTCCCATACTTCTCCAACTACCGCGGTCATGTACTAAATGGGGCCATGTTGTCCCTGCAAACTTCTTTATCTCATCTGCCCACCTGACTTTCTACCGCCCCCTGCTACGCTTGCTTACTTTCCCTTGGAATCCAGTCCGTAATCCTTAATGACCATCGGTTATCTTCCCTCCTCATTACATGTCCTGCCCATGCCCATTTTTTTCTTGATTTAGGCTAAGATGTCATTAGGTCGCGTTTGTTCCCTCACCCAATCGGCTCTTTTCTTATCCCTTAACGATACACCCATCATTCTTCTTTCCTTAACCCGCCGTGGTTGCTCAGTGGATATGGTGTTGCGCTGCCGAGCACGAGGTCGCGGGATCGAATCCCGGCCACGGCGGCCGCATTTCGATGGGGGCGAAATGCGACAACACCCGTGTACTTAGATTGAGGCGCACGGGGGTGGTCAAAATTTCCGGAGTCCTCCGCTACGGCGTGCGTCATAATCAGAAAGTGGTTTTGGCACTTAAAACCTCATAATTTAATTTTTCTTTCCATAGTTCGCTACGTCATCCTCAATTTGAGTAGAACCCTTTTCGTAAGCCTTCAGTTTTCTGCCCCGTACGTGAGTACTGTCACTGTATATGTTAACTTATAATTTAACCCTCATTCTTTTTCCGACTCATCAGACAGGTGAGGCACAACAAATCGCCTATGCAAATTACAGATATCATTATCCAATACAATGTTCTCCTAAGACTCTTTTGTTCCCAGTACACTTGACGAATGGAACCGCCTACCCACCTCTACCACCAAAAATGACCGGTGGTTTTGTTTATTTAAATTTGCACTTGCACATTACTTACCTTCTTGGCAGCCGCACTGTTTTGTTCTCATAACGCAGATGTTTTTTTTCTCGAGCACCTTGGGTCTTAAGGGTTTGCAAATAAATAAAGAAATAAATAAGTAAATACATGAATATAATGGTTCATCGAGCGAATAAACTAACAACGTGCTCGCAACTCATACTTATGTGATAATACAAGCACTCAAAATGATAATGAACATCCGCACTGCGGTCCCTCGTCCACTATTGACGCATATGAATACCCGTGTCGAAACACACTCAGTGACAAACACATGCATCAGGAAGTTCTATTTAGCTCGTGGATTCTGTGGTAATACATGGGAAAGGATAAATTAATTTGTTTGATTTAATTGATTTTGACATCCTGCGGCCCCGGGCTATAGAACGAGTGACGAAATCATCACATGTCAATTCCAGATGAAAAAATGGTCAGGTGGAAAGAACGAACGTTTCGCGGTAAGGGATTCCAACGTTGAATATCCGAGGGAAAAAAAAAACAATGTTTGGGCATGTCACTTCAGGGTTGTCATGGTAAAAAAAAATTCAGGTTGTGAGAGCTTTGGGTAAGGGAACGACCAGAAAACCTAATGCATCTAATAAGCGGGTACAGCGGCGAAGCTAATTAAGCCGTGCACGAACTTTATGCTTTCGTTGTGGTGACGTGTAGCCAGAGTGGTTAAGTTCGGATGAGAGAGTTAGAAAATAGTTATTTCCGGCTACCGCTGCACCGTATTCAACGAAAATTGTTGGATTAAAAAAAAAACGAGTTAATATACCGTAACACAACAAGCGCATCCTTTATTTAGGTCGTAATTTAAACAAAAACAAATGTCGATATTCTGAATATGTATCTGTCTTCCCAGGTTCCACAACGCCGCAGAGAGGCCGAAAGCGGAAAATGTACTCGCCAGAGATGGCAAGCGTCATCAACCGACTGAGATGTGATGCACAATGGTATCGCAAGTCAATGAAGATAAAGATCTGCCGAAAGATTACCCGAAGGGAAGCACTAGAGAAGTTCATTTATCATGTGAGCCAAGAGTTCTGCCAACCCTTGCAGTGCCAGGTGACGCGCCATTATCGGAAGAGGAAGGCAAGTATATGGATAATGGTTGTCCGCAGCATACTGGTGTGGTCGCGCCGTTTTGCGTTGTGTCCACTATTCTGAAAGATAATCTAAACAGCAGTGTACTATAAGAAATATTTTGCTGTATTGAGTGTGTCATAGACATGCTGTAGTAGTTCTGCTATGCGTGTTGTATGCTGCGCATATATGACATCAATCTGAATCTCAAAAAACATCGTGAGAGAAAACTCCTTGCGAAAAGAAAGCTCCAAAAGCTTGAAAAGTAAGAAACATTTTCTAACTAATATCTTCGTTTTGTAATTCCGACAGTTCTTAGGGCGGTTTCCTGATTAGCGTAAATTTAGAAGATATCTCGGCATAATTCAGTATTTGCATAAACATCGTGAAACGTATTTTTTCTGCAGACATTGTTCCCACACCTGCACCCTCTTCTCCAAATATTATTCCCTAGCTGCCATACGTGGATCATGGGATGCTCGATACCTTTAGAGCTTATATGAGTAAAGATATGGAAGTTCTAATAATGCTCAGCCCTGTTGACTTTAGTGGCTTCGCAAAAATACCAAAACTGGGAGGAGGGGGGTGGGACTCCTTCGCCAAAGTCACCAACAACCTTAGTTATCAAACAAAGTATGCTGCACCAAAAACAAGTGCCCTAAAAAAGTTGAAGCACTTTGGAGTCCTTATTGTGTCCAGATGTGTCCACCTGTCCCATGCTACCATGCTTCAAAGGGGTTGCTCCTAACTGTGCTTATGTGTGTAATGTTGATTCAGCGCATTAAAAGAAGGTCTTTAAAATCATTCAAAAGAGAATTTTTCTTAGCGGAGGGCCCTGATGCATTGAATGCAGCCTAGTTGGGTTGGTTTTAGAAGATATTTCATTATGTCCTGAAGCTAGGCATTCAATACAACTTTTGTGAGTCACTCTGTTCTTGCCGAACTTCCACTGACGGTCGACCGCTGATTGGCAAATGCTTCTCTTGCATTGGCTGTTTCTCAAGAAAAAAAAAAGTTGGCGCTATTCGTTGTTATTGTCATTGAACTGCGCCATTTATGCCTAGTTGACGATAGAACAAACGACGTGCTTTGCAAATGTTAAGAAACATCTGCAATATGCTCGAGAGGTGTATCGTATCGATACCTTGTTCTCAATGTTACAGATAGAAATGAAGCTAGTGGTCTTACACGTCGTATTGCAAAATAAAACCACACATGAAGAAAGACCTCAAAAATTTTCAATATAGTTTGCTAGACATTTATCGGCGCATAAGTCAAGAAGAACGACGCAGAGAATTGACTAGGTTATAGCATATTGTTTGGACTAGCCAGCGTCCCCTTCATATGGAATAAAAAGGGGAGCTTTTGTTACTGGTGTACAAAAAATGTGGGTGGGCTTCTCCTGATAATATTTTCATTATTCGTAAGTAACCGTTGCGCCGAAAATTGCTTTGGTAGAGTTGTGTGTTACACAGCAAGGAAACGTGACATCTGCCGCAATTATCTCTCTATGTGAAACTGTGGGAGGCTGTCTTCCGCATGTATAATCATAGTACAGAATGCGCCTATTTGTGCTGACAAATGAGGTAATCAGCTCCACATTATTTCAATGTCTATGTAATGCCTTGCTGCGCAATAGGTCGGTAATCAAACAGTGAATAAATCACATTCTTTTGCGTACTTATGTTTTGCTGAAACAAAATATAGCTGCGTGACAGGGCATAGCAGCTCGCGCATCTTCAACAAAAAAAGATAAGTTTTCACACAAACGCGGTGCAAATATCCTGTGAATAAGGAAAGAAAATTAGAGGCAGAAGGGTGTTGAAAACGAAATCGAAATAAATGCAGGCGGTGTTGGTTCCCGTTGGCGCCTGCAGGGAAAGTTGTGTGCTCGTCGAGCACATAGCAGACGACAAGCGGGATGGCGTTTGACCTTCGCGCATCAACAAAACAGTTGCCATAGAAGCAGGCTTCATTTCTTTTTCCTGTCGGAGTTTGGCATACCCAGCCCCAGGGTAGAAATTAGTGCTCGTGACGCAATTCCCGTTTACTTCAAGGTATACCAGCTAACTTAGTCGTGCTCTAATTCATGATGT
Source organism: Dermacentor variabilis (assembly GCF_050947875.1). Taxonomy (NCBI): domain Eukaryota; kingdom Metazoa; phylum Arthropoda; class Arachnida; order Ixodida; family Ixodidae; genus Dermacentor; species Dermacentor variabilis. The sequence goes on along the minus strand of NW_027460335.1, from coordinate 7,775,236 downwards.
AGTGTGCACACTGTGACGTCATCAGCGTGTGGAAAAGAAAATGCCGATCTCAGTGAGTGAGTGAGTGAGTGAGTGTGAACTTTATTATTAACCGTGTCTATAGCACTATGTTTACAGATATTGCTCATGTAGAAATAATGAACATACGTAAGGGCGTAGTAGTAGCTTTTCTTGGAAATACTTTAGACAATGGATCCTGTTCACCTCTTTGTCATACTGTCGTATCGCACAGCATTAGAACGTATGCCAGGGGACCGTTGCGCATGGAGCCAACGTGACGGGAATCGTTCACAGCTACGTATCGTGAACACCCGCCCTTTTAGCACGGGAATTGCTTCAGTTTCCACTTAGTAAATACCATTAGTCGTGTTTTGTAGAAAAGCGAAATTACAGGGCTTTCAAGACACTTACTCAGCTATACGAGTTTTTTCACTCATTCTTTGTATAAGTGGCATCTCGTAGCAACGAGTAGTATTTCGGCAGGAGAAATGCAAGCTGTTGCCGCTTTTTAGCAAAGTCGCAGATTGCTTCCACTTTGGTAACGCGAGACGTTAGCTCACCTACCTGCCATCTCTGCATGAAAATGGTAGAGGAGGAGACACTTCCTCAGTGGAAGAACGTGTTCAACTCGGATGCACTAATGAAACTGATGTACGCGAAGGTTTCATGAGCCAACAAGGCGAAATGGTGCACCAAATGCGGCGCGCCGCATAGTTCAGTGTGACCGCATACCGCTAGAAATAAGAAAACCTAAGACATATCGCTTGGTCGACAACAGAAGTGGGAGGGCGGCCCTAAGAAACTATCGGTCACGTTCCTTATCAGTCTACTGCGCGGGAACACAAAGCGTATCGCCAAGATCTTTCGCCGTGCGGAAAGTCTGTTTTTAAGTTTTGAGATAAAAGACGTGCGCATTACCCTTAAGAATAATTCTTAAATATTTTCGTTTATCTTGCGGCAACTTTGACGTGTAAAATTGTCGTTATGTTTAGAGAAAAAGTATTCAAAAATGGCGGGTTTAGAATTTAACGCACTCCAGCTACTCGATATCACCGCCACTGCCCTTCTTGCTCAGCGTGATACTTCAGTCAGCAAAGCCGAAAGTAGTCCAGGGCCTATGTTTGTAAAGAGCGAAACGCGGCTTCTCGCCGCAACACGATGAAAGATGGACAGAGAATTGCGGCGACAAACTCGTGGCGTAATTTCATTCTTTGTCAGCTGGAAAGTGCGCGCGGTCACTTCTTATGGATATTGTCTGTGCGACGCCTAACGCAGATAAGTATCGAAAACGTTACGAAGGTAATAACAGATGTGGAAATGCAGCCGATGTAACCTGTTTCAATATATATAGACACCGAAGCTGTGTGTGATGGCATAAAGAGTCGAAAGAGGAGTTTGTGTTTTTTGAATGTCCACACAAACTGACACGGAAGGCATCATTCAGGGCTATTAGAGAGGCTTATGCAATGCCGCAGCCGCTGCTTGCGGTGGGCGAAGGCGAGCTTTCTGGTTCTCTTCTTTTTTGCAGTTTTAGACGCCGTGGATGGATGATTGGATGGACGATATGAGCGTACTCTTTCAAACAGCTGGTGGGTGGGCCCATCAAGCTCTGCTTCCTATTTTCCCGATTGTCCTACCTATCTATTTCTAAAAAAATCACGGTGTTAAGAGGCATCTGGGGCTGCTTCAATAAACCCAGTAGAGCGCGCAGTAGGGGTACTCTACTGTGTGTAGTTTCACTATTCGGCTAGAAAACAGCCACGCAGCACCCACGTCGCGAAAACGCGGCAAGTTTGCAGCGAGAAGCTTCGCTTCTGAAATCCCAAGAGCGATCAATCCGCTTGCAGCAAAGAGCCATCTGCCATCTTCCCGAGGGCACCATAAAACGGAACTGTTAGGCATCGCTATTTTTATGCTGTTAGGCTGACATCATAGCCCTGTTCTCAGCTGCTACCCTCACTCTTGTTCTGCCAGGTTCTGCAATTTCTATTGGCTCCTAGGTGCAATTCAATGTCTGTGTGGCAAATTCGACGAAAAATCACGCTTGTAGTTTTTTTAACAACGAAGTTTTCATTCGGAAGGAAAGCGCTCCGAAAACGCAATGTGCCAATTCTCGGTCTTTTCTGACAAAACTAAACTCACAAAATCTACTTTTTGACGAAGAGAAAATTGCGGGGAACGTTAAGGGTGACGTGCAGGTGAATTCTGAAGTGTGACGCACAAAACAAAGTAGCGATTTATTTACTGCAATAAATAACTACTATGTTTAGCAAAATATTCAAAGTAATTATCCAACCGTGTTAAGCTTCTGCGCAAATAAAAAATCCAGGTGTCAAAGTCAGTATAGTACATTTGATACGTCGGGCAGTATATGTGTATTTTTCATCAAGTTTCACCTATTTATAACTGCTGCATTTTACTTAAGATAAACAAATAATTTCCCCTGTGTTTTCTTTGTTGTCCGTGTGTGTTGGCTTTGCGTGGTTACACCTGGGATAAGCGCCTTGACGGTTGTGCCATGATGCTAGGTCTTTTGTTCTGAGGCCTCTCGACATGAAATCAGTTGAAGAATTAGGGTCGTGCCAATTATGTTCTCTTTTAATATGTTTTTTTTTGTTCCGTCGGAAGCGCTGGAAATTCATCAGTTACATAATATTCAGCAAGTCCGGCTTTCTCCCATTCGTTCTTCACTTTCCACTAGTCAGTGGAGTGAGTGCATTGACAGATACAATTCACAATTCATACACAACACAGGCATCACAGCCCACATATAATACATATAAACGCTCCAAGAATTATGCCTTAAGGGCAAGTCTTTATCGCAATAAAAAAAAAAGAAAGAGTGCATTGACGCTCTGCTGTTGTGGTAACCGATGTGCAGACCGTGCTGGCGTAGCAATCCTTGTGCAAACCACGAAACGATGACGTGGAACACTTGCTGTCGCAGAGCCAGAAGTGCCCAGTTGGACTCGGATTGCGTGGATCGTTGTTACTAGGTTGAGTCATTTAAATTCAAACGAATGAGTGTTTGCGGAAGAAATCGGTGACCTACTGTATCGGTCATGGCCGTGAATGTAGCCTTTGTACCCGAACGTGCCAATCCCATGCAGGCGCACCATCCTCAGGGCTCGTATAGGGCGTCGTGTCGACGTTTTAGGTATCCATGTAGTCTCCACACTGTGACGTCGTCAGCGTGCGGAAAAAACATACCAATGGTAACAGTGTGTATGTGAGTGTGTTCCCAGATTTTTCCCACGTACAAATAATAAACATACGGGAAGGCTTAGTAGTAGCGTTTCCAGGAACTACTTTTGATAGAGGAGCCTGTCCATCTCTTTGTGATAGTATTGTATAGCACATCAATAATACCGCAAGATGACAAGGAAATTTATCAACACGTAGCCACGCTTACAACTGTGGTATCAACGTAAATTACAATATAAGGTACAGCACATGTAATAAATCGTACTCGATGTAAAGAAATAAAATCAGCAAGATGACAAGGAAATTTATTCACCCGTAGGCATGCTTACAGCTGTGTTATGAACGTAAAACACGGTATAAGGTATAGCACATGTAATAAATCATACTTGATGTAAACAAAACAGATTAGCAAATGAAATAATTAATGGTGTCTGCTTAACACTGGCTTTGCCACACACAACAACAACAGCAAATCATTACAGCGTCCACGCAAGGACATTATTGTCAGCCTCGAATTTATGAAAGACAGCCGGGGCACATCAAAACACAAAGACTCAGTTCAGGCAATCAGGATGGAGCATTATTGTGGCTGTAGAGTGACTTTGCCTCGGGAGACGGTTATGCACCGCGTAGACCAGCGGCGAAGAAACTCAGCTTCACCGATGATGATGATGATGATGATGATGATGATGATGATGATGATGATGAAAAACGTTTATTTGCTCTATTTTAGAGTGGTTTTTGCGGCTTCAGATGGAACCTTCCATCTTCTTTTCAGGGTTGGTTCAGGGCTCCGCTGAGAATAGCTACCCTGCGTGCACGCCTTGCTTGTCTTTGCTGAACTTTCAAGATGTCGCTGGATAGCATCCTCTCCCTCTGTTTCGCACTCGGGTTTTCTATAACAGCAAACCCATGTGGTATGCTTCACCGAGTTTGAACAACTGTTCTTCAAGATGACCCCATACTATCACCCGTAAGCAAGATGACGTACAACTGGCAGGCATCGCGAATGGAGCGGATCTCTTGGTATTTGTTCACAGCTATGGATCCTGAACAGCCCCCACAATGGTCTTGGCATTGCCTCAGTTTCGACTCCGCAAATACTATTGGTCATGCTCTACATAAAAGCGAGAACATAGCGATGTCAAAGCACTTCCTCAGCTGTCTGCGTTCTTTAATTCATTCTTTGTATAGTGAGTATTTCATAGCAAATATCAGTATTTCTGCTCCAAAATGGAAGTTGTACAAAACAAAATCGGCCAGAAATAAACTGATGTATGTCGAAATGCAAAGTTTAAGCTCATTGTGTTACGCGTGTTTCAAGTAATATTAACAGCGCCAGATTAAGAATCACCAATGCCTCTTGCGTGGGGCACGCGTCTGTAGGTGTCGTCACGTGATATCCGCGAACCGTTCGACATGATTACGACTGCACAAACAAATATCAGAATTACTGGATTTGCTGAACCTTCTGCGAGACATAAAATTAATTTTTAAGGTGAGCCTAAGTGACAGAAAAATGCTTGTTTGCTTATTTTCTTTTACATTCGATAATTGCTGGCGCACACCGGTTTCGAGTCTTTTCTTACCAAAACAAATATATGGCGAAATGAAGTCTTCCGCGCTTGTTTTCAAGAAAATATCTTTTCCTGGTGTGCAGCGCCGCATTTTAGTGTGGTGTAAGAAACTAAAGATACATGGCTGACTTATTCTAGCAGAAGCGCAGGCGAAAATTTCGCTTCGATATGTGTAAACTGTTGCCGACTCTTGGAGTGGGAGAGCTGTTCCGGATCGATGAAGGTGAAGAAAGCAAGTTATAGGTTGTCGCCAATCTGTGCTTCTGTATTTCATTATTTTCGTACAGAAACCACTTGACAGGTGACGGCGCAAGTGCCATGTAGGAGGGCCAGCGCTGCCTTTTCCTAATCGTTTGCTACGGCGCCGGCTGTGCTGTGAAATTACGCAGGGAAATTTGCTCCGCGTGCGCCAGGAAACCGTGTGCGTGTGAGGTTCTCGTTATCGCTTGCTCGCCTGTGGTGCGCGATATTCCTGATTTTAGCATAAACTAAAAGTACGAACAGTTTTCGCAGACAATTAGCGAATTCACGTTCGTAAAAAGTCCCTCCACGCTTGGCGCTGCAGCATACGTTGCGACGAAGACAGTTCTGGCCGCGCATCCGTCATCTGCCTAAGCTTGGTGTTCCCCGTTACACCAAACGTTCTTCGGGAGCAATAATTGCAATTCTCAGCTGCCTAGCAGCTTTAAACTATTGGTTGTTAGTTTCGCTCTTGTGGCCATTTCGCGGAAAAATTAAGCCAAAATAAACAGATTGCTCCATTGCCTTATCTTTCACGAGATTATTCAAAACATTCATCGACCAAGAAAACTAGCTCAAAAAACTGATTCCTTGTATTCTGAGCCAGTTATTGAGAAACATTCAATACTTAACATATTTGATGAATGTAGAGCAGCCGTAACATTTGCAACTTTCCTTATTGAAACTTGAGGGCATATTTCTACATGAAAGTCTACAGCGAAATGTAAACGGAACTCACCTGCACAAATTAAACGTACTATTTTAAGAAAACAGTTCCCCCTTTTGTCACGTGCAGAAGAAATTTGATAATGAATGGGCTTTTCATGTCGTGTTTCCATAAACGTTAAACGCTGTCGTTTGGTATGGATGTGTTGCCAATAGAACTTGACACTCAAACGCAGTGCCGTGCGCTTCTCCTTTGTGCCACTGCGTATTTTTCCTTCACACAACTATCAACGTCGGCGAAAATTTGCCAACTAGCTATTCAAGATTTTCTGACAATGCATCTTTCTTTAAAGATTGTACGCCACCGCAACTTGGTCCAAATTGGAAAATATACGTAACAGAGACCGCAGGTGTCATTCACCGACCCAGAGATGATTCACAAAGGTATCGCAAGTCAGCGAAGTTAAAGAGCAGCCGGAAGAATACTGTGAGGGAAGCACTAGAGAAGTTGATGTATAATGCCAGCCCAGAGTTCTACCAACTCTTGCAGTGCTAGGTGAGGCTCCATTATCTCAATTATCTCCATTATCTCAAATTTCTGACTGAATTTTTTTTTGTAATTCGGATAGCTCTTAGGACGGTATACTGATTAGCCTATGTTTTGAAAATATCTAGGCATATTTCTATATTTGCATAAAAATCGTGCCATGTGCTATTACTGCAGACATTCATTGCTCCCATACTTGCGCCCTCCTCTAGATCATTACATATGCTATGGTACTTTCGTCTTGAGATGCTAGGATCTTCTTGAGCTTACTTCAGTGAAAGTGTGGAAGTACTAGTGCTGCTAAGCACTGTTGACTTCAGTGTTCCATTAATGAAGTAAAATTTGGAGAGGGAAAACTTCTCCCCTCATAGGCATGAATAATCTTAATAAGGAAAGAAAGCATGCTGTGCGAGACAGGAGTGTTCTAGGAAAGTTGAAACGCTTTCGCCTCCTTATTGTGTCCACACCTAGATGTGCATAACGAATGACCTCCATGCAATGTTGAAACTTGTAACATAGCTCTAATACCGTTCCTATCCTTCAAACAGATTACACGCAACTTAGCCTATAGGCTCTTTTAAATAAAGTACGTAAGATACATTCAGCGTATTAGAATGAGGTCTTTAAAAGCAGACAAAAGAGAAGAGTTGAGCAGGTTACCCTTATGCATTGAATGCAGCCGAATTGCATTGCATTTAGAGTATATTTATCCTTGTCCCGAAGCAACGCACTCAATAATAGCTTTGCGTATCACTCTGCCCTTGCCCATTCTCTGCTGACGATCCACCGCCGATTGACACATGCTTGTCTTGGATTTACTGTTTCTTAACAAAAACAAAGAAACTGAGCGCTTGTTATATTGGAACCGTGTCATTTGTGTGTAGATGATGATAGGGCAAACGAACTGCATTACAAATGCTAAGAAAAATCTGCAATCTTCTCGCGAGCGACTGAGTATTGATACCTTGTTCGCAATGTTAGAGATCTGAATGAAGCTATAGATGTCTTACATGTAGTATGGCGAAACAAAACTCCATATAAAAATAATAACTTTCAAAATAATTAGTCTGATATTTATCTGCCCATTAGCACAAGGAGGGCTTTGCAGAAAAGGACTAGGTATAGCATGTTTTATGGAGTAGCCAGTATAGCTGTTGAATGGAACTAAAAAGGAAGTTTTTGTTACTGGTATGCGAGATATGTAGATCTCCGGCTCTTGGTAATGCTTTTTCTTATTCACAACTGTTGCGGCAAATTTTCTTAGGTAGTGTTCTGCACATCAACAAAGCATGACCTTTGTGTCAATGTTTTGCCTTTGAAAAACTGTACAAGGTTGTCTTACGTATGTACCATCACAGTACTGAATGCGCCCATTTGTAGTGACGCATTGCATTCTGTATTGAAGAACTTGCTGTGCTGTAGTTGCTCATACAGACACTGAATAAACCACACTTTTCTGCCATGTTTTACGCAAACAATATTGCCGCGTGGCATAGCATGTTTGCGTGCGCATCTTGAAGAGAACGAGATAAGTTTTCACACAAATGCGCTACACATATGTTGTGTGTAATAAAGGAAAATTAGAAGCCGAAGAGGGTAGGAAACTAAATCTGAAATGGGAAAAGCAATCTGAAAAAATAAATGCAGGCGGTGTTGGTTTCTGTTGGCGCCTGTAGGGAGAGAGGGATGGTGTTTCCCCCTCGCCCATCAACAAAACCATTGCCATTGTATGCGTGCCGCGAAGGACTTGACAACAGCAAGATAGCCAGAACAAGAACGCAGGTTTATTGGGAAGGGTTGCTTTTATAGCCGACCGAGTGATAACAGGCCGACCGTAGCGCGCATGTCAGGAACTGGCGCATAGTCATGCACGCGCCTGATACATCCTTCCGTGTGAACAAACAGAACAGACTTGACATTAGTTAAGCAATTTGATTAAATGCCTCGTCATAGCGAAGGCGTTGCGGGGATCTAGTGTTCCGGGACGATCTTCTCGGAGCTGGGTTCAGCACAGAATCCGGTGTTGGCCTTCCTTCTGTGTTTGCTGTATACTGTTGTGACCCGTCAGTCGTTCGTGACGATTCCGAAGCCTGCGATATTGATCAGGCCGAAGAATGCATTGCAGGTACCTGAGGGTTGTCGACAGGCGTGCTCGTTTCGGTTGTGTCGTCCCCGTCTTCGCCGCCTGTCTCAGCATACGGCTCATTCGTTCGTATGAGGTCTTTGCGGTTGCGCTGCAGAACTTGCCCATCTTCAGTTACCAGCTGGTAGGACCTTGGAGCTTGCGTGCCTCTCACCCTCGCTTTCCGGGACTCTCGTTCCTCGCAGCCGTACTACGTTCCCTCGAGAAAGCCTCGACAATGGTTTGCCTTGTGCGTGCTGGCAGTGCTTTTTCACCTCGGTGCAGGGTACTTCATGGAAGTCGGGAAGATTGGCTCGCAAGCGCCTCCCTTGCAACAGTTCACCAGGGGATCGCCCGTCCTCAAGTGGAGATGAACGATAAGCCAGTAGTCCTTGCCAGAAGTCGTCCCCGGACTCCTGGGTTTTTTTCAAGATGCGTTTGACAATCTTTACACCTTTTTCTGCCAACCCATTTGACTGCGGGTAATGAGGACTAGAAGTTACATGTGAAAAATCATAGTTTCGGGCAAACATGGCGAAGTCATAACTCGAAAACTGAGGACCATTGTCCGTGCAAACTTCCAACGGGACGCCATATCTTGCAAAGATAGCGCTTATTGCAGCTGTCGCAGTCCTTGAGGTAGTGTCCTGGAGTTGTTGGACCTCTGGAAAGTTCGAGAAGGCATCATAGACGAAAAGGTAGGAGTCTCCAGCAAAGTAAAATATATCCACTCCAACCCTGTACCACGGGCATCTGGGAACTGACCGCATCAGTAGAGGTTCTTCTGCTTGCGCATAAGCATATTTCTTACAGGTTGAACGGCTTGCATGTAGCGCTACAATTTCACTGTTAAGGCCTGGCCAAAAAAACAAGGCGGCGTGTCCTCTCTTTGCACTTTTCAACCCAAAGATGTCCCGCATGGATTCTGGACAAAATCTTCTTTCGCATGCTCTGGGGTACGATTACTTTGGAGCCTTTAAAGAGTACCCCATTCACAACAGATAGTTCTTGCGCAAAACGCTTGAGTTCACCCTCAACGGATTGGCTCCTTGACAAACGTTCCACCACTACCTGCAGGTAGCTGTCACGCGCAGTTTCTGTCCACAATTCGCGCTCTCTCGTTGGCGTCACCATATAACCTAGGGACTGCACTGCGTGAATTTCCACGTCGTTCATGTTTGTGTCTTGTCTGCTGCAGTCATCAGCCGTGGATCGTGATAACATATCAGCCAGAACTAGGTTCTTTCCCGGAATGTAGCGTAAAACAAAGTCATACCGAAACAAACGAAGAAAAAAACCTTTGCAGTCGGGGCGGCATGTCATCAATTGCTTTCCGCTATCGACCCGAGTGGCTTGTGGTCAGTTTCTATGAGTAGCTTTCGCCCGTAGACGAATCGATGGAATTTTTCGCATCCGAAGCAAATACCAAGGGCCTCCTTTTCAATCTGAACGTATCTCTGCTCTGCCTGTGTCAGAACGCGTGATCCATATGCTACGGGTCGCCAGTCATCGCTGCGACGTTGCAGCAGAGCTGCTCCTACACCGTCTCGTGAAGCGTCGCACGAAATCTTGGTTTCCTTTTGAGCATCAAAAATAGCAAGCACGGGAGCTGTGGCCAAATCTTCTGTTACGCTCTTCCACTCCTTAGCGTGGTTTTAAGTCCACTGAAGATCTGAGCGAGACTTGATAAGATCTCTCAACGACACTGTTCGTTCAGACAAACACGGCACAAATTTTCCGAAGTAGTTTAACACTCCCAGCATGCGTTGAACATCGAGCTTGCTTGCTGGTTCCGGCATTTCAATCATGCTTTTAATGAGCTGTGGGTTCGGTAATATACCATTTGAGGTTATTATGTCACCAAGAAACTTGATTTCTGTGACGCCGAACTGGCACTTTTGTGCATTAAAAGTTAAGCCAGCTTTTTCGGCTGCTTTCAGGACAGCTACTAGGCGCTCGTCATGCTCTCGCCGCGTTGAACTCCACACCAAAATGTCATCCATGTATACTAGTACACCCGGTAGCCCGTCTAGAACTTGAGTCATTGTTTGTTGAAACACTTCTGGTGCGGACGATATTCCAAATGGTAGACGCAAAAATCGGTATCTTCCAAAAAGCGACAAGAAAGTACATATCTTCGAGGTTTGCTCATCCAAAGCTATCTGGTGGCAGCCAGAGTTAGCATCCAAGCAGCTGAAGTACGTGGCGCCTGCTAACTTAGCTTCTAAGTTTTCAGGCTTAGGGAGGGGAAAATGCTGCCTTTCACCTGCTGATTGATATTCCTAGGATCCAAACACACTCGTAGACTGCCATCTTTTTTCTTCACAAGTACCAGGGGGCTTACCCAGTCAGTAGGCTCCTGTTCTTTCACGATGATTTCAGCCCGCACCATTCTTTCGAGTTCATCTTTGAAAGGCTCCTCCAGGGCCAAAGGAACACGACGAGCTGGCTGGACAACCGGTACTGCTCCAGGTTTCAGGACCATATGATAGGGCTGCTTCAGGCAACCAAGTCCCCCGAAGACAAGTCTGAAATCCTTCAGAGGACCATATACAGAAGCTGCGTACATAGCATCCACGGTGAACCAGTCCCAAGGACTCACTGGCTTCTAGTCCCAGTATGGGCTGCTGAGCACTTTTTACAATGAAGGATTTCACCGGAGTGTGTGCATTTCCAACACGCACAATTTTCGACACTGTCCCAAAAGCACGTTATGACACCGCCGTTATAGGCGGCGTGCACGCCGATGGCCGCGCCACTGGTGGCGGCCTTGCGCGGAACGCACGGGAGAGGAGCGAGCCGCGCGCCGTAGCACGCCGTAGTTTGCTGCGTCGCTGATAGTGCTTCTCCGTCTTATTTGTGTTTTGAGAGCAAAATAGGCAACACCCTTCGCATGTGTGGGATGGCCAAAGCTTCCGGAGAATGTCGAAGAAGAATTGTTGCAGGGTGGGGGGCTCAAATACCGGCGAAAACGTGCCGGCGATAGGGTTCTAATTATTCCCCGCAAAGCCTCATCAGCAGGAGCAACGGTGGCAATGGATCGTCGCTTCGGCGCGAAATTTCTTGTTCTCATCCTTTCCTTCGTCGCTTCGGTTTCTTTTATTAATATTTTTTTACTCGATTGTAGTTAGACGCGTAAGCGACGAAGTCCTTCTGCAGTGCAGCATGTGGTTTAAAGGCATTTTGCTAAAGTTCGGAATGCCGTTTGCCGCTTATATTGTTTTCCGCTTCCTTACCGCGTTGGGCTAGCTGGGCAGCACGACTGCATGAGCGCATTGTGTTGTATGTTAAAGCTACAGAAGTTTGCAAGAACTGAAATTGTTAGTTTTATGTGGCCCGGTAAATCCTCGCACCAGCTGTCGCGGACTTCATGTTTTTACATCTATTTTATGCGTGGCTTCGCACATGTTTAACTGTTGCTAGTTGCTTCATGCATAACTCTTGATTCTTTTGAGCTGCGAGGTTTTCACCCTGCCTCGTTTGTAAAGGGTATAAATCACGCTGTGTCTTATCGGAATGACACCAAGCAAGTGCTTCTTTAACAGCTTTATTCATTTCGCCCGAGGGCATCTTAGATATCGTGGTTTTTTGGGAAATAAGTTTAGAAAATAGGTAGCTCAGGGCGAGAATTGCTAATAGTTGCTGCATATGGTATTTTGGTCCATTTTTCGCTGAATAGTTCGCGTCACGTTTGGTAAGTCATCCCACCTTGATGCTGTCAGAGCAGACTTAACACGCCGAGTGATTTGTTGGTTTCACAACGTAGTCGCTTCTTGCAAGTGAATTTTGTACTCAACTGAATTATTTCTTGTTATGCTTACGCCGCATAGGACTAAACCCGGCCTTGCCGCCAGCGCTGGATCTAATTTGACTGGCGCTGCTCTGCCTTTAAATATATCATGTGGCACCTCTCTCTAGTAACATTTAAAGAAAGTACTGCAACGTTAGACTATAACTTTGTACGTTTCCAAGCAGCTCCCTTAGGGAATTTAAAATTGCAAAAACTGCAGCGCGAACGGCAGTTCATCGGCGGTACAGCGCTAACACGCGCTTTTATTAACCCGTGCGTTTGGTGGCTTCGTTGACTACAGTGTACGCGTTTCTGTCAATAAATTCGCAATTATTCTTCTTCAGGCGACTTTCACTACACTTATTCGGCGGCGTCACATGTATTCATCGGCAGAAAAATCACAACGGCATATGCAGACATCGCACCGTGCGGATTTGTTATCTAAGTCTGCACTAACGACGGGTGCTTATTATTGAAGTACAGAAGCAGCATTACGGCAAGGGTAGAATTAAAGAAAAAACACGGTCGAGACATCGCATTAGACAACAAAATTTGTCGGCTAGTTTACATGAGCTCCACTTCATGTAAATGGTCTTCATGGCGTTTGTCTGCGGGACGCACCTGGCGCGTATGTGGACCATGTTGCCCCAAACACCGGTAACATCTTGTTCATACCCGCTCCCACAGAGGTCTGCGTCTTCCCTACAGCTGTCACCGCAGAAGAAGCAGTCTGGCGCCCGAACAAAGGACAAATCGCAGCCGCGAACTTCAGTCACCCTTGCTGCAAAGCGTTGTCGTCTGCTACTGCTCCCGCGCGTATTGTTGGAAGCGCCCGCTAGGTGGCTATCAGTGGCGCCTCTATAGGCGGTGCACGAGGCCTATACGCCCGCAGCACTGTGCTTTTCAAGGCTGCAGTTCATTTGATGGTAGTTTCCGATAGACTGAAAACGGCAAAAGGCTTGCTTGTGATCCCGTGTCTATGTTGAAGGAAATTCCTCGACCATTAACTTGAGATTTTACAGTCCACTCATTGGTTTTTCCACCTTTACTGCAGACATCTAGGACATCAAAGTCGTTCTCTTGAAGTTTGTTGACTTCACTCACTTCTGTCAACTTCCTACAGCATATAGCAAAGTGATTGACACCTTCTCACACATAGCATTTATTAGCAAATGCTGGGCACTGTTTCGGTCTGTGCTTGCGGTTACAACGCCTGCACTGCAACTGTTCCCCGCCAACCTTGCTCTCGTTTGTGCGCCTCGAAATGGCATCGACGCAGCCGTCTGCTTTGCGCCACACCTCATTCTGTTGTGTGACTGACTGCAATTTTGCACATATTTTCCGCTTTCAATAACGTCAGCTCTTTCTCACGAAGCATCTTCTCCCGTAGATTATTGTTGTTGGTACGAAAGACAATTTGGTCTCTTACCAGTGAGTCGTGCGATGTTCCAAAGTTGCCCTGCGAGGCTTGTTTCTTTAAGTCACGTAAAAATTTTTCGAACGGTTCTCCTTCCGCTTGGGCCCTCGTGCGAAACAGGTATCTTTCATGCACTTCGTTGGTCACCTCTGTGCAGTAGGCGTCGAACTTTTGTATTAAGGTCTTGTAGTCATCCTTGCTCTCGTTCGGCTCGAACTTGAAATTGTTGAATACATCGAGCGCCTCGTCACCCGCGATGCTCAGCAGAAGTGCAGCTTTCGAAGCCTCACTTTTTGGCTGGTCCTTCACTTCTGTTGCTTGCAGGAAGGGCTCAAACTTTTGCTTGAAACGCTTCCACGATGCCGAGACGTTGCCCGCCAGACGCAGGGGCTCCGGTGACTGCAGCCGTTCCCCGCTTCGTATTCCACCGCTGCCGAAGCTAGACCGTCGTAGCCACTTCTGACGGCATGTATGCGTGCCGCGGAGGTCGTGACAACAGCAAGTTAGCCAAAACAAGAAGAACGCAGGTTTATTGGGAAGTATTGCTTTTATAGCCGACCGAGTGACAACGGGCCGACCGTAGCGCGCATGTCAGGAACAGGCGCACAGTCATGCACGCGCCTGATACAGCCATGGAAGCAGGCTTCATTTTTGTTTGTTTTCTTTTCCTCCCGAAGTTTGGCCTACCATGCACCAGGGTAAAAACTGGTGTTCGTGACACAACCGAAGTTTACCTGAGGGTACGCCAGCTGACCTAGCCGTTTTCCAGGTCTCCATAGAGTGTGCACACTGTTACGTTATCAGCGTGTGAAAAAACATAGCAATAGTAGCCGTGTCTCTATCACTACGTTCACAGATATTGTACATGTAGACATAATTAACATGCGGGAAGGAGTAGTAGTAGGCACACCCCAAGGCTCCGTGATATCGCCCGTGTTATTTAATGCGGCGATGATCGGCCTGGAAAACGACTCGGCGAGATCCAGGGCACCCAACACGCGATGTACGCGGACGACGTCACGGTTTGGGTCACACAAGGTTCACTGGGAGAAAAACAAGAGAAGCTACAAGAGGCTGCGCGCTGTGTCGAAAAGCACACCAGAGAGAGGGGACTGGTATGCTCCACAGAAAAATCCGAACTACTGAGAGTAGGCAGACACCCCACCCAAGCAACACTGGAAGTAACGCTTGACGGTCAAAACATCCCGGAAAAGAACATGACAAGAATCCTGGGCATGTGGTTGCAGGGCAGCAGAAAATGCAGTCACACCATCAGCCTGCTGAGCAAAGTGACGGAGCAGGTGGGCTGGATGATCAACAGGATCTCCCACAAAAAGATACGGCATGAAAGAGGAAGACACACTCAACGTCGTCAGCTGCCTGGTCGTCAGCCGAGTCATCTACTCGCTACCGTACCTCGAGATGACCAAAGGAGAGAAGGAACAGGCGGACACGATACTCAGGAAAGCATACAAGACGGCTCTCCATCTGTCAAAAAAACACGTCAAACGTAAAACTGCTCCAGCTGGGCATCAGCAACACTTTCAGTGAACTGGCGGAAGCCCTGCTCGGAACGCAAAAAGCCAGACTCAAAAGCACCCCTGCAGGGAGAGCGCTCCTGACTTGGCTGGGACGGGACACGAGCGGACACGGAGATAGATACGCAGACGTGCCCAACTGCCTAAGAAAAACAATAAGCGTTAGGCCAGTACCTAAGAACATGGACCCCAACCTCCACGAGAGCAGAAGGCAGGCGCGAGCCGAATACCTGGAAAAGACACTAGCGCGACTAGACAATACGATATACACGGATGCTGCCACGTACCCCCGTGAAGGGAAGCGCACGACCACGGCGGTGGTGGTGGACGGCGACGGGAATCTGATCACATGTGCGACGGCAAAGGCAGCCGGCACAGCGGAGGCCGAAGAAATTGCCGTGGGGCTGGCGGCAGTAGAAGGATATAGGACAGGCAGGCCTCTAAACATCTTAACAGACTCGAAGGAAGCGTGCAGAAATTACCCGAGGGGCAGGATTAGGAAAGCCGCCCTCAGCATTCTTGGCGGAGCCAACTACGCCGAGAAAAACGTTACGCACAAGTTAATCTGGATTCCGGCCCACAAAGGCATAGAGGGTAACGAAAGGGCAGACAGCCTAGCTCGAGAGACCACGTTTCGAACAGAGCAGTCGCACGCCCCGGAGTATCACCCACACGCTTGTGAAGGAGGATACACAGAAATCTTAAACTTATACAGAGGGACGAGAGCCAAATATCCCCCACCGCACAAAGCTCTAACGAAGGAGGAAGCAACGAGTTGGCGCAGATTGCAGACAAACTCCTTCCCAAATTTATACATCCTAAAGAAAATGTACCTAACAAAATACAGAGACACCTGCCCATGGTGCGGGGCCACGCCCACACTATATCATGTCACATGGGAATGTAAACACAATCAAATCATTCCACCAACACAATAACCCGAGTGCGGAGCAATGGGAGAGTCGGCTTACCAGCTAGGAGCTCACGGCCCAAAGGGCCTTAGTGCAGCA
The DNA here is from genome assembly GCF_050947875.1 of Dermacentor variabilis. Taxonomy (NCBI): domain Eukaryota; kingdom Metazoa; phylum Arthropoda; class Arachnida; order Ixodida; family Ixodidae; genus Dermacentor; species Dermacentor variabilis. The sequence goes on along the minus strand of NW_027460335.1, from coordinate 7,759,125 downwards.
CGCTAGTGAGGTAGCTAGGCTCAGTGGAGACCTGGATTAGGGGCCCTCTGTGGCCGGAAGAGGCTCCAAGTCTCCGGCACCCAAGAAGACGACGGAGACCTCGAGACGCTAAATCCTTTAAGGAACCAAATCTCTCTCTCACTCTTGGTAGAGGAGCCTGTCCGCCTCTTCGTGATACCACAGAGAACGAAAAAAAAAGTTAAAAGAGTGGACACTCCCATACACCCCAGTGGCCCAATCGACCCTAGCGCGCCTGGCGGTTGATGAGAGCAACTGGCCTGCACGTCCTGTTTCGGTTTCGCTGGCGCGAAATTTGGATTACCCCTGTAACCGACGTTGGGCTGTAGCGGAAGCTTGTCATTTCAGACCACTTTTCGTCACCCAAATGGCAACGCTTTTATTTGATTCAATATTTTGTCTAGTTTAATATTTGGTGTGAATTGATATCGTGACGCAATTTTTACTTCTATTAAGTTTTAACAGATGGAGATAGAGGTAATCATAATTCACTACGGCTTTATCCATCGCGCTTGTCTTCTGTATTTTTGTACAAGCGCTCATATGTATCAAAGAGACAGAGTTTCCGCAATGTTTTTATTCCAAGGCAAGATAGGCTTCTTCTGGGTTCTGCCGTTGTCAAAGCACCACGACACACAGCAGTAGCTGCCGTAGCTTGGAACGCCGGACGGCATGGCATCAGCACGGTCTGAAAATGTCAATAAGTGCACGCTTCGTTAATTACCAAAAACATATGTACTCGTCATAACTGTACCAGGAAACCATTTTGAATGAATAGCGAACAGATGCACAATATAAAACCACCGACACATCCTGACCTCTGAGCCATATAACTCGGACTTACAAGGATAAATGTTAAGACCCCGTACAGGGGTGTTCAAAAGTTCCCAGGCCGCCATCCTATGTAATCCCATGGCATGGCGGCCTGTGAACTTTTGGACACCCCTGTACGTACTCAGTATAAGGAGTACATTGGCAGGCAAAATAGCAGTTCACATAAGCGCGATAAAGATACATTCGAAACGTCCAAATACGAGGCCTTTGTTCAAATGCGCGCCGAGGTATACGCCTACGCGACAATACGTTGTGCAATGTCTTCCGCCACAAAAAAAAGGATAAGGAACCGAAAATTACTAGAATGCGCAGTACTTTCCAACACGGCCGCCGCAATAAGTACATGCAGCAGTCATTGGTGACTTTTCCCCACCGTTACTTTTCTGTATAAACAATCCGCACGGACGTATACACCAGCGTCCGTCCGTGCGCCGTAGATATAGACCTCACTGCAGTACAAAACGCAATAAGCTATGCTCACTGTTTATGTCACATGCCAGTGTTTGCAAGCAATATCATTAAAATATTCAGGAGCGCTTACTCTATAAGGGAAAACGAGCAAGCAAAGCTTGGCTACAACGTGCCTAACATCCTGCTTTTCTTTATTTAGCTAGCGCCCGTCCCCGGAACGCCGTTTTTGGTCTGAATCGGCGTGGCGTCTTTTATGTTCTTTCCAGCGTTCGTCAGCCTCTAGAACGGGCCAACGAAAAGAACGTCAACCGTCACGCGATCATTTAAACGCGGGTTAGGAATTCAATATTCTCGAAACCGGAATTTTTCTGAAATGTGCAATTCATGATATTGATCTTAAGCGTTGTCCAGCAGATCGTGTACAGTCCGCCAACACGAACTATTTCAATGGAACGCCGATACCGTGGTTATCGCAAACTGCGCTGGGCAAGAACGGTTTACCCTCGCAAACCGAGACGCCGCGTCTCGATGGCGTCTGGCAAGCTGAGTCTCAGTGCAGTGCACAGCCGTGAACCGGTGCAAGTTAATGGAAGTTAATGGCAGCTTCGCGTTGTTATGATTTTCACGGAACGCAACCAACAAATATTATTCCGGTCTCGGCGGGGGTAGCAAGAAAGTACAGGGTCGTTCAAAATATGTGCGAACACGGCGAAGCGTGGCCGCGCTCCGCGGAGCGTCAGCGCATCCGGAGCGGTCGCGCATCGAAACAATGTGGCGCAGGCGCACAGGAGTCTGGAGGCGGTGCTTCGTGTCGTCTGCTACAGCGCGGAAGCGCACCGTGCTTGCTTTGCTGGGAAGCGCACCTGTGTGCTGGCAGCGCCCTGACGTGCCGAGAGGGCATTGTCGCATTTTACTGACTGCAGCGCGTTGTTGTTCCGCATGCGGCAACTCAGCAGCATGTGTTTGCAGTGCAGCGTTCTCGGTTAAATGCAGGCGTTGTTTAAAATTTCTCAGCTCTAGTGTGGCTTAGTTTATGCTGTTAAATGCTCAAAAGCGGCTCACGCTAAGGGAGATGTCGACGTAGTAGAGGGATCTGGATCATTTCGACCCTCGGTGATTCTTACCATGCACGGATATAGCACATTAAATGACCGTCTTTCCTTTCGCCTCCATCAAACCAGGGCCGCAGTGGCCGAGATCCAACTTGGTTCCACCGGCTCTGAGGTCAGGCGCTCCCTACAGAGCTGGCGCAGCGAAACATTCTCAGCACTTGGCCGCACTCTGCAGGCGGCGTGAGGTAACGGAGCACAGCTTTGTTTTCTGTGCGTTCTTCCTAATTCGAATTAGATGTTTTAAGCAAGAGCTGCTAAACTGTGTGCACGGAGTTGGGTTCAGCATTGCTCTTCTTGGTCCATGATCAGCTAAAGCGGATGAGCCCGCAGATTGCTTGACACTACTTGGAATTTTACTTTAGAAATGAAAGAAATCACCGAAGCTCGTACGATTTTTAGAAAACGTATCAATGTAAATTTGTACAATCGTGTGACCTTTTCTTTACTCCAGACATCCTTACTTGCACCATTAAGAAGGCTGAACAACAATGTATTTGGTTGGTAGCTCATGACATAAGTCAAAGGACCCTGATCGTAGCACTGAAATGCCTCATTAGAATTATTTCTTCTCTGTTGCCGAGCCACTAGCGTGTTTTGCCTGTCTTGGCTGACGCTTTCTGCCAGCATCACTTTCTTCGAACGTGGTGTGCCGTAGCGTAACGCTAAGGGAACAGCCGTATGTAACCGCGCGGAAGGGGCCTAATCAGGAACAAATATTTATTGCAGGAAGCACATTTGCTATAGGCTTGCAGTCGAAAATTTTCGTCTCAGGTGGTGACGGTGGCAATAAATAGAACGCGGCGCTTGGGATATATGCCAGTTAAACGCTCCTTGCAGCAGGATACTTAGGGCCAGAGTCCTCATAATAAATGGCTCAAGGAATGAAAGCGACAAAATGAAGCGTTTGCACCTAGGTTGATTGAAGGCTTTAGCTGGAACCACATTCAAGATCGGCACACAGAATTCATTCACAACAGAAAAATCTTAGACGAAATAATTAGCTTTAAAGTTTCAATGCCTCTGCGGTCATTGTTGTTGTCAAACATAAAAAGCTTATTTCATTTACTGTTGTGATTGCTCATGCCAGACGGCCCACTGATATATACTGTTAGCAGTTTTTTGTGTACCGTTTCACAGTCAAGTTTATCGCGTCGAAAAGAAGTATTTGTTTAGTTCTCCATCACGAGATTGCTTAGTTTTGCGGATTAAAATACCAGGTGCTAATATTTTGCGGGGATGTGAAAACGTACAAAATGCGAGAACACATAGACATGGAACTCCCAAATGCCAAGAATTATTAAGTAAACAATCGAAAGATAGTGAACTGAATTGCAATTTCAAAGAAGCGCATTACGCATCGTATTACAAAAGCGATGCTCTGTCTTACTTGGCTGAATATTGCTGTATCAAAATGTAAACGATGAAAAACCCTACTCACAACCCTACTCTGCATAGCGAACTAAGGCTCCCGCTCAAGCATTGCACCGGTTGCCTTTGACTTTCTGCTGCCATCTTTCTTTTTCACTTAGTTTACCCTGAACCCTACGCAGTGTGTCCGGAAATATTATTTACTACTTCCGTCATAAGAGAGAAAAACATCCTACGTGCCTCACGCTCCCAGAAAAATGTGCGCATTCAGTTTGCACACAGTCGCGTTCATAACGCATCAAAAGTTTAGATTGTATCCTGCTATAGACGCCGAAGATGCCGGTGCTCCTCATCCGACATTTTACACATAGTAGGAATACAGTACGCATTTAAATATCGCCAACGTGACGAAACAAGCAACCATCTATCAGAACCGACAACTGGCGGGAGAACTACAACCCCGCACACCAGGTATCCTTTCATGGAGAAAAAAAAATTTGAGATCAAGATAAAGCATCTAATTGAGAACGCAAAACTGATTGTAGCAAATAAAATTCATTATCCACCCAGTTCGTTGAGGGTTTGCTCAGGCGTGGAGTTTTGTTTTCTCGTATGTGCTGCTCTTCAACGAGTTCCATGACCAAGGTCAGTGGCAGGAAGGTTCGCCTCCTGCATTTATGACGGCTTTCATCCTGTTCTGGAGGGACCTGTATAGGGATCTACAAAGGCTCGTATTGGACCTCAGCCACTCCCACTCCTCTTGAACAACAATCTATAGTGCGTGCGCTGAGAGGCCATGCAGCTGTCGACCGGTCATAGCACTCTTCATGATGCCCCAAACGTTCTCAATAACATTTAGGTCAGGAGAGTGAGCAGGCCATTCCAGCACTGCGATATCGCGGAGCTCAAGAAATGCAGCAACTCTTTTCGATTTGTGTATTGGGGAGTTATCATGCTGCAGAATGAAGTCGCCGTCCGGAAATGGTCCTCCTAGAAGGTACGGGATGAGCACATCGTCCAGGATTGAGCAGTAGGCCTCTCCATTGAAGCGGCTCTCAAGGCGAACCAGGGGTCCCAGGCCTTCGGCGGTCACAGCGCCCCAAACATTCACAGCGGACCTGCCGCTGGCAGCGACTTGCTGCATGTACTCAGGCATATACCTGCAGAAAACGAAAAAAAACTTGTTAGTGTTGGTAAGAAATGCAGGTGCAACCGGCAAGCTATAAGGAACAAAAATATCAATTACTATCTTTTAGGATTGTCTAAAGGCCATTACCGGTTAACCTAACACAATCATACAAAAAATTGCGAACGAGGCCATTCTTTTATGAATTCAATTGTTTTGCGGGATCATCAAATATTCCGAGACTGAGGCAAAGCATGATTCCTACGTATGCCACAGTGTAAAAATTGGCTCTCTATCGGCAACTATTTCTTGATGAATGAATGAATGAACGAATGAACTTTATTTCCGTCATAATGGGGCCTCACGGTCGGGGGCAGCAATTAGAAGGGGGTGCCTCCCGGCCGGCGCTCAGCACCGGAGACCGCGGAGACATTCTTGTAGTAAGCTGTCTCCGCCTGACCGATGATGAGTCTTTGCTGATCCGGGTCCTGGCTACGGATCAGCTCTTCCCAGGTGGAAAGGTCTGGGATGCTTTGTGATTTAGCCCCAGGAAAATCCTGACACTCCCAAATTAAGTGATTTTGCGAAGTCATTCTGTGGGAGCTACTGCAGAGCTCAGGCTACCAGTGTCTTCATCGTGCAGTATAGAGTACGGAAAGAATCTGCTGACCTGAAGCAGGCCCTGCACTTCTTTGGAGTGAGTGACCTATTCCGAAGTGAGAGTGTTCTCCTATCCAATCTAGGTGTTACGGTTTTTTCTTCATACGTCATGAGAGGGTCTTTATTCCCACTCAGGGGCACTTCCAGATCAGCTCGGATGTATCATTCTCGAGCGAGGCTGTGAGCAGCCTCATTTCCCGGAATGCCTCATGACCAGGAACCCATATGAGGGAGACATTCCTGCTTGAGGGGTATCTTCTTAGTAATTTGGCGGCTTGACTGGAGACCACCCCCTTACAAAAGTTGTGAACAGCTGCCTTACTGTCGGACAAGATGATCTTGGCTTTGGTACTGACGCACACTAGGGCAATAGCAGCCTCCTTTCCCACTAACGTATCCCTAATATTAATCGATGCTACAGTCACTTTTTCCTCATTTCCATATCTCTTGTTGAACAATATGCTCTGCGCAATTTAAATGTTCGCTCCAGCTTATAACATTCGATGTTAATAGATTTCAGCCGTAACTGACGCAAACTCTGAAACTCTAGTTATTATGGTTTCAGCGTTCATCACTGATTATAGCTTTGCCGTTATTTTAGAGAATTTCTTTATTTTTGTCGAAGTTTAACATGACATTTTGCTTAATGTACGCGCTTTGCAAAGGTGCAGTTGTTAGGCCACTGAAAAAATTATTCTAGATACTTGTTAGAACAAGCATATTAACGTTTAAAGCTTAATAACACTAAATACTAGTGCCTAAAGTGATCCTTCATTTTAGGATACAATTGCTTAAATGATTACACTTACCGGCAGTTTTCAAGCCGCCAGACTCGCTGACGCTGGTCCCATCGGGTCGTGAAAGCATATTCGTCAGTAAAGACCACCTTTCCCCAGTGCTCCTCTGTCCATTGCTGATGATCTCGGGCAAATGCCAGGCGCGTCCCCTTGTTCTTCACGCTCACAAGTGGCTTCTGTGCAGCTACTCTTGACCTGAGGCCAGCCGCGCGCAGGCGACGCTTCACTGTTGCGTTCGACACACCCAGAAGCCCGACAGTGTTCTTAATTTCTGTCGCACTGGCAGTGGGCTTGTCCACAGCGGCCGCAACGATGTTCATGTCGTCGTCTTCATTGGTGACATTGGGACGGCCTGTCCGCGGATGATCCTTGATTCTTCGCTGCTTTCGGTATGCCCGAACGATCCGGTTCACGGTCGAAAGTAGCCGATTTGTTAGCATTGTTATCCTCCTCTGAGAGTATGCTTGGAGGCTTAGCGCTACAATTCGCCATCTTTCGCACTCCGGAACACGAGACATCGCTTGCTCTACCAAGGTTCGGCGAAAAATGCACTACTCGACTGTTACACCGCTTTTATTACTGAGGCAGCATAAGAAATAAGCAAGAAAAGAAAGAAGTGACATCACTACTTTTAAAACTGATAGCTTGACGTTCGTAAGCCGATGAACATGAGGAATGTGCTGTGGATCGTGCTTTGACAAATCATCCGAGAATCATTCACTAGTACGGAGCAGTCGCTTAGCTTGGCACTTATTTGCAGCAGCTTATTAGCCGCGCCAGCGGATAAGAGATTGCCGTGCCCAAGCTAGCTCCCTCTGCCAGTTGATACCCTTCCATAGGACTGAACAACGCGCTGCAATCAGTAAAATGCGACAGTGCCATCTCAGCACGTCTGGGTGCTGCCAGCACAGAGTTAGGTGCGCTTCCCAGCAAAGCAAGCACGGTGCGCTTCAGCACTGTAGCAGACGACACGAAGCACCGCCTCCACACTCCTGTGCGCCTGCGCCACATTGTTTCGATGCGCGACCGCGCCGGATGCGCTGACGCTCCGCGGAGCGCGGCCACGCTTCGCGCGTTCGCACATATTTTGAACGACCCTGTACATGGTACAGCCCTCTCGCTACGCGTTTCTTGAGGGGGGCATGCTTTTCGCATTGTTCGCATCTAGCCGCCTCTTATAGAGCCGCAAACTGGTTTTTTTAGCCAACCTCATCGCCCTCACAAGTCAGTACTCCAGGCTTCGCTAGAAAACGTGACTCACCTGTCGCACACACGAAAACACCGCCGCCGCCGACGTTCACGAAACCTTCCCGCTGACACGCCGCTGGTACACCAATCGTTGATTTTTTCTCGATGGACGAATGGTCAAGGTAAATGTATACCTGGTAGCGAAGCTTCCATAGGAGCCCATACGTTAAAAACATGGCGGTCCATCGGCGGTCCATGGGGCTTAGCGCCATCTGTATGTGGTGGGAACACTTCCGGCGGAAGAAACAATAATGTGACCCCATGCGCGTTAAAAGCAGAAGTGACGTCATTTTGTTTTCGAAGGCGTGAAATTTGTTTCGTTGTTCTTCCTTTGGAGCTATATATTCAAATGCCCCGCCATTCGACTTGATGGGCGTTTCGAGCTTTCAGCGTGGAAAGCGACGCAGGAAAAGGCCAGCCGTACGGTTGTCGAAATCGCATCCCTGCACAGAACATACTTTCTTTGGAGGCCGACGAAAGCTTTAGGTGTAGAGTGCTGATCCTATTGTTGGATGCCAAGCCCGTCGGCCAGCACGGTCGCACGAAGACAACTACACAATTATCTGGCGGTCGTAACTCACTACATTTGACTGAACAGATTAAAAAGCAATGAAGCTACCCGCGTCACCAAATTCAGACAAACTTTGACAAGCAAGAAAGCACAAGCTGTGAGGGGGGCGTATTTCAACAGGTGATACGAGTGCGCCTTTCTGCCCATTTCAAGACGTGCATTGCATCGCGAGTGATAGTGGCGTCAACGCCCCCTGTAGCGATGGGCGCTTAAAAGAAATGCATTTATTAATAATAATAAAATTAAACTTGTATTTTTTTAACTCGTCAAGAATGTATAAAACTGTCTAGGAATTTTATTTTCGTTGAATGAATCTAACTGTGTCTCGTTTGAATTAAAAAACGCGTTTTTCTTTCCCAATGTTTGTTCCCTCCAAACATAGTCGCGCTTCAATCGCAGCTCCCATAACCCCCCATGCTGATGTCGGTGACGATCTGTACTGAACCGCTTTTCGCCCGAAGCTTCGCGACCTATTTGAATCGACCTTAGAATGGTGATTTGTGTTGATGGCAGTACGGATGAAGAACAAAAAGCACGGTAGGTGTCTTGGATAAATTCTGTTTTTATGCATAAGAAACAGGCCAAATTTGGGCGTAAAATTATTATTTTATAAAATGATTGAGCAGAATTTATTATATTTTCTTTTTATGCGCCTGCGTCTTCTGGCGTTTGGTGAGAGCAATAGTTCGTTACGTAGCGGTGACGTAGTTCCCGAGGCCAGATTTCTCGGAGTGTCCACTCTTAGTCTTTTTCTTTCTCTATGGTGATACCCGATATAGAACATCTACAACAAATCAAGAACAATGGGGTCACACCTCGAATGGAGCCAGCTTCACAAAAATTGTTCACGGCTAGGGATTCTGAACACCCCACAATTAGCATGGGGATTCCCTCAGCTCCCTTTCACTGAATACTATTAGTCATTTTTTACATAAAATTTGCAATGCAGGTATATCAGTGCAGTTCTTCAGCTATCCGCGTTCTTTTATTCAGTGTTTGTATAACTGGCATCTCATAGCAACAACGAGTATTACGGCTGAGAAAATGCAAGCTGTTGCCGTTTTATAGCAAAGTCGCAGAGTTCCGCTTTGGTGACGCAGAACGTTAGCTAGCCTAGCTACCAGCCCTGCGTGAACATGGTTGAGGATGAGACACTTCATCGAAAGAACGAAGTATGAAAATCGGATGCACTAATGAAACTGATGTACGCGAGGTTTTCAAGAACCAACAAGGCAAAATGGCGCATCAAAAGCGGCCCACCGCATTGTTCAGTGTGAACGCGTCCCTCTAGCAGTGAAATCTAAGACGGATTCCTTCATAGAGTTTTCACTATGTTTCCTAGAGGGAAATCTGGCGCTGCTACGCTGTGGTATGCATGGGAATGCCGGTACATTGTGACTTCGGATTGGCATCGTTTTCGGAGAGTCAGGCAAGCACCGTTCAGTCTGTCACAATGATTATTTTCTACTAAAACAGCAAGTAACAAGCTGTTCTTGCTGTATTATTGCACAAAATTATGTTCTGTTTAACTATATGGACTTGTTGCATGTACAATTATATGAAACGTAAGAAGTATCAGCGGGCCGCTAAAGTTGGAGGACCGACGACAAGATTCGCGCTCGCTTTGAAACAATTTGCATTGTGTTATTGCTTTTCTTCCCTTCGTCATGCATTGTAGGTGAGTAAAGATGCAAATTGCGTGAATTGAAACATTTTGTGAAGATACTACTTTAGGAACGCGTTATTTTTGTAGCCATATGCACGTTTTAGACGAAACCTCTTACAACACAAGCAAACACAAGCCTCGCAGACATATATACCGTCATTCCCATGACGACACAGCGCCCTTAAAGAAACTCCCAAAGACGGTGGCGCCAGATTTCCTTCTAGGTGTAATAGTTAGAAACTCTACGGTTTCTTTGCTCAACAAAAGAAGCGAGAGTGCGGCCACAAGAAGATTCCGGTCACGGGCCTTATGGGTCTACAGCGCTGGAACGGAATGCGCACTTCTATGAATGAATGAATGAATGTGTGTTGTTTAGTAGTGCAAGGGCCAGGTATGGCCAAAGAGCGCCACGACAGTGTTAATGATTTCGCGGTGGAATGATCAGTTCTGTGAACTTGATATGACGGGGCTGTAGAAGGGACTAAAAATAGTCGCCATAAAGTGCGTAAAATCTATGGGCAATAGGATTATGGCGATGACTAATGATGAGTACTATGAGCCTTATACTGCCTTGGGGAAGAATGATATGATATGCAGAACATGTAAGATGCAAAAATTAGCTACAGCGCAACTGCCTCACCAGAGCCCTTGAAACACAAGGGCCCTGAGGCATGTGCTGTACAGTACAACTTTCCCAGCGGCATCCTCTAAAGAGAGGAAGTGCTACGAATGTATGGGACTAATAACATGTAAGACCACATCTCTGAGAAAACCTAGGACTGTGTCTGTATTAAAAAGCGGTTCTGGACCGAGAAACATTGCAGGATGAAGAGGAATGTGCTGCCGGTATGCTAAGGAAAAATGTCTCTTTCTCTCAGATTCGGCTTCCCGACACTCCAGGAGGACAATATTTCTTTCATAAGCCAGTGTTCTATTGACTGACTGAAATGAAGTGTGGTCCTAATTCTATTCGAAGTGATCTTCGTGTATACCTTATAGAATACTAAATGCTTATCTAATCGGCCTCTAATTTTTCAATTCCATAACCTCTCGCTTCTTGTGGATTAGTATAATCGGGGTTCTAACCGTAGCATAATATTGAAATTCTTTCGTATCGTTAGCACATTTGAATTCGTGAGGAACTCAGAACTCGGCAAGCTTTTCAAGCAGGGGTAATTACTGTGTAATTACATCACCCGAATTCTTTTGTTTACTTCACTTCCCTTCGTGTAGCCATTGGGCATGTGCCCCTGGAGTTCCGCCCGTTCTTGGCAAATCCTCCAGGATGGTATGTCCCACTGTGACAGAAGATGTGCAGAATTCATAAATCTTGCTTGAAACATAGCGCACGAATCTCAGCACGCACTTGTCATCCCGAAACTGCACGTATCTCTGTGAGCTGTAGGCATTTGATTAAACACTTTACTTCAGCTTCGCTTCGTGGAGAAGGCAACAAGTGCATAGGACCTGCTTGAGCTATTTCTTTTTCTGGCATGCACAATAATAAGGCTCCAACTTGACACGCCGCAGTGTACAGTTCTCATAGATACAAACGCGAATATTTACGAGACTACTACAATGCACTGTTTTCGTCGAGAGCTTCACTTGCGCTTTCTAACACTGCTTCATTTCGAACACTAAAGTGTACGCTTGGGAGAACATGATGAATTGAAATCAGCTATCGAAAGATCGAACGTCGAATTTCCATCTAATTACGTGCAAAATATTATTATTGATGTTCAGGCTTGAAATTATCAGCGCTGTGCGTCGCTTCAATGTGGCAGATGCCATATGCTATCAAAGTGCACGACAACAGCATGGTGATACCGCTATTAATACGACTTTATTATAGCCGATTGATGTCGACCAACAATAGACAATTACAGCCAACAACAAAAACAAATAAAAACGTTGGGCATTCCACACAGACTTGGTATTTTCGATATTGTGGTGCTTGAAGTTACGCCACGGATGCGTGGTTAAAGGGGCCCTGTGTCGCATTTTATCGAAATGGAAACAGGTATCTGAAATCAAGATGGACTACTTCAGAAATACTTTGCCGCGAAAAGTAGTTTAATGCGTTCAGCAGAAGTGGACATATTGCCAATCAAACATGGCCTCCGCTGTGTTGTATCAATGAATATTTCAAACAATTAATATGTCACGCTTTCGAGCACTCGCTAAAGGAATTTGTTAAAAACAGTGTTTTTGATCGAGTGAGCGCGTAACTCCGCGTTGATTAATTTAGCTAAAACAAGTAGACGGGCTAGTTAGTGTGAATCTTTAATAGAAAGTGTCAGCGCGACTGAACAAGGACGTAGAAAGAAGCAGACTTACAAAGACAGCGCTGTCTTCATGTTTCTGTTTTTTTCTACGTCCTCGTTGAGTAACGCTTACACGTTCTATCATTGCTAACTTAGTTTTTAAGTGAATGTTTACATGTTTATACGGCTGATAAAACTACTATCTTTATTTCGTGCAGCTATCTACTAATTTGCTACCGCAATCGTTGTTTCGCTCTTCCGGCGGTACTGTGAATTTTTTGTTGAGGAGGCGTTTAAGAGAGTTGTTGAACCATGGCAATGGTGTGTTCGGAGGGTATGTTTCTTTGAGGTACATAGCTGGAAATTACAAATAACAGTATAGTGTTTGAAAAGTAGCAATTTTCCTCAACTGAACAGTCGTCAAAACCGGCGATGTAAGCAGCTTTAAATAATTCAATTTCTTGCGTGATAGAAAACGTATCAACGTGCTTGTAATCACGAACAACCCTAAAGCCATTTTTAGTAGAAACATGCGCACACAAAGTGAAATGATCACTTTAAGTGATCACTTAATGTGATCACTTAAACCAGGGGTGTAAGTAAGTTTGGAAACTAAGTCCGATGTAGTAGTAAAAATTGAGGTCATGTATATTAGCGGAAACTGTACTAGATCCAGTGGGTTCATCAACAAGTTGTGCGAGGTTGAAGTGAAAACAAACATCAAGAAACTTACCGCATTCCGGATAATTTTTTGTAATAGTGGCGAACCAATGTGGCAGGAGATGTTTAGAAAGTTGAAATCTCCTAGCAGAAAGAAAAGCACTGTGCGGTATCGCGTCACAATATTATTTAAGACGTCATGAAATTCACCACAGAAGCAAAGGGGTGTAGCAGGGGGTCTGTAACATTCACAAAAAATGCAGTTCCTACTGTCAATGGTAATACGTACGCACGCCCGCAAATTCTTGAGCTGACACGACTGGGACGTTTGAGGAACGGAAGTCTTCATTAACGGCGATCAAGACACCCCTGCCGACACGAATATCGGAGTCATAGTCTTAAATAGCGCATTTTCTTTTTCACAGTCTAAAATTTCACCGCTTTGAACTTTTGCGTAAAGCCAACTTTGGGATAAAACAACAATATCAACACAACGTTAATCAATATGACCTGACAGTGCCGTTTGTTCATTGGGCACAGTGCGTGCATTGCTAAATCGAACAGACACATTATTTGCGTGGCGGGAAGGTAGCTATGCTGTCGAATGGCCAGCAGTGCTTGAAGCCGCTTTGCGATTAGCAGGTAGGCATGCCTCGCGAGAGGAGTCTACTTCATAAACGGTATCAGTGGCCGCGCAGCAGATGTAGCATTTTTGTTGAGGACAAGCTTGTCAAAGCGCAATAAAAAAGGTTGGCCGCATGATTTACCACAATGAATATGTTTTTTTCGTCACAAGCGCGCTGATCTGCAGAAGTCTTCGCCCAAAGGTATTCCAGCTGTTTTCAACTTAGTTTTCTAAGACAGAACTAAATCTTTGGTTTTAAAAGCTGAAAACTTGTCGATAATTGGTGTGTCTTTAGTTGCTCAATGGAACCCTGCATGCGCGCTCTGTCGATCAGACCGTTGGTAACGTTCACGCCTAGATGACGCGACAGCAGTCCTCGGACTGTGCCACTGTCTCGTTTGCACTGTCAAATATGCCGTAAAATAATAAATTATCCCTTCCCCACCGATATTCCCACTCGTCCAGCTTTGAGCTGTCTGCGGCGCCTTTACTTGTAACAGTTTCATGAACAAGGCGGTTAATCTGAGCTGGGCCCGACGCATTTTCAATAGGTTCTACAATAGATTTCAAAGTTAATAATCCTTTTTTTAAGATCTCATTTTTGCGTGTGTGCCTCTTGGGTTTTCCTTTAACTCGGCGAAAGACTCCATTACTTCGGTATGACGCTTGTCAAATTTACTTGACAAGGCAGCAATGACATAAAACAGTTCCGTGTTCAATTGGCTATGGTCAGGCTGGGGAGGAGTTAACAACATATATACAGTCGTTCAAGGTATCCCAAACAACACTTGGGCACGAAAACAGCAAGAGACATCGTTGCTTCAACGTTTACAATAAAGAGCTGGGTTGCACCAAAATGAATATGAAAGCACAAGGGGATTTTGAGCAACAATATCGTCACTGCTCTCCCGTGCCCTCTATTTAGAAAAAGAAAGGTAGCAAAATCGGCAAAATAGGAACAAGACATCGGGGGTGCAATGAACCGCCTGTTTCAAGGGGGGCGCTCATGGCATTCATCCATTCATCCATACGCGGCGGTGCCTGCCGTGCGGTGGAAAGGAGAACAAAAAAAAGAGAACCAGAAATTTCGCGTTGCTGTGTCACAGGCGGCCGCAGCGACATTTCAATAGCCTCTCTACAAGGCCTGAATGAAGCCTTCCGTGTCACTTTGCGCACACATTGGATAAATGAAAAAAATTTGCAGTTCCACCCGAAAAGCGAAGCACCGATTGGGATAGCAAATTAGTGGATTGCTGTACAATGTAAGGATAGTACTTTTATCGGTACATGTTAACATTCGCTTAGTAACGAAATTAACGATGATAGAATGGGTAAGCGTGACTCATCAAGGACGTGGAAATAAAAAAGGCAGAGACAGCGCTGTCCTTGTGTGTCTGCTTCTTTTACGTCCTTGTTAAGTCGCACTTACACATTCTTTCATGGATATAAACCACCTAGCCCGCAACTTGAAACTAAATCAATCAGCACGGTGTCATGCGATAACAAGTAAACATGAACACATCTCGTTCGTTGAGCCCGGAAAGCCGCTGTCATAATTATGGAGTGAGGTATCAAGGCAGCAGCAAACGAATTGACTTTCATGCATGTCTCGCTTCAGCGCGAAAGAAACCTCGAAGGCACAGCGCATACGTAGCTACAGACACTACGCGCACAATGAAAACATCGCAGATCGCTTTGAAGATGAGGCCCGCGAGGGCGTGAACTTTGGCCACGTGGCGTCTGTCATGGCGCCCACTATTCGCGATCTCGCGATCTCGCACCCCAATGCTGTAGCGGCGGGCACGGAGAACTCCCGTCGCGCTCGCCTGAACCCTTGCCTCGAGCGCGACAGGAGAAGGCACGCATCCGGTCGCAACCTAGCTCGCGCACGCGAAATTGAACCGCGTTCGCCGGCTAACCCTCACAAGCATTGACTCGGAACATACAGCATACGGCGCGAGGCGGCGGTGTTATCGCCCTTGGACTTTATACGGAACCTCATGGCGACGCCGACGGCAGAAATGCGCCGGGAGGTTCTATATAATTGCTATCGCAATAAAACTTGTGTTTCGACTCCTTATGCCCTCACACACTCCTTCGCTGTCTATATATAGATCCCAACTTGTTGGATCTGTTGCATTTCTTGTAAATATCCGCTATTCCCCTGGTTGAAGGTAACGCATTGAGAGGCTTCGCCGGTTAGTTGTTTTATATAAAAATTTGATAATAGGTGACCGCGAGCACCATCCAGCGGACAAACAAGGAAGTCGCCAGAACTGCGTGTACGTCTCTCATCGTGCTCTGGTTAAGGCGCGTTTCTGCAAGATCAAACACGTGGTGTCTTGCGATTCAACATGTTTTAAGACACTTTCGCTGTATAGCAAAATGGACCCTGGAAAATTCCGGTTTTTCTCACTGACGTATCCAGCTAAACGCAGCAAACAAGAGGGGCATTGGTCGCGATGTCGGGTAGCAGGATTGCGCCAAAATCTAAGCCCGCATATTGTCAACACTTTTCCTCTGAAAGTAATGACAGTTCTGCAAGTCAAGGTTGTCGTATGTTATACGTAAAATGTTATGTATTAGTGTTGAGACGTAATGCGCGTGTCTTTTTTCTCAAAACTTATAAAGATACTTTCTGCACAGCGAAAGAACTTAGAAATGCGCATTGAGTTCCAGCGCATTAGACTGATAAGTCCCTTGACCGGAATGTTCTTGGGGCCGCAATCTCGCTTCTGTTGTTGAGCAAGCGAAACCATCTTAGATTTATCTGCTAGAGAGACGTGCTCACACTGAACAATGCGGTGCAGCACTTTGGTGCGCCATTTTCCTTCGTTGGCTCTTGAAACCGCGTATATCAGTTTCATTAGTACATCCGATTTTCACACTTTGTGCTTCCGACGAAGGGTCTCCCGCTCTACCATGTTCACGCAGGCATGGTAGGTACACGAGCTAACGTTGTGCGTCACCAAGGTGGAAGTCTGAGAATTTGCGGTAAAACGCCAACAACTTGCATTTTTCCAGCCGAAATACTTGTTGTTGCTATGAGATGCCAGTTATACAAGGAATGAATAAAAGAACCCTGATAGCTGAAGAAGTGCACTGACATACCTGCACTCGCACTTTCGTATGAAGAATGACTAATAGCATTTACTGAGTCCAAGCTGAGGGAATCCCCATGCTAATTGTGGGGTGTTCAGAATCCCTTGCCGTGAACAATATGTGCGAAGTTGGCTCCGCTCGCAGTCCACTCCCTGGATCCTATAGTTTGCAGTACTGTTGACCTATGCGAAATTATCACAAAGAGTTGGACGTGCTCCTCTACCAAAAGTGCTTCCAAGAAACGCTGCTACTATGCCTTCCCGTATAGTAATTATTTCTACATGTACAATATCTGTGATGGTGGTCATACAGACACGGCTACGATTGGTATGTTTTTTCCACACCCCGACGACGTAACAGTGTGCACAATACGTAGAGACCTGGAACACGGTTTTATCAGCTGGCATACCCTCAGATAAAAGGAAATTGCGTCACGAACGCCATTTTCTCTGGGACGAAAAAGAAACAATGAAGCCGGCTTCCATGGCATTGGTTTGTTGATGCACATCACACAGCCACGCAGCCAGCCTTGCATTCTTTGCCCAGATTTTCTAACATTGCCGTAACATTCGCACGCACAGACAGAAAGCTTTAAACTGCAGAGCATACGAAAAAATGTACGCGTGCATAGAAAGTGGCAGAAGCAGACAAAAAAAAAATGACAGCGCAAGACACAAGATCAAAAGCGCCGCCCGTTGGTGCAACAAATGAAGCGACCAAATAAGTATACAAGGCGCCAAAAAACAAGATAGCCCAATAGCACATCTTATTTCTACACAAAATTGCATCACTTCATTTCATTGTTGTGTAGTTTGTAAAGATAACGGCACATATGCAAACGCTGTTGAATTTTCCTTGGCTACCAGTGTCATGGCGACCCTTTATTGCCAATAGCTAAACTAGCCCAGCAGGAGAAACCACCTCTGCTTGACGGAGGTGTTCGTCACTGAACTATGTGGCGCGTCGCTTCTGATGCACCATTTTGCTTTGATGGCTCCTCAAATATTCGCGTACGTCCGTTCTGTTCGTGCATCGGATTTGCACACTATCCTTTTTTTATATAAGTGTCTCCTCCTCGACCGTGTTCGTGCAACGCTGGTCGGCGAGATAACGCCGTGCATTACTCAAGTTGACGCACTTTTCAATCTTCTTATAAAGCGACAACAGCTGGCATTTTGCCGGCAGAAATACTCATTGTTGCTATGAAATTCCCGCTATACAAGGAATGAATAAAACAACAATCATAGCTGAAGAAGTGCGTTGATATCAATGTCTCTCGCTTCTCTACAAGGACTAATAGTATTTAGTGAGCAGAAGCTGAGGCAACGCCTCGGGTATTTGTGAGGGACGTTCAGGATTCCTAGCCGTGAAGGAATGCGACGGCGATGGCTCAATTCGCAATGTGTTTCTGGTATAGGTTGACATGCTGTAGCATTGATGTAGTATACGAGACTTTCACAAGAGAATACACAGGCTCCTCTACCAAAAGTATTCCCAAGAAACGCTTCTCCTACCCGTTCCATTGTGTTTATTGTTTGTGCGTGTGCAATATCTCCGAATGAAGTCATTTACACACGGTTGCCGCCCGCCGTGCTTGCTTAGTGGCTATGGTGTTGGGCTGCTAAGCACGGGGTCGGGGGATCGAATCCCGGCCAAGGCGGTCGCATTTCAATGGGGCCAAAATGCGAAAACACCCGTGTACTTAGATTTAGGTGCACGTTAAAGAACCCCAGGCGGTCAAAATTTCCGGAGTCCCCCACTACGGCGTGCCTAATAATCACATTGTGGTTTTGGCACGTAAAACCGCATAATTATTATAACACACGGTTGCCATAGGTATGTTTTTTCCACCCGCTGACGGCGTAACAGTATGTATACTACATTGAAACTTAGAACATCAACAGTATAAAGGATGCCCGATACGAGGATTCAGGATGGTGTGCCCGCATAGGACAGGCACCTCCGGCCACACAGGCTGCATTCACATTCACCACCGACACACTAGGTCACCGATTTATGCTGCAAAAACCCGTTCATCCGAACCTAAATGACTTCTATTATCGACGACCCACATTCTCCGAGTCTAACTGCGCACTTCTGGCTCTGCAACCGCGCGCGTTACACGTCATCGCATCTTGGCCTGCACAGGGTATCTACGTGAGCACGGGTTGCGCATCGCTTAGCACGTCAGCAGAGGGTCCGCACCCCCCGACTTCTATTGACCGCACTAATCCAAAGTGAAGTACATGTTGCAGAAAGTTGGGCTAGTTGGATGTTATGTAATTGATGAATTTCCAGCCCTTCGGAGGAACAGAAAGATTCGGAGTAAAAGAGAACAGAAAAGGGAAGTCGCTGGTTTTTCAACTGATCTCATGTCAAGAGGCTGCCGAAGAACAAGCTATAATCATGGCGCATGCGTCAAGGCACTCGTCCCAAGTACAACCATACAAAGCCAGCATACACGGACAATAAGGACAGAGCAGGGGAAATGACTTGTTTATTTGAGTCAAATGTAGCAATTATGTATAAGTGAAAGTGAACGAAAAAAAGATATCGTTCATCTTTCTTTCATAGGAATCGGTTGAATACGAAAGTGAAACGTCTTTTCACAGAAGCTCTTGCATTTTTACTTCGGGAACGTTCGGTCAGCTGCAGCGAAAACGGAGCATTTTCCGGCCGGTGCCCGCGTTACAGGAGAGCTTGGCACACGGCGTCCTGTTGACGAGTGCCGTCCTGATGCCTTGTCTCGCTTCGGTGAAGGCATGTGCATTTTGATACGGCTCCCTAGTGTCTTGGGGAGCCCCTTGAACTACAACGCGCTCAGCTTCAGGAATACGAGTGACAGAGTTCGCAGCGTGCGCCGCAAACACAGGAAGGCGTTCTGCTTCGCGCTAGCGTGTCTCTCGCGGGATCAAAGCGAGATTCGCCCATCGACATAATTGGCTTTCTGTGCTCCTTAGCGCAGCAGTTTTGTTGCTTTATGCCATTGCAATCGAAACAGCTGGCGGCGTTCAAGTATTGCTGATGCTTGTTGAAGCTAAGCAACATAGGCGACGAGGCGTCACATGCGTAATCGTCACCCGAGCAGAAAGCTTACACCACCTGCACCAGACTACACCTCGTTGGAGCCTCCGCTGCGCTGAGACAAGCGAAGCGCTCACTGTCGGCGCTCGTTAATGTCATGATGCACTGGTTAGCGTCACCGCTCCTAGTTGGGAGCGCCGTCCCAATCAAGACAAAGCATATTAACGCGATGCGTTAAGGGCCCCTAGTTGGAACGAAATCCGGTGTCGGCGTCCGGCACCCGCAGCGACCGTCTTGTGAATGAAAATTATCCCAAACCACGCAGGCCTTCATGTGGCGCACAGGCGTTACTGAAATAATTGGATTTCTCCAAGTAAAACGCTTCAGAAAAATCGTTAAGTACGACTGAAACACACAATACCGACATGATAGCGTCGGATTGTAATATGAATATACGAGCAAACAGAATTCTGTTAGCGGTAACTATAACACAAACCAGTTTTCCAACGTTGCTACCAATACCAGCGGTGGTTGCTCAGTGGCTATGGTGTTGGCCTGCTAAGCCCGAGGTCGCGGGAGCGAATCCCGGCCACGGCGGCCGCATTTCGAGGGGGGCGAAATGCGAACACACCCGTGTACTTAGATTTTAGGTGCACGTTAAGGAACCTCAGGTGGTCGAAATTTCCGGAGTACTCCACAACGGCATGCCTCATAATCAGAAAGTGGTTATGGCACAAAAAAAACCCATAATTTTAGCATTTCTACCAATCATAGAGTGGTGCGCCCCGCGCGGTTCTTTGCAACACCACCATCCAGATGGCGGTCGCCTCCACGCATGCGCGGCAGCGGCGGCTCACGCGAAGATTCAGAAAAATAAGAAACCTGCAGTTGCCGGGAGCGCGACAAGTAGTCTGGGATCTCTGAATGCTGTCGCGCTCCACCCTTAAGGGCGAAGCGTCCTCCAATTTGTTTACGCGTCCGCTCTGACGTCACATCCACTACAGCAAGTTCATCCTGGACTGCGGCATAAAGCACTTGCGTGTTAAAAACAACTGCCCACAGGCTTGGTGCGCACCTACGTCTCGGCACTACTCCAGCAATGCTCTTTTGAATTTAACTACCGCGGCGTCGTTTTTCCCGTTCTTTTTTTTTGGTATTTATACGTATATGTTTACTAGAGTGAACCCTGCGAGTGTCAGCCAGCACCATCTCTCACATCCTGAGTGCGAATGTCAAACATGCTTCCTGCTGCGAGCGTCACGTTGTAGCTAAACTTGGTTGGGTGACAGATTGGACATTGGCGTGCTACTGGAACGCTGAAAAAGGCATCTGAGAAATAGCAGCCTAAAGGTTTGCAACTGGAGCAAGATTTAGTTGCATCCTCCCCCACCCGTTCAATTCATCCAATTCACGTAGCTGGTCTATTCATGTAAAAGCTGGAAGGTGCATCGTGCCCGTCACGACGACTGCGCAAGCCGCCCCAGATGGCGTTCGCCTCTGCACATCGTGATCTATTTTTTAGAAAAACATAGCTACAACAATCGGCACAATAATATCAAGAGATTGGTGGCGCACCCCACCGCTTCTTTTAAAGAAAAAAATTATGGGGTTTTACATGCCAAAACCCCTTCCTGATTATGAGGCACGCCGTAGTGGGAGACTCCGGAAATTTGGAACACCTGGGGTTCTTTAACACGCACTTAAATCTAAGTACACGGGTGTTTTCGCATTTCGCCCCCATCGAAATGCGGCCGTCGTGGCCGGGGTATCGATGCCGCGACCTTGTGCTTAGCATCCCAACACCATAGCCACTAAGCAACCACAGCGGGTCCTTTGAAAGGAGACGCTCAGAGCATCCATCATTTCATCCACCTGCGGCGTCGCCTGCCGTACGGGTGAAAGCATGAGGACAAAAAGAAGAACCAGAAAGCTCGCCTTCGCGCATCGCTGGCGGCGGTCGCGGCATTGCATAATCTCCTCTACAAAGCCTGAATGGGGCTTTCCGGGTCACCATCTCCGGAAATTCAATGATTGCATACTCACGTTTAAGCCATTTATACACTCGCACAATGCTTCGCTGTCTATATATAGATACCAATTCGGTGAATCTGCTGTATTATTTATTATCCGCTATTCCACTCGTACAAAGTAGCGCTTTAAAACTTCGCTGAATTAGGCGTCGCATAGACAAAATTTATTTATAAGATATGACCGCACGTACCTCCCAGTGTTGCGTACTCCAGGGTAGCGTATCGTACTGCTGCCGAGAAGTAGCGGCGCCTGCCTATCGAAGCTCTACCGACGTTACCTATTGGGTAGCGTGGCGTTGTCGGCGGGCTGCAGGCATCCAGTTGACCATGGCGACCAAGCAAGGGTGCGACGATTTCTTGTGCGAAACTTCCACTGTTTATTCAAAGGTAGATGAAAGAAAATGAGAAGAGCATGAAGTGTTCAAAAGTACATTTCGGAGCCCCTTAATATGCACTGTACAATCGTGGGCGGGATCTTGCTTCCGTAGACGTCACGTGACCGGCACAGAAAGAAGGCCGCTCCTCCTCTGGTTATACCGAGCCTGCTGAAAGGTAGAGGTCATCCCGCCTCCTGGAATTGTAGACGCCTGTCCGCCTCTTCTGCGCGTTGCGGGTTCGTGGAAGTTCTCCTCTAGGTCCAATTCGAGAAAAGGGTCTCTATAAAGTCGCACACCCACACACACATACACACACAAAGGAGGCCTGTACACTGCGGGGCTTCCGGCAGACAGGCAGACACTCGAAACGGTCATGGCGAATTAGGAAGTGGTGGAAGAAGGTCGAGCGAGAGAAAGTTCTTTGTGCACGAGTTGCGGGACGCCAACAATAGCAGGCGAAGTCACACCTCATTTTGACGATGCAGGTTGAGAGATAGTCGGTTGAAATTCCTTTCAACACGTGGTGCCAGACGCCAACCCTAACACCAGCTAACAAAGAAATATTACGCCGCGCGTTTGTCGCCGAAACTCTCTATGCGTCACCCATGGTACTGTGGCGGCAAGGCGCGTTTCTGCAAGGTCAAACTAGTGGTGTCTTTCCAATACTTCAATCTGTCAGCACACTGAAGAAAACGAGAATTTTGCATGTAAATGTTGTCTTAAGTTATGTGCAAAATTTCAGGCATTAGTGTTGAGGCGCAATGCGCACGTCTCTTACCTCAAAACTTAAAAATAGACTTTCCGTACAGGGAAACAGCTTAGGAATGCGCTTTGTGTTCCGGCGCATCAGAGTGATAAGGCGCGCGACCGAATGTTTCGTGAGGCCAAACTATCGCTTCTGTTATTGCACCAGCGAAACCGTCTACGGTCACTCCTGTTACACGGGCACTCGAAAGCCTTTCGAGCAAAACGGCTTCTCACGAAAAAGAGTTTCGCCGGCAGACACCCGATAGCGACCGATCTCCTTTTCAGAAGCGGCCTTTTCTGGAAACGGTGTTCGTCGATCTTTTTACGGCCGGCGGGCGCCAACAATTATCGTATTTATTTATTTTATTTTTTGTTTTTATGTTCACATACTGCTGCCCAATTGCTTATCGCAGGAGTGGATTTGTTTATTGCATATAGGAAAATTTTATTCTCCACAAATCAACTTCAACACCCAATGTCTCCTTTACTATATGCCCGCCGCGTTGCTCGCTTTCCCATTGTACCGGCGGTTCCCTTAGTTGAAGTTAGTTCAGCATAAATTCCGTGAGGCGGCGCGCGTTACCTTTTCCACTTCCGGCGAATGTGGCAGTGGCGGCTGAATGCATCCGCCGGCGCGTTATATGCGCGGGCTTCTGTTAGCGGGCGTTATCGCGGGCCTCCGAGACGGTGACAGATGCCGCGTTAATCACAGAGGCCGCAGCATGTGATTGCAAGTTACAGGCGTTCGTCATGAGAGGCGCTCGTTGCCTTTTCGCGGAAGAGAGAAAAGGGAGAGGGCCCGGAACCGAGCTACCGGACAACGCGGCAGGCATCTAGTAAACAAGGCTTTGCAACACCTTAAGAAACATGATAACTTCAAAATAGAAGATACAATCAGTATAATAAACACAGCATGAATCAAATTAATTTATACAAACATTCCTCTTAAGGCAGTGACCTAGTTTCACCTGGGTGTAAGTTCGATTTTTCATTTTTGTTAGGAAAGAAGCTATACTTATAAAAAGCTATACTACATAAAAGAAAAAAAGTAAAGATATATTTGGCTGTCACCTAAGCTCACTATAAAAATAATTGTAGGTCTCGTCGAAGGTGTAGTAAACACAGTGATGCTAATTTTGTTCTGTACTCTCGTAAGCACGTCGAACAGGTCCGGGATGTCACGTGACCACCTTACAGACGCGCGCCGCACGGACGAGACATTGACGTTTCTTAATATGGCGCTGTAAAGTTATTTTAAAAACGTATGACACAATAAAATTTTCGCTTTATATTTTGAGATACATCGGTTTCTTTTCGTCGATCTTGTTTCGAACTCTAGCGACACGCTTTCGGAAGCGTGTCCTGAAGGAAACACTGAACGGAGATCGTCGGTGCCGTGTTTGCTGCACAACACCTCTTCATTAAAAAGTCTTTCAACTTGTTGAAAGCTCCCTTACGTAAAAGAGTTTCGCGCCATGGTTTCACAGAGGTATTAGCGATCCCTGCTAGGGGGATGCGTTCCTCACTGAACTGTGTGGCCGATAAAGCTATTCTCCTTACTTCGTACAGCTATCTACTAATTTGTAGTTGATATCGGAGCTTCACCTTGAGGGTGGAACTGCGCGTGGTTTTTTGATGAATTGTCTCCTCCTCTACTATGTTCATGCAGCGATGATAATTATGTGAGCGAAGGTCGTACATTAGCGAAGTTGAAGCACTTTGCGACTTGGTTATAACGCGGCAGCAGCTTGCAGTTTGCGGCAGAAATACTGCTACTTGCTATGAAGTGCCCACTATACAAAGAATGAATTAAAAAACGCACACAGCTGAGGAAATGCCTTGACATCACTATGCGATTGCTTTTATATACAGCATGACCAATAGTATTTACTGAGTTGCAGCTGAAGCAATGCCCACGCAATTGTGGTGGGTGCTCAGGACCCCTAGGCGTGACCAAATGACAAGAGCATGGCTGCATTTGCAATCCCGTAACGGTAACCGTTTCCTTGCTATGTTATTGTTGATAATGATAGTGATTTAAAGCTTGATTCTCCAACCCGTGAGGGAGCACGGCGAAGCGGCGTTAATATTGATGGGCTATACAAGGCTATCAGAGCCATATCGACAAGCTCATCTATCAAAAGTTCCAAGAAACGCTACTACTATGCATTCCCACATTTGTAATTTTTCTACATGGGCAAACCCGCCGTGGTTGCTCAGTGGCTATGGTGTTGGGCTGCTGAGCACGAGGTCGCGGGATCGAATCCCGGCCACGGCGGCCGCATTTCGATGGGGGCGAAATGCGAAAACACCCGTGTGCTTAGATTTAGGTGCACGTTAAAGAACCCCAGGTGGTCAAAATTTCCGGAGTCCTCCACTACGGCGTGCCTCATAATCAGAAAGTGGTTTTGGCACGTAAAACCCCAAATATTATTATTACTATACATGGGCAACACCTGCGGACGAAGTCGTACACACACGGTTACTATAGCTATGTTTTTTCAGCACGATGATGACGTCGATAACATTAATCGATAACATTAGATAAATTTCCCATGCATGCAGGGTCGTCCTGCGCTGAGCGATAACCTTTGTAGACGGTGAAACGCGGTCACCTGGTAGAGGTAAACGAGTACTGATGGCCATACTTCCCTCTTAAGAAGCATAAGCACGCATAATAGAACAAAAAAAACTATAACAAAGAAACTAATCCCTTAAGTACGTCAGCGGGTGTGAGAAAAGCTTAAGACGCCACACGTGGAGGACTTCAGGTCGTGCGCAGCGCTGTTGTATTTGGGAAATGACGTCTAGCACGACCTCACACTCCTGTGCGCCAGTGCATCGGGTGATTTTGTAGGGATCGAAATAGCGGCATAACAGTTTCTCGGTAAGTGTTCGTCGGCGTATCGACGTCCATAGCACATTACGGTCGCAGGGCCGGTACTCTATGTCGCATTGTGGGAGATTGTAGTGTTGGCTGTCGGCACTCTGCTGGTTCTTGATGCATAGGCGGGTGACCTGCAAGTCTGCTTCGTTGCGCTGAAGATAGGCGGCGACGCCGACATTCTTTTCGTCGGTTACGAACGGTAGAATGGCATCGAGAGTCGTTGTCCGGTTCCTGTGGTAAACCATCTTGAACGGCCCCACCGTATTGTAAGGGAAGGTCACATATGGCTGAGTGGTATTCCACGTCTTGTGCTTGAGGTCGACGTACACTGCAAGCATGTACGCGAGGGTTTTGTCCAGCCACTCCGTAAGACCATTCGTCTTCGGGAGGGAGGTGGTTGTCCACCTCTGGTTTGTGTGGCTGTACTGTAGTATCGCTTGAGTAAGCTGAGCAGTGAGAGCCGTTCCTGACAGAGTAATGAGGAGTTCTGGCACACAATGTCGTAGCAGAATGTTGTCGACGAAAAATTTGGCTACTTGCGTGGCCCTAACTTTAGGCAGGAGTTTCGTTAAGGCTAAGCGTGTAAGGTCTTTGGTGGGCACGGCGATTCACTTCTTTCCAGAAGTTGACGTCGCAAAGGGTCCCAACACCTCCACCCCGATCTGCTGAAACGGTCAGGATGCGCGAGCTGGCGGAAAGTTGCTCTCCAGGACTTACCCATATTCCGTAAGAAAAACGAGGATAATCCGCTTCTGAATACCCTCGCGACAACTCGCCTGAACTCAGTACAGTTAAAAAGGCGTCCTCGTCTTGGTCATCTTGGGGAGGCGGATCCACTGGAGCGTGACAGAGGCAGTCGACAAAAGAGTGACTTCGTCCGAACTTCGACTAGATTATAGTGATATCATGCTCTTGTAGCGTGAGGCTCCACCACGCCACACGTTCTGAAGGGTCCTTCAAATTCGCTAGCCAGCGCAACGCCTGATGGACGCTGACGACTTCGAATGTCCTGCCACATAGGTAAGTGCGCAATTTGAGACAGTGGTATACAGCAAGCTATGGCATAGAAAATAACGAAGAAACACAAGCCTTTTCTTTAATCTGCAAAGCGCGTTCATTAACTTGCTTCACCTTACTAAAAACACTAATTTTGCATTTGCCAACTTAACAAATACCCATGCCACACAGGTGAGGTATATTAACAGTGTACGACCATAAGTTCCTTAATGCCATTATATTTCTGTCGTTGCTACTGGCGCATACCTTATGACAATAAACGTTACAAAGGCGACAGCTGTAGTGACCCGGTTAACGTTTTTGCCAATCGCAATAGAATAAAAATAGTTATTTTGGTAGCAAATGTTTAAGAAATGGCGCGCGAAACATTATGAGGCGTATTTTATGTAGTTCACTTCAGGAATATCATTGTTGCGCCCAGCCGTAAACTGTTTGAAGGTGACCTCGTCCTCGCGACCTCGTGCTCCGCAGCCCGGCACCATAGCCACTGAGCAACCCCGGTGGGTGCTTCAAAGCTTTCAAGCAGCGATCCTGAGGACTTTGACCGTGTGCTCCAGTTTTATCCCGCGTATGTGCTTCTTCAAGGTAAACATTGTCCACAAATTCCACGGCTTCGCTACTAGGCCAGTAAGGCCCGGAGTAGCCGCTGTGCAATCGAACAGCTTCTCCGGGCTAACTAGCTCGCGATTTGTGCTGTAGCAGCGCGTTCACTCGACGCTGTGCCCAGGCAGCGGTGGCGCTTTCCGGGGAACTCGCGTTGGTTTGAGGACACATTTCTTCAGTGCGGTGGAGCCAATCTTAAATAATTTTTCCTTGCCTCCCAGGCCACGTACAGGTACATTATGGATGCCTGCCGCGCAGATTTACCGAGACAAACTGAATTTCTGTCACGAAAAGAGTCTGTGTTGCGTTCTTCCGGCTTTCCTTGAAAGCAGAAGATCGGACAGTTGGTGCAGCTGTTTGGACGCTCCAAAGGAAACCTCATGTATAAGGATTTTTATGCTTCTGCCCTCCGTAAGCTTGCCCCGGTGTGGCTACTTATGTTGCCACCCACCGAAATGGGTAAGCACATTCCCAAATTCTTCGCCATGACTGCATTTCCGCAAGGATTTGGTGCTTTGGATAGCTGCCACTTCCCAGTTTGGCCTACGGAGGACCAGGCCAGCGATTCTCAGGAGTACAAAGGCTGGTTGGTAAAAAAAAATGCTGTTTCCAAGCTGTCGCTTTTGCAAATTACAATCCCTAGAATTCGACTTGTTCACTGGTCTATTTTCGTGAGTATATATAAGTGTTCCGCATTTCATATTTAAGCTCATGAATACCTTGCACACTAGTAAAGTAGCATGCATTATTGCAATTGTTGTGCATGACGCGCCATTAAGGGCAAGGAAATGCCAGCTATATTACAAATGGGTGGGCTCTCAGATTTTGTCAATATTTTCGCGCAACACAGTCCATTTCTATGTCCTCTTGACAGCATTAAACTCTGCCTTGTTTCTCTTGCAGGTATACCATCATACTGCTGGCAGTGGTTGACCACCACTATCGCATCCGCTATGTTAACATTAAGTCACTAGGGCGGTGCTCTACAACCGCTCCAACTTGCACGCACTCATCGAAGGCGATCTTTTCAACTGTCGAAAGCTTTTATTAAGGGAGTGCAAGTGCCACCTACCATTCCCTGCCACCAGGCCCACTGTGCAAACCTGCACAGCGGGCCTGCGGGTTTCAGCGGCTTTCTGCAAACGTGCAGGTTTTTACAGGTTTGGCCTCTGTGCAAACCTGCAGAAACCATACGCAAATGCTCCACCTGACAAACTCGAAGGTGCGTTAAATTACAACCTTTCTGAAAGCAGACCGATTGTTTAAACTCATTTGACCGTTTGGAGGCGACGTTTCGCTTCACCTTAAGGCGAATAGAATGCACTATTCCTACCACGACAATGGTGACCAATGCACCCTGTGACTCCACAATCTTCAAGCAGGGTTAGGAGACCTGGTAGAAATGCAATGGGAGCGTGAACGAGCTGCCACAGATGTGCAGTATGAGGAGCCACAGAACATCACACATCCTCAAGCCAGCAATGGATGTGCTGTTAAGGCTGCTCTAGCGAAATATTTCTTCACATAAAATGAGTAAACAATCGGATCATCCAGCATTTTTAGAGGACGACTGTCAATCATGAATTTTTGTTGTTTTGCCAGGCTAGAATGAACTTCTCTAAATGATTTGCTTTGTCGTCTTGTGATCTGCAATAGACCGTGTTCTAGCTTTGTTTCTCGCGTCCTGCGTTTTTATGCACTTATTCACCCTCGAAAGTCGAAGTCAATGATGCATTACTGTGACATGTTGAATAATGCTTGTTTTGGATGAACAAATGAATTATGAAAGAAATCACTGAAGATATCGCGCTTTAATGAAAAATATAAACGGTTTTATTACACACGTGTCAGACCATTCACGTACTGTATACACACATACACTTACGAATATCACATTTTAATAAAAATATCACAGATTTTCTCGCATATAAAGTATGAAAAATTATTTTAAAATTTCACTTCAATAAAAATATCAAATATCGCTTTTATGAGCATGCTAACCTTTAAACGAAGAAAAGGTCCCAAATATGTCACTGAGCTCTTCCCTTTTCGCGCATTCTTCTTGCGAGGGAAATTGCCCCTTCTGTCATTCCTTATCACATTTAAGCGTCTGGTCCCATACACCTCTGAGGGCCCGTCGCTCTGATATCAATTAACTTCGCTGTTTTTTGCAGCACAACATTTTTGCTTTTCTGCTCTTGGCTGCCGTCGTCGAAGTCTTCGCGTGGTGCGCCCTTCGCTGTTGTTCAGCGTTGCAATAGGGGGAGATAAGGGGCTGCTTGTCAGTAGTTCCTCTGTCATGGTTGGCAGATCTGGCTGTGGCACAGCCCAGTTAATCTCACACAGGCTGGTCAGATCGTCGACAGACAGAGAGTCGCCTGTTTCCAGCGTAGACCTGGTAACTAGAATCATCGTAAGGCTGCGCTTTTGTACACTTGTTGATATGACCTTCCAGAAGCAGAAGCATCTTTGTGGTAGGGCGTCGTTTTTTGGGGCTTCGTTTATGTTAGTTTTTAGCTGTTAGTTTTTTTCCTTGTTCTCATAATGTCATACGAACTAGCCCCTCACGGTACGCTTCTAGTTTTTAGCTTTCGCACGGGCTGCAGTATGGCTTGATCGTTGGCTTCATAGGCGGTGCTTTGGATTAACATTGCGGTCTGCTTTCAACTGACACCTCGAAGCTGTTTCTTGCTTTGATGCTGAAAGTTAGGCTCTCTGAAGGCTGTCAAATTAACAGGCTGTCAGAAGAACTAGTGCTTTCAACGTTCCTCTACGACCGACAATGCTTACCGACAACGCCAAATGAGCTCAACAAAACTGACAATGTCAAGAAAACCTATATTCGCATCGCCACAAGACTGCCAAAGTCGGCCAACGACAAAAATCTCTACGGCACACCCAAAGTCGGCCAACGACAAAAATCTCTACGGCACAGTTGCGGGCTCAAATACACAATCGCGGTTGTCAATCAGGGGAACCTGGTAGCCTCAGCCTCCATCCGCGCCACATGCAGCGCAGCAGCAGAAGCAGCAGCAATCGCTCTCGCAATTCGCGACGCTGAGAGCAAGGGAAGGTCCGCCCGTGTCCTTACTGACTCACAAGCGGCTTGTCGTTTATACCTGAATGGAACACTCCCTATACAAGCCATTCGAATCCTTGGTCGCACACTACAATGGACCCATGGTATGGTCTGGTGCCCCGGGCACGAAGGCCTGCGGGGCAACGAAGAGGCGGACTGCGCAGCTCGAGGTCTCACTAGCCGAGCGGCAGACCACACCGTTCTTCAGCCCCCGACAGACCGACGAGCGACCCACGAGTTATTAACGACAGGTCAACAAATACTACAGGACCAACGGCTCGGAAGAACGCAATACGCTCCCCCACACAAAGCTCTCAATAAACTCCAGGCAAGGGACTGGCGCCGCCTGCAAACTAACACATACCCACACTTGTCTCGTCTACACGCAATCTACCCAAACAGTTATACGTCCCGAACATGTCCCTGGTGTAGCAACCACACAGCCACACTCGCGCACATAACACATGAATGCACTGACCGTCCGGGCGACGCAATTTCGCCACGAGTCACAACACACACACTCACTACGTGGTCTTGGGAGGCGAGACTCTCCGAACTAGACCTGGGAAGCCAACTGGCGACCCTCGACCAGGCCCGGCGAGCCGCGATCGCCAGTGGAGCCCTGTCAGAGGGAACCACCCAGGAATAAACCGCGCAACGGTTTCTGCAATAATAAAGTTTCTCCTCCTCCTCCTCCTCCTCCTCCTCTACGGCACAAGTCTACTGCAGGTCTCCCATTAAGCGATTAAGCTGCACCTGCCCTGCAAGTCAAAAATAAGTGCATCAAACTGGCTACGCGTAAAAGCCATTGGAAACGATATAGGTCCCTGTAACGACGGCGTTCTTCAAATCCTGCTCTCTAACGCGTTATGGGAAAACCTGCAACACATTGCTCAGTTCACGCCATATCCCCACGCTGAAATGCACAGACGAAAGCAAGCGCCCACATAAGCAGACGCCTTCTTTACAGCTTCCAAACAAGCTCACAAATATATAGTTACATATAACCCGCACAATTTGAAGTATGGTTGTGGTTGCCAGGCAATGAGGAATAAATACTGGGCTCGTTCGTATTGTATTCCTGATGAGATAACCTCTGGCATAAAAAATGAAAGCACGAATGGAGAAAACATGAAGACAAGTGAGGAAGGTTGGCACAGAAATTATACTTGTAAATGCCTACTTGATTGTAGGGGGAGCATGTGTGCAGTAAAAATAAACGCATTTGAGCATACATCGGTGCCGGAATGCACTGTGTCGCACGTGGACCTTCACCCGTCATTTCTAAATCATAAAGGAATCAATCTGAGCAGCGCGAAGTAGTTTTTCCTTGCCCTCTTGCAAGCTGTAGCAATAGTACTGGAGGGCCCCAAAACCTCCTGCACGGGTGAAAGCCATTTGTTTGCGAGCACTGCATTCTTCAGAAGGAGCCGGCTTCACCCACACTTGACTTACGGTCTCATCGCGCGCATCGCTATTCAAACGTGAGTCAACGAGGTGACGTCACCTGACAAGGCACTCTGGCGTTTGCGCCTCCTGCACATCCGGTAATACAGTCGGTAATACAGCCTACGTTTACTGAAACTCCGGAGAAGCGAAATCTGTCGATTGTCGCAACCTTTTGTCGTACGCTCCTAAATATAACTTCCCTTCATTTAGTGGGCTGTCGTGTACACAGCGAAGGTCGAACCTGTTCCACCTCGAAATGCCTGCACTACCAGTGTCTATATTGAGTACAATCTGTACACTGTTCATCACTCTTGCACCCTGCTGCGACGATATCATGATTGAGTGGCTCTTTCTCTCTCGGAGGAATGCCGTCCTCGACTACGATCATTCTGAACTTGGGCTCTCTCCGGTGCAAGATAAGCCCTTCAACTGCACTCATCAGCCTCTAAGGACTACTCGTCAAGGCTGTTCAGGAACATCCTCAGTAAGTGTCCGTTCGTTTAATTGCACTCTTTAGTGACCATTCGACTCGACGACATTTCGACCGTCGGCGATTTCCATCTCGGAGAACCCGCATACTTACGCGCACCGCCCCACATTCCTAGTCTATCTTCAAGTAAAGTAACACAAAAATTATGATGAGTCCATCGGTGTGGTCGAACGCCAATCCCTTGCTAACTGCATCATTAAGCTCCATAAGCGGCCTGCCACTAAGCTCCGCCGTGGACAAAGTATCGTTTGTGAGGAGCTCCTCAAGCCTTACGTTGATGTCCCTTTGTACACCGCTTAGATAATCTGTACAGCTACTATCTTGCTGTGGGATCATGAGGAGGGTACGCAAACTCTACTGCCGCAGTGCGCGCGAGATGACGTTACCTTAAAGGAACACTAGAGTGAAAAATGATTTCTTCTGCATCAGTAAATTACCGTTCTACAACACCAAAAACACCATTCTTGCAACGATAAGGCGTTTGGTAAGCCAGAAAAAGCGCAAGAACGAAATATGGGTTGCGACGCCTACTTGTGTTCCCGCATCTTGGGGCTGTGACGTCTTGGATTTTGATGGCATCTTCTAGGGCCTACTAATTGTATATAGCGGTACAGATTGCTACATTGTGTTCTAAAGGAACCCAATATTAAACATGGCAAGTTTCGGGACCCTTTATTTAGCCAATGCGGCCGAAATGCGAAAACTTACTTTGGAATCCCTGACGTCACGATGACGTACCCGCGCTGGAGTTTCGGCGCGAAATTCAAATATTGATACTTGGACCTTCATTTTCTCACCTAATAATCAAACTATTTTTTTTTAAATGACTGCCTACAGGGTTTTCAAACAATGCTCCATTAGTCTAAACTGATTTATTGGTTCACTTTAGTGTCCCTTTAAACAATCGGCTTCCGGGGAAGTAGCGCGTACCAAGCCATCATCCTACTAAGACTAAGACCTCCCACGCTTCCCTTTACACCCACATCATAAGGGGCACAGGCCTCTCACCCCCCCTAAATGGGAATTTATAGGGAGGAGCACGCCAATAACGGCAAAGGTGGAGATTCATTCAGGTACTTATGCAATTACTTATACAATCAAGGCAGTTTTCATGTGCATAATCATAATGCAAGCTACGAGGCAGAGCAACCATAGATCACCCTAAGGTTACGGTTGTAATCGCTCAAGGACCGCCGTAGTGATCTTCCGTTCCACATGATGTTTTAAGGGACGCGAATAAGGAAAGATTGGCTAAATAACGAAACGCCTTACACAAATGAAGAAAAAATAACTGGAATCTTTATTTTTTAAAGCTAGGAATTCATAATAAATTAGGGGAAAATGTTCAGTAGTAATTCCCCCTGCCTCGTGCGTTCTATCAGGGAGTGGAGCGCCATTTAACCACAACCGCTGTTGTTGTGCAGCTAATGCATTAGAGAGTGGCGTCCTTGGATATAAACAGAGACTTTCATATGCGTTGCTTTCCGTTATATTCCAACAAGAGGACATATTAGATAGGTGAAACAATTAATTCTCGAAAGTAACATCAATACATACTACAAAATCATGTCTATAGCATAGAAGGAAATCAAAACGTTCATTCAGCAATAAATATTTCTGCAAAAGCGTATTTTTATTACGTATCTTTAGCTGCAGTTTCGAAAGCAGAATTACTGACGCAGACTATAAGAGTTTGACAGCAGAAAAGAATAGCCCCCGGAATTGTGGAGCTGCGACACGCGAACAGCCGTGCGCTACACAACCTGCGTGATATTGATTAATGCAGCCGTGTCCGCATCACGGCCAGGGAACGTATCCACCCTTCAGGGCTGCATGTCGAAACTAGGGAAATCGGCAGCCGGGTGCACTCTCCAGGCGGTACACCCAAAACTCTACCGCGCGCCGGGTTCGGGAGCGCCTGTACCCATATTTTTTTTTTTTTTATCGGCGGGTGCCCGCGGTGGGTTTCGAACAGTCCACCTACCGCAGCCGTGGCGGACGCCCTGTACACTGAGCCACGACTGCGGTGAAAGCAATCCCTCGAAAAAAGCTATTTATCTTTGAATCAATCTCGCATCACCATTCGATTTTTCTTCTTTTTGAAAATACAAATGAAGCCTACACTTGGTGAAGTACAACCGCATTCTATAGCGAGCTCGTTTATAATCTTACTAACAACACGACTGCAAGGACTGGCACTAAGAGATAAAAGCATGCCGCCTGGTTACCACTCACATATAATGACGGGGCTGTTCCATCGATTGTGCTCAAATGTGACGACTCGCTTCCGCTGATAAGCAGCGCGAGCATGCGTTGCGTAATGTCCGGTTCCTTGGCGGTGTGCTTTAAGCGTGGTTTCGCCTAGCTGGCAAAGGCAGCGTAGAAAAGCGAAGCAGAAACGCAAGGACGCAACGGTAGTACATTAGCAAGACGGCCTATGTGTACAATGGCTCTGGCGCCAGAGGCAACTGTTGCGTGCCTATGCGCGTGCTCGAATATTCAGGTTTCGTATTATGACATCAAAACAATGGAGCCAAAACTTGTATTTCGTTGGTGAATTTCGAGATTAGTATTATTGCTTCTCGAGGCTTATTCTTTATGAAAAATTTCTCCTATATTGAAGCTCCGTTTGCCTATAATTCTGGCCACTGTGTATATTTCAATAAAAGCTTACATGCGACTGGAAGCGCTAAAACAGGCTATATGGATGTTTTAGGGGCCTCCTGAATACACTAGATAATTAGCAGAGTTTACATAAGGATGGTGCTTATTTATTTACAATACTGTCTGTTTCTTATGGCATCGAAGCAGAAGGGCATTAACACTACAATGCTTTGACCACAACTACAGTATACTTTTACAGGTGGCATATGAAAACAATAGTTATTTATGAGCAAAAAAATAACAAGGATATAGACACAAAAGCAGCACAGCGGACCAATCTGTGCACCACAAAAAATACGCACACCTAGAAAGCAGCAAACTGGCTTTCTGCTAGATAATACTGCTTTCCTTTTTCTTGGTGAAATCCGCAAAATAATTTTTGTTAGTAACGGATTGGTCTAAGCGATTCCGTTCACTGACTGTCAGGTAAAGAAAATGATGTTTGAAGTAAACGTGGGCGCCTGCCAGCGGTTACAACGGCCTCACAGTACATAGGGGCCCTGATATTTCCTCCTCAGGATCAAATAAAGTTCGTTGTCTGTCTGTCTCAAGTAATCGTTGTTATTAGCATATTCTCTTAGAGTCTATGCATGCTTGTTTCTTAGTCTTCGATATTCTGGAAGAAAGATGTATTTGGACGCGTCGATGTGCCTGTATTTAGGAGTTGGTGCTAGAAATTCAGAAGTGCCAGTTTTGCACTTGTATCTACCGTACGTATTCAGGAGCATGCTCAAGGGTTATTGCGGGAGTCAGTTCGCTAGTATTTGTTATGAATAATCTTAATGGCCTTCCTTTGTAGTCGTTCAATTTTGGTTCAAATAGAGAGAGCATGCAGAAACCATACAGTGTTAGCGCACTGCGGCCCCTCGGGTCATCGCAATGGAGAGGAGCAAACAGCTCCTTTCCGGAGAACTCGGTGACCAAAGCCCGCCACAACGGCTGCACTTCTTGCGTCAGTTACAGGGTAAGCACTACGCAAATGAGAGCCAGATTCCAATTTTGAGCGAGCTGTCCTTGCAACGCCTCTCACAGTCCGCACGCGTGGTAGTGGCGAGTTTAGCACTCGCTGACAGCATATTGGACTGCTCGATGGCGGCACAGCTACTTATCACCGCTGGGGAACTCTGAGAGCCATGAGACCTACTCTCGCGCCTGGCCCTAGGGAACAGTCGACCGCCTCACCAGTGCACAGTAGAAGCTGACTACGGGTGGGAACAATGGCAACCAACTTCGTCGTAACCGTTCCCATTCATAACCTAGGTACTCGCCGCGGCAGTTATGCTGTTACCACCGTCGCTTTCGCGAACAAGCGAGTCGCTGCACCCGGCCCAGTTCGTAGACAGGAAACGCGCCTTCCAGTCGCTAACGGTGGCATGCGACATCGGCCCCCGCGCAAGCCTCCTATTCTTAGTAGTCTACCGCATCGCCGCCCCCCGCCCCCTCCTCGTCTACATCGGCACCGAGCTGTCTATCGTTCCCGCCACGAACGCAGAACGTCAGCGCAGCAAGTCCACACCCACGCTCCACGCAGTGGACGACACTGTCATCGCATCGCATGTGCTCCGGTCGATGACGCTCGACATCGGACTCCGGCGCTTGCTCAGATGGCTTGTTGTGATCGCCAACGTTGGCTTTGTCATATTGGGAGCGCACAGCCTCAGCCATTTGCTTCTTGAAGCGAGCGTTCGAAATCGGCGCCTAAACAATAACGTCACAAACCTTGATATGCTTGGCCCGCAGTCAGACCTGAGCTTATTTGGAATCCGTATGTTTCGGCCTGTCTCAACGTACAACACATATGCTGAACGCCTGCAACTCACGAAGCACCGCAACGATGCGATGCGCATGAAGCATAACGTAATTCGCTATATTACCACCACCGCCCAAATGGCACCGCCTGGCAGCGCAGGATCGCTGGACGGTGGTTAGAAGTCGCCCGCTGTCAGTTTTAACAGGTGCCTCAGCTCGGCCGTATTCGTCTTTATTCTTGGAATTGGTTACACCTCTCCCTCTGGCTCCAGAGGAGGACAGTGGAAAATCGCGGCGTTGCGGAGATTACTGAGGTAATGGCGTCACTACACTGGATCAATATCCCGTTCCCCACATACATGATTTCGGCGCTCGTCGTGCAGGAACCAAAATACACAGTAAGATCGATCTGATGACCGCGTACTACCAAATTCCTGTCGACTCCAGCGACACTCCGAAGACAGAAATCACTACTTCGTTGGCCTACTGAAGCTGTCCCATGTGTCTTAGGGTTTGAAGAATAAGAACCAAACTTTTCATAAGTTCATGCGCGAGATTTCGCGTGTACTCCCATTCATTTCCGCCAGCCTTTTGGGCGTTCTCGTTGCAACTCGCGCAGACGAACAACAGAAAAAGCACCTTCGCCTTCCAATTGATAAACTGGGTGAACACGGCCTGTTTATAAAGCCCCATGAGTGCATTTTCGGAGTTGAAGCTCAGGATTTTGTCGGCCATGGCATTTCCCCTTAAGGCATCAAACCACTGGATTGACGGGTGCGCGCAATGCAGAACTTCCCCTCTCCAACCATAATCCAAAAGTTTTGCGAGTTTCGGGTGCTAGTAAATTTTCACGGGCGCTTCATACAATTAAGAGCGCAAGTTCTTCAGCTGCTTACCAACCTGCTGCGTCAGGACTCCAGAAAACGCCTACCTTCCAGTGGTCCTCGAAGCAGAAACGCTCCTTCCAGAAAGCCGCTCCAGCGACGCTCCCTACAGCACTTCCGCGAGGAAGGTGGTGGCCATCTGTTGCGCTGTCAGGAATTACCGTTTTTTTAATTCTTGAAGGCTATGGCTTCTACATACTGACCGACCACAACCAGCTAGCCTTCGTTCTCAAGAACAGTTCCTCGTACTCAGAACGTGAGCTTCCGCAACTTTCCTTCATCTCCAAATTTTCTATTGACATCCGTCATGTCTGTACGACTAAAAATCAGGCATCTGATGTAATTTTGTGGATCGGCGCTTGCCTACTAGCACTGTGGATTGCCAAGCTTCCGTCCAGAGGAAAACCCCCAAGTTGCGGGGAAAAGGCTTCTCGCTTCAGCTTGCGGAGGTGCCCCTTCCCTACAAAAGAACAATGGTCACGTGCTACACAAGGTAGGCAGCTCCTCGTCCCTTCGTTCCCCATCAGTTCCCCCAGCCAAAATTGGATTCACTACTCGGGCTAAGCCATCCCGGCATGAGATCGACACGGAGGCTTTTGCGAGAACGCATTGTCTGGCCAGGGGCCAACAAAGATGTTCCAAACAGGGCAAGAAGCTGCAAAGCCTGCAAAGTTTCATCATTACAAGCACAGCACCAATAAAAAAGTTACATAGTTGCTTTAATAAATTATTCCATATAAGGGACAAAAATTAGTGGAAGTGTATTGACACGGTTGCAAAGAACATGCACTACGAAATTTATCATATTTGTAATATAGCTGGCAAATGCTTGCCCTTAATGGTGCGTCATCACAACAATTGCAATAATGCATGCTACTATAGTACTGTGCAAGGTACTCATGAGCTTAAATATGCAGTGAGGCAGAATTATAACTACGTTACGAAAACAGAGCAGTGAACAAGTCGGATT
Source organism: Dermacentor variabilis (assembly GCF_050947875.1). Classification (NCBI taxonomy): domain Eukaryota; kingdom Metazoa; phylum Arthropoda; class Arachnida; order Ixodida; family Ixodidae; genus Dermacentor; species Dermacentor variabilis. The sequence continues at coordinate 7,720,693 of NW_027460335.1, read as the reverse complement.
CTAGGGATTGTATTTTGCAAAACCGGCAACATGCAAAGGGCATTTTTTTTTTACCTACCAGCCTTTGTACTTCTGAGAATCGCTGGCTTGGGATTTCGGAGGAGACACTGGCAAGTGGCAGCCATCCAAAGCACCAAATCATTGCGGAAATTCAGTCATGGCGAAGAATTTTGGAAAGTACTTATCCATTCCGGTAAGCGGCAACATAATTAGCCACACCTCTCAAAGAGTACGAAGGACAGCAGCATAAAAGCCCTTATACATCATGTTTCCTGTTGAGCGTCCAAACAGCTTCACCAACTGTCCGATCTTCTGCTTTCGAGGAAAGCCGGAAGAGCGCAGTCTAGACTATTTTCGCGAGAAAAATTGCGTCTGTCTCGGCAAATCGGCGCGACAGGCATCCATAACGTTCATGTACGTGACCTGGGAGACACGGTAAAATCTTTTAAGGTTGGCTTCACCCCACTGAGGAAATGTGTTCTCAAATCAACGCGAGTTCCTCGGAAACCGCCACCGCTGCCTGGGCACAGCGTCGAATGAACGGACGGCTAAATCACAAATCGTGAGCGAGTTAGCCCAGAGAAGCTGTTAGATTGCACGGCGGCGACTCCTTGACTTGCTGGCCTCGTAGTAAAACCTTCGAATATCTCGACGATGTTTGGCTGGAAGCACATACGCCGGAACAAACTGGAGCACACGGTCAAAGCCTTCAGGATTGCTTCTTGATAGGTTTCAAGCACCGCCATTGTTGGTCAGTGGGTATGGTGTCGGGCTGCAAAGCCCGAACTTTTTTTTAAAATTTTAATGCTTTGCCAAAGCTATGAATTGTCTATTCAGCTAGCCTCAGCTTCAAACAGTTTACGGCTGGGCGCTACAATGACATTACTGATGTAAACTACAGAAAATACGCCTAATAATGTTACGCGCGCGATGTCTTAAACATTTGCTACCCAAATAACTATTTTTTATTTTACTGCGATTGGCAAAAAAACTTAACCGGGTCACTACAGTTGTCCCCTTTGTGACGTTTAGTGTCACTAAGTATGCGCCAGTAGCAACGACCGAAAATAATGGCGTTAAGAATCTTGAGGATCTTCCGCTGTTAATGGCGTCAACCTCACCCGTGTGGCACGGGTATTTAAGTTGGCTAACGCAAAATTAGTGTTCTTACTAAGGTGCAGCAAGTTAAAGAACGCACTTTGCAGAATAAAGAAGAGGCTTGTGTTTCTTCGTTATTTTCTATGCCATAGCTTGCTGTATACCACTGTCTCAAATTGCGCCCTTACCTATATGGCGGGTAATTCGAAGTCGTCAGCGTACATCGGGCGTTGTGCTGGCTGGCGAAATTGAAGGACCCTTCAGGACGCGTGGCGGGGTGGACCCTCAGACTACAAGAGTATTATATCACTATGAGCTACAAGTACGGACGAAATGACTCTGATGCCGACTGCCTCTGTCGCGCTCCAGTGGACCCGCCTTCCCAAGATGATCAAGGCGAGGACGCCTTTTTAGGTGCACTGAGTTCAGACGAGTTGTCCGTGGGTACTGAGGAGCGGATTATCTTCGTTTTTCTTACGCAACTACGAGTAAGTCCTGGAGAAGAAGAACGTTTTGCCAGCTCGCGCATCCTGACCGTTTCAGCAGATAGGATGGATGTGTTGGGACCCTTTCCGATGTCAACCTCTTGAAACAAGTGAATCGTTGTGGCCACCAATTACCTCACTCGCTTAGCCGAAACGAAAGCCCTGCCTGAAAGTAGTGCAGCGCAAGTAGCCAAACTTTTCGTCGAGAGCATTCTGCTACGACATTGTGCGCCATAAATCCTCATTACTCTGAGAGGAACGACCTTCACAGTTCGGCTTACTCAAGCCATATTACAGTGTAGCCAGACAAGCCAGAGGGGGACAACTGCCTGCCTCCCGAAGACGAATGCTCTTACGGAGCAGCTGGACAAAACCCTCACGTACATGCTTGAAGTGTACGCCGACCTCGAGCACAAGACGTGGGATACCTCCCAGCCGTACGTGACCTTCGTTTACAACAAGGTGGGGCAATAAATAACACAGATCGTGCCGTTCAAGCTGGTTTACGGAGGAAGCTGACAACGACTCTCGACACCATTCTGCCACTCGTAACCAGCGAAGAGAATCTCTGCGTCGCCGCCTATCTCCAGCACGCCGAAGAAGACTTACAGGTCATCCCCCTGTGCATCAAGAACCAGCAGAGTGCCGACAGCCAACACTACAATCTCCCACAAAGCGGCAAAGAGTACCGGACCGGCGACCGTAATAGGCTGTGGACTTCGATATGCCGACGAGGACTTGTCGAGAAACTGTTACGCCGCTATTTCGATCCCAACAAAATCATCCGACGCACTGGCGCACTGGAATGTGAGGTTGTGCTAGACGGCGTTTCGCAAACACAAAAGCACTGCGCACGACCTAATGTCATCCACGTGTGGGGTCTTAAGCTTTTCTACGCCCACTGACGTACTTGGGGGATTAGTTTCTTTGTTATTGCGTTATTGTTTTAATTGAATTATGCGTGCTTTTGTTTTTGCTTTCGCTTTTGTAGCATCGGCATGATGCTTCTAAAGAGGGCTGTGCAGACATTACTCTTTTACCTTTATCAGGTGACTGCGTTTCACCGCCTACAAATTTTACCGCTCAGCGCAGGACGACCCTGCATGCATTGGAAGCTTCTCTAATGTTATCGATGGTTCAATCGGGTGGTTGTTGTTACCGAACCTTGTGTAATGTCATTACATGTATGCGCGCCTCTAATTGAGCTGTAGTTTCTGGAACAACGCGGGCCGCACTGATCATTCTGGAACATTCTATGACGCGTGCGTAAAAGCTGAAACGCTTGACCTCCTCATAAGGTTTTCGATCATCGCCGACTGTATTCGCCCCTATAGTTGTTCTTTGAGTGTAGCCAGTTTTCGAGCACACGGGTTCATCCAGTAAAACTGAACTTTCTTGCTTTACTGTTTTGCCGATTTCTTTGCCGCCCCTACTACGTGACAGTGCCACTGGTTGCGACACATTTGTGGCAGTTATTTTTTAAATGTCTTTGTCTACGAATACCTTAAACGGAATTCAGGGAAGCTTTGGCTAAGGTGGAAACTTGGCTTGCATTAAGGAAAAATAAGTCTTATTCAACTACGCAAGAAGTGTATACTTACAAAAGCATCAGTCCCACACTGCAATAGCAAGCAATATCATTACAGTCGATAAAAATAATTAAATTAATGTGGCAGTTAAGAATTAGGCTCGCGAAGATAATAGTAGTTTGTATACGAAAATAATTTCATTAGAGTGTTGGAGTCCAAACGATAAGATAACCATTTGTATTGCTGAAACACCTCAATGCAAAGTGCAAAAAAAAAAGAGACAAAAAGGTGTATGTTCACCCGGAAGGCGACGCATTATTTATTAACTTCTGGGGTTTTACATTCCGAAAGCGCGATAAGTCACGTCATAGAGGATGGCTCCAGATTAATTTCTGGCATATTTGCATTACACAGTGTATGTTCATTGGAGTCCTGTGAATCCACTGGCAATAATTTTTGTCCGTGATATGGAAATAATTTATTAAAAGCAATAATGTGACTTTTTATTGGTGTATTGGTATGAAATTTAGGTTAGCGTCACTTCGGTGATTCACGGCTTGACAGGCTTTGCAGCTTTTTGCCGTGTTTCGAACATCTTTGTTGATCCCTACCCAGACAATGAGTTCTCGCAAAAGCCTCTGTGTCGATCCCATGCCGGGATGGCTTAGCCCGAGCAGTGAAACGAATATTGGCTGAGGAAACTGATGGGGCACGAACGGGCAAAGAGCTCCCTACCTTGTGTCGCAGGTGACCATTGCTCTTTAGTAGGGAAGGGACGCCTCCGCAAGCTGAAGCGAGAAGCCTTATTCCCGCAACTTGGCTTTTTTTCTCTGGGCGGACGCTTGGCAATCCACAGTGCTAGCAGGCAAGCGCCGATCCACAAAATTATATCGGATGCCTGATTTTCAGTCCTAGAGACATGACGAATGTCAATAGAAAATTTGGAGATGAAGGAAAGTTGCGGAAGCTCACGTTCTCAGTCCGAGGAACAGTTCTTGAAAACGAAGGCTAACGGGTTGTGGTCGGTCATAATGTAGAAGCCACAGCATTCAAGATTTAGAAAGAAACGGTAACTCCTGACAGCGCAACAGATGGCTACCACCTACCTCCCGGAGGTGCTGTATTGAGCTTCGGTAGGTTTGATGCTCTTTAAGAGGAAGACTAACGGCCTACTGTCTGTGCCATCTTGCTGCCGCAGTACAGCACCCACTGCCGTGGTCGAGGCGCCTACCACAGGGAGAGATGGCGCATCGGGCAACGAATGAATCAGGAGCACCGCAGTCGCCAACTGCGTTTCGGCTTTCTGGAAGGAGCGTTTGTCCTTCGAGTACCAATGGAAGGTTGGCTTTTTCTAGAGTCATCACACAGCAGATTGGTAAGCTGCTGAAGAACTTGCCCACAGGGCGGTTCAAGTGCCTGTAAATGTTCATTAGCACTAGAACGTCGCAAAACTTTCGGATTATGGTTGGAGAGGGGAAGTCCTGCATTGCGCGTACCCGTCAATCCAGTGGATTGATGCCTTAAGGGGAAATGCCATGGCCGAGAAAATCCTGAGCTTCAACTCGGAAAATGCACTCATGTGGCTTTATAACCAGGCTGTGTTAACCCAGTCTATCAAATGGAAGGCGAAGGTGTTTTTTCTGTTGTTTGTCTGCGCGACTTGCAACGATAATGTCTTGAAGGTAGGCGGAAATGAGCTGGAGTACACGCGTTACCTCGCCCATGAACCTTTGAGAAGTTTGGTTCTTATTCTTCAAACCGTAAGACACACGGACAAGCTTCAGTAGGCCAACGAAGTAGTGATTTCTGTGTTCGGAGTGTCGCTGGGGTCGACATTAATTTCGCAGTACGCACTCATGAAATCTATCTTGCAGTGTATTTTGGTTCCTGCACGACAAGCGCCGAAATCATGTATGTGGGGAACGGGATATTGATTCAGTGTAGTGATGGCATTGAAAGCTCAGTAATCACCGCAACGCCGCGATTTTCCACTGTCCTCCTTTGGAGCCAGAGGGAAAGGTGAAACCAATTCCAGGAATAAAGACGAATAAGGCCGAGCTGAGGCACCTGTTGAAACTGACGGCGAGCGACTTCCAACCTTCGTCCAGCGATGCTGCGAGGCCAGTTGGCGCCACTTGGGCAGTGGTGGTGATATAGCGCGTTACGCTATGTTTCATGCGCATCGCGTCGTTGCGGTGCTTCGTCAGTTGCAGGCGCTCAGCGTATGTGTTGTACGTAGAGACCGGCCGAAACTTACGGATTCCAAATGAGCTCAGGTCTGACTGCAGTCCTAGCATATCAAGGTTTGTGACGTTATCGTTTAGGCGCCGATCGCGAACGCTCGCTTCAAGGTGCAAATGGCTGAGGATGTGCGCTCCCAATATGACAAAGCCAGCGTTGGCGATCACAACAAGCCATCTGTGCAAGCGCCGGAGTCCGATGTCGAGCGTCATCGACCGGAGCACATACGACGCGATGACAGTGTCGTCCACTGCGTGGAGCGTGGGTGTGGACTTGCTGCGCTGTCGTTCTGCATACGTGGCGGGAACGATGGACAGCTCGGTTTCGATGTAGACTAGGGCGTAGGGGGGGGGGCGGTGACCGGTAGACTACTAAGAATCGGGGGTTTGCGTGGGGGCAGATGTTGCATGCCGCCGTTAGCGACTGGCAGACGGGTTTCCTGTCTACGAACTGGGCCGGGTGCAGCGACTTGCTTCATCGTGAAAGCGACGCTGGTACCACTGCAACTGCTGCGGAGAGTATCTAGGTGCGCTGCGAGGCTGTGAATGCGAATGGTTGCGCCGAAGTTGTTTGTCATTGTTGCCGCATTCGTCAGCTTCTAATGTGCACTGGTGAAGCGGTGGACTGTTCCCTCCTGGCGCGAGAGTAGGTCTCCTGGCTTTCAGAGTTCCCCAGCGGTGATAGGTAGCTGTTCCGCCGACGAGCAGTCCAATATGCTGTCAGCGAGTGCAAAACTCGCAACTACCACATGTGCGGACAGTGAGAGGCGTTGCAAGAACAGCTAGCTCAAAATTGGGAGCTGGCTCTTCTTTGCGTAGTACTTACCCAGTAACTGATGCAACAAGTGCAGCCGTTGTGACGGACTTTGGTCGCCGAGTTCCTCGGAGAGAAGCTGTTTGCTCCTCTCCATTGCGATGAACCAAGGGGCCGCAATGTGCTAACACTGTATGGTTTCAGCATACTGTCACTATCTGAACCAAAATTGAACGGCTACAAAGGAAGGCCATTAGGATTATTCATAACAAATACTAGTGAACTGACTCCCTAAATAACCATTCAGCATCTTTCCGACTACCTCCGCTAGATACAAGAGCAAAACTGGTACTTCTATAGTTCCAGCACCAACTTCTAAATACAGGCATATCGACGCGTTCAAATACATCTTTCTTCCAGAATCTCAAACACTAAGAAACATGCATGCGTACACCCAAAGGCTGATAACGACGATTACTTCAAACAACATACAACGAACTTTATTTGATCCTGAGGAGCAACTGTCAGGACCCCTACTGTGAGGCCATTGTAACCGCTGGCAGCGCCCACGTTTACTTCAAACATCATTTTCTTTCCCTGACAGTCAGTGAACGGAATCGCTTAGACCCATCCGTTACTGACAAAAGATCTTTTTTGGATTTCACTAAGAAAACTGAAAGCAGTATTTTGTAGCAGAAAGCCAGTTCGCTACTTTCAAAGTGTGCGTATTTCTTGTGGTGCATATATTGATCCACTGTTCAGTTTTCGTGTAGCTAGCCTTGTTATTTTTAGCTTAAATGTAAGTACTGTTTTCATATGCCACTTGTAAAAGTAAAGTGAAGTTGGGTTCACAGCATTGTTGTGTCAATGCCCTCCTGCTTTGATGCCGTAAGAAACAGACAGTATTGTGAATAAATAAGCATCATCCTTATGTAAATTCTGCTAATTATCTAGTGCATTCAGGATGGGCATAAAACATCGGTATAGCCTGTTCGAGCCCTTCCAGCTGCATCTAAAGGTTTATTTAAATGTACACAGTGGCCAGAATTATAGGAAAAGGGAGCTTCAATATAGGAGACATTTCTGATAAAGAATAAGCCTCGAGACGCAATAATACTAATGTGGAAATTCACCTCGATCTAGGAAGACCAACCAAATACAAGTAGTGCCTCCATTATTTTGATGTCATAATATGAAACCTGAATATTCGAGCACGCACCTAGGGACGCAACAGTTGCGTCTGGCGCTAGAGCCAATGTACACATGGGCCGTCTTGCTAATGTACAACGGTTACTTCCTTGTGTTTCTGCTTCGCTTTTCTACTCTGCCTTTGTTAGCTACGCGAAACCATGGTTAAAGCACGCCGCTAAGGAACCAGAACTTGCGCAACGGATGGTCGCGCTGCTTATCAGCGGAAGCGAGTAGTCACATTGGAGCACAATCGATGGAACAGCCGCGTTATTATATGTGAGTGGTAACCAGGCGGCACGCTTTTATCTCTTACTGCCAGTTCTTACAGTCGTGTTGTTTGTAAGCTTATAAACGAGCTCGCTATAGAATGCGGTTGTACTTCACCAAATGTAGGCTTCGTTTGTATTTTCGAAAAGAAGAAAAAGCGAATGGTGAAGCGAGATAGATTCAAAGATAAATAGATTTTTTTCGAGGAATCGCTTTCACCGCAGTCGTGGCTTAGTGTACAGGGCGTCCGGCAAGTCTGCGGTAGGTGGACAGTTCGAAACACACCGCAGGCACCCACCGATAAAAAGAAAAGATGGGGACAAGTGCTTCCGGTCCCTAGTAGTGTTTAGGGTGTACCGGCTGGAGAGTGCACCCGGATGCCGACTTCCCTAGTTTCGACACGTAACCCTGAAGGGTGGACACGTTCCCTGGCCGTAATGCGGACACGGCTGCGTTAATCAATATCACGCAGATGGTGAATCGCACCGCTGTTCCCGTGTCGCAGGTACACAATTCCGGGGCCTATTCTTTTCTGCTGTCAAACTCTTATAGTCTGCGTCAGTAATTCTCCTTTCGAAACTGTAGCCAAAGATACGTAATAATAATATGCTTTTGCAGAAATATTTATTGCTGAATGAACGTTTTGGTTTCCTTCTATTCTATAGACATGAAATGTGAGATATTTCTTGATGTTACTTTCAAGAATTCATTATTTTATCTATCCAATATGTCCTCTTGTTGGAATATAACGGAAAGCAACACATATGAAAGTGTCTGTTTATATCCAAGGACGCCACTCTCTAATGCATTATCTGCACAACAACAGCGGTTGTGGTTAAATGGCGCTCCACTCCCTGATAGAACGCACGAGGAAGGGGGAATTACTACTGAACATTTTCCCCTAATTTATTCTGAATTCGTAGATTTAAAAAATTAATATTCCAGTTATTTTTTCTTTATTTGTATAAGGCGTTTTGCTATTTTGCCAATCTTTCCTTATTCGCGTCCCTTAAAACATCAAGTGGAACGGTGGCTCATTACTGCGGTCCTTCAGCGATTACAACGTACAACCTAGGGTCATCTATGGTTTCTCTGCCTCGTAGCTTGCGTTTTGATTATGCACCCGAAAACTGCCTTAATTGCATTAGTAATTGCATAAGTACCTAAATGAATCTCCACCTTTGCCGTTATTGGCGTGCTGCTCCCTATAAATTCCAATTTAAGGGTGGGTGTGAGGCCTGTGTTCCGTATGATGCGGGTGTAAAGGGAAGCGTGTGTGGTCAATCTTTGTAGGATGATGGCTTGGTACGTGCTATTTCCCCGGAAGCCGTTTGTTTGAAATAACGTCATGTCTCGTGCACTGCGGAAGCAGAGTTTGCGTATCCTCCTCATGCTCCCGCAGAAAGATAGGCAGTTGACCAGATTACGTAAGGGGTGTACAAATGGACATCAGCGTGAGGCTTGGGGAGCTCCTCACGAACGATACTTCGTCCACGGCGGAGCTTATTGGCAGGCCGCTTATGGGGCTTAATGATGCAGTTAGAAAGGGACTGGCGTTAGACCACACCGATGGACTCATCAGAGTTTGGGTGTTACTTTGCTTGAAGATAGACTAGGAATGTGGGGCGGTGCGCGTAAGTATACGGGTTATCCGAGATGGAAATCGTCGACGGTTGAAATGTCATCGAGTCGAAAGGTCACTAAAGAGTGCATTTAAACGAACGGGCAGTTACTGAGGATGTTCCTGAACAGCCTTGGTGAGTTTCCTTAGAGGCTGATGGGCGCAGTTGAAGGGCTTATACAGTAGCGGATAAAGTCCGAGTTCAAATTGATCGTAGTCGAGAACGGCATTCCTCAGAGAGAGAAAGAACCACTCAAGTATGATACCGTCGGAGCAGGGTGCAAGAGAGATGAATAATGTAGAGATTGTACTCAATATAGACACTGGCAGTACAGACATTACGAGGTGGAACTGGTTCGACGTTCGCAGTGTGCATGACACCGCACTAAGTGAAGGGAAGTTATATTTAGGAGCGTACGACGAAAGGTTGCGGCAATCGAGAGATTTAGCTTGTCCGGAGTTTCAGTACACGTAGGCTGTATTAGCAGTGTATTACCGGATGCGCACGAGGCGTAAACGCCATAGTGCCTTGTCAGGTGAGGTCACCTTGTTGGCTCACGTTTGGTTAGCGATTCACGCGACGAGAGTGTAAGTCAAGTGTATGTGAGGCCGCCTCCTTCTGAAGAATGCAGTGCTCGCAAACAAATGGTTTTCACCCGTGCAGGAGGTTTTGGGGCACTACAGTACTATTGCTACAGCTTGCAACAGGGCAAGAAAAAACTACTTCGCGCTGCTCAGATTGGTTCCTTTATTACTTAGAAATGACGGGTGAACGTCTACGTGCGACACACTGCGTTCCGACACCGATGTATTCTCAAATGCGTTTACTTATACTGCCCACATGCTCCCCCTACAATCAATTAGGCATTTAGAAGTATAATATCTGTGGCAACCTTTCTCACTTGTCTTCATGTTTTCTCCATCCGTGCTTACATTTATGATTTATGCGTAAGGTTATCTCATCAAGAATACAAGACCAATGAGCCCAATATTTATTCATCATCGCCTGGCAACCACACCATAATTCATGTTTTGCGGGTTATATGTAACTATATATATTTGTGAGCTTGTTCGGAAGCTGTGAACAAGGCGTTCTCATGTGGACGCTTGCTTTCGTCTGTGCATTTCAGCGTGCGCATATGGCGTGAACAGAGCAAGATGTTGCAGATCTTCCCATAACGCTTTAGAAAGCAGGATTTGAGGAACGCTGTGATTACAGGGACCTATATCGTTTCCGATGGCTTTTACGCGTGATCCAGTTTGAGGCATCCTTTTTGACTTGGCGGGCAGGTGCAGCTTAATGGCTTAAGGGGAGACCGGCAGTAGACTTTACCGTAGAGATTTCGGTCATTGACCGACTTTGGCAGTCTTGTGGCGATGCGAATATAGGTTTTCTTGACATGTGAGTTTTGTTGCGCTCATTTGGCGTTGTCAGCAAGCTTTGTAGTTCGTAGAAGAACGTTGAAAGCAGTAGTTCTTCTGACAGCCTGTTAATTTGATCTGATCAGCATCGGGAACTACTTGTCAGCTTTAGCAGCACAGCTGTTGTCTGCGTGGTTGCGTGAAGTGCTTTGTAAACGGATTCTGTGAGACTTCGCGCTTTGGTGGTATAAGTTTCATGGAATTTTCATGTGCTCTTTGCTCTGGATGATAGTATTCGGAACGGAACTTCAGATTTGGCTGCAAAAATTGTTGCTTTCTCCGCCTGGCAGGCGTGAGAACTGCTACAAACTCAAAGTTTCTGGGTAAATCTGGAGGCGCTGTTTGCCAAGAAAATGTTCAATAACATCTAACCTTGGCGTGAGCTGCACCTGTTGCAGAGAGATATATCGTGCATTACATCAAATCGTAATGTCGCCATTGTAGAGTCCCTTGAGATGCATTGTACTTCCTTTAAATATCGGTAAGTAGGCGTATTCTTACAGTAAACGGTATTGCGCAGATAACAGCTCCCTATGTGACCCCTACTTTATTTTACGTAATAGTTCTCCAGAAACCCGGTAGGTGGAGAGAAGTAGTCCACCCAAACGTAGCTGATTCCTACATTGGACACCCATATGAGTTCCGCGAAGAAAAGCCACGCAGTTGAAGAAAAATGCGTCCTGATCCGGGACTCGAACCCGGGGCCACGGCCGTTCCGGTACAGCTGATCTACCATCTGAGATAACCAGGGTCCATCACAGGGGAACTTCAGAACAGGGGGTCCAGTCATTTATATCGTTACACAAACATGCTTGCTACCTGGAGCGGCCGAAGGGTGCGCAAGTGGGGAAGCATTAGGCCACTACACCCAATGATACTGATCGCCAAACACTATTCACATATTCACAGGCTCTAAGCAAGTCATTGAAATGCTCCAAATTCACATTGACTTCTGGCATCTATATACATATATCCTCAGCCAAGCCCCCCAACACCACCAACGATCCACTCGGGTGAGAATCCATTATATTCCTAAGCCCACCGACAATCTTGGGAGAGAGCTAGTTCCTCAGCAAGAGTTTCAGCATCAAAACAAGAAACAGCTTCGTGGTGCCAGTGGGAAGCAGACAGCATTGTTAATCCAAAGCGCCGCCCATGAAACCAATGATCAAGCTAAACTGCAGCCATTGCGAAAGGTAAAAACTAACATAAAACGAGCCGCAAAACACGACAACCTACCACCAAGATGCTTCCGCTTCTGAAAGGACCTATTAGGAATTGTACAAAAGCGTAGCCTTACGATGACTCCAGTTGCCACGTCCACGCTGTCAATGCAGTTCTGAGTGTTGCTGAGCACTTCAACTCGAAGTACAGCGAGCACCGTAGAACACAGAGTTCAAAGCAAGTGCTGTGGCGTTCTCTCACGCCCACTTTGTATGTGTGAAACGATTGTCCACCATATTGTTATACTGCTGAAATACATGTGCAATCACATTACTAAAAACACACATCATTGGGGGCCAGCGGCCCTCTGTGAACTTTGCTTCTTAGTTAGCCTCGCATCAACTCTCGCTTCTTGTCGGCTTCAACCATCGCATTGCGAGACTTTTAGTGTTTAGTTGCCGGCCGTCTTTCGTTTATAGTTAAAAGCTTAAGATGAAGTTGGCCACGGAGTTACGTGCGTGCAAGTGTTCTTAAAGGGAAGCTGAAACTCTTTTCGAAAAAAATGAGTTCTCTGCGGTAGTCTACTGTTTTGAGTCCCCTGAACACGAATATCTGGTTCAAAAAGGGCGGAAACAAACGCAAGCGGCTGCTTTTTAAAGAAAACGCGCACCAGCGCCTCAGGGCATCGCGCGAACGCCGCTGTTGCCCGTGATTGGTCAGGGCCGCTGTGAAGTCAATCGCGGCAGTCGCAGGTCGGCGCCGCCGTTTCAGAGCGTAGCGCGCTGTTCTGTTCTGGCTTCATGGCTAAGTTGTAAGCATTATGGAACGTTCTCGCTGTCTCGGACAGCTTGTATTTTCGCCGTAGATGTTGGAACCGACAGCCGATACCGAAAACGATGGCGGCAACGACGATGTTGAGTGTGCCAACAGCGAGAGCGATTTGTGTACCTTCTCGCGCGCTAGAAATCTTAGCTGGTGCTTATGTTTTTTTTTTTCATGTAGCTGCACCAATGACGGGAGAAAAAATGCGCTAAAGTGTCACTGGGAACTTGGTGCTCGAAGAATGTCGAAGCACTAACTTCTCATTAGATTGTAAACACGGGTGCAATTCCGCAGTGTCAAGCACCTTGCCGCTGCTTGTCTAAAGTCCCGTGGTTTTTTCAGTGTTGATACACGATCGCGAACATAAGTTCCGCGTTTCAAAGCGCGCACATGCAGTGCTGCGAGGTACAGTCACGGAAGTTGCTTATCATACACATTGAGAGATGGCCAGAGGTATTATATGTGCAATATTCAGACTATGGTTCGACGACTTTGCGATTGTGGCTCGATCAAGAATCGGTATGCGTGCTCCATGCTAGTGTTGCCATAAAGATATTAGGCAGTTTTAGCACCGCCGTGTGGTAAACACGATAACTGCAACCGTACGTCGCATGTCACTATGCAAGCCTATACTCCATTTCATACTCCATTTATTACTGCGCGCGTTTCCGGCTATGCTTCGCAGTGTGTCAGGGGCGTTGCTCGCGCGAGCATGTACGTGAAGCTGCCGCGACGGGCAGCTTCACGAAAGAACAGTTTACGAAAATCGCAAAAGAAAACAAACGTGAGCGGCGGCGGCGGCAGATCTCTCGTAGCGTCGTTCAGTAAAGCGCAGGACGGAAAGAGGCATGCCAGTACATGCCAGCACGCCGGCCCGGCAGCTCGGTCCCCGCGAATGACGTCACTCTCGCAGGTTGTCTCCTCTGGCAACCACCTCACCCGGCGCTCCGGGAAGCGATGGGGGCGTGTCCTCGGGGGTGGTTTAGAAAGCGATTTCCGCCCCTTATATTAACAAAACGAAGAAAAAAATTTCGGAACCGTAAATTATTAGATCTGTTCTTCCCAATCCCAGGAATTCATGTAAATAGAAAACCGTTTCAGCTTCTCTTTAAGTACGAGTGGGCCGCTGCAAGTGGCAATAAAGCGTTCTAGTTAACCATTTACGGTTCGCTCCGCTCAAACCAGGAACTTTTAGAGGGAACCCTGGTGCGCTGGTCTACAACTATCATGGGGACAGCGGCTTGAGGATCGCTTCCCTCGCTTCTACTTGGCTTGTCAGTCATGTTGCAACGTATCTGACAGCACATCGCTCACATCCCGTCAAGACGCGCTGATGAGATGCGAAATCTACGTATTTTTGCGCACTGTATCACGATATGGAAAAATTGTGTAAGGCTTGTACAATATTAGGTATATTTGAAATTACCTGCGTGTTCCATATATTGCTTAATGAAAAAATAGGGGCGGAAACTTTGTGATTCACCCGCGTATATTATTATTTGTGTAATTTTAAGATTATTACACGCGGAATAATTTTGCTTTAGGGCTTAATAATCTGTTCATAGTATTGAACACAATTCTGCATATTGCTAAATTGAACTACATAATTTTGTGAAACCTTGATGGTCTTGTCACTGTTACCTAACCGTTCTTTTTATGTTGTTTTGTTGCAATGAATTTAATATTTAATACAGGGGATATTGCGCTTCAAAAAACTTGCAACCCTTTGTGTGGAATTCCTCACAACCTAACTATACCAGAGAGTTTAAAAATGCCAGTATTCTACCGCTGCATATGAACAGAGACATATAAGATTTCGTATAAATTATAGGCCCGCAAGCTTCGTTGCAGTATTGCATGAAATTTACAAGATAACTTCCAATATATTCAGCGCTACACTTGAGTTCAATAAGGCAAGAGAACAGGCTAGTCTCAGGTAGGGGTATTTTGCGTTGCTTCATATTCACGTGGTCATATTCATATTCTCTCAAATGCCATGCTCTTCGTCCATGAATGAAGCATCGAAGCTGCAGACTTGGATGATTATTAGAGACGATCAACGATGAATATCTGGGCAGCCTATTGTTTGCAAAGACATGGTAATGTTGTGCAATGATAGGGATGAATGCTTACAAATGAATAATTTTGGCAGAATGCCTCGCCTCAATTTAGTCAAAAACTGGCAGAAAGGCTACTGAAAGCTAGACTTTGTTAAAAGATGAGACGGAAGCATTTAGTAAAAGTAATCTGGCTCGACGATTCCATCGGGGACTCGAATCACAACGCTCTGGCGCCGCTCTTGTGCTGCAAAAGTAATCCGAAGTGCCCTCACTTTCGTAAGTGTCAAATACTCTGGACTTTATTAGATGCTGTTCTCCCGTAGATTCGAACAGGAACGAAGATTCGTCATTTCGAAACGACGAATTCTCGAAACAAAGAAGATCCTGCATTTTCACGTTTCTTAAGTTTTAGATGATTACGAGTCACGCGAAAGGGGGGGACACCGCATTAGCTTTCACCCCCTGAGATTCATTAACGTGGAATAATAAAAAACGTAAGACAATTTCTCGAGACTAAAGTGTGAAACGGAGGAAGCCTTACACCATTGCCAATGGCGATTTGTTGCGTTGGAAACATCACGGAGGCACACAACTCCTACACTGTAACGTGAATGTTTGTTTATTAAATGCCTGCAACGTCGTTCTGGACGTAGTTTGTGGCCGCCTGGAACTGTTGCAGCGCCGTTTGTGGACCAGAAGGACACGCGTCTTCCGTGCCGGTGTCGGGGTGTAGTTCGCCATTCTCATTATCCAATTCGCTCGATTGACTTCTACTTGCTCGGCTTGCCGTGGCAAGGTGGCGGTCACGGCGTTTCCGAGCTTTAATTGTCTTGTTACTCAGAGATGCAGCGAGTCGCTTCAAACGCATTGCCTCTCTTGCGTTGGCCCGTCGCCTCTCTTGACCATGTGGTGTAGGACGAGCTTCGCCACCCTGATATACGCTCAGCCTGTCTTGAGCACCGCTCGCGTTCAGCGGCTGCCGCACGCCGCGTGCTGGGAGACACTGGTTTGGCGAGACGAGGCATTCTTCCCTAACGATACTGCAAAACGCCGCCACCGCCGCTGCCACACCACACACAAGCAGGCGGTCACCACGCACGCCTAGCGACAATGTGGTCAGGCCACACAGCGCCCAATCGAGAGGCCACCTAAAGCGCCTGACGACAGGGACGTCAGCGCGCACTGTTGAACGCACGGCCGCCACGCATGCCGATGTGATGAGTCATCCCGCGTGGTGCCGAACCACCCCGACACCTGCACTTGAGGACAGTGACGTCACGACAAAGAGGAGACAAATCAGGAGGCCGGAAAGCTGTGACAGTTTCTGCTAATGGGAGACGACCTTGACAATAAGCCTCTAAAAGCCTCCGCCTTAATAAACGCCACACCGGCGTTTCCGTATTTGTCGCCAAACGAAATGCGGCCGCCGCTGCGGCGATTTGCTCCCGTGAACTCGACCTTATCAGCGCAACGCCAAAGCTGCTCGCCACAACGGCGGGTGAACCCGATAGCAAGAACTACTTCACATGTAGTTGAGTCGTCCAAGTACACTAGAATCGCAACAAGAGTAACGCGGTGTGTGTCCGTAGAATAGCAGAAAACGACTAAAGCGTATGTTCTTGCACTAGCGTATTCTTATTACGATTCCTTATATATATTGTTCGAGAAGCAAATTTATCTTTCAATTCTTCTGGCATTAAAATACCCGGTACTTTTTTATTATTTCAGTTGTCAAAGCATCATTCAGAGAAAAAAACGTATATCAACTAATATTTAGTGTAGCGCAACCGCATTCATTGGCAAAGTTGATGATAAAAGTTGAGATAAATTCGATGGCGAATAATCGCAGTAAGATATGAAAGAATCCAGCCAAGCGACCAAGCACTTTAGAAGACGGGGCCTGTGTTAATACGTGGCAACCCATTTCGAAGAAATGAGTTGTTTGCACGTGCTTTCGGCAAGTCCCTTTGAGTAAGTCCTTAGGTATATGTAAATTTATAAACGGCGTATAAGATCAAACATTTCACAAAGGCATTCTTGAAAAGCGGTACAGCGCGATAAGGAAGCGCCATAGCGCATTAGTCTGGTTACTGATTCATATAGCATCCATTGC